>NC_069387.1:12007500-14507500 GCF_027475565.1 Acinonyx jubatus | reverse complement strand
GAATAAATAAACAAAAACTTAAGTAAAATGTTAGCAAATACAGGAAGACGTGTATGTGTACACACACACGCGCACACACACACACCATAGTCAGGCAGGACTAGTATCATAATGCAAGGAAGTTTTAATACTATGAAAGATATTAATATAATTAAGCATGTGGAGAAGAACAAGAAGACCAATCTAATAGATGTTGCAAACCAATAGATAAAAGGCAAAATCCATTCCTATTTTTAAAAACAGACATTTTTTATAAACTGAAATTAGCAAGATAGTTTTTTTAAAAAAGTATGTAATAATACATAAGAACGTATAATAATAATGTATCAATATTGGTTCATTAGTTGTAAGAAGTGCACCATCTATAGAAATTATGGGGGGACCTTAATGTGGGGCACATGGAAACTTTCTACTATCTTGGCAATCTTTCTACAAACCTAATTTTCTCCCACACTTTAGGACAATTGGAAGACCAAATTATAAAAAATTAAGAGGGCACCCTACCTGGCATAAAGTACCGGCATTATTTCCAGGAGATCAAAGCATTAAATGTAAAAATTGAACTTATACTTTATTAGACTAAGATAACATGTAAATTTGTATATTGGGAGAAAACATTTTCGAAGCATAATACCAAAAATAACAATAAAAGATGAATTTATAAATACTAATTAATAAATCTGACCACATAAAGAACTAAACTGATGTATATATGAAATCATGATTTAAAAAACTACGTATTTGCACTACAGATGACAAAGCGTTACTTTCTTTAACATACACTGCCCTCCAACAGGAAGACAAAAAGTACATCTAGACAGAAAAATGGGCAAATATCAGAGCACAGGTATATAATTCACTGAAATAGAACTGCAAGTGAAATTACATGACTCTACCAAGTTACAGAGCTCGTTCTGTACTGAATTATTCATACCAAAATATTTATAAAAATCTGTTAGAGAAAACTGCTGCTGAGGTTTTAACCAGTTTTCTTTAAATAACAGTGCTAAATATCTCCGTATCTGGTTAAGAAGACAATTGCTTTCAAGTGGGTATGTTACTTACAAGCATGAAATTAATTAACTAACGTGTGTACCATGTGTTTTCTTCCAAAGTGCTGTAGACTTCTGCTCCTGTTTCTGTCATCAAAGTCATTTGCCAGGAAAATATAAATGCTGAGATAACGAGGGCTGAAAATATTAGATGAATAAATAGAAGAATAGATAAATGGAAGACGCAATAGATCAATGCTTGGATGACCCAAACAAATGTGTTTCTTAAAAACTGTGTTCATATTCTCACTCAAATTCATTATCTTCTACCTGTGGCATTATAACTATTATGCCATACACAATAAAAAAAGCAGTAAGAAAAGACAGAAGCAAAACATTAGAGTTAATTTGATCACAAAAATAATTTTAATAGCTCCAGTTTCTCGAACTAAATGAAAAACATTCTTAAAAGAGAAATTAATAATAGCTAAACTTTGCATTAAACACTAAAACATCTTTTGTGGTAAAAAGTAGTACAAATATTTGTTAGAACGTGAAGTATTTTAAATAATTTAAATAAGGCTTCCAATTAGATTTACACAAGTCACTTAATTGATTTACATCTCAGTTCATAACGTATCTAAGCATAATATGACAGATTTCAAATACTTTGAGGAATGATTCATATATTAAAGGAATTTAAAGTTTACTTTAGAAAAAACAGTCAATACTTTCTAAAATAGACCGTAAAAGTCACACAGGCATTCTTTTGATCCTCATGAGTATATTTTATTTGTCCTTGAAAAAAATACATCCAATGTACCTTTCAGAATGATTTATTAGGTGTTATTGTTATGGTGTTCAATATTGTTCAATACTGAGCTACTATACTGATTACCACTCTCCACTCTGCTTTAGTTCTATCATGTGCTTTTATTTACCTCCTGAGGCAAAAACATTTTAATTGGTTTAGAGAAGCTTGAACTCTCTTTTATCAATGACAGGTTTCATCAAAACGGAACTAACCCAGGAGCTGTAGTCCCAGGGCACAAAAACCCTGATCCATTTTGGTTTTCTAAGGTTCAAGACTTATAAACCAACATTTTAAAAAAGAAAAAGAGGCTCTTTGTAATCTAAGAACTTTTAGCATGGTATGCATATATAGGTAAACACACACAGACACACACACACACACACACACACACACACACACACGTATACATATATGTGAGTGCATAAAGATATGTGTAGCGCTCGGGTTTAATTTTACAGAAATGTTGAGAATTATAAAATATGTCAGAATGTCTACAAAATCTTTACTATGGCAAAAAAAATGTTTTGTAATTCTAACTTAGGGAAAGTAGATGAAAATACTTAGTGCTCCTATTTTGTTTTGTTAATGGACTGCTTGCCACATTATCCACCATTAAATTTATAGAATCCTGCAGTCAATCTTGAAGTAATTTACAGTTATAGTAAATTCTAACTGCATAAACTTGTGTAAATGGTGCATTATTTTCATAGGTCTATATTTCTTTAAGTATTCATTTCACAGTGCTCCATTATTTACGAACAATAGCATAAGAAATAATTTGCTTGTTGCACAGAAAATGTATTCATTTAATAGATTTTAGTCTTATAGAATTCTTATGCAGACTGTTTCAAAAATTGAATCTCAACTGATTGGAACAGAGCCAGACATCAATGGTAATACGCATGCGAAACAAATACCAACACAGCGATAGACACCCACTTTTGGCCGTCACTTTATGTAATTTTGTTGTGATAAGAACACTTAACATGGGTCTCACCCTCTTAACAAATTTTAAGTATGCCATACAGAATAATCAAAAGAGCAAATGATAAGTATCTGCAAAGATGTGGGTAATTGGAATTCTCGCATACTCTTGGGAAGACTACAAAATGATACAGCCACTATGGAAAACAGTATGATAATTCCTCAAAAAAAAATTAAAAATAGAGCTACTTACTAGATGATCCAGCAAGCCCACTTCGGAGCATTTATCCAAAACAATTGAATTCAAGATCTCAAAGAGTTATTAGTTGTAATTAGTTATTAGTTATTAGTTGTACTCCTCTGGTCATATGTCCATTGCAGCACTGTTGACAATAGGCAACATGTGGAAACAACCTCACCGTCCATCCATGGTTGATGGGCTGCCAATCTGGCCAAACAAAACGACAAGAAATATAAGCCACTGGATATAGAAGAGCCCATACAGATAAGCCCAAGTTCTCCCAACATTATCACTGCAAAGAGGCACAGTCTTACATTGCATTGAATTTTTGCAAAATTAATTACATAAGTCCAGTGATCTTCCTACACACAAGTAAAATGGATTTTTTTTATGTTTATTTATTTTTGAGAGACAGAGAGAAAGACTGCGAGCAGGGGAGGGGCAGAGAGAGAGGGAGACACAGAATCGGAAGCAGGCTCCGGGTTCTGAGCTGTCAGCACAGAGCCGGACGTGGGGCTCCAACTCATGAACCACGAGATCATGACCTGAGCCAAAGTTGGCCGTTTAACTGACTGAGCCACCCAGGGGCCCCAGTAAAAATGGATTTTTTAAAGTGAATCATAGCTACTATACTTGCAGTAAATTCTTTCTGTTTATGCCCAGTGAAGGTCTTCTTTATTTTTTATTGAGCACTGATTTTTATTGTTTATTCCACTATGGATCTTTGTTCAATTTCTGTTAATGTCATCCTGAGCAAAAGCCCTTGAAAACCACAGACTTTGAATCTCACTGTTTCCCCCTGCCAATTTAGGGGCTTTTCTGGCACAGAGAGTTCATAGGAGACTAAAGCCGTCTTATATTACCTAGCTGTGTTACGATTAACACTGAATAATTTCAGTGAGTTGGTGGAAGAAATTAGTTTCTTCTAAAAGACAAACTTGTGGAATGGGTAGAAATGTAGGGTCATCTCTGTAATGTAATAAGGGTACAGAAAATCTATTTCTCTCAGAGCACCGAATCCCGGTGCATTCATACATTATTCCAGTGCACTGAATATACACATGTATCTAGACACTTTATTCCTTTGGATTAATATATATTCTTTGTGAAAAACAAAGAAAACAAAAACTTCTATCAGAGTACAATTTCAGTAGATTAACCAATCAAGTATTTACAGAGCACCTGCTGTATTCTCAACTATGTGCTTAGCCATTATATATATATAAAAAAAAAAAATCCAGGGGCGTCTGGGGGGCTCAGTCCGTAAAGCGACCAACATCAGCTCAGGTCATGATCTCACAGTTGGTGGGTTCGAGCCATGCGTCAGGCTCTGTGCTGACAGCTCAGAGCCCGGAGCCTGCTTCGGATTCTGCGTCTCCCTCTCTCTCTGCCCCTCCCCCACTCATGATCTGTCTCTCGAAAATCAATAAATGTTAAAAAAAATTTTTTTAAATGCAGATGATGTGTAAGACAGCATTCCTCCTGTTAAGCAGCAGGTAATAGTTTGGTTGAGAAAACAAGATGATCCCTTGGGACAACATCAAACAAAAAAGATCTTACAGCTTGAACTTTTAAATTTTAGGGTCTCAATGAGGGGTCAGCAATTTTTTCTACAAAAATGCAGATAGTAAACATTTTAGGTTTGGGAAACATAAAATCTATGCCAAGCCTTACTCAACTCTACCATTGGAGCAGGAAAGCAACCAGAGACACTCCTAAATGGTGAGTTTATTGTGTTCTGTGTCCTAATACAACTTTATTTATAAAAATACAGTACATCCACTTAATAAATGTGTTTACATTTTGTTAATAAAGTCTTGGGAAGAGCAAGATTTTATTCTCTCTCTCTTTTTTAGTATTTTTACTGAAATACATTAACATATAACAATATCAATTTAAGCTATACAGCTTCTTGAATTTGACACATTATATATTATAATGTGATTGCCATTGTAACAATAATTAGCTTCTCTATCACATTATATAATTATCCTTTCTTTTTAGTCATTGAAATCATTTAGTTCTAGTCTCTTAGCAAGTTTGATTACAGTGTTGTTGTCTATATGCAGTATATTTTGCATTGGATCTCTAAGGCTTACTTACTTCTTGTTGCAAGTTTGTGCCATTAAACATCTGTCCTATCTTCTACACTCTCAAACCCTGGTAACTGTCATGTTATGTTCTCTTTTTATAGTTTGGCTTTTTTCAATTCCATTTTTAAGTGATGTCATATAGTACTTCTCTTTCTCTGTCTGGCTTATCTCAGCCTAATATGTTCAAGGTTCATCCGTATTGTCCCAATGGCAGGATATCCTTCTTTCTAATGGTGGAATTATACATATACATATACATATACATATACATATACATATACATATACATATACACACATATACATACATACACATATGTATATATAACAAAAATTATATATATTAATCATATATATAATTATATATAACAAAAATTATATATAATATGTTGTATGTATGTTGTGTGTGTGTATATACATGTGTGTATATATATATACATGTATGTGTGTGTGTGTATATGTGTATATATATATATATATATATATATATATATATATCAAAAACTGTAAGATTTTGAAGCAGGTGATGCCTGCTTCAAAATCTTGCAGTTTTTGTTGTACAAATCTTTTATTTCCTTCATTAAATTTATTCCTAGGTATTTTATTGGTTTGATGGTTTTGATGAAGATAGTTTTTCTTTTTCAAATGCTTCATTGCTAGTTTATAGAAATGCAATGAATTTCTGTGGGTTGATTTTATATCCTCCAACATTACTGAAATCGCTTATTAGTTCCAACAATTTTTCAGTACAGTCTTTGGGATTTTCTATATATCAAATCATGTATCTGCAAATAGTGACAATTTTGCTTTTTCCTTTCTGATTTGGGTACCTTTTATTTCTTTGTCTGAATAAATTGCTCTGGCTAGGACTTCTTATACTATATTGGACAATGTTAATAAGTGTAGGCATCTTTGCCTTCTTCCTAATCTTAGAAAAAGGCTTCCATTTTCTTTCCTTTGACTATGATGTTAGCTGTGGGTTCATTATATATGGCCTTTATTATGTTGATTTGTGTTCCTTCGGTACTCAATCTGCCAAAGGTTTTTATCATGAAAGGATGCTTTATCTTCATGAGCAAATATTTTTTAATGAAGCCTATTTTATCAGTTTTTATTTTAGGGGTGTGATTTCTGCACCCTCTTCATGAAAACTTTTCCTAACCAATGCCACAGTGGAGTTGTACTGAAAGGGCTCAAGAGCTGGCTTTAATCTTCTACCGGCCAAAATTATGCCAGTTTTGAGCATTGAAAAGAACAAGATATGATTGTTGAATGTTAAACAAAACATTGAATCAGTAAAAATCAATGAATCTGTAGCAATAACCAAAAAGGTGAAAAAAACCCAAAATACTGCCTTTTACTTTGCTATGAAATCAATTTTTCTTTGAAAATTAGAAGTCAAAGGGAAAATTAAATGCATGCATCTCTGTCTTCCCGCTGGAGTTGTATTTCAGAGTAACCATATGACCCCAATTCATGAGAGAAAGCTCTACTTTACATAAGGCTGTCAGTTAATAATCATGAAAGGAAGGATAACATTAGGAAAACAGTCATCCTCTTGCGATGTCCGATAAAATTATGTATTCAGATAAGGACTATAAATTCGTTTTAAAACCACTGCACAAATGGTTGATTGAGAAATGGGTGTATATACGGTGTCAAAGTAGACCACAAAAGTTATTTCTTGGCTGCAGAGGGAAATTTTAATGAGCAATGAAGGAACAATACTGCCTTATCCCGAATTTGGTGGCCATTTTTTAGTTTCAGTAACGGTAGGACAACCAGATACCATGTGTTCCCAGATATACTAGAGTATGAAGTATGCATCACTTACGGTGCGTGCTATCTGAAATTGTTTAAGTAGTATCTTACCAAAAATTTAGAACTAAGTTCTTGGTTATAGGAAATACGAGATAGAGAGTTATAAGGTTAAATGACACCATTAGGAAGGTATGAGGCAGTGGCCAAAAGGTCATGAAATTGTTCTGATCAAAAGAGACTTACAAGTTGTAACATTCAGATTCAACATATGGCCGTGGATCCGATATTCAATAACGTTCATACAAACAAGTGTGAAGGACACTAGGGAAACAGTAAAGGAAATTTAAATATGGATTGGCTCTCAGATGCCACTAAGGAATTATTCCTAATTTTATTAAGGATGGTGATGCTGTTATTTTGTCTACATGGTAGAAGGTTTTTACTATTTAGAAATGCATATTCAGGGGCGCCTGGGTGGCGCAGTCGGTTGAGCGTCCGACTTCAGCCAGGTCACGATCTCACGGTCCGGGAGTTCGAGCCCCGCGTCGGGTTCTGGGCTGATGGCTCGGAGCCTGGAGCCTGTTTCCGATTCTGTGTCTCCCTCTCTCTCTGCCCCTCCCCCGTTCATGCTCTGTCTCTCTCTGTCCCAAAAATAAATAAATAAACGTTCAAAAAAAAAAAAGAAATGCATATTCATCTTTCATGTGTGGAATGTCATAACATTAGTAAATTGCTCTTAAATGCTTTAGCGTAACAAGGGTTACTGGCCCACTCTGTAAGCACGGGTTATGCTCTTTTCTCCATGACAGTTATCTCTCACTGGAAAGATTTGGTTGGTTAATTGGTTAGTTGGTTGGTTTCTTGGTTGCCCACCTCCATTCTCCAGAATGTAAGTTCTACGAGATAGGAGATCTTGCCTGTCACATGCACAAATCTCCTCTTAGGCCTTGAAGAATACGTGGCACATAGTAGACGCTCAGTAAGCTTGGTTAAATGTAAAACAAACAAAACTTGCACTAAATCACAATTAACATTTTGTTTGTGAAATTTTTCTTTTGAAGATTTCCTTTGCTTAGTTTGACATGTGGTTTCTTGTGGAAATGTGTTGACAAAATTAGGACGGGATGCTTTTTTATTTAACATACGAATGGCGTTTACAGCCCATACTGCCAGTTAACAAACAAAGGGAGTAAAGAGATGGAAAGATGTTTTTTTGAAATCACATGTGAACAGTCTGCTGTGCACTGCTGGAAGGCATCCCTGTGAAGTTCAAAGAGCTGAGTGTTCTAGCACCTGTTTCTGAGCTATAACCTGTTTACACTTTTCATAATAAGATGAAACTCAATGTTTTCAAAAAGCCAGTACATGAGCGTTCTAAACATATCCTGTTGGAATTAAATCTTCAGTCCTAAAAATAAAGCTTGCAGTGTTCAGATGAAAGAAAATTAAAACATTTTATTTAAAAAAATATGACACTGAAAATCATAATCCAAACTGTACCAGTGTGAATAGGAACATCTTTTCTGTCTACAGGAGGCATATATTACATTCAAGATCAGATTTAAATTTATAGACTGCAGAGACTCTTTGGCTCAAAAAAATACTCGTAACAGATTTTTGTCATACAAAGAGACTCGATTCCAGAGAAAACTAATAATAAGACCATATGCTTATCATTTTATGACTTGACATTGAAAAATCTGCCTTCAATAATAAAGGTCACCCAAAGAAGTCCACTAGGTGACATGTCTAATGGCTCATTCTATATCTCGTACTCTAATCAAAACATGAGGAGTTAGGAATAGGAACCACTGATGATGCATTCACAACAGAAAAGGACTGTTGCATGGCCGTGTTCTCACCAATGGACAATATCTTGCAACCAGAATTTTGCTTCTCTTCTAGATTTAGTTGTTATGGAAAGGAGTGTAGAAACACTCAGGGTAAGATCTAGACAATCATGAGCAGTAAAATCTGTCCTTTCCCCAGCCATGGAAACCACAGCTATTCAACAAATACTTAATGAGCTTTTGCCACTTGCTTCATACTATGGTAGGAGCTGATGATACAAAGAACACAAGAAACATCGTCCTTATCCTCAAAGGACATATATTGTGGTGGAAACTGCCCTGTTCTTGCAGTGTGCCCCAGCAAGAGCTACAATGGTGGTGAAAAGTATATCCTAAATCTATGCAGAAATAATCTTGGAGTCAAGGTTTTAATATTAGCATTTGTCTTAAAAGGCACGGGGTGATCTGTTAAATAATCTGCTAATGCTATGATCTGCATGTTTGTGTCCTCCCTAAATTCCTGGTAAAATCCTTACTGCTGAAAGTGATGATATTAGGAGGCAGGGTCTTTGACAGATGATTATATCATGGGGGTAGAGGCCTGGTGAATGGGATTAGTGCCCTTATAACTGAAATCTCACAGAGCTAGCTAGCCCCTTTCACCAGGTGAGCATTCAAGAAGTCTGACACCCAGAAGAGGACCCTCGCTGAGACATAACCATGCTAGCACCTTGGTCTTAGACTTCCCAGCTCCCAAATACAAGTGTGTGGTATTTTGCTACACAGCCAAATGGATGAAGACAGCTAATATGTTAAATGTGTGTATCATCTGGAGATTGATGAGGCATTGTAAAAGAAAATGCTTATCAAAGTTTAAGGCACCAAACAAAGATGATGAAATTTTCAGAAAGAGCCATCATCCAATTCACTCACTGATGTTGGTATAATTTGATTAAAAGTAGACAGCTTAAAAATATCATACACCTACCTAAAATATGCAAATGTATAAAGGCGAAATTAGGTATCTAACACATCAAGATCAAATATGGGCTATTCCAGGAACACAAAGAGACCTCTGTATATTAATTTGGTATATTAATACAATCATTCACATGGATGACAGAAGGTATTTTAAAGAATTCATCATTCATTCAGAAGGGAAAGAAATTTTCTTGACTTGATAGAATATCAGAAACCAATAGCAAATTCTATACTATACCAGCGTCCCCTCCAGTATTCCCAACGTGAAAAACAAAACCTATCCTTTGGCTTTATTGTGGTGACTAAGGTCATGCCCTTAAGACGCTTAAAACATGCTTGATGCATGGCAAATAGTCTTTTTTACCTTTTACATGTAAAAGTGTTAAAATAATTCTTAGTTCACGAGTCATATCAAAAAGGCCAAGGACCTGATTTGGTCATGGGCCACAGTTTGCCAAACTTTAATCTGGAAGTCTAAAACCAGCAAAAAATACGTATCAAAAATTAAGGCAAAAAAAAAATGCATTTGCAAACAAGAAACCCTCAATAATGTTCAAGGATTGAAAACATAGCAACTAATATTCAGATGCAAATTGTATTCAAGTAAATATCAAAAACAAAAATATATTCCCAAAACACAAACATTTGGGAATTAAGCAGTGTCTTTTAAATAACCCTGGGTCAAAAAAGAAGTATAAAAATTAGAAAATATTTAAATGATAAGTAAAACAATCAGTAAAATTTATGGGCTATGTCAATCTCTATGTTAGAAAAGAATTATTATTAAATTATTTTTCATTTTTATAGAGGTGTAAAGGACATAACATCAATTTCAGATAGAAAACATAAGAATTTCATATTTGTATGCATTACAAAATGATCACCACAATAATTCTACTTAACATCCGTTACCTTACATAGTTACATATTTTTTCTTGTAATGAGAACTCTTAAAATCTATAATTCCTAGCAACTTTCAAATATGCAACACAGTATTATCAACTATAGTTGCCATACTGTATAATACACCCCAATGACTTATTTATTTTATAACTAGAAGTTGATTATCTTTTCGTCCTTTTTACCCATTTCTCCTACCCTACAACCCCTGCCTCTGGCAACCACCAGTCTGTTCCTGTATTTATAAGCTTGGTTCTGTTTTCTTGTCTCTTTGTTTTGGTTTTTATTTAGATTCCACATATACGTGAGTTCATACTGTATTTATTTTTCTCTAAAATTATTTCACTTAGCATAACGCCCTCAAGATCCATCTACGTTATCATAAATGACAGGATTTCATTTTTTTTATGGCTAAATAATGTTCTGTTGTGAGTTTGTGTGTGTGTGTGCATATATATTTTCTAATTAGTGGTTTTGTTTTATGCGAATAACTACCCAAAAGTGGAATTGCTGGGTCATATAGTAATTCTATTTTTAATTTGTTGAGGAATCTCCACACTGTTTTCCTCAGTAGCTGCACCAGTTTACATTCCTACCAACAACGCATGTTTTCCCTTTTCTCCACATTCTTGCCAACACTTGTCATTTCTTATCTTTTTCATTATATCCATTTCAACAGGTGTGAGGTGATATCTCACTATGGTTTTGGTTTGCATTTCCCTGATGATTAGTGATACGAGCATATTTTCATGCACCTGCTGGCCGTCTGTAAATCTTTAGAAAAATATCATTTGGATAGTCTGCCCATTTTTAATTGGATTATTTGGTTATTTTGCTAATGAGTTGTATGAGTTCTTTACATATTTTGAATATTTACCCCTTAACAGATAAATGATTTGCAAATATTTTCTCCCATTCAGTAGGTTGCCTTTTCATTTTGCTGATGGTTTCCTTTGCTGTACAGAAGCTTTTTAGTTTGATGTGGTCCCTATCGTTTATTTTTGCTTTTCTTGCCTGTGCTTTTGGTGTCAGATCCAAAAACATCATCGCCAAGATGAGTGTTGAAGAGCTTACTACCTATGGTTTTTCTCTTTGGCTTTTATGATTTCAGGTTATACATCCAAGTCTTTAATCCATTTTGAGTTAATTTTTGTGAATAGTGTGAGATAGTTGTCCGTTTTCATTCTTTTACATGTGGCCCTCCAGTGTTTTCAACATCATTTATTGAATAGACTGTCCTTTCTCCATTGTATATTCTTGCCTCCTTTGTCGTAAATTAATTGACCATATATGCATGGGTTTATTTCTGGGCTTTCATTTTGTTTCATTGATTTGTGTGTTTGTTTTTGTGCCAATATCATACTGTTTTGATTACTGTAGTTTTTTAATATAGTTTGTAATCAGAGAGTGTGATGTCTTTAGTTTTTCCCCAGGTTGCTTTGGCTATTTAGGGTCTTTTGTGGTTTCTCACAAATTTTAGAATTCTTTGTTCTAATCCTATGAAAAATGCCATTGGAATTTTGAGAGGGAACACATTGAAACCAAAGATTGCTTTGAGCCATATGGATATTTTAACACTAAGAATTCTTCTAAACCATAAGCACAGAATATCTTTCCATTTATTTGTGTCCTCTTTAGTGTCTTTCTTTAGTATCTTCTGATTTTTTAAATATTTTATTTAGTTAGTTAGCATATAGTACAACATTGATTTCAGGAGTAGAGTCCTTAATGCCCCTGATCCATTTAGACCATTCCCCCACCCACAACACCTCAAAAAACCCTGTTTTTCTCTATATTAAGAGTCTCTTACGTTTTGTCTCATGCCCTGTTTTTATATTCTTTTCTCTTCCCTACTATTATGTTCATCTGTTCTGTGTCTTAAAGTCCTCATATTAGTGAAGTCATATGAAATTTGTCTTTCTCTGACTGACTAATTTCGCTTAGCATAATACCCTCTAGTTCCATCCATGTAGTTGCAAATGGCAAGATTTCATTCTCTCTGATTGCCAAGTAGTACTCCATTGTGTGTATGTATATATATATATATATATATATATATATATATATGCGCCACATCTTCTTTATCCATTCACCTGTCAATGGACATTTGGGCTCTTTCCATACTTTGGCTATTGTAGATACCACTGCTATAAACATTGGGGTGCATGTGCCCCTTTGAAACAGCATCCCTGTATCCGTTGGATAAATACCTAGTAGTGCAGTTGCTGGGTCGTAGGGTAGTTCTATTTTTAATTTTTTGAGAAACCGCCATACTGTTTTCCAGAGTAGCTGCATCAGTTTGCATCCCCACCATCTGTGAAAAGAGATAATCTTTCTTCACATCTTTGCCAACATCTGTCGTTGCCTGAGTTGTTAATGTTAGCCATTCTGACAGGTGTGAGGTGGTATCTCATTGTGGTTTTGATTTGGATTTCCCTGATGATGAGTGATGTGGAGCATTTTTTCATGTGTCGGTTGGCCAACTGGATGTCTTCCTTGGAGAAGTGTCTATTCATGTCTTTTGCCCATTTCTTCGCTGGATTATTTGTTTTTTGGGTGTTGAGTTTGAGAAGTTCTTTATAGATTTTAATCTGATATGTCATTTGTAAATATCTTCTCCCATTCTGTTTGTTGCCTTTTAGTCTTGCTGATTGTTTCCTTGGCTGTGCAGAAGCTTTGTATTTTCATGAGGTCCCAATAGTTCATTTTTGCTTTTGTTTCCCTTGCCTCCAGAGATGTGTTGAGTATCTTCTGATTTATAATGTACAGATATTTTACCTCCTTGGTTAAATTTATTCCTAGATATTTTATGCCTTATAAATGCCTTATAATGGCATTACTTTCTTAATTTCCCTTCCCAGTAGTTCATTCTTACTGTATAGAAATGCAACAGATTTTTGTAAATTGATTTGTATCCTACAACTTTACTGAATTTATTTGTTTATGTTTATTCTGGGGTTTTTTTGTGAAGTTTTTTGGGTTTTCTATATAGAATATTGTGTCATCTGCAAATAGTTGTAGTTTTACTCCTTTTTCCAGTTTGGATAACTTTTATTTCTTGTTTGTTTTTCCCAATTGCTGTGGCTAGACCTTCCAATACTATGTTGAATATAACAAGTGATGAGTGTGGGGATCCTTTTGTTGTTGCTCATGTTAGACAGAAAGCTTTCAGCTTTTCACCATTGAGTATGATAATAGCTGTGGATTTGTTAAATATGGCCTTTATTATGTTGAGGTATGTTTTTTCTATACCCAGCTTGTTGAGAATTGCTATCATAAATGGATGTTAAATTATGTCAAATGTTTTTTCTCCATTATTGAGATAATTATATAATTTTTATCTTTTGTTAATGTGGTATGTCTCATTGATTTGCAGATATTGAACAATTCTTGAATCCCTGAAATAAATCCCACTGGGTCAGATGTGTGATCCTTTCAATGTACTGCTCAATTTATTTAGTAAATATTTTATTCAGGAATTTTGCATATATGTTCATCAGAAACATAGGCCTATAATTTTCTTGTGGCATCCTTGTCTGATTTTGTTGGGGGCAATGCTGGCCTCATATAATGAGTTTGGAAGTGCTTCTTCCTCTTCTGTCTTTTGGAAGAATCCGAGAAGTATTGGTGTTAATTCTTTAAATGTCTGCTAGAATTTACCAGTGAAGCCATCTGGTTCTGGACTTTTTTTGTTGGGAGATTTTTGATTACTGATTCATTTTCCTCATTAGTAATCTATCTGTCCATATTTTTAATCTCTTCATGAATTAGTCTTGGGAGGCTGTTTCTAAGAATTCATCCCTTAGGAAGAATTATGTTAAATCATTGGTCTCAGTTTCCATAAGAAGCTGTAAAGAAGATAAAAACAACCATTAAGATAATGTTGACTTCTAATCAAAAAGAATGGATGTCAGAAGACAATGGATTAGCATAATTAAAAAGCTAAGAGAAAAAAAATAAAGTTTGTTGATCCAAAGCAGAAATTAACAAATAAAATAGGATTCAGGAAATATTTTAAGATTTGCAGGCCAAGAGATAAAACCAAGCAACTGTTCTTACCAAAACCTGAGACAAAATGAAGAGCAACTTAAACCTAAGAAAGAAAACACAAATGTAAAAGTGAAAAACAAGAGGGCAATAATGGACTAACCATAGAGAGTATCAACAAAGAGAAATACGGTTGTGATAAGGTTTGAAAAATTGATAAAACTCCAGGAAGATTTATCAAGAAAAAAATAGAGAAAGCATAAATTATCAACATCAGGAATCAAAAGGGAAAATATACCAGATGATACAAATATTCAAAAGAATTTACAGACAAATCAATAAAGGAAAGTTATCAGCAACATTTTGTCAATTAACCTGAAAACTAAGATGAAATGGAGTAATTTCTTCTAAAATACAACTTAGCAAAATTGACCCCAGATGCACTTTTAAAACTAAGTACCCCATATCTATGAAAGGCTGTTTATGTCATCGTAAACTGTCTCACATGTACAAAAAGATCTCCAGCCTATGGTGGCTTCAATGCTGAATTCATTCATATATTCATAAAAGAAATGATAAAAATCCTACACAAACTTTCAAGGAAGGCAAAATGTTTCCCAACTCATTTTACAAATCCAGGAAATTAAAAGACTGGCAATACCCTATGTTTGTGAGAATAGAAACAATTCCCAACATTGATGCGCTGCTAATAATTGTAGAATGGAATGACCACTTTAGTAATTTTCTACAAATTTACGTGTGTAGCTACACTGTATCCCAGCACTTTTACTCCTACGTATTTTTGCACAAAAATCACCATCACGATCATCATTATCATCATCATCAGAGCAGTCTTATTCATAGTGGCCGAAGTCTGGAAACAATCTATCAAAGGAAAAAGGGGAAATATACTGTGGTATATTTATACCATGGAATACTAGTTAGTAATGAAGACAAAAGAACTGTTGAAATACACAACATGGATATATCTCACAAATTAATGATGAGTGAAAGAAGCCAGACACAAAAGAACAGATACTTTATTATAAGTTTTATTTATTTTGTTAATATGAAATTTATTGTCAAATTGGTTTCCATACAACACCCAGTGCTCATCCCAACAGGTGCCTTCCTCAATACCCATCACCCACCCACCCCCCCTCCCACCCCCTATAAACCCTCAGTTCTCAGTTTTTAAGAGTCTCTTATGTTTTGGCTCCCTCCCTCTCTAACCATTTTTTTTCCTTCCCCTCCCCCATGATCGTCTGTTAAGTTTCTCAGTATATTAAGTTTTAAAATGCTTATAATGAGCCTTTAGTAGTAGAATTCAGAACAGTGGTTGGTTCAGAAGCACACAGGACCTTTTTAGGTAATTATAATACTCTAGATCTTGCTTTAGGTTTACATCATGTAAAGTTATTGAACTAAATACTTAAGATCTGCCCATTTTACACTTTGTAAATCACACCCTGAAAAGTATCATAAAACAATAAAAACAAATATGAAACAAAACCAATATGTGCAATGTTATGTAGAAACAGTGTGAATATTTTTAATGCCACTGAACTGTAGGTACACTTGCAGATGGTTAAAATGACTAATATTGGTTTATGTATATTTAACTACAATTTTAAAATGTTGTATAGGAAATAATCGTGAATTCTCCCGACACTGATGCCAGTGGTCATGATGGAAAGTAATTTTGGAGGACAGGAGCGCAGGAAATTTTACCTATAACCTGCCAGCTTCACCACTTACCTGTAAACATCCAATTTCATTTGCAGTATTTTCTTTTCCATGGGAAAAATGCAAAAATAAGTATATGACAAGTTACTCTTGATCTCCTTACCTTTCAAACTCCTGTATTTATCTAGTGATTGTAAAATATTCCAAAAATATTTTGGAAAATTATTTTTCCAAAAAAGTCTAAATCTGAGCAAAAATTACCTCTCAGGCTTTCCTCCTGCCCCATACCCGCCCTTCCTCCCTACCCTATTCACCCCAACCTATTCACCCCCTCATTGTAGTATCTACAAAGGAATCTTTAAGTAACTCATGGTACCGCATCTTTAAGTTGGAGGAATGTTTTCTGTGCCTTTTGGTCAGTGACTTTGCTGGAGAGGGCAGGGATTTTAGCATCCCTTAATGAGCTTTAAGTAGAACTAAAGTACTTGGTTTTACTAATGACTCTGATGTTTCCCTGACTCAAGTTCCCTGGAACTATAAATTCTTCATTGGCCTATGTTCCTTCAAAGATAGAAATTTCTCTCATATATGGTTTTTTCTCCCTTTCTTCCTTTCCTTCCTTTCTTCCCTTTTCTCCCCCTCTCCCTTCTTTTCCTCCCCCTCTTTGTCATTGTCTTTCTCCTGCTCCTCCTCCCTCTCCTTCCCCTCCCCCCTTATCCAAGAGAGGCTTGCTTTAGGTTGGGAACCCATAGTTCTGCATCCCTGATCTAAGAGTGAACTGGAGGTTCACAGGACCTCACTGGAAATGCAGTCCAGCTTTGGAACATCTCAGTCTCTTAAAGCCCTCTCTGGAGGAAGACAGCACTGTCTGAGGCCTCGGATTACTTCT
Source organism: Acinonyx jubatus (assembly GCF_027475565.1). Lineage (NCBI taxonomy): Eukaryota > Metazoa > Chordata > Mammalia > Carnivora > Felidae > Acinonyx > Acinonyx jubatus. The sequence goes on along the minus strand of NC_069387.1, from coordinate 14,490,443 downwards.
ATAACCAATTCTGCAATTGCAGTATTGGGCACAAACTAAACAATACTAAGCACCAAAGGAGGCATGAACACATCAAAAAAATGAGCAGAAATGTCATGTAACATAATCAGGCTCAAAGGAGTTCCAGAAATTAATGTCAACAAGACACAGATTTTAAAATAAGAATGAATCAATCAAACAAATGGTACATCTCTTTCTAAATCACCCTTAATAAATTATCCTAGGAAGGGAATCCTAAGAGAAATAAGAAGTGAGTCAAGCGTTCAGAGATGTTTAGTCTTCAAGTGGTGTTTCTGGGCACTGAAGGAACCACCTTACCAAGGCTCTGGTGTGAGATAGTCTTTGGGATGGGAGGGGGAAAGACACCAGTGAGAATGCAAAGGGAGGATTAGGGAATGGAATCTCACATTGCTCACACTGTGATTTAGGTAATGGGTCTAAAAAGGGATCCCAGTGTCTTGTGCCTTTTTCTGGAGGCAATTCAGGAGTAGTGATCTAGACCTTCAAAGCTTGAAGGGCTCTCTGGGACTTGAAGAAACAGAGAGGACTTATTGACAATTGGAGAAATACAAGACTTACATGAAAATTCTGGAGTTACAACCATTCAGAAGATAATAGTTTGGGTACCCTCCAACATTCAGACTCAACCATAGCACTACAGCATTACTCATCACAGTATCATCATTGCCTACTTGACTCTGAGCTTCATGGTACCCGGATCTATGTCTCTCTTACTGTGTTTTTCCCAGAGATCTAAAAAAGGGTTGATGCAGAAATTTATAGTCACAAAACATTCAGCATTAAGTTAGGCTCTCATTAGCATATGTTGAAGTTAGTTAAATTGAACTGTATTGAGATTAAGTAACCTATGCAGAACCACTCAAGTCAGTGAATAAATTGGTACTCAATTGAATTCAACAATTAATAATATAGTTAATGTTTATACAACACCACATATACCAAGCACTATTCTAAGAATTTTACATATACTAAGTTTTAAGCCCATTATCATTTCACTACTAGGTGTTTTGAGATCTTCATTTTTACAAATAAGAACACTAGGGGTGCCTGGTTGGCTCAGTCGATTAAGCATCCGACTCTTGATTTGGGCTCAGGTCTTGATTTTGCAGTTAGTGAATTCAAGCCCCACGTCAGTCTCTGTACTGACAGTGTGAATCCTGCTTTGGATTCTCTCTCTCTCTGCCACCCCCCCCCCCCCGCCCCATCTCTTTCTTTCTCAAAATAAATAAACTTTAAAAAAAGAAAGAAAATAAGTATACTAAAGCACAGAAAGGCCAAGTAATTTTCTCAGACTCATGTGACTAGGGAAGGGGTTATATTCAAAGGTAGGTGGTCAGGCCCCAGAGCTGAAGCTGTCAACTACCACATCCAATTCAATGGAAAAATAAATATTAAGCATTCAATCATAGATTTCTTCTTTCTAGGCATGTTCATTATACAATGCTGCCCCCTTTCCAAAATGCAATCAATTCAGTTGGAACTTTGTCCTGACTCTGAAACTTTTTCTCTTTGCAAAAGGCTCATATTAAATATTTTAATTTATTTTCATAACCATTTAGTAGGTTAAGCATTGTATTTCTTTTTTTATAACATATAATGTGCTAAATCAAAATGTGCTGTTACCTAAACGAGTTGGGTTTTAGTTGGTTTTTAGTCAGTTCCATCCTATCCAACTGCAACCAAACCAAGTAAATGGATAGTGCTTTCTCTCTGCATAAAGTTTTGCTTAAAACATGTTTGATTAACTTGGTAGACATACTAAATAAATCTTTTCCAAAGGGCTTCAGATTTTTCACACATAAATATGGCATATTTTGCAATTATGACATACAATATTTACAATGGCATACAGGTTGGACTCTACCATTTTTGCAAATGGTCTGGTGGCTTCTAATTTTTTTTAAGTTCATTTATTTGTTTTGAGAAAGAGAAAGAGTGAGAGTTGGGGGAGGGGCAAGCAGAGAGGGAGAGAGAATCTCAAGCAGGCTCTGCACTGTCAGTGTCCCCTACGTGGGGTTTGAACTCACACATTGCAAGATCATTCGTGACCTGAGCTGAAATCAAGAGTTGGACACTTAACTGAGACACCCATGCGCTCCTGGTTTGGTGACTTTTAAACTACTGATTTCAGTTAAGAGTCCACTGCCAACATTGGGTACTTTTCCTGTTGAGGGCCATTGTGGTGTGTTTGTCAAAATACTAAATTATGTTTTCTGTTCTATTCGTACATAGTTTTAAAGATATTAACTTGCCGTGTCAGAATGCCAGTTTCAACTAAGTATCAAATATATGCTACATATCTGTAGTTTGATGGAATCAGTATGTATAAAGTCTTCTATTCTCAAATTTATTTAGACATCAATATTCTTTTTAGCCAGAAATGTGAAAATTGGTATCTGCTTAAGCCCAATATAGAGCATAAGGAGGATTTTCATAGAATGCAAGCGCCATTTACTCAAATTTAAATTGAAGGAAGTAGACAAAGATAATATAGTATATGAAAAAAATTGCATATTGCTGGCAATACACAGTGAACCCGATTGGAGAAACCTCTTCATATTATTAAGCAGCCTGATGTGAGAGCAAAGCTTTTTAGCGCACTGAGAAATGTATTCCCTTATGGGATGAAATATCCCATTAGTGCAAATGTGGCCCTGAACTCTGTATGAAGATGAACCTGAGGTCAAAAGCAATGCAATCTGTGGAACCCAATTCAACCACATTCCAGCTAATATTGTACAATTGAAGGCTTTTGTGGGTTCATCATTTCTTATCCCCCATTGCAATTCCCGAAGGTCAGGACTGCTTTAATTGCACTTAAATAAAACTAAATACAAGGAGAGTACTAGTACAAAGGACTTGGTGGGGTTTTTGGTTTGTTTGGGTTTTTTTTTTTTTACTGATTTTATGGCTTTCTTTAAGTGACATGAATATTCCATTGAGAAAGAATCTACATTATCACAGACAGTGATCACCATGTCCTGTATCTCCCATCACCATTCTTCATCCTTTTCCATGGATGCATTTGAAAGTCAGCCTGTAAGGACCACAGCAACATGGTTGCTTCCCCTGTGGCTTGCAGTTGGGCTGGTCGATCTGGAGCCCCAAAGATCAAAAGGAAAGAAAAGAGTGTAGTTGGGTTGCCTTGGGATGGTCCTCTTCCTCGACAGCGTTATGATTTCCTCAAAACACGTTATTTTCTTTTTTCAAGTTCTAGTACCCTTATCTCCACTCCTCCCTTTGCTCTTAGGGGTGACAACATCCCTATTGATATTAGCCCCAAACATCTACCTCTTGAAATTTCTCTCCAACCTGATCACCACTTTTCCATACTCACTTTATGAAACATAGTCCCTTTCTCCACCCCCCCACCCCCCATCAGGTTCTACTTGGGGCCCTGATTTATAAAACTTCACAACATAAGAAAAAACATTTTACAATAGCATTTAGAAGGTGTATTAAAATTCCTCTGTGAGTCAGGACTAATGACATATCTTTAAAAAAATAAAAGAAGTCCTTTAAGAAGAGATACTTTCTGTTTACTTGGATGATGCAGGGTATTCTAAATTTTTAAAACTTCCCTTTTCCTTGTAAAAGTGGTTTAAAACATTTTAACAGAAATAACCAAAGAACTTACTGAATCTTTTTTTTATTCCTTTCTGGGCAATATAAATGGCATATCAACCTCTAACTTCAAAGACTATGCTTCGTTTTATTGAGCACTTATTATATACCAAGAACTCTGCTAAGGTATGGAGATGTAATGATTGATAAGAAAGTGATCCCTGCCTCTAAGGAGCTCAAATGTATAAGCTGATAATTATAATGGTATGTGATAAGTATGCTGATGAATAAGAGAAAGAACATTATAGAAACTCAACTTGAGAATATAAGAGTTTCTTGCAGTAAGAGGGATTATTTTAAGAGATGTAAGAAACTGAATCTGTTTATGGCCTTTAGAGAAAGAGCAAAATCCTGGAAGAATGCCAGAGTATCGAATTAAGAGTAAGAAGGGGCGCCTGGGTGGCTCAGTTGGTTGGGCATCTGGCTTCAGCTCAGGTCATAATCTCACAACTCATGGGTCCATGCCCCACGTCAGGCTCTGGGCTGGCAGCTCAGAGCCTGGAGTCTGCTTTGAATTCTGTGTCTCCCTCTCTCTCTGCCCCTCCCTGCTCTTTCTCTCTCTCTCTCTCTCTCTCTCTCTCTCAAAAATAAGAAATAAACATTTAAAAAAAGAGTAAGAAAAAAATTAAGGTGTCATAAGCTAATGACATACCTTAAAAAAAAAAGAAAGAAGTACTTTAACAAGAGATACCTGCTGTTTACTTGGATGATGCTGGGTAGAGTATTCTAAATTATTAAAATCAGTTCAAGTGCTACAATCCAGAAGGACACTATCTCAACCTGAGGATTTATTATCACTCAGCCATCTGTGACCAACAGTCCCTACAGAATTGTTCCAAATTTATTTTCCGAAGTTCAATCCATGATAGAAAAAAAAAAACCTGGCACCTTTTCAGTAGGTGAACATCTGGATTCATTTTGAACAGGTAAGAACCAGATACCTGATATTTTAAATTTTTAATGACCATAAGGAATAATGTGGGAAGATTTTCTTCTATTGTAATAGAGGAGAAAGAATTACCTAAGTAAACTGGAAGAATACTAAAAGTGGTTGGGGTACCAAAACGTCTACAAAACTACGGAATACAGTTTTAAGGATTTCTTTGTAAAACAGCAGGCCATGGGGTGGGGTGGGGGGGAGTGTTTAATTTAGGTTTGTAGTCCCCGACTTTGTTTAAAACGAAAGACTGGTAATTTAAAAGATTATCTTGAAAACGCATTTCAAATCTGAATATCTGCAAGCTAGGTAAGATGCATCTAGTATGATCAGCGAAAGGATGGAGAGCAAAATATTACAGAAAAATTGTAACCAGGGAACTAGGCACATGAGAGCTATCAGAACCATGAGGTTGGATGTATTGCCAGCAGTCTGGAAACATGGGGAAAATTTGCCCAAATGACCACTTTCCCATGGGCCCTTAAGGCTTCCCCCAGTCCACTATCGGGGTTAGTCCAGACGGGCGTGTAGCTTCTCATCTTTAAACCCCTTTACAATAAGCAGTGAGTACCACACCCTGTGTTTTTCATTCACCCTCCAGAGCCACTGTCACTTGTTACCTGCAAAAGCGAGGGAGGGCAGCGTCCTCCCAGGCTACAAGACCAGAAGCAAAGCAGTCCTCCATGCTGCTCCCTCCCAGACTTGAATGTCTGTGTCCCCCCACAGAGGCCATATGTTGAAACCTGACCCCCAATGTGATGGCATTTGGAGGTGAGGCCTCTGGGAGGTGATTAAGTCAGAAGATGCTTCCACGTGAATTAGATCAGGGCCCTTTTAAGAAGAGAACCCGGAGAACTCGCTCACTCCTTCACCAACGTGAGGACACAGTGAGGACAGAGATGTCTGTGAACCAGGAATCAGTGCCTCACTAGACACAGAATCTGCAGGTACCTTGATCTTGGACGTCCAGCCTCCAGAACTGTGAGAAATAAATTCCTGGGTTTGTTTGTTTGTTTGTTTTATAAACCACCCGACCTGTAGTATTCTGTTATAGCAGCCGGAACTCTTACAGAGTGCTGTGACCTTTGTGACATCATCCACATAGGAGAGGTGGGGATTAACATGTCAGTAAGGTAGCTCTCAACAGGGTGACCACATCAGAGCCAGGGGTGCAGGGACCCTTGTGAAAAAGCAACCTCTGTGCCCATGGACGGCAAGAGGAGCTCCAAGGACTTGGCCTTACCACGCGGAACTGTGACCATCCCTCCCTTCCTCAAATGTAATAGGATTATCTGCAGCTAATAGGTGCAGAATTACATTATGTTGTTATTATAAACTGTATAAATCTAATGAGATTAAATTTTTTTTTCAACTTTCAGTCACTTCCGAGTGTGTGTGTGTGTGTGTGTGTGTGTGTGTGTGTGTGTGAATCAGTTGTTTTGGATTGTTCTTCTTTTAAATTAGCCCTATCAGTATAATTTCATCTCTTTGCATACTAATGTCACATCATGCTAAGTATAATGGAATTTAGTCATAAGGTGACCCAACATAAAACTTCCAAGTTTTATGGAAGTTAAGAGAGGTTTCAGAGATTGTACAGTATTTGTGTTTTGATAGAGGAAAATTATAAGTATTTGTTCTATTCTTTCCAGGTTAGTAAGTCAAAAAAGCTTAGGAAATTTATAGAGAAATGCTGTAGGTTTGGTTTAACACAGTGAGTCTTATAAATAGCTTAGATTAAGTAGACAGAATTAATTTACTCAAACAGGGTAATACCCATGCAACAGTGCTTCCCCCCCTTGTTTCAAAGGCAAGGTATGGGAATAAACTCATTGTCTTAAACAGTGAGTAGCATCAGTACCGTCTTTTTTTTTTTTTAACATTTATTTATTTTTGAGACAGGGAGAGACAGAGCATGAACGGGGGGAAGGTCAGAAAGAGAGGGAGACACAGAATCTGAAACAGGCTCCAGGCTCTGAGCTGTCGGCACAGAGCCTGACGCGGGGCTTGAACTCGCGGACCGCGAGATCATGACCTGAGCCAAAGTCGGATGCTTAACCGACTGACCCACCCCGGCGCCCCAGTACTGTCTTTTTTTATAACTCATGTCTTGATTCAACATACAGTGCCTCTTTACACTTTTTTGGAGAGAGAGAGAACATGCGCAGGGGAGGAGCAGAGGGAGAGGGAAAGAGAGAATCCCAAGCAGGCTCCGTGCCCAGTGCAGAGCGCCATATGAGACTCGATCTCGAAACCGTGAGATCATGACCTGAGCAGAAATCAAGAGACAGACGCTCAACTGACTGAGCCACCCAGGCACCCCACATAATGCATCTTTAAAATAACACTTTCTTTTTCCTTACAAAGGATCCATGCTCATTTCACAAAAGAATTTTCTTAACCACATAATGTTTCTTAACTACTTGAGATATTTTAAGACATTTAAATGTATTTCAAATGTTTCCTCCAATTTTTATTGTTAAATCCTGAAGTTTCTAATTAACACAAAGTTCTTTCTTATAACTATTTTCTGTTTTAGACTGAATGAAAATGCACTGTCCACACATTAGTGTAATGCAAATGTAGGTAATTTAAAGCCATTATTGCTTTAAAAAATGATAGCCCTTTATACTGTAATAATTTAGCCACATATTACACTTTGATCCTTTTATTTATTGAGCAACCACTAAGAGCAGACATTGTGCTCTGTGGTTATGAATATGAACAATATAAAACTCTACGAAGTGCTTAGCAAAACACATACACACACACACACACACACACACACACACACACACACACAAAATGCCCAGTTAAATATGAATTCCGGATAAATAATCTTTAGTACAAATGTATACCAATATTTCATAGGACATACTGACACTAAAAAAAATCATTTGTTGTTCATCATAAATTCAAATTTAACTGGGTATCCACTATGTTATCTGGCAAGCCAATTATGATATAATAGAAGAGTAACAAAAACCATTATTTCTTCTAGTAAACGTAAACAGTTGTATTAGCACTGTAAAACAGGAACGTAACCATTCTATACAAGTTCAGACTTGGGAGATCAGAGGATACATTAACGAGTTATTTCTGAACTGGGTCTCAAGCAAGACAGATTTAGAGAGGTGATCATCACCAACGTTCCAGAAAAGGGGAAAGCATGAGTAAAGGTGGATGGGAAAGGAAGAGGCAAAAATATTCTGGTAATATAGTCCATTTCATCTGTCAAAGAAGTTCATCCTGAGAGATATGTAAAAAGGAGTATCATAGACAATGTATGTAGAAGTTTTAAGTGATAAATTATGAGGGATATTAAATGTAAACGATGGTCCTGTTATTTCTACCTGGAGAAAAAAAACTCTTTATATCAAGAGTCATAGCCCCCTCTGCTGGTCAAGAATAAAAACACCCTCAACTCATTGTAATGGTTAGACAAAGACTGGACGTTTTATTAAACTATCTATCTGGTAATATTAGCGATATCTTGGGAGATCTTCTTTCAGGCTAACCATGTATTCTTTTCTCTATACCGCATTTCAGAAACTTATTAGTGACAGAAAAGATTCGAGTAAGTTGAGGGGTTCATTTAAAGTTATTAAACGGGAAATGTCAAATTGCTTAAATGAAATTCACCAGAGTTCGTTCTTCCTCATCATGGTTGTACTTTCTGTCTAATCTCACTGAAGTCAGGGCAAACACAAAATGTGTTATTAAATGCATTTTCTGACTGCCTAGAAGAGAGCTATGTATAAGTAAGACTCATTCTGTGAGCTTGTGAAAACACCGTTTCTATCCCAAATCCACTGAAACATACACGCCAGAAGAGGAGCTTGCCAATCCTCTCTTTTAAAAATTGCCCCCAACTGATTCTTTTCAGATCACTTGAGGAAACACTTTCCGACACACATATCCCTTAATCACCTAAAACTCTTGAGCTAACTTGTTGCTCAACAGCTGACTGCTGATTATCCTCGGTTAATTAGCACCACCTGTTTAACAAAAGTGAATCACTCCCCATTGTCCATTAGATCAACTCTAAAACGCCTCTCTGGCAGGAATTCAGGCTCTCCACCAGCTGGTCTTGTCTCCTGCGCTCAGATCCCTGTCTGAAACCCCGACTGCAGCCTGGCTTCTCTTGCCTTGGCCCCCAGTCTGCCATGCATCTCCCAGAAGAACCATTACCCTGCGGGAAGATGTGACTTCTCCACTTCTCAAGTCTCAACATGTACAGCACCGACTTACGCAGCCTGCCATGGTCTTAACTCTGAATCCTACATGCTCTGCATGCTTTAGACCTGCTTCTAAGTGCTATGTAGTACTTATTGGCTTCTTAACAATTTGTGAGCCCATACATGTGTGGGCATCCCCAGCAGGTTTCTCATTCATTCTAGTTAAACATTAGTTTAACTTTTATGTGAAGGAGAGGCCAGGGTGGTATGGGGGAAGGACACAGGAGGACTGCAGAATTCAGCTACTACTCTACTGTTCCCAAAACTTTCCTACCCTACCCGCCCCCCAAACACAAACCCTGCATTTCGGGATGCCCTCTGCGGATCTCATCCTCAAGAAGCTACTCAAACATATTTGCTCCCACCAGCCAATGTGCATGCCCTTAGAAAATTGCCCGTAATACAATATCTTGGTCTTACCCTTTTTTTCATGTTTGACAAATCCTACAGACATGATAGTACAATTGTGGAGCCGGCCTACCTCAGAGCCAGCTCTCTATATATCAGAGGTAGGTCTCAGCTACCTAGCAAAATTTTCTAGCCACTTTTTAAACTTCTGTATATACCATGGGGTGTATCGTGATTCAGGGCACACTGAAGCTCTTAAATCCATACTGGAGGAGTTTACCACAACGCGAGCACTTGTCACCATGGCTTGCTTAGCGTAATGTCACTTTAGCAATTCCAAGCCTGTGAAATTCACCAATACTTCAGTTTCTAGCTACACAACTGACTAGTTAACCTGAAGACGCCAACCCTACAACGTTACAAGTGCTCTATGGGGAGAAGCAGATACTCTTTTAGATAGATTACACACGAATTTTTAAATTATTTTAATGTTTGTTTATATTTTTCACAGGGACAGAGTGCAAGCCGGGGTGGGGAAGAAAGAGAGGGAGACACAGAATCCGAAGTAGGCTCCAGGCTCTGAGCTGTCAGGCACAGAGCCCAACACAGGGCTTGAACTCATGAACCATGAGATCATGACCTGAGCTGAAGTTGGACACTTAACCCACTGAGCCACTCAGGCACCCCTTAAAGACAAATTTTTAAAATCACCTCCCATATACCCATCACCCAGCCCAACAGCCGTCAACTACAGTCAACCCACTGCCCCACCCGAACTCCCATCTACTCCCTTCAGTCCACATACTATTTGAAAGCAAGTTCCTTTTATCCTGAAAAGAATGACTTTTTAAAAAAACAAAACCATGTACTTATATCTAAAGTATTCTCTACTATTATTAAATATCCAGTGTATAAATTTCTAATTGTCTCACACCTGGCATAAATGGATTTATTAAGCATTACTAAAAATCAGTATCTATTTCTTAAAAACAAGAGAATCAGGATATTACCCAAAATTGTTTTACTTAAAATGTCAAAAAATATAAAAATGCCAGGCATATTGGACACAGAACCAAAGAGAACTGGTGATTAGGAAATAAATGCCCTTGCCCCAGCAGAAGCCCCCTGAATATTCAGACTTGAAGGCTATTATGTTGACATCTTTGATGTAACATTTTTGTCTGCAGTTAGGCCTGTGCTATCATGAGCCAGAATATCAATCCATTCTGACCGTATATATTACATTCAGGGCTGAATTTCAGCCAGAGCCCTGCAGAGTCCCTGAAATGTGGAATATATTCCATAACAGTTTGTTACTTGATTTGAAATGAGCAAACCACCTTGGGCGAAGTATTTTTGCCTACTTAACAAGCATCTATTTGATGTGGGCATACCCATTTAAAGAAATGGACCAAAACAGAGCACGACGTAGGCATCCAGTTTATCTGATGAGGTTGCACAGTAGTTGTACTAGTTTTCTATCGCTGCAAAGCAAATGACTACCGACTTAGTGGGTTTCAGCAATACCCATGTGTTACCTCACAGTTGGGCAGGTCCAAAGTGTGGGATAACATGTCTGGATTCTCTGCTGAGGGTCTCATGGGCTAAAATGAAGGTATCAGCAGGCTGCTTTGTTACCCGAAGGATGTAGCAAATCCACTTCCAAATTCACGAGTATTATTGACTGAAGTTAGTTCTTTTGCAGTTGGTGGACTGAGGTCCCCATTTCCTTGCTGGCTGTCAGCTGGGAGCTGCTCCTAGATCCTGGGAGTCACCTGCAACCCATGGTACATGGCCCCCTCCATTTCCAAATCCAGTAACACTGCGTCACATGTCCCTCAAACTTTGGATCTCTGGCCTCCTTTTCTTCCACCGCTTGTTACAACTCTGCTTTGAAAGTGCTTGTGAGATTATATTATGCCCACCAAGATCTCCTCCCTTTTGCCATATAACATAATCATGGGAGTTGTCTCTTATTTCACCACCCCCAAAGGGGAGGAGAGGCTACAAAGGCAAGGGTCATCGGGCTCATTCTCATACTCTGCCTACTGCATGTCACCTTAGTAGTAGTAATTATGATTTATTTTTAAAAAGGGGGCACCTGGGTGGCTCACTTGGTTAAGCATCTGCCTTTAGCGTAGGTCGTGATCTCACCGTTCCTGAGTTCAAGCCCCACATCAGGGTCTATGCTGACAGCCTCAGAGCCTGGATCCTGCTTCAGATTCTGTGTCCCCCTCTCTCTGCCCCTCCCCTGCTTGCACGCACTCTCTGTCTCTCAAAAAAACAAAGAACCATTAAAAATTTTTGAAAAAGAAAAAGATTAAGGGCATATTTACGAATTCAATAAGCCTATATGGCCCTCCAATGCTATACCCGGTGCTATTCGTCCAAAGTTTAATAAACCGTGGTCCTCAAGGAGAGTGACTTATGGATCTATCTTTGCTGTGATGAATGCAGCAATGCAGCCCCTGAAAGGTACAGTGGTGGCATAAAGGAGGGAGGGGAGGATCTGAGTCTTAACGTAGGATTGTATGTGGGTAGTAGCTTAGGATGAGGAATACTGAATCACCAGAGCAGATCACGGAGGGCCTTGCCTATCACACCAAAGAATTTTAGAGGATGACTCTATTCTGTAGATAAGATAGAGTCATTGGCGGTTACTAAGCAGGGGAATGATGTGACATTTGCTCCAAACACCAGACAACCGAGCTGCTAGCACAATACCGGCTACACCATATGCAGACTGACTCACTAGTATTGTTAACTGCGTTTGGGAGAAATGAGTTCCGATGACCTAGTGGCCAAAGGTGTCCGTGCAGTTTTCAAAGGAACCTAATTTATAACCACTTGGTCACCTAGGCACTGAGAACCTCTGACTCAGCCTGGCATCTCCTCCATCACTGTCCTGTGACAAATTTCTAATTTACCAAAATCCACGTCATACTTCCAAAATTCCACGACTTTCCCACCCACCCTCTTCCAGGCTTTTCAGCTACCTACAAAAAAGGTTTTCTTTTACACACTGGAATTAAAGCTTTGCGCATATTAAAAAAAAAAAAAAAAACCCTGCACATTTTATACCTGCTGTTGCTTCCTGAGAAAAGGTTACAGGAATCTCAAGTAAATTTTAATGAGTTAGATTCCTTAGGTCTCAGAACTGATTTATGTGGAGAAGCATTTGAGATTTTGTAGTAAGTGTATGGGTGAGATGAATTATCATGTAGGTGCACCCCCTTCCCATACATTGTCCTTTTATTTTATTTTATTTTTCAACGTTTATTTATTTTTGGGACAGAGAGAGACAGAGCATGAACGGGGGAGGGGCAGAGAGAGAGGGAGACACAGAATCGGAAACAGGCTCCAGGCTCTGAGCCATCAGCCCAGAGCCTGACGCGGGGCTCAAACTCCCGGACCACGAGATCGTGACCTGGCTGAAGTCGGACACTTAACCGACTGCGCCACCCAGGCGCCCCTGTCCTTTTATTTTAAAAAGTTACCAAGTTACAGGAACGGAATAATTCTTAAATGTCACTGTTGGATCCCTGCTATGTATTTAGAAAATCAAATGTCTGCTTCCTAGAAGTGACTCATCATTAAGTCTCCTGTCGGTGAAATACATTGTTTTTAAAAAAAATAAAAATAAAAGTGGGGGAGGAAAGACTATTTCCTGATGAAGATGAGGGGGGGGGGGAATTAAGTAGCTGTCTTGCCATCATCTTCTGTACTTGTACACCCATCCTCGTCTCTCTCATGTTACCAGACATGTGTGACTCAGATTCTATTTGAAGTTTCAATTCAACTAGCCTCCACTGAGAATGGAGTTTTCTGCCAAAATCTGTGAAGTAGAGAAAGAGAGGAGCATGAACATTCAAGATTCCTGACATACAAGAAGACAGGTCAACATTTTTAAATAAGAAAGATCAAAAGTCACAATATTCGTAGAAACTCAAAGGAAGATGTCATCTTTCCTATAAACATTATTTCAGAAATTCATATTGCTATAAGGTAATGGGAGATGGGGGGGCTTCTAAAAATTACCTTCTGAAACACCGAAATTTCTCAAAAAACCATGAGCACCTACTATGTGCTAGCATTATACTAGGCATAGGATACACAATAAATAGTGAACAAGCTACCTCAACAGATTGTATTTTAACCAGGGAGTATTGGGAATCTTGTCTAACTTTCAAGTGCCAACCAGCTATAGGAGGTGGGGTTTTGTTGCTTCGTTTTTTATTCAGTTTTATTGAGATTTAATTGACATACAACACAAGGAAAGTGTAGGTGTGCAATGTGTTCGGTACACTTACACATTGCAAAGGAATTACAAGTCTAGTGTTGCTGGTACATGCATCCTGTCACAGTTTTTTGGTGGTGAGAGCATTTAAGATCTACTCTTAGCAACTTGCAAGTATATAATTCAGTATTTTTGACTGTAGTCACCATGCTGTACGTTAGAGGCCCAGAGCTTATAATTGGAAGTCTGTACTCTTGGACCAACATCTCGTCCTTTCCCCATTCCCCCAGCGCCTCGCAATTACCATTCTATTCCTAAATAGATTCTATTTACAAGTGAGATCAAACAGTATTTGTCTTTCTCTGACTTATTTCACCTTCAAGCTCCCTCCGTGTCATCCCAAATGGCGGGATCTCCTCCATTCTCATGGCTGGATATTCTATCACAAGAATCCGCCACGTGTTCTTGACCCATTCCCCTGTTGACCCTTGAGTTGTTTCCCTATCTTGGCTATGAAGTAAAATGATCTCTCCAACCAGATGTTATGTCTTCTTTCTCTGAAGAATCCACTTTATTTTTGCCTTAGCCCACTCTTCCTCGTATTCAAATTATTTATGTAACTGTTCCTTTATTGCCACTGTCACACAATCACTGCCCTGCCCCAATATACCTTTAGAATGAAATCTCCTGAAACCAGGACCCTCTTTTTGCCTCTTCTGCAGCCCTCAGCACAAGTGTTAAGGAAATATTTGTCAAATTAAAATGTATTCCTTAAATACATGTAATTGTCTATAACTTCAGTGACTCTGAAAATTCCAAGTGCATCATATGACGATTTAGTAGAGCTATGAAGGAGTTTCACGATGCCTTACCACACCCATTTCTGTGGTCTGTCAGGTTTATGGAAGAATCTACTATTTTGCCTTTCCCTGGGTTAGCAAAATTGCCAAAATACGTAGAGCTCATGGAATAGTACTGAGGAATGAAACATTATTTTCTGACATAGTATTAGAAAATGGATTGTCTAAAGGACGTGTTGTCCAGATTCCAGAATTATCTGATATCCACAACACGGATCAGCCAAATTTCTGTGAGATGGGCCCCTGTGCAGCTTTATAGGTTAAAGAATTAACCTTGCCTTGCCTTAAAAAATTACAATAAGTGGGTCATTTTTACAAATACATAGAAGGGCATTTAAATCTTTGTCCCAATATCAGCCAAGATATTAGATATATTAAAGAATTTGGAGAGTTAAAAAATATTTCTGGGAGTTTGGATAAGTATCAAATAATAGTCTTCAGGAATCAAATCAGTTCACTTCATCTACTAACAGGCTCCAAATTCACAAACTTCTGGTGCAAACTACAACACCTAACTTTTGGCTCAAGATCTCCTGAGTGACAGCTTCCACTTATGCTACCAAGAGCTATAGAAGATGGCTTATGAGTGATTTTCTTGGTGTTAAGTACCTTATGTTTTTCATGAGATACAGACATACTGAAAATAGCGATATAATTCCCACTCGGAACCAAATGCTACTCTTCCATTGCCCACTCCCTGAAATCAAGTAAAATCCTTACTGCATCAGAAAACATGTTAACAATGTCCCCTTTAACCTAATCCTCCTAGTATTAACAATTGTTCATATTTTGGAAGAAACTTTACCAGCGCGCTGTTACCCTACGTCTTTATGTGGCAGGGAGCCAGGAGAGTCCTCTTTTGGAGAGGAGGATCGGATGTTCTGTAAGGCA
This sequence comes from Acinonyx jubatus, assembly GCF_027475565.1. NCBI lineage: Eukaryota > Metazoa > Chordata > Mammalia > Carnivora > Felidae > Acinonyx > Acinonyx jubatus. The sequence goes on along the minus strand of NC_069387.1, from coordinate 14,475,287 downwards.
AGAGAGCATCACCAAAGTCAGCCAGTGCATCAGGTGCCGGGAATAGAGGGATTGTTCTTGAAGGCTAACAGCTATTGTTTGGGTGACTAGATTTTATCAAGGGAGGTGGAGAGGAACAATTACTGTATCAAGTCAAAAGAAAGAAAAGTCAGGAAGGGACAAGTGTCCGAGACAAGGACATGTGAATGCCAGAGTGGGACACACTCAACTCTGAAGTCCTTCAGGGCTGTCACAGCATTAATAAGTATGCTGAAAGTAAAGTCTAAAACAACATAAGAAAATCAAATTTTAACAACATACAACAAAATTCCGTATCAAGTGGATAGCTTTGAGCCCAGTACATTGCATCATTTCTAACAGTGACTTTTGTTAAACTCTTATCCAGCTCCAGCCGAGTAGAGGATATTAGTTTTTGTCACTATTTTGCAAAGTGATGGAGTTTCTTGTTGGTAGAAATCAATTTCAAATAATGGTTACATGAAGACTCTTTGTGATTTAAAACAATGTTAGCCTTTGTTACATGATTTTTATAAGTATTTCCATTTTGGTTGCCATGTAAACTACAAAATTAACTTTTATTTTATGTATTTTGTATTTACTGGTTCATTTTTAAAATAGATATTTATTAAACCACCATTAAAAGTAAAATGTTTTGCCAGGATATTATAGAAAATAAAGTATTTGATTTGGAGGCTTTGATCTGCACGGGATAAGGTAGAGATAAAAATATTAATAAGAATCAATGGCACGAGAGAAGCATCTATATGTTTATTTTCCATATTGTAAATTTTAATTCGTTTTCCAACTATTGCATTTTTATCATTTTTTTAAAGTTAGAAAAACAGATAAAAATAAAATATGTTTTAAAATTAGCCATCATCTGTCCTTCTGATGGTAAACAGTGTTAAGATTTTATCTTTTATGTTTCAATCCTTTCCTCATACCTATTGGTGAATCATATGTAGCAGGGAAAAACTGAAGCAGCCATAGTTCTGAGAAGGATGCTGTGTCTGTCGTCAGAGTTCCTTGTTGTTTACAGTGCAGAATACATTTGTAAGAGATAGATACTTTAGAAAGTCAAGACTGTAGTCCTACCATCTGTTAAGTCTATAGTTAAGAGTCTTCGTCTTGGTTTGTCTCTCCGTCTCTGTCTCGTGCTTTTTCCTTTGCCCATTTGTTTTTGTTTCTTAAATTCTACATACACGTGAGATGGTTACCAGAAGGGAAGCGTTGGGGTGTGGCGATGGGGGAAATAGGTGAAGATGAGAGTACACTTATGATGAGCCCGGAGTAATGTGGAGAATTGTTGAATCACTCTGTGTTGTACATCTGAAACTAATATAACATTTGGGGGCACCTGGGTGGTTTAGCCGGTAAAGTGCCCAACTTCCGCTCAGGTCATGATCTCACAGCTCTTGAGTTCCAGCCCCGCATTGGGCTCTGTGCTGGCAGCTCAGAGTCTAGGACCTGCTTCAGATTCTGGGTCTCCCTCATCTCTCTGCCCCTCCCCCGCTCGTGCTCTGTACTCTCTCCCCCAAAAATAAACATTAAAATAATAATAATGATAGAAACACTGTATGCTAACTACACTAGAATTGAAATTAAAAACTTGGTTTCAAAAAAAAAGAAAAGAAAACACCATGGAAAGAAAACTGGAAGGAAATATGCCATTCCTTGGATGATTAAAAAAAAAAAAAAGACAGTAATCCTACTTGCCTACTTTTACTTTTGGCATCCTATCCAAGAAATCACTCCCTTAACCAATGTTATGAAGCTTTTCACCTAAGTTTCCTTCTAGGAGTTTTATAGGTTTAGATTTGTAGATTTAAATCATTAACTCCTTTTGAGTTGTTTTTTGTGTGTGGTGTAAGCTGAGGGTCCCATGTCATTCTTTTGCATGTAGGTATCTAGTTTTCCTGACACTGTTTGTTGAGACTATCATTTCCCCTTTGTGTAGTCTTGGCCCCCTTGTAGAAAATTAGTTGACAGTATATGCATTCTGTTCTATTGGTGTGTATGTCTCTTTTTATTTCAGTACCATACTGTTTTAGTTACTATAGCTTTGTAATATATTTTGATATCAGGAAACCTGCTGCCTCCGGGTTTACTTTTCTTTATCAGGAGTGTTGTGACTATCTGGGGTCTTTTGTGATTCCACATTAACGTTAGTATTATTTTTTTCTGTTTATTTAAAGAAGGTCATTAGGATTTTGATAGAGATTGCATCAAATCTGTACATCTCTTTGGATAGTATGAACATTTTAATAACATTAAGCCTTCCAATCCATAAACATAAAATGTCTTTCCGCTTATTATCCAGTTACAGAAGGACAAATACTGTGTGATTTCACTTATATGAGATATTCAAAATAGACTCAGAAATAGAGTATAGAATAATGGTTTCCAGGGACAAAGAGAAGAGGAAAATGAGGAGTTGTTGTTCAATGTGTATACAGTTTCAGTTATACAAGTTGAGTAAGGCCTTACAACACTGTGTCTATAGTTAACAATACTGTATTGTACATCCAAAAATTTGTTAAGAGGCTAGAGCTCATGTTAAGTGTCCACCCCAAAATTTTTTTTAAAAGAAGAAAGAAATACTAACTTGAATGATTTACCTACAAAAGGTCATTGAAAGAGAATAAAATTCTTCAGCAAGTGGTGCTGGGAAAACAGGACAGTGACATGCAGAAGAATGAACCTGGACAACTTTCTTACACCATACACAAAAATAAACTCAAAATGGATGAAAGACCTCAATGTAAGACAGGAAGCCATCAGAATCCTTGAGGAGAAAGCAGGCAAAAACCTCTTTGACCTTGGCTGCAGCAACTTCTTACTCAACACATTTCTGGAAGCAAGGGAAACAAAAGCAAAAATGAATTATTGGGACCTCATCAAAATAAAAACTTCTGCACAGTGAAGGAAACAATCAGCAAAATTAAAAGGCAACCTACAGAATGGGAGAAGATATTTGCAAATGACATATCAGATAAAGGGTTAGTATCCAAAATCTATCAAGAACTTACCAAACTCAACACCCAAAACCCAAATATTCCAGTGAAGAAATGGGCAAAAGACATGAATAGATACTTCTCCAAAGAAGAAAGCCAGATGGCCAACCAACACATGAGAAAATGCTCAACCTCACTCATTATCCAGGATATACAAATCAAAACCACAATGAGATACCACCTCACACTTGTCAGAATGGCTAACATTAACAATTCAGGCAACAACAGATGTTGGCAAGGATACAGGGAAAGAGGATGTCTTCTGCACTGCTGATGGGAATGCAAGCTGGTGCAGCCCACTCTGGAAAACAGTATTGAAGTTCCTCAAAAAACTAAAAATAGAACTACCCTACAGCCCAGCAATTGCACTACTAGGCATTTATCCAAGGGATACAGGTATGCTGTTTCAAAGGGACACATGCACCCCCATGTTTATAGCAGCACTATCAACAATAGCCAAAGTATGGAAAGAGCCCACATGTCCATCGATGGATGAATGGATAAAGATGTGGTATATATATATACAACGGAGTATTACTCGGCAATCAAAAAGAAGGAAATCTTGCCATTTGCGACTACATGGATGGAACTGGAGGGTATTATGCTAAGTGAAACTAGTCAGAGAAAGACAAAAATCATATGACTTCACTCATAGGAGGACTTTAAGAGACAAAACAGATGAACATAAGGGAAGGGAAACAAAAATAATATAAAAACAGGGAGGTGGACAAAACAGAAGAGACTCATAAATATGGAGAATAAACAGAGGGTTAAAGAGGGGGGTGTGGGAGGGGGGATGGGCTAAAGGGGTAAGAGGCACTAAGGAATCTACTCCTAAAATCGTTGTTGCACTATATGCTAACTAATTTGGATGTAAATTATAAATAAATAAATAAATAAATAAATAAATAAAATTTTTAAAAAAGAGAAGAAAATAGATGTGGAATATGGAAGGAAATGAGAAAAGAAGATTGTAATGAAAATGAATAGTAAAGCTTTGACTATGAAATGTGTGTATGTGTGTGTGTGTGTGTGTGTGTGTGAAAGAGAAAGAAGGGGAGGGAGGGAGGAAGGGAGGGAGAGACAGAGAGAGAACAGAAGAAACTTTAAGAAATGTGTGCCAACTATGCCACTATAAAGATTTAAATTGCTCTTCAAATTTTTGGAAGATGTTGAACTGTTACTTATTTGAATGAAGAGCAATAAATGGTTCAGCTTTATATGTATCATGTATTTACATATTTTATATAGTGCCTGTGGCACTTTCACCCATCCAAAATCATTCCCCTTTTGGGGAGCTAAAATTTCAGTGGAGTAGAAGGACCCCAGACTTACCTCATCCCTTTAACACAGTTAGCTAACAATCAAGTCGTTCTGAATACCCAAGAAATCGACCTGAGGACTGACTGAACAAACTGCACAACTAGAGGGACAGAGTAGGTCACATCGAGGAAGGTAGGAGGTTCGGAGACATGGTTTGGGGGAGAAACAGATTGCAGGTGCTGTGGAGGGGAGGGAGCCCTGGTCACAGAGAAAGACGAGAGAATGGAGTGCACAGAGATACACAGAAGGATAACACTTCCCCAAAGCCATTGCCTGGGAAACAGGAGAGGCTGATTTTCACGAGTTTTTACAACTAGCAGGGCTCATTGTATCACATTGATTAATTTGTGAATATTGAACCAGCGCTGCAGCCCAGGAATGAATCCCACTTGATCATGGTGAATAATTATTTTTATATACTGTTGAATTCAATTTTCTAGTATCTTGTTGAGAATTTTTGCATCCATATTGATCATGGATATTGGCCTGTAGTTCTCTTTTTTTGCTGGGTCTCTGTCTGGTTTGGGAATCAAAGTAATGCTGGCTTCATAGAATGAGTCCAGAAGTTTTCCTTCCATTTCTATTTTATGGAACAGCTTGAGAAAGATAGGTATTAACTCTGCTTTAAATGTCTAGTAGAATTCCACAGGGAAGCCATCTGGTCCAGGACTCTTACTTGTTGGGAGATTTTTGATGACTGATTCAATTTTTTCACTAGTTATGGGTCTGTTCAAATTTTCTATTTCTTCCTGTTTGAGTTTTGGTAGCGTGTGGGTGTTTAAGAATTTGTACATTTCTTCCAGGTTGTCCAGTTTGTTGGCATATAATTTTTCGTAGTATTCCCTGATAAATGCTTATATTTCTGAAGGATTGGTTGTAATAAATCCATTTTCATTCATGATTTTATCTATTTGGGTCCTCTCTCTTTTCTTTTTGAAAAAGTTGGCTAGAGGTTTCTCAATTTTGTTTTTGTTTTTGTTTTCAAAAAACCAATTCTTGGTTTCATTGATCTGTTCTGTTTTCTTGGACTCTATATTGTTTATTTCTGCTCTGATCTTTATTATTTCTCTTCTTCTGCTGAGTTTTGGGTGTCTTCACTCTTCTGCTTCTAGTTCCTTTGGGTGTGCTGTTAGATTTTGTATTTGGGATTTTTCTTGTTTCTTGAGATAGACCTGGATTGCAATGTATTTTCCTCTCAGGACTGCCTTCACTGCATCCCAAAGCATTTGGATTGTTGTGTTTTCATTTTCATTTGTTTCCATATATTTTTAAATTTCTTCTCTGATTGCCTGGTTGACCCATTCCTTCTTTATTAGGGTGTTCTCCAGGCTTTGGGAGGTTTTCTAGACTTTTTCCTTTGGTTGATTTCAGGTTTCATAGCATTGTGGTCTGAAAGTGTGCATGGTATGATCTCAATTCTTTTATAATTGTTGAGGGCTGTTTTGTGATCCAGTATGTGATCTATCTTGGAGAATGTTCCATGTGTACTCGAGAAGAAAGTATGTTCTGCTGCTTTGAGATGTAGAATTCTAAATATATCTGTCAAGTCCGTCTTGTCCAATATATCATTCAGGGCCATTATTTCTTTACTGACTCTATGTCTAGATGATCTGTCCATTGTTGTAAATGGAGTATTAAAATCCCCTGAAATTACCACATTCTTATCAGTAAGATTGCTTATGTGTGTGATTAATTGTTTTAAATATTTGGGTGCTTCCAAATTCAGTGCAGAGACATTTATAATTGCTAGCTTTTCCTGCATTATAGACCCTATAATTATTATATAATGCCCTTCTTTATCTCTTGTTACAGCCTTTAATTTAAAGCCTAGTTTGTCTGATATAAGTATGGCTACTCCAGATTTCTTTTGACTTCCAGTAGCATGATATAGTTCTCCATCTCCTCACTTTCAATCTGAAGGTGTCCTCAGGTCTAAAATGCGTCTCTTGTGGACAGAAAATAGATGGGTCTTGTTTTTTAATCCATTCTGATATCCTGTGTCTTTTGATGGGAGCATTTAGTCCATTTACATTCAGTGTTATTATTGAAAGATATGGGTTTAGAGTCATTGTGTTATCTGTAGATGTCATGCCTGTAGTGGTGTCTCTGGTACTTTGTAGTCCTTGCAACATTTCACTCACAGAGTCTCCCTGAGGATCTCTTGTAGAGGTGGTTTAGTGGTGATGAATTCCTTCAGTTTTTGTTTGTTTAGGAAAACCTTTATCTCTCCTTCTATTCTGTATGACAGGTTTGCTGGATAAAGGATTCTCGGCTGCATATTTTTTCTGTTCATCACATTGAAGATTTCCTGCCATTCCTTTCTGGCCTGCCAAGTTTCAGTGGATAGGTCTGCTACTACCCTTATGCTTATACCTTTGTATGTTAAGGCCCATTTATCCCTAGCTACTTTCAGAATTCTCTCTATATCCTTGTATTTTTCCAGTTTCACTATGATATGTCATGCAGAAGATCGATTCAAGTTATGTCTGAACAGAGTTCTCTGTGCCTCTTGGATTTCAATGTCCGTTTCCTTCCCCAGATTGGGGAGGTTGTCAGCTATAATTTATTCAAGTATACCTTCAGCCCCTTTCTCTCTCTCTTCTTCTGGAATTCCTATGATACAGATATTGTTCCATTTAATTACATACTTAGTTCTCTAATTCTCCCCTCTTGATCCCAGATTTTTTTTCTCTGTTTTTCTCAGTTTCCTCTTTTTCCATAATTTTATCTTCTAATTCACCTATTCTCTCCTCTGCCTCTTCAATCTTCACTGTGGCCACCTCCATTTTATTTTGCATCTCATTTATAGGAATTTTTAAGTCATCATGACTATTTTTTAGTTCCTTGATCTCTGCAGTAATAGAGTCTCTGCTGTCTTCTATGCCTTTTTCAAGCCGAGCAACTAATCTTATGACTATTATTCTAAATTCTTGTTCAGTTATACTGTTTATATCTGTTTTGATCAATTCTTTAGCTGTCACTTCTTTCTGGAATTTCTTTTGAGGAGAATTCCATTTCATCATTTTGGCTAGTTTTCTGTCCCTTATGAGTTTTAAAACCTTGTTAATGTGCTCTGCACCTGCGAGCACTGTCCAGGGCCTGGTCCTTCAGAAGGTGTTTTTTTGGAGAGTGTTCTTGCTCTTTGTTGTGACTTCAGTTATTTTATTTCTCTACTTGTAGTGTGTTTTGGACCCTCCACGAGGTGTGCTTTGATTTGTTCCTTGAAGTAGCCCTGGAAAGGAAAACAAACAGACAAACAAAAGGAAACAAAGACACGCAAACACATAGACAAATAAAACAAACAGGTAAACACACACACACACACACACACAAAGCAGTCCAAAAGCAAAAACACCAGGAACACCAGCTACAAGTAAAGAACAGGGTGGAGGTGATGCTGATGGAAGAGAGGAATGACAGGGGTGGGGAAAGCGAGAAAATAAACATTGACTGGGCAGAGAGACTAAATGGCTTAATCCAGAGAGAGAGAAAGGAAAATAAAGGAGGAGGTTGGGGGGTGGAGGGGGAGAAGATAAAGTTACCCAGACAGAGAAACTATACAGCTTGATTATTCCAGAGAGAGTGAAAGGAAAGTGCAGAAGATGTAGAACATGTATCAAGGGAATGGATTAAACATGTCTGCTTAAACAAACCAACAACCAGAGTAACCCAGCTAGAGGAGGGAAGAGATAAGAAGGGAGAATATATCTAAATATCAAGAATTGTCCTGGAATTAATCCAGGCAATGCAGCAGCACTGATCTGCATGTTGGAGCCATCTGGCTCCACAGCATCTATCTGGCTCCAGCAGATACGTAGTTACCCGGCACACAGGGGCGAGGCATGGTGTAGGCTGGTCCCACCTCCACTGTGGGCCCCGGGATGGATCCCTGAAGCCCCACCTTGGTGGTGGTGGGGTGTGGGTGGTGGGGAATGGCGGTCCCCCCATCTCTTCTCCATGGACCCGGTGGACTCCATTCGGGTCGTACTCACTGTGCCCTGGGAGTAGATGGGGCGGTCCTTCTCACTCCACCAACTCCCCTGACCCAGCTCTTGGCTAGTATTCAAAGTTCAGCTCTGTGCACTCTGGCCCTGGGGAAGCACCTCTCTGTGTGGCTGGATATGTGGTCCCGGCTGGCTCTGTCTGTGCCGCCACACTTCAGGGAGGACTGCCTGCTCCTACTGTGGACTGCTCTGCCAACCTCGCTGCTGAGCCCCAGGGGTGGCAAACGCAGCCAGGCTTTGTCTTTTCCCACAGCATTCCAGGGAAGGGGCCACTTTCTCCTGCAGACTGCACCCCTAACTTCCCACCGAACCCAGGGCTGGCTCCCCTCCTCCCCAGGTGCATGAATGGGCAGCTGGCCACAGTCCAAAGAAAGCCCCGCAGCTAGAGATGGGATCCCTCTTAGTGCCAGTCCGAGGTTTATTTTTTGTCTAGATACAGTCCCACGCTTCCCCAGCTACTCTTTCTCTTCCCTTTGTCTCTCTGCAAAAGGGGATCCCTCCCCTCAGTGCCCACGTGGCCCATTTTATCTCCCCCAGTTCGCAATCACCCACCTAAAGCCCATCAAGGGTGTCCCGGTGTCTCCCTTTTAGACTCAGTCTCTTTTCCTCCCAGACTCTTGGGGTTCAGAGTCCTTTGGCTTCAGCTCTTCTTTGTTTGAGACACACAGGAAGTATGGATCCCCCTACTTCTCCACCATGTTCCCTACACAGAAATTTGGCAGGACAGAAGGGAGTGGCATGATATATACAGTATGCTAAATGGGAAAAATATGCAGCCAAAATACTCTACCCAGCAAGGTTATTATTCAGACTAGATGGAGAGATAAAGAGTTGCCCAGACAAACCAAAACTGACGGAGTTTGTGAATACTAAACCAGCCCTGCAAGAAATATTAAAGGGGGATCTTTGAGTGGGAAGGAAAGATCAAAAGTGACAAACACAAGAAAGAAACAGAGAAAATCTCCAGAAACAACAAAACAAGTAATAAAATGGCATTAAATACAGATCTATCAGTAAATACTCTGAATAGAAATAATCTAAACACTCCAATCAAAAGACATAGAGTATCAGAATGGATTAAAATAAACAAGACCCATCTATATGCTGCCTACAAGAGACTAATTTGAGACCTAAAGACACCTGCAGATTGAAAGTGAGGGGATGGAGAAACATTTATCATGGAATGGATGTCAAAAAAAAGCCAGAGGAGCAATACATGTATCAGACAGACTAGATCTTAAACCTAAGATTGTAACAAGATGAAGAAGGGCACTATAGAATAAAAAGAAGACTATCCGACAAGGAAATCTAACAGTTTTAAATATTTATGCTCCTAATATGAAGCACCCAAATATACAAAACAATTAATAACAAACATAAAAGAACTAATTAATAATAATACAATAGTAAGGGGCTTTAATATTCCACTTACATCAATGGACAGATCATCTAAGTAGAAAATCAATGAGGAAATAATGGCTCTGAATTACACACTGGGCCAGATGGACTTAACAGATATATTCAAAATGTTTCATCCCAAAACAGCAGAATAGACATTCTTTCCAAGTGCACATGGAACATTCTACAGAACAGATCACATAGTATGTCACAAATCAGACCTCAAAAAGTACAAAAAGAATGAGATCATACCATGCATCTTTTCTGACCACAATGCTATAAAACTTGAGGTCAACCACAAGAAAAAACTTGAAAAGACCTCATATCTCTGGAGGTTAAACATGTTAAACATACTACATGAATGGACCAATCAGGAAATCAAAGAATAAATTTTAAAATAGACGGAAATAAATTAAAATGAAAACACAATGGCCCAAAACCTTTGGGATACAGCAAAAGTGGTCCTAAGAGGGAAGTATATACCTCTATAGGCCTATCTCAAGAAGAAAAATCTCTAACAACATAAACTTACACCTAAAGGAACTAGAAAAATAACAATAAAAGAACCCTAAAGCCAGAAGAAGAATGGACATAATAAAGATTAGAACAGAAATAAATGATATAGAAACTTAAACAAACAAACGTTTGAACAAACCAGTAGAACAGACCAATGAAACCAGAGCTGGTTTTCTGAAAAAATTAATAAAATTGATAAACCTCTAGCCAGACTTATCAAAAGGAAAAAAGAGAAGACCCAAATAAATAAAATCACTAATGAGAGAAGAGAAATCATAAGCAACACCACATAATACAATTATAAAAGAATATTAGGAAAATTGCATGCCAACAATGTGGGCACTCTGGAAGTAATGGATAAGTTCCTAGAAACATAAACTACCAAAACTGAAACAGGAAGAAGAAATAGAAAACTTGAACAGACTGATAACCAGCAAAGACCTTGAATCAGTAATTAAAAATCTCCCAAAAAGCAGAAGTCCAGGGCCAGATGGCTTCACAGGCAAATTCTACCAAACATTTAAAGAATAATTATTACCTATTATTCTCAAACTATTCCAAAAATTAGAAATGAAAGGAAAACTTCCAAACTCATTCTATGAGGCCAGCATTGCCCTGATTTCAAAACCAGACAGACACCACTAAAAAAAGAGTACTACAGGCCAATATCCCTGTTGAACACGGATGCAAAAATTATCAACAAAATATTAGCAAATCAAAGCCAACAGTACGTTGAAAGAATCATTCACCATAATCAAGTGAGATTTATTCCTAGGTTGCAAAGGTGGTTCAATATTCGCAAATCAATCAACATGGTACACCACATTTATAAAAGAACTGTATGATCCTCTCAATAGATGCAGAAAAAGCACTTGATAAAGTACAATGGCTATTCATGATAAGAAACCTCAACTAAGTAGGGATAGAGGAGACATATCTCAACTTAATAAAGGCCATAGATGAGAAACCCATGGCCAATACCTTCCTCAATGGGGAAGAACTGAAAGCTTTTCCTCTACAGTCAGGACCAAGACGGGGATGTTCACTCTCACCACTGTTATTCAACATAGTACAGGAAGATCTAACTTCATTAAATAAATAAATATTTATTTATTTAAATTATTTGTTTATTTAATTTATTATTTATTAATTTATTTAAATTATTTATTTATTTATTAAATATTTATTTATTTAAAGAAATAAAAGTCAACCAAATCAGCAAGGAAGAAGTCAAACTTTCACTATTTGCAGATAACGTGATACCCTGTATAGACAACCTAAAAGATTCCACCAAAAAAAAAAAATGCTAAAACTGATACACAAATTCAGTAAAGCTGTAGGATACAAAATCAACATTAAAAAATCTGATTCATTTCTATGCAATAGTAATGAAGCAGCAGGAAGAGAAATCAAGGAATCAATCCTATTTACAATTACACCAAAAACCATAAGATAGCTAGGAATAAGCCTAGCTAAAGAGGTAGAAGAACTATACTCTGAAAACTATAAAATGCTGATGAAAGAAATTGAAGAAACAAAGAAATAGAAAAACATTCCATGCCCATGGGATGGAAGAACAAATATTGTTAAAATGTCTATACCACCCAAAGCAATCTACGTGTTTAATGCAATCCCTATTAAAATACCACCGGTATTTTTCATAGAGCTAGAACAAACAGTCCTAAAATTTGCATGGAATCACAAAAGACTCTGAGTAGCCAGAGGCTTCTGGAAAAAGCAAAGCATGCTGGAGACCTCACAATTCTGGATTTCAAGTTATATTACAAAGCTGTAGCGATCAAGACAGTATGGTACTGGCACAAAAATAGACACATAGATCAATGGAGCAGAATAGAAACCCAGAAATGAACCCACAACTGTATTGTCAATTAATCATTGACAAAGCAGGAAAGAATATCTACTGGGAAAAAGATAGTCCCTTCAACAAATGGTACTGGGAAAACTAGACAGCTACATGCAAAAGAATGAAACTAGACCACTTTCTCACACCGCACACAAAAATAAATTCAAAATGGATTTTAAAAAAAACCTAAATGTCAAACAGGAAACCATCAAAATCCTGGAGAAGAACAATGGGAGTAACCTCTTTAACCTTGGCTATAGCAAAGTCTTACTAGATATGTCTCCTGAGGCAGGGGAAACAAAAGCAAAAATGAACTACTGGAATTTCATCAAAATGAACACCTTCTGCACAATGAAGGAAATAATCAACACAACTAAAATGCAACCTGTATAATGGGAGAAGATATTTCCAAAGATATATCTCATAAAGGGTTAGTACCCAAGTTCTATAAAGAACTTATAAAACTGAACACCCTCCAAAAATAATAATAATAATCCAATTAAAAAATTGGCAGAAGACATGAATAGACATTCTCCCAAAGGACACATACACAAGGCCAACAGACACATGAAAAGATGCTCAACATCACTCATCATCAGGGAAATACATATCAAAACTACAATGACATATTACCTCACCCCTTTCGGAATGGCTATAATTAACAACACAGAAAATGACAAGTGTTGATGAGAATGCAGAGAATACTCTTACACTGTTGGTGAGAATGCAAATTGGTCCAGCCACTCTGGAAAACGGTAGGAAGTTTCTTCAAAAAGTTAAATTTAGAACTACCCTATGATCCATCAATGGCACTACTAGATATTTAACCAAAGGTACAAAAATACTGATATGAAGGGATACATGCACCTCGATGTTTATAGCAGCATTATCTACAATAGCCAAATTATGGAAAGAGCCCAAATGATGTCCATAGACTAATGAATGAATAAAGAAGATGTGATATATATTATATATGACATATATATATATATATATATATATATATATATATATATGGAATACTACTCAGCCATAAAAAAGAATAAAATCTGCCATTGGCAAAAACCCGGATATAGCTAGAAAGTATTATGCTAAGTGAGGTAAGTCAGTCAAAGACAAATTCCATATGATTTCACTCATATGTAGAATTTAAGAAACAAAACAGATGAACATATGGGGAAGAGAAGAGAGACAAAGCAGGAAACAGACTCTAACAACAGAGAACAAACTGAGGGTTACTGGATGGGAGGTGGGTAGGAGGAATAGGTTAAATGGGTGACAGGCATTAAGGAGGGCACTTGCTGTGATGAGTACTGGGTATTGTATGTAAGTGATGAGTCACTAAATTCTACATCTAAAACTAATATTAAACTATATGTTAACTGACTGGAATTTAAATAAAAAATGTTAAAAATAAAAAGTATTTAGAGCCCCCCCCCAAGAAAACCTAAAATTATTCCTAGTATCTCCTGAAGCTAGTATTTTCAACATGACCCAGAAGTTATATTAAAAAGTATTTTATATATTTCTAGGTATATTTTTTATTATTTTTCATTTTATTGCTTTGGGACAAAAATGTGTCCTGTATGATTTATACATTTACTAAGAAATGTATTTGTGACCTAAAATACCGTTGATTCTTCTAAATGTTCAAAGGTTCTGTTAAAGAGAGTAGATAAAAACTCTTTGGGTTGCAGTTTAATTTTTTTAATGTTTTTATTTATTTTTGAGACAGATGGAGACAGAGCATGAGCAAGAGAGGGGCAGAGAGAGAGGGAGACACAGAATCTGAAGCAGGCTCCAGGCTCTGAGCTGTCAGCACAGAGCCCGATGTGGGGCTCGAACTCACAGACTGTGAGATCATGACCTGAGCTGAAGTCGGACGCTTAATTGACTGAGCCACCCAGGCGCCCAGATAAAAACTCTTTTTAAGAAGCAAAGCTTATAGTATCCATACATACAAGTATGTATTTAATTGTAAAATTGATGTGGTTTATTGTATTAATCATATATGCATTTTCAGAAATCTGATAGACGAAATGTCCTGAAATATTTTCCCCATTCAGACCAACTAGAAATGATACATAAAACCAAGCAAACCCCTGTATATTAATAGCCTAGCCTTCCAGAAAGTAAGGAAAATTCTTCATAAGAGCAAAAGAGGTAGAATGTAGGCTGCAGGAATCAGAGTGGTAGCCAAAGCTGAAGTTTCTTGACTGTGTTTTTTAAGAGACTTTTAGGGGACAGGAAATAGGCCTTCTGCCTGTCCAAGGGAGTTGGAACTGAGAATTCACCCCCCACTCTTGTTAATAGTTGTAACATTCCCACTGCACATAGAAGTTAAAGGTATGGTGGTAATAATACCAAGGACAGGAAAAGGAAGTGAAAGCAGTGTTGCGAGATTGGTACGTTCCATATGAAGAGGTGAAGGCAGGCTCTGATAACTTAAAGATACATGGTAAGCCTAGATCAGCCACTAAAAGATAAAGCTAAGCAGGGAGACAAATGGAATTCTAAAAAATACTCAGTTCCACAAAGAAGGCAGGAAAAAAGAATATGCCAAATAGAAAACAAAGAGCAAGATGATAGATTTGAAGTTCACCAAACTGATAATGACACTATATGTGACGTAGGTGGACCTAGAAGACTGAGGGAAACAGACCCGGGCCAAGATTTCATTTATTAATTTGCCCCATATGCCTGCACTTGAATGGGGAGATGGGGAGGCTGGGGCAGGTGTGACATTATTTTGGGTCCCTGGATATCAGCGTCAACTTGGATCTTATACCCAACAGTTTACAAATGATCTGGGGATTTCCCCTTCCCCAATCTACATTTATCAAAATAAATGGTCATAGTTCTCTTTGTTAAAGGACTAGAGGAATCACGATTTTTTACACCCGTGGAGTTGCAGAGTCCTTCCCCAGGGGAACCAGGCTTCTTTCTCAATTATTGAGTTCAGGGTCTGAAAACTAGCTCTGGTCTAGCCACTAGACAAAGGTTCGTGATTTTCCATTGGGGCACCAGCCTTATCCTCTACTCACACATTCTTTCTTTCTTTCTTTCTTTCTTTCTTTCTTTCTTTCTTTCTTCTCTTTACTCCATTCATTAGTTCTAACAGCTTTGGTGGAGTCTTTAGGATTTTCTTTTTCTTCTTCTTTTTCTTTTTTTTTTTTTTTTTTTGGTTTAAGTATAATTGATAATGTTAGATTAGTTTCCAGTATACAACACAGTGATTGAGCAATTCTATATATTTTGCGGTGCTCACCATGCTATATGTAGTTACCATCGGTCACCATACAAAGTTATTACAATATTATTGACAGTCTTCTCTATGCTGTACTTTTTCATTCCTATGACTTGTAAGTTTGTACCTCTTAATCCTCTTCATCTATTTTGTCCAACCCCCATTTCCATCCCCCCTGGTAATCACCGGTTTGTTCTCTGTATTTCTGAGTCTGTTTCTGTTTTCTGTTTGCTCCTTTGTTTTGGAAATGAGTGAAATCTTATGGCATTTGTCTTTCTCTGTCTGACTTATTTCACTTAGCATAATACCCTCAGGTACACCCATGTTGGTGTGAATGGCAAGATTTCATTCGTTTTTATGGCTGAGTGATAGTTCATAGATTTTTATTATACAATACCATGTCATCTGCAAACAGAGTCAATTTTACTTCTTCTTTTCTGATTAGGATGGCTTTTTATTTTTCTTGCTTTGTAAGGACCTCTGCTACTGTGTTGAACAAAAGTGGCAAGAATGTACATTCTTGTCCTGTCCCTGATCTTGGAAGAAACCGTTTTAGCTTTTCACCACTGAGTATATTAGCTGTGGTCTTGTCTTACATGGATTTATTATGTTGAGGTCCATTCCCTCTATACTCACTTTAAGAGTTTTAATCATAAATGAATGTTGAATTTTGCCAAATGCTTTTTCTGCATCTATCAAGACGATCACTCAATTTTTATCCCTCATTTTATTTATGTGGCATATCATGTTGATTGATTTGTGGGTGTTGAACTATCCCCACATTGAAGGGATAAATCCCACTTTATCATGGTGTGTGATTCTTTCGATGTATTGTTACATTTGGTTTGCTAATATTTTGTTGAGGAATTTTGCATCTATGTTCATCAGGGATATTGGCACGTAATTTTTTTTTTCTTATAGTGTCCTTGTCTGGTTTTGGTATCAGGATAAGGCTGGCCTCATAAAATGAGTTTGGAAGTATTCCATCCTCTTCAATTTTTTGAAATAGTTTGAGAAAGATTGGTGTTAATTCTTTTTTTAATGTTTGGTGCAATTCACCAGTGAATCTATCTGGTCTTAGACTTTTGTCTGTTGGGAGATTTTTATTACTGATGTAATCTCTTTCCTAGTAATTAATCTGTTCAGATTTTCTTTTCTTCATGATTCAGTCTTCATTATTTATTTCTTTTGAATACCTATATTACAAAATACCTTTCCTGACTACCGTTATGGGCACTGTGATGCGTCACTCAGATCCCCTTCAATGAAGGACTCGATGTCCCGGACGCTGATGCCAGTCACAGTGGAAAATAGTCTTCAGCTGCCTACACTCTCAGGCATCATCTCAGCTGCAGAGACACCCTCAACTAAGGTCAGACACCCTTCTCAGAATGGTCCACATCCAATGACTGCTTAATGCAGGAATATAAAATGCTAACATTTCAACTCAGCTCAGGACAACTCTGTAGGACCATTTGGGTTCCAGAGGTCTCAAGTGATCAGCCCAGATTGGTGTTGGGTCTGCAACACAGCTAGGTCTTCCTGTAGCAGCCCAGTGCTCCTTCCTTGCCCTCCCTTCCACAGGTGATGATTCCAAATACAGTTCTAATTAACATCTGGAACCCTAAGCTCTGTCTCAGAGCCTGCTTCCCAAAGAAGCCAACCTGCAATGATTGGTACCAGGAATAGTCTGTGAAAGCAGGATATTAGATGGGGTTTTGGAGCTAGGTGTTGCACCTGCCAGCAATGAAGACCACATCACTGGTAGTAACTAGAGTGTAGGTATTCCCCGGAACAATTGTTAAAACTTTCACTGATGATGAACTGGAATGATGTCAGTAGAAGTGAATGCACTAGCTGGTGTTGTGAATCACGCATTTGAGAAATATGGTGGAAAGAATAACTACAAAGGTAATGAAAGTGGATGGGGTTAAACTATTAAATGCTAGAAAAGATAACAAAAAACTCGAGTGATTAGTAGCCAAATTGAAAGTGAAGTCTGAAATCCAGATGGCTTCCATTATAGTTTCTCAAGTATTGAGAGGGCAGTAAATGCTGAGGATCATGCCCAGGAATAAATTTTCAGTGTAAATGAACTCTAAAGAAAGTCGAACACTTAGATCAATGGAACAGAATAGAGAACCCAGAAATGGACCCACAAACGTGTGGCCACCTAATCCTTGACAAAGCAGGAAAGAATATTCAATGGAATAAAGACAGTCTCTTCAGCAAGTGGTGTTAGGAAAACTGGACAGTGACATGCAGAAAAATGAACCTGAACCACTTTCTTACACCATACACAAAAATAAACTCAAAGTGGATGAAAGACCTAAATGTAAGACAGGAAGCCATCAAAATCCTCAAGAAGAAAGCAGCCCAAATCTCTTTGATCTTGGCCACAGCAACTTCTTACTCAACACATCTCTGGAGGCAAGGGAAACAAAAGCAAAAATGAACTATTGGGACCTCATCAAAATAAAAAGCTTCTGCACAACAAAGGAACAATCAGCAAAACTAAAAAGCAACTGATGGAATGGGAGAAGATATTTGCAAATGACATATCAGATAAAGGGTTAGTATCCAAAATCTATAAAGAACTTCTCAAACTCAACACCCAGAACACAAATAATCCAGTGAAGAAATGGGCAAAAGGCATGAATAGACACTTCTCCAAAGAAGACATTCAAATGGCCAACCGACACATGAAAAAATGCTCTGCATCACTCATCATCAGGGAAATACAAATCAAAACCACAGTGAGATACCACCTTACTCCAGTCAGGATGGCTAACATTAACAACTCAGGCAACAGCAGTTGTTCGCGAGGGTGCAGAGAAAGAGGATCTCTTTTGCACTGCTGGTGGGAAGGCAAACTGGTGCAGCCACTCTGGAAAACAGTATGGAGGTTCCTCAAAAAATTAAAAATAGAACTACCCTATGACCCAGCAATTGCACTACTTGGTATCTATCCAAGGGATACAGGGATGCTGTTTCAGAGGGGCACACGCACCCCAGTGTTTACAGCAGCACTATCAACAATAGCCAAAGTATGGAAAGAGCCCAAATGTCCATTGATGGTTGAATGGATAAAGAAGATGCGGTACATATATACAATGCAGTATTACTCAGCAACCAAAAAGAATGAAATCTTGCCAATCACAACTATGTGGATGGAACTAGAGGGTATTATGCTAAGTGAAATTAGTCAGAGAAAGACAAATATCATATGACTTCACTCATATGAGGACTTTAAGAGACAAAACAGATGAACATAAGGGAAGGGAAGCAAAAATAATAAAAAAATGGGGGGACAAAAACATAAGATACTCTCAAGTATAGAGAAAAAACAGAGGGTTGCTTGAGGGATGGGGGGGATGGGCTAATTGGGTAAGGGGAATTAAGGAATCTACTCCTGAAATCATTGTTGCATTATATGCCAACTAATTTGGATGTAAATTTAAAAAATAAATAAAATCTTTAAAAAAATTTGAACTCAAAACTGAGGTAGGTTAAGGTCAGGGTCTGATTGAGAAAGAATGTGTCCTGACACATGAGAAGGATACATCTGGCTTAATGGTCCCAAAATCTTGAATCCCAAGATTCCCCTAAACCTTCTGAATCTGCACAAGTATTCAATCCTGATTAAAAGCTAGAATGCTCCATAATATTTAAAGAGAATGCAAAGACCTCTCCTTTCCAAGGCAACATGTGCCCTTCTCAAGATCTGCCCCATCTCTTCTCTCGGTGTCTAGGCCTGTAACTAGAATTATGTCACAGTACAACTCGGTCAGGAACATGCTGGGCCTGATAAGAGAAGAAAAAGACTCTACTTTGAAAGACCTACAAGATCAGCCTCTATATTCTAGAAAGAACCAGGAGATTCTCATGGGATTGGATTCTAAGGGAGTATGATGAAAGGGGATAAATGCATATTCCAAAGATGCAGGATTTACTGTCCTGACAAGGACCCCAGAAGATGGTACGACTTACTCCCAGAAGCATGGAAAAAGCAATAGACCACACAAAAGAAAATTGAAATGCCAGAATTGCCATAGAAGATGGTAGAAAAAGGTATCCAGAAGCTCACAGAAGTGTTCGTGCTAGAGTGAATATATCATATAAGGCCAGAAAACCTATCAAATTATAATGTTCAATTGGAAATCCTTGAAGAGACACCCTTTCCAGGCCATCAGAAATACACTGGTGAGAAATCACCAGTGTCAAGAAAAGCTTCAGTAGTACATCTCCTATGTAGTCTGAGACTTACAGTAAGAGAGTCCTTTAAAGAACAGTGTCCCTGATAACTATGGTGTTGATAGACACCCATACACTTTAGAGTCTAGGTGAATGCACATAATCGTACGAAACCAGGTGAATGGAATTATAATGGGTAGCAAAGTTGGAAGGACATATAGGTGGGCTTGATCCAGAGAGAGTTATGGGGATGGTTTAATAGAACATGGTCCCTAAGGAGCAAAATAGATGGACAGCTAACAGGGTTACTACTCAATTTGTACCACTGAAAAGAAAGAAAAGATTGATATTGAAGACAGTTGCCCAATTTTTTTAAGTGATACTGTTACACCAGCTTTCAAACCTGAATCAGGTGTTAGACATGGAATTCATTGCCTTAAGAAGAGACTGGGTTCCCAGGGAAAAGGATCTTGTAACAATAAAGCAAGTGTACAAAGTCATGATTTTCCTTAGTGCTTCCCCAACAGAACCTACAGGTATTTACTCATGTAACTGTGCACTGGGGAAAGGGAACTATCCAAACATTTTTAGAACTCTGTTAAACATGGAGTCCAAGTTGACAGTGACACCCAGAGGCCCAAATCAATATCATGGCCCCCTATTATTTCAGGGGCATATGGGAACAAGACAATAAAGAAGTCCTGGACAGTATGTGGCCCACAATGGGTTCACTGATGGTCACTTCCTTGAATTCTGAAGGTAAAATTGCAATTGAGATTACTTACAGATTAGCACAATCCCCACATTAGATTCTTGGCCTATGGAGTGAGATCTATCATAGTGATAAAGACCAAGTGAAATTCTCTGAATCTGCCCCCCATTCAAGTTAAGCTAGCAGAAAATTTTTTAAGTCATATCAGTCATGGGTGTAGGGCAGAAATGTGTGCCACTTCAAAAGATTCAGGATGAGGGAGTGATGGATGCCATTATTTAATTCACCAGTCTGGCCCCTGAAAAAAATTAGATAGATCTTATAGAAAAACAGAAGACTACCACAGACTCAAACAAGTACTAGATTTAATTGCAGCTATGTTGCTGGGTGTGGGCGTCATTGCTAGAGAAGATTAAGTTTTTCCTATTCCTATGGAGGATCAGAATCTGTTCACATTCCCATGAAACAGACTACAGTATGTACGACAAATTTTCCCAAGTCCTCTAAGTCTCCCACCTTCTTTTAAAATATTTTCTGAAAAATATGTGGACATCCTTCTGAACATCACATCGATTCACTATACTGAATGTTGTCATGCAAAACACCAAGTGGCTGGCAGGCTGGAGACCTCTGTAAGACACTCCAGGGATGAGAGAGAAATCCTCAGGGCCCTGCCACATAAATGATTAGGGGTTCAGTTGTCAGGGGCACCCCAGAATATCCCATCCATAATAAAGGACAATTTATTACACCTTGTAGCTTTTACCAAGTAGAAGGAAGCACATGCCTAATAGAAATCTTTGCACACTAAAAGCAGCATATTCCATACTGGTATATGCTCCAACCCATCCATTGGGCAGCAAAAAGCTATCAATCAGGAAAGAGCTCTATAGCAGATCCAGAGTGTGGTATAAACATCCTTGCTCTTTGGTTTGGACAACCCATTAGACTCTATGGTATTAAAAGCATCAGTATTGGGGGAAATTGCCACGTGAGAATCACAATGCAGAGTCTTAGAGTTCTGGAGAAAGACCATTCCACCTTCAGATATGCTACTGGGACTTGGTAAAGACAGAACATCCAACTGATAAGGCAACAAGATCATTTGGCCACAACTGCCCATCTTGAGATTTTTGTTAGGTGCAACACATTTTAGTGTTAGACAGTCCCACAATAATCCATCATAGGTAGCAATAGTACATCTGGAATCAAACCAGAATAGGACCAGAGAGTACAAATAAGCTCCATGAGCAGATAACCCAGATCTCCAGTTCATCACCATAGTTATACTAGTACCTGTGTCTAAGTCACACTAAAAAATTCCTTATGTCCAGGTGACAGGGGAGGAAAAAGCTCAAGCTTGACTCATGGATTGGTCTTCTTGGAATGTGTGTGTGCAGGCCAAAAATGGATGGCAGTATAATTCCACTCAAGTACAGCCTTGAAAAATAGGAGAGAAGAAAATATCCTTTGTGGCCAAAGATTTGACCTTGTGCATGCTTAGCCATTTTATGTAGGAAGAGATATTGCTTACGGTTAAAGTATACACAGACAGATTCTTGAGAAATGAAAATGGCTTGGTCAGCTGATCAGGGATGTGTCAGAGGAAGAAAGACTAGAAGATTAAATACATTGAGGTCTGGCATAAAGGCATGAGAATGGGCATGTGAAAATGAGCATCAAGTATGAAGACACTCATGTTACTGTCCATCAGAGAGCATCCACTAAACAATCAAGTAAACAAAATGATTCAACCAGATGACATCAGCCTGTCCCACTGCTGGCACAACGGACACATGGCCATAATGACAGGAGTTGAGGACTTTTGTGGAGTAAACACAGACCCTACTTACCAAATGTACCACATGCCAGCAAAAAACAAAAACTAAATCTGAGTCCCTGATATGGTACCATTTCTTGGCCATTCACTGGCAAGATGACCACAGTAGACCTTTTCAACCCTGGAAGAGATAGGAATTTATTTTAGTAGAAATAGATACGGCCAGTACCAAGCTTTACGCTATCCAAGTTCTGCAGCTCCTTTGATGAATAGCCCTCTGATTTCCTTAAGCAAACCCAGAAATTCCTCAACTGGGTTGTGTAAAAGCCATCAGGAAGAGGCACCCACGGACAAAATTGGAGGCATTTGAGGCAATGGAATAAATAATGGGAGTAATATAATTCCATTTTTATTTAAATAATTATAAAAGTAAACAAAAGGGAGTGTTTGGGGTGGCTCAGTCAGTTAAGCATCTGACTCTTGATTTCAGTTCAGACCACGATCTCATGGTTTGTGGGATTGAGTCCTGTGTTGTCAGCGCAGAGCCTGCTTGGGATTCTCTCTCTCTTACTCTCTGCCCCTTCCACACCCGCAAAATAAATCAATAAACTTTAAAATTAAATAAAATAAATACTGCATAACAAATTAACTAGAAAATTAATTGATTAAAATAGTACTTGATAAGATATGAGACATTTACATAGTCTAAGATATTAGACATCCCCCTAAAAAACACTTATTAATGACAAAAGAGGAAAAAATAACTTTATGGTAGAGAAGGCTGGATGTCACTCTTTTGATCACTTGAGTGACCAAAGTGAACATCATGAGTAATGGGACAAATTGAAATCACATGCCACTTGACAGCACACAATGAAGAGAACATCACTACCAAAGATGTATAAGCTGAATCACATCATGAGGAAATATTAAACACACCCAAATTGACTGCTATTTCACAAAATAAGTATCCCATAATTCTGAAAGTGTCAAAGCCATTGTTATGAACTGAGTTGTGTCCCTCACGATTCATATGGATTTTGAATTGAAGCCCTAACCTGAGATGTGACTATATTTAGAGATAGAGTCTTTAAGGAGGTAATTAGGGTTTATGAGGTCATAAGAGTGGTATCCTAATCTGATAGTACTGTTGTCTTTATAAGAAAAGGAAGAGCGAGAGGGAGAGAGAAGGAGTGAAATAGAGAGAGACAGAAAGAGAGAGAACAAGAGATTTCGTGGTGTCCATGCAAAGAGGAAAAGCCATATAAGGACACAATGAGAAAATGGCTGTCTATAACCCTAGAAGAGAAGTCTTATCAAAAACCAACACTGACATCACCTTGATCTTGAACTTCCAGTCTCCAGAGCTGTGAGAAAATAAATGGCTGCCATTTAAGCCACTCTGTGGTATTTTGTATGGCAACCCTAATAGACTAATACAGCACTAAAGTCAAGAAAATTAAGGAACAGGCTTTGATTTTCTAATCTGTACACATGAATCTTTCTTAAGCAAAAGAAGTTTTAAAATTATACCTGCTATATAATTGTCTCAAATGTCTTTATGAATTTTGTAAAGAACATGTAGTTGACTCTTCAAATCCAATTCTACCTTTCTGCCATTATGTAGCAACAATTGAGTGCCTGAGCTCCACAAATGATTTCTGATTCGTATTAAACAATCATTGCAATCACAAAACACTTCTTACAGAGTGGTTTCTAACTTCAAGCTTAAACCAATCACAGCATAGCAATCCCTGGCAACAGAGCTGGATTTCTAAACTATTGGCCAAATTGAGGAAGAACATTCTTTCAAAGGTTGATGAAGAGACGTTCTTTTTATCCCACTAAACATGAATGAGGAAGTAGCCATCATTCTAAAACTCCAAGAGGAATCAGTCTGAAAAGGAAGCTTCTACTCTGTATACCAGAGCGGAGCAATAGTAAGAATACAAATCCTTGAAGACATTGTTGAATTGCTGGATCAACCAGCCTTGACCTTCATTCTACTTCTGGACTTCCTTATGTGAACCGTTTTCATTAATGACTTAAGTCAATTTGACTTGAGTTTTCTACGTCGCAGATGAAAGCATCCTAATTGAAGCAGTAAGCAAGTAATTATTTTTTCAGTAAGTACATAATTAATAGCTACTATGACCCAGGCATCCTCTCATAAGCAGTGAATAAAGCAGAAACAATTGCTTTTTCCTCACAGAGCTTATTCTAGCCAGTTATGTTTATTTTGATTCTCCATCCTCTCTGTCTACTTTACCTATCATCACTTTACACATTGCTCTAATCTTCCATATGCATGCTGGAAGACTTATTTCAGTTTGTCTGCTTGAGTACTTAACTGATTTTGTACACCACGAATTATGCTCTTTATCACTCTATGAAAGAAGTTTCCTTTTCTACGGTTTTTAGTTTCTTCACAATTTTCTCGCCATGTGAATCAATTTTGTGTCATCAATCTCCGCTTTCTTCCTCATCCATCAAAATTTTATCTCCTATTTTCTATCTTTATGGGTTTTTTGTAATAAAGGGAATTTCTTTTTTATACTACTGATGATGCAAACAATATCTTAACAATGTCTTAAGTTGACTTCCTACAGTGTTTTTCACTGGAAGCATATTGTCTTCCTTGTAACTTCAACTGTTCTCCCTAACTTTCAACAGCAACAAAAAATTAAACTCTCCATTTAACAAAAAATTGAATTCTTTATATAAACTTCATTTGTTATATATATGTTGTATACAATATGAATATATTTTTCCACTTTGCATAAAATTTCTGCAAAAAAAAGATAAGCACCAATTTTTTTTCAATGACTAAAAGTATGCTTTCTATTATCAAGGAAAACAGTCTCAAAGAAGATTAAAAAGTCCAGCCTGGTTAAAAAATCATTATGTACTTCCCTGGCATACAGAAAAAAGGACAAATGTAAACTCTTATGATCTTTTAAAAATGGTAAGTACCTGCAAACAAACTCTGAAAGAGCATAATGGCAGATAGGAATAGAATATCAACAAAATACACCCAGAATATGCCTTTATTTGGTTTTGTTCCAAGAAAAGTGATATTCCCTACTCCCCACCACTCTAGCTAGAAGAGGAACCAGATCTGAAAATCAGATAATCTGACTTCCTAATTTAATCCCTAATGAAGACAGAATTATAATATGGTAAGATAATTCATGGAGAGCAGAGGATACCTATCATCTATTAATACAATTTAATTGAAATAACATTTGTACTATTCTGTACATGCCTTTGCCTCTAAACTTCTTCACTTGCTGTACTACAGTGACTATAGTCGTAGTTAAAAGTTAATCTTCTCAATCCCCATTTTGTAATGAAAAAGAACATATAATTTAGAGGGCCCTCGCTTAGTCTGGGATTTAACACTTTCAGTGTAACTTTTTAAAATGTATCTGAATTGCAAATTGTGAAATAAAATGGATTGTTACAGAGTTATATAATAAAAATCAATGAGAATAAATTTGAAAATATGTATTTAAACCATAAAAATATGTTCATAAATAAGAAATACATATTTAAACTTCCACTAAAGGAAAATAATTTTAAGAACACCTGTTAGCTTATTAATAAAACTAATTGTGTTAACTGTTTGATAATTACATCATCTCACATATAGCCCCCAACTTGGGTTTTCCCTCCCGAATGGATTATATTTTATCTACTTTGAACTGAGTTTTCTGTCTGCTGACCTACTCATCTAGTGGATAGAAACGACTGTAAATATGTTTGCTTCCTTTGTTGATATTTATGTTGCCTACATTTTTAGTATTGCAAAGGAACTATCATTTTCAATTGCTTCTTCTCAGATCATCTCTATCAACAACTGCGGGACTAATTATTTTAGAAGCACCAGCCGTTTCTGAAATCACTGAGAATTACAGAAGCTCTGTTGGTGAGTTCCCACTTCTTACGCCCACCTTCTGTGATCATGCCTGACTTTGACAATCCCCCTTGAGGGAATAGTTTTGTCAGCCTACAGAGTTAATCGAAACGCAGAACTAGGAAAGAGGTAGAGCCCAGTATCTTCCACTATTTGTCATCTTTATTCCGGTACCTACTGGGTTACTCATTCCCAAGTGACCCTGCACAACTTGTTGCAACCTGAGAGGATCCCCACAGTGGTGTTATTTCTGGGAACACTTGAGTTAAAAGCCATCTCTTCACAGAGCTGTGACCAAGGTAATATTTAATAGCATCCATAAAAGAAAAAACATAAATAGGTATTGTCTTGCTCTTCTCGGTATTAAAAAAACACGCAGGGCGCCTGGGTGGCTCAGTCGGTTGAGCGACCGACTTTGGCTCAGGTCATGATCTCCCGGTTCGCGGGTGCGAGCCCCGCGTCGAGCTCTGTGCGGACAGCTCAGACCCTGGAGCCTGCTTCTGATTCTGTGTCTCCCTCTCTCTCTGCCCCTCCCCCACTCAGGCTCTGTCTCTCTCTGTCTCAGAAAGAAATAAACATTAAAAAAAATTTTTAAATATAAAAAATTTTAAAAATGCAACATTTTTATAAATACAAAGGAGTGTTTTGAAAATCATAAAATGAAAATGAGAATTTGTGATGATTTAAAATATTAAAGCATATACTTGTCCTGTAGATATCAGAATATATCGCTAACTGCCACAAATATTATTTTTGATTATGAATTGCTTTGTAAACAAAACAGCACACAAGTGCTCCCACAATTTCTGAAAGCATAATACACATTAGAAGAATACGGGCAATTTTATTCCACATGATCCTAATATAAAACCTTTTTAAAAAGAAAACCTTAAACCTAAGTTTCTTGGTGCCAAAGCAATGACAGAATCATCTAGGAAAGATGAGATGCTGGCTGATAGGTGCAACTATTCCAAAATGTTCTGTTTTGTTTTGTTTTGTTTTCCTTTTGCAATATTCAAACTATAATACAATGGCACCACCTATTGATGGAATGGCAGAATTTAAATCCTAAATTTCCAAACAACACAGGATCAGATATTCATGGGAATTATAAACCAAGGTATAGAACATAGGTCATTAACCACTGATAAGATGACATATATCAGCAATATCACTTGCTTTTTTTTTTTTTTTTTTACTTTCTGGCATTCTTTGGAATGGCACAGCAGTTTTTGAAGGGCTAATCATCGCTGAAACATAAGAAAATATATCACTAATGTTAGTTTTCTTACCTATATTTAAAAGTAAATCTTAGAAGAAAAATATTGTAAGAATGATTTATTTCATCTAACACATCGTCACATTGAGTTGAATATTAGGAATCTTCGGAATACATTTTGGAGAATCTAGACTTTGTTTTCTGGAAAGATGTTGGATTGAATAATATCTAGTAAACACATTCAAAAATAAACTTTGTAATATGGGAAACATACTCTCAGGTGCATACCGATACTTGCAAGAAAGTAAGAGATATCCCCAAAGACTGAACCTGAAGAAGACCCCCAAAAGAAAAGCCATAAGCCAGTGAACTAAATATCCACCAGCTGTCCTAGAGGAATGTGTATCTGTTTTGGAGGAGTGGGGATTGCTTTCGAAGTTCTTGGTTTTGGAGCGCCTGAGTGGCTCAGTTGGTTGAGTGTCTGACTTTGGCCCAGGTCATGATCTTAGTTCATGAGTTCGAGCCCCACATCGGGCTCTCTGCTGACAGCTCAGAGCCTGGAGCCTGCTTGGGATTCTGTGTCTCCCTCTCTCCTCTCTCTCAAAAATAAACATTGAAAGAAAATTAAGAAAAGACTTTCAAAGTTCTTGGGTTTTAAGGCATCAAATCAAAAGACAATAACTTAAACTTCTGTGATAATGTTAGATGAAACTGAATCTTTCAAATGTCACCGTAAGTAAAAGGGCAGAATAGGGGAAAAAAATACACCCACCAACTCAGGAAAAAACTAAGTTTGTGTTGACATGAAGTCTAGATGGATCAATAAAAAGTTGGGCTTGAGAATTTCTGATATTGGAGTTTTCCTCTGACAGGATGAAGTTCTTATTTCTACTATCTATACGATCGAGGAAAGTTTCAGCTGAGAAAGCAAGATAAAATTTGTCTATGGCTGCATTACTGTACAATATCACTGGAATATCTGTATGAATCAAATTCAAACCCTCTTTGAAGGACAAATACTCTAGACTATACAGCCATATAAGGTTCTCACAAATAAAGCTTCACGGAAATATGCTTACAATCCAAAATCATAAAAGAACAAGGAAACATGTCATCATAAGTGAGTCCAAAAACACAATTCTAGAAGTTCTAGCAAGTTAGCCAGTCTGAAAAATAATCAGACATCTTGATTTGTATAAATTGAAAACAGACCTTTATATTTAAAAGTAAATAAGTTGGTTAAAAGCAGGTAAGACAAAGCTAAACAGAGTTAATAGAAGACTGTATTTCACATACAAAATGTTGCAGAGAATGACAAATGAAAAATATGAAAGACAAGTTGAGACATAGAACCATAGAAATGGTTAAACCTAATGTGTACTTCTTCAGATTTCCAGAGATGGACAATAAATAAGCGGAATGACTGAGAGAAAATACTAAAAGTTAAATGGCTGCCATATTTTCCAGGTTGATGAAAAACATAAATCTCCAGTTTGAAAATGTACAACAAACACCAAGAAGGGTAGATAGAAAAGAACCATGCCTACGTAACGCAATGAAGCACAGAAAGCCAAAGGTGAAGCACCCTCATGTGCAAACAGAGAGACAAGACAGGTTTTCTAAAAGCAATGACAATTACATCAACTACGGACATCCCCAAAGAAACAATAAGCAGCAGACAATGGTAGAATGTTATCTTTAAGGAATGGGAGAAAATAACTCTCACATTTTTCATGTATTTTATTTTTTTATTTTTTATGGAAGTAGGGCTGGCACACCATGTTACATTAGTTTCGGTTGTACAACAGAGTGATTCAACAAGTCGATATATTATGCTGTGCTCACCACCACTGTAGCTACCAACACAATTACAATATCATTGACTATATTCCCTATGCTGTACCTTTTATCCCCTCCATTTATTCATTCCATAACTAGAACTCTGTATCTCCCACTCCCCTTCACCCATTCTACCCATCCCTTTACCCCTCTTCATCTCTGGCAACCTTGAAATTATTCACCATATTTACGAGTCTGTTTCTACTTTCTGTTTGTTTGTTTTGTTTTTTGGATTCCCCACATAAATAAAGTCATATGGTATTTGTCTTTCTCTGTCTGGCTTATTTCACTTAACCTAACATCCTCTAGATTCCCCCATGTTATTTCAAATGGCAAGATCTCATCCTTTTTTATGGCTGAGTAATATTCCATTGTATGTATACACCATTTCTTTTTTATCCATTCATCTGTAGATGGACACTTGGGTTGCTTTTATATCTTGGCTATTGTAAATAATGCTGCAATAAACAAAAAGGCGCATATATCTTTTCAATTTAGTGTATTCATTTTTCTCAGGTGAACATCCAGTAGTGGAATGACTGGATCATATAGTAATTCTAGTTTTAATTTTTTGAGGAAGCTTGATATTGTTTTCCACAGTGGCTGTTCCAATTTACATTCCCACCGACAGTGCACAAGAGTTCCTTTTTTCCCCGCATCCTCACCAACGCTTTTTTTTTCTTGTCTCTTTGATTCTAGCCATTCTGACACGCATAAGGTGACAGCTCATTATGGTTTTGATCTGCATTTCCCTGATGATTTGTGATGTTCAGCAGCTTTTCATGTGTCTGCTTGTCATTCGTATGTCTCCTTTGGGAAAATATGTCTCAGGTCCTCTGTCCGTTTTTTAATTGGATTATTTGTTTCTCAGGTGTTGGATTGTATGAGGTCTTTACATATTTTGGATGTTAATCCCTTCCCAAATATATAATTTGCAAATATCTTCTCCCATGTGGTAGGTTGCCTTTCTGTTTTGTTGGTGGTTTCCTTTACTGTGCAAAAGGTTTTGTTTGGTGTCCTCTCAATAATTTACTTTTGCTCTTGCTTTCTTGCCTGAGGAGTTATCTCTGGGAAAATGTTGCCATAGCTCATGTCAAAGATGTGACTAGCCATGTTTTCTTTTAGAAGCTTTTTTTAAATTATTGTTTTTAGTTAACATACAGTGCGATATTGGTTTCAGGAGCAGAATTCAGTGATTCATCTCTGGCATACAACACCCAGTGCTCACCACAACAAGTGCCATCCTTAATACCTATCACCTACTTCACCCATCCCCCCACCTCCCTTCTGTAAACCATCAGTTTGTTCTCTATAGTTAAGAGTCTGTTTCTTGACTGTCTCTCTTTTTTCCCTTTGTTCATTTGTTTTGTTTCTTAAATTCCACATATGAGTGAAATCATATGGTATTTATCTTTCTCTGATTGACTGATAAGAATACTCTCTAGCTCCACATCGCTGCAAAAGGCAAGATTTCCTTCTCTTTTATAGCTGAATAATATTCCATTGTGTATATGTCTATGTGCATGCATACATACATATATGTATATACGTACATACATATATACATATACATACATAGATATATAGATGAGTGTCTATCATTCATCAGTCAATGGACATTTGGGACTTTCCATTTTGTTTATTTTTTCAAAGAGCCACTCTTGATTTTATTGATTTTTTTTATTGTTGTTTTAGTCTCTGTGTCATTTATTTCTGCTCTGATCTTAATTATTTCCTTCCTTCTTCTAACCTTGGGCTTTGTTTGTTCTTCTTTTTCTAATTCTGTTCAGGTTAAAGTATTTATTTGATATTTTTCTTCTTTTTTGAAGTAGACCTATTTACTGCTATAGATTTCTCCCTTAGAATGGCTTTCTCTGTGTACTAAAGATTATGGACTGTTGTGTTTTCATTTTTATTTGTCTCCATGTATTTTTTAAATTTTGTCTTTGTTCATTGCCCTCTTGAATGTTTAGTAGCATGTTGTTGAGCCCCTACATGTTTGTGCTTTCTCCAGTTTTTTCTTGGGATTGTTTTCTCAGGTTATACTGTTGTGATGGAAAAGATGCATGACATGATTTCAATTTTTTTAATTTATTGTGACTTTTTTTGACCTAATATGGAGATATCCTGGAGAATATTCCATGTGTGCATGAAAGGAATGTCTTTCTGTTTTTGACTGGAATATTCTGTATATATTTGTTAAATCCATCTGATGTAATATGTCATTCAAAGACACTATTTCCTTGTTAATTTTTGTACCTGGATGTAATTTGTACTGTCCATTGATGTAAGTGGGGTGTTAAAGTCACCTACTATTATTGTACTGCAGTCAATTTCTTCCTTTATGCCCGTTGGTATTTGCCTTATATATTTAGGGGCTCCAATATTGGGTACACACGTATTTTCAATTGTTAAAAACTCTTGTTCAACTAACCCCTTTATCATCATGAAATATCCTTTTTTGTCTCTTGTTACAGTCTGTTTTAAAGTCTCTTTTATCTGATATAAGTATTGCTATCCTGGCTTTTTTTTTTTTTTTTCACTTCTAGCTGCATGGTACATCTTTTTCCATCCCTTTACTTTCAGTCTATATGTGTCTTTTGGTCTGAACTGAGTCTCTTGTAGGCAACTATAGCTAGTCTTATTTTTGTCTGTTGCATTTCGGTTTTTTATATGTTTTGCTACTCTATGTCTTTTGATTGTAGCATTTCAAACATTTACATTTAAAGTAATTATTGACAGATATGTACTTGTTACTATGGAGACAAAGTATGAGCCAGGAAGTTCCTGAGCACCCCACACCAGGGATGGCCTAACAAGCAGTCTGGATTTGAAGTGATACAGACCTGGAGCCTTCCCAGTGCAATGGCTAGAGTTGTAGAACCAGGGGTGTTCTAGTGTGTGCCATGTTGGGACCGTATAGGTAGAATGGTGTGGTCGAGATGCCTGGGACTCACTGAGGCAGTGGGCTGGCTATAGTGTCTAGAAGCCTGCTCTTGTCCAGTCTACCAAGGTGGAGGGGGAACATAAACTGTGACATTCACCAGCTCCTCCAACCCAGAGAGAGTTCCAGCAGCTCCCCCCAACACTTGGCATAATTCTAGCCCTAGTTCCTTTATATTGCTCTTTTAAGGTACAGATTTTTTTTCTGTGCCCCAAGGCATCCAGGGCTAGTGTGGGCTAGGGACCAAGTGCTCACCAAGGCAGCAGGTACAGCTATGGCATCCAGAACCCTGCTTCAGTTTGCACTCTGAAGGTGGGAAGGGGAGGAGCATACACCATGGTGTTTGCCAGCCCTTCCAACCTGGAGAGAGTACCAGCAGCTCTCCCACCACTGGGTGGAGTTCTAAGAATGACTCTTTTAAATACTAGTTCCTCTTTTACTATGGCTTTTTTTTTTTTTTCTGTGCAGAGACAGGGCCAGGGTGGGTGAATCTGCACAGTCCCTCAGTACTGTCCCTCCCCACTGCAAATCCAAGTGTTAGAGGTAGGGATTCCCTTCATTACCATGTCTTTGTCTCTCTCCATGTTCTCTATGTGATCTATCTTATGTTGTGCAGAAGCTGTTTGGTCAGCCCTCAGTTCTTCTTTAAGAGGAACTACTCTATAAATAGTGTGGATTTGGTGTGTCTGTAGAGAAGGTGAGTTGAGGGTCTTTCTATGTTGCCATCTTGGACTGGAAACACACCCTCACACCATGTATTTTATTTTTATTTAGCAACATTTACATGGCACTTACCATGAGCCACCATTATTTAGTTGCTTACAAAGGTTCACCCACTTACAATTGTGTTCACAATTTTAAACAACTTTAAACTCTCATTTTACTGATGAGAAAATTGAGAGACAGTGAGGTAAAGTAACATTCTCAAAGTCACATGGCAAGGGCGAACCTAAAACTTGGCATTTTATACCTAGCTAAATTAGCACTTACAATTAGTGACAAAATAAAGCCTTTTTTGCAAATATTTAGTGTCCACAAAAATCCTCTCTTTGGAAGAATTCAGAAAAGATATGTTGAAGTAAGTAAGGAAGTAAGAAGTTAAATCCAAAAAGAAATGGTAAACAAATAAAGTGGTAACCATGCAAGTAAATCTAAATAAACTTTAACTAAATAAACTTAAACTTTAACTTATAAGTTTTACTTTAACTTATTTAAAGACATAAACATAATTTAGAGATTACATAAACAAGTGAGAACTAAATATCAGATACTACCACTACTTATATTAACTCAGATCATTACTTACAGCTAAAAGTATAATTTTCCAGATACATATAGCAATTCCAAATGTGTGAACACCTGATATATAATAATACATAAAGCATTATCTGTCACAACAAGAAAATATTGACAAATCCTCCTGAACAGTGGGAAATTTAACGTTTTCTCTAAATGTTTGAACAACTAGATTTTTTAAAAAGTTGTTTAGACTATAGATGGATACAACAATTAATTAGTCCCTTAATCTATTACTAACACACAGTATGATATACTAAAAAATCAGGGAGCAGATACTCCTCTCATTCATGGATGAAACTTTTTTAAAAGTTGACCATGAGGGACGCCTGGGTGCCTTGGTCGGTTGGGCGTCTGACTTCGGCTCAGGTCATGATCTCACAGTCCGTGAGTTCGAGCCCTGCGTCGGGCTCCGTGCTGACAGCTCAGAGCCTGGAGCCTGTTTCAGATTCTGTGTCTCCCTCTCTCTCTGCTCCTCCCCTGTTCATGCTCTGTCTCTCTCTGTCTCAAAAATAAATAAACGTTAAAAAAAAAAGTTTAAAAAAAAAAAAAGTTGACCATGGACTGAGCCTAAAAGCAAGTGTTACCAAATGCTACAGTATCAGGATCACAATATGTTGTTCACTAAGAAAAAATATAATTAAACTTGAAATTAATAACAAATAGATTAAGAAATAATTGAAGATTTAAAATTTACTTAGAAATAATAAATTGAGGGAGAGAAATGAGAATGTTAACATATTTGAATTGAATGACGATTATGAAAATACCAAATATCAAAGCTTGTTTAATTCTTAGGAATTTTGTAGTACTATATACTGTATTAGAATGCATCAGATAGATTAAAAATAATGAAACTAACCATGTAACTCAAAAAAATTAGAGGGGCACCTGGGTGGCTCAGTCAGTTAAGAGTCTGATTTTGACTCATGTCATGATCTCACAGTTCGTGGGTTCGAGCCCTGCATCAGGCTCTGTGCTGAAAGCTCAGAGCCTGGAGCCTGCTTCAGATTCTGTGTCTCCTTCTCTCTCTGCCCCTCCCCCACTCCTCTCTCTCTCTCTCTCTCTCTCTCTCTCTCAAAAATAAATAAAACATTTAAAAAGTTTAAAATAGAAAAAAAAGAACAAACAATAAACAGAAGATAATCATTTTGCAAGTCCTAATGAAGTAATTGATTCAGGCAAAGATTTTTAGTGGATGCCAAACCATTAGGTAAAAAGTTGACAGAAAATGGAATTGATACAGAGCAAAAGTTGAGCCCACAGATTCCTTGCTGGTGACACCTTCCACCATTAGTCAATGTTAGCAAAATTCAAAATTAGACAGCCTTTTGATGTGATGTAATAAGCAGCACATAGTATTATTCTTAAAATATACTTGCAAAAAAGCATCTTGCCATCTAAATAACATATTCAGATTAAATCAAATAAAATCTTTACACCAAAACTTCCAAGTAATAGGCAATACCAAAACCTACAGTGATACCAAATACCAAATGCCAAAACTATAAGTCAAACAGTCCCTGAAGGAAACATGACATACATTTTAAAAATCAAATGTTCTAAAGGAAAATTGATCCATTCTCTTCAAAAAGCTAGTGTCATGAAAAAGAAAAGAGGGGAATGTTCTATATTAAATTCTCCTTTAGAGAAATACCTTATATTACCACTGATTGAATCATGGTCTGAAGAATCTAGGTTTCAAAGGCATTGTATGAACTACTGGAGACATATGGATAACATTAAATAATATTAAATTATTTTATGGAATTATTAATTATGTTAGGTGTGATAATACTGTCGTGTTTATGTAGAAAAGTATCTTCATTTTAGAGATGCATACTGAAATAATTAGGAGTATATTGTTATTATATCTTTAATTTATATTCAAAATGTACCAAAACAGACGAAACCAGTGATTTAATTGTTAAATCTAGGAGATAGGTGCTTATAATTCCTTCTTTTTGTATGTGTTTGAAATTTTTTGTCATAACAGATTTCAAAAATAAAAACCAAAGAAAACAGAAGCAGCCTCAGGTATCTGCTTTTCTTTGCTAATGTGAACCAGACCTCCATTCTTCTAGGTCCCAGCCTCACCTAAAGCTGCCTCCCAATGTTGCACAATGTGTGGCACCAAAAGTTTTAGGGGCAGAAGTCATTCATCCTTCAGCAAGCATGACATCCCGCTGAACAGAAGCCCCACGAGTGATCACGACACTAATTCAATCTGATCGTACACCTCTTCCTGCTCTGGTTTTATAATCAGCATTTCAATATGAACTTTGAGTCAGGCAAATTTGGACAGCTCCTACTTGAGACAACCAAGAAAGATGGGGAGACATTCTGAGATTAAAAGCAGATGGAACCAATTTTCCTATCCAGTTTTACCATTGCTGACTTGGTTTAAAACCTGCAGAACATTTCTTTTCTGGCTGTCTCATTCTATCCAGTTTATGAGCTTTACCCAACAGAAATTGCCATTCTTCTTCCAGAATAGAGAAAAAGAATTAGATTATTATGTTGGTAAAAATTGAGCAGCTCAATTTCATATTCATTTATTTGGCCTCAGTCTATCCAAAAGATATTCAGGAAATGCTGTGAGGGACTCATAGGCAGGTGAGACTTAGATGGAAGTGTGACTGTAGGAGGGAAAGGTCTTGAGCATTAAAGGCAAACCTTGCTACAGAAATCCAGAAAAAAAATGGCTATCTATAGAATGAAACATGGGACAGGCTATGAATAACAACAGCTTTGTTTCTATCTTATTCACCCTCTGATTTCTTTTTCTTGCCTTGCTGACTATGACCTCCTTTACTATGTTGAATAAAAGTGATGACAGAAGGCATCTTTTTCTTGTTGCCAATCTAAAAGGGAAGCTTTTCTAGTTTCTCCACTAAGTATGATGTTGCCAAAGGCTTTATTATATTTGGTTCCTATAATGGGTGCTATCAGTTTCAACCAAGATTCTTTTCATGGAGCCAGTCAATACAACCATCCTCTCACTATTGGAAATTACAGACAGTTAAAGTTTGCAGCTGCCTTTTTCCACAAAGAATTATCCTTGATCAAATTTGAGCCACTGGGGCAACCAGTGTCTACTGACTGACGTCAGATTACAAAGACTGACCACTTTGTACGTATCATTGAGACATTGAAGAAACAAAATGACAGGCTCATACTTATTAATTGGCAGTCTAAGACAAAGTATGAGACTCAAAATTCTCCTTGGCAACATTAAAAATAGTTTTGGGAGTAAGAGAGTAAATAAACCCAAAGGCCAAATATAAAATTTATTTGTGAAAGTATCAGAAATTCAGAGGAGGCCAAATTCTCCTTGCCTAGGTTGGGGATCTCATAATAAAGTGGGATCCCAAGACTTGGAATGGGGATATCCAGCCTCACGTCCTCTCTATACACGCCTATTCACAGACAGCTTGGATATCTTCCCATTATGGCAGTTGGCTTTCCACAAAGTGGAAGAAGAGATCATGCAAAAACCGTAATACCTTTCATGACCTAGTTTTGGAAAATAGATACCATCACTTCCACAATACTGTGTGGGTCACACAGTTCAGTTCCATTTAGTGTGGGAGGAAACTATTTAAGGGTATGAATATCAAGAGGCATGAATCATGGTTGCCATAATGTAGGCCGAGTCCCACAGACTACCTTTTGGCTTTAATAATTCAAGTCTCTCCCACACATGAATTCTCATAAAGTCTCATACCCTTGCAGCATCAGCTTGAATCCTATGGGTCTCATCATCTAAATTAGGTAAAGTATGTATGAGCTTCCTTGAATGTAATTTCCAAAGACTGGTGAACTAAGAGACAGTTTATCTGGCCTGACACCCATCAGAATTGTGGGGCAGGGATAGGATAACCAGAGTAGACTCTTCCATCAGAAACTGGTAAAGGAGGTCCACAGGAGTTGTGGGTCCATAGCATTTCTAAAATCTAGAATGACACATCAGACACACGTTGATATTTCCTCAATTAGGATTTAAGTCTTGGGAAAGACTCATTGTAGTTCTGAATCTGTTCTCTGACCTTTTGGTTCTACCCTTCCTTGACCATAAAAGATATCTCATGTTTGCAACCCCAGCTGGGTTGTGTTCTCAGCCTTCTTCCTATATAAATTTGAGGAGTCAAAGATCAATTCTTATTTTTTATTGTCTCTTTTCCTTTTAGTTCAAATTGGCACTGTTTCCATAAGTATATTATCTCTTAAATTAGATGTTAGTGTTTTGTGGGGTTTTTTTTTAGCTTTTTACTTAAATTCCAGTTAGCTAACACACAGTGTAGTATTAGTTTCAGACGTACACGACAGTCACTCCCATACCAGAGATGAGTCCACAACTATATGGTCAATTAATTCTCAACAAAGCAGCAATGAATATCTAATGGGAAAAAGTCTCTTCAATAAATGGTGTCAGAAAACCTGGGTAGCAACACGCAAAAGAATGAAACTAAACCCCTTCTTTACACCATACGCAAAAACTCTTCTGCTGTGGTTGGCTCACGTTGCTCCTGGTTTTCTGGATCCAGCGTGTGAAAGACCACAGTTCTGTTGACTCTGATTTCTTCAGGCTGAACAGTATTGGGATGGGGCTGGGGGGTGGGGTGGGGGAGGGAAGTCAGGTGAAGTCAGGTGAATAAAAGAACAGACATATCTGGTCAGCAGGGCATAGGTACAATGGCATCATCCATCCTAGCTCTGTGACTGGGAGTCAGTTTGCCCCCCACTGCCTCTCAAATTTCTCTACAATAAAAGAATGTGCATGAAGTACTCAGCACAATGCCTGGCATGTCCTAAGTGCTAAATTAAACTGGGGCTATCTCAGTAACAATGTCCCAACTGAAGTTCTCCTTCCATGGTGGACTGCTGTTGTTTATGCATTTCCAGAGCACATTCTCCTTTAAGCTGACATTAATGCATACATTTTCCTTTGGAGACAGAGTCTCCTCCATGGTGTGCTTTGACATCCTGGTCTCTAGGAATAAAAGATCCTAATTTGTAGCACTGGCAATTTCCATCCTGCGAATATCCCTGCTATGGTAGATTTCAAGCTACCAGCATCAGACAGTGCAGAAATTGGAAGTTGTGGACACACCGGCTCTGGGGAGCTGCGCCATGCATTCTCCAGGACCCTACCGGGGCTTCTTCCCATTGGTGCCACACTGACCCTGGTCCTGACTGGTGGTGGAGGTCCCACTTTCACACTGGCTCACCCATATGGCCCGGAACTGGGTGCTGACTATTGAGAAGAAACCTTAGATCCACATGGATCTCTCTGTAGGGCTACTTGGGTATCCTCATAACACAGCAGGTAACATCCCCTAAGAAAGCAAGGAAGAACTTCCATGACCTTGCCTTGGAAAGATTTCTCTCCTCAATGTGATGGAAGTACAGAAATGCAGGAATAGCACAGGGGAGAGAATCACTGAGGACAGTCTTGGAATCTGGCTACTACACGTGACGTCATGTTAATTGGACCTGATAACTAAGAAATGGCAATTATAGTTGACCCTTGAACAACACAGGGTTTCAGAGGTGCCGACCTCTCATACAGTTGAAAATGTTAATATAACTTTCAACTCTTCAAAACCCCAACCACTAAGAGCCTACTGTGGGCTGGAAGACTTGCCAATAATATAAGCAGTCAATTACCACATGTTTTGTATGTTCTATGTATTATATACTATATTCTTATGATAAAGCCAGCTAGAGAAAAGAAAACGTTATTAAGAAAACCATAATGGAAAATGTACAGTACTGTAGTATATCTTAAAAATCCACATATTTAAGTAGACCTGTGTGGTTCAAACCTATGTTGTTCAAGAGCCAACTGTACTCTAGATGCCTGGTAAGACACGTGCTCCAGAGGGTAAGAGAGAAACGCTACAAAGATTCAGGGGCCCAGCAAATCAGTGATACATTTCTGGGTTCAGTGTTTTGAGCATTTCTGGACTTGCCTCCAAAATAAAGGGCAAGTTATGTACCTTGTACCTCTAACCACTAAGAAAGAAGAGCAATGCTTAGTAGCCTTCTTTATGCTTCAGAGGCGATACATTCCACACTTGAGCACAATATTCTGTCTCGCTTATCATGTGCCGCATGAATTCTTGAGTGGGGTCAAATGCAAAAAGATACCTGACTGCAAGGTCAGGCTGCAATGAAAGCAACTCTTTCCCTTCCTCTATACAATCCTACAGACCTGGGGGCTCCCTCCCAAGATACCCTTTGAAAAGAAAGAAGCTGGACAAACCCCTAACAATCCCCGATAAGAAAGTTGCAGCACAGAACAAAGGCTATTTCCTCATTTGTCCCCAATCTCAGTGTGCTCCCTGCGGTCTTGCCAACTTCCTGGTTAACTCTAAGTTTGTCTTTGCGGTTGATATTTCCTCTGCCTGAAATATTTTTGCATTGTATATAATGGCTCACTCTTTCATTTCTCTGCTTACAGGCCACTTTATCATGAGTTAGGGAAGGACTATATAAAACTGCAACCCCTACTCTTCACCCAGCCCTCTATCTCCCTTCCCTGCTTTATTTTCTCGGGAGGATTTAATGTATCGTACTATATACTTCCCTTATCTGGCTTTTTTTGTATGTGATCCACATTAGAATGTAAATTTGATGAGGGTAAGAATATTTGTCAATTTTTTAACTGCTGGATCCCCAATATAGAGAGAAAAGAGCCGGTATAGTAGACAGTAAGTACTTATTAGACGGATAAATGGTAGACCCCCCAGTTTTAGTGAACATCTAACGAACAACTTCATTTTAATGCTGGAGAGACACCAAGCATTATCTGTCATTCACTACGATAGGCAGGAGACTACCTCCATCCGAAGATATTCATGTCTTAATCCCTGGAACTTGTGCAGATTACATGGAAATGGGGAATTAGGTTGCAGATGAAATTAAAGTTGTTAAGTAACTGACCTTAAAATAAGGAAATCGTTCCAGAGCAGCCGAGTGGGCTCAGTGTAATCACAAGAGTCCTTAAAACTGGAAGAGGGACAAGAGGAGGAGCTTAGAGTGATGTGATGTTAGAAGAACTCAACTAGCTTTTGCTGGCTTGAAAGATAGAAGAAGGGGGTAACAAGCCATGGAATGTAGGCAGCTTCTAGAACCTGGAAGAGGCAAGGAAAGGAACCCTTCCCAAAGCCTACCGAAAGAACAGCCCTGCTAATGCCTTGGCTTTATCCTCGTGAGACTCTTGTTAGACTTAGGATCTTCAGAAGTAAGATGACACATTTGTGTTGTTTAAGCCAGTAAATTCTCTGGTAACTTGTTATGATTGCAGCGGAAAACTAATACACTTTCTTCCTCTTCTCTTTTGATCTGCTTATTCTCTTACACTCTATTACCAAAAACACAGTTTAATACAGTGGCCATAGCTTCCTTTCAGGAGCAGAGTCAGCATCCTCAACTCCAGTTTCTATACAGCGGCTTCAGGAAACTTCAGCATTCAGAAGACAAACTCTTCCTTCTTTATTCCTGTTTCCATATCTGGAAACAAGCACACCTATAGGTCTGACCCCCCTTTGTGTTTCTGTTCTGTTTCTGATCCCAACAGAGATGCTAATCTTGTATTTAAGCATAGTTAAGTTTCATTACATTTTGAATGTCACCTACCTTCCTTAGTAAATCGCCAAGTTTCATCCATTCTATTTCTAAAACGGCCATGGGATTTACTGCTCAGTGAAATTGCCAATGGCACCATTCCACTTTATGCCCTAAGCATCTCATCATGGATTATTGCAGTAACTTCCTAACTGGTTCAGCCATTTCTCATTTGTAATCATTGTCCTCACTGCATACTGCCAGTTATAATCATAAGATATAAAGATGATGTTAGCACCACACTGTTGAAAAATCTTAACTAGCTCTTGTTATATTTAAAGTTCATAGCATTGAGGACTGAGTAGTATTAAGGCCACAGATCTAGAATCAAATCACCTGTGCTCTGAAATGAGTTTGTGCACAGGTTCTGGGTCAGAAAAATCTGGGTGTCCATGCTAGTTTTTCCATTCACTTCATGATTCAGGGCAAGATTTTTATCCACCTAAGAGATCATAGTTCTTATTCCAGAGTCATGAGGGTTCTGTACTGTAACACATGTAAATTGCTTAGTATAGGGACTGCCATAAAATGTGATCAATAAATATTA
Organism: Acinonyx jubatus; assembly: GCF_027475565.1. Lineage (NCBI taxonomy): Eukaryota > Metazoa > Chordata > Mammalia > Carnivora > Felidae > Acinonyx > Acinonyx jubatus. The sequence goes on along the minus strand of NC_069387.1, from coordinate 14,433,842 downwards.
GCTGCTTAACTATGTAAGACAGTATGTTAAGATTCTGGCCCTTTACACTAGTCTCCTCAGACTGCCATAACAAAATTCCAGAGATTGGCTGACTTAAATAACAGAAACTAATTTTCTCGCAACTTTTGGAGGCTGCAAGTACAAAGATCAAAGTTCCATCAGGGTTGGTTAATGGTGACACCTCTCTTTCTGGCTTACAGACAGCCACTTTCTTACTGTGTCATCACATAGCCTCTTGCCGGATGCATGTGGGATCTCTGGTGTCTTCCTGCTTTTATTAGGACACCAGTTCCATTGGGTTAGGGCCCCATCTTTATGACCTCATTTACCTTAATTATGTCTCCAACATATGGATTTGAAGGGGACGCAAGTCAGTCTATGGCACCCTCCTTTATCTGACATTCCTGACTCAACTCTCTCTAGGGATACAAATGCCAGGCTCCTGCCATAATAGCATTTCATGCCAAAAAGGCACATCCTCCCTTTTTTCTCTGGTCAAAATTATACCCAGTTCAAATGCGTAAGTAACTCATCTTCCATGTTTGCTCCTATGGTCTTTTGGTCAAACCATTAACGTAGCTAACATAAGAATGGTATTTTTCAATTACATATTTCTTTCACATACAATGTTTTCTGTTAAATCTCATAATCATTGTATGATGTAATTACTGTTAATGACCTTCTTTTATGAATGTGGCAACTTAGCCTCAAGGATGTTGTTTATTCATCCTATAAAATTGAGAACATTAAAAAATGTGCTTGTTTGTAGAGGATGGTACTATTCGTTGACCATGAACCATTGAAAGAGGAGCTGATTTTATGGAAAAAGATGTTTTATTTGACACACAGTGAGTTTGAGGTGTCTATGACACATCCAAGTGTGCAAATATTATGTACTCATTTAACATAGCCAGTCTTGGACTGATATATATTTTGGAATTTGATCTTCTCATTTCATAATGTTAGCACAAGTAAGTGGTAAGGGACAAATAACCTCTTTTATTCTATGTGTTAGTGGAGAATAATGCTAAGTCATTTGTTTATTCTATATACATGCTCAACATTCTTTTTCTTCTAACTTTTTCCATATATTTTAATTTCTAAACAGTGTTTTTTCTTAAATCATAGAAGGGGACAGGATCTGAAATAAATGGCATCCTAAGAGATGATCTAAAGTTAGTCCTTTTCATTTATTGATGAAGAAGCACAGTATGGTTTAAATGATTCATCCAAGGCCATAGTTAGTAGTCACATAAGTAACATTCATATTTCCTTTTTTAAAGTTTGTACCTCTTAATCATATTCATAATCATAACATTCATATTTTCTCATTCCAATCAGAAGCCCATTCCATTATACCAGTGATTCTCAACCTAAACTATGTGAGAAGATCAGTGAATAAAGTCATTCAAATGTCTTTTAGCCCTGAATACAATCCTCTCTCTTGAAGAGTTGCGGTGAACAACTGTTTTATTTTTCTATTTTTCATTTATTAATGTTTATTTATTTAATTATTTTGAGAGGAGGAGAATCCAGATGGAGAGAGGGAGATAAAGTATCCCAGGCAGGCTCCATCATGTCAGCACAGAGCCCCATGCGGGACTGGAACTCAGGAACCATGAGACCATGACCTGAGCCGAAATCAAGAGTCGGATATTTAACTAACCGAGCCACTCAAGCACCCCATAACTGTCTAACTTTCCTTAACCCAGATTTTAATCATAGAATCCCCTTTCCACCATGCATTAATGCCAGTAGAAAATGCTTTGGGAAATGATGCAGTATGCCATACTTGGGAATGACAATGGTGGGCTTAAATGCTTGGTAGGAAAATTACCCTGCCGAGATGAGGTCAGGCTAAAGGAAAGGAAAGAATTTTATTTGTTGGATAGATTTATGCTGTTATTGGAAGACATAGGGCCCATAAATAAAATAGCTTTCTTAGTGAATAAGTATGGGATTCTTTGAGCAACTCGCCTGAAATGTATTAACCACATTATAGTGTAGGTTTTTTCAACCTATGATTTCTCTTAGATAACCGGAATGCAAATACACTAAATGACGACTAAGAGGGATTCCAGTTGGAGAAATATTCTTTCCGTGGTGATCGCTAGGAACAAGGTAACGAAGTCATTGTGCTTCGTTTGACAGGGAAATTTGGGGAAAGACAGGAAACTAAGCCCAGGGTTAGGGGTTTGATAGAGTAATTCTGCTGCTGTGAACTAGTAAAGACTGCTAAAGGGAATTAATCATGATGGAAATCTCAGCCTAGTTTTATGGCTGTGCCCTGACTTGAATTTGAACGAAAGAGAAATATTACTAATAAAATTTACATACGAGCAGAATGTTTCTGATTTTTCAGGACTTTCTTTTAGGACTAAAGATCATTCATGCAACCTGTGTACATCTTAACGATACACATCACTTTCACCAAAACCATAGACGGTCCTAAGAAAAAATATGTGTGAAAATATGGAGCAATATAAATACTTCAACGTAAATGTGCATAATTTTCAAGTTATTATAATAAGAGAAACTCATTATTATCCTGTGCCAGCTATAAATGCAACAAACTTGACTGCTTCCAAAATGTATTATGTTTATGTATAATTACTGAATAAGAAAATTTGAAACGAATATTAATTTGCATTTCTATTGCAGTTTAAGTAAGTTCACATTTTAGATGTTATAACTAATGAATTAAGCAACATAAATAATTTAACATCAAATATTTCTTGTTAAAAAGATGTCTTGCTAATTTAAAATTTTTAAACGCTGCAAATGAAGAATATAACCTAAAAGTGGAAAGGACATATCAATGTGCTGAAGATTTTGTCAGCTCATCGTAGCTGTAAACTTAGAAAAATCACAGATCAAGAAATATTCTGTTTTTAAAATTATGTTTTGAAAGTATAGCCTTTACCCCATATGTATAGAGTGTTAATCAAATGTATAACTACTATCTGTATATTAATGGAAAGAAAACAATTGTGGCCAACACCTCTGAACTTAGAGGTCTGCCACTTACACACTCTATGAACATAGACTCTTCTATGTCTTTCAGCAAGTGAAATAATCCTGTAAATTGTAAACCACCAAGCAAATAATAGATGTTTAACTGGACTTAATACTACTTCTCCTGATCCCTAATGTGCTAAAAGATAACGAATTGTTAAATTCCAGTAAAGGCAAATATCATTCCTTCAATGAATACTTACTGATATCCAGCAATGTTCAATGCTCCATACTAGGTGCTATGAGTAAGACAAGTTCTTGACTTCCATAAACTTATATCCCAGGAGAGTAATCATTGTTTTTTTTTTAATTTTTTTTAATATTTATTTATGTTTGACAGAGAGACAGAGTGTGGGCAGGGGAGGGGCAGAGAGAGAGGGAGACACAGAAACTGAAGCAGGCTGGAGGCTCTGAGCGGTCAGCACAGAGCCCCACGTGGGGCTCTAACCCATGAAACTGGGAGATCATGACCTGAGCCAAAGTCAGAGGCTTAACCAACTGAGCTACCCAGGTGCCCCTCAGAAGAGTAATTCTTTGCAAATACAAGGATGACAGTAACTGTCATGAGCAAGTTACACATGAGTTACCATGAAATTGCAGAAGCTAAAATTTGTACTTCAGATTTTAATGACTGGAGTCTACTTTATTACAAAATGGCATTCATACTGTGTCTTGAAGAATGAGTGAGATTTGGTTTGCAAAAATAGGGTAAAGAGAGTTCCAAAGGGAATAAAAATTAGGAGGGCTATAGATACGGCTCAGGCACTACAGCAAAGATTGTTGCAGTTCGGAATAAAGGATAAATTAGCAACGCCCTCTTATTTGCAACCTGTAGGGAACCCATCAGATTGGGCCTTTTGTTTTAAATTCAAAGTTTGGTCAATATGTTCTCTCCTTTTTAGGCGTCCTAAATACAGGTTTTTACACAAACCAAATTCAACCGCATGTTTGTCAACGATTAAACCTGGACTTCAGTTCAGGTGTTGTCCACTCACCGAACACTCTCAAAAAACGAGATGAGAATGCTCTACCGAACAGGCTGCTTTGAATCTGTTTCCCAATAAATAGCTTTCTAAGTCTGCGTTACACCCAGTAGAGGCATTTCTAACGCACATTACACACCACACCCTTCGCTTATGCATTTAATAGGTGGTTGGACTTTATAGGATTTATCGAGGCACACAGGCCGACAGCCTTCAAATTAGTGGTGGCTCTCTGTGAAGTCATAGATGTTTCTTCACGGAGACTCAACCATCGTCTTAGAGTTGTAGCTCTGTGTAACTAATATTTTAGGGGCTAGTCTACGTTCCAGGCCCTAAGGCGTGGGCCGCAGGGCCTGCGGTGCGCCGAGGGAGGAGGGGTTCCTGGATGGTGAAAACAGGCCAACGCCCAGGGAACGCGGCGTCCCCGCCAGTACAAAAGTTACCACCCCACCTAAAGCGGGGGGCGAAGCTCAGGAAAACCGGCGGCCACCAGAGCGTGCCTAAGCGCTTCCTACCCCCCCACTTCCGCTTCCGGGGAGGCGACTCCCGGGTCCACCGGGCGGGGGCGGGGGCGGTAGCGAAAGGGAAGCCGGAAGTGGCCCGGCACTTCCGGCACGGGAAACTCTGCTGCCGCTCCGGCTGGCTTGACAGGCGCGGTCTCGGCTAGTAGCTCTCTCTCCTTTCGCCTTCCGCCCTCCGCCCGTCCGCCCTCCCAGCTCTTTTGCCGCTGCCGTCCCACAACTCCTGTCCCTGAAGGCGCCCCTTCCCCATGTTCCGGGGCGGGAGTCCTGAAAGCGAAGACCCGCTCGCCGGTACCCCATCATGTCCGAACTGACTAAAGAGCTGATGGAGCTGGTGTGGGGCACCAAGAGCAGCCCCGGTCTCTCTGACACCATCTTCTGCCGCTGGACACAAGGTACCCTGACGGGGCTCTGACTTCCAGCCGCTTCCTTTGCCCTGCGAGAGTCTAGCTGCGACGCCGCCGGCGCCACAGCCCCCCTGGCTTGCCCTGCACTCTGTCCCGATTCCCGTGCTCAGCTCGGACACTGGACTTTCTAGAAACGCCCTGCCTGTCTCGGGGTGGGGGGAGGGGGGAGTGGTTGAGTAGGAGAATGGTTGCAGCTGTCCCCTAAGGACCCGAAGCGCCTCTGCCACTCCCTGGGCTGCCCTCCGGCAGGATGAGAGAAGGATGGTGGTTGGGCTGCAGTGTGTGACACTGAGGGTGTGCCCCGTGCCCCGGTGTCAGTTTCGCAGCCAGTGTTGCGGCTTCCCGAATCCGTACCCACTGTCAAGGCTTCGTGTTATTGGCGTGTGGTTTAATTTTGGCCAGAGGGGAGTCCACAGGAAAGTCAAAGTGGCCAATTCCAGAAGGCAGCTTTGTTGTTTGTGTTTTAACTGTGTGGTCGGACGTAGTCCTCGGCGTAAAAATACCAGTGTTGCCTGCTGTCAGGTGCTCTTTTGACCCAAAGTATCCCCAGTTTTGAGATGGTTTAGTTAATCTGTTACAGTTCAAAGGAATGTGGATCACAGCACTTCCCGTGCTGGTCTAGTTATCCAGACAGGATTTTGAGTTATGTAAGAAGTTTTATTATTACGAACCCTAAGGAAATAAAAATGACCATTTATTGTATTCCTCCGCCGTGCCAGGCTCTGCCTTTGGCACTTTGTACTAGTAATTACCTGTAATTCTTAAGTTTAATGATAAAACACAACTTTGCACATTACTTAAGGTGACTTAAGAAAGACTGAAGTTAAGTGAGGTTACAAGCATTGTCTTTGGAGTCAGGAGGATTCGTGGTGTAAGTATGTAAAACATAGGCCAGTAAATGGTAGCTCTTCATTTCTATTGTTAAATCATTTATTTACAGAATCCGTGTTCTCAAAGGATTTGGGGGAATTTTAGCATAGTAAATCTAAGTTCCTAGTTCGCAGTGTGTATTTTGTAAGAAGAATTCAGGGTTGAAGGAAATCGCTTCCTCTCTCTTAGATACGCCTCTTTTAAGAGCTGGTAAAATTAGAATCGTAATGTATTACAGGTTATTACAGGTTATTTAGTCCATCACTCTTATTTTGCAGTTGAGGAAAATGAGTCATGAAGCTAAATGACCAGGCCAGAGTCACACAAATGGATAGAAAGGGAGTGAATTACAAGTCTCCTGATTCCTCACACAGATTTGTTTTCACTGATAAGTTTTCAAACCTTAACATGGAATTGCTTTTGTACTTTTTACACATTTGATTACGTCACTGGAGTAGCATTTTCTGAAATCTCGGACACCTGCATTTGCAGATTTTAAAGCTTGCTTTCTACGTTGACTTCGTTTTATCCTAATGGCGAACAGCCCTGAAGTCTACAAGGCTGTGAAGCGTTAAGAAAACTTTTACTTCCTGTGTAGTCAACATTAATTAAGCATGTACAACGTAGAATAAGATCGTGTCCGGCCTTGTTTATATTAATACTGTGATGAAGTTTCAAAGAGGATTGAAAGGCACTTCTACTGGTTAAGAGAGGGCTTTGGAACAGGTGTAGTTTGGTTCCAGGTTAAAGTTATTTCACTTCCTCAGGCCTCAGTCTCCTTCTCTGTAAAATGCAGATAATAGTAGTGTCAACCTTACAGGGTTGTTGTGAGGATTAAAGGCATATAAATACATTGAGGCACTTAGCACAATATCTGACATAGAGTGAACGCTCACACAATGGAAGTCCGTTAACACTTGATTTAAAAATTGTTTCATTGTAGGCTAAGCCAAAGATCACTCTCTGGCCGTGAGCTGACAGTTACAAGAAATTATTGTTTATTTGATGAATAATCATTTTGTTTTTACTCTTTCTTTTTTGTTGAAGGATAGTTGATACATGATAACCACTATTTAAACTATAACTTTATAATGATACGAGAACGCTCCGCCACCTTGTAGTCCTGTAGGAGTTCCTTAACGAGAATCATTCAGTCAATACCGGTTACATTTTTTTTTTCTTTTTAGAGTGTGTTTATATCGTGGATAGATAATTCTTCATGGTCTTACACTGATCAAGATTTTCAGGCAGCCAACTATGTATTTTAAAGTTACCACTTCCGAATCAGAGGGAGGTTGTTATTGGTTTTGCTTTGTTAACTGTTACATTCATTTATTCGTTTAGAGGCAGAAGTCATTGCTGAGGATCGCTTTGGCGGTCATTTGGGATTTGAGCATAGGCACAGGACGCGGCTCTGCTGCACTTGCCTTACAGCATTTGTAACGTGACACCAACTTTGGCTCAAGTTCACAGTCTGTCACTGTGTTTTGACAACTGGAATCGTAAGGAGGTTTTTGGAAGCACGTTAAAAGGGTGAGATGTTTAGGGTAAATATTTGTAAAATTATGTTTAGGGATATTCCATTTATGAGACCATATCGATTGGTCACGTTAAACGTTTTTGATGCGTTTAAAACAAGCTGCAGGGGTTGGTGCAGCCCAGAGTTGCTTTTTTTCTCTTCATTGATCTGCCAGTTACAGACTGTACATGACAGCAGTGAGCCACAGAAGTGGCACATGGTCGTTGTTTATTTCACTTGGCAGTTTTAGATAATTCTCTTCTGCAATTCCTTTTTCTTAAAAAAAAAAAAAAAGAGGGTTTTGTGTTTTTTTTTTTTTTTTGCCAGTTTTTCTTTCAAAGACATACTTTTAAGGTTTGCAGTTATTTTCTAACTAGGAAATTGAGTCTCTCCTGCCGCCTTCCTTCCTGCTCTCTTGCCTGTGATAGTTTTTTAAGAAAAGTGTGTATTTTCTACCTCTTATTCAAAAGCACTGTCTGTCCTCCTTGCCTTCTTCCCGAAACACACTACAACAGTGTTCCAGGCAGCAGTGTTGCAGGTTAGACTTGGTGGGATGGGAAGGACGGCAGATAATGCGCATAGCATAAATTGAGCATAAGTGATAGTTAGAAGGTAAAGAACTAGGGATTGTGTAGTGGGGTAGTGTGGCTAGGCCTCATTTTAAGATGAGATTTGAGCAAACCTTGAAGCAACTGAGTGAACTGTGCAGTTATCTGAAGAAAGGGTGTTCCAGGCAGGGAGGATAGCCACTGTGAAAGACAATGCAGAATATTCCTTGCTTTTTTGTTCAAGGAACAGGAAGGAGACTAGTTCGGCTAGAGAAGGAATGAGGGAAGGGGAGAGTAATAAACGATGATGTAAGACCTCATTTTCATCCAGTGGCCTAGAAAGCCTTAGAGGCCATGGTCAGAACTTTGATGTTTCTTCTGAATGAAATGAAAGGCCATTGAGAGGTTCAGAGCAGAGAGAGACGACATGACAAGTTTTTAAAGGACTAATCTAACTGCTGTGTTTGAGGGTAGACTGTAGTGGCTTGAGTGAGACAGCAAGATGAAATGATAGACAAAGGCAGTAATGCAGCAGGGAGGAAGTGGTGACTTGGACCAATGACAGTAGCACTGGAGATGATGGCAGGTGGTCGCAGTGACCAGCTCCCAGCAGAACCAAAGTCATTTAGTCATTAGTCCCATTAGACTTATTGGGAATATTTGTGGGTTTTTTTTTTTGTTTGTTTTTCAGTATTGATTGTCTAGTTCAGTGTTTGGCAAACTTTTTTCTGTAGAAGAGTCACTGGCATTTATTATTTTTGTCTTAAAACTCATCTCTGCCATTGCAGCAACGGCAGCCCTAGATAATACAGGTGTGGCTGTGTTCCAAAACTGCATTTACAGAAACAGGTCAACCCCTGATCTAGATTATAAACTCTGAGAAACCATTTCTTCTTCCCCCCCCCCTTTCCTCTAAGCTTTATTTTATTATTTCATCTATAAGATTAGCCAGAAAGGGAAAAACACAATTGCTATTTATACCAGTGCCTTGTTTTGGGGGTGAGGTGGGGAATGGATGTGTGGTTGTTTCAAATTAGAGTTTGGACTTTGGGTATAGGACAATTTTTGTTATGTAATATGAAGAAAAAATAAAACTTAACAAATAACTTAGGAAAAGTTATGTATTAGGAAAAGTGAGGGATCGTTTTATTTTAAAGTATTTAAATATAAAGTATTTAAGTATTTATTTGAAGTACTTAAGTATAAAATGTATTTACAAGTTAATACGTTTGTTATAATGTGATTTAACATTTTACCAAAATAATAAAGTGATATGCCAGTATTATTAATTTTTCTTCTAAAGTAAGAATAATACTGTGAGATCGTATCATTTCAGAGGTTTTTGTTGGTGGAAGCCTTTTATTTCTCTCAAGAATAGATACTCCTTTCTCCAACCTACCTGAATCATGTCATCTACAATCCATTTCTTTCAAATTTAAAATTTGTGAGCTTATATGAAAAAGTTAATTTCTTGGTACTTTGAATACATGTTTTCCAGTTTAAAGTATCCGTCATAATATCTTAAATTGTATTATACTTTACAGTTTTTGGAAGTCTTATTTAGTCCTTGCAACAACCCTGAGAGATAGCAAAGGATAATTGTAGTTTCCTGATTTTCATAGATGAGGAAACTAAGGCCCAGTTCAGTATTGGCTCAACCATTATCATCGAGTTTGTAATGACAAACCAAGTTTTTTTCCTCCGGGCTTCTGTTTACATGGGGATCCAGAATTATGGGGACAGAAGTTGTAAAACTGGTTTAAATAATGTATATATGCATAGTAAGTCACATGAAAGTGAAAGGTTAGAAAATTGCAAAGAAGTTCATGGCTCAGGTTTAAATTAGAAGCTATAAAACAGATTTCATGTCTGTAATACTGTGGAATGTGATACAAAATTACATATTTAGGATCAGATGCTTCAGATGGCTAATTCTGGATCTAATCAGGAAAAAAAACCATTTTGTGAAAAGTTAATTCCTTTTAAAAGTAGGAAGTAATTTAAATATGAGAATACAAAAGAGAGAACTCTATATCCTAAAAAATTTGAATTCAAGCACAACCTTATTATGAAAGGAGAAGCCTATTTAGCATAGTCCTGTTTTAGAATAGAATACTTAATTTACTTTTAGTTGACTGTATTTCCTTTTGTGCACTAATGGCCTTTGTTCATTATCTGTTAACACAGTCAAACGCGTATACTGTAATTAAACAGAATTTGGTGGGCAGCAGGTCTGCCAAGAATTCTCTCCATGGGGTCTTTATATCTAACATACCAAACAACTCACTGTAATGCATTTCAGCTATAAGCCCCACCCATAGATCTTGACAACTGCATTACATTCGTAGTAATTTTAAGGGAGGTAAAGAATTCAGTACTGATTCATGTTTATTACGTACCCTGAAAGTTTGACAGAGCCTGGTTTCACCTTTGCCCTTAGGCCCAAGGCCAGGGTCCCTTCCCCTATTTCCATCCAGTAGGAGCAGAGCTGGGCTGAGTGGGGGCCTCTTGGCTTCAGCTCTTGTTCTTGGGTTGACCTCAGATGTAGGTGTCTTGACGTGATAACCAGCACCCTTAGGTCTCATTGTCCTTACTGAATTTGTCCTGTGCGTCGCACCTGTTTCTCCCCTCCATTTAGCCTGTCATCTGTTCTGTTTTTCCCAGGCTGCTGTGTACTGATGGAGAAAATTGTTGTCACCATCAATACAAATGCAGCGATCAAACATTAGCTGAGCCCTCAGTGTTTCTCTTAGTTCTTTATCCTGTCAGCTTTTGTTATGTCTGTCAGAATTAACCTGCTTCTCAATTCTCTCCATTTCCCCTCATTCTTATTCAGTAATTGTGAATAATTAAACTTAAAAATTTTAAGTTTTAATATTTTAATTTTTAGTAATTAAAAATCACTCTTATTCTCCCTCTTTGCCTGAACCAGTTAATTTAGAAGCCTGTCAAGATTCACTTCTTATAGGCCAGCGACTCTCAAGTTTTTGTTTTTTGTTTTTTTAACTCAGGGCCCTATTATAATCTTAAAAGTTATTAAGATTTCAATATGAAAAATAAAATTAATGAGACCTGAGGCATCGTTTTACATTTCTGTAAGTATCTTGAATGTCTGGCTCATTAGAAGACTGCTGGCTCCTTGCATTTGCTTCTCTGTTCAGTCTTTTACAGTGTGTTAGGATGTTGTTAGGAAGTATATGCAGAAACCCAGCCTCACAAAGACTGCGACTGGTAAGGTAGGAGTTATAGTGGCCTTTCAGACAATTAAGGATATTTTTCTTAAGTACCACACCCAAACTTGGCAAGTGGTAGTTTCTTACAGGTTATTAGTGATCTGGAATCAGAAGCCACATCAATGAATTTTTTGTACTCTCTTAAATTGAAATCCATTGGTTTGCCTTGTACTTTGAATGGATCTTTACCCATGCATTCATTTCTAACAGCATGCATCTGTCATCTGGAAGTTACTGGTCCACTGGTTTATACAGAGATGTTAAGACATTTCATTATACAATATCAGAAGTCATATTTATTACTATAACCTCTGATCTCATTAGAAAAATCTCTAAGAATTGAGATGCTGTCAAGTTCACAGTGGTGCATGCAGGTTTTCCAAAAATTTTAGTTATTGCTTGAAAGCCTGAAAACTTACCACTGGCAAAAATACAGTCTGTTATTTTCCTTGAAGTATTAGGCTTCCTTCATTCACTTCTGAGAAAGGTCTGCCACATACCCAGGTCTGAATAATCACAGTCTGTCGATAGCTCTTCAAAATAAAAACAGCGCTCTACAAAAAAAGCAGTTCCAGCTTGCAATTCAGAAAATTACACAAGTGCTTTTTCTTGAGACAACGGTCTTTATCAAGGTATGTAGCAGAGGTGCTTTAGTTTCCATTTTGTCATGCAGAATATTTTTTAAAAGGACATTTTATTCAAGGTCAAGATTTAATAAAATTAGCATCAGTAAGGGCATTCTTTACGTTAAATTGGCTTTTTCTGTGTCAAAGAGGGTGGTTTTGTTTACTAGGATGACTGCTAGTACAGCTTAACCACACTGCCTTCATGTGTGCTGAGGCACCAGCGGTAAAACCCACCATTACTTTTGTACCATCACTGTGAATGTCAACACAGCATAAAGGGCAAATGATGTCTTAGTACCATTATGAGAATTATTTTAACCTCTTCTAGATCCCCTGAAAGGGTCTCAGATTTCCAAAGTTCTGTAGACCACACTTTGAGAACCTCTCTGTATCCACTCTCGCCACCCTCACAGCATAGCTCTTTGAGGACTTGGTGTCTTTAAACTTCCTCTTTCCCATATAATTGCCCCTTTCCTGTTTTTAAACTCCTGTCCTTCAGCCTATATAAATAATAATAAATAATGATTCTTTATCCAGCTGCCCTTCAAGATATCATCCTTTTTTCCTTTTCACTTGTTTAACAAATAGTTTGTATTTACTCTTTCTCCTTGTATTCTGAATCATACCTCAACCCTTTAAAATTTGGTTACTCTCTCCAGTGCTCTAGATTTCTTTTGTATTCCCAGTGATGCGGTTAATCCATTGTTTGAATGTTATGTGTTTTCTCAGCAGCATTTGTAATAAGTAACTACTCTTTGCTTCCTGGAGGACTTCAATGTGTTTTTCTCTTACCTTTCTAATCTTTTTGTCCATCTTCGCTGACTCAGCCTCTGCTTATTTTTTAATGTTCCCAACTCCATTGTCTTTGTTTACACGTTCTCATTTACTATGACTGCCGTGTTGAAGATAATTCAAATTGCTGTGTTTAATCCTAACCCCTGCCCTGAGCTCCAAACCCATATTTCCCCCTCTTCTAAATAATGCCAAATGGTTATCTCAAAACCGAACTTGGAATACCTAGAAGCAAATTCCCCCATTTTCTTTCCTTGCAACAGTTCAAAAAGCATTTATGGAACATTAACTATACAACATACTAGGAAAACAGTGGGCAACAGAACACGCCAGACACGTGTAAGGCCAATAATAAACAAGTAAACAATTATATCGTAATCACAGATTATGAAAAGTACTGGTTGTTCTGGAGGATGGTAGGAGAGACCTACCGTCTTAGATATTTAGACACACCTACTTAGATAGGTGTATCAGGGAGTATCTCTGAGGAGTCGACACCAACATGAGTCCTTAAGAAGGAGAAGGATTCAGCTTTATGAAGAGAGAAGGGGACATGCATGTAGTAGAAACCTCAAGCCCTAGGTCTCAGGTCAAGATGTTGCCATGTTGTAAGATCACTGTGGATGATGAAAATGAGAGTGAACTGAGGGAAGGTGGGTTTAATAGAACATGGTGTCTTATAAGGCCAGGAAAAGGAGTTTGAATTTCATTCTAATTGCCCCTGAAACGTATCGAAGCAGGCTGGGACAGAATCTGATTTCCAAATCTAAAATATTCCTGTGGCAAGTCTGTGGTGAACAAATAAAGATAGAGGCAGGACAGGTGGGGAGGAGTGGAGACATCTAGTTGGAAACACTTAACAGTCCTCGAGGTGAGAGACCATCATGGCTTGATCTGGTCTACCGAGATGGGATAGAAATGGACAGATAGAAGTCATGTTTTGGGGCCTTGAAACAAGAGAATCTTGCCTTCAAGTGGCAGAGAAAGGGTTAGCAAATGTTTCCAGTGTAGGGAACAGTATGTTCAAAGGGTAAGAAACCGGAGAGAATAGGGATATTTGAGGACCTGGAAGAAGCTCAGCCTGCCTGAAATCTGAGAGGAAGAGTGGCAAAGGATGAGAGAGGAGATTCAGGTGGAAAGCAGATCAGACAGGACCATGGTAAGGAAATGAGATTCTGTCTATGTCTGGAGTTCTAATCTGGGCTCTAACTGAAAATTCCCTGAATACTACCAGTAATGGAAATCTTGGGAGTAGATGAATTACCCAAGGAGGATGTCTGGAATGAAAAAAATAGAGCTCCTAACGCCAAGACATGAGGAACATTACCATTTAAGAGGAACTGACCAAGGAGACTGAGAAGAAACAAAAAAGAAAAATTGAAACAAAATTGGACCAGTAAAGCTAAGGGGCAAGGCTTTTTCAGAAGTTGTTGGTGAGCATTTCAGATGATTCTCTCGGGAGTAAATAAGAAGAGACTTGAGGAACAGCCTGTACCGGTAATTGATGAACTTGGTGAGAATGAATTTGGTGCAGTCATAGGTTGAAAACCAAATTTTTGTGGGTTGAATAAATTGTGAGGTAAAGAGAGTGAGACAGTGCACATAGACAACTGGGTGGGCTTGGAGAGAGTGGTGATTGGAGTTTTTGGTGGATTTTTTTACTGGTCCAATGCATATTTTAAATTTGGACTTTTTAAAAACTTTTTTTTAACGTTTATTTACTTTTGAGAGACAGAGACGGAGGAGCATGAGTGGGGGACAGGCAGAGAGATTGGGACACAGAATCCAAAGCAGGCTTCAGCCTTTGAGCTGTCAGCACAGAGCGCGATATGGGGCTCAGACTCACAAACTGTAAGATCATGACCTGAGCCGGGGTCAGATGATTAACCAACTGAGCCACCCAGGTGCCCCAAGACTTCACTTTTTTAGAGCAGTGTTACAGCAAAATGGGGAAGCTACAGAGATTTCTCATATACCTCCTGCTCGCACAACATGCATAGCCTCCCTGTTATCATTACCCCCAACCACAGTAGAATATTTGTTCTAGTTGACAAACCTACACTGACATATCATTGTCATCCATGGTCCATAGTTTACAGATCACTCTTGATGTTGTACATTCTTTGGGTTTGGACAAACATGTAATGATTTTTTCCATTATTATGGTTTCATAGTGTTTTCAGTGCCCTAAATTATAAAATACAACAAATACTTTGTTGTCTGGATGTATCACAGTTCATTTAGCCACCCATTCATTTACTGAAGGACAGCTTGGTTTCTTCCATTAGCAGTTACGAATAAAGGAACCGTAAACATCTGTGTGCCAGTTTTTGTGTCACTAGAAGTTTTCAACTCGAGTAAATAAGGAGCTTTTGGTGGATTCTTAAGGAGGATTTTTTTGTTTTTAAATATGTGAGATCCAGGTTTAAGTACTGTTTGAAAGAGAGGGATTGAAAGGTTCGAAGAGAGGAGGTGGATGAAATGGGATCCTTGACAGTATTTCTAATCTCACTTGCTATCACCTCATGTCTCAAGCTAGAAACTTCAGCATCTGCTCTAATGTCTTTGTCCCACTTGCACATACACATCAAATCTTAACTTTTACCTTGGAAATACTGTTTAGATATAGTTCCTCCTATCCATACTAATGTCAGTTTTATTAGGTCCACACCATCTCTGTATGGCTGTTGAAACAGTCTTATCCCCATTCTATTCTTTTTAAAAAGAAACAGAAATCCAGTATGATCATATTTAATCAGTACTTGTCATGGTCTGGCTCTTCTCAGTATTAACCTCTTGTCAGATTTCCCTCCTCCCATTTACCATCTCCTTTACCTACCCCCATACTACCTTTAAGCTACACTAAATTTCCCCCGACCCATAAACTTGCCCTGCTCTTATCAAACCTTTGTCCTTTAATAAAGGTGTTTTCTTTACCTCAGAGTCATTCTCCACCCTTGTGTCTTGCAAATTCCTATTCAAGATCAGCCTCAAAGTCACCTGTTACAACTTGACTCAGGCATGTAAATCATTCCTCTCTATATCCACAATGCTATCTTCATACTTCTGTTGTAACATTCACTTGTTCTTTATTATTTATTTGCTCCTATGTCCGTATTCACCTGTACTGTAGGCTCCTCCAGACTGGGGACTTTGTCATTCATGCATACATCCTAGATGCTTGGTATAGTATCTTACGTTCATCACATGTTTGTTGGATGAATGACTGAACTACAGGTGAAACCTTACACATTCTTAGCATGTTGGAATTGGAAACAATCATTTTAAAGATAAGTACACAGAGATCTACAGAGGCAAAATGATTTCCTGAAGGTGATACAAATACAATCCTCCATACTTCTGGCCCTGTGCTCTCTGTAATGAACTTGTACTAGTTGTTCCCAGTCAGTCTTGGTTGGATAGCACTGAAATTGAGATAGACCTAGTGTGGACACATACACTGTCTATGATGCCATTTAATTTTTAGCTTATAGAATGTGATTCAAAGATTGGAATGAAAAAGATTCTGTACAGAAAGGTCCTAAAAATTGTTTGAATTGTAGATAGTGTATCTAGTCTTTCTTCAAGTAAATGACTTAATTTAGTGGTCTTTTACTGAGGTCCACACTTTATTCCTTTATTCTACTGAGAGGGTTCCCTGGGGCAAAATGTGTGTGTGTGTGCGCGCACTTGTGTGTGGCACAGGGGTGGGAACATAGGCTCTGTATCTTTTTTCAAAGGATTCCTTGATACCCCAAAAAGTTAAGAACCACTGTGCCTAACTTGGAGATATTTTGCTTTTGTAATAAGTGGTCTTTCTCAAAGCAAAGTACATTAAAGATTCTTTGGGCTGCTGTTTGAATTACATTTTTAATCTTTGCTACTTGCTTTCATTTTTAGGGTTTGTGTTTAGTGAATCAGAGGGATCTGCATTAGAACAGTTTGAAGGTGGCCCCTGTGCTGTTATTGCACCTGTTCAGGTAACATAGACTACTTTACCAACTCCTTAGAGGGACATGTTCAAACGTTTCATACTTTATTTTTTGTTTTCTAATATCTGTGTCACGAGACATGATCAGTTATCTCTTAACTTTTTATTCTTGTAAAGTGCTATGAATATCCAGAATAAAAATGAGTTCAGAACATCAGCAGGTTATGCAGCAATAGCCTTTTGACAATCTTACATCAAAAAAACCAGAATAGGTGTTCCCTGACCTTCAGAAAATTAGGAATTAATGATAATGACATCTTTCTAATACAATGATCCTGTTGAGTAATAGCATTTTATACTAGGGATAGCTACATCATAGCAATATATTATTTTCATTTGTTCTTTCTGTAGAAGTGATTTTCCTAAAAAGTTGACGATGAGTGAATATTTTCATTCTCTAAAACTGTATACATTTTAAAAATAAGTTGTCTTTACAATTTTAGGCTATGGCTTCAGCTTTTAAAATAAAATTAGTAATAACAGACTTCAAACAGAATTTCCAAAATTAAAAAAAAAAAGGTTTTTCTTTGCACAAGGTAGTGTTAATCTGAATATACGTATACGATTTTGAATCTTGATATGTTCTATTGTTTGAATTTCAAGGGCCAGTTTGCCACAATCATTACATTTTTAAAACCACAGATTGAATTTTTGGTTTACTATAATACTTACAATGTCTGACCAGCAGTGTAACTTCACAACTATTATAAAAGAAACTGGAATTTATTCTGTTTTTTAATCAGCACATTTTGAAAGTACATATTTAATGTGATATTTTTTCATTGGACATAAGGAACACATTCCTGAACTGTTAGCTGCGAAGTAAACTGGTCTCTCAAGCCTTATACTACATATTATTAAATTAAAAATTTTTTTCTCTGAAGGAGGAAAAAAATCCTTTCATGACTGATTCCAAATTATACCCTTTATAAGTCATTATTTTATTTCTTTAAGGGCTAAAATTGATTTTGTTTGCGTTAGTAAAATTATTTAAAAATTAAGAAAAATTTGAATGTTTGAACATTGTCTGGGAGTTACTGAATATAAAGAATAAAATTTAACTGTGAATTAGTATTGGAGTTATCATGCCGTCATGCTGGGGACGGATTTTGGTTGCTAGCAAAATCTTACCATCTGAATTTGAAGATTGCTTATTCTGTCTGTATTTAAATTAGATTATATTAACCCAGGGCCTCCTAGGCCATATTAGCACCCAGGGTTTTTACTAAAAGTCTACGAATGTAGTTAAGTGTAAGGTGTACCACAGGAGTTTCCTGTTTTATAAAATTCAGTATATTTCCATAATGATAGCTGTTTCTGCAAGGGATAATTGTAGTGTTCAAAACCCTCCTGTATCTTTGAGGTCATAATTTGGTTTCATAGTCACATAAATCTTGTCAATCAGGAGGAATTTGGGGTTTTTAAAATACTTTTAGTGTAAAAGTCAAAACTAAACCATTTAGCCTAATGAAGGGAAATGAGCAAGTCTAGATAGTAAAACTTCTTTAAACTATAAAAATTAGAACATGGTCCTGTTGCCAGAATAGGCTTATTGTGGAACCAGATGGCTAATACAGGAGTAGACCATGTTATAGATAGCAGTTTACCAAGAATTTATCACATACCGTGATAAAGAAGGAACTACAGATCACTGGTGGAATAAAATGAAATTTAGTAAATGTCACTGCTAAGACTGGTTGCCAGTTTGAGGGGGAAAATGAAGTTAGATCATCTGATACCATATACTAAATATGTTCTTGGCATAATACTGAACCACAGAAAAACTAATGTATTGCCAACACCAAGAGAAAGATGGAAAAGATTTGGACCAAAAAAAGATTTGCAACGAATATTAGCAATAAGTGGATATTGTCTTTCTTCTACAAAGAATGTGTACAAATCAGTTAGAAAACCACTCAGTCTCCAGTGGTGAAATGATGTGTGTGCAGGCATAACAGGTGGACTGATGATGGATAACCAAAGAATCAGGACGTTCAACCTCACTAGGAATCCAAAAAAGTACAAAGAAAACTACAACTAGATTCTATTGCTGACCCTTCCTAATTTTTAAATATAAAATAATTACCAGGGCCTAGAAGGGTAGGATGGTGCTGGCACACTCATATTGCTATGTGGTACATTTGTACTTTGATTCAGGGAGGGAAATTTACATTAGAACCAGAAGTGTAAGAATGCATATTTTTTGATGAAATCATTGCACTTCTGTGCATCTTTCTTAAAGAGATAATCCTTAATATGGAAAAGATTGTATTCAATAAGAAGTTTTTGTATTTACAGTAGTAAACAATTATAAGGCTAGTGTACAATAACGTTTAAACATGAAGTAATGTTTGAGTAAATTTCGACAGCTCGATAGGTATGTAGTGATTAAGAATTATAGTTAGGAATCCTGTTGGAAAACAGAAAAATGGGAAATATCACATACCCATTATGCTTCTCACTTGTAATAAAAATTAAGACAGTTATGAAAGAAAGACTGGAAGGAAGTATATCAAAATACTGACAGTGATCACATCAGTGGTAAAACAGTGGGTATCCCACCTCACTTTTCCCAACTTTTGTAATGTAGTTATAGTCCTCCATTTTATGGTCATTGCCGTTTTGGGAAAAAGTCAGAAACACTTGATTGTAGTAGTTTTAGATTTTACTTCTTTAAGATACTGCAGAATATTACTTCATTTTTTGTTAAAATACTTTCAAATGATCGCTTATTAGGTGCCAGGTACTGTGCTAAGTGTATTACATAGATTACTCTATATAATCCTCACTGCAGCCTTTTAAAGTTTATGCTATTATTATTTTTAGTAAAGTAGTGGAACCAGGATTCAGACCCAGATGTGTCTGACTAAAAGCAGTCCTCTTACCAATACACTACCACTTTCAAACAGTAAGTGAGAAGCGTCCAAGTAACCTTTTTCTTGGATCTGCCCCCTGGAGATTCAGATCCAATAGGTGGAGCCTAAGGGTCTTCATTTTAAGTAAACAGGTCAGGTGACTGGGATGGAAATGGTCCTTGAACTACACTTTGAGAAGGAAACACTACACTGATCTTCTTTCTATCAAGTCATCAGTGTAACAGAGTCAGCTCACTTAAGAAAAGGTCAGAGATCAACTTGGTTTTTTTCTTTTGAATCTTAAAGCTTTTTGAATTAAACCAGGAAGTTAGGAGCTCCTTAAAATGATGAGTCTTGTAGTGATATTCTCATATCACAAATCAGAACTAATAGAGCAGAACCAGTTTTGTGTTGTGACATCTTTTCCCCCAAGGTGTCTAAGAGAAATGTAGACTTGTTCCTGTTTCCGGGGTCTTTACTTTGTGAATGAGCAGTAAGTTTCTTTAATTTTCCAGTTATGTGTCTATTATTTTGAGTCAGTTGTTCTATTTGCCGGAAAGTACATATTATGAAAGAAGAATTTTAGGGATCTAGAATCAAGTTTATAGTGGTATATTCTGAATAGTATGCTCAATTACTGTTGAATGTGAAGGGAAACTATCTGAAAATTTTATAACACTGTTCAGTAGACCATAAAGGAGATATACATTAGGTTTTTTTTCCCATTAAAAAAAAAGAATAAGGCTTGTTTATAATGGATTCTAATAATTATTGCTTTAATTGTATAAAGGCCTTTCTTTTGAAGAAGCTCCTGTTTTCTTCTGAGAAGTCTTCTTGGAGGGATTGCCCAGGTATGATAGTGGCTTTCTATAAACTTTTCCATCACCTTCTAATTTAGAGATGATCTAGGCAGCTTCCATTGGCAGTACTTGAACTGAAACCATTTATCTTAAAAAAAACTATAAATGGAGTATTTTTTTCCTGAGTTTTATTTTTTCAGTGTTTCAGAAAATTTCATGAACAGTGACCTCAAATTTTAATGTGTATATTCCCAAGTTTGGGTTACCTGAGAGGCATAAGACAGGATAATAGACCTAAGGGAAAATAAACCCTTGGCCTCTCGCTAAAAAGTGGTGCATTTCTCTCAACTGTTAAATGATAGCACCCTGTAAGGGATGGTCATTTGTGTTTGTTTTATCTCACTTAGCTCTGAGGAGGAACTCAAAGTTATCTTTGCATTCCCGCAGCTTTTAGTATAGTGCCTCACACAATGCAGATACTGCAAAGAACCGAATTAAATCGCAGATGAAGCTGTCATAGCTTCTGCAGTATGATTAGGTCAGAGAGCTGTATGGTGCTAGCTGATAATAATAAAACGTTTGCATTCTGCTTGACGGTTTACCGTCTTCCCTTTAATACGTGAACACTCTTATGTGAACCTCACAGTAACTTCTGAAGAATGTAGGATATATTATATAATCCTAGTTTTGTGTATAAGGGCAGAACAGTTTCATTCCAAACTATACCCATAGAATCTACTGAATTTAAGAGTTAAAGTGTCCCCCATGTATTTTTTTTTATATTATTTACTAGCTGAAATGCAAAATAAATTGTAGAGAAGAAACCAAGAGATACTATTTAATATTAACATCACTGCTTTACTGGTAAAATTTGAAGTATTTCTTGTACAGAAATATATGCACATTGATAAAATATATAGCATTGTCATAAACGTAAAGATGGTGGTGGTTAGAAAGTGAATGACGTAGTTCCTCCTTTAAAGAACTACTAGTCTATTAGAAATAGAAATCTCCCCATAGTATAAAATTTTGCATAGCTCCTATACCCATCTCCCCCTGCTGTTCCTGAAAGTTTCAGGAACAGCACTACTTTTGGGGAGTGATACTGCTTGAAAAGAGGAGGTGGCTAAGGTTCCGGAAGAAATTGACCATTTGTGCTCCTGTCTATAAAAGTCTAATGCTCCAATCACTGCAATACAGCATGGGGAGCCTCTATATTATACAACATGACCATGATGGCGTCTGCTAATGTAATGAATTTGGTATTGTGTGTGCTGATGGTGTGTTATCTCCTAAGCCTTACCCCTGTGGGACAAGGAGATCAAAGACATTAGACTAATTCAGAAATGAGGAAAAAACTAGAAGTCTCAGCAGGCCCTCACATTGTGCCTGGTTCTGCAGTAGAGGGACCCTCACGGCCTCAGTGCTCCCTTCACAGCCCAAGGAAGGGGAGCGATCAGTATCGGGTTAGTGCAGGGAACTTCTCTCTCCTAAGGTTTAGTTCTTACTTTTTCAGGATTCTTTTTCTAATTAATGGCAATATTTAATAGTAATGACACTTTAGCCCTCAAGCACATTGTTGTTCCAAAATGTAAGACTATTTATGCTGGGGGAAGAATCCTCCATCCACTTAAAATGGTTGGTTTTCATTATTAAATTAAAACATTCTTACTGTTGTTACCCATGACAGGATTTTTTTTCTTCTATTCAAAGAAAACCATCATAACTGGTACTTTGGTTATTTTTAGAGGAAGAGCGGAAGGAACTCCTTTGTCATACCTTATGTGATATTTTAGAAAGTGCCTGTTGTGACAACTCTGGAGCATTCTGCCTGGTTTCCTGGTTAAGAGGAAAGACAACGGAGGAGCAGACTGCGGGCATTTCTGGGAGTCCTGCAGAATCTAGTTGCCAAGTGGAGCATTCTGGTAAGATCTATTTTTTACTTCCCAAAGGAGTTTCTTGTACCTTTGGTTTAGTAAAATTGTTGAAGTTTTTGAAGGAATAAAAAAGGTGTAAAATCTCCTAACACATCTCGTTTTTAGTCCCTGCTTAATTCAGGAGCCTTAGTATTTTTCATTTCCCTTTCAATTCTTTGAGCTACCAGAGGGCAATGGGGCCTGTTTCCCTTGTTGTCACTTTTGGAGAAAAGAAAGGAAATGCATCTCTTAAACTTTTTAAGAACGTTTTAGTTAATGTCTGCTTGATGAAATTTTGAGCTTTAGAACTGTCATTTAGAAAATTTAAGGAACATAATCCTACATACTTTAGTTTTAGATGCCTTAGCATTGTGGGGTTTTTTTGGTAATGGAAAAAAAGGGGTTTTAGGGACATCAGAAAATTTCTTAAATACCTTTAGTTGTTTCTTAGAGCAAAGGTGGGGACATTGTTCTTTGTTACATATTGTTTCTTTTCCTCCTGAACTTTTTGGATATTACTCGATATAGTCTATACGCATTATTTTAAGGTAGTTTTAAGTAAGGATTTTAATTATTCCTTCATTTAAGTTTTTCATTATTGAAGATTTCTCTTTAAATAATAGCTATTCTTATTCATAAAAATATGTACCCTGTGGATTTTAGCCTTTGAAAATTCTTATTTAATTGACCTTAAAACTGCCAGAATGAACTAGTAAAGTGGAAACTTCTGATAGTACTGAAGCTAAATAAAGAATTGCTTTTCTGTTTTTCTTTTCAGGAATTCTCTTGCTAGTATGTGACTTTTGATAATTGGTAGCTCCACGTGTTTATATTGAATAAGTGACTTTTTCTTCCTATGATGCATTCCAATAACTATCATCTCTGCAGAAACTGTTTTTAAAGAAATTATAAACGTGATTTATAGAGAGTAAATTTTGATTACTTGTGATGTACATCTTCATTTCCATGTAGGATGATCCCTCAGGGACTATTGTCTCCATGGGCTGAAATGACTCTGATGTGTCAGCATCTTCTTTCTCCTACTTTTGCAGTTACAGTTGCAAATTCTAACAGTAGGACATTTGCCAGGAACAGTTTTTAAAAATTTGAACTGTTGAATGACTTTTCCTGTTCAGTTCTTTCAAACTTAGCCTTTCAAAAAGAATTCAACATACTTTTTGAATTGATGATGACCGTAGAAGAAAACAAGTAGAAAATGTTCACAAGGATGATAGTAAAAAAATCTTAAGATTGGTTTTAAGATATTTTCCAGGCTTTACTGGGTTGCATGGAAGCATGTTTAATAGTTGCATTTAGGACATTAAAATTTTGACAGAGGAATAGTTGAACTAATTAAAAGTTGTTTTAGAGAATATCTGCTTAAAGCCAATCTATATATTAATATGCAAGAAAACAGTAAGGTCTTTTCTTGTAATGTTTCTCGTTAGTATTTTAGGGGTATGCGATGTGCTTTCTATGGGATATACTGTACATTTCTGTAGTTACAGGTTAAATTGCTCTAGGTTAAATAGCCTCATAACGTATTAACTTTGGTACTTCAGTAACTGATTTAGGTGGGCATATTAGATTTAATTCCTCTTCAAAAAACATATTTTAGTAGTTTTCCAATTTCCCTTGCTTCATTTTAAGAGTGGACATGAAATAAAACCTTGTGTTAAATCTGTTTTTAGTACTGTAAAAATATGACAAGTTTTTTTAACTGAAAATTTGAGAATTTGCCATAGATGTTGACAAATGCAAAAAAACTTAAAGTTTATATTTCATATAACAATCTGTTTTACCTGTTCTTTCCTTTATTCCCAGCTATGTTCTTTTTCTTGTGTTTTATATTTTTCCACCATCCTGCCTGCTAAGCTTTTTATTTTGCTTGCCTCTTTTCTCTAAATTACTATCTTTATGTCTACTTTCATAGTGTATATCCAGTAAAATTATTTAAGTGATCAAGCACTGCAGAACAGTTAGTACAATTTGGAAAAGATTAGGCCGAATTTTTGTTTTATCCTGAGATTTTACATGTGAACTGTTTTCCCTCTTGTCAATATTACATTCTGCACAAACATTAATTTCATTGGCTTGTGTGGTGTGTGTAGTTTTGGCTTTTGGTAACGCACCCTTGTTTGCAGTAGTGAATGCTCAGGTTCAATTTCAGTTTGTTTCCCCCACAAATCAAAAAATCACTGAAATTAACCTATTTGGACTTGTGAAGATGTTTAAAAACTGTTGGAAACATTTGAAAATTAAAATGATTTTGAAAGGATGGCCTCATGAGACATTTTAAATTATAAATCAAAAATCCTAATTTTGAACTCCTAATAAATCCATTTCTCTCATTCTCTAGTAAGAATTAATATTTAAAAGTACTAATATTTGCTTTATAAAATTTTTGTGAAATTGTGCATTGTGATAGAGTAGGCGTTTTGATTCATGTAATGAAATTTTTAAAGAGAGTATCTTTGTAGAGGGAGCCAAGACTGGCTTGATTCAGATCTCAGCTCTGTTGTTAGTTACATTTTGCTCCAGGGAGGCTCCTTCTTTGTGCCTCAGTTCCTTTTCTGTGAAATGGGGATAACAGGGTTGTTAGAGGATTCAATGATGTAACACCCGTAGCGCTTTTGGAGAGGGGCCTGACACTTAAAGTGCTGCAGAGACATTACCTTGGATTTAAATGCTGTCTTTTATTTACTTTGGTGTTTTTTTTTTTAATTTATAATTGTGCTGTGTTAATAATAATCATAATCTAAATAAGTTACTGAAAACTTCTCAACAGTTGTACAAGTAAATGAGGAAACAAACTTAAAGCTGTCTTTGAACCTGTGTAGTTTCAAAGTGCTATGCCTTTTTATAACATTTGTTTAACAATTAAACATTTAACCTAAAGATCTTATATTATGAAGGAGGAAGATTAGCTCTTTTTCTTGGATCTATGAATTGAATATTTAAAAGTGCAGGACACATTCCAGTGATGTGTGAAGCACTCTGTCAGTAATTTTTCATATATTATAAACTATCCTAGTGTAACTGAATCGAAAGTAAAGGTTTATTATTTAATCCCCCTTTCACATCCTCAGTATCATACCCATTTTAGTTAGAATCATGGTAACTAAGAAGTTGAAATATAAATTTATGTTACAGTAAAGTTGAAAATAAACTGAGAATTTTAAGGGAGTAAGGAAACAGGAAAATTTTGATTGCTTGAAAGTATTTACAGCCTGCTGTGTGTATCTTGTGTCATTTATTTGCCATGTGGAGTGCTGAAAAGTGTCTTTTATGTATAGCTGCCTTGGCTGTCGAAGAGCTTGGCTTTGAGCGATTTCATGCATTAATTCAGTAAGTAACATTGGAACATTTAAAATACTTACCTTGTGGACACATTGCCATTTTAAGTCTGTTCATACCATGGAAAGGTACTTAGATTTGTATACTTGAGGATTCGTTTGTTAGCAGTGTTTTTGAAATAATAAGTTATAAAAGTTTACTTAAATTACTCTGATTCCTAAATTAGCTAACTACCAAAATACACTTTTTCATAATGTGAAAATCTTCTCCATCGTTAGAATGAAAAAACAAAAAAATCATTGTAGCTTAATGTTTCTCTGACCTGAATGAATGCAAAGATTTCTAATAGGATAAATATTTGAATTATTATTTCTTATTTGCCAGATTCCTTCTAGGATTTTTGTTAAAAGTGCTCGTATTTTCATTAGAGCATTAAACGTGTTAATGTGAAAGGTAAGGATGGCCGCATTGATAGAATTACTGGTGGCATTTGCAATATGACATTAATTTCTCTTAAAAGAGGCCACAAATGTTCACCTTATCTTTGGTATTGAGATATTTATTAAATCATCTTCAGCCTTTACAGAGTCAAGTTTTCTTTTTTCTTGAACGCCTTTTAGAGAGGGCCACTCCATTCTTTAAATATGTATAATTATTGTGGAATTTATTGATGCCAGATAGGTCACCCAGGTGATGAAGCGTTTCCTTGCCACATAGGCATTCTTTTTAATGGTATATATTTAGGGACGTTTGTCAGCAATAGCTTTTGCTTTTATGGCTAAATACGTATTTGAAAATTTGAGGCACTTACAGAAATCTCATTTGTATGTTCACAGTTTAATGTATAAGGCGATTTAAAAATTTTCCCATTTGTGAATGTCCTCGTTCTCATCATAGTACTAATACTTAATTCTTTTTTCCCCCCAGAAAAAGATCATTCAGAAGTTTACCTGAATTAAAGGATGCTGTCCTGGACCAGTATTCAATGTGGGGAAACAAATTTGGAGTATTGCTTTTTTTGTATTCTGTGTTACTGACCAAGGTTTGTTTAAGAAGTTACCTCTTCTGGCTTTTATTAGTTTGAGTTTAGGACTGTTTCTCCTGCTGTGATGAGTAATTTTACTCTTGATACTGTTTGTAAATCAATACTTTTTCTAAATCTGAGTAAAAATCTCTTCCGCTACTAATTATCAAGTTCTCTGTCTTCACCACTCACTCAGTATCTACGCACTTTTATACTTATTTTTACCCCTGATCTTCTTTGGTACAGGGGTAATCAATAATTTTCTAATTATGAAATGGACTCAGTTCTGAATTTTGTTTTCTTTCATCCTAGTATCTGGCATTTGACCCCTTCCTACCTTCTAGAAGCTCTTTCTGACCCTTAGTCCCTCTCCTAACTTACAGATAAATCATGGTGCTAGTTCTCTTTTTGTACTATTTCATGAGGCCTCCCCCCCCTTTTTTTTTTTTTGATAGCTTCATTTTCTTTTCTCTCTCCCTCTACATTTTTATATTCTAAAAATTTTCGGTCCTTGTCAGTAGACATCCTTTTTCTTTTATGGGCATTTTGTTTTCTCAACTTACTTTTATGTGGTTAATTCTAGTGTATATACATCCTATCCTGACTTTTTTCCCCAAGTGCCAATCTCCTGTCTCCAGCAGCACGTTAGTTGAGTATCCTGCTAGATTTACCATGTCTGATAGCAGATTTCTTTCATTGGACAGATGTTTATTGGGCATTGACTCTATGCTAAGGACTGGAATTATAATAAGAGACACATTTTTTTTAATGGTTCCTCTTCAGTACTGTAAAAATAAATTGACGCTTTTAATAATTCCATTATGGCAGTGGTTTTTGGTGTTTATTTGTTACATGTACAAGGCACAGGGGGAAAATAGAAATGTCTCAGAAAATGTCTGAGTTTGGGGGTTCTGTTTCGGTAAATTCAAGGACAGATTTTATATGGTAGGGACCATGTGGTGGTTGTAGGGTCTTGATGGATAAGGAAAAGTTTTCTAGATGGAAAAGCTGTGGGAAGATTTTCTAAGCCATGGAAACAGCAAGTAAAGGCATGTGGGTTCGGGGTATGACACCCAGAGAACTATAAGGAATTCAGCGTAGCTTGCAGCATATTATACACCAGAAAGGCAACTGTGGACGATGAGACGGCGCATCTATATAAAAAAAGCTCAGAATGTGAAGGCCCTTGTATGTTCCGTGCAAAAAATAATTGTGATTTCATCTGGCCAAAATTAGAACAAAAATTTTGAATACAGGAATAACAAGATCTTTTTGTTGATAAGATTCCTTAACTGGAGCTAAGAGTTGTGTGGAGAGAGTCTGTATATGGCGTAGAAGGCTGGAGTCAGGAAGGTGAGAAAAGTGGGCACT
Source organism: Acinonyx jubatus (assembly GCF_027475565.1). Classification (NCBI taxonomy): domain Eukaryota; kingdom Metazoa; phylum Chordata; class Mammalia; order Carnivora; family Felidae; genus Acinonyx; species Acinonyx jubatus. The sequence continues at coordinate 14,406,074 of NC_069387.1, read as the reverse complement.
GAATAGCCGAACGTAAGCTAGAGCAGACGTAAGCTAGACTGTGGAAATGGAAAAGACAAGGAGCATGTTGAGAAACATGTTCTAAATTTGGAAATTTAAAAACATCTTAGGAGCATGTTTAAGAGAAAGAACCAAAAGTATCTCGTAGTTGGTGAGATGTGCCGAGTGGCCGTGAGGGTGGCACCTAAGATGCCTGGGCTCGTAGGAGTTGAGCTTTGACTGTTCATTATTTCCCCGGTGTTTTATACTCAAAACTTTTGATACCTCCTCCTCTCTTGCCCTCTACAGCCAATAACCCATCATGTCTAATTGTTCTTCTTTGTGCTGGTCTTTGAAATGATGTCCCCTTCCTCACCAGTGATGATGTCACTTGTTCATAGTACTCATTTTGGCTTTATCATGGGCTGCTGTGTGTTTTTTAAAAGGAAGCAAGTGTAAGACCTCATACTTGTTTGTATTCTCCTACAATATTTAGGCCGTCATTCAGTATTTGGATCGTTGATGAATGTCTTTAATCCTTAGAAATAGCCTGTAATTTGATAGAACCAGTGGTTAGAGTTAGGTGAGTAGCACAATGAAGGGCAGTTTATCTTGGCCTTTTCCAAGTTGATGAGGCTAAAATGCCCAGGTCTTGGACTTATCCAGACCTTTGACGATCTGGATGCCCTTGTGAGGAATCAAAAAATATCAGAAAATTGGTTTTTAAGAAAATAAGAAAATTCCTGCCCTCCTAGTTTTACATTGTATTTTGTCAGTACATTTAAATTACTGATGTTTGTGGGGCGCCTGGGTGGCACAGTCGGTTAAGCGTCCGACTTCAGCCAGGTCACGATCTCGCGGTCCGTGAGTTTGAGCCCCGCGTCAGGCTCTGGGCTGATGGCTCGGAGCCTGGAGCCTGTTTCCGATTCTGTGTCTCCCTCTCTCTCTCTGCCCCTCCCCCGTTCATGCTCTGTCTCTCTCTCTGTCCCAAAAAAAAAAAAAAAATTAAAAAAAAAAAAAAAATTACTGATGTTTGTGAAAATGCAAAATCAGAATTCTATTTTCTTTTATGCCAGTTACACCTTTTGTATATTTAAATTTCCTATGTTTTTTAAATGGCCCAAGCAAACACATCAGATGCCTTAGCGGGTGTATTATTTAGCCTAGAATTAAGTGAATATTAACTTTTGGATTAAATAATTTTCTCCTCCTTCCTCCTGAAACTTAAACATTATCTCTCATCATGCTGACATGAGATCTGTTACCCATGAGTCCGTCAGCACTCTTGATATACAGCCCATGAAAGAAAAGATATTCTTGGAGGAGCTACTTCTTACCATTAGCATCTCAAATGTCCCCCTCCCCACCCCACATCAAATCTGAGTAACTTTGGGGGAGAAAAGTTACTTAAATAATTGTGCTTTATTCTTTATTCTTTTATAGTAAAAAAATGATCAGTTTTTAAATTACCGTAATATTCAATTTTAGTTTTTAAAATAAGCCAATGAATTTCTTGATTCCTTTAGGGCATTGAAAACATAAAAAATGAAATTGAAGATTCAAATGAACCTTTGATAGATCCTGTATATGGACATGGCAGGTAATTAACTAAAATCTGTTATCTCCCTACCTACACGGACTTAGGTTTTTAGGAACTTGACTTTAAGATAAAACGCTCCTGAGTCAGATAATTTTGTCTGTCAGTGTTGACAGCATAAAGTATAGAAACTTGAGCAACCTTGTACTTTACGCATTATTTGCTTTATATATGAAATGTTATTTTCCACTTCAGGTTTATGTATGCATTGCATCTATTATGGCAAAAATTTTCTTTTAAGATGACAACAGGGGTGTTTTAACAAATTCTGCTGTATGTTTCACTTATGAAATTTTTTAATGGATGAAATTTACTTAGAAATAAGTATATCCTTAACTATTTGTAAATGCTTTCCTGTTTGGGGGAAATATTTTCTCCTTATTTTTCTCTGAAACATCCTCCCCCAACACACACCCGAGTTCTTAATATTTCTACTAAAATCAATGAAACAATGACAGTTAACCCACTGTATTACATAAGTCTTTCTCTTTAGATCTTTGCCTCAGAGGTTAAAAAAAAATCAGCCATCAAACAAAAAATAATAATTATGTTTATATTTATAGAGTATTATAAATATCAAGCAAATTATTAGTCTCATCTTTTTTTGTCCACTAAAAGGTGACGTGTTGGATAAAGTTAAGTGTAGTTGAATGTATAGCGCAATAGATACCCATGTGGTGATACACATAGTGATACATTTAGCAAAGCTGTTGTTCAGTTGAGTGTGTAAAATAAAAATGTAAGGTTTGCTCTAACTTTGTTTCTTAACCAACATAGTGTAATGTAAGTAGTCATTACTTTATGCCTTACCATAGGGATTATTTGATTTGAAAACTAGTTTATTCATATTTTAATTACTTCTAAATTTTTATTAATAGCCAAAGTTTAATTAACCTCCTACTGACTGGACATGCTGTTTCTAATGTATGGGATGGTGATAGAGAATGCTCAGGAATGAGTAAGTATATTTTTTGCTGTGTTGATCTCTTTTATGACTGCTGTTTCACTAGAGTACAGTTGATTGTTACTCATGTATTTAATGGCTCTGCATTACTTAGAGGTAAGATAAGTGCTTTATACATAAGAATCCTTACCTGTTTTCAAGGCACTGTCACTTAAAGAGTATGGAGTTTGGAGACAGACACACCTGGATTCAAATTCCAAGTGTAAGACTTCAGTCAAATTACTTCTCAAGCCTTTAAGTTTTTTCTAGTATAAAATTGGGATTGTAAGACTCACTTCATTAGAAAAGTAATAAATCTCTTATTATCGATAAATCTGGTATATATTTATCCAGTGGTATCTATAAGCCTCAGACACTATTGGATTTTCGTAAAATTGAGGAGAATTACAAGTATTGCAATTTTGTGAGGGTAATGGTTTTTCCTGTATTACATGTAATGTCCATAATTTCCTTTAAAATGCTGGGTAGATGTAATGTTACCTGAGAATTTTAAACCACCACCCCATCCACCACACCTCCATTTCTGGTCTCACTTTTGCCTCTGCTGTAGCTCTGTATGTTCCCAGGGACGTTTAAGTGAAGCCACATTATTGTCCAGTGCATCCAGTTAAGAGCTGATAAATAATTCTGAGTAAAATTCCTTTCAGCTGATTACTGAGTCATTCTAAATTCAGTTATTTCCTTATTCAACTTATATTAACTGCTATGTACCTCTTTTTGGAGTATGTAGCATAGGACAGGAAGCTTCTGTAGTTTCTATACTTTACAGGGAATTTTATTTCTTTCTTCTATCATGGGATCAAACTGTCACCAAATGATAGAAGCAAATATTATGATTGAGAAAAAATTTCTTTGTTTTTTTCTATAATGAGATGAAACTGTCACCAAATGACAGAAGCAAATATTTTGCTTTTTACTCCCACTTAAATGAACGAATCTTGTTCTTAAATTTGAATTTTTCTTAAGTTTTAGAAACAGGGTATCGTTATTTAACAGAAACACGAAAGGATACAATATTAACATGGGCAATGTTAGTAAAGATTATAGAATTTCAAGTTTAAAAGCACATCGCGCAATCCATCCCTTCGTTTTACCATTTAAGGAATATAAGAACCACCTTCCCTCCATACATTGTATAAAATATTGCAAAATTAGGATGCCTTGATGGCCCAGCTGTTACATATATGATTTCGGCTCAGGTCATGATCTCAGTTTGTGAGTTCGAGCCCCACATTGGGTGAGGATGAACCCCACATTGGGTGAGCCTGAGCCCTCTTTGGGTAAAACACAAACCCCGAGTGAGTCCCGCCTCTCTCTCTCTCTCTCTCTCTCTCTCTCTCTCTCTCTGTCCCTCTCCCTGCCCCTCACTCACTTGCCCCCTCTCTCTTAAAAAAAAAAAAAATACTGTGAAATTATTCATTTAATATTTAGTTAGAATGAGAACCTAGTCTTGCTGATTTCTGGTAAAGGACAAAAAATTTATGAACAAACAAACTACACGGGTTGCCTTGCTCTGTTGTTTGTAAGTGAGCCTGTCCTGTTCTTGAACCTGCCCTTCTGATTCAACACTGAAGGCATTTAATCCTGCCAGTTAAAAGTATGTCATTCTTTCTTGAGTAATATGCACTCACCCACATGACTTCTCCACACCCCTCTTTTTCCCTTCCCCCTGCGGTTTCCGGGGCCTGAAGTATCTTCCATCATCTCAGATGATCAGAGAAGAAAGGTTCCTGCTCCCCTTTGGTTGAGGGGTCTCCGCCTCGCAGCCCCTGTCCTCGGTGCTCCTACTGGGCTGTGGCGCATAACTCTGTCACCTGGACTTGGGTGTGTTCCTCTGGATCTTGATACTGGTTATCTTGGTCCTCCTCTCTCCTTCTGCAAATTCTCCTGCGCCCCCTCCTACTCCCAGAGCCAGACTTTGCTTTATGTCTCCCTAGGCCTTTCCTCACCTACCCTCCCATAGGCTTTTTTTCTTGCCATAAATTCATTACTTTCTTTATAGAATATTAGTCACTTACACAACTTTTGGTTCTTGATGTGTACAAATTCATTGTTTTCTGTTTCTTGAAATAGTAGTTTCCCTTGGGGCGCCTGGGTGGCGCAGTCGGTTAAGCGTCTGACTTCAGCCAGGTCACGATCTTGCGGTCCGTGAGTTCGAGCCCCGCGTCAGGTTCTGGGCTGATGGCTCAGAGCCTGGAGCCTGTTTCCGATTCTGTGTCTCCCTCTCTCTCTGCCCCTCCCCTGTTCATGCTCTGTCTCTCTCTGTCCCAAAAAATGAATAAACGTTGAAAAAAAAAATTTATTAAAGAAATAGTAGTTTCCCAAACTATTGTTTTGCTCTGAATTTTTTTCAGTATAGTTTAAGTATCAAAACTAAGCAATGACTTTGAAGTAATTATCTTGGAAAGGAAAATAGGTCATATTGTTTTCATTTTCCCTTAATTGTTAGCAGTACTGACTTGATCTGTTTTCAGTGACCCAACTTAAAAATCTATACATTATTCGGCATTTATTGGATGTTTTTCTGATGTGACAACCTGCAAGAAAGTTGCAATATAGGTAATATATGAAGAAAAATTGTAAGTTACTAGTTTTAAAATCCTTAGGCAAGCTACTTTACTTCTAGCTTCTGTTTCCTTGGTTATAAAATATGGAGGTTTAATGCCCTCCTCAAAGAGATGTTGTGACAATTAAGATCAAATTTCTAAATTGCCTTAGAGGAGAACTCAGCCTTCCCTCAAAAGCACACACACCTAGTTTGGGGAAACAAGAACGTGCATGTAAATGACTATAATGCAGTGTGAAATGAAGCATGTTGAAAGAAACTGTGGCACAGCTTCAGAGGAGGGAGAGAACTTTTCCTACCATGTTTACGTTCCTACCATGTTAAACAGGGAGACTTTAAGTAGGAGGTAACATTTTCACGGTGGCAGCTGGAATGGGTGAGAGGGCATTTTGAGGAAAATAGCAGGTTGTGTTTGGGGCCTGGGAGGCAGACAACACTGAGGAGACCCCAGGTTCTTAATCCTGACTACACATTACCACTTGAGGAACTTAAAAATAAGTCAGTGCCCAGGCCCCCGCCAAGAGTAAATAAATAAATTAGAGATTCTTCATGGTAGAGGTGGGACATGGTACTTTTAAAATTACCCCAGAATCATTCTGATGTGCAGCCACATTTGAGGACCACTGGAGGAGAGCACGGCACCTGTGAGAGAGACCAGTATGAGGAATGATTGTAAACGTGGGGCTGAAGAAGACCTCAGGGTTCTTGATACTAAGAAGTTGACATTTTAGTCGGCAAGCATTAGGAAAAGAGTCATTGAAGGCATTTGGAAGGAAGAAAAAAAGAGCAACCAGTATTTGTGTGCTTTGTGCTAAGCAGTATGTTTTAGATATGTGTTTTCTTAACTTTGATGGAAAGATACAAAAATTGAACCTTAGATAATTTAGTAATTTGCCCGATGTCAAACAGCAGAGGCATCAAGTGCTTCTGACCACATCCACAGCCTGTGCTCATTCCACCATATCACCTTCTGCTGTAACCCTGCGCCTCCGTGACAGAGACTATAGGAACGTAGAACCCACAGCATCCAACTGATTAGATGTGCGAGGGTAATGTACAAAGGACTGGTAGGTTTTCAAATAAAGCTTCTTGAAGAAATGAACACATGAAGGAACATCATGGCCAATTGACTTGAAAGTCACTTGGTGTATTTTGGTGTCAGAAAAAAATCTCTGGCCTCAAGTATTTGGCTTTCTTTGAAGAGCAGGTATAGCTATCGATAATTAAATGCTTATTAAGCAGCAGTGGGGAACGTTTATTTAACCGTGCTTAGTACTTAATGACTTCATTCTTGTAAGTGTTCTATGAAGATCATAGAGTACAGGAAACTATGGCCTAGAGTGGTTAAGAATCTTGCTTCGTTTCACACTAGCAGAGCTGAGATTTGAATGACAGTAGTCTGATTCCATGTAACCAGCATACATAATCATTACGATAAACCACCTCTTAAACTACATTTAACAGAATCTTCAGTGCGCTAATAAGTATATCAGATGATGTGGTAGGAGTTCATCTTGTTACATTCATACCCTGAGAGGTAATTATTTGCCTTATTTATTGAAAGAAACAGATTTTGAGAATTTAATCCAAAGATTTTCTTTTTTTAATAAATGTTTTTAACATTTATTTATTTTGTTTTGACAGAGACAGAACGTGAGTGGGGGAAGGGCAGGGAGAGAGAGAGAGGGAGACACAGAATCTGAAGCAGGCTCCATGCTCTGAGCTGTCAGCACAGATCCCAATGTGAGAACCATGAGATCATGACCTGAGCCCAAGTCGGACGCTTAACTGACTGAGCCACCCTGGTGCCCTTAATCCAAAGATTCTTGTCCGTGATACAGAGTTAGTGAATGAGCCACATGCTATATTTCTCATTCAAGGAGAATGAGGACTAAGACCAGGCTATGAATTGAGCAATTAGCTAGGTCTTTGCTTTAAAAGAGCAATTGAGGGGGTGCCTGGGTGGCTCAGTCTTAACTGCGTATGCCTTCGGCTCAGGTCACGATCTCATGGTTTGTAGATTTGAGCCCCACATCGGGCGCTTTGCTGTCAGTGCAGAGCCTGCTTCGGATCCTCTGTCCCCTTCTCTCTCTGCCCCTCCCCCTCTCATTCTCTCTCTGTCTCTAGCTCTCAAAAAATAAGTAAACATTGAAAAAAAAACTTAAAGAGCTATCGAGCTAGAAACCAGATCATAGGGAGTACATATTTTAGCAGCATAAGCAAGGTAGTTTTGCTGGCGAAAGAGGAAAAGAGAGGAATTGATTCCCATGTGGAGAGATGTTGCATTTAGGTTTTGTTTTAAGGAATGGAAGTCACTTAAGTTGTTCATTGGCCCAGGAAAGGGAACCACCTTTAATCAAAGTAAATGGGGTCAGGGACAACAGTAACATTGGAACGATACACAGTTCTTCTAAAGCAGAAAGAAAGAATGTGCTAAGAAAAGAAGGCGGCATTTGAGGTGTTAAAGATTTAAATTGGGAGAATTTTTGAGATTTTGAAGTCTGCTGAGAATGAGTGGACAGGGGTAAAGTTAGAGGTATATAAAGGAGAGAAAGGGTTTGAATCCACTGCTTTAAGAAGGCATAAAAAAAAAATGGATGATGGGAGAAATTTTTAAGTGTGGAGTCAGCAGTAAGAGTAGGGATGAGTTTACATAGAGGGATTTAGAGTGGGTCCAACCAGTAAAGCTGATAGGCTTTTTTCCCCCGCAGTAATCATCAATCCAGCAGTTGATGAGAAAATGAGTATTCTGTATTATCCAGGAAAGGCCAAGAAGGCTCACTGAAAGATAAATAGGGCAGTTTTTTTTGCCTTTATTTATTGAGGATATCAATGCTTGATCTGTCCTATATTATATAACATATAATAAACATTTTTGCCAGTTTGTCTTTTGCTTTAGTTTATGGTGAACATGTATATTGTTGTCATTTGTGGCTGTTACAAAGAAATACTGCAGTGAACAGTTTTGTATAGAAATCTTTCTGTACAATCCTCTTCCTATAGGATTTCTAAAAGTAGAATGTGTGCTAAAAATTTAGGCATCTTAATTTTTGTTAGCAATAGCTTTATCAAGATAGAATTCACATACCTGTGGTACTATTTTTTTTTTTTAATGTTTATTTATTTTGAAAGAGCATGCATGAGCGTGAGCAGGGGAGGGGCAGAGAGAGATTGAGAATTCCAAGCAGGCTCCTCTCTGTCTGCAGAGCCCAATGCAGGGCTCCATCTCAGGAACCAAGAGATCATGACTTGAGCCAAAATCAAGGGTTCGATGCTTAACCAACTGAGCCATCCAGGCACCCCATGTGATACTGTTTGTCCAGTTCCATGGTTTTTAATATGTTCTTAGAGTTATTCAGCCATCACCACATCAATCTTAGAACATTTTTATCAGCCCAAAAAGAACCCTTTTATCTTTTGCAGTCAGTTCCCATAATCCCTTCGCCACTCAGCTCCAGGCCTCCTTTAATTTATTTTCTGTCCACAAATTTGCTGAAACTGGGGATTTCTTATAAATAGAATAACCTATAGGGGCTCCTGGGTGGCTCATTCTGTTAAATGTCCGACTTCGGCTCAGGTCATGATCTCGCAGTTTATGAGTTCGAGCCCCACTGTGCTGACAGCTCGGAGCCTGGAGTCTGCTTTGGATTCCGTGTCTCCCTCTCTCTCGGCCCCTACCTCTCTCATGCTCTGTCTCTCTTTCAAAAAATAAATAAACATTTAAAAAATTAAAAATAGAATCCTACAGTTATCTGATCATCTGTGACTGGCTTCTTTCACTTGGCATGTTTTCAAGTTTCATCCATGTTTTAGCCATATACCAGCTATTCGTTCCTTTTTATTGGTGAATAATATTCCATTGTGTGGATAGGCCATATTTTATGTATTCATTTATTGATTGATGGACACCCAGCTTGTTTCCACTTGGCTGTCCTGAATAATGTGGTTAGGAGCATTTATGTACAAGTTTTTGTGTGGCTATACGTTTTTCTTTTTTCTTTGTTATATACCTAGGGTTAAAATCCTACGTAATATGATAACTCATATACTTAATCTTAGAAGAACACCTGTTAAACTGATAGATAATGCCAAGTTACCTTGTACAGTCTGCTTTACTAACTGCAAATGTGTCCACTTTGCTTCTAATATTGTAGGGGAGTTCCTGTTTTTCTGCATCCTGGCCACCTCTCAGAACCATCCATCTTTAATATTATGTCATCTTACTGATAGTTGATAGCCTCTTTTAATTCACATTTGTCTCATTCCTCCTGAGCCTGTGCTTTATTGTCTTTTTGTGTGTTTGTTAGCTTTTAGTATTTCCTCTTCTGGGAATTGCCTCTTTCTAGCTTTTGGAATTTTGTGGGGAAGGACTTACTTTCTTTTATTCACAATTTCTAGGAGCTCTGTAAATTCTTTGTGTGTTAAAAATGTGTTGTAAATATTTTCTCTCAGCCTTTTCTGTCTTTTAATTTTGTTAGTGGTATCTTTTATCATACCCAAGGTTTTCATTCTTAGGAAGATAAATCATTTCATCTTTTCTGTTACGGCTTCTGTTTTGTTTTTTAATTTTTTTCTTGAATCAGTTTTGTATTTCTCCCATCCCAAGATTAAACTAATATTCCCTAGTATTTTCTTCAACTGCTTTTGTAGGCTTTTTTTTTTTTTTTAATAATGTTTAGCTCTTTTGACTATTTGGATTATTTATTTATGAGTGGTGTGAGGGAGGGATCTGTTTTCTTTTTCCCAAAGAATTCCTTACTGTGCTTGCTAACTTGTCATTTCTCCACAGATGTGAAATACCCACTTGATCAAAGAACAGATTTTTCCATGTGTATGAGACTTTTTTTGTACTCCTCTATTCCACTAATCGGTTTGTGAGTTCTCTTGCCAAAACTACATTATTGTGTAGTTTTATAATGTTTTTGACATTTGTCAGCAAATGTTTCCTGCTGTTAAACTTTTTCAAAATGATTATAGCCATTTTTATGTTATCCAGTCCAACTGAACTTTTTTTCAGCTTTGTAAGTTTCAGTTTTTAAGAAATTTGTTAGAATTCAATTCAGGTTATATTAAATTTGTAGATTATTTTGAAGAAGTGACATCTTTACAATAGTAATCTTCCCATTTAGATTGTTATTTTTGTATCTTTAAATGACAGTGTATATTGTTGATCACAGTTCCCAAATCCAAGTACTTTATTCTACCTCAACCATTAAAACTATCTTTTGCTTCTGCAATAGAACACAGTAGAACTAGTCACCTAATATCACTTTTGCCCGCCCCCTTAGTCCTTCCCAGTGGCTGGTGTAGCATTTTACAAGCTAAATCAGATCATGATAGTTTCTCACAACCACTCAGTGACCAGCTTGCCCGTGCACTTAAACTCCTTAATGAAGGCTCTCAAATCCTTTTGTGGTCTGGCCCCTCTTGACCTGCCATCTTTCTTTAGCTTGCACTACTGCTTGTATTTTGAGCCGAGCTTCTCTTTGACTTGGTTTGCCTGTGTATCAGTTTTCTGGTGGTCTCTTTTCTGTCTTAAAGGCCTTCTGTATTTGTGTAGTTATTGAATGTATTGTACATTTATTATGTTCATTTGATAATTATTTTAATGTTTTCTTCATTTTATGGAATTGAGGTGGAGTCAGCTCTTATAAATCAGAAACACAGAGCTTGCTTGCTTGTTTTTTTTTTTTAATAGAAATCAATATCCCAGTCTATCCAGGCTATAATTAAATAGTTCACTGAAAGTTGACGAACTCATGATACATCATCACTAAGAGAACCTGAAGATTAAGATCATTTTGAAATTTTAGTATTTTTTAAGTAATAAGAATTGTAATTAAGTGGCTAGGTGATATACAAATTTGAAGTGTCTGGTTTTTCAGAATTTGTGTAAGAAAAGAGCACAAGTGCTTATTTTCTCTAATTTTTTTTACTTGTAAAAATACATGTAATTAGTTGGAGCTAAGTTGCCAGGTAAAATACAGGACTCCCAGTTAAACTGGAATTTCAGACAAAGAGTAAACCGTTTTTAGTGTAAGTGTGTGACATTAAATATTTGGAATATAGTTTTACCAAAGAAATTGGTTTTTTTTTTATATGAAATTTAAATTTTAACTGAGCATCTTGTTTCTTGTTTTTTTGGGTTTTTTGGTTTTTTGGGGTTTTTTTGCTAAATTTGGCAACCCTAGCTACGTGTGAACCTTGTAGCAACCTGACTTCTTAGGAATAAAACAAACAGTAACTGGGTTTGAAAAGCTCTTCACTTTCAAAAATAGATTTCACAAAGTTCATAGCTCAAATTGTGTATATGTGTGCAATTTATGTCTCAGTAGATAGCCAAGTCTTTCTCAGTATTTTATCACCTTTTAGTTTAGCTGTTCTAACATCCTTGGAAATAAATCATTTTTAATTTTTCTCACTGCAAACTTTTTTCTTTACTTAAGCACTCTGCATAACTTGATCCAAGCTTATTTTTCAACTGTCATGAACCTGTGCTTGAACAAAATTATGCTACTTGTTTTTTATTTCTCTGTTCATACTATGCCTTTTGCCAAAGACTTATGTCCCTTCCACATGTGCCTGTCTAGTCCTTCACTGCCTACCTCAAGTGCTGTTGTCCCTCCAGGGGGAGCTCCCTGAGTCTCACGGTCCAGAGTGATCTGTCCTGGCCTCTGAGCATTTCGTTTTCATGGCACTTAACGCATTCTACTCTGTCACCTACTGTTTTGAGGGAGGGGGAGAGGATTTTTTTTAGTTGTAGTAAGAACATTCAGCATGAGATCTACCTTCATAATGAATTTTTAACTTAAGATACCGTTTTAACTGTAAGTGTGAAGTTGCACAGCAGATACCTAGAACCTTCTCATCTTACATGGCTGCAACTTTATCTGGTGGGTAGCAACTCCCCATTCCCTCCTCCTCCCAGCTCCTAGCAACCATCATTCCACCCTGCCTCTATGAATCTGATGATTTTATTTTTTTTCAATATATGAAGTTTATTGTCACATTGGTCTCCATACAACACCCAGTGCTCATCCCAAAGGGTGCCCTCCTCAATACCCATCACCCACCCTCCCCTCCCTCCCACCCCCCATCAACCCTCAGTTTGTTCTCAGTTTTTAACAGTCTCTTATGCTTGAATCTGATGATTTTAGATAGCCATCTAAGTGAATCATGCAGCATTTCTCCTTCTGTGACTTGTGTATTTCACCGAGCATAGTGCCCTCAAGGGTCGTTCCTGTTGCCACATATGATAGGATTTCCTTCTTTTTTAAGCCTGAGTCATACTCCATTCCATGTATGTACCACAGTATGTTGCTCCATTCATTAGTTGCTGGACTTTGAAGTTGTTTGAACATGTTGGTTGTTGTGAATAGTGCTGCAGTGAGTGAGGGAGCACAGATACCTCTTTGAGATTTTCGAAAGATTATCTCAAAAGATTTTCATTTCTTCTGGATTGAACACCCAGAAGTGGAATTGCTCTATCACATGGTAGTTGTACTTTTAATTTTTTGAGGAACTTCCACACTCTTTTCCATAGCTGCTATACCATTTTACATTGCCACCAGAAGTGTACAAGGGTTCCAATTGCTATATATCCTCACCAACAGCTTTTGATTTGCTTGTTTTTGATAATGGCCATGCTGACAGGTGTGAGGTAACTCTTTGTAGTTTTGATTTGCATCTCTCTGATGATTAGTGATGTTGAGCATCTTTTCATGTTGGCCATTTTTATTTATTCTTTGGAGAAATGTCTATTCATGTTCTCTGCCCAATTTTTAATTGGGTGATTTGGATTTTTCCAACTGAGTTGTAGGAGTTCCCTATATATTTTGGTTATTAATCCCTTACCTTTACATGGTTTGCAAAGAAGGTCTTGTCTTCATCTCTGTATTCCTGCTGGTAGCTTTGTATTCCTGCACTATGCAGCATTGTGTCTTTTCACTACTTGGCACTCAGGGTATGTTTCTTAAACAAGTGCAGTGCAGTCATCTGGTTTCCAAGTCAGCATCAAATTTAAAAGGCCCAAACAGGACTTTTGTAGATGGGCTGATGGTGGTGAGAAGTGACACTTGAAGTGGAAGAGAAAAGGGTAGAATGGCAAACCAAGGAATATAAAACTGTGTGTGTGTGTGTGTGTGTGTGTGTGTGTGTGGTCTCACTGACTGAAGCAGATGGGGTTGATAAGGACTCTGATCATGATTAATCTGAAATACAAAGCTAAGAAAACAAAGTTAGAAAATTCTCAAATATAATGACACAATTATTAGGATTTTCTGCAAATGTAAATTGACTTGAGACTTACTGAGACAAGTCTTATATAAGTAAACTCTGTAAGTTGTAATATGTGAGGTGAGTATATCCTCACTATATTTACAACTTTGTACACTAATAAATATTCTTAAGGATGCACATTAGCTACTACAGGTAAAAAATTTAAATATTTAGTCTAAGGAAATAGGAGTAGTTTTTAAATATTATCATCCAAACTGCATGCCTAAACATGTGATTACTGACCTAATCTGAATAATTCATTCCCCAACAATTATGAACAGCTGGTTCGCCATAGCTAGTAGCATTAAGTTACAAATATATTCTTTGAGACATTTGTTTAAAATTATAAGGAAATCGATGATGCAATATCTAATCATAACACTAGGTGGTGATATCTGATTTTTAGAAATTAAAGTGTGAAAATGTTTCTCAACATACATATTCTTCTTTGAACTTGAAAATAAATCTAAGAAGGAAGAGGAAGGGAAAATTTGTAAGACCGTAGAGTACCATTTCTGCTTATTTGGGTCACTCACCCCCACTCCCTTTTTTTCCTTTGAATGCTATAACTCAGTGATTCAGGTGTTTTTTGTTTTCATGCTCTTTCTACTTTTAAAAATGATTGAAGATCCCAAAGAGCTTTTTCTTGTATGGGTTATAACCAAATAATGATCAATATTTTTCTTAGAAATTAAGACTTAGAAATTTAAAAGATGTATTAATTCATTTTAAAATGACAATAATACATCCTTTACTTCTCAATATAAATGTTTTCCAAAATAAGAAGAAAATCAGTAAGAAGAGTGACATTGTTTTAAAGTTTGCAAGTTCCTTCAATGTTGAGGTTATTAGTAGACATTCTCATATCTGTTTATAGATCTAGTCTGTTGAGATATGACAAGTCACTTGGCCTCTGGAAAACTTCACTTTATACTCATGAAAGTTTAAGAGCAAAAAAAACAAAAAACAGGCAATTAATGTCCTTTTATGAAAATCATGTAGTCTCTAAAGGGTCTTGTGGATCCCTAGGAATCATAAATGACAATTTGGGAACTATTGCTATACCCTCCTGGTACCTGTAAGAAACTAGTGAAAAATATAATTATATGTATATTCTCTTAATTTTGAATTTCCAAATCCAAAACTTTCAACAACCAGTTCTTGGCTTACACTGTCTGAATGTTGTACTTAAGGATACATGGTATGACTAAGAATTGATATTATTACATTAATTAATAAGAAAAACACTATATCTTAACAGAAAAGTGGATAAAACATGGCCAGATGGTGAAAAGGAAGCAAAGCTATATATGTATGTGTGTGTGTGTGTGTGTGTGTGTGTGTGTGTGTGTGTGTGTGTGTGTGTGTAGTATTTACAGTGGACATAATTTTGAACCAGAAAAAATGCTTGTAGAAACATTTATGGATCCAAATACTATTACAGTTCCACTTAATGTACCTTAACTGAAAGCTATAGTCTGTAAAAGATAAGATCATCACCACAGTTACATCTTTGTTGTGAAATAATCACTTGTCTTCATTTTCTGAGCTTTGTCAGTTCTTTCTTAACCACATCCATGACATCACCTCTCATCTCTATGCTGATGATGCCCAAAGCTCTGTATCATCCCCTGACCCCTCTTCCTTGTGTTCCTGAGCCTTAGTTGTGTATCCGTCTGTAGCTAGAAGTCCTGAGGTTTCCTCCCTTCCAGCTTGTCTAAAACCAAACTCATGTTCTCTCTTGATACCACTTTCAGAACCTGCTTTTTCTTAACTCTATCAGTTAGTCACCATTTGTCAGGTTCCCCAGGCTAGAAACCTTGAAGGAAGGTTTGGCATATTCTTCACCCCTTAAATACATTGATTTTATTTATCGTTGATAATTCTTTCTTGTTTCCTCTGCCTTGAATTTTCTTCGTATCATCTTCTTGGCCTGGAAAAAATTCCTACATATGCTTCGAGGTTCAACTCACATGTTGTCAGTTCTGTACACCTTCCGTAATACAATAAACAGATGTTCTTTTATCACTTTTAAGATGCATTGTGTATGTGTGTGTGTAAACAGTGAAGACACAAGTTTTTTCTTCTATCTCTCTTGATAAATTTAGCCTTTGTAAGGCAGATAACTTGTTCTATTTGTCTTTATTTCTGGAGTCTTAAGCACACTGTGTTTGTTTATAGGAGTCAGGAATGGAATCAAATTCCCATGTTTTAAGTATTCTACAAGTAGGTTCGCTGATAATGATAAATTTTATGGATTAAGGTTAGCATATTCATTTGTTTTTCTAAGTCAAAACAATGGATATTATTGAGTATCTCTTTTTTCTTTTTGTCCGTAACTCCTTGGTTTTCAGAGAGAAAAATGTCCTCATTTTAAACATTAACATTGAAAATAAAGTTCATAAAGACATTTAATGTACATCTGAAGTATCACATCACCCACACAAACATGATCTAATGGCATTTGATATTAGTAATACGATGATTTGATGGAACTCTTAACAGTAAATACGTGCTAGGTTTTAAAGTATAGTTTGGGGAATAAAAGTTGTGATGTAAAATATGTATATAGGGTACATCTATATTTACATATAGGTACTTTTCAGATTTATATATGCTAATGCAGTGCTAACTTCTTTTTTGTAGAACTTCTTGGTATACATGAACAAGCAGCAGTAGGATTCTTAACATTAATGGAAGCTTTAAGATACTGTAAGGTAAGTTGATTCTGAAGGTGTTTTCAATGCTTTTTATTCACATGTCCAATGTCATGGATGGTATTTTCTCCTAGATGACATTTAACTTGCTAGTACATACTCTCCACTTCTTTCCTGATCTCCTTTCCTAAACTGACAGGCGTATGAAGGATAGAGTTAAGCTGGCTGATGATGCCGAGTTTCCTGTTTTCAAGGACAGAGGGCGGAACCCAGTAAAAAAAAAAAAAACAATGTATAAAAATAAATCTATTATTGCGTATGCATTTATTTTTTGGTAAACCAAGGGAAAAGGATGTATTGTTGCTTCCTCATAATGGTACGCTTTGCTGAAACAACTGGCAATACTTAGGAGGCAAAGAAAAAGAATTTGCTAGATGCCTGAAGTTTTAAGTTTTGTCTATTCCATCTGAAAAATGATTTCACACTTAAAAACAAAATTCCAAGCATTTCATAGCATTAAATTCTTTAGCACATGGGCTAAGGTTAGGAACTGCCATGAACTTCTCATTTATTGATCAATATTTCATGGCTTTTCTGCATACTCTAAAATAACTATTGGATGTTCTGAAATAACTATTGGATAGTTTTAAATGGGGTTCAAATCATTAATGATTTGCACTTAATGAGGTGTCCTGATTTTGGAAAGGGAGAAGTGGATCTCATTTTCTTTTCCATTTTAGAATTGTGGTTCCATAGCAGTAGCTCTGGTGATAGCGATTTAGGAAAATGACGGTGTCTTGCCCTCTTGCCTTCTTACTTTCTTTTAAGCAGAAGTGTTCCTCTTTCATGACAACACTTGGAAAGGAGTGGTATGGTATGATAATGAATTAGGTTCCATCCTGCCCGGATCTCTTAGTAGACATCATATTGTTACACAGTAGCAGCTGTTTTATTATTTTCGGTGACTTTAACTTACAAGCTAAAGCTATTCTGAAGTAGCCTGGCAACCAGAGCATCAAGGTGCATCCCGTTCTCCCAGGAAACACACACAAACATTCATAGATCCTAAAAAGTGTGTGTGTGCTGGCAAGTGTGCACATGGGTACACACACAAAAATGGTAACTGTATGGAGGTGATGAATATGTTAATTAGCTTGATGGTGGTGATCTTTTCACAGCGTATGCATATATAAAAACATCAAGTGGCACGCTTTTAATGTGTACCATTTTCACACGTCAAAGACACTTCAGTAAAGCCTTTTTTTTTTTAAAGCATGTGTGTGGGTTTTGCAGGAGGATAGGGTGTGGAGATGATATACTGCGAAATTGTCACCATGTGGCCTGTAACGCCCTGATCCAGATCCCATCTGTCCCTGTGGAGGCGTACTGCCCTCTCCACGCCCTGAACCAGATCCTGTCTGGCCCTCTGGAGGCGCACTGCCCTCTCTGTTGCTGTGCACTCGTCCTGGTTTCCTGCCAGTTTCTGAACACACCCAAGCCCTTTCCTGCCTAATAGGACTTCGAGCTTGCCATCGTTTCTGCCAGGAATTCTCCAGATCTTGAGTGGATGGCTCCCTGTCCCCTGCAGGTCCTACTTAAAATGTTGCCTCCAAGACCCTTTCTTCGGCCATTGCCTCAGTGACCCTTTTTCGTAATAGCATAGGAATAATCTCTCTATAATCTTGTCTGTTAACTTATTTATTTTTTTGACCTTGAATTTGCTTTTCTCTGTTCATCACCAGTGGACTATAGACCCTTTGAAGCCAGTGATGTTGTATTTCTGGGTACATACTTGGTGGTCAGTAAACATTTGTTGAATGAGTGAATTACCAATTTCAGAATTGTAAGCTTTTCTAAATCATGCTTTTTGCTTTTCTTTAGCTGTCAGGAAGAGCAGGTAGAGCAATGCCTATTTTCCTCCTATGATCTTAGTGGGAAATCAGTAATGGCTATGTGTTCTCCTAATGCATATTGCTCTAGTGTTCTAGCAGTAACTTGTTTTGTTTGTTTTTTGTTTGTTTTCAAGAGAGAGCAAGAGGTAGGGGAAAATGGCATGTGAGCTGGGTGGGGGTAGAGAGAGGGAGAGAATGAATCTTAAGCAGACTCCGTGCTCAGTGCAGAGCCCAACATGGGGCTCAGTCCCACAACCCTGAGATCGTGATCTGAGCTAAAATCAAGAGTCAGACACCTACCCATATGAGCCGACCAGGCACCCCTAAAGATTATTATAATGGCAGGACACAACACAATGGTACTCAGATAGGTGAAAGGCAGAACTCTCTGTTACTTACACCTCCAGAGAGGGCTCCCAGACAGCGCCACAGACGGGATGACACCTGGGGACAGGGCAACAGCAAGGTGCCACTACAGAGGGCAGCCTGTGTATGGGCGTTGGGATGGAGTTGGCTAGGTTTCATAGGCTCCCTAAGGGTTGGATAGTTTCAGTCAGCTCTGAGGCTGAGGGCTGTCTCTGCTTGTCTGACAGCTGGCTCCAGGGCACTTAGGGCCGTACGAAGTGGCCTGGAGTGTGGGAGACCTGTAAGGGAAGTGGTCCCGATGGTGTGACAAAGTTTTTTGAAGAACTAAATTACACTGTGGTGTACATAATTGTAAATGGCCTTCTGAAAACCTGTATATATTTACTTTTTACCAAACATTTAGAGAAATGACATTAAGGAAATCATTGTGTTTGTATTAGTTTTGTGCATCTGAACATTTCCCTGTGCTTTACCATCATAGCAAATTGCTCTTTAGAAATTAACATTTTCACGTCATTTTGATCATAAGTGTTCATTAACACAGATGAAACCGTGTCGGTACATATGCACACAGTGCAGAGGGTGACTCTGCTTTGGTCTGTGCCCCCCCCCTTTTTTTTTAAATAAACTCAAATACCATAAAACTCACCATTTTAAAGTGTGCAGTTCAGAAGGTCGTGCACCCGTCACCATTTACTGAATTTCAGAATGTTTTTCTTCTTCTGACAAGATCTTCTAACCCCGCTAGCGGTCGTTTCCCCAATCCTCCCCAGCCCCTGGCAGCTCTATTTCTCTGTGGTTTTGCCTGTTCTGGACATTTCATCTCAATGGAATCCTACAATAGGTGGCCTTTAGTGTCTGGCTTCTTTGACTTGGCACAATGTTTTCAGTGTTGATTCTTGTTTTACCTACTAGCACTTTGTTCCTTTTTATGACCAAATATTCTATTGTATTTATATATCAATTGTGTTTATCTGTTCATCAGCTGGTGGGCGTTTGGGTTGTTCCTACTTTTGTGCTACTATGAATAACTCTGCTAAGAACATTCCGTATAAGTTTTTTGTGAACGTGTTTTTGTCTCTCTTGGATGTGTACCCAGGAATGAAATTGCTTGTCGTACAGTAATTATATGCTTGTTGAGGAACTGTCAGACTCTTTTTCCAAAGTGGCTGCACTATTTATGCACTCTTTACTTATTTATATTATTATGAAACACTTAATGAGTTCATTTGTTTACCTTTTGATTCTACTGTATATAATCCTCACTTTTTTACTTCTACCTTATTTAAATATACACACACACACATACTCAGTTTCGAAAATAGAAATTAAATAATGTCTATACTTTTCACCCCAAGAGGTAGCGTAATGTAAGGGAAAGCTACCATATTAGGAGTCAGAAATCCTGAGTTTTAATTCCAGCTCTGTTAACTGTTTGAATTCAGACGAGGCATGGATCCTGGATACTTCCTGTTTCCTGATGTAAAATTGAAGGACTTGCACTGAGCACCTCTAAAATCCCGTCTACTCTGAACCTGTGATTAGAGCTTCTCCTTTGTCTTTGTCCTTTGCCCTTATTCTCTTTTACCCCCAAATCATCACCCTTCCTGTTCTCCTGGTTCACCATTGCCATCAGCACATCCAGTCCACCCTGCCCATCATAGGACAGACATACCGGTGTTTCTATCCGTGAATACAAAAGAGTCCCTCTCCCCTACTTCCCCATGATGAACATAAATGCCAAAGGACCGTAGTGGTGGTTGAAAGCAGGGCACCCTGTTGACTGATGAGGGAAGAATTGCCCTGACTGCTGCAAGTAGCTGCTCGGAATGTCCCCCATTCCGGGGAGTCTGTGTGAGAAAAGAAAATTCAGCAAATTTGAATGGTAAGGTTGTTTTTAAGTTGTAGTCTCTGTCCTCATAGGGGTATAGAATTGATCGACGTGAACATGATGCGATTTCCCAAGTCTGTTTTTTGTTGAATTTTAAACTTTCTCCATCACCCACAGAAATGATACTCTCAGATTTCAAATACTATGGTTTTTATAGATTAAATACATAATCTAGAAGGTAGGCTATAACTTTTTGTACATCTTAAGGAGACTTCATATTTTAAAACTTTGAACTTCTAACCATGAAGAGTGACAGGGTTCTTTCATATTCTTAAATATTTTGGAGTATATATTTTGCTTTAGAGGGATTATTATATTGCCCTACGTTCTTTGAAGACAAGATGTTCTTAAGGTTCTTCCCCTTTATTTATTCATAAATATATTTGTTAATTTACAGTTGTTCCCCTGATAAAGTAATTATCAAGTTTATAGTTGTAGGGTTTGACAATCAAGCTGATATTCTTAAAGTGGTCATTCTGTCTAGCAACTTTAGTAAAACCTGAGAATGATTCTTAGTGCTAAACTATTTTTTTTTAACCTGTGTTAAAAGTGTATTATTGTTATCCTGATGGTAAAGATGCAATATAAACTTAGCCCTGACAGTATTTATAACATTGATTTTTTTACACTCAGCATTTGACCTTTATGGGTAAGGCATTCTGGCACAGCACATTTTTCCATTTGCTTCAAATATTCATAGGCAAATATTCAACAGGCACTGTCAGATTTTCATTTGTTTGTTTATTTTGCTACATTTGTTCTAGGTTGGTTCTTACTTGAAATCTCCAAAATTCCCTATTTGGATTGTTGGCAGTGAAACTCACCTCACCGTATTTTTTGCCAAGGTATGCTTATAGCAGGATTTTTTTTTTTTTTTTTTTTTTTTTTTAAGTATGACATCAGGCAAACAAGTAATATAAGTCCATATTTAGTTTGGATCTTTGTGCAAACTTCAGTGTATTCCCACTAACGGGGATTATTCCAAAATCTAAAAAAATGATACTGAAGAAAATATTGTTACACTGCTCTAGTTTTGCAATTCAGTAAAATCTGTCATGATTTAATTATAATTTCTTTACCTTTTGTGACTTGAGAGCTTTGGCTTTTGAGATTTTCCAGAAATCACTCTGTTATGGTGAAAGTAACTGAATTTAAAAGTTTTAGGTTGCTCTTTTGTAAAGAGGATAAGAATCTAATTTACGTAATATAAAATAATTTTAGTTACAACATCTAGGAAAACATTATTAAATACATGAATAGTTCAGTGGTATAGAAATTCTCTTTTAAGATGTAATATTTCCTATAATTTTAATGTATATGGGGTTACAATATTGAAATAGATTAAATGTATTTGAATATGTTTATTTTAAAATTCTTAAACCTGTTTCTAAATCTCAGCCTTTAACTATAGTATTTCTATGTCCACAGTGGAGTGGTTAAGAGCTTTGGAGTCAGACAGACTTCATTTGAATCCCAGCCTTGCCACTTGTGAACGTCGTTCAGCCTCTTTTTCCCATGTCTTTAAAATAGTGGTTTCTGATAATACCTAACTCTTAGAATTGTCATCAGGCTTAAATATAAGATATTTAGCAGCACCTAGAGCAAGTTAGGTGCCCAGGAAATATTGGCGGTTGCCATCATCACTGCCATTTTCATTATTCTGTATTCCTTAAACATGGGGGTGCCTAGATGCAGTTGCTGATGTTGGAAAGGGAGAAAATATATAATTGTGTATTTTGAGGTTTCTTATTTCTAGTGGACTTTCCTGATTACCCCCATGTACTTTTTTAGGTTGTAGTTGTTAGTGTAATTTTATTTGTGTCTGAAAGAAGACGAATTGTATAAATTGTACCAAAAACTTAGTTTTGTGGATTCTGTTTCCTCATTTATTACTGTATTACTTTTTTTTTAAGTTTTTTTATGTTTATTTACTTTTGAGAGAGAGAGAGAGCACAAACGAGGCAGGGAGGGGTAGTGCAGAGAGAGAGGGAGACACAGAATCTAAAGCAGGCTCCAGGCTCTGAGCTATCAGCACAGAGCCCTGTGCGGGGCTCGAACTCATGAACTGCAAGATCGTGACTTGAGCCGAAGTTGGACGCTCAACCAACTGAGCCGCCCAGGCGCCCCTTATTACAGTATTACTTTTAATGTGCTGCCAAAATCTAGATAATGGATTTAGAGCAAGATCCATACTTAACTTTTCTTAAACAGAAAAAGCTATGAAATACAACTAAAAGTACAGGCTTTTATAGAACTATAGTACTAAGAGTACTGACAGGTTACATTGAGTCTGAGAGCTTTTTCTGTTTATTTCCCTCCTAAAGTAGAGAAGAAGTTACAAGCACAGTGTAAATGACAGAAACTGAACAACTTTTAATTCCAGAGGGAGGATTTCACCATTTGACTAATTTTTGTGTAAAGTGTTCTGACTTTCCAGAATAGAAAATCAGTTCCAATTTACTTGCAAAAATGTACTTTCAAGCCAGTTATTATTTTTATCTCTAGCTCTGTTTTTTAGCATAGGAAAAGTAATAAATCCTATGAAACAGTAAAAGTTTCAGATATAAAAGATAATGAGATGAAAATATTTTAAATCTTAAATTTTATGTTTGATATTCAAGAAGTGATTTTTGTTGTCAACAGAAGAGATTTTACAGGAGGTAAAATAGAAGGAATAATGTCAACCGAGCTACATAAATATGCAGGCATTTTGTATTTAAGCATCTAAATGTTAGGTCTGTTGAGAAGAGTCCTGAAAGTGAATGATACCTACATTTCTATGAAACATACACTTCTTACCCATCTGCTTGGTATTTTCTATCATCCCATAGCGTTTGGTCCATTGTGCAATTGCTCGTATCAGGCAGTGCACAGTTCTTGCTTCCCAAGCCTGTTTCTGTGTCTTCCGTGGTCAGCAGTGAGCCCTTGTGGGCAGGGGCTTTCTCAGTCATCTTACTCGTAGGCCTCAGCCACGTGCCACAAAATGTCGAGTTAGAGACTTGAGGATAGAGAGAAACAGAAAGCCCTGCCACATCAGTTGTAGGCCTGGCAAAACAAGCTCCGTGTACACCTCCTGAGTCAGACAAGGTGTCTGAATCTGTCTTCATTTATTTGCATCCCCGGAAGCTACTCATAATCCTGATAGGAGAATGCACACCCGCATGAAGTGATTGGAGAGAATTTTATAGCAAGATTTGAGGTTCTTCAGCTATAATAGGTCTTAAAAATCACCTCACTTCTCCTTTAGAAGTCTTGAATTTTATACTGATTCTTTTGATACCTACCTTTGTATCTTTGGATCTGATATATAGTCTGGCACATGGTGCAGGGGATTCATTACTTCAGCGAATAAAGCCTTTGCATGAATTTTCCACACTTGTTCCAGTGATATTTATATCTTCTAAAAATACTTTTTCATGACTCATTCTGAAGCTTCTTAAAAGTATGGGTAATTCCTTTTCACTGTGTTTAAGAAAAAATTTTTTTAACATTTATTCATTTCTGAGAGAAAGAGAGCGCAAGCAGGGGAAGAGCAGAGAGAGGGAGATACAGAATAAAAGCAGGCTCCAGGCTCTGAGCTGTCAGTACAGAGCCTGACCTGGGGCTCAAACCCACGGAACCAGGAGATTATGGCCTAAGCCAGAAGTAGGACGCCTAACCGACTGAGCCACCCAGGCGCCCCTACTTTTCAGTGTATTTTAAAACAACTGAACTTAGGTTGCTTGAACATGTTTTTTTTTAAAAAGAGTTGCAAGTAAAGAATTTTTCCCTTTGAAATAAAAGCTGGAAGATTACAGAAGTAGGAAATGAGGCCACTAATACTTGATTACACTTATTAGATCCAGTTTAAAAACATTTTTTAGGGCGCCTGGGTGGCTCAGTTGGTTAAGCAGTGACTTCAGCTCAGGTCATGATCTCACGGTTCATGGGTTCAAGCCCCACTGACAGCTGTCAGGCTCAGAGCCTGGCGCCTGCTTGGGATTCCATGTCTCCCTCTCTCTCTGCCCCTCCCGCTCTTGTGGTCTGTTTCTGTCTCCCAAAAATAAACGTTGCAAAAAATTTTAAAAATAAAATAAATTTTTAAATACAGTAATATTTATATAGAAATAAATATTTCTATATAGTATTTGCCATATAGAAAATACTGTAAATTCTGTTTTGTATAAGATCTATGATTTGATCATTCTTTCTTAGATATTTCTATATTTGAACAGGTAATTTTGGCTTTGTTTTTGTTACTCAAAAAGTAATTTAGGGTTATTTATTTTTGAGTTTTGGGGGGGGTCATTCACTTTATGTTCTATGGCCTATAACAGCAGCTTAATGTTTTGGGGGGGGTCATTCACTTTATGTTCTATGGCCTATAACAGCAGCTTAATGTAAATGTTGGTGTCTTTTTCCGTAAAACTCATAGGATTGTATGGATGTGTATTTCACATGCTGGCTTCTTTGTGCTGATTATGATTAAGTAAAAAAGTGTGTTTTAAGGTCACAATCTTCAAAATAATCTGTAATTTAGCATTTGAAAATGCCTTTGAAAAGCAGTATAATTCTTGAGGTGACACACCAGAGGTAGTAAGAGTTGCAGCGGTCATCATTCGTGTGTATACTCATTGGTCAGATATTTACTGGGCATATAGTATGTGCCCAGCGTCGCACCAGGTGCTGCAAACAGTGGTGAGCAAAAATAGATGTGCTCCTGTTCTTCCAGAGGTGTACATTCTAATGTGGGGGGGGGGGGGCATTAATCAAAGAATCACACTTAATAGAATTACAACAGTTACAACTATGATGAGGGCTGACAAAGCACAGGTATATAAACTATAAGAATTTATCTTAGTATTGGAAATTAGGAACGTTTCCTTGAAGAACTGATGTGTCTCTCAGATGAGCACTCTGAGGCTATAGTAAGATTAGACTATGGGAAGAGGAGAAAAGAGCTTTCCCTGGACAGGAGATAGTCGGAGTACAAGACTATGGTGGGAACCAACTGAAGAAGAAGAGCGGGAGCACGGAGAATTTGAGGGGCAAGGGCTAGGATGAGGCTGCAAAAGCAGGTCTTTGACTTAGGAAGACCATTCAAAGAGTAATGACAACCACTAGACTTGTTAAAAGTAGGTGGTGGGAATAGTTGTGGGGGGGCGGGGTAGGAAGGAAAGAAACAGGATTAAATTTGCATCTTGGAAAGATGACTGTGGCTAATTGTGGAAAAGAGACATAACCTAGGGAGTGGGTAGGGAGGACGTCTGTGGTATTTCCAGTAAGCAGGGAATGTGGTTTGGCCAGGGTCATGACGGTAGACATGGATGGAGGTGCATAAATTTGAGAGAGCCATTCCTGAGTTAAACTGACAGGCTTGGTGACAGATTGGATTGGATAGACGAAGGGTGGAGAAAGCTAATGAGATGAGTGTTCTTAGTGATTAGTCTTAGAGCCTCAGAAAGAGCCCAGCAGCTTTGCATTGTTGAATGCACCCACTCGTGGTTAAAGCAATTTATTTTTTGTTGGGCCAGTTGACCCAGTCAAGAGGAAAGACGGATACTGCAGTTTGCGGTATCTCAGTGAGACGGCCCGGCCAGATAACCCCACAGTGAGGTTTACAAGTCCTGCCCACATGGACAGTGCTTGAAATGCTTTCATGGAAAACAGAAATCAGAGCAATAGGGAGAAAGGAACTCAAGATAAATTAAGAAGAAGAAAAAAAAAAAGAATGGAGTTGGTGTAGGACAGTGTAGGGATCAAAAAAAAAATTTCAAAAAACCAAAAACTGTCAAAGAAGTTACTATATCCATGAAACTCTGGAGGCTGTGAGAAAAGAATATTTGAAGGACTAATAAGGAACTGAAAGACAAATTGGAGAAATCTCTCTCCTAGATCGTTGGCAGTAGCTTCCTAACTGATGACTCTGTCGTTGCCCTTCGAGGAGCTGTAGGATCTTCTCAGTTCAGCAACTAAAATGACCCTGTTAAAATGTAAGTTACTTCATGTTACGCTTGTGCTCAAAACCCTACATAGGCTCCCCTGTGCTCAGCGTAAAGGCCAAAGTCCTTAGAATAACTTAGTGGCCCCACCTCACCTCAGCTGATTCCCTGTTGCCCCTCTAATCGCATTTCCTACTGCTCCCCTCCTGTCGTGCTTGGCCTCCTCACCGAGCTTTGCTGTGGCTCCGAAATGCAGCGAGCCCTTTGCACTTGCTGTTGCCTTCGCCTCAGCTGCCTGTGTGGAGGATCCTCTTCTTCCTCCAGGTCGGTATTCACATGTCGTCTCCTTAGGAAGGCCTGCCCAGCTCTTCCCCCCTTTTCATTGACATTCTGTCTCTCACACCTAGATATAGATCCACTTTAATTGAGGTGAAATTCATACATAATTAACCTTTCTCACGTGAACAATTTAGTGGCTTTCAGTACGTTCAGAGCGTTGTACAACCACTGCCTGTAACTAGGTCCAAAACATTTCCGTTGCTCCAAGATAAAATGGCATATCCATTAAGCATGGACTCCCATTCGTTCTCTCCACAGCCCCAGGAGCCACCCATTTGCTTTCAGTTGCTGAGAATTTACCTATATGGGATATTTCGTGTGGATGGAATCATACATGTGGCCTTCTGTTGGGGATCCTCCCACTGAGTGTAATGTTTTTGAAGTGCAACCTCCTTGTAGCCTGTATCCTCACTGCTTCCATCCCGTGGCTAAATGACACTCTGTTCTCTGCAGACAACAGACTTTGACTCTCATGGATGATGCTGCAGTGAAGGTTCCTCTACAGGAACTTGTTTGAATCCCTGTTTTCAGTTCTGTTTGGTAAATACCTAGAACCGGAATGACTGGATCATATTGTAATCCTCTGGTTAGCATTTTGGGAAACTGCCTGTTTCCACAGCAGCTACACCATTTTGCATCCCAGCCAGCAGCGTACGAGGTCCCAAGTTCTTGTACGTCTTTGCCAACACATGTTATTTTCCTCTTTATTATTATTATAACCGTCCTAGTGAGTGTCGAGTAGTCATTGTGACTTTGATTTGCATTTCCCTAATTAGTGACTAATAATGTTGATCTTTTTTTAAATAGACCTTTTGGCTTTTTGTATATATTCTTTGGAGAAATGTCTGTTCAAGTCCTTTGCCTGTTTTTGAATTGGGTTGTTGGTCTTTTCATTGAATTGCAAGAGTTCTTAATATATTCTGGTTTTAGGCACATACTATATATTTTACTTGTTTGTTTTATATATTATCTATCTTTCTCACTAGTAAGCTCTCTGGAGGCAGGAGTTTTGTCTGTTTTATCTCCTGCTGTTTTCCAGTGCCTAGAACAGGGCCAGACACAGTGTTGGTGCTCAGTAAACTTTTGTTGAACAAATGATTGCATGCAGAAAACACTGAAGATCTGTCTCACCAAAAATTGTGATACAGCTGTGTTGGGATTTGAACACGGAGGGAGATGGGGACATAGGAATGCCAAGTTGTCTTTGGTCATAAGAATTCAACATATCCGTAAGCCTGTAAATCAAGAAATAACGCTTAGTGTACGCATTAACTATATGGAGACTAAAACAGAAGAACTTGCTTCTGCTCTCCTAGCTGATCAACTGAAATACACACACCTACGCAGATTCTTTCTCCAGATTAGTGAATAAAAACAGCTTTGATGAGTAGTTGTAAATAAGCATCGTCACATATCCTCTATCATATTTAAAATTTATGTTCATAGTGAGAAAATTGTTCCTGTTCAGTGAGATAACTTCTTAACTGTCTGTTTTGGTTTTTCCTTTTGAGATGAATAGCTTACTTTTAGGACTCTTACATATATTAATTTAATTTATTTTAAAAGAGGTGTACAATTTGTCATTATAAATTTGAGTGCCAAACTATTTACTTAATAAAGTTATCCCTTCGTATTTGAGATGTCCAGTGGCCCAGAATTTAACTTTTTTTAAATTTTATCGGAGCCCTTTTCCTGACCCTTGGAGAGATTCATTCAACACATTTTGTGGGATTGGAAGAGATTTTTCACAATTCGATTTTATTTAAAAATCAATGGTAAAAATAAATTTAATAATTGACTTTTATGAGCAGGTTGTTAAAACTTCAGATTGATTATAGCTATCTTTTTAATATCATTTAAGTTTTTAAATTTATCTCCCACATTTTATAAGTCATCGTACTCTTCCATTTGACATAGAAAAAGTGACCTTTCTTATCTATGTCTGTGAAACAACAAAAATGATATTGTATTATTTGATGTATCTTAGAGAACGTGGTTGCAAAACATACATGGAAGCAATCCTGTGTAAGTGGGAGTTTTATACTAAGAGGGAAGAGCACATAGCCTGACTGCAGGGATCTTACAGGAACCTAGTCATCAAGCAGCAGGAGTCCCACAGAACCCTGGGAAAACGGGATGTGGGTGAGCTAAATGCAGTAGGTAAAGGGACTTCTTCAAAGAAGGAAACTTAATTTCCGTTAAGTAGGGTGGAGAATTCTCCAAACAAGTCATCTGAGCCATAAAAGAATAAAATTTTCTGTACATTGTGAGGAAGCAGGCCTTGTAGGTATGGATAATATGTTAAAAATCATCATACCAGTGTACTTTTTTTTTTTTTTTTTTTTTAAATTCTAGTGCCATGGTACTTTTGATAAGCTTAAAACTTGCAAACTTACTGAACAGGTAAAAGAAAAGACTTTGCACGTGCTTCAAGAATTTAGAACCTGTATTTAATTTTTTAAAAAAAGAGCTCTTATTATTAAAACAAGGCTATGTAACGTTTGTTTTATAATATGTTAAATAGTCTTTTAGGAGTCAATTCTTTTCATTCTGAAACATATAATTTAAATGCCCAAATACTACCTGACACAGTCAGTATTTGAGCATTTCTCTCCCATCTTTTCCTTCTCTCCAACCATCATTTTTCCCTTTGATTCTTTTTCTTTTTTATATTTTGGCTTTAAGATTAGATTTTTGGGATCATTTTCATAATTTCCTCTTGAATTGCAATTATGAAGTTAGTTTCCAAAGCAAATTTGAAAGCAAGGGTTTTACATTTGAAAATACGATACTTTTAATTTTATTAAAATTTTGTGTATAAAATAGTAGACAAAATAAGTTTGTCTCTTTTTATTGTGCATTTCAACCTCGGTGTGGGATGATAGCTGCTGGTTCAATATAAAAATAGCTGGAACCTACCTATAACATCTAGTTTCATCTTTGGAAGATCAGTGACTAATTTCCTTGGTAATCCATTTCATACTTTCTTTTGAAGTTGGAGAGATGAGTTTTACTCCCTTTCTGTCCTCTTTTGTGGTTATAAAAAGGTCTCTTTGTATGTGCAGAGTATCACCTTTGACCTTTCCTGTGATAAAGCAGTTTTCCTTTTAGTAAGAACACATGAAAACACATTACTGTTTCAGCTCAGAGTATATAAAGAAACTGAATTTAATGCGAAGGAGAAACAAAACGTGTAACTGTTCCTGCATGAGCTGACCGCTCTTACTGTAGTATCTGTTACTGGGAGACTGTTTAGAATTGTTTTTATAGAGTTAGCTCCTTTTGTGTGTTTGTTCTTTGGTGTAACATTAGGACAACTACTATAGTTGAGTGTTAGATTTCTTGTTTTAGGTATTTAAAAATTGGACAGCTCTACTTCACCAATAATACATTTCTCTACATGTAAAAAAACATAATTTTAAGGGAAAATAGTAAAACAACGCTTTATAGACTCTGTTATAAAGAAATTCACCTCTGTGTATCTTTCATTGTTGAGTCAAAGTCCTGGAACTTGGAATGCAGTTAATTCACAGTTGGGCATTCTGTAACACATAAAATGTTATAGTTGGGGTTTTGTTATATATATTAAAGCAGTTTCGTCATCCCATCCATGTATCCTTTTTGGTTTTTTTTGGTTTTTTTGCTTTTTAAGATTTTTAAGTAATCTCCACCCAGTGTGGGACTGAAACTCAAAAAAAAAAAAAAAACAAAAACCAGAGATCAAGTCACATGCCAGCGAGGCACCCCACCCTATCCATTTATCTTAAGTAACTTTGTGAATGTGTGCTTAGGTTTCAATGCCCTGCCTTCTCTACTGCAGAAAGAAAATGGATTTAAGACCTACTTATTTTTATAGTTAAGGTCATGACTTGTCATGTGACTTTTAACAACTATCTTCAAACATAAGAATAGCATCTGTTATTTCAACAACTTGGAAAGTTTGGGTAGAAGTCTACATGAATTAACAATCTTTAGTTATGTGAATTATTGAAAAACTATGTATCTTTAACCACAAACTGTTTCCTGGCTGCTTAACAAACACGCTTTGGAGCTAGCCCTCATCAGCTAATCTGTAGGGTCATGCCAGCGATTGTGCCATCATGATAAAGCTTCTGTTTTGTACCTGATTGTTTTCAGAACTCTTTGAAAATGCATCATAAAAATTTTTACCTCCTAAAAGTGACCATTAAATTGCTCTTATGTTCTCTTTCCTACTACTCTGAATGCCCTTATGCAGCTGTTCCTGTGTCTGGTTTTTATAATTTTTAGGAATTTCCTTTTTATCTCAGTCATGTCAACTTGCTGACTGAAAGCAGTCCCTCTTTCCCTTTTAGTTTCTAATAATTTTTTTATTACAGTAGAACCCAAATAGTTGTCCACATAAGATAAAATATCATTGATAGAAAGGCCTAAAGGAGTTTGGTCATCAGTTAAGTCTGTTTTGTTTTGTTTTTTTAATTTTTTTTAATGTTTATTTTTGAGAGAGAGAGACAGAGCGCGAGCAGCAGGGGACAGGGGGATAGAGAGAGAGGGAGACACAGAATCGAAAGCAGGCTCCAGGCTCCGAGCTGTCAGCACAGAGCCCGATGCAGGGCTCACACTCACGAACCGGGAGATCATGACCTGAGCCGAAGTCAGACACTCAACCAACTGAGCCACCCATGCGCCCCAAAGTCTATGGGTTTTAATTAGAATCAGCATTGATACACCTCTAGGTGTTTATTTATAATTGATGAAAATAATTTTAATAAATAGACTTGATAGAATGGAGCAAAAGGTCTTATATCATGTATTTATGTATGATGGTGTTAACAAGTTTATGATTTTGTTTATGTTTCTTTTATTTATGTTACCCTCTGCCTAGAATGTGATTAAAATCCTGCTCATTATTCATGGTCCAGGCTTGAAATCTTCAGGGTTGGGACTCCTGTTTCTCTTTCTCCCTTGTTGCTCCTGTAATTTCTTCCAGCTTTCTACCTTCTTGTGATCACTGATACTACCTGAGATTTATCTGTTTTCCCACAGGACCCAATATAGCTACATTACCTATATTGCACTAAGTACTGTTGAAATGCAAAGATTAATAAAGAACGCATTGTAGTAGTTTTCTCTTTACATTTACTGAGCATGGCCTGTGCCAGGTATTACGCTAACCGTCTTACATGCATTCGTGTAATCCTCAGTTCGCCCCTGTGAGGTAAGTACCATTTTTCGTCAACATTTTATAGTCTGGGGCCAGTGAAAAATAACAACTCCAAAGTTAAATGCTAGTGAGCACCAAAGCCAGGATTCAAACTCAAATCTTCTGACTCCTTAGCTTTTAACGACTTCTGTCCCTTAGGTACACAAAAAGCAAATAATTATACAAGAGTGGAATAGAGACTGGAAGAGGGGAGAGGTACAGAGCCTATGATACATGAATTAAAGGACATAAGTTTTTGACTTAATATGAAATGAGGGCTATGTTCTAGATTTGGAGAAAAGATTAAGCAGAAACACAAGAGATGAGGGAGGTGACGACAGTCCATGCTATTTTGGGGAATAGTAATGGGTTCAGGATGGCCGAACCAGACTAGTTGCACTGTTAAGAAGGAAGTAAAGGCTGGGATCAGATACAGGACCGGCTGGAATAATCATTTATTTCCACACCATCTTTGGTATACTATGTTTGCATGCTTATCTTGATATGAAAGGCTTAACCTGAATACCCAAGGCATGAATGTAAGGCATGTTCATGGAAGTAGAACAACTTTCATAATGAAGATTAAGAATGTTTCTCTAAAGTTGTGATAAAACTGAAGAATATTAGAACTTTGAGTACTGTGACCCCTTTATACAGTTCATATTATCAAAATTGTTAGTGGGTAGACACGAAGGGAAAGACGAGAGGAAAAGGTAGCCACCTATGAATAGGAAAAGCAAATAACACGTGGGGCACGAGCAAAGTGAAACCCTGGGCGGGATATTAGGTTTTAATTCCTCATGCCAGCTCCCTGAAGCAAAGACCCTGCAATTTAAGTGATTTTTTTCAGTATTCGAGAAGGAGTGCAGTCTACCCCAGGTAGGAGGGATGTCTGCCACTGGAATTGTTCAAATTTGCCTGCATGTGTTGGTGATAAAAAGCATTACGACGGCGTCCGTTTTGTTACATAAATCCTCTCCAGACCGTGCACCCTGTATTTGCATATACTGGGTACACCACTCCCACCATACCCCTTCTCCCCGAACACACACAAAAGCTAATTTCTTTCTTACTTTTACATGTTGGCTGCAGGTGCGTTCCATGTGCCTTCTTCATTCTAAGATCTGGACTGAAGGAGCAGCCATAGGATTGTGCACTTCTCTTGGCAGAGGGAGAACAGAGACACTTGGCAAAAACGCAGGTGGCGCTTAAAGCTTCTTCTGGGAGCTAGCGTGATGTCACTTCTGCTTTCATTTCTCTGGCCAAACCTGATGTCCGTGAGGGTAGGAAGTAGACCCCTACCAGAGAGGTACTTTGTGTCCTCTAGCCACAGGCAGTGATAAATAATCCTCTTACAAGGCCCGGAGGGGCAAGAGTGTGAGAACAACCCCTTCTACCACCATAAATCAGTTACTTTTGTGTCCAGGTGATTTAACAGTTTAAATTGATTCAATTGATACAGAGTCTTTACTTAGAAATCAGGAGGAACTTTTTAACAACGTATTTGATTTTTATCCAGCTGATCAGTGAATATTAACTTCAACCATTTAAGTAAGTTAGGGAGTCAGTTTTCTTGAATTACGGAGGTATCATGTGCCTAGAGAGTAATGGCTTATGTTAGCTGTTTTCTTAATGAAAATCAGTAATTAAAAGGCTAACAAGCTCTTCTCTGCGCAGTTCTTCACATAAGCAACAGAACACTGAACATGATTCTGGTTGCATAGAGTAGATGCCTTAGGTCTTAGAGGTGAATTCTCCGGCAGAAACCAATTGAGAAAGGTTGGAAGGATTTTTAAGATGAGTTGTAGAGTTAGGATTGAAAGGGAGAAAAAGAAGCCCCTTGACTAGTGTTAATAATAGTAACGACGATGATCATACCTATTGGAGACTTCCTCCTACTGCCTTATTTCAACTTGCACATTTAAAGTTTGTTTGGTTTTTTTTTGGAGAAAGAGCCTTGAAGGGCTTTTCTTATGTTTCCTTCCCTGACTTCGCTGCCAGTGCAGCACAAAGCAGTGCTGCACATCCGTGGGCTGCTGTGGAGATAGCCAAGGGCTTTTGCACATTTGGGGGGAAATAATGGAAGAGTAAAGAAAAAAGACCACTGTCCTAGCTACTTTCAGCTGACGTGGCATTACCTGAATTGTTTCTCACATTGGCACTGAAAACTGTTACATATTTAATAGCATTTGGTAATTGATTTAAAATGTTTCATGGTAACCCCCAAAATATTTTCAGAAGTATAATGAGTTTAAGAGTGCATATGAAACATAAAGTGATTTTAAAGCAAACATTACTTACAGTTTAAAGGTATGTTCTATACCAGTTAACTTTTTTCTTTTGAAGCGATCTTCATAGCACTATAAAATGTTGTCTGGGAGCTAAATTGTACTTTATATGTGTGACCATTCCTGAAGTTAGGTAAAACTCTCAGAAGTTCTTTGATTACTTATGACAAGAGATTGCTCTTGATAATGATGAAAGCCATAATGAATAAACTTTAAAGACCTTTTCAGTAATGAGCTACTTAGACACCTAGCCAATGAACTGAACATAGGCCTGCCTTATATTTCACTGGCTGTTTAGAAGGATAGCTAATGTTACATTTTAAAAGGTTTATGGTGAACACCAAATAATTATAGTAACAGTGTAGGCAGAACTACGTGAAAAGAGACATTTGTTTCATGACTATAGGATATTAGATAGTCCCTTAACAGCTTGCCTTTTTTCCCCCTTCTCTTCAATAGCACTTTGCCAATTAAGGCAAGTTGGTTGAGGACAGATCATTTTAAAAGCTATATTGTGTAGCAATCCCAGTTGCCCAGTAAATTGGCTAAATAGAAATTGTTCTAAAATTCCTCTGCTCTGATAAAAGCATCCAATTATATTTGACCAATATGGAGAACTACTTTTAGAGTAAAAATAATTTTGATGGTAAATCAGAGTTTAAATAACTAAAACAATATTTAAATATTTGACTGTTAGGTTTTCTATCTTTTCCCAATGAGGGGTACCTAAAAGAGTTTCAGATGCAGTACAATTCGGTATTTTGTCCTACTTAATGCATTTAGGGGCGAAGGAAAAAATGTCTACAGGTATACTTGCTGATTTGGATAACTTGGAATTACATCATTGGAATCTATTTATAACTCATTGGTTTTCTGGCGGAGGGGGGTGTATGTTTGACTTTTGTTTTGCAGTGTAATTTTCTTAAGACAGTTTTAATACTGTTCACCAAAATAAGCATATAGTAGCACATTTTTCTCCCTCCCACTAGGTGGTCACCTTAAATGTACAGACTGCCTCTTTCTTTACCATTTAACAGGCTGGACAGTGTTCAAAACATTATGGAGATGTGGATAGTTATATGCAAAGAATATACTAAATATGTAATCTAAAAGCTATTGCTATATTAAGTCTTGGAAATGGAAATCTGAAGGGTAATGTTCTCTTACTATTCCTCATACTTAGACACAGTTATTTATTACACTGGAGTTCCATTTTACTTCATCCTTTATGTTCAGTGAGAAAAACACATCCGTTGTATCTCTCGCTAAAATATTTTGCCTTAAGATGGTAAAGGAGTCTTCCTCAGTTGAATAGAATTCTTCATTTGCCAAACTTGCTATGCAAATATGAAATACATTTGACATTAAAATATTACCAAATTTACGACCTGGATCATTCTGTTACAGATGTTTAAACTAGAACCTTGTTCAGATGTATTTAAGTTAAAGAAATTGGTTAAAATTAGTGTTGGAATTTGTCACTTTAAACCAAATTAGAAAGTTAAAGAGAGTTCAGCATGAAACACTTGAATGGGAATAGGTGGTTTTGTAACTTTTCCAGATTTCATCTATAAACATTTAAACATTCTGTAAATTTAAGCACGTGTTAACTAAGAGATGGCTTTCTATAATAATCTAAAAATCATTGTAAATACTCAAAATAAGCAAGCCAGTAATCAGTTTAGAAGACCATACTGGCTTTGATTTGTGGATGAAAACATTTGGAATGTTTTCATTAGAATTCACTTTTTTTTGCTTTGGCCTTTGTTTTCTTTTCCTTTTTCTCTTCTCCCTTTGGCATAAACACATCTTAAAATGAGTGGTATGATTAAGAACAATTAATTTCTAAGGAGTTTAGCAAATTAGCTATTAGTGTATCACTATTAGTGTATCACAGCCCGTGCCACTGGGCCGTGTTTTGGGAGGAGAAAAAGAATTTGTGTTTAGGTGGTTGACACATCGGCTGTTTGCTCATATACAGGGTTTTGAGCTACTTGGTTCAACTTAGAAACTTCAAACAGTGAACAGTCTAAATTCCTTTTTTGCCATCCTCTCCTGTGACACGTTTGAAGTAACCGCCTGTCATCCGTTCCAGTGCCTCATCTCGTAGGCTCTGCAACCCTGTCTCGTCTAGTGCCCACGTCCGGCTTCCACTGGCCTGTTCGCAGCACTAAGTGTTCCATGTGTGCTAAGCATTATGGGAACCCCATGTGCTCTACCTGGATACGTGACCATCACCTCCTAACTCCTGATGTTCATTCTTCCACCACAGCTGACTTCCCTTGCTGACTACTGCTCTTCTCACAGTTCTAGTCCCCCAGCCATGGCTCTTAATTCCTCCCAGCAAGGGTTCCCTACCCTCTTTTCTCTCTGAGATGAGAGCCAGAATTATCTTCTTTATGAAACCCATTAAGGTACTAAGACTTCTTTATACCCCCAGATGTGTTGGAAAGAAGGCGTATTTAATAAGCGTCAGTGCATTTGAGGAAATAATACATCATGGGTTAGCAAACTGGCCCACAGGGCAAATCAAGCCATGAGCTATTTTTGTAAAATATTTACTGGAACATATCCATGCTCATTTGTTTATGTATTAACTGTGCTGTCTTGCTGCTGAGATCACATGGCCTGCAAGACCTGGAATATGTACTCTCTGGCCCATTAGAGAAAAAGTATACCACCAGCCCCTGTTCTAAGTGAACATTTGTTAAACCAGAGGACGCTGGGAGTTGTGCCCAAGCTTCAGATGATCTTCTGTATCAGGCCAGCATATATATAGCCCATTCAAACAAGAATAATACGTTTTCTGAAGCCTACGTGGTTTGTGTGTTCATAACCAAAGGCAAGAGATAAGGCAGCACGCTTTTCATTAAGCCTGTTTTAAATCTTTTTGACATTAGCATAGTATATTTTTCATTTGTAGCGCTTGGAACTTAGAGATAAGGTATCAGGTGGTCCGCTTCTAATTCTTTTATGCTTCTGCATTTTCTGGTATCTTGAATGCAGAGGATTGGATGTAAACTTTTGTCTCTGGCTGAAACCAGAATCTTCCTTGTTAGTGTAACTAAACAGTAGTAATTTCCCAAAACTTCACTTATTAAGAGTATTAAAATAATGCTTCAGATGTATTCTCTGCCACCTCTTCTCTAAAAAGTTTACGTATTGACCAAGAAAAAGAGTATTTCCTTTCCCTCTGTTTAGATCATACTTATATTTAGAAAATCCAAAGTCCTGTTTTAACCCTCGTTTTAAGTTTTTCCTCATCACTTACTAGTAACAAAGGTTGAAATGCAGCAGATGGTTAAGAGAAACTTAAGGACTGTATCCTCATCTTGGGCCCATACAAGTTTATGTTTGGATAAAAATCTCATCTGGAGCTGTACTTTCTCCTTAGCCAGAATTTCAGTGATGAATCCCCGGATTCCAGCAGCCGTTCCAAAGGGAAGAATTGAAAAAGAAAAGAAGGGTTAGAAATAGTTAAGCATGGCACAAAAAGAGACACTCAGATTAATGGAACAGAATAGAGAACCCAGAAGTGGACCTACAAACATGTGGCCAACTGATCTTTGACAAAGCAGGAAAGAATATCCAATGGAATAAAGACAGTCTCTTCAGCAAGTGGTGCTGGGAAAACTGGACGGTGACGTGCAGAAGAATGAACGTGGACCACTGTCTTACACCATACACAAAAATAATCTCAAAATGGATGAAAGACCTCAATGTAAGACAGGAAACTATCAAAATCCTCCAGGAGAAAGCAAGCAAAAACCTCTCTGATCTCGGCCGCAGCAACTTCTTACTCAGCACATCTCCAGAGGCAAGAGAAACAAAAGCAAAAATGAACTAATGGGACCTCGTCAAAATAAAAAGCTTCTGCACAGCAAAGGAAACAGCAAAATTAAAAGGCATCCGACAGAATGGGAGAAGATATTTGCAGAAGACATATCAGATAAAGGGTTAGTATCCAAATCTATAAAGAACTTCTCAAACTCAACACCCAGAAAACAAATAATCCAGTGAAAAAATGGGCAAAAGACATGAACAGACATTTCTCCAAAGAAGACATCCAGATGGTTAACAGACACTTGAAAAAATGCTCCACATCACTCATCATCCAGGAAATACAAATCAAAACCACAATGAGATACCACCTCACACCTGTCAGAATGGCTAACATTAACAACTCAGGCAACAACAGATGTTGGTGAGAATGCAGAGAGAGAGATCTCTTTTGCATTGTTGGTGGGAATTCAAGCTGGTGCAGACACTCTGGAAAACAGTATGGAGGTTCCTCAAAAAATTAAAAATAGAACTACCCTATGACCCAGCAATTACACTATTAGGTATTTATCCAAGGGATACAGGGATGCTGTTTTGAAGGGACACATGCACCCCAATGTTTATAGCAGCACTATCAACAATAGCCAAAGTATGGAAAAAACCCAAATGTCCATCGATGGATGAATGGATAAAGATGATGTGGTATATATATACAATGGAGTATTAATCCAAAAGAATGAAATCTTGCCATTTGCAACTATGTGGGTGGAACTCGAGGGTATTATGCTAAGCAAAATTAGAGAAAGACAAATATCATGACTTCACTCATATGAGGACTTTAAGACACAGAACAGATGAACACAAGGGAAGGGAAGCAAAAAAAAAAAAAAAAACGGGGGGACAAAACATAAGAGACTCTTAAATATGGAGAACAAATAGGGTTACTGGAGGGATTGTGGGAGGGGGGATGGGCTAAATGGGTAAGGGGCATTAAGGAATCTTAATCCCTGAAATCATTGTTGCACTATATGCTAAAAAATGTGGATGTAAATTAAGAAAATGAAATTTAAAAAAATTTTAAAAAGAAAAAAAATAAACTTAAAAAAATAGTTAAGGAAACTAAAGCTTACAGTGAAATACATGCAGCGACTTTTACACTTACGGTTTGGATGTGATAAAAGCAGCTAGGGAATAATAATAATAATAGCCCCAGTGTTAGTAATTGCTCCCTAAATCTGAGAGCTGACACTGGGATCCTAGCTTCAGTACAAAGTTAATTATAGTTCTAAGGCTTTACCGGTGATACATTATAAAAAGGAAAGCGTTTTTAAGAAATAATGTTCTGAATAGGCTAACTAAACATAACACAAGAGTCTGTCAGTATCAACCAGAATTACAAGTGCATTCTTCCTCTGACCCAGCAATCCTACTCCGTGCTGTCTCCTACAGATAAAACTGCACATGTGTGAAATTACACGCGCTGCTTTGTTTGGTAGAGCACTGTTTCTCAAAGTGAAAGATTAGACACTATCCAAGTATCCAGCAATGAAGGACTGGATCATGAAATCAGAAAGGATTGAAAGTTAGGCCAGATGAAAACATGCGACTTGACATGCAGATCATCTGCAAAGTAGTACTGAAACTGCAGGCAAAGGGCTAGTAAGTGGGAAAGAACAAATTTGACTGTGTTATAAAATAGCATTTTTTTTTTTACTTTAATACCTGAAAAATGTGTAATTGTTTTAATTCCTATTCCCATTTGACTTATGTTCCCATATAAACGGAGGCACCTAGTCTCATAAGAACTACTCTGATTGATTCTTACACTTTGTTCCTTCATCTTTGGGGTGAAGCGGCAGGGGTGGGGAGTGATTAGGACAAAAGATAATTAGTACATTTCCTACAAAAATGTGTTTCCAAAGAGGAACAGCATTTCAAATTGTATATCCCATAACTTCTTAAAGAGGATTCAAGAAGGTAAATTGAGGTAGTTAGAAACTTGTTCCCTGAGGAGGTTTGGGTCAGTGAACACAATTATAGACAGAGGCTCAGACCAACACTATGTATAGAGGACAACTGGGGCCCAGATTCTACATTTCTGTCAGTCAAGTAGAATTTTCTAACAGTTTATATGGAGTAAAGTTTTGTGAAGAGTCCAAGATAACACTCAATTTTGTGGTTATTTTTGATAAATTGTAATATGGCTTACTATGTAAAGAAATTAGATACGATAGAGAATTCGTTTCATGGGAAAAAAATCTGCCTTCTAGATGTTTCCTTTGAGTTAAGAAAAATTAAAATCCTGGACATGCAAAACTTGATTGTTGATCTGTGGCCAGGTATTGATGTAAAATGCTTACTAAACTAATAAAGTTCAAATGCATTTCTATGTAATTGCTATCATAGATCTTGATTTAATTTTTAAATATTTGAAAACTAGAGTATATTTTAAGTTCTGTTTATTTTTATTTGAACAGTGATGGGTAGATCATTGCTTTTTGCAGATTCTCTTTTATAGTAATGACTCATCTCTGTAATACTGAACTTTTCAAGAGCTTTTATATAAAGCTTCAGTGTCACGATCACAACAATTCCCTATGGCTGAAGTACTTGTCCTGTTTTTCAAATTTCAAATGTACAGTGAAGGCCCAGAGAGCTTGTGACTTACCTAGTCACACACATCTGATAGAAATATAACTCCAAGTCTTCTGACTCCCGATGTCCTGTGTCCTCACCCTAGCCTTGTATTTGTCCTGTTTATTTTTAAGGTCATGATATTATTGTAGCTGGTTGATAGCGTGCTTTCTGTCTTTTCAGGACATGGCTTTAGTTGCTCCTGAGGCACCTTCAGAACAAGCCAGGAGAGTTTTTCAAACCTATGATCCAGAAGGTAAAAGATTTTATTATTTTATTAACACTGACTCTGTGTTTTCTTTCTTTACATATTTGAAATATATTAATACCTGAGTTGTATCCAAAAGTGTTTTTAGATTGTTGAAGGAAATGTAGATTGCATTTCTTGAAAATTTTAAAAGGGAAGTGTCAAAATGGGAACAAATAAGGATACTTTAGTGATTGTCAAATCCTCACATAGCATAATAGAAGGTTTGCAGGTTTCTTGGGGGTAACAAAGTTATGGTTACTTGAATCTTGACCTCTGTCAGTGTTAAATGGGAAAATACCACCTTCTGAACAAGGTTTTTGAAAAGGTATTCCTTTATTATTCAAACTAATATTAAGTAAGTCTTCCAGAGTGTTATTTAAAAATTGAAATAAAATTGACAAATAATATTCTGTAAGTTTAAGGTATACCAAGTGTTGCTTTTATAATTTATATATTACAAAATGATTACTACAGTAGCATTAACTGACACCTCTGTCATGTCACATAGTTATAATTTTTCTTTGGTGAGAACAATTAAGATCTAGTCTTGTAGCATAGTATAGAATTTTGTACTATAATCACCATGCTGTGCATTAGCTCTCCCGAACTCATTTATCTACTAGTGGCAGGTAACGTCTTAAACATCTCCCCAATTAATCTACCCTGCCCAGCCCCTGTAACCACCATTCTACTGTTTCACAAACCAATCTTTGTGCGGCATTTGTCTTTTATCTGTCTCATTTACTTCACTTAGTATAATGCTGTCAAGGTCCACCCATATTATTATAGAACGTAGGATTTCCTACGTTGTCATGGCTAATCAATATTCCATTGTTTATGCATATATAAACCACATCTTCTTTATCCATCTGTGGACACTTAGGGTGTTTCCATATCTTGGCTATTGTGAATAATGCTGCAGTGACTTGGGTTGTGCAGATATCTCCTCAAATTACTGATTTCGCTGCCTTCAGACATTACCTACCAGTAGGATTGCTGGATCATATGGTAGTTCTGTTTTTAATTTTTTGAGGAACTCCATACTATTTTTTAATGGGTTACTGTTTTATATTTTCACCAACAGTGTATAGAGGTGCTGTTCTCTCCACATACTCACCAACATTTATCTCATCTCTTTGATAAAAGCCATCTTAACAAGTGTGAGATGATACCTCATTGTAGTTTTGAATTTCACTGTCCTTATTGAACATCTTTTCATATGCCTGTTGTCTGTTTGTATGTTGTCTTTAGAACAATGTCTGTTCAGACCCATGGCCCATTTTTAGTTGGGTTATTTTCTTTTTTGCTATTAAATTCCTTGAATTCTTAATGTTGTGGGTATTAGCCCCTTATCAGATAGATGGTTTGCAAAGATCTTCTCCTGTTCTATAGGTTGCCTTTTCAATTTATTGCCTTTGCTCTCCAGAGGCTTTTTAATTTAATATAGCCCCACTTGTTTTAGTTTTTATTGCTTGTGTTTTGGTGTCTTACCCAAGAAATCACTGGCAAGACCAGTGATGAGGATCTTTTTTCCTATGTTTTCTTACAGGAGTTTTACAGTTTCAGATCTTACATTTAAGTCTCTGATCCATTTCAAGTTAATTTTGTGTGGTGTAAGGGATCTGGTTTCATTTCATATCCATTTCATGTGGCTATCCAGTTTTTCCAAAACCATCTATTGAAGAGACTATCCTTTCTTCACTGTATGTTTCTGGCACCCTTGTGAAAAATTAGTCAACCATATATGCATGGGTTCACATCTGGGCTCTCCATTCTGTTAAACTGGTCTATGTGCCTGTTTTTATGCCAGAGCCATACTCCTTTGATTATTGTAGCTGTGTAATGCAGGTTGAAATCGAGTGGCATGATGCCTCCAGCTTTATTTCTCTTTCCCAGGATTGCTTTGGCTACGTGGGGTCTTCTGTGGTTCCAAAATAATTTTTCCGTCTGAAAAATTCCATTGGAATGTTGATAAGGATTGCATGAAACCTATAGATTGCTTTGGATACTATGGACATTTTCATGATACTCTGCCAATCCAAGTATATAGGGTATCTTTCCATTATTTGTTAGTCTTCAGTCTCTCATCAGTGTCTCAGTTTTTGGTGTATAAATCTTACATCTCTGTGGTTAAACTTATTTCTAAGTATTTCATTGTTTTCATTGCTGTTGTAAGTGGGATTGCTTTCTTAATTTTTCTTTCAGATAGTCCATTGATGTAAAGAAATGCAACTGATGTTAGTATGTTGATTTTGTATCCTGCACATTTACTGAAATAATTCATTAGTTCTAGCAGTGGTTTAATGGAGTTTTTAGGGTTTTATATTTATGCTAATATATTTATATCATATATATATAATATAAATATGATAATGTCATCTGTCATTCCCACCAACAGTGCATAAATGTTCCCTTTTCTCTACATCCTTGCCAACACTTGTTATTTCTTGTCTTTTTGGTAATAGCCATTCAAAAAGTGTGAAGTGATATCTTATGGTAGTTTTGATTTGCATTTCCCTGATGACTAGTGGTACCTTTCATGTACCTGTTGGCCATCTTTATATCCACTTTAGAGAAATGTCTATCCAGATCCTCTACCCATATTTTAAAAATATTGCATGGGTTTTTTGCTGTTGAGTTGTATGAGTTCTTTATGTATTTTGGATAATAACCCCTTATCAGATACATCATTTGCAAATACTGTCTCCTATTTGGTAGGTTGACTTTTCATTTCGTTGATTATTTCCTTCACTGTGTAGCTTTTTAGTTTTATGTACATTTGATTTTGTTGCCTTTCCTTTGGGGTTAAATTCAAAAAGTCATAGCCAAGACGTGTCTTGAAGCTTACCACTTAGAAAACATAAAACTTTTATTAGAAAACCTGATATTATATTCTAGTATTGAATGGGTTAAATTTTTATGTATGGTATAAGATAGTGGTCCAGTTCTGTTCTTTTGCATGTAGCTTTCCACATTTCCCAATACCATTCATAGAAGAGGCTATCCTTTCCTCCTTGTATGTCTTGATTCCTTTGTTATTAATTGACCGTTTATAGTTTCAGGTCTCTGTTCCATTGAATTATGTGTCTTTTTTTATGCCAATATCATACTGTTTTGATTACTATAACTTTGTAATGTACTTTACAGTCAAGAAGTGTGATGTGTCCAGCTTTCTCCTTTCTCAAGATTTCTTTGAGTATTTGGGATCTTTGTGTT
Source organism: Acinonyx jubatus (assembly GCF_027475565.1). NCBI lineage: Eukaryota > Metazoa > Chordata > Mammalia > Carnivora > Felidae > Acinonyx > Acinonyx jubatus. The sequence continues at coordinate 14,362,275 of NC_069387.1, read as the reverse complement.
TCCGCAGAAATTTTAGAATTGTTGATTCTAGTTCTGTGTACTATGCCATTGGTATTTTGATAGGGATTGCATTGAATCTGTAGATTGCTTTGGGTAGTGTAGACATTTTAACAATATTAATTCTTCCAGTCCATAAACACAGAATAGCCTTCTTTTTATTTGTGTTTTCAGTTTCATTAATGTGTTCCAGTTTTCAGTTACAGTTCTTTCACCTCCTTATTAAATTTATTCCTATTTTATTCTTTTTACATAATAGTACATGGAATTTTCTTAATTTCTCTTTCTGATAGTTCATTATAAGTGTACAGACATACAACAGGTTTTTATATTCTGCAACCTCACTGAATTTGTTTAACCACTTTTTTAGTGGAGTGTTTAGGGGATTTTTTTGTGGTTTTTTTTTTTAATATATAGTGTCATGTCCTCTGTAGACAGTGACAGGTTTAGTTCATCCTTCCCAATTTGGATGCCCTTTTTTTCTCTTGCCTAATTGCTTGGCTAGAACTTCTCATACTGTGTTGAATGAAAGTGGCAAGGGTAGATATCCTTGTCTTGTCTGATCTTAAAGGAAAAGGCTTCAGCTTTTCACTGTTAAGTGTGATAATAGCTGTGGGCTAGTCAAACATGGCCTTTATTATGTTGAGGTAGTTCCGTTTATATCCACTATGTGGAGAGTTTTAACCATGAATGGATGTTCATTTTTGGCGTCTCTTGAGATGATCATATGATTTTTTATCTTTCATTCTGTTACTATGGTATGTCATATTGGTTGATTCGTGTATTTTAAACTATCCTTGCATCCTTGGAATAAACCCCACTTGATGGTTGTATCTGGTACCTTTTATGTATTGTTTAATATTTGCTAATATTTTGTTGGAGATTTTTGCATCTGTGTTAATCAGGGATATTGGCCTGCAATTTTCCTTTCTTGTGCCATTTTTGTCTAGTTTGGATATCAGGATAATCCTGGCTTCATGAAAGGAGTTAGGGAGTATTCCTGCCTCTTCTACTTCTGGAAGAGTTTGAGAAGAATTGGTATGTATTCTTTCAACATATTTAGAATTCACCAGTGAAGCTATCGGGTCCTGGACTTGTGTCTGTTGACCGGATTTTTGATTACTGATTCAATCTCTTTACTCACAGTTGATCTGTTGTATGTTTGTAGCAATTTATCCATTTTTTCTTGTCCAGTTGTCCAGTTATTTAGTATATAAATGTTAATAGTAGTCTCCTCTGATCATTTGTATTTCTATGATCGTGGTATCAGATGTCACATCTTCTATTCTGATTTTATTCGAGTCTTTTTTTTTCCTTGATGTGTCTTATTAAAGGTTTCTCAATTCTCTTTTCAAAAAATCAGCTCTTAGTTTCATTCACCTTTTCATTCACCTTTCATTTCTATTTCATTTATTTCCACTCTGATCCTTGTTCTTTTTTCCCTTCCATTAATTTGGGGCTTCATTTATCTTTTTCTTTCTAGTTCCTTGAGGTGTTGGACATAAACAATTCTCTATTACACTTCCAATAGAGGATTTTGAATTTCACTGTATATTCACATTTACCAATGAATTTTATACTTATTTATGTTCTCATGTTACTAATTCAGCATCCTTTCATTTCAGCTTGAAAAAAAACAGTATTTCTTATAGGGCAGGCTCATGGTGATAAATTCCTCAGCTTTTGTTTGTCTGGGAATATGTTTATCTGTCTCCTTTGTGAATGACAGTTTTGCTGGGTAAAGTATTCTTTAACAGTTTTTTCTTTTGAGCACTTTGAATGTAGCATCCCAAACTCTCTTGACCTGTAAGGTTTCTGCTGAGAAACCTGCTGATAGGCTTGAGATTCCATTATGTGAGAGGAGTCTTTTTTTTTTTTTTTTCTGTTGCTGCTTTCAAAATTCTCTGTCTTTGAATTTAGTGAGTTTGATTACAATAATATGTCTTAGTGAAGATGTCTTTGGATCTTAGACCTTCATGTTACCTGAATGGCTATCTCTTTCTCCAGAATTGGGAAGTTTTCATTTCTTTCCCCCTCTCTTCCCTCTGGAACTTCTGTAATGCATATATTGATTTTCTTGTTGATGCCCAACAGTGTAATGCATTTAGGATTTCTCAGTCTTTTTCATTCTAATTTCTTCATTTTCCTTTGACTTGATAATATCCAGAGACCTATCCATCTTTCTTCTGCCTGATTGAGCCTGTTCAAGCTACTTGTTGCTTTTTTCATTCCATTTCTTATATCCTTAAGCTCCAAAATTTCATTTCTTTGATTTATACTTCTTTGTTGAACTTCTTTTTGTTCTCATGTTGTTTTCCTAAATTCATTGAGTTTTCTGAATTCTCTTGAATGCTTTTTCAGGTAACTTGCAGATACTCATTTCTATGGGGTCAGTTACTGGAAAATTACACTGTTTTGGTGGTTTTATCTTTTCTTGCTTCTTCATGTTTCTGATGGCTTTGCATTTATGTCTGTGCACTTGAAGTTGTAAGTCACCTTTTCCCACCTTTTTGGACTGGCTTCATTGGTGGAAGACTTTAACCTGGAGGTGGCTGCTATGGCACCCCCTAGGTGGGATACAGCATCGTGGATTTTTGAGACCGCACAGTGGTACAGACTGTGTACATCTTCATTGGCTGAGTTTGCCATTGACCATAGCGTGGGGATCTTCTGTGGCTAAGACTGCACAGTTTCCTACAGGTAGCAGTGGCTGGTAGTGCTGTTGTGGTCCTCAGAGGCGAGGCTGTGGCTGCTGGAGTATTTCTGTTCTTCCCTTTTGCCTGTGGGAGGAAGTTCTTGCTGAGGGTATTCTCTGCTCTTTGTGTTGCCTGCTGGCACTCAGAGCATTATTAACATCAGGGTCCAAGGATCAGGCACGTGTAGAACTATCACAGTGCCTAGATCCTGGGCCACAGATGCACTTGCATCTGTGGTACTGGTGTCTGGGGTCCATGTGTGTGCAGATATCCCACAGAACTGGGCTTTAGGGGCTCACTCAGGTGACTAGGTAGTGTTGGGTCACACAGTAGTGGCACAGGCCCTGTGATGACACGATGCAGTAGCAGCATAGCCTGCATAGAGTCAGCCAAAGTCCCAACTTGGGCTCCAGGAAGCAGTCACAGGTCAGCAGCACAATGTCAGTGGTGGTCTGTTGAAGCTGCATGTCAGGTCCTGGGGAACTGGGCTCAGAGCAATGGCAGCACAGCCCTGGAAGTGATGTTCAAAGCTGTGATCCAGGACATGGGGTATGGCTCAGGGCACTAGTACCCCTTGCCAGCAATGATGTGTCCATTGGCACCCTGGTAGTGGTGGGATAAAGCCGCAGTCTTGGGGGGTGGGGCGGTGGGCAGAGGTAGGACACAGACCTATGGCACCTCTGATCTCACATATGGTGAAGTGCTCTATTGCCCCCCTCTGAGGGAGTGAGACAGCGGTGTTGAAGGGCTCACTGCAGCAGCAGCTCCAGCCTCTGGAAGTAGACGCAAAGTGAGGGGGGGTGTGGGTAGCTCCTTCGACTGGAATCAACGTTGCTGAAGGCGGGCGAAGCGAAGTCTGCAGATGTCACCATGGTGAGGCGTGCTGGAGTTCTCTTCTCTTCCATTATGCCATGTAGTGAACTTCTTCAGAGGGGATCCTCCCTGGTGGCACTCTGATCTTGACTAGGAGACGGAGTGACCCAGGGAATATGTTTGCTGTACTTCTGGATGCGGCCATCCTCCATTATTCTGAACCCCACAGGGTTGTTGCTGCTGCTGCTTCTCTGTACTCTAGAGCTTTGCCTGAGGTGTTTTCTTAAGTTTATGGTTACCTACTTACTGCTTTTGTTGTTTTTTGTGGGGAGTGGAAGGAGATATGCCTCGGGGCCTCCTCGCACACCATCTTGCTGACATCATTCCACTCCATATAATTGATTGTGCTGGGAAAAGATGCAGAAGGATAAGACAAATTATCCTTATGAGTCTGAGTCTGAGTCTAACATTTCTAGCAAAGAAAGTTTTAAAAGTTCACATATATATCACTAGAGCGTCCACTGTATCACTATAGGTGGGTTAATTTGATCAATTTTGCATTTGTACATAACTAAAACCAAGTCATACCTGAAATGCCATTGTAAATTGCGATACAGGAAAATCTACATTGTGGAATCAATAAGTCCTTTTGAACTCCTGAATGGATTCAGTTTTTTTTTTTTCTAGCTTTAGGCTAGTTGCTTTTGGGTCTGATGAGTCTTTTTTCCTATCCATCAGATGAAAATAACCACATCTATTTTTTAGAATCATCATGAAGATTAAATGAGTAATGTTGTGGAATGAACCTTGTCCAGTACTTAACACACAGTATCCACTTTATAAATGTGAGATCCTTTCTCTCTATACATCGAATGGTGCTTGTAGTAGTGACTTGACTCTGATTTAGCTTCTTCCACTCTGCCTTTTTTCTAACTTAAGAAACATGCTAGTTTATTTTCTCTTGGACTTAATAATCATCACTTTTCAAAAACATATCATTCTAACTCTTCAGATGAAAAGTACAACCAACTGACCTCTGTATATTTACCCACCACTGGATGAAATAAGCTTTACTTGGCTCAGTTTAATGAATAATCTCAAATTCAGAAATGAAAATAAACACCAATAGGTGTGCTCAGACCCAAAAATGAATCAGGTATCAGACCTATATAAAGTGTTACATATGGTCTTTAAAGCAAGTTCATAGTTTCGTGGTTTTTTTGTATCCTTTTGTGGGGGAAGTGTTTAGATATGTGCACTGTATTCAGGTTCATGTTTTATACAAGTTTTAAAAATAACAAAACTTTAAAAAGTAGATGTTTTGGAGGTAAATTGATGTGACCAAAGATATGGGATAAAGATAAAAGAAAAATCTCGGAGTACCTCGAGGTATCAGAAAATGACTTTCTCTCTCAGTTGCTTGCACAGGGAACAAGATCTGCACACCAGGGTACCCACAGGATTTGCTGCTCAACCACAACATTAGGGCACATGCAGTCCACGTAGGGGTCACCCCAGGAACTCCTGGTTCTCCTGAACAGGAGGGCACTACACCACAGGACCACTCCTTTCAAGACCTGGAATTTTAAGTGACCTACCAACTACATAGAAACAGAGACTCAGACAAAATGAGGAGACAGCGGACTGCGTTCCAAATGAAAGAACAGACAAAACTACAGAAAAAGAGCTAAACAAAATGGAGGTAAGCAATCTACCTGATAAAGAGTTCAAAGTAACGGTCATAAAGATACTAACAGGACTTTAGAGAAGAGTGGATGAAATCCATGAGAACTTCCTCAAAGAGGAAGTAAATATTTAAAGGAGTAAATATTTAGTGCTTCTAGAATGTATTTGAACTTAATCATCAACTTAATATGGACTGCCACACACATAGGATGTTGTATATGAACCCTCTGATAACCCAAAGATACCCAAAGGGAAAGCAGTTCAAACATAACACTAAAGAGAACCATCAGACCACCAGAAAAGAAAGGAACAGAAAACTACAGAAACAACCAAAAAACAATTAACAAAATGGCAACATACCTATAAAAATTAACATAAATGGACTAAATGCTCCAACCAAAAGCTATAGGGTGACTGAATGGATAAAGGACAATATCCATCTATATGCTGCCTACAAGAAACTCCTTCAGAAAACACATACAGACTGAAAATGAAGAATTGGAAAAGATATTTCATACAAATGAAGTTAAAACAAACAAACAAACTAGGTACCAGTACTTACAGCAGACAAAATAGACTTTAAAACAAAGGCCGTAACAAGACAAAGGACATTAAATAATGATAAAGCAATCGATCCATCCAAGAAGAAGACATGGGATTTGTAAATATCTGTGCACCCAATATAACAAAACCTAATTATATAAAGCAAATATTAACAGACATCAAGGGCAAAATTGACAATATAATAATAATAGGAGGAGACTTTAATACCCCACTTACATCAGTGGCTAGATCATCCACACAGAAAATCAAGGAAATAGTGACATTGAATAACATGTTCAACCAGGTGGACTTAACAGATATGTGTAGAACACTCTACCCCAAAACAGCAGAACACACATTCTTTTCAAGTGCACATGGAACATTCTCCAAGATAGATCATATGATAGGCCACAGAACAAGTCTCAATAAATTTAAGAACACTGAAGTCGAATGAACCATCATTTCCTACCACAGCAAGTAATTAGAAATCAGTTACAAGAAAAAAACAAATAGGAGAAACCCAAACATCTAGAGGCCAAAATGAAATCCAAGAGGAAATCAAGAAATACTTGTCGACAAACGAAAACACAATGGTCCACAATCTTTGGAATGAAGGAAAAGCAATTCTAAGAAGGAAGTATATCTCAATACAGGCCTACTTGAAGAAACAAGAAATATCTTGAATAAATAATCTAAACTTATACCTAAAGGAACTAAAAAAGAGGAATAAAGGCTTAAGTTAGTAGAAGGAAGGATATTATGAAGATCAGAGCAGAAATAAATGGAATAGAGAACAAACAACAACAGTGGAACAGATCAATGAAAGCAAGACTGAGTTGTTTGAAAAGATAAACAAAACTCATAAACCTTTACTTAAGCTAATAAAGAGAAAGGGCCCAAACAAAACCAGAAATGAGAAGTTATGAGACCACAGAAATACAAATAATTACAAGTGATTATTATTTAAAAATTGGCAAATTAACCTAGAAGAAACAAATTCCTAAAAATGTACAACCTTCTTCTGAGAACGGTCCCATTACTGTAAACAGCATTGAGTCACTAATCAAAACACTTGGAACAAGGGGCACCTGCCTGGGTGGGTCAGTTGGTTGAATGTCTGACTCTTGATTTCAGCTCAGGTCATGATCCTAGGGTTGTGGGGTTAGGCCCTGTGTCAGGCTCCACAGCCTGCTTGGGATTTTCTCTCTCTGTCCCTCCCCCACTTGCACACACTTTCTCCCTCTCTCAAAAAATAAAAATAAATTTAAAAAAATTTTTTTTTTTAAAAACAAAAGAACTTGTGAGAAGCATAAATGCAAGACAGTGGCTTCGCTGGTGAATTCTACCAAACATTTAAAGAAGACTTACTACTTACCATTCTCATACTATTCCAAAATGAAAAAGAGGAAGGAATGCTTTTAAATTAATTTATGGGACTAGTATTACTCTGATACTAAACAACTCAAAAAAAATAAAAATAAAAACAAAAACGAGAATTTAAGATGCAAAAATCCTCAACAGAATATTAGCAACCAAATTGAAAAATACATTAAAAGGATCATTTACCACAATCAAGTGGGATTTGTTGCAAGCACGGTTTAATACACACAACAGAATACATGATTGTCTCAACAGATGGCAGAAAAAGCATTTGGCAAAATTCGACATCCATTCGTGATAAAATTCTCAACAAAGTGGATATAGAAGGAACATACCTTGACATAATAAAGGCCATATATGACAAACCCACTGCTGACCTACTCAGTGGTGAAAAGCTGAAAGGTTTTCCCTAGGATCAGGAACAAGACAAGGATGCCCACTCTCGCCACTTTTATTCAACATAGTACTGGAAGTCACAGTTGCAGCAGTTGGACAAGAAAAAGATAACGGGCATCCAAATTAGTAGAGAAGAAGTAAGACATTCAATGTTTTCAGATGACATACTACTTTATGGAGAAAATCATGACGACTCCACCAAAACACTAGATCTAATTAATAAATTCAGGAAAGTTACAGTATATGAAAGCAATACACAGAAATCTGTTGTGTCTCTATACACTAATAATGAAATCACAAGAAGGAAAGGGAACCAGCCCATTTACAAGTACGTCAAATAGAATAACATACCTCGATATAGTTTTAACCAAGGAGGCGAAAGACCTGTACTCTGAAAACTGCGAGACACTGATGAAAGAAATTGAAGACAACACAAATAAATGGAAAGATGTACCATGCTCTTTGATTGGAAGAATACTGTTAAAATTGTTCGTATTACCACAGTGATCTACAGATTCACTGAAATTCCCATCAAAATACCAACAGTGGCTTTGACAGAACTTGAACAGAAATCCTAAAATGGGTGTGGAACCCCAAAAGGCCCCAAATAGCCAACGCAAGCTTGGAAATGATGAACAGAGTTGGAGGTATCACAATTCCAGGTCTCAAGATGTACTACAAAGCTATGATAATCAAAACGATTATGGTATGGCACACAGATCAATACAACAGGACAGAGAGCCCAGAAATAAACCCATGGTATATGGTCATTTGATCTATGACAGAAGAGGCAAGAATGTATATACAAGGAAAAGACAGTCTCTCCAATAAACGGTGCTAGAAAAACTGGACCACTTTCTTACACCCTACATAAAAACAAACTGAAAATAGATTAAAGGCTTAATGTCAGACCTGAAACTATAAACTCCCAAAAAAAATTTTTTTTAATTAGAAATTTTTAAAAAAACACACATAGGCAGTAATTTGGAGATCAACCTCAGCAATATTTTTTCTGGATTTGTCTCCTCAAGGGAAACAAATTAAAATCTGTTGGGACTACCATCAAACTAGAAAATTTTTACACAGCAAAGGAAACCAACAAAACAAAGAGGCAAGCACCAAATGAGAGAAGATATTTGCAAGTCATATATCTAATAAGGGGTTATTATCTAAAATATTAAAAGAACTCCTACAACTCAACACCCACCCCCAAAAAAATCCCAATTTTAAAATGAGCAGAACACCTCTATACACATCTTCCCAAAGAAGACCTATAGGGGGCCAACAGACAACCTGAAAATATGCTCAATGTCACATTAGTTGAAATGTATATGTGGTAAATGCAAATCAAAATCATGATAAGATATCCCCTCTAGTAGCAAAAACACAAGAAAAAAGCGTTGGCAAGGATGTGGAGAAAAATGGAAAAAAAGGAATCCTCGTACACTGTTGGTGGTGCATACAGGTTCATACACGCTGGCACATCGTGGACAACAGTAGTGAGTTTCCTCAAAATATTAAAAATACAAGTACCACACGATCTAGTAATTCCATTCCTGGATATTTACCAGAAGATAAGGAAAACATTGATTTGGAAAGATATATGCCCCCCGTATGTTTACTGCAGCATTATTTATAGTAGCCAAGATACGGAGACAACCTAAGTGTCTACAGAAGAACAGATAAAAATGTGGTATATACACATAGGAATATCAGCCGTAAAAAAGAATGAAATCTTGTTATTAACAACATGGATGGACCTACAGGGCATAAGGCTAAGGGAAATAAGCCAGAGAGAGAAAAACACCATATGATTTTACTTATGTGTAGAATCTAAAAAACAAATGAACAAGCCAACAATATAACAATGACGACAAAGACAAGAGAAACAGACTCAGGGGGAACAAATTGATGGTTGCCGAAGAAGAGGAGGTTGGGGGGATGGGAAGAGGGTCATGAGGTAGTAACTTCAGTTCTAAAATTTAAGCCACAGGGATGAAAAGTACAGCACAGGGAATACAGTCAATAAATACTGTAATACACTTCTCATGGTAAACATTTTGTATCCTATAGAATTATTGAATCACTGTTTAATGCCTGAAACTAATTTGATAGTATATATCAACTACAATTAAAAATTAAAAGTAAAATGTCTTTCTAAACTGCTAAAGACACTTCTCTTGGTATCAGACAGCCTGGATTCAAATCCTACCTCTGTTACTCAGCTGTGTGATTTTGGGAAAGTTCCTAACCTCAGTTTTCTCCTCCCTAAAATGGACTTATATCTAGTTTACATGGTTATTCAGTTACTCTGTAAATTGACCATGTTGTTAAAAAAAAAAAAAAAAAGTGGCATAGAGCTTATTCAGTTTCCTTCAAAGCACTGAATTCTACATAAATGGTATTTGAAATGACAGACACAAGTTTGTGCATTACACACCATGGGATTTGTTTTATTTTCTCTTACTCTCTTTCTTTTCCCTTGTATAATTAATTTTTTTTTACATTTTATTTTTTTGAGTGAGTGAGAAAGAGAGAGTACGAGTGGGGGAAGCACAGAGAGAGAGGGAGACACAGAATCTGAAGCAGGCTCCAGACTCTGAGCTGTCAGCACTGAGCCCAATGTGGGGCTCAAACTCAAATGATGAGATCGTGACCTGAACCAAAGTCGAATGCTTCACCGACTGAGCCACCCAGGCGCCCCTCCCTGGTATAATTATATTTCAGGAGGCAACCTTGTTTGGGCCAGGGCTCTATTTTTTGATATAAAAAGAGCCCTTTAAATGCTATTTTTTTAAGTTGATGAGATAGATTGCCATCTTTTGTCTGATTTTAGTGTGCTGCATTTGTGTAACCTTTGAGAATAAGTTTACTTGGAGACTGTTTACTATTCATCAGTCCTTAGACATTCCCCAGAAATTGCCTTTTGTTCAGTCTTCTCTATTCCTCTGAAATGATACCATTTTCTTCTCTGTTCCTTTGTTGCTTCCCCTTTTCCCCCTTTTGTCACTGCAACGCTTTACCTTGTGGTCGCACACTTATCACTCTGTTTTAGGTGCCCAGCCATAGTTTTTCCATATCCCACCACCATGTTTGTTTTGGAGCTTTTCTATCATTTGTAATAAAAGGGTTCTGCAGGAGAAGCCATAAAGTACTCCCTTCTTTCTGAACTTCATATGTTTACAAAGCATTTCTGGTTGAACCAAGGTGCCTGGATGGAGTACTTTGTTGAAACATGAAGTTAGGACTAGGTTGAATAATTAAATGTGACAAATGTTCTTGAGCGCAAGTTGTGTCAAGCACTGTGCTAGCTCTGGGGTTAGGGAATCGCTGCAGTGCAGGAGCTCCTATCTATCAGGGAGCCAGATGAACAAACCAGTAGTAACACTAAGGTGAAGAGGCCAAGGAACACTGAAACAGGAAAATGTCGTAACTTAGCCTAATGACAAAAGTACTTTTTTCTATGTGTTATATTAAATTGCAGCTATATGTTAGTAAATTTTTTTTTAATTTATGCTCAAGTTCGTTAGCCTACAGTATAGTCTTGGCTTCATTAGTAGAATCCAGTCTCTTACGTATAACACCCAGTGCTCATCCCAACAAGTTCCCTCCTTATTGTCCGTGGCACATTTAGCCCATCCCTCACCCAACACCCTCCAGCAACCCTGTTTGTTCTCTGTATTTAAGCGTCTCTTATGGTTTGCCTCCCTCTCTGTTTTTATCTTATTTTTCCTACCCTTCGCCTATTTCATCTGTTGAGTTTCTCAAATTCCACATATGAGTGAAGTCATAAGATGTCTTTCTCTAATTTCACTTAGCATAATACCCTCCGGTTCCATCCATGTTGTTGCAAGATTTCATTGTTTTTATCACCGAGTAATACTCCATTGTATATATATACCACATCTTTATCCATTCATCCATCGATGGACATTTGGGCTCTTTCCTTACTCTGGCTATTGTTGATAGTGCTGCTATAAACATTGGGGTGCATGTGCCCCTTTAATCAGCACTCCTGTAACCTTTGGATAAATTCCTAGTAGTGCAATCATTGGGTCATAGGGTAATTCTATTTTTAATTTTTTTGAGGAACCTCCATACTGTTTTCCAGAGTGGCTGCACCAGCTTGCATTCCCACCAACAGTGCAAAAGAGATCCCCTTTCTCCACATCCTCGCCAGCATCTGTTGTTTCCTGATTTGTTAACTTTAACTGTTCTAACCAATGTGAGGTGGTATCTCAATGTGCTTTTGATTTGTATTTCCCTGATGATGAGCGACGTTGAGCATCTTTTCGTGTGTCTGCCATCTGCATGTCTTTTTTGGAAAAGTGTCTCTGCATGTTTTCTGCCCATTTCTTCACTGGATCACTTATTTCTTGGGTGTCAAGTTTGGTAAGTCCTTTACAGATTTTGGATACTAACCCTTTATCCAGTATGTCATTTGCAAACATCTTTTCCCATTCTGTCACTTGCTTTTTAGTTTTGTTGATTGCTTCCTTTGCTATACAGAAGCTTTTTATCTTGATGAGGTCCCTATAGTTCATTTTTGCTTTTGTTTCCCTTGCCTCTGGAGACATGTCAAGTAAGAAGTTGCTGCAGTCAAGGTCCAAAAGGTTGCCTGTTTTCTCCTGTAGGATTTTGATGGTTTCCTGTCTCACATTTAGGTCTTTCACCCATTTTGAGTTTATTTTTGTGTATGTGTAAGAAAGAGGTCCAGGTTCATTCTTCTGCATGTGGCTGTCCAGTTCTCCCAGAACCATTTGCTTAAAAAGATGGTCTTTTTTTCCATTGGATACTCTTTCCTGCTTTGTTGAAGATTAGTTGGCCATACGTTTGTGGGTCCATTTCTGGGTTCTCTCTTCTGTTCCATTGGTCTGTGTGTCTGTTGTGCCAATACCATACTGTCTTGATGATTACAGCTATGTAATACAGGCTGAAGTCTGAGATTGTGTTGCCTCCAGCTATGGTTTTCTTTTTCAACATTACTTTGGCTATTGGGGATCTTTTGTGGTTCCATACAAATGTTAGGATTATTTGTTATAGCTCTGTGAAGAATGCTGGTGCTATTTTGATTGGGATTGCATTGAATGTATAGATTGCTTTGGGTGGTATTGACATTTTAACAATATGTGTTCTTCCTATCCATGAGCATGGAATGTTTTTCCGTGTCTTTGTGTCTTCTTCCATTTATTTCATAAGCTTTCTGTAGTTTTCAGTGTACAAATCTTTTATCTCTTTGGTTAGGTAAAAGGTATTTTATGGTTTTTGATGCAATTGTAAATGGGATCAACTCCCTGATATCTCTTTCTGTTGTTTCATTGTTGTACAGAAATGCGAGCAATTTCTGTACGTTGATTTTATATCCCGCGACTTTGCTGAATTCCTGTATCAGCTCTAGGAGTTTTTTGGTGGAGTTTTTTCGGGTTTTCTGCATAGAGTATCATGCCATCTGCAAAGAGTGAAAGTTTGACTTCTTTGTCGATTTGGATGCCTTTTATTTCGTTTTGTTGTCTGATTGCTGAGGCTAGGATTTCCAACACTATTAAACAGTGGTAAGAGTAGACATCCCTGTCATGTTCCTGATCCCGGGGAAAGCTTTCAGTTTTTCCCCATGGAGGATGATATTAGCTGTGGACCTTCCATATGTGGCTTTTGTGATGTTAAGGTATGTTCCTTCTATCCTGACTTTGAGAATTTTTATTAAGAAAGATGCTGTAGGGGCGCCTGGGTGGCTCAGTTGGTTGAGCGTCCGACTTCGGCTCAGGTTATGATCTCAACAGTCTGTGATTTCGATCCCTGCATCGGGCTCTGTGCTGATGGCTCAGAGCTGGAGCCTGCTTCAGATTCTGTGTCTCCCTCTCTCTCTGCCCCTTCCCTGCTCATGCTCTGTCTCTGTCTCAAAAATAAATAAAAAAACATGAAGAAAAAAAAAAATAAGGATGCTGTATTTTGTCAAGTGCTTTTTCTGCATCTATTAACAGGATCACATGGTTCTTCTCATTTCTTCTATTGTGATATATCACATTGATTGATTTGCAAATATTGAACCAGCTCTGCAGCCCAGAAATGAATCCCACTTAATTTTTGGTGAATAATTCTTTTAATATACTGTTGAATTTGATTTTCTAGTATCTTGTTGAGAATTTTTGCATCCCTGTTCATCAGGGATATTGGCCTGTAATATCTGTAGTTTGGGATATTAGTTTGGGGTCTTTAGTTTGGGAATCAAGGTAATGCTGCCTTCATAGAATGAGTCTGGGAGCTTTTCCCTTTTTGCAACAGTTTGAGAAGAATAGGTGTTAACGCTGCTTCCAGTACAATTCCCCTGGGAAGCCATCTGGCGCAGGACTCTTACTCATTGGGAGATTTTTGATCACTGATTTGATTTCTTGGCTTGTCGTGAGTCTGGTAAAATTTTCTATTTCGTCCCATTTGAGTTTGATAGTATGTGAGTGTCTAGGAATTTGTCCATTTCTTCCAGATTATCCACTTTGTTGGCATATAATTTTTCATAGTATTCTTTAATAATTGTATTTTTGTGGTGTTGGTTGTGATCTCTTTCATTTGTGATTTTATATATTTGGGTTCTCTTGTTCTTCTTGAGAAGTCTGGCTAGGGAGTTTTATCAATTTTGTTTACTCTTTTAAAAAAACAGCTCTTAGATTCATTAATCTGTTCTACTGGTTCTTTTGGGTTCTGTATGGTTTATTTCAACTCTAATCTTTATTATTTCTCTTCTTCTGCCGGCTTTGGTCTTTCTTTGCTACTGCCTTTCTAGCTCCTTTAGGTGTAAAGTTAGGTTGTGTATTGGGGACCTTTGTTGCTTCTTGAGATAGGTATGAATTGCAATGTATTTTCCTCTTAGAACTGCCTTTGCTGCATACCAAAGGGTTTAGACTGTCAAAATGTTTTCATCTTCATTTGCCTCTATATATTTTTTTAATTTCTTCTTTAATTTCCTGGTTGACCCGTTCATTCTTTATTAGAATGTTCTTTTTTTTTTAAGTTTTTATTTATTTATCCTCAGACAGAGACAGCATGAGCAGGGGAGGGGCAGAGAGAGAGAGAGAGAGAGAGAATCCTAAGCAGGCTTCATGCTTCCAGCACAGAGCCCAATATGGGGCTTGAACTCATGAACCATGAGATCATGACATGAGCCAAAATCAAGAGTTGGACGTTTAATCAGCTGAGCCACCCAGATGCCCCTAGTAGGATGTTCTTTAACCTCCATGCATTTGAGGGCTTTCCACATTTTTCTGTAGTTGATTTCAAGTTTCATAGTGTTGTGACCTGAAAATAGGCATGGTGTAATAATCTCAGTCTTTTCATTCTTTTTGAGGGATGTTTTGTGATCCAGCATGTCATCTATTTTGGAGAATGTTCCATGTGCACTCAAGAGGAATGTGTATTCTGCTTTTGGATGAAAAGTTCTGAATATATCTGTTAAGTCCATCTGTGGTCCAATGGTCATTCAGTGCTGTTGTTTCCTTATTGATTTTCTGCCTAGATGATTGTTGTAAGTGGAGTATTAAAGTCCCCTATAATTATGGTATTATTATCTGTACATTTGTTTACATTTTTAATTAATTGATTTATATATTGGGTACTTTCACGTTTACAATTGTTAGCTCTTCTTGATGGATAGACCCTTTAATTATGATATAATGTTTCATCTCTTGTTACATTATAGTCTTGGTTTGAAAATCTAGTTTGTCTGATATAAGTATGGCTACTCTGGCTTTCTTTTGCCATCCATTAGCATGATAGATGGTTCTCCATCCCCTCACTTTCAATCTGCAGGTGTCCTCAGGTCTAAAATGAGGCTCTTGTAGGCGGAATATAGATGGATCTTTTTTTTTTTTTTTTTTTTTTTTTTTTTAATCCAGTCTGATACCCTATGTCTTCTGACACTGTTTCAGTGGACAGGACTGGTACTAACCTTACGAATCTACCCTAGTAGGTTAAGGCCCATTGGTCCCTATCTGCTTTCAGAATTCTCTTTTCATCTTTGTATTTTGCCAGTTTCTCTATGTCATGGTGTTGACCTGTTTTTGTTGATTTTGAAGGGAGTTCTGTGTGACTCTTGGATGCCTGTTCCCTTCCTCAGATTGGGGAAGTTCTCAGCTATAATATGTTCAAATAAACCTTCTGCCCCTTTCTCTTGCTCTTCTTCTTCTGGAACTCCTATGATATGGATATTATTTTGTTTCCTGGAAACACTTAGCTCTCTAATTTTCCTCTTGTGATCTAGTTATTTCCTTTCCCTCTTTTTTTCAGCTTCATCCTTTTCCATAATTTTATCTTATTTCACCTATTCTCTCCTCTGCTTCTTCCATCCTTACTGTCAATGTGGCTAGTTTATTTTGCATCTAATTTATAGCATTTCTTAATTGATCATAACTAGTTATGTCTTTGATCTTTGCAGCAATAGATTGCCTGCTGTCTTCTATGTTTTTTTTCCCAACCCCAGCTGATAGCCTTAAGACTGCTATTCTCAATTCTTGTTCAGATATATTGTTTATATCTGTTTTGGGCAATTCTCTGGCTATCATTTCTTCCCGCATTTTCTTTTAATGAGAATTCTTGCATTTTGGGATTTTGGCCACGTTTTTGTCTTTTACGTGTTTTAAAAGCTTGTTATGTGTCCTGCACCTGTGAGTACTACTATATTAAAAAGGGGTAATACATTGTCCAGGGCCCGGCTTTTCAGGAAGTGTTTTTCGAGTGTGTTGCACGTATTCTGTTGTATTTTGGCTGCTCAGTCCTCTGCAAAGCTGTCCCTTGCTTATAGTGGTGGAGTGCTTGGACCCTCTGCCAGGTGTGCTTTGATTTGTTCGTTGAAGTAACACTGGAAAAAAGGAAAGGGAGGGGGAGCCTGATCCCAAACAAAGAGAAAAATGAAAGTGGGGGGAAAAAAGACCAAGCTGAGAAGCTAAAAAAAAAAAAAAAAAGTGCTTGGCTTAATCCATAGAGAGTGAAAAGAAAATAAAGGAGATATATAAAAGGTATAAAAAGAATAGAGTGAAAACGCCTGATTAAACAAACATAAATATAAATATAAAACAAAAATAATAATAGTTGTCTGTTGGTGCCAGGGATCAGTGGCTGTGCTGGTTTGGAGGAGAGGCCGTCTGGTTTCTGTCAGTGTCAGTAGATACGCATTACCAGGCACGGCGGGGCAGGATTTGGTGTAAGCAGGTCCTGCCACCACTAGGGGCCGCTGTCCTTTCTGGCCTATTCCCTGAAGCCCCACCGTGTTGGTGATGGGGAGAAAATTTGGTCTCCCACCGCAGTCTCCCTTCCCCGGACCAAGTGTGTCAAACCACACTGTAGTGGCGGCCCTCACAGAGCGGGCACTCAGCCTGTCCTGCTCCACTGTCTCCCCAGCCTCCTAGGCCTCAGCCGGGATACAAAACCTGATGTCTGAAAGGATCCCGCACCCCTGGTTCCAGGTAGCACCACTCCATCCTGCTGATGAAAGGCCTTTGGCTGGCGCCTGCAGGGTCTTTTGCCCTTAGAGAGGCAATAAACCCTCCTCCCACATTCCTGGAGGAAGGAGATTATTCTTTCCCCTGTGCCCCTGAGATCCCTACCGCACCAGCTGGCTCCCCTCCCCACAGGCATGCACACGGGGGCATTTCCTGTCTGGAGAAAGCCGCCCACTTTTGAAACCTCCATTCTTCAGCTCCTAAGTCTGTTTGCAAAATAGAAACTGTCACTCTCCGTATTTCTTGTTCCCCAGTCTGTGGTCCGGAGAGGTTTTCCTCTTGTACTAACTCAATACTGCAGTTTCACTGTCTGTCTTTCCCTTTTGTGTCTCCACAGAAGGGGTTCCGTCCTTTCCATACCTACATCCTTTTATCTCCCCCAGTTCACATACAGGCACCTCCTCCTGCCAAGCTGTCTCCCTCCCATTGTCGAGTTCCTTGTGCCACTCCACAGATTGATGTCCTGAGTGTGCCAAGTGATCTGACCTCATCCCCCCACTTCTCCACCTTCTTAACTCCTCCCCTTACATTTTTAATAAGATTAGGTAAAGTATAATACAACACAACATTTAGTAAAAATAATTATTTGACTAAATAAATGGCGTGAAACATCTTTAAATCTCAGTTTTATTTTCTATTCCCAAGAAACTTGACTCTCTTACACCTACAGTGGTTTGAATATGTACGGTCCTAAGGGCCGTCGTGTTCTGCCCAACCCTAACCCCCATCTCCTCACAAGCAATCTCCTGTCTTCTCTGTTAATTCCTGATATTTGCTTTCCATCTGCAGCATCAGATGGGCAAGTCTGTTGTCTTTCAGAACAGAAATCATGATTGGTGCAAATGTTTTTTAGCTTAGGAAATTACTCACTGAACTATCGTTCTTCTGCATCACTGATTTTTTACATTGAGTTATTCCTCTGCTCAGCCTTTAGGAACTTGATGCTTTTTACAAGCTTTTGATAAAAATAATTTATTTTTTATTGACTTATTGATTTACTAGATAGATAGCATGAGTGAGGCAGAGAAAGAATTCCAAGCAGGCTCCAGGCTGTTAGTGCAGAGCCCTACATGGGACTTGAACTCATGAACTGTGAGATCATGACCTGAGCTGAGATCAAGAGTCTGACGCTTAACAGACAGAACCACCCAGGCACCGCCCCCCCCCAAATTCTAATTTTTAAACACACAGCTTTTCCCCCTTCAAGTCCTTTCAAACACAGTTTAATCATATTCAAATATTTACATGGTAACTGCTTAGGATCACAACTGGTACACTCTCTTGTGTTCTCCCACCTCCTGGTCCCCCTTCTTCTGAGCTTTAAAACCAATGGAAGTCCATTTTATGTTTATCTGCTTAATTTAGCGATGCATTCAAGCTCTAGGGTGTTTCTTAGGTTTGTTTAGTCAGCAAATGGTACTCACATTCCCTCTGCTGTCTTGAGATGTTATCAGTGTCTCTATTTCCATATTCTTCAAGGAATTCGTTGCCTAAATACTAGATGATTTAAGTTTCATTTGCTTTCAGACTTAAGAATTTCTTAAAGAATCTGATTTTTTATTTGATATGATTAAAGAATAAAGTAACATCAAAAGTAAGGTTTTAAAAAGGTAAGCAATTTCCAAATCTCCTCTTCTCATCCTGAGTATAGTAAAAGTCTTTGAAAATTACATTACCATCTAGCTTTAAAGTACTGTATGTACCAAATGTAGAATACTGGCTTGCTGGTGACTGTTATTCTCCAGAATGTCTGTGTTTAAGATACTCGTAGGTATCTTAAAAATATGTTGGAATGTTTATGCTTGAGGTTAATCACAGTTGAGCCAAAAAGGTTGTTTGTTTTCCTGGATGTTCTTTGCATAGATTATACAGTTAGCCAAGGTTCTAGTTAT
This sequence comes from Acinonyx jubatus, assembly GCF_027475565.1. NCBI lineage: Eukaryota > Metazoa > Chordata > Mammalia > Carnivora > Felidae > Acinonyx > Acinonyx jubatus. The sequence continues at coordinate 14,343,384 of NC_069387.1, read as the reverse complement.
GGCAAGAAGAGAGAAAACTGCCCACCATTCAGTGCTCATGGAGAACACTGTAATACAGAGGGTTTCTCTCAAGTGGACATACATGATAGCTGGAAAACAGGGAAACCGATACACAGAAACGTTCTTGTCAGCGAGTGGCCAAAGCCTATTTTACATTTTGAGTGCTGGTTTTAGCTCTGACTTAGCTAAGCAGATTGCTTTTCAAACTCATCAGTGTTAGGCTTACAGAGCTCAAGTCCTTTCACAAGTACCTTGAAACGAGTTTACTCTGTATACCTCAAATTATTGATAACTTGACAATTTGGAATTAAACCTTCACTTTTTAAAACTGTACTTTTTAAATTATCCTAAATGATTCTTTGCCTTGAGTCCAGGCCAGTTTTGCTTCAAATGGGTAAGCATCTACTTGAGAGGTTTAAGACTTTAAAGTCTTCATTTCCTTTCTGATAGAGACAGAGTATATGCCACATCGTGAAAGAACAGCTACATTTTATTCTGTAGAATTACGGAAGCATGGCTTTTGTACATCTTGTTCTCCATGAAAAGATTTTGTTTTTAATTTATCTAATTCCTGAAAAGGATATTGTGTTGGAAGTTGATTTAAAGCTGAAACAGTCTTCAAGAATGAGTAAATGGGTAGAGAAACTCAGGCACTGCACATTTAAGGCAATGAACTTGTTTGTTAAAACTGTGATTTCAAATTGACCTACACGCTTTCTTTGTGTGTCATGTTCCATTGCCTCATCTGAATTTGGGCCATTTCCCAATGCTGTTCCCTCAACAAGCCCAAGAAAAGGAATATTTTCCACAAACTAGTCTTCATCAACCATTTGATTCTATTCTGAATTTCAACTTTTGAATTTTTCCCATTAAATCTATGGCTTTATTTAAATCAAGTCTGTTACAGGGATAGCTCTCGGTCTTGTATTGTCAAATACCTAAATAACAGCTCATAATTAACATTCTTTCAAAAAGCTAAATGACGTTATAACTAAAGGAATTTGTTGGTAAAGACGGATTTTCATTGGATGTCTTAAAGGGAATATAAAAGTTCACATTGTTTTATTCAAAGACATACCTAATTATTAAATAATTACCATAACTTTAAATAGAGAAAGAAACTTCTTTTCATTGAAATTTGTAAGCCTGTTTAAGAAGTCATTTGGCTTTAAAGTCTCCTTGGAATTCTCAGGTAGAAGGCATGTGGAATTTTTTTATTAGAAGCTCACCTTAAAATGAATCTTTGCCTCTGTGCCCAAGAAAACTAAAAGAAGAGAGTGTCTGGTAACAATAACCACAATTGCCTCTTATATGGTTTTTCTCATAGCAGGTCTTGGCAAAACTCTTGTTCCAAAATGTTTTTGCTAATTTTTTTCCCCAGATAATGGATTCATACCTGAATCACTTCTAGAAGATGTGATGAAAGCATTGGACCTCGTTTCAGATCCTGAATAGTAAGCTAAATAGGAAGTGTTATTTAAGTGACTCAGACTCTATTGCTTTTAAAACATTAGAAGTTGAAGTAGGTGAACTAGTCCAATAAATGGTATAATCCTAATTACTCTGTGTGTGCTAAACTGATTTCCAAGTGGAGACCATCTTGTTTATGTCACTGTAATTTGCAAAAGAAAACTGAATTCAGGCAATTTTGGTTACTGACAATTCTTAGGGAAAGGAGGGAAAAAGTTTTGTGGTGTTTTTTTTCCCCGTATTCTTACATAGGTGGCTGTATATCATCTACCTAATTTTCCTTTTTTCATCAGAATACATAACATACCTTGAATTGTGAAGTTAGTACACTTGAGTTAGATTGTTTTTCTAGAAGTAGCTGACAGATTGGACTGAGTTCTTCATTCTGTATATTGGTCCAGTCACATTTACAATATGTGATGGCCTATAAACTAACAGGACCCTATTAAGGATTAATGAATTAAACATATTAAATATGACCTTGTCTATTTGTTTCATGTCCTAACCTGCTGCCCTTATTCAGACATTCAAATGTCTTACCCTTTGCATAGTATATATAATAAGGTATAATTAACCTGGCATTTATAACTTGGGAGAGAAGGTAGAAAATGAAAATTTTCTAAAAAGACCATTTTTACTTTTAAAACTTTGCCTTCTTTCTGGTTACATATAACACCTTTCACCAGCCTTGGCTACACCTGCATGTTAAGGGCCAAGCAAAGCAGCCTTCAATCCAGGCTGCTCCTGGAACGATATGGTCCTTGCCCCTGCTCTAAGTCACTGCACTTGAGCTCTTTGAGAATTATCCTACCTCTTTACCCTTCAGCTTACATTGACTAAGAATTTCAAGGTTCCCTCTCATTTGGTTCTTAAAGGGAAGATTTTTAGAGATGTTTCTGATTATCTGATGTAGCACTGCCTTTCGATGTTGTTCTTTTTTCTCTTTGAGCTTAAAATAAACATTTTTTAAGGTTAAGTGCTTCATTTGATTGTTAAATGCAGACATACCTATGAAGCAAAGAGAATTTGCCTTTGGGAGGTTATAAGCCTGAGTTTATAAGCCGAGGTTTTTAAATTACTTTACCTAATAAGGAACAATATTCCAAAGTCATCATCGTAATTTAAATTCTAAATAGTAACAGATCACTCTGGTTTAAAAATAACCAAGTTTTGGCAAATTAGATGTCATTCCTGTGTATTTGTCATTAAGGGTCTAAAAAGAACAGTTCTTATGATTTTTGGCAGTGAGATGTGTTACAGTGCTAGTAATTTAATCATGAAAGAAGAAAAGTGAGCTTTTTTTCCTTTGGTATCCACTGTTTTCCTTTTTTTTCTTCTTCTTCTTCCTATAGTATAAATCTCATGAAGAATAAATTAGATCCAGAAGGATTAGGAATCATATTATTGGGTCCATTCCTCCAAGAATTTTTTCCTGATCAGGTAACATGGTTGAAGAAATTCACCTAACGGTTTTGTTCCATTGGGATGAGCGTTTTTTGATTGTTTCAGTACAGTAATGCAACACTTGCGGGGTGGGGGTAGTGGAAAAATGGACGCACATCAGTATATACATACCGTGATACTGTTCTTCTAGAGGAAGCATAACATTCAGAAGTATGTGGAGTAGAAAGACAAAGATGCTCTTTATCCACTTGCACTCCTATTTTCCTTCTCTCAGGTCACTGTTGTTCATAGATGGTCTGCATCGTTTTACAATTTTTAAATACGTTTAAATAAAGATAAAGAGGTTCATATGTAGTGGAAACTGCTGAGGTCCAGGAGAATTTTAGTTGAGTGAAAGAAGAACCTTTGAGTGGAGCCGTTTCCTGTTAGGACATGTGTTCCATCCGCATCGTTGACAAAGCCAGTTGTACAGCCTCTGCCTGTGTCTTCTTCATGCTTCCTATCCCAGTGAAGGATTTTACTGCTAAACCAAATACTTGAGTCAGGTGTATGGGGATCATTTCATCAGATACCAGCCTGGCTTAAGTTAAAGATTATTGTTTCAATAGAAATGCCAGTTTCTCTTTCACCTGTCTTACAAAGGAGACATACTGTCAAGAAGCAAAATTAGAACAAAATAATGGAGGGAAAATGTCAAGATAGAATTGTTAATTTGATATTTCAGGTTTAAATTATCTTTAACAGAGTAGACGAGATTACTGACATTCACCCTCGGTAATTAAAAAAGAAAAAGGAACCCACATTTTCTAAATCTGGATCGCTTACCATGAGTAAAGAAAGTGGGGTGAATTTCAAAAAGTAACTCTATCACAAGATCTCTATTAGACTTCTCAAAATTTGGGTAAATGCTTCATGAAAAAAAATTTTTCTTTTTCCGGACAGGACTAGAATGTCCACTGGGTTGTGATGGCCAATCTGTTCACACTCCCAACTACCAGCGTTTTCTGAAAGTTCTTTTCTGGAACCTAATACTCTGTTTTAGACAGCTTAATAAATGTTCAGTAAGTTATAGCACTTTATAGCATTAAATTAAAAATTGCACTAAATTTAGGGCAGGATTTTGAAAAGTGCTGGCGAAATGTAAATGAAGGGGGATAGTTACCATGTCTTTTGGAAATATACATCTTAGATGTAATTAATTACATGATAGGACTTATAAGTATTCTAAGAACTCATTAGTTCAAGAACATTTTTTAATTGTACTATTCCTTGAGCTAATTACAGATAAATTTAGTCCCCTTGCCTTTCAAAATGTAATCTTCCAGAGCTTGTCAGAAATGCAGATTCTTGGGTTCATCCCCAGCCCTAGGGAATCAGAAGCCCTCCAGAGGATTCTAATGGTGCCATTGTTTGAGACCTGCTGCTTCAGAGGAAGACTTGTCACATCCCCACCTAGTCACATTCATTTATACTGCTTTGTACCCAACACATCAATATGGTAACACTCAGTAAAGTTGTAAAACTGGGCTCAGAAGGACAGCCAGGAAAACATTTCTCTAACTTCTGTAATCTCTACAAATGCTTAAAGTAGGCAGTAGGGAAGAGCCTTTCTTTGCCTCAAGGAGAGGCAGATTGGAGGGGAGGGCGGGTGGAATACAGGTAAGCATTTCAAGGCAATTTGTTAATAATAATAGCAGAAGCAGCTACCATTTTTTGAGCTCATGGCTGATTGAGGAGTCCAGAGTAGGTACTTTGCCACCATGTCACCCTACCTTCTGCTGGTATTTCAGTATTTTCTCCCAATTGTTAGGTGGAACTAAAGAATATAGATTGTGTAGCCAGGACAGTGAAATACTTTCTAAGTTAAAGTACATTAACTCTGAAAAATAAGCAGCCAAATTATCTAAGTAACTAATTATATTGACTGATGTAAACAATTAAGAAAATGATCAAGTTATTTTTCTATTTCTTGTAAAGCATTTTGAGTGGGATAGAATTTTTGGTAGAAAACTTAGATTTATTAGACCTTGAAAAATGAGAAGAAAGGAGTTTTTAAAAAATGAATGTGCAAAGAGCTGAGCACACCAGGTCTTTTCATGGGAAATGACTAATATGTCTGTCCTAACAGAGAATTCAGAAAAGTGAATAGCCGGAGATTCAGCTGAAAAGATAGACTAGGTCCTGTATTTTAGGATGCTTCATTGCAAAGCACAGCCTGAATTGACTGAAGTCAGGGGAAAGGTCAGAGCTGCGGGGAGTAGCTTAGACAAACTCAAGAACTGAAGTAGCGAGCCTCCAGGAAGGCAGTCGGGCCCTCTCCCATCCTTGCCAGCATTCCTAGCATCTCTCTTCTCTACATTCCAAACGAACAAATTCTAAGGCAGACTGCAGGACCAGCTTCTGTCCCATGTGCATCCTTGTATCCAATACGGCAAGGAAAACAAGGCCACAAGCCCTGTGGGGAATCACTGGAGCCACGTGCGCTTGGTGGGGCCAGGCCACTGATGACCTTGAATGCCCCAGTTCAGAGAATTGAACTTGATCTTTAGCTGAGAACCCAGGATAAGGCAGCTGAGCTAACATCATCAGACATTCCTGAAAGTTTAGTATAATAGCAAGTTATAGGATTTCCTTTCTTTATTGGATGCTGTTATAGGCTCTGAACGCTATAGTTTTGCTTTTCATTTCCCACAAGGCTCTTTTCGCTATTTAAAAATTGACAGTATTTAGATGAAGTGGGTGGTGTGGAAACCCCTAATTTGATATTGTGAGCCAAATGAGAAGTACTGATGTCTAGCTGTTGACTGCAGGTTGACAAAAAGTGACGTTACTGTTCTTAGGTAGTTTATTGAGAGGAACAAATTATTTACAACCAGAAAAAAGGCAGAGATAATATTTTACGAAACATATGGGTGTTTTGGAGTCTTATCCTTTAAGAAAATATACACTAATGCATGGCACACAGTTAAAAATAAATACTTTCCCACTTTGCAACCTCTTCCCCAGAAGCAACTAGTTCAGCTCTTAGGTTTTCTGGTAGATGACGTCTAGTAAGTTTCTTGCTTTATCAAACAATTCGCCAAAGAGTAGGGACTTAAGCAACTTGTGTTTTCGTTTCAACTGCTAATTAGAAATTGCCGAATATCAAAGTATAATTTAAAGTTTTAATAGTCTTTTATTTATAATAGGGTTCCAGTGGTCCAGAGTCGTTTACTGTCTATCACTACAATGGATTGAAGCAGTCAAATTATAATGAAAAGGTATGATAATTCTCATAGTAATTTGTCTTCACCTGAGTTGGTAAATATATTCAGTATATGTTAGTCATCGAGATCTTCATTGGAGTTTTGGAACAATAGTTTCACTGTGACAAAACAGCTAACTTGATCTGCATATGTTTTATTGCTCTCTGCTATAGAGATATTACCAAACCAAGTTTCACCCAATGATAGTTACTGATCTGTTTAAATTAAGAAAGGGGTAATGGTAAGATTTTTGATTGAGGAAAATATTTTTAAGTATTTAATAACATAATAGCTACCATTTATTGAGCATTGACCTGGAATTCTATTAAATACTTTGTTTTATCTGAAGTTTCCCACCCTCCCTGTGGAGTAAGTATTGTTTGTTTGTGTATCCATCCCCATGTTACAGGGAAGGAAGTGGAAGCCCAGAGAGGTAAGCAGCTTGTCAAGGTCAAGCAGCCAGGAAATGGCAGAGCTAGGATTGCACTTGAGGTAGTCTACCCCAGAGCCTGCATTTGTACGTGCTCCACTTTGCTGCTTTCCTTTGTAAATCATTGACAACTGCACACAGGTGATTCACTTCCACATGTACTCTGGTTCTACCTGGTTTAAGTCAAAAGTTTGGGTAATTAGCTCTGTTTACACATAAAATATATAGGGAATATTTGCATTTATTCAATTAGCTACTATTAGAAGGAATAAAGCCTAACATACCTTTTTAATTTGAAATACCCATGCTGGTTTCATAAGTAAATTGAGGATGGCTATACACAATCGTAGTGTACATCAAATCTAAAACTGAGACTGAAAGTTACTTTTTCATAACGAAATATGAGTGCAAAGATTTTTTTCACAAGATAAATTAGAACAGAGCATCCAAGTTTTTTTTTTTTTTTGCTATAGATGTTGATGAGTGCTCCCTCTAGATTTTGAAGTTTTTACATAACCTTGTAATAGGAGGTATTGTATGGTCATTAATTAGTTATTTGCCTACACAGTCCCTGCAAGGTAAGTCAAGTATTATTCATATTTTACAGATGAGGCATCAATGACAGGGAAATTAAGTGACTCACCAAGTCATTGGCAGAGCAGGGATTGGAACTGAGTTCCTGATTCCCAATAATGTCCTTGGTCTACTCGGCCATGCTACCTGTGTATAGTAAGTTCTCAAATCATGCTCATGACAAGCATCTCACAAACACAAAGATCCGAAATCAAGTATTAATGGGACAACAGGATGTAAGTACTAGAAAGCAAAGCATGTATGTTGTTAAGTTGTATACATATATGAAACAGAAATACGATGAGCAGTACTACTTTCCACAGGGTAGGGTCCTACCAAAAATATCTGAGGCAATAAACAAACATTAGAATGCTGGCACTGTAGGAGGGGTATGATCCAGCCACCACAGGCTGGCTGAGGCCACAGAGGTAGGTCCTAGTACTTTGCCCAAGAAGGTCTGCTCCAATGCCAGAAGCAAGTGAAGTTCCTTATGAAAAATAGGTCCTATTTTATCTGATAATTATAGTACAACTACAGTTCACACTTTTCAAGTTTCTTTCATCAAAAGTAGAAATAGATTAACCAAAATAAAGATGCAAATGTGTTTTTACAGAAACTTGTTTCTTTGGGCTCCTTAGTCCAACAGCTTACAGCTTTTACATTGGACGAACATAATTACAATCATGTGTATCCAACACTGGATATATAAAAATACTTATACGTACTTTGGAAGAAGGCGGTCTGTATCTGTTCCTTTTATAATTTGAGTTTCTCTTCACGAAATGAAATTGACTAACTCATTTAATGTACACGGTGAGCCCATTTAATGAGTTCGGGTATTAGTATATTATTTCATAGAGAGTTCTAAAAGTTCATTGTAAATTAAAGTTTCTTCCAGTAGCCAACTGCCCATGTATATTTTATATGATCATTACCACTGTATATAAAATACCTGGTTAGTTTTATCTGTCAAGCATTTTCTACTAAGCACATTGCACTGACACACATTCAAGTTGCCTCCAGTTCTGGAACCCTAACCCTTTTAAATTCAGAATATATACCTTTGTTTCTGTCACAGTGCCTTCATTATAGAAATAAACATTTCTTCCAAGTGGTGTATGTTAATTAAAGGATGATTATCGTAAACAACCTGCATGTGCTTCAGGATTCACATAGACTTTTTGTTTCCTTTAAATCATGAGCTAAAAATCAACTGATAAGCTCTCAGTTACAATGCCTATCACCCTCGTTTCCAAATATATTTTCCCATTAGTCAGCAGGCATTCTTGCTCATAATTTCTATCAAAGTAAAATTCAAGTTCCAGATGAAACAATATGCAATACCTTGTTTGTCAGCATATCCCTCATAAGAATAGTGATTGACCTTTGTGGCTTGATTTTGTTCAACAGGTCATGTATGTTGAAGGGACTGCAGTGGTTATGGGTTTTGAAGATCCCATGCTACAGACAGATGACACTCCTATTAAACGCTGTCTCCAAACCAAATGGCCATACATTGAGTTACTGTGGACCACAGATCGCTCTCCTTCACTGAACTAACTTGCCTACGGATGTAGAAGAAAGTTCGTAATAGCAGATGTTGAAAGAGGGATGCAGGACAGGCGGTTGGCTACATTAAGCTATACACTGGTATCATCAACTGTAAATAACAATTAAAAACACATGTTCAGTGTTTAAGATAGTTTAAATTATTTGTTTTAAAGCTTTATGTTAAAGGTTACCCTATTTTAACTCTTTATGTGAAATTTACTAGCAAAATCAAGCTTTAATCAAAGTTCATCACTTTTACAGTCGGATAATTGGTCATTTATCAAATTAAAAACATCCTAATACTATATAGTATTTGTATATTGAGCAGAATTACTCTTTATAAACTTCTACTTTGGGTTTTTATTTCATTCAGACACAGTTTATTATTTCAGTAATCCTGGCTTGCACTCTTTCAGCCTCCACATGGAAAGGCAGAAGAGTTCAATCTTATTTCTTTTCTAAAATCTGGTTTCCATTAGAAATACTGATAAATAACAAATTATCAACCTGGATTCTTTGCCAATTGGCTTAGCTCTGGCATGTTTATAAAAAGTAGAAACTGTAAGAAAACATTACCATTTAGTCACTGATATATAGAGAACATATTTCAAAAAAATGATAGGTAAGAGAATGTTTGATAGTCTTAACACTGTTAACTGTATTGCCAAATACACTTTTCCAAATTTGTCCCAGCAGCCTGTAAGCCAGCTTTCTTGTATATTTATGTGATAAATGCATGAGAACATCTGTTATTACATTAGTATATTGCATTATTTATTATTATCCTGGTGGATGGTCTAAATAAACACTTTTTTTAACTGTAGCTTTGCATTTTTTACATTAGCTACTCAGAAGAAACTAATACTTCACAGTGTTTCTGCCCAGCAGAAAGTTCTTGAGCTTTCTATGTATGATGTACTCAACAACAAATGCCTTGAAAAGTGAGACCAAACCGTATGCTGACCTAAGAGCTCTATAACTTAGCCAGCCCGGAGTGCTAGAACCTGAGTAGACAAAGCTTCAGGAGACCTATCCTGTCTAGAGAAATTTACTTCAGGTTTGTTGCCTAGCAATTTGAAATGTGAATAGCCAGAAATTGTTTCTTTCCTTCACTTGGGAAGTATTTGTCAAGAGAACTAAATTTTATCTTCACTGTTTAGCTGAAGGTGTATTTCCTCTGTGAATTTACTTGGGGTTTTATTTAATTGTCATAGATGTTAACTATTCTAATATAAGTAGACTTTAGCATAAGAAAAAAGTGGCACACGATTTTATGTATGACTTTTGGTGATATTATGTTCAGGACTGTGATTCTAGCTACTAAAATTACAGCTGTACAATGTCTTTTTGGCTGTTGTTAATCTTGGCTACTTCCAAATGTATATAAAACAAACTCGGGTCCTAAATTCCATAGGATTATGTAAAAGCACAGATTTTCTCAGAAACATTGAGCCTCGAAAATAGCGTATACTTTTTACTATTGCTACCTAACCAACCATCCCCAAACTTCATGTCATTAAACAATCATTTTACAAATTCTGGGTCTGAACAGTTTAAACAGAGCACAGAGGAGAGAGCTTGTCTCCTTCTCAATCTACAGGTGCAGCTGGGAGACTGGAAGGGTCTTTCCTCACATGACTGGAGAAAACAACTGTGGATCCGTTTTCTTTATACATGCCTGTGGGACGCTTACCAAGATAGACTATATGCTGACCACACAGCAGTCAAGAAAAATCTCTAAAACTTTAGAAATTAAGCAGTACACTTCTGAATAACCCAAGGGTCAAACTTATAGATGTAACTAAAGCAATGCTTGGACATGAACAGCTTTAAATACATTAGAAAAGTAGAACGCTTGGAAATTGGAAAGGTAAACTTTCATCTCAAACCCAAAGTACACCAAAGAAAGTAAACAAGATTTTTTGAAAAGGGTATTCGCATGCAAAGGAACGAATTTGTACTCCTACCTCACACTATGTGCAAAAAATAAAATCGTAAGTCTAATTGTAAAGCTAAAAACTATAAAATTCCCAGAAGGAACAGGAATAAGTCTTGGTGACCTTGAACTCAAAGCAATGGTTTCTTAAAATACCAAATAAAAAACAGGTATTTTTAAATGGGCAAATGATTTGAAGAGACGTATCTCCAAAGATGATACACAGATGCCCATACAGCCATACTGTAAACACATTAAAAGATTCTCAACGTAATTAGTCATAAGGAAAATCAAAACCACAAATTACCATTTCACACGCAGTAGAATATGTAAAATCAAAGAGATAATAAAAAGTCTTGGCAAAGATGTAGAGAAAGTGGGTCCCTTGTGGGTGGGGATATGAATGATGAAATCACTTTAAAAAAATAAGTTGTACAGTTTCTCAAAAAGCTAAATACAGAGTTAGCATATGATTCGGCAATTCAATCCTAGCTACATATATTTACACAAAAACTTTTACGTAGGTATTCATAGTGATGTTATTCATACTAGCCAAAATTGGCAACAGCCTAAATGTCCTTCAAATAATGCAAGGATAAATAAATGTATTGTGTACATACAATTAGTATTATTTGACAATACAAAAGAATTACTGACACATGCTACAACATAGATGAACCTTGAAACTATTAAAATAAGTTAAAGAAGACTGTCACAAATGACCACATATATGATTCCATTTATGTGAAATGTCCAGAATGGGCAAGCCATGGAGAGAGCAAGGGGATTACCAGTCACCAGCGGTTGAGGATAAATGGAGTAGGGAAACAAGTGGAGAAAAACTGTTAATGGAGTTTCTTTTGGGGATGATAAGTGGGATAGATAGTGGTAAGGTTATGTAATTGTGAATATACTAAAAAATACTGAACGGTGATAAAGACGAAAGGAGAAAATTGAAATAGCACATCTAGAACAAGAAAAAAACAAATCTAGACGTTGGCTCACTAACAAAAACTGATAAAATTGTAAACCTAGCAAGACTGATGAAGAAAAAATGAAAAATAAGATTAGAATGAAAAAGCAAACATAACTATAAATTCTCTAGGTGGTAAACTGAAGGGTATTATGAAGCACCTTACACCAATAATTTCAAAAATTTAGATGAAATGGGCTAATTTGAAAAAGCAGAACTGACATGAGAAGAAAACTTCACATCCATGAAAGGAGTTTGATCAGTATGTTAAAGCTGTCTCTCAAAGCAAACTATTGGCCTAGAGGACTTCACTAGCAATGCTTCCAAACATTGAGAAAAAGAATACAGATTGTAGACAAGTACTCCTGGGAAATAGACAAAAGAGTAACTATTGGTTTTATGAAGCCAAAATGACCCTGAGAGGACCCCAGAACCTGAAAAAGACATCACAAGAAAGACTACAACCAAATATTTTCCATGATCATGGACACAAAAATCCTATACAAATATGAAACCCAGGAGTAAATTCACAGGTGTATGTGTACACGTGCTTATATGCAATACATAGTATTGTAGAAGTATTAAGTTCATTTCAGACTTTAAAAAATCAGTATTTTTTCTAATGTTAACAGATATAAAAGAGAAACCCATATGATTATCTCAAAAGAGAAAAAGCATTTGATACAAAAAACTATTCATGATTTTAAAATAATCTCAGGAGAAGGAAGATGGCAAAGGACAAGGCCTGAGCTCACCACTTCCCATTGACACAGTGAAGAAACGACTACATGCATTGCAACACACTGCAAATGACCTGAAGACTGGCAGAACAGATCTTCCACAACTAAAGTCATCAAGAGAAAGCCGTGTTGAAAAGAAAATGAAGAGCAGAGACATGGTAAGGAACCAAACCATCAGGGTGGCTACCCACCACTGGAGAGATACCATGGGCATGACGAAACAAGGGGGTCAAGCCCCACACTGGGAATCCTCATCCCTGGAGACCTGCACCACAAAGATTAGCCCCTATAATGTCTGACTTCGAAAATCAGCAGGACTTAGCTCCAAGAGAGCTAGAGGGCAATAGGAAGCCAGTTCTCTAAAGAGCCAGCATGCTGTGTAACACCACAAGACCCAATGCAAGCAAAGTTTGAAAACTGCCTAGGTTAAATGTAAAGGAGATTTACTGACTAGTTTTAGGATGTATGCTATAGGGGCAAGTATTTGCAGGAGCTTTCTCCAGGAACAGCAGTGCTGGCACATGCCATTTTCTGGGCCCCCCTTCAGCCTAGATAGCCAGATGCCTGTGAGGCCACTTCTGACACTTCCCATCTACCTTACTAGCACAGCTTGCCCCACCACAACATTCCCCTGTGGACCAGCCCCATGCAACCCACCTGCCTGCCCCTGCAAGCCCTTTTGAAATCACCTTCTGCATTGGGGACGGGACCGAGCTAACCCCAAAATCACTGCACCTGCCGTACCTGCAACCAGGCCCTCAGCAAGATGCACTGTAGGTAAATTCTGCCTAGCAGTACACCCACAGCAGCTGTAGCAGGGCTTCTCAACCAGCCACGCAGGGGACAAACACTACTGACCAATGAGTGCATAGCACTCATGGCTCAGTCACAACAGAGGGGCCCACACAGCCCACAGGAGACCCCTGGGAGTGCCTGGTTTTGGTGACCAGGGAGGATTGCACTATAGGGAACCAGAGGATACCTTCTCCATAAGAACAATACTTTGAAGATGAAAAGACATAGCCGACCTACCTAATAAATGCAAACCAACAGAGTCAGACAAAATGAGGAAACAGAGGCCTATCTCCCAAATGAAACAACAAGATAAAACCATAGAGAAAGAACTAAACAAAATGGAGATCAACAATCTACCTGATGAAGAGTTCAAAGTAATGGTCATAAAGATTACTCACTGGACTTGAGAGAACAGTACATAAACTCAGAACTTCAACCAAGAGATAAAAAAATACAAAAGAACCAGTCAGAACTGAAGAATACAGAAGCTGAAATGAAAAATACACTAGAGGTAATCAACAGCAGATTAGAGGATGCAGAAGAATGGGTCAGCTAGCTGAAAGACACTAATGGAAAGCAATCAAGTTCAATAGTTAAAAGCACCTAAATAAAATAATGAAGATAGGTTAAGGGACCTCTGGGACAACATCAAGCATTGCAACATTTTATTATAGAGATCCCAGAAAAGGAGAGAGACAAGGGGGCAGAAAACTTATTTGAAGAAATAATAGCTAAAAACTTCTACAATTTGGAGAAACAGACAAGATCCAGTACACACAGAGATCCCCAAATAAGATAAACCCAATTATTATGTGTCCTCACCAAGACACATAATAATCAAAATGGCAAAACTTAAAGATAGACAAATCTTTAAAGCAACAAAAGGAACATATAAAGGAACATATAAAGGAAATCCCACAGGGCTATCAGTTAATCTATCAGCAGAAACTTTTCAGGCCAGAATGGAGTGGCATGATCTATTAAAAATGTTGGGGGGAAAAAACATAAAATCAAGAATACTTTACCTGCAAGGTCATCATCCACAATTGAAGGAGACATCAAGAGCTTCTCAGACAAGCAAATGATAAAGGGGTTTATCAATACTAAACCAGTCTTGCGAGAAATATTAAAGGGACTCCTTTTTTTTTTAAGTTTATTTATTTATTTTGAGAGAGAGAAAGAGCACATGAGCAAGTGGGGAAGGGACAGAGATAGAGGGAGAGAGAGAGAATCCCAAGTAGGCTCCACACTGTCAGCACAGAACTCAACGTGAGGCTTGATCTCAACTATGAGATCATAACCTGAGCCAAAATAGTCAGACACTTAACCAAATGAGTTACCCAGGTACCCCAAAGGGACTTCTTTAAGTAGAAAAAGAACAGGCTGTAACTGGAAGAAAATTATAAAGGGAAAAAATTTCACTGGTAAAAGCAAAGACACAGGAAAAGTAATAGATCAGCTACTTATAAAGCTAACATAAAGGTTAAAACACCAGAGTATTATACACAAAAAGATGTGAAATGTGACATTATACACATAAAACACAGAGGTGGGAAAACAGTGCTTTCAGAATGGGTTCAAACTTAAGCAACCGTCAACTTAATACAGACTACTGTGTACATAAGACACTACATATGAATCTCATGGCAACTACAAACCAAAAACTTATAATCCATATAGAAAAAAATAAAGAGAAAGCAATCCAAACTAACACCAGAGAAAGTCATCAAATAACAATGGAAGACAGCCACAGAAGAAGAGGGGAACAGAGAAGAACTACAAAAACAACCAGAAAGCAATAGACATAAAATGGCAATAAGTACATACCTATCAATAATTACTTTAAAATGAACTAAATGCTCCCATCAAAAGACATAGGATGACTGAGTGGGTAAAAGAACAAAGACCCATCTATATGCTGCCTCCAGTAGACTCAGTTCAGACCTAAAGACACATACAGACTGAAAGTGAAGGTATGGAAAAAAATATTGCATACAAATGAAGAGTGGGGGCAGGGGGGGAAACAACCTGGGTAGCAATACTTACAGCAGACAAAATAGACTTTGAAACAAAAAGTGTAACAAGATTTTTAAAAATGCAGTGCATAATGATAAAAGGATTAATCCAACAATAGGACATAACAATTGTGAATACCTATGCATCCAACATAGGAGCACCTAATTATATAAAGCAAATATTAACAGACATAAAGGGGAAAATTGACATTAATACAATAATAGTAAGGAACCTTAATATCTCACATCAATGGATACATCATCCACACTGAAAGTAAAGAACCAGTAGTTTTGAATGATAAGTTAGGTCAGACGGACTTAACAGATATATACAGAACATTCTATCCAAAACAGCAGAAAAATATTCTTTTCAAGAGCACATGGAACATTCTCCAGGAAAGATCACACATTATGCCACAAACATGTCTCAATAAATTTAATAAGACTGAAACTATATCAAGCATCTTTTCTAACCACAATGGTATGAAACTAGAAATCAATTTCAAGAACTAAAACAAATGCAAACAAATGGAGGCTAAACAATATGCTACTAAATAACCAACAGTTCAAATAAGACATCAAAGAAAAAAATCAAAAAATATCTAGAGAGAAATTAAAATGTAAACACTACAGGTCAAAATGTTTGGTATGCAGCAAAAGCAGTTCTAAGAGAGAAGTATATACCAATACAGGACTGTGTCTAAAGAAAACAAAAATCTCAAAAAAAGCAAGTCTAAAAAAAAAAAAAGTTTAGTCTTATACTGAAAGGAACTAGAAAAAGAATGAAAGAATAAATCCCTAAATTAGTAGAAGGAAGGAAATAATAAAGATCAGAGCAGAAATAGAAACTAAAAAAATAATAGAAAATATCAATGAAACTATGATCAGATTCTTAGAAATGACAAAAAAAGTCATAAACCTTTAATCATACTACTGAAGATAAATAGAGAAATCAAATAAAATCAGAAGTAAAAGAAAAGTTACAACTGACATGAAAGAATACAAAATATTATAAGAGACTATTATGAAAAATTACCCTCCAACAAATTGGACAACCTAGGAGAAGTGGAAAAATTCCTACAAATGTACAAACTTCCAAGACTGAATCAAGAAAAAACAGAAAATCTAAATAGACTACTAGTAATGAAGTTAAATCGGAAAGAAAGGAAAGGAGAAAGGAAAGAAAGAAGGGAGGGAGGAAGGAAGGAAGGAAGGGAGAGAGAGAGAGAGAAAGAAAGAAGGAAGAAGGAAGGGAGAGAGAAAAAGAAAGAAAGAAAGAAAGAAAGAAAGAAAGAAAGAAAGAAAGAAAGAAAGAAAGAAAGAAAGAAAGAAAGAAAAAAAGAAAAGAAAGAACAAGAAAGAAAGAAGAAGGAAGGGAGAGAGGAAGAAAAAGAAAGAAAGAAAGAAAGAAAGAAAGAAAGAAAGAAAGAAAGAAAGAAAGAAAGAGAAAGAAAGAAAGAAAAAGAAAGAAAAGAAAAAGAAAGGAAGGAAGGAAGGAAGAAGAAGGGAGGGAGGGAGGGAGGGAGGAAGGAAGGAAGGAAGGAAGGAAGGAAGGAAGGAAGGAAGGAAGGAAGGAAGGAAGGAAGAGAAATTTCCCCGCAATCAAAGTGCAGGACCAGATGACTTCACTGGTGAGTTCTACCATACATTTACAGAAGATTTAATACCTGTGCTTCTCAAACTATTCCAAAAAGAGTTAATTCCTGTGCTTCTCAAAACTATTCCAAAACAAATGCCAGAGTAAGAAATGCTTCCAATCAATCTGTGAAGCCAGGATTATCCTGATACCAAAACCAGACAAAGACATTACAAAAGAAGAAAATTACAGACCAATATTCCTGATGAACATGGATGCAAAAGTCCTCAGCAAAATATTGCAAATCAAATTCAAAAATACATTAAAAGGATCATTCATCACAACCAAATGAAATTGATTCCAGTGATTCAGTATTTGCAAATTAAACAAGATAAGTCATGTTGAGAAAATGAAGGATAAAAATCATAGGATCATCTCAATAGATGCAGAAAAAGCTTTTGACAAATCTCAACATCTATTCATTATAGAAATTTTCAACAAAGTAGGCACAGGAGAAACATACCCCAACATAATAAAGGCCATATATGACAGGCCCATAGCTTATGTTATACTCAATGGTGAAAAGCTAAAAGCTTTTCCTCTAAGATTAGCCGCAAGACAAGGATGTCCACTCTCTCCACTTTTATTCAACATAGTACTGGAAGTTCTAGCCACAGCAATCAGACAAGAAAAAGAAACAAAAGTCATCCAAACTGGCAGGGAAGAAGTAAAACTCATTATTTGCAGATGACATGATACTTTAAGTAGAAAACCCTAAAGACTCTACCAAAAACTATTAGAACTGATAAAAAGAAAATCACAGCCCCAAAATGGTATGACTTAGATTAAGACCCAAGTCAATAAACTGGAGCTTAATGCCTAATCTAACTGCAGTTTTTACCCCCTCCAGAAACGTTCTCTTAACTGGTAAGTGAGGACTTTTCTAATCATTATCAATGTGTTGACAGGTCACATGGGCCCTCTCCATCCCCAAAGGAAGATGAAATGGTATGCATAATAAGATCTCCTGACTTACCCCATAAGGGAAGTTGATCTTGCCTGAAACAATCCTTCCTTTTATTTTACTAATAACTTTCTTGGCTCACCCTCCTTCCTATAAAAACCTTCCAATTTATACAACTCCTCAGTCCCCCTCTGTGTACTAGATGGGATGCTGCCTGATTCATAAGTCATTTAATAAAGACAATTAGATCTTTAAAATTTACTTGGTTGAATTTTTGTTCTTTAACAGATTTGGTGGCAGCAACGGGATCTGAAGTGAACTCCAGCAGCATTCAGGGACTACAAGAAACACAGACATGATACCTGAGAAGCTTTTCAGTTCACTTTCTTGCCATTTTTGAGGGCTGTGGGAAAGCGCCTCTCAATTGCAAGCTCCAGTCACTTTTGCATTTTGACCTCCCAAAGGAGTTGGATTTCCTTTACAGGACAGGTCAGCTTGAGAGGGCAGATGGTAATGCCTGGAGCCCACATGAACTGGCAGTTTTGCACAGAGCCCAACTGAACCATCAGAAGGGTCTGCAAGAGCTAAGCCTCTAGCCTTTCGGACTGCATTCCCCAGGTGGAAAACCTCAGTAAGTTTCGATGGGAACTGGTGGGTACACAAAGGGCCTTGTGTCCTGGACACAGTAATATCTCTCGATTACTTTTGACACATTAAGGTGCCCACATTCATTTGCCTTGTTTCATGTAGATAAAAGCTATGGCTAACAGGGATCTTGGAGACCAAAAAGCTGCAAAAATTGGTGGGCACAGGTCAAATATCTAAAGGACAGGAGGAGGGTGCTCATGACCTCAAGAAGACTCCCATAATGGAAAAAATTGGCAACAGCATGAGTTAGATTGACACTCTGTCACCCACCAACTTCAAGAAACTTCTGTGTAATGAAGTACACTGTAAATCATGCACAGTCTCCACCCCTAAGGCACATCCTTTCTTCTAGGTATTAGTTTGGTTCTGAGAAACCCAAAGTCTTAGTTAATGGAATCCTTAAATTCTCAACAGTCAAAAGCACCGCTTTCCAGTACACCTAAGAACTTCAGTCCCGGAAATTGCAGATACCTAGCAAAAATGGCATTATCTACTAAGCTTATTTCATGTCCTGAGGAACTTGGCTTGGTGACCATCAGGAGGGGGGCCCCAAAATTAGGCCAGATAGAAATGTGGGTTAACTCCATTTGAAGCTAGGGTCCTACCAAACTGCAGCTAGCCCTCAGAGGAATTACAACCTAGAAATACAATGGCCATTATGAGAATCGTTCTAATTAGATAATATCACTTAAGAAGTGCACTTGAAAACAAGGGTTCCCTAGTGGAATGGGATACCTATTCAATTGGCATGCAGAAGCCTCCTGAAGGTTTCAAATTTCCCAAGTAGTTTCACTGAAATTCATTCCAAAAAAGCTGATGAAAAGGAGTTGAAAAGATACCTACACCAAAGGACTACAAGACTGATGTAACTCCTACTGTTTCCCTCTATCATTTAGTTGAGTACTCATCCTAGTAATCCTCTGTCTGAACGGCCTTTCCCCTCTGAAGAGACTAGTAAACAGTTACTTTTTAAAAATAAATTTACAAAATAATCAAATGGGAAAAAAATAAAAAATAAAAAAATAATAAAAAATAAAAATGAATAAAAATTAAAAAAAATTTACCCAAGGCTATAGGTGATCCTGTATCTTTCAGGTATCTTTTACTCCTTAGTCAAAGGCTAAAGCTAAAATCCACAGTTAAAGTATTTTTTTAAACACAGGGAGAATCTTTAAGAGTTTTTGTAAATAGGTTACCTGCTAAGCCCAGCAAAGGGGGGTGGGGAATAAAATTTCACACCGTCTCTTCCTTTCCAAATCCAGACCTATTGGTTATTGATCCTTTCTCCCTGCCAAAAATCTATTGCCTTCTTGCTTGTCTTGTTTTACAAGACATGAAGGTTGTTGGCTCATTCACCACCATCAAGTGGGATTTATTCCCAAGATCCAAGTGTAGTTCAATATTTGCAAATCAATCAATGTGATATATCACATCAATAAGAGAAAGGACAAAAACCACACGATTATTTCAATAGATGCAGAAAAAGCATTTGACCCAAAGTGCAACATTCATTCATGATAAAATCCCTCAAAAAAAAGGAGATTTAGAGGAATCATACCTCAAC
Organism: Acinonyx jubatus; assembly: GCF_027475565.1. Classification (NCBI taxonomy): domain Eukaryota; kingdom Metazoa; phylum Chordata; class Mammalia; order Carnivora; family Felidae; genus Acinonyx; species Acinonyx jubatus. The sequence continues at coordinate 14,323,500 of NC_069387.1, read as the reverse complement.
ATTAAAAAGGCCATATATACAAAGAACTCATAGTAAACATCATACTCAATGAGGAAAAACTGAGAGCTTTCCCCCTAAGTTCAAGAAAAAGACAAGGATGTCCACTCTCAGCACTTTTATTCAACATAGTACTGAAAGTCCTAGGCACAGCTATTAGACAGTAAAAAGAAATAAAAGGCATCCAGATTGGTAAGGAAGAAGTAAAATTTTCACTATTCGCAGATGACATCATATTAAATAGAAAATCCTAAAGATGCCATGAAAAAACTACTAGAACTGATAAATTCCGTACAGGTGCAGGACATAAAATCAGTGTACAGAAACCTGTTGTATTTCTATACACTAATAATGAAGCAGCAGAAAGACAAATTAGTTAAACAATCCCATTTGCAACTGCACCAAAAATAGTAAGATATCTAGGAATAAACCTAGTAGCCAAAGAGTTGAAAGACCTGTGCCCTGATAACTATAAAGCATTGATGAAAGAATGTGATGATGACACAAAGAAATGGAAAGACATGCTCATGGAGTGGCAGAAAAATACTGTTAAAATGTCTATGCTACCCAAAGCAATATACATATTTAATGCAATCCCTATCAAAACACCAACAGCACTTTTCACAGAACTAGAACAAAAAAATCCTAAAATTTTTATGGAACCACAAAAGATCCCAAATAGCCAAAGCAATTTTGGAAAAGCAAAGCAAAGCTGGAGGTATCATAATTCCAGACTTCCAAGTTATATTACAAAGCTGTAGTGACTAAAACATTATGGTACTGGCACAAAAATAGACACATAAATCAATAGGACAGAATAGAAAATGCAGAAATAAACCCACAATTATATGGACAATTAACCTTTGATAAAGAAGGAAAGAACATCCAATGGGAAACAGCACAGTCACTTCAACAAATGATGTTGGGAAAACTGGTCAGCTACATGCAAATGAAGGAAATTGGACCACTTTCTTTCACCATACACAAAAACAAATTCAAAATGGATTAAAGACCTACATGTGAGACCTGAATCCATAAAATTTCTAGAGGAGAGAACAGGGAATAACTTTTCTGACATCAGACATGGCAACAGTTTCCTAGACATTTGTCCTGAGTCAATGAAATAAAAACAAAAATAAACTAATGAGATTACATCAAAATAAAAAGCTTCTGCACAGCAAAGGAAATAATCAATAAAACTAAATTGCAAAAAGCAATCTACTGAATGGGGAAACATATTTGCAAATAACATTTATGATGTAGGATTAGTATCCAAAATATACAGAGAACTTATACAACTCAATACCCAAAACACAAATAATCCAATTTAAAATGGGCAGAAGACCTGAACAGACATTTCTCAAAATAAAGACACCTAGATGGCCAATAGACACATGAAAAGATGCTCATAATCACTCATAATCAGGGAAATGCAAATCAAAATTACAATGAGATACCACCTCACAGCTGTCAAATGGCTAAAATCAAAAACACAAAAAACAAGTGGTGGTGACCATAAAGGACACTATTGGTGGTAAAGCAAATTGGTGCAGTCACCAGTGGAAAACAGTATGGAGGTTCCTTAAAAGTTAAAAATAGGACTACCCTTTGATCCAGTAACCATACTACTGGGTATTTACCCCCAAAATACAGAAACACTAATTCAAAGGGATACGTGCACCTCTAAGTTTATTGCAGTATTATTTACAATAGCCAAATTATGAAAGCAGCCCATGTGTCCATTGATAGATGAATGGATAAAGAAAATGTGGCATATATATGCAATGGAGTATTATTCAACCATAAAAGAATAAAACCTTGCCATTTGCAACAACATGGATGGAACAAGACAGTATAATGGTTAGCAAAATATGTCAGAGACAGAAATACATATGATCTCACTCATATGTGGAATTTAAGAAACAAAACAAATGAGCAAAGGAAAAAAAAGAGAGAAAGAGAGACAACAAGAAAAAGACTCATAATTATACAGAAAACAACTGATGGTTACCAGAGTAGAGGTGGGGGAGGGGAATTGAGGGAAACTGGGGATGGGGTTTAAGGAGCTCATTTGTTGTGATGAGTACTGGGTGATGTATAGACTTGTTGAATCGCTTTATTGTACACCTGGAACTACATAACACTATGTCAACTATACTGAAATTAAAATAAAATGAAGTTTCAAAAGATTATAAAAATGAAGAAGCAGCCTACTAAAAGGAAATTATTTGCAAATGATACATCAAATAAGGGGCTAATAGCCAAAATACATAAATACAACCCAACACCAAAAACCATAAATAATCTGATTTAGAAATGAACAAATGATCTCAATAGACATTTTTCCAAAGAAGACATACAGATGGCCAATAGACACATGAAAAACTGCCCAACATCACCAATTAGGGAAATGCAAATCAAAACCACAATGAGATATCACCTCCCACCAGTCAGGAGAGTATCAAAATGCCAAGAAATAACAAGTGTTGACAACACTTGTGGTTGTGCACTCTAGTGCACTGTTAGTGGAAATGTAAATTGGTGCAGCTGCTGTGGAAAACAGCACAGAGCTTCCTCAAAAAGACTAAACACACAAGTACCATATGATCCAGTTACTCTACTTCTGGGTATTGACCCCAAAACATGGAAAACATTGACTTGGAAAGATATATGCACCCCTATGTTTATTACAACATTATTTACAATAGCCAACATATGGAAGCAACCTAAGAGTCCATCAGTAGAAGAATGGATAAAGAAGGTGTAGTATACACACATGCAATGTGATATTACTCGGTCGTGAAAAAGAGTAAAATCTTGCCATTTATGACAACATGGACAGACATAGAGTATACTATGCTAATTGAAGGAAGTCAGACGGAGAAAGACAAATACCATGTGATTCACTTATATATGAAATCTAAAAAAAAAACAGACAGACAAAAGAACAAAAATAGAAATGGACTAATAAATATAAAGAACTGGTAGTTGCCAGAGTGGAGGAAAGTAGGGAGGTAAGTGAAATAGGTAAAGGGGATTAAAAGGTACAAAATTCTAGTTATAAATAATTCACAGGGATGAAAAGTACAGCAAAGGGAATACAGTCAATAACACTGTAATAATTTTGTTAGGTGACGGATGGTAGCTACACTTATCATGGTGTAGTTACTTTCATAATGTGTGTAACTGTTACTTTCATAAAGTATGTAATTGTTGAATCACTATGTTGTACACCTGAAACTAATGTATGTCAACTACAATTAAAAGTAAAATTAAATTAATAAAAACTAAAAATCTCAGTCAACTTAGAAATGAAGTTTTAAATATAAGGGATGTTTACAAAAGACATTCTTAATGGTGAAATGTTAACCACTTTCTCCACCAAATTTAGGAGAATCACTACTTTCCATTATGTGTCTTCTGTATAGCATTGCCCTGTCTAGGTCCTAGCCAGGACAGTAAGACAACAAAAAGAAATAACATGTACGACCACTGGAAAGTATTATGATTAATAATACACAAAAGAGGGGCGCCTGGGTGGCGCAGTCGGTTAAGCGTCCGACTTCAGCCAGGTCACGATCTCGCAGCCCGTGAGTTTGAGCCCCGCGTCAGGCTCTGGGCTGATGGCTCGGAGCCTGGAGCCTGTTTCCGATTCTGTGTCTCCCTCTCTCTCTGCCCCTCCCCCGTTCATGCTCTGTCTCTCTGTCCCAAAAATAAATAAACGTTGAAAAAAAATAATAATAATGCACAAAAGAATCTATGCAAACATTTAGAATTCATAAGTTAATTCAGCCACTTGCTGAGTTTAAAGTCAATATACAAAAACAATTATATTTTTATAGACATGACTCGGCAATTGGAAAATATCATTATCCTTTCCAGTGACATTAAAAGACATCAAATATCTAGGAAGAAATCCAAAGAACAACATGAAAGTCTCTACACCGAAAACTGGGAAGCACTGCTAAGAGACAAAGGCATAAATAAATACAGGAATATATCATAATCATAGATTTGTATACATAATATTGTTAAGAGTTGATTCCTCTAAAACTGAGATTTAAGTTCAATGAAATCATAAGTGTGAATCAATAAATGTAAAATATCATATTAATAGAATGAAAGAAAAACTCAAATGATTATCCAATAGACACAGAAAAATCATTGAACAAAATTCAATATCCATTCACAATGAAAATTCTTGACAAATAAAATAAAGAAGGGACAGAACTCAACACAATAAAGACCTTTATGACAAACTCACCTCATGCCTGTTAGAATGAATAGCAGTAAATGTCAAGATATAAATACTGATGATGATATAGAGAAAAAAAGAACAATTCCGCACTGTTCGTGGGATTGTCAATTGGTGCAGCCACTATGAGAGAATATGGAGAGTTCTCAAGAAATTAAAAACAGGTCTGCCATATGATCCAGCAACTCCACTTTTGGGAATATATCTGAAGGAAATGTAAATACTATGTCAAAAACATACATGTACCCTCACATTAACAGCAGTTTTATTCACAATAACCAAGATACAGAAGCAACCTAAGGATCCATCAATGGATGAATGGATAAAGAAAAGTGGCATATATACATTGGAATATTATTCAGCCATAAAAATAAGGACGTCCTGCCATTTGCAACAACATGGATGGACCTTGACGACACTATGCTAAGTGAAATGTTAGACATGGGGCACCTGGGTAGTCAGTTGGTTAAGCATCCAACTCTTGATTTTGGCTTAGGTCTCACTGGTCATGGGTTCAAGCCCCACATTGGACTCTGCACTGACAGAGCGGAGCCTGCTTGGGATTCTCTCTCTCACCTCTCTCTCTGCCCCTCCCCCCACTTGTGTGTGCTCTCTCTCAAAATAAATTAATTTTTTTTAATGTCAGAGAAATATAAATACTATATAATCTCATTTATATGTGGACTCTCAAACACATACACACACCCACACACTCATAGAAAAAGTGAACAGATCTGTGGTTATCAGAGTTGGGGGGCGGGTAGAATTGGAGGAAGGTGGTCAAAAGGTATAAACTTCCACGTATAAGTATGGAAGATGTAATGCACATCATAATGACTCTAGCTAACACTACTGATGGTATATGTCAGTATATGTGAAAACTGAGAATTCTTTTTACAACAGGAAAAAAAAAGGTTTTTTTTTTCTTTTTGTATATTTATATGAGATGGATGTCAACTAAACTCATTGTGTTATTCACTTAAAAATATATGTAAGTCAAGTCATTATTCTGTACAACTGAACTTCTACACTACAGTATGTCAATAATAGCCCAATAAAACTGGGGGAGTGGGGAATAAGCAAAACTGATCAATGATGACAGAAATCAGAAGAGTGGTTACTTTTTCAGTTGGCATTGACAAGGAAAGGGAATGAGGGAAACTATCAGGGTACAGAAGTAGTCTATCTTTATGTGGGCAAAGATTATCGGTATATATTCATGTGCATAAGACCACAGCACTCCATGTTGAAGGTTGAGGTACTTTTCTGTACGGAAGTTACACCTCATCTAAAACTAAAAATGAAAATATGGCTGGTAAAAATCTTATGACCTTGAATAGGGAAAGGTGACATATACTAGACACATTAAGACAGGGCAGGTGCAGTTGACTTTGAGTTTTTCCATTATGACTTCATGATCGACAGTAAATTCTCCTGTTAGTGGGTCCCTGCTCCTACCACTTTTGCTTTCTAGTGTACCTATTTACAGCTTCACAGTTGCTTGTCAATTTTTGTTCTTCAAACACGGATTTTCTTTATGTATTATTTCCTTCAGTAGATCTTTACTGAGCAATTACTATGTTCCAGGCACTTCCTTAAGTACCTGGCATACCTCAGTAAATAAAAATTCCTGTCATTGCAGATCTTATTTTCTATCAGGGAGACAACTAACAACATACATAGTCAATTATACGGACTGTTATGTGATGAATTGATGGGAAAAAAATTGACCAGGATGAAGTAGATTGGATGTGGGAGTGTGAGGGATGGGATGTAGTAGAAAGAGAATTAAACATCGAGGAGGTGGACTCATGTATACCACTCCAGTCATAAAATGCTCCAAGACTCACTAATTCAGTATTTCAGCAGTGTCACCAAGGAGCCAAGTTCTTCTAGACTTCTCTGTCTCCTAATACCTGCTTTGCACTCAGGTTGGCAATCATCACAGTTGCCAGTTGTCTGCCATAGCTCCAAGCCACATGTCCAGTTGTGGCAACTTCCATCAAAGAAAGACAAAGAGTTGGGGTGCCTGGGGGGCTCAGTCGGTTAAGCGTCCAGTTTGGCTCAGGTTATGATCTCACAGTTTGTGGGTTCGAGCCCCACATTGGGCTCTGTGCTGACAGCTCAGAGCCCGGAGCCTGCTTCAGATTCTGTGTCTCCCTCTCTCTCTCTGCCCCTCCCCGACTCATGCTGTCTCTATTAGAAATAAATGAACATTTAAAAAATTTAAAAAAAAGAGAGAGGAGAGAGAATCTTTCTCCTCCTAGGAAAGGGAAGGCTTTCCTAGAAACCTCCCAGTTGATTTCCTTTTATGTTTCATTGGCCATAACTGGGCAATATGCTCAAACCTAAATCAATCACACAAAGAGAATTGAGACCTGTCAAAGGTCTAGACTATCAGGATTTACACTAAGCTGTCACTTAGGTCATCAATTCTGAGGAATGGGCACCTGAAGCAAATACAATTTGGTTAGCGAAGAGGAAACAGGGAATTGGGATGGAGAATGGAATTGAAGTAAGCAATCTATATAGTGATACCCTCTGCTAGATTCCCTAAGTAAAATGTGTTCTTCTGCTTGGAGACTGATATTTGAGATACTCTCAGAAATATAATTTTCATCAGGTTATGTTGATGGCTTTAAAAATACATATGAATACTTACTGGGTACAGAGTTTCTATTTAGAGTGATGCAAACTTTTGGAAATAGTGGTACTGATTGCACAGCATTGTTAAAATAATTAATGCCACTAAACTGTACACTTAAAATTGATTGAAATACCTATTTTTATGTTATGTATACATTTTGTCACAAGAAAGAATTCATATGCAAATTTAGCCTAGCTTTCAGGGCTGAAATGTGGCTAGTGGGAATCAACACATTAAATTATATCCTTACACAGTAATTGACAGCACTTTTTGATAAGAGAAATGTGAAAGGACTAAAACATAAATATGTGGAGAGAGGATAATCAGGAGAAACAGAAAAACACACATACAAATAGCAAAAAAAGAAAAAGAAAAGAAGGTGATTAAGGGAGTTCAGTTCTAGATGGTGACCCAGGAGACTCCTTCACTCACCCCCTCCTAAGGACACACATCATGTACCACTACATATAGAAATCCGGAAACTAGCTGAGCAACTCCAACCCTTCAAGTGAACAACACCACTGAAAAAAACAATAAAACAAGTAGGAGATGAGACACAGTCTTGCCATAAGCCCCAACCCCAGTAGAGCAACATGCAATCAACTGGGAATTCACAACTCCTAACTTCAACTGAGGACTGAAGAGACCGAACCCCATCTGGTACCCCAGCTTTCAAGACTTCCATCTGAGAGATGGGCTCCCAAAACATCTAGCTTTGTAGATTAATAGGGCTTTGGTTCATGAGACCCATAAGGCTATAATGAATTAAGAGACAGTTTTCAAAGGGCTCACAAAATCAGAATCACAAAAATGGCAATAATAAGTCTATACCTATCAATAATTACTTAAATGTAAATGAAATTAACAATCTAATCAAGAGACAGAGTGGCTGAATGGATAAAAACAAAGCAAAGCCCAACTATATGCTGTCTACAAGAGACTCATCTCAGCTTTGAGGACACACAGAGATTGACGGGGAAAGAATGCAAAGAGATATTCCATGCAAATGAAATCAAAATAAAGAGATATTATACATTTATCAGACACAATAGACTTTCAGTCAAAGACTATAATAAGAGACATAAAAAGGTCAATATATAAAAAGAGGGGTAATCCAACAAGAGGATATAACATTTATAAATATGTATGCACCAACGTATGAGGAGAACCTAAATATATTAAGAAAAAATACTAACAAATATGAAATGGGAAATGTACAACAACACAATAATAGTAGGAACTTCAGTACTCTATCTTCAACAGTGGATAGATTACCTAGATAAAAATCAGTAAGAAAACATTGGACTGAATCTACACGTTAGACCAGATGGACTTACACAACATTTCCAGAACATTCCACCCCAAAGCAACAGAATGCACATTCCTCCGAAACACAATGGAACATAGTCCAGCATAGATCATGTGTTAGATCACAAAACAAGTGTTAATAAATTTATGAGGATTAAAATCATATAGGGGCACCTGGGTGGCTCAGCTGGTTAAGTGTCCAACTTCGGCTCAGATCATGATCTCGCGGTTCATAGGTTCAAGTCCCCCATCAGGCTCCATGCTGACAGCTCAGAGCCTGAAGCCTGCTTCCGATTCTATGTTTCCCTCTCTCTCTGCCCCTCCCCCACTCATACTGTCTCTCTCTCTCTCTCTCTCTCTCTCAAAAATAAAACATTAGAAAACATTTTTCACATAAAAAAATAAAACCCCGTAAAGCATCTTTTCTGACCACAATGGCATGAAACTAGAAAGCAATTACAAGGAGAAAATTGGAAAATTTAAGAAATACATGGAGATTAAACAACATGCTACTGAACAGGCCAAAGAAGAAATCAAAGGAGAATTCAGAAAATATCTGCAGACAAATGAAAATGGAAATACAACATTCAAAAACTTATGGGATGAGGGAATTTTATACCAATCAACACTTAACATTAAGAAACAAGAACAGTCTCAAATAAACGACCTAACTTTATACCTCAAGAAAGTGAAAAAAGAAGAACTAAGCCCAAATTTAGAAAAAGGAAGAAAGGAACAAAGGTCAGGTGGGAAGTAAATGAAATAGACACAAACAGAAAACAGAAAAGATTGATGAAACTAACAGCTGAGTTTTTTAAAATATTTTTGAAGTGACAATTAGACTCACCAAGACAAAAAGAGAGAGGACTCATGAAATCAGAAATGAACATGAAGAAGTTACAGTGGATGCCACAGAAATATAAAGGATCACAAGAGATTATTATGAACAATTATGTCAAAACACCTATAAGAAATGGGTAAATTCCTGGAGACACACAACCTATCAAAATTGAATCATGAATAAAAAATATATTCAGATTAACTACTGTAAGGAGATTGAACTGGTAACTAGAAACCTCCCAACAAAGAAAAGTCCAGGACCAGATGGCTTCACTGGTGAATTTGGCCACATGTTTAAAAAAGTAACACCAATCCATCTCATACTGTTCCAAAATCAGAAAAGGCAGAAAACCTTGCAAACTCATTTTACAAGGCCAGTATTACTTTGATACCAAAGCCAGATAAGGACACTCAAAAAAAAAAAAAAAAAAAGCAAACTATAGACCAAAATCCCAGATGAACAAAGACGCAAAAATGCTCAACACAATGTTAGAAAACCAAAGTCAAGGATTTACTGTAAGGATCACATACCATGACCATGTGGGATTTATCCCTAGGATGCAAGAATGATTCATCAAATACAAATCAATAAATGTGATACACTATATTAATAGACTGAAAGAAAAAATTAATATTAAATTATCCATGATACCCAAAGCACTATATGGATTCAATACAATACTTCTCAGAATTCTAATGACATTTCTCACAGAAATAGTGCAAACAATCTCAAAATGTGTAATGAACCACAAAAGACCCCAAAAAGCCAAAGAAATCATGAAAAATCAGAAAAAAAAGACAGAGGCATCACATTTCCTGATTTCAAACTAGTATCAAGGCAGTGTGGTTCTGCAATGAAAATAGACACAAAGACCAATGGAACAGAATAGAGACAGAAACCCCCACCTATATAATCAACTAATATTTGATAAGGGACATCTGGAAGGGAAAAGATAGTCTTTTCAACAAATGATCATGGGAAAAGTGGATAAATACATGCAGAAAAATTAAATCGGACCCCTGTATTACTCCACCAACAAAAATTAACTCAAAGTTGATTAAAGACTTAAACATAACATTCCAAAATCATGAAACTCCTAGAAGAAAACATAGGGAAGAAGTTCCTTGACATTGGTCTTAGTAATGATTTTTTGGATACTTCTCCAAAAGCACAAACAAAAAATAAAATCTACATATGGGACTCTATTAAACTTAAAACCTCCTGCATTGCAAGAGGAACCATCATCAAATGAAAGGACAACCTACAGAATGGGAGAGAATATTGGCAAGCCCATCAGATAATGATTGAATATCCAAAATTTACTTTAAAAGAAAACCTCCTACAAGTCAATAAAAAACCAAAACAATTGGATTTAAAAATGGGCACAGAAACTGAATAGACATTTTTCCAAAGAAGACATCCAAATGGTCAACAGGTCCATGAAAAGGTACTCAACATCAGTAATCATTAGTGAAATGAAAGTTAAAACCACAGTATCACCTCACACCTATATGAATGGTTACCATCCAGACGATGAGGGATAATAAAATTGGCAAAGGTGCAAAAGAGGGAATCCTTGTGCACTGTTGGTGGGATTGTGTCCCAATTCAGCCACTATGGAGAACAGTACGGAGGTTCCTCAAAACCTTAAAAACAGAAATGCCAGAAATCCTACTTCAGGGTGCATCTCCAAAATAAATGAAAACATGTTATCGAAGAGATGTGTGTACCCCCATGTTCACTGTAGCATTATTCACAACAGCCAAGATATGTAAACAACCTAAAAGTCCATGATTGGATGAATGGATAAAGATGTGGTATACATTTACAATGGAATACTATTCATCCAGGAGAAAAAGGAAAACCTTGCCATTTGTGACAACATGGATGGACCTGGAGGGTATTATGCTGAGTGAAATAAGTCAGATACAAAGGTTGTATTATCTCACTTATATGTGCATCAAAAAGAAATGAACTCATAGACTCAGAGAACATACTGGTGGTTGCCAGAGGCAGGGATGGGGGTGGGGTGAGAGGTGCTTGAAGTGGATGAAGATGGTCAAAAGGTACAAACTCCTAGTTACAAGATAATTAAGTCCTGGGGATCTAATGTTCAGCATGGTGAATATAACCAACAATACTGTACTATATATTTGAATGTTGCCAAGAAGGTAGATCTTCAACGTTCTCATCATAAGAATAAAACTCTGTAACTATGTTCGGTGATGGATGCTCCAGCAAACTTACCGTGATAATCAGTTTGCAATACGGTATACGTATATCAAATCATTAAATTTTACGGCTTGGACTAATACAATGTTATAGATCAACTCTATCTCAAATGAAAAAGGATGTTAGTGATAGGGACGTATAATACTCATAGACAAACTAAACAAAAGAGACAGGTAAAGGCTAAGGAAACCAACATATTCCTCTTCTCTCAAAATCAACCACTGGGGCGCCTGGGTGGCTCAGTCTGTTGAGCGTCAGACTTCGGCTCAGGTCATGATCTCATAGCCCGTGAGTTTGAGCCCTGCGTCGGGCTCTGTGCTGACAGCTCGGAGCCTGGAGCCTGCTTCGGATTCTGTGTCTCCCTCTCTCTCTGCCCCTAACTCACTCGCATTCTGTCCCTGTCTCCCTCAAAAATAAATAAACATTAAAAAACTTTTTTTTTAAATCAAATACTAATTGCTAAATAAGTAACACGAGATACCATTGATATTTTAGGCTCATCCCAGTCCATTCCAGGAAGATGGACAGTAGAGCAGAAAGAACACTGGACTTGAGATCGTAAAATCTAGCTGCTAGACCAGGCAGCGTGCTGGCTACTTAACGGGTGAATTCTAATTCCTCTGCTGTAAAATGGGAATAATTATGCCCGCCTCACACATTTGTTACCAAAGTTAAAGGAATTAAGCTGTGATTGTTCTCCACTCTAATTTACACTCAATAGTAGCCAGTTGAAAACATCTTCTCTTGTTTTATTCCTTAGCATAGAGATTCTTGGTAACCATCAGAAAAAAGAGGCCAACTAGAGAAAAAAGCCACACTGTGGGTCAAGTTCAGCATTCGCTCCTACAGTGTGTCAAGTATGACCTTCTCAAAGTCTTTCAGTTATAATTACAGATACCACTGTTATGGTGTCCCTGCGTCAGCCACTGGACTTGTCCTAAGACTTTTCAACAACACTAGGATAGAAGTTTTCCCATCTTAAAGCGTACTACCTAAAGTTAAGACATGAAGTTACTGCCCGTAATCACATGATCAGAACATAGCAAGGTTCAGACGCTAGGCTGGTCTTGTCTCTCCCTCGTACCCTTCCCCTGAATGCCAGTAAGCCATGGTGGCCCTAAGCCCAGAGAACAGTCAATGTCACCCATGCTTTCAAAGACAGGACGACTTTGCACAGCTCAGTACAATGAGATACAAAAAAGCCTGGTCTCATCTCTGAATTTATTTGCCCCTAGAGTGGATTTGGGCAACCGAAATACTTCTATACATATATCATATGTAAAATGAGGTTGAAAAGGATCTTCATCTCATTCACAAGAACTTGGTGAATACTACACTGCACATACTAAGTAAGATATCAAAGATATCTTCACATACTAGATGATCAATGGATGTTTTTTTTTGTTTTCTGCTCACCTCTTCCACATGAAGAAGATGGAATGTGAAAATCTCAGAATTGCCAGAGAGACCTGGGAAACACTTTGTACTGCACATCAAATTCACACCAGTCCCGAATTTGTAAAAATTACTAATTGGAGAAAAAAAAATGCATCCCATGATTAACTGGCATATAAACACAGTATGTATCCTATCAGCGTATGTAATTTCAAACAAGTTTCTAAGCATGAAAAGAAATGTTTGGCTAGGAAAGTATTTTGAGTAGAAGACTCACAGCACAAGTATTTTTTTCACCAAGCTCCAAATCAGAATTAATGCTAAACATCTCTACTGAAGAACACTAACTCATTCTATCAACACAGTGGTTATATTATGCAATAATATTTTCCTCCCTGTCAATGCACTTCTTTTCGTGTTCGCACTAACTGGTGTTCCATATTAAACCAAGTGACTAATGCCAAACAAATATTCTGAGCGAGAAAGCAATTGCGAGCAATTGCTAGCTGTCTTGTAGAATTAAATTAAAACATTTTGTCACATAAACGCACATATGATTATGTAAAAATTTAATAGGAGAAATATGCCATGTCAAAATCACACTGCCCCAGAAAAACAAACAAACAAACAAAACATGGTGAGTTTTTTTCAGGTGCCCAATTTCCTATGAGGGCACACTTCTTATCTCCTCATTTTTATAATTTCAAGGAGGTTGGTACCATTTTTGCCCATGTGGCAGAGCCCCAGAATCCTAACTGAAATACACAATCTTGCCAGATGCTGAAGCCAGAGGTTAAACTAGTGGACGTTTCTGAGGTCGGAGTGGACCCTGGCACAGGTCCTACCACTCAGTAGCTCTGCATCCTTGAATAAGTTGCTTTGTTTCTTTTCTTGTGTTCCTTACCTGGGAAATGGGTTGTCATGGGAATTCTAAATATTTGGCATGAATTTTCTGGCTCAAGGTAAAGTCTCAGTAAGTGGTGGGTATTGAAATCTTTACTACTGATGTTGAGGTTATTCATTTGCCCACTAATGATTCTGTACCCTGACCAACCAAAAATACTCTTTTTCTAACAACGATGGTGCACACATCTGCTGGGACTAGACAGAAAAACTAGAACTACGTTTAAAATATTCAAGGTCCCGGGGCGCCTGGGTGGCTTGGTCGGTTAAGCGTCCGACTTCAGCTCAGGTCATGATCTCACGGTCCGTGAGTTCAAGCCCCGCGTCGGGCTCTGGGCTGACAGCTCAGAGCCTGGAGCCTGTTTCAGATCCTGTGTCTCCCTCTCTCTCTGCCCCTCCCTGTTCATGCTCTGTCTCTCTCTGTCTCAAAAATAAATAAACGTTACAAAAAAATTTTTTTTTAAATATTCAAGGTCCCAAACAATCCAACTTCTTGTGGGACAGGGTCACAGTTGTCATACATTCCCCAATGTGGGTCTGTGACCTCACTTACAATGTTAATAATCACCGCAATAAGTTTTGGGCTTCTAAGACGTAGCAACCAAATCTCACTTACATCTGTAGTTCTAATAACACCTTAATGAACAAACTCAACCGTGGTGTGTTAAATCCTTATTCAATACAATCCCCATTTGTAATCCATTCTAATAATCACCTACCCACTTGAGTAAGGGAAATCTCATGAGCCGAGTTTTCACCCCGAGGTGAAATCCAAGATGGAATTCTTTTCCAACAGCAGGCAGGAAGGCTCTCCAGAAAGACAGACAGAAGGTAACCTGGTAGAGTTCATGTTATACCCCTACTACACAGGTGAGAAAGCAAAAACTCAGAGACTGAGGCCCAAGGTCACTGAGCGGGCCTCAAATGCAAGTCTCTTACTATCAGGACCTACCTGTCCCCAGGCCAGAGGCACAGCGAGACTGACAAGCAGGGAGTCTGGTCTCCAGGGGCAGGAGGCCAAGCCAATGAGCACCCTTCCTTCTGTAATAAATTCTCTGCCATCTTGACCCCAAAGAGTCTGATACTGGTTTTCCCACGTCAGCAGTGCTGCACGGCTTCACTGGCCACTCTCCCACCACCAACCTCCTTCCTTTGTGCGAGAAAGCGAGAGGAAGGGGAGGAGCAGAGAGGGTCTCTGGGGCGGTCATCCTTGCGGGAGTTCAATATTCAGAGGGCATTTCCTCCTCAGATCAGGTTTGGGAGTGGGTAGGGAGGCTCCCCTCCCTGAAACCAAATGAAAGGCATCAGGAGAAACATGTTTTGTAACAGGGGGTGCATAGGACGATGAAAGACCTCCTCTGACAGCGGTCCGAGAGCAGGTTCTTAAGCTGTCCTGAACAGGAGGGAAGGGAAGCTGCGACCCAACACTGGAACCACTTTCATTCCTACTGATTCGGGGCACTAGGGGGAGAAGTTGGGCTGGAATTATTTCCAGGTGGCCTCGCTGGGACGGCAGCCCAGGGAGCAGAGCATCTCACACATCAGAGAACTGCGGAAGGGGGACCCTCAGAGCGCTGTCAACAGCTCATCCGTGCCCCCCCCCTTGAGACAACACCACTGGGCACCCCTGAGTGGGAGGATCGATGGCAGGTTAGGGTTACCCAGGAAAGGAATAGCGTCAGCCAAGAGGGGGCTGCAGGACCTTCGGGTTCCGTCCCTTCCCCTCTCTTCCCTGCTTGCCCGGCACACTGGAGGATCACCCCCAGCACCCCCTTCACCCCTCGTCCAAGTAGGCAGAGTCCCAGTAAGGGTGGGGAATGGAGGGAGGGGAGACTGACACTGAGTTTGAAATTCAAGCTTTAGACTAGATTCATTTTAAGTGAGCTGCAAGTTAAAGACTCTTAAAATTATTCTTAACCTCCACCACCACCACCCCCCCACCACACACACAATCAAACCAACAAAGGAGCCTGTCAGTTTTACCTTCAAAATATGTCCATAATCCAACTACTTCTCACCACCACACCGTTTTCATTCTGGGTGCAAGCCAGCATGCTCTGTTGCTGGATTATTCCAAAAAGCCTCCTTCCCCACTTATATCGCGGCTCCCAGTCTTGCCCCCACGACATCTTATTTTTAACACAGCAGGCAGAACAATCCTATTAAAATGCAGTTCAGATCATGTCAGTTTCCTGTTCACAACCCTCCAAGGGTCGCCTTTCTTCTTCAGAATCAAAGCTTAAGTCCTTACACCGGCTAATACTGCCAGATATGATCTGTACCCATAACCCCCCCATTTCCTCTTTGATCTTACTCCTATGACCACCCTACAGAGACCCTCAGATGTTCCCGCCACAACTGGCCTCTTCGCTGTTTTCAAACTACCATGCACATTCCTGCCTCAGGACCTTTGCACTTGGTTTCCCTTTTCTTGAAATTCTCTTTACCCATATATCCCAAGCCTCACAGAAACAGCAGCCAGCCTGTGAAGGCCATATAATATAAATGTCATCATTGTTTTTGAACGTTGTTATCACCACATAACTAACTCTAAGGCCAACTGATACACTTACCTATATTTCCCCAACAGAATGTAGGCTCAATGAGAACAAGGATGTTTGCTTGTTTTGTTCACGACTGTATCACCAGGGTTTAACACATAGTGGGAAATCAGTAAGCATTTGCCGAATTAATTACTCTAGCGAAGAATTTGTTGAAGGATGGGAAAGGAACATTTGGCAAACTATGGTTTAAGCCAGTGATTCGGGGTGTGGCAGGGTTGGGGGGAGTTAAAACCTTTTGACATTTGGGGTGCCTGGGTGGCTCAGTCAGTTAAGCAACCGACTCATGATTTCAGCTCAGGTCACGATCTCGCAATTCGTGAGTTCGAGCCCCATGCCAGGCTCTGAGCCTGTTTGGGATTCTCTCTCTCTCTCCCTCTCTCTCTGCTCCCTCCCCAATCTCTTGCTCGCTCCCTCGCCCTCTGTCTCTCTCTCAAGATAAATCAACTTAAAAAAAAAAAAAAAAGTTTGAGATTTATACTACACAGAATTGTTATCACACATCATAAACCAGTGATCTTTGTGCTTGGTGCATAGCAAATGCTTCATAAAGGCTGTATTATGCTTATTATTATTTGTATGTCAAGGACATGCAATTGAAATTAGGGTAGAAAGGCCAAAGGTGTTTCAAGAAAGGAAAACTATGTCTCAGGACGGGGACCCTAGGATGGGGGGAAATTCCCAATGGCCTTGCTTGTGTGGCTGAGCTGCTGTAGGCTGGCCACCCAGCAGGTCTCCACTCACGTTTCATTAGCTGCTGTTACAACAGCCAAGGTTAGACACACGGCCAAGTGCAGAGACGGTGAGCAAGGGGACTACATCAGGATGTGAGTGTCGGGGATGTGGGCCATTGGGAGCAGCCAAAGGAACAGCTTCTCACAACCATCTCAGGGAGTGTCTGGACCAAATACAGACTGAACATCCAGCCTTGCAAACTGATCACTTAAGCCAGGTGTGAACTCCTGTGAGATCACTTCACCCAAGCCAACTTCACAAGAGCTTGATTTATAAATGACAATGTCAGTTCCCTAATTTTTCTTGGGAAATCTACCTGCACTGAAACTCAGTACCATTCAGGTACAGCCAACAGGTCCTTGTGAGAGATATGAATGGGAGACCAAATTTCTGATCCCTTGGGGAGCAAGCAACCAGTAAAAAAATAAAAAATAAAAAAATAAATAAAAACTCTGCCTTGCCAAAAGGACATTATAACAAGCTAATAACACCTACGGCTATCATTCTCCAAGCCAAAGAATATTTTCATCTTAATCACTGGAACTGGTCAATTAGAGTCAAAGCAATGAGTCCCACGGACAATGCTAGACAGGGAAACCAGATTTCACTCTTTAAAAATTTCTACTTTAGGAGCGCCTGGGTGGCTCAGTCGGTTAAGTGTCGGACTTCAGCTCAGGTCATGATCTCCCCATTCGTGGGTTCGAGCCCCGCATTGGGCTCTGTGCTGACAGCTCAGAGCCTGGAACCTGCTTCGGATTCTGGGTCTCCCTCTCTCTCTGCCCCTCCCCTGCTCACGCTCTGTCTCTGTCTCAAAAATAAATAAACATTAAAAAAAAATTTTTAAATTTAAAAATGTCTACTTTAAAGACTTAATAATATTGGCTTGTGCGATTATTAGTTCAGAATTAAAAACCACCAGATTACCAAGGACACATCTACTAGTTTAAATTTAAATGGGTAGTTTCTGGATACAATTCAAGGATACCAGTTTCAACAGCAAAATACATACATAAGATCTCCCGGTTGATCAGTGACTCTAATAGCTAATCACATACACTTCTTTATGCTTCTACTTAGCAACAACTGTACAGAGTGATATTTTTGTACTTGCCTCCGACTCCTAAAAGGAATGTACCCTATTTGGGCATAACATTTGAAATCAAATTTTTAGAAACATGTCTGGCCTTACTCTGCAAAATGTTGGGAAAATATAGAAAGACCAAAGATGGAAAAACAGATCGATGATATGGGCCATGACTAGGGAAGGGAAGAAGGAATCTGAAAACAAAAAAAAAAACAAAGGAAAGAAAGATCGACAGGAATTGCTTTGAGGGTTGTATGGAACATGGGGGAACAAATAAAAAGGAAGCAATGGGGAAGACTCCAAAATTTTCACATAGAGGATTGGGAAAATGCAGAAGGAAAAAAAATCACTTGGAATCAGATGGAAAAAAATTGGATGAGGAGTTACTGGAGGGAAGTGGTGAGTTTCAAATATATCTGTTCAGCAGATATGTTTTGATCTCCCACAATGTGCCAGAGGCTGGTCTAAGCTCCAGCCCCAGTGGGGGTTAAGACAAGAATGCTGTCTTCGGGGAGCTTACACTCTGCTGCAGAGAGGCAGACTGCAGACACGTAGGCACATAAGATAATTACCCATAGTAACTTATAAATGTCATATAGGAAATAAAACTAGGAAATGCAGTAGAGTGTGGATGGGACTGATGGGTGAAAACCCCATCACCTTGGAAGATCAGGGAAACCTGAGAGCTGGATGACAAGGATGAGCTAGTGAAGGAAGCATTTGGGAAGGCATTCTAGGCAGAGGGAACAGCAAGTGCAAAGGCCCTGTGGTGGGAACTAGCTTTGCGTGTTGGACCGTTGGCACTGAGAGGGATAAGGGTAGGGGATCAGTTTAGGGAAGGTGGGCAGAGGGGAGATAACACAGAGTTTCAGGTCACGGTGAAA
The DNA here is from genome assembly GCF_027475565.1 of Acinonyx jubatus. NCBI lineage: Eukaryota > Metazoa > Chordata > Mammalia > Carnivora > Felidae > Acinonyx > Acinonyx jubatus. The sequence goes on along the minus strand of NC_069387.1, from coordinate 14,304,658 downwards.
AGTTGGAACTTCACTCTGACAGCAATGGGGTACTGGAAAACGTGAGGCAAGGACGTGACAGGATTGAATTTAAAAGATCACTCATTCATGGGGTGCCCGGCTGGCTCAGTTGGTTGAGTGGCTCACTCTTGGTTTTGGCTCAGGTCATAATCCTAGGGTCGTGGAATCAAGCCCTGCCTTGGGCTCTGTGCTGATGGTGTGGAGTCTGCTTAGGATTCTCTCTCTTTCTCCCTCTGCCCCTGTCCCCTGTTCACACTCTAAAAATAATAATAAGAAGAAGAACAACAACAGACACATAGATAAAATGAAAAAGACCATTCATTCTGTTGTCAAATCAACATGTTGTACACCTTAAACTGATACAATATGTCAATTACATCTGAAGAAAGCTGGGGAAAATAGGTCACTCTGGCTGCTCTATGGGGATGTATCATAAAGGAGCAACAGTGAGGGTGAGGGACCAGGTGGGGAGCTACCACAGGACTCTGGGTAGCTCCTCATCTGGATTAGGGTGCAAGTAGCCGAGATGAGGACTGTCCTATCAGTGGATACACTCTGATGGGGGAAGACCCATGGATGCATTTAAGGGAGGATGTGAGGAAAAGAGATGAACACCCAAGACTATCACTCGCACACCCCAGAGACATACAACGTCAGAGACCCCGAGAGGGACATAGAGAGAGAGACACACGTGAGGGGGACATTCTCTAGGTACCTAGAAACACAGAGCTAGAATTTAGGTGAGAAGTTAGGCTAGAATTTAGGGTTGCAGGTGCAAATTTGAGACTTAGTAGCCTCAGTATGACAGCTGAAATGTTGATGCACTCTGACAGACTATGCAGAGAGTGGGGACAGCAAGTCATGGCAAAGGGAATGATCTGATTTAGAAACTCACATAGAAAAAAAAAAGAGAGGGAGGGAGGGAGGCAAACCACAAGAGACTCTTAAAAACTGAGAATAAACTGAGGGTTGATGGGGGGTGGGAGGGAGGGGAAAGGGGGGTGATGGGCACGAGCACTGGGTGTTGTATGGAAACCAATTTGACAATAAATTTCATATAAAAAAAAAGAAACTAACAGAGTCCCAGGGCCATTCAAAAACACCAACGCCCAAGAAGAGAGCCAAGTGTATGGAAGCTATGACCGGTAGGCTCTGGGTCTCAGATGATTTTGGCCACTAGCAATGCCCGATACAGAGCCTTGTTTCTTGGTTCGTCTGATCTGAGACCCAAGCAGCTGTTTCTAAAATCTGAGAGGAAGTCCAAAAGGCCTCAGTGATCCAGGAGGATCAGGTCTTTGGGTAAGGCCGGTTTATGTTTTAGAAACAGACTTTTGGCAACCGTTGACAAAAGAAACAGTTAGAGCAACAATGAGATCCTGCTGAACACCTACTACAATGGGCAAAAGCCAACCCACGGACAACACCAAACACTGGCGGGGATGTGGAACATCACAAACTCACCCACTGTGAGCAAGAACACAAAATGGTACAGTCACCTTGGAAGACAGTTTGGCCGGTTTCTTACACAACTAGACAACATCTCACTATGTGATCTAGGAATCACACTTTTTGGTATTTGCCCAAAAAAGTCAAAAAGCTGTGTCTACCCCAAAACCTGCACAGGGATGTTTATAGCAGCTTTATTCATAATTGCCAAAACTTGGGAGGAACCCACATAACCTCTAGTAGGTGAATGAATAAATTTATTGTGGGACATCCAGACTACAGAATATTTTTTTAATATGAAATTTATTGTCAAATTGGTTTCCATACAACACCCAGTGCTCATCCTGACAGGTGCCCTCCTCGATGCCCATCACCCACCTTCCCCTCTTCCCCACCCTCCATCAGCCCTCAGTTTGTTCACAGTATCCAAGAGTCTCTTATGGTTTGCCTCCCTCCCTCTCTGTAATGTTTTTTTTTCCTTCCCCTCCCCCATGGTCTTCTGTTAAGTTTCTCAAGATCCACATATGAATGAAAACATATGATATCTGTCTTTCTCTGCCTGACTTATTTCACTTAGCGTAATACCCTCCAGTTCCATCCACGTTGCTACAAAAGGCCATATTTCATTTTTTCTCATTGCCACGTAGTACTCCAGTGTATATATAAACCACAACTTCTTTATCCATTTATCAACTGATGGACAATTAGGCTCTTTCCAGAATTTGGCTATTGTTGAAAGTGCTGCTATAACCATTGGGGTACAAGTGCCCCTATGCATCAGCACTCCTGTATCCCTTGGGGAAATTCCTAGCAGTTCTATTGCTGGGTCGTAGGGTAACAGACCATAGAATATTCTAATAGCCCAAAAAAGGGAGTGAATTATCAAGCCATGAAAAGACATGGAGGAAACGTAAACGCCTGTTGCTCAGTGTAAGAAGCCAATCTGAAAAATGTACCTAGTTTGGGATTCCAACTATGGGACATTTTGGAAAAGGCAAAACTGGAAACAATAAAAAGATCAATGGTTGCCAAGCGTTCACAGGCAGGGAACAATAGGCAGAACACAGAGGATTTTCAGGGCAGTAAAACTATTCTGCAGGATATTGCAATGGTAGATATGTTTGTCAAGACCCACAGAATATACAACACCAAGAGTGAACCCCTAACAGAAACTATGGACTTCGGGTGATTCTGATGTGTCAGTGTAAGTTCATCAATCGTAACAAATGTCCCACTCTGGGGTGGGGGCATGTTGATAGTGGGGGACACAGCGCATGATGGGGAGCAGAGGGCACATGGGAAATCTCTGTGCTTTCTGCTGATTTATTCTGTTAACCTAAAACTGCTCTTTCAGTTTTTTAATTAAAAAGAAAAAAAAATGGAATCAGTAGAGTGGTGCGGCCCAAAGTAAAAGAAACCCAGAGACACAGCCAGAGCCATCAGTGAGATAAGCATGGTTGCTGTTTGTTAGCTAAACTCCCTTCTTCCAGCTGTTCAGCCCAACACCCTTCCCACTGTCTTCCTTCCTCTCCTCCAGTTCATGAGCAAACACTGTTGGCTGTGCCTTAAAAATATATCCAGAAGGTAATCGCTTCTTTGTATCTCCATGACCTTCTTCCTAGATTACTGCAAAAACCTCCAAATGGGACCTCTGCATCCCCTACCTTGACTCATCAGGATCTATTTTCTTTAAAAAAAAAAAAAATTATTTTGAGAGGGGCAGGGGGAGACAGAGAGAGACTCCCAAGCAGGTCCTGCACTCTCAGCACGGAGCCCGACACGGGGCTCGATCTCACCATCATGAGATCATGACCTAAGATCAAGGGTTGGACACTCAACCAACAGAGCCACCCAGGCGCTCCTAGGATCTATTTTCAATACAGGAGCCGAGGGATCCTGTTAAGGTCAGAGCCAACAGTCATGCCTCCACTCAACATCCCCCAAAGACTTCCCATCTCACTCACATGGAAACCAACACCCTTCCACGGCCTGGAAGTCCCCTACGCTGCACAGCCCCTCATCCCCTCCTGTCAGTCCCACCTCACCTCCGGGCCTCTCCTCCCAAACTCCATCCACACTGCTTCCCTGTGCTCCAGATCCACTGGGCATGGCCTGCGGGCCTCCCACTCTCTCTCCCGGGAACGCTCTTCCCGAAGATACCCACATGGCTCACTCTCTCAATTCCTCCAATTCTTCACACGCTATCTTATCCGTGAGGCCCTCCTATCGGCTCCAAATCAATTATCGACACCCCCCTACCAACTGCTGACTAGGCGTTTGCTATCTCCCTTCCCTCGTGTTCCTTTTCTCCACACCACTTTTTACCATTTGGTATGCGAGGTCTTTCCTGGTTTTATGATGTTTATGGTCTGTCTTTCCTTTCTAGAAAGTAAGCCTTGTGACTTGAAGGACCTTCTACCTACTTTTGTTCTATGCGTCTACCTCGTGTCCAGCACACCTCGGGCACTTGAGAAACATTTGCTAAGTGAATTGATAAATGACATCATAGAAGAAATTCCCAACTTTTAAAAAGGGCACGTGACAAAGATATTGCCAAGTCGGAGGCTGACGTGTCTCTGTGTGGGTCCATTTGGGCTGCCATAACTAAGTACCAGAGTTGGGTGGCTTATAAACAATGAGAATTTATTTGTCGCGGTTGTGGACGCCGGCAAACCCAAGATCAAGGTGTTGGCAGACTCAGTGTCGATAAGAGCTCGCTTCCTGGCTCACAGACAGCCTTCGTTCTGCTGTGTCCTCACCTGGTGGAAAGGGCAGGGCAGTTCTGTGGGGTCTCTTTGATGAGGGCGCTCATCCCACTCATGAGGGCGCTGCCCTCACGACCGAAACACCTCCCAAAGGCCCCACTTCCCAATATCATTTCCTTGGAGAGTTGGATTCAACATACAAATTTCGGAGGGATAGAAACATTCAGTCTGGGGCGTTCTCGTAGCAGAGTTTTGCCATATAATCTGAGAACCAATGGTGTATTGCAGATTTCTACTGATTATAGAAGATCTGCCCTTTTGATTATTCTGCACTGATGGACCAACCTGATACAGGTCTTATATCTTTCACTTACGTTTGACTTTGAAAGCTCCTTTGCTCACTGCAATCTTTATGAACTAAATTAAGTTCTTAGGATGCATGGAGTGGATTACAAACCCCAAGAAAGCCTGAATTTAGAAGGTCTTTGTCTGGCAGTTGGCTATTTTTGAGGCCTTTGCTTGAACACTGTAACACTGTAACTAAAGGGGGGGGGGGGGGAATGGTGTACATTCTCAAGGACTAGACCACAGAACAATTGTCCTGTTGATTAAAACCTGATAAGCCTTTCCAACTATGTTTATCATTTGTTTACAGACAAAGCAAATTGCAAATAGGCCAAGCATGTTTTTGTTGACAAATGAATTTGCAGCCACTAAAAAATTATAGCCAAAGGAGGAGTAACTTGTCTTTTTTCTCAGTGCTTTAAACTATATGTAACGAGCCAACCGATAAAACCAGCTTGAGGTATTTAACAGCATCACTAACCGAGGAAAAACATTTATCATTACAGTTAAGTAGTGTCCCTGATATTTCCTTTTTTATCTTTACTGTTAATATCATAAAGACAAAAAGGAAAACGTGAATGACTCCACTGAGCCACTTGGAAATGGGGCCAAAATTCAACATTTTGTGAGACCCTTACAATTACAGCTGTTTCTTTCCCACAGTTTTCTTGTTGCTGTTCTGTCCTTTCCATCCCTTCAAACTTCCTTATTTAACCAGGAAAGACATGGAACTTAATTAGAAAGAGTGAAGTATGGGGCATCTGGGTGGCTCAGTGGGTTAAGAGTCTGACTCTTGATCTCAGGTCTTTTTTTTTTTTTTATGTTTATTTATTTTTGAGAGACAGAGCATGAGCAGGGGAGGGGCAGAGAGAGAGAGAGACAGAGAATCCAAAACAGGCTCCAGGCTCTGAGCTGTCAGCACAGAGCCCAGTGCAGGGCTCAAACCCACGAACTGTGAGATCATGACCTGAGCCCAAGTCAGATGCTGCCTGAGCCACCCAGGTGCCCCTCAGCTCAGGTCTTGGTATCAGCGTTGTGAGTTCAAGCCCCATGTTGGGCTCTGTGGTGGGCATAAAGACTGCTTACAGGAGGAGGGGGGCTGGGGAAGAGGAGGAGAGAAGGAAGAAGAAAGAGAAGAAAGAAGAGGGAACTATCTCAGCATGCTCACTGTGAGAGAACACCAGCAGATCAGACAGTGCTGTGCAGCAATAAAACAGACATGAGACTGAAAGTTGTCTGTTACTTCTTTTAAGAACTTTGCAAGGTAAAACCCCAATATGGGTCTCCGCAGTCTGTCTCTATGGGAACTTTAAAACATCAACACATCTCTTGAAATACACAGTGTTCCTCCTACTGAAACCAACAAACCAGGCTGCATTGGAAACATTCTTCCATGGCTCACTTGTTATCTATTGATCCATATTTACTCTCATGTTTCCTACATTAGGGTTGGGATCAATTAACACTTCTGCCCAGCTGTCCTCATAATAGAAACATGATAATGAGGGGCACCTGGGTGGCTCCATTGGTTAAGCATCCAACTCTTGATTTCAGCTCAGATCATGATTTCACCATTCGGGAGATTGAGCCCCACATCGGGCTCCCCGCTGAGCATGGAGTCTGCTTGAGACTCTCTCCCTCTCTCCCCACCTTGCCCCTCTCACTCTCACTCTCTCCCTCAAAATGAATATATAAACATCAAAAAAAAACCCAACTATGATAATTAACAGTGTGATACAGACCCAGCAGCAGAGAGATGAACGTAGTCAAACAGAGCTTGCAGAAATGAGTTCATGAGGGCACAAACACGCATACGTATGTGTGTGGTGAAGATGCGGTGTTTCAAACATGGGAGAAGGGTGGATGATTTATGTGTCAACATGTATCCATGTGAGGGGGAAAAAAGTAGTTGTGTTCCTACCTCACACCTAGCAATAAAATATATTCAAATGCACGTGACAGGAGAGTCCTAGTAAGGGATCCAGTTCAAGATGGAGAGACAGGAGCCTTCCCCTTCCATGAACACAACCTATCTGCCATGATATGAATCAACTCTCTCTCAAGGAAATCCAGAAACCAGCTGAGTAACTCCTACCCCTTGGTACAGTAACATGCAATTGGGAAGGAACTCACAAATCCCAGCTTCTCTCTTAGGAGTGAAAGGTTGGACCGAAGAACTAGTGCCCCAATTTTTAAGACTTCCACCAGAGAGAAGGGCCCCCAAAACACCTGACTCTGAGAACCGGTGGTGCTGGGTCCACAAGACCCACGAGGCTATATATAGCCAATGAGCAGGATCACAAGGAGTCACTGTGGCTGTCCTCCCAGGGCATAGGTGGCTCAGCACAGAGGCAGTAGGCCGAAATGCCTATCTCCCAGTCTTGCCACGAAAGAGGCCTACCTGCTCCTCTTAAAAGCTTCATCCTGAGGTTCAGACTTGTAAATTAATACAAAGCTAGGCATTGACTGCAAACTTTTGCAGAGACTGGGGAGGTCAGTGGACACCATCTTTGGGCCCTTGATGGCAATCTTCTCCAGAAACGGAGAGGTCGGTGGACACCATCTGTGGGCCCTGCTTCAGCCAGTTTTAGCAGCTGCCACCCACAGGGCATAGCACTTGATTCCAAAGGACTGTAACAAACAAAAAAACTGGCTATCCCCCCACCCCAGCGCTCAACGCAGAGGGGGCAGACAGAAACACCTATCTCCCAGTCCTTCCCTGAAAGAGCTCTACTTGTGAACTTTGAAAGTTGCTGCCTATTGCTATCTGTTCCCCTCTTAGAACTGCTTTTGTTGTGTCCCAGAGATTGGGGACCACTGTGTTTTCATTTTCATTTGTCCCCGTGTGTTTGGTTTTTTATGTCTTCTTTGATTGCTTTGTTACCCATTGGCTGTTCGGCACCATGTTGTGGAGACGCCACATGTTCGTATTTTTTCCAGTTTTCCTTGTGATCTACTTCTAGTTTCATACCTTTGTGGTCAGAAAAGACGCATGTCATGATTTCCATCAATAGACAAATGGATAAGGAAGATGTGCGTATGTACGCACACAATGGAATATGACGCAGCCATAAGAAAGGATGAGATTGTGCCATTTGTGACAACGTGGATGGACCCGGAGGATATTATGCTAAGTGAAATAAGACTGAGAAAGACAAGTCCCCGTGATTCTACTCCTATGTGTAATCTAAAAAAACAAATGAATAAACAAAAAGCTGAATCACACCTCCGAATACAGAAGACAAACTGACGGTCTCTGGAAGGGAAGACATGTGGTGGGATGGGTGAAATGAGTGAGGAGAAGTGGGAAATACAGGCTTTCAGTTATGGAATGGACAATTCATGGGAATAAAAGGCACAGCATAGAAAGTATAGTCAAGGATATGTAACAGTGCGACACAGTGACAGACGGTATCTACACTTGTGAGCATAGCATAACGTGTAAAGTTGTCAAATCACTATGTTGTACACCTAAAACTAATGTAACATTGTGTGCCAACTATACATGAATTAAAAAAAAAAAATTTTTTTAAAGGAAATGCCGCCTACAGCCCAGCTTCTCATCAGCTTGCATCTAGGTATTCAGACCCTTCCCTTTTGGATGCTGAAAAGTCTTGTCACACCCTCAACTACTGGGAGCCACTAAGAACAAAGGCAACTTGGACAATCACAATGTTCAGAGGAAAACCCAAGAGCTAGGAAGCTAGGGAGCTAGGGCAGGGCTGCATGGTAAGGTTCATCTCCTACAGGAGAGCACTCTCTCAAGGCTGGGGGTGGTGACCATTTTATCTAATACACAGAAACCACAATGAGAGTCAAGGAAAAATAAAGAAACAGAGGAGTATGTTGCAAACAAAAGAAAAAGATAAAACTCAAGAAACAGACCTTAATGAAATGGAGACAGGTGACTTGCCTGAGAAAGAGTTCAAAATAATGGTCATAAAGATTCTCAGTAACCTTGGGAGAATAATGCATGAATAGGGTGAGAATGTCCGCAAAGAGATATAAGCAAGTACCAAACAAAATAGCTGAACTGAAAACTCAACAAATGGGGTTCAACAGAATAGATGAAGTGGAACAAAGGGATCTTTTAATTCATACATGGGGCAATGGAATTCACCCAATGGAAGAGCTAAAAGAAAAAAGAATGAAAAAGATGTAGATTAAGGGACTCACAGAACAACATCAAGCAGACCAGTGTTTGCATTATAGGAATCACAGAACAAAAAGAGGCAAAATGCTGAAAACATCCCTAACCAGGGGAAAGAAACATACATCCATAACCAAGAAGCCCGAGTGTCCCAGTTAAGATGAATACAGAGAGACACATGTAATGAACTTACAGACATTAAAGACAAGGAGAGAATCTTTAAGGTAGTAAGACAAAAACAACTTGTTACATCTAAGGGAACCCCCATAAGCTGAAGGGTGTAGCACAATTCAAAGTGATGAAAGAAAAAAATTCCAACCAAGAATACTCTACCAAGAAAAGATGTCCTTCATGATTTAAGGAAAGATAAGGTTTTTCAGACAAATGCAACAAGTTAATCACCACTAGGCTGGCCTTACAAGAGAGGGTAAAGGGACTTCTTCAAGTGGAAACAAAAGGATGTTAATTAGTAACAAGAAAACCCATGTAAGTATAAATCACATTGGTAAAGGTCAATATAAATTTGGAATACTCTAATGTCATCTTTGTGGGTAATTAGCATATCAACCTGGCATGAAGGTTAAAAAATAAAACTATTACCTACATCCTTTGCGACAGGGCACACAACATAAAGTGATTTATAATTTATACTGTGACGTCAAAACATATAACATGGAGGAGGGCAAAAATGTAAAGCTCAATGTGCATTCTAAATTAAGGTGTTATCAGCTTAAAATAAGATGTTTTATAGAAGCTTCATGGTAATCACCAAGCAAAAACCTGTAACAGATACACAAAAGGTAAAGAGAAAGGAATCTAAGCATACCACTACAGAAAAGTCATCCAGTACCAAAGGAAGAGAGCAAGAGGAGGAACAGACGAATTGTATAACAGCCAGAAAATAACTACAAAATAGTAACAGTAGCTATACTTCCACCAGATAAAATAGACTTTCAAAGACTAACCAGAGACAAACAGGGTCATTATATAATGATAAAGGGGTCAATCCAATGAGGATTAACAGCCAATGAGGATATAACATTTGTAAATATTTATATTATATATATTATATATATGTATATAATTGTATATATACATGTCATATGTAATTATATATTTAGACACATATTTTTGTGTATAATTATATACATTTTTATTTACACTGTATTTGCATATTTCTATATTATATACTGGTATTTGTAAATATTTATTCATGCAACATAGGAGCACCTAAATATACAAGGCAGATATAACAAACCTGAACAGAAAATTAGGCAGTAATAGAGTAATAGTTGTGGACTTCAATACCTTACTTTCAACAATCATCAAGATGGAAAATCAATAAGGAAACACTGGACTGAATCCACACATTAGACCAGACAGACATATACATTTCCAGAACATTTCATCCAAAAGCAACAAAATGCACATTCTTCTCAAGCACAATGGGAAATAATGCAACATAGGTCATGCGTTAGGCCACAAAACAAGTCTTAATACATTTAGGAAGACTGAAATCCTATCAAGTATCTTTTCTGACCACAATGGTATGAAACTAGAAATCAAATATAAGAAGAAAATACTAGAAAACTAACAAATGTGTGGAGGTTATATAACACACTTCTGAACAACCAATGGGTCCAAAAAGAAATCAGAAGAGAAATGTTAAAATATGTACAGACAGGTGCACCTGGGCAGCTCAGTTAAGTGCCCAACTTGTGATTTTGGGTCAGGTCACATCTCACAGTTGTGGGATTGAGCCCCACATTTGGCTCTGCCCTATGTGTGGACCCTGCTTGGGATCTTCTCTCTCTCCCTGTTCCTCTGCCCCTCCACATCTCATGTGCGCTCACTCTCAAAAAAAAAAAAAAACTGTCTACAAATTAAAGTGGAAATACAACATACCAATGCTTATGGGAAACAACAAAAGCAGTTCTCAAAGGGAAGCTGATTGCAGTAAGTGTCTACGTTAAGAAACAAAAAAGATCTCAAAGAAACAACTGACCTTTACACCTCAAGAAACTAGAAAAAGAAGAGCAAACTAAACCTCACAGTTAGGTAATATGAAGGGAAACAATAAAGATCAGAGCAGAAGTAAATGAAATAGAGACTAAAAAATACAAAAGAAGAGCTGAACCTAAGAGTTGTTTCTTTTGAAAAGGTAAAATTAACAAGCCTTTAGTTAGAGTCATCAAGGTAGAAAAAGAAAACAGGGTTCAAAATCAGAAACCCAAGAGATTATAGGTAAAACCACATAAATACAAAAGATCATAAGAGACTACTATGAACAATTATGCCAACAAATTAGACAATCTAGAAGAAATGGAAAAATGTATAGAAACATAGAAACTTGTTATAAAATCTGAACACACTGATTACTACTAATGAGATGGAATCAGTAAACAAAAATCTCCCAACGAACAAAAATTTAAGACCATATGGCTTCACTGGTGAATTGTATCAAACATTTAAAGAATACCAATGCTTCTCAAACTCTTCCACAAAATAGAAGAGGAGGGAATATTTCCAAAGTCATTTTACAAGACCAGTATTATTCTGACATCAAAACCAGACAAGGACACTATAAGAAAAGAAAATTACAGGCCAATGTCCCTGATGAATATGGATGCAAAAACTTCAACAAATGTTCAAGTGGGATTTATCCCTGGAATTCAAGGATGGTTCAACATCTGCAGATCAGTGTGATACACCCTTTTAACAACACAAAGGATAAAAATTAGATGACTGTCTCAGAAGATGCAGAAAAAAGCATTTAACAACCTCATTGTCCATTCATGATAAAAAACTCTGTGGGTGTACAGGGAACATTCCTCAACATAAAAAAAAAAGAAAAAAGCCATACATGACAAGCCGACAGCCAACATTCTACTCGATGAAAACCTGAAAGGGTTTCCTCAGAGATCAGGAATAAGACCAGGACGTCTACCCTCACCACCCTTATTCAACAGAACACTGTGACTCCTAGGCAGAGCAACTAGGCGAGAAAAATAAATAAAGGATACTCATATCAGAAAGGGAGAAATAACACCATCTCAAGTTGCAGATGATAGGATATTATCTTAAAAAAAAAACCCAAAAAACAAAAAAAACCTGTTAGAACCAGTAAGTGAATTCAGCAAATTTTGCAGGTTACAAAATCAACTTAAAAAAATCTGTTGGGCTTCATATACTAATAATGATTCATCAGAAAGAGAAATTTTTTAAAATTCCATTTACAGTTGCATCAAAAAGATTAAAATATCTAGGAAAAAAATTCAACCAAGGAGGTAATGACCTATCCACTGAAAATGTAAGGCATTGATAAAAGAAGACACAAATAAATGCTCACAGATTGAAAGAATAAGTATTGCCCAAAGCAACCAACAGATTCAATGCATATCAAAATTCCAAAGGTATTTTTCACAGAAATAGAACAAACTTAAAATTCATATGCAACTACAAAAGACTCTGAAAAGCCAAAGTGGTCTTGGCTAAGAAGAACAAAGCAGGAGACATCACACTTTCTGATTTTAAACTATCCTACAAAGCTATTATCATCAAACATATCATATTGGCATAAAAATAGATACATAGATCAGTAGAACAGAACAGAAAGCCCAGAAATAAATCATATATGTATGGTCAATTTATGACAAAGGAGCCAAAAACAGTGAGGGGGGAAAAGTTAGTTTCTTTACTAAATAGTGATGATAAGACTGGACAGTCACATGCATAAGAATGAAACTGGACCTCCATTTTACATCATACACAAAATCAACCCCAAATGGATTAAAGACTTGGACATAAGACCTGAAATCATAAAACTTCTAGAAGGAAACATAAGGAATAAGCTTATTGACATTGGTCTTGGCAATGATTTTTTTTAATTTTACACCAAAAGCAAAGGCAATAATAAATACAAAAATAAACAAGTGGGACTACATCAAACTATAAACCTTCTGTATAGCAAAAGAAATCAACAAAATGAAAAGCCAACCAACTAAATGGGATAAAATATTTGCAAATCATGTAACTAAGGGATTAATATCCAAACATATATAAAGGTTTCATACACTTTAATAGTCAAAAGAAACAACAATTTGATTAAACTATGGGCAGAAGATCTGAAGAGACATTTTTCCAAAGATGACACACAGATGGCCAACAGGTAAATGAAAATGTGCTCAACATCGTTCACCTGGGAAATGCAAATAAAAGCACAATGAGATATTATCTCACAACTGTTAGAAGGGCCATTATCAAAAACATAATAACAAGTGTGGTAGGCATGAGGAGGAAAGTGAACCCACATGCATTACTGGTGACGATGTAAATTGGGGCTGCCACTATGCAAAAAGAGTATGGAGGTTGCTCAAAACGTGAAAAATAGAACAATTTTTCTATTGTTAGATAGATAATTGTTAGAACAATTATCTAACAATTCCACTACTGGTTGTTCACCTGAAGGAAATTAAATCACGACCTCAAAAAGGGTTCACTGCAGCATTATTTGTAATAGCCAAGATATGGAAACAACCTAAGTGTCCATCGACCAATGAATGGATAATGTGGTTTATATACACCATAGAGTATTATTCAGCTATAAAAAAAGAATGAAATCATGCCATTTGTGACAACATGGATCAGATCCTGAGAGCGCTATGCTAAATGAATTGTGTCAAACAGAGAAAAAAAAATACTGTATTATCTCACTCTTATGTGGAGTCTTAAAATAAAAACAAATTGAACTCACAGAACAGATTGAGTTTGTCAGAGCAGGGGTTGGGGGGGGGCATAATTTGTGAAAGTGGTCAAAAGGCACAAACTTCCAGTTATAAGATAATTAAGTCCTGGAGATGTTATGTACAGCATAGTGACCACAATTAACAATACTATATTGGATATGTGAAAGTTCCTAAGAAAGTAGATCTTAAAAGTGCTTACCACAAGAAAAAAATTGTAACCATTGATATGTCGGATGTTAACTAACCTTATAACCATTTTGCAATATATACATGTATCACATCATGCTGTTCACCCAGAAATAATACAACATTATAGATCAACTATACTTCGATAAAACTGGAGAAAATTCTAAATACAACCAGTAAATATTCTAAGTGACTTTATGTGGGCTTAGGATAGAAAAAGACTTTCTAAGCATGACATAAAGAGGGAAAATGATAGCACGGACACATAAAATTTTATAATTTCTGTCTATAGAAAGCCAGAAGTAAAATTAGAACAGGAATGACAAGCTAGAAAAAAGTACACAGGTGGCTGACCAAGAGTTGACATTACTATACCCCGTCCCAAAGGGAAAATGCCTTTAGGATGGAACAGGACACTCACAAATGACCCAACCGCTCTCAGAGTTTCAGTTTCTCTCTTGAAAATTAACGATAATGATAACACATGTAAAGAACTTAGTGTTGACCTTGCATTCACAGTTTCTAATAAAAGCGGTGTTATTTATTACTCCGTATGTGTGCGTGTGCACGGAGGCACCTGCACAGACCAACTCTACCAGTTTGCCCAGGATTGATCCGTGGTAAAACTGAAAGCCCAATATCCCAGGAAACTCTTCAGTTGGCAAATTGGGATGACTGGTCACCTGACTTCACACATACATACAAACATAGCAAAAGACCTGAGAGAATGTGCACCAAGGTTTTAACAGGGCTTAACTCTGGGAAGGAATTAAGATTAAATTAAATAAGATTCCTTTTATTTTCTGTTATGCTTAGTTGTGTATTCTAATTTTTCCTATAAACGTGGGTGTATAATAAAAAAATTATAATTTTTTCATTGAATTTAGACCCCAGAAGTTTAAAAAAAATTTTTTTTAATGTTTATTTTTTGAGAGACAGAGTGTGAGCAGGGGAGGGGCAGAGAGAGAGAGAGGGGGTCATAGAATCCGAAACAGGCTCCAGGCTCTGAGCTGTCAGCACAGAGCCCGATGCGGGACTTGAACCCACGAACTGTGAGATCATGACCCGAGCCAAAGTGGGACACTTAACCAACTGAGCCACCCAGGCGCCCCACCCTAGAACTCTTAATAACAGTGGAATGATTTCCAAAATATAGATTGAGTCAGATATGAATACTTCTTGCAATGGGAGAAAAATATTTTGGCCCTGAGACATGATGTGTATCAATTTGCTGGTACTAAAGCAATGTTCCCTGTGCCTGGTTTCTGCCCTTTAATGTCTTGACAATTAGTGTGGGAAACACAATAAAAGTGGTTTAATAAAAGGCAAGGTATGCAGTTAAATTAGCGCACAATGTTTTTAGTGCTGTCAGTAAAAACTGAAGAAGCTCCATGGTTCTGTTGCATTTAATACATTGACCTTTGTGATGTCATCATTTCAATGACTGGGATTTAAATGCTGAAATTTCATCCATTGGTTGCTAGGATTATGTCATTATATAATGAACTTGATGGCACAATGATAGACTTTGTGATCTATACTTGAGAGGTTTTATTTGTATTTAATTTCCTTAAAAATTTGAAGCGTTCCTAACTTAGATACATGCTTTGAAGTGTCTTTCTTGAGGGGAGAGGGGCAAAGGAGGAGGGCAGACGTGGGTCCCAGAACCTTGATGAGAAAAAGAAAAGATACTTTCATTATTCTTTTAGTACGCACGGAGCTGTAAATTCACAGAAGACAGATGTGGCAGGGAAGGACCACCGGGTGGCCGCCTCTTCCTGTGACCAGGAAAAGTTTAGCAATCCACACAAAGGTTCATCAGTACCAGTGGGATCGTCTCGCATTTCCTTATTTAGTGCCAGCAAGCTGTTAATGGCTTGACTAAAGTCTTTCCAGTTATTGTATTTCTGAATACTTCCACATGAGATTTAGAATGTCTGAGTTGTTAAAAGAAAAAAAAATTGGAACACTGGAAGCCCACAAGACAGCCTCTGATTCCCTAGCTCTACTTCTTAGAGCTAAATTCAAAACACAGACACACACACACACACACACACACACACACACACACACACACACAGCTCTTGGCCAGGACCTCATGAAAACAGAGATGTAACCCCATAACTAGGCCCTATTCAGAAACCCGGGCTCTCTGATGGAAACGGCTCACCTATATTCCCAGAGCCCCCTTAGCCATCATTCCAGATGCCTTCAAAACCCTGTCTTCTGAATCCAGCCTGATTCTCAGCCCTATACACTAATGGCCTCAGTCCCCTCTACAGAGAGCTGTCTGCACCCATCACGGTTGGCCTTAACTACAGACCCTCAATCAAGTATCTGGGATTGCATTAATGCTCTATACATTCCTCCCTGGATTTGCCCAAGACAAAGGGTCTCTTTGCAGCAATTGCAACTAATCAAAAACAAATTGAGCTTTGGGCTTTACCGCTCTCAGAAACAAAACAAAACCAAGAGCCAAACCACACCAGAAAATCCTCCTATAGCACCTCAGCAGTGTTCTAGGGACCTTAGGGTTTGCCCTGGGTAGTGCCACCCCTCGCTTCCTGGTGGGAAAGAGAGCAGGTGGGAGGTGGCATCTAAGTGACTCATCCCACTAAAACTCAAGGGGGCAGTTGCTTTTAATAAAAGCTATTGCAACCACTTTCTTTGGCTTAGGGGGCGTTCCCAGACCCTTTGCCCACCCCCTGGTGGCAACTACCTCAACTACCCCAACTACCTCTTTGACCCAGACTCTTCCCAGGGGCTGATATTAATGCCACCAGATGCCCAGAATGTCTTCTAACACACATTTGGAGATCCAAGGTGGAAAAGGGAATCTTGAGTTTTGGTGATCAAGATGAACATGAGTAGAATGTATGGGGCAGGAAGACCTTGAAGATAGCTTATCGTTACCTTGGAGATTCAGAAGTCGGGGTCTTCCAGCAGCTGGTGCGGGCAGAATGTACATTGTGTTTGGAGGTAAGCCCAGACTCACAAATCTCCCCGACTCCCTCCCCCAGGGGCCCAGCATTAGCTATGGAACTCCTTATATGTGTATAGGGATAGCTTCCTTAATACCGACCAGCTGTTAGGTTAACAGTGGTGCCAGGGATGGCAGGGGACCAGCAGGAATGGAACAATGATTGATACAAAAGGGAGTGTTCTGGCTAGTGAGCTATGGTGAGTCATTACAACTGAATTCTGTTAGGAATATGTAGCGCATGTGTCTTTTAGTAAGGGGCTCTAGTCTGGAGTTAATATTAGAGTATCAATTGATAGAATCCACATGGCTGATCATCTGTATACAGTGGACAGATGGAACCAGACTTGGAAGGTCTAGAACAGTCAGCTGTTCGGTCCGACAACAGAATCACCTAGGATATTATGACTATAGATCAATGGGCCTCCTCCTCTGCCTACTGAATCATAATATTCAGAGGTGGAACTTTAGCACAAAGCTTGAAAACAATACTTTTTGAAACCTCACAAGAGGCACAGCCAAGGTGATGAACTATTGTTCAAGATCAATGCTCTCCAAAAGTGGGAGACAAAATAGGGACTAAGTTCTGGTATTACGTGGCCAGACTGTAGAAGTATTATGTGGCCAGATAATCTAGGACATATGGGACCAGGTAACCTATGGAGCGGTTATATGCTTAGCTAATCTGTGAACGTGTTTGAAGTTAGAAATCCATCATTTTCAAAGGTTTTAAAATAGATACTCAACCATATAACCTTGTTCTGGTCAGCTTAGTCCAGCCAGATAGAAAACACTTATTCCTAAGCAGTTCACTTAGGAAGTTAAATAAAGTTGAATCAATAGGATTGGAGTCACTGTTTTTCTTTTTTTAATGTTTATTCACTTTTTGAGAGACACAGAGAGAGCATGAGCGGGGAAGGGGCAGAGAGAGAGGGAGACACAGAATCTGAAACATGAACTGCGAGATCCTGACCCGAGCCAAAGTCGGACGCCCAACCGACTGAGCCACCCAGGCGCCCCTAGAGTCACTGTTTTTCTGACCACACTTGAGTAAACAGACCAATGGTTTGTAAACACTCGCTATCAGAACATGAGCAACCAGTGGCAACAAGGCTCTGTTCTGACAGTAATGACAA
The DNA here is from genome assembly GCF_027475565.1 of Acinonyx jubatus. Taxonomy (NCBI): domain Eukaryota; kingdom Metazoa; phylum Chordata; class Mammalia; order Carnivora; family Felidae; genus Acinonyx; species Acinonyx jubatus. The sequence goes on along the minus strand of NC_069387.1, from coordinate 14,286,965 downwards.
GGGAAGGACAGTGGAATGGTGGGCACTCTAAGAAAGCTGAGTCCTTGGAAAAAAAATGTGACCACTACAGGTAACACGTCAATGAACAGAGTCAACTTTCTCTGGATGATTTCCACAGAGAAAGCAAGGAAAAAGATGGTATCTGAGTGAAATCAATCCAGGGTATAAGATTATGAACATCAGCTCTTTTGCCAGCCACATACATCCCTATCCATGAACATGGGAGCTTGGGTAGACGAACAGATCGTAGATAGTCTACATTACCACTACTTCCTTCTTTGAGCACAATGTCCAATAATTAGGTCACATTTCATTTTAAAGTTCCTGGTATTAAGTGCTCAGTTTGATCGAGAGGAGAATGGGTTCTGACGGTCCAAATTCTTCTGAATAAATCAGTGAGTCAATCAATGGACATGTCCAGTAGTTGGCAACATAGTGTAATGTCATGGCAGACTTAAGGCCACTAAAAGTCTTGTTGGATAACATTTAAGTATCTTTTTTTCAAGTTTATTTGAGAGAGAGAGAGAACACACATGTGCAGGGTGCGGGCAGAGAGAATCCCAAGCAGGCTCTGCACTGCCTGCACAGAGCCCGATGCAGGGCTCGAACTCATGAACCATGAGATCATGACCAGATGATCTCATCCCAAAACACCCTCACAGACACGCTCAGAAGCCTTGACCAAATACATGAGCATACAGCCTAGATGACTTGCCACGTAAAATTAACCACCACAGTGCCAAGTGGGCACCCTAATGAACTTAGAAGGCCACAGATCCTCAAGTGTCAGATATAGGGGTGTTCTTCTTCCCCCCAGGTTGTAGATGGGTGGCTGAATGAAGCAGGCATCGATGGGCCCCAAACCAAAAAAACACACCAACCTAACCAGGATGGTATTCATTCCCTCTGGAAATCACAGTGTAGGGAATAATGAGAAAACCTGATGGTGCTAGTTGAAAGTCCTTGTTTCCAGCGCATGTTAGCATAGGGTCCCAAATGAGAATAGAGGGACACACGTCATGTTCTCAATGCATTAAAGCAAGGTATAGGCAGTGTTAGGACGAAGGAGGAGGGGAATCTCACACGGTTAAACCCCCTTCTGCTGGATTATTTGCCCTTAAAGGCTTTGAAGGCTGTATCCCAGGCTTTGGCTTACCATTTGTTTTCCCAAAAATCAAACTAAAATACCTCTGGAAAAACTCTTACTCCTATTATGGATCACATCCACCTTTATGAGTTTCACAGGAGCACACACAATTGGCAGACCGTCTATCTTGTACAAGAACTTGGCAAAACAACACTATTGTGACTCCATTCAGAGTCGTTAAGGTTACCACGGTCTCTCTACTGAAAAGTGATCCTCGCAGAGCCAGTAAAATCAACCACGGTAGCAGAGAAGCCACTGTTACTACCACTGAGTGAGCTACGGTCAGGGGCCTTGTCACACACTGGGGGCTTTGAAGTTAAGGAGTTCCAAGTTTGGCTCTTCCAAGCAAACCAAACTGGCTAGGGATAGCACCCATAGGACTTAAAGGAAACTAGAGCAGGCCTAAGAGAAATGAAGCAGGGGACAACGTAATGGATCCTCATCTGCACCCCCTCCAATAGATCACAAACTCCTAAACGTGGGGGCTTTGTCTTGTTCTCAGCCGAATGCCTGGAATCTGGCACGTAACAACCTGTGCTCGGCGAACACGTTAACTGGCTGAGCGATGGACTGATTAAAGTCCAAAGCAGTTTTCCTCAAAGTATGACACATCATCATAGTGGTCAAGAAAGAATGGGACTGGTTTTTTGTTTTTTTGTAGGAAAACTGGAATGTTATCAGAGTGATTAATTTTGAAAGGAACGTATGCATAAAACGGCCACCATCTTGGCATGTCTGCTTGTCTCTCTGTCAAGTGCGACTGGCCTGGCACGTTTGCTTAGCGCCCAGATAATGCTGGGGGACATATCTGATAGGTAAATATGGCAGGCTAGGTGGCCCCCAACTTATTCATTCCAACAGCCCTTTCTCTTCCTAGCAAAGGACAGAAGCTCCTGGAACATCTTAACCAGGTTGCTCAATCTGCCTGGAAGTTAACTTCTCGAGGGTAGAGACCATGTATCTCATCCCCAGCACATAGCATATTGCCTGACATCCACGGGAATGTGCTCAGGCGATAGTTATCCGATGCTTATGTTCTTGGTTCTTTCCTGCCAAGCGAGGAGATTGGAGCATAGTGGAATTTCAGGAAGCCCGTGATAACAGAAAGCTGGTGAAGCGAGCAAAGATCATTACAGTGGAATACCAGAAAGAATTAAGAGTAGCAGAGGACATTGGCAGAGACATTAACACTTGAAGAGAGTAACCAGAATATTGAATAGCTGGGGGTAATCAGAAAACAAAAGGGAAGAAAGAGAGACTAGTTAAAGTGAGTAGTTATTCTGCCCAAGTATAAAATGTACTATTATGATCTACATAAAAAGATGGAGAGCAAGAGACTGGATTTTTAGAGAATTTCAAAGAACATGGAAGGTAGAGGTGCCAATCCTGAAGAGCTTACACAGTATATTTTTTCGTTAATAACAACCTGGACCAAGTGTCATAATAAGAAATATTAATTTCATCATCTGGGATTATCATTAGCTTGGGTAACTTACATGCATATTTCCCTTCAATAATGCCTAAAATATAAATATTGTAATATTCTGTGTTATGTATAAATGTTATATATTTACAACATTTCTCTTTTGTAAACTGCTAAGATATACATAAAACCCCCACAAGTATATTGAAGTTTCTTGTCAGCTGCAAACAAGAATTATCATTTTTAAAAAATGAATTTAGTCCTTGCAAATGAGTAAGTCTCAAGGTCACCATTTTGAACGCTGCTGAAAAATCTCCAGTTCCTCTCCAAACTTACAACTCTGAGCAGACCAAAAGGTGTATGTAACTTATTTTACTGAAGAAGGGTTTTTGTTCACAGTGACTAAATATATAGAAATGTACTTAGGTTTTTCATAGAAAAGTTAATGTGTACTTCCTAAAATTGAAATTAAAATTCACAAATAATACATAAAATTTTAACTCTACTCACATTTCAAAGAGAAATTGAATTTTGTTTGCCTTGAAAAGGAAAATAAGATGATGACAAGGCCTTTGTTACAGTGAAGTTAGTGTCAGGTTAATATTTGACGTTTATTCGATTTTGACTTCTCTTTAGGTGCTGAAAATTCTAATATACAGAACTTAGAGGTGTTTGACAAAATCAGAAAAGACTAGGCTTGTGTCCAGATTCACTGAAACCTCCCAGTTCTTTGAACTGAATTATGCCCTATGATTTCCTATGTCTATGAAATGACCTTAGGCAAAATCTATATCCTGATATCCTCAAAGAATTTTTTTAAGTGTATTTATTTATCTGAGAGAGAAAGAGACAGCATGAGTGGGGGAAGGGTAGAGAGAGGGAGAAAGAGAGAATCCCAAGCAAGCTCTGAGCTGCCCACGCAGAGCCTGACGCAGGTCTCCAACCTAGGAAACTGTGAGATCATGACCTGAGCCCAAACCAAGAACTGGATGCTTAACTGACTGAGCCACCCAGGTGCCCTGAAGATAAGAATTTTTAAAAAGGAGAGGAGCCACGGGGCACCTGGGTGGCTCAGTTGGTTGAGCACACAACTCCTGATGTTGGCTCAGGTCATGAACTCATGGTTCGTGAGATCGAGCCCTGAGTCGAACTCCATACTGACAGTGTGGAGCCTGTTTGGGATCTTCCTCTCCCCTCCTCTCCTCTCCTCTCCTCTCCCCTCCTCTCCCCTCCTCTCCCCTCCTCTCCCCTCCTCTCCCCTCCCCTCCCCTCCCCTCTCCTCTCCTCTTCCTTCCTTCCTTCCCTTTCTTTCTTCCTTCCTTTCTTGTTTTTCTTTCTCTTTCTTTCTTTCCTCTCTCTTTTCTTTCCTCTCTCTCTTTCTTTCTCTTTCTCTCTCTCTGTCCCTCCCCTGCTTGTGCTCTCTCTCAAAAATAAACTTTTTTTTTTTTTTTTAAAGGAGAGGAGTCATAAGCAGAGACCTCGGACTTGCCTATTCCTACCCATCAAGGACTTTCTCCACACCACTCTGCTATGTCCCTATGGAATAGCCAAGAAGGACCTCAGGGAGAGGGACAGGGAGAGGGACAGCAACCTAGTGTGGTCTGAACCATTTCACCCCAGAAGCACCATAACATCATGGTTGTGTTTTGTGGCATACTGTTCCATTACAAGGCCATCGTGAACAAACTAGGTGGGCTGGTTTTTTGACAATCACATTCGTTCCCATCAAAAACTATGTTCCAAGTTCCATCCAACTCAAAAAAAACTGGCTTTGAGGGCACAGTCTGTCCAGAGCCTAGGCACTGCTTGTATGTCAAGTTATACTTGCACTAGACATGAATTTCACCCTCATTAGTTTTAATAGAACAGGGCAGAGATTCAGATATATTTTCTTCCCATGGGAATAAATATATGATTTATGCCCATCTATGTCCCACTTGTCAGAGACAGTGGTTAATATTTTTTAAAACATAGAAATGGAAGGTAAAATCTTCTAACCACTTCTGTTTTTACCACGGGAGCCAGACATCTATTTTCTTAATATTTTGTTCTAAGAGGAGAGCGGAAGGCTGCCGTTTTCACTATTATTCCACAGGCATCTTGGGCCAACAAAGCTAATAGGGAAACTGAAAACTACGTGGTTATTTCCTAACAGAGCGCTCAATTCTCTCCAGACTGTGTCTTCCCTATTTGGTAAAAGTCTGTGCTACATCTCAGCTGATTGCTGATTAGCTTTGGTCTTGAATCCTCAGAGGGTGATAGCTGCATGGAACATGAAATTGGACATGGAGGGAACGTCCTTGGATGTGTGCTCACCCTTAGATAGAATGCAATTTCCGGTACATTTTCAAGTCCTAATCACATCACTATTACCTTCACTCGTAGCTACTGGTTACTGAGAATGAAGCTGGGCTTTTGCATTTACTGGGTAGGACGTGATTAACTGAAGGCATACAGACTCATGTCTTGCCTCTCACATTATTATAATCTAGTGGTGTCTCATGGTCCCACCGAAAGGACAAACTTTCATGACAGCAAGCTCTCTGTGTTTGTGGTGGCAGGCCTCCAAAAGAGTGTTGTTTGGCAAAAACAGGAGTGTTTTTAGCAACAAAATCCAACACAACTGTAGGCTACAATCTGAAACCAGCATACTGTGGGCCAATTAACTAAGCATCTGTTACATCTGACCCCAAACTCTTACCCCACAGTCTTATCTTCACGTGTGAAACCGAGCAATCCCTGGGCTAGGTGGATTTTATCTTTTTTTTTTTTCACCTAAGTCAGAGATTCAAGTGTGTCTGCAAATGTTCTCTGAATGTTCAAAGCTTTCTAGATCAGTTAGTGGCGGGGCGGGGAAAGGGGTGGGGGGCTCCTAGTTTCTAGCGAAATTTGTTTTGAAAAACCTCCGTATTGAAAATTTATGCACCTAATATAAAAATTATTTTGTATCGGATGGCACGCGTTCCGATGAAACTAAAAGAAACTCCAGCTCAAAGTGACTTAAACAATAAAGAGTATTTACGACTCACATCACTGAAAAGCTGAGGAGCCAGGCAGATGTAAGGCGCGGTTGGGCCAGAACTCTGGCTCCATTTACCTCTGCTTCTCGTGGTGCCTCCTGCATGACGCCGGCCAGCAGCAATCAGGGCAGGTGCGTGCTTCCTCCTTCCTAATCTGGAGGAAAAGACTCGCGATTGGTTGACACCTGAGCACTAACCTCACCCCTACCAATCATGTGGCCAGAAAGATGTTACAGGCTAGCTGGCTAGCGCCAATCAGAGCCTATCCTGACGTCCATCCCACCTGAAATGCCTGAATGTTCTGTAAGGTGGGGGAGAGGGTCAGAAGGTAGAGGGGGTGCGAGGTCCCCCATGGAAATAGGAAAGACAAGGGATGGATGCCATGCCACATAAGCAACTATAGAATGCCAACTGCATCATTTTCCTTAGAAAAGAACTGCTTTTTCTTTTCAGAATTATAATAGACATTACAGATACATACATAGTCTAAGGAGCATGTACTTTTTTAGATTACAGAAAGACAGAACCAGGATAGTATTTACCTACCCCCAAAGAACAATTTTTACCAATGTTTATAACGGTTAGGGAGCCAAGCGTTGTGGAAACTGAGCCCTTGGGTTTAAATTGCGTCCCCATCACTGACTAGCTGCATGACGTTGGGTAAGTCAGTCAGCATCTGTGTGTCAGTAAACGAGGATAACAATAGCGGCCACATCATCAGGACTAAGTGGGATCACACAGGCAAATAATGCTTGTAGCAATAATAAGTGCTTCCTGGTTGTCGCCCACCCGTTAGACAGCAGCTTCTGCCTGGGCAGGGACCCCCCCTGCCTTATCTCCTGCTGTAATCTCAGCGGCCAGTGTAGCCGCGTGTTGATAAATATTTTGGGGTAGAAGGAGGTAATCCCTCTCCTCTGTCTCTCTCCAAACGTAAAGAAGAGGAAAGGGTTAAGAAAATGAGAAGCCGGTACAGCTGGAGCAAGTTTTTGGTTGAAAGCCAGCACTAAACTCCAGGAGGAATGGGGTTTGGAGTCGTAGATTTGCTGTGAGTGCTATTGGAACAGCGCAGCTGACGGAGTCTGGAAGGGAAGAGGTCGAAGTGTTTGTTGAATCCCACGGCATGGGCTTCTTCCTTTTTTGTTTTTTTCCTTTGGAGCCCGAGAAGCCAAGGATGAAGTTGGCTCATCTGGTTCAGTAACATAATCTTAAAATGAAAAATCTGGGAGTCTCTCTGTGGGAAAAGGGAGAACAAGAGGATTCAAAGGAAAAAAGACAATAGAGGATTTAATCCAAAACATCTAAAAGCAAATATTGTTTTCAGGAGTTTTCAGAGATTGCCTACAAAGGGAGAAAGAAATTGATGACTAAGGGAGAGAGAGACGAAGCTGTGGAGACCTCAAATACAGGGACGGCACACGCATCCTTTATGTATACCTGCAGGAGTGCCTGGGGGGCTCAGTCCCTTAAGCAACGGACTCTCTGATCTCCGCTCAGGCCATGATCTGTGGAGCCCCGCCTCAGGCTCTGAACCTGCTTGGGATTGTGTCTCTGCCTTTCCCCTGCTCATGCACTCTCTCAATCTCTCGATAAGAAACAAACTTGAAAAAAGAAAAAAGCAAAAGGTATACCTGCGGGGATTCCTCATTCATACACATAGACCTGCTTCATTTTGAGCCCTCCCCCCGCCCCCAACCTTCCTTACCTCCTGGGCTTCTGCCAAGACGTGGCAAAATATGAACTGCGAACATGGGTGCATGAGAAGAAACTAAACTCTCCTCCCAAGATAAAGCAAAAAAAAATCCACTTTGCGGGCGGAGGGGGTGCCTAGGTGGCTAAGTCGTGTGGTCTCTCTCTCTCTCCAAAATTAAATGAGTAAAACACATTTTTAAAAAATTCACTTGGGAATATTCAGAGACACAACGTAAGATAGAAGCTATAGGGAAGATATAAAAAAATACATAATTTTGCATGTTTGTTTTAAATAGACTTTTAAATTTAGGATAGTTTTTGATTTGCAGAAAATTTGCCAAACAAAATAGTACAGAAAGTCTCTGTAGAATACTCTGTGCCCAGTGTCCCCCATTGTTAAGAGCTTACATTAGGTACCGTCCATTTGTCAGACTTACCAAACAAATTGATACGTTACTAATCGAATCGCGTACCTTATTCCGATATCTTTCATTTTTACCCAGTCCTTTCTCTGTTCCAGGCCACCCAGGGTACCACATCACACTCAGTTGTCATGTCTGAGGCTCCTCTAAGGGGTGACCTTTTTTAGGCTGCTTCTTTTAGCCGACCTTGACACTTTGGAGGAATACTGGCCAGATATTTTGTAGAGTGTCCCTCAATTTGGGTTTGTCTGATGGTTTTCTCTTGATTACACTAATCCCAGTGGAATTATAGTTTTGGGGAAGAAGACCGCAGAGGTAACTATGGTCATGAAATGACTCATCACGTCATGTCAAAGGTACACTATCAACATGAATTTCCACTGATGATGTTAATCTTCTGAACATTTACCCCCTTTCCATACTGGGTACAAGGTCACTGCATACAGTCCACACTTAATATATATATCTTCCATATATATATATTTATATAAATATATATATATATTTTAATTCTTCCATATGGGAATTTGTCTCTTCTCCCCACTTCTTTACTTTTCAATCATTTATTTATATCACTATGGACTTGTAGGAGTCTGCTGGGGCTGCCATTACAAAATACCACAGACTGGATGACTTAAAAAGAAATTTATTTTCTTACAGTTTTGGAGGCAGGAAGTCTAAGATCAAGGGAACGGTAGGGCTGGTTTCTGACGAGACCTCTCTTCTTGGTTTGCAGATGGCCATCTTTCACTGTATCTTTACTTTCCTCTGTGCACATGCAGAGAGAGAAAAAGAGAGCAAGGGAGAGAGATTGAGATCTGGTGTCTCTTCCTCTTCTTATTGGGTTAAAGTCCTATGGAGTTAAAGTCCCGCCCATATGAGCCATAATTTACCATCTTAGAGGCCCTATTTCCAAAGGGGGGCCTGTCCCCGGGGGGGGACAGGGCTTCAACATACGAATTTGGCAGGGCTTGGGGGAGGGCACAATTCAGTCCATAACAGGGATTATGATGATTTCTTTTATACTTTGGGTTGTAATCCAGTACTATATTATTTATTTCGTTGTCCAAGTGGCCTTTGGGAGCTCTTTAAGTTGACTCTCGTGTCTCCTTGACACGCCCCCATCTGTTTGTTTGTTGAATCCTCCCTTATTTTCTACACTACAAGACATTCCAGTTTGGTCTTACATATTGCCTCCCCCAGCCCTAGAACAGCCACTTCTCCAAGGGGCCCTGACTCCTTTTATTGGAGAATGATGTCAGACACACAGGCTGGTCCCTGGGTCTGCTTGTGGCTACTAGGTGTTGTCTCGAGGCCCACATAGTGATAGCACTTGTTTGAACATCCCTTATGTTGATTTTTCAAGGAGTCTGATGATAGTTTCCTACCCCACATCTAGAAAATAGAAATGAAGTAGTAGAAAAAACTAAGTTACTGAGAATCAGAGAGACATTCTGTGATTTATCCTCAAGTTTTACCACTTGCAGACATGTGACCTCCTGCAAGTTACTTAAGCCCATATTCCTCATTTTTAAAATGGAATATTTAAAAATATGTTGAAGATATTATATATATATATATATACACATATATATATAGAGAGAGAGAGAGAGAAAGGAGAGAGAAAGGGAGATAGAGACAGAGAGACAGAGAGAGAGACAAAGAGAGACAGAGACAGAGAGACTACATATATATAGATACACACACACACACACACACACACACACACACACACACACGGTAAAGCGAAGCATCAAGTTCATGACCAATAAATATTAGTAACCCCTTAGGATGCAAGTCACCTAATATTTCTGCAATTTGGACCTTTGAGCAAGAGATAAATGCTTTGGTAAATATTCTTCTCCGCTGGCAAAATCTAATGCAAGAATCAGTTGACTTATTTATCAAGATTCTCTCCTGTATTTCAAAACAACTATTGGACAACTCTATATGTGTGTATAAATATTGTCTCAAATTCAAAATATCTGAGACTAAATCATTTTCCCTAAACTAAGTCCCACATTAGAATTTTACATTTCTAAAAGGAGCCACGTAATTCACCCAAATTATCTAGACTCAGACTCTGGTAATGCCAGAGTAGATATTTCAACTAACCCTCCTGCTAAGTATAATTTTAAAAACTTGACAAAGTATTTTTTTCCCTTAGTCTTAAAGACATTGGAGCATTTATAAGTCACTAAGGAATTGTCGAGCCAATGTCCAGAAGAGTTGGTAGCCAATATCAATGGCCATGTTTCCCCAAAAGAATCTTCTATTTTTCTTTTTTAAAATGTTTTTATTTATTTTTGAAGGGGAGAGAGAGACAGAGCATGAGTGGGGGAGGAACAGAGAGAGAGGGAGACACAGAATCTGAAGCAGGATCCAGGCTCTGAGCTGTCAGTACAGAGCCCAATGCGGGGCTCGAACCCATGAACTGTGAGATCATGACCTGAGCTGAAGTCGGACGCTTAACTGACTGAGCCACCCAGGCGCCCCGAATCTTCTATTTTTCTAAAGGACTATACTATGAGAAGGTCAAACATACCCTAATTGGAGTCTCAAAACGAGACAACTGTGGTGGCACCCGGGTGGCTCAGTCAGTTGAGCTCCTGACTGCAGCTCAGGTCATGATCTCATGGTTCGTGAGTTCAAGCCCTGCATCAGGCTCTGTGCTGTCAGCACAGAACCCAGCTTGGATCCTCCATTCCCCTCTCTCCCTGCTTCCCCCCACCTACCCTCCCTCTCTCCAAAACTAAAATAAAAATATTATTTGAAAAAAGGAGGTAAGAATGGAAACACTTGAAAACATAATAGCCAAGAGGTTTTTTTTAAGACATTAAACCAGAGATTCAAAGTTAAAACTCAAAAGTATAGAAGCATAAATTTTTAAAAATCACAACTACACACATCACACTAAAAACAGAACTTTTGACTAGCGACAGCCATTGCCTTGTATCACCTTACTTCTTTTGTATTTTTTTAATATAATTTTTTAATGTTTATTTATTTTTGAGAGAGACAGAGACAGGGCATGAGTGGGGGAGGGGCAGAGAGAGAGGGAGACACAGAATGCGAAGCAGGCTCCAGGCTCTGAGCTGTCAGCACAGAGCCTGACGCGGGGCTCGAACTCACAAACCGTGAGATCGTGGCCTGAGCCAAAATCAAGAGTCAGACGCTGAACGGACTGAGCCAGCCAGGTGCCCCTGTACCACCTTAATTCTAATCTTTATTTTTTCACATGTAGACTAATTATGTACCAACTATCCTCTGTTTTTCCCTCCTTTACATAACTTTTAAATTAATATGCCTAAAACATCATTTGTTACCCAAAAACACCTCAAGATTTTTTTGATAACCTCTCTCCAAACTGCTTTTGCCCAAAGGAGTATTAATTAAGAAAGCTCAACCACGACAGAAGGGCACAGTGCTTAAGAGTATGATCATCTCCAGGGGTGCCTGGGTGGCTCAGTCAGTTGAGCCTCCGACTTTCACTCAGGTCATGATCTCATAGTTGACGAGTTTGAGCCCCGTGCCGGGATCTGTGCTGACAGCTCGGAACCTGGAGCCTGCTTCGGATTCTGTGTCTCCCTCTCTCTCTGCCCCTGCCCTGCCCCTGCCCTGCTCCTGCTCTGTCTCTCTCTGTCTCAAAAATAAATAAACATTAAAAAAAAAAATTATGATCATTTCCAGGTTAGGGTCCGGCCCACAGTGAGTGCCTGAGTACTCCTTGGTGAAGGGTAGGCACATGTGGATAATTGAGAGGAAATGATGTCATTCTATAACCAATTAGAAGTGTAAGTAATAATAGTGACTAACACTTACATTGCTTTTCTTTTTTTAATTGCTTATTTGTTTATTTTTGAGAGAGAGGGAGAGAGAGAGAATCCCAAGCAGGTTCTGTGTTGTCAGCACAGAGCCTGACATGGGGCTCAATCTCACGAACCCGTGAGATCATGACCTGAGCCAAAATCGAGAGTCGGATGCTTCACGAGCTGAGTCACTCAGGGACCCCTTATTTCTTTTCATATGGGCTCTCCTATAGGTTTATACATTTCGACTCTTTGAATCCCCATAAATCTTTGTGATATACTGTTAGAATCTTCATTTAGCAGTTGGGGAAACTGAGGCATAGAAGTGGTAAGTAACTTGCCCAAAGTCTTGCAGGTAAGTGGCAAATTTAGGCTCTGGACCCAGATATCTGGCTCTGGAATTCATGCTCTTCATGCCTATGTTATGCACGGCCTCAACACGTATGAACTGGTTTTCAAAGAGAATCATACCATGACTGAGCTCATGGCAGAAATTTAGGGTTCAAGACAGAAATGTTCACTATGTTTAGGGTTAATCTGTCACCTTGCAAGAGTAAGATGAAATGTGTGAGATCACACAGGGACTAAGGGCTGGACACCAATCCCAACATTATTATTAAAAGAATCACAATTTAGAATACATCTCTTTCTGGGACTACCGTTATTTCCCTGATTTTGTATGATAATAAGCAGTGACAAAAGTTTTTCAAGGATTTTACAGGAAGTTACTCTACGACCTACCTCGAACAAGTAAGTCCTCCTTGCAAAGCAGTTGAAAACTGGGCTAAGCGTAATCCATTTGGTTTACTTTTCTCCTTCCAGTAACGCTATTTGGCATCTTTCTTTTCCCTTTATGAGGGTATTTGAGCTTTCATCTGCTGGTTTTAATTTAACTTGTCATATTTCTATTTTTTTGTGCATGTGCCCAGAGGCCTTTGGGAAAAGGACATATTTTTTAATAATTCAAAACAATAAAAACCAGAAAGGTCAACTTAAGTCAATTAGTCACGTTTTAAGCAATCTAAGTAGAAGACAAGAAATTCACTTCCAACCTTCAACTTGTTCTCTTGAAGGCTGCTAACACTGGAAATAGACAAGGGCATTCCTGAACAGAGGGAATTGAAATGATCAAGGCCATGGGCATGGGTAACTCACTGTTGTGGTAAGGAGGAGACTTTTATGTAATGCACAGATGACAAAATACACTGGAATTCTAGGAGCACCGAATGCCCTAACTTGATTCTGTATACACCAGTGAATTCTACTAAAACTGACCTTTTCTTTTTTTCAAGCTTCTTTATTTTGAGAGAGAGGGAGAGAGAACCGGGGAGGGGCAGAGGGAGAGGGAGGCACAGAATCCGAAACAGGCTCCAGGCTCCGAGCTGTCAGCACAGAGCCCGACGCGGGGCTCGAACCCACAAACTGCGAGATCATGACCTGAGCGGAAGTCGGACGCTTAACCCGACTGAGCCACCCAGGCGCCCTGACCGTATATATTTCTTCAAGTCGTGGCCTGAAGAGTCCGTTTCATTCTCTGGTTTGTCACATGGCTGTATTCTTTTAGGAAAAATATCTCATAAGAGCTTAACCACCTTATATTTTAGAATATAAAATATTCACCCCCATTATCCTCTAAGCACACCTTCTTAGTTTTGCTCCTGACGCTTATCAGTTTAAAAATCCATTAATTATATTGTTACCAGGTTGCTACCTTGTCTGCCACCTACCTCGTCACTAGATCACAGGCTCCATGAAGGGAGAAACTATCTCAGCTCACGACTCTATCTCCAGCACTGACACAGCACCAGAGACATAGCCCCAGCTCATACTTGGTGAACGGTTGACCTTCCTTCCATCCTTATCTCTCTTCTTTTTTTCTTTCTTGCCTAATGATTTGCAAAGCTGTAATGGGGGGGGGGGGGAAGATGGTGATGACTGTAGGAGAGATCCACGCAGTTTGGGGAAACACTTAAATGAAAAAAAAGTCATCTAAATGGTTGTGAGATGAAACCACTTTTCCTGAGAAATTTCCATAGGATCACAGACACTAGAGGGCAGTCCTAGGCACCCTTGTGGTGTCTTCCAAAGGGAATACACACAGCAATCTAGCCTGGGGTTTAAAATACACTCATACTAATAAACCAGATGCCCCAGCATTCCCCTCCCCCTGAAACTGGAGGACTTCCTCCATGGCTTCCCACCGACTTTAGGAGAGCGTCGATGCCTCCCCTGAGTCCTTCAGCCTTCCCCAAGGGCTATATGAAGGAGGTGTCTGGCTGCTTCGGGCCATAGGTGCTGTCTCTGGCCCACACCATTGCTCCTTTGTCTTACCCTGGGTCCACGGGAAAGCCTCTGCCTTCAAGTCCTGGTGCAATGACCTACATGTTTGTGTCCTCCCCCCGCCCCCCAAATTCATATGGTGCTAGCTCCCAGTGTGATGGTGTTAGGAGGTTACCTTTGGGAGGTAATTGGGCCGTGAGGGTGGAGGCCTCATGAGGAGGATCCAAGTCCTCCAGAAGGAACCCCAGGGACCTCCCTCACCCACGTTTGGCCATGTGGCCATGACAGAAAACAAGAAAAAGGCTGTCCACGACCTGCTAAAGGGCTCTCACCAGAACCCAGCCGTGCTGGCAAACCAATTTCGGACTCTCAGCCTCCAGAACTGTGAGAAATAAATTTCTGTTTGTGATAAGCCACCCAGTCTGCGGTATTTTGTTTTGGTAGCCCAAAGGGACGAAGTCATCGGGCATGTGCACAGGTGGGGAAATTGGCTCGTTCCCCATTTTAAGTGACCCACTTTCCCCAAGACTAGCGGGGTACTTGCCCTGAACCACGTTACGGTGTTAACCTTATTGAAATTTAATAATAATCACAAGCCCCCTGGATATATCCCGACAGCCTTACTTGGCACTGGGGACGTGGGTGGCAAACATAAGCTCTGGGAGAACTGGATTCCCAGTTGCCATACTCCAAGTTTACAGCTAAGATGTTGTGAAGTTCCCCCCAGAAGTTTGCTTTAGTCACTGCGGCCAGTAGTAACCTAAAAGGCCCACCTCACCAACCCATCAGACAAGCGTAGGTTGGATTCAGGAGCCAAGGGTGTCCCTGGGGCTTTGCCTCTTAGGAAGATTTCTTTAGGCCCAAATGTCAAGGATATGAATGAGCACTATTTTCCTTAGTTACCTTTAGAGGAAGATGCGTTTTATTTATTTTTATTTTTGTTTTAAGCAGAGCCGTATTTAAAAAGGCTCATTCTAAAAAGAGATCAAGTCAGAGTCTGTTTTTGACTAGTGGGAATTTTCGTTCAGCTAAACTATTGGCTGTGCTTGAAAATATGCCAACACGGGGACCATGTCTGCAGCGCTTTGAACTTAAAAGCGGCTAGTAAAGTGGTGAAGGGAGATCACAAAAGAGAGCTGCAAACAAAATTACCAAAAAGATAATTACTGTAGGGAGAGTCGCCCTCCAGGTACCAGAACAGAAAAGTTTCAGACATAAGCTTATGTTAGCAGCGACACGACGGATTTCAAAGTTTGCCCTCAGTAAGTTTAACTGACCAGTTTCTAGTAACAGTTGTTTCTAATAATGCAGAAAAACTGAGCATCGTGGAGCAAATGAAAAACCCAAGACCGGGGTGCCTGGGTGGCTCAGCCGGTTAAGGAACCGACTTTGGCTCAGGTCATGATCTCGCAGTTTATGAGTTCCAGCCCCACGTCGGGCTCTGTGCTGACAGCTCAGAGCCTGGAGCCTGCTTCTGATTCTGTGTCTCCCTCTCTCCGTCCCTCCCCTGCTTGCTCTCTCTCTCTCCCTCTCAAAACTAATAAACATTAAAAAAATTAAACAACAACAACAACAACAAACCCAAGATCACCTCCATTACCCAAGATACAAGATGAGATTGAAAAACTACCATTTGTTTTGGGTGCATTCATTTTTAAGGCTGATGGAAACTTCAAGAGCACACTGTTGTTACGTCGCTTTGTTTTGTAAATGGTTTAATTAACATATTTAAAACATGGTTGTATGAATGAAATAGTCCTGTGGGGACTCTCCTACCCCCTGATTTGAAGGCAGGATCGCAACTGATCCTTTAAAGAAATAGATTTAAACATGGTAGGAATAACGCTTGGTTATTAAGTTACAAATGTATTTGGTCTTCTGTTAAAAAATATGTATGCACTAATGGTCAAATGTTTTGGCATCTCTATTTTTAAGTACTCAGTGCATGGCTACAACCCAGAGATCATTTTTTTCCTGTGGTGCTTTTTCCTTATTTATTTTTGGAGAGTTGGGGCCAAATCCTTTCCATCTTTGACCTTTGGGTTCTTTTCTTTTTCAGGAAAACAACAATGTATACCTTTCCCAGGATTAAACATACACACATACTCACATGCCTGATAAACAGTTCCCAGACTTGCTCTTCTGACAAATAAATCACTGCTGGTAGATCTTTAAAACGTCAAACTTCTCATTCAGCCTGAGACCTGTCACTGTTCATGTGTTTCTTAGACAGCACCCCAGGCCTTACTGATTGGCATGGTTCCACGTGTCAGAGTCGTGAAATGTACAAGACACCTAAGCAGACTAACCCTGTCCCTGCGATTGTTACAGGGTTTTGTATGTTTTGTTTGTTTTGTTTGTTTTTTGGCTTTTTTCTCCCCCTGTCTTCTTGGGGGATTTACTGCTCTCCCAGGCTTCTGGCCTCCCAGGGAGGTCACAGGGCTTCCTGTCTTTGGACACCGGGGTGCCACCAAACCTTGTTCCAGGACCTCCTGGAGAAGTATTCATCTGCTTTATGCCACCTCTCCACCACTACTCACAGGCAGGCCCAAAAGGTTAGCCCAGAAGAGCTTACTAAATCTAGCAAGGTGACTCCTCATTATTATCCTAACTTAAAAAAAAATTCTTACAGACCTAATAATAGCATGGGGAACTGGTTTTGATATCTGACCTTGCTCTGTAAATATGTATATTGTTGCAATTCCCCAAACCTTAATGGGCAAATATGTATATTGCTCTGTAAATGTGTATATTGCTCTGTAAATATGTATATTGTTGCAATTCCCCAAACCTCTCTATAGAGTGCAAACTGACACTATTAAAAATGTAGGCATGTTGTGTAAGTTAAGAACAAGTGTGTATTAGAAAAGACGAACAGTACATATACCCAATTGTATGGCAATGAGTAGAATTTTCCTTCCCTACCTACTCTATCTTGAATAAAAAGATAAAGAATACACTGGAAATACTGCAAAGCAAGGGGATACCTTGGTGATAGGCTGCCATATAGAAATCAAAGCATTTTATAATATATAGCTACTTCTGTCCACGAAGTCAGTATGGGGGCCAAGAGCTCGTCTGATATAACATTAGTTCTTTCTACCAATTTAGGTATTGTTTTCCTGCCAAAGACTTGCCTACAATATGAGGAATTTCCAAATTTCATCATGTCAGTGTCAGCAAATAAGGAGTTGAGGTTATTACCCCCTAGTCTCAGTGTTAGCCACAGCTCTGAATGTGCCCCTGTGTATGTTGCAGATGAATTACTCATTGAGATTTACTACAGGGAACATCACTTTTATTAACATTGTAACCTGACCTGAGTTGCAGACTCCCTGTCCAACACAAAAGGACTCTTGGCCCGAGAAAAACGTTGTCTACCATTTACTCTTAAGTCCTTGTCTGGGAAAGGACCATCCAGTTAGGAAATTATCCAGATGTGATGATATTGCCAGGTAATCGGATAGCCTATTAATTTTTACTATTGTTACAGGGATAAGACAAGAAGAATAAGACATAAAATTCAAATCAGTCCACCAAGTGAGGTCTGATGCGACAGAAATGAGAAAGTCCAGCTTTCCAGTGGGCTCAGAGTCTTTCTGTGGATAGTCTCCCAGACCTGCACTGCCAGACTGACTACTGCCTGGGATGTACGCTTCCAGAGCCTCTGGGGGCTCCCACGCCTGTAACTCAGATTCAACAAAGGCAGCCTCTGACTCACCACGTGACCCCCATCCTCTCCTTGCCCATTGCTACAGTTTGTAGTCTTCTCTTCTAAGTGGACACTTTCGGACTCACCTTCGACTCTCCTTCACTTTCATTCTGCCATTAATCTCTGACCTTTTCCCTTCTCATTAGCATGGTGGCCTTCCTTCCCTTCTTTCTTTAATCAGGTCCAGGTCCTCGTCCCCTGTTAACATCTGGGCAAGAGCTTCTTGGCTTTCCTTGCCTTCTAACAACGGCCACGCCCCTCCGCCCCCGTCCCGCCCCCTCCCCCACACCTCCCTGCCAGGAAATGTTTTGAATCCCTGTGGGTATGTCATGCCTCTGCTCTAGAACTGGCTCTCTTAGGCTCAGTAAATGTTCTTGTTTCTAAGATCCTCTGTCTCCGGAGATCCATCCTTATTTCCTGACACTCCCCAATCCTCTCTTTTATTCTATCCCTTACACAACAGTTTCCTCCCAGCCTGGTGTTGCTAACACTTTTCCTCAAGGTCTCAGCCCACGCTGCCTAAATCCGAGCCTCCTATTCCAGTTGCAGCCCAAGTCTACATCTGCCACCAAATCACCTTCAAATTCTTTGGAAACTGCTCACCTCTCCTTGCTGTCTAGCCCCAGCCCACCCAGGTTAACGCCTAATCGCTCTGTTGGCGCATTAGCCCTGCTTCCCCATAAGAGCGTGTGGTGTGGGTCTATACCACGTTTCGCTCTTCTCCCTCTTCACCTACTCATTCTTCATTCCCTCCCCCAGACCGAGGGCACAGAAAGAGATCAATAATGTCCCTGCTTTGGAACTGAAGTTTGAACTCCTGCAGTTTCCAGTCTATTACCTTTTATCCTCCTCCACCCCAGGGTATATTTTAAATTCGAACATTTCTGACTTTGTTACTCTTGATCACAATTACACCGGGTCACCGAAGATTTAGCACCAAGTCATTTACATGCCCTAAGACCTAAATAAAGCCTCGAGGTTTTGTTTTCTAGCTAACCTCTGCGGGGGGGGGGGGGGCGGGGGATAGGGTGGAGGTGGAGGAGAGTATTGCTGGATTTAAACCCTCAGCCACAGATGAACACGCATGGACCCTGAGGGGTCATCAGGCTGCAGAGGCGGTGCAGAGACTTGCCTGGCTTTATCTCGCTGCCGGGGGGGGGGGAGGCTTTCACATTATTCCATTTGGGAGAAGCTGGAGCATACTCTTGTCCTATGCGCGTGTGGTTGGCTGGGTGGAGGGGTGGGGGGCGCGTAGCTTCTACAAGCAATGGCCCGAATTGGTATGTGCGAGATTCAGGGCTTCCTTGAGATGCGACTGCGGGGGGACAGCCGGGCGACCGAAGCAGGCGCCTGGCGCCGGCCTCCAGCAGGGGCGCGGGCGGCCGGGAGTCACCCGCTCCGGCCCCCGCAGCCCGCGGAGCCGCCGCTAGGAGGCGCCGCGAGCGCGCCGGGCCCCCCGCCCGCTGCCAGAGGAGGGCCGGCATCCCCTGTCGGCCAGCCCCCGAGCCGGCCGGGGAGCAGGCGGGGAGCAGACCGCAGAGGACGCGCGGCGGAGCGCCCGGGGCTGTCACCGCGGACGCGCCGCGCGCACCGACCCGGGACGCGAGCATCGGGGGAGCGCCGCCCGCCGCCGCCCGCCAAGGAGCCGCGCCGGCTTCCTGGGCTCCCGCTCCCCGGGTGAGCATCCGCCGGGGCGGAGGGCGATGTCTGCCCGGGCCCACCGCGGTCCCCGGGACGGCCGGGCGCAGTGGCTCGCGCCCCTCTGGTGCCTCTCGGCCGCGCTGGGCGTGCTGCGGACCCCCGCCTCGCAGGCGTTCAACTTGGACGTGGACAAGCTCACCGTGTACAGCGGCCCCGAGGGCAGCTACTTCGGCTACGCGGTGGACTTCCACATACCTGCCGCTCGCACGTAAGTCGCCCCGCGACGGGGAGTTTTGCGCAAAGGGGGTGAGCCCGGCCACAGGTTGGGTCCCTGCCCCTCTGCCCCGGGGGACCCGCGCCTGTGCCCGCAGCCCGATGGAGGGAGGTTCCTGAGATTCCGTCCCGCTGCGCACTGGGGGTCCCCTCGGGCTCCCCGCCACTTGTCCCCCCCCCCCACTTCCATGCTAGATGTGCCTTGTGAACTTTGAATTAATGATGTGCCACTTTAAATTAATGATGTGCCACTTGTGTAGAACACGCAAGTCCGGGGCGGGGGGGAGGGGAGTGGCTCCCAGGACTCGAGCAAAGACCCGAGCCTCGTACAAAGGGGAAAACGGGACCGAACAGATCCAAGTCTGTTTATGCGTAGCCTGTAACAATTAAGCGTCTGGGCGCAAGTGCGGTCTGCTGCAAGCGGCTGGGCTCTGCCCTTTGCTATTTTTTCCCCTTCTCTCATCTCACTGCATACACAGCTCCACCTAGAGAAGAATTGGGACTATTTGCACCCTCTTCAAAACCAGGTTTCCGGCGCCCGTAGGTTTCCAACGGGAAATCAAGTTTGACAGTCGGTCTCCATCAGAGATCCGTTTCTACCCCCGATTCCCCGCCCCCGCCCCTAGTCTCGGCGAGCACGCGGTTACAGAGACTGCATCAGACGCGCACGCTCTCATGATTCCCAAGGAGTGATTTTCTCCAACCCTTTCGCAGAGCGAGTGTCTTGGTGGGGGCGCCCAAAGCCAACACCAGCCAGCCAGACATCGTGGAAGGGGGAGCGGTCTATTACTGTCCCTGGCCCGCCGAGGGGTCTGCACAGTGCAAGCAGATCCCGTTTGACAACACCAGTAAGTGATCTTTGTCCTTCTCAACGTGGGTCCTCGTTTCAAAGAACCAGAGCCATCGTGGAGTTAACTCCCCCACTTTGTTTCTCCTCATGCGGCCCGTCTGATGAGTTTGTGTTGTGGGCTGTCCAGGTCCCTCCACTCGAGCCTGAGGGAAGGGGGGAAAATGAACGGTGAACCCCAGACAGGGAACCTTGGTATTTTGACCTTGAGTATTTGGATATGTCCTAGTAACTTCTGTTTCCTTACTGCCCCAAGATGAGCAGTTTCAGGGTGAGCGGATGCTTTGAAGACATACAAGCGTTCCACCCTAATCTTGATTATGGAGAGAATTTGGTTGCTTCCCAAGGACAGATCTGGGAAAAGACAGATCCTTAGCGTTTCCAGTGCCCAGACTCCGGAGGCAAGACTCAGCTGCTATAGACCCAGACATCGCTCCATGTTGCTGTTTAATTCTTCACAGAAAGAAAGAATTTTCTTTCAAAATATTGGACATTGGATGCAAACTAGTACAGGCAGAGTGTGGATGGATTACATTCATTTCCAAAATCCCTAGACAGATGTTTCTTATTTAATTAAAGGGCAAATACATTTTAAACAATTCAGGCTGGTTCTGTTTCCTCTGGTGTTTTCTCTTTGGGTCCTGAGAAAATAATTTAAACGTAATGCTTTCAAAAGCATTAACACTGGATGTTTTCATTTGTACTTCTAAAACTCTATGAATTCAAAAGGTATACATTATCACAAACCAAATATCTCTTTTCAGAAAAATGTGGACTCAAATAATGGTCTTGGATGATCAACCACTTAAAATACCTTTTGCTATAAAATACCACACAACTATTTTATGACCTCATTTTTCGTTATTGTTACATTAGAGTGCGTTTAGAATGTATGTAGAAAATTCATCTTCACAGCGTTTAATGAAATTGGATGGGTGGTATTTACCTGTTTTTAACCGATTTGCATTTTTTTAAAAGAGAAAATAATTTCAATTCTTTCAATATGGAAATCATTTCAAAGAAAAAATTGTATGCAAGGCTTACCTTGAATTATGACCAAATAAGGAAAATATTTTATAAAAGCATTTTCAAATTATGTCTTTCATATGTATCTATATATAGTCACAATAGCTCAGTTACCATAACTCAGTTATTTCATCCCAATTTTTACAAGTTTAACTTTTAAATTTATTAGAAATTAGAAAAATTAAGCCACTTGATGTTAATTTGTAATTATAAAACAATTAGTTGTTTGATTGGGATTTTAGATGCTTCTGATTACTGACCTCCAGCTTGAGAATAAATTTCCTCATTCAGAAGAATTAAGCATCAAATTAATGGCATTTTTAATAATCCATATCAAAATCATTTGTATTTTTCAAAGTCTTTAAAACTTAAGCCTTGATAAATAAAGACATAAAGCATTCGTATTATTTGAATTTAAGTTAAGGGAAATAAATATTTATACTTTAAGATATGTTAATGCCTTTTTACTGGGAAGCAATCTATAGTCATGGACATGAATTTTGTAACCTTCTAGAACATTCCCATAACATACCAAATCAGGATCTGGTTAGTATATTTTTCCTTTGATAAAAGAAGAACCAATGTCTGCCCGGATAAGTCACATCTGAATACCTTTCTAAGTGCTAATCCCAGTAGATGTCATGGTTCAATAGATGAAAACCAGAGAATACAGACATCAGTATGAATTTTTAAAAACTGAACACTCCCAGCCCAAAATTTCCAGTGTTGAATTACAAAAGGTAGATTTTCCAAAAGTCCCTCCTAAAGCAACTGCTTGGAGATTTGAATTCACTTTCCCATAGAGAACTAATGCTGAAAGACTGTGCTTTGGTTTCCAGAATAGCCCACAGGAATGCACTTAACCCTTATTGGAGCCGAATTGTGTTTGCAATGAAACAGTAGGGGACAAACTAGTACAATTTTAGCAATTAAGTAAATAGAAAAATGGTAAGGATGCCGAGCAAAGATCAGTGTTACTTGGAGAAAGAGCCAGGGGTGAATGGCATCTTCTGTGCAAGTTCTGAGGAAGTCTTCTGGATATCTCAAAGGGCTTTAGAGATTAATGCTTGTGGTTCTCCGCTATGTCGTAGTTTACTTCTAAATGAATGGAGGTTTCTTAGGGTGTTTTTTTTTTTTTGACAGATGTCCTTATCCTACAATTACACTTAGCAACCCTAACCGCAATGATTTGGGGACTCATAAAAGGAGTAAGATAAGGGGTAAAAAGCAAGGAGGGAGATAGACGTTTCTGAAATCATTGAGCAAAAAGTGAAGAACAAAAACAGCCTAGGCAACCACACGTTTGTGAGAAATGAATGGTCTGTGATGGAACGAACAAAGCAGTGATCTGTGAAAGGTTGGGCGAGTTGCCCTGAGAGAAGAGCCTTTGAGTAAAGAAAGTTCCCCGTGTTAGCCATCAGGGGGTACTGTGGGCCCAGGAACCTTGGTTGCTGTTGGGAATGGCCTGGGAACGTGGGGCAAAAGGAATCTGGGAACCCCAGCCCGGCTTGACCTTGGCTACTGAGTGGGTGCTAGCAAGCACAGGACACCTCATTTCTACCGGTTTCTTATCCAGGTGCCCCAGACGACGGAAGTGCCAGTGGCTGCCATTTGCCAGAAAGCAGGGAAAGAGAGGAGGGGCGCCAGGAGTCAGTGTAGTGATTTCCAGTTCAAGCCTCTGTTCTTTGTGCGGAGTGTGATCTTGGAAGCAAGGATGAAAGGCAGAAACAAAGGGGTTGCTGACTCGGGCCTCTGGCCGTCAGTGTTCCCACATGCTTTACATGTTTTGATCACCTACTGTATACCACTTATTTCTAATCCATAACATGCGTTTTATGAATAAGGAAATTGACATCAAACGTGTTAAAAAAAGATACACACAAGGCCACACCTGGTAAACGGTCGGTGCACGGTTGGAAAAGAGGTCTGCCTGCTATAGAGCCTGCCTCTTCACCCTGCCTTCCTTCCAGGAAAGGGAGAAGCCTGGTCCTGATAGGGTGCAAATTCAGGGTCCAATCCTGTAGAGCTGAGATATGGCTTGCCCCCCCCCCCCCGTTCCATCCCCTCGCCCTGCAGTTACCTTCACAAATTGCGATTAAAATGATCTTCTAGAGAGGATCTGGAAGGGAAAAGCGGTTTGGGTCGGGGGTTGCGGAAAGCAGGGGTCAGAGGAGTCTTTGTCTCCACGGGAATGATGGGTTGTACATGCCCCTGGTTTGCCAGAGCTCCCCACAGCGGGCTGTGTCCCCTCACTGTCCCCAGTCACCTGCCTCCTGTCTTACTCTCTGCCCATTGACGGCAATGTAGTTTTCCCAACAGAGGAAGAACATTCCTCTGCTTGACATAGTAGTGGCTCTGAGTGCTGAAGCTGCCGTTCACGGACTAGTGTGATGTCTCAGGCAGAAATACAGATTATATTGCAAATATTCCTCTGAAAGGGTAGTCCTGACTCCCCCTGTGTGTTAGCTCTGGGCCTGCTTTTACTATTACATCTGAATTCAAGGTGTTCTAAGTGAATTTGACCTTTTAATGACATTGCTTCAACGTGTGCAGGCCCCTGGGGTGTCTACAATTTCGTGTTCACAGTGGTAACCAACTAAACTCGGCTTAGTCGTTGAAGGAGACTGGCCTATAATTCAGTCCCTGGATCTGGTTGTGATCTTGAACTTCAGTTTATGTAAGGTCAGCTGCCTTTTTTCTTTTTTCAACTTCCATTTAGTTCATGTTGTTATTTTTTTTTCATTAAATAATCGTTTATTTTATTTTTACCTCATCATATAAAGACTGGATATTACCATATCTTATTGGATTTTAAAAATTCCTCCTCACCATAAATTCAAAAACAGGAAGCCAGGAATAGCCTCACACTTCAAATGCATGAATACTATTAAAATCTGTGGTCCTTTCAAGTACGGAGAAAGGAAACCTTAGGGAAGCATATGGCAGTGGGGGAGGGGCAAAGTGCAAAGAGTAGATAATTTTCCTGCTCTGTATAAAATCAAGGAGCTGCAGAAAAGCACTTCTCTCATCTCCCTTCTGTCTTTCCCTCTTACTTCACTGGAATAAAATTCCCCCATCACCAAATTGATCTCTTTCACTTCTGCCTCAGAAACTCCCTAACCTGTGCCCCATGCCTCAAACCATTTAAAACATCGCATCTGCCGGATTCGTGTTTCGTCCTTTCTAAATCGACTCCCAGGTTCATTAGTTCTCTTTCCGGCGGTTTCTAAGCCCATGTGTGCGGTAAATAAAGCTGCTACGTTTCAGCCTTCCTGCCCCCAAAAGGGAGGAAGAGTGACATAGAGTCAGTGGAGCCTCATCTTTGGAATGATGGGCAAATTGCAACAATAGTAGCACAGGCACGGTGTGCAAATACCTAATTAAATACACAAGTGAGACATTTTGAGCAGAAAGATAGTGGCATGAGCTAATTACCCATCAGAGTCATCCTATCGCTAAGAATAACGGGGAGGCAATGCAGCTGGGAACCACTGGCAATTAGGGACCCACCGAAAGAAGGAACAGGAAGAGGTGGGGGGTGCCACTGAGACTCGGAACCCTCTGAGAAAAAGTACCAGAATTTGCCTGGCCTTTATCTAGTATCTTTGTGTTTAAACAACAACAACAAAACAAAACCTTGAAATGGAAGACGGTTTGGTTAGGATTATCTCAAAGCTCTGAAATGGTACGACTTTTCGTGGGAGTTGTGTTTTAGCTTGGGGACCGGAAGGAAGCCTTTGTGTTGGGGGTCTGTTTTATTTTGTGTTAAGTGAGCCCGCAGTAAGAAAGCAGCTTCAAGCATCTGGCGCTGTGACTGGTACAGGGGTTGCTTTTTGATAATATTGGGTGTGCCCTCTCATGGGAGGGGTTGGGAAACATATTGGTCGCATAAGTCTTGCTTTTCCCAGCTCCCTCAGAAAGAAATCAGGTTTTGTTCAGGAACAAAGAGAAGAAAAACGGAGGTCAGAGCTATCAAGTAAATGACAGAGGAAATAACACCAATGTGACAGAACTCACGGACAGCAGAAATCTGGGCTTTGGGAAGTTCAACTGCAAGTGGAAAAGGGGAGGAGGCAGCCTCAACGTGACCTCCATTAAGAATTAATCATGCCATAATTAGTATAAGTTTTGCTAACCAGAAACATACATGTACATATACATGCAGTGTGGATCCCACGGAATCGTTGAGGGTGGTTTTGCTGGATGGTTTACTCATTCTGGGAGCAGCTCGTGATGGCTACCATGCCTGACACATGGCCCTTGACAGATGCAACCACCTTCCCTAAGCTTGTCCCAATTGGCTCAGACTCTCAGACGACAGAACGCGCCCGAGTCCTGATACGAGAAGGCAGGAGGCCGTGGTCCCTACAGCACATAGCAACCGAGGAAGCAATTAGAAAAAGGAAGTCCTTGAAACTCCAACTAGAAATGGGAAACAGATCTGCTCCACGGCTAGTTGAGTCGTATGAACATTAGGCGCCTGTTGTTGCCTGATGTGCAAAATTCTTTTCAAGAAGCTAGAAGTCTGCGTGATGGAACAGGCTTCCAGGCTTTTGGCAGGAATAGCCTGTGTAGCAGCTGCAGCGTTCTGGGAGAAAGGTAGGAAATTGTCTTAAAATTATTCTGAAAGCAGACAAAAGCACCTGGACCCTTAAGGTGACTGGATGAGATGTGTGCCTTCAGACTTTAGCTGTTGTGTATAGAGAGCCCGGTAGCTATGCAAGTGCGAATAAAGAGCGTCGCCGATATTCCGAGAAAAGCTCAGATCAGATGTGCCCTGACTGACGCCAATAGGGATTACACAAATAAGGGATACACAAATGGGGATTTTCGAGGAAGATAGATAGGAGACTTATCATTGATCCCACTAAAAGCACTCACTTAGAAAATAATATTTAATTTTCAAAATTCGGTTTAAGTGTATCCTTAGCAAAAACACATTGAAGGCATCAAGCAAGGTGCACCCATATAATGAAATCCAAAAATAGATTAAACATAATTTGAATTCTGTTATGGGTAGTCAAGGTACGTAAGAAAATTGCAATTCACCAATAGGTGATTTACACTAGAAATATTCTACCTAATACACTAGTGTTATTTTGTTGGATGTGAGCCAGGCACTTCCCACACCAGTTTGGAAGAAACAGAGCTGAATCTCAGTTCTGCAGAGTTCAGTTGCTGAACCGTTGGTATTTAGTATATGGCCCCAAAGGTCTGCCAAATTTTCTAGATCCATAAACATTGGTAAAAGTGATCATCTCGCCTTTTAATTGTTTTCCGTAGAAACGAGGCATAGATTACAAAACAAGTCTTTGTAAAAATGCCAGGCATTGGGGTTGGAAAGGAGGTGTTGACTCCCCAGAGGCGCAGAACAAGCGAGTTTGGTGGGTAGGGGGTTCGACGCACGGTGGAACTTTCTATGCCTTGATTGTGGCAGTGGGTACGTGGCTAATGTGTTTTTGTCAAAACCAATAGAATGATCCATTACCAAGAGTGGATCTGACTGTTTGGAAACGAAAAAGAAAATCTTTATGGAGAATGCCAGAGAGTTGTATATTCGATGTGGAGATGCAGTTTGGTTTTGTGACCATTGCTATGAGCATGTGGTCTTTAAGTTCCTGGACCGTTGGAACTAATAACTGGCAGTATAAGGACACACATTATCGTTGAAGAGCTTAGGCCACTGCCTCCAAATAAGGGGGGACCATTGGTCCGATCATCGTGTAGGACCTTCTTTAGTATTCTTTAAGTAAAGGATTATATATTCAGGAGCACTTGGGTGGCTCAGTCAGTTAAACATGTATGTGACGCTGGCTCAGGTCATGATCTCATGGTTTGTGGGTTCGAGCGCCACGTTGGGCTCTGTGCTGACAGCTTGGAGCCTGGAGCCTGCTGTGTCGCCCTTTCTCTCTCTCTCCCCCTGCCCAGCTTGTGCTCTGTCTCTCTCTGTCTCTAAAAAATAAATAAACGTTAAAAGCAATTTAAAGGATTACATGTTCGGAGTATGTTTGGTAAGAGCACTGTCAATGAAAACATGCTGAGTAAGAAGAAATCTTTGCAATGAAGCATGATACTTGTGTAATTTTCTTATCCTTACTGAAAGTCAGGCATGGGACCCCTCACTGGTTTCATTAGGCTAAGGAGACCCCACCTCAAACATTTCCTGTAGTTTTCACAGTCAGCGTTAAGTACCCTGCTGGGCATATACATAAGAATATTAGTTCAGTTTTATTCTTTACCTTAGATATCTGACATAAGGACGCAGATTTGTGTATGATATTGCAGAAGCCTCTGTATTCGTCTGCCCTGGTTTCCAGGATGTGTGGAGATTGGAAAGGCACACACCATTGCTACAGGAATAGGTTTATGCAGGAACCTCGCATAGCCCACCTTCATGCAGAGCACTGGCCCCAGGTGTAGCTGGGTGAACCCACTCCCACTGGTCAGGTTATGGCTCCATTCACAATACAGCACAGCACAGGGTGTCTCTCAAACGTGTGTTACATACACACCCATGTCCCTACTCACCCTGGACCCACACCCTGGTGTCCCTGACCATCCAGAGCACCTTCTCTCCCCGTAATGACTTTCTGGTACTTTTGGCTTCTCCCTTCCTACCATTGCCAGTGGGAAATAGACTTTAGACATTAATTGCGAAGTTGCTGCCAATTGTTTTTTAGGAGAACGGAGGTATAAACACTAAAATATAATGTCTTCAAACATCCTCGATCTGGGTGGTCAAGTAAATTGTGGCATAATCGTACAATTAAGTATTATAATCATAAAACATGAAGCCTACCGAGAATCGGTATTAATATGGGAAAATGGTTTTGTTTTAATGTCAGGTGAAAAGCATAAAATTCAAAATTGTATCTAGACATGTTGAAGACAAGAAAAATGGATATACGTTGAGAGGTTGTCCTCGGAAAGTGGGATTAAAACCAAAGTTTTTTCTTCCTTTTTAATTTTTGTAAGTTTATTTATTTATTTTGAGAGAGAGGGAGAGCACAAGTAGGGGAGGGAGGGAGAGAAAGAGAGAATCCCAAGCAGGCTCCATACTCTTAGCACAGAGCCCAACACAGGGCTCCATCTCACGAACCATAAGATCATGACCTGCACTGAAATCAAGAGCTGGATGCTTAACCAACTGAGCCACCCAGGTGCCCCTGTTTTCCTTCTTCTTCTTTTTTTTAATGCATTTTTACCTCATTTTCAAAACTATGAACAGGTATTTATTTGTGATCAGGAAAACTAGTAAAATTAAGCACGCAAAAATTTCTAAGTGAAATTGTTGAGTTCACTGAAGTATTTTGAAGATTGAGTTAGATGGTAGAGTAGATTAAAAATGTACTATTTTTATTGGTGTTCACATTTAAAAATTTTTTTTTAACGTTTTTTTATTTTTGAGACAGAAAGAGACAAAGCATGAATGGGGGAGGGTCAGAGAGAGAGAGAGGGAGACCCAGAATCCAAAGCAGGCTCCAGGCTCTGAGCTGTCAGCACAGAGCCCGACTCAGGGCTCAAACTCACTGACCGCGAGATCGTGACCTGAGCCGAGGTCAGACACCCAACCGACAGAGCCACCCAGGCGCCCCTATGGGTGTTTCCATTTACAAATACTGAAGACTAAGGATGTGTTCAGTAAACCCTTACGTGTGTAAAAATAAGAAGATGGAGTTGTATCGCCTGTTTTCATTTTCAAGTTGTCCCTGAATCATCAGGATCGTGGACTTGATGGTCTGACACATAGAAGGGGCTGCACCCTTCTATGGTGGGTGCACCATTGTACAGAACCTACCAATTCAAATGCTAATTTCATGTGGAAACACCCTCACAGACATATCCAGAAAGAATGTTTAGTCAAATATCTGGACACCCCCTGAGCTGGGCAAGTTGACACGTAAGATCGAAGCCTCTGTGAGACTGTCAGTGCACGTTCTCCTAGGAATGGCACCGAGAATTCATGAACTAAGGAAACCCACGGGATTCATAGGTAGAACATTTATTGGTTGGTCACTATTGATCTTCACGTGTCTTAGGCCGAAGCATACCCAGGAATTACTGTAGTAACGAATGACTCCCAAATCTCTGGCTTCAGACAACCCAGGTGCATCGCTTGCTCCCACCGTGTGTTTATTTTTTAAAGTTTATTTATTTATTTTGAGAGAGACAGAGACAACATGAGTAGGGGAGGGGGAGAGAGAATCCCAAGCAGGTTCCGCACTGGAAACGCACAGCTGGGTGCGGGACTCAAACTCAGGAAACTGTGAAGTCGTGACCTGAGCCGAAACCAAGAGCGGGACACTTAGGAGACTGAGCCACCCAGGCGCCCTTGTATGTTTAATGTAAGGTGGTAAGGAGGTTCTTATGAAGGATGCAGGCTAATGGAGGTTCCTCATTGATGAGCGCTTTCAAGATCACTCCAGCTCTAAAGGCAGGTACAGCGTTGCACACTGTTTGTTAAAGCTTCAGCCCGGAATGGACATTCACCACTTCTCCTCACATTTGGTAGGCCAAAGCATGCTCCGGAGGTTGGCCATGCCAACTTACTTCTAACAAAATTATATCTACAACCTGTAGAAGAATACCAGGTAGGATAGGAAATGTAGTAAAAGAGGTTGGCTTTGAAAACTGTGATTAAAACGGATTTTTCTTGTATCCCTAATGGACATATTTTGTAGGACATCTTTTTGGGGGGGGACTGAAATGGCATAGCTCTTCGGGGCTGCAGTCCCAACCCTCACACTTCCGGTAGAGAGCACATGAATGGCAAGGAAGTGAAGGTGTTTCTGTCAGCAGGGATTTGAGTAAAACTTTCTACCAAAAATCAGTCCTTAACCTGATCTGCCTGGACTCCATTCTCTACCACAAATGTTGTCTGGGAAGACTGAATGCCCTTCATCCTTTCAGTCAGCCTTCTTGGGATACGTGCGGTAAAATCAATGTCTTTTCCCCCCTCAAAGCACATTTCAGTTCACTTTTTAATATCAATTTATTTTTGAGAGAGAGAGAGAGCACGTGAGAGCGTACCTGCATCCAAGTGGGCGAGGGGCAGGGAGAGAGAGGGAGACACGGAATCTGAAGCAGGCACCAGGCTCTGAGCTAATCAGCTCAGAGCCTGACCTGGGGCTTGAACTCTCTGGCTGTGAGATCGTGACCTGAGCTGAAGTTGGATGCTTAACCAAGTGAGCCACCCAGGTGCCCTGCGGTTCATTTTAACCCACCTTTGCTTCTAAAAATATTATCTTAAGACAACAGTGGAAGCGAAAGTGAAGCTTCACGTTAGCAGGCAATAAAACCAAATTTCAGTGACTAGAACAGGGTTAGTAGCTTTCCGTAAGCGGACACCAGTCTAAAGAGTCGAAGTGTGGCCATGAAGAGAGCCCAAGGCCTTCCTTACTCTTGTGGGGTTTATGGTGCACAGCCAGTGACAGAAAAAGAAAGGTAAGGCCAAGGTGACAGACAGCGGTGTGTCCCCACCCGTGTATCTATTTTTGATTGGGCGGGTATTAGTTTCCTGGTGCCGCTGTAACAAATTATCATACACTTGGTGGCTTCAAACAACACAAACTGATTATCTTATGGTTTTGGAGGCCAAAGTGGAAACTAGACCCCACTGGGCTCAAATCAACGCGCTAGCAGGGCTGTGTTCCTGAGGGACGCTCTGCGGGCAGAACCTAT
The DNA here is from genome assembly GCF_027475565.1 of Acinonyx jubatus. Taxonomy (NCBI): domain Eukaryota; kingdom Metazoa; phylum Chordata; class Mammalia; order Carnivora; family Felidae; genus Acinonyx; species Acinonyx jubatus. The sequence goes on along the minus strand of NC_069387.1, from coordinate 14,255,995 downwards.
TTCCGGTTTCCAGAGACTGCCCATGTTCCTTGGTTCAGAGCCCTCGTCGGTTTCCAAAACCAGCAATGTCAGGCTGAGTCCTTGTGCTCTCAAGTCTCTGGTTCTCCTTTCCTGCTTCCCTCTTCCACTCTCAAGTACCCTTTATATGACATCAGTCTGGATAATCCAGGATAATCTCTCTATCTCAAATTCAGCTCCCTAGCAACCTTAATTCCACCTGCAGCCTTAATTCCCTTTGCCAGGCAACCTAAAATATTCACAGGTTTGGGGGCGGGGGGGGGGAAGGTTTAAGTTATAGACATTTTGGGCGTCTATTATTTTGCTTACCACAGGTGGTTAGACTTTTATTGAGGAGGTGGAATATCAGAACAAGGACCTAAAGTAATTAAGTGAGGGAGGGAACCAAGTATGGAGGGTCGGGTGGTGTTCCAGCCTACAGTAAAGTCATTGCTGAAGTCTGGAGATGAGAGTATCCTTGGGAGATAGATAAAGGGCACTGAGCTGTACCCAAGTCAGGGGAAAGAGTGACAGAAAATGAAGCCAGAGAGCCCAGTAGAGGAAAGATTACATAATAACTGAAAGGCCAGGGTCAAGGCTTTGGATTTTATTCAAGGAGTGATGGGCAGCCCCTGGTGGTTTTGAGTAGACAAGTAAGATAATTTGAATTATGTTTCCCCAAGGATCAGGTTAACAGACAGTAGGCAAGCAAGAGCGGAAGGAGACTGGGGTTTGGTGACAGCAGCTGGGGTTGAAAAATGGTTGGGTCTGGGATTCATTTGAAAGTGCAGGCGGTAGAATTTCATTATGGATCGGAAGCAAGGTGTGGAAGAAAGAGAGAATTTTGACCTGAGTCATAGGGGAACAGGACAGAGACAGGGAACAGTGGGGGAAGGAGCAAGTCTTGGGGAAAAATAATCAGGAGTCGAATCCAGACAGGTGACATGTGAGCTGCTTATTGGACATCCGGGTGAGGTCACGTGGGAAGGCAAATGAAGAAAGCTGGAGCTCAAGCACAAGGCTTGGAGACTGAGATTGGGAAGCCACGAGTGTGTGGACGGTATTAGGACCATGCCTTGGGGCGTGAGTGTGGCCGGAGAAGCGGGAAGCAAAGTACAACCAAGAGAGAAGGGAAGGGAACAGAAGGGGGGAGATCAAGGTTGAGACTGAGTCGTGGGGCACCTTGACATTTGGAGAAATATTGGAGGGACTGACAAGGAGAGCCACGGAGGCAGAAGAAGTCATGAAGCCAGTGAAGCGAGTCCTGTGAAGTGGAGTAAAGGGAGAATGGGAAGTTATTGCTGTGGAACAAAAGGGGTTGCCGTGGAGGTGGGGAGAGATAAGAGGAGAGGACCCACCCGGACAGCAGGGGCCCGGGACCTTCACTATAAATGGGCTCAGGGAAATGGAGTTGTTGAGAAGATACTAGTGCGTGTTTGCAGTCTAATAGGAATCATCCTGTGGAGAGGGAAGCAGCAGCGACTGAAAGACGCTGGAAGGGGACCTGTAGGAACAAAATCCGGAAAGGATGTAAAGGGGTGGGTGGGGACTCTTAGACGGAGGGGACAGGGGCAGCTCTTCCTCGGGGACAGGACAGCAGCACAACAAGGCATCACCGAGAGGAGCTTGGTGGGTCTGGAGACAGGATGAAGACAACGACCTTTTCTCACGTCTTGCATTTTCTCCGTGAACCGGGAAGCAAGGTTATGGGCTGATGAGAAGGGAGCAGGAGCAGGTAAGCAGAAGGAGGAAGGGTGAAGAGTAGTCCCGGGGCAGAATGAATAGAGCAGTGAAGTCACAGGATTGAATCGCAGGCAGTGCGCAGGGACCGTGCAGATTTATAAATCTGAATTTACTGGTGGCAGGAATAAATTTTTTTTTTTTTTTTTTTTTTTTTTTTTTGCCTCTGCTCACCTTGGTTCTACTCTTCTGGGATAGGATTTAAGATCTCCCAGGGAACAAGTCCATCCCGAGTGTTAATCTCCCGCGAGAATACACTGCAGACACAGAAGGTTTGAGTTCTTTCTGAAATGCCTATTTTAGGTAACATTAGGAATGGTGATTCTTTTTTTTTTTTTTTTTTCTTTTTTTAACCAGAGAGTGAACCATTTTGTTAGATGAATGGTTGGGATCCTTTTTACTACATCTTCTGGCCACAGAGATGAGATCCCCAGGAAAAGGGAAGCATATGACAGGAGTTAGTGTAAATACATTTTCAAACGCTATTGGGAGGCCAGTTTATGCAGTCTTCATCCTGAAACCCAATCATATCCTGTATTTAAAAGCATTGCTTTGAGGTCATATTGAAGAGATTTATGTCATTTAATCTGCTTCCTGAGATTCCCATGCTGAGAGGTTTTCATTACTTCTTGAAGCAAATAAATTGTTGGGCGCTAAACAGAAGCATGCTGTGTTCCTGCCAATCCGAAGGTGACATATAAGCCATATTGAGACTTGTCAGCCCCCCAGCTGTTTCTTGGCCAAGACATTTGAGACCAGGGAATTATTCCGAGTGTGAGAAAATCTAGAGCCGAGAGAAAGCCTCAGGCATTCAAGGACCTCAAAGAAAATCACTGTGGTTGGGAATGAAGGGATGACTCTGGAAGGTAAGGGTGGCATGAGATCTCCGGCTTCAGGATAGAGAATGAATTTAAAAGTGTCAAGCCTTGGGACGCCCGGGTGGCTCAGTCAGTTAAGCGTCTGACATCGGCTCAGGTCATGATCTCACCATTCGTGGGTTCGAGCGAGCCCCGCGTCGGGCTCTGTGCTGACAGCTCAGAGCCTGGAGCCTGCTTCGGATTCTGTGTCTCCCTCTTTCCCTGCCCCTCCCCCACTCACACTCTGTCTCTCTCTCAAAAATGAATAAACATAAAGGAAAAAAATCATAAAACTGGCAAGCCTGGAGGAAGAGAAACCAGTAGGAAGCTGTTGCAGAAACTGAGCCAAAAGAAACGGCGGTCACAATTAGGGAAGTAGCAACAGGGATAGAAAGAAATGGACTTGAGAGAGGGCTTCGGAAGGAAGAGTGGACAGGAACTGACTAGCGAATGGAATTTGGGAGGATTGCTGATTGCCAAGGATGCACTCCAAGCTCCCGGCTTGGTTCATGGGGCTACCATTTTATTAGGTATAAATGGCAAACAAGACAGACGTAGTCTCTGACCTTGCGATATTCAAGTCCAGTGGGTGAGAGCCTCAACGCCTGGCAGCGGTAGTCTATGGTCATGTGACGTGACAGCAAAAAGTAAAGGCTTTAAGTGTGCAGAAGAAGGGCTTCTTTCCCTGCCCGGAGGGGGATTTGTGTGTATCAGGAGAGGGCATCATTAACGGCCAGAGCTGAAGAGAGATGTGTGTGTGTGTGTGTGTGTGTGTGTGTGTGCGCGCGCGCGCATGGGTGAGTGTGCCTGTGTGACCTGTGTGTCCCAGGGGGCCGGCGAGCTTTGAGAGAAGACTCTTCCAGCTGGGGCACACCAGTGGAGTGTGTGGGAGCAGATGAGGTCATAGGTGATGCCTCTCTACAATTGCTCTGTCCATCCCTGCCTTTCAGACTTTCATTTCCTACCAGGGAAGTTTTCTTTTCTCTCATTTTTAATCTGGTCTACCAGATTAAAGAGATGGCCTACCATGTCCCTTTGGAGAGATGTTCCCCTAGCTGCATCATGAATTAGAATACCCCCCCCCAAAATCACTTGCACCGTACCACCAAAATTCCATATGTATTTCCAGAACAAACCTTACATGTGACCTGGGTTAACTTGCATACGAAAAGCATTTCAAACGATATTATATGATGTAGAAAACTCATTCAGATTATTACAAAACAAAAGTCTAAAGAACGCTGGCTAGGCACTATTGGCTGTGAAAAACATGAACTTGGAAATGCGACCTTTATTCTTGGTAAGACAATATAGATGTAGAAATAATTGTAGCAGAAGATGTATATTCCCATCTAGATCAGGAAAACTGTATAATATGCATGAAACAAAGCACTTAAATAGTGATATGAAAAAAATAATTTAAAATAAAACTTCCATGGGGCGGCTGGGCAGCTCAGTCGTTCAAGCATCTGATTTCTGCTCAGGTCATGATCTCATGGTTTGTGGGTTCGAGCCCCATGCCAGGCTCTGTGCTGACAGCTCAGAGCCCGGAGCCTGCTTCGGATTCTGTGTCTCCCTCTCTCTCTGCCCCTCCCCTACTCGTGCTCTCTTTGTCTTTGTGTCTCTGTCTCTCTCTCTCTCTCAAAAATAAACATTAAAAAGATTTTTTAAATAAAACTCTCATGATTGCCAGTAAAGAAATGGCTTAAACTAGAGGAATGAGCCAGAAGCCTCTCAAATTCTAAAAGGTTGGAGGGGTTTACCAAACTTAACAGCTACTATGTCCAAGGGGTAAGATTCCAGTGACCTTCCTCTAAGTACCTTATGTAATTCTTTTTTTTTTTTTAACTAACTTTGAAGCCCCTTATGTAATTCTTTATACGAGTTTTGTTACTTTATATTGTTTGACTTTTTAAGAACAAAAATCTGAAAAAATTTCAATTTGAGAAGAAAGAGTTTTTGAAGCTGCATTTTAAAGCATTTTTTTATGACAGATACATTTGACTTAATAGTTTGGTTTATATCATTTCACTATTTATTTATTATTTATTTATTTATTTTAGTTTCATTTTTTATTTTGTTTTTATTTTTTAATATGAAATTTATTGTCAAATTGGTTTCCGCACAACACCCAGTGCTCATCCCAACAGGTGCCCTCCTCATTGCCCGTCACCCGCTTTCCCCTCGCTCCCACCCCCCATCAACCCTCAGTTTATTCTCAGTTTTTAAGACTCTCTTATGGTTTGGCTCCCTCCCTCTCTAACTTCTCTTTTTTCCTTCCCCTCCCCCATGGTCTTCTGTTAAGTTTCTCAGGATCCACTTAAGAGCATCATTTCAGTATTTAGACGTAATGCATGGGGTCCATTTGTATTCACTTCATTATTTTATTTATTTGCTTATTTACCTATTTATATTTGATAAATTTGACATGATAAAATTCATAAACTTAAAACATGTTATTTTATGCATTTATATATTGTAATATGGTTGCCACTGAAGCATATATATCGCATTACATCATTATAGAAAAGTAATATTAATCATATTCATTCCACCATGCACTAGATCTCTGTGGCCTGTTTACTACTCAGTACAAGTTTGTGCTGTTAAACACCATCATTCTTTTCCTCCGTCCCCCCCGTCACCTGGTAACCACCGCTTTACTCTGGGTCAAGCAGGTTTTTAAGGAAGTGATTTCAATTAGTTGGCAAACAAGGAAGAACACCATTTTGCAAGAGAAACATCATGTATGAAGTCTAGGAGTGAGACTCGACAGGGAGCAGAGAGGACGTTACCTGGATGGAAGGAAATGCCATACCTGGAGATCAGGTGTGGTTCCAGAACTATGCTGTGGAGGGCAGGGCATTTAGATTCGATCTACTCGATAAAGACAGGAAAACTGTTCAGCGCATGTCTGTGTGCATAGACACCTATTTGTATATTGTATACATATATGGTATATGTCTATAAATAAATGTATAGAATATTCATTTAATCAGGATAATGCATTTCTGTCTGTCAGCGGATGAATGGAGAAAGATGTGGTATATATACACATTGAAATATTATTCAACCATTAAAAAGGGGAAAGCCTTGCCATTTGTGTCAACGTGGCTAGAACTGGAGGGCGTTATGCCAGGTGAATTAAGACACAGAAAGACGAATTCTGTATAATCTCACTTCCACGTGAACTCTAAAAGAAAACAAGATTAGAAAAAGAGAGCAGGTTTGTGGTTACCAGGGGTGGGGGAGATTGGACGAAGGTCGTCAGAAGGTACAAACCTCTAGTCATAAGATAAACAAGGCCTGGGAATGGAATGTTCTAAGCGATGACTAAGGCTCACGCTGCTGTGTAGCGTATATGAAAGGTGTTAAGAGAGTAGATCCTAAGACTTCTCACCATCAGGGGAAAAAAAATTTTTTTTTTCTTTTTTGTATCTGTGTAGGAGATGGTGGATGTTTCCTAAATGTGTTATTGTAATCATTTCACAATGTATGTAGATCAAATCACGAGGCTGTACACCTTAAACTTCTCCAGTGCTGCATGGCAATTCTATCTCAATAAAACTGGGTGGAAAAAAGAATGACACATGTCTTGAACATGACATGGAAAAATGAATGTGGTATTTCCTCAAACACTTAAAAAACCACAATAAAATGAGCAAGAGTATGAAAGCTACAGAGCTGTTCTTTAATGGTTTAAAAAAAAAAACAAACATGCTTAAAAACACGTCTATTTGTTTTTTTGTGGCGGCAGGGGGTGGGGGGAGCAGAGAGAGTTGTCAGCCCAGAGCCCGACGCGGGGCTCAAATTTTCAAACCGTGAGATCATGACCTGAGCCAGAGAGACACCTCACTGACTGAGCCACCCAGGCACCCCTTTAATGTTTTTTTTAATAGTGGCTTTAGGGTATCGGGAATCATACATTGGGAAGTTTACTTTTCCGGGACATAAAAATCAACCCAGGTTTTTTTCTTGGATTTATTTCTTTTCGACAAGGAGTGCTCCTGCCACAGCTATATTATTTTGAATCCTACAAAGGAGTAGTCCCTGTTCTCAGATATGTAGTTTCAATTTGAAGGAAACTGTTACAGCACACGCTGATTATGGGAAAGATTACAGACAAACGTTTAAAGATTTCTTTTTCCCTCTTCCTGATTAGAAATGTCTGGACAGCTCCTGCAACAGCTTTAAGAAAATCCCTAAGGCTGTGCACTCCAAGTGGTGACTGAAGGCATAAGGAAGCTTACTGTCTTCCAGCACGAGGTCGAGGACTTATCTATAAATAGTTTTCAAAAATCCCCTCATCTACCAGAATGTTCCGCGGCACCTCTGTCGGTTTCAGCTCCTGTCTCCCCCTGGGTGATCTATCTTCACTGTTTATAATTCCTCCCATTTGACTAAGCTAAAAGATTAGAAAAACCTGCTTGGAGCCCACATGTGCACCATATTCTACACTCTCTCACTCCTGCTCTGAAATGAATACTCCCGTGAAAAAGGAACCAAAAGCTAGTAGGCTTGCCACCCACTGGGATTTGTACCCAGATTGCCCAGAGACTGAAGCTACTGATTGACGAAGGTCGGCTTCAAAGCCCAGAAATGGAAGACAGGCCAAATCAACTTGATTACTACCACCCATCTAAGTGTTCCAGGTTGGCCTACAAATCTGGTTTTTGGTGTTTTGTTTTGTTTTTTTAATGTTTATTCATTTTTTGAGAGAGATGGGGTGGGGCAGAGAGAGAAGGAGACACAGATTCTGATGCAGGCTCCAGGCTCTGAGCTGTCAGCACAGAGCCTGAGACGGACCTGGAACCCATGAGCTGTGAGATCATGACCTGAGCCAAAGTCGGACGCTTAACCGACTGAGCCACCCAGGCTTTATGTTTCTTGTTTCTGTTTTTTTTCCAGATCACATTTTATCTTACTTTTTAAAGATTTTATTTTTCAAAGTAATCTCTACACCCAACATGGGACTCGAACTCACAACCCAAGAGCAAGAGTTGCATTGCTCTACCCACTGAGCCAACCAGGGGCACCACCCAGATCATATTTTATGCGATCTGAAGAGAAACCAGAGTATCACCCAGATCATATTTTAAATGAAAGGGAGATCATAGTAAACAATATGTGAGACAGACTTCTGAACGAATACATGGGGGCTTTGGTCATTCATTCAGCAAACACTCATGCAGGGAATACTGTGTGTCAGGCACTGTCCTAAAAGTGGGCAATACAGATTTGAAGCAGAGAACGTTCTACTCATGGGATTTACGTATATTCTGAAGGAGACAGGAAGCATGCCAACCAACAAATCAGATCATCTCAGATCATGCTCAGCCCTGTGGAAAACTGTGGCAGTGAGAACAGTAAACGCAATGAAGACACAGCAAAAGCTGAGCATGTTCAAGGGACAGAAAGTCGATGTGTCTGTGATTCACGGAGCCTGGGCAGTTGGAGGACCTGGGAAAGGATGGGAACCTGGGAAAGGAGGATGCTGGAAAGGCAGGCAGGGGCCAGATCATGTCAGGAGTTCAGCACCGCAATATGGAATTACAACTCTCCAAGAAAAAAGATGGATTGTTCTACAGCTGGTGTGGTGACGACTGGCCTTACTGAAAATAAATAAGAGGGGTGGTGCCTGGGTGGCTGTGTTGGTTAAGGGCCCAACAACCGCTCAGGTCATGATCCCGTGGTCCGTGGGTTTGAGCCCCGCACTGGGCTCTGTGCTAACAGCTCAGAACCTGGAGCCTGCTTTGGATTCTATGTCTCTCTCCCTCTGTCCCTCGTCTGCTCACACTGTCTCACTCTCAAAATAAATAAATAAACGTTGCAAAAAAAAATAAATAATACTTTGCCATGTCATATTAAAAAAACAAATTCCAGACGGACAACAGCCCCATAAGCACAGTTAAAAGACTAGTAAAAATTGGGAGAAGATATTTGCAACATATACGTAAGCAAAAGAATCAATCTTCAGAATATATGTCAACTTCTTACAAATCGATAAAATAAATCAGACAAGAAAGTGAACAAAGGATGTGAACTGGAAAGTCACAGAAGTAAAAAGTATGGGGGCCATAAATAGAAAAAGATGATCAACTTGCTAATGATCAGGGAAACGCCAGTGAAAACAGAATTGGCAAAAACTTTAAAATCCTACAATGACAGGAGCTGATGGCCCTACTCCTGTGTGCCGCTGCTGTGTTTGTGGGTTGTAGCTACTCTGGGAAAGCTGGTAAAGAGGATGTGGTGACTCTCCATGAGCCAGCAATGTCATCTCTAGGCTGGTGCCGGAAAGGTACTCTTCCATGATCTCATGGTTCATGGGATCAAGCTTGGGATTCTCTCTGTCCCTCTTTCTGGCCCCTTCTCTGCTCTCTCTCATAAAATAAAATAAATAAAATAAAATAAAATAAAATAAAATAAAATAAAATAAAATAAAATATAAAAACAATAAAAACAGAACAGAATAGAACAGAATAAAATAAAATAAAATATAAAAACTAAAAATAGAACAGAATAGAACAGAATAAAATAAAATAAAATATAAAAACAATAAAAATAGAACAGAATAGAACAGAATAAAATAAAATAAAATATAAAAACAATAAGAATAGAACAGAATAGAATAGAATAAAATAAAATAAAATAAAATAAAATAAAATAAAATAAAATACATAAAATAAAAAATAAAAATAAAATAGGCGTCTGGGTGGCTCAGTCGGTTAAGTGTCCACCCTCAGCTTAGGTCATGATCTCGTGGTCTGTGAGTTGGAGCCCCGTGTCGGGCTGGAGCCTGCTTCGGATTCTGTGTCTCCCCCTCTGTCTGCCCCTCCCATGCTCATGCTCTCTCTCTCTCTCTGTCTGTCAATAATAAATAAACCTTAAAAAGTAAAATAAAATTAAGTTAATAAAATTAAAAACCTAACCTAACCTAAACTAAAAAAATAGAGCTGGGTATGGAGCGGGATACAATACGAAGCAAGAATTTAAAAGAATGAGCTAAATGTATCATCCACCAACCCTACTACCTATTGTCTAGCTATCTATCTACCCACGGATCATGCAGCCAGTACAGAACCATTTTTTTTCCAGTTTCAAGGAACGCACAAACTACTCAATAACAAACCGTTGTCAGACTACAAGTAAATCTGACCCATTATCTGTTTTTGTGTGGCCAGTCAGTAAGCTAAGAGAAGCTTTTACATTTTGTAGTGGTTTGGGAAGATCTTGTGAAAGAGTAACATTTAATGACACATGAAAGGTCTGTACCTTTCCAAATTTCTGTGTCTGCCCGTCAAGTTTAATGGGGACATAGCCAAGCCCATTCTTTTACACACTGTTTATTGTTGTTGCTGCTATGGGAGCAGAGAGAGTGAAGAACCTGAAGTATTTTATTTTATCACCTTTAAGAAAAACAAATTGCAGACCGCTGTCCTATAGGATTCATGGGCATTCTTTTTTAAACGGCCAGGAGTATACACATCAATTTCATGATGGTGGACGCCTCTGGAGAAGAAACAGAGGGCAATGGAACTAGGGATAGATGTTAAAGAATACTGTAATGTTTGTAAATGTGGAAGAGCCGAGTCGTCAATTCTGCCTGGTGGGAACGGAGGTGTTTGTTATATTAAGTCCTTGTACCTTTGTATACTTTCTTAAGGCCTCGGGAGAGCTCACAAAAAAATGTATATGTATTTTGTAGACATTATTCTGTATCAGTGCATACAAATCCATCACATGTACGTTAACAGTTGGGTAGTGGTCTGTTTTATAGAGGACAGAAATTTCAGTTTGAATCCCTTATGTATAAATATTTAAGTTCCAGTTTTCTATCACAACCAGGATGGCAATTATCTTCACTTTTGCATCTTAAAGCATCTATGTAATTATTCCCTTCGAACCAAATCCTGGAAGTTGAATTCTTTGGTTAAAAAAATGTGTATTTAAGGGGCGCCTGGGTGGCTCAGTCGGTTGAGCGTCCAACTTCGGCTCAGGTCATGATCTCATGGTTCGTGAGTTGGAGCCTCACGTTGGGCTGTGTGCTGGCAGCTCAGAGCCTGGAGCCTCCTTCGGATTCTGTGTCTCTCTCTGTCTCTGACCCTGACCCACTCGCATTCTGTCTCTGTCTCTCTCAAAAAATAAACATGAAATAAAAGTTTTTTTTTTTTTTAAATGTACATTTAAAACTTTGGTAGGTGTTGCCAAATGGCCCTTCCAAAATGCTGTGTCGAGTTATTGTCTTGCAAACAGAGTGAATATTAATATTTTTTGCCCAACTGGTAGGTGACAAGTGTTAAGCCATTATTGTTTTAATTTGCGGTTCAGGGCCTCTCTAGGAATTTACAGGCTTTTTAATTTCTTCTTTATTCTGTAATGCCCATTCAAGCCCTTAGAGCTTTTTCCTGTAGAATGTTAATCTTTTATGTTATTGATTTGGGAGCTTTTTACAAGTTGCATCTACTGACCTTTTCTTTGAAAAAACTTTCACCTCGATTTTCATTTATTTACTAATTTTAAATTTTTTTTTCAACGTTTTTTATTTATTTTTTGGGACAGAGAGAGACAGAGCATGAACGGGGGAGGGGCAGAGAGAGAGGGAGACACAGAATCGGAAACAGGCTCCAGGCTCTGAGCCATCAGCCCAGAGCCTGACGCGGGGCTCGAACTAACGGACTGCGAGATCGTGACCTGGCTGAAGTCAGACGCTCAACCGACTGCGCCACCCAGGCGCCCCATGGAGAGAATTGCTTCTTAGGTGACTATCAGTCTCCACCATCTCCCATGATCACAGGCCCTTCCAAGAGTTCTCTGGGGTTGACAGTGCGTGTAGGGTAACCAGTGCCTTTCTTCTGCTATAGATCTACGTGTCTCTATCCTGTTTACCCCTTGTCATCAGTGTATCAGCAGGAGTTTGGTCAGAAAAACAAAAACCACTTTGAGTAGTACAGCTGGGAAGGGATCGCATACAGAGATGAAGGGGCTCGCCTGGCCACTGGAAACACTGGGGGTGTGGGGAGGTCAGGAAGGTCACTGCCTGCAGATGAAGCAATATGGAAGTTCAGGACTTGATCTCCGCTGACTGATGCACCAAGAGGGGATTATTATCAAGGGATACTTTAAAGAGCTGCGGGAAGAACATCACAGCTGTCACAGCTGATGCCCACGTGTGTGCCTGCACCTGCCACCAGAAAGTAATGGCTTCTCCATCTTTTCTTTCCTGAGCCTCTCATTCCACAAGGGTCCTACTCATAAGAGTGTCTAGAAAATGTGTGTTCCAGGCTTTCAGCCCTTTGCCCTACAGAGGAGGGCTCAGCGGGGCTGAAATCATGCTGAGTATTTACAGTTATTACCTGGAGGGTGTTTTCAGTAAAGATCAGATTGAATCAAATCGAAAACACTGTCCATGCATGGGAGGTTTCTTGAGCACCAGTGGGCAAGAGATAACACAGTGCCTTGTGTTGGGGTATTTGGCATGAAAGACTCTTGTTCAGAAAAGGAGGGTGAGAAATTGACTTTCATAGTCCATCTGAATAGATTTTATTCATTTGAAATTTTATGACATTCTGACACGAGATTTAAAGTCAGACAACTTGTAGAAATAGTGAAGCAGAAGTTTGAAAGGGTGATTTGCCCTCCTCACAGATCAAGGAGTGGCTGATCCGTCTCGACTAAAGCTTATCTCAGTAAATAGACCCAGGACAGTGGAATTCTCTGTTGTAATCCTTGGGTATGGAATCCTTGGGATTGGGTATGGAATTAGTGGAATTAGTGAAGCCAATTCATTTGTATTCTTGGTCCAGAAGAACTTTGTTGCTGGACAATAACCCACAGTTGACAGTTTTAATCTAGTTATTACACAGTTCAACCTCTGAACAGCAGAAAGGACGTCTGAGGAGTCACAAAGGTAAAGTCACATCATTTTCTCTAGCAGAACGAGGCCTGTTTAGAACTGGCTTCTCTCTTTCCCCAGGATCCATTTCCTTCCTCCCAGCAGGCTGTTTTTCTTAAGTTCTTTTGGGATCTCCTTTAAAGACTTTTGAAATGTTTGAGGTGCTGGTCTTTTTATGGCTTTTTAGCAGTTTGGACATTCCAAAGCCACTGTGTAGCCTTTTCTCTCTGTAATGAATCAGAGCCACATGGACAGTCTTGAGAGGTGTCACTAATTTCACTGCTGAGTACCAAAAATCACTAATAATAACATCATACGTGTGTGTCAGCAAGGTCCTTTCCAGTTCTTGGACTTGGGTTGAGTTTCCAGGTTTCGAATTAAGAGATATTTGCAAAGGGTTTGGATTTTCAGTTAGATGGCTACATGATTTCTGAGCGTACAGCTTCTCAGCTTATAAAGAAGGCACTTGCGAGTTTGTGTAGCTCACGTCATCTTTATGACTTTGATTACCTGTGAAAGAGGAAAGGGAGAAGGTATTCTCAGCCTCATTTTCTAGAAGAAACCCAAATTCCAAAGACTGAGTGAATTGCCCCCATCACCCAGTTCATGGTGATAAGATTCATTGTCTCTGAGGTCTATAATCTTCCACAGTGCCTAGATGTAAATATAAATGTTTATTTTTTCAAGTTTATGCTGTAATCTGTAAAATGCTCCGTTCATTGCCAGTTGTATGCATTTTGGGTAAGGATTTATAGAACCTTTTTTAATTTTTTTAAAATTTTTAAAAAAATGTTTATTTATTTTTGAGAGAGAGAGGCAAAGCATGAGCAGGGGAAGGGCAGAGAGAGGGAGACACAGAACAAGAAGCAGGCTCCACGCTCTGAGCTGTCAGCACAGAGCCTGACGTGGGGCTCGAACTCACGGACTGCAAGATCATGACCTGAGCTGAAGCCGGACGCTCAACCGACTGAGCCACCCAGGCGCCCCTAGAACCTCTTTTTTTAAAAACAAAACAAAACAAAACTCAGAAACAACAAAAGCATAAGATTTTTAAGAAGGAAATTCATGATTTTCAACTAACATGTAAAAGTCAACTTTAGGTTAAGATTGACTATATATAATTTTTAAAAGTCTGTAATCATATGGAAACTCAACTTCATGTTAATTACATGTGTATTTTGGCCTCACTTAAGAGGCGCTAAAAGTTCGTTTTGTAATGCCTTTATTATAGAGTCAATGAAGAAAAATGAAACGCATACCAAAGGAAACACATATAAATAAGATTCCCTGGTGCAAATGTCTTTTGAAACCCATTAGCTATTACCCACGAAGCTCCAGTGACAACCATGTGGTTAGAGCCACGTGGGAAATACGCTGAGTGGGAATCAAGAGTGAAAAGAAAGATATCTGCTTTTTATTAAAACCCGAAGAGTGTTATAATTGGGTTGAGTTTCTACCCAGATGGCCCCCCTTCTTATGACATCTGCAAAGTGTATCTAAAACTACGTTGAGGTGTTATTTTCTACGGCTGCGTGGACACATGTTAACTTCGTCAAAAACCAAGACCTTGGAGTCCTTCACAATCTTTCTTGCTAACTCATGCCAACTCAAGGGAGGAGCTAACTCATGTGCTTCTCCCCTCAGGGAGATTCCTATGGGTTTCCCTATTGGGAAAGATTTGAAATTCCTTGAGGCAGTTGTAAGTATCTGGTCTTCGATCTTTTGCAAATCAATGACAGTTGCATAGATTTGAGGCTATTAGAGTTCATGTCAACTTGACAATACAGTTATCTCTGAAAATATTAAGTGGTAACAATAAAAAATACTTCCTGTAAGTGAAGTTGTGAAATGTCATGTTCAAATGTGCATTTTCATTTGGTATTTTTCTAAATGAAAAGGCTTGGTGAGAACTCCCCACCCCATGTCTGAACATTGTTTTTTTTTTTTCAAAGAGTTTTAACGGACGTGTTCATTGTTACATATTATATTTGGTTGCCACGGTTTACGGGTTCTTAACAGTTCCATGTCCTCCTTGTCAGACAACAGAAAGATCAGAGTTAATGGAACCAAGGAACCTATAGAATTTAAATCGAACCAGTGGTTTGGGGCAACAGTGAAAGCTCACCGAGGCGAAGTTGTGGTAAGTATGAGTCGTGGCGATGCTGTGCAATATTATGTTCTCAGTTTTTCAAAACTGCTTTCATGTAAGGACTTCTATTGAGAGGGAGAGAGAGAGAGTGTGCGTGGAGTGGAGGGAGGGGCAGAGAGAGGGAGCCGGAAGCAGGGCTTGATCCCACCAGTGCCCCAGGACATGTCAGATTTTTAAAGACAAACTTATCAGCATTCTAAAAAAATAAATTTAGTAGCCCTTAAAATGAAAGAATTTATTCTAGTGTTTAAAGTTATAGGAGATAAAGCTTGTTTTCCATATCAGTTAGAGATTTTTAAATATTGCAACACTTGGACGCATGAGTGGCTGTCGGTTAAACATCCGACTTCAGCTCAGGTCGTGATCTCTCAGTTCGGGAGTTTGAGCCCCACGTCAGGCTCCTTGGTGACAGTGCAGAGGCTGCTTGATATTCCCTCTCTCTGCTCCTCCACCCCCAAATAAATAAACTTTAAATATTTTAAAATATAGAACTGCTAATTACATAGTTCTCTGAGTACATTAATAATTTTTTAAAGTAAAAAAAACCCCTCACTTTCAAGTAGATATCGTTCAGCTTTAAAGTGCTATGGCTTCATGATTCTCTTAAATTTCAATCATCTACGTGTCTAAGCTATTGAGAAATAAGTGACTATATTAAGCTGATCTGGAAATTTTTTTCTTGGGGGAATTTTTTAAACCATTGGCTTTAATTTCCTTACAACAATAAAGCAATAACTTTGGCTTTTAGGATTTGTTTAAAGCTTCTTGAATTATGTTTTAATAAGAATAAGTATTTAAAGGAAATACCTTGCTTTATTTGGTCTGTGGTTAACCCCCCCCATGGAGATTTTGACATAAGCAGGTAATGTATAAGATACAGACAGCCCTCTCCAGTTGCAAATCCAAAATTTACAGTATGGTCTCTATAGAACTATACTTGCATTAATATGGTTTTCATATTCCACAGTTGGTAAAAACTTTTTTAGCCTTTAGTGGCATATGACATGTGAATTGCTTTGGAAAGCTAATTCTATCTAATGACTATGTGGGATTAAAAAAAATCTTCTGGGTACTGTATTGATACTTTTAAGTCTTGAAAACTTATCTGTAACACATTATGCATCTCTGAAAATCGTATGCCATGTTCATAATAAAAATAGTTAATTTGGGGGCATGTTTCCATTTTCAAAATTATGTAAAAGGAAGTCCGATAATATTAAATATATTTCAAGTTAATTTTTTCCTTTGAGCACTGAAATTTAGGGTATCACATATGCCCTATGTGATAATTATTAGGACTTCAAAATGCTGAAGTATCTTTTTGACTATCCAGATGTCATGTGTGTATGTATTAAGTTTGGGTCAAAGTCCAAATTTATCTTATCAGTGTATTTCACATCAGTGTGAAACTGAGCAGATATAAATAGGATAACTTTCTAGGCAAGAACTGGGAAGAATTTTCTTGGCATCTAAGTGTGGGGGTGGGGTGGAGGGGTGAGATCCGGCAGGTGAGGCCGGCTTTCAGAATACCTCACTGCATAGGTGAGTGCCCACACTGCCCACACTCCTGCCTTTCACCGTTGGAACCTTATGTTAAACATATTAGCACATAGTTTGTTAGTTTATTAAGAGGTCCCTAAGACGAAAGAATGTGGATGAGATCGATGGTTTTTAGGTTATCAGCCAAGACCTCACAATACCAAAAGAGTCAAGTTGTGGAAATACTTTTCTTACTTGAGAATAGAAATAAAATATCTTCACTAAAAGTAGTTGCGCATTGGGCAGATTACCAAGGACACATTTGGAATCGTGAAAGGACTTTATTTTTTTTTCAATGTCTATTCTTTTTTTTTTTTTTTTTTTTTGAGAGAGAGAGAGAGAGAGAGACAGAGACAGATCGTGAGCAGGGAAGGGGCAGAGAGAGAGGGAGACAGAATCTGAAGCAGGCTCCAGGCTCTGCACTGGCAGCACAGAGCCCGATGCAGGGCTCAAACCCACGAAGAGATCATGACCTGAGCCAAAGTCAGATGCTCAACTGACTGAGCCACCCAGGCACCCCATGAAAGGACTTCAAAATCAGTGTCTGCCTTCATATTCCTGGCATTTTTAAATTTTAAGAGTGATATCATCAAAATCGGAGGTAGGCCAGTGATTCCATATTCCAGGCATCTGTAATTCTGTGTCCTTCGAAATGAGTGCATGAATAATCAGGTAAAACACACTTATGGCGGATTCATGCTAGCAAACAAGTCAAAAAGATGCCTATAATTTTCTACACATTTGTTTTATTGCCTCTCTCATTTGTAACAAAATTAATGTTGCATAATTTACTTAAAGAGGACTTCATATATTCTCTTTTGTATTTGATATCCTTCCAAATATCATGCTTTTGTTAAGAATCCAAGCTTCTGAAGAAGCAACCAGAGTATTTCATGCAAGAATCATATTTCCTTTCTGTTGCTTAAATTAATTTTTGTTTTGTCATGAATAAAAACCATTAACTAAAAAATAAAGTCAGGAACACTGTGATAAGGGAGTAGCATGTCCAAATGAAAGTCATTGTTTAAAAAGTCATAAGATATGCCATCAGCGATAAGCCAGGGAAATCCATAAAACAGAGGTTTACAAACTTGTCTACATCTTTGAATTCAAAAATAATTTCTTAAAGCAACAAGCAGACCAAAAAAGGAGCTCTCATTTTAACACATCACACTGATTTACTGACTGAAATGATCGTTTGAGTCTAAGGTCCAACTGTTTTAAAAAAGACAAGAAGATGTTGGTTGTTTGCTGTTAGGAAATAATTACTTTTGCCAGGTTACACATATTTAACTTTAAATCCTGTGGGGGAGAGCTCATTCCTTTCTATATGTTTAATTTATTCTGATGCTATTGTGGATTAATGTTGGGGGAAAAAGAACAGTTTTGGAAGTTTCATTAACTCTGCCTACTGAGGTACTTACCAGCATGCTGGAGGCCACTTAAATCGCCACTAATTTAACATAGTTTGTGATGAATGTAGACACATTAGTCAACAGGTTCAGTCATATCATAGCATGAGGAACTGATGCCACAAAAATATGTTTTGTCTTCGATGCATCACAGGCCTGCGCTCCCTTATACCACTGGAGAACTCTTAAACCAACACCAGAGAAGGACCCGGTCGGCACCTGCTACGTAGCGATTCAGAATTTCAGCGCCTATGCAGAGTATTCGCCTTGTCGGAACAGTAAGTGACTTTATTCTTTGAAAGGGCACTTTAGCTCCAGAGCCTTTCTATGGTAGGCAGTGCAGGCAATATCAGAACCTCACTGACAAGGAAAAAGAGATGGGGTGAAGATTATGGGCGGCCTTTCAGGAGGTCTTGCTGCGACATGAGGGCCAAGACCCAGATTTCTGTGGGTCCTTTTCCGTGTTGTAGACATTTCTTTAGTAGAATTGATTGGTTCCTTAGTTGAGGCCTTAAACTCTCAGCGGCTGTTCAGAATTCACACCGCAATCTAAAGAACGGTGACCACCCACTTGACTTGTTCCCGGCGGGAGTGGGGTTTGCGAGTGTGCTAGGAACTGGGGACATTCTCACATCAGCTTTCTGTCCAGCCTGTGTTCCTGCCGGCTGTTGCTCTCTTTGGCAGTTGTGTGCTTGGGTTATCTGCATGGTGGGCTTTTCTCCCTTAAATGTTTAATCCCTATTTTTCAAAAGGGCTCCGCACGCTTAGAGTGTAAGTCTTATCTGGCCGTTCTCGGGATCTCCCAGCAAAGCATCTTTGAAAGCAAGCCTGGCGAGTTCCAACTTTGGGACACTGCTGTTTTAATCACTTCTTGCTGGAACACCACGGATTTGGGACAGCAGTTCTGACTGCTTGGATCTACTCAGTCCTTTTGTGAACTCTTCCAGTTTTCCGTGTGTCGTTGGAGATCAGTGGGATTTGTCAGGGAGCAACCACGGGATTTTCATCCTTATTCTCGATAGTTCGCAAAATCACAGTGAGGAGAGAAAGGTCATTAGAAGGAACATTCTAGCAACTGATTTCGGGAAACTGATTTTTCAAAAACCCAATCCCAAATTAGATTTCCAAAACCATAAGTAATATTTCCCCATTTTGCATGAATATTTTTTATAAATTTTTTTTAACATTTATTCATTTTTGAGAGACAGAGAGCATTGAGCAGGGGATG
The DNA here is from genome assembly GCF_027475565.1 of Acinonyx jubatus. Taxonomy (NCBI): domain Eukaryota; kingdom Metazoa; phylum Chordata; class Mammalia; order Carnivora; family Felidae; genus Acinonyx; species Acinonyx jubatus. Next base: position 14,237,181 of record NC_069387.1, on the reverse strand, counting down.
GGCAGAGAGAGAGGGAGACACAGAATCCGAAGCAGGCTCCAGGCTCTGAGCTGTCAGCACAGAGCCCGACACGCGGCTCGAACTCGTGAACAGCGAGATTATGACCTGAGCCGAAGTCGGACGCTCAACCGACTGAGCCACCCAGGTGCCCCCTGCATGAATATTTTTTAAATCCAAGATTAATTTAGGCAAGATAATGAGCAAATATCAGAAATAAAACAACACAGATGAAGAATGGATCAGTGATATTAGAGGGTTAATAAAGACGCCGCCAAGATTTCCTCTAAATAACAAAGTGGAACAGCTAACTCAGATGGGGGTAGGATTTTGGCAAGGGGCAGATGATGGCTTCTGTTTTAAAATATTGACATAAATTACCCACTTCCTCACATTATGACAAGTGTCGGCCGAATGAATAATCTGTGAAATTAAGATTTTATTTTAAAGGCTTGAAAACAGAGGTTCCTTGTTGATAATGAGACTCGATTATGTATCCATTCAACACACTAAGCACTAATTATTCTGTGTTTAGGGAATAAAGCACAGAACAAGAGAAAATAAAACACAGTCTTTAAGAAACTTACATTCTAAGTAGGGGAGACAGACAACAAACATGTAGGTGTTCAGATCCAGCAATTCCACATCTGGGTGTAGGTCCAGAGGAAGTGAAACCAATATCTCAAAAAGATATCTGCACCCCCACGTTCATAGCAACATGATGCACTTTAGGCAAGACGTGGAAACAACCGTAGCATCCATTGATGGGTGAATGAATAAAGAAGATGTTGTGTGTGTGTACAATGGAATGTTATTCAGCCATAAAAAGAAGGAAAGCCTGCCCTTTTCAACCACGTGGATGGACCTTGAGAGCGTTATGCTAAGTGAAATAAGCCGGACGGAGAAAGACAAATACCAAAGAAGAACGCCACTTACACGCAGAACCTCATGAAAAATAAAACAAAAAACAAAAACTCCAAACTCAGGGATACGGAAAAAAGATCAGTGGTTGTCAGAGGCGCAGGGTGAGGAGATGAGTGAAGTTGGTGAAGAGGGTCAAAGGCGCAAATTCCCATTTACAAGACAAGTCCAGGGGAAGTAATGTCCAGCAAGGTGACTATGGTTAATACTGTATTGTGAGGGTGCCTGGGTGGCTCAGTTTGTTGAGTTTCTGACTCTTGATTTTGGCTCAGATCCTGATCTCATGCTTTGTGGGATCGAGCCCCGCGTTGGGCTCTGTGCTGAGCTTGCTTGAAGCCTGCTTGGGATTCTCTCCCTCACCCTTTGCCCCTCTCCCCGACTCACACGCTGTCTCTCTAAAATAAACAAAGCAAAACAAACAAAAGAAACCCCACAATACCTATTGTGTATTTTTTATTTGAGAGACACAGAGAGCACACGTGGGGGAGGGGCAGAGAGAGAGAAGGAGAGAGAGAATCTAAGCAGGCTCCACGGTGTCAGCACAGAGCCTGACATGGGGCTTGATCTCAGGAAGTGTGAGCCAAAATCAAGAGTCGGACGTTTAGCCAACTGACCCACCCAGGCACCTGCTGTGTTGTATATTTGAAAGTTACTAAGAGAGTAGATCTTAAAAGCTTATCACAAGAAAAGAAACTATAATTGTATGTATTGCTGGGTCTGGCTGTTAACTAGATTTACTGTAGTGATCATTTTGTAGTATATACATGTATTAAATCATTCTGTTATATTCCTTGGACTAGTAATAACATGTTATATGCCAATTATATATCAACAAAAAGAAAACTTCTAAAAAAGAATAAATTCACAATACAAAGGCAGATAGCGAAAAGTGCAACAATGAAAAACATAACAAAGCGAGAGAGTAGGGAGTGACCTGGCCCGGGTGGGGAGAGGAGCTTTGGGAAAGGACCATGGGAAGGGCTCTCTTAGCAAATGGCTGTTGGAGCAGGGCAGGGGGACTGTCCCACGCACGGGCAACAGCCCAGAGAGGCATATTTGGAGTCGTGTTCCGCTCAGGGTGTTGTGTTTCTTGGTTCCATGAGAGGCCATTACTATTACGCGAAAGATAAAAGTCAGGTAGAGAGATAAAGAAAATCCCAACTTAAATCAGAAAACTAAAGGACGGCTGAGATTTAACAGAGAATGTATTGCATCAATCCTGTTCATATCCTACTTCTCCCGATGTGCTAAAGATGCTTCCCCATCTCCGTAAACTATGAGAGCTGAAACAATGAGTTCATCCTTCACAGTCCTCTTACCTGGGTGATCTACCGTACTCTTCCAGCTAATGTGGAGGGTGATCGTTTATAAGACCCGTCACTGCCTTTTGTTCTGCCTTTTAGACTGAGTGCCTCTGTAACAAGAGAACTCAGGTTAAAATACAGTACGTGGCACCGAACCATGAGTCTGAACCTTTATCTGAAAATAACAATCGTGGTCGGCTTTTGTCTTGAGTGACCCGGGCACATTATGATGCCAATTGACTCACTCTTTATTTTCCTAAATAAACGAATAGCTTGACACAGGTAAAAATGGAGTCGAATTGCAGAATTGCTAAGTCAATTCCCAAGAATCCTTTTCCACTCTGGTTCACATCAATAGTTCTCACTTTCCTCGTGGCCGCTCTCTTACTACAAAACTTTTTCCTCCAGAAATTCACCCAAGGAGCTGACTTCCTGTCTTTCCCCCAGGAGTTTACAGTTCATTAACACAAAGCCAGCTTGTTCATGAGCATATGGTCAGTATCCCAGAACAGGAACATCAGCAATATTATTTTCAAAAGAGAATTTAAGGAACCTTCTCCTGCTCATTCCGTACCACAAACATACCCCACTGATACGCTGAGCAATACGGGAACTAATCTGTTCATTCATATTCATGACATGCCTCCTACTCTCATTATCATTCATAATTCAGGTGGGGATGATTTACACACAGCCTTCCCTTCTACTTTGAAAACCAACAAATAGTAGTGGATGATCAGCATGATTCCCTGCATCCTGGGACATAATTGTAAAGTTTATAAATGCTCTGAAATTCCAGGAAGATAGATTCCTTCAGCTCTCATAAACTATAACCCTAAGAGAAAAAAAACTACCTCACATTCTGTTACAATCACTGCTTCAAATAAACATTTGAAGTTGGTGGTTTTCTCAGTGAGTTTCATGAAAAGTATTGGTATTTTCTTTTAATTTTTTGTTTCCTGTTTTGGAGCAAAATAATTTCAAAGGATGGTCATATTTCTTCTTTGAATAATTTACAATATTAAAAATGAAAAGAAAGACTTGATTTAAAAAGGATTTCTAAAGAGGTTTGTACATTAGAAAAATACGTTTCTTAAATATACTCGAGATTGCAGATATAGGCTTACATAATCATATATCAGGTATTCGTATATATCTCTCTGGATGCATGTAAGTATTTACACGCATGAACTTCCAGAAAACTGGTAACCAGACATTTGAGGTTATACAGATGAACCTTTAGGAAACTTTATAGCATTCAGAACTACAAACCACAAAACATAGTTTAAAATAAGGAGTAAATTTTATAAAAATACAGTGTAAGATGTTGTGCACTTAAAAATTGCAGGGCCTGGGTGGCTCGGTCGGTTAAGCGTCCAACTTCGGCTCAGGTCATGATCTCAGTTTGTGAATTCAAGCCCCCCCCACCCCCCACCTCGGGCTCTGGAGCCTGGAGCCTGCTTCGGATTCTGGGTCTCCCTCTCTCTCTGTCCCTAACCCACTTGCTCTCTCTCTCTCTCAAAAATAATAAACATTAAAAAAATTGTTTTTAAAAATTGCAGAGAGTAAACCTCATGTTAAATGTTTTTACCACAAACAAACAAACAGGGACACAAGAAATTTTTGTAGGTGGTAGAAATTCTTATTACTTTGATTTTGGTGATGGTTTTGTGGGTGTATGCATATGTCTACACTCATGAAAATGTATCCATTAAGATGTACAGCTTTTTGTATATTAAGTATATCCCAATAAAGCTGAAAAAAAAACTAAGCTTAAAAAATACACGAGACATTAATGGACATTTCAATTAAAAAGAGGTATTGCCATTAAAAAATACAGTGTATGTGAAAAAAAATACAGTGTATGTGATAGAACAGTGTATTAAAATATAGAGGGAGCATCTAGAGAAGAATGGATGATGACAATGCTAAAATTAGTTAAGTACTAATCAAAGGAAAGCAAAAAACAAAAGACATTCCAGTCAGTTAAGCGTCTGCCTGTGGCTCAGGTCATGATCTCACGGTTTGTGAGTTCCAGCCCCGCGTCCGGCTCTATGCTGACAGCTTGGAGCCTGGAGTCTGCTTTGGGTTCTGTGTCTCCCTCTCTCTCCGCCCCTACCCTGCTCGCACTCTGTCTGTCTGTCTCTCTCTCAAAAATAAATAAATGTTAAAAAAAAAAAAAAAAGAAATGCAATTTGCAAAGGTACCTAACTAATAATAGAATAATTTAAAATTACTTTCCTCGAATGAAGGCGTGTAAGTCTTTGTACTATTATTTTTTTTGCCTTTTGTAAGTTCAAAATTATTTTCAAATGAAAAGTTAAAAAAGTAAAATAAAATAAAATAAAATAACTTTCCTCTTGGAGATCATTAAAATTGGAATCCTTGTGGGTGCCCTCAGCAGAAAGCCTCCACCCAGGTGACCATGTTGACCCCTCTCTTTCTCAAGGCATTTCTTTAGGAATGACCTATGTGGCTTCATGCAGAACACACAGGCAACTCAGAATCCCGTTACTGCCACTTGCAGAATTCAGAACATAGGTGAGAGGAGAGTTTACTTCTTTAGACAAACACGACTTGTAAAACCCAATGTAGTAGCTCCAAGGGATGTTATTCCTAGTGGTCTTACTACAAAATCATGATGATATTTGGGACAAAAAAATAAATTATGTTTCATAAATTATGAACATATATTTCATAAATTGTTCATGATGAATTTAAAAGTAAATATAAAGTGGGGCACCTGGGTGGCTCAGTTGGTTAAGCCTCTGACTTCGGCTCAGGTCATGATCTCGCAGTTCATGGGTTTGAATCCCGTATCCGGCTCTATGCTGACAGCTCAGAGCCTGGAGCCTGCTTTGCATTCTGTGTCTCCCTCTTTCTGCCCCTCCTTGCTCATGCTCTCTCTCTCAAAAAATAAACATTAAAAATTTTTGTGATGTTAAAAAAATAAATATAAAGCACATATTGATCATTAAAATTAAAAAAAAATTTAATGTTTATTTATTTTTGAAGGAGAGAGAGAGACAGAACATGAGGGGGGGCGGGGGGTGGCCAGAGAGAGAGGGAGACACAGAATCAAGCAGGCTCCAGCCTCTGAGCTGTCAGCATAGACCCCGACGCAGGGCTCAAACTCACAAACGGCAAGATCATGACCTGAGTCAAAGCTGGAAGCTTAATAGACTGAGCCACCCAGGCACCCTGATCATTTTAAGTTGGGAAATCAATAGGGAAAACAACAAAATATCCTAGTTGTTATTAAAATATATATTGGGAATGATGATGTGATAACATTTCTATATTTTGGTCACTCTAGGTAATGCTGATCCCGAAGGCCAGGGTTACTGCCAAGCAGGATTTAGTCTGGATTTTTACAAGGTGAATTAGTTTGGGCTTGTAGCTTCTAGTATTATCTGTTTGATTTTTTCTTTTTTCTTTTTGTTTACTCTCTGCCTCTGGCTCTCATCCCCACCCCCAATAACTACCACCAACAAAAGAACCTTTAGGTATGTATCCAGCCTGTTTTGACAACTTCCTTAAATGTTTTTGCTCGTTCTTTATTTTCATTAAAGCAATCATGCAGATGACAAACTTATTAAAATAGCACAGAAATACATATGATGAAAAACAACAGTCTTTCTCCCCACCTCAGTGATAATCCTTTACATGGAAAATCTGAACAACTCAGTGAGAGAAATGTGTTTCTAAAAAAAAAAAAAAAAAAGAAAGAAAAAAATTGCTTTATCTCTTAGCTGTAATTGACTGATCAGATTTAACACGAGTGTTAAAATTCACAACATCCTTTCACAAAGTTACAGAGATGATAAGGGACCAAGATTTTGTGGGTTTGAAAACAGTGTAGAAAAAAATTCATCAGCATACAAATTTTGCTCTTTCGTGGCCTTTTTTTTTTTTTATTGTCTTTTTTTTTTTCCCCCCCACTGAAAGTTGGAAGGAGGATGGAAGGAGGTGGTAAGGAGAAGGGAAAATTTATATTTGCTAGTCTGAGGTGTTTGCTCTCTCTTCTGAGAGGGGGAAGGGGGTGGTTGCAGATGTATGGAAAAAATAGGCATTACTGTGGCCTTGACATAAATAGAAACCATATTTTCTTTTGCTGCCAAAGCTCACAAGACCATGTCTGCTAAATTACACAGCATTAAACATGTACGTTATTTTGCTTACCTGAATCAGTGCCAAAAACCTGAATTCCTGCATCCTCAAGGGAGAGAATTCAACTTAGCTAATTGAGGCAAACGAAAATTATTTAAGATGCTAACACACTACATAGTGGAAAGCAAAAAAAAAAAAAAAAAAAGGCAAATAAAATGAACTGCATGACCCAGATACAAGGGCCTCATTTAAAAATTGCTTTTCTACGTGTAACAAATTGTTAGCGATGCTTGTTACCAATGATTTGTCACCTTGAAAAAGAAAAAAATACCTGTTTTTCTTTTCCAATTGTTGCTGTTTCTGTTTTGTAGAATGGAGACCTCATAGTGGGAGGACCCGGGAGTTTTTATTGGCAAGGTACGTTCTGTGAGCAGAGAAGAAATGCCTATTTGTGGTTACTAACGAGGAGGGGAAACACCGTTACCACCAAATGTTGACCCTTTGTTACATGAATTGTAGGTCTGGATTCAGAGTTTCTCCAAGGAATAAGGCATCATTTCCAACTGTATATGAATGCTATTTTTAAACACTGTTGCAGCTTAATTCATTTGTTCACCAAGCATTTATGGAGGCTGTGTGAGACTTCGTGCTAGATGCTGGGGATACAGAGATGAGTAGACTAGACGCTGTTCCCACCCTCACAAGGTTAACACCTGGGGGGAGATGTAGACATTAATCCAATATTCACACAAATACCTGATACACTCCACACGTGATGCTCACTGTGAAGGAAAGGTACGCCGTGAGGCGGCCATGAGAGTATAGGAGTCTTCTCCAGGGGTGGCTGCGTGCACGTGTTTTGTCCTCTGAACAACCTGTGCTGTGCTTAGGGAACCCTGGACCAGGTGTAGGACAGCATCTGCCCAGAGGGGATGATGCCTTCTAACTCTTATAAAGGTGCTGCGCAGGCCAGAAGCTGCCCAAAGGTCACTAACTTGGAAACAAGCACCCCTGAACTGAGATCTGAACTTCGCTAGGAGGTAACTAGCAAAGAGAGAAGGGGCTCTATGGAAAGGTTTTGTGGCCTGAATTGAGCAGTCAGGCGAGATGGAGGGAAGCCAGGGTGAACAAGGGGAAATCCTTGGTGGATTGCAGGAGTGTAAATAGATGGCCTTAGCTACAGTAAGTATTCGTTTCTTGTCTCGAGAATCATGGGAAACCAGTGGAGGGTTTTTTGCATGGGATGCTATGATCAGATCTGTGTTTTGAAAAGCTCACTCTGGTTGCCGTATGGAAGATGAATTGGAGGTTGGCCAAAGTGAGGTGTGAGCAAACTACAAGTTTTTAAGGTAAACTAGCTCTAAGGTTCAGATGAAGACGTTTGCTTCTTAGAGTGGGAACAGTGCAGAATGGAAAGGAGGAGAAATTTGAGAGATGCTTTGGAGGAAAACAGACAGCTTAGTTGTTATGTGTGGGTGAGGAAAGGGAGGAGGCCCAGCATACATTTCTGACTTGCGACTGCATGGTTGTAAGTGGGTCCCACTGTCTGAGATGGGGAACCCTGGAAGAGAACAGGTGGGAGTGGGTTGGAGAGGGAAGATGGTGAATTTGCTTTTGGTTATGTTGAATGTGAACATGTTTGAGATATCCAGGGTTTTTCATGTCTGCATATATGGGCTTTCACTCAGAGAAGATATCTAGGCTAACGTACAGACTTCCATCACTTGTATACTGGTGACAATTAAAGCCGTGGATGTGGATGGGATGCCTACACAGAGATGACGGAGAATATTCCCTGAATTTTGGCTGTGAAGTTTAGGATAAAGATAGAGTAGACGATGAGAGAGATGAAGAGTGGAGTGAAATTTTTCTTTTCAACTGGAAGACACCTGATCATATTAATAAGCCAATGGAAGAATACAATTATTGAGAGTCTGGGAAAGATGGGAGAGTAGGACCCTAAGGTCGCCTTGTCCCAAAGATACAACTAAATAACATTCACATCAGTGTAAATAACCCAGAAAACAACCCCAAATCTGGCAGAACAAACTCCAGAACTAAATGTAGAGAAGCGGCCACATTGAAGAGGGTAGGAAGGGCGGAGATGTGGTAGGGAGCTAACCAGACCCACGGGGCTGTCCTTGGGAGGGAGGGACACTGCACACACAGAGACGGGAGAGAAAGAGACTATCATGTCAGGGATCCCGCAGGGGGAAGGTGAGTCCCCATTATGTTTGGCTTTGAAAACCAGAGGGGCTGCCTTTTACAAGTTCTTCTCACTAGTGAGACTTAAAAACTGGAACTTTACAAATCAGCAGGCTCAGCTCTGAGAGAGCCAAAAGGGCTTGAGGAAACGGGAGTCCCTGCCCCTAAAGAGACAGTACAATAAACAGCCCCGTGGAGATACAGCATAGAAGCAGCATCTTGAAAAATACCTGAAGGGAGAGTTGTTTACTAAACTCAGAGTGTGTGCCGAAGGAGCAGAGATCACTGGGGGACTTGTCCAGAAACCAAAGAGCTGGCAGGCACCATTTCCTCCCCTGACCCCCAGCGTAAACATGGCCGTCTGCAGGAAACAGCATGGCCCTGCCACTGCTCACTACCTAACTTGCTAATACCGCCACCACCCTATGCACTTCAGCAGATCTGTCCCCTCCAGCCAGACCTACCTCAGTCCCAGTTGCTGCAGGTCCCCTCCCACAAAGGGCCAGCAAAGCACTTGCTAACACCTTGCCTCCTGCCCCCTCCATTTTGGGGATCCGCCCCTTTCACACCCTTGGCCAGAGGACATCCAGAGTGGTGCCACAGGCCTGGCAGTGTGCAAGCGGCCCTAATGGGCCAGCAGTACTCCAAAGTGACTCCTGGCCTGGGGAGAGGGAAAGAGAACCACACACACCAGTCAGACGGTGGCCCCAGACAGCTGGTCTGACAGAACGACCTGCCCACCAAGGAAAGCTTTCAGGAAACGATATAAAAAAGTACTGTTCAGTTCAGTGATAGTAAATCTCTGGCAAATGCCTCGTCTGACTCAACTCAAGCCCAAGGCAGCACCAGACTGGCCCACTAACAGCACAGGGACCAAACACGGCCCACGACAGGCAAAGAGAGCCACTGCAGAAGACTGGACTGAAGGAAAAAGTGGCTCAGCTACAGCAGCAGGGCACATGCAACACACATAGGAGACAACTCTGAAGTACCAGGTTCTTGTGAACAGGGGACACTACACTGTGGGGCACTACGTGACCTCTTCTTCATAAGGCCACTACTTTCAAGAACAAGAGATGTGGTTGACTTTCCTAACACACAGAAACAGACACAGAGAGTTAGACAAAATGAGGAGACAGAGAATATGTCCCAAATGAAATAACAGGACAAAAATCACTGCAAGACACCTAAGCAAACAGAGATAAGTAATATGCCCAATAGAGAATTTAAAGAAAGAATCATAAAGATGCTCACGGACTTCAGAAAAGAGTGGAGGATATCAATGATCCTTATCAAAGGGATATGAAACACAAAAAAGAACCAATCAGAGATGTCCTTAATAAATGAAATTTAAAATACATGAGATGAAATAAATAGTAGACTAGAGGAAGCCCTGGAGAACACAGTTATGGAAAGCAATCAAGCTGAACATGTGAGGGAAAAAAGTAATGCAAAATCAAAGGGCATAGGGAATTCAGTAACACCATCAAGAATAATGACATTTACATCATAGGGATCCCAGAAAGAGAAGAGAGAGAAAAGGGGGCAGAACATTTATTTGAAGAAATAAGAGCTGAAAACTCCCCAAATCTGGGGAAGGAAACAGAAATCCAGATCCAGGAGGTGCAGAGAGTCCCCAACAGAATCAATCCAAGAATGTCCACATCAAGACAAATAGCAATTAAAATGGCAAAAAGTAGTTATAAAGAGAGAATTTTAAAAGCACCAAAAGAAAAGAAAACGGTTACATACAAGGGAAACCCCATAAAGCTATCCACTGACTTTTTAGCAGAAACTTCGTAGTCCAGAAGGGAGTGGCATGATATATTCAAAGTGCTGAAAGAGAAAAACCTGCAGCCAAGAACACTCTATTCAGCAAGGCTCTCATTCAGAACAGAGGGAGAGAAAAAGAATTTCCCAGACAAACAAAAGTTAATAGAATTCATGATCTCTAAACCAGCGCTACAAGAAATGCTAAAGAGTAGAAAGGAACAAGCTTCAGTAGGAGTAAGAAAAGTAGGAAGCCAAAAGCAGTAAAATTAAGTATATCTATAAAAATCAGTCAAGGGATTCACAAAATAAAAAGACGGAAAGTATGACAGCATATATATCTAAAGCTTGGGAGGGAAAGGAGTTAAGAATGAGTACAAACTTACAGATATCAACTTAATATAGACAGCTTCATGTATAAGAGGTTATAGATAAACCTAATGATAGCCACAAATCAAAAGCTAGTAATAGATATACAAAAAATAAAGAGAAATGAAATCCAAGTATATCACTAAAGAAAGCTGTCAAACCATGAGAGAACAGAGCAGGAGTAGAAAGGAACAGACAAGAACTATAAAAACAACCATAAAACAAATATGAGATGGCAGTAGTATAAATCTATCAATCATCACTTTGAATATAAATGGACTAAATGCTCCAATCAGAAGATGTAGGGTGGCAGAATGGATAAAAAGCAAGATTCATCTATATGCTTCCCACAAGAGACTCATTTCAGACCTAAAGACACATGCATATTGAAAGTGAAGGGATGTAAAAGAATTTATCATACAAATGGATGTGAAAAGAAAGCCAGGATAACAATACTTATAACAGACAAAATAAAAGTTTAAAACAAAGATAGTAACAAAAGACAAAGGAGGACACTATATAATCATAAAGGGAACAATCCCACAAGAAGATGTAACAATGGTAAATATTTATGCATCCAACATAGAAGCACCCAAATACATGAAGCAGCTAATAACAAACATAAAGGAAGTAATTGATAGTAGTACAATAATAGTAGGAGACTTTAACATGCCACTTTGGACAGATCATCCAAACAGAAAATGAACAAAGAAACAGTGGCTTTGAATGATATATTCAGAACAGATAGATTCAAAACATTCCATCCTACAAGAGCGTAATACATATTCTTTTCAAGTGTTCATGGAACGTTCTCCGGAATAGATCAATATTAGGCCACAAAACAAGTCTCAACAAATCAAAATGATCAAAGTCATAGCATGCATCTTTTCTGACCATAGTGCTATCAAACTAGAAGTCAACAACAAGAAAAAATCTTGTGAAAGAGCTCAAATACATGGAGGTTAAATACCATGCTACTACACAATGAATGGAGCGGCTCAAGCAAGAAATCAAAGAGGAAATAAAAAAAAATACATGAAGAAAAATGAAAATGAAAACCATGGTCCAAAATCTTTGGGATGCATCAATAGCTATTCTAAGAATTATCTATCTCAAGAAGCAAGAAAAAAATCTCAAATAAACAACCTAACTTTGTATCCTTTTAAAGGAGCCAGAAAAAGAACAACAAACAAAACCAAAAACCAATAAAATGAAGGAAATAATAACAATCAGAGCAGAAATAAATGAAAGAGAAAGTAAAAAAACAAACAAACAATAGAACATATCAATGAAACTAGGAGCTGGTTCTTTGAAAAGATCAACAAAATTGATAAACCTTTAGCCAGACTCCTCAAAAAAAAAAAAAAAAGAATAAAATAGAGGACTCAAATAAACAAAATCAGAAATGAAGGTGGAGAAATAAACTGAACAACCTAGAAGAAATGGAGGAATTCATAGAAACGAATAACGTACCAAACTGAATCAGGAAGAAATAGAAAATTTGAACAGACTGATAACCAGAAACAAAATTGAATCTGTAATTAAAAAAACCTCCCAACAAACAAAAGTCCAGAACCAGATGGCTTCACAGATGAATTCTAACAAATATTTAAAGAACAGTGAATACATAGTCTCAAACTATTCCACAAAATAGAAGAGGAAGGAAAGCTTCCAAATTCATTCTGTGAGGACAACAATACCCTGAAACCAAAAGCAGATAAAGACACTACAACAAAAAGAGAAAACAGGCCAATGTCTCTGAAGAACATAGATGAAAAAGTCCTCAATAAAAATATTAACAAACTAGATCCAACAATACATTTAAAAAATTATTCACCACAATCAAGCGAGATTATCCCCAGTATGCAAGGGTGATTTAGTATTCACAAATCAATCAACATGCTACATCACATCAATAAGAGAAAGGATAAAAACCATATGATAATTTCAATAGATGCAAAAAAAGCATTTGATAAAGTACAATGTCTATTCATGTGAAAACCCTATACCAAGTAGTTTTAGAGAGACTATACCTCACCATAATAAAGGCCACACATGAAAAATCCACAGGTAACATCATGCTCAATGGTGAAAAACTGAATTTTTCCCCTAAGCTCAGGAACAAGACAAGGATGGCCACTCTCACCACTTTTATTCAACATAGTGCTGGAAATCCTAGCTTCAGCAATCAGACAAGAAAAAGAAATAAAACCATCCAAATTGGTAAGAAAGAAGTAAAACGGTCATTCCTTGCAGATGACAAGATACTATATATAGAGAATCCTAAAGACTCCACCCAAACACTACTAGAACTGATAAGTGAATTCAGTAAGGTGGCAGGATACAAAATCAATTTACAGAAATTCACTGCATTTCTACACAATAATAATGAGGCAGCAGAAAGAGAAATTAAGAAAACAATCCCATTTACAATTGCACCAGAAATAGTAAAATAACAAGGAATAAACTTAACCAAGGAGATGAAAGGCCTGTTCTCTGAACACTGTAAAACATTGATGAAATAAATTGAAGACAACACAAACAAATGGAAAGATGTTCCATGCTCATGGACTGAAAGAACAAATATTGTTAAAATGCCCATATTACCCAAAGCAATGTAAAGATTTAATGCAATCTCTATCAAAATACCAACAGCATTTTTTTTTTCACAGAACTAGAACAAACAATTCTAAAATTGGTATGGAACCACAAAAGACCCTGATTAGCCAAAGCAATCTTGAAAAAGCAAAACAAAATCGGAGGTATCACAATTCCAGATTTCAAGTTGTACCACAAATCTGCAGTACTCAAAACAGTATGGTACTGGCACAAAAATAGACATACAGATCAATAGAACAGAATAGAGAGCCCAGAAATAAACCCATGATTATACGGACAGTTAATCTTTGACAAAGGAGGGAGGAATATCCAAAAGGGAAAAGACAGTTTCTTCAACAAATGGTGCTCAGAAAGCTGGACAGGTTACATGAATGAATGAATGCTGGAGAAATGAATGCGTTTTTCTTCATGTATTTTTTAGTTCCTCCAGAATGAAGCTGGACATTATCTTACACCATACACAAAAATAACCTCAAAATGGATCCAGGACCTAAATGTGAGACCTGAAGCCATAAAAATCCTAGAAGAGAGCACTGACATCATTTCTCTGACATCAGCCATATCAACATTTTTCTAGATATGTTTCCTAGGCAAGGGAAATAAAAACAAAAATAAACTGTTGGGACTACATCAAAATAAAAGGCTTCTGCACAGCAAAAGAAACAATCAACAAAACTAAAAGCCAACGTACTGAATGGAAGAAGATATTTGCAAGTTATATGTGTAATAAAGTGTTAGTATCCAAAATGTATATATAAACTTCTACAACTCAATACCAAAAGACAAATAATCTAATTAAAAATGGGCAAAAGACCTGAATAGACATTTCTCCAAAGAAGACATCCAGATAGCCAACAGACACATGAAAAGATGCTCAACGTCACTCATCATCAGGCAAGTGCAAATTAAACCACAATAAGATATCACCTCACACCTGTCAAAAATAGCTAAAATCAAAAACACAAGAACCAACAAGTGTTGATCCTCCATCCTTTCTTTGGAGAAAAAGGAACCTTCATGCCCTGTTGATGGGAATGCAAACTGGTGTAGCCACTGTGGAGGCTTCCTCTAAAAATTAAAAATAGAATTACCCTAATGATCCCATAATTTCACTACTGGATATTTACCAAAGAATACAAAAACACGAATCAAAAAGACGTATGCACCCCTGTGTTTATTACAGCGTTATTTACAATAGCTGAATTCTGTTAGCAGCCCAGCTGTGTAACAATAGATGAAGGGATAAAGAAGTGGCATATACACAACGAACTATTACTCACCATAAAAAAGAATGAAATCTTGTCATTTACAACTACATGGACAGATCTGTAGGGTATAATCATATTTCACTTAGGCTAAGCGAAATAAGTCAGAGAAAGACAAATGCCACATGATGACAATCATATATGGAATTTAAGAAACAAAACAAATGAACAAGTTAAAAAAAAACACAAACTAAAACACAGACTCTTAACTATAGAGAGCAAACTGATGGTTACCAGTTGGGAGGTGGGCGGGGGAATGGGTGAAATAGGCGAAGGGGACTAAGAGTACACTTATTTTGACAAGTACTGTGCGACGTATAGAATTGTAGAATCACTGTATCATATACCTGAAACTATATGACACTATATGTTAACTACACAGTAGTGAAAATAAAAAAATATAATAATATAAAACCACAGACACTTTTTAAAAAGCCAAGAAGAGATCCAGGATATGGGTTTATGATAAAATGGTATGTGAAATTACTGTTAAGCTTAATTCATACATGTACAACTATGAATATCAAATAATTAACATTTCAGTCTTAAAAATTATTTTGCAGATTGAAAAACAATATAATTTATGGAGCAGGTGGTTATGAAATAAAAAGTATGTGTTTAAAAGATTTGCTTCTAATTTACTCAGAGAATTCTTTTCTTTCCTTAAGTTAAAAAAAAATATCTGATACAGATGATTTGCTGAAAAGTAGCCATACCAAGGAGATGTAGAAGCATTGTCTGTAATAGGTAATGTAAAAATCTTTTTAGGCTTAAGGTTATAATGTTTTTAGAAGCAACTAAAGGAAAAAAGCAAAGGCAGTGTGTATGTAGGAGGAGGAAAGGGGGGGATTTAGCCTTAACCCAGAGAAAATTGGCAGATTCTACAGACATTGTTCAGAAGTACATGTGTGAATATCGTTGTCTTAATATCAGAACAGTCATTTCAGGCAGAGTCATTGGGAAATATTTATGGCCAGATTTGATAGTTTTATTCCTTTTGGACTTCAAACAGAAAGACTATGAATTATCAGTGAAGTCCCAAAGAATCATTTGGCTTTAAAATTACTATTAAATGTAAGTTTCTTAAAAGCATATCTCCAGTTTTCTCCCAAAAAGAATGAGATCACACTTTTCCCTTAGATATCCATCATAAATATGAGAATGCATGGAAATTGTGGAAAATAGCTGGCTATCTTTTGGATATTTGACCACCCCAAATACAATCATATTTCAAGACTTTTAATAGTGACTTTATTTGGGAGATATTAGCCGAAGTTCTTACCCTATCATTCTTGCCAGCCTTGGATTCCTTTTTTTTGTTTTTTTGTTTTTTTGTTTTGCTAAAATTCTGGATTTCGCGGGACCTCACTGCCTCCTGTTGTCATAATTTTATGCTCTCTGTATACATTTTACCATAAAAAAATAAATGGCTCAACAACTATGCAATTCCTTCCTTTTTTTTTTTTTTTTTTTTTTACATTTTATTTATTTTTGAGAGAGAGACAGAGCACAAGTGGAAGAGAGGCAGAGAGAGAGGGAGGCACAGAATCTGAAGCAGGCTCCAGGCCCTGAGTTGTCAGCACAGAGCCCGACGTGGGGCTCAGACTCACAAACCGTGAGATCATGACCTGAGCTGAAGTTGGACGCATAACCAACCGAGCCACCCAGGCACCCCTTTCCTTCCTTTAACATAAGTGATAGATTTCATAATCTATTTATTAAGTATCTAGATTTAATCTGTATTTTGTGAGACTACAAAAAGTCTTAATAGAATGCCAAAGGAGACCTTGTTTGTAATGCCAGATACTGTAATAGCAAAACCACATGACCTTAGAGAATGCATTCGTGCTCTGTGTGCCTCAGTTTCCCCACCCATATGAGGCTATATTTGGCTAGATGATCTCCAAGTTAGATGATGTTTCTTCTATCTGCAATGTTCCAGATTAAAATTTTAATCCATAAGTTTTGCCTATAGGTATCTTTCCTCAGATATTTTTATCATTTGGAGGTAGAGGGAGTATGTATTGTGAAGGCAGCAGGAAGACAGATAATATGATGTAGTGATCTTTGGTTCTTCTGTCAGAATGGAAGGCTCTACCCAGCCATAACCAACTTTACCTGCAATTCTAGCAGCAGGTGGGAAAATTCATCTTCAAAAACGCAAGCAATTCCATTATTGTTTTCAAGGGAGTATGTGTTTTTCAGATGTTCTGTGTCTGCTCAGAGAGGGCCTGCCTCTTGCATTCATTCAGCTAATGCATCCATTTGGACACAGGTCAGGTGATCACGGCCAGTATTGCAGATATCATTGCGAATTACTCGTTCAAGGATATCCTAAGGAAATTGGCTCGAGAAAAACAGACAGACGTGGCTCCAGCTTCCTATGATGACAGTTACCTTGGTGAGATTCATTATTTAGCACATTTGTTGTTTCTCAAAAGGCAAACTTATTAAATGTAGGTGCAAACTTTATTCCTCACTTATCCGCTGTTCTTTGGCAGCTTGTGCAAATTTTCTTTTCTTACCAGCTTAGAATGGACTTTCCTTTTATTCAGCCATGGCATATAAGTCTTCTCTTTTGGTTCAGCCCATTTTATAGGCTCTGTAACAGACTTTCGCTTCAAATTCAGCAACCGTTTTTTATTTTAAAAATTTCAATAAATTACTCTAGAAGGATATGACTTTCACACAATAAAACATTGGCCTCAGCCCCAAAGTCAATTTCTTATTTAATGGGGGGAATTTCGATGGTTACTTTCTATGTTTTGATTTAGGCTGTAGTGTCCAGTTATGCAATCAAACACTAACTGTAAAAGTGTCTTGCACATAAAATATTTTGCCAGTTGTAGAGACTATGAATTAGTGGGGCTGCCCAGTGCTATAGGGGCAACATGTTGGCCGTCCTTTCCAGCTTTTAGAGCAACAACAAAAGACCTTCCAGTTGCTAGAATGTTGTCAAAACGTATTATGCGGAAACCATACAATGTCAATGTGCCGCGGTTGTTTCCCACCTTTAGTATCCTGTAGGCATTTTGATTGCTTGATAAATGAAGCAAAATGCAGTTATGTTTTTCACCTTACCTCACTTTAGAGCTAAGTGACATTTGTGGAAAACCATCATTAAAGAAATTAGGAAATATACCTTCTTGGCGATCAGAAATAGCAAATGTTGAGCACAAAAGATACTTTCCGAGTATCATGTCTGATCCTGATGAATCAGCGACCTTCAGGTACAATGGCCACCATTTACTCTTTAAGGGGGATGACGAAGTATTCCTCACAATCTGATTGTGCTGCCATGTTTAGAAGAAGCGGATCGATTATGCTTCCAGGATTTAGTACGGAAGCGTTCATTTCGCTGTTTTTTCCCATTACAGAACCCTAAACTTTTATGTGACGATATTTGTTGAAATTTCTGACCAAAGCAGTACTATGGCAGTTCTTTCATTTTTCTAGATAAAGCTCATTTGTAAAGCCTTCAAACATGTGACTAGTTTTCCTTTTCTTTAACCCAGGATATTCAGTTGCTGCTGGGGAATTCACTGGAGACTCTGAGCAAGGTGAGAGACATTATTGGATTTAAGTCATTTATAAAGCACGGGGAAGGTAAAAGGACCTGAAAAGCCCTGTTATAAATGTGATTTTCTTTGCTACACAAATGTATAATAATGGAATCCCAGAATGTGTATGATAATATTATGTAGAAAAACAAACCAAAATACACTTCAGCACAGCATTTTAAGTCTTAAATAACTTCATAATACTGAATGTCAATCGTTATAAAATCGAGTTAAGCAATAAAAAACAAGTCCAATAATCCCATATTATGCATGAGAAAAATACAGGTGATTAAATGGCCCACAGATGGGCGCCTGGGTGGTTCAGTCAGTTAAGTGTTCAACTCTTTGATTTTGGCTCAGGTCATGATCTCACAGTTTGTGAGTCTGAGCCCCACATTGGGCTCTGGGCTGACAGTGGGGAGTCTGCTTGGTATTGTCTCCCTCTCTCTCTGCCCCTCCCCCATTTGCTCTCTATAGCTCTCTCAAAATAAATTAAAAAAAAAAAACTTAAAAAAATGGACTACACAAAAGCCATGCTATTAGTGACAGATCACATTTGAAAAGTCAAGATCCCCCATCTTTAATTTCTGGACATTCACATTGGACGTGTCCCTACTAAACTCCCTCCCGGGCTCCAACCCAACACCTCTACATTATTTCCTTTTCCCCTTTGGACATGCTCAAGCTCAAAATAACAGAATGAATTAACTCCTGTTCTCATATATGCCCCTCACGTCTGTCCTCTATACCTTATAATGGCTGCCATCTCTGGTTTCCGTCCCCTGAATCTGTAGCTACTCTAATTTCGACAGGTCAAATGCTACTTTTTTTTTTTTTAGTACAATTTCAAATGTCATCTCCTTCTTTCACTTCCTTCTGTAAACTCCTGTATGATCTCATTTTTCTCCCTTCTAAGGAATTTACCATTCATTCATTCTTCCAGTTTTTCTTGAGCACCTGCTGTGTGCCAGGCTATGTGTTAAATGTTGAACACACAGAGGCGAACAGATGGTCCTCAATCTCAGAGTTTATAGTCCCAGTGGGGCTGACAGGCATTAAACGGCGAGCACAAAATACCTGATAAACAACTGTAGTAAGTGGGAGGATAAAGTTCTAAACATAAAACTAATCTAAGCCCCATGACCTCATCACCTCCCAGGGGCCCTGTCTCCTAAGACTATCACATTAAGGGTTAGGTTTCAACATACGAATTTTGGGGGTACACAAACATTCAGTCCCTGGCAATACCTATCATATACAAGACTGGTAATATTTATTGAATGAATGAATCATTAATCAATCAGTATTTCCATCTTGTTTCATATGAACCTTAACTGCTTTTCACTAGTGTGTTTTAATGAATTCAGAAAGAATTAAGAGTAAATGAAATGTGGGCCATCCCTGGAAATCATCAGAGCTTATTGTACTGTATTGTATTGTATTGTATTGTATTGTATTGTATTGTATTGTATTGTATTGTATTGTATTGTAGAGAGAGAACGATCAGGGAGGAAGGGCAGAGGGAGAGAGAGAGAGAGAGAGAGAGAGAAAGAGAATCCTTAGCAGGCTCCAAGCTCAGCATGGAGCCCGATGTAGGGCTTGATCCCATGACCCTGGGATCTTGACCTGAACTGAAATCAAGAGTCAGACGCTCAACCAACTGAGCCACCCAGGCGCCCCAGAGCTCTTTTAACTGTTTCATCTCAAAAAGATTTACAAAGCAGAAATTCACAGAGAATAAAACATTCTTTATGCAGTGAGGTAGGGATTGAACACAGAGGTTTTGTGGTTTTTTTTTTCTTTAAAAGAATATTTTTCTTTTAAATACAAGATAGTTCTTTTTTTTTTAAATTTTTTAAACCTTTATTCAGTTTTGAGAGGCAGAGCACGAGTGGACGAAGGGCGGAGAGGGAGACACAGTATCTGAAGCAGGCTCCAGGCTCTGAGCTGTCAGCACAGAGCCCAACATGGCACTCAAACTCATGAGCCATGAGATCATGACCTGAGCCAAAGTTGGATGCTTAACCAATTGAGTCACCCAGGCACCCCTAAATACAAGCTAATTCTTAAAGGCTCTCTCTTTCCATACATTTTTTTCTTCAAGATTTTAAAAGATAATCTGTTGTGGTAGTTAAAAGCATAGACTTTGGAGCTAGACCACTTGGGTTTCAACCCTGACTTTGCCATCTACCAGGTCTGTGACCTAGTTACCTAACATCTCAGTGCCTCCATTTCTTTATTTCTAAAAGAGAGATAGTGGTGATGGTAATGATGATGATGTTGGTGATGATGATGATGGTAATAGTGCTGAGGAGGAGGAGGATGGTGTTGATGATGATAACAATGAAGATGATAGTACCATCTAGATCATAGGATTCTTAGGATTAAGTGAGCTAATCCTACATTCATAAAACAGTATAATGCTGATACGTAACAAATACTATTTAAATATTAGCTATAATGAGAAAGAATTCTTGGGATAGAGTCCATCAGAGATAAAATTAAATTCCTAGTACCTTAGAAAAGTCAAGTCTTCTAATCACTCAGTGATTTAGCAAAGGAAATTGTAAAATATGCCAAATGATTTTAAACATGGCATTAAACTCCTGTTGGAAAGTTCTCCAGGAGAAAATTCAGTCCTGACCCAAGAAAATTATTAGGGGTGCATGACAGCACATCACAGGGAAGCATGGTAGGAAATCATAGTGGTTTTCCATTAGATCAGAGAAATATCTAGAAGATGGATCCAAATTTTAAATGATATGTAAAGTAAAGGCACTATCAGGGAGTGATCCATTCATCAGAATGGATCCATTCATCAGACCACACCAAGTCCAAGACTGCCCATGTTCACTACTTACGTAAGCAGACTGGAAAGAGTTGAAGTTCTTTGAAACCTAGTGAGTGACCTGATGTACTATAGATTAGAAGCCCTCAACGTGGGATCCTTGTATTCCGGGTGGTACAGGGACGGATGGACTTCACAGGGTTTGAACCCCTAGAAATTATATGCAAGGTTTTATATATATATGAATTTTTCCAATGAGAAGATCCATAACTTTCATCTATTTCCCAAGTGTGTTCATGACTCAAAAAAGGTTAAGATCTTTGGTTCTTGTTTTACAGTCCAACGTGGTGAGCTAAAACCAAAAAAGTGATATGGCCCTAACCAATCCTAGGAAAGTCATTTGGTGTGGTAGAAAAAATGTTGACGTGGCTCTCAGTTCTTGAGTCTTACTGCTCACCAACTATGTACAGTGACTGAACCTTTCTAAGCCTTATTTTCTCCACACGTCCATAGGGGTATGAATGCCTACTTTTTAGAGGTTAAATTATGGAAATATTATAAAGCTTGTGGCACATTGTCTTAGTGGGTGGAAAACATTCGATAAACACTAGCTTCCTTTTTGCTTCTTGCTGGTGGGGTTGATGCCCAGGTCATGTATTTCAAGGCCAGGGATATTAAGAGATCTTTGAAGGTTTTCCTATGAGTTATTGAAATGGATCTGAGAAAAGTCACTTATTTTCTCTCCCAACTGAATTTTTGTAGTTGAGTGATAGTTCCAACTTGTCTTAAAACTCCAAACCATTCTATTTATGTATGTATGTATGTATGTATGTATTTATTTATTTTTAGCGTTTACTTATTATTGAGAGGCAGAGAGAAAGAGAGAGAGAGCATGAGCAGGGGAGGGGCAGAGCGAGAGGGAGACACAGAATCCGAAGCAGGCTCCAGGCTCTGAGCTGTCAGCACAAAGCCTGATGCAGGGCTCAAACTCACAACCCATGAGATCATGACCTGAGCCGAAGTCGGACACTTAACCAACCAAGCCACCCAGGCGCCCCCAACATGACTTTTAATAACTTCTAAGTGCTGTGACTACGTGGGGTGACAGACTCCAATGTTACTCAGTGTGATGGTTGATTTCTTTTAAATGAAATTCTGAAGGTTTGCGGAAGGCTTAGTAGTGGTTGTCATGCATCTCAAACGGGATAGTCCCTTCAGACTCCTCTGGTTGACAGGCCTGACCCTGGAATCAGTCAACTCCATTATATTTGATGGTGGTTTGTTGTTAGATGCCAACTTAATTCACGCCAAATAAATATTGTTGAAAACTGAGCAGCGTGCGACCGGTTCTGATAGCTTTCCTGGAAATCTGTCCAGATAGCTTAGTTATTCTGAACCCAGTTTTATTCTTCAAGGACATGCTTCACCTTCCCTCCCATTGCTATGGTTGAGCAGTCCATGCCCCTGGGTAAAGTTAACCTCTCCACTTTGCACCACACCCCATTGCCTCTCGTGACTCAGAGAAGGGACTCCAACCATTCCCACATCATGATTTTCTTTGGATCATTCCCACCACTGTACAAACATACTTCTCTGACCTTAAGAAGTAAATTTGTTACTCCACTCCCTCCTCCAGCAAGCACCTATTGACTCTGCTTCAAAAGAGCTGTCACTCTTCTCTGCTGTATCTCTGTCCGCTGTATCTACTGCCTTCTCGTCTTCAACTCACCACTCAGCTGAAATGGCTCCTGTCAAGCAAACCAGTGGCCTCTATGCACCTCCTCTTCCTTGATTATCATGAGCATTGAAAGAATTCATTATTCCCTCCTCATTTCTTCCCTTGGCTTCCCAGACACTTGTAGCTCCCTCTTCCCTCTCCCTCCCCCCTTCCCTCTCTGTTGTTGATTCCCCTTTAATTTCTCTCATATCATTGAGGTGTCCCAGGGTTAAACACTTGGATTCTTTCTTTCCTCTTTGAGTTCTTGGTAACCTCATCCAGTCTCATTGTCTTTCCAGCTTCTACTGAGTTCCAGGTTCCAGGTATTTCTCCAGATGACGCTGAATTCCAGGTTCAGGGATATGTGTTCTAATATCTGGAACCTCAATTCAGTACTCAACATCTCTGTTTGAGTAGTTCTCTCAAACTTAATGTGCTCATGAGCGAACTTCTGACCTTCTCCCCAGAACACGGTCCACCATCCTCTCAATTGCTTGAGCCACATACCTTGGAAGTCAGCCTTGTACTGTGCTCTTTCTCTCACACCCCATCCATACCCAATTTATGAGTAAACCTGCTAATGAAACTCTCAAAATATGACCAGAATCTGAACATTTCTCACCTCCTGCACAGCTTGTACTCAGATTCAAGTCCCCCAACTTTATTGCAGTAGCCTCCTACCTGGTCTCTCTCTCTCTCTCTCCCCTTGCCCTCCTGTAGTCTGCTCTAAATTCAGCAACCAAAGTGGTCCTTTAGACACAGAAGTCAGATCACGTAACTTCTTTGATCTAGTGATTTTTCAACTCCTTCAGTCTGAAATCCAAGACTTTACAATGACCTAAAAGTCTCCATTCATAAGATTTTGACCTCATTTCCTACCCCTTTCCTCCTCACTCCCTCCCCTCCAGCCACCCTGGTCTCTTTACTATTCTTTGAATACTCCAGACACACTTCTACCTCAGGACCTTTGCAGTTGCCATACCTTCTGACTAGAACATACTTTTCCAATACCTCCATAATATTTACATCTCCACTTTCTTCATTTTTGGCTCCAATGTCTTTTTCTTGCCAAGTCCTCTCCTGCCAGTTGTGCCCTAATAAGGCCTAAGTCCTTTCTCATCCCACCTCCATTTCCCCCTGTACCATTTTACTGTTCGGTTTTTCTCCACTCACCGTACTCACCCCCTTCAAATATGCCATTTCGTCAACTCTGTTTTTTAAATGGACTGTCTCTTCCAACCAGAGCATGAGCTCCATGAGAGCAGGGCATTTTTGTCCAATGTGCTCACTATTTTTTACTCCATTTGCCTATAAATGTTTGTTGACTGAATGAGTGGATTGACGGCTGAAAAGTCCAACATCTATCCCCAAACGAACCTTCTTTGATTGTTCACGCTAACAGCATGAGCACCCAACTCTGCCAGAGCACAGCACATCCGATGTAGTTGAGGCCAGAACTCGTGCCAGACCTTCCACGGCAGGTGAGGGGAAGGGGAGTTTAAATAGAAGGGGATTCTCTTCCAGGCCCTTCCTATTTAAATTAAACTAAAAGGTAACCCCGATGAATCAAAGGATAGTTTAGATTTGTAGAAACAAGAGCCGAAAGATCTTTGATAACCAGCCAGTCCCAACTCCCACACTACTGCAGGTGACCAGAAAAAGTGGGGGTAAATGATTCATCCCAGGCATATGGCAGACCCAAGAATAGAACCACTGTCTTCTGAATCTAGCGACGGATCACTATGCCCTGAATTATATGGACTTTTTTCCCCACAGTTGCCTCTTCTGTTTGTGTTACCGACGCTTCCTTTCTGGGGGACCCTAAGCTGCCAGGTCACCCGCTAATTCTGCTGCCAACAAACACTTGCAAGGGGGCCAGAGTCGTATCATTTATGATGGCTTTTCTTTAGGTAACCGAACTTGTTTTGCCATGTGAGGGTGACAGAAGCTGTACTTTTCACACTAGTACAAAAGATGTCACCACAGTGAAAGCCAGAGAAATCGGACTCAGAGGTTTAACTTACGAATCACATGCAGAGCTGAGAAGTCAGGCTTCTGCTACGCAGGCAGAAACACATTGGAGACCGGTGGTGAAGGCTAGGAAATCTCACAGGACGACTTCTGTTTTCCGTGGTCTGTAGCAGAAGCAAAATGCAAACCTGTGACCTCACACTTCTAGCTCCTCAAGTGATGGTTACTCACGTAAAAAGCACTCTCTTTAACTCATTTGTTGGGTGGCTTAAAAATATATGTAATTCCCCTTCTAAATGAATATTTTTATCCCCAGAGCTGGTTGCTGGAGTTCCAAGAGGAGCACAGAATTTTGGATATGTGAGTACTAAGAATGCATCGTACAATATTTTCTTCTACATGCAAAGAAATGTTCCCTTTCATTCGACTTTTTTTATGTTTATTTATTTTTGAGACAGAGAGAGACAGACGGAGCATGAGCAGAGGAAGGTAGAGAGAGAGAGGGAGACACAGAATCCGAAGCAGGCTCCAGGCTCCGAGCTATCAGCACAGAGCCTGACGTGGGGCTCGAACTCACAAGCTATGAGATCATGACCTGAGCTGAAGTCAGACCCTCAACCGACTGAGCCACCCAGGCGCCCCACTTCCATTCAACTTTTAAGTGGCTTACCATGTCTTTTAATCGTGAGCCCCTACAGATCCCTGCTTCCTTGCTTGCTTACTAAAAAGGAAGAAAAACAAGTGAGGCTAGATTTTTTTTTTTTTCCTGATCTATGTACAGGATGTACTACATAGTTTGTGGGACCCAGTGCAAAATGATAATGCAGGGCCCTTTGTTCAAATTATTAAGAATTTCAGGAGAGCACCAGCTGGGCATTAAACCAAGGGTGGGGCCCATTGGAACATGGGGACCGGAGCACAGGTCCCCACCCACGAAGCCAGCATGATCCTTGTGCATAATCTAGGACAAACTGCAGAAGACACTGTCGCTGACAGGCTGAGCATTTTCATACGGCTCCTACGACAGAAATAAGAAAATGGATCGCTATTGCACTAGTGTGTTAGTTTCCCAAGACTGACACAACAAAAGACCACACTGGGTGGCCTGCAACAACACGGATTTCTTTTCTCACAGGTCAAGAGACCAGAGTCTGGGATCAAAGCGTCAGGCAGGGTCACGCTTCCTACAGTGCATCTAGCAGCTCTTCCTTACCTATTCTGGCTTGAGGCGGCCACTACCTGGTCTTGGTGTATGTCAGCACGATTTCAGTCTCCGCCCCTGGCCTCGTACGGCCATCCTCCAGCCGTGTCTGTGTGTCCTCCCCTTTTCTCAAGAGGACATCAGTCACTGCGCATAGGGCCCACCCGAAATCTGGGATGACTTCATCTCAATTTCCTGAACCTGTTTCACCTACAAAGACCCTATTTCCAAATAAGGTCACCTTGTGAAACTCTGGGTGTTGTGAATTTTGGAGGGACACTATTCAAACCCATTGGAGCTAGTTACCACAAAAGTAGGAAAAGAAAATCAAGACACCTTGTGAACAGAAAAGGTTGTATTTTAAATAATGTTTATTATTTTAAAACTCTAGTAAATGTAATATCTGAATAGAATTAAAAGTAGTATTTTTGCTATCTGGATAGCATCTTTAATTTTAACCTTTCCTTTTTTTTTTTTTTTTTTTTTTTTTTTGCAGAGAGCCATAATCATCAATTTTTCATAACATAAACACAAATGAATTTGGATAAAAATCATAGTTAGGTGAATTAACTGGCCAGCAGGTTAATTGCTGTGAGCATTCAGTTGAATTCAATTTCTGTTTTCCCCTTTCAGAATAGTAAGCATGCATTTTATCTGAGAATGTCAGAGACTTAACCATAAATAAAAGTTCAGTTGGATTTTTTAAAGCTCATTCTTATGGGATTGCATTTTTTTTTTTTTACATAGCATTGACTGTTTACCACTCTTCCCCCAAATTTAAAACTGATTTAAGTTATAATTTAAAATGTGGGTTTTTTTTCTCCAATTCTGTCAAATGATATAACCTATCTCATTTCTATGATTTCAGGTTTCAATCATTAACTCTACAGATATGACTTTTATTCAGAATTTCACTGGTGAACAGGTGAAGACCTTTTAATATCAAATAATGTCACTCGGTACTCATAGTAAATTGCAATGTTCATACCATTTATTCATTCATAAAAGAAATGTTTACTGAGCACCTACTATGTGCTAGGATCTGTTGCGGGCCCTGGGAATATAACCATGCCTCTGACAGACAGGATCCCAGCTCTCCTGTTGTAATGTCGCTAACTGGTAGGATCTGAGAGCAATCCTGTTATGTTCTGGTCCTGTATGGAGCGTGCTTGGTGGTGAGTTCCAGGTATATGCCTTCCCTCTGAGAAGACAAAGGTTTCTCCTAGGTCTCACTGTATCAGTCGGAATCAATGAGCTTGTACTCTGTCTCTCTTCCTCACTGTGACTGGAGCCTCCACCCAAAGCAACATTATGTGGGGGTTCACAAGCTACCTGATTCTGATCCCTTCCTTCCAGGGGCCAGATATCACTCCTCACCCACTGTTACTGGCCGAGGTCTTATTAAGAAAAGCTTAATTGCCTGTCATTCTCTGAGGTCATACTTCATTCACCACCCTGAGGTTTCCTGGGTACTGTGACCTGTGGAAATTTGGCACATTTCTTTAAACAACGAATGTGATATGGTTTAGGGAGCCATCATGAGTTGAATCAGTTTCTCTGGGCAACCCATAACCAGAAACCCACACTGCTGAATTTCTAGGAAGCCTCACATTAGAGTCTGGCCAAGTTACATCTTGGCCTCCTGGATCATGGTTGAAGATCCTTAGATGCTCCCCTCTTAGCTAGAGATACCGATTTGCAGTAATGTCATTGTCGAGCAATTTTGATTGATAGAGTTTTTTAATGAGCATGGCACATTTTTTGTATTCTCCCCCCAAATTGGGGCTTTAGTCTATCCATTACTCCGCGGTTTTCAACGAAGCGTTTGGCAATGTCTCTCATGCACTGTTATGGTAAATATGGAGACGGAAGGCTGGGACAATAGTGAACCTGGATGAACTTACAACTTTTTAACTATTCTCAAGTGATGATATTTAATGGTTTATTGAAAATGTGGCAAGACTTCTCTTTTGCCCAGCTCTGTTTCACATTTTTATCATCAGAAGGTCTTTAAATATTATTAAATTTGGCCTGTCTATAACTTCGTGCCCTCCATACCATCTAGCTGTTCAGTCTTGAACTTCAGAATTCAGTGCATGAGGGATGAAATTCCTCTGAGCGAAGGCCACACAGTGCCACACTAGGAGTAGAATTTCATTGTAGATGGTTGGAATAGAGAAGTGAGGTAGGGGAACTGAGTTACTGCACAGTTATCTCGTGCATTTGTCCCCCTGCCAAGAGCCTTTTGCGCCTGGCACCTGTATCTTAGTCTTTAGAATACTATTATAAAAATGCCACAGATTGGGTGGCTAAAAAAACCAAATGTTTATGTCTCACAGTTCTGGAAGACTGGGAAGCCTGGGATCAAGGGGTGGGCAGATTCAGTATCTGGTGAGAGCTGGCTTCCTGATTCATATACATGGCCATAGTCTTATGTCCTCAGATGGTGTAAGGAGGGCTTCAGAGCTCTCTGGGGTCTCTTTTATAAGGGCACTAACCCCATCATGAGGGCCCCACCCTCATAATCTCATCACTTCTCAAAGGCCTCACCTCCTAATACCATCATATTGGGGGTTAGGGTCAATATTTGATTTTGGGGGGGGGAGGGAGAGACACAAGCATTCAGTCTCTGGCAACCATGTATGTTTGGAGGGGAGAAAAGAGGTAGGAGACGTTAACTATTGAGTGACTCTTGTTAACCCATGTATTTAGTCCCTCTGCAAAGAGTATCTGGCACCTACTCTGAGCTGGACCATGGACAGAAGAGTGAACAACACAGACCAAAGTCTGCCCTCTGTGGAGCACCCTTTCTCGTGGAATGTAGACTAATGAAATTAGTAGATTATGCGAGACTAAGTCAGCTAAAGCACTCGATGCCGAAATATGGAAACGAAAAAAAATCCTGACAAGCTCAAACGATGGGCCAAATCTGAAAAGACAGTAAATGTTGAAAACATAGCTTGAAAAACAACATCTTAGGAGCTAAAATGTGGAGAGATTGTGGCACACTACTTATACTCAGAAGAGACTTAGAAACCTTAGTGGACAATAAACTCAATGTGAATTGATACTGACTGAGACATGATTTCCCTTGAAATTAAACCCACTTTTATATTTCAATGATTTAACCCAAAGCAAAGAGTGTAAATCCTACTTAAGGCTTCTCCTGGCTGTGCGTTCATGGGGTATCATCTGTTCTTTGGTATCACATGTGGTAACTCTAAGAAAGAAGCTGGTGCACCAGCTGCAAATATCTCCATATGAAATCTCATATGGAAGTGGAATTAAACTTATTCTATGAGGTTCAAGATTGCAGAAGTAGATAGGAGTAAGGACTAGAAGTCACAGAGCGGCCAGTTTTGCAAAGAAAATTCTAATAATTGTGTCCACAGATTGAATGAGTGGATTGTTGAACATCTGCAGAGGATGTCCAAGCAGATGTCAGAGGTACTGAGAGGGAAATTATGCATTGGATCAGACTAAATGACTTTAAGACTCTGTCCATGTCCAGGACTCTATGAATGCACTGCAAAAGTCTGCTGCAATGAGATTCATCCTTCAGGGAAAATTGAGAGAGGACTATAAAAATTGTTTTTGAACATAAACTATGTCATCTTCTGGTTTCCCTTCACAGATGGCATCTTATTTTGGATATACAGTCACAGTGTCAGATGTTAACAATGATGGGTAAGTTTATAAGAACTTCCTCACTCACCATATGTTATATTCATCCACAGAGATGTTGTATTTTTTTTTCCTTCATGAAGTAGATCCTTCCATACTTCCTCAACAGAACAGAGACTCTCTTGTTTTAGTTGTTTTTTGGTTCAGGAGAAGAGGACATAACCCTCCTATTTTATGTCTTTCTGGAGACTTTCGATGTCTATTTTCTTTCTTTTTTTTTTTTCCCAACATCTATTTTCTAAAAGGACTATTTTACTTAGCTTTATCTTTAATTTAATAAATTGAATAGTCTTTGGCCATTCAAAATCCAAAGCCATTGAAGCATTTGCTCATCTGTCTGTCGTTACCCCTTAGCATGTGATACATTCATAAAACATGTGCACATAAATAAACATTTTTTTCTCCTGACATTGCTTTAACCAACAGACTAGTAACACCCATGGAAAAGATGAAATAATATTAGTTTTTCAGATGATAGCAGTAAATCATGCTTGAGTTTGGACCAAACACCGTAACAAATTACAGTTGTGTTTAAGTCATTACTTCAAAAATAAACTGTTATTAAACATCTCTTTGGTTCACTAAAACTACCTACTCGATAGATAAAACAAATGATTAAATAAGAAAGTCAATACGTTGAGACAGAATGATTATCCATCCAATAAATATCGTTGGAACACCTACTGTGTGCCAGGCATTATTCTCGGTGCCCAGAATATAGTGGCAAATGAGGCAAGATAGATCTCTGCTCTCAGAGAGCTCACATTTTTATAGAAATCAAGTACCTGCAGAAGTCTGACTACATCCCAGGGTCTGGATTAAGCAAGCATTTTAGATAACATCTTTGAAAGACATTAGCTATGACCTTCGTGTAGACAGAAACGTACTTTATATATTATGTGGTGTCATATGAATGGAGATACATTTAGTCACTTTTGTACCTTTTGGAAAATATCTTTTTTCTTCCATTCAACATATATTTCTTGAGCATCTAGCATCTAGCATCTAGCACACTAGCACTGTTCTAGGCACTGGGACATGGCAGAGAA
The DNA here is from genome assembly GCF_027475565.1 of Acinonyx jubatus. Classification (NCBI taxonomy): domain Eukaryota; kingdom Metazoa; phylum Chordata; class Mammalia; order Carnivora; family Felidae; genus Acinonyx; species Acinonyx jubatus. The sequence goes on along the minus strand of NC_069387.1, from coordinate 14,206,651 downwards.
CAAAATAGAACCCCCCCCCCCATTAGGGCTATACTAGACATGGGGACGTGGAAATTCCAGACAAAAAACAAATGAGTCAAATAAAATGCATTGAGATGATGATGAGCACTAGATAGGAAGAAAAAAACAAAAACCAGAAGCACTGTTCAATGCTAAAAAGAAATGAGCCTATCAAGCATGAAAAGACAGGGAGGAATCTTAAAGGCATATTCCTGAGTGAAAGAAACTGACCTGAAAGGCTACATAACTGTATCTCTCCAACTAGGTGACATCCTGGAAAAGGCAAAACTATGGAGACAGGGAAAAGATTAGTGGTTGCCAGCGGTCAGTGGGGAGAAGAGGGGTGTTCAAAGGCCAGAGACGAGAGGATTTTTAGGGCAGTGAGACAACTGTATAAGACACTACAGTGTGGGATCCAGGTCATTACACATTTGTCCAAATCCACAGAATGTTCAGGGCACTTGGGTGGCTCAGTCGGTTAAACGTCCAGCTTGGGCTCAGGTCAGGATCTCAATGCTCGTGAGTTTGAGCCCCACGTCAGGCTCTGTGCTGAGAGCTCAGAGCCTGGAACCTGCTTTGGATTCTGTCTCTCCCTCTCTCTGTCTGCCCCTCCCCCACTTGCCTCTCTCTCTCTCAAAAATAAACATTAAAAAGTTTAAAAATCCACAGAATGTTCAGTCCAAGAGTGAGGCCAGTGTAAACTATAGGGTCTGGGTGATGATGATGGGTCCCTTAGGTTTATGGACAGTAACACACACACCACACGAGTAGGGGACACTGATGGGGGGAAGGCTGTGCGTATGGCAACAGGAATGTACAGGAACTCTCTGTATTTTCTGCTTCAGTTTGCTCTGAACTGAAAACTTCTCTAAAAGACAGTCTATTAGGGGAGGTAGGGAATACTGGGAAGGTGGTGATATCAGATGGGGTAGATAGGGAAGACCGTGGTGTTAAGGTTGAGGAAAGTTGAGGAAAGATCTGCAGGAGCTGGGGTCAAGGGGAAAGAGTGCTCAGGTTCCTGGAGGTGGGGGCTGCTAGAAGCCAAGGAACGTGAAAGAGGCTTGGAGAGGTGATGAGGGCACAGGATCGGAAAACTTTGTGAGCCACTGCATCTCTAAACTGCCTTACCCAGTGCCTCGCAGACTGTGCTACGGACAGGATGAGTCTGTTTCCAAGAAGGACACATCTCGCGAACCACTGGGGGATTCTAAGCAAGGGAATGGCCTCTGACTTTGGTTTCATCAGACACGCTCTGTCTGGTGGCTCTCGGCAGCCGTGAGGCCTTCTGGGGGTCCACTGCCCTAAGCCAGGTGGGGCAGGACAGTGCCTTGGGCCAGAGCAATAGCTGTGGCAGGAAGTAAAAGGGTTGCACTCTGGATGTATTCTGAAAGTATATTTGAATGCCAATCTTACTTTACCCATCAGCCGAGCTGTAAAGAGAAAGTAACAATCAGGACCGCCATTCATAATTGCCAACCTCAATGGACTGGACTTATCAGAGTGATTTAGGGGGGGAAAAAAATGGAGAGGTGGGACTAAAAAACAATGTGAGTCCACGACATGGTGTGACGTCCCAAATAAGGAAGCCCACGCTTTAGTCAAAACAAAAACAAAACAAAACAAAACAAAATCCCATGGCGGTCATTGGGATATGCGCAGACATGTTTCTTTCAACAGATGGTAACACAACACACACAAGGGCTTTTCCGGCCCGGGAGCCACGGGGTGTTTTACGGGGCCCTGAGTAACTCCGTGTGTGCCCTTCCTTTACGTCACCCTGCCCTGAACCCTTTCGGCTCTCCCTCGGGTCAACACTGTGCCCTGCAGGATACTGCCTCCTTCCTGGAAACACGTTCGTTCCAGTCCATAGCAAAGCTCTGTGACAACACTTAGAGTCCTTTTTCTTTTCTTTTCTTTTTTTTTTTTTTTTTGGCCATGTTAATAAAAAAACCGAGAATACTTGTGAGGAAAGGACCTTTTTGGTCCCCTGCTGATCAAATTTAACATGGTAGTTACAAACACAGGAATATTCCAGGGATAATTTGTTATTTCTCGATGTTCTTAAAAATTACTATGCACATTATTTCTTTTCTTATTAGGCAGTATAGTCTTAACTCTTTAGACTGCATCGAAAAAGTGAGTCCATTATCTTAATATTGCCGTTCTTTTTTAAAAATTTTATTTATTTATTTATTTATTTATTTATTTAGAGAAAGCACACACGCAAGCCAGGGAAGGGTAGAGAAGGGAGGGAGAGAGAGAATCACAAGCAGCCTCCGCACTATCAATGCAGAGCCCGATGTGGGACTCAATCCCACTAAACGTGAGATCGTGACCTGCACCGAAATTAGGAGTCAGAGGCTCAGCTGACTGAGCCACTCAGGTGCCCCAACATTGCCATTCTTTTAAAAAAAATTTTTTTTAGTGTTTATTTATTTTTGAGAGAGAGACTCAAGCCGGGAGAGGAAGAGAGGCAGACAGAATCTGAAGCAGGATCCAGGCTCCAAGCTGTCAGCACAGACCACGACATGGGGCTCGAACCCACGAACTGCGACATCATGACCCGAGCTGAAGTCAGACAGTTAACCAACTGAGCCACCCAGGCGCCCCAACTTTAAGATGTTGCCATTCTTAAAGATAAAGTGCCCACAGATTCTCAGTCTGGATGTCATGTGCCATTCTTGGTTACTGTAATGCTATGTAAATTCAAGGCCCTATTATAAATGAGTAAGCTATAGATGCCACTGAGAATCTTTCACCCCAATAAAAGACAGACAATTCACATGAAGTCTGAAATTACAATAACAAAACTACAATTTGCCATCACCTTTGTAGCACCTGTGTTTCTGGAAAAAATCACTTGATACTGTTGACTTTCAAATAGACATCTTATGTGTCTAGCTTTATACTTGATCTGAAGATAGGGGCCTGAAAACCACTACTAAATGGCAACAGCAGCGTCCTCACTGGGTGGGTATTTGTCCCCAGGGAAGGCACAAAACAACCCATCAGGGCAGAGACGTAAACTGCTGTCCCTCAGAAATCTTAGCAGAACCAGAAAAGAAAGGCAGTAAATCATGCATGTGTCAGTGACTTTTCTTAAGCTCCATGTGATGGCTCCATGTCAAGAGACATGTGGCCCGATTTTGAGAAAGCATGCTTTTGTCGTTCTGACTTCTGACAGCATTTCTAGCAGAGATCAGAAGGCTGCATGGGATTTACAGGAAACCCGAATCCCTATCTCAAATAAAGTTTTCCTGGATACGATATATTTGGTCCCCCCAATTTCTTAGCCATTTCAAATGCAAAAATGTCTGTTATCCACTGAAACTATTGAAAAACCCAATATTGCTATAAGCAACAAAATTTTATCATGCATGATTGGCAGACAATGTTTTTCCCTTCTCAAAGTGTCTTCCTGTGTAATATATGTCTAATAACATAGGACAACCCAAACTACAGTCCAGTGAAGCGATCTAAAATTCACACATGAAGGGAGGGTGTCTGGGTGGCTCGGTCAGTTAAGTGTCTGACTTTGGCTCAGGTCATGACCTCACGGTTCATGAGTTCAAGCCCCATGTCAGGCTCTGTGTTGATAGCTCAGAGCCTGGAGCCTGCTTCAGATTCTGTGTCTCCCTCTCTCTCTCAGTCCCTCCCCCTCACTCTCTGTCTCTCTGTCTCTCTCTCAAAAATAAGTAAACATTAAAAAAAAATTTTAAAGCTGGGAAATTAGCATATTTGTCCCTGAAACACTCTATAACCATTTTTATTTTTATTTTTTAAAATAAAAATTGTATGTTTTAGGTATACGGCATGATGTTTAAGGTATACGTAGGCACAGTGAAATAATCACTGTGATCAAGCTAATTAAGACATCCATCTATAGGCTCCATCTATATTCACCCAACTGTGCAATCCATCCATTACAAAGTTACTTCTGTGTGTGTGTGTGTGCGCTCGCGCCCGCGCGTGGTGATAACACCAGAGATCCCACTCTCTTAGCAAACTCCTAGTAACAGTGTTATTAACTGTACTCACCATGCTATACGCTAGATCTCTAGCATACATCCTACATGACTGCAACTTTGTATCCTTTGACCAACATCCCCTTTGCCTCCATCCCCGCCTCTGGTAACCACTGGTCTACTTTCTGCTTCCATGAATTTGACTCTTTCAGATTATACGTATAGACACACACATATATAGATCTATTTAACTATCTCTATATACATATATATATGTGAAAACATATAGATGCACTCTCTGCACATATACTGATCCAGATTTACATATATGTATAGAATACATATAGATTCCAGTAACCTTAAATAAGGGTTGTGGTCAAAGAGTAACATACATATGTGTTTAAATGTTTTACCCTATTTTTTGTAAGAATCTACATTCCTGTTTATTAAGTGTACATTTTATTAATTTCCATTATTTTTATAAGGTCTTACTTCCACTTTATAAAAGTATAAAATCCTAATTTCAAAGTTATTTTCCCCTATGAACCTTAAGATTGCCTTTAGTGATTCTAAAAACAACTGATTCACGAGAAAAAATTCAGTTATAGTTTTTTGTGGCATGGCATATAAGAAAATTCAGTCCGTATGGTTATATTAAAATGGCCATACTAGTCTGCTGCATTTTACTGAGTCATCAGTAATGATTCATAAATCATTTTACAGTCTATAAGTATGTGTATATATATATATATATATATATATATATATATATATATTTTGAAATTCACAAAAGTCTTTCTAGCTTACCCAGCATTTATCAGTCAGTGATCAAGGAATTATCAGTGAGCATCAATCACCCATCAAAGTTCAATACTAAAACTGAGATGCAATTCCCATTTTTTACCCAAATTTCTAGTTTCCCAGAAGACTTTTTTTTTTTAAGGCCTGCCTCTTTTAAACCTTGGATCTGAGTAGATGTTATGCAGTGACTCAGAACAGGATATTAAGAAGATCACTTGTCTAGTTGAGTGTTCATGGTTCAGAAGTTAGGACTCCCCATGTTCTGTGATATTAAACCAGACTTTCCCTTCTCCGGCTAAGAGATAATTAAGTACTATTGTGTATCAGACTCCCTCCTGAACATTCTCTGACAGGATGTATCATCTTCTGTACCCACCATGCAACAAATGCAAGGTCCCTCCAAAACTCGATAGCAGGGGTAAAAAAAGACAGTGTCATTAAGTAATGATGACCAAATTAGTAATTTGGTGGAAATCTTCCCCATTGTTTTTTTTTTAATTAAAAAAAAAATCTCCAGGTATTGTGAGGGCACTCCAAAAGTTTAGACCAAACAGTGGTGTGCATGCTGGTTGGTAGTTGATATTATCAAGCCTGTGACTGTTTTGAAAATATAAACAAGCTGGTGAAATTAACTTTAGTTTAGTTATCTTAAGATAGCCAGAGCTATAAACTCTGCCAATGTAAACTGTTAGGAATTTCTGGACAAACTTAACAAAGGGAGACAGAATATTTCATCTTGAGCCTAAGCAAGCAAATTAGTTTTTTTCTTAGGGCTTTTGAAACTTACAATATTTAAACTATTTCAGAAACTTACAGAATTACAATTTAATCAATTGGGTTGTGTTTTCATCTCTGTGGGGCCTAAAGGAGTTCAATTTAAAGAGGTTTTAGCAGTTCGTTAACTTGAGAACGTTTTAGAGAAAATGTATTTGAAAGGAATCAGCTTTGGGTAACTATGTTTTTGCCGTAGATTTAGTCCAAGTATGTTCTGTCACATGGGTTTTATCATTATGATTGAAATAAGTAGAAAATCTGGAAAACTAAAGCAGAAAGAAGAAAATTGAAATTGATTTCTGTAATGTAAATGATAAGCAATGTTAGTTTTTGCCCACCATGAAACAGTTCAGTTGATATCAGCTCTAGAATAGTGCCTGCTAATCTGCATTCTGCTAAATGACCACATTCAAAACATTAATCCTGGTAATTAATGTGCAATATCTACTATTGGGAAAAAAGAAACATAAAAAAGTTCATATATTAAATCAACACAACACCATCTGACTTTGAAAACTTGAATCTAGATAGACTCTTTGTATTGAATATTCTCATTCGTGGGTCCTCTCTCTGTCTCTCTCTCTCTCTCTCTCTCTCTCTCCTTCTCTCCCTCTCTCCCTCTCTATGTATTTTTGCTTTGCTTTTCAGGAAAATAATTATAGTGTCTCTGTCCCAAACAACATGTGAAGGATGAGAAATTGAGCCTTGCATTGTATTATATTATCAGAGCGGATTTAAACATAAAGAGACACAAATAAAACCTGTGTATGCTACCCAGAGATTTGAAAGAAAATTGTGCTTAAACATTAGACATTTCGGATAAATTAAAATTTAGTGTATATATCCTTTTATAAAGCGACTTTACATAATAATTTAGGTCTCATACAAACCACCAACATGACCCAAACAGAAAGAGTGGATTTTAGTGAAAACTTCATCATTGATATTATTTCCTCATCATTAATTGTTTTAAGATAAAAAAAAATACAGGCTGGGTGATATATATATATATATCATATATATATGATATATATCTCTATCTCTATAGCTTAGATATATATACGTGTATATATACGTGTATATGTATATATATGTGTACGTGTATATATACGTATATAGATCTCTAAGAGAATATATATATCTTAGAATGGCACCCAGCCTATTACATAACTATGTATTAGAAGGTCACTGAAAAATATCGTTACTAATAGATATTTTAAAACTTTAAACTTGAATTGGGGGGCATTTTCAAAACCAGGATTTGACAAAAACCAATGTGAAATAGTCTAATAGCACACATAGCTTACTGCGATGGTTTTTTTCAGGGTTTTTTTGCCTTACGGTCCATAATAAGAAATACATTTGACATTGCAGCCCAGCACACTACACAACTGAAACAAAAATGACATGGAACAATATTTATTCTCATGTGTAATGTGTTCACTTTATTTGGTGTTGTTTTCTGTTTTGTTTTTAAAAATTGATTTTGCAGTCCACTAATGTGTTGCCAACCAAGCTTTAAAAACGCCAGCCTAAACGAGAATATATATTGTGGCTCTTAAGCAGTATTGCTGTAATAAAATAATACTGACACTAAGTGCAAAGTATTCTATAAAGCACATTGTACCAATTAAATCCAACACAGTTATTGTCTTTCAACCTTATGAGAAACACAATTATAAATGAAAAACAAATGTCTTTCTCTGTTTTTATGGCATTTAGAACATTTTAGAAGACTTACACTTAACTATCTAGGGCATATATTGCTAACAAAATAAATCAAGGTTGTCATAATACTTCCAAGAATCCAAAGGTCCCATGGGTGTGCTAGTCTGTCGCAATGATGCGGTGAATAATTTCCCATTTCTAGAACTTGTGTCGGCAGGGAGAAAGGCACTGCACCAACCATGCCAGTCCTCCATCATGTTGGCACCCTTGGGGACCAATTTTATGGCTTGTTCCTTCTTTACAGAATGAGAAAATGGCCCCCACTCCATCTCTACAGTAGAGACCAGTAACTTCAGACATTTTTGAACCACAAGGCAGCAACACAATTAGGTGTTTAGCGAATGGCCCCGCCGACTGGCAATAATGATAACAGAAAGAGAAGCAACCACAGACCTGCGGGGGAAGATCAAGGCAATAACCCAATCCCTGCTCTCCTCTGGTCTTGGAGCACAGCAGGATGGCAAGCAATGGGAATTGTTTTTTTTCAAATCAATGTGCTTGTCCTATTTTTAAGAAGATGTTTTGGGGCACCTGCGTGGCTTAGTCGGTTAAGCATCTGACTTCAGCTCAGGTCATGACCTCACGGTTCATGGGTTTGAGCCCCATGTCGGGCTCTGTGCTGACAGCTCAGAGCCTGGAGCCTGCTTCGGATTCTGTGTCTCCCCTCTCTCTGCCCCTCCCCCACGCATGCTCTATCTCTCAAAAATAAATAAAAACCAGTTAAAAAAAATTTTTTTAACGTTTTACCTAAGTATAGTAATCCAACTTAGGTTTTGGAATCTGAGACCCAAATGAGAGCCATTCCTATTTACCCATCCCCCTACTCACCTCCAGAAGGGCACTTGTGATGAGCACAAGGTGATGTGCATACAGAATGTTGAGTCACTATGTTGTACACCTGAAACTAATATAACAATGTATGTTAACTCTACTGGAATTAAAATACATTTTTTAAAAAACAAAAAAAATAATAGCCATTCCTCAGGTCTATCTATAACCGTCCTCGCCCCCATCCACCCCCCACCCCCCACCCCTTCCTTCTCACAAGTCGGCCAAGTAACACTCAGGATGTTTCTTACTTTTCCCTGCGATAGGTCTCCTGCTTGGGAGACAAGTAAGAGCCTATTCTTGAAGTAGCTGGGAGCCCCAGACTATCCCAGAGTTACATTTCACCTTGTTTCTGGCTCCTACAAGGTAGGAGAGGGAGAGGGGGGATGCATTGTGCTTTTTTACCAAGAGCTCTTTCTGTTTACATTGCTATAATGTAAAAATACTGTGTATTCCCTCAACACCTAACCCAGTGCCTTCACGATACCTATCATTCATTAAACTACTATAGTATGACCTGTCTATATACGTGTGTGCGCACATTTGGAAGGAGACGTACAGAGAGAGACCGAGACAGAGACTGAGGGAGATCTTCAGTGATGTATCCAATGATGTAGCCTATTTCTACATTCACATTTTTGAGGAAATGTAACTTGTTCAATACGGCACAGCTTGTTACCAAAAGAGCCGGCTTTTAAATCTAGATCAGGAGAACGTTAAAACTCATGCTTTTCCCATATAATCTGATTCAACTTACTTTTTCAGTTATCTTTTTTTTTTTTTTGGTAGGTCTTATTTTTTTTAGAGCAGTTTGGGTTTATGGAAAAATTGAGTAGGAATTAAAGAGAGTTCACCTGTATTCTCTCTCCTCTCCACCCTCAGTTTCCACTGTTATTACCCTCTTGCATTGGTGTGGTACATTTGTTACAATATTGTTACATTATTAACTGAAGTGCACGGTTTACATTAGGGTTCACTCTTTTGGTTCTATGTTCTGTGAATTTTGCCGAATGCATAATGTCACGTATCCACCTACAGTATCGTACAAAATACTTTCACTGCCCTAAAAACACCCCGTGCTCTATCTAGTCCTTCCTCTCTGTCCCCTCACTCCTGCCAGCTGCTACTCGTTTTTACTGCCTCTATAGTTTTGTCTTTTCCAGAATGTTATACACATGGAATCATACAGTATGAAGGCTTTTGAGATTAGCTTCTTTCACTTAGCAAAATGCATTTAAAGTCCCTCCCTGTCATTTTGTGGCTTAATAGTTCATTTCTTTTTATTGATGAGTAATATTCGGTTATATGATGTGCCACAGGTTATTAGTGCAACCAAGGATATCTTGGTTGCTTCCAATTTTTGGCAATTGCAAGTTTTTTTTTTTTCTGGACCTAAGTTTTTTCAATTCACGTGCGTGACCACCTAGGAGTGTGATTATTGTATCATACGGTAAACCTGTGCTTCGTTTTGTAAGAAAGTGCCGTACCGCCTTCCAAAGCGGCTGTCCCATTTTTCGTCCTCACCGGCAATGAGTGAGAGTTCCTGTTGCTCCGCACTCTTTTCCAGCATTTGGTGCTGTCAGTATTTTGGATGTTAGTCATTCTAATAGATTCGTAGCAGTATCTCATTTTTGTTTTTATTTCCAATTCTCTAATGATATTTGACATTGAGAATCTTTTTATGTGCTCTTTGCCATCTGTAAATCTTCTTTGATGATGTGTCTGTTCAAATCTTTTGCCTCATTTTTAATTGCATTGTTTTCTTATTGCTCTATTATATGTCATAAACATATAATATTTGTTATATATAACAATGATAACATATGTTATGTAATCTATTGTATATCCCATACATACAATATTGGTTATATATAACAATAATATATGCTATGTAGTATATAATGGTATCATACTGTATATGTTATTGTTATTATTACTGTGATTTCATATTATTAAGTTTTAAGAATTCTTTGTATATTTTACTTTCCAATTAAAATTTTGGCACCCCTCTAGCACGGAGCCCACCTGGATCGCTCTCTGTACCCTGACTCCACTCAGAGACACTGCTTTGGGCTCAGAGTACTGTCACCTGGAAAGCCTGCCTCTAAAGCCACCTGTCAGAATCCCACTCAGGTCTAACGCCGTCCCCTCCATGAGCATTGCTTAACTCTCTCAAAGTACCAGCCCTCTCTCCTACCCAGGATCTCTAGGATTTAGTTTGGATTACTTGTGTGCTTTTTTCCACCCTGCCTTGTCTGTAGTTAAATGAGTGGCAATTTGATTTCACTTGTAAGTTAATTAGGACCGGGGTTGACCTAATTGTCACTATATTCCTTGAGTCATTTATCACAGTGTCTTAAATACAGTTGTTACACAGAATGTCTCTTGAACCCGGGTACTAGTTGACCACTGCAGGGAAGGCGAGAAGTTGGAGAAAGAGGCGGTCAGGGTGAAGTTGCAATGTCTTACAGATGCCTCCTATCTTAAAGGAGGATTTCTTTTTGGTTTTCAGTAACTGATCACCCTCATTCCTGCCTTTTAGATGAATGGTGATATTTTTAGTTTAGTTGGCAAGTTTCTGCATGTTGCCTAATCTATGTCAGCATAAAAACCAAAGGCAGATTTTTCTTTGGATTATTGCCCCTCCCAAGATTGGGGCATCTTCAGAGGTCATTAGTATAGATCACATTTTGAATTTTGGTTGACGTGACTTTTCCTAAGATTTCTAAAATAAAATAATGTATGTATGTGTTCTTAAAAACTGAAATAGTTTAGGTAGCTCTGTTGTACTCTTCTTCATGCTCATCGGCTCTGTGAAGGGAACACTTTTAACCACTTTTGTATTTTGTTCTCTTGGGGGGCTATATCTTTATCTCTAGATAATGCACATAGGTATTTGTTTCTTGAATTTTTTTCAACCTTAAAAATTATCTATTAATTTCCTGCTAGTGTATCTCCATTTACAAAGAATAACTATCAAGTCCTATTTGGGATGAAAATTTGTTTTCTATCTTTTTAGTTAGTACTATAACCCTCTCTGGTCTCTGCTTTATTTTTGAGACAGAGAGAGACGGAGCATGAACGGGGGAGGGTCAGAGAGAGGGAGACACAGAATCTGAAACAGGCTCCAGGCTCTGAGCTGTCAGCACAGAGCCTGACATGGGGCTTGAACTCATGAACCGTGAGATCATGACCTAAGCTGAAGTCAGACGCTTAACCAAGCCACCCAGGCATCCCCCCGCCTTTTTTTTTTAATTTTTTAATGTTTATTTATTTTTGAGATACAGATAAAGACAGAGCATGAGTGGAAGAGGGGCACAGAGTGAGGGAAACACAAAATCCAAAGCAGGCTCCAGGCTCTGAGCTGTCAGCACAGAGCCTGACAGGGGGCTCAAACTCACGGGCCGCGAGATCATGACCCGAGCTGAAGTCAGATGCTTAACCGACTGAGCCACCCAGGTGCCCCTCTGCTTTATTTAAATGGAAGTAACAAGAGGAAAGAAGATGGCAACATTTATGTTAAACCTTATTACTGCAAGAAAACTTCATAATTTATGTGAATCATTCTGTTGTTGTAGACAAATACTAATCCACTTTGAGAGAAACCCTTTTTAAGTCCTTTTGATATGTTTTGCTTGTCTAGCTACATTTTCTGGAAATGCACTAAAAATCTTTTGAAAAGGGTGAAGTATCTGGTTTTCTTAAAGTGGTCATTTGTAACACAGTCTAAAAGCTCAGTGTAACAAGTCTTTTCCTATAACATTCTATCCCATAGACATAACAGAGCAATGAAAGAAACACGGTGATTGTAAAATGTACCTGGGGAAAGGAAAAATACCAATGGAAATGTACTAAGCTAGTTGGTTAAAAATATATCCACTGGCGGGGCGGGGCGGGCAGCACCTGGGTGGCTCAGTCGGTTGGGAGACCTCCCGACTTCAGCTCAGGTCATGATCTCATGGACTGCGGCTTCAAGCCCTGCATCAGGCTCTGTGCTGACAGCTCAGAGCCTGGAGCCCGCTTTGGATTCTGTGTCTCCCTCTCCTGTCTTCTCCTCCCCCCACTCTACCCCATGTTCTATCAAAAATAAACATTAAAAAAATATGTCCCCCTGGAATCTCACGTCTGTCGGTGCTCTGACCTCTCTCTTTGTTCCCTGCAGAATGGATGATGTATTGATTGGGGCCCCTCTCTTCATGGAACGTGAATTTGAGACCAGCCCTAGGGAAGTAGGGCAAGTTTATCTGTATTTGCAAGTGAGTGCTCTTGTCTTCAGAGACCCACAGATCCTCGCGGGCACCGAGGTTTTCGGGAGATTTGGTAGTGCTGTGGCACACTTAGGAGACCTGAACCAAGATGGATACAATGGTAATTTTTACCAATACGTGGAATTGTTTATGTGTTGTAATTCATATTACTGTTACATGAAGGAAACAATGATGTCTTAGAAGTATTTACAGCAGTGTAAATACAGGGTACAGTTCTTATTATGGATTTTTTAAATTTTTAAATATTTATTTTTGAGAGAGAGACAGAGCATGAGCGGGCAAGGGGGAGGGAGAGGGGGAGACACAGAATCTGAAGCAGGCTCCAGGCTCCGAGCTATCAGCACAGAGCCTGACGCGGGTCTCGAGCCCGTAAACCGTGAGATCATGACGTGAGCCAATGTCAGCCGCTTAACAGACTGAGCCACTCAGTGCCCCTATTATTGATTTTTTATGAACTATTAAAGAAATCTCAAGACAATTTAAAGTTAAGTTGTCATAGATCAGCTGTAAATAAAGACAGCTGTTATTTTTTAAATTAATATTTGGAGTTAATGACTCAAAGAAAACTAAAGAATCTTCCGTATGTACAGTCAAGACAAAGAAATGCATGCTGATATATGAACAAGAATGATGCCTTGTGATTAACCCATTTGAGTTACATATAGGCTTTGCTGAATTTTAATTGGTCGGTAAATTTCAGCTTAAAGCAACTTCAGTGTTTGCAGTAGTGTTAAATTCTTGGTTTAGGATGATGATTCTTTAAAGTAGGAATTTATGAATCCCTTGCAAGTACCCTTTCCTCAGAAAAACATGCAAACTCACACAAAGCTTGCTCAAATTTGCTCAAACAAAATAGCCTAGGGAGTGTTTGCGTCAGAGCAGTGTTCATTAGTACCTTTGCCAAGGGGTATTGTAAGGTTAAGTTTTCTTTGAGAAAAAAGACATCCCAGAACTGTATGGTTAGTAATTTTTAAAGTGCCATAAGACAAAAATGCATATTACAAGTTCATGTTTCCAGGAAAATAATAAAAAGAGAGACAAGTTTATCTTTAACTGATGAGCTGCTTTCAAAACCTGCCCTATCCCTGGGCACCATGCAAAATATATTTATTTTGCTACGTTATCTGTTGAGTCATCTTTATCACCATATTTTCCTCTATGTATCTTTTTTTTTTCTCAAACCCTTCATGATATTTTTAAAAGGTAAGAGAAGCATTTTTAATGGCAGAAAGCGTGTTCTGCCTTTGATGTCACTGATGTATAAACTGGGTAAAATAGGGGCACCTGGGTGGCTTGGTCGGTTAAGTGACTGACTGCACAGGTCATGATCTCACGGTTCGTGAGTTCGAGCCCCGTCTTGGGCTCTGTGGCAACAGCAAGACTTGGGATTCTCTCTCTCCCTCTCTCTGCTCCTTCCCAGCTCATGCTGTGTGTGTGTGTGTGTGTGTGTGTGTGTGTGTGTGTGTGTGTGTGTGTCTCAAAATAAATAAACTTTTTTAAGTGGGCAAAATAATGCCAGACTGGGATGAAACATGGGACCAATGTGGACGGACCTAGAGGAAGTGAAAGAAGGGTCCCTTTGCACCTGCCACGTGATGCAATCTTCATTTTCCACAACAATCTGAGATTTGGGATAGTTTATTCTTACCTGTTAAGTGAAGCTGGAATGATAATCCTTGTTACGTAGTCAAAATCCATTCACGATTTACTTAGTCTTGTCAAACTTAGGAGCAAAGAAAAATAAATGACAAAATGGGGATACATAATTGTCACCCGCTGTGGCGAGCTATTGTGTTATTGGTGCTCTTTTTTTATGTAAAACTAAACATTCGAGTGTTTTATGTTTTTTAAATTTATGTATTTATTTTGTGAGAAAGAGAGAGAGAATCCCAAGCAGGCTCCCGCTGTCAGCACAAAGCCTGAGGCGGGGCTCAATCCCATGAACCATGAGATCATGACCTGAGCAGAAATCAAGAGTTGGACGCTTAACCGACTGAGCCACCCAGGCGCCCCTCGTGTGTATTGTTTAGAACAATTCTGATGGACACAATGTGTGGAAGTTAACTTTCATTCAGTGCCATATTTAAGTGGGAGTCGAGTGGTAGGGTCCTTTCCAGGTTTCTCTGTATCCTCTACTGTAAAATGGGTCCTGCCTACCTCATGGGTTGATGTAATCATTACATTAGATAATCTCTGTGAAAGAGATTGTTTTTTTTCCTTTTAACAAGAAACTCGTAAGTACCCTGCAAAGGTGTCTCGCCTGTTCTACTCAGCCTAGTGATGGGACCCAGCCCTCCCTGTGGCTTGTTGCTAAGTTCCCATGTAGATCATCCTCTGCCTTGCTCCTCCAATGGGCCAGGTGCTTTCCAACCTTGGACCTTTGCACACCAGTTCTTTCTGCCTGGAGCGCTCTCCCCTCCGATTTCACATGGTTGGTTTCATCTTGTCCTTAGATTTCCATTTCAGCGTGAGCCTTAATGACACCTTGCCTGATCCCCTAATCTAAAAATAATAACCTGACAGAGTGCCTGGACAGCTCAGTTGGTTAAGCAACCTACTCTTGATTTCAGCTCAGGCCATGATCTCACAGTTCGTGAGATCAAGCCCTGCGTTGGGCTCTGAGCTGACAGCATGGAGTCTGCTTGGGATTCTCTCTCTCCCTCTTTCTCTCCCCCTCTCACGCTCCCTCATGCTCTCTCTCTCTCAAAATAAATATTTTTAAAAAGATACGTAAAAATAACAACCATTCTCCATCACATTAAGATTTTTGGTTCTTCTGCATAGAGTTTGTCACTTTCCATATTTCCTTTGTCGCTTCTTTATTCAAATTGTCTACTACCTGCACTAGAGTATGAATGTTTGGAAAGCAGCATCTGATTTGCTGTCACAACTGCTGCGTCCAACACATAGCAGTCACTCGATAAATATTTGCAGGATGGATAAAAGGCAAACAAATAACTTATGGTTGCTGCAGTATTATGAAATTTTCATGGAAAGCTTAATAAGCCCTTTGGATTTTATGATACAGCTCTTCGATTGCACTTCATTCTACGTCTCAAACATTCTTCCTGACTTAAAAAATATGTTTATGTGTGTCCGTTTGTAGACATTGCCATCGGGGCACCCTTTGCAGGCAAGGACCAAAGAGGCAAAGTGCTCATTTACAATGGGAACAAGGATGGCTTACACACCAAGGCGTCCCAGATTCTGCAAGGATTGTGGGCCTCCCAGACCATCCCTTCTGGATTCGGCTTTACTCTCAGAGGAGATTCAGACATAGACAAGAATGATTACCCAGGTAAGGGTTTCTTTCTTTTCCCATGAGAGCCCACTTCGCAGAAGGAAGCCTGTTCTCGGGACAGCGCATCATGTGAAAGTGGTTCCCCTCCTGAAGGGGAAGGCCAAGCTTACCCACAGATGGCCCTGGGCTTTTGTCCATGATTCCCAAGTGACAAAACAGGGAAGGCGGACAAAACAAACACTCCCCTTCCCGCCAAGAAACAATGTGAGAAAGGCAAGGTGGCTTTTGAAAACCCGCACTGGACGCAAAACTTGTCAACTTTGCGACAAAAGTTTTTGTTTGAAACCCCTCAGTAAGCTGTTGTCCATTGATGAAGACTTGCCTCAGGGCCAGCTAGAGCAATTTATTTTAACCCTGTAATTCCCTTTTGAGCTCATAGTTCCTGTTAATTAACTCATGAGCCTCAACATTTCTGTCATCAAGCTCATGCTTTTGGAGCATAAGTATTTTCTAGCCGTCTTTTGGGGTTTTTCAAAATAGATTGCGTATTTCAAAGTGAAGCAAAAGGAGCTTGTTGATAAGAAAGATGGTAAACTGTTCTTGGTGACTTCACTCCGACTGAGGGCTCGTGGAAATTATACCGCCCAGCGAGATAATTCACGGTTTGTGCGTGCCGGAGGAAGGCACAGTTTGTCTTAATGGATTGTTTTGGGAATCCCAGGGTTTTCAGCAGAGAGCATTAGACTTCTTGGTTTTATGGTGCAATTTTCATTTTTATGTTAGTTATTTTAAAATGGTTTCAACAAATACTTAGAAATTATTACTAGTTAACCAACAGCTTCAACTATTTATTAAAACCTGTCTCATTCCACCACGTTCACGCCAATTGGGTGCTTTCCATATGTCGAGGGTTTTTTTTTTCTGGTTTGGGGCAACATTCCAATACACTGACTGCCTAAACATACATAACTAATTCCATCCTTCCGTTTTCTCTTCCCCTCTGGCATCAGGCAAAAAGGATACTGTATCATCTTCTCATAAATTTGCCAGAAATCTTTCCTGGCACCACCAAAGACGTTCTAATGGGCTCAAAGCAGATTTAGTTTTATATCGTATACGAATACATCCTACCTCAGCAATTTCAAGAGCGTCTAGTTAAGTTTATTTTCTTAGGTTATACTATACTA
Organism: Acinonyx jubatus; assembly: GCF_027475565.1. Lineage (NCBI taxonomy): Eukaryota > Metazoa > Chordata > Mammalia > Carnivora > Felidae > Acinonyx > Acinonyx jubatus. The sequence continues at coordinate 14,189,859 of NC_069387.1, read as the reverse complement.
ATCTAATCAATGAGGTTAGTGGGGTTTTTTTGGGGGGAGGAGGGTGTCATTCATAATCTATTCTATTTTAAATAATCCAAAAATTAGTCCCTTATGTGATTTCTTCCCAAAATATGTCAGGATGATTCATGAAATTCAACTCATAGGCTGTAATCTTAGATGAAGAGTTATTTTTGGAAAGCTGTTGCTATTCACTATGCTTGTCATATTCTTACCTCAGTACCAGGGAACTTGACAGACAGGTGGCTGTACCTTCCGCCAGGTAAAGGAAATAAGGGATGTATTGCGCGCCTAGGAAGTTCATCAGCTTTCTTTCAAGTCTCCTAAATAAAAGCCAGGAAGGAGAGGATCATGAGACAATTTTTATCTCAAGGAATATTTCTTCTGGGGGTGGGTGGAGGGTTGAGGGAGCGGGGAAAGAGGAGGCAGACAGGGAAGAGAGAAGTTAAAGTAGGTAGATGTTGGCAACTAGTTACCTCTTAATTATGTCTTCTTTTATCCCTTCTTAACAATCGGAAAAAGGTCATTTGAAGCCATTCGTTAACCGTACCTACTGAGGCTGATTCAATTAATACTAATTAATGAGGTTAATGCAGTCTGTGTATCTGTCTGTAAAGTAAATGTCCTTCACTAAGGCAGGACCATTCATGCCCCTAATTGGATTCTTATCCTTTGAGATCATCTCGAGGCGTTCGGTGTGCGACTGTACATCTTCTTAGTAGACTTGAGTTCTGGTCCCGGTTCTGCCTCTCGAATGGAAATGTGGATGTCTTGTGATTCATGATCCTAGAACATTTTTCTTGATCCCCATCTCTTTACAAAAGAATGACATTCAAAGAATTCTCCTTAGAGTGACGCCAAGTCCCCAGAGACCTGTGCAGAGGCAAAACCCTAATGGGGGGGGTAATAACTACATTCTCTTCCCCACTACGATGGATTTGAAATCCACAGGGATAATTCAGGAATCAGTTGAGCAGATGTTCATTTAGATTCAAGACTTTCTCCTTTCCTGTCTCTGAGGCCACTCTTTCAAGGAAGGGAGTGGCAAAGGGCGTGCCTGTTGTCCAGGGACTAGGAAAGGGACATCCGGCCCAAATGCATCATCTGTTTTTACTAGCTTCTGCCTGAAGGATAATTCAGTCTCTCCTGGCCTTTCACGCAGTGCTCAAGTTTCTGTGGTTAATCCCATGGCCTCTGTAGTGGCCACTGCTCGAAAGTTCCATGGGTCATGAGTCCTCATTCTATTCTGGCCTCTTCTGGTCCATTCTTAGCATGTGCTTCCATGCTATGGTTAGGACCCAGACATTTACAGGTTAGGTTTTCAGGTTTCTGAGATTGTTTATCCACCTGGATTATTCCTTTAGCCATTGCTAAGTTATCACCAAGACACCTTATTACTCCAGCCTAATGGAGTTTCAATCTTCTTAGGTTTTGCCTGGGAAATAGCAGTGTTCCCCAACCCTGAGGCTATTGGGTGGCATGCGTTCCAAATCCTATAGCTCGTTTTATAAACTGTATGTCCTGGTCCCCCATGGTCTATCTTGTGATTTTTTCCAAACCAGTTCTACCTGGAACTTACAAAGAAGTATAGTTTTCTTTCTCTTTGGGGTCCTGCTCTCCCAAATCAAAATTAATCTTCTTTCAGATTATGGTGCCTTCCAGGAGTCTCAAAATCCATTTAACAAGTTGACTTTCTTCTAAGATATATCTGGTGGTCTTCAATAAGCAGTGATTCTCAATCTTAGCCGCACATCAGAATCACTTGGGGGAACTTTTTTTTTTTTTAATGTTTTTATTTATTTTTGAGACACAGAGAGACAGAACATGAGCAGGGGAGCGGCAGAGAGAGAGGGAGACACAGAATCTGAAGCAGACTTCAGGCTCTGAGCTGTCAGCACAGAGCCCGACGCGGGGCTTGAACTCACGGACCGTGAGATCATGACCTGAGCCGAAGTCGGACGCTTAACCGACTGAGCCACCCAGGCGCCCCACCACTTGGGGGAACTTTAAAAACTCTGTCTGCTCAGGTCACTCTCCAAGCCTAGAGTCAAACTCTCCAAAGTCAGAACCTCTGGGATGGGGGTAGAGGTCAGACCAGAGTAACATGGGTAAGTCACTTGGGTGATTCCCATGTTCAACCCACCTGAGAACTAATGACGTAGAACAAAGTTCCCCCTTTAATGAGTACCGAATCAATGGGGCATCTTGTTAGAATACAGATTCTGATTCAGGTCAAGGGAGTGGGAAAGACTCCTCCTTTCTACCGGCTTCCCAAGTTATATCACTGCCTCACGGCTTCATACTACATCCTGAGTAGCAAGCTATTTTGACCTACGGAGTCTGAGATGAGGTTCTTACCCAGGACCTTACTGTGAGAAACAATGCTCTCAAGGCTTTGTGCTCAGTTCCCATGCCTACGGTAGTTGGATATGCAGTGTTCTCTTTTGGCAAGGACCCGTTCACTAAACTCTGCCATTCCATTTATTCTTTTCAAGTTGCCAAACTAACCCGAGGGTCTTTTCTCCAGGTCGCCTCTGTGTGGTTACGGCCATTGGGATGCATGGTCCTGATACATGCTCTGGCCTCATCTGGAAAAACTAAGGAAGGTCCATTGAAAATACTCAGGGTTTTTTTGTGGTTGTTTTTTGGGTTTTTTTTGCATGCACTGCTCTGCATCTCCTGGGAGTTACCTGTGCATTTAAAATGATGCCTCATTGGCTTCCATTTAAAATACAGGATCCATTTGTTAGGGATTGGCCCACCTTAACCTGGCTTAAGCCGTAGAGGGAGCCATTTATATTAAGGCTATAGGAATATCTCAAGGAAACCTAAAGACAGCAACTCTCCTAGGCCTCTGGATGGGACTGACTGACTGAGATCCTGGATGGCCAAGACTTCCTTTATGCCTCTCTCTTACTCTTGCCTCTGCTTTTCTTTGCACATCTGCTTCTCTCTCTTCCCCTCTCTCTCTCACTCCCCTTCTCTCCCTCTCCCTGTCTGGACCACAGTTCTCTGAGCACATAGTGAAGTGTCAGCTCAGGCTTTGCATGTTGCAATTTTACTCACTCAAAGAGACTGTCTACAATTCATCTCAGTCCCACATTGTAGGGAAGGGCATCGTATAGACTCCACGGCAAAGGGTGACATCTTCCAAAGAAAGCAGGCGTTGACTTGTGGACTAGGCAAGTATGCCAGGGAATACACGCCTTGATGCCCCTGTGAAACAAAACAAAACAAAACAAAATGACCTAGGAAATACGAAGGGAAGGAGATAATTGAAAACAAAAATCTTTCGTTATAAAAATTAAGTAATAAAAGTGGTTGTTAATTGCTCATCGCTCTTTGTATGTTTGTTCCTTTTGTTTCAAGGTCCAGAAGAAAAATACGTAAAGAAATTCCTTCATTCAGTCAAAACATATGTATTAGTGTTTGCTATGTATTAGACATCGTGCTGGGGGGACAGTGGCAAGGCGTCCACTGTCACTACCTTCCCAGAGCTGACATTCTAGGTGAGAAAGACAGTTAAATAATTACAATAAAGTGTGAGCATCGAAACACTGAAGGCTTTAAACGCTAAAGCGGTTTTGGAACATAATAACATCTGAAAAAATTCAAGCATGGCTGCTGAACATTATGCTTATGAATTTTAAGTCTATTATGATACAAGTATTGTTGGCCTTTGGAACTTCTGTAATGATTTGGTTTGCATTAAATGAATCAGCTGAGGAAGAACCATGAGCTCTGCGGTTCCTCAGATAGGCACCTCCACTCTCCTGACAAACTTCCAGGAGCCAGGCTAACTCCATGATCAGGGCTACAAATTATGTCCAGGTTGTGTCCAGCCAAGGGGCAGGTGAGGGCAGATTCATATACCAGGGAGTTCCCTCCCTGCAGGATGGGGCAGGGCCACCTTTTTAAATGCACACACAGGCATGGTGGGATCTCAGTGGCCCTCCATTCTAAATAGATCAGAAACAAAAATCCCAAAACTCTTCCCTCTTTCTACTTGGTCACCTGCAGAGTTCAGGTAAAGACAAGTGCCCAAGCAAACGGTAGATTTGACATTCTGCATTGAAATCAGTCAAACCCATAGGAGTTGCTGTTAAATGGAACACACTTGAAAACCTGGGCTTACCCAAACTGATGGCTTCTGAAGGGGTAATTTATCCCATTCCTTAGGTGAATGCTTTTTACCTCATTTTAGGCACCAAGTGTTAGCAGCCGTGTCTGCGAGCAGAGCCGTGTTGGCTTCCCCTCGTCTTCACTGCCTGCCATCTACCCACTTCCAGGCACACTGCTATGAAACCTACCTGTGATAATGGCAGGCACACATGTTGCCCGTTCCTTAGATAGCGTGCTCTCTCTCTCTAAAGATAGATACGCTTTACATGTTTGTGATACAAGCCAGCTGCCTTTTGCAGGAAGAAAGAATAAGGTTGATGGTGATGTTTGATGTGCGTTTCTTTGCGAATTACAGCTGTTTCATCTTCCGGACTGACGAAAAATCAGGTCACGTAGGACCCGAAATAATCAAAAGCACAGACGTGCAAAAGGTGGCTTGATTTACTACTATGCTATCCACTGCATAGCAGAGAAATACAGTTCATATCCTCTGGAATATTATTTTTGAATATTTCTTATGCACACACCTACATACACTCACACTTATATGTGCATATGTGTATATATGCATGCGTATTTTGTGTGTGTGTGTATGTGTACCCCAAGAGAGTTTATAGGGTAAGGTTAGATGATACTCCATATTTTTCTTTTTGGGAAACATCAAACCCATATAAAAACAACCTATTAAAGTTAGCAACGTGTCTGGGAACAGGAGAAGGGAAATCAGACTGGCCAGGTTAAGATTCCCATCCATCATTGATGGGCTGTGTGGCAATGAACAAATTACTTGAGTTCTCTGAGTTTCTATTTCTTTATCTGAAATTACAAGGCTAATATTTCCTTCACTTGGTTGTGTGTGTTTGCACTTTCTAAGTCTGGAAAAGGTGTTTACAAAATGTTGTGAAATGGCTTAGAACAAAAAAGGAAATCCATCTGATTGACATGAATACAAACAAAGCTAATTTACTTCACAGACCTATTGGGCCACATAAAATGCTAAAAAGCTGCATTCTAGGATTCTGGAGATGGGCGAAATGGGTTTCAAACTTGACCCCACTGTTTCCTAGCTGTATAAAAGCATAAGACAATTTCCTAACCTCTCTGAACTTCGATTTTCTTCTCTGTGAAATTGGATATAATAAGTTGGTTTAAAGATAAAATGGCATTATTTATATAATGTGAAATGAGATGATGTGTTTAAGTTAAAATGAGATTACATAGAACATAGTTTAATAAATGGCAGCTCTCCAAACAAGTTTTCTTTCTCTTTCTTTCTTTCTTTCTTTCTTTCTTTCTTTCTTTCTTTCTTTCTTTCTTTCTTTTTGAGAGAGAGAGAGAGAATGAGCAGAGGGGGGCAGAGGGGGAGAGAGAGAGAGAGAGAGAGAGAGAGAGAGAGAGAGAGAGAGAGAGAGAGAATCTTAACAGGTTCCATGCCCAGTGTGGAGCCTAATGTGGGGTCGATCTCACAATCCTGGGATCATGACCTGAGCCAAAATCAAGAGTCCGTCGCTTAATCTCTGCTTTGTCCTTTTTTTCTCTCTTTGTTCAGGGTCTCACTGATGTCCTCCACTCTTTTTTTTTTTAATGTTTATTTATTTTGAGAGAGAAAGAGATTGTGAGAGAGAGTAGAGGAGGGGCAGAGAGAGAGAGAGAGAGAGAGAGAGAGAGAGAGAATCCCAAGCAGGCTCCTTAGGGTCAGCACAGAGCCCACCCCTGGGCTCTATCCCACACACCATGAGATCATGACCTGAGCTGAAACCAGGGGTCAGACACTTAACTGATTGGTTGCCCCCCAATTAAGTTTTGAAACAAAACTATATTTTGGAGGCATTATTTTCTTATACACACTATTGCTATTATTTTCTTTTGCTTATTTAATTCCCATAGTCCCCATATATTTTCTTCCCCCACCCAGACAAATAGGAATATGAAAGGAGGAACACTGACATTGAGACTCTGTTGGGTTGGCAATCTCTTGTAAAAGTCCTGTTGCTAGACCCTCACTAGAATCTTCTGCTAATGTCATGCGGTTACTGCCCTGCTATGATGTAGCCCCACCACTCACCCCATCCTACCTCCCACCCCTACATGGAAGATGGTGCACAAGGGACTTCTCCCATTTCTCACTACTGTGATTTATTGGATGCCAAGAATGGAAAATGTTCTTCCTTCTTAACCTCTTAACCAGTTAAAGGCATTTAATTTCATATAAATTGGGCCTGAACTAGGTGACGACAATGGAAACTGAAAGGAAGGAATTAAAGAAATCATGTAAATGAAAAAGAGTCAAGGCTTGATAATGACTGGCCGTGATAGAAGGTAGAGGATGTGGGGTTAGTAAGGAAGAGATGTTAAAGATGACTCTGGAATTTTTATCCAGTGTACCCAAGAAAAGAATGGCATAATGGACAGACATGGGGAGATTTAGTTATAGAAATAAAGAGATTCTACTATAGAAATAGTATTTGGAATCATTTTCCTAATATCTAGATTAACCATTCAGTATTTTTTTAGGTTTATTACAGTAAGTCGTATCATCAGTATACATATATAAATAGGAGTCATTAGTATATTGATTCCTGGCACCAAAATTCGTTTTCCTATTCCAAATATGGATGTATTCAGGTTTCTGTTCTGGTGCTGATTAGAAAATGAGGGTTGGGCAGAGGAGTATCTTGTATACATTAATTGAGTGAAAACATTTCAGAGAAGAAACAGCTGTGATAGTCAGAAATCCCTAAAATTCAATGATCTAGCCTAATCCTGTTAAACATGATTGTATAACAAGACCATCGGCTAAATGCATAGCCCAGACTTTGGAGAGTGGAGGAGGGGAAGTACAGATTCTGTTGAGGTGCAGAAATCTTACAGGCAATGAAAACTAGGGAAAAACATGGGCTGAATGCCAAGACTATCATTGTCTTGTTCAAGCCCATAATGCATGGTGATTATACCATGAAGCCATCTCAGACAATTATACCAAATGGGAAAAAAAAATGACCCATTATTTGTTTTAATGAGTGCTGTGTGCATGAGTGTGTGTGTGTGTGCAAGCAAACAACCAAGCAAAAGAGAACCTACACATAAGAAATAAAAGGGTGGTTTTAACCAAAGGGAATAATGCATAGTCATACCTTGAACTCCTTGAAATTGATTCGAAGTTTAGTTGAAGTAAGTTCAAATCTATAGTCAAAGTTTATTTCTACTTCTCAAACCCCACTATTCAGGTTTTCCTGAAAAGGAAAACATTATGTTCCTTACTGAGCAAGATTTCCATAATTTCAGTATAAATAAATTGTAAATTAGAATTTTAACATTTCTTATAAAAAAATCTTATGAGTTAGATTAAATGGAATTAATTAGGTCAACCGACAGAGTTCCTGGGCTTGAATTCAGCCATCCGTAAAGTGGAAGTAAAAGTGAATGGAGAGATAAAACATTTGAGTTCCAGAACCAGTTCTCCCAAGATAATGTTATTTTAGTAACTCAGCTTCTCTGGGCCTGACTTTCCTCCCCTGAACGTGATATGGATGAATAGAAAGCTTCTCCAAGCTTTCTGATTCTATAATCAGATTTTATAATCCAAGATCTAGACTTACTGCCTTCCAGATACAGACACTACAAAAAAAAGAGAGAGAAAGCGAGAACTGTAGGCCAATATCTCTGATGAACATAGATGCAAAACTCCTCAACAACTGAACCCAACAATACATTTAAAAAATCATACACCAAAATCAAGTGGGATTTATTTATGCAAGGGTGGTTCAATAATCCCAAATCAATCAAAGTGATACATCACATCAATAAGAAAAGGGATAAAAACCACGTGATCATTCCAATAAATGCAGAAAAAGTACATTTGATGAAGTACAACCATCAATTCATGAAGAAAACCCCAAACCAAGTAATTTTAGACAGAACATACCTCATTATAATAAAGACTGTATGTGGAAAACCTGCAGCTAACATCATACTCAATGGTGAAAAACACAGCTTTCCCCCTAAGCTCAGGAATAAGACAAGGACGGCCAATCTCAGCCCTTTTATTCAACATAGTACTGGAAATCCTAGCCACAGAAATCAGACAAGAAAAAGAAATAAAAGGCATCCAAATTGGTAAGAGAGAAGTGAAACTGTTACTATTTGCAGATGACCTGAAATTATATATAGAAAACCCTAAAGACTCCACCAAAAAACTACTAGAACTGATGAATGAATTCAGTAGTGTCTCAGGATACAAAATCAATGTGCAGAAACATGTTCATTTCTAAATGCTAATAATGAGGCAGCAGAAGAAGAAATTAAGAAAAATTATTTTTACAATTGCACAAATAATAAAATATCTAGGAATAAAGTTGACCAAGGAGGTGAACCGAGGAGGTGAAAGGCCTGTACTCTGAAAACTAAAACATTGATGAAAGAAATTGAAGACAACACAAACAAATGCTTTTTCTGCATCTACTGAGAGAATCATATGGTTTTTAGCCTTTCTTTTATTAATGTGGCACATCACATTGACTGATGTGCAAATATTAAACCAGTCCCACAGCCCAGGTATAAACCCCACTTGATCATGGTGAATAATTCTTCCAATGTACTGTTGAGTTCAATTTGTTAGTGTCTTGTTGAGTATTTTTTCATCTAGTTTCATCAGGGATATCGGCCTGTAATTCTTTTCAGTGAGGTCTTTGGTTTTGGAATCAAGGTAATGCTGACTTCATAGAATCAGTTTTGAAGCTTGCCTTCTGTTCCTGTTTTTTGGAACAGTTTGAGAATAGGTATTAACTCTCCTTTAAATGTCTGGTAGAATTGCCCTGGGAAGCCATCTGGCCCAGAACTCTTGTTTGTTGGGAGATTTTTCATTACTGATTCAGTTTCTTTGCTGGTTATGGGTCTATTCAAATTTTCTATTTCTTCCTATTTCAGTTTTGGTAGTTTGTATATTTCTAGGAATTTGTCCATTTCTTCCAGGTTGCCCAATTTGTTGGAATATAATTTTTTCATAGTATTCTCTTATAATTGTTTGTATTTCTGTGGTGTTGGTTGTGATCTCTCCTCTTTCATTCATGATTTTATCTATTTGGGTCCTTTCCCATTCTTTTTGATAAGTCTGGTTAAGGGTTTATCAGTTTTGTTAATTTTTTTCAAAGAATCAGCTCTTAGTTTCATTAATCTGTTCTACTGTGTTTTGTCTGTTTTTTCTATATTGTTTATTTCTGCTCTTATCTTTCCTATTTCCCTTATTCTGTTGGCTTTAAGCTTTATTTGCTGTTCCTTTTATAGTTCCTATAGGTGTAAGGTTATATTGTGTATTTGGTACCTTTCTTGCTTCTTGAGATAGGCCTGAATTGCAATATACTTTCCTCTTAGGACTACCTTTGTTGCATTCCAAAGGGTTTGGACTGTCATGTTTTCATTTTCATTGGCTTCCATGTATTTTTTTTTTATTTCTTCATTCATTTCCTGTTTAACCCATTCATTCTTTTGTAGGATGCTCTTTAACCTCCATGTATTTGAGGGCTTTCCAGATTTTTCCTTGTGGTTGATTTTGAGTTTCATAGAGTTGTGATCTGAAAATATGCATAGTATGATCTTGATCTTTCTGTACCAGTTGAGGGCTGATTTGTGACAAAGTATGTGATCTATACTGGAGAATGTCCCATGTGCACTTGAGAAGAATATGTATTCTGCTGTTTTAGGGTGAAGGTTCTGAATATATCTGTTAAGTCCATCCAGTCCAATGTGTCATTCAAAGCCATTGTTTCCATATTGATTCTCTGCTTAGACAATCTGTCCATTGCTGTCAGTAGGGTATTAAAGTCCCCTGTTATTATTACATTATTACCAAGGAGTGTCTTCATATTTGTAATTGATTTATATATTTAGGTGTTTCAGGTTGGGGGCATAAATATTTACACTTGTTAGATATTCTTGATGGATAGAACCAAAGGTGTAATCATCAAGACAGCATGGTACTAGCACAAAAACAGACACATAAATCAATGGGACAGAATAGAGAACCCGGAAATGGACCATAAATGTATGGCCAACTAATATTCAACAAAGCAGAAAAGAATATCCAATGGAAAAAAACAATCTCTTCAGCAAATGGTACTGGGAAAACTGGAAAACAACATGCATCAAGATGAACTGGACTACTTTCTTACACCATACACAAGAATACACAAGAATAAATTCAAAATGGATGAAAGACCTAAATGTAAGACAGGAAACCATCAAAATCCTAGAGGAGAAAATAGGCAGCAACCTCTTTGACCTTGGTTGCAGCAACTTTGTACTAGACATGTGTCTGGAAGCAAGGGAAACAAAAGCAAAAATGAACTATTGGGACTTCATCGAGATAGAAAGTTTCTGCACAGCAAAGGAAACAATCAACAAAACTAAAAGTCAACTGACGGAATGGGAGAAGGTATTTGCAAATGACGTATCAGATAAAGGGTTAGTGTCCAAAATCTATAAAGAACTTACCAAACTCAACACCCAAAAAACAATCCAGTAAAGAAATGGGCAGAAGACATGAATAGACGCTTTTCCAAAAAAGACATCCAGTCATCACTCATTACCAGGGAAATACAAATCAAAACCACACTGAGATACCACCTCACACCTGTCAGAATGGCTATAATTAACAACTGAGGAAACAAAAGATGTTGGCAAGAATGTGGAGAAAGGGAAACACTTTTGCACTGTTGGTGGGAATGCAAACTGGTGTAGCCACTCTGGAAAACAGTATGGAGGTTCCTCAAAAAATTAAAAATGGAATTACTCTATCACCCAGCAATTGTACTACTAGGTATTTATCCAAAGGATACAAAAAGGCTGATTCAAAGGGGCACATGCACCCCAATGTTTATAGCAGCACTATCAACAGCACCCAAAAGATGGAAAGAGCCCAAACGTCCATCAACTGATGAATGGATAAAGAAGATATGGTGTATATATACAATGGAATATTACTCAGTGATCAAAAAGAATGAATTCTTGACATTTGCAACAACACGGATGGAACTAGAATGTATTATGCTAAGTGCATTATATTAGAGAAAGACACATATATGATTTCACGCATATGTGGAATTTAAGAAATAAAACAGATGGACATAGGGGAAGGGAAGGAAAAATAAAATAAGATAAAAACAGAGAGGGAGACAAAACATAAGAGACTTTTAACAAACTGAAGGTTGCTGGAGGGGTGTTGAGTGGGGGGATGGGCTAAATGGGTGATGGGCATTAAGGAGGTCACTTGTTTTGGTGAGCACTGGTGTTATATGTAAGTGATGAACCACTAAATTCTACTCCTGAAACCAATACTGCATATGTTAACTAACTTAAATTTAAATTAAGAAATAATAATAATAATTTTTTAAAAAAAGAAAAAGAAATTGAAGACAACACAAATAAATGGAAAGATATTCCATGCTCATGGTTTGGGAAAACAAATATTGTTAAAATGTCCATACTACCCAAAGCAATCTGCAGATTTGATGCAATCCCTATCAAAGTACCAACAGCATTTTTCACAGAACTAAAACAAATAATCTTAAAATTTGTGTGGAACAACAAAAGACCCCAAATAGTGAAAATCTTGGAAAATCTTGGAAATCTTGGAAAAGAAGAAGACAGGAAGTGTCACGATCCCAGATATCAAGTTATACAAAGCTGTAGCAATCAAAACAGTATGGGACTGGCACAAAAACAGACACAAAGATCAATGGAACAGAGTAGAGAGCCCAGAAATAAACCTGTTATTTATATGGTCAGTTAATCTTCAACAAAGGAGGCAAGAATATCCAAAGGGGAAAAGACAGTCTCTTCAACAAATGGTGTTGAGAAAACTGGACAGCTACATGCAAAAGAATGAAATTGGATGACTTTCCTACACCATACACAAAAATAAACTTAAAAGAGATTTAAGGACCAGGGGTGCGTGGGTGGCTCAGTCAGTGAAGCGTCTGACTCGATCTTGGCTCAGGTCATGATCTCATGGTTTGTGAATTCGAGCCCTGAGTCAGGCTTTACACTGGCAGTGCAGAGCCTGCTTGGTATTCTGTCTCTCCCTCTCTCGGACCCCCTCAAATGAATAAATAAACTTAAAAACAACTTCACAAAAGGGATTAAGGACCTAAATGTGAGAACTCAAGCCACAAAAATCCTAGGAGAGCACAGGCAGTCATTTCTCTGACATTGGTCATAGCAACATTTTTCTAGATATGTCTCCCAAGGCAAGGGAAACAAAAGCAAAAGTACACTATTGGGACTACATCAAAAGAGAAGTTTTCTGCACAGCAAAGGAAACAATCAACGAAACTAAGAGACAACATACTGAATGGGAGAAGATATTTGCAAATGATATATCCAATAAAGGGCTAGTGTCTAAATACATATAAAGAACTATACATAACTCAACATCCAAAAACCACAAATAATCCAATTAAAAATGGGCAGAAGACATGAACAAAGATCTCTCCAAAGAAGACATAGATATGGGCAACAGACACATGACAATATGCTCAGCATCACTGATCATCAGGGAAATGCAAATCAAAACCATAATAAGATATTACCTCACACCCATCAGAATGGCTAAAATCAAAACACAAGAAACAACAAGTGTGGGTGGGGATGTGGAGAAAGAGGAATCCTCATGCATTATTAGTGGGAATGCAAACTGGTACAGCCGCTGTGGAGGCTTCCTCTATAGATTAAAAATGGAATTACCGTATGATCCCATAATTTCACTGCTGTTACCCAGATAATATAAAAACACTAATTCAAAAAAAGATAAATGCACCCTTATATTTCTGCAGCATTAATAGCTAAATTGTAGAAGCAGCCCAGTGTCCATCGATAGATGAATGGATAAAGAAGTGGATAAAGAAAGAATATTACTCACCCATAAAAAAGAATGAAATCTTGTAATTTGCAACAACATGGTTGGATCTAGCGAGTATAATGCTAAGTGAAATAAGTCAGAGAAAGACAAATACCGTGAAATCATACGTGGAATTTAAGAAAAAAAACAACCAAGCAAAAAGAAAAAGAGACGGACCAAAAAAAAAAAAAAAAAAAAGAGTCTTAACTATAGAGAACAAACTAATGGTTACCAGACAAGAGGTGGGCAGGGGGGTGATTGAAATATGTGAAGAGGCTTAAGGGTACACTCATCCATGATGAGCACCGAGTAATGTATAGGTAATGTATATTGTACACCCGAAACTAATGTGACATTGTGTGTTAAATATACTGGAATTAAAATAAAAAATAGTTTTTTTAAGAAAAACGATGTTTCATCTACCCATTTAATTTTTTTAAGTCTGTATGATTTCATGGATGTTTATTTTGGGGCTATAAACTATTACTACATTTGTTTATATTTGTTGTCTATTGTGTTCGATATTTGGCCATTGGGAATGCTTTCCAGTTCATTCTTGTATTCTTTTTTTAATTTTCATTTATTTTTGAGAGACAGAGACAGAGGGCAAGCGGGGAAGGGGCACAGAGAGATGGAGACCCAGAAACTGAAGCAGGCTCTAGGCTCTGAGCTGTCAGCACAGAGCCTGACATGGGGCTTGAACCCACGAACGGTGAGATCATGACCTGAACCGAAGTGCAGTGCTTAACTGACTAGCCACCCAGGTGCCCCAAATCATGTGTTCTTTTCCCATCCTCTTATAAGCATTTCCTCACTGTATAACGTCACAGCATGCTCCGAGCTCATCTTGTATTTTCGGTGCTTCAGCCCTGGAATCAACCTTTCTTCAAAACCTACAGTTTCTTTATTGAAGAACAATATTTAGAAATCAAGATCTGGACACTAGGTTTTATCATGGTAATGAGCATGTCAAGACTTGTAATGCATGGAATTCTGTAGATTACCACGTTGTCATATATTATAGCTCCATTGCAAACCATCAATATTGCTTGAAATCAACAAATCATGTTTTCATTATTCAACCTACACTTTGTAAGTCAACATTTTTCATTTTAATTGCCAACAACAGGTATTTGGGCAACATTAATATTATTCGGCTAATGTTGAGAACAGCCACCATTTTTCTTCATTTTTAAGGATAAAGGTATTATAATATTTACTAGTTATATGATATTCAAGAAATTGTACTTTTGAAATACAATTCATTAATTTATTCAACAAATACTTATTAAGTGCCATTCGTGTGCCTGGCACTCTTCTAGGTTTTGAGGATATAGCACTGAATTAAACAATGACCCTGTCCTCATGGGTCAGAGTTCAAATTCTAGCTGCTACCATGGCTGACTGTGTAAGCATGACAAGTTAAAGGGATGTTGTGAAAGTTAAGCTAGATACGTATGTATAATATGTATAAAGCGGTTGACACTGTGAACAAAACCTAGTAGGAATTGCTAAATATTAGTTATAAGTGACATATTGATACTATTTTGACTTAATCCAAGCCTTTAAGAAACAATCCAATCTTGGAGATAAAGCATCCAACAATTAACTATAGTACAAATGGCATATAAGAAGAGTTTTAAGAGGTAAAAAAAAAATTAATATTGAATGAGTTAAAAATAGAAGCTTCTTGTAGCTAAGTAAAGTGTTCAAAGTAAGCTTCCTGGGGGAAGTAATGGTTAAGCAAGGTCTTAAGATATAGGTATGATTTTAAGTGGTTATAAGGAGACAGCTTTCCAAAAGAGGAACACGGCCTGAGCAAGGCTCAGAGGTAAGAAAAGGTGATTTTGGAAGTGATTTGGTTCAAACTCATGGGAGCATAAATGGAGGGATGAAAGGTAGATTTGGGGCAGGTAATGAAGGGCCTTGAATAGCATAAATAATTGGTACTTTATTAGGAAAATAATGGGGAAAAGAGATTGTATTTTATATTTCAAAATGACACTTCAAATACTTCAGTCTTCAGCAATGATCGGAACGAGCAGTAATGAAAAAGAAACTTAGGGCAAAAGCCATGAAAATATCCCAGGTAAAGCCATGCACTGAACCAGGAGAGTCCAGCACTAATACCACTGCAGCCTGGAGGTGTGTTGGGGTCAACAGGCTCAGGGTCACCGTCAACCTTTTGCATTCCCACAAGCAGTGAGTGAGAACTCCTCCATTTTCACACCCTCACCAGTGATCTGGATTTGGGTCTTGCTAATAGCTGTGTAATGATAACTTGTTGCTTTAATTTGCATTTCCCTGGTAACTTATAAGGTGGAGCATGTTTTCATAGGCTCACTGTTACCTGAGGTGTCTGTGAAGGACTTCGGCTCATTTTTATTGGGGTCATTGTCTTACTCTTAAGTCTTAAGAGTTCTTTGTGTATTTTGGATAGCATCCTTTATCAGATGTGTCTTTTACAGATATTTTCTCCAGTTGGTGGCTTATGTTCTCATTGTCTTGACGTTGTTTTTCACAGAGCAGAAGTTTTTAATTTTAATGAATTGTATCTATCAATTCTTCCTTTCATGGATCGTGTCTTTGGTATCGTATCTAAAAAGTCATCACCATACCCGAGGCCATCCATGGGGTTTCTTCTATGTTATCTTATACAAGTTTTACAGTTTGTGTTTTACATGTATTTCAGTTTTCTGTTCTGAGTTCATTTTTGTTCAGAGTATCTAGTTTTGTTTTGTTTTGTTTTGTTTTGGTTTTTGCATGTGGATGTTTAGTTTTTCCAACACCATCTGTTGAAGAGACTGTCTTTGCTCCATTGTATTTTCTTTGCACCTAGGTCAAAGATCCGTTGACCGCATTTATGTGGATGTATTTCTGGGTTCTCAGTTCTGTTCCATTGATTTGTTTATTCTTTCACCAATACCATACTGTCTTGATTACACTAGCTTTATGGTAAGTCTTCAAGTAAGTTCTCCAACTTTGCTCTCCTTCCATATTGTATTGGCTATTTTGCATCTTTTGCCTCCCTGTATGCACTTTAGTTTGTTGGGAGCCACAAAATAACTTGCTAAGATCTGGATTGGGATTGCACCGAATCTATAGAGCAATAACATCTTAACAATACCATAAGACCTTACATTGTGAGTGATTTGTTGTGCAGGTGTTCTGCAAGATGAGCAAACCTTCCTAATAAATTTTAATTGATAAACGAGCGATGTCTTGTAATACGAGTAGTACGTGACACTGAATGTCACGTGATCATAACTGAGCCAATGGCCCTTGAAATTCGCTTTGATATTTGAGTGCTTTGGATTATGAGCATGTTTCTGAACAAATTATGCTCACAAAGCAAGGTTTTACCGTATTGCGTTTTCCTATCCATGAGCATGGGATATTGCTCCATTTATTTAGTTCTTTGATGTCTTTAATCAGAGTTACTTAGTTCTCCTCATACAGATCTGTACATATTTTGTTAGATTTGTTCCTAAGTATTTCACTGGGGGGCGGAGGGGATGGTAATGTAAATGGTATTGTGTTTTTAATTTCAAATTTTACTTATTCATATGTAACTGGTATATAGGAAAATGATTGACTTCTGTATATTTGCCTTATATCCTGCAACCTTGCTATAATCACTTATTAGTTTCAGGAGTTTATTTGCTGATTCTTCTGGATTTTGTACTTAGATGATCATGCCATCTGTGAACAAAGATAGTGTTATTCTTCTTTTCCCAATCTATATATACCTTTTATTTCCTTGTTCTGTCTCATCGCATTAGCTAGGCCTTCTGTTGTGATCTTGAAAAGCAGTGGTGAGAGGGGATATCTTGTCTTATTTCTGATCTTAATGGGAAAACTTCACGTTTCTTACCACAAAGTATAATGTTGGTTGTTCGGTTTTTGTAGACATTCTTCATAAAGTTGAGGAAGTTCTGTATTCCTAGTTTAGTGAGAGTTTGGGTCTTGAATAACTGTAGGATATTGTCAAATTATTTTTCTGCATCTACTGGTATGATCATGTGATTTTTTCTTCTTTAGCTTTTAGATGTGATGGATTACATTAATTGATTTTCAAATGTTGAACTAACCTTGCTTACCTAAATCACCTTTGGTTGTGGTGTATAATTCTTTGTATACATTCTTGGATTTGATTTGTAAATATTTAGAAGACTTTTGTATCTATGCTTATGAGAGGCACTGGCCTGTAGTTTTCTTTCTTTGTATTGCCTTTGTCTGGTTTTGATATTAAGGTAATGCTGGCCTAGTAGAATGAGTTAGGACATATTCCCTCCACGTGCATCTTCTGGAAAAGAATGTAGATAATTTTATAATTTCTTCCTTAAATCTTTGGTAGAATTCACAGATGAACTCATATTAATTGTTAGTTCAGTTTATTTAATTGATACAGGCCTATTCCAATGCTCTCTTTCTTCTTGTGTTCGTTTTGGCATATTGTTTCTTTCAAGAAATCATTCCACTTCACCTACCATTATCAAATAGGTGAAGACTTTAACTATAATAGTGGATTAATCTATTTCTACTTTAATTTCTATTAGTTTTTGCCTCATGTGTTTTGACACTGTGTTGTTAGGCACATACATGTTAAAGATCATTATATCTTCTTGGAGAATTGACTCCCTTATCATTATGTAATGCCTCTCTTTATTTCTGATAACTTTCCTTACTCTGCAGCTTGCTCTGTCTGAAATTAATATAGCTACCCCTGCTTTCCTTTGATTAATGTTACCATGGATATATTTCTCCATCCATTTACTTTTATTCTATATGCATCTTTATATTTAAAATGTGTGTCTTATAGACAACATATAGTTGGGTGTTATTTTTATTTTATTTTATTTAAAAAAATTTTTTTTTACGTTTATTTATTTTTGAGACAGAGAGAGACAGAGCATGAGCGGGGCAGGGGCAGAGAGAGAGGGAGACACAGAATCGGAAGCAGGCTCCAGGCTCCGCGCCATCAGCCCAGAGCCCGACGCGGGGCCCGAACCCACGGACCGTGAGATCGTGACCTGAGCTGAAGTCAGACGCTCAACCGACTGAGCCACCCAGGCGCCCCGTTTGGGTCTTATTTTTAAATCCACTATGACAGTCTCTATATTTCAATTGGTATATTAGACCATTGAAGTTTGAAGTGATTATTAATATAATTATATTAAGTTTTACTGTATTCGTTCCTACTTTCCATCGTTGCCCTTATTCTTTATTCTTATTTTTGTCTTTCACTCTGTTTATGCCTTTTGTGATTTTAATTGAGCATTTTATGATTCCATTTTTTTTCTTCTTACTAAGGATATATACTTCCTTTTGACTTTTAAGTGGTTGCCCCAGAGTTTGCGGTATACTTTTACAACTAATCCAAATGCACTTTGAGATAACACTGTAGCACTTTACAGGTAGTATAGGTACTTTATAGTAACAAAATAATCCTAATTCTTCCTTCCCATTCCTTGTATCATGGCTGCCATATATTTATATGACATACACGCATAACGTGTAAATAAAATGTATATACGTGCTAAGTTATATATATGCACACACACACACACACACACAGTCAAATACAGTGTTGCTATTACCATTTTGCTATTACATGTTAGATCCATTTAGGATAATGAAAGTAAGAGTTTTTATTTTACTTTCACTTATTCCTTCTCCAGCTCTTCATTTCTTTATGTGGATCCAAGTTTCTGACTTATATCATTTCCTTCTTTCTAAAGAACTTCTTTTTAGTATTTATTGAAGACAGGATTATTATCAATAAATTCCCTCAATTCCTGTTGCCCTGAGAAGGACTTTTTTTCTCCTTCACTTTTGAACTGAATTTTGAGGGATAATTTTGCAGGGTAAAGAATTCTAGGTTGGTGGGGGGGGAGGGGGGTTTCTCTTAAGATTTCAAGTATTTCACTTCATTCTCTTCTGGTTTGCATGGTTTCTGGAGAAAAGTTGGATGCAATGCTATCTTTGCTCCTCTATAAGTAAGGTATTTCCCCCTCTGGCTTCTTTCAGATTTTTGTTTTTATTTTCTTATTTTTATTTATTTTTGTTGTTGTTATTTTCTGTAGTTTGAAAGTGATATGCACAGGTGACCTATTTTGCCATTTATCCTTCTCAGTGTTCTCTGAGCTTCCTGGAACTTTGATTTCAAGAAAATTTTCATCATTATCATTTGAACATTTCTTTTATTCCTTTCTTTCTTCTCTTTCTGGGATTTCCATTATGCATATGTTACACCTTTTATAGTTGTCTCACAGTCCTTGGATATTCTGTTCTGTTCTTTTCCACTCTTTTTTCTCTTTGCTTTTCAGTCTGAGAACCTTCTAGCTCAGATGGCTCCCCTGCTGTGTACAGGTTACTAATAAGTCCATCAGAGATATTCTTCATTTCTGTTACAGTGTTACCGATCTCTGTCATTTCGTTTTGGTTCTTAGAGTTTCCATCCTTCAGCTTACCTTGAGCAGCTGTTCTGTATGCTGTTTCATCCATCAGAGCCCTTAGCATATTAAACCTAGTTATTTTAAATTCCAAGTCTAATCATTCCAACATCCCTGCCATATCTGAATCTGGTTCTGAGGCTTGCTCTTTCTGTCTCCTCACTGTATTTTTTGCTTTTTAGCTGTGTCTTGTAACATTTTGATTACTGGGCATGATATGCTGAATAAAAGGAACTGCTATAAACAGGCCTTAGCAACGAGATGGTAGGTGTTGGGGGAGGGGAAGTGTTTTATAATCTCGTGATTAGGTCTCAGTCTTTTAGTGAGCCTCTGGACTGTGAACTTTATACATGCTTCTTAGCCCCCCTGCCTTTATGTTGAGCAGAATGTCAAGAGTGGGTTGGAGTTAGTATTTCTCTTCCCCCAGCTCAGTTAGGCTCTGATAATACCCCAGCAGGTTCGGCTCTGGTTTAGTTTTTCCTGAGGGCAGACCTTGCTAAGAATGAAGCATATATCTGGGTGCTTGGGTGGCTCAGTCATGATCCAACTTAGGCTCTGGTCATGTTCTCCTGGTTCATGAGTTCGAACCCCGTGTCGGGCTCTGTGCTGACAGCTCAGAGCCTGGAGCCTGCTTTGGATTCTGTGTCTCCCTCTCTCTCTGCCCCTCCCTGCTTATGTTCTCTCTCTCTCTCTCTCTCTCTCTCTCAAAAACAAATAAACATTAAAAAATTTTTTTAAAGAATGAAGCATGTATCTCCCCTCCCCCTGCCAGAAGCGTAAAGGGATTTTTCCTCTAATATTTACTGTGAGAACCTGGTAGAGACGCAGGAGATAAAACTCACTAAGGTGTACCTCCCCCCACCCCCTAGTGACTGGGCCCCCCCCCCCCAGAGTTTTTAGTCTTCCGAGTCCTCCACACTGGTCTTCCAGCAATTCATCAGCTGCTGGTCAGGTTTCTGCATCCCGGCCCTGGCTCCCAAGGCAGCTGCTGTTCCAGTAGGTGGTTCGCTGTATCCGCCTGTCAGTTTCTCCACTTCTGCACAGCTCTTTGCCCTGTGACGTCACTTCTCTTGTGGCTATCAGAAGAGCTGTTGGTTTTTTCCAATTTGTTCAGCTTTTTTTTTAAATTTTTTTAATGTGTATTTATTTTTGAGAGACAGAGCGTGAGGCGGGGAGGGGCAGAGAGAGGGGGAGACACAGAATCCGAAGCAGGCTCCAGGCTCTGAGCTGTCAGCACAGAGCCTGATGCGGGGCTCGAACTCAGAACCGTGAAATCATGACCTGGGCCAAAGTCCGACGCCTAACCGACCGAGCCACCCAGGCGCACCCAGTTTATTCAGCTTTTGACTTGTTGTTAGGATGGAGTAGTGACTTCCAAGCTTCATCTGTGCCTTACCAGAAAGGGGAGAAGCTGGCTTCTTTATGAAACCCAGGGCAACAGTAAATATGACAGGATATCACTTATACTTGATCTTACTTGTAGAGATATAGCTAATAAAAACTTGATGCCTTGCCACGGTTCCTGTTATGGGCGGGGGGGGGGGGGCAGGATGTGGAGGAGCAGGAGGAAGCTCTCCCAGACTTAGAACCTCTGCATTATTTCTGACCTCCCACTGCATGTTCTTTCTGCAAGTCATTTTTGATTTATTAATATGTGATTTAAAAGCCATATTTCAGAGTCATTCACTTGAAGCATCCCTTCTGTCTTTATGCACCCTGGACATTTTCCCGGGAGTTCACTTCCCACTTACGAACTCGGTTCAAAAGTCACTTCCTTAAGAAGTCTTCCCTGACTGTTGACTTTCTCTAAGAACACTTATCTCCGATTGGAAGTACACATGTGTGCGATTATTTGATAAATATCTATTTCACCCACTACGCTGGACCCTGTATTAGGTGAGGGCGAGCACTGGTTTGGATTTGCTCACTGTGGAGTCTCTTATGCCCAAGGCAGTGGCTGACACGAAAAGGCACCTAGTAAATATGTGTTCAGTGAATGAATGAGTGAATCACTCAATCAATCAATCAGTTTTCTCATAGCCACACACCTTGGCACACACACTATTGCCCTGACCATTACCTTCCATCTCCAGTTAGATCCAGTAAACGATTTTATTCCTGTGCGGAAGGAGAATAGAAATGTACACAGAGATGATGAGCCCCTTTAAAATAAACCTTGACATCCTCTCCTGGGATCACGGCAAGCCTGATTCAAGTGGTGCCCTCATCCTTGACAAGCAGAACCCTTGACCCTAGTTCTGTATTTGCTGGACATTTGACTACCACTTGCTGTTCAAACTGCTAAGCCAGGAGAACCAGTAGCCAGCATGATAGAAACCTCAGCAAACTGGAGTCAGGGTCATTATCACCTCTGTAGCCTGGGACATACCACCTACACGTCTCCTAACCTTGGCTTCTCCGCCCCTCAAGACTGTCGTGAAGACAGTTTGCAAACTGTGAAGGCCTCTACGTAGTCGATTGTTGTTATTTCTTAACACACTCACCAAACAGAGGTGGGAGGGATGGGGATCTAGCTCTAAGGCAGAGATCCAGGATGGCTCTTTGAGCCAGACCTACGCCTTTGCCTTAAGGTGATGACTTAGGTAACTTGTGCCTAAAGCCTCCTAACAAGAAAGGGATGAGAAATTTTCAAAATAACTAACACGAGCAAAATCCTTCTCAGTACCTTCTCTTTGCCAACATTGCTCATGTGATGCTCCTCTTTCTATGTGGCCATCATTTTATATTTCCTTCCTGACATTTTCCCATGGTGACATTACTAATAGCTGGTTTCCTAAAAACTATCAACGCTGAGGGAAATTCACGAGAGCACGAAGGTACAACAGAAAGCTCAGGGTCTGGCCAGCCCTCAAGCTAAATGGTGAAGTAGGTGAAGCTCACTGGGAGGATGTTCAGCCCTTCTCATCCCCCTCTTCCTTTTCTTTCTGCCCCCAATCACTCCTCCACACCAGCTACAGAAACATACACTCTTTCCTTTCCTCAAATGTGTGGTGGGGAAGGAGCTAACACTCTCATTCTTATCAGGATATAAGTGACCTGGGGAAGTGGGTCACACCCAGGAACTCTGACTTAGAGGGCACTGGCCTGCCTTTTTAACAAGTCCCCTCAGAGAGATGGCTGACAGACTACAGGTGCCTCACGGGCAAGCAATGTGTCTTCTTGCCCTCCGCTGAATCTTTGGTAGCGAGGACAGGACTGGGCTCGTGGCAGGTGTTCAATAGCAAGTCTGAATGAGGGAACCACTGCATAAATGTTCTCTTCTTCCCCTCCTACTTCCCTTGCAACTCTATAAATGTGTATCTTTGTGTATCAGTTTGCTATGGCTGCCATTACAATGTACTACCTGCTAGGGGACTCAAACTGTAGCAATCTATTTCCTGGTGGTTCTGGAGACTACAAGTCCAAGATCAAGGTGTAGGTAGGGTTCATTTCTTCTGACGCCTCTCTCCTTGGCTTTTAGATGGCCGTCTTCTCTCTGTGTCCTCACATGGTCTGCCCTCTCGGTGTGCCTGTGCCCAAATTTTCTTATAGGACACCAGACAGATTAGAATAGGGCCCACCCTCGTGACCTCATATCAATTTAATTACTTCTTTAAAGACCCAAAAAAAGTCACACTCTGAGGTACTGGGGGTTAGGACTACAACATGTAAACTCTAACAATTAGCGAACTTATAAAGCCTCACAAGGTCTGGATCCTAGACTTTTATCTATCAGGCTGCATGTGGGGCAAGTGCCTTGTGAGATACCACGCTCTTCTGGAGACTATGAAATCACTCCCAATAGGCAGCCACTTATAAATGGGACTGGTCCTAAAGAAACAGACTTTTCTCCAAGACTTTTAGCAACTGACTGGACGGCACACATATTGTTAACGTGGCCACACCAGGGATAAAGTGAAATGCCTTTGATTTGGTGACAGAACGCAACAAGTAAAACATCAAGCAACAGCGGAGGGAAAAAGGTGATCCTCGCCGCCCCAAGAAGCCAGTAATGTTTGGAAAACTGTTTTCATAAGACAGACTCATCATTTGATATTTCACTCTTATTTTTTTTGTAGGACTCTTTTTTGAAAAAAGGAAAATAAACTCTCCGTAAATTAGAATGTTGCAACCTAATACTGCATTCCAGCTCATAAATGTTTTTGTCCAGAGTTCATTTGGAAGCATTTCAGACAGATTGTTAGGATTATTACTTTCTGGGATAAAACCAAGCAATTTTTTTTTCAGGCATTTCTTCCTCAACTCATAACCTCCCCTCTCAGTAATATTTTGCATGTTGCAATAAAAAAGCAAGGAAGAAAGGCAGCCTCTGTCTATTTTTAGATTAACACATTTGCCAAACTCGAGGAGACTTATCTTAATGCCTGCTTCCCGCAGACATGAGCTGTTTCTCTAGTGCTAAATGCTGAAGCCAATTTCATAACCTATTTACAAGTCAACATTGCCATATTTACTCGCCACCTTTGACCCCGTCATTTTATACATCATCTGTAATCCCACCGTTTCTCTGAATGGCGTCCTTGTAGGAAAATGAGGAGAGCCTGGGCGGGGCCGGGTATAGAACTCTATTGGACAACCTCCATTCGTCTTGGGGACACTTGCATGCTGTGGGGAGGGCTTAGCAGAGATGGAGCCTGGACAATGAGGACAGTGAGGAGAAGGGCCTGGAGGGGATGTCGGGAACTGTGAGCATCACTTAATGCTACGACAATAGCCAGAAGTCTTTGAACGAAGAGCTCAGGCAGCTGAGTGATGGAGGTAAGCAAGTCGCAGGCCTGAGTCTGGGTAAGTCAGGAAGAAAGGCAGAAACTTGCCGTCCCAGAGTGAGGGCAAGGGGAGATAGAAACTCTATAGAAGCAAGGCTGAATGACAGGCAAGGGAGAGGCCTGGACAGTAAAACAGAGCATGGGAGGCACAGTCATGGGACCCCAACCAACTCTACAGAGCTCGTGGCTTTCTCGAACCACGAGAACGTTGAAGATTTTGCCAGACACCCGTCAGAGAACAGTGACTTGCCCAGAGCCATTAGGAAACCAGTGGCAAGATGAACTGGAGTCTAGAATTCCCAATTTTTTACCTTCCGCTCAGTGATTTTCCACTTGAATTAAAACACTGCTTTATAAGGGAGATTCAAGGATGTGAGAGAGATTCAACAAGACAATTTACAAATCAAAACCAAAATCCTGTATATGCATGTTTAGAGTGATCTTCCCCACACGGGAAACAACTCAAGTGTCCCCTAGACGGGGATGGCCAAACTCCGGGCCACCCACACAGTGGAATCCTGCTCAGCAATAAAAAGGAATGGACTCATGACACAGCATGGTGGGTGTCTCTCGTAGGCACCAAGCTGAGTCAAAGAAGCCACACCCAGAAGGCTACACACTGTGCGTTTCCATTTCTCTGACATTCTGGAAAACAGATTAGTGGATGCTGGGGCTTCAGGTGGGGTGGGTGTGATGACAGGCAGCATGGGCGACATTGTAGGATAATGGAACAGTTCTATGCCTTGATTATGGTGGTAGTTATATGGCTGGATGCATTTATCAAAGCTCTTGGAACACGATTGCTTAGAAAGGAGGCAATTACTCTAGGAAAAATATACCTTAATTTGAAAAAAAATTAAAGAGAGAAAAAATGGCCTGTAGATGTGCTGCTGGGATGCAATATGGTAGAACAGGAAATGGATCAGCTCTGCAGCCAGACTGCCTGCGTTTAAAACTTGACCTTGTCATGTACTGTATTCAGCTTCTCTGTATCTCATTTTCCTCATTTCGAAATGGCAATAATTAAAGGATGCATCTCTTGGAGTTATTGCAGCAAAAGAATTTGTATCTTTAAAGTGTTTATACGGATGCCTGAATGCTCAGTCAGTTAAGCACCCGACCTCGGCTCAGGTCATGATTTTGCGGTTCATGTGTTCAAGCCCCACATCGGGCTGTGTGCTGACAGCTCAGAGCCTGAAGCCTGCTTCGGATTCTGTGTCTCCCTCTCTCTCTCTGCCCCTCCCCTGCTCACAGTCTGTCTGTCTCTCTCTCTCTCAGAAATGAACATTAAAAAAAATTTTTTTAATAATAAATAGTTTATAAAGTTAGCATATGTCTGACAAATCTCTGCACAATTGTCCAATATATCCTCAGGATATATATATATATATATATATATATATTCCTGGATGTGCAAATGCTGGGTCAAAAGTTTGCATTGTCACAGCCCTCTGCAAACTACCTCCCAAGAAAATCGTGCCCGTTTACCCTCCCTCCCACAGACAGCATGACTTCAGTCCTTTGCTCTCCACCCATCACTGCCTGATACTAACCTTTCATATCTTCCAATCAAAAGGTCAGAGTGATACCTCATTGTCCCTTTCCTTTGGATGCCTTTGCTGACGAATGAGGCTGAACATTTTTATAGATTTGTTGGTTATAGCTGTTTATCTTTATGTGCATTGCCTCTTTACTGTCTTTTTACTAGAATATTTATAGCTTTATTATTCATTTCTATGGGTGTAGTATGAATTGGGGTTAATAATAACTACTATGTATTTTTCACTCCATGCCAGACATTCTTGTAAGCATTGAAAAATACTCACATTTGATCAAGCATATACATTGTAAACATCTTCTCCTGTTTCTTTTGACCTTGCTTCCATTTTTTTTGCAAAAGAATTTACACTTTCAAATTCCTTTGTGATTCCCACATTGTTTTGGTCACGTTTGAGGAAGCCTTCTCTCTTGAGTAATTGTAATCTTTTTATACAACTATTGGTTGTATGTTCCCATATTTCTCAATTGTCTGGAAGTTATCATTTTTTAAGTTTGTTTATTAATTTTGGGGGGCGGGGACGAGAGAGAAAGAGTAGGGGAGGGGCAGAGAGAGGGAGAGAGAGAATCCCAAGCAGGCTCTGCACTGTGGGCACAGAGCTGGACGCGGGGCTTGAACCCACAAAGTGTGAGATCATGACCTGAGCTGATACCAAGAGTCCGACACTTAACTGACTGAGCCACCCAGGCTCCCCCCCTCCTTTTTTTTTTAAGTTAATTTATTTATTTTGAGACAGATGGAGAGAAAGTTTGTTTGGAAGCTCTTTATGGCAATTCTCATTGTGCAGAATTATTCTAAAATAGTAAATGCTTCTTAATTCCAAAACATAAAAAGAGTGGTCTGATGGCATTTTTGTAAGCATTGGTACATTCTTCAACAAGATGAGTGTGGGAAGGAAAAGTGAGAAGGTGGCTGGTAAGAGGCTCACATCTTGTGAAATGGCGGCACTTGGATGGCCAAGAGGACTTCTACTAAAGGATTCTGGGTGATCCTTTAACACAGCAGGGTCACTCCTCTTCCTGCTGTCTGCCCTCCCACCGACTCCCCTCTTTTCCCCCTAGGAAGTTTCCACTCCCTCCTGCCCACCTACATCCATACTCAAAACCAAGCTGATGTTTTCACGTAGAACGTCTTCCACCTCTAAAATTTCCTTCCAAGTACCACTTTAGAAGTTTGGCTCTTTTCTTCTTCCTCATTTAATAATCATAATTGCGGAGAAATAAAATACAAACCGGAGGTGTAATACATCTCCTACGACCTCACATTTTTAGGGTTATTTTTTCTTGCCAACTGATCCTGCATTCATGCTAATGTCCCCCTTCTTGTATCCTTAAAAGTACTCAGCTGTTTCATCAAAAGCCAAAAGGAAAATAAACTATGTTTCTCAGGCAATGTGAGGTGATAACAAAGGACTCCAGCATTTTGGGAACAGTTTTGGATTAAGGGGAAAGAACCAATTTTAGTTGCCAGCTGTTTCTTCAAGAAAAAAAAAAATGGCTGTGTCTCTATATAAAGAAAGGCAAAATTTTTAATTTGTTTTCAGAATCTGCCTCTAAGAAGTTTCTAGAAGAAAGGAGAATATACATCAGATAATAGTATAAGACCTGTTATCTCAAAGGGAGGAAGTTATGAATCCAAGTGTCAGTACTCAAATTACTTTTTCTTCCAATTATCCTTTAAATTCCTAAGCATGATGGGATTACACAGGGTTAAAAAAAATTATGTGTTCACATATATATGCATATATATATATATACATAATATACACCCACATGTATATCTGTATGGACATATATGTGTGTATATACATACATATGTGTGTACATATATACACAAACATCAATATATGTATGTATATATAAGGATAATATGGGCATGTGTGTGTATATATACATATACACATATGTGGAAACTGCATAGTACTTTTTAAAACAAATCCCATATTTTGAAAGGACAAATTGGTTAGGAAAAAAATTGGAAGATCAGGTCTTCCCCCTACAGAGATCCCAGAATTTTAAGGTCCGGAGCTAAATGTTTCCAGCCTTTTCCAGCAGGCACAATACCAAGATGGTGTCTCCAAAGGCAAACATACTTTCCTGGTAGATAACTGCTTTCTTGGTCTCTGAATAACTGTGGCCACATTCTCCTGAAGAAAATTGTGGCCTATTTTGCCCATTACTTTATTTTTCCAGGGTAGTAAAATTCCCACCCTGAGGCACAGGAATGAATCAAAGTTCCTAAAGGAAAAGGCCTCTTGTTCATTACTGTCAGGACGGTGTTTCTCACCTTCTTGTCTACAGCGATGATCTAGTCATGATGCAGCTTCTGTACCGCTTTCTGGAATTTTCTAGAATCTGGCTGGGGCTTCTGTGTGTGTGTGCGTGCGTGTGCATGCGCACCTATACAAAACCCTAGCAGAACTTAACCGTTGTTTTCCATTAGCTCGTCTGTTGCACTTCTTCATCTCTCTTATCTTTAGTATGTTATCTCATTATTACTTATTCTCCTAGTTCAAGCATTCATAAAGCCCCCGTTCCCAATCTGGCCCTGTACCTGGTGCTGTGCATCCCAACATTATTTCTATCTTCATTTATTTCAACCTGAACCATCCCATGAAGTACTTGTCATGTGCAAGCCTGGAGAAAGATTCTTGCCTTGGAAGAGCTTCTAGTCTTATTTTCTTTGCCATTTCTGGACAGTCCGTTCCTAAAACCCATCTTTTATAAAATGTCTAATCTTGGCATATTGATATTTAACCTTGTTTGGAGCCAAAAACAAAGCACACAATTCCTCTTGAGTCATTTTTCATAGAACTCTCATCTGGTGTCATTTCAACAAATAGGGATCACCCTGAGGACCGTGTGGCCCACACTTGTCTGAATACTGGAGTCTGTATTTTCAAATCAGTAACTCTTTTTCCTCTGAATAGCAGAAATGCACGGATTTGCTAGAAAAGAAGAAGGGAACAGAAAAAAAATATATGTGAAAATACTTGAAAAAGTTGAAATTCTGATAAAATTTTTAAAATTGGTAGACTCAAACTTTGGTTTCTGGCTTTCAAAGACTTGGATCCTTGGAAAAGGCTATTTTATTCCATGAGCCACAGTTGTCAAATGGTCTTTTTTCCTTTAAAATTTTTTTTTCTAATGTCTATTTATTTTTGAGAGAGCGAGGGAGGAGCAGAGAGAGGGGGACACCGAATCTGAAGCAGGCTCCAGGCTGTGAGCTGTCAGCACAGAGCCCGACACAGGGCTCGAACTCACGAACTGAAAGATCATGACCTGAGCCGAAGTCGGACACCTACCCGACTGAGCCACCCAGGCGCCCCCAAATTGTCTTTTTTCTTTTAATCTGTGTCTTTTAATCTCACAAATACAGAATCCTTTAAAACGACCTTCATTCACCTTTCTGAACATTAGCATGCACACTTTTTTAGATGCGGAGGTTTTGGAGTCTCGAGCCTATTATCTGAATCAGATTCTGTGGCTATAAAACACGAGGCATTTTGACTGTGGTTTTAACCTTGAAGATGTCGGAGTCCATTTCTTTCTTTTTTTTTTTTTTTTGAAAAACCAACATTTTCACAAGAATTATTGTTGTCTTAGGTTGGGTTCTTCCAGCACTGACCTTTAAGACAAGGATTGGAAAGCAAGCAGTTTATGTGAGAAGTGGTTCCAAGAAACGTTGCTAAGGCAGGAGGGAAGAGGGCCGTGGGAAGGGAGAACACCATAAAGATGCTTACGAAGCAGGTTGATTCGGTGGACAGCGGGAGCTGGGGACATGTGGGAGACAGGGCAAAAGATGCCTCAGAGTTATCCCACTGGAGGGGTGAGGAAGTGGGTGTCCCCAGCTATCATCGGCATCCATCCATCATTAGCTGAGGGCTCAGGCCAGGGCACTTCCGTCCTCCAAGGGGAATCATCCCTGTTCACAGCCCCATGTTGCTCCTACATTCAGGAAAGGTGAGTGTCTACAAATCATTTTCCTGCAAAGTCCGTTAAACCCATTTAATTCCATGATCGGTTTTCCATATGGACCGGCCAGATACGTTCCCCTCCTTCTCTGTGTGTGTGTGTGTGTGTGTGTGTGTGTGTGTGTGTGTGTGTGTTTTCATTTCTGTTCTGCTAGGATTAACCACTTATAGTCTCAACTATTGCAAGTTTCCTTCTGTGGCGATTATTTCTACCAGGTCCAGTTTGCTCACATCTGCATCAAAATTTTGCTCCTCAGATTCAGCTACTGTCATTTTTATTTTTGTTTGGTTGCCATCTACTAAGGATAACCATGATACATTAGACTTAGAAGCGCACACTGCTTTACCTGTGTATTAGCCGATCACTGGGATCAGTGTGAACATTACCCCTCAGACCACCTAAGCTTGTTCTATTACTCAGCACTGCCGTAGACCAGCCCCAGTGAATTCATAGTTTCACCTTTTTTTTTAAATTTTTTTTTAACGTTTATTTATTTTTGAGACAGAGAGAGACAGAGCATGAACAGGGGAGGGGCAGAGAGAGAGGGAGACACAAAACCGGAAGCAGGCTCCAGGCTCTGAGCCATCAGCCCAGAGCCCGACGCGGGGCTCGAACTCACGAACCGCGAGATCATGACCTGAGCCGAAGTCGGACACTTAACCGACTGAGCCACCCAGGTGCCCCCATAGTTTTGCCTTCTTAAGCCTCAATTTACTCACCTGCAAAACTGTGCTGATAATTATAGAGACTTCCTAACTTTTCGCAAGGAATCATTAAGGTCAACCCTTCAGAAGAATTCCTGGCCTAGAGGAAGTGTTCAGCACGTGCTACTTATTATTACCAACGTTATTGTCATTTAAGATCGTGATAATGACACATCGGTTACTTCACAAACTACTAATCGCTTTGCCAAGAGGATACTCACTATCCACTCTATTCCTAAAGAGCGAATGGTTGTGTCAACCTGACAGTCAACATGTATCGCTTCATGGGTTATAGTACCTGCCTCACAGGTGCTGGAAGGAATGGGAAAACAATGTGTGTCACAAGCCTGGTACATACAGGCACTAAGCACCAGTTTTTTCCCCTTTTGCTTTCCTTCACACGTAGGTCTTAAGTCCAGAGGATGGGAGAAAGGGTGTTATGATGGATTTCTAAAGCACTTCGAGGAAGTTGGCCTTCCTAAGTCCAGAAGGGTACTGGTCTGTGTGTCCTCCTGGGTTACAGTGATGTTCCAGCATCCTTTCCAGAATGTCTTCAGGACAGTGCAGTTTGCCGCTCTCATTTGATGAGCTTCACTCTCTACCATCAGCATTTTGGGGTGCTAAATATGCTCTTTATGATTATGAGCTGAGATTGTTTCTGTAAAGTGTGTGCATGTGTTTTGAGTTTTTGTCTTTTTTTAGATTTGATTGTGGGTGCCTTCGGAACAGGAAAAGTAGCTGTTTACAGGTACGTGCTTTGCAGTATGCAAGTGTTCTTTCCATTGTTTCTTTTTGCCTTAGAGAGTACATCCCAACTATTTATTTTGGAGAACATGTAGATGCTCTTTTTAAAGTTTGGAGGAATTTTTGCTCTCAATTGCTTTCCTTCATCTGTCTTTTTTTGTTTGTTTATTTTTGAGAGAAAGAGAGAGAGATAGAGCGTGGGAGAAGCAGAGAGAAGGAGACACAGAATCCGAAGCAGGTTCCAGGCTCTGAACTGTCAGCACAGAGCCCGACACGGGGCTCGAACTCACGAACCCTGAAATCATGACCTGAGCCCAAGTCGGACGCTCAGCTGACTGAGCCACCGGGCGCTCCTCATCTCTCTGTCTTTTTATTCTCATACCTTATGACCAGACTTCCAGCCCCTACTCACATAATGTTAAATTAAGATTTGAATCTTAGGAGAACTTCTAAAACGATACGCTATGTTTGAATTTTTCTCTTTGCTTTGAAAACACATTGAAAGGTGCTTATAGAGGAGGGCTACCTGTGAGGAAAGATTACTATTTACCTGCCTCGCAGGCTGACGCCTGGCCGCCAGGCTTCTCCCTCCCTCCCTGTCTTTCCTCATAGGTATTTGCCCCAGTGGTTGTCTAACTCTGGGCATGTCTTACTCGGTCTTACTATCTTGCTTTTTCAAGGCCTGGAGCTAACACAATATTAAAAACAAAATTATGTAACAAAGTAGAGGTAAGGAGTGTAGGGTAAACTCCCGGTGGGGCCCATTGTGATAATCATGAACACACACTGTCCCAAGGCACGGCCCTCCCTCCTGTCAAAGGAAAACTTACCCAGCGCGACATCATTTCTTGTTGTCATCTGGGGACTTGGCTCTTAGCTCTCGAATCTCGGAGCCCAGGTTCGAAACTTGCCCTGTCCCCTCCCCTAATGAGTTACTTGCGTCTCTGGTTAGCCTCACCTGGGTGGGTGGAACTCCATTTGCTCTTACATTCCTCCCTCTCCTCAAATTTGGCCGAGCATTAGAACCACCTGGAGAGTTTGTTTAACATTCCCATGACTGGCCCTGACCCCCTGAGGAGTTGATGCACTTCATCTGTGGTGGGGCCTGGACATATTACCTGTTTGGAAACTCCTGGAATGCTTATATTGTGCAGTCAGGATCGACAGCCACTGCTCTGCGTGAAGTCCAGAATGATCTTGTCAACCCACCCTTATGAGTTTAGCTAAATCTGCAAAGCTTGCATAGAACATTATCAATTAAAATAAAACACCATCAGCCCGTAAGATGAGAGAATTTGCAAAACTCAAGTACTTACAGGCACGAGTGAATGCAGAATGATGCATTGGCTCCGATAGGAATAGAGCAGATTCCAGAGAGGCAGTGCATGGCGATAGCACCAAATACCCTGAGCCCCCTCCATAAACAAAGCGAGTCTGTGAACACAGTTTTGCTTGATGGGGCCCATAGCATCCTTCATTTGGAGTCATGAGCGACGACATGTGTTTTAAGGTAATTAGTTAAGTCTGGAGCCCACCTGTTCATGCAGTGAGGCAAATTCTTGGCCTGAAGGCTGGGAACGTTGGCAGTGGTCCCTAGAAGTGCAGTGTTGCTCATGTGGCTCATGGAAACCTCTTGTTTTCTCCCTGCAGAGCAAGGCCAGTCGTGACTGTGGATGCCCAGCTTTTGCTGCACCCGATGATCATCAATCTGGAAAATAAAACATGCCAGATTCCGGAGTCTGTGTCACCTGTGGCCTGGTGAGTTAGTCCGCCGCTTCTCAAACTCCGCTGTGGATTCAAATCACCCAGGCATCTCGGGAAATGCAACTCCTGGGGTGCGGCCTGAGACTTTGAATTTCTGAAAAGCTCCAGTCAGATGTTGATGCCGTGGGTCTGCGCACCCAATCTGAGTGGCAAAGAGTTCGTCTTTCTGAATGGACGAAGAAAATGTGATGTGTATACATACATACACATTCCTACTGTATACACATATGTGATATATTGCTACATGTACAAAATTACAATATACGGATATATATATACACACACAATAGATTATTACACAACTGTAAAAAAGGATGAGATCTTGCCATTGGAGACGATATGAATGGGCCTAGAGGGTAATTAAGTCAGGCTGAGAAAGACAAATAGCACGTGATTCCACTCGTAAATGGAATCTTTACAAGAAATGAACAAGGAAACAAAAAGCAGAATCAGAACTATAAATCCAGAGAACGACCCGATGGTCGCCAGAGGGGAAGGGGGTGGGGGTGTTGGACAAAAGGGGTGAAAGGGAGATGGCAATACAAGCCCCCGGTTACGGAACGAGTAAGTCACAGGAATGCAAGCATAGCATAAGGAACACAGTCAACGATATTGACCGTGAGAGCCGTGTAATGGGACACATGGTAGCTCTACCCTGGTGAGCATAACGTATAAACTTGTCAAATCACGAAATCCTGTACCTGAAACTAATGTAACATTGTGTGGCAGTGATGCTCAAGAAATGTTTTTTTAAGATAACGATATTCAGAGAGATTGGAGATGTAAGTAAGTATGATGAGGAGAATGGAGGCAATATTTCCCAGCATGGGAGAAGAAAGGTACAAACACAGAAAGGAGGGAATTTAGAATATTTCTTGTGGTGCTAAGCTGGAATGGGAGGCCTGAATGCGAACTCATGTTTTTCAACATATAGGGATAGAAATAAATACAGATAGAGAAAAAAAGAGAAGGATCTATGACATAATGCTGATCTTTTGTTGTTAACCTATCACCTGAAGGCTACTTCCCCAGTCTACAGGCTCCAGGTGAAAGGAGAAACATAAAAACATTTGGGAAAATTCCCAGTGTAACAAATCTTGGTGATCTCTTTTGGATTCTTTGCATGCTGAAATAAATATTAACCGCACTGCAAATAGAGAAAATACCTTGACTCTCACATATGTGTATGCTTATGGAGACCCCTTTCCAGACATATATGTCTCTCTCTTTTAGTCAGGCTTTAGTGAAACTACTCAGTTTCCTGGGCTGAAACACACGTCAGTTTCGTGATTTAGCGCGCGCAATTTGACAGGAGGTAAACATTATAAAAATAGTGATTTTCCTGCTCTAAACTCTGTGGCTGTGGATGTGATCGCATTACCAGGAATAGCAGTAAAATTACGGTTCCTTTGGTGGGCCATAGGAGAACACAACTTACGTGGCTTCTGGACGTGTTCCTTCTCAATCTTGCCGGGCATCTGAAGGAAGTACAAATGGAATTCAGTTGTAACACGGCCTAGGAACATGTCACTTTGTTTCTCAGTATGTAGGTCCTCAAGGGTCAGAGGTCTGTCTTCATTGGGTAATGCCAACAGGGCATAGCCTCTGAAAAATCAACAAATACTTGGGAGTGTTTGAGATTTGCCCTCATTTTCCAGAAGGTGTGGTCGAACTCAGACAGTATGTTCAGTTCCTGAGAATTGTTAGAGGCACAACAAACCAGTGTTGACTCAGAGAACTTCTTTCCAGCCAGTTTCAGCATGTTGTTGATGGCCTTTTGACAGGAGTTCATACCAGAGTCAAAGCCATCGTGGGTGGAGGGTGGGGAGTGAGGGGGACCCTGAACAAGTCTTTGAAGAATGTCCTTTGCTGGGCAAAGGACTCTGTGAGGCATGCCCTCTCCTTTGCCAGTTTTTGGACAGGGCGGGGAAGTGCCCTGAGCACATTTTCAAAGGGTTTAAAACCATAAAATATTATAATGAAAACCTGATCTGAGAAAATATGTGAAAGAGTCAGCATCTATCCTTACCCTGGCGTGATTAACTGAAATGTTCTGTGGGAGCTACTCGGGCAAGAGTGTTAAGTCTTCAGTTCCCCAAAGAGTCTGGTGTTCCCCGGTTCATGGCTCAGTGGACCCTAGGCTGGATTCTTTGAAGTATCTGCGTGTGGCACACTTTGATATAAAGTGTTGTTTTGAACTACATCATTTTCTTTTAAAGGATTTTTAGGTGTTTTGTTTTGTTTTGTTTTTAAATAAGAGACGTGTGGGTGGCTCAGTCAGTCCAACTCTTGGTTTCCTGGCTCAGGTCATGATCTCAGCGTTCGTAGGTTCGAGCCCCTGCATCAGGTTCCACGTGGTGCCTGCTTGGGATTCTTTCTTTTCCCCTCTTCCTTTACCCTGTTCATGCTGGCGTGTGCCCTCTCACTCTCTCTCTCTCCCTCTCTCTCTCTCTCTCTCTCTCTCAAAATCAAGAAATAAACTTAAAAATAAACAAATAAATAAAATATAAGTATTTTTAACAGAGATGGGGTCTGTTTGGTTTTATGGAAAGGGTATTACTTTATTATATTTATTATATATTTATTATACATATATGCTTATATATATTATTTATTATGTGAAAGAACATATTTCTTTTCATGAGCCATTTTCCTTATTGCACTACCTCATATTAAGGTAAAATGCAATTTGTTATGTGGGAAAATGCATAGTATATGTCTTTATAATTATTTATTTCATCCTATTGCATGCATTCTCTGCAAAACATTTCATTTTCACATGCAAAAATTTGGAATTAATGGTGCCTCAGAGTACTAGAAGATGCAAGTTAACAGCTGGCTCAGTCTAGAATGTGTTTCTCTGACACTCTGTAAGATTATTTTAGGAATTTCGGTCAGTATTTCCAAAATAATTGACAGGCATTTGTTGATGTGCTTTCTTGTCGTTTTGTCTGTATGTGATCGAACTTTGTATTCTGCATCTGAAAACTATTTGAGTGAACCCAGACTGGGAAATAGTTCTTCATGTCTGCCAATGTAAATTTCTTTGTCTTTCAAACAGCTGTGTCCTTTTATAAACGATCTGCTACTGGTATTTCTAAATTAGAAAAAAAATGGCACAACAAATATTAATAGTGTTACTAATCAATTAGAAAAATAAAAAGCATTTAGTAAGATATTTCATTTGATAAATGTAAAAGATCATCCCTATCCACTTTTCAAATCTGAGAAAACCTTTTCCAGTATGCCTACCTTTATGCAAAATCTGATATTTGCTGTCACTGAAATCGAATTAAATTGCGTGGGCTGAAAACTGAACTGCTTTGTACTTTTAAATCCTGTTTCACATCCGCCTCATTCTTTTTCCATCAAGCATGGCTACGCTCACCATTATACCACAGCATCATTATTCCAACTGTACACCGGTTTGGGGCTGGTGTCAGAGGATTTATAACGCATTGTCCTGCTTTCTGATATATTAGAAGCACTACAGACGTCAGTTTCCTTTAGAACTTATGTGATGAGGGATCTGGGTTGATTTGTTGTCTTTGCTCCAATCAGACCTATTCAGACTAATGTACCATATTGAATGTGACCATAAATTCAAGTTTGCAGTTTTAACTCTAATTAATTATAGGTCACAGCTTTCCCTGAAAATGCAAGAGTACTTTATAATTAGGTGTAGACCGTGAGTGGACCAAATGTTTTGGCAGATAAAACACATAGCGAATATATGTGTATGTTTACGTACAATATATAGTTTGCTAAATTCAGAGTGAATGCTTCAACAAAAACACTAAATCGAAATGATATATGGATTTCTATGTTTATTGCAGCACTATTTACAATAGCCAAGCTACCCAAGTGTCCATAGATGAATGGATAAGGAAGATGGGGTATAGATACACGGTGGAAATTACTCAGCCGTAAAAGAATGAGATTCTGCCATTTGCAACAACATGGATGGACCTAGAGTGAAATAAGTCAGACAGAGAAACACAAATAACATATGATTTCAGTCATACGGGGAACCTAAAAAACAAAGCAAATGCATAAACAAACAAACAAAAAAACCCAGAAACAGATTCATACAGAGGACAAACAAGTGGTCGGCAGAGAGGAGGGAGGGATGGAGAGATAGGCAAAATAGATGAAGAGGAAGAGGAAGAGGTACAGACTTCTAGTTAACAAAATAAGTAAGTCACAACGATGAAAAGGACAGCAGAGGGAACAGAGTCAATCATTTTGTTGTAAGTTTGGTGGCAGATGGTAACTACACTTATCACAGTGACCACTGAGTAATGTCTAGAGCTGTTGAATCACTGGGTTGTTCACCTGAAACAAATAGAACACTGTATGTGATATTACTATATTACTGTATTACTGAAATATTACTATATTTCAGTAATAAAAATTTTCTAAATGTTTTATTTATCATAACTGGATGACATTTTCTGACACCTGATAAAACTAGGTCTTTTTAAAATTTTTTAAAGTAAGCTCCACACCCAGTGTTGGGCTTGAACTCAGGACCTGAGATCAAGCGTCTCATGCTCTAGGGACTAAGCCAGCCGGGTGCCCGATAATGAAAATTTTCTTTAAAAGAATGAATATTTTTGTCCACTACTATAAAATTTTGAGGTTTTCCTTTTAGATCAGAACCAGGGGGCTTGGAACGTTTTGATTTGGTAACTTTTCTGTGAAAGACATCTACAAACTAGCACATTTAGGTTGAGGTGCTACTAACAATAACTAGATCAGTTGTAGCAGTTATTTTAAACCTGTATAAAGATAGTTACAGGGGCGCCTGGGTGGCTCAGTCAGTTAAGCGGCCGACCTCGGCTCAGGTCATGATCTCACGGTCCGTGAGTTCGAGCCCCGCGTCGGGCTCTGTGCTGACAGCTCAGAGCCTGGAGCCTGTTTCAGATTCTGTGTCTCCCTCTCTCTCTGACCCTCCCCCATTCATGCTCTGTCTCTCTCTCAAAAATGAATAAAACGTTTAAAAAAATTAAAAAAAGAAAGTTACAGTCATCCAGTTAATGATTTGAAGGTAACAGAAAGGGGGAGTTAAGAATAACACTGACAGGTAACTGATACAATTCATAACTCAGCTGCTAACATCATTTGTCGATCAAATACCTCCTCGCAAAGAGACAATCATGTTCACATTCATAGTTTCATTTATTACTTTTTCAAAAACTCCATTGCTTTTGAAATCTTCATGTCAAACAAAATCCTATCTATAAAATTACTTTAACGTAGCTAAGTTGACAATCTCATTATAAATAGGAATTTATCTTGTAAAAGTTAATGAACTTTGTCTATGATTTTAACACACAGCCAAGTACTTCCCAAAAAAAAGTTGGACACAGAAAATATTTCATTTCTGAAAGCCATACCTGCTGCAGAATTTAAAGATATGGTTAACTACTCATCTTTCTTAAATAATTCTAATTAAAGTCGAAGTGGGCTGGAATTTGTGATTTCTCTGGGGAAGGGGTACAAACACTTGTAATAGCAGAGACATCTCAGGAAACTATTGGCTTAATGGCATGTGGCAAATTATTTACCCTGAAGGGAGACATTGACTGAGGTCACGGTAGATAGATGAGTCCCAGATGTGACACATTTTCATTATATTTGACACAGGAAGCTGACACATAATTAAAGTATGATTGGGGATTATTTACAGCTTTTGGATGCTGTAGAAATATTCAAATTATACTATAGTATTTTATTAATGAAAACATCAAGAGTGTCCTTAAATCATTGTTAAGTAGTCTCTTCTATTTTTACTTTCTTAGAAATGTGAAAAAGCCCCATTCCGAATGCTGGCTGTTAGGGCTTACCATTGTTCAGGAGGGACGTGAGCACATTGTGCAAAGCCAGTTGTCTTAATTGTATTATGGTCAACTGGTGAGAGATATATATATATATGTGTGTGTGTGTGTGTGTGTGTGTATATATGTATGTATGTGTGTATATATGTATATGTATGCATATATATGTATGTATATATGTGTATGTGTATGTATGTATTTTTTTACAAATATATGTATATTTAGTTAGTTGTGTGTGTGTATACTGAGAAGTATAAAGGAAAAATGATGTATTCATTTGACCTGGGGTGAGGTGAAGTAAGATTTCTATTTCAGATTCAAAATGTTATTAACCAATACATTGTTGACTATTATTTTCCGTAGCTTTTCTTTAAAAGTATGTGCTTCAGTAGCGGGCCAGAGCATTTCAAATACAATAGGTGAGCATGTTTTCATTTTTACACTCCTATGCTACACTGAGAAAAGTTAACAATGAACGTTCCTCTGCAGACCCTATAAAACTTTCAATGAGCCCATTTCTGATATTAAGATTTCTACTGTATATATGGAAACCTCTCTGTAAATATTCCTTGAATAATTGGTGTTAATATTATCTATAAAAACAGATATCATCATGGGGGAGGGGGAAGTGACTGTGTCAAACCATTACAAAACAAGTTTCATAGCTTGGAGAGTATTTTATAAAACTTTTGCAGCTCGTGTATTTGTTTTTGATCCCAACTATGAAAACAATGTTTTCTGAATAAGCAAGTGGAAATAGAAATTCATTCGAGCACTGCATTCACTGAATACTTTGCCTTTCCTGATTATATTTGCTCTATTTCTGTCCCTTAGGCCTGACCGCTGAGGTATACTTGGATACTCTGAAACAAAAAGGAGCCATCAAACGCACGCTTTTCCTTGACAACAATCAGTCACATTTCATTTTCCCTCTCACCATCAAGCGACAGAAATCCCTCCAATGCCAGGACTTTGTCGTTTACCTCCGAGTGAGTGTTCCAGAATCACTCTTCTGGCCTCCTAACATTCAGACTCCAATTCCAACCTTTTTTCTCTACTGGACCATCCTTCGGGTCCACAGAGATCCACATCTATTTTCATTTTATAGGAGGAAACTTTCTTCTGAGGGCCACACGCTCCATTGAGCTTTTCTTCAGCTGACCGAACAGCATGTGGCTATTAATTCCCAAAGCTTCTTTCTGTCCTGCACACTAACCTGATAATAGTACTCACTCAGGTGGTTTTTATTTCTTACTGCCTCCCTCCCAAAAAACCATAAACATTAAACGCAATTTATTTGAATTTTTCTCCTGCGTGAGGATGCTTGGTCAGATGTTATCGATGTGCATTTCAGAGCCAAGTTGGGAAAACGTTCAGGCATTCAGTGCCTTTATTGAAAGTAATTTATAATTCTGTTTTTAAAGAAATGTATATTTACAGTAACTCCAAGACCTACCGTGGAATAAAAGAGCTGAAATATATATAACACTATTATCCCAGCTTTTTTACCAGTCGTGAGGTCATCCTCTTTCTTATTTTGTCTCTGCCCTTCGGGCCTTTCGGGGTACGACCCTCTCCCCCTGGAGGGCTTCTGTTTGTTTTTTCCGAGGGTGCTGAAGATGTTTTGCAGTTCATGCAAGCTGAAAGAGATAATAAGAGAGGAAAAGAATCAAGATGTTTTCTTCTCCTGAGCCCAAGAGGACTCCTAAATGCGGCCAACCTCATGAAAATAAAAATTCACGAAACTTTCCATGACATTTATTGCGTATATGAGTATGTTTTTTTCCTTTGCAATTTAACCAATTTGTGTGACTCACTGAGATCTGCAGAACCTGAAAACTGCCTCCAGAAGCATCTATTTCAACGAAGCCACAACTCTAAACGGTTTCGTTCCCGAGCATGTGTTA
The DNA here is from genome assembly GCF_027475565.1 of Acinonyx jubatus. Classification (NCBI taxonomy): domain Eukaryota; kingdom Metazoa; phylum Chordata; class Mammalia; order Carnivora; family Felidae; genus Acinonyx; species Acinonyx jubatus. The sequence continues at coordinate 14,149,111 of NC_069387.1, read as the reverse complement.
ATTAATCCTATATACCACCTCAGTCAGCGTGTACCTAAGCCCGCTGCCGTGATAATTACCTCCTCGTTCATGTCCACTGACTGAGGTCACAGTTGCCTGCTTCTCGCAGACTAACATCATGTAGCTATTTCACAGAGCCTTCCTTGCGTTTGTGATTATTTTCCCTAGGATGAAACCGAATTCCGAGATAAATTATCTCCAATCAACATTAGTTTGAATTACAGTTTGGATGAATCCACCTTTAAAGAAGGCCTGGACGTGAAACCAATATTGAATTACTACAAGGAAAACACTGTCACCGAGCAGGTAGGTCCCCGACGGTCTTTGATGGTTGATTCCCGGTCAGGCCCTGGGCAGCGCTCCTGTGACCTTAACACCAAATCCAGCCTCTTTTGTTTTCGTTCCTGCACACAAACTTGTAACGTTTGGGAGATTTTCCTAACGTGTTTCCTGAAACGCTGCATCACTGTGTTTTCGGAAGCCCTTCCCCTTGTGCAACCAAGACTTAATTTGTTCAAAATGTGGCTGTAATGGAATCAATACAGCCTCTGATCCTCCAAGTGCTGCCCGAGTACCTTCTTTATGGACATTTCCGAATGAATAGGGATCAGGCTATTATGTAAACGAAGTTATACCGGAAGATCACTGCCTTGCTTCGGGTTTTTAGCTGGGCAGAATTCACACAGAGAGAAACGAAAGCCTTGGTTTAATTTGTGGAATCGTTCATAGTTGTCAAGAAAAAAGGATGTGATTCAGGTTTTCCGAGATTATTCCTGATGCCTGTTTGCACAACACAGGCTCACATCCTGGTGGACTGTGGAGAAGACAACATGTGCATTCCTGACCTGAAGCTGTCAGCTAGACCGTAAGTTTAAATAAATAAACTTGTGCGTTTTATCTAATGGAATACAGGTGTTTATTTAAAGCTTCTCTGGAGAAAGTATACACTTCCAACGACTACAAAAAAAAAAAAAAAAAAAAAAATACCCTGTGTGAAATTCTTGAGCTTGGCAACACTTTGGGTCAGCCTGTGGTTTAGGTCAGTCCTTTGTCACCGGTGTGAAATGAACACACCCTAAGATTTTGCTTGGGCTGTTTTCATCTTTCAGCAAAAGCGGAAAAAAAAATGTTTTTGTTCAAAGTAAACTCATCTGGGGGGTGATTCAAGTTGTACGTACTTGCCTGAGTCGTGCGTGCAAGAGACTCAGGCTGGTTCTGTTTCCGCCTTAGCCCAAACCAGCCTGTGCGGGGGCCGTGGCTCAAAAGCATCCTTAAAGCTGTCAAACCGTAATCGCTTTTACTTTGCTGAAACAACTATTTTAATGGCACTCTGGGGAGTCAGGCAGAAGGTGTCCCCAAGTCAAATTAAGAATCAAAAGTCTTTCCGGTTGCCTGTAATGGAGAGTCATCAGTCTAGCACTGGTAACTACACTGCATCTTGTGAGGGCAAGAAACAAGAGTCAGATGTACAACATCCTACGTCGGGAAAAGCAGATTCAGGCTTCTCATCCCCAACACACACCCACCCAAGGCCCATCTCGCCGCCAGTGTTTGGGAATCTGCTTGGCAGTCTTTTTAGGGGATGTTCTTCCCAAACTTCACGATTGAGCCAGTGTCCGAAACAACAGCTGTGATTGATTAAGGGTTAAAAGTGGCAAAATCGGCTCAGTGTGAGGTTTGGAGAGAAGGAAAATTCCTCAAAATGCCTCAGAATCCTCCACCGGCTGAGATTTTATTGTATCTGCCTCTTTCCTTCCCTCTTAGGGTTCTCTTGGCATCCACACCTCCCCCTGTCCGTTTCTAAAACGTCTCTGCCTTTTCACCCATTTCTCATCGTCTTCCTGTCGGGTGTGTTGAGTGATACGCCAGGGCTGCCTTATTCTGGCTTGGGAACCAATCATCCGATTTCCTGGATTTCTTTCTGGCAGATTAAGTATGTCAGTAGCCTGAAATTGACCACAGTGGGAGGATTTATGCCGCTGGAATCAGCAAATGCTACACATTGGTACTCTTTTTTTTTTTTTTTTTTTTGGTAATGTTCAGCGTTACCAGCACACCACTGGATGTCCTCCTGCTCTGCCCATACAGATGCAATTCTCTTCCTTCTTCTCACCACCCCCTCATGATGATCCATCCATCTTCTTGTCCAAGTCTCATATTTCCCTATCTTCCTTCTTTCCTTCCAAGTCCTTAGATAAAATATCTGTGAATCCAGAGAAGTATGGTAACTAATATTCCTTTTAAACTACGTTTTTAGAGATAAGTATCAGGTCATCATTGGAGATGAAAATCATCTTATGCTCGTAATCAATGCAAGAAATGAAGGAGAAGGTGCCTACGAAGCTGAACTCTTCGTGATGATACCAGAAGAGGCAGATTATGTTGGGATTGAACGCAGCAACAAGGTAATGCCTTGCCCAGTATTTCAAGTCGGAAAGAACTCAGGTATATATTTGAAGTCAAAGCGACATTAAGTAGAGCCATCTTAGCTGAGACTTTCTTCCCAAATGAAGGAGAACAAAATGGCACCCGGCTTTGCTAATCATAATAGCAGTGAGCCAGGAAGGGGAGGTGGTCTTAAGCAATATTAATATCTTTCTTGGCCATAGTGCAAAGATCAGTTGGCCAAAGATGGAGAGCTGAAGCAAGGAAGAGAATACAGCTGGCTGAGAGAAGAATCTCACTAATGCGATCTATCAGCTAGACTCCCCTGTTAACTCCCACCCTCGCTGGCTGTTTTCAGGCCTTTGTTTTTAGTTCCCTTCGTTTCAAGCAGGTCCCGGGAGCTCTGGTTTTCATTATTGCTTATAGAGGAAGGTCTGACCAATCCCAGCTGAGCACTGATAACAGCAGAGACAGGCACTGGAAAGGAAACGCGTTCATTTTTCTTTCTTCGTGGCCCACCTTTTGGGGACCAGGACCGAGAAAAGCCAGGTCTTTGTCATTATTTGCTGGTCGGGCAAGGCCACCATTTGTTAAACTGACAATGCTTTTTATGATCTTTCCTCTCCTTTATCAGAACATGAATCTTCCCACTCAGGGTATCCTCAGGTTCTGCTGTGTTTTTAATCACTTGGTCTAAAAACACATTAAAAATACATTGCAGGACAGTGGGGAAAGTCCCTCATTTTCAGAAATGTACAGACTCACAATCAAGGACAGAGACCCACTTTAACATTCCCTCATGGCCACCTCTGTGCTTCACATAGAACGAGGCACAACGGGAACTCCTTTGAGACATGCTGATGGATTTGTTCATTGAACTACTATTTGTTAAATGTCTGTTAATTTCCAAATACCACATACTTTGAGGCGTATGAACATTCTAATGACTAAATAATTCTTTTTTAATTTTAAGTTTATTTATTTATTTTGAGGGTGTGGGGGAGAGACAGCAACGGGGGAGGGGCAGAGAGCAAGACAGAGAGAATCCCAAACAGGCTCAGTGCGGTCAGCATAGAGCCCAACATGGGGCTCAAACTCATGAACCACAAGATCATGACCTGAGCTGAAATCAAAAGTCAGTTGCATACCCAACTAAGCCGCCCAGGTGCCCCATAAAGACTAAATAATTTAATGAAAAATGATTTCTCTCAAGAGATGTTAGCAGGGGTACCTGGCTAGCTCAGTCAGAAGAGCATGTGACTCTTGATCTCAGGGTCATGGGTTCGAGCCCCACGTTGGGTGTAGAGATTACTTTAAAAAATTTTTTTAATGTTTTTTATTCTTAAGAGAGAGAGAGACAGAGCATGAGCGGATGAGGGGCAGAGCAAGAGACGGACACAGAATCCAAAGCAGGCTCCAGGCTCTGAGCTGTCAGCACAGAGCCCCATGAGGGGCTCAAACCCACAAGCTGTTGAGATCATGACCTGAGCCGGAGTTGGACGCCCAACCAACTGAGCCACCCAGGCACCCCTAGAAATTATTAAAAAAAAAAAAAAAGTAGACAATAACTTAAAAAAAATTAATGTCAGCAAACTGTTGCAATGTTGATACTTCATAGGCATTTATAGATGCAGAAATTATTAAATTCTCTACTCACCCCTCTAGGCTTGCGGTTTATGTGTTGGTTAAATTATCTTCTTAGTGAAAAATAGATAAATAAATCCAGGTGAGTGATCATCACATATCTTTGACAGTCATAGAATCATTACGAGTTTCTGTTGGAGAAATTTATGGAAAAATATCACCTGTACACACTTACATGCAAATACTATGTAAACAAACAAAGAAATGAGGCTCGAGTATGTTATTTTTAAAAATGTTCCGTGGCTTCACTCATGTTTTCATTTCAGTTCCTTCGTGTCATTCCACCCCCGACTTTGTTAAACAAAGCGTCTTTTCTAAAATGTTCTTTTAGCAAAACATCCAGTTTACCGTGGACTTGGTTGCATGGAAAATACGGGAGAACGCTTATCGTTTCCATCTCTGGCTGTAAACATTACAACGGACATCGTCCACAGTCTCAAATAAGCCCCTTAACTTTTTTTCTTCCATCAGCTTCCCTTGGGCAGAGACTTAGCTCAGTCTTTGAATCTCGCATGACTGAAGCCACATTCTAATTTGTTCTTTCTCTCTAAGCAGTTTGAGGTTGCGTACCTTTTTTTTGAACTCAGCTCAAGGGTTTTTTTTAGACAATCTTCTCTCAGGGGAAAACATATTAGGATTATCTGATTGTAAGTTTTGTTATTCTTTTGTTGAACACATTCATCATTTCAAAAATATAAATGCTGACCATCTCCTTCTCTGGAAACCTTCACCGAGCCAGACTTCATACTTCCCTTTGCTGACTTTTTCTAAAATGTTCTAGGAATAAGGGCTTGTGTGCTTTATGTGATGATTATGATTGGCATTATTATTATGGCAAAAATATATGTAATATATTTTAGCATTTTAACCATTTCTAAGTGTGTCATTCAATGGGATTAAGTGCATTCACATGATTGTGCAACCTTTACGTAAAACCATCCAGCAAAGAACTTTTTCATCTTCCCAGATGGAAACCCTGTACTCACTCAACGCTAACACCTGTTCCCCCAGCCCCTGGTAACCACAGGTCAGCTTTCTGTCTCTATGCATTTGGTATCCGGGGGACCTCACGGACCACCTCCCCTGCCTCCTGGCCACCTCACCTCCAGCGTGTCCAGAACTAGATTTGTCAACCTCCCAGACTCACGCTTCTCCCGCCTCCATGGCCTGGGTCAGAGAAAGGCACCAGGAGCCACCTCGTTTCTCCAGCCCACCTCTGTCCCCAGTTCATCTCTTCTCTCCACCTGCTGCCCCTGACCCCGCCCCTGACACCTGCCTTCATCCGAGCTGGCCTGATCTTCTGCCGAGATCACAAATGTCTCCTAACTAATCTCCCCATCTCCCTGCCTCCCCTCCCCTCTCTGCAAGGGGTCGTCCTCTCCCTAAAATGTAAATCTGACCACAGCAGCCTCTTGCTGCAACCCCTCATTAAGTCCCCATTGCTTTGAGGATAAAGCCCAAAGCCCCTCAGTAACTACCGAGGCCCTTACTTCTGTCACCCCTGTTCACCTCTTTAGCCTCTCGTCCCTGGGCTTGGATCCTTTCTCTTCCCCCGCACCCTACATGCCAGCAGGACTGAATTTCTTTCCAGTTCCTGGAGTACACGTGTGCTCTGTTGCCACAAGAGTTTGTGGCTGCTGCTCATTCTCTCGGACGCACCAACTCCACTCCCTCCTCCCCTTTATTCAGCTCACTTCTTTCTCTTTATCCTTCAAGTCTCAGCTCGGTCATGATTGAGGCTGCAAACGTGTATTGAAGAATCAGGCTGGGCACTGCTCTGAGATCTTATATGGGTTTAATTTACTTAAACTTCGGACTTGTAGCAAAACAGCAAGGCTATCGGTATCCCCCACTTACAGAGGAGGAGAGATTTACTAACATGCCTAACACAGCTGTTGCCTAGCATACACTTCACTGGTGGGTCCAATCCCGTGCTCTTAACCACCGGTCTGCACTGCCCCCCAGCAGCCTGATGTCACCTCCTTCAATCTGCTACTTACATCTAAGTGCATAACCTTCTCTATCACTATGAATCTCTCCTATCGTAAAACTGAAACTGCACTGATTAAGTTTCCATTGCTTTTCACAATGCTTGTGATTACTTATTACGGTTGTTACAGTAATTGGAAATGCGGTGAGGACGAGGAGTTTTTATCAGTTCCTGGTAAATAGCAGGTACACAGTACATATTTTTAGTGAATGAATAATATGTTAAGAGCTATAAATGGATTACAGCAAGAGTGTCCCTGGAACAGCTAAGGAAAATAATCTAGAAATATCTAGAAAAACAATCATGGTTCCTTTCACTCAGAGAAAGGAAGTAAAGGTTAAAAAAAGAAAAAGGGTGGGAGGGACTGGGGAAAGAAAAGATCTTTGATTGATGTGAAAAAGCTATTTCTAGAAAGCTGGGAAAAATGTACATATAACTTTTAACCTTTAGATAAGATAAAAATATTTACTATGAAACTAACTTTGAATTATATATTCAAAGGGCTCGTGGACATTTTAAAAAACGTTTTTGCTGGGTTCTTTTTTTCTGTTTTCAGGATTGACTTAATAATTTGAACACAAACATCTCTGTACAATTAGGGTTAGTTACAGATCCTTAAGAATTTAAAGGGGCATCTGGGTGGCTTGGTCCGTTAAGCGTCCGACTTCGGCTCAGGTCATGATCTCACGGTCCGTGAGTTCAAGCCCCACGTCGGGCTCTGTGCTGACAGCTCAGAGACTGGAGCCTGTTTTAGATTCTGTGTCTTCCTCTCTCTCTGCTCCTCCCTTGTTCATGCTCTCTCTCTGTCTCAAAAATAAATAAATGTTAAAAAAAAATTAAAAAAAAAGAATTTAAATACATGCTAATGCTCTTTCAGAGGAGAGAGCATTACCAGCTTTTTGAAAATATGTTTCTTAGCTGCCTAGATACTAATGTGTCATGCAAGTTATTTAGAGAGAGCATATATTAAGGTGCCTCCAGATATCAGTCAGTTGCTCTTTCTGATCATTCTGAATGGACTTTTCAGTGGGTGTTCCTGCCTGGTTGACTGCAGGAGGGAGGATGTGTGTTTGTGTGTGTGTGTGTGTGATTTTTAATTTATTTTTGAGAGAGAGTGTGAGCAGGGGACAGAAAGAGAGGGAGACACAGAATCCGTAGCAGGCTCCAGGCTCTGAGCTGTCAGCACAGAGCCGGACGTGGGGCTCCAACTCATAGACTGCAAGATCATGACCTGAGCTTGAAGTCAGACGCTTAACTAACTGAGCCCCCCAGGCGCCCCCAGGAGGGAGGATTTTATAGTTAGTTGTGTTTCCATTCATTTCAGCCCCGTCTTAGCAAAGCGTGTGATCCGCTTCTGCAGTCTTCTGACACCATTTGCTACTCTGTGCCCAACATGGCTCCAGGCACTGGGAATAAAAGAGATACAAAAACCCCTGTCCCCCTGAGGTTAATTTTCTCGAAGCAAAATTAACAAAATTTTTCACCTTGATGTCTGGTTGTTTGTCTAGCTTCTCATTGTTTTGGTGTTGGATCTTGGTTTTTCTCAATGAAGTGGGAAGAATGGGATAGAGGGTGATTTCTGAAACTTTTACATGAGAATTCACATTACTTCCTTAAATGAAATTTCAGCAGAGCTGACAGATGGACAGACGGTCCTCATACTCAGAACGCTCTTCCTTCCACGGACCTCTCCTGGGGCGGAAATTCCCAAAAGGTTGCTCCTTGTGAAGGTCCTCCTGTTGTCAGCTTATCTCTGGGTATGAGGATGACGGGTCATGTTAGTGGCACTTCGTAAGTTAGAGGGAAATAAGGGGTGAACGTTTGTAGCTATCACCGGAGGTGGAGCAGGGCCACAGGGACATCAGGTTTTGAAAAATGGAAAGGGACTAAGGGTGGACAGCAAGGTGCGGATTTCGAGGCAGCTGGGAGTAGCATCAAGACAAGAGAGAGACCTGAGGCAGAGGGAAGAAGTTCAAAGACAAAGCTCCCTCACTTCTCCCTTTCGTTTGCTGTAACCTTGACAACTTGTCCTGCACAGAGCTCTAAACGCCTCTTCAAACTTGAGTTTTTATACTTTCTGATGAGAACAGGCTATAAGGGGAAGAAGGGAGACGGGAAGCACTGGGGAAACACGAAAGCGTTCTCTTCCCGTCTTGAGTATTTAGAGGAACGAACAAAGATCGTTGTGTCACCTCAAAATTAGGACCATGGTGTGTAGGAATCTGTGTTCAGAGCAGTTCTCTTGCACATGCTCACTGAGGCATACGATACCCTCTGCTAATAGCCGCCATTTCATCTTGGCAAGAAGAGATTTGTTCCGTGGTGGTTACTCATCTGCGATCCTCCTGGCCCAAATTTAACATTAGCAATAGTGCAGATAATTTCTAAAACATTCCTTGTTGCACGTGGTAAGCATTTTGCTCCTCCATGAAACACATCGCGCTTACCGCTCCAACCTCCTTCTAAAATTAAACTCTGATCTTTTTGTCTCCCAAGCGTCTCTTCCGAGTTAATGGTCACCCGTGAACTCCTGGGCACGGTGGCCCACACAGGTGTTTGAAATCAAGGGAAGCTTGCCGCCCACACCGCGTTGCCTTTGTGACAGGATGTAACTTATTTGCCACCCCACCCCCCACCCCGAGCTCCATGCTGGTGTTCTTTCCCACTGCAGGGGTTACGTCCACTGAGCTGTGAGTACAAGATGGAAAATACAAGCCGGATGGTGGTGTGTGACCTTGGCAACCCTATGGTGGCTGGAACAAATGTAAGAGAAACCCAGAAGCCCTTCCTAAGTTCTAATTGCATTTTAAAGACAGCTCGTGGAAAGCGCCCCCACTGGCACTCAGCTGTTTAGCACCTGGTAACGAAAACAGATTAGGCAGGAAACGACGGAGGCGGGGGTTGGCATTATATCCTATACAGGGTGGGAACCCTGAGGTTAAACACACGAAAAGATGGATACTTTTATATGCTTTCTCTTTTGATTTTGCTCTTAACATGTCTTTTAGATGGTACACATCTATGAAGACTTTTTTTTTTTTTCTTTTTTACTACAAATCTTTTCTTGGGATATTTGTTTCTTTGAATCTCATGGCAGTTCAATTGTTTCTCGGTATTCCGTAAATGACTTAAGAAATAACGTAAGTAAAGATTTTAGCAAAGGTGATTAAACTTGGATTTTTGACATACGTCCCATATGGGTATCATTCACAGGATTTTCGTATTAAAAATGTTACCATGATCTAGGTTTCGAGTCAGCTTTGCCAGGTCTATATTTTCCATGCATTTGAACTTGAGAATAATACCGACATGTGTTTGTAGCAAGAAAAAGAGAGAGTTAATAATGATCTGTAATGTGAATTTGGAAGAATAAAGACACGTTTTTGTTCTTCTTTCCTTGTTTCCAGATTTAGGAACTTCTCATTCCGGTTTTCTTGTGGACAATAAGTTTATTTTATTGCAATTGCCATTTAAGTACACATAGTAACTTGTTGTAATAAATATCCCAGTGGACATACTTATTATGAAGTCATAAATCAGAAAAAATTTCTGAAATCTGCAAATACTGCATATTTAAATGTTTCATAAACTAAACATATGTATTCCTCTGTCTTAAATTAGATATTTATGATTATCAATGAAGTGGCCTATTTGAAAAAAATTTCATAAAAATTCATAATTGCATAGGTTTGTATTAGAATAGCTTCCCAAAGTATATTCCAAAGAGTGTTGATCCCTTGAGATAAGGCTTTAAAAGGGAGTTCTGTGGTCACTGCTGGGTATCATATTCTCCTCTGGAACATTTAGGTGCACATTCGCATTTTAAAGGTGCTGAGAAGTCCTGCAGTAAATAAACCTTTTAGCCCAAGGTCTCTCACATTTATTTGAGCATTTGAAAGTATCAAGTAATTCCTATTCCCAATTTTTACTTTAGGGTATTCTGCTACAATATTTTTGCTTTTTTACACTCTAAAATTAAATAATATTTTTGCTTTTTTACACACTTTTTACGCTCTATAAAGTGTGCCAAGCTATAGTCTGGTAAATTCACTTGTTAGGCCAAAAGAAGTAACTATTTAAATGAAAGACAAAATTTTATAACAGTTTTTTATTAGCTAACATATACTGATTGCTCTCTGTGTTATAAATGCATCACTAAGTACTTTTTTTATGTTATCTCGTTAAGTTTTCACAACCAACAATCCCAGTATTGAGTATTTCTCCTATGTTATAGATGAGGAGATTGAGACTGAGAGATATCAAATAAATTTCCCCAAATCACACAGATAATGAACGACGAAACCAAGATTCGAACCAGGACCTCACACAAGGTCCATGTTCTGTCTGGTCTGCAAAATTGGGAAAAGTATTTGGATAAAAACTAATGAATAACAGACAAGATGAGATTTTTAAACGAAGCCATGAAAGACAGAATGGGATTTCTCAGCTGAGAAATTGGGACATTTTCCATTAGAATCCTTTTGTCCAGAAACTAATAAATCCTTTTGCTGGTTATCAAGAAAAATCCAGTCACCTAAGTTGGCATGAAGAAGAGGTCTACCTAACACTAAAGAGGAACAGATTGACATGGGAACTGTGGCATTTGCATAAAATTTTATAAAAATGACCAGGCACTCATTCCTTTTTCAGTATTACAAGTGTTCAATCTAAACCAGAGATCATCCAAGATCATTAATAACAAATAATAATCTTGGAGCAAAACTGGCCACTGGTGTCATTCAAAGTGGAGGGTAAAAATGCAGTGTGGTCTTGACCATGGATGTGTTTATGTGAAATGATGTCTGCCCATTTTACCAGCAAGTAATTTTTGGAAGTCAAGGAGGTAAATTGTTTGTATTCATTTATCTGTGAGGTCTCTAGTGGAAGAAACCTAATAGCTTTCTTATCTCACCCTTTAATGCCCTTAAACACATCAAATTTTACTGCATGCTGTTTTCTTTGAAAACACTTTGATTTATTTACTTCTTCATTTTGTACTTAAAAAAAAATACTCTCAGTGGATCGTAGTAAAATTCCAAATATAAAAGCAGCCCTAAATATTAAAAAGCATCATAAATCACCAGAAACAGTTAAGTCCCACCCAATATTTAAAAAAAAAGTTTTCGAGTGGCATTTTATTTTAATTTAACAAAACATTCAAGGTAGTATTTAGAAGTATTACTCCTGATTTGTAAGTAGTAATGTCATTTTCATATAATAGCTATAGTCATATAAAATAGGTGCCAATAGGATTTATAAAAACTTGGAAAATCTCTCAAGCAGGAAGACGAGTAAGTGGTGGTTCAGCAAAGTTCCTTTAGAATCAACGCCCAGATATTTGGTGTTTGGTTCTAGCTGAGAACACATGTGTCTCTTACAATATGAAATTGTCATATCTTTATTGTATCTTTGTCCCAGGCTGAATTGTTCTGTAATGAGGACTGACATTAGCCAGGCTTCATCCCAATACAGTAAAATCCCCACCACTGGAACTGTTTTAGTGCATCCCTTCTGTATGCCTGGTTCCAAGCTAGAGTCTGACAACATCAAGATGAAAATATACAACGCCCATTCAATAAGAAACGCAACATTAACACTATCGGAGGTTGCAAAGAAGGAGATGGGGGAATAAAGAGAAAATTTCTGCCTGACTGGGCCTGTGGGATCGGATAGTATGTTGCAGGAGGATCTCTCGTCCTGAGCTTTGAAGCATGGAGTAGAACGTCTTCAAGTAGAAGAAAGCAGAAAAGTTTTAAGGTTTTCAAAGAAGGGGGGAGTGTATGTGCAAAGTCCCAGGGGTCTGACCAAAAATGGCACATTTGATATCATAAAAGAATTCATCATGGCTGGGGCATAAGGATGCATAGGCTTAATAGATACACATGGGTTTAAATCCCAGCTTTGCTGCTCATCAGTTGTGATACCTTGGACGAGTCACATTGAAATGGGAGAATCACCACATTTAGGAAAGTTTGGAGCAGTGCACTGACATATGTAAAGCCAATGGGGCAGTGCCTGGTTTGTAACGCATTCAGTAAGGGCTAGGGAAATGATGACGATTTATGATTAGAATGATGATTTATTATTAGTTCATATTACTACTGGTTCATGTTAACACGAGTTTTTAATCAATGATCTGAGTCTCGGGGTGTAGTGGCCTTGAGTGCAGGTTCCAGAGTCAGCTTGCAAGAATTTCAATTCCAACTCTACAGCTCATTTGCTGTGCACCTGGAGGAAGGCACTTGATCTCCCTAATCCTCAGATGACTGCTCAGAGTGTAAAATGTCAACAATCAGAGTACCCATCTCATGGGGTGGTTGTCATGATTATGTGAGACGAGGCATGTAAGGCTTTAGCACAGTACATAGGAGAGTAAGTGATAGAATTATTGGCTCTTATTTTTACTTCCTTATTGATATTATCATTGGACTAATTTTCCCCAAAGTTTTAAAAACCTGTCCTCAGATTTAAAAAATAAGAGCAGGTTTAAAACTTTGGGAAATCAAGAAAGGTAGAAAAACAATCCCTATGCTCATAACCTTAATATTATTACCATAGCATAGTATTCTGGTATATTTTTTTTTACAATACACCCTCACTCCTGTACAGTCATTTTTCCACCGACAAACTTTTAAAACAATACCTAAAACACACTGCATGTACAACTTTGTAACCTTTTTCTTTATCGGTCATCGTTCCATTAGAAGCATTTTCCACGTATTTGCACAGGCGTCCCACCCAGCGACCCAATTCGCGGTCAGTTTCAATGACGCTGTAAATGTGCATCAGACACAAGCATTACAGTTTTCCAAATCAATTGCCTCTTGTATATTTAGGTTGTTTTTAATTTAGCACATAGGAAGGTGGCAGGAGAAGAATTCGTACAGGACTAAATGAAGAGAGTGAACCACAATAGAGGGACTTGAATGTCTGGCCTCTGCAGTCTTAGTTCCGTGACTTCCTCTAGGCAACCCCCGGGGTGGAAGCAGGGAAAAGGGCAGCAATATGAGATAGGGATTTGCAGGGATTTTTTTATTTTTTTGAGAGAGAGAGGGCACAAGTGAGCGAGGGGCAGAGAGAGACAGAGAGAAGTGCAGGGATGATTTAAAGAGATTCTTATGCTGTGTATATGGTCCCTCTCTGTCATAACCTTAGTGTCTTGTGATTTTTTTCTTTTAGTACTCTCTGGGCCTCCGATTTGCAGTTCCACGTCTTGAGAAAACAAACATGAGCATTAACTTCGATCTCCAAATCAGAAGGTTAGATCTTTAAACGTCTAAAATCATGGTCAGCATCCACTATTAGAGAGATCCATAGTGAGATGAATGGCCACGAATCAAACTCCTTAACCTGAAATTAGATCCCAGACTTTTCACAGATCATTTTTTGTGTCTGTTTTTTTCAGTGTTGTAAGTTTTTGTTTGTTTTTGGTTTTTGTGTGTTTGCTTTTGAAAAGAGATCCGTTCTGTAAGCCAAGTTATTGTAGTAAAATTTTGTCCTGGGTACCCTCGCACCCTGGTTTACCTCCATTTTTCCTGATTCTGATTTACATCCTTTCTCCCGCCCTCACCAACACCCCAACAATATCTCTGCCAGGCTCTGAGCTGGGGGTCATTAAATCCCTGAGAATAGAATCTCTGCAAGAAAGCATAGATTATGCGTTTGCAAACTTGAAATCTAACTTGTCAGGAATGAAAGGGTCTCTGACGGTTTCACTGTGAGCCCCATGGCAGGAAGCAGGTGAGATTCAGAGGACAGAGCCTTTCCTGGTAACTGTAAGACAAAGCATATAGGTAGCTGCCCCTTTTTTCTAAGACTGACACTTTTCAGAGACTCAAGTGTGACTTATCTTTTCACTGTCTATTCTGTTTGTTCCTTCATGGCCAAAAACAATATTTAATGAGTGGAAAGACTTGGAGGTAGCAGTGTGCATAAAAGCCCAAGTGTGGACTTAAACCCATTAGCCAGTGATGGGATAAATGTAATGACTCCAGGCCACTATTAAAAGAAAAGGAAAGTGAATGGAATACAATATATCACAGTCTTCTTCATGAAACGATCCAATTAGAGAAAAGTAAATGTGCACAGTAAGACACCCTGTGAAATACAATAATTTTCTGTGGTCTGCGATTTTAAAAGTTTGAACAACATTAAAAAAAAAAAAAGTTTAAACAGCATTGATGTCGACAGAACATACTCAGCTGGGTGAACCCTTGTTCTATAACACAACTCTGAAGTCAGTATCTACAATTTGGTCCTCAAATACTAGTGTGCAATATGGATAAATCTCTACACTTATCTTCTATCCTGTAAGAAGTGATTAGAGAGCGATGATTTTGTGCAATGGATTACTTTTTAATAGCTACTTGGATTGAAGGTTTCTATTTTTTTTTTTTTTTTAATACATAAACTTGGGGCACCTGGGTGGCTCAGTCGGTTAAGCGTCTGACTTTGGCTTAGGTCATGGTCTCATCGTTTGTGGGTTCCAACCCTATGTTGGGCTTAGAGCCTGGAGCCTGTTTTGGATTCTGTGTCCCCCTCTCTCTCTGCCCCATCCCTGCTCATGCTTTGTCTCTCAAAAATAAATAAAACGTTAAAAAAAAATAAAAATAGTAATAAAATAAAATATATAAACTGTATAAGAACATAGCAGATTTTTAAAATCTGCAACCTGCGGGACGCCTGGGTGGCTCAGTCGGTTAAGTGTCCACCTTTGGCTCAGGTCATGATCTCGTGGTTCGTGAGTTGGAGCCCCGTGTCGGGCTCTGTGCTAACAGCATAGAGCCTGGAGCCTGCTTCAGATTCTGTGTCTCCCTCTGTCTTTGCCCCTTGCCTGCTCACGATCTGTCTGTCTCTGTCTCTCAAAAATAAATAAACATTAAAAAAAAAAATCTGCAACCTGTATCACAAACCACATCCCCTAAATTTTGTGATAGATTTCTAAGAAGGAAGGTTTTTCTCACCTACCTTACGTCCTTTCCTGACCTTAATTAAGTCTTTTTAAAAATTTAACTTAATATTTTCTGCTGATTCTTAAGAGATTTAAAAAAATTTTACCCATATTAGTGATGAGACGCTGACACAATGATTTCTGTAATACCATTGTACCAAAAGCATATTAAATCACTTCTTTATGTCTACATAAATGTATATTTTCCAAAAGGTTTGGGTAGTCCTAAATATTTTTATTTGGGGAATCTTTTGCTTATATTTTTAACTTTTTCAGAGAAAAAAAGTAAAGGCACCCTATACTGAGAACCATCACTCCAGACAGCAGCTTAAAGTTTCTATTTCTTACCATCACTGTCTGTGATGTCAGTCCCACAAATGGTATGAAGATACATCCTCACAAAATAGAAATCATTTATTTAGAAATAAAATCTGTTACAAAGATACAAAGCAAATTCCTTGACACATCCTTCTTACTTTTGATTGCAGCTACAGATAACAGAATAAATGAAACTAGTAGTTCACTCTGGGGACAAAGGACAACAACTGATATTCCAAATGCCTTCCCCAGACCCATCCTGGAGATCATCCTCCAACCAGTGAATTTAGCAACAAAGTGCTAAATTTGATGGAAGATAGAAACGGTCACACTTCTAACATCTCGCTTCATCTAAAAGAGTGGACCATGATGATATTCCATCCTTACGTGCCATAGAAACTCATGACTATTTTAACATTATTCTGAAAAAAAACATAAAAATGTGGAAATGAAGGAAGAACCAGAGAGGCTACAGGAACATACATAAAGCATCAAATTCCAAAACCAGACATTTCCAAGATAAAAATGTTTGAGAATACTTAACACTCAAATAGTGAAGTATTCACGAGTGAGCATTTATCTACATGCCTCGTTGGCAGACTCCAAAGGCATAAATAAATATTTATGGATGGTGTGCGTTCAATTTAAATGTGTTAAAACCAAAAGTAAATTAAACCAAATATTCTGAAGTCTAAGTTCTTAAGCTTTTGACCATATTGATCGCCATTACCCACTTTTAATGCCCCTTTCCACAAACAGAACCCAAAGAGAAACGGGCTTTATGTATTAATCAACTTAAAATATTTCATGTTACCAAATGTTTTCATTAAATGGTCTCTTCATGCCGCAGCTCTATGTGACGTGTAAATATTCTCCTCTCTGTGTAGAGCGGGTCTCAGATACCAGTTCCCACATACAAACAGGTCTTTTGTGATATCAGTGAAACTGCTTCCTCAGCAGCGGTGAAATGAACATCGTATTGTATTTGCTAACATTCCAAAGACCACAGAGAGTACAGAGGGAATGTTAGAAAAGAGGGAACAGTAGAGAAAAGGAAAATAGCATCAGAGTGATAAATGAAAAACGTGTTTATCCTTGGTGCATGACATGGGGCGTAGTTGTGGAGAGGAAATCCATCATTCCCATGCAGAATTAGCACCGACAGTATAAATAGCTCAGCATCCCGGACGGTGATGGATTGCTTGTTTGAATGTAGCAGTGGTGTTAGTGAAGGAGGTTTCCTTCCAGGAAAAGAGGTCAGGGAAGCATCTAAGTTGTATATCAAGCCTGGTGCCTTTCTTACCGGGAGATTTTGTTGACACCACTGGCTGATGGCAGTACCTAGTGTCGTGACAAGGCTGTGTGACAGAAGATGATTTTGATTAGCCAACCAGGTTTTGTCTCCACGTCTGCCATTGCTATCATTACATGGTAAAATAGCCTCCGTAAGCTTCATGTTAGACTCCTGTCCAAAGATGATTTCAGGGCTTGACATCTGCTGGCTTTTTTTGTGAGTAAAGACAAGTGTGTTATTTAAACCACGTGGAAACAAAACACAGAGAAGTTACAGGATCGCTTAAATGAAACGACTTTCTTTTCATCATTTTTACATTCACTGCTGCAAAGCAGTGTGAACTAGAAAATAGAACCAAGTCTGGGTAACGTGTGCAACAATGAGACCTACATTTCCAAACTGAAGAGTTTCCCATAATGCATTCAGAGCCATGCAATGTACAACAAGTAGACTTAATGATTTCTTGCTGGTAATTAAGAATTCTGCCTTAAAAAAAACCCCTAAAAACCTTTTTAGTTAACTGATTTTCCCCAGATGTGATAATAATAAAGTGGCCTGGAAACTGGGGTTCAAACTTTGGTGAACAAGTCCCCCTAGGCTCATCACTAGCTTAGTAGTGATGCCCTATTGCAGGAAATGAGCTTGACATTGGCCTGTTTATATCTTTTATGTGTGTTTGTGGTTTAAGTGGCCTTATCAGTATATACAATCAGACAAGACTTTTCAAAAGCATTGTGGGGACGATTCTGTCTCCTCCTCCTCCTTTGAAAGCTGACTTTTACATCTCCTTTCCAGCTCCCACATTTGGGAAGCTTCAAAAGCTAGTCAGAACATACCCCATTACCACTCCTGCAGTGTTAAAGCATTATCCATTGAATCTGTGTGAAAGTCGATGATGAAAAGCGGACGCTTTCTCTTCTTAATGAGACCTGGATATAAACATGACCTGTCAGTGGTGGTATGGCCACATCTGTTTGCTGAAAGCTGCATAATCCTGGGGATAGGAGGGTGACTTCAGTGAAAGCGCAAGACGGTAATAAAGGCAAATGACATCTGCATTCAAAGCTCAGCTACTGGTCAAGCCTCTCATGAGACCGTGTTTCGTTTTCTTTACTGCCCGCTTAACACGGGCATCTTTTTTTAATTTTGAAAATATTTTTATTATTTATTTTGGAGAGAGAGAGAGACAGAGTGCGAATGGGGAAGGAGCAGAGACAGAAGGAGACACAGAATCTGAAGCGGGCTCCAGGCTCTGAGCTGTCAGCACAGGGCCTGACGCGGGGCTCGAACTTGAGAACTGCGAGATCATGACCTGAGCCGGGGGCATAACCAACTGAGCCACCCAGGTGCCCCAACACATGTATTTTTCAAAAGCTAAATTTCATACGTGATTATATTTGCTTGAGAGAAAAAAAAAAAGCAGACTTAAAAATAATTTTGCCACTGTTCTAAGAAACATCATTAAACATTCACCTTCTATCTTGAGATTCTTGATGCCCTGGAAAGCATCGATGGCCTCTCCTGATTGCGTCAGTCTGAGCTGCCAGACTTCCTGGGGTCTTGCTTCTTCCTGCCATGGTCATTGGCTATGCTTCCAGTTCAGTCCCTGCCCCCCGCCCTAGTCAGCCAGTGAGCATGCAGTGAATGTGCACTTATTTTAATATTACTTCAGAAATAAACCATAAGGAAGATAAATTTGCTGCCCAAACAATGTATGGTATGATGCATTCCAGAGCCAAATGCAAACGCTTTTTCCATTATGTGCTGCTCTTGGATTATTCTTGCCAGTTCTCTTCTTTATTAGCATGGAGAATCAGGAGTTCACTGTGCCGTCCTTTCCCATTTGATGGGCAATAAACATGATGCACAGAGAAGTTAAGGAATGTGTCCAAGGCAGAAGGTGGAAAATGAATTCAGCTCACTGCCTTTTTGGTTTAGCCATTGAAACAAAAAAGCATTAGCTTTCCTAGATGTCTGTTGTGTTTTCAGATAAGATGCCGCCTCATGGAAAGTTACATTATTTTTACCCATAGAAAATCTTAGCATTTCTACTTTCAGATGGTTGTGATTTCGTGGAATGGATACGCCATTGTTTTCTGAATGACTGTATTAGTAATGTTTGTTATTCTTTTTATATATGGAAGGTTTTTTATGATCATATGTTGTAACATGGCTGAGAAAATATATTGAAATCATATTGTCACTGTGTTTTAGTTCCAACAAGGACAACCCAGACAGCAATTTTGTGAGCCTGCAAATCAACATCACTGCTGTAGCTCAAGTAGAAATAAGAGGGTAAGTAATAATCAAGATATTGTAGTAGTTATACTATAATAATGGCTTCCTGTATGTGAGAGTTATGAAAAACACTAGGAAAAACTATATGGAATTTTCCTAATGCATTAGCAATCACAATTCACTCTGGTTATAAATTTCATGCTTTTCTACCCTTCATTAGCCTTCCATTAAAAACTAGAGTAAACCTTGTATGGTAATTGACTCGAAGGATATCAAAACAAGAGATCACTTTACTCCCCAAACTGACAGTTCAGTCATCAGACTCTAAAAACTAGTGATAAGACACCAGATAAAATAGACAGACAGGTGATACCCTGAGAGTCTACTTCTCCAAAAATTATTCTGGAAATATAATGAAAACCTAGCCTCACCATACCACATCTTGAGTTTAACAAATGGCCAGCTCGTAGATGTGAGGGTTGATGGGATCTCCGTCTTATATCTTTTTCCTTTTGTCCTATTCCTTGAAAAATGTACCAATAAGCAATCAGTTGAGAGATGAGAGGAAAGTGGTCAAGTAAAAGGCTTAGAAGAACTACCATCTTGGGAAATCCATGCCTGGGGGATGAAAAGACATTAGAAATGGAGGGCATAGAGTTCTTATCTTAGACAAATGTGGACCTCATTGATTTCATTGTAATTCTTATTCCTTCAGGACAATCTAGGACTTGGTATTCTGGGCCGAACTGTCTTTGGGGCTCCAGCAATCCCAGTTCCCTTATCCTTTTCATAGTCCTGAGTGGTTCCCACTTCTCCATGTTGGCAGCTCGGGCCACTGCATTCAGAGCCCTTGTCTCCAGGATACTGCAGCCTCTGGCTGCTCTCTGTGAGGGTGGGGGAGGTGGGGAGGTGGAGCCCTGCCTGTCCTCCTGGGACCAGTGAGGTGCCACTTAGTGGATTAGAAAAGAATAATACCTAACATGGATTGATCCTTCCATGTGCTACCCCAACCCGTTGGCGCCTCTTAATGTGGACCAGTATCCTTGCTGTACAGGTGAGGGAATTTTGGGGTTGAAGGCTACCCAGCTAGGAAGTGGGGAGGTACCATGGAAGTACAGGCAGCCTGCCTCCAGGTGCATATTTATAAATGATCATGCCGTGCAGCCTGTGAGAGAGTTCTGTGAACCTTAGCTACGCAAAATCTTGTTTGTTTGTGCTTCTGTGATTTTTTTCATTCAAATGAGTGTTTTTGACATTCACCCACTCTAGGGAAGGTGCCTATAGTTCATTCATTTTAATTGCAGTAGGGTTTAACATTGTAAAGCAACACGATACTTGCTCATCCATTCCACTCTTGATGAACACTGGGGCTTTTCTTCTTCCTTTGTTACAGACTTTCTTGTGCATACCTCATGGTACACGTGTGGAAGAAGGTGGGAAGGGTACCTGCTTAGAGGTAGAATTTCAGGATCAGACAATGTACACTAACTTTACTAAATAGTACCAAACTTGGGCGCCTGGGTGGCTCAGTCGGTCGAGCGTCCAAGTTTGGCTCAGGTCATGATCTCGCGGTCTGTGAGTTTGAGCCCCGCGTCGGGCTCTGTGCTGACAGCTCAGAGCCTGGAGCCTGCTTCGGATTCTGTGTCTCCCTCTCTCTCTGCCCCTCCCCCCCCCCCATGATCTGTCTCTCTCTCTGTCAAAAATAAACATTTAAAAAAATTTTTTAAAATAGTACCAAACTTTTTCAAAATAATTATACCAAGTTATCATTCAAAGAACTCTCCACTTTGTTAACTAAACTCACAGAATGGTCGAGTTTTTCATTTTGATGGATAAGAAATACTATCTAACTGAAGGTTCAATTTGCTGTTCCCGGTTCCTAAATGAGACCAAGTAGCTTTTTCATGAATTTGCTGACTCCATTCTTCCCAAATTGGGTAATTTCTGTTCGTTTTTAAAGACACATTTCTACTAAGAGACTTTTTTTCATATTCATAGGAACTCTTTTCTATTTTTTTTAATTTTTATTTTTAATATTCATTTATTTTTGAGAGACAGAGAACGTGAGCGGTGGAGTTGCAGAGAGCGAGAAGGGGACAGCAGATCCGAAGTGGGCTCTGTGCCGACAGGCTCCAAGCCCGAAGCAGGCTCTGAGCTGATGCAGGGCTCAGACTCACAAGCTGTGATATTACGACCTGACCTGAAATCAGATGCTTAACCAACTGAGCCACCAGGCGCCCCTCTTTCCTATTCTAGAGTTGAGACACTAATCCTTTATCAGCTATGGAGGTTGCAACTATCTTTTCAGTTTATGGGGTTCGTCTTTTTTTTAAGTCAGGTTTATTGAGGTATAAATTATATAAAGTAAAACTCACCCTTTTTTTTTTAGATGTTCAGTTTGAAGCGTTAAGATACCACAAGGACGTTCAATGTAAAACAGTTCTGTCACCCCACATAGCTTCTCATGCACCTTTGTAGTTGACCCAGCCCTCACTCCCAGGCTCTGGAAACCTTGTTCTATCTTCTGTCACTGTCTTTCCAGAAAAATAATATAAATCTACTCCTACAGAATGTAGCCTTTTGAATCTGGCTTCTTTCACTTAGCATAATGCATTTGAAAAAAACACCCATGTTCGTACATGTATCAGTGGTCTGTTTCTTTTTATTGCTGAGAAGTATTCCACTATACAGAAGTCCCAAGAAATGTTCATCCATCCACAGGTTGGTGAACATTTGGGTTGTTTCCAAGTTTGGGGCTATAAATAATAAGCCTGCTACAGGCATTCACATACAGGTCTTTGTTGGGGTATTTGTTTTCACAAATGGAGTGGAGTTGTATGGCAAAGGTATGGTTAACTTTACAAGAAACTGCCAACCTGTGTTTCAAAGTGGCTGTGCCATTTTCATTTGACGTCCCCCCCCCCCCCCCCGGCAGATGGGAGTTCCAGCTGTGCCGTGGGCTTGTAGGCATGTGCTTGAGGTTTGGGGTTTTTTTTGTTCATTTTTATCCATTGTAATAAGTATGTGAGAAGAATCTCATGGAGTTTTAATTAGCATTTTCTAATGATTGGTGATATTAAGCATCTGTTCACAACTCATTTGCCATTAGGGTTCTCTTTGAAGTGCCTTTTACAATTCTGCCCGGGGTGCCTGGGTGATTCAGTCAGTTGAGCATCTGGCTCTTGATTTTGGCTCAGGTCATGATCTCACAGGCTCTCTGGCAACACGGAGCCTGCTTGGGATTCTCTCTCTCTCTCCCCCGCTCTGTCCCTTCCCCCAGTCACGTTCTCTCTCTCTCAAAATAAATATAAATTTATAAATAAATAAACATTAAGAAAACCAACCTTATAATTTAAAAAATAATAATTTTTAAAAATAAATAAAATTTTGCCCATTTATTATTGTCTATCTTATTATCAAGCTGTAAAAGTTCCTTATATATTCTGGATGCAAAATCAGCTATCGGATATGTGTCCTGCAAATATTTTCTTACTGAAATATTTCTTTCAGTTTATGGTTTGGCTTGTTATTTTCTTAACAGTGATGTTCAAAAAGCAAAAATTTTTAGTTGTATGAAATTTGACTTTAAATATTTTATAGTTTGCCCTCTTTTTGTCCTTTGTAAAAAAAAAAAAATCTTTGCTTTCTGCTGAGTCTCAGGATTTTCTATTGTTTTCTTCTACAAGTTTTGCAATTTTACATTTTGGTCTATGATTAAATTATTTTTTAATCTGATCTGAGGTAAGGTCCAAGGCTCACTTTGGTATGAGAATATCCAGTTGTTGCTATGCTATTGGTTGTCAGACCATCCTTCCCCCATTGAATTGCTTGACACCTTTGTCTATCTGTGAAGCTGTTTCCAGACCTCCCATTCTGTTCCATTGATCTACATGTATAATAAGTCTTGAAATGCAAGCAATATATCCTGAGATGTCGCTAAAGTCACTTACAAATTCTAGTAGCTTTATTGTTTGTTGATTTCCTAGAATTTTCTATAACATTCCTATGTCATCTGTGAATACAAAGTTTTATTTTTTATCCTGACTAATCTCATCTGTATGTGCAAAAGTTTAGCCAACTCCAAAGTTCGAGGGAAGAGTACCCACAAGAGATTACTCTTACTTCTTTAAAAAAAAATTTTTTTTAATGTTTATTTTTGAGAGAGAGAGAGAGAGAGAGAGAGAGAGAGAGAGAGAGAGAGACTAAGCGCAAGTGGGGGAGGGGCAGAGAGGGAGACAGAATCTGAAGCAGGCTCCAGGCTCTGAGCTGTCGGCACAGAGCCCGACGCGGGGCTCGAACCCATGAACTGTGAGATCACGACCTGAGCCGAAGTCGGCGCTCAACCGACTGAGCCACACAGGTGCCCCAAGAGATTACCCTTATGTCTGACACCAATTGCAGATTTGAGTGGTTCCCCAAACCCCCCTCAGGTTTGATAATTCACATAGAAGAACTCACAGAACTCACTGAAAGCTATTATACTCATGGGCTCAGTTCATTACGGGGAAAAGATAAAAATTAAAATTAGCCAAGGGAAGACGTGTATAAGTTGGAGCCTGGGGACAGTACCACCAGACACAAGGCTTCTGTTGTTATCCTCCATGGAGTCAGCACATGTTAATTTCCTCGTATATAATAGTATATATGGAGTATCCCCAACCCAGGATCCAACTGTGATCCCCAATCACAGTTTTTATTGCCTACGTAGGCATGACCGATTCATTGACCACTTAATTGATCTCAGTCTCCAGGTTGTCTGATATGATGTGATCAAGCTCTCACCCTGAATCACACTGTTGGTCTTTCTGATGTGGGCAACTCTCACTCTAAATCATAGTTAGAATATCCAGTGGGACCCAAGACCCCCAAGAAAACAAAGATACTTCTTCTTCTCAGGCATAACATTTCTAGAGCTTAGATTTTACCTCTCAGAAGCTGAGGCCAAAGGCCAGACCAGTTTGGGGGAAAGGTTAAGTTGTTTACTATGTAGTTATGCCTTTTATTTCTTTTTCTTCTCATACTGCACAGTCTAGGAGTATCAAGGCAGGATCAAATAGACATGGTGCAAAAAGACATCTCTGCCTTGTTTTTAGATCCTACCTTGATCTTAAGGGGAAACATTCAGTTTGTCTTTCAAGGAAGTTGTCTGTTTCAGCTAAGTTGTTACATTCATGGCTCATGATAATCTCTCATTTGCCCTTTAATGTATGTAGGACCTCATCGTTCCCCATATTGGCAATTTGTATCTTTTACTCCCCCGCTTCCCTCCCTGCCGCCAGTCACTCTAACGAGAGTTTAAAGACCTTTCCAAAGAGCCAGATTTTTGGTTTCATTTTGGTTTCATATTTTTTCTTTCTTTTTTTTTACCCTCTCTTTTAATTTGTTTGTTTGTTTGTTTTCTATTCCATTGGCCCTTGCTTTTGTTATTATTATTTCCTTCCTTCTGCTCACTTTGGGTTCGATTTTCTCTTTTTTTCTGGTTCCTCTATGTAGAAATTAAATCATTGACTGGAGACCTCTATTCTTTTCTTACAAAAGCATTTAGTGCTGTAAATTTTCCTCTAAGAATTGCTGGAGCACATACCAAAATGTGAATATGTTGGGTTTTCAGTCACAGCGTTCGTAATTTCCTTTGTGATTTCTTCCTCAATTCATGAGTTGACTCACAGGAAGTGAGTTTGATTTATAGATAATTGGAGCTAATCCAGATGTTTCATTTTTGTGCATTTCTTATTTAACTCCCCTGTCTGAGAAAAACACTAAAGAAAATCAGAGAAGAAATAAGCATTTTTGTACTATCTTGACATATTTTTAACATTTATACCTTACAATACATGAAATGTTGTCTACTTCATTAAGCTTAGTTTTTCTTTGTTTTGCTAACCAAAAATAAATTGAAACTTTTTAAATTCCAAAACAAATTTTAAATTGGGATCTATTTTTATTCCATAAGACATAACTCAGTCCAAGGCGGCACAGTGTGTAAAATAACTGTATTTATTCTTATATATCCAATTTGTAAGACAAATATTTACAAGTGCATTTCTGCCATCATTTATGATGACACCAATGTTTCTAAGTTTAAAAAGAAGGACATTTTCTATTCATTTTACCAATGTTCAAAGCAGGTCATTAAAATTGGATTTCTCATCTGGGTGCAGGTTTTTTAATCGCTAGATAAATGTCCAGCATTTGACCACAGTTTATTCTCTAACATAGTGTTAAAGTTCTTTTTAACCATTTTGCAAAATAAAACTCTTTATTCCAAATACTCAGCAAAAATATTAGTTCCAATGTTTAATTCTTCAAGGAACCAACAGCTGCTGTGTTGAAAATCTTCCACACTCAGTCTCCAGAAAAAT
The DNA here is from genome assembly GCF_027475565.1 of Acinonyx jubatus. Taxonomy (NCBI): domain Eukaryota; kingdom Metazoa; phylum Chordata; class Mammalia; order Carnivora; family Felidae; genus Acinonyx; species Acinonyx jubatus. The sequence goes on along the minus strand of NC_069387.1, from coordinate 14,123,930 downwards.
CTTTTTTTTTTTTTGCCAGTTGGTTTATTCCAATATATTTTATCATCCACTATCTCTAGCAGTTCTTATTTCATTTTTATAATTTTAAAAATAAACTCAAATGGATTGATTTCTTTTAATGGGGAAAAATACTGAGAACTGTTCTAGTGATTTTATTTATTTTTTTATAATTTGTTTTAATATTTATTTATTTTTGAGAGGGAGAGGGAGACAGAGCATGAGCAGGGGAGGAGCAGAGAGAGAGGGAGACACAGAATCCCAAACGGGCTCCAGTCTCTGAGCTGTCAGCACAGAGCCTGACACAGGGCTCGAACCCACAAACCGTGAGATCATGACCTGAGCCGAAGCCAGACTCTCAACCAACTGAGCCACCCAGGCGCCCCATGTTCTACTGATTTTAAAGCCAGATGGTGTCAACACTGTCTTTCAGCAGATTTACATGTCATTTGTTGGGACAAAGGATTAATTAGCTTTGAAGTCTGTAAGAAGTAAATCTGGCCACAAGAGGCAGCACCACATGTACTGAGCTCACAACGAGTAATAAAATCATGTCCTTTGTAATATAATCAGGATTGAGTGGGTTTGATTAAGGGACACTGCCATCATGAACAACCATGGTCTGTATGGACACTGGCCATCATGGTCAGAGCCACTGTTGCTCCACACAATAAATAGTAGTCTGCTATTTAGGACTAATAGTGTTTGAAAATAGGATTACGAAAATAGGGTCCCTACCATACTACCGCAGAATCAGATTTGAACATCCAATAGCATATAGACTTTAACTTATCAAAAACCTAATTCCTTGCTTCCCTAATCCCTTTCTAATGTCTAGTATTACCATTGATGCCCCACTCTTCATATTACTGGTGCATCTCCATGGAACAATGGTCTGTCCTCCATCTTAGAATGTGAGCACTATTCAGTAAGGGCTGTTTGGGCTGTTTATCCTAGGCTAATAGTTGATTACACTCTTTCTTCCTTCTTAAAAAAAAAAAAAAATTTTTGGAAACCAGGAGTAACCTTTCACTTATTTATTTGGATTCTTTAGAGAGTCATTGTTTTTGCCACGGCTTCCCCAAATTTGAAAAAGTCTTAGGGGCACCTGGGTGGCTCAATCAGTTAAGTGTCTGACTTCAGCTCAGCTCATGATATAATGGCTCGTAGGTTCAAGCCCCACATCGGGCTCTGTGCTGACTGCTCAGAGCGTGGAGCCTGCTTTGGATTCCGTGTCTCTGTCTCTGCCCATGCTGTGTCTTTGTCTCTCTTTGTCTCTCAAAAATAAATAAACATTAAAAAAGATTTTTTTTAAAGAAAAGAAAAAGTCTTAGAGGGTAGATAACTGAATTTTGTGAGCCATACCTTTTGAATGATTTTGCCATGCCCTATAATAGACTATTTGTTTCCTTACAGATTTCTATTTGATTTTGTTACAGAAATGGGGCAGGAAGTTTAAGTTGTCCTTGCTAAAATCACTGCTGCTTAGTGGCCCCTGTTGGTGCATTAACACAGTTGACCTCTTAACAACACAAGAGTTAGAACCACCAACCCCCTGCCCATGTAACTTTTGATTCCCCCAAAACTGAACTACTGTTGACAGTAAGCCTTACTGATAACTTAAGCAGTTGATTAACACATATTTTGTATATGCGTTATATACTGTATGTTAATAATAAAGTAGACTAGAGGGAAAAAAAGTCACCAAGAAAATCATAAGGAAGAGAAAAAAAACATTTACAGTACTGTATCTTATATATGGAAAAAAATCTGCATATAAATGGACCCTCACAGTCCAAATCTGTGTTTTTCAAGGGTCAACCATATATTGGAAGTAAAACGGATAGTACTGAGTAAACCTGAGCTCTGGTCTTCACCTGCAACTAACCTCTACTTTTCTGAACACCAATTTTCCTTTCATGTATAAAATGAGGGGTTTTGAACACATCGCCTCCATAGCACCTGTCAAGTTCTAAGTATTTATGATTCTGTGATACTGGAGCATTTATGACCAGTCTTACAGGATTGATGACCATAAGAACACAGTTTTTCAGAAAAAAATTTTCATACTTGTTCTATATGTGTCCTATACTTGTTCTCTATGCCAAAAACAAAAACAAAACAAAACAAACAAAAGTTTTCCCTAGAGCCTCACGATGGATGTGGAGCATGGAGTCAGCTCTCTGTGGCCTTTGCTAAGAGCAAAGAAAAGTTTTGGGTGGTTAGGTTGTGAAAACTCCATGGGAAAGCAAGCCCAAACTCTCTGTGCTTCACTCAAATGAAAGTAACCTTCTGTGTTCTGTACTCTTCTCCTTGCCAAGTTCCCAGAGTTTGGTCTGAACATGGATTAATCAAATCAAGTCAGAAGGGGGAGTATCACATACCAACAAAGCAATACAAGGGTAGGCAACATTGAGGTACCAGCCCCGCAAGGCTGTGCCCTGCACTTTTTGTTGAACAGTTGCCCATTAAGGATGAAAGCAAAGTGTTTTATAATTTAGTAGAATTTCTGTGGGTTGTCAGTTGAAAAAATATACTTACTTCTTCCACTCACACCCAGAAGACAATGCAGCCAAATTAACTTTGACCAAGAGCATTTGAGTTGTTTTCCAATCATTTGTGGTATACAACCTGAAGAGTTTATCATAATTTTCCAGATGAGGAAATAGGGACACACAGAAAATTAAGTTACTTGCCCTTGGGTCAGTATTTAGCCCAGTAAATTTTGCTTTCTGCTTTAGAAAGAGATTACTCAGAGGGGAAAATAAAGATAGGTGTTTGAAGTTGCTAGAGGCTGTGTTAAGTACTAATGCCTTTGAAAGGGCATTTAAGACATCTGATTGCCAAAAGAGGGATTTTCTGTTCGAGTTGCTTTTAACAGTTCTGTTCTGTTCAAGGTCTAGGAATTCTTTTAAACATACCTTACCTAAAAATTGCTAAAAAAAAAAAAAAAAATTGTTCTTTTGGGAATTCACCTTTTTAAGCTCATATAAAAATAACAATTTGGTTTGTAACCAGCTTTTACTGTAGAATAATGCCAGGTACTGTACTGTATTCACCCAGTGCTCTCTTTCTAAGTGTAAATGGCAGGCAAGAAATATCCATGTATCAAGTTAATATCCTACTTACATGATTAAATCATGTGCTTCTCTGTCTCTTACCCTTAACTTATCTAGAAGACAACTCTAGAACTCCATCAGGCTTTATTTTGGCTCTGGGCCTAGCCTTGGGGAAAGCCCAAGAAATCTCAGAAGGAGGAGTATACAAGTGGCTGCTTTTCTCCTCTGAAGTATTTAATTAAAAACTACATTTCTTCACAACTCATTATTTAACACACCACACGGTATTCTAGATTTTTATCCACAAAAAAAAAGTCCCAGTTCTTGGTATGGCTTGAAGCAGGGATTTATATCCTGTACACACACACACACACACACACACACACACACTCATACAGTTGCACAGGACCTATAGGTAGCTTTATACATTTATATGTGTATATGTTTAATTACCCATCTCAACTCACGAATGCTCTCCACTCTGCCCCCTAGTGCCCAAGAGGTGAGATACTATAAAATAGTCCACCTCTGAGCTAGAGACTAGGAATGAAGAGCCTTCGGAAGATGTTTTAGATCCTTTACGACTCCTTTAGCTGTTTTGCTAGACGTCACTTTCCATACTTTTTTTCCTTATAGACAAATAAGTCTATAGTTCAAATAGTCTATAAGTCTATATAGACTATAAGTCTATAGTTCAATAGTTCAAATAAATTAAGGGCCACTTTGTCCAGTTGCTGTTCGTATACTGTCCACTAGTGAAGCCTTCTTCACCTGTGTCATCAGCAGCAATTAACAAAACGCTCCATGTTTCAGAGTGTCGCACCCTCCGCAGATCGTTCTGCCCGTTCCTAACTGGGAACCAGAAGAGGAGCTCCACAAAGAGGAGGGAGTTGGACCAGTGGTGGAACATATTTATGAGGTAGCTTTCGTCTATCTTAAAGCTGTGTTGGGAGTGTTCTCTTACACTCTTTACCAATAAACTCTTAGTAACATTTTGAAAGACACCGATCCAAGATCTGAGCTTTATATGCTGCTATCATATTGGAGCGGGGGACTGTATGAGTCACTTGCTTTTTAGTGGTAAGAGCCGTTATGTAGTGAGACTATTTTATCTTGTTACTGTTCTCTTTTTATTATAGATTTTTTTTTTAATGTTTTTATTTTTGAGAGAGAGAGAGAGAGAATGAGCAGGGGAGGGCACAGAGAAAGGGAGACACAATCTGAGGTAGACTCCAGGCACTGAGCCTGATGTGGGGCTTGAACCCAAGCACCACCAGATCATGACCTGAGCCAAAGCCAGATGCTTAACCGACAGAGCCACCCAGGCGCCCCTACTGTTCTCTTTTAAATGTTCCTTAATTCCTCTTAACGTTTGGACAGCCTAAGCATCAAAATGATTAGCTTCCTAAACTGTATTTTGCCTCTTCCTACATTTTCAAATGTAGAAACATTTAAAACCTACCCATCTCTTAAACTGAAAGTCACCAACCAGAAGGTACCAGACAGAGATTTTATGGATTATTCACTATTGTACAATATATATATATATATATATATATATATATACACACACACATATATATATGTATATATATGTATGTATATATACACACATATATACATACATGTATATATATATTAAAACCCATATATATAACTTATAACCATATATATATATATATATATATATAAAACTTATTCTGAGATTTGAAGTAGTCCTCAATTAGAAAAATATTTTCCAGAAGGAAACCAGCAGCTCATGAAAAAGCCCTGATGATCTTTTTCTACTTCAAGTGTTAAATTGTGAATAGGGAGTAACTTTGTTGACACATCATCTGAAACATATAAATTTCTTAGGGGAGTCTGGGTGGCTCAGTCAGTTAAGCCACCTGACTTCAGCTCAGGTCATGATCTTTCAGTCTGAGTTCGAGCCCCGCGTTGGGCTCTGTGCTGACACCTCAGAGCCTGGAGCCTGCTTCAGATTCTGTGTCTCCCTCTCTCTCTGCCCCTTGCCTGCTCACGATCTGTCTGTCTCTGTCTCTCAAAAATAAATAAACATTACAAAAATTACTGAAACATTTAAATTTCTTAGAGTTAGAAACTAATATGTAGTAAAGGGCTAGTTCAGTAGTTGTTCTTTTTTTTTTTTTTAATAAAATAAATACCATTAGTGGAGAGTAGTTATTCCTGTTTATTGTCAAAGGATCAGGAATAGAATTTTGGTAAAAATGATGCTCCAAGCCGTCTTCTGTTTGAGGTCCCTTTTTATTTAATGCTGTCTGTTTCCTGTATAACTCATTCCACTGACCTAATAATCCTGACTGTGACTTTCATCTCAAGCTACAAGGGACATGAATAGCATTCTCTAAGGTTAACAATGAAGCCATTTCAAAACTGATGAGCTGTTTACATATGTGGGAAAGAAGCATCAATTCCTGCACAGCGTCAACACGAAAACCTCTGTCATCTGCCCAACCTGAGGTTCAGAATCAGCCCTGTCCAAAGCTGGATCAAAGCTTTTCCCTAAACTCTCTTGATAGCAAAAGGATAACATAGTCCCCAAGGCCACTCAGATTAAGAACCTCACTGGAAAAGAAAAAAAAAATGTTGTCAAATAATTGATGAAACTTGTGTGCACCAATTTCTGCCTAAGAAGGGTGAAACTTTAAAGTCTGCCACCATATTCAAGCTCAGTGATTCTCAGGGAAGCCCTGCTTCTAATCTTAGAAGAAACGGATCATAAGATTTTAGGGTAATAATCCATGGTGACAAAGCAATCGTCACGTTTCTTCCATGCTATTCTCATGTCTCAAAATATACTGTTATCAGTGGATGTCATGTTGCTCTGATAATGTGAACTAAGTGAGCCGCCTAATAAGCAAAACCAATTATAAATTGTTTCATTGATCAGTATAATGATCAGAACTGTGAAAAAAAAAAGGGGGGGCAAAAGTTTCCTGCTAACTTTGAAGTGAATTTTCAAAACCACAAGAAATTTAAATACATTTAGTGAACTTCTCAAGCTGTTTTTTGTGTCCTGTGAGTATAGGATTCATGTGTTTAAAATGCTCATCTCTTTATGAGACATGGCCTTTCTTTGAGATTCACTGATTAAAACAGAAGAAGCCCAGCTTTGAAACGCACACTTGCAGTGAACTGTGGTGAGGCTGGATGGTCTTTAGCATTTGATGGATAACCATTTTTCCAGAGGGTGAAAGACAGTGCACCACAGATGGTTACAATTGACAAGTCGGTAGTCAGGAAAACGGCAGATTTCAATGTAAAGAAAGAGTAACTAGGTTTTGAAAGCACATAATTAAAATTGCATTTCTAGCACTGTGATTAAATTAATATAAACTTAAGGTAAACATCATCATCGGACCTGGTCTTTGCATGGTCTTTGCTAAGGAAATCTGCCCTGAGAGCTTCATAAAATGGAAGATTCTTGTCTGAGCACCAGCACCTGTTTTCGGAGCATCTCTGGCTGATAAAGATTCTGTTTTCGTATAGCCACTATCGTAGCCCAGATGCATTAAAGCCAAAAATACGTGCTTCTTTAGACTGGGCATGAAGTATGTGGCGTTTGGTTTCATCTTTCTGTTTTGTGCTGTACCATCATTTGATGTGTTCCTTGTTTGTAGCTGCACAATATTGGACCGAGTACCATCAGTGACACTCTCCTGGAGGTGGGCTGGCCATTCTCTGCCCGGGATGAATTTCTCCTCTACATTTTTCATATTCAAACTCTCGGACCTCTGCAGTGTCAAACAAATCCTGACATCAACCCACTAGATATAAAGGTAGGAGCCTGGTCCAACTAAGCTGTTCTGCTTGTTTATTAGGGTAAGGAAAAAAAAAATTAAAACTGTAGCTTTTATTTTTTAAGGCAAAATAATTACAAGAGTAAGTTCTTTCAGTGATAATCTGTCCAGCCTTTTCTTTTCATTTTATGGCTAAAATGCCAGACCTAACTTAAACTGTCACTCCTAGAAAACTTACATTTCTCTTGGTTCTGTTGCTCATGGCGACCTGTCATTTAGTTAGTCTATTTGAATGTGTACCTTTTGCATATGGTTTGACTTGCAGCACAACCAAACCAAAATCATAAGTAGACATGTCGTGTTTTGGAGAATTCATACCAAATGCTATTTTTGGAGTCCTTTTGGTACATTGCCAAAAGATATAAGGATCTTTGCCAAAATGGGCTTCTCCAGATGTTGCCAATAGCAAGTAGTAAAATGCGATAATTTGCCAAAGGCCATCTCAGTGCCCTGAGAACCCCCAGACTGGAAATTTCTGGACCCCATTCTTCAGTGCAGCTTATAGAGAAGCCTAGAGCAGTGTTTTTCCAATTCTTAAGCATAGCCAATCACCTGGAGGTCTGTTTAGAGGCAGGGCCTGAGGGGGGCCTGAAACTCTGCCCCTCGGCAACCCCCACCTGACATCCATGCTGGGAGCTCAAATGTCCAAGGAGCTCATCTCATTCAGATTAAGATCCAAATCTGGCTTTTAAGTTTCTTCTGGGAAGAAAAGAACATAATTAGCATCAACGCTGGAGAATATCACATTTGAATGGAGGGGGAAAAAAACGTTTGTAACCCGATGTTATCCTCAAAAGAGAACTTCGTGTTAAGAATGAACATTGTCTAGTAGCTCAGGGAGACAGTGTCTCTGTTAGAAATGGCGCTTCATGAAATACTAACTCAACCATTTGGAACGCGGGTCTGCCTCTCCTCGAACAGGTGGTGCTGAGACGTGGCCAGTTATGAAAGGCTTTCTTCTTCAACCCAACGTGCCTTCTATTCCAAGAGAGGAAGAGTAAAAGGGGTTCAGTATTAAAGGATTTATAGGCAAAAAGTCTCCTTCTTCAAGGGGAAATAATAAATAAGGCCACTTGTATTCCACAAAATTATTTAAAATACTGCCTCCCTGAATTTTTTTTTTCCATTTCCTCTCTCTTGGCTCTTCATTGAGATGATTTTAATGTCTTCAAGGACAGTGGCTTACTATAAAGTAACATCTTCAAATGTTAATAATGTGTAACATCTAAGCAATTAAAGCTTTCACATTTCATGTGCTGTAGTTACTGGGTTCTCTACTTCAGTCGTGGATTCCTGGAGCACGTGATCATGGGGAAGGTTTCTAAACTCGTGAGTGTAATGTTTGGTTTATATATGACACTATTTATATATGTTTGTATATTTTATGTAACCTGTGTGATATGACCCATGTTGGTTATGAATTCTTTTTTCTTGCGATTTAACAATTATTCGCAGTGACTGGAACAATACCAATAGATAGTTTGCCTTCAGTGTTGACAGATTCGTGCACCTGCATTCCCTGCCACACAGATTTTCTTTAAAGTATAGCCTTTGATTAAAACTTTAAGGCTAGGGGGTGCCTGCTTGGCTCAGTCAGTTAAGCGTCTGACTCTTGATGTTGGCTCAGGTCATGATGTCACGCTTCGTGAGATCGAGCCCTGATTGGGGCTCGGGATCTTGGGATTCTCTCTCTCTCTCCCTCTGTCTCTCTCTCTCTGCTCCTTGCCCACTCAAGCATGCTCGCTCGCTCTCAAAATAAATAAATAAACATCTTTTAAAAACCTAAGGCTAGTAATTTTTTAAATGCAACTTAATTATGCTTTTATAAAACTCTCAATTTGTGGAAATTGAATATAAGAAGATTTGATTACAGGGTGAAGGAATAGCTCCCCAAAATAACAAATGATAACAATTCATGAATTCTTAAAATTCAGAATAATGAAAAACTTGAAGTGTTTTTAATTTCAGGTACTCCAAGTACCTTTACTTATATGTAGCATGTATAACCCGGACAGTCTAAAAGGGATTTTGTCAGTGAATAGATTTTAAAAATTAATTATCAGTAAATTTTATATCAGCAGCTATCAAAAGCTGAGAGTACCTGAAAGTTATTTTCTGCTTAAGATATTAAATAATTTCTTGGTGAAGTTGCTATAAACTTACTTGGCAATTTATTTCTTCCTAGATAATACAGAGCTAAACATTCTTTTCTCTGTCTTAAATATGAATTGAAATTAGCAAAGAACAAATTATTTATTAGATCTAGAATAGGTGTGGGAAACTTTTTTAACTTAGGTATCAATTTCAGATCCTTACATCAAAGTTAATTGCTATATTTTTAATATAGATATTTTAAAATAAATATACTTTTTTTAACTTAGTTCTTTAGGAAGCAGAGCAAGAGTGGGTGTAGCAAAAGGAACAGGCAGTCAAAATACATTCATCTAGGCAAAAATTAAATCCTAGTAATCAATAATCAATCTCATTTGCCCACCAAGGTAAAATTCCTTATGATTCGGTTCTATAATTTCTTTTTTTTTTTAAGTTTATTTATTTATTTTGAAAGAGACAGAGAGAGACAGAGAGCTTGAGCAGGGGAAGGGCAAAGACAGAGGGAGAGAGAGAATGCCAGGCAGGCTCCATGCTCAGTGCTGTGCCCAACTTGGGGCTCAATCTCAGGAACCTTGAGATCATGGCCTGAGCTAGAATCAAGAATAGGATGCTTGGGGCACCTGGGTAGCTCAGTCGGTTGAGCATCTGACTTTGGCTCAGATCGTGACCTCACGGCTCGAGAGTTCAAGCCCCGCATGGGGCTCTGGGCTGACAGCTCAGAGCCTGGAGCCTGCTTCGGATTCTGTGTCTCCCTCCCTCTCTGCCCCTCCCCCACTCGTGTTCTGTCTCTATCTCTCAAAAATAAACAAACATTAAAAAAAAAAAAGACTAGGATGCTTAACTGACTGAGCCACCCAGGTGCTCCTACAATTTCTTTATAAATAGAGCAATAATTAGTGAGTGCCTCCTAAAACATCTGCATCTACAAGCAGTTCATTTTCTCTAAGTTCTTCCTGAGGATACTGCAGTCCCCACTGGATAAGCCACCACAATATCCCAGGCCAGCCGTGGGTCTGTTAGAGGGAAAGCTCCCACAGCAACTTTCTCAAGTATCCTCTGGACGATTTTCAAGTTCCCCACCATGTTTGCCTCTCCAACCATTCAACTGATTTCCCCGCAGCAAAATCCCTTTCTCTCGGGGTCACAAACACCTTTTTGTCCACTTCCCCCTTCTGTATGTATTCTCATTTTTCCAACTTAACTACTGAAAGTAGCTCCCTTCTTCATTGCCTCTTTGCAGCTCCGACAAATGTCTCAGGAAATGTGCTGATGATAAAGAAGCTGTGCAGATTTCCTTAGAAGCATTTTCTAGGCCATCCGCTCCAAGTACCTACCACCACCAACTCTAAAACCTTTGCAATTCCCCAGATATCCCCTGCAGACGCTCTACAACATTTCAAAATAATTTCTCCTTTCTGCCTAATTAAATCTAATAGCATTTAATATAACTAATGTATTTAACACAATATGGCTTCTTTCTGCTTTTTTAAAAAAATTACTCCTATAGTAACCTCCTGGCTTTGTTTTTTATTGAAAATACATAGTTTTACTCATCAAAGCCATATTGTAGATAAAGTAAGGGTTTTTTTGTGGGCTGGCCTGAAAACTGAACCACCATTTAAAAGATTGCTTCTAAAGAGAAATGCATTCGGAGTGCCAAACACCTAGTCTAAAATCATCTGAAATATAACCCATCTGTAAATTGAACATGCATTCCAAATATGAGTCTCCTCACATAAACCTCAAAGTCTGATAAGGTCTGAACAGAATTCAGTCTTCCAAACAGTGACCGGTACAGTTTCATTATCCCACCAAGTGGCCCAAATGTCCCCAAAGTTTGAGGAGCAGTCTGCCTTTGAAAGTCACCACCACGATCATGGGAGACAAGGGGCAGAAGTTCTCACCCGCACTCATTGCCCAAATACAGAGCATCAGTGACTAAGTTTGGGGGGTGTGGGGTGCAGGCAAGGACACACTCAAATGCCTCTAGAAGTTTGTGAGTTGTTTTTTAAATACTTGCCTCATATCAGGCTTTGTGGGGATTCGCTTAGTCTGCTTTGTTGATGCTGTTCAAACACCCAAGTGTGAAGGTAAATGAGAGTGTGTGCAGGTGATGGAGTTCAGGAAAAGTGAGTCAGCCACACAACCCAGCACAGGGGGACCAAAGGGTGGGGCAGCACCTGGGGTACATTCACTCCTGCTTTCACTTCTGCCACCCAGTGAAATGGTTGCTGTGTTTTGTTTTCTGTTCTTCCCATGATGGTTTCACTTCATCAAGTTCATCTCTCTGTCTTCTAAGGGCTTAGGGGCGTAAGAAGATGGCCATGAAGGTTCTGCCTCCAGGCTTCAGAGACAGGATTTTTTTTTTTAATTTTGTTTTAATGTTTATTTATTTATTTTTGAGAGAGAGAGCACGAGCAGGGGAGGAGCAGAGAGAGAGGGAGACAGAATCCAAAACAGGCTCCAGGCTCCAAGCAGTCAGCACAGAGCCCGATGCAGGGGCTCGAGCTCATGGACCGTGAGATCATGACCCGAGCTGAAGTCGGACGCTTAACCGACTGAGCCACCCAGGCGCCCCCAGAGACAGGATTTTAACGCAGCAATCTTTTCACGTTGTACCATCTAAAACATTATGAAAGATTCAACTGTCTGCAGCATTCCCAACCAATCCATTACATCTAATTCATTCCAGATCCTTCTTGAAATAAATTTTTACAGTTGGATACAGCATTTCTCAACCATTCTAAAGGCAGTCAAAGAATGATTTCAAACTATCCGTTATCTTATTTTGGTGAACTTTATCCTGGGGTTTGAGGAGTCCTCCAGACAAGCTATGATCTCTTGATAAGATGTAGCTGAAAAAGCAAACGTTATTTAGGAACCAAAGTTGCATAAAGAGTAAAGGATGTTTTTTGAAGTTGGCAAGGTTTCGTCACCAACAGCCAAGTATGAGAACTGGACAAAAGGGCTGCGCAATGTCAGACTGTACCCCGGGGAGGCGGGGGACAAGCGAGGTGCCGGAATTCAACCTGCACGGAGATCAGGGCACCACGTTCTGGGCCCCAGCGCAAGAAAGAAGCCAGAGGCACAAACGATCGGACAGAGGCTGGGCTAGGGTGACGGCAACAAGAGAGAAAGCCACTGTTGCCCAAAGAACGGACCTTGGAGCCTGGAAGGCAGAAGGTTACAACTGTCTGGAACCAGATCATTCTCACAGGAAGCCCGAATTACAACCAGATAGTACAAACGTGGACACAGAAACACAGAGGCCGTTTGCCAAGGATTAGAGCTCTACAACTAGTTGTTGGTTTTTCTATTTCTTTTTTTTTTTAATCCGTGAGCACACAGACTGTGGCTTGGCTTGGCAAATTTGCAGTTGTGTCTTACACTTAAGAGAATTTTTTCCTTCATTACTGCCTCCATTTACTTACTGCTTCTTATTAATTCAGAATGCAGGAACACTGGTTACAGCTCCCAACCCACTTGTGTTCTCTCCTCTCTCTCTCATGTTCCCCTTGATAGAATTGTTTCATTCACTTCTTAAAATTTTTTTAATGTTTATTTTTTGAGAGAGAGAGAGATTGAGCAGGGCAGGAGCAGAGGAGAAAGGGAGACAGAGGATCAGAAGTGGGCTCTGAGCTGTCAGCACAGAGCCCGATGTGAGGTTCAAACTCACAAATATGAGATCATGACCTGAGCCAAAGTCGGACACTTAACCAACTGAGCCACCCAGGTGCCCCACCTTTTATTTTTAACAGTGCCTATAGGTCCGATTTTCAGCCACCAAAGGGAATACACTCTCCAGGGTCAATTTCTCTTTGCCTTATCTTCTCTCTCTCTTTTTCAAATGCTTACTTACTTTTGAGAGAGCACAAGTGGGGGAGGGACAGAGAGAGAGGGACAGAGGATCCAAAACGGGCTCTGCACTAACAGGCTGACAGCAGTGAGCCTGATGCGGGGCTGGAACTCAGGAACGGCAAGATCAAGACATGAGCTGAGGTCAGATGCTCAACCGACCAAGCCACCCAGGTGCCCCTGCCTTATCTTCTCTTTAAGATGGTCTTCAGGTCCTCCTGTAAATTTTAAAATGCAAAAACATGTCCCACAACTAAGAAAAGCTTCAAAATCGCCAATGGAGTGAATTGATTCTTTTAGTCATTCTTCGCATGAACTTTTCAGAATGTTTTAAAAAAAAAAAGTGGATTTTTTTTCCTCTCCTGACAAATCCTTAACATTTATGTCTTAAGGAAAATTACATGGTAGACTGACCTCCATGGTCTGTCCCTACTTCGACTTAATTGTAGACGAAGAGTTATATGAAAGAAAGTCCACCATCTTTTGTGAACTAGGACTACCTGAGGTGCAAAGACAAATCACAAACAAGAAGACGAGAGCACGCGTTGTGTTTGTTTGGGTTCAAAGAGCCCTTAATCTTATCTCACCCAACTGTGTTCTTCAAAAGCTGCATTTCCAGCTGTCTTGCGCAATCCAGCCATCCAGTATCCCTTTAATTCATAAATTTAAACGTAGCCCAGAGTGAAGAGCTTGGTGAAGAGTCATGAAAATAGAAAACTCCTGTTGGAGTCAAAATCTGAGTAGCAGCTGGGGGGAAAGAACCGTATTTACTAACAATCGTTTCCTTATTACAGAAAGGAGCAATTTTCACATTTGTTCTGAAGAAGATACTTGAGTGTTTGCCACCAGCTGCTCGGAGCACTTAAGAAATTGTATTCTGCAGCGAACGTCTGCCTAACAGGGGTGCTAAGAGGCCCTCGCCGCTAAGGATTTCAGATTAAGGAAACACGTGAGCTGTGGCTTCACAATCGATTGTGAAACAGGCTCCAAAAGTTCATCTAGAAAATAGGCTGTACCTGTTGTTTACATTTCTTGGATAACTTCTCCCTTGTTTTTTTTGTTTTTTTGGTTTTTTTTTTTTTTGGTTTTGGTTCGTTTTGTGTTTTGGGTTTTTGTTTTGTATCTTGAAACAATTTCTGGAATGCCACTTCAGAACACTGGTTTGGAAGTCACTGGAAGACATTCTCAGTGTGGTGTTTAGGAGGGACATTCCTCTATCTGTAAAACAATATCACTAAAAGAACGAAGCATGTTTTACCAGCCCCTGCTGTGGGTCTCGTTCATTCTCTGGCTCAGAGTAAGTCCTGTGTTTTGCTGAGAGACCACTCCTAAGTATTTGTAAGTGATGACGCACCAGGGGCCACCACAAACGTGTTATTTATCTGTGCACAAGCTGCATCTGATGCAACCACACAGGAAGCTGAAGAGTTTTCTTCTCTATGGGCTATTATTTTACTGCTACTGCGACCGCTACAGGAATAATACGCAGCGCGATATTAATTGTAGTCACTATGCTCTACATTCCACCCCTAGGACTTGTTTATTTTATAACTGCGAGTTTGTACTTTTTGACCACTTTCACCCATTTCACCCCCCCTCCCCAGTCCCCCAACTGTGCAATCACCAACCTGTTCTCTGTATCTATGAGTTAGAGGTTTAGTTTGGGTTTGGGGGGATTTGGGGTGGTCTTTTTTTTTTTTTAGATTCCACATGATATTTATCTTTCTTTGTCTTAGTTCACTTAACATAATGCCCATGAGGTCATCCATGTTTTCGCAAATGGCAGGATTTTCTTCTTTTTTTTAATGTTTGGATAATATTTGTGTGTGTGTGTGTGTGTGTACCCCACATCTTTATTCATTCATCTCCAATGGACACTTAGGTTGCTTCCATATCTTGGCTACTATAAGTAGTGCTTCAGTGACCATGGAGGTGCATAGATCTTTTCAAGCTCGTGTTTTCCCTTTCTTTGGATGAATACCCAGAGGGGAACTGCTAGATGATGTGTCCATACTTTCTTATGTGACAAACTTAATGACTCCTTTTAGTCCTAATTCTTTACTTGGCTGCAGGATTGGACATCCTCAGTCACTCTTTATTTTTGCAGCTTCCTTTTCCTTGGGCTTCCCTAGATCCATACTTTCTTGGATTGTCTCTTACATCCAATTTCCCCCATCTTACTTTTCCTCCCTGGATCTTCTTCCTCTCCCTGTTTCCTGATATTTCCTTCGATGTTATATGTAACCCTATCCTTATTATTTTACATCTTCTCATTGGGCAACTCATCAGCAGTTACTATACAGCTTGATGGGTACTGATGGGGGAGTGGAGCCATCATGTGGGATATCAAACAGGGGCTTGGGAATTAGCCTGGTGCACATCAGGAGTGGATGGAGGTTCTGTGCATCCTGTGCAAAGCAGGACGTGAAGGGCTCTTGGTTAAGAAATGAGGCTGGAGAAGTAGGCTATGCATGGCATACTAAGGAGTCTGGACTCTACCTGTTTATCCACTAGATTTTTCTAGGTTCTTACGACACACTGAGCACTCTCATTTCATCTTTTGTGGTGCATCCTACATCTGCAATATAAGAATATCTTTTTTCATCCCATAGAAATAAGCATACTATTATTTTTCCTGGGACTAGAAAGGAAAACATGTGTTTGGGGAACCTAGGGAGACAGAAAATTAAGGTTCTATATTCAGTTGGTTTAAAATGAAGAGTTTTAATAGGATATTGTGTGAGATTTATTGGAACTTTAAAAATATTTATTCAGCTATCAGATGTACCCAGCATGGAGCCTCAGATAAAAATCATAAGTTCTAGAACACTCACAAAACAAACTCAGGGCTAAAAACAAGCTCCCTCACAGCACAGTGTTCATCTGGCATGCTTTGGAAAAGTCGTTTTTATTAGAACACGATTCACTCCTGAGGGAGAATGTTTTACAACTGTAGGAGTGTGGGGCTCAGACATGCCAAAGTTGGGTCCCTGACCACATCACGCTGTTTCCCTATGGCCATCGCCTCACTTTCCTACCACCTCAGGATCCGTCTCACCACACAGAAGGTTCCTGAGTTTCACCAGTCCCAGTATACAATGAGAGTAAAGTAACAAGTAAATGACTCCTACTTGAAAAGTCACCCCCTAATAGGGAAATCACTTCTGCTAAAATCGGACCCTTACGAGATAAATTTTCCAGGAATGCATTCCCCATCCTTCAGGAGTTCCTATCGTTGGAGAATGGGAAGCCTTGGTCCTTGTCAGCACAGTTCATTTTGCTGTTGAACATGCTGCTGGTAAATCAGGACAGGTCTGACTTCTCATGTGACTCATGGCCAGTTGAGGGGGAAAAATGCCTCAAGTTCAAGGCTGATGGAAAGGAGGCAAGCATTTATAAGACTGACATGCCATCTCTTGCTTTCTGTTTGCAGCCCGCCACCCCCCCAGAGGACACCCCCGAGCTGAGCGCCTTTCTGCGGAACTCGACCATCCCTCATCTTGTCAGGAAGAGAGACGTGCGTGTGCCAGAGCCCCATAGACAGAGCCCCGCAAAAATCCTCGTGAGTTGTCTCAGTGCGCGCACATGGGAGAGGAAAGGGTGGATAGGACAGAACTCCCAAACACAGATGGTTTTAACTTCAACTATAGTTTCTCCTTGTCAGTCAGTGCTCAGGTAGGCCCACCATGTCTTGGCCCTACACGAAGTGAGCCATGAAAGTGACGTTTCCATGGGGACAAAGGAGTATTTGCATTATAGTGTTTTCACTCTTCTCCACCTGCCATGCAGACCATGTTAGAGAAATAATGATGAGAACGTAAACCATGGCGGGGAATGCATTTGCAGAACACAAAGCTCTCTCTGTGAGCCTGTCCCCAGACACTGAGCACAAGAGTGCGAAAGAAGCTGTGGGCAGCGGGTCCTGGGAGGTCAGACGTGCCCCTACATCTCACGCTCCTCTGCTCGTCCAGAAGAGATGAGAAGGGGGCCTTCTGATTTCCTGGGCCAAAATCCTACAGAGTCTTAGCACTGGGGGATGTCAGAGATCCGTCCTGAGCTTAGTCAGCCCTTTGCAAAACTGGAAGAGTGCTCAAGAGTCAGTTTCTGTTCAGTTCTCTCACTCCTTCCAAGGTCAATGTTAATACCACCAACCTCTACACTTAAAAGAGGCTAAAATGTGGGACACCTGGGTGGCTCAGTCAGTTCAGCGTCTGACTCTTGATTTTGGCTCAGGTCATGATCTCACAGTTTTAAGTTCGAGCCCTGTGTCAGGCTCTGTGCTGACAGCACGGAGCCTACTTGGGGTTCTCTCTCTCCCCTTTCTCTTTGCCCCTCCCCTGCCCTTGTGCTCTCTCTCTCTCTCACTTTCTCTCTCAAAATAAATAAAAACATTTTTTAAAAAGGCTAAACAATTTTTTAATGTTTGTCTTGAACATGTTCTAACATTCATAAAAAGTTTCAAATGCAGAGATGGACAGAAAAATACAACAAGCAAGTCTGACTTATTCAGTTAAACTGAAATCAGGGGAAGAATGTTTATTATAATAGAAGTACCTGAAGTAACCTGGCCAAAAGTCATTGGCAGATTTTTTTTCAAGTCTTTAAAATTTTTAAGTCATACACACACACACACACACACACACACACACATATATACAGTATATATACATATATATATATATATACACACACATATATTCATTTATTTTTGAGCAACAGAGAGAGAAAACACAAGTGGGGGAGGTGCAGGGAGAGAGGGGGACAGAGGATCCAAAGCGGGCTCTGCACTGATAGCAGAGAACCCGACGTGGACGTGGGGCTCAAACTCAGGAACCACGAGGTCATGACCTGAGCTAAGGTCAGATGCTCAACCGACTGAGCCACCCAGGTGCCCCCGAGTCCCTATAAATTTTTATGGCATGGTCATGTTTTTCAAAACCCGAGAGTAGGGAAATTGATACGCTCTTCAGCTTAGGATAAAATAATACAATTTTGCATATTATTATTTTAGGGAAGCTTCCAGGAGGGACAAAAGAACAGAAAACAATGATTTAAGTCCTGGGGATGTGACATACAGAATGGTGGCTACAGCTAATAATATTGCATTGCATACTGGACACTTGCTAAGAGAGGAGATCTTAAAAGTTATCATTAAAAAAACTGTAACTATCTGTGAGGATGGATATTAACTAGACTTATTGTGGCAATCATTTCACAATATATACAAATACCAAATCATTTTGTTGTACGCCTGAAACTAATACATTATGTGTATTATGCCTCAATAAAATTAATCAATTATACCCTGAAACTAATACATTATGTGTATTATGCCTCAATAAAATTAATCAAGTATACCTTAATAAAAAAATTTATAATTTAATTTTTAAAAAAGAAAAACAACGATTGGCATCTACAGAGTTCTAATTTGCACTACCAGTGCGAACACCCTCTGGAGAACCAGTGCCCAGACCTATATGGGAACCAACAATTTAGAAAAATCAACTTCCGTTATAGTGTATGTCTCATGAGTTCACAGAGACAGTAGGGATCAGTAACTAAAATTCTCTTGAAAATTATATGCACTTCTGTTGTAGGGTTAGGTTTTCTCCCCCCCCCTCCTGTTCTTTCTCATTAAGGATTTTTAAGGCAAGATGATTTTTAATTTCTGAATATCATTGAAACTTATTACTTGCAGATGACAGCAAGGCAGTTTTTGATTTCCATGTCTGACCTTATGAACTCATGCTTTATTCTCTTTCTCTCTTATTGGTTTGAAAATTGCAAATCCTCTGCCTCCCCATGTCCTCAAGTCAAAACAGTCCTGGATAGAAAGTGATTATACAAAGTTTATTCTAAAATCAAAAGTTAAATAAGACCTCCTATGGTTTTTGTTTAGTTAAAAACAACTTACTGAATCCCATTTCTGATTAGGAATTTGAAAGTGCAAAATGCCAACATCCTGTGTTGGGATCATAATTTCCACTTTGCATAGGAAAAATTTGTATCCGTTAGCACTGAAATATAATTTCTCCTCCGCCTAAGAATGTCCTTGCCTTTCTCATCCTGGGCCCCTGCTGCTCTTGTAGTGACCACCCCATCTCCTCATCTCCAGGCTTTCTTCTTGTCCTTTCCCTACTCAGCTTACAGAAACCTTATCTTTCAAACCTTCTTCTGCATAGGACACTATTAACCGCTTCCTGCAACAATTGCATCCCTTGGCCTCCCCCAAAAACCTCCCCTGGTTCTCTTCTAGCCTGTTGGCCTGCGTCGTCTTGGAATTGTTCTTGGGCTTCTTATCCACCCCTGTACCTCTGCATTCCATCCTTGGGCCCCACCCCTCCCCCACCAACTTCACTCTTTAAGAGAAATGTTTTGCAAGATCATAACTCCAGTCATACCCACGTGCCTCCTGCCATCTTAGCCATCCCTGCTGCACTCTGGACCCTAGGGGTGCAGCGTACATGTTCATCTGAATGTCTAATAGCCACGCCAGTCCCAACATATCCAAAACCCTGTCTCCATGATCCCCAGAACGTGCTTCTTTAGAATTCCCCACCTCAGTAATGCCGGTGCCCATCCACTCAGTTCCCCAAGCCAAAAGGGCTCCCCCCAATCCTCCCTCTTCTTCAAGATCTCCAATTTGTCACCAACTATCCCGTTCTGCTTCCTGAGCTGCCCTTAACTTTGTCTTCCTCTCTCCATCCCCATAGCGTTGGTTCAGGGCCTCCTTGCCTCCCACTTGGACTCTTGCAACAAGCCCTTATCACCCTCCTTGCTTCCTGCTCTCCTCCCGCCATTCTTGCCTCACGTACCACCTGCCCCTAAAACACACACCCAATCATAACTCTTGCTTAAATGGGATCTTCTGAATACAATTCCTTGGCTCAAACAGGAAAATTCTTTACCACCTAGACTTTCTCTCATTCCTATCTCATTTCCACCTGTCCACCCTGCCCCAAATACCCTTCTCTCCTCTTTTCTGAACGCGCGCTGGTCTTGTCCTCATCTGCCTAGCTCACTCTTTCTCGCCCTTCAAGGTTCATTCTGAGCACCACCGTCTCCAGAATCCTCCAACAGAGCTAGCTCACCAGGATCAACAGCTCCAGGGATTTATAAGAATCACCTCCTTCCCACTCCCCTCCTCTGCCTCCAGAGGGTGGGATTGGAGATACACAGCTTGTCAGTAATGGAGCGCAGGTAAACATGCAGGTCCTCACAGGTGACAGGGACTGCAGGACTCCTGCTCCTGCTGGAGGCACAAAACCCCAAACACCTCAGCACCCAGCCCAAGTAGAACAAAAATCCCAGCCACCTCAATTTGGAAATAGCATGTAGAAATTTGGCCTTCCCAGAATTTACCAGATACACATTACTGACTGCTTTGCTTTTAGAGAATTCTGAGATTCTTGAAAAAGATTTTCATGGCAACATGTACCTCTGTGGCTTATCCATTACTTAAAGTGAAATGCCTCCGTTAAATCCTGCACATAATGTCCAATAAACTGATGTTTATTGAGCATCTATAGGCCAGTGCCCAGTGCCTGAGACATGAGAAATAGAGTATAGCCTATGCATTAAATTAAAATCAGCAGGGGAGTACAATTCAAGAAGTATCATCCTACACATGGGTACACAGAAAATGGAGGTGAGTTGTCCATTTATTTCCATACTGGATCCAATCAGAAAATATGATTTGACAGGTAGAATGTCATCAGTTTAATGAATACTTCCCAGAAAGATGCATCTCATATAGGAAAAGTTACCCATTATAAATTGGCAAACCTAGAAACTAGTTTAAAAATAGCTTAATGGATGGAATCTGCAAGATTCTGCTTTATAAGCAGGAAGTAATTTAGGGAGAAGAATGTTATAGAGATATGCTTGTCCATGCGTTGCTAACACTGAGTCTTTGAGATAATCTAGACACAGGGAGCTTTGTCTGAAGCCATTTCAGGGCTTGCTTAGTTTAGGGTCAGGTGTTGTAAATGTCTATAAGAAATGTCTTCCCAAGTTCTGAGAAAATGAAAACAGTCCAATCACTGCTGCAGGAAGATTGTTTTAAGTTCTTAGGGGCAAAAAAAAAGCTTAAATTTTATTACCAGTAAAACTGATGCATCATTACTACCAAGCTGTTTCACTGAGTTGTTTGTTATTTAAATGAGTAATTTATGGATTAGGCGGTGACTTCTGAGAAAATGCAACGTAGATAAACCGACTTCAATGCTGATTTTCTACCACAATTTAAAGACATCGCTGTTGTGTTTTTTGCAGAATTGTACAAATATCGAGTGCTTACAAATCTCCTGCGTGGTGGGGCGACTAGAAGGAGGAGAAAGCGCCGTCCTAAAAGTCAGATCACGGTTATGGGCCAAGACCTTCCTCCAGGTAACAACACTGACTCATATGCACACACCCTGCAGGGAACCTCTTCTCAAAAGCTCAGCAGGAAGCTTTTCTAGAAAGGATTTTTAAATGTTGTCAT
Organism: Acinonyx jubatus; assembly: GCF_027475565.1. NCBI lineage: Eukaryota > Metazoa > Chordata > Mammalia > Carnivora > Felidae > Acinonyx > Acinonyx jubatus. The sequence continues at coordinate 14,102,601 of NC_069387.1, read as the reverse complement.
TTTAAAATTTAAAACAAATTGAATTTTTTTCATTTGAAAATTTTGATTTAATTTTTAACTTAAAATTTTTATGAATATTTTTAAGTGTTTCAATTTTAAAACATTTTTAAGAGAAGTGTCTATGAAGGAGTTGAGCCGGTATCAGCCGGTCGTCTTTCCCATCAGCTGAAGACATTATTTTTTCCAGCTTTATTGAGATATTGTTGACATACAATGTATGTAAATTTCAGGTGTACAAGGTGATGATTTGATACACGTATACGTTTGGGAATGACTACGACACTGAAGTTAGTTAATACCTCCAACCCCTCACGTAATTACCTTGGCATGTTTGTGGAGGGCAGGTGGTTAACTTTTAAGATCTACTCTCTTAACAGCTCTCAAGAACACAAGACCGTATTGTTAATTATACATCAGATCCTCAGAACTTATTCATCTTATCACTGGTAGTTTGTACCGTTTGACCAACTTGGCCCCAATTACCCCACCCAGCCCCTGGCGACCACCAATCTGCTCTACTCTATTTCTGAGTTCTGCTTTTTTAGGTTTCACATGGAAGTGATTTCACACAGTATTTGCCTTTCTTTGTCTACCTTATTTCACTTAGCATAATGTCCTCCAAGTCCAGCCACGTTGTCACAAAAGACAGGACTTCCTTTTTATGGCTCAGTAATATTCCTTCACCAGCTCTGAGGTGAAGACCATTTAAATACCCTGTGTCCCTAAGACCTTTAGACAGTAACTCAGATTCAAATAAATCTCTTTAGCTCACCTCTTTATACCCAGTGCCCAGCACACAGTAGTTCTTCAGTAAATATTAGCCAGTAGGATGATGGTGAGTGTAAGAGCACAGTGCAAGCCACAGGCCCAGGAGGGTCAAAATAGAACCCAATTAAGAAGGGAGAAGGGAGATTGCCCTAGAAAGTTGCAGTTGTTTAGTGTTCCTATAGTCTGGGTTCCAGCCAGGAGGCATCTCGGTGAAGAGACACATATGTGTGATTCATAGATTCTTCTTCGCTGCTTCGGCCTCTCTGTACTGTGGCATCCCACACTGCTGCAGATAATTCTGCTGGTTGTGTGCATTGTCAAGGTTTTAAATCTCTTTTATACTAAGCAGATTAATTTCTCCGTTTGGAAAGAGCTGTTTATTTAAATGAGACTACTTTGTTTGTGACCTTGTTGTTTAGAAAGGATTTAGAAAGGGGGAAATGAGCTAAAATAAAAACCCCACCAAGTCTATACGTTCTTGCTCATATTTTAACTACTAAAAAATTCATTTGGTTCATTGTGCATAGAAAATCAAATGGTAGGATCCTGTTGAGTGTAGCTATTAAAATATAGAATTTCATACCTCGGGATTTTCACATTTTCTGTGATTGAAAATACCTCCATAGTCTCATAAATCTTATTTAATTTAAATAAAAAGAAGATAAATAGAAAGTTAAAGGTATTTTTTAAAAGGTTGTGAAGTTTTTGTTTTTTAACTTAAGGCAGGATTTCTTTTTTTTTTTAATGTTTATTTATTTTTGAGAGAGAGAGAGACAGACCACTGGTTGGGGAGGGATAGAGAGAGAGGGAGACAGAATCTGAAGCAGGCTCCAGGCTCCGAGCTGTCAGCACAGAGCCCGACACAGGGCTCGAACTCCCAAACGGTGAGATCATGACCTGAGCTGAAGTTGGACGCTCAACCGACTGAGCCACCAAGGCGCCCCCCTAAGGCAGGATTTCTTAATCTCAGCATTAATATCTTGGATAATTCATTGTTGTGGGGGGCCCTGGCCTGTGCATTATAGGATGCTTAGAAGCATCCCTGGCCCCTACCCACTAGATGCCAGTAGCAACCCACACCCCACTTGTGACCACCAACAATGTCTCCAGACATTGGCAATAGCCCCTGGGGGCAAAATCACCCCAGTTTTGAATGCCTAAACCAAGGAGAAGTGCAGTACCCAATTTATTTGATTTTTTTAAGCTAAACCATTATTTATCCATTCACTCAACAAATATCATGGAGTACCAACTATGCACCAGGCACTGCTTTCTAGTAGCATGTATTTTCCATCAGTTTGCTCATGGTCCCTGTACTTTGGGGCTGTTACTTCTGATCTCAGCGTTGAGGAGTTGAGAGGAGGAGTCTTGCTGAATTCCCAAGCCCATGCGCTCTCAATGATGACCATCCATCCCTTCTGTTACTTTGGGTATCATCACATCCTACTGAAATAAGGGAGAATAACTTCAGTGGAGCAGGACTAAAATCAATACAACACCACAGTCAAGGGAAACATGATTGTTTTCGATGTCATGTGTCAGTTCTGTGATGTTAATCTATTCCAGCAGGAGGACTTCAGAGGGAAAGTTGCATCTTGGGGCTGGGCTCCCAGGTAGGTCAGTAGGTTAAGTGTCCAACTTCGGCTCAGGTCACAATCTCACAGTTCATGGGTTTGAGCCCCGCATCAGGCTCTGTGCTGACAGCTCAGAACCTGGAACCTGCTTAAGATTCTGTGTCTCCCTCTCTCTCTCTGACCCTCCCCTGCTCACACACACACACACACACACACTCTCTCTCTCTCTCTCTTTCAAAAATAAACATTAAAAAAAAAAAGAAAATTCCATCTTCATTTTCCTGTTAAGGATGACCCAGTAAGTCTGGAAGAAGTCAATACCAATTGAGGAAGTTTGCAAACTATAAATATTTAGCACAAGCAGAGTCAAACCAGAACAATCTGCAGGGACGTTCTAAAGTCCTATCGGAACAAAGTACCACTTTGATACCAGATACCAGAGAGAGTGGCCCAAGTCACCAGCATTTACCCTCAGCCATAGCCCAAATTTCGGTACCCACCGCCCCCCCCACCCCCGCCCCAGTTTCTGCTTATTCCTGTCTTGGAATGTGACTGCCAAAGAGGAGTGTTTTATTGCAATCTCTATCTCCCTCCCTCCCTCCCTTCCTCCCTCCCTCCCCACCCTCCCAAAGAATATACTATATACTGGAGGTCATGCAGTCCAGAAGGAGGTAAACATTTTCTGCCTTCCTAATCCAAACTACAATGTTTACAATTCTTGCATGACATGATTTGCTGCATTGTGTTTGTTTCTGTCCACTTGGTGAACGTGCAAACTGGTCAGAAAAAGATTTTATTTAGGTTAATCCTGAATGACACCCTGTCCTGTGACTGTGGCTTAAAACAATCCTTCACAGTGTAAGATTTTACCAGTAAAATCTTTGTCGTCTCACAAGGCTTTGTTTCTGGTAAATGTTGAGAACTTACACAGGGGCTGTGTGGTCAAAAACAATTCTTGAGAAGGAATTAAGCAGTGGTAAGGTGGGAAGGAAAGAACTCATGATGTTACTAGCCACACTCTGTATTTAACCAGTTCAAAAGCCTCACTGTCCGTTTGTTACCAACTAGAGGACTTTTATTAGTACCAAGACCATAAGCAAATCATTGTGCACAAGTGAATAACAGAGGCAGCTAGTGAGCTGAAAACCAGGGTATAAATGACGCAGCCATAACAGGAATAGGGCATTTTCTGAGGATTAATCGCTAGCTGGGACAGGTTGAAGGTCTGAGATATTGTCGAGGGATATTAACTCCAGCTGCTTTTTCAATCCTATTGCAGCTACATGAATAGATTGCTATATGGAAGAAGAGATTTTTTGTTTTGTTTTGTTTTTTGAAGGCAATAGCAGGGGAGAGGGGGAAGAAGAGGCAGGGGGCAGGGGAGAGAAAGAGAGAGAGAGAGAGAGAGAGAGAGAGAGAGAGAGATTGTGCAGAGCCCGATGTGGGGCTCCATCCCATGACTGTGAGATAGTGACCTGAGCCGAAATCAAGAGTCAGACGCTTAAGCAAGAGCCACCCAGACGCCCCATGATTTATTTTAATAATAAGAATAATGGGGGCGCCTGGGTGGCTCAGTTGGTTGAGCCACCGACTTCGGCTCAGGTCATGATCTCACCGTTTGGGAGCTCGAGCCCCTCGTCAGGCTCTGTGCTGACAGCTCAGAGCCTGGAGCCTGCTTCTGATTCTGTGTCTCCCTCTCTCGCTGCCCCTCCCCCACTCGTGCTCTCTGTCTCAGAAATAAATAAACATTAAAAAAATTTTTAATAACAAGAATAATGTAGTTATGTAAAGACCATGGCTGAAAGCATTCACCTTTAAACATGGAATGAATCTGCTCCCAACTATTGTTCACGAATTAAATACTTACCTGCACCATGCCTTTGACCTGCGTCCACAAGAGGAGTGAATCTTTGGTGCGCCTAGCTGATCGAAGCCTAATAGCTGACGTTTCTCATTCCTTAGTGCTCCAGAGCATCTTAGAAAAATGGGCAAAAATACATTTTCCTACTGAAAAGAGTGGCAGAAACCTTGTTTTGGAGAATAAAGAGTAGATCAGGGGCGCCTGGGTGGCTCAGTCAGTTGAGCGTCCAACTCTTGATTTCAGCTCAGGTCATGATCCCAGAGTTGTGGAATCCAGCCCCACACTGGGCTCCACGCTGAGTGTGGAGCCTGCTTAAGGTTCTCTGTCTCTCCCTGTGCCCCTCTTCCCTGCTCACAATCTCTCTCACAAAAAGAAAGATAAAAAAATTAAAAAATCACCAAGTGCACACAAAATTTTATTAGCCAGGTTTTCCACATTAAAGAAATTTTTTTAACTTTTATTTATTTTTAAGACAGACAGAGACAGAGCACAAGCAGGGGAGGGACAGAGAGAGAGGGAGTCACAGAATCTGAAGAAGCCTCCAGGCTCTGAGCTGTCAGCACAGAGCAGGAAGCAGGGTTCCAACTCACAGGCTGTGAAATCATGACCTGAGCCGAAGTCAGACACTCAACCAACTGAGCCACCCAGGTGCCCCAAGGTTTTCCACGTTTTAAAAAACACCTCTCACATAAACAAACAAAAAATCCAGCTTTCGGGTAAAATGGAAAAGCCAGGAGACAGCAGCCACCAAAAACAGAATTTCTTCCAAATGAATAAAGTTACTTATCCTGGAATGTTAGGGTAGAAACAAAGAAAAAGTCAAAGATAGAGTGACTTCAAGTATTTAAAAGTTTTGCATGGTCTAGCCTATGCTTATTCTCTAGAGGAAATGGGGTTTATTGAAGGGAGGGAAAAAATTCAGCCACAGGGGGGAAAAAAAAAAGAACTTTGTAAAAAAAAATGTAAACAAAATTATTACAATCCAACCTGATGGACTGGCCGCAAGCAACCCAACACTGGATTATAGGTGGGGAAGTGCTCGTGAATGTTTAATAAACTGCTCTGGGGGAGCGGGAGAAAAGCTCCAATATGTAGCATTTGCTGATTCCCATGGTGTAAATATTCCCACCATGGCCGATTTCAAGCTGCCAACACGATGTCACCAAATACGGAAGTGGGAGGTGAGGCTCCTGTACACCATCATGTAGTATTTCCACTCCCAGGTCCAATAGACCTAAATAATATCCAGAGCACAGATACCAGTAAAATATAATAAAATAATTAAGAAATAGTGAGCTTTGAGTGTGTATTACCTTTTTAAAAATATAATTTTCTGAAGGTTATGTATATTTAAACTTTAATAATGGTTCTGTTTAACTAGTGATACTCAAAACTGCTGAAATTTTAACACTCTGCTCTCAAGAGCCTTGCAAGCCAATTACAGCCCAAGACTGGATAGCTGTAATCACTGTCTCAAGTTAAATGGAGGAGAACCACAGAGGCTTACATTCTCAAAACGGCTCTCCTTGACTTGCTCTTAAATATTTTCCTTTGGCTTTAATCAACAGTTAATGTGAGAACCAATTAAACAAACAGACAAAAACTTATGCTGAAAAGTTCTCTCAAAAACGCTATGGCTCTAAGTCTGTGGTTCTTAACCAAAGGGATTTTGCTTCCCAGGGACATTGGCAATAATTACAGATATTTTTGGTTATCACACCTGGGGTTGAGGTGCTACTGGCATCTAGTGGGTAAAGACCACAGCTGCTGCTATACATCCTGCAGTGTTCAGGACAGTCCCGCGTTCAACCCAAATCCTAACAGTACGGAGACTGAGAGAGCCTTCCCGGGTCTTCTGATAAGATGAAATGTGATCAATTCCTTTATAATTTAGTACCAGTCTCTCTCCTAAAACGGTTCCCTCTATCATATAATGAGTTTTGTAACTCACTATACCTGCCTTTTGTTCTTCACTCGCAGCAACTGTAGTAATCCTCGTGCTGACTCCTTTTAGGGACTCTGATGTTCTGCTTTTATTCTAACATCATTGTACCAAGTCTTTTGTTAATAAGCCAAATTCTTTTTAGAACTAAGAAGAGGATGGATTGTTGGGGGGATGGTTAGATGGACAGTTGCATGGATATCTCCAAAGATATCGGGATGGATGGATGGATGGATGGATGGATGGATGGATCACTGGATGGGGAAAAATTTATTTAAAGAGAGAAAAAGAAGAAAGAAAGAAGGTGGAATTTTGCTTTGGAAATGGGAGACACTGAAAACAGTTGGCTGCCATTGTAACTTCTAAAAGATTTACATGGAATATATTTAAATATATATTTTTAATTTCAGAGAAAAAATGATCCCTATTCTCTTGCATCCCTGGTGTCCTTCAAAGTTAAGAAGATGCCTTATCAAGATCAGCCAGCAAAACTCCCAGAGGGGAGCATAGGAGTAAGTATCTGAAAAATATAGACGCACAATACTTTCACTGAACTAATCATTTTTTAAATCACTATTCAACTTGTGCTACATTTAAGTGCTCATTACATTAACTTGAGAAACTTGAGAGTGCAGGACTGATACCACTTTTCTTTAAGTTTATTTATTTATTTTGAGAGAGAGAGAGAGAAAGCAGGGGAGGGGCAGAGAGAGAGAGAGAGACAGAATCTCAAGCGTGCTCAAGGTCGTCAGGGAAGAGCCTGAGGCGGGGCTTGAACTTCATGAACCATGAGATCATGACCTGAGCCGAGATCAAGAGTTGGATCCTTTATCACCTAAGCCACCCAGGTGCCCCAGACTAATATCACTTTTTAATCAAGCCATTTTGTTTGAAAGGAGTCCAGATAGCAATGATCATTATAATGAAATTGCCCTGATTGTTTAATTCTGTTTATTTATTTACTTATTTTCTGATTGTTTAACTTCAAGAACAGCATGGTGAGTGAGGTGGGGAGGAAGGAGTCTCTTCCTTAGGGACAGCTGGATGACCTTAGACAGTCATCTTTCCTTTCTAGGCAAAGAACTATAATTTTCACCTGAAAAGAAAAGTACACTATGAGCTTCATTTGAATGAAATGTTATTTTCAAATTGAGGCTATTAAACATTACTGACACCCAACTCAGACCTGCTGAGTTAGAATCTTCATTTTCTCAAAATCATCAGGGCATCGTGTACCCAGAACAATTTGAGAAGCACTGTTGTGGATGGTATATAAGTTGATAGTATCATAATGTGTCTTATCAGCCTAGGTCTTAAATGTAATTACAAAATTTAATCTTTCTATAGCCTGATCTACTTTTAGTCATTTAAACTAGATGAATCCATTGATTAGTGATTTGCAACTCTTGAGTATGCAAAGAAGCATCACTCATGTGACTTTAAAGATAGAAACATGCTAAGCCCTCACCCCAAACATCAGGATTCAGTAGGTCTGGCACTGTGCTTTAAAAGCGCCTGGGTGGCTCAGACAGTTAAGCATCCAACTTGTAATTTCGGCTCAGGTCGTAATCTCGCAGTGGGTAAGACTGAGCCCCACGGTGGGCTCTGTGTTGATGGTGTAGAGCCTGCTGGGATTCTCTCTCTCTCTCTCTCTCTCTCTCTCTCTCTGCCCCTGCCCTGTGCTCACTCTTTCTCTCAAAAAAAAAACAAAACAAAAAACCCCCAAAACATTGAAAGCACTGAGAATCTCTAGCATCTAGTCTGGCAGCACGGAGCAAGACCCACATTTCCAATGTGTTTCAAAACACATTCTCCGGGGGGCGCCTGGGTGGCTCAGTCGGTTAAGCGGCCGACTTCGGCTCAGGTCGTGATCTCGCGGTCCGTGAGTTCGAGCCCCGTGTTGGGCTCTGTGCTGCCAGCTCAGAGCCTGGGGCCTATTTCAGATTCTGTGTCTCCCTCTCTCTGCCCCTCCCCTGTTCATGCTCTGTCTCTCCCTGTCTCAAAAATAAATAAAACGTTTAAAAAAAAATTGAAAAACAGTTTAAAAAAAAACACACACATTCTCTGGGCTTCATCCTGGCTCCGCCCACTCTAATTAAGAAACTTTCAGGAAATCACTCTGCTTCGTTGGGGCTGTTAACCATATTCACCTGAAAGCATTGTCGAGAAGGTTAATAAAATGATGTCTGAGGAGCCCAAGCATTACACCTAGAACAAGGTATTCAAGTCAGTAATAGCAACCCTCCCAAAATGCCTTACCCTCTCCCTCTAGGTTGAGGAAGCCCAAACTGGAAATGTCCAAGTATTTGAGTAAACTTTGGTGGCATTTGAAAGTAAGCACTGCCACATCTTTCTTTATGTGGCTCATCTCTCTTTCCTTAGCAAGATGTCTACCATAGTTTGGATTTATGTTCAACCTAGAAGACAGAGGCTTTGGGTTTTTAATATAGGATGTTCTTCCGAAGAGGTTCAAAGGCTTGTTGCTCTAAGGGAGATAAATCTGGGTCCCTTTGTTTTCTCCGAGCATGTGTTTCATAAAAGAAACATATGTTACAGTCAGTCCCATCAACAGTATTGTGTCTTTCTGCACTGGCCACAGGTGACAGCCTGCTGTTCTCAACCCATCTCAAAAGAGCCACAAAATCATCAGATACATGTGCTTCCCCCATCCCCACCACTCCTGTCATTGCATTTTTCAAAAGCCTTGTTATCTGGGGTGAATGATTTACCACATCATGGATATGAAGGTTATTGGGAAAACATTTCGGAATGAAGGTTCTCTGAGGTCTTGCAGATCTGCCCCACCCCACGCTCAAGGGAAATGATTTTCCTGTGGCTTGCTTTGAGAGGACTGGGCTTTGGGCTGGCTGATGTTTTCTTCTAGCAAGTTCTTCTCAAAGGTCCTTCTTATATGGAAAAGAAAGCAGCAGAAGAGAATTGCTTTAAGGCGCTAAATCAGTTGGAATGGGTAGTTGGGAATCATAATTATGAACCCCAATCCCTACTCTGCCATTGGGTAAACCTTCGTGGATACTTTTTTTGTGATGAGACTAGAGACTGGTGGCTTGTTTTCCTAGGCCCTTGTGCGGGTTGATTAGTTTGTTTGTACTTCCTTGGCAACAAGGTCATGATTCAGCCATTTTTTTGAGCCCGGTGTGAGCTTCTTTGAAGAAGAGAGCAGTCCCCATTTGCTACCTGCAGCATGTCTGTTTGTGACAAATGAACTCATGAAGCATGACTCTTGCCGTGTTCAGAGGTGAGGGAAAGGTTGCATGAGGCAAGGAATAGACTGAACACGGAGTCATTACAGTGCAGCAGAGAAAAAAACAGGATTCAGTTATTTGAACACTTTGCTTAATAATCATCTTTGGCATTTGTATGTGGTGCCACTAAAGCCAAATTCTATAATTTACATCCAGAAAGGGAATAAAAGTCTAGTAACTCCAACTGTAGTTATTAGAAACTAGTTAACGAAAATCTTTCCTTAAACCTCATACAGGGGTGCCTGGGTGGCTCAGGTCACTATCTTGAGGTTTGAGTTCAAGCCCCGCATCGGCCTCTGTGCTGACAGCTCAGAGCCTGGAGCTTGCTTTGGATTCTTTGTCTTCCTCTCGCCCTCTCCCCCATCCATGCTCTGTCTCTCTCTCTCTCAAAAATAAACATTAAAAAATATTTTTAAAGAAAAAACCTCATACAGAAACTGTAAATCCATTTCATTGCTAGCACAGCTTTAGAACCTTAAAATAGAGTTATTATATTCAACAATTATTTGTGGAGTTCAAACTGCTTATCTCATAGGGGCCATTGAAATGTTAAAATGTGTGTTCAGCTGGTCCACTTTATGTTATTATTTAATTCTAAATGGCACCGTAGGTAGGGTATCTTGGTACATTTAAACCATTCTTGCGACCCCTATGAAGTATGTTTCCACAAGATTTTGTGAGACATAAATACAGATGTCAACATTAATTACAGTTGCAAATACAAGGGAGCTTTTTCCTTCTACCTTGGTATTTTGTCAAATATACAAAAACATATCATAAACGTCAATGATAAAATGTAGGCATATTAAAAAGTTATATATGGTCCTTCAACCGTAATAAAGAACAACGAGATTTATGACATGATGAACATAAGATTAAATGTTCCCTACTTAGCATCACTTTAAGAAAGTTTAAATTCCATTTATAATTTATGGATCTCACTTCCTAAGATTGCAGATAATTATAAGTGAATTGTTAAAATTTTATACTATTTCTTTAAATAGCTACAGGTTCTTGATAAAGATGAATTGAAACAGTTTGTTGTTTGGTTGGCACACACTTAAGTTTTTCACCCTAAATTTTAAGTACTTCAGTTAGTCAACATTACCCTTCTTTCTTTTATTTTTTAATGTTTTTTTTAAATTGATATTTGAGAGAGAGAGAGAGAGAGAGACAGAGCATGAGTGGAGGAGGGGCAGAGAGATGGAGAATCTGAAACAGGCTCCAGGCTCCAGGCTCCGAGCTGTTAGCACAGATCCCGACACATGGCTCAAGCTCACGAGCAGTGAGATCATGACCTGAGCCAAAGTCAGACGCTTAACCGCTTACCCGACTGAGCCACCCAGGTGCCCCTACCCTTCTTTCTGAAAGCAGCTGAAATATATAATCACTTGCATTTTTAAAGGAAACCTTTAGTCCTCAATACACCCTTTCTGCCATCGGACCACCTTCTAGATGAATGATTCTTACAAGGAGGGGCTTAGGTAATCGGGCAAATCACACCTTTGTGTGAGGCTATACAGAATGTTCTAGAACTGTGTAGTCCAGTATGGTAGCCATCAGCCACAGGTGGATAGTGAGTACCTGAGATGTAGCCACTGTGACTGAAGAAGTAAACTAGAAGTTTGACTTCATCTTAACTCATTTAAATGTAAACCTAAAATCTGTAGCAGTCTAAGATTTTTTGTCCATTAAATGCAGCTATATTTTTTTGGTGAGACTACATTTTGCTTTTACCACTGAAAATCTGGTTTGTTGTTATATGCTGCAAATATCAAATACACACTGGATTTTGGAGACTTTGTTAAAAAAAAAAAAGAAGAATTTAAAATGTCTTGTGGAGGGGTGCCTGGGTGGCTCAGTCGGTTAAGCATCTGACTTGAGCTGAGGTCATGATCTCACGGTTTGTGGGTTCGATCGAGCCCCACGTCAAGCTCTGTGCTGACAGCTCAGAGCCAGGAGCCTACTTCACATTCTGTGTCTCCCTCTCTCTTTGCTTGGGCTCTGTCTCTCAAAAATGAATAACGTTAAAAAAAATAAAAAATAAAAATAAATAAAATGTCTTGTGGATATTTTTATATCAACTACATGTTGACATAATAGTTTGGATATTTAGGGTTAAATAAATTATTAAAATTAATGTCTCATCTTTCTTTTTTCCTCTTTCAAAAAATTCCTAAGTTACACATGTGGCTTGCATTATATTTCTGTTGGACAGCACTGATCTATTGCAGGGTTATACAAGGTTCCAGTTTGGAGCTGGTGATGATAGCTACAGAGCTCCAGAGAACACTGGGGTGTTAAATAAGTCTTATTTGAAATGAGTGAAAAATTATTACAGTAAATTGGTGTTTAGTCATGACAAACTCTGACAATTAAGACCTATTTTTCTTACTATTTATTTTCCAATGGATAATGTAAGCTTCTTGTGGGCTTATCAAAATGAGCTGCAAGATGAACATAAACAATGAGTAACAAAGCTTCAGTATTTTCCAACATTTTATTTTGTGCCAAGCTTTCCCAAACCATTCTGAAATTTCCATAGCACTGATACAGATTTAAATAAGCTTTGGTCATATAAAAGTAGTCAATTAAGTCTTTCCCTCGTAAGTTTGCCTGTGCAGTTCAAGTTTCTAATTTATACAAAGCATTGAGTTTCACGAAAGGCTGGGCTTTACCTATTTCCACCCACGGATGAAATGCCCCCATTGCCATTTATAGACATGAATATGTCACATGACTCCCTGATCAATGTGTTTTCAGAAAGACTTCTTTTTCCAAGACATGTGTGACTCTTCCAATGACGTGTTACACTTGACTCTTATCCACCTCTTTCCAGCAACAACCGATGCGCTCTCCTGCCCTGGAAATCTGGAGAAATGCTCTGGGGCAGTGTTGTTGATTTTCCATATTTCCACTGGCCTTGGTGCAGTGACTTCTTGACTAGGCAGCGAAAAGCCTAGATAAGTTTAGGAAAACACCAGGGGCCAAGGAAGGTCTTTGCAGCTGCTCCCATTTTAGATTGAGAAGATTGGTCAGCCTCAGTGCCACATGGATGTCCTAAAGGCAGCTGGCAAGCAAAGCAGAATGCAGGCACAGGAGGAAAGTTTTTGAGTTTGTGTTCTTTTAGAACTCTTTGTCCTTTCCTCCTGGTTAATTACATATGATGATTTACAGGAAATGTACATGACATGTGTAATCTTAACGTTTAAAATACCCAGAGAAGGGGAATGGAGTGGTATTATTTTTTAAATTTTTTTTTAACGTTTATTTATTTTTGAGACAGAGAGAGACAGAGCATGAACGGGGGAGGGTCAGAGAGACAGGGAGACACAGAATCTGAAACAGGCTCCAGGCTCTGAGCTGTCAGCACAGAGCCCGACGCGGGGCTCAAACTCACGGACCGTGAGATCATGACCTGAGCCGAAGTCAGACGCTTAACCAACTGGGCCACCCAGGCGCCCCATGGAGTGGTATTTTTTAAGTGAGCATAATGTTACTGGGAGAAGACTGATGACAGTTTGGGTGATGAGAATTTCAGAATTTTGGACCTGAAAAGGACAGTAGCAATCATCTGGTCTCAGACATTTTTAAGACACTACTGTCAGCATCTTTGGAAGTGAATGCAAACAAAAAGCCAATAGATTTTGTAATTGTACCTATATGCTGTTCTCTGCTTCAAGAGACTCTAATAAGCATATCCTGTTCAATTTAATATTTTATTCATATTTTTCCATCATTGCTGCAAAAAAAAGTTTTCATATGTAGCATTATTCTTTGTAAGTGACCTCCCTACCTGTTTCTACAGAATGAGTTTATTTTTTTTAATTTTTTTTTAATGTTTATTTATTTTTGGCAGAGAGAGAGACACAGAGCATGAGCAGGGAGCGGCAGAGAGAGAGAGGGAAACACAGAATCCAAAGCAGGCTCCAGGCTCTGAGCTGTCAGCACAGAGCCCGATTCGGGGCTTGAACTCACAGACCGCGAGATCATGACCCGAGCTGAAGTCAGAAGCTCAACTGACTGAGCCATCCAGGTGCCCCAAGAATGAGAATTTTTTAAATAATAACATCAAAGCCTACAGTAGCCAAGAAACCCAGCAAAGTTGTTAGCTCTTCTCCCAATCCATTGCTTTTTATTAAACTAACAACATGAACAGAATAGTCTATGGACTTTCTTTCTTAGCTGTATTACTGTAAAGTACCTACTAGTAAATTCTGGCAATCTCTAACACATGCACCAAATATAGCCTGAAACTATGTTGTTTCCTCAGTGAAATTAGAGCTCGGGGGGAAGAAACATTTATAAGAAACCCCAGAATTGGCCGTGGCTCCAGATTTTCTCTTTCCTGGGCCACCCTAACTGGCCAGTGAATACATACATGATCAATACCATCCCTGGTAGTTTCAAAATTCTGAAATTCTCATTACCAAAACTGTTTTGAGTCTGCTTCCAGTAATGTTATTTCATTTTGAAAGATCACCTCATGTCCTTCCTCCAAACACTTTAAGAGGAGGATTGAGCACTGACTTCATAGGTATTAGATGTAATTTACTAAGGGAAAAGAATATAAAGGGAAGTGATTCAGAAGTCATCAGTCCCTATCTTGCTCATGTTGCCATATACATGCAAAGGATTGTTTTAGAGTAAGTCACTTAGGCTGCAGAATCCAGGTGGCATTGTGACTGCTTTCAGTCCTTCAGTGCATCATTTCTTCACATGCCCTGTGTCCTGTCCTTAGACTGCAACAAGCAGGGCGAGGGTAATCCCATCATGGTCATGGAATTGTTGCACTTCCTGCTGATGTGTTGGATGAAATAGGGACTGTGCTGGCAATGGGCATTAACGGGCAAAGGAGGAAGGTATAAATGGTGAGGAGGTTATGGCCAGCCTTTTCCTCACTGAGAGCAGGGAGCAAGTCCCTGGCACTAGTGAGCATGTGGAATAACTAGCAGTCTCACTACTGTTGATGCCTTTGTTTGGTCTGGATATCAATGATACTTGGGACCAGAGAATTGAGAGAATTAAGTCATCAGTATGTCCGCTGCATAGGGGAAATGGAACAAGATGAAGGAGCAGTGAAAAGCCTAATAAGCTGAGAAAACCAGAGGCAGGATGCTCCAATCTAGTTAAGAAGGCAGAGGAAAAAGGTGATCATGGTCAGGGCCCAGTACTTGGGTACAGGCTATGAAAACACCCATACATTTCCAGCCAAGACACATTCCAGAGCCACCAACCTTTGCTATGAGTCCATCATCTCTTGATTAGTGGGTTAGAGAATTGTGAACTAGAGGTCCCAAACATGTATCAGAACTGGACCTATGATCCTTCCAACCAACGCAGTTAAAACGAGGAGCACTCTGCCTGATTTAACTGAGGCAGTACTTACTTCTCTCTAAAACCAGATAGACCTGCCTGGATGAATAACATTTCAGATCCAAGAACATTTTCATTTCTATTTTCTTTGGCAGAGGTGTTAGCAGCGTGACTGGGTCTCTTGGTTTTGTCTGGGGGTCTACAGCTTCTTTGCCATCGGGGTCTCCAAAGACACATTTCCCCAGCACATGGGCAATAGGGGAGCTGCTTCTGCTCATGGGGGAGGGGAGGGGTGGTTCATGGACACTGAGCATGCAGGCCTGCTGGGAAGGTCTCCTTTTCCTCCAAATTCCCTTGCAACAGTGGGGAATGAAATGAGTTCTAATAGCAACCGAAAACTGGATCTAGGATTGAAGGCAACCCCAACACATCCAGACAATTAGCATTCACTTTGCTTACTTCCATAAACTCCAAGATGGCTAGTGAGGCTGTGGGCCATCATAAACACAGAAGCTAGAGATAAAGAGGTGGTGGCATTAATTAGTTGTGTGACTCACTTAGCTCCTCTGGGACTCAATCTTCTCATCAATAAAATGGCGGGGGGGGGGGGTAGTGGTGGTTATATTAGGTGATTTCTAATCTTTTTGCACATTCAACAGTCCAGTGGATCCAATTCAACTCACTTCTCAGTGAGGTTAGCCCAGTTCTGTAGAGAAATGTGTGTGGACAGACTTGGCCTTTCATAGGGTCAATGGCAGTCATTACTGCCACAAAAGGTCCAGCCCAATTTAAGGTCATTCCTTTTCACCTTGTTGGTTCTCAGTCTTGATCCACTTCAATTCCATTCCAGGGTTTCTGGGCTGTTCTAAGCCAAACACCCACCAAGTGTCTGTAATTAGATCTTCCATTCAACCTAGGAGACCTCAGAATGTGCTGTTTTTTAAGAGTTTATGTTTGAGTTCTGTAGACATTCAGATCTCCCCTAGGATGATTTCAACTATTATATGGATCTTTTCAGAACTACTCCCAGTATTGTATGGTAATTACTACTTTATTTCACCCAACAGTTTTCAAATTTGAGGTCATTTGCTTTCTTTTCCATTTCAGATTAAGACATCAGTTATCTGGGCAACCCCAAATGTTTCCTTCTCAATCCCATTATGGGTAATAATACTAGCAATACTTCTTGGATTATTGGTTCTGGCCATCTTAACCTTAGCTTTATGGAAGGTAAGTTTATTTATTTTGTTTTTCTTTTTGAGTAGAGAGGCCACTGAGGGGATTTACAAGGATACACCTAGTGATTTGAAAAGACAATGCCAGAGGCACGATTTGGGGATTTTTAACAGACATAAAGGGAAAATTGTGTCTTGTTTGTCTTGGCAAACTTACTATGCCTGTGTAGCTGACATTTAAGAAGACCAAGAGTGTTTAATGCTGCTTTTATCTGGAGATTTCTTGTAAATAAATACAGAGAAAGTTAGACTTTCTTAGCTAAGACCTGTGATCTTCTTTCCAATATACTTGTGGTGAAAATGTTACTGTGAAGCCTTCTTTTTCTTGTTTAATTAATCAAGATCTCAAGCTTTTTGCTGACATGGTCCCATCAGCAATTGTTTGAGATGTTTCTTTTTAAGCAACACAAATGCAATTAATATAGTAGTTAACTGATACTTGGACTCTTGGGCCAAATAGATCATGCATGTTATATGCTTGGAATTTTTTTTTTTTTTTTGATCTTGCCAATAAGTCCATCTCCATTAGGAAAGCTTAATGAATTCTTTCATGTGTTTCTGGCCTGAAAACCAAAACGACTGCCAAGTTTCACAGACCTTTCTATTCCAAAAAAGAAACAGTGGCACAATTACATGACTGTAAGAGTAATTAATCTAGTCACATCTTAGTTAACCACTATTGTTGGGGTTCCCCAAAATCATAGTGTATTTTTATTTTAAAACAATATGTGGCATGCTTAAAACATGGAGAAAACCTTGCCATGTGAGTTAAATAACAGCTTTCCTGATCATTATCAATTGTTTGGTGCCATCCTGAGCCTACACGGTCTACTGAATTTTTTTATCTTTTGAAATAGACCTTTGTGTTATTCTGTTATTTATACCATCTTTGTTTCCATAAATGATAGTGTGACAATTGACAGAATATGGTCCTAGTCTTGCAGAAAAAAAAAAAAAAAAGACAACTCAATAGTTATCAACAAAACCCAATGCATTTGGCTTCTGGTGTAAGAAGCAATAAATAAGAATTGAGGTCAAGATTTCTAGGGAAAGTTAGATTCTCCTAGACCAAATACTAATTTGAAATTCAGGAGGATTAAGATTCTAGAATCACTTCTTCCCCAAGTTGTTGGTTGATCTTTAGAAAGTTGCTTAGATGTTCTGGGATTTAAAGGAATGACCTTTCTAGACAAAGAATGACAATCTACTTTTCCTGTATATGCTCTGTGTTCCACAAGTACAGAGGGATATGCAAGTTTCTCCTCTCTTTTTCCTAAATTCCACCCTGAGATAGCCTATGACACACTTCAGGAGAGAGTCCCCCTTCCCTGGCCAGCAGCAGTTAGGACTTCTGCTGGCTCCAAAAAACATGCAGAAAAGCAGAGAGGAAATCTTTGGGCCTTGTTGCTATAATCTCAGGAAAGATATACGAGGTCCCTAAGTGGATTATATAACACAGGGAAATTCTCCCACTAGCACGAACACTCTGCCTTATGCAATAAATTCATCACCACAGGTAAAGGATCCTCGGCTTTCCCCTCCGAATTCAGAGAATTGACCAGATAATATCCACAGAGCTTCAGTTTCTTATAGAAAATACAATAAAGTGAAAATTCTTAGAACGAGGAGTTTCACCCATTCCCAGAACACCTTGATTGTATAGCCCGTTTCTCTTTTTCACAGTGCGGATTCTTTGACAGAGCAAGACCACCCCAGGATGACATGAATGACAGGGAACAACTCACAGATGAGAAAACCATTGAGACATGAAAAGCAAAAGCAAAGTTCAAGACACTCGAACACTGGTCCTGTTCAAAGCAAAGAAGGAACATAGAGGTTAAACAAAGGTTTCCCTGTACCCGCCAGCGACCTAGGAAATGGAAGGGCCCCAGAAAGATCACCTCATCTGTGCTGCACTTTGGAGAAGACGCCACGGAGCCCAGAGACCCTTCTGGGAGAGGTAACGTCCTCAACACTGTGGAAACCATTAGCCATCACGGAAGACATCTTTTGCTTTAGTCATTCTGCCTTTGGCAGACACTCTGAAATGGGCATGGGAACTCAAGTTGCTTTCCAGGTAAATCCAACTCAAGTCGCAGAGATGAACTATCGGAATTACGGTCAACTTCAGAAGGTGAACTAGGACTGAACCTTCCAACACTACTGTATCCAGCGGAATATTTGACACCTCCCTTGGAAAAGAAGCATTTCTAATGAAGTTATGGCTCAGGGAGACAAGCATATGTTGTTGGTACTGTGAAAGTACTTTTGAAACGACAAAGATAATCTTGTAACTGAGGATAACAATTTATTTATTTATTTTCCATGTCTCTGGGCAGATATCCTGGTCATCTAGAAGATTTGGACATTAAGATTTGGTTAGCTGGTTCTCGAAATCACTCACTAAATTTCCTTCTAAGGTAACCATCTGGTGCAGATAAATTCACAGAACATCTTTAGACAGCGCTAAGAAAAAGCAGACAGTTTCCCTTAATACTTAGCTGCCTGCCACCTGAAATCACTTGGATTCACACTTTCCGAGGACTCACATCTGCTTGATTTAGCTTGGCAAAAAGTTGTATTTATATTTCCTTTCATACAATAAAAAAAAAAATGCTTTCTATTGACTTAATTAGCAATACACAGATTTCAAGGTCCTCCCACACCTGTGTGGTGTTTAAAAGTAAGGGTAAAATTTCTGAGTCCATTGATACAAAAACAGTTTTACAATATGGGTAAACATTATTTTTAATATCTATAAGGAACAACAGCAATACTTAGCTTGGGATTAAATAACCTATTTCTCTACTATTCCTCAAATCTATATACACAGAGAAGACACATCAAGCATACATGGGAAAGAAATACAAAGTTATGCAGATGTGAGATGAACCCAGAAAAGGGATTGCTAAGAATTTTATTTAGAATTTCCTATTATAACCTTACTACTCATTTTTACCGCTAATCTTTATAATACACAACTTCGGAAAATAACCTTTATTTAAGCTATTCTCCCATCACCTAAAATTTAACCACCACAGAAAGTTGATGTTTAAAACTCTTGTAAATAATCCATAGTCGTGTGTAATGTCATCGTTTCTGAAGTAAACTTGACCAGCCAAAGTTATATAATCTGCACAGTTTTGTAGCCTTTTTATGATCATGAAAAATTACCATGAAGAAATGCTGAACAAATTTTATATTTATGTGCAATATTTTATAGACCTACGTATCTAAAGCATGTATGTTTACACTGGCATTAGTTATTTTTTTAATTAATATCCTATTACATATAATCGAGCAAGTGGACCAAAAATCCTTAGGTTTACAAAGCAGTTGGAAAAGTTGTATTCCCAGCGTCAGCAATCACACTTTATTTGAAAGATAAGCCAAACTCACAGACACTAAATTTTCTGTTGTGCCTTAGCCTGGAGGCCAGCCATTTGGCTACAGTTGCAGATCTTCCTTGGAAACCAAATGCAAGGCTCATGGAAGGATACTCTGACGCAGTTCATATTTTTCCCAGTTGTGAATTAAATCCTGTCACGGTAGCAGTTTCAAGTCTGTAAGGACAGAAGTCTGGCTCCCAGGTCATATGGCCGACTGTGGGTGAGAACCACAGGTGCCTCAGAGAGTTTGAGGGTCCCACACCAGCCTCTGCAGGTCTTCTGTGTTAGTCCTCCAGGTAGAAGTGGTTTGGCAAGGAGGTGGCTGTCTATATATGATGGGAGGAGTGCCAAACAGGTTTCTCCGCCCCCACATAACACCCTAACTCTTGTCATCATGCCTGACCTTGGGCCAAGAGAGATTAGCTCCTAAGGATTTGGGGTTCTAGAAGGACCCTGAGAAAACCCACCCATTGCCTTTTAAGTTAACATTCGTGAAGAAACTCAGAACCCCTAGGGCTACATAAGTGTAGGACCCCATGAGCTGGGTCACACAGACACCCGGAGGAAAGGACAGATGCCAGGAACAAGACTAGGACCCGGAACGGAGCGAGATCTGAGGTTTCCTCACAGTCTCAGCCAAGAGTGGTCCTCTCTGCAGAGACAGACATTTGACAGAGGACCATCACACACACAGTGGCCCCCTCTGCCACCTCAGATGTGGAAGCAAATGGAGGAAAGGGGGCACCTGAGGTCAGATGAACCCACCGGTCATCAGTTCCCGAGCAGCACCGCCGCTTAAGGAACACTCTGTCGATGCACTGACAGTATCTGCTTCTCGCCATAACACTGCCGATCACTTTCATAATTCATGTTGTACAATGCTTCTGTTAGAGTCTATGTATATCTTAGATATCCCTTTTGAAATTCTTATAGCTGGCTTAGAAGACGTGGAAAAAAGGGGCAAATCAAGTTTTATACACTTGGAGATTTTTATACAGTAAATAAACATGGACTAGTCACCACTGAAACCCCCACTTTTTCAACTCCTTTTTTTTTTCTTTTATTTAAATACATGTGTAGATATCTGTGAAGATTTTCACATGCCTATTAACCTTGTCACTAATAAAATGAAAAATTAAAGACACGATGACATACTTGTGGTCTGTTTTGCACACAACGTTCAGCTCTCCCACAATAGCACAGATCAAACATTTCTGTCTTTATGCTTTGATTTTTCATTATTATAAAGACATTTAATGTTGGAAGAAATCTGGAAGAGTGAGAATACAACATTTCTTTGGGATGATGAGAATGTTCTAAACTTAGATTGTGGTGATGTTTGCATAACTCCATGAATACACCAAAAAATACTGAATTGCACACTTTAAATGGGTAAGTTTTCTAATATGTGAATTAAATCCCAATAAAGGTATTTAAAAAACATTTTTAAGTTACTTCTAATAACTCTACCCTTATACAACTGATTACTTTTCTCTACATTGCCTTTCAAATTTTGTCCATATAAAAATCCTAGCACCTTTTTTAAGTTTATTTATTTATTTTTGAGAGGGAGAGAAAGTGCACACAAGCTGGGGAGGGGCAGAGAGAGATGGAGAAGGAGAATCCCGAGCAGGCTCCAGACTATCAGCATGGAGCCCAATGTGGGGCTTGAACTGATGAACCGTGAGATCATGACCTGAACCAAAATCATGAGGCAGACACTTAGCCGACTGAGCCACACAGGCTCCCCAAAATCTTAGTTCCTTTATGAAGCTCTCTTCTGTGTCTTCAGCCAAGCTGTGTCTCCAGCTGCCTAATGGCATTTTACGAATCACTACCCTTTTCCTTTTGTTTGCATGACTATCTTCCAACTGCACTGACCCTTAATGAGAGCAGGAAACATAATCTTTTCACCTTTGTGTCTCCAGGACCTAGGACCAACCTCTGCTGTATAGTCAGTGCTCACAAACATTTCTAGAATAAATAAATAAATATACCTATGTGTATAATAATAATCACAGGGAACATGTACTTTTGTAATCTACTTCCATTACAAAGCCCCAGGGTGCACACATTATTCATAGTGTTCATACAATGTTATTTTAATAGTTACCCCAAGTTCTTTTCAATTAGTAGGCCATCTTTTGTTTAAACATCCCCCCTGTCATCAGAAATAGTTCTTCACAGATTCATTTATTAAGAATAACATTAAATTGAGGGGCACCTGGGTGGCTCAGTCAGTTAAGCGTCCAACTTCAGATCAGATCATGATCTCAGGGTTTGTGGGTTTGAACCCCACATCCGGCTCTGTGCTGACAGCTCAGCCTGCTTTGGATTCTTGGTCTCCCTCCCTCCATCCCTCCCCCACTCATGATCTGTCTCTGTCTCTCTCAAAAATAAATAAACATAAGGGCGCCTGGGTGGCTCAGTTGGTTGAGCGTCCAACTTTGGCTCAGGTCATGATCTTGCGGTTTGTGGGTTCAAGCCCCACATCAGGCTCTGTGCTGACAGCTCGGAGCCTGGAGCCTATTTTAGATTCTGTGTCTCCCTCTCTCTGCCCCTCCCCTGCTCATGCTCTGTCTCTCCCTCTCTCTCAAAAATAAATAAACATTTAAAAAGTTTAAAAAATAAAAATAAATAATAAATAAACATTAAAAAAATTTAAGAATACCATTAAGAATAATTTTAAGAATAATTTTAATAATTAACTTTAATAATTTTAAGAATAATAAGAATAATTTTAAGAATAACTTTCATCCATGAGGCTTCTCTTGGTTACTTCAATGAATGAACTTCACATGTCTTTACTTGGTCAAAGTATAGAAGCTTTTTGTGGTTCTTGAAAAGATTGCTTCTTAAGAGCACTAGATCAATTTGCATTAACCTAAATATACTGTTTCCTTCATAATTCTGTCAGTATTCTAAAATATTTTGGTAATTGTTTCCAAGAAATACTTTAATTGTATTTCACTAGAATTCAGTTATTTGATATACACATTTAATTTTGAGTTCTAATATTTATCAACCATTCAATATAGACCAATGTGCTGGCCATACCCTGTAAGACATTTAAAGACCTGCCATTTGTCTGGCCAGTATCCATGAATCCCAACAAGAAGAACCCCACATTCCCATGCCTTCCTTATAGCCTAAAGCAAGCTATCAGATGAATCTCTCACTTCATATTATATATCACTCACACTTCAAAGCCTACATATATATATCTAAAGGCTTATGGTGGTTTTCAAGGATGCCTGTGTATCCCAGATGAAAAAAATGCAAAACCAAATCGGATTTGGTAATACCGGAGCTGACCATCAAAGCACCATCCCAGTACCAACTTGCCTGAGTGGGGCAAGACTTCCCGTGACACATACAGAAGGGTCTATTCTAGACCAACCGCACTGGTTAAAGCCTAAACACGTTCATAGTGAGGGAAAAAAACATCTTCCCATGTCTTTTACAGAAGTAAAAGGCTTTGTAGTTGGATGTGTGCAGTGAGAACTCGCTCTTCTCAACAAATTCTGTTGATAATCTTTGTCCCTTCCAGCCATTTTATATGTAGACACTTAAATGCATCAATACCTTCTCTTAAGTTTATTTATTTATTTTGAGAGAGAAAGAGTGAACAGGGGAGAGGCAGAGAGAGAGAGAAAGAGAATCCCAAGTAGGCTCTGCACCTTGGTGCAGAGCCTGATGTGGGGCTCGAATTCACAAACCAGGAGATCATGACCTGAGCGGAAATCCAGAGTCAGATGCTTCCCCAACTGAGCCACCAGGAACCCCTGCATCAGTATTTTCTAATCAGAATGTAAGGTTCTGTGACAAAGTGAAATTCCCTTCCAAGTTGCACACTTGCTCTGTGAAGTTTGCGCAGATCCTTACAGGTTATGCCTATAGAACACAGCACCCTGGCACCCCCAAGGAGATCAAAAATGTGAAAACCTAGGGGCGCGTGGGTGGCTCAGTGGGTTAAGCGTCCGACTTCAGCCTAGGTTATGATCTCGCTGTTCTGAGTCTGAGCCCCACATCAGGCTCTGTGCTGATAGCTCAAAGCCCAGAGCCTGCTTCAGATTGTGTCTTCCTCCCTCTCTCTCTCTCTCTCTCTCTCGGTCCCTCCCCCATTCGTGCTCTGTCTCTGTCTCTCAAAAATTAATAAACATTAAAAAAAAATTTTAAAAATGTGAAAACCTTTGCTTGATATCCATGAATGCTAAGAAACTACCTCCCTAGGGTGTGATGTTCTTCTCCCCAAATGTAGCAGATTTTCTCCTTCAGCACTCTGATGATATTAAAAGGTTGATTTCTTTAGCATGAAAAGTTTAAAGCATTGCAACTTTAGACTCAGTTGGGAGCTGAGCAAAACCATAACCCCCCAGTGCTGCTGAAGTCAATGGCACGTTCAGAATGGCCAGCACACACATAAAGCACAACTCTGCTTGCCATGTTAAACTCTCCCCGATCCCACCCCCAAAATGCCATCTGCCTGACACACTGCCTTTTGGGATTGTTCATGAGCAAGTTCTCTGTTATTTATGATTGTTAGCCAAAACCCACATGGAAATGTAGCTTGATACGAGCGCCTCTTGACAATAAAAAGTCTTGAATTTAACTTCTTTCAGCACCATGGCAGGACGCAGTGTGAATGTTCTTAGTGTCTGTCTGCTGTTGCATATCTTGATTGGACACTGTGTTGTAGAAAGAACCGAGTTATCAGAAAATTGCCCTGCTACCCAACCTGTCTTTGGATGATCTTTTAGGCAGTAACAGGGGGCCCCCCTGGTTTAAAAACTTCAGATTTAACTTTCATTCACTTAATTGATTGTAGGGTCAGAGCATATGCAAGCATTTTTATTTTTCTGAGAATGTTTAATGTTTTAAAAACTCCCTATTTCTTTTCTGTGTTAGCTTCCTGAAAGGGCTGCCATAACAAAGTACCACAAACTGGGTGGCTTAAAACAGCAGGAAGTTATTGTCACATATTTTTTGAAGCCAGAAATCTGAAATGAAGGTGTTTAGGCTCCATCCCAATGATCTCATTTTAGAGACCCTATCTCCAAATCCAGGCACATTCTGAGATATGGGGGAGCGGGGGGGTGGGCTTCAACACGATGTTTTGGGAAAACACAATTCAAGTCATAATACCCTCTTGCAAAAATATCAAGACAGATAGATGACAAGGTGATAAAGCACATATGAATTAATGATAGGCTGACGAGTTTAAAGAGGGTATCTTTGTATGTCTTTTGATTTCTACTCACACAGGTAATATACTAGTGTTGCCAAGTACCTAATAGATGCATAAATATTCGTTGCCCCTCCCCCCTGCCACCTACTGCTTCACACACATATTAGAAGGTTAAGATAGTTGCATTTGTCATATGATTGACTCTTCTGCTCAGCAGTTTTCTGCTGCCGCCCCCCGACTTTCTCATTCCCCACTTTCCTTCTCTTTAGAAAAAAAACCATCTTATTCTCAAGACTCAATGGATAGATGTGAGCTTTGTGATACGAGAGACTAGATTCCCTCCTGGTTAGAAACCAACGGTGCTGGTACTGTGTAAGGGAATCCCAAGAAGAGCTTCTATTTGGGGATGCAGGGCTTGAACCCCAGCCCCACTGGTCAACACAGTTCTTAAACGTGCAATAACCAGAGCTGAGAGAAACAGCTACCGTGACGGACGGCTGAAAACAGACAAGAGACAAGAAAACAAAGCAAAGATAACCAGCATTCACTGGGCACGTGTTGTGTGTGGCAGGGGAGTGTACCCAAAAAGAAAAAGAGAAAGAAAGAAGATGAGGCCCTCGGTGCCTAACAACAGACATAAGTCTGGTCTCACCGTTTGCCCAACAGGTCAGAGTCAGAGCCCACTGAGCGGCCCTGTCTCTGGCTTCTGCTGCACCTGTCTGCTCTTCCCACCACTTTCTTCCAGATCCTCAACAGAAGTCTCCATCAGTGTACACGTGGGGTGGGCGGGGTGGCTCCCGCTCCAGGGGGAGAGCCCTGCACACTTCCCTTTGGCCACTGGCCTCTTACCCCACACTCAGCCTCAGGCTTCTGTGCAAGCCGGCAAGCTCCAGGCATCAGCTGCCCTGGTGGGATATCATTGCTGAGAAAAGCTGCAAAGATAGGACAAGCCTCAAGCACACAATGTGAAGAGGATGGCTAATATAGAGAAAAGAACATCTAGGGGCTATTATCTGACAGGAAATCCCTGAAGGACTACAGAAGGAGTAGGAGGCAGAAGTAGGAAGGAGTTGGGATGGAATAGTAAAGGTAATAACAGCAACAAAATGGAAATTCATTAAGCTTACACTCTGGGTCAAGCCCTCTGCTAAGTGCCTCCTGTGCATTTTTCATCCCAGCCACCATAGGAGGCAGATACTAGGATTATCCCTGTTTTCCAGAAGACTGAGGTCTAGAAAGAGTAAACAGCTTGATGGTCTACAACATAGCTGGTGGAAGAACTGAGATTCAAATCTGGATCTGCCTACCTCCAGAGGCCAAGACCAAAAAAAAAAGAGCACCTACTATATTCTATGTGGAGACTAGAGAAGGAACCATTTAAGGGGCGCCTGGGTGGCTCAGGTGGTTAAGTGTCCAACTCTAGGTTTTGGCTCAGGTCACAATCTCAAGGTTCATGAGTTTGAGCCCCACATTGGGCTCCATGCTGAAGTGTGGAGCCTGCTTGGTATTCTCTCTCTCTCTCTCTCTCTCTCTCTCTCTCTCTCTCTGTCCCTCCCAATCTCTCTCTCTCTAAGTAAATAAACAAAAGAGACAGAATCACTTAAGGAAATGGAGTTAAATGGTTTTTCATGACCTCGATGATCTCTTTTAAATTCTCCCAGAACTTATTTTAAATTCTAAATTTTAATTTAATTTTAAATTCTCCCTCAATGTATTATTACTAAAAATAACAACAGCTTCTCAGTATGAAAGCACAGAGCTGGGTCCTTCAAGTTACAGAGTCTGGATTAGAACAAGAGAATTCCTGTCCTCTCTTACTTTCCAAACTCTCTTTAGATTCATGCATATGGTGAAATATTCTCAATACCTGTGAAAAAGTTAGGTATACATTACTTTATTTGAAGAATATATGGATTGAGAAACTCATTCTTTAGGTCATTCATGAAGACTGACACTGACTCCCAAAGCCACAAGGATATCAGAGTTGGAAAATGGTGTACTTTAAATAGTTTTCCTCATACTAAAAAGCTACTGGTTAGAAGCCCTCAAGCTGGAATAAACTTAGTGTGTCAGATCAAAATATCTAGACTTTTCCAGTTTCATTTTAGCAAACCGTGATCTCATATAATGTCCTGCCAAGGCCTAAAACAATTGCTGTCTAGTGACCTAGTTATTTAGAGGACTAATCTGATGTTTTGTTCCTATCTTTTGGAAACCAGAGGTAATAAAGGATTAACCCCTGACAAATAGAATTCCAGTTTAATCCTACACCTAGGAGGTCTGCTAACTGCATCAGCATCGATGTCCATTCATATGTAATTCAGGATCTGTGATGCTGAAATATTAAACTTTATTTTTAAATCAAGATGCTATATGTACACTTAGAAGAATGAATCTCTCCTAACTTGCTCTCCTGTTGGACAGACAGTGAGGAAGACCATGGGTCAAGGAAAAGTAGTGATGTGTGCCTCTGCCTGATGCCTCATGGGGCAGGCATTTCATTTAGCATTTCATTTGGGCTGGGTAGGAAGACAGGGAAATACAGAAGACATTGTACTTTCTCTTCAGGGGTTTGGACCACACTGTGTTCAAGAACTAGTTTTTATCCACAGGTGTTGGAAGGGATGTAAATGAGATGTGTGTGTTGGGGGGGGAGGGAGAGAGAGGGAGAATATGTGTGTAAAGAGAATGTGCAATGCACACTGGTGGGAAAACCTTGAAGGGAGCTTCACTGGAAAAGCAGACTGTACTGTAAAGCCTCCAAGGAAAGAAAGGAAGCTGGTGGCTTAGGAGGACATTGGGCTTACCTCATCCTGCTGATCGCTTAGATTCCACCCACATCTGCCTAAATAACCCAGAAAACCGCTGGAAGACTAGCTGAATAGACTCTGCAGAGCCAAGCGTAGACAAGAGGCCCACGGAAGAGGGTAGGAAGGGCAGAGAGGCAGTGCACGCTACATGGACTGGTGGGAGGGAGCTGGGGCGGTGGAGGGGCAGCCCGCCCGGCAAGGCAGAGCCCCAAGTCTGGCTTGCAAAAGCGGAGGGGCCAGACAGAGTGTGTTCTGACAGCCAGCAGGACTTAACATCCAGAATGTTATAAGTCAACAGCTCTGCTCCGAAAGCGGGAGGGTGAGAGGACACTGGGAGGGAGAGGTGTTGAGCCCCGGAAGACAGAGTTCAGCTCGGCGGGGAATAAATGCACTGGCCAGCGCCACTGCCCTCTCCCACCTCCCAGCCAAAATTCCAAAGGGAACCAGTTCACGGCACCAAACTTGCTTGCACTGCGCAAACGCCCAACGTTGTACTTCTGTGGATCCATCCTTCCGATGGGCCTGCCTCCCTCCTGGTGCTGCAAGGCCTCTGCCGCAGGGGACCACCAACACCAAAGCTGGCTAAGCTTGCCCCTCCCACCCCTTTGCACCTTGTGGATCCACCCCATCTGATACGCCCTTGGCCAGATCCCATCAAAGCAGCTCCACATGCCTGGCAGTGTGCAAGCAGCCCAGACAGGGGCCACGGCACTCCACAGTGAGTCCTGCCCCTAGGAGAGGGGAAGATAAGGTACACACCAGTCTGACTGTGGCCCCAGCGGTGGCCTGAGAGCAGACATTGGGTCTGACTGCGACCCGCCCAGCTACCGCAGGGACTACCCAAAATGACGAAACAGAAGAATTCTCCTCAAAAGCAACTCCAGGAAGTAGCGACAGCTAACGAACTGATCAAAACCGATTTAAGCAAAATAATGGAACAAGAATTTAGAATAATAGTCATAAAATTACTCGCTGGGCTTGAAAAAAGCACAGAGGACAGCAGAGAATCCACTGCTACAGAGATCAAGGGACTAAAAAATAGTCATGAGGGACTAAAAAATGCTATAAATGAGGTGCAAAATAAAATGGAGGCTGCTTCAGCCTCTCACAGACTGAAGGGGCAGAGGGGAGAATAGGTGAATTAGAAGATAAAATTATGGAAAAAGAGGAAGCTGAGAAAAAGGAAGATAAAAAAAATCCAGGATCAGGAGGGGGATAATTAGAGAACTAAGTGATTCAATCAAACAGAACAATATCCATATCACCGGAATTCCAAAAGAAGAAGAGAGTGAAAGGGGCTGAAGGTGTACTTGAACAAATCATAGCTGAGAACTTCCCTGATCTGGTGAAGGAAACAGGGATTGAAATCCAAGAGGCACAGAGAACTCCCTTCAGACATAACTTGAATCAATCTTCTGCATGACATATCACAGTGAAACTGGCAAAATATAAGGATAAAGAGAGAATTCTGAAAGCAGCTAGGGATAAACAGGCCCTAACTTCCAAAGGTAGACACATAAGGGTAGTAGCAGACCTATCTACTGAAACTTGGCAGACCAGAAAGGAATGGCAGAAAATCTTCAATGTGATCAACAGAAAAAATATGCAGCCAAGAATCCTTTATCCAGCAAGCCTGTCATTCAGAATAGAAGGAGATAAAGGTCTTCCCAAACAAACAAAAACTGAAGGAATTCATCACCACTAAATCAGCGCTACAAGAGATCCTAAGGGGGACTCTGTGAGTGAAATGTTGCAAGGACCACAAAGTACCAGAGACATCACTACAACCATGAAACCTACAGACATCACAATGACTCTAAACACATATCTTTCAATAATAACACTGAATGTAAATGGACTAAATGCTCCAATCAAAAGACATAGGGTATCAGAATGGATAAAAAAAACAAGACCCATCTATTTGCTGTCTACAAGAGATGCATTTTAGACCTGAGGACACCTTCAGATTGAAAGTGAGGGGATGGAGAACTATCTATCATGCTACTTGAAGTCAAAATAAAGCTGGAGTAGCCATACTTATATCAGACAAACTAGACTTTAAATTAAAGGCTGTAACAAGAGATGAAGAAGGGCATCATATAATAATTACAGGGTCTACCCATAAGGAAGAGCTAACAATTATAAATGTCTATGCACCGAATACGGGAGCCCCCAAATATATAAACAATTAATCACAAACGTAAGCAACCTTATTGATAAGAATGTGGTCATTGCAGGGGACTTTAATATCCCACTTACAACAATGGATAGATCATGTAGACACAGGATCAATAAAGAAACAAGGGCCCTGAATGATACATTGGATCAGATGGACTGGACAGATATATTTAGAACTCTGCATCCCAAAGCAACAGAATGTACTTTCTTCTCAAGTGCACATGTAACATTCTCCAAGATAGATCACATACTGGGTCACACAACAGCCCTTCATAAGTATAAAAGAATTGAGATCATACCAGGCACACTTTCAGACCACAATGCTATGACACTTGAAATGAACCACAGGAAAAAGCCTGGAAAACCTCCAAAAGCATGGAGGTTAAAGAACACCCTACTAAAGAATGAATGGGTCAACCAGGCAATTAGGGAAGAGATTAAGAAATATATGGAAATGAAAATGAAAATACAACAATCCAAATGCTTTGGGATGCAGCGAAGGCAGTCCTGAGATGAAAATACATTGCAATCCAGGCCTATCTCAAGAAACAAGAAACATCCCAAATATAAAATCTAACAGCACACCTAAAGGAAATAGAAGCGGAACAGCAAAGACACCCAAAACCCAGCAGAAGAAGAGAAAAAATAAAGATCAGAGCAGAAATAAACAATATAGAGTCCCCCCAAAAAAACAGTAGAACAGATCAATGAAACAAAGAGTTGCTTTTTTGAAAAAATTAACAAAATCAAGAAACCTCTGGCCAAGTTTCTCAAAAAGAAAAGAGAGAGGACCCAAATAGATAAAATCATCAATGAAAATGGAGTTATTATAACCAATCCCTCAGAAACACAAGCAATTATCAGGGAATACTATGAAAAATTATATGCCAACAAACTGGACAACCTGGAAGAAACGGACAAATTACTAAGCACCCACACACTTCCAAAACTCAAACAGGAAGAAATAGAAAATTTGAACAGGCCCATAACCAGCGAAGAAATTGAATCAGTTATCAAAAATCTCCCAAGAAATAAGAGTCCAGGACCAGATGGCTTCCCTGGGGAATTCTACCAGACGTTTAAAGCAGATATAATACCTATCCTTCTCAAGCTGTTCCAAAAAATAGAAAGGGAAGGAAAACTTCCAAACTCGTTCTATGAAGCCAGCATTACTTTGATTCCCAAACCAGACAGAGACCCAGCAAAAAAAGAGAACTACAGGCCAATATCCCTGATGAATATGGATGCAAAGATTCTCAACAAGATACGAGCAAATTGAATTCAAAAGCATATAAAAAGAATTATTCACCATGCTCAAGTGGGATTCATTCCTGGGCTGCAGGGCTGGTTCAATATTCGCAAATCAATCAATGTGATACATCACATTAATAAAAGAAAAGATAAGAACCATATGATCCTGTCAATTGATGCAGAAAAAGCATTTGACAAAATTCAGCATTCTTTCATAATAAAAACCCTCGAGAAAGCTGGGATAGAAGGAACATGCTTAAACATCATAAAAGCCATTTATGAAAAGCCCACAGCTAATATCATCCTCAATGGGGAAAAACTGAGAGCTTTCCCCCTGAGATCAGGAACACGACAGGGATGTCCTCTCTCACCACTGTTAACATAGTGTTGGGAGTTCTAGCATCAGCAATCAGGCAACAAAAGGAAATCAAAGACATCCAAATTGGCAAAGATGAAGTCAAGCTTTCACTTTTTGCAGATGATATGATATTATACATGGAAAACCCGAAAGACTCCACCAAAAGTCTGCTAGAACTGATACATGAATTCAGCAAAGTTGCAGGATACAAAATTAATGTACAGAAATCAGTTGCATTCTTATAGACTAATAATGAGGCAACAGAAAGACAAGTAAAGAAACTGATCCCATTCACAATGGCACCAAGAATCATAAAATATCTATGAATAAACCTAACCAAAGATATAAAAGATCTGTATGCTGAAAACTATAGAAAGCTTATGAAGAAAATTGAAGACGATACAAAGAAATAGAAAAACATCCCATGCTCATAGACTGGAAGAATAAATATGGTTAAAATGTCAATACTACCCAAGGCAATCTACACACTCAATGCAATCCCAATCAAAATTGCACCAGCATTTTTCTCGAAGCTAGAACAAGCAATCCTAAACTCTGTATGGAAACACAAAAGACCCTGAATAGCCAAAGTAAAATTGAAGAAGACGACCAGAGTGGGAGGCATCACAACCCCAGACTTTAGACTCTACCACAAAGCTGTAATCATCAAGACAGCATGGCATTGGCACAAAAACAGACACATAGACCAATGGAATAGAATAGACACTCCAGAATTCGACCGACAAAAGCATGGCCAACTAATCTTTGACAAAGCAGGAAAGAATAGCAAATGGAAAAAAAGTCTCTTTAACAAATGGTGCTGGGAGAACTGGACAGCAACATGCAGAAGAATGAAACTAGACCACTTTCCTACACCATTCACAAAAATAAACTCAAAATGGAAGAAGGACCTGAATGTGAGACAGGAAACCATCAAAACCCTAGAGGAAAAAGCAGGAGAAAACCTCTCTGACCTCAGCCACAGCAATTTCTTACTTGACACATCTCCAAAGGCAAGGGAATTAAAAGCAAAAATGAACTATTGGGACCTCATGAAGATAAAAAGCTTCTGCACCACAAAGGAAACAACAAAACTAAAAGGCAACCAACAGAATGGGAAAAGATATTTGCAAATGACATATCGGACAAAGGGCTAGTATTCAAAACTATAAAGAACTCACCAAACTCCACACCTGAAAAACAAATAATCCAGTGAAGAAATGGGCAGAAAACATGAATAGACACTTCTCTAAAGAGAACATCCGGATGGCCAACAGGCGCATGAAAAGATGCTCAACATCGCTCCTCATCAGGGAAATACAAATCAAAACCACACTCAGATATGACCTCACGCCAGTCAGAGTGGCCAAAATGAACAAATCAGGAGACTCTAGATGCTGGCGAGGATGTGGAGAAACAGGAATCCTCTTGCACTGTTGGTGGGAATGCAAACTGGTGCAGCCACTCTGAAAAACAGTGTGGAGGTTCCTCAAAAAATTAAAAATAGATCTACCTTATGACCCAGGAATAGCACTGCTAGGAATTTATCCAAGGGATACAGGAGTGCTGATGCATAGGAGCACTTGTACCCCAATGTTGATAGCAGCACTTTCAACAATAGCCAAATTATGGAAAGAGCCTAAATGTCCATCCACTGATGAATGGATAAAGAAGTTGTGGTTTATATATACAATGGAATACTACTTGGCAATGAGAAAGAATGAAATATGGCCTTTTGTAGCAATGTGGATGGAATTGGAGAGTGTTATGCTAAGTGAAATAAGTCATACAGAGAAAGACAGATACCATGTCTTCACTCTTATGTGGATCCTGAGAAACTTAACAGAAGACTATGGGGGAGGGGGAGGGGATAAAAAACTAGAGAGGGAGGGAGGCAAACCATAAGAGACTCTTAAAAACTAAGAATAAACTGAGGGTTGATGGGGGGTGGGAGGGAGGGGAAAGTGGGTGATGGGCATTGAGGAGGGCACCTGTTGGGATGAGCACTGGGTGTTGTATGGAAACCAATTTGACAATAAATTTCATGTTTAAAAAAAGAATTTCAGAAAGAAAAAAATAAAAATAAAGCCTCCTAAGGAACATTCCACTAGCCTCAATGCTCAGACATGCAGAAGCGCCATGCTGTGGACAGGGATGGGCACCATGTGGCAGTCTGGTGAGTGAGAAGCGGCCTTTCCTTCAGGGCAGACTGAGATCTGCAGCATGGAGATTAGAAAAGGGAAGCTTGGTAGAATGAGCAAACTGAGGACGGGAGTAAGGAAGGAAATACTCCATGGGTGCTCTTCCCGAGGATAATGGGAAAGTCTTTCCCGCCTACACAGCAGTGCCTTTCAGGGATTTCATTTCAGTGGAATTCTATCCGCACTTCAACAGCAGACTGCAGGAATGGCCTGGATTCTTCACTCTTCCCTGTGTCTATGCCCTCTGCCATGTTGGCTTTGTTATTCCCCCATCAAAAGGCCCCCCATCCTTCTCTACCATGAGTCTGAGTTCGGCCACGTGACATGCTTTGGCCAGTGGGATGTTAGCAGATGGGAAGCTTGCAGAGGCATGAAAAGATGCATGCATAATAAAGCTTGCTGTCCATTAATTCTGCCATCACCAGAAGGACATGCCAGGGGCAAGCTCTTTGCACCAGGAGGAAGGTGAGAGACACATGGAAACACCCCCACCCAAGCCCAGTGTAGATCACCTGACCCCTGCCAACCAGAGAAATAACATACATATAATATAAGCGGTTTGTCTGAGAGAAAGACAAGCTTGCAGAAGCCCTCATGCAGAGGCCAGTCTTCACCACCATGCTGTGCGGTTCCTGTGAAGGATAAAGGTGCTAGGCAAATAAAGGGAGGTATGACATGCCCTGGAATCTTCCTCCACTCTAGCTTGTGTGAGGCGAGGGTGTCCCACTGAGGCGCCCATGTCCAGGAGTTCCCAGCAGTAAGCAGGGCCCATGGTGGCCTGGGAGCGGGGAGGGTCTTCCTCTTCAACCTCCGTTCCACCACCCTGTCCCCTGCCCAGTCACACGACAGATCTTGAGATAGGATAATTCTCCCCAACTAGAGGAGGGTTCCCATGCCAAAAAGGGAGAAATCACTCTTGGGCTACATGTCATGATTTAAGTATAATGATGTATTACACATGTGAAAATATATTCATATTATATGTATGTGTATATGTATATATATGTGCATGGAACATTTTGAAAATCGGTATGGGCAAGTGTCACAGGTATATATGGATGGAACTATAACAGGGTAAACAGTATGTTAGCAACTCTTCAATTCTTTGAAGTGCTGTCATCTTCAGACTTCATTATAGTCTGCTTTTACAATGATAGTATTACTATAAAGCTGAAACTTCTCATGAACTATTAAAAATTCCTGCTTTGAACTTCAGACCTTCCTCCAGTCAAGTAAACACATATACCTGTAAGTTACATACCTCAAGCAGACATATTGCATTCTGCATGTTATTTTTACCTGCACAAGCTAAGAACATGTCAATTGATTAAAATAATATTCTCTTGATCACACACAGATATGCTATTAGATGCCTCACTGTAAGCTTAGAATATGGGCATCCAGCTTTTTGGATGGTGTGCACAAATAGCTTTCCATATAAAATTAGGTCCGTTTTGTGCTTGGTAATTTGTAAGCCCTAAGTTCTAAGAAGAAAAGTCTAATTCAACATCTTCATCAGTGGTGGCCGCCGTACCTGTCTGGAGTCATGCCCTGGACACTGCCCGTCACAGTCTTGTTCCCTTACCATACTCCAAGCCCTGACACTCAGCAAGGCATTGAGTACCAGAGAAAGGACCTCTTCGTGTCCTCCCTTATTCTGTATTTAACCAGACCCTGAGTCTTTTGTGCCATCGTGGCTCCCTCTCCTTCCTCATACCCAATGAGTCATGTCCCACCAAGGCTTCTTTCCTTTTTTTTTCTTAATGTTTATTTTTGAGAGACACAGAGACAGAATGTGAGTGGGGGAAGGGCAGAGAGAGAGAGGGAAACACAGACCCCGAAGCAGGCTCTAGGCTCTGAGCTGTCAGCACACAGCCCGACATGGGGCTCTAACTCAGGAACTGTGAGATCATGACCTGAGCTGAAGTCGGATGCTTAACTGACTGAGCCACCCAGGCACCCCAAGACTTCTGTGTCTTGAAGTCACCCTGCTATCACCACCTTCACAGTCAGAGAAGATGGCAGAGTAGAAAGATCTTGAGCTCACCTCATCCCACGGACACAACATAACAACTATATTCATATAACTGACTCTGAAAACAACCTGAAGACTATTAATACCACCAGAATAAGCCATTATATAGAGTATTGCTCTAGCTGCTTAACCAAGGTCTCTCTTTCTCTCTCTTCAACACACACACACACCTCTTCATCCTTAATACTATTGTCTGTGAAAGAGTCATTACTGGTAAATTGTCCCTTTCAATCTAGAACCAAGATTTTCCTTGGATATAAGCTACCATATTTTTTTAATCTAGTCCTTTCGACCCCACTCTAAGTATCCATTTTCCTTTTTCCCTCATGATACCATCACCCTTATATGTATATCCAAGGGGCAGGAGAAAAAACACACTCCACCAAGTATTTATCACTGAAGTTGCAATTTCGCGTCTCCTGCTTTTGAGTTCACATGAGCCAAAAAAAAAAAAAAAAAAAAACTCACTGAGTTGTGTTTTGCTCAAGACAAAAATTATGAGGAGGGAGAAGGAGTGAAGGGTTACATCTGGAGAGAATTAAATTCTGTGGCTGGAAGAGCAGCTGGGACGATGTAATGCGGCAGCTTCCTCACACAGCCATGATGCTTTAGCTTGAAAATGCGTGGGTTGTTGAGTGGTATGGGTTTTATTTGGAAAGAAGGAATAGAGTGTGCTTTCAGAGAGGAAATTTAACAGTTTACTCATGTTCTTCAACCACTTTTTGCCCTAAATTTATTGACCAGGAAGACACTGCTAACAAAAATTGGGAGGTCTTGAGGAAACTCTAAATCTCCCACAACTGTTAATTCTTGGGCACGATTAGAGCTTTTGACAAGATTTTGTGGAGTGCCTTTTTTAAATGTTCAAAAACATAACGTCTTTTTTTGGTCCCTCTTTGATGCTTGTACTGCTCTTGCTTTACTTACTTCAGCACTAAGCAGCCTGATAATTCAAGCCAGGCATGGAGGGATGGCGACCAGTGGCCTTGAGGGTTGTTTGCAATGGTGTTCCTCAAATATCCCGGCCTTTGTTGGAATCACCTGAGAACCTATCATCCCTTCTCTTCCTCTCTTATCTGTCTACCTGCACTGTTGGATTAATGATCAAGAGTAATTCGGCCACATAAAATTACTATGAAATGGAAAAGTTTCCACCTGAGCATAAAACAATGTTTTATCTACGCTAACACATGACCTACTATGCAAATTGCTGGCCCAATTTCCTTAGGGGAAAAAGTTTGCCAAAATATTCTAACCTCCTTCAGATTTAATGGAGAGACATGCTTAGAAACACTCTTTTATCTACAAATACTTTAGGTTTCAAGAGATGGTTCTCAAGTGGATTTGTTAATAAGTTCGAAGGTGGCAATTCCTGAGGTGTCTCCTCCAAAGCAGAGAGTGGATCTGGGAGTCTTGAAAGAGGGGCATGAACTTCTCCCACTTACTGAGAAATTCTCTCTTGGGAAGAATCTCGCATTCCATGACTTTCCTTCACAGCATTTCTCTCAGAGAAAGGTCAGTGCAGGCTGACCTCTTCATCTCTCCCCTGCCCCTAGGATCACCTGGTCCCAGGCGCTCTCTGTGAGGCCAAAGCCAAAGGTTGTGCCCTGTTCATCTCTAGTTCTCAGCCATTTGTGCTCAGCTGACCAACCCGCCATTTTGCAACCAGTCTCTTCTCCTGGATTTTGAATCACTGCACACACCTATCTCCCTTCTCACTGACCACTCCTCCTTTGTCTTTTTTGAGTTTCTCCAAGTCACTTGTCCTTCTCCATTCATCGCTCAACTTCTAAATCTTGGAGTTTTGTAGCGCTCCATTTTGATATACTTACACCCTCTCTAGATGACCTCCAACAGTCCATGGATTTAGATGCCATCTCTATGAAAAGGACACTGTGGCTTTAGCCTCAGGTATGCCATCCAGGCTCACCCACCATCCAACTCCTATTCAACTTGTCTGCTTGGACATCTAATGGGAATCTCAAATTTAATATATTCAAAGTCTACTATGAAATTACCTCATTTGTTTTATGTTTATTCCTTTTTGTCTGTCTCCTGCCACCCACTTAAATAGCAAGGACCAGGTCTATTGTTTCCACTACCATATCCCCACACATAGATCAAAGTTTAGCACATGCTAAGGGTTCAACAAATATTTAACTGAATGAAAAAATATTTTTGAGAAAAAAAGAGTAGCTTCAAAAGGACAAATATTATTCCACTTACATGAGGTATCTAGAATAGTCAAATTCATACAGACACAAAGTAGAATAGTGGTGGCCAGGGGCTGTATGGGTTGGGGAAATGGGGAGTTAGTGTTTAATGGGTGCAGAGTTTCAGTTGGATATGAAAATTTTCTGGAGATGAATGGTGGTAATTGTTGTTGCCCAACAATGTGAATGCACCAAACTGAACACTTACAAATGGTTAAAATGGTAAGTAATATGTTACACAGATCATATCTCAATAAACAAAAAGAAACAGCTCCATGAATATTGAAAATCAGCTGAGGGAAATAAATCTCTTCACTGAGGACATCCACAAATGTCACAGGAAAACTCCTTAATGCCTAAAATGCTCATACTTTTGGCCACCTACTTACCCAAACAGGACTTGATCCATGGACATACCCATGGCTTGTCCCAAAACTTTCTGCAGGACTTCCACCATGTTTACTCTTTAAGTTCAACACACTGCCAGCCTTCTCTTAGGAAATGTTAAGTTAAGAACCATCTATTTTACTTCTGAGTCCTACAGCCAGCACTCACCATGTTTTCCTTTTCTTTAATGAATTTATTTATTTATTTATTTATTTATTTATTTATTTGAGAGTGAGTGTGAGCAGGGGAGAGGGGTAGGGAGTGGGGGGAGAGAGGGGGGGCGGGGGAGAGAATCTTAAGCAGGCTCCACGCTCAGCATTGGGTTCGATCCCTCAACCCTGGGATCACGTCCTGAGCCAAAATCAAGAGTTGGTCCCTCAGCTGACTAAGCCACCCAGGCACCCCACCATGCTTTCCATTTTGTCAATCAAAGTTTAGCACAACTGGGGTGCCTGGATGGCTCAGTCGGTTAAGTGTCCGACTTCGGCTCAGGTCATGATCTCGCAGTTTGTGAGTTCTAGCCCCATGTCGGGCTCTGTGCTGACAGCTCAGAGCCTGGAGCCTGCTTCGGATTCTGTGTCTCCTTCTCTCTCTGCCCCTCCAATGCTCACCCTCTGTCTCTCTCAGTCTCTCAAAAATAAATAAACATTAAAAAAATGTTTTAAATACTTTAAAAAAAAAGTTTAGCACAACTTTCCTTTTCTTGCTACTTTTGAAGATTACATGGGCATGCACTTTTCACATAAGATTTTCTTTCTCTTTCAGAATCATACCTACCCCCAAAGAATTCATCCATGATGTGTGTCTAACTTCTGTCCTTTTCTGACAGAAGTTGTGTTTTGTCACATTTTCCTGTTGTGTTTTCTCTAATACCCTCCCATCATAACTGTGGCCCTTCCTTGCCAGTGTTCTCAACAGTGTCACAGCTTTTGCACTTATTGGCCGTGTCAAGGTTAATAATGTCCCAAAACACATGATGATGAAACACAGCATAGAGAACACAACTAGACTAATGATCGAAATGAGGCCCGTGCCATCTGCTGATGCAGGGGAGGAATTGGTGTATTCTAGAAGGACAAACTTGTGGCCTGGGAGCCACAACGCAGCCTGGGGACATGACTTTTATCGTTTGTTTGGATTTATTTGGCCCATAAAGTACTTTTTTAAAAAATCTGTTTCCTATATGTAAAGCTCTGGAGCTGCCCAGATAAGTATCCAGATTTATGACCTTGTTTGAAAAATT
This sequence comes from Acinonyx jubatus, assembly GCF_027475565.1. Lineage (NCBI taxonomy): Eukaryota > Metazoa > Chordata > Mammalia > Carnivora > Felidae > Acinonyx > Acinonyx jubatus. The sequence goes on along the minus strand of NC_069387.1, from coordinate 14,063,389 downwards.
AGAAGATCAACAATTGGGTCTCCATTCTGCAGCAGGAAGCAGCTGGCCCTTAGCAACAGGGCCTTTCTGACCAACATGAGCTCTCTTGTTAACCACAGTCCCCACCCAGCCCACTGGCCCATGGCATCCATGACCCACCTGGTCCCAACAAGCACTTGAATTAGAAGTCCCCCCACCCCACCGTGTGAACGGAAGGAAGCCTCAATCCAGGATGAAGCCTCCTAAGCAAGGCCTCCACACAGAGAAAATTTTGTGCTTTGATGTGGAATAACCCAGTGACAAATATGCCTCAACTAATAAAACCGCCAATGTGTATAAAATCAAGTTGGTGAGTTTTTAAGAAATAAATTAAATATGGATAAGCCACAAGAAAACCAAACAAATTTTTTTAGTGAGGTCAAATCATTAAAAAAAATTTACTGCGCTTTAAAAAACAACCTCCTGGTAATATTTAAACTCCTAATAGCTGATGTTTTCAAATGAGGAAGAGAAGAATTTCATAATGCTAAGAAATATAATGTAGAGCACACAAAGACAGAAGTGACATCTGCTACCTCAAAATTCCACCATAGGGTACTGTCTTCCTGATCGAATCCTGACACTAACAGTCAGACAGATTCAAAGTGACCACATGTCTATTAGGAGCTATAAGTGGTGGTGTTGGGAATGGGCTTGCTTTCCCACAGATCTTCTTAAAGATGAAAAAGTGACTGGTTGTGCATAGACTGGTTGTGCATAGACACAGACTCTATGATGAAAATAGGTGGAAGGAGTTTATTGGCTCATGTCACAGAGAAATTCAAGGGCTCTGAGCTCCTCACGTTGCCTTTAGTTTGGGGCTCTCTATGGTAGTAAGACGGCTCCCCACATCTCCAGGGTTTAGGCCCATAAGCCTCTCTTCCAAAGGTCCCAGAAAAAGGCTTTTACTCTTAATTCACTCGGGTATAGCCACCTCTTAAGGAATAACTATGGCCAGGCAAACGCAATGTTCCAGGTGGCCAGGTCTGAAATCACACACTCACCTCTGATACAAAGGAGGAAAACTTCTGCAGGTCAGAAGTCTGAAGTGAGCCTCACTGGGCTGACGTCAGTGTTAGGAGGATGATGTTCCCTCGGGAAACTCCGCAGGAGAATCTGTTCCCTTGTCTTTTCCAGCTTCCAGAGAACGCTGGTCTTCCTTGGCTTGTGGCCCCTTCCTTCATCTTCAAAGCCAACAGCCCAGCATCTGCCAGTCTCTCTCTTTGATTCTGACCTCTGTGTCCACCTCTCTGGTCACTTGAAAGGACTCCTGTGACTACACTGGTCCCAACAGATAATCCAGAATAATCTTACTTCAAGATTATTGCACCTGATCTGCATCCTTACTTTCCCCTTGACATGAAACATGGCATATTCTTAGGTTCCATGGATTCAAACATGAGTGTACTTGGGGTGGGGTGGGGTGGAGACTATTAATTAACTACCACAAAGTCCAAACAGAATCATCTTCTGTAATCTCAAAGTGCTCTAACTCTACACTGTCGGCTCAGGATTTCTATTCTTCACTCCTCTTCTGCTAAGTCCTTGCTTGTGAATTCAATCCCTTCTTCATTTACTAGATAACCAGGGAGGCCATTAGACCAAGGTGGCTCTAATGCTGTGGTGGCCAATAGAAGCACACCAAAATGTAAGCATGTAAATGATTCAAGTCTACAGAATTCAAATCTGAGAACAACCAGTGACAGACAGACAACTAAGAATTCAGCTATAGGGGCACCTGGGTGGCTCAGTCAGTTAAACATCTGACTCTTCATTTCACCTCAGGTCACCATCTCATGGTTCGTGGGATGAACCCCATACCCAGCTCTGTGCTGACAGCGTGAAGCCTGCTTGGGATTCTCTCTCTCCTTCTTTCTCTGTCCCTCCCCTGATCCCTCTCTCTCTCTCTCTCTCTCTCTCTCTCTCAAAATAAGTAGCCATAAAAAAAAAAAAAAAAAAAAAAAAGAATTAAGCTATAGCCAACCAAGCAATTTCCTTTCTTTATATGTAAGTCTTCCCTGGCTCCTGTCAGCCAAGTACTCCTAAACACTTCTGGTTTACCACTACCCAATTAGAATCAATTTTTGCTCAAATAAACTCTTAGAATTTTTAATACACCTTGGTTGGTTTATCTTCTAGCACTACCACAGGCAAAACACCGCACACGCATGGACTATACAACAGTAAAAAAAATGTTCCCTTCCCCGATGACATTCACAGTCTCATGGATGAACAAACCATAAATAACCTGACCAATAAGCAATATTTAAATACCTATTTATTATCAATCTATTTCTTTTTTTTTTAAACGTTTATTTATTTTTGAGACAGAGAGAGACAGAGCATGAACGGGGGAGGGTCAGAGAGAGAGGAAGACACAGAATCCGAAGCAGGCTCCAGGCTCTGAGCTGTCAGCACAGAGCCCGACGCGGGGCTCGAACTCACAGACCTCAAGATCATGACCTGAGCCGAAGTCGGACCCTTAACTGACTGAGCCACCCAGGCACCCCATATTACCAACCTATTTCTATGGAGGCTTTAGTTTTTTCCAAATTGGTTTGAAAATAATGGTGCTCTTCGAGATTGTCCTGCTCTCTGTTTTTTCTAACTGGAATCTGTGTCCACATTCCCCCTTGGTGGTCATCAGGACACGGAAGATAGGATGTGGCCTTGGCTGAAACTCAGTGGACAGGAAGTGGTACTTCCTGCCTAGAGTCTCAGTCGAGACAGATGCCCCTGGCACAGAAACAGGGTGGCCTTGACTCTCTGCATAGCATCTTTACCTGACAATACCTTCGGACTCGTGCTCCCCACACCTGCCAGAGTGGCAGCTCAAGGGTATTTACATTTTTATCACTTCACATCAGACATCACGTTGGTTATATTAAGTAGTAAAGGCAAAATGACTCAGGACAAATTGGGAGAAAGGGGGCAGTTCCCATGGGTCAAATGAAAGAGAGACAAGGAGGAGACAATCACAGTTACATAGGATGGCTTCCCACTCTTTAAATATTATCTGCCTATCACTAACATTCCATCACATGGGAGCTTTAAGCTTTTAATTCAATCTTTCTGCTGTTTCATCTTGATCAAGTCTATGCCATAGTGTTCTTGTCTATAGGAAGTGGGTAAAAATGTGGCAATCCTTCACGCAGCTGCAATGAGGTTATTTTTAAAGGAGTTTTAAGGCCTGGGGCAAGTCTTAGTACACAGGTCAAAGGGTTTTGTATACAATCACTAAAAATTCTTTCAATGCTTCTGTAGCTCAACCCGCATTTTAGCCTGTTATCACACCAGAATCATAGGTCCCTTGAAAACATGACCTTGAAACAATCCTTTTAATTATGTGTTGACAGCAACACTCTCTACTCCCTCCTTTTCCAGTTCACTTTCCTCCCCCAACAGAAATGACACAAATACTCACCCTGGAAGATCGCTTTGTGCTACAACACATGACCACGAACCTTAAATCTCAACTGAGCTCCCCGTGTTGCTGAAACAAGTACTTAGCTTGTGCCCCCAGTGAGCAACATAATATGAGTGGTCATCAACTGTAACTTTGTTCGCTGTATTTCCTTGGAAGCCGCAGTCTGGGGGCCAGATTGCTAACAAGCCATCCCACGTGTCAGCCTTGGCTGCCTTCCTCTTGTCTAAAACTCTGCCTGGCCATGTCATATTTTGATTCATTTACTTTCCACTGCTATTTTTTTTAATTTTTTAATGTTTATTTATTTTTGAGAGAGAGAGAGAGAGACAGAGTACGAGCAGGGGAGGGGCAAAGAGAGAGCAAGACACAGGATCCAAAACAGGCTCCAGGCTCTGAGCTGTCAGCACAGAGCCCGATGCGGGGCTCGAACCCACAAACTGTGAGATCATGACCTGAGCCGAAGTCGGACGCTTAACTGACTGAGCCACTCAGGTGCCCCATCATTCTTTTTAATACTACCTGAAATAGACACTGCATTTACATCCAGAATGTAAGAAGGAATCCCTAAACCAGTATGAAAAAAAATAAAGAATCCAACAGAAAAAAATGGGCCGAGGCTCTCAAAAGGCAATGGACATAAGAGAAAATTAAAATGACCAGTAAGCATACAAAATGTAATAAAGGAAAGGTAATAAAGGAAATCCAACCTTTAAAAAAATAAGAGGTCATTTTTTTCACCCAGGAGATTTGCAAACGTTAAAAGATTATATCGTGTATTATCACGGAGACAGTTATTCTCATAAGCTGGGTTAGAATACAAATTTGTAAAACTTTTGTGGCAGTATGCAATAAAACGTTAAATACCCATCACCTGACGACTCAGCAATGCCCATCGCTGAATACCTACTCTAGTAGACTCTGGAGTAGAGAAGGTAGGCATGTGCATACCATGACATCACTGTTATTGGCAGGAGTAAAATTTGGAGAAGTACCTAAATGTCGATTCACATTGCTAGTTGTTTTATTTTTAATTTTTTTTATGTTTATTTATTTTTGAGAAAGAGACAGAGTGCGAGCGGGGAAGGGACAGAGAGAGAGGGAGACACAGAATCCGAAGCAGGCTCCGGGCTCTGAGCTGTCAGCACAGAGCCTGACGCAGGGCCCAAACTCACGAACCACGAGATCATGACCTGAGCCAAAGTCGGACGCTTAACCCACTGAGCCACCCAGGCACCCCTCACCCTGCTAGTTTTACAAAATGGTGGTAGTGTCTATGAATCACTACCCAAGAGGTCAGAAGCAGGAGAGGCGGTCCAGCATGGTGGTGAAACTTGTGGTCTCAAGTCAGCCCTGTGGGTCTCCGGATCTGGCTGCACCACTTATCACTGTGTGAACAGCAAGCCCTGACCCTCTCTGTGCCCCAAGGGTTTCATCTCAAAGTGAGGCTTACAACAGCACCTACTGCGTTGTGAGCATTAAGTCAGGCATTACTTGTAAAGGTCTTAGAACAGCATCTGACACAGGCAAAGTGCTCAATAACTGTTAGCTGTTGTCATAAGGAACACGGAAAGATCTCCTAGACACATGGTTTAAAAAAAAAGTACAGTCGCACGCACTCATGCACCACACAAGATGATTGCAATTATATATGTATAAATAATACATACATAAATAAAATATGCATACATAGAGACGAACATAACAATCACTTAAATGTGATTTTTATAACTGTCTTTCATTCTTTTTGGAAGGATAAATGCTATATCCTTTTAAGGAGACTTTTAAAAAATTAATTATTTTCGAAGTTTACATAGAAAACAGCCTGGAAAAAAAGACCTCTGAATGTTCACACTGATTGCTTTTGGATGAAGACATGATGAATTCATTTTGCTCTCTTGGTCTCTTCCAAATTTCCTTTGGGCTTATGTATTACCTTAATTCCAACATTTAAACAACTACGGTTTTAAATAAACACATTGCTAACATATATTAATAGAAATGATGATGCTTGAGAATAAAGACCTTTTCTTAGCACTGATGGTTTTCGTGCAGCAAGATGAACTTAAAGTTCCTTCTCTTCCTTTTTTTTTTTTTCCAAAAAACACAGGAGGGTCTGAAAATGAGTAGCAGAAATGACTCCTGGCAAAGAGGTCATGTGAAAAAAGATGAAAGGATGTGGAATGGTCTGATTTGGAAGGAAAAAGGACCCAAATTCACAGCCTCTCTTGAGTTCAGCCTCCAGACACATGTTCTGTTTGTTTGAGTGAGGTGAGCAGGGAATGGGGGCAGAGGGAGGGAGAGGGAGGGAGGGAGGGAGGGAGGGAGGGAGGGAGGGAGGGAGGGAGAGAGAGAGAGAGAGAGAGAATCTCAAATAGGCTCCATGCTGTCAGCACAGAGCCAAATGTGGGGCTCAATCTCATGACCCTGGGATCATGACCTGAGCTGAAATCGAGAGTCAGACGCTCAACCGCCAGAGCCACCCAGGCGCCCCGCCATGCATGTTTCGTGTGACCACATTAGTTAACACAGTCGTGAATACGGAAGCCTTGACGTGACATGCATGCTCCATTTGCTCAGGGTCCCCTTGTTTCTAATTGTCTTAAACCCTTTTGCAGCTTGTCTTCATGATACACGCCTGGTTCCTAAAAGCACGTGAGCATGCAGTGCCCAAGGAGATCCTCAGTACATAGCTGCAAGGAGACTGAGAGCACCTCAAGAGATTGCGACGAAACACGAAGAAACAGTATTCAGTTTTCAATCAAAGAGAGCTTTCACAGACCCATTTCGAACACACTTTAATGGTAGTATATTTAACTGTGTGTCTCAGATGATTCTGTATAAACTTTCATCGAGATCAGGTGTTAATACACCAGTGAGTATTACCTTAATTCCAACATTTATGTCCCGTTAATAGAGCAGTTCTCTGACTTAGGCACGCAAACGCATCCCCTGTAGTATTTGTCCAAAACACAGATTTCTGAAGCCATCCCACCCCACTCCACCACTGAGATGCAGATTCATTAGGTGCTACTAAGTCAAGGAAGCTTTAGATCTCATTTCAAGGAACAATATTGAGACAGATACCTTTAGACATGCCTGTGCAGCCTGCACCACCAGGTGGGCCCGCTCACGGCTCATCGTTGGGGTGTAGAGGCCCTGCTCTGGCTGAGGCAGACTGGCCAGGGGAAGACATCTGGGCCAAGCTGGGCCTGTCAGATTCTCTATCCTGACCACTTGAACTTGGAATTCAGCGAGGCTAATCATCTCTACTAGTTATGAAACTGGAAGGATGTGGGACATGTCAAGTTAAGGGTAGTTGTCTTCTGCCTCGTGTATGAAAGGCAAAGAAAATTAATCGTGTAAGCAAAGGAAGCAACAGTGCTGAGAAAAACAGAGCTGAAAGACTATGCAGTCCTATATTAAGGTATAGTAAGTGCTATAACAAACATCCCCAAGTCCCAGTGTCTTAACCTAATAACATTTCATTTCTCACTCATGTAACAGTCCACCAGGGCACCTTATGGTCGGTACCAGTGCATCTGTCTTGTGGCTCTGCCCTCCCCAAGGTCCCTGCAGGCTTCCATTCAGCCAGTGGATGGGATGAGCATATAGGAAGTTTTTATGGTCCATGCCTGGGAGCAGCACATCTACTCTTTTGGCCGGAAGTCAGTATGTGGTCTTGCTCAATGACAAGGAATGAATGGAAATGTGGTTCAGGCACATTTGGTGAACACAAGCTCGAAAGACAGAAAAGTTAAAGGAACAGTTGTGGAACTATTATCAAAAAACAAATAGGGGCGTCTGGGTGGCTCAGTCGGTTAAGCGTCTGACTCTTACCTTAGCTCAGGTCATGATCTCACAGTTTGTGGGTTTGAGCCCTGCACTGGGCTCTGTGCTGACAGCATGAGGCCTGCTTGGGATTCTCTCTCTCCCTCTCTCTGCCCCTCCCCCACTCTCTCAAAATAAATAAACATTTTTTTTTAATGAACAAGAAACAGAAAATAAGTAATGGCGAGGATACAGAGAAATTGGAACCTTTGTGCACTGTTGCTGGGAATGTAAAATGGTACAGCCACTGTGGAAAAGAGTATGGAGGTTCCTTGAAAAGTAAACACAGAGTTCCCCATGATCTGGGATTTCATGTACCCAGAGGAATTGAAAACGGGAATCAAGAACAGGTACTTGCACACCCCTGTTCACAGCAGCATTATTCACAACAGAAACAATCTGAATGGCATTAACAGATGAATGGATAAACAAAATACGGTTTTTACAACTCCAGCATTGTCCATTTCCTCCCCTGCGGCCCCTCCCCCACGGTACCCAGCTTTCTCCCCATACCGGGCTACTTCTCAGGCTTCCATGACTTTGCAATGCTATTCCCCCTGCCCGGAGTACCTTTCTCATCCCCTCCTTCACTTGGCCGCCTTCCACTTCTGTAGGGTCGGGTCAGACATCGCCCACCACTTCTTGAAAGCCTTTTGTGACCTCCCCCATCCCCATCCCTAATCTGGGTTAGTTGCCCCTCTGATGTTTCCTCCCAGCCTCACAGATGGTCACTGTCGGTTCATTTCTCCACCCACCCAGCTGCCAGCTCTTAGGTCAGGGACTCTGCCTTTGCCTCTGGGCCACCAGGGCCCATCTCTGTGTCTGGCATGTGTAGACACTCGACAAATGTCTGTGGTCACCATGAAGGGGTACTCATTAGTTCCAGGGAAACGTTATAAAGACAAGCTGCCAACAAAACAAAACAAAACAAAACAAAACAAAACAAAACAAAACAAAACAAACACCGGACATACACTGATGTGCTCATTACATATTCAATCGAATCCTGATTTGGGAAGATTGGTTTTTTTGGACTGCTCACCATCAAGCAAGGTATCATCATAAGCTAGGGGAGCCAAACTGGAAGTAGCACATTTCCCATCCTTGAGGTGGTCCCTGAACCGACTGCACTCAGGAATGCAGACACCGAAAGTCATAAAACACAACTGGAAGCTAATGAAACGCTCATTTTTCCTCGTCCTGGCCATGAATTCTACACGGGAGTCATTCCGTTTACATCTCTAGAAAAGAAAATCTGGGTTTCATTTTGTAAACTCAGAGCAGAAATAAGGTGCCTGAAGACATCTCAACACTCCAGCAGCGTTTTAGAGCATTCCACATATTGCACGGATGACACAGCCACTCAGAAATGTGTCGTTTTCTAACAAAGGAGAAACCACGCTCTGTCCATAATCTGACAAGTCACTTCTGAAAGCTGAGTGCAGGTCTGATTGGCTCCAAAGTCCCGTAAGAACATATTCATGCAATTTCTATTTAAAGGTTGAATCTAATCACTACAAAAACACACAAGAACAAAAGATCGCTCCATCCCTCAGGGATAGCCTACTTCAAGGAAAACCACTGGTCTCCAGGAAAGTGCAGACCACAGAGGCTTCACCCCAGTCTTGCTTCGGGGGAATGTAACCTATGTTACCATGCCCTTTCCTCGCATCAAGGTTCCCCAGCCGGGCTTCTCCTCAGGTTTAATCCAAACCTTGCTTGCTGCCTTTCCTGATCCGTTTATGGCACTTGGTATTTTGTGGGACTGGCTTGAGTTAAGAGGGCTAGACAGCTTCAGTGGCTGGGAGCATGAATGTATGAACGAAGTCATGGCAAATTTAAGAGCTCTCCCTTCAAGAAAGGATAGGCAAGGGGGCCGTGTAAGGTACAAGGGTAAAATCTGTCTCCTCTTGGCCCTAAAACTAATGAAAAGAATTTCATGGTATGAATAAACAACATCCCATTCCTTCTGTTAATGAGCAGTTCACACAGTATTCTTGTCCCCAGTGTTCATGTTTGCAATCCTTTATTTCTCATGTGCCTATTTTAAGAGTAATAGATGAGCTAAGTAACCCAATTTTAGGAATGTGGAAATCTGTCTCTTGTGGGGGTCACATTGGTAAGGAGTATATATTATTTATAATCTTTATTTTTGAGAGAGAGAGGGACAGAGTATGAGCGGGGGAGGAACAGAGAGAGAGGGAGACCCAGAATCCGAAGCAGGCTCCAGGCTCTGAGCTGTCAACACAGAGCCCACCGTGGGGCTCGAACACAAGAACCGCGAGATCATGACCTGAGCCCAAGTCGGACACTTAACTGACTGAGTCCCCCAGGCGCCCCAACATTGGTAAGGAGTATAAATGACAATGGCAGCAGAGTTCAAAATCGTGTCATGTCATGCCCCCCCCACCACTATCCTTGCTTGCCCTCCACTGTCACCAATCTCCAGAAGACATACCTAATTTCTAGAACCTCCTACTATTACAGAAACAGTCCACAGTGCCCAGACACTCCTGGAGGCCTGAGCCAGCATGGAGACCCAGAGGCTCTGCAAGCACCCTCAAATCTAAGACCGCCCCCCAATCTTGAGGATTTCTAAAAAAAGCATACCTATCCAAGGTACTCGGATCTGCTTGCATGGCCAGCATCCCAAGCATCTCCCGGGACTGCAGGGAGTTATAGTTCCTTTCCTCCTCCCAGGGTCACAAGGTCGGAGCCACAGGCAAATTTCTGAAAATAAGACTGTTGAGGGCTGATTTGCCCATATCAAAACACACTATCGTGCCACATTAACTAAAAGTAGTACAGGACTCACACAGGAAGGACAGATCAACGGAAAAGAATGAAGAGTCCAGAAACTAGATGCGAACACACACACATGCTCACAAATTTATTATATGATACAAATATTTCAAATTGGTAATTCACAGGGAAAAGACTATTACCGAATACTGCTGAAATAATGGACAACCAGTTCGGGGGGGAAATGAAAATCGATCCTTATCTTCCATATCCAAATAAATTCTGAATAAAGTTCAAATGTTAAAAAAAAAAAATCCCATTAAATTAAGTATGGGAAAAGATGGATACATTTTAAACTTCCCTATGGTTAAAAAAAAAAAGTCATACAACACATGTTTACAGGTAAATAACAAGTTAGGAGAAATACTTGCAATGCATCTTTTTAAAGGTGAATATTGAAAAGCATCTTACAAATCGGCAAGGGAAAGAGGGATTCTCCATAAAAGAATGGGCAAAAAAGAGGCGATTCACAAAGGAAGAAATACAGATACCATGAAATACTGGGAGAGATCAAAGAAAGTCCCATTAAACAACAATGATGTATCATATTTGACCTATCAGATTGGCAAACAGTGAAAAGAGTGATCCTACCCAGGGTTGGCTAGGCAATAGCCAAGGGAAATAAGGCTCTTTTATCCACTGTTTGTGGGAGTGGAAATTGATATCCTTTCGAGAACATGGTCTGGCACTGGATATCTAACTTCAAAACACGCGTATCATTTGACCGGCAATTCCCCTTCTGGGAATCTGTCCTGGAGAAACAGCCAGGTAGGGGAAGAGGACAGCACACACACTGTGAGGTCTCTACTAGGGGGATGGGAATGCAGCAAAGGGACGCACAGCAAGCCCCCAGGGACTAGGGAGGGCAGAGGAAAGGAAATTCGGCAGATTTCCTAGAGGAGGGCGTGCTGGAGGTGAGTCTAAGAAGACAGGAGGAGAGGGCATCCGAAGGGATGGGGGAACAGAGGTAAGAGAGAGAGAGCACCATGCAACTGGGGACACCTGCAGGGCCTTGGAGCTGGGGGCAGGAAAAGAGAAGAATCAGTTAACAAGGACACCAATGGGGGCTACTCATGACACCCACTTTATGGATGAGGAAACTGAGGTTTGGTTACACAGCCCAGGTTAACAGTGCTGCTCACCTGACTTGTAATGATAGAGCAGGAATTTGAGCTGAGGTTCGTCTGACTGTGGAGCCCAGGCAGTGGTGGGGGATTTGGGCTGTCCCCCGATGGCCGCAGGCCACCGTGGAAGGTGCGTGGAAGGGGTGGATTCACCTTCCCCAAGCTGTCTCTGGTGGTAGTGTGGAGAGCGGATCGGAGGCCTCCCTGGAGGAAAGAGGGCAACCAGGTAGGCATCGGCGGCAATAAAAGGAAAGGAAAAGAAAGACAAAGTCAGCACAAAGTGGTGGGAGATTTGAGAGCGAAAACCCACAAGGCCCGGGGACCTGTTGAGTGAAAGGGGTAGGAGGCAGACAGTCCAGACTGACTCCCACCGCCTACCTGATATTCCAGGATGAGGGAGCGCTAATATACAAATGACTGCTCTTGCTTCTTTCTTGTACACGCTTATGTCCACATCTTTGCACTCATGCATCCCCCCCCCACACACACCCCATGAAACATCATCCCACCCTTCAGAGCCTGCCTCCAATGCTACCTCCTCTCTCAGGAAGTCACAGAAAACTCTCCCTCCACTCCTCTTAGATAGAGTGTGAGTCTTGGGCATTTTGTGGCTATCTCCTGTTGGCCTTTATCTGCCCGATGGTTAATCAGTTGTGCAGATACCTTGCTTTCTTCTCTTGTCGGTCTCCTGATGGCAAGAGCCACATGGCCCCATCATACCCCTTTCCCCACATTTCGCAGTACGAAGCAGAGGCTCTTGTGCATGGTAGACACTTAAATAGTTGAAATAAAGAAAACAAATAGCTCTCCCCCTCTTTCCTCTCTTAGATTTTGCCTTCTCAGCTCTCAGCAAAGAAATTGCTTAAATGTTTCTTGCTCCAGAAACCAAAAGAGTTGGAAGGAAGTCTTGGAATGCCTGCAGGAGATTTTCTTAATCCTTAACTGGCTGATAACACCACAGGAAACTAGCTCAAAGAAAACAGTGATGAAACAGTTAGGTCCTATTACCACTTCCCTGCTATACTGAACAAGACATTTTGAGAGTAATTTCCAGTGGAATGTCTTCCAAATGTATATAAATAGTCACGGTCAGCCTGGTGAAAGTGTGTGTTTCCAAGATGAACTGATAAATGAAGCAAGATAAAAGAGGTCAAGTGGACAAGATGGATTGCATAGGACATTTATAGATGAAGTTTGTGCATTTTGCTGGAAAGCAAGTGCATAAGAGCTCAGATACTCTATGGGTCTGCCTCATTTTAGACAGCACAGTGCAAAACTTTAATCTCAAAAACAAGGATAAATACATAAATAAGGGAAAGACTGTTTACAGAACCAAATTTTCCAAACTCTACAGTAGACCAGGCATAAACAAATATTCATGCAAGAAATCAGGCTGATTCTTGGTAAAAAACGAGTCAACTCAAAACCCTCCACCATGTTATGCTTTGGCAACTGTAGTGACACAGGGGGTCCCTCCTGGAGTTGTCTTTCCTTTCAACCACTCCATACACCAAACCAAAATGTCCCAAAGTGTGTTGCCTGGAACACTAACCCCAGAAAATTTTCCATCAAGCGGGTTCCATGGTCAAGGACAAAGGAAATGTTTAATGTCATAACATCTCTTGGAGAACCACCGTGCATCTAGGCATCATGGGGGCTTTGAAAAGTCTTTTATAAATAAACTTTAACTCTTCTTAAGCATTTATTTCCTAAGTTATTTGGTCATGGAACCTTCTAAGAGAAGCAAAAGTAAGACAATAGCACTAGGCTGAAATAGTGTTCTCCAAAACCCAATCGGGAACCTCAAGACATTACCATGTCTGGTTTTCCTTCCTTCTTCTGAACCTCACCTCTTCCCTTCAAAAATCAATGGCCATGTTGATGCCCAGACAGGTGACTAGAAAGCATGAAGAGACCATTTATTTCACTTAAAGTTGCTAATGGATAATGACTTTTTTATTACCTCTCCCTGGGAGCATTTACATTTTTACAGAGGCCTTCTGAAATATAATGGCTAAATTCAAGCAATAATGCAAGTGCCAAGAATCTCATGCCTCTCTGTGACATCAGGAAAGTCACCTCTTCCTTCCATTCACAGGACCCCCACCAGGAAAAAGAAGGGAATTTCCTCTCTCCCTCTCCCTCTCCCTGCCATCAAAGCAACTAGCAATGCGTGCTAACATTCACCCCCATCTTCACCAGACTCACTCCTTGTCATGCTTTAGGGATCAAACTAAGTATTCTTCCTCCCTGACCCCTGGACTAGAATAATAAACGGGGCTTTCCACTTTCGTAAAACCCAGGACATCCCCCTCTCCTGCCCCCATAGCACCTATCACTCTGTATGCCACTTCTCTGTCTCAACCACCAGCTCTCTCCATCTCATCTTGTTCTGTATGCCCAGAGCCTGGTCCAGGATAGGGCATATCATAGGAAATTATAAACTAACGAAGAGAGAAATGTATTTGTTGGTTGGGTAGCTGGTTTTTAATCCCATGGGACTGACAATCCCATTTCCAAGAAGAAATTTAAAAGAAGACGAATATATGAAAATGACTACATAGGTAAGAGTCCAACGATCCCATTTAGCCATACATACTATTTGAGCATTGTCATACAAGGCATTATAGAAGAAACGACATGAAAATAAAAGATTTAGAAGATCCAATTCCTGCCTTCAAGGAACTTGCAACATGGCTGATGAAGGAGAGACATTCTAAGAACTAAGAGAGTCCTAAACACCTTCTCCATCTGCTAGTAAGAACACAAACAGGGTGCCTGGATGGCTCAGTTGATTGAGCATCCACCTCTTGATTTCTGCTCAGGTCATGATCTCATGCTCTGTGGGATCAAGCCCCGCGTTGGGCTCTGCACTGACAGCGCAGAACCTGCTTGGGATTCTCTCTCTCCCTCTTTCTGCTCCTCCCCCACTCACACATGCTTGCTCTCTTACTCTCTCTCTCAAAATAAATAAACTTAAAAAAAAATAAAGAATACAAACATTTATTAGATTGAAAATTCCACCCTGGCTCCAAGTGCCAACAGCTTAAAATAGGGTGGCTTCTGGGTGCAAGGAGGGTTGCCCACAGGATACCTCAAAGACTTTGTGTGTGTCTGCTCCTCAGTACTGTGTAGGCAGTAGCATGGCAGACAAAAATGCAAGGCACCAGGCTTACAGGGGGCTGAGGAAGTCGGGGTGGGGCCGGGCAGCTCTGCTGGTGTGTGTGATAGCAGCCGAATGGGGAACATCTGTGTCTTGTCAGAGTTTCCTAGAGATCGTCTCTAACTGCAGGGTGAGCAAATTAACATTGATAAATTGTAGGGTTCTTTCTGGCTTTAAAGATCCCAGATGCTCTGCTAAATTAATGGATGCTCTATCTCCACTCAATCTGACACCAAAACAGAACTCTGAAAACATACCAGACCCCCACTCCCCCAAACGACTGAGCACACCCAGAGCCCTGCTGCTTCTTTCAGCTTGGATTCCAGGACGGGGACCCATATATTTAGTTAGCAACTGTGTGTGTGTGTGTGTGTGTGTGTGTGCACATGTCTGTGTACATATGCACACACGTGCATTTTCAGACTTGAACTTACCTTCACCATAGACCATGTGTACACAGTTTTGACCAACAAGTGTGCATCTTCTAACATGAATTGCTCAGCTAAGCTCCTGAAACACCAGACTGTCCATTACAGAATAATTCCAAGGAAGATGAGATCATTTGTGTCATTTGGAAACTATTGTCTTACTCAAACATAACATGTTGCTAATCATAACACCTAAGATTGTTCTTTTTCTCCAGCGCTGAATTCTGAGTTCGCTAGCCCAGTCCTCCACACAGCCAACAGCATGTTTTATTTATATCAGTAGAAAATGATCACATGTAGCTTGAGGAAAAGTATTTGAGGCACTTAGCTAAAGCTATTCCATTTCTGTGAGATTCTAGAGATCAGATACAAGTGGAGAATGGCCTTTTGGTGACCACCCAAGTAAGCATGTAACCCCAAATGAAGGAGCCTAACAATGGTACTTCCTTTAGAAAGGAAGTGACTAGAAGGAAATATCCCTCACAAAGGAAAAGCATCCTAGGAAGATACCAAAGCCAAAAACAGAAGAAAAGTCCTACAAATTCAGACCACTGGCTCATCTACTTCCACATTCTCTTGCCAATTAGGGCATTAAAGGGAATTAAACAGAATTCATCCTCTATGACATCATCCTCAGAAGTTTAAAATGTCCCTAAACATCCCTAGATTCCCTGTCAAGTGTTGGTAAGAATAACAAAAAAATGATCTGGCGTGGGGCACCTGGGTGGCTCAGTCGGTTAAGCGGTTAAGCGGTTAAGCGTCTGACTTTGGCTCAGGTCATGATCTCACAGTTTGTGGGTTCAAGCCCCGCACCGGGCTCTGTGTGGACAGCTCAGAGCCTGGAGCCTGCTTCGGATTGTGTCTCCCTCTCTCTCTGCCCCTCCCCCACTTGCACCCTGTCTATCAAAAATGAATAAACATTAAAAAAAGTGATCTGGGGTGCTCAAGCTCTTGTTAGCAAAGCATGCCTAGACATGGGCTCCACGTCAAAGGCCTCCGGTGTAGGGACCACATTGGCTTTCTCAGCTTCTTGTTACGTGGTTTTCAAAGTTCTCCCATTTCCAGAGCCCAGTGATCATATCAGCAAGCCAGCCTCACTTACGCACTCATTCATCCATATTCAGCAAGTACTTATGGAGCATTTACTATTCCACGTGCTGGGATACACTGATGAATAATAAAACTGTGGTCCTCAGACTCTGGTGCTGGAACCAGGAGCATCAACATCAGCTGGAAACTTATTAGAAATGCAAATTCTGTCGACGGCCATACAACCGTGAACGCTCCCGATCTCCTCTGATCTCGGAAGCTAAGCAGGGTCGGGCCTGGTTAGTACTTGGATGGGAGAAATGCAAATTCTTTTTTTTTTTTTAAATTTTTTTTAATGTTTGTATTTATTTTTGAGACAGAGCGAGACAGAGCATTGAGCGGGGGAGGGGCAGAGAGAGAAGGACACACAGAATCCGAAGCAGGCTCCACGCTCTGAGCTGTCAGCACAGGGCCCGATTCGGGGCTTGAACTCTCAAACTGTGAGATCATGACCTGAGCCGAAGTCAGATGCTCATCCGACTGAGCCACCCAGGTGCCCCAGAAATACAAATTCTTTTTTTTTAATTTTTTTTCAACGTTTTTTATTTATTTTTGGGACAGAGAGAGACAGAGCATGAATGGGGGAGGGGCAGAGAGAGAGAGGGAGACACAGAATCGGAAACAGGCTCCAGGCTCTGAGCCATCAGCCCAGAGCCTGACGCGGGGCTCGAGCTCACGGACCGCGAGATCGTGACCTGGCTGAAGTTGGACGCTTAACCGACTGCGCCACCCAGGCGCCCCGGGAAATACAAATTCTTGAGGCGCCTGGGTGACTCAATCAGTGAAGCAACTGACGCTTGTGTTCTGCTCAGGTCACGACCTCACGGTTTGTGAAATCGAGCCCTACGTCGGGCCGTGTGCTAAGAGCGGAGCCTGTTTGGGATTCCATCTCTTCCTCCCTCTCTGCCCCTCCCCGACTCGCGCGCGTGCGCGCCCGCACATACGCTCTCTCTCTTGAAAATAAATAAGTACACATTTAAAAAAGAAAAAAAGAAATGCACATTCTTGGGCTCCACCTCAGACCTACTGAACCACAAACTCTGGGCAGTGAAAGGAGGAAGGCTAGCAATCTGATTTTTTAGCAAACCTCCCAGGAGATGCTGAGGCATATTGAAGTTGGGATACTCTGCCGGGGCAGACGAAGACCTCCCTCTCACAGAGCACACCCCCTCCTGCAGAAGATGGGCAGTAAATAAATAGCAAAAGTGTGAAATAATGTGAAGCAACCATTTTCATTTTTAACTGCTTGTTTTTTTTTTTTTTTTAAGTAAATCACGGAAACCGGGAGAGAGTAATGGGGTGCTGCTATTCAGATAGGAGGGTCAGGGCAGGAAAACCTCCCTTCCGAGCAGAGGGAGCAGGACATACTCACAGCCAGCTCAGTGTCATAGCTGCGTTCTGTCTCCCTTCAGAGCTTCCGGTATGTATCAGACCACAACGGAGAGAAGCTTGTCTTATCAGCCATTCCAGAATGCTTCTGGGAATCTGAATTCTGAGCAAAAGTAAAAACCTAGTACCTGCTCCAAACCTCCAACTAAGTTTTGAAGTCAGAAGAAATCAAAATAGCCAAGAGCCTCAATGATTTCACTTACCATTTGGAAGAGACATAAGAGAGACCTTCCTGACAGCAAAGATTATGGAAATATAGAATAGGCTGCCAAAGAAGACACAGGGAGGCTTTCTTGAAGGAAAGATTATTCCCCAGCACGTATGGTTCATGTGCAATCCTGGAGGGAAACAAGCCCAAAACAGATGACCCTTTGGGGGTCACATGTATTCCCAAGATCATAAACATCTGCTTTATTGCTTTTTCCAATGCTTTTAATAAAAATCCTCAAACATATGGAAGAACAGAGGGATGATCACACACAGACCCACCACCTAGAATCTATAACGTTAAATTTTGGCCATATTTGTTTTATCTAGGTAGATGGATAGATAATAGATATTGCAAATCATCAGAAAATAAATAATGTCATGTCACTTTACCCTTAAATATATAATCATACAGCTCCTAAAAATCTATTTTTTCCTACAGAATCACAGTGTTATTATCACTCCTAACAAAATTATTAATAATTTTCTGATATCTAATAATTTCTAGTCCATATTCAAGTTTCAAAGGTTTCCTTTAGTTATTTATTTAGGTGATAATTGTAACACCCTTGTCTTGGCTGGATAGAGATTTATGTTCCATCTGGTTCTAAATTCAGACATAGATGCAGGCAATGAAATTATACCAAAATCTAAGATGATGATGATCACAAACCCAATGGCTATAATAAACTATTTGTGGACAAATATTAGAAAAGAAGTAGGGACCCCAAAATAAGAGATTGAGCCTGCTATCAATTAAATGTTTGTGTCTCCCCAAAACTCTTATTTTGAAATCCTCACCCACCGTGTGATGGCACAAGGGAGCGAAACCTTGGGAAATAATTAGATCATGAAGGTGGAGCCCTCATCATATGTACCTCTATAAGGAGAAAAATGAGAGAGGTTGCTTCCTCTTTCTCTCTCTCTCTCTCTCTCCATCGTGTGAGGATACAGCAAGAAATCAGCAGACTATAAACCAGGAAGTGGGCCTTTGACAGACAGACACCAGACCTACCAGCACCTTCACCTTGGATCCCCAGCCTCCAAAACCATGAGAAATGAAAGTGTGCTGTTTAAGCCACCCATTCTGTGGTAATTTCTTATAGCAGCCCAAACTGACAAAGACAAAAGCCTGAGTACATTCATTCATTTATTCAGCAAATAGGCTGCTCGTCAGACATGCAGAGATCTATCCCTGTATTCTGGGGGTCCGCTCAGCCAATAGAAGACAAGTCAGAAGTGAGGAGAAATGGCCACCATGGGATGGGAATCCTTTCATTGGCTCAGAACCTATGTATCACCTATCATCTTTCATCTTACTGGCAGTCCTGAAGAATTCTTCTTTTTACTTATAAAATGGGATTTTAAATTTGCAGTGGACTCACTCATCATTTAGAGGGTGCTGTGTCTCAGGGAGATAACCTGGACTTCTGGGATCAGAGTCCCAAGCAGATGGATGGATGCTGGATGACTCTAGTCAGTGGGCCAGTAAGAAAAGACACTGGGTGACCACTCAAGATCATCTTGGATGGAGACATAAATAGAAGAGCCAGGGGAATGCCAGGTCAAGGGGTGTCTGTGCCATGGTGAACGAATCTTTGGCTAGCATTTGATTTGTTGAGGGGGCGCGGGGGGTAGGGGTGGAAGGAGGGACATCTCTCCTGCATTCCATTTTTATAGGGTTTGTTTACAAACTGGCAAAATGCAAGGCACAAGGCTTGACTCTCAGTGACAAAAGTAATCTGTAATACCATAATCATTAAACAGAATGCTAGGAAATTAAGAGAATATGAGGTCTGTTGATTCAAAAACATTTATGGAACATCTATTAGAGGAACCAGACAATTTAAAAGACTCAGACAATCAGATGCCAGTGCTGCCCTTCAGAAGGTTATAGAGCATTAGTAAGGAAAGTATCAGTGACTTTCTGAGGACACAAAGCTATTGTGGAGGCACACTTACGTGTAAAGCATAGGCTTCTTTCTTTACCACCCAAGGCTGCCTCCACTAGCCCATACTGGCCTTGATGAGATTTAATATTACAGGAGTCCTTTGTTAGCATCATTACATGTAAGTTTCAGGAGGGCAGAAACTTCCATTTGTTCCCCTATTATATCCCCCCTACAGTGCTGAACACACGTGCTGTGTATGGCACATAATCAGTGCACAGTGTATTTTTTAACTAAATGAACATGCGCACCTGAGGTCATGCAGTGCCTTACAACATCCCCTCCCATTTTGTACTAAACACTTTTAGTATTTCATTTGCTCTACTGCCCACACTTCACAAACCCAAAGAGGTAACGAGGGTAATGATGATGATTTCAACAGCTCAGGATATTTTGCTTTCCTCAGATCTGATCTTACTTTTCAGAAGCGCTTTATTCTAATTTTAGTCTTCAGTAATGAAAACTACTACTCCAGAAGGAGCTATTTCATCCTACTCTTTGGGGAGAAAAATCAACACTATTGCAACACTGATGCAAGTTATTGGCGTAACTTTGACACGGATCCATTGATCCTCTTCCCGTTTTATGAAAGCAAGAAGAACATCATAGCTTCTTGACTTAACAAGAAACCGAAGCTCTGTCTAGCTAACTTAGGTTGTTCATGAATCACTTGGACAGTAGCCTAATTGGCAGTGACCATAAAGCAGTGCTCTCGACAGCAAATACATTTTGGAGACAATTTCCATGGCTGCCGAGAGCCTTTGGCAACTCCTCTAACTGTCAACAGAAAGTAGGCTTAATTTTTAACTCCGATTGAATTTCTCAACACTGAATGGCTTTTTGGTCTTCTCTCAGTTAGAAACTTGCCAGTTGTTTGAGATAAATAGTAATTATCAAGACTTTGGCATTCTTCACAGTCTGTGAGGTAATTCTTCTAAGTTTGATAACCATGCAGACGGCTGCCATTAACATTCTTAGCGCTTCACAGCAATTGGAGGCATCCTCCAAACCTCACCATTTGCTTTCTTAACTCTGCTTGCAATTATTCGAACACTCTATGAAGAGATTATGGCATCTTTCTGTGGAGGTGGTCCGTCTACTAACAATGGCCAAAATCTTCCACCGGGTGTTTCTCAGGCTCAGTTAGAAACTCCAGCTGACCTTCTGCTCCTCGCTAGGCAGCAGTAGAGCTGCCTCCCACGGTGCCATTTTATTAACTCGCTCCAGGAAACAACGTGGTGACAGGTAGACATTGTTCTCTGGTGTCTGCCGATCAGCCTCAGTGTGAAGGGAATGATCCCTCGGACAGACTAGAGAGAATAGAATACAAGGAAGGTCTGACAATGCATGGTCTTATCTGATTTCGTTTTTCAGAGAAGGAGGCAGTGGATAAAGTAGAGTATCACTTCACCTCAGCTCGTCAGAATCACGCTAAGTACGCGCCATGCTCGCTTCAAAATCGCGACAACACAGAGAAGATTTAACAAGGCCCCGCGCAAAGCGACATGAGAATTCCTGAAGCTCACGTTTGAATGGGATGCTGTGTGAATTTTATCTCAACAAAAATATATGTAAACAAACAATAAGAAAGTTCCTCCTTGACACTGGAAAATCAGCTAGGAATTATACACATTAGGGGGTCCTACGGCGATACATCTTAGGAAGCACCACCCGTCGAGTGGTCGGTGAATGCAGCCAAGGGCAACCTTCACTCTCCCTAGCTACTGCCCTAGAATAGAAAACAAGGAAAGGAAGAAAGCCCCCAAAGTCAGCAGGACGGGAGAAAGGGAATTGTTTCAGAAAGGAAACCTCTCAGAAAATAATTTAATAATGGTAAACAGAAGAAAAATTCAAAAAACCTCCCAGGATGCAGAGAAAAGTTGAAAAGAAGGA
Source organism: Acinonyx jubatus (assembly GCF_027475565.1). Lineage (NCBI taxonomy): Eukaryota > Metazoa > Chordata > Mammalia > Carnivora > Felidae > Acinonyx > Acinonyx jubatus. The sequence continues at coordinate 14,042,072 of NC_069387.1, read as the reverse complement.
GAGGGAGACAAAAGACACAGCAGTGTTTTTACCTAAGGATTACAGTAGTTTCTGAGAAAGAAACCAGAATATTTGAGATAGAAGCAATGACTTAAACAAATGTCCCTGAGCTAAGACAAGGAATCAAGTGTGTAGATCAAAAGAAACATCCAAACCAAGTCAGTTAATACAAATCCACAATTAGATATCCTTCTGGAAAAAAAAAAAAAAAAAGGCGGACTATAAGAATGCCTCAGTCAATGTGTTGACTGAGGAGCAAGAGGAACAATAACTTCTGTAAGTAGCTTAACCGTGCATCTGTGGAGACAGTACAGGAGAACCTCACAGAGGTCAACTGATGGCAGGATAGCTGGGCTTCCTGGAAAAAATAACTATTATCAGGAGTTTTTCCCTCTACCCCCACCCACCACGACTCAACTTCACTCTACAACTGCTTCATCCATCCACATTTCTTTATGAACTGACTTCCCTGCATATTTGCTTATGCAGGCCTCATAACGCCTGCTTCCAAATGAAACATCAGCACTTGAGTCTGCATGACCTTCGAGCTTAAATTCCTATAGGTGAAAAACTCAGTCTCAGGGTGCCTGGGTGGCTCAGTCGGTTAAGCATCTGACTCTTGGTTTTGCCTCAGGTCATGATCGATCTCATAGTTTGTGGGTGTGAGCCCCGCGTCAGGGTCCGTGCTGCCAGTGCAGAGTCTGCTTGGGATTCTCTCTCCCTCCATCTCTCTCTGCCCCTCCCCTGCTCATGCTCTCTCTCTCTCTCTCTCTCTCTCTCTCAAAAGAAATAAACCTCTCTCTCTCTCTCTCTCTCTCTCTCAAAAGAAATAAACTTTAAAAATTAAAAAACAAAAACAAAAAACAAAACCCAGTCCTGCTCCCCACTGACAAGTTTCTGGATAAGATGACTGATGGTCCAGCTCTGGAGAGCTGTCCACCCATGGCCCAATTAGCTTTAGACAAAAAGGCAGGGTCATACTTCGATTACAGCTGCCCCATCTGGGCTAAGGATGGAGCGAGTTCGCTACGAAGGGGTTATGGAATTGGAGGAAATTATTGAAACGTCCAGCCCAGTGGATTAAGAAAAAATTCTACAAGCACCCGGGCAGGAAAGACACGTATTGACTCTGGAATAAAAAACTAGTGTGGTCTTCAATGGCTCTGCAACATTAGCTCCCAGAAGACCAAGAAGCACAGTCCACCAGGCTCTGAGTGGAGGAAAGGCCGTGACCTGAGAAGTGTGTATTCAACCGATACAAACATACTCTGCAACTGAAAGATGTCCTCAGACCTGTATGAGACTTCATTTAAAATGCCATCCACAAGACACAGTCCAGCTAACCAAACAGAGAGGCAGGCACTACCAACATCGTGCCACGTGGAAATCTTGAATGGAGCCACAGAACAGCACAGCCATGAAAGCTCTGCCAGTGGGAATGGATGTGCTTCGCGCTGGATGATCAGTGAGACTGACACCCGCCTCACCACAGCCATGCCGGCAGCTACTGTGCTTTTGTGGCAGAGGCCAAGGGCAGCCAAGCCCTCCCAACTCCAAGGTGGGAGTGGATGGGAGAGGACTGTTTATGCTATCACCGGAATCTGGCCAACACGTCAGACTCCTACGCACGTGAAAGGAAGTGAATTGGGGCCCTGAGTTGGATTAAACTGTACTTTCTGCTATTACCTGTACTGAGAGCTTGGAACCCAACTCTGAGATTGACGCATACTACTTTATACACAAAACTAGAAAGAAATGCTCCCTGGTTACAGAAGAGATTAATCACAATTACTAGTTACAAGTATTTTATTTTTTTTTAATTTTTTTTTTTTAATGTTTATTTTTGAGACAGAGAGAGACAGAGCATGAACGGGGGAGGGGCAGAGAGAGAGGGAGACACAGAACCAGAAGTAGGCTCCAGGCTCTGAGCCATCAGCCCAGAGCCCAATGTGGGGCTCAAACTCACGGACTGCGAGATCGTGACCTGAGCTGAAGTCGGACGCTTAACCGACTGAGCCACCCAGGCGCCCCTAGTTACAAGTATTTTAAGTCATAGACTGAATACTCAGTGTTTCACTGTAAGATTTCTGTGTACTTATGGTAACAGTCCATATCCAATGAACTGATAATGAGCACATCAAGTGGAGATATGTATTGCCAAAGCTACTTTGTCACTGTCATTTACAAGGAAAGGAAGTGTCTGGGTTTGCTACATGAACAAGATATGTCATTTTGGTAAAATTCTGGTTAATAACAGATTAGTAAATTAGTAATAAGGGGCACCTGGGTGGCTCAATCAGTTGAGCCTCCTGCTTCGGTTCAGGTCATGATCTTGAAGTTTGTGAGTTCGAGCCCCACGCGGGACTCGCTGCTGTCAGCACAGAGCCTGCTTCAGATCTTCTGTCCCCCTCTCTTTTGCCCCTCCCCACTTGTTCCCTCTTTCTCTCTCTCTCTCAAATTTAATAAGTACAAACATTTTAAAAAATAAAATGACAAATTAGTAATAAAGAAAACATTAACAAATGAAAGCCTGAAACAATAATGGCGACTTTATTTAGTACTCAACTGTATACAAGATGAGCATGAAATACCTTCCTTGCGTTACATCCTTGTGATCTTTACATAAGCCAACTGAGATATATGTTATTACTCCCACTTCATAGATCATTAAATTGCAGCTCACAGAGATTAACGAACTTATCCGCAGTTGTGTGACCAGAACGAAGCTGAGGGCTACACTCAAATCTGCACGATTCCAAAGCCTATGCTGTCAATCACAGCTAGTTTATCCTCTTCCGAAAAGGTTAAGAACTTGGGAGTTTGGTTGCACACATTATGACTTATATTACTCCTTCTTGTTATTTCTCTTTTTCCCCCCAATTTTTTACATGTATAATTAGCATCAAAAATATAAACTTTCTTTTTTAAGGATTGTGACCTAGCCCACAACTTAGATTGGCTGTGTCATTGGCTCAGTAGAAAGAGCACTAGATTCAGGAGACCCAAATGTTCTAAAGGGGAAAATCAGCTCCATCACCCCTGGCTGTCTGGTAATGAAGGCACAAGCCCCACATGCCCAAGTCTCTTCATGTGCAAAATGAGAGGGTTAGAACAATGATTTCCAGAGTCCCCTCCAATTCCATGGAAGACTGTACTGCCATTATGAATGCTGCATTGGGTAACCGGCGGCCATGAGTATTTGCCATGCAAACTTCCCACTACAGGAAGTGTAACTGACAAAGAGGTCAAGCCACAGGCTCCAAAATCCACCATTACCTTTGCATCAAGGTCACACTTCCCACAAGCTGCTCCCAGCCCATGGCTGAGCACAACAGGGCACCCCTGGGAGGCACAGGGCACCTCTCAAACACAAAACCTGGATTTGGTTCAAGGGCTCCCCAGCGGCCTTGCTGAAGCTTCCTTGAACCGCGCGGCAATCCTGGATGCTTCCATCCAACCCCCTTCCCTCTCTCCTTCACTCAGGATCAGGCCCGTGTCGTAGTCTCGTGGCTCTCCTTCCTTTCCTGGGCCTCCCTGCATGTCTTCTCACACAGGCGTCTCCCCTACAGAAACCTTTGTATATTAATCTCATCTTGGCACCTGCTTCTCAGAGGACCCAGGCTAACCCGGCATATTGGCAGATCCACAAACCACACCGGTGGTAAGAAAGACGGACCAGAAGGCTGCCCAGACAACACGGCTCCTAGAAGACTACATCCCTGGTTGGTACTGTCTGTCCTGTTGTTGTCGTTTTCTTCCTTTTTAAAATAAATGTCGATTAAGGTCTAAAAAGAATAGTATTCTATTGCTTGTAGACCAAACAAAACAAAACTTTGTTCAATTAGTCTTTCCTGGCTTGATTTTAAATTTGCTCATTTCTTCCTCCCTATCAGCCATATGTATCTCTTCAGCAACTTCTGACTCTCTACTTCAGATCAGATAATAAAGTCCATTCTTCATTTCTGTCATCTACAACATTACAGAAATCTTCCTCTGAGATTTAAAGTATAATTAATCATTTCCGTCCCAGGGTGACCCCCTTCAGATGGCTAAGGGACCCATTCTTGCTAAAGTTCTCTATTCCTAATACAGCAGCCTCCACCTTTCATGGTTATTTGTCAGTCTTTGTCCACCTTAGTGACTCCTTTGAAAATGTCAGTAATTCAGCACTCCCTGACTGTGATGTCCACTTCTTCCAGGTTGAGGGTAGTGAAATCCAAAGGTCTTCCTGCTGGGCTGTTTAGAATCTCATTTGCAAGCTAAATGAGGCAGCCTCCCAATTTTAAATTCAGAATTCCAAATCAACATTTCATAAAAGACACTTATGCTTTTGCTTTGGGTAATTAGGAGGACAAATAAGCCACTCGCCAGGGAAGTAGAGTCCTTTCTTTGATGAGCTCTGAGTCATCAAGGGACTCCATGGGAGACATTTCCTCCTCTGGGTGAAGGGCAGTGGGGCCTGGGGAGGGTCACCACCTAGGATGCAGCCAGTGCCCTCTTCTGTCCCCCAGCAATGGCTTCTGTGCCTGTGGGCCTTGCACAGCGAGTGTTTCATCTTCTTGGTGACATAAGATTTGGCTCAGAGTCACGGATTCTTGTGGCAGCTGTTGTGCCTGTGCCAAAACCCTCCCAGAGTGATGCTCAAAGAGACTAGGGTGGAGAAAGCCCCCTCCCTGTGCACAGACAAGATGATGCATTGATGAAAAGTGCTCTGATCTTAACCCTTTCTCTCCCTCAGCCAAGATTACAACACTGTCTCCAAACTCGCTCTATCCCAGAAATCCTCAGGACGCAGCAGATGAGATGGACTAGAGACCTGGTCGACACAGGACGGCACTGCCAAGATTCCCAGCGGAGACCTGGTCCAGCCTTGCAGATGTGGGAGTGGGTGTCATCCCACCCAGGAAACCATCTGACTCCTGGGTGCCAGGGCGGTGAATCAGCATCCCTTGTTTGACAAAAATGACTAAACGGAAGGCTTTACTCAGTGAACAAATAACCAGACTTTTCTTCTACCTCTTGTTCCTGTTTCTATTTTACTGTCCTCAGGGAATGTAGAAAAAGCAAACATTATCTATAGCGATTTCCTCTTCTTAGAGACCACATGCATGAGGCTTTCTGTCCCCAAAGAATTGGTAACCTTTCTCTAATACCCTCTCTTAGGTTATTTATTGTGACATTTCCAAAACAAACAACTAGACAACTGAAACACAGTCTTGGACAAAGAGGCTTAGGGACACATTATTGGTTTTAGGCAGCAGGCAGGACTCCTGCCTGGGGAACAGAGGACCCCATCGCTTCAGCCTGTTGAACTCTTTTGGGTTTCTCCAGTCCCCCGTGAGTGCTTCAACAATACACGCTACTCCCCCTCTCCTCCCTGCTAAGGGGAGAGCACTTTGCAACAGACAAACTCCAATTTCTGTACGTAAATCTCTTGCTCATACCCACATTCCTCACACACCACCTAAACAAGATTTGGGATTTTCTTAGTGCACTTAGGCTGAAACTGTAAGACTTGTTGTTAATCAAGTTTAATCCCAGGTTACAAATAGCCTCCCTAAGAAATAAAGAACCCTATCCCCACCTGTATGGGTGCAATTCTCTTCCTTCCAAAAGTATTCTTTCCATATCTAAACGTGACGGCAAATTTCCTAAAATGGAAGAAATGAAGTGGTGGGTGTCAGGGGGAGGGGACATTCTAGTGGCAGTAGCTAAAAGCATAACAAAACAGACCAAGGTTTTTGGAACTATGAAAATGTCATGAATTTAGCAAAAGAATGAGAAAGAAGACACTCTTAACCACGTTTGGAGATTTGAGATTCATTCTCTATTATGGATGATCCCTCCAAAAGAATACTCTTTAAATACATTTACCTCGCTTGTGTAGAACTCCACAGAACACTTCAAAAATAATTTGAAGCCTTACAGCTGAACTACAAGTCATCCCCATCACTGAGAATCTAAATTCTTTAACCAGGGATACACAGTGATGCCGGATGGTCCAGGGGAATAAGTTAGTGTGAAGCTACTGTGTCAATAGCTCAATCGCTTTTTAAAAATCTTAACTGAAGGTAATTGCAAAGTGAGTAAGAGAACGCATCCTGCAATTTTCTTAAGAAATTGGGTTGGTGACACATTAACAGTAAACTCATTTGAGGGTGGTGTTACAGCTGAGCACGGGCATTTTGGTTAATGACTTGAAAGTTGACAAGTGGCTGTCTCAGTTGGTAGAGCATGCAACTCTGGTTCTCTGGGTCATGCATTCGAGCCCCACATTGGGTGTACAGATTACTTTAAAAAAAAAAAAAAAGAGTGAAAAAAAATAAAGAGGATTTGAAAGAAACCCCAGAGAGAAGCAAAATGGAATTAGAGGTGTGAAGTTTTAACCCAGGAAAAAGTCTGTTTCCAGCAGAAAATTACCCAAAATGCAGACTTCTAGAAGTATGAGTGGGGCTGGAACAGAGTGAAGAAACCAGAGAAGGGTGTGGGGAACACGTGCCTGAATTCACAGTGTGTAATAGAGAAACCAAAGACCTGCACTCTGTAGGGACTAATGATACTGCTCTTCCTAAGAAAAGACGATTTCCTACTCCCTACAAATTGGTTAATTGTCATCTCCAGTTCGGTAAAGCCGAATAACCAAATTCCAATGACCTGAGGGAAATAGTAGTTTAGGCTGTATTTAGTACAACAGGAATTGGGGACCAAGGCTCTCACTTGCTTTAGGGATGGTAATGCCTATAATACCACAATACTGTTGGTACAGTTTTGAGTTCACAGTGTTAGTACATCTACAGGTTGTACTAATGTTAGTTACATCTACATCTACAGGTTACTTGAGTCCCTGTGTAATGACCATGACCTAAGAAAAATATTTAAAAACTTGGTGTGTGCATGTTCTGTCTGAAATCGCAGTGGGGGAAAGGGGGTGGGAACGGCACTGTAAGTCAGGAGGAAATGCTGGCATATGAGAGAAGGCAGGAGTTAAGAGGAGGGGGACATTTCACTGACATTTAGAGGGAACAGAAGAACCGTGCTCCCAAGAATGACTGCGTTATGAGAAAAGATTTCCAGCTGAAGAGCTTAAACCACTTTATCCTGTCCCTTCAGTGCCAAAACAGACAGCCCCCCAAAGATGCTAGGAATATCCTAAAGCAACTGTGAAGGTAGGAACCAGAGCTACCTTCACAGGACTGACTCGATTCTTCTTCAGGGCTGGAAAATGCAGAACTGGGCAAGCTAACAGTGTTTATTGAGAATTGTGATGGACTTAGGACTGTTGGGGATACTTTAAACACACTGAAGAAGTATGTAACAGAATTATCATTAAAACCATTTTTTTCTAATTTGAAAAACCATGATTTGAAAACAATTGGTGGGTAATAGAAGTCAGTCCAAAATTATATTGAGTTATTGGGTTAGTCATGAAGCCCAAGAGAAATTCATAGGAGTGAGAGTCAGAGCATCCATGGAGGCTTCCCAGAAAATATGGTTCTGAAGGCTAAGTCAGATGTGAATAGGCAGCAAAGCAGAAAAAGAACATTCTATAAAATAAGGTAAAATAAAATAAGATGAAATGAAGTGAAATGAAGTGAAATGAAATGAAATGAAATGAAATGAAATGAAATGAAAGAAAAGAAATGACAAGACAGCAAACACAGCTTGAGGAGGCAGCAAGGACATGGGTCCCATCTGCTCCAAGGAGCTGTGATGAGAAACTCTGCTTGACACATTCTCGGAGGGCGAGTGTGGGGTCAGACGAGGAAGAGTGTCAGAGAAAGGCAGGGTGTGCGCGCTCACTCCATAATAAGAAAAAAAGGAGCCACTTTGTTTCCAAGCAGGGCTGGCTAATAAGACTCATGCTGAAATGCAAGCATTTGTAATAAGTAAAAAGTGGTGGTTATAGCAACAGAGACAGGGGAAGAGAAGAGAAGCATCCCCAACAAAAGATGTGAGAGGCATTTCAAAGGCACAGTCCTGAGGACTTGGTGGCTAACCTCCTGACCCAGACCTCTCAGGGGGCAGCCCCAGACTGGCTGCCACCAGGAGGCACTATCTGAGCAGCACACCATGTGTAACTCATTCCCCCCAAATTCCTCCCCTCCTTGCTGGGAGTGGGTATAGAGAAGAATCTGTACTCTGTTGACTCAAAGGCAGCGTCTGAATATTGGGAATGGAGACCACAGTATGTGTTGCAAAGAAGAAAACATATTGAGAAGAAGATGAAATGTGAGGCAATGTAGCTGTTAGGTGAGCCACAAGCCCCCGAATATCCCCGTCAGCAACACTGTTAGACCCTAACGAGAAAGTGGTGAGACAAATGGGTGATCAAAAAATACAAAAACACTAATTCAAGGGGACACATGCACCCCAATGTTATAGCAGCACTATCAACAATAGCCAAACTATGGAAGCGTCCCAAGTGTCCACCAACTGATGAATGGATGAAGAAGATGTGGGGTGTGTGTGTGTGTGTGTGTGTGTGTGTGTGTGTGTACACACACACAATGGAATATTAGCCATAAAAAGAATGAAATCTTGCCACTGGCTATGATATGGATGGAGCTAGACAGTACGATGCTAAGTGAAATCAGTCAGAGAAAGACAAATACCATATGATTTCACTCACATGTGGAATTTAAGAAACAAAACAAACGAACAAAGGAAAAAAGACAGAGATAAACCAAGAAATAGACTCTCAACTACAGAGAACAAACCGATGGTGACCAGAGGGGAGGAGGGAGTGTTGAATCACTATATTGTACACCTGAAACTAAGATACACGGTATGTTAACTACACTGGAATTACAATTCAAACTTCATTTAAAGAAAGAAAAAAAAAAAAGACAAATGGGTGATAGGGTCCCTTCCTCAAGGAAAAAAAAATACTACACATGGAGGACGGACGGCTCATACCATGCTGTTCCTACCTTTCCCCGTTCCAGCCCCAGCACCCAAATTCACCGGAGCCTCAGGCCCTGGGATTTACAGTGGCAGCCCCCTCAACAGTCTGTCTATCCCACTCCCGAGCCTTTCCATATGGGAGCACCTTCGTGAGGTCTAACTTTTTATCTCCTGCTTCAGCCCCACTCACTTATTCGGGGCAAAGATGGAGTAGCTTAATGCTCTATCTCCTCTGCTGTAACCGATTCCTGCAAGGCAAGAGGCAAGGCTGGCTAGGACATCTCACTGATTTTAAGATTACCCATTGTCTCTGCTTCATGGCTTCCTGATTGCCTGTTCCAGAACATTAAGCAGAAAGTCATAAATGTTATTTTAACTGCAGTCAGATGGCTAATAGAGACAGCGAAGAAGCAATTATTGGAAGGCAAAGGCAGTGCAAATTCCCCCTAACTCTCAGTCCCTGCTCAAGGTTAGACAGGTTTGGCAATGACTCTGAGGTCTCTTGGGGTATAATTCTTCACTGAATCAGAGTTCACTAGACTGCTCTGAACATACTTCCCTATGCTCATTTTTATTACTTATTTTAATAGTCAATTGTGTCAGTAAAATCTCATCTAAAATGAATAGACTAAACATATAACAATTTGTTAGGGCAAACCAAATGAAACAAAAACAATATAAATGACACTGATGTAGGAAATAGTAGAGAAATAATCTTTGCAAATTTGTACTTAAGAGAGATTTTGCAGTAAAATGTCAGTGCAAGCATCATTCAATTATCCCTGTAAACTGTTGTTTTCAAGTAATATCCGCGGACATTTTAACCTAAGGCTGCCTCACCTCACTAGATATTCTGTCTGGGGGTCTCTTTCCCTCATGCTCAGTTGCTATGTGTTTAAAGATAACACAATTACCAAACTGAACTACACAAACATAATCATGAAGACCAATGTTGAAAAGCAATTTTACAGTGGATTGTTTGCTCCTTGCTAAACTTCTCTGCTCCTTCTGCCTAGAATGTCCTTCCCCTTACTCCCCACCAAGTCCTGTAAACCCCTGCTTATCTTCCAGAAATCACATCAGGCTTGACTTCCTTGGAAATACTTTTCTTGCTTCCAGTCAACTCTCCTTGTACCAAAAAGAACACATAGGGCCTCCCTCCTGTGATTCATCAGAGAACTTTCTGTTCACTCGAACGACAGCACTTGGTCCTGGGTCTTTCCCGCTCTGCCCTGGTCTCCCTCATTCAGAAAATAGATAAAGTCCTACTTTCTGCAAGGAACATTGCATCTAAATGCTCTACCTCTTAAACGTGCCCTTTTAACTTCTCTTTTGTCTCTTTGATTGCTCTAATAACCATTCTATTAGTGTCTTACATCATGGTATCTGTCTTTACAGCAAACCTCCATTACAACACAGACTGGTGAATGTGGATTCATTTATATGCCAGAACTTGGGAATGAAGAAGGGCAAGAAGAGGTAGAAGGAAAAAGGCAATCAGCTCAGAGATAGTTCCTTACCATTTCAGCAACAAATGTTATACCTAAAAATGCTCAAATGGATCAATGATCTCCTGCATCTTATCTCCAATCATTAGTGCCGTGTAAGTTCTCTGTCCCTTGGTGCAGCTGCTATTGTTTGAGAAAAAGCCTCCCGTTATTTGTAAAGACATCTGTGATCCCCCTGAAAGAGCTTCCATTTTAAGACGAAACATGAAGCAAACATTTTAGAGCAAGAAAAAGAGAAACGAGTTTCAGGCATGCAGAGAGAAGAGACATATATGTAGAGGACAAAGTTAAACTTCCTTGGCAACTCATCCATTCAATAAATGCTTGCTGAGATGTCTATGCGCTGGGAATCATTCTGCGTGCTGGAGGTAAGACAGTAAACATGACAAAATCCCTGCCTTTATGAAACTTGAGGGAAAAGACCATTTTGAAATCATTAATAACATGATGTTGATGATTTCTATAAAGGAAATAAAGCACTATGAAGAGAAAGAGTCTGAGCAGAGCGGGGAAAGCTATCTTTGACAAGATGGTGAAGGAGTCTTTTCTGAAAAGGTGACATTTGAGCAGAGATCTGAAGAATGAGAAGGTGAAGGAAACAGTCGAGTAAGATGTGGGTAAAAACCATTCCCAGAATAATAAAATGTGAAGGCTATGCTGGAGAAACACACTTAGTGTGTTCAACAAAGAACAAGAAGGCCAGAGCAGTGTGAACAAAGGGAAGAGTGATACCACAGAGGCACTTCTGACTTCGAGTACGACAGAGTGAGCAAGCCCACAAATCCTTGCCCAAAAAGCAACTATTAGAATGGATAAAACTGTCAAAAACAACTAATTCAAGCATTCTGAAATATAACTAATGGCATACAACAAATTGAGAAGCATTTATTTGTGAAAATTATTAAATGTTGGAGAAGAACAGTGGAGTCCTCAGCTGAGGCTGCTCCCATCTCCCCTCACTCCCCACCCCCCCAAACTCTACAGGTGCAAGCAGGGCAGGATAGGCCATGGAGACCCGCGGCTTTGCTGTTGCCTTCAAAAAGGCTTTCCTGACCTGAAATATTGCCAGGTAAAGTGGTCATCTCAGGGGTAAGTGAAAGGAAGAGCCAGCCACTGGAGTAGATGGAGGTTGATGTCCTGCTGGGGAAAAGCAAGATTGGCACACTAGCTGGAAATTTAAGAGGGAGTTCTAAAAGGAGACAAAGCTCCAGAGGGCTTGGTAAATTTGTCATATATCCTAGGTTGACTAGAGACTGGTTTCATGTACAGCAGAGACCAAAGCAATCCCATGCCACACATATTTTCCTGGCCAACCGATCCTGTGCACAAGCACACAGGAGACCTAAAGAGCTTAAAGGATGGGGTGGCAAGAAGCCCAGGCAGACCTGAACGTGGCCTGAATTTTGAATTTGCTCCTCATTCCCCACATCAGTATACAGGGAAAGCCTTACAGGCTTGAAGTGTTGGAGCACAGCACTGACATGTCTTTAGCTGAACAATAAGCTAGGCAAACACAAGAAGAACTGCTCAGAAACCAGACTTCGAAATAAATCAAGAAAAAAAATAGTGTCTGCACATTGCAAGAGAGACAAAATTCATAGATTCAGCCAGGGAAAGTCACTAAAGAGAAAATAAAAATGATCCTCAGAAGGAAGAAAAAGTCAGAATCCTAGCTGCTACAATAAAGTATTCAACAAAAAAATATGATACATACAAAGAAACAAGAAAGCCTGACCCATACTCAGTCAAAAGAAACTGTCTTGGAATGCTCCTCGATATTATATTTAGCAGGGAAATCGTTCAAATGAGTTGTTATAAATATGTTCAAAGAACTAAAGAAAGTAATGTTTAAAGAATTAAGGAAAAACAGGACAATGACTCAGTGCACTGGCCATCTCAATAAAGATACAGAAATTCTAAGAAAGAATCAAATGGAAATTGCGAACGTGAAAAAGCAGAATTACTGAAATGAAAAAAAAATCACTAAAGGGTCTCAGCAGTACATTTTGGATGGCAGAAAACATCAATGAACAACTTACAAATTGAGTGATAGAAGTTATCTCATCAGAAGGGCAGAGAGAAAAAAGAGTGAAGAAACATACACAGAGGCTCAGACACTTGTGGAACATCAAGTGTATCAGCACACATGTAATGGGAGTTCCAGAAGGAGAAAAGAGAAAGAAAGGTATAGAGAGAGGAAAAAAAAAAAATGTATATATATATATATTTATATATTTTTATTTGAAGAAAAATATATATATTAATATGTATACATATATATATTTGAAGAAAAAATGGCTGAAAACTTCACAAATGTGAAGAAAAACATTACAGATCCAAGAAGCTCAAAAAATCCAAGTAGTCCAAGCACAAAGAGATCCACCCCTACACCTTTCATAATCAAATTGTTCCAAGATAGGGGTCCCTGGGTGGCTCAGTCAGTTAAGCATCTGATTCTCGGTTTCAGCTCAGGTCATGATCTCATGGTTCATGAGTTCGAACCCTGCATCGGGCGCGGCACTGAGGGTGGAGCCTGCTTGGGATTGTCTCTCTCCCTCTCTATCTGCCCCTCCCTTGTTCGCTTGCTCTCTCTTTCTCAAAATAAATAAATAAACCTAAAAAAAAATGTTTTAAGTGTTCAAAGACCAAAAAAGAGAGCAAGGGAAAAACAACTTATATACAGGGAAACAATAGCTATGAATGGCTGATTTTTCAATATACATATATGTAAAGAATAACAAGAGACTTCTGGATCCAGGTAAAGGCCTTTTATTTACAGAGCAGCTTACATCGATTTCCCAGTTCCCCACAGGACAATGCAATGAACACCAGATATTACCTGCACTTGCAATAAGATTTCTACCTCAGGACAGGAATCCCCCAAATTATGAAACTCAGAGCAAACCATGCCACACCTGCACCTTTGAGAAAGAGAGAGAGGGAGGGAGGGAGAAAAGGAGAAAGGGAGAACGCCTCTATTTTGAAATACAAACAAATCTCTGAGGGGATAAGAAGTTTGTATTACCCTTTGGAATATAAACAATAATTGTCCCCAGGGGAGATGTTTCCAAATCTTTCTGGAGGCTTCGACCTTGAACTTTCAAAGTTTGTTGCCATCAATTATCTGTTAAGTTAAATTCCAGTGCTACTTATTCAGAAAGCATCAACCATGCAGAAACATGAAATATCTATGAAGCACTGTCTTTTGATAGCCAGAAAACAATGAAATATACCTAACTGTTGAAATAAAAGAACTGTCAACCAAAAATTCTGAATCTAGCAAATCTTCTATTCAAAAATAGAGGTGAACCAAGAAACTCTCAGATGAACAAAAGACTGAGAGAATTTGTTGTTAGCAGTTATGCCTTGCAAGAAATATTAAAGGAAATACTTCAGGCAAAAAAAAAAAAAAAAGGCACCAGATGATAAGCTGAATCCACAAGAAGAAATGAAGTATGCTGCAAAAGATGATACATGAGTAACTCTAAGACTCTGTACTGGAGATCAAAGATGGAGGCAGAGTAGGAGGACCCTAGACTCATCTCGTCCCATGAACACAACTACATAAGTATCAAATCATCCTAAATACCCCAGAAATTGCTCTGAAGACTGACAGAACAAACTCCACAACTAACAGGAGAGGAGAGGCCACATCAAAGAAGGTAGGAAGTATGAAAACATGGTTTAAGGGAGAAACGGATGGCAGGTACTACAGAGAGGAGGGATCCGTGGTCATAGAAAAGGGGGAAAGAGAGAGAGGAGAGCACCCAGGGGAATGCACAAGGAGAACATTTCTCCATAACCACGGGCTTGAAAAATGAGAGGGGCTGAATTTCATGAGTTCTTGCAACCAGGGCTTAAAGGCTGGAGTTTTAAAGGTCAGTGGGCTTGGCTGGGATTGAGCCTGAAGGGCACTACTGTGCTCCTACAGAAAAGGCAGGCAGACAACCCAGGAGCAGACAGCATGCAAGTAGTGATCTGAAGAATGTCTGGGGCACACAGTGGGGAGATTTACCAATCCCCTCTGAGAGCATCCTAGGGAGACAATGTTCACAGAGATGCCTCTCTGAAAACAGGGGAGCTGGCTGGCGACATTTTTCCTCCCCAACCCCTCAGCATGAACACAGAGCCACCTCGGGAAGCACTGCAGCGCTGACGCTGGCTAACTAACTTGTTTACACCAAGCCCCACACCCCTGCACTCTGACAGGACTGCCCTTCTCAGTCAAGCTTGCCTCAGTCCCAATGTGGTGAGCCCCTTCCCCCAGAAGACCAGTGCAGGCCCCTGCCCACACCACGTTTTCAAAACCTGGAGTTTAAAGTCAGCAGGCTTGGCTGGGATAGAGTCGGGAGGGCACTGCACTACTCCTGGACAGAAGGTAGGCAAACACAACCCAGGGCAGACAGCACGAAAACAGTGATCTGAAAAACACCTGGGGCACATAGGGGTTGATTATTTGCTATTCTAGGAATGCTTCCCTGAGGCTGCCTCAGAGGCAGCCTTCCTCTCTGGGAACAAAGGAGCTGGCTGGCACCATTTCCCTACCCTGCCCATCAGCATAAACACAGAGCCACCTAAGGGAAGCAGCACAGCTCCAATACTGACTGCCTAACTTGCTTAAACCAAGCCCCGCCCCTCCCCCTGCACTCTGGCAGGGCTGCCCTGTAGTCAAGCACGCATCAGTCCAGGGTGGTGGGCTCCTCCCCCAGAAGACCAGCACAAACCCCTGTCCACACAACATCTGACCACAGAATGCTACAGGGCCTCAGTTCTGGTGGAGTTGATTTCAGGTCTTATTTCACAAGCAGACCAGAGCACACCTAGTTGAAACTCACCACACGCAGGCCAGGAACCAAATACTGCCCACAGCAGGTGAGAAGAGCCTCTGCAGATGACTGGCAGCAAGGATAGAGCAGCCAAAATATAACAGCAGAGAGCACACAGCACATACTAGAGACACTCTCTGAAGCACCAGCCCTGGGAACTACATGACCTCTTCTTACATAAGGCCATTACTTTCAGGAGCAAGAGACATCACTGCCTTTTCTAACACAGACAAGAAGAGATTCAGACAAAATGCCAAGATGGAGGAATTTATCCCAAATAAAAGAACAAGTTAAGGCCACAGCCAGAGATCTAAGTGAAATAGATATCAGTAACATGCCTGAGAGAGAATTTAAAGCAACAATCCTAAGAATATTTACTGGGCTTGAGAAAACAACAGAAGACATCAGTGAGACCCTTACTACAGAGATGAAAGAGTTAAAAAAGAATCAGAAATGAAGAATGTCATCAGCAAGATTGGAAACAGGCTTGATGCAATGAACAGCAGGCTGGAAGAAGCAGAGGGATGAATTAGTGACCTAGAAGACAAAATAATGGAAAATAATGAAGCTCAACAAAAGGGAGAAAGAAGAATTATGCAACACAGGAATAAACTTAGGGAACTCAGTGACTCCATCAAATATAATAACATCTATATCATAAGAGTCCTGAAAGAAGAAGAGAGAGAAAACGGGGCAGAAAATTTATTTCAAGAAATAATAGCAGAAAACTTCCCTAATCTGGGGAAGGAAATAGACATCCAGATCCAGGAGGCACAGAGAACTCCCATCAAAATCAACAAAAGCAGTCCAACACCAAGTCATATTGTTATTAAATTTGCAAAATAGAATGACAAAGGAAAAATCTTAAAAGTAGCAAGACAAAAGGAGTCCTTAACTTACAGGGAAAAACCAACAGAGCTAGCTGGAAATTTCTCAACAGAAACTTCAGAACCCAGATGGGAGTGGCATGATATATTCAAAGTTCTGAGCAGTAAAAATCTGCAGCCAAGTATACTCTATCCAGCATGTTATCATTCAGAATAGAAGAGATAAAGTGTTTCCCAGATAAACAAAAACTAAAGGAGTTCATGACCACTAAACCAGCCCTGCAGATTTTTAATTCCTAATTCAACATTTGTTCTTCTTAATGGTCTAGGAAGATTTCCTATTTCTTGGATTAAGGATTCAATTGTGGTAACTTGTGCATGGTTAGGCATTATCTGGGTTTTTTAAATACGGTTACCTAATTTGTTAGTATGTAATTGTCCAAAGCAACGTGTTATCACAGTATGTATTTCAGTGGTTATTACATTGTTTTCTCTTCCATTTCTCATTTTGGTTTTTGAGTCTTCTCTCATTTTTCTTAGTTAATGTAGTTTAAGTTTTGCCAGTTTTGTTTCCTTTTTTTAAAAAAAAAAAACTGGTCGTTACTTTCAATGTTATGTTTATTGTTTATTCTGGTCTCTATCTTATTTATTTCTGATTTTTCTTTGTTATTTCCTTCCTCTACTAAATTTCAGCTCAGTTTCTTCTTTTCTAGTTCCCTGTGGTATAATGTTAAGTTGTTTACTTGAACTTTTTTTCTTAACACAAGCATTTATAACATAAATTTCACTCTAACATCTGCTTTTGCTGCATCCTGTATGTTTCAGAATATTGTGTTTTCAGGGGCGCCTGGGTGGCTCAGTCAGTTACGCATCCAACTTCGGCTCAGGTCATGATCTCACAGTTCGTGAGTTCGAGCCCCGCGTCGGGCTCTGTGCTGACAGCTCAGAGCCTGGAGCCTGTTTCAGATTCTGTGTCTCCCTCTCTCTCTACCCCTCCCCTGCTCATGCTCTGTCTCTCTCTGTCTCAAAAACAAATAAACATGAAAAAAAAAGAATATTGTGTTTTCTTTTTCTTTTGAGACATTTTGAGTCACGATTTGATTTCTAATTTGGCCCACTGCTTGTGCAGTAGTGTGTTGATTAATATTTACATATTAAATTTTTAATATTTACATATTAAATGTTTAATATTTACATTGTAGATTTTTCAGCTTTGTTTTATTGTTGATCTTTAGTTTTGTACCACTGTGGTTGGAAAACACATTTGGTATGATTTCAGTATTCTCCAATTGGTAATATTTGTTATGTCTCTTTTTATGTGATTTAACTGGGGGATTCTTCTGTGTACTTGAGGAAATGTGTATTCTGTTCCTTGGATGGAATGTTTTATGTATATCTTTTAGAACCATGTATTCTGAAGTATGCTCCAAGTAAAAAAAAATGTTCTTGTTGAAAAAGATAACAACTTTAACTGAGGGTACTCATTTAAAATAAAGTGTATCAGAGGTGGGGGGATGGACTGGGGGATAGGCAAAATAGATGAAAGGGATTAGGAATACACTTATCATGATGAGCACAGAGAGTGATGCTATATAGAATTGTAGGGTTTTTGGTTTTTTGTTTTTAATTTTATTTGAGGGAAAGAGCAAATGGGGGATAGGGGCAGAGACACAGAGAGAGAGAGAGATTGAGAGAGACAGAGAGAGAAAGGATCCTAACCAGGCTACATGCTCAGTGTAGAGCCTGACACGGGCTGGATCCCAAAACCCTAGGAACATGACCACAGCCAAAATCAAGAGTCAGATGTTCAACCGATTGAGCCACCCAGGCACTCCTAGAATTGTTGAATCACTATATTGTACGTCTGAAACTAATAGAACACTGTATGTTAACAATACTTGAATTAAAATTTTAAATGATATATATGGTTCTTCATTACATCTATTAACTCCTTTTAAAGGCATAAGACTATATAAAGAAATAATTATGACACTCTGTTGTACTTACAACAAAAATATAAATGAATATAGACGATAATAGTGGCACAAAAGAGGAAGGGATGAAATTGTATTGAAATAACATTTCTAAACGTTACTGGAATTAAGTATTATTCTGAAATAAACTGTGATATTGCAGATTCATATTATAATCTCAGGGGCAACCACTAAGAAAATAACTAAAAACTATATGTTAAAAAAAATCAATAAATGATTTGAAATAATATGCTAAAAGTACTTACATAAAAAATTAAAGGAAAAAGTAGAACAAAAAATATGATACACAGAGAAAAGAAAAACATCAAAATGGCATTCAGAAATCCACTCATATCAATAATTATATTAAATGTAAATGGACAAGGTGTTTCATTCAAAAAGCAGAGATTGACAAGTTGGGTAAAAGAACAAGACTGAACTATGTGCTATCTGCGGGAGACACGCTTATGTTCACTGACATAAAGACATTCACATAAAAGGATAGAAAAAAAAGATATACCATGCAAAAAAAGGGAACATAAGAGAAATGGATGGCTATATCCATAACAGACAAAATATTAATAGACAAAGGAGTTTCATGGATAATAAAAGGGTCAATTCATCAGGAAGATATAATAATTATTGATGTTTATGTACCTAACAATAGTGCACTCATTCTCACTTAGTTCAGATAAATGAACCAGAAGACCAGAGAATGAAAAATACCAAGTTTTCCCATCTCTGGACACACACATATAGTAAAAACTAAAGAGTCACATAGATGAGTCCCAAAGAGAAGGCTATAAGAATAAATGGCTTATTCTGATTTCCAGGCTCAGGGGTTTCTAAGTCATGAACTTAGAGTAAACAAGAAAACAATAATTGCTAATCATGTGGCAACCAGAGTGGTGATATTCAAATTTTTATTTACATTTTAAGAGCATTTTTTTTCCTGTAAGCATCTTATGTTTGTTTGTCCTAAAGAAACCATCATCATCAAAAATCAGGTGGTCTGTCTGTAGTTACCAGTTGCATGTTTGAGTAATACATGAGTGCCTGTTGGTTGTGTGGATGCATATAACTATTGATGGAATCCATAAAGCTGGGGAAACAGAACAGTGGCAGCTAATGACAGATGCTGACTTTATATTCCTGTACTGGCATGCAGGAAGTCTCAATATTTCTACGTGTATATGAGTCTCCTGCTTGTTTTAAATATGTTCATCTAATTCTAAGTGATGCATGATACCAAGCATGACCGGGAATGGAAATATTTTTTTGTGGAATTTTTAAAAACTTAATTGCTGCAAGGAAAAGACCTTTAAAAATACATAGAATGTTTCCAAACATAGAAGAGATTCCCGTAACTAAGACCATTCCCAAAATGGAATAGTATTAATGTTGGCCTATTTGCCCCACTCCTATTAGTCATGACGAAACACCCCCACAGGGACAGAAATCAGAGGGAATGTAAGAAAAGGGTGCAGAAAACAGAACCTGTAAAGCAGCGAGTGGAACCACAGAAGTATTTTTCGTGTCTTCGCTTGTGAGAGGAAAGAGCTCTCTATTCCAAATGCTGCTTCAGGGGACAGGAAAACAGAGAGGAGAACACCGACCTAGTGACCTCCACCAATTGCTGGCTGTAGCTCAGCCTCCCAGCCTCGTCTACAGGAAGCCAGTCATCCAGACTCCAAACTTCCAGTCCTAATCAGAAGGGGTGATGGGGCAGGCCTCGAGTGAGAAAGTCATGAGAATACTATTAGCCACATTCAAAGTTCAGGGGAACTGTTTCCTCCTGGAGCATTCTGAGAGCAGCCGGCAGAAGCTCTGAGGCCAAGAGGCCAGGGCTGCTGCTTCAAGGATCAGGAGGCAGAGAATGTAGCTCTTCTCCCAGGGGAGCTTGATGACAGTGGGTGGTCAGCTTTGGTTCTGAGTCTTAGCTTAACAGGAAATCCTTTCTTCTGGGTCACTGAGTCACTGTGTCTTCACATCACTAGGCAGACAGGAACCTTACACAGTCTCTTCAGCCCTCAGGTAAGACCACCTTGACCAGTCTATGATGTTAGCTGACCATGATAGCCTCCATGAACTGTGCTATATCGCCCCCTGCTGACCAGCCTGGTGCCACACCCAGGAAAATGCCTTTGACACAGATAAGCTACCCTGGCTTAGTATAATGAGATGTCAAGTCACTGTCACTAGGACAAGTGTTTCATTAGGTTTTTCCTGTGGTTGAGGCTACTTTGCCCTTATCCACTGGCACTCTCTTTTAATACCCATGGTGACCTGCCCATGAGAATCTACCTGGATTATGTGGCTCAAGCTATTTTTGGGAACCGACGGCATATCTCATCCAACTGTGGCTTTAGCTGTAGCACCAATCACAGACAGAGATTAACAAAACCTTAAAGGACATTGAATACTAACATATATCCAGTACTCAAGTCCCCTCTACACCTTCCCTGGCAAGGATCCATTCAACTTGCATTCAAATATCTCCAAGGTTACAGTCTTTTTCCTCTTGAGCCTGTTACTTCTGCTTAAAGAGCCTTAATATTAAGCTGAAACTGATTTCCCAATGACTTCCACTCAACATTAAGTTCTGCAGTGAAGAAAACATTTCTAATTAGGGTTGTATTTCACCACGTTCCTCCATTTCATCCACATGAATATCATGAATAATCTTGTCAAATACTTTGTTAAAATATAAAACACTGGGTGTGCCTGGGTGGCTCAGTCAGTTAAATGTCTCACTCTTGATTTCAGCTCAGGTCTTGATCTCACGGTTCTGGAGTTCAAGCTCCGCATCAGGCTGTGCACTGGCAGTGTGGAATTTGCTTGGGATTCTCTCTCTCCCTCTCTCTGCCCCTCTCCAGCTTGTGCTCCCTCTCTCTCAAAATAAATAAAAAAACCGGAAAAAAAAATCTAGAACACTGTGTCATTCCCTGAGCTAGAAGCCCAAAAACCCTACCACTGAAAGACGTTAGTTCAATGAACTTTTTGGATTTCGTAATATGATTGCATTGTTCTTATGGAACACTGTTGAGCACCGCTTCTTTGAGAACTCACCACTCATCTTTTTAAACAATCCACTCTAAAATCTTACCCAGAGTTGACATAAAGCTCAGTGGCTGTCATCTGAGGATTTTTGAGAATTATGAATCATTCCTAATGCATACTTCAATGTCATCATTCTATTGAGAAGCCACACATTTCCACCATCAGAGTCATTTCTTTGGCGTAATTTGCTGTAAGTTATCTGGAAAGCAATCTGGAAATACATAGCAAAAGTCTGTTGCAAACTATCTTTATTCTCAAGTCAGGACACAAAGACATTCACTTGAGTCTACTTTTTAGGGCTCCAGCTTGTCCCAAGGGAGACTTTTGGCCTCTGAAGTGATGTTTATGATTGCATTCCTCTTGAAAGAGTGATGTTTATGATTGCATTCTTCTTGAAAGAGAAAATTGAAAACAACCTAAATGTTTGCATGTATGATTACATAAGGAAATGCTGTCAATCACTTAAAAAAAAGGTTTTATTTTTTCTTTTAATATGAAATTTACTGTCAAATTGGTTTCCATACAACACCCAGTGCTCATCCCAGCAGATGCCCTCCTCAGTGCCCATCACCCACCCTCCCCTCCCTTGCACCCCCCATCAACCCTCAGTTTATTCTCAGTTTTTAACAGTCTCTTATGGTTTGCCTCCCTCCCTAACTTTTTTTTTCCTTCCCCTCCCCCATGGTCTTCTGTTAAGTTTCTCAGGACCCACGTAAGAGTGAAAACATATGGTATCTGTCTTTCTCTGCATGACTTATTTCACTTAGCATAACACTTTCCAGTTGCATCCACATTGCTACAAAAGGCCATATTTCATTCTTTCTCGTTGCCACGTAGTATTCCATTGTATATATAAACCACAACTTCTTTATCCATTCATCAGTTGATGGACATTTAGGCTCTTTCCATAATTTGGCCATTGTTGAAAGTGCTGCTATCAACATTGGGGTACAAGTGCTCCTATGCATCAGCACTCCTGTATCCCTTGGGTAAATTCCTAGCAGTGCTATTCCTGGGTCATAGGGTAGATCTATTTTTAATTTTTTGAGGAACCTCCACACTGTTTTCCAGAGCGGCTGCACCAGTTTGCATTCCCACCAACAGTGCAAGAGGGTTCCCGTTTCTCCACATCCTTGCCAGCATCTATAGTCTCCTGATTTGTTCATTTTGGCCACTCTGACTGGCGTGAGGTGGTATCTGAGTGTGGTTTTGATTTGTGTTTCCCTCATGAGGAGCGACGTTGAGCATCTTTTCATGTGCCTGTTGGCCATCTGGATGTCTTCTTTAGAGAAGTGTCTATTCATGTCTTCTGCCCATTTATTCACTGGATTATTTGTTTTTCGGGTGTGGAGTTTGGTGAGCTCTTTACAGATTTTGGATACTAGTCCTTTGTCCGATGTCATTTGCAAATATCTTTTCCCATTCCCTTGGTTGCCTTTTAGTTTTGTTGATTGTTTCCTTTGCGGTGCAGAAGCTTTTTATCTTCATGAGGTCCCAATAGTTCATTTTTGCTTTTAACTCCTTTGCCTTTGGAGATGTGTCAAGTAAGAAATTGCTGTGGCTGAGGTCACAGAGGTTTTTTCCTGCTTGCTCCTCTAGGGTTTTGATGGTTTCCTGTCTCACATTCAGGTCCTTCTTCCATTTTGAGTTTATTTTTGTGAATGGTGTAAGAAAGTGGTCTAGTTCATCCTTCTGCATGTGGCTGCCCAGTTCTCCCAGCACCATTTGTTAAAGAGACTATCTTTTTTCATTTGGCTAATCTTTCCTGCTTTGTCAAAGATCAGCTGGCAAAAAGACGGTTTTAAAAATAATTTTTGACAGCACAATCCAAACTGTATAAACTTCAAATAGTAAATAACCATAATCCTGTTTAAAAAGAAATAATAATTACATGCAAAAAAATATATTGCTGGATAAAAGAATAACTATTTCTACTTTCATTACATTTTTCAATATTTTAGACTTTTAAAATATTTTTAATATCAGACTTTTTATCTTTCTAAGTCATTCCTTAAGGGTACAGTGTTTTAGGATTGTATATAATCATACAACATACATACAACTGTGTCAAAGGGACTGGAGTCCAACAGGACTTCTTGTTAAAAAACATATGAAAGAGCTAAAATTTGCAAGTATTTGCTTCTGTGAAGTCATTTGGAGAGGAATAAAAACAGAGGAAGAGGCACAGGACCGCTGTTTTGTTACAAGCCTTTTAACACTATTCTAGCTTTCAAACTACGCATATGTTACATCTATTAACAATAAACTGAATTCTAAGTTAAAATTATTTTTTAAATTAAACAACATACTCTGTGGAAATCATTTTTAAAAAGTCATGAAAGAAAGGAAGAAAAGCTCTCCAAGGTTACTGGCATTTTCAAAAAGTATCAAAAGAGAAAGGGAGAATTTGCATTTAAAGAATAGCCTTCTGTTGGGCATTCTACCAGAATCTTCCTAGCATGGAAACAGAGGGCCCCTCAAAGCCCTCACATGTAGGTCCTCTCAGAGGAAGGTGAAAATAAGTACACAAAATCAAGTGCAAGTTAGCATATGATACCATCATAAATGACATATTTTTAAACAATGTTATAGGGCTCAAAATAAAAGGAAAGGGGATTTTGGAAGGAGTCAGAAACTGCTCTGGGGGGAATCTCATCGGAAGTTGAAAGATACCTATGACTTCAGCAGGAAAAGAAGTGGGAGAGAGGACGACCCCCACAGTCTGAAGCAGAACATGAGCAAAAGCTGGAGACAAGGATGGATGGAGCTGACATGAAATGACCTTGGCTGTTGAGGTGGGAGGACTGGGATCCCAGAGAGTCAGACTAACAAGGGACACCCACGCTGGGTCCATAAACCCGGGGGACAGTCAATGTTTTTGAGCCAGAAAGTAGTAGGTGTGCTTTAGAAAGATGAGTCTGGCTAATTCTACAAAGAAAATGAAGAGCAAACATCAGAGACTAAGTAAAAAGGACAGAGCGAGACGTAGAAAGTGCCTGAACTGTAGACAGGCAATGTCTTGGCTCCTCAATGGCAGGAGTGTTCAAGTACATGCAAACAGGTTTCCAAACTGCCCCGATTTCTTCCTGTCTAGTTTCTCTAAAAAACTGAAAAATATTTTAAAAAGTAGAAATACTTACTCTATCATCCAGGAATATTTTTTGCATATAATAATGGTTTCTTTTTAAACAAAATTATGATTCTATACAATTTGATTCTCTGCTCATTTCCTCCTCTCTTCCCTTCCTGCGGGGCCAAGGATCCCTCTAACTTCCCTAGAGCAAATGAGCCATTCAGTCATTCTGTGCACATTCCATTTGAGGTGCCAAATACGAGACTTGGGCCTTCCCTCACAGAGCATTCCTGGAATCTTTGTAGACAGGTCTTCCCTCAACCAGGAGGCAGCTGGGATGGCAGCATTTCGACCAGGCCATTGTATGCAACCTTCAGACATCAATTCATTATTTTATAGACCTAATTTTGAATAATACATTTTTCACAATTGAAACAATGCCCTATGACTCCAGTGAGTGTCTCTCTTAAAAAATTCAAGTTTAAAGGTTATGTTAAGTAGCATTTAGGGAAAAATATCATAAAATCACAGGAAAGGCACTGGATCTCCATATAACTATTGTTTGATTAAGGAAATTACATAAAACACAGAATTATGTAAACTTCGTTAACCTAAACAAATATAAATTGAGTGGCCTCATAGACTCCAGACATAATCTATCATCTGATCTCCCATGACTCAGTTGATGTTAGGATCCCTCACAAAATTAAGGAATGTTAAATGCTAAGACAGAAAGTGACATAAAAAGATACGTGCTAAGAAATCATCAAGAAAATTATTCCTAGCTAAATAAATATAGGGAATGTTTTCCCTCCTGAGGTCAGTCACAAACTTTATGATGCAATTTACCATGAGTAAAAAGTAGCTCGGGGCGCCTGGGTGGCTCAGTCAGTTGAGCGTCTGACTCTTGATTTCGGCTCAGGTCATGATCTCACAGTTTGTGAGTTTGAGCCCCATGTCAGGCTCTGGGCTGACTGCATGGGTCCTGCTTGGGATTCTCTCCCTCCATCTCTCTCTCTCTCGCTGTCCCTCGGCTTGCTTTCTCTCTCTCTTCCAATCTCAAAATAAATAAACATTAAAAAAAAAAAAAAGTAGCTCAGGAAAGATTCATGGTAAATCTCAAAATGTCTTTCCAGCCCTAACAGTAGGTGGTTTTCCAGTAACTGGATGCTGAGCCCGGGATTATAACCCCAAGATATTCAATTGGTATGAAGCACTAACTGAGTCCCTGCTAAATGGAACTCTCCTCTTCCACTCTACATGTTTCCATATGGAGGGACTCCCATCAGAGAGACACTGCTGGTCTCATGCCTCATCCTTTTTCAGTCTTCTTTGCAGGAAAGGGTGCATCCTTATGTGTGACAGACATTGGTCCCCATTTCCTAACTGAGGGGAGTTCATCTACTATAAGACTATAAGCAGAGGATTCCCTCTCTTTTTTTTCTTCACTCACTTCCCTGGTTGCAGTACCTGAACAGTGAATTTGGAAGCGGGCTCTAAGCACCCCACCCCAACACCTTCATGTCCTGTCTAGAGACTTATGTTCTGATCTGCTTTCCAATAAAGGGAAACGGTCTACCCTGTGTGAGAGGTCTCGTTGTGGAGCTGTGCCAGAGCTCCGTAAAAAAGCACACCTCATTCCAGGTGAAGCCTTAGTGATGCCATCTGACTACAGGCCCAGGCCACCTTCTCCCAACAACAAAGGGAGAATTATTTTATATACACCTCCCTGACTACTGGGTCTATCCAATTGCTTCTAAAATCAGGGAAGAGAGAAGTACTAATTCTTGACTCCCTAAAGTCTCAATACACAGATAGTAGAAACATTAATTGTACAAACATTAATTGACAGCTGTTGAGAAGGAAAGCAGCTCTTACAGAGACAGGGCCCTAAAAGTCTTCATAGTAAAAGCTCACCAAGGGTACCTTTGTGTGTTTGAAGAGCCAATTTAGGTCAACAACTCATTGGCCATTGATTGCATGCAGCATCCTGAGTGCAAAAAAGAGCTGTGTGCAGTGAAGAAGAGAGGTTTATACAGAGAGAAGAAGTCCATAATCTATTGGGAAGACAGAGACATACACAAATAACTTGGATACAAGGCCAAGTGATAAAAGACATAATAGATGTAGTAAACATTACGGGCAAAATGCTGTCAGATTTTCAATAAATGGCTCTAGGACAGTTGAATACCCACATGCAAAAGGATGAAGTAGGACTCCCATGTCACATCAAACACAAAAATTAACTCAAAATGAATCAAAGATGTAAAACTCAAAAACAGATGTAAATCTTTCTGACCATGGATAAGGCAACCACTTCCTTCTTTATTGTGGTAAAATAGACACAGCATAAAATTTATAATTTTAACTATATGAAGGGGTACAATTCAGTGGCATTTAGTACATTCATAATGTTATGCAACACTATCTAGTTCTGCAACATTTGCCATCTGGCAATGGCTTCTTTTTTTTTTTTTTTTTAATTTTTTTTTAACGTTTATTTTTGAGACAGAGAGAGACAGTGCATGAACAGGGGAGGGTCAGAGAGAGGGAGACACAGAATCTGAAACAGGCTCCAGGCTCTGAGCTGTCAGCACAGGGCCCGACGCGGGGCTCAAACTCACGGACCATGAGATCATGACCTGAGCCGAAGTCCGACGCTCAGCCGACCAAGCCACCCAGGCGCCCCAGGCAATGGCTTCTTAACTATAACACCAAACATACAAGCAACCAAAGAAAACAGTAGATAAACTGGACTTTATCAAAATTTTAAGCCTTTTTTGCCTCAAAGGACACTATTAAGAGAGTGAAAAGACAGCCCACAGAATGTGACAAAATATTTGCAAATCACGTGTCTGATAAGGGCGTAAAATTTATAACATGTGAAGAATGACTAAAACTTAGTAATAAAAGGGGCGCCTGGGTGGCTCAGTCAGTTGAGCGTCCAACGTCGGCTCAGGTCATGATCTCG
Source organism: Acinonyx jubatus (assembly GCF_027475565.1). NCBI lineage: Eukaryota > Metazoa > Chordata > Mammalia > Carnivora > Felidae > Acinonyx > Acinonyx jubatus. Next base: position 14,014,930 of record NC_069387.1, on the reverse strand, counting down.
CAGTTCCTGAGTTTGAGCCCCGCATCCAGTTCTCTGCTGTCAGAGCAGAGCCTGCTTTGGATCCTCTGTCTCCCTCACTCTCAGCCCCACCCCCACTTGCTCTCTCTCGCTCTCTCTAAAATAAATAAATATTGGGGTATCTGGGTAGCTCAGTCTGTTAAGCGTCCAACTTCGGCTCAGGTCATGATCTCACTGTTGTGAGTTCAAGTGAATTTTTCTTTTTCATTCAGATACTTTAACTTCATGTAAAATAAACCCACATAAAAAGGCAATTTCCTCAAAGAAAATTCCAGAAGATGTATGTATAATGAAAAATGTTTACTGTATAGAACAGCTTGCTCAAATGCTTCGTTTTCTGCTCTCTTTTTAGAGGAAAGGAGACACAGATGATTTCTGCCAGCTGGGGGACACTCTAGAGAGGTGACAGTTCTGATAACAGATACAGCCACTAAATATTCCACTGCATTTAAACAGACTAAGCCCAGAACTAGACAGCATGTTATTCATAGGAGTGGAAGAAAGTGCGTAATGAAAGAGCTTTTGAAACACTTACTAGATTTACTAGAGATTACTGAGGATGGGACAACAGTTTATATAAGCCTCCTGATTCTCAAAGGGTCAAGAAACAGGAAACCGAAGATTAGTAAAGGAGTAGAGGTGGTAGAAGAAATGTTGACACGTATGTGCGAACGCCTGATGGGAAAACACAATTCAACTTCAAATAATGTGGAATAAAGTGGAGGAAATGAATGCTGAGCAACCTACTCAAATATTACAGGTATTCTACCGTAGGACTTCAGACAACAGATCACTCCCAAAAGGTTGCTTGAAAATTAAATAAAAATCTAAAAGCACTACAAGGTTATGGAAACAATATGACAACAGTTACATATAAAGCAGAGCCTAAGTTCTGTAATGATATATGTATAAATAAAAAGACTGAAGGGAGTATACCAAAATTTTGTAGTGCTTATCTCTGGAAGTGGGGATTGCTGGTGGTATTTATTTTTTTTCAGTTATTTTCAGAATTTTTTGAATGCCCTTCATAGGTACATGCTATTATAATAAATGTGTACAACTAATACTCTAGAAAGCAAATAGTATTGTGAGTTTTTGCTGTTTAATTGAACCCCACCGTCAACACATTTTTAAAGGTAACAATCGGGGCGCCTGGGTGGCGCAGTCGGTTAAGCGTCCGACTTCAGCCAGGTCACGATCTCGCGGTCCGTGAGTTCAAGCCCCGCGTCAGGCTCTGGGCTGACTGCTCAGAGCCTGGAGCCTGTTTCAGATTCTGTGTCTCCCTCTCTCTCTGCCCCTCCCCCATTCATGCTCTGTCTCTCTCTGTCCCAAAAATAAATAAATGTTAAAAAAAAAAATTTTTTTTAAATAAAGGTAACAATCGTTTTGTGTGGAACATTACAAACTCTAGCGCTTGTGTGCAGTGAGTTTAGACTGTGGCTTCCTATCCCAATACTTTTACTTAAAACAGAGAGATTGTCTACAAGTGAAAATGCAGTGAGTGCAGTTTGCAATACTTTCTCTTTATAGTTACCAAGGATTAAGGAAGAGGGACACCTAAATGCTTCACCCAAATGTTATTCATTTTATCAAACTAAATATCAGATGTAAGATACACTTATAGAGGTATATTTCTATATGTTATTCAAATTAAAATGCAATGTTAGGATGATTTCAGCAACAGGGAATATTTAAAACTCATAAAATGACATAATTTTGTCAATAATCCTCCTGAACTCTTGAAGTAATTTTACTTACAGGAATCATTCACTTTATAATTGAAGGATCCCTTCAATTCCAACTCAAAGCAACTTACTCTGTGTTCAGTGACTGGTATCTTCTTTAAGACAGAGAACCACACGGAAAAATTCACTTAGCTGTATTTGCAATGTCAGCCTGTCCGCACACAGCAAAAGATCACCCAACCAAATTTGATCAGGAAGGGAACAACATATATTTTCAAAGATTTTTGAAAGGTCTCTACATTTAAAACTTGTTTAATGTTTATTTATTTTTGAGAGACAGAGCACAAGTGGGGGAGGTGCACAGAGAGAGAGAGAGGGAGACACAGAATCTGAAACAGGGTCCAGACTCCAAGCTGTCAGCACAGAGCTCAATGCAGGGCTCCAACTCGGGAACGGAGATAACATAACCAAGGCCGAAGTCGGACGCTCAACCGACTGAGCCACCCAGGCTCCCCAAAACGTCTCTACCTTTGAAATCAGAGGTGAGTGATGGGATGCAGAAAGCCTTCCCAACACTTTCCTGTGTTCACAAGTATTTTCCAAATAAAGACATCCTGAACTAGAATCACGTATTTGTAGCTTGATTGCTATCACAGAGAGAACAAACCAACAGACCTAACCTGGTCTAAAAGCAAAGGGTCCACCCATCTGTGTCCCCCAGAGAGAGGGTCCCATTCACTAATGAACAGATGGCTCACTGAAGGCCAGGAGCAGGGCCCCTTGGTGCACCTGCAGATGACTTCAGTTCTACCTCATGAGCAGCAGGTTACAGGGCTACCCTTCGCTCCAGGAGATGGCCACGGAGGTTTTTCTGCTGTTTATATAAGGTTATATTCCCAAAACAAGACATGAGGCAGCTGTTTGGGAGAAAGCCTTGTCTGAAGAGCATCACTGATGCACAGTGTTGGTATTGGCATTGCAAAGAATAAAACACGAACCCAGTGCAGTTATCATAACAAGCAGAGAATCAGGGACTGGAAACCACGCCAACGAGAAAGGCCAATCCTTTGATTTCTGTCCACCCTTCCCCTAGCTGTCTCAAAAATCTCATAAAAGTAACTCATCCTGGGTTGTGCATCCTTCCCGATAGTGTTTCTGGTCCCTGTGAAAAATGACACTTGGGGATTTTCAAATTTTTCAGGAGTGTCTTTTTTTTCCTCACATTTTCCAGATTTTGGCTCCAATGGCATACCTGCTCATGTCTGAATGTTCTCCCTGTCCCTTCTGATTCCTCTAAGATAAATACGACTTGTCCTAAATCTGTCCTTCTCCTTCCTTCCAGGATATGGCTGGCTGCCATAAAGTCAAGGGTTGAGATCAAAGGGAGGTTGCTCCTACGCAAGAGAAAAAACATAGACTGGTCAGCTAGCTGTACTCTCTCCTGATCTACCAAACCATGTGATTCAGAAGAAGGGGGCAGTGAGGATTTAGGGATGTCTCCCACCTCTTCACGGTCTGAGTAAATGAGTCTGGCCACCAACAGAGGGAAGGAAGCTATTTTCTATTGAGATTTATGATCAGAGTCTAGCACGGCCTGCTGGAAAATTACTAAATCGGTGGGTGTGACTCTCCCCCTCAGAGATTTATTTCCTTTTTATGAAGAAACAAACAAAATTCAGAAATTCAATCACACAGGATCCCCTCGTTATACCTCTGTAGCAAAACAAGAAACAAGGAAGCCACTCCAAAATAGCCTTTCCCAAAGCCACGGAGATTCCCAATCCCATGGTTACACTACTAGAAAAATTTTTCTTATTTGTAGGAGTTCCACTTTCTGTAAAAGGACCTTACCCAGAGATCTCTTCTAGATCACATGCGCCTTAATTTTAGGAGCTGGGAGACCATGTCCGTTAGAGGCATCGTGGCAAGAGAATAGTTCTCCCTGCCTATGTCTAAGGCAAAGCATTTATTTCCCCCTGGCCTTCTTCAGTTTGAGAATCTTGAAGGAGGGAAAGAGATAATAAGGGAGGGAAGAAGGGAAAGAGAAATACTGGAGACGAATCAATACCAAAAAAAACTGAACAAAGATGATCCGTGCCTATTCAAAACTGACCCACATTTAGGAAGTCATGACACATGCCCTCTGCAGAGAGTTGTTGTTAAAACCAAGTACACATTTGAGGGCATGAAATAAAAGCAACACGTGCTTCCAGCTCAATTTGGAAGAGCACCTTCTCCGAACCATCTTCCTGTCTCTTACTGACTTACTTTGGTCAATTGTCAAGTGTGTTCCCAAAGAAATGTCATTGGGAAATAAAAGTATTAGCCCTCATTGGAAAATAAGTGATTGCTTCCATAGGTATTTTGTGTCAGCTAAATAATGACATCTTGGTCTTTTCTTTAATTAACAGCTGCAGTACTCAGCATATCGGGGATATTTGGTAATGTTGCTGTTGCTGTTACACATATGTGAAAAGATAGCTTATTCTCAGCTAAGTATCTCAGGCTGTTCCTATGCTGAACAAACATACACAGTTGGAATTGGATATATATCTTTACACTAATAGATGAGATAAACAATGGCGACACTGATCCCTATATTCTTTTGATCTTGAAAATTTCATATTTACTTCCAGTTAGAGCTAAGTACATTACCCTGTTCCATCATGAGCTAGTAGCCTTTCCTGTTTGCATAGGAATGGCCTTTGTCCAGAATATAGGCTTATTCTACAGAGTCAAAATTTTTATTTTCAGACAAGGTTCTTCTCAGAACCTTAATCTCAGAACCTAGGCCAGTCTTTGTGTATATAGGGACCTAATAAATGTTTCATAACTGACTGGTAGCCCTTAGGACCTAATAGTTAGACAACAGTCAAAAACAGGTGTTAAATTTTTTGTCCTTTTTTTAAAAATTTACTTTCAGTAAAAAAAAAAAAGAGTTTTAATTAAAAATGATCTGTTAACTGAAAACATGTTTGTAAACAGCTACCATTTCATTCATCATAAAACATGGGGAAAAACAATTATGAAGTTAAAAATTTTTCAAAGACTTTATGATGAATTTATTTCAAGAACAGGAATGTTTCTCCTTATAGTGTCACTGCCGCACTAGGCTTATTTCATGTTTTTGAAAATTTTATTTTGTTGTGGGAAAAGACACATAACATAAAATTCACTATTTATCCATTTTAAGTGTACAATTCAGTGACATTTGGTACGTTCGGTGTTCGGCAACCATCACCACTATCTAGTTCCAGAATATTTTCACTACCTCAAAAAGAAAGCCCGTTCCCATTACTCACTCCCCGTTTCCCCTCATCCCTCAGACCCTGGCAAACACTAATCTGCTTTCTGTCTCTGTGGACTTGCTTACTCTGGACATTTCATGTAAATGGAATCATACCCTACACGGCCTTTTGCGTCTGGCATAAGAGCACAGTGTGCACTTTTCAGTCCTGACAGTCGACATCATTTCTGCCTTCACACTGAAATTCTAGACTTGATTTCCTCTCTGAATTAGAGTCTTGCCCCCGATTCCTGAGTATTTGATCCAGAACTTAAAAAAATTTTTGACAGGTTTCCAACTCACACCAGAGCCAGGAATGATTTTGCTCAAGGTTTCAGAGCATAGGTCTTCAGGCTTCCATCAACACTATTACACTTACATCTGTGCGGAGATCTGTTAAAATGCTTTTCGGTCGCAAGCGGCAGAGAACCCAACTATTGGTGCATTGAACAAGAAGGGGTTTCTTATCCCATATAACAAAACAATCCAAGGGCAAGGTGGTTTCAGGACAGCTCAGCACGGCGGTGCAGGAGTTTCTTTTAACCTTCTGCTCTGCTCTGCCATCCTCAGCTTGTTGGGGCCTTCAACTCACCCTTCTCCCCCCACCAATGATGCCCCGATGGCTTCAGCAGCTTCCACCTTTTTACAGAGCTTGTCCAGAAGCAGAAAAGGTCAGTTATTCTTATCAATTTTTATTAGGGTGGAAGAACTTTCTCAAAATCGTCCCAGCAGATTCCCTCTCGTGACTCATTGACCAGTTATGTCACAAGACCATACCCACTCCAGGGGTGGGCAAGAGCAGTGGATGTGCCTTGTCAACATTCACTCCTGGGACAGGGGAGGACCCGTGAAGCACATCGTCACCAAATACCTCAACATAATGGGGTTCAGTTAATGAGGGAGGCCAAGGAAATGATAAACAGAGAGGCTACCTACATCTACTACTTTGGCATTTGTGTTGGTTTTAAATCAATTACTTTTCCAGTCAAATAACCTAAATGGTTCCCTGAGGTTGTGCAGTCTATGACATCAGATCTGAGTAACTTGGTTGACCAGGTGTTCATTAAAAGGAGTTGTTAGGAATGAACTCTCAAAATTCACATTTTACTTAGCCTGATAGCTGGTTAACAGAAAATAATATACATTTTGCTATATCGACTTGGCAGAAACAAGATCAGAATTGCCAAACTACAGCACTATGTGGTGGAAAAGACAATATTTTGAAAAGTTTCCTTTCCATAACACTGTTGTACTGTCATGATCCCTGGATTATTTACTCACCGTTCAGAGGTTACTCTGACAGATTGCATTCAACTGATCAGCAAATGGATCAATACTTTTCACTACCCAATTCACAACTTTTGTCGGGAACTAGAGCAAACCCACCAGTTGCTGTCATGTAGATAGAGCCCTAATTGAACCAATAAATCTAGAGGCCCATCAGTTATAGTGACAGCTAAGAAGGAGAAGAAGGATAGATCACTCACAATTCAAAGGGAAAAACAAAGCACGACCCAGAATGGGAGTTGTCCTCTTCCTCCTCATCCTGTGGGGAGAGGAAAGCCTCAGGAAATTTGAGGAACTCTTTAGCCAAGAGAATAATGAGGCATAAATCCTGCCCATAGATAGTGAGAAGCCTGGCTCAGGAAGTAACGCCATTAACCAAAGGATACTCCAGTGCCGGGGACAGTGATTAATGACCCAAACTTGACACGGTTATGTGACTTGGAAAGGGTCTCCACTCTCGGGGAGAGTGATTTGTAGAAAATGGAAACAATTTTGGTGGCCACTGTCACTGCCTCGCCAGTTTCCTTTGTGCAGCAGCTAGCTCAGGGAGAAAAGAGAGAGCTGTTCGTAACCTTTCCTCTCTGGACTTGAGAATGAGCTCTTATCTATGCAGTGGGCTACACTGGCTTCCCTCTAAAACTGGAGGATGGGTTGTTAAGGTTACAATTTATGGCGTGCTTATCAACATACTTCAGCCTGCAGATGGCTCCAGACAGAGAACGTCACTCTAATCGGAGACCATTCTCTTCGGCTGTCGTTTGTTGGTCTTGGATGTTAACGTGGGCAGAGCACCGTAGTCACCCACGTGGAATGAGGGTCACAAAAATCCTGCAGACTGCCTTTTGGAGGCTGAGCTTCTGTCACCTCTTCAGAAGTCTGTCACGTCTCTTTATCACTAAGTTTTACATCGCACATATTTCCCAGAACGCAGGAGAATTAAACAGGAAGACCAGGAACTCTTTAGGACTCACAGAGCCTTCAATGAGGAATGTGGGAGTTTTCTTTCTCTTCAGTCTAAAATAGAGAGGTACCGAAAGGGCAGGAATCCACTGGTTATTCAGCAACCACTTAGGGCACAGGGAGGTAAATCATTCGGTTGCTGGAAGCAGAAGCCAGAGGGGAGGCTGTCAATTGCTCCAGTGACACCGTCAATGGACCCTTGTTTTTGCATTTTTGTGACTTCTTAAAAATAAGCATCCCAGAGGTCCACTGTGTCGCAATGAGTTCTTTAAAGCAGGTATCAGAAAACTACAATCATTCCAGCGTTGCTGTCCTACTTAAAACATTTTTGGAGCTGGGGGCCCTCAGAGCCACCTGCTCATAAGAAAATGAGGCTCAGGGGCACCTGGGTGGCTCAGTCGGTTGAACGTCTGACTTCAGCTCGGGTCATGATCTCACAGTCCGTGAGTTTGAGCCCCACATCGGGCTTTGTGCTGACAGCTCAGAGCCTGGAGTCTGCTTTGGATTCTGTGTCTCCCTGTCTCTCTGCACCTCCCCTGCTCATGCTCTGTCTCTCTCTGTCTCAAAAATAAGCAAAAACATTTAAAAAAAAAAAAAAGAAAATGAGGCTCGTTACTTTACACCTGTATTTCATTTCAGGACAAAGAATTCTTCATCGTATACACTCACTCCAGTTACCAGTTGTTTCTGAGGAACACTGTCCCACTAGTGGAACCTGTGACAGGCCAGTATTTGACTCATGAAGAACACTCAGTCAGCACGGTTGTTGAGTGCTGTTTTTAAATGAGTTCTAAAGGTGTTCTCAACAATAGGAGCACAGGAATGGTTTAAAAAGAAGCTGGCCCAAACTGCGGTCACCTGTGCTAAGCTCCATGGCAGCAAACCGAGACTTAACACATAACCTAACTGCAGCTTCAGCTTCTCCCAGAAGTGGAATTTTAAACCAATCAGTCCGGGGCGCCTGGGCAGCTCAGTTGGTTGAGGGTCTGACTTCAGCTCAGGTCATGATCTCACGGTTCGTGGGTTCCAGCCCCCCGGGTCAGGCTCTGTGCTGACAGCTCAGAGCCGGGAGCCTGCTTCGGATTCTGTGTCTCCCTCTCTCTCTGCCCCTCCCCTGTTTGTGCTCCGTCTCTCAAAAATAAATAAACGTTAAAAAATATTTAAAAAAAAATATATTTAAACCAATCAGTCTGGAATTTTCTGATCAATACTACAGTGAGATGGTCTGAATGACAGACCCCAGCCCTTTACCCAAAGGAAGGTGACTGCCTGAAATAATCCCTTTTTTGTTTGTTATGACTTCCTTGTCCCTGCTCCCTTCTGCTTATAAAAGCCTTCTATTTTGTACAGCATCTGGTAGCCTCTTTCTACTTGCTAGATAAGAAGCTGTCCTGTTCATGAATCTCCGAATAATGCCAATTAGATCTTCAAATTTATTCAGCTGAATTTTGTTTTTTAAAAGGTCAAAGACACAGTTTTTAAATATATTTGTTTAAAAAGTATTAATGCATTGTTATATTATGACATCAGGCCATATTAAGAGGCTAATTGCTATTAGAATCACTATATTATATACCCGAAACTAATATAACACTGTATATTAACTGAACTTTACAAATATGTATCTATTTCTCACTGCTACCAATTGTCCCCATTCCCCCCCCCCGCCCTCCCCCCCACCCGCATCAGAAACAAACCAAAGGAGAAGTATATTGAAAATACTGGTGAAATCGTTGTACTGTTGGAATTTTTCCCAGCTTCTCGCTTGTAAATGTCTTTACATTAACAAGTAACTTGTAAGTGCCAGGTACAAATCGTGTAACAACAGCTGAACCAGAGAAAGAAGCTATTAGAAAAACCACGAAAAGCCCGCTGGTTTTAAGCATGCAGTGTGGTTGGGTTAAGCATTTGGAGTCTAGAAGTCAGACTAGGATTCAGTCCTGACACTGCCACAACTAGGTGTGTACTTGGCCAAGTCACTAAGCCCTTCTAAGAGTTAATTTCCTCACCTACAAAATGGAGACAAAAGCGAGTGGTTCCACCTACCTTGTGCTGAGACGACTTGACACCTTAACGCACGTAAAACCCCTGCATCACCCCGGGCACATGAATTCTCAAGACATCTTAGCTATTTTTCTACTGGTCCAAAAAAAGCTGAAATTCTGAATGGAACACACTTCTGGTAGAGGACTATTTTCCTTACTTACCTATACTATGGTAAACTGAGCTATAAAATCAAAATTTGAGAAACCTGGAAAGAGATTTTTGCATCTTGCTTAAGACTCAACCTACATCCCCCCCCCCCCTGAAATTCCCTTTAGACCAAAGAAAGTAGTGGCCAGCACAAAACAGCACCTCCTTTGCCTGCGATGCACCATTTGCTGTGCCCACTCAAGCCAAGAGTCAGTCTAGTTTACAAGGACTTGTCAAAACCTGAAGATGAGTCCACAGGGGCACCTAATTCATCAGAGAGGAAGAGAAATATCACTTACTACTGGTGACTGGCTGCCTAGGTCCTACAGATATCAATGGACACTGAAAAAATATGACATTAAAATCTATTTGTGTAGAAATAACCATGGGAAAATGCATGGAATATGTGTTGTAAATAAAAGCAAGAGAGGATACATCTCGAAACCGAAGAATAACTCCGGTATGCATCCGTTCTGAACCCAAGACATAAATATTTGGGTTGGGACGCAGGTTTGACTGCTGTAACAAAGAAATCCAAAACAAATATGGCTTTAAAAGCTAGTAAGTTATTTCTCTCTCACATAGTCAGGCAAGGCAGTCAAGGCCCGGATGGAGGCCACGCAATCATCAAGGGTCTGAGTCATTGTTTCTTGTGCTCTGAATCCTCCAAATGGTTTGCATCTCATGGTTCAAGTTGGTTGCTCTATCATGTCTGCACTTTAGCTTATAGAGAAAAGGGCAAGAGAACATCATGCCCTTCCATTTAAGGGAAAACCCAAGAGGTATAAAGAGGGGAATGGCACACCTCACTTCCATTAGTAAACCACCAGCCTGTACTGTCACACGGCCACATCTAGCTATAGTATAAGGTCTTGAGCCCAGGCAGTAATTCATCAGTATGAAAGATGAGGAAAATCAGTATTAGGACATAACTAGTAGTCTCTGGCACCGTGGGGTGCATTTATTTAGTTGAGGTGTGTTAGCACCTTTTTTTTAAGAGAGAGACAGAGCTCGAGACGGGGGGGGGGGGGGGGGGTAGAGGAAGAAGGAGACAGAGAGAGAGAGAGAGAATCTTTTTTTTTTTAATATTTGTTTTTTGAGAGAGAAAGAGAGAGAGAGAGAGGCAGAGAGAGATGGAGACACAGAATCTGAAGCAGGCATCAGGCTTCAAGCTGTCAGCACAAGAGCCCAACGCAGGGTTTAAACTCACAAACTGTGAGATCATGATTTGAACTGAAGTTGGACACTTAACCAACTGAGCCATCCAGGTGGCCTGAGAGAGGGGGATGGGGGGGAGGAAGAGAATCTTAAGCAGATCCCTGCTCAGCTTGGAGCCCAACTCAAGGCTCGATCCCCCGACCTGGGGAATCATAACCTGAGCCAGAATCAAGAGTGGGACTCAGCCACCCAGGCACCCTGGAAATTAATTCTTTAACGATACCATGAGTCACTGGTTCAAATGCTGCTACAACATGTGAAGTCCTATATAGAAAAGTCCCAGAATTCATTGCTTCTGTGCATTCCATCGTTTACCAAGCAGATATTAAACCGGAAGTCATCTTATTCCAGGATAGTCTGATTGCTGCGCATCTAGGTTGCCTCCGCACTTTCAATGCTCTCTCTGCAAACGCTTTAACTGGAGCTTAATTTTCTCTGTCTTTTAGGCATCAAGTGTCTCCAGGGGCTATAACAGGAAAGTCAGCTCTGGCTAGGACAGCCCTCTGAGGCCCATGTGCAGTTTTCAGAGCAATCACTGGATCCTCAATAAAGACTTGAATCACTGAGTCATCCAAACATACAAACCCTTCAACCTTTAAAATCAATATTGAAGAGGCACCTGGGTGGCTCAGTCGATTAAGTGTCGGACTTCAGTTCCGGTCATGATCTCATGGTCACATGTTCGAGCCCCACGTCGGACTCTGTGCTGACAGTTCAGATCCTGGAGCCTGCTTCAGATTCTGTGTCTCTCCCTCTCTCTGCCCCTCCCCCACTCACACTCTGTCTCTGTCTCTGCCTCTCTCTAAGATAAATAAAATATTAAAAATGTTTTAAAAAATCAATATCAAAATTAAATCAATTTAAGTAATAGGAACAGAATGCTATACCAAACCCACATGGAATTTAGCACTTCTTCCAAAAATATATACACTCCTGGTTTGATTTTTTTGTTTAAACTCCTTTATTTTTTAAAACTTTGACACCAGTACCCCCAAACACTGCTGAAACCAGGGGGAAGGCCGGCGAAGCCCTCATGTGAGGCCTGCCCTCCTTTTCACTCTTCTCAACGTACCACCTTTCAGCCTATGCCCTGCCCTGGTTTCTACTGAATTTACTGCCCTGTGCATGGCTCACCTCGAGAGTCTGGGAAATGTCGCTCCTGAATTTGGAAAGGAGGGAGAGTTGTTTCTGAGAGCTGAGTGCGGAGGCCGTTGCTACTCTGGCATCTGCGAGTGACCCCGAATTTGCTGTCCATACGTACAGCAGGTTTTGAAAGGTGTTGAGTTGGGGCTCCACGCAGCCACATCGAGCTGAAGTGGGCAAGAAGCTAAGGCGCTGTTCTCTTCCTCCTAGGGGGAAGAAGGCTGACGTAGTTTTAGTAATTTTCCTCTATGCCAATCTCTTTTCAAAAAAGGATTCCAGGGGTGCCTGGGTGGCTCAGTCGGTTGAGCGTCCACCTTCGGCTCAGGTCATGATCTCACGGTTCGTGAGTTCAAGCCCTCCGTCGGGCTCTATGCCGACCACTCAGAGGTGGAGCCTGGTTTGGATTCTGTTTCCCTCTTTCCCCGCCCCTCCCTCTCTCCCCCCACCCCTCTAAAATAAACATTAAAAACAATTTTTTTTTAAGGATTCAAATCTAGGGGTGCCTGGGTGGCTCAGTTGGTTGAGGGTCTGACTTTACCCCAGGTCATGATCTCACAGTTCGTGGGTTCAAGCCCCACGTCCAGCTTTGTGTTGAGAGTGTGGAGCCTGCTTCCGATTCTGTGTCTCCTTCTCTCTCTGCCCCTCCCCCTGCTCACGCACTCCTGCACTTTCTCTCTCTCTCTCTCAAAACTAAACAAACATTTAAAAACATTTTTTTAAAAAGGATTCAAATCTGAACAGCAGAGATAAGAGATTAATGGCTTTGTAAGGGAGTATTTGGGGAGAGATTTGACAGAAGGTAGAGTCTTGAGGGGGTGTGACCTAATATACAAGAATGATTGCCTTCTCTAAAAGTTATTTAGATAAGGCTGATTTCAAATACAGAAACACATTTCCAAGGGAGGACTGACCCCAAGGTGACCTCCCTTTTTCACACCTTGCGTCTACACTTTGATCACCCAGGGAAATCCAGATCTCCCAGAGGCTTCAGTGGAGGACTCCTTGCACTCATATCGAAAAGATTACAGCAGGGGTGATAACAGCATACCTCAGTGTGCTGCAGAGCTAGAAACGGCGAGAAGGGTGGCCCTAGCTCCGATGCTCACACTCAAGTGGGGTACAGGAAAACACATAAAATGCTCTCTAAAATCCAATTTATAGCGCATGCTATCTGACTACACAGTCCACAAAGGGAGGTGGGAGATCTGAGAATACTTTTTTCACTCTTTCCCACAAGCTTCCCCTCTCCCCACGTTTCACTGGTGGGCGCAGTAAAAGGTCTTCTCGCACCTGCTGGAGTACCGATCCTGTGGGCAGCTCCTCTATGCTATTGGGGTTTTTTAGCATTTATTTATGTATTTTGAGAGAGAGCATGCGTGCACAAGTGTGAGCTGGGGAGGAGCAGAGAGAGAGAGAGAGAGAGAGAGAGAGAGAGGGAGAACCCCAAGCAGGTTCCATGCTGCCAGCACAGAGCCCGATACGGGACTTGATCTCATAAACCGTGAGATCATGACCTGGGCCAGAATCAAGAGTTGGACGTTGAACGGACTGAGCCACCCCCTGGCCTCTGTGCTGCTGTTACTTGTACTGCCTGAATGACCACCGACTACGGTCTTTGTCATTTACTCTTACATTCCACTCCAATCACAGTCGTAGGCACTGCACTCACATTACCTCTTTAAATCCTCACAAATCCCTGTAAGTAGGTTCTGTTATTACTCCTATCAGTCACGTGACGACAGTGATGCCGGAGGAGGAGGACTGAACAACTTGCACCAGGTCATGCAGCTGAAAAGGGTCACGCAGAGCTGGGAGGTGACAAATCGGCGGGGGTCTCGAGACAGCCTATAGGCAAGAAGCCGGTGAGGCTCGGACTCAGCAGATCAGATGAGTGGGATTGTTCTGTCATGATGAACTTGAAAGACAGCCCATTCCCCTTGCTTAAAACTCCTCCTTGTCACCTATCATGCCCCGATGACAGTGACCTCTCATCTCATTGACAAAGGCCTGCGTGATTGGACCCCTGTGCCCTCCCCCCCACCCCCCACCCCACACCAGGCAGACCTCCGAACACTCCCTGCCACATCCTGGTGCTCTAGTTACGTTTGGGCCAATCTGCCAGAAGTCTACTTGCTGGAGGCACTGGCTGGACTGCTGGCTTTGTATGTGATGTGCAGCCCTTCCATCAGACAGACTGTGAACTCCCAGAAAGCAGAGAACAAGCCCTGGGGAGGGAAACTCATGAGTTACCACTCTGATCGCAGCAGAGGGAACATGGGGATAACGGGCATGCAATGACATACTCCGAGTAATTGACTCCGTCAGGGATGGAGAAAGTGGCAGTTGCTAAGGCAGCACGTAAGAGAGCCCCTCACGCAGACCTGGAAGACCCAGGAGGGCCTCCCAGAACCAGGAATGAATGAAGAGAGCCTTCTCGAGTGCATCACCTGAGGTCAGGTGAAGGACAGGAGGGGCCAGGGGCAGGGGGCAATGCTCTGGCTAAAACATATGCAATATGGGGGTCGGACAGAGCTTGGCTGGCTGCAAAAAGTGAAAGAAGCTCTATGAGGCTGGAATTACCAGGGGAGGCCTGTGGAGTATGGACAGGTGAGGGCAGAAAGGTAAGTAGGGGAAGAACATGAAAGTCCTCAAACCAGAGTCTGTACTCTATCCAGTCAGCAATGGGCCACTGGATATTAAGTATTAAATATTACTATTTAGATATTAAGTATTAAAATGTCTTAAGCAGAAGAATGACATGACCAAATGGGCATTTTTGAACAATCGCCGGGTTCTTTATTTCTTCTGCATTTTCCTACAAGCTACTGAAAAGAGTTTTCTGCATACGGAATTGATGACACAGGTGCTTCAGGTACTGAGATTTCCCAAGGAAGATTAAATTTGTTAACTTTTTCCCTCACCTCTGGGTAGAAAGTTGCACCCATCCCTACGGGAGAAATCCCCTCCTGGAGCCAGGAAAGGCGCCATATTGTCTGTGACGCAAAAACAATCAGCTCTTTTGTGTTTAGGTCAGTAAGGAAGATTGCAAGGGTGAACTAGGCTCTGAGGGCACTGGCTTCAACAGGGTGGAATAATGACCTTATTGTAGGTGGTCCTTAATCAACCTTTTGAGTAAGCTTGCGGGAAAATGGAGGGTCCCTGAGGAGGGAGATAGGTACATGACAGCCAACACTCCCATGGAACTTATTACATGCCAGGAACTGTCCTAAGGACTCTGCATGTATATGACCTCAGCTAATCCCAACAACAGCACTGTGACAGAGGGACCCTATTAACCCCATTCTCTAGATTAAGAAACTAATGCACAGAGAGGTTGAATAACTTGCCCCGGTCACCCAGCTGATGAGCAGCAGTGCTGGGAGTCAAGGCTACACTTCCAGAGCCAACTAACTGTGCCTCTTCTACCCACAGTCCATGGGAACTGGAGGCATTGCTTTCCCTTCACCCCGTCTCGGACCCAGCCTTCCTGGCCAAGCCATAGCTCTCCCATTCATCGTCCACCGCCAATGTGTCTGAAGTAGAGGATCTCTAATTTCTGGTCTCTCTGTGATTCCATAAATGGGGCTGTGGTCCCAGCCCCAGGGATATCCAGCATCCTGAGCTGGAGGAAAGGAAAATCGCTCCCCAGTTTTACGATAAATTACTCATCTGAATTGTTCACCCCTCATTCTACGTTTTCTGTTCAAGTATCACTTCCTCCTAGAAGCCTTTCCTGGCTGCTTGTCTAAAATACACACATAATGGGGCACCTGGGTGGCTCAATCTGACTCTTGATTTTGGCTCAGGTCATGATCTCAAGGTCATGAGATCAAGCCCCATGTTGGGCTTCCGAGCTGAGTGTGGAGCCTGCTTGGGATTCTCTGTCTGTCTGTCTGTCTCTTTCTCTCTCTCTGCCCCTCCTCCACTTGTGCACGTGCTCTCTCTCTCTCTCTCAAAAAAAATAAATTCTATTTAACACACACACACACACACACACACACACACACACACACTTACTCTTTATTCCCTGGCTCTGCTTTATTTCACAGCACCTATTGCTAGCTGAATGTATTTGTTTAATTGGTTACTTGTTTAATCTACATAATTTGTAGGTTATATATAAATAATATATATTTATACATATGTATAAATACATATATACATAAATAACATATATTTATCTATATAAACTATTATGTTATATAAAAAAATCACATGTATATACATAAATTTTTTAACATTTATTTATTTTTTTGAGAGATAGAGAGAGAAACAGAGCATGAGCAGGAGAGGGACAGAAAGAGAGAGACACAGAATCGGAAGCAGGCTCCAGTCTCTGAGCTGTCAGCACAGAGCCCGATGCAGGGCTTGAACCCACGAACCGTGAAATCATGACCTGAGATGAAGTCAGACGCTTAACCGGCTGAGCCACCCAGGTGCCCTAACATATGTGTATATATAAATGTAAATTCCATAATAGCATTTACATGATCTATTTATTTGTTTCATTGGTTACTTGGTTATTGTCATTCTCTCTTACTAGAATATTACATATATATATAAAACATATAAAATTTGTAGATTATGCATAACATAGAACATATATTTACACATATGCATAAATACATTCATACATAAATGACATGTGTGTATCTATATAAATTATTATGTTATATAAATAATAACATGCGTGCAAACATAAATGTAAATTCCATGATGGCGGAGACCTGGTCTTTCACTACTATAGTCCTAGCTCCCAGAACACTGTCTGGCAACAAAAGGGGGCCACTCAAAAAATGTTTTTAAGTACTGAAGTAAATGAAAGGCAAGTAAAATTAATATTGACCAGCTTTGCAGCCTCACCTCACCATGGAGCCCCTTTCACCTCACCCCTTCTCACCTCTTTTCCTTTATTTCCACATCTATAAGCTCTACTGTGGAAAAAAGAAAAAAACACAAGTTTGGGGGGGTTCTGTTTTTTTTGTTTTTTTTTTACTTCCTCCTATGTAATGTTCCTCCTCACCCTGCATCTCTATGAGTCTGTGCTGGTTTCCCAGGGCACACTTCTTCCTGTGTCAGGGGAGGACAGCATGTCTACTTTGGCAGCACTGGCCCTGTGATACCCTGCATATCTCGGTGGAACCGACGCCCAACATTTGGCAGACTTCCCTCCCTCACAGAAGTGAGCTCTGTGATTCCCACTCCATGATGTGACGCAATGAACTCTGTCATTTGGAATTCCGTCTGGATCATTGTTGGGAGTTTGTCTAACAATGAGTCAAGAGCTTTGGGGAGGACACAAATAAATGAGTGCAAACCCCAAGGGAAAACAATTCTTCAGCTATCTGTGAAAACAAACCTCAGTGGGATCTGGCCTCCATGGGCTCCAGGTCCTGTGGTGAACAGAAGACAACTTCCCTGGGCAGGAAGGGGTCTCCTGCTTCACCCTGCCACCCACCTCAACTCCCACTCTGTCCACTGTCTTCTCAATTCCTTAGCCCAAGCAGAATGGCAGGAGACAAAACAGGGCCAGAAAGGTTGATCAGCTGGACTTCGTCCATAAAAGGAATTCTAGTGCAAAGTTCTAAAGGGAGGGAGGTATGTTTTTCAAATTATCATTGTTTTTCTCATTCTGGACTCTCCTACAACAAATTTTGCTCACTCAAAATGGAAAAACAAGAGGGAGTTATCTTCATGTAAATATTGGAACAAAAGAATAGAATCCCAGTGGAAGAATCCAACTTAAAGGTATTTCTTCAAGAATATTCGACAGGTTGGAAATGCAAGCTGGTGCAGCCAGTCTGGAAAACAGTAAGGAGGTTCCTCAAAAAATTAAAAATAGAACTACCCTACGACCCAGCAATTGCACTACTAGGCATTTATCCAAGGGATACAGGTGTGCTGTTTCGAAGGGACACATGCACCCCCATGTTTACAGCAGCACTATTGACAGTGGCCAAAATATGGAGAGAGCCCAAATGTCCATCGATGGATGAATGGATAAAGAAGATGTGGTATTTATATACAATGGAGTATTACTTGGCAATCAAAAAGAATGAAATCTTGCCATTTGCAACTACGTGGGTGGAACTGGAGGGTATTATGCTAAGTGAAATTAGTCAGAGAAATACAAATATCCTATGACTTCACTCACATGAGGACTTTAAGAGACAAAACAGATGAACATAAGGGAAGGGAAATAAAAATCATATAAAAACAGGGACGGGGACAAAACAGAAGAGACTCATAAATATGGAGAACAAACTAAGGGTTACAGGAGGGGTTGTGGGGGGGGGATGGGATAAATGGGTAAGGGGCACTAAGAAATCTCCTCCTGAAATCATTGTTGCACTATATGCTAACTAATTTGGATGTAAATTTTAAAAAATAAAAAATAAAATTAAAAATATATACATACAGGAAAAAGGAAAGTATTAAAAAAAGAAAGAGATAAAAGTTATGAAAAAATCATATTTGAAACAATAGCCAGTATTCAAATATTATCAACCTTACTAGTAATTAAAGAAAAAACAAAGCATTATGATGCAATATTCAAGAAATTCTATTAGTAAAATTTTTAAAAGAATGAAAATAACTACATCAATAATAATGTATTAAATAATTCTTGCTGTGTAATATTGTTAGAAATGTAAATTGGTATCCAAATTCTAGAACAACATATGTTTATATATTATCTTATTACATCTTTTAACAAAGAATTAAACATTTGCATTTTGGACAAAATTCAAAAAAAAAAAAAAAAGATTCAACAGATGGGGCACCTGGGTGGCTCAGTAGGTTAAGTGTCTGACTTCTGCTCAGGTCATAATCTCACGGTTCATGGGTTTGAGCCCCTCGTCAGGCTCTGTGCTGATAGCTCAGAGCCTGAAGCCTGCTTTGGATTCTGTGTTTCCCTCACTCTCTGCTCCCCCGCCCCCCCCCCCCCCGTTCACTCACTCTCTCTCTCTCTCTCTTTCTCTCTCTCTCTGTCTCTCTCAAAAATAAGCATTAAAAAAAAAGAATATTCAACATGTGAGCATTCAGAAATCATAGTAAATATTCAGTACCAAATCAGAATCTGAAATATTCAGTACCACATCTCTAACATATGCTTTTACCAGGTTGATCTGAATCACGGCACATTTTATGTAAATACAGTGTTAATTAAGATAAAGCTTTATTTCTGTCTCAAATGTTTTAGGCCAGAATTAACCAAATTATTTTCTCTGAGCATCACTTCAGATTCTTATTGCATACTTCAGGAAAATATTTTATTCTATCACTGATATGTCAAAAAATGTTCTGAAGTCATTAAAGACAACATTTGGGTATGTTGCCTCATAATTTTTCTTCATTCACAAAACTCTTTTTTTCTCCATAATAAACTTTTGTCACCAACAACATCTACTGAGTACCTCTCTGTGCAGAGCAGCCTGCTAAACGCTATCATCTCAGATGACAACTGTTTAGGCCAATGTACCACGAAGCCTCTAGTTGCCAAGTAAGTCCCCTTATGCATTGGGTTCTCTTGGTTTGTGTCTCAGAATGCTTTATTTTGATTTATTTTACATCACATGCCTTTGAAACACTGGATTTTCCCCCAAAGCTTCAACATGTTTCTGGATTGGAACCCTTTCTCCATTTCCGAAGCTTTTCTAAATAACACAAGAGGGACCATATTAAGAAATACTGAAATTGTCAACGCCCTTTCAAAACATGTATCTTCCAAGTGGGGTGAATATCAAGCAATCACACTCATTCAAATCCAAAATACATGAATATAAAAAATGAAAGTTCCCTCATATTACATCTCTGAAATGTCAACATTTCATGAAAATATTTGTGTCTAGGGACCTTGTACAACTGGGACTTATTTAGATATAGCAATAACTTTCCCCTTTTCTTCTAAACTCATAGCAGCCTACACCTCGCTTCCATGTCTAGACACAACAGAATCGTCATGTCGTCCAATCTTAGATTCGTTTCCCCCTGAAATCATTTGCCAGCGAGAGGTGAAAAGGAGTAGGTTGCAAACTCAGACAAGCCATTCTGACAGTTTCCATCTATCTCTCATTTTGCAACTAACTGGTGCAAATATCAGACGTCTGATTCACCTCCCGCACTCATTTCTGGCACACATCCTACACCAGCTGCTCAGTGCCGCTTTTGGCGAGAGTGCTGATGGGCTCTGTATCCCCAGGGATGAGAAGGATACAGAGACACACGAATGACCGCTTAACCACATTTTAGATATGACCTCTGTAAAACTCTGATCAGTAAAGTTTTTAAGGCGATGGTGATTGTAGACCAATTCTTTTAGAAATGTAATCATTTTGACTTTCAGGGGAAGGGGGTATTTTAAATGAGGAAAAAGAAAAACTAAGGAAGCTAAAATAGACAAGAGAAGAGATTGTTGCTTGGTGTGCGTGAAATAAGTTTTTTTAATCCTTCTGTGCTATTTCAGTTTCTTCTTATCACGTGGGTGTGTTTCCAGGTGAAAAAGAATGAGAACGTTTTCCGTCCAAAATGTATCTTAATTATTGTGTTCACGGGTTAGCAAAACAGAGCCCATGTCAAAAATGGTCCACGAGAGGATGCTATAAGTGGAACAAAGGCCAGCATGGCCTAGGTTGTGAGGTCTAATTATGACACTGGAAACCCCCCCTTGTGACACCTTGTTCATACCCTCCTGTCCTCCCAGGCATCTCACCTCCCCAAACTCCTTCATCTCCAACCCAGATCTCCTTCTTGTTCTCAGCTGTCAACTAATCCCTACGAAGGTGTTCAATTTTTAAAACGTGTAATTTCAAGCAACAGTTCATTCCAGAGGGGTGCCTCAGTTGAGGCAGCAAATCAGGCCACTCCTCGGCCTCATGATGTGTGAATCAGAGGCAAGGCCAAGAGAGCCGGTGACCACATGTGTGTGTATCAAAACAGAATAAGGATGACAGATGGGGCTCCTCAACTATGAGCTGTTATTCATTTAACCAGCCGACAATATGCTATGCATCAGGCTAGGAGTCAAGACTACAGAAAAAAAAATATTTTTTGAGGCAACGTCCCACCCTAGAGAAGTTCATATGCTCGTGTGGAAGGTAGGCACATCAATAAATCATTGCTGCTCCGTGTGATAAATGGCTAAAATAGAGGGATACAAAATGCCACAGAATCCCTGAAGAGACTATGTCCTTGAGGGATTTTAAACGGAAGAGCTATGTAGTTATAAATACCTGTCTGGCAGGATCACGGAAGACCAGAAACCAGGAGACCAGAGGGAATGACCTGACACAGTCACACCACAGCATACGAGGGCAGTGGGAACAGGCAGCAAGAGGCCAGTCCTCCAACGGAGTTATCTCAATAACTTATCAGATAATGTCCATCCTGTATGGAGAAAAAGAGAGTGATTGTCACCCTCTGGTGGCCAACCCTCAAAATGGAAGAATTCATACTGGACTGTGTGTGTCAGTTTGTTGTTAACTATTCTAAATGATGATTCTGCTTAAGGTACCATTAATGTTCACGCGTGTAATTGAAAAAGCATGAAAAAAAATGTTATTTTAATGCAGCCTTACATCTGAAGTCTGTGTTCTGATCCGTGGCCATAAACACACTGTAGCATTCATTTAGAACAACCATCATCTAGTTGTGACAAGCTGTTTTATCTGCTGTCCTTTTCATAGTTAACAAGTTATCAGAATGTATTGAAAAGGGTTTCAATGGGGCACGTGGGTGGCTCAGTTGGTTAAAGCGACCAGCTTCAGTTAGGACGTGATCTCACGGTTCATGGGCTCGAGGCTTGCGTGGGGCTCTGTGCTGGTGGCTCAGAGCCCGGAGCCTGAGTCTGCTTTGGACTCTGTGTCTCCCTCTCTGACCCTCCCCCACTCACACTCCACCTTCCTGTCTCTCTCTCTCTCTCTCAAAAATAAATAAATGTTAAAAAAAAAAAAGGGAGGGGGCCTCAATCAGGATTTCTTGGCTCTGCCTCTAATGAGGTATGGGATATTAAACCAGTTATCCCCTTACACCCTGGTTTTCCCAATGAGGAAATGATTTTAGGGCCCCCCTGAGCTCTAACTTGTCATGTGTCAGCTTGCACATCCAATTTGTCTTTCTTCTCCTTCACCTGATGGAAATGGGCCCATTCAGTAAATGTGCCCTTTATCTCCTGATTTCTCCACATCTATCAGTTGTGTGTAATACAGATTGCCTACCTGCTAGCGAGCCCGTTGTGTTCAAATATGGTTCATATCTACTATCTGTGAAACCCTTCAACAGCTTAGCAATTATGGCTTTACAAAGTCCATCATTTAGTCATAAAAAGGTTAATCATCTCCATCGCGCAAAATATTCTTTGTGTGACCACACACACTCTTACTGGTTTCAAAGTAAAAAAATGTATCTTAATCAATCAACCATCTAATAATTTACTGATCAATATTCAAATTTTGTTTTTAAAGAATGTCACTCAAAAAAAAGATATTCACTCAACTGAATTTAAACAAGAATAATAAAGATAATCAAAATTATTATTTTTTTAAAGACTAAAGCAAACAATGCCTCAAATAATTCTCCCCAGACCTTAAAGTTGTATTTACGTATAGGAAAACTTGCCATCACGGGGTAAAAGGCAAAAAGGTTGCTGGGACTAACACGCACCGGCCCTGCTCAACCACACCTGGCTTTATGAAGGGCATTTGTGCTACACGTGAGTTTTCACTCCCCCAACACCAACCCAAGGCTGACAAACAGAATAGAGAACTTTTGCTATTCTATTTATGTTTGTAGTGATCATTTGAAATCCCTTAGATACTTAGACTAAGCATAAAAATGCCAGATTCCCCTCAAGGTTTGTGACTTCGTATCCGATTAAACCCCAAGCCTCCTCTTTTCTCTTTTTTGTTTCATTCAGTTTCTCAGGTTCAGTTCCTCCATCCAGAATTTAAAGGGAAAGGAAGATAGGTCAGAAATTAAATTTCAATCCTCTTTTTTTTTTACGTAACACGTTGTTCACCAAGACCGTGCATTTTATTTATTTTTTTTAATGTTTATTTATTTTTGAGAGAGAGACAGAGACAGAGTGTGAGTGGTGGAGGGGAAGAGAGAGACGGAGAGAGAGGGATACACAGAATCTGAAGCAGGCTCCAGGCTCTGAGCCATCAGCGCAGAGCCCAATGCCAGGAACTGTGAGATCATGACCTGAGCCGAAGTCAGCTGCTTCACCGACTGAGCCATCCAGGCGGCCCAAGACTGTGAATTTTAAAGACCAAGGGTGGTATGAAAAAATGTCATATCATTTACTTTGTTCTGTGGGCTTCCAGGCTACTTATTTTGCCTGCTCCCTATTCAGCCAACTAGCCTAGAAATATGTAAAAATATCTAGTTTACTTTTTAGTAATTAAAAAGAACAAGAAAGAAGACTTTTTAAGTTTTCTGAACTCCAATCCTGCAGGTACTGGCTGGATAAAAACTAAAAGTAGTTTACCAATTAGAAAAGGAGCAGGGACCTCCAGGATCCCAAGTACATGGGAAGTTGTTTGGGGCTTAGAAGTTACTGTTTCGATGCACTGAATATTTCAGGTGAATGACTCCCCTCCAAGACTGTCATCGAATTTACCTAAAGGGAGAGGTGAAAAATCACATAAACTAAGCCCGAACACTGCTGCCTCTCATCACGTGAACTATGACCCTAAGCCATGCGGGGCAGCTCAATTCCTTGAATAGAAAGAGATCTCCAAAGGATGTACGGGAGCACTTTGCAACCTATGGTCCAAAACATTCTAACAAAACCCTGAGTGTGATGTGACATCGGTTTTCAGAAAATATGGAGACGAAGGCGCAAGTAAAGCCAGGTGGGACACAATCAGCAAAATCCAGACTACGGGAAACTCTCTAGGATGAGCAATCCAGGTTTTTAAGGAAAAAATACCAAAAGGAGAAATAGAGGCATGGAGGAAAGAATTCATAGGTTAAAAGACATTTGGGGGCACCTGGGTGGCTCAGTCAGTTAAGAGTCCGACTTTGGCTCAGGTCATGATCTCTCATGAGTCTGAGCCCCACGTCAGGCTCTGTGCTCACAGCTCGAAGCCTGGAGCTTGCTTCGGATTCTGTGTCTTCCTCTCTCTCTCTGCCCCTCCCCCGCTTGTGCCCTGTCTCTGTCTCTCTCTAAAAAAATAAACATTAAAAACAATTAAAAAAAAAAAAAAAGACATTTGTAAGACATTATCAACAATCACACTTTATGCCTCTTATTTTGGATCTCGAGTCAAACGGTGACAATCCAATCGTGAAAACTTGAACCCTGACGGGTTATTGATGTGCTTAAGGAATGGCTGTTAATTTTTTTTTAAGTGTGATCATGGTATCAATGCTATGCTCGAGTCCTTGTGTTTTACAGTAATATCCTGGAATGATAAAGATTTGCTTCCAATAATCGGGGAGGAGGGTGTGAGGGGATGAGGCTACAGAATTCAAGAAAAACCATGACTTAGTAATTGTTGAAATTGAATGACAGGAACTTGAAAGTCCATTATTCTGTGTAGATTTTTGAAATTTTCCTTAAAAAAAGGAAAAAGAAAAAGAAAAAGAAAACCAACAATGAGTTTGACAGTATTGGGGAGGATGAAAAGCAGCTGCTGTTCCCAAACACAGGAATGAGAACTGTTGCCATGACCTTGCAGAGCTATTTGGCATTCTGAAGTAAAGTGCTGTGTGTACCTCTATGATCTACCATCTCACTCCTAGGTATTTAGAAAACAAACTCAGGCTGAATTGCCCTCTAAGTGGCTTTTTAACCCCTCATCCATTGCTTTCTAATATTTTTAAATCATGGACTCCTATCTGAAATCACAAGGGGCACCTGAGTGCCTCAGTTGGTAAAGCATTTGACTCTTTATTTCATCCCAGGTCATGATCTCACAGTTCATGAAATCAAGCCCCGTGTCAGGCTCTGCGGTGGCAGCGTGGAACCTCTTAGGTTTCTCTCTCTCCCTCTCTCTGCCCCTCCCCTACTCTCTCTCTGTCAAAATAAATAAATTTTTAAAAAATCACACAAACTAGGGGCACCTGGGTGGCTCAGTCAGTTGAGCGTCGGACTTCAGCTCAGGTCATGATCTCATGGTCTGTGGGTTTGAGTCCCACATGGGGCTCTGTGCTGAAAGCTCAGAGCCTGGAGCCTGCTTCGGATTCTGTGTCTCCCTCCCTCTCTGCCCCTCACCCGCTCATGTTTTGTCTTCTCCCTGTCAAAAATAAATAAACATTAAAAAAAAAAATTTGGTTTTTTTTGGGGCGCCTGGGTGGCGCAGTCGGTTAAGCGTCCAACTTCAGCCAGGTCACGATCTCGCGGTCTGTGAGTTCGAGCCCCGCGTCAGGCTCTGGGCTGATGGCTCAGAGCCTGGAGCCTGTTTCCGATTCTGAGTCTCCCTCTCTCTCTGCCCCTCCCCCGTTCATGCTCTGTCTCTCTCTGTCCCAAAAATAAATAAACGTTGAAAAAAAAAAAAAACTTAAAAAAAAAAATTAAAAAAAAAATTTTTTTTTAAATTACACAAACTACATTGGATGAGGGCATGTAAAGTTCAACTGGCTGCAATATCTATAGGTATTTTTTATGTCTTGTTGTTGTTATGACATAGTTAAGGTGCGTAAAACGTACAGGTTTAAAGGACTACCTCACACATAAACAAGAATGTGTGTTGTCTGTAATACTGGAAAATGGAAGCAATATGAATATGCATCAATAGATAAATGGTTTAAACAAAGTGTGGAGAATTCACTCCATGTGCAAATGTAAAAATGAATAAACTACATATGAACCTCGATAGTTTTCCAAAACATAATGTTGAATGGAAAAAAAAAAGCAAGTTGCAAGCAGACAAAGTCAGCATGATAGATGACAAAGACACGAATGGAAAAAGCGAACTCTAAATACGAGGGAGCAGGGCCGTCAATGCAACTGGGAATAATACAGAGCGTGCGAGCATACTCGTGACATTCTGGTTCGTAAGCTGAGTGCAGGTTCATGTATGTTTGTTATATTCTTATCTATCCTATTTTGCATCCCTGAAATATTTAATGAAGAATACATTGAACAAGATGACGCCTATTAGCCAGCTCCAGTGATAGGCCTGGGGCGACAGGAAAGGGGCAGCAGCGAGCCGGTCACACATTCTTAACTCATTACAGAGAGTTCATCTTACTTCTTACAGTGTCGGGGACTTTTTAAAAATCGAAAAGCAGTTTTCTGCAAGTAAAAATCTAATTTGCAGAGTAACATGATTTTCAGGACTCTGTTGTTCTACGTGTGAAAAGAATAGTAAAGGCTTTGTCTATGTTCATCCACCCATCTGAATTATAAGACCTGGAGAGAAAACCCCAGCAGACTACCTTGAGAATCTCAGATGAAGGGCATTAAAGACAAATGCCCAACGAATGGATGTTTCTACAATTTACTCACAATTTACCTTACTTACTCAAAGCACAGAATTTTAAAAGGTTTGAAAAAATGAGACTTTAAATCTTAGTTGGTACCTATCTAGAACTCGCTGAACAGGTCAGGGTTCCGTTCTATGTTCTATGTATATTACATGTATATGTACATATATATGTATATACACATACATATATATATGCATATACACATACATACATATATATACATGTATGTATATGTACATGTCTATGTATATGTATATTATCTGTTCTATGCATATTACAAGTTTCTGATTAGTGTCCCAGAAAGCAACAATTCTGAAATCCGACCAAAAAGACAGTATCGCAGCGCCATCTACTGAACCCTAGAGAATTTCACACAAAAACTTGGGAAATGTCCTAAGAAAACGTGGGCTTTTAAACCAAACATGAAATATAAGTGCAAAGCCTCAGAACTTTTTTTTTTAAATTTTTTTTTCAACGTTTATTTTTTATTTTTGGGACAGAGAGAGACAGAGCATGAACGGGGGAGGGGCAGAGAGAGAGGGAGACACAGAATCGGAAACAGGGTCCAGGCTCCGAGCCATCAGTCCAGAGCCCGACGCGGGGCTCGAACTCACGGACCGCGAGATCGTGACCTGGCTGAAGTCGGACGCTTAACCGACTGTGCCACCCAGGCGCCCTTTTTTTTTTTTTTTGCCTCATAACTTTTTTTAAAGTTTTTATTTATTTTGAGAGCGAGAGAGAGCAGGGGAGGGCCAGAGAGAGAGGGAGAGAGAAAAAATCCCAAGCAGGCTCCACATTGTCAGCACAGAGCCCAACCGCAGGGCTCAAACTCACAGACCGTGAGATCATGACCCGATCCAAAACCAGGAATCCCATGCTTAACCGACTGAGCCACACAGGCCCCCGCCTCAGAAGAACTTTTTAAATCAACGTATTTATTTAACTCCTTAACACTGATTTCAGTATTAAAGTACATGTAACAAAGCACTGCTGTGCAGGCTGCATTTCAAAACATGAGTTTTGGTTTTATTTTACACACCACTACTCAACTACACCATTACTCATGAAAGGGCAGCCTTAAAATACCCTTTACTTCAGAACTGTGTGCTATAGAGTGGGATTTGGGGTGTCAGGCGGAGGGGGGGGTGCTGGAAAAGTCTCAGGGACCCACCTTGTCGAAGCGGAAGAGCCCTGGCTTGCAGGGCTGGCCCGTCTCCGTGGCTCAGGTAGCCACCGCCCATGTGAGCACGGCACTGCCCAGCGTGTTGCTCGATGGTTCTGGAAGCTGCTGCGGGAGCTCAGGCTCCAGCACACCACTCCGTCCGAGACAGATAGGGATTCTGAGGCCCCTGCCTAGAAAAGCATATGTTGGGGTACAGTTGCCTCAGGCCCTAATCTCCTTATAACTTGGGCCCACTTCAAAATGAAAGCACTTCAATATCAGCCCAGGCGTAGTCCCCTTGCCTGAGGCATTTCTTTTGCAGAGCATTTCTTTTTAATTTTTAGGAACCTGCAGGGCACCTCGGCCCCCTCTCATCCCAACCACAACCACCCATCTCTCTAACCTAGCTCGCAGGGGCTGCACGCAGACTCCACGAGCTGGAGGCAAGCGCCGGGTGTACCTTACAACCGGTTTGCTCCCGCAAAGAACAGACTAGACCAGTAAGCACCACCCCCCCTTCAGACCCCGTCCCTTATCTGCCACTGACTTTTCCCTCCATTGTAACGCGAGGACTCACGCCTACGGGTGGAGAGCTACCGAACGAGGGGAACGTGGGACATAGGAAGCAGCGTGTTCTGTCCACTGCGCCTGCGCACCCTCTGCCTTTCCCCGCCCCTACGTGCCTAGACGTCACGGCGCTCCCACCTCCGCGCCTTAAAAACCTTTCCCGCGCGTTGTTGGGAAGCAGCGCCGTGTCCCGCTCGCCAGGGCCATCTCCCTCTTGCCTGGGGGCGAGCCGACCATAAACGCCATCCGCACCACCCTCGGCCTCATGTCTGTTTCTACCCATATTGTCAAGAAACTCGAGATCGGTTTCGGTCCTGATCGTGCCAGAGTGGGTCCCCAAAGCCCAAGTCACGTCACCTCTCTAAACAGTAAATCCTCCACCCCTGAAAAGGATGGCGAGTCCTCACGAGGACTTTTCTGGCTTGCAGGCGAGAATTGTAAGAAAGGAACACTCGTGCTCAGTATGTGAAGCCTGGGGGAGCAGCGGCAGCATGTGGCGAAGCTGTCCCGGAAGAAGTCGCGGCACTTGCCCCACAGCTCCGCCTTGTCTCTGCGCAGGACAGGAACAGAGGCGGCTGCTGGTGGTGTTCCTAGCAAGTGGGAGGGAAAGAGTCCTGCCCCCAGTTGGGAAAGGGAATAGGACTCATATGGGGAGGCAAGTTTAAGTTGTCCCTTGGAAGACTGTCCTGATCTTTTTATTTACTGAGCTAATCAATAGGGACATCAAAATGCTAAGAGCACAAGCCCCAGCTCTCAAAGGACTGAGGTGGATGGTGGCCTGACCTGAATCTCTCCAATAGCAGAATCAGAAAAGGACCTGCGCGGAGAAGGGAAACCACAGCTCAGAGAACTGTGTTCACCCTCAGCTTCATGGCTGGTGCCGCATAACAGTCTTGAGTAGGAGGAAGAGTCTAGAAGAGAGCCTGGACCTCAGGGTTCTCAAACCATCCAATGGCAGCTGTCAATAGTGGGTCTTAAAGACTTAAAAAAGACTGCTCGGAAATGTGGTGATCCTACTGTGTGCAGCCATTGGTGAGACCATAATTTACTTAGCCATTCAGTTTTTGATTATTTGGTTGTTTCCAGTTTGGGGTCGTTACAAATAATCTTCTATGAACATCCTTGCGTATGTCTTATGTTGCTCGTATGTACACACTTTGTGTGGGCCTATGCCTAGCAGTAGAATTTCTGGGTCACAGATAGAAGGACCACATATTTTGTTCATCCAAACTGGGACGCTTTTGAAAGGACAGGTGATATTTAAAATAATTAAAATTTGGGGCGCCTGGGTGGCGCAGTCGGTTAAGCGTCCGACTTCAGCCAGGTCACAATCTCGCGGTCCGTGAGTTCGAGCCCCGCGTCAGGCTCTGGGCTGATGGCTGGGAGCCTGGAGCCTGTTTCCGATTCTGTGTCTCCCTCTCTCTCTGCCCCTCCCCCGTTCATGCTCTGTCTCTCTGTCCCAAAAATAAATAAAAACGTTGAAGAAAAAAAATTTTTTTTAATAAAAAAATAAAATAAAATAATTAAAATTTACTTCTTGATCATCAAATTGGTTTAATAAATGGGTAGACCTATAAAAGATTTTGATTCAAAACTGATTTTCAAAACAACCCCCCCTCCAAAATATTAAAGTAAGTATAACTAGGCACATTAAAATTCTAAAAAAAAAAGGGGAGGGGGTTCCTGGGTGGCTTAGCAGGTTAAGCGTCCAAGTCATGATTTTAGCTCAGTTCATGATCTCGCAGTTGGTGGGATCGAGCCCCATGTTGGGCTCTGTGCTGACAGCACAGAGCCTGCTCGGAATTCTCTCTGTCTCTGTCTCTGTCTCTCTCTCTCTCTCTCTGCCTCTCCCCCAGTCGTGCGCTCTGTCGCACTCTCTCAAAATAAATTAAAAAACTTAAAAAAATTCTTTAAAATGTTCATATTGATAATCTGCATATGTATTTTTAAATAGAATAACTATGCTTGACACATACTCACATATATGAATTGGTCTTAGCCACATCTAGTATTTTTTTTTGAAGAACATTTATTTTTTTAATTTTTTGTCTACACCCAACGTGGGGCTCAAACTTACAGCCCTGAGATCAAGAGTCACATGCTCTTCCAATTGAGCCAGCCAGGCACCCCAGAACATGTGTTTTAATATGGTCTTAATACGTTTTGTAAAACTGCCTGCAAAATGTCTTCAAAGTTGCATTTAATGTTAAAATAACTAAGAAGGGTGAGACCGTCAACAGACTCTTCTCCACAGAATGTATTCATGATGCAAATGATCTCTCTGAACCTTCTGAAGTACCTTGTAAGATCAGAGCAAAGTCTGCTAAATGAATGATAATCTCAAATCTAGTTTTTGTCATATTGAACTGTGTAAATATTTATGCCCAATATTTCCCACAGATGCTGTCTTTTTGTCTTTGTTCAGAATCATCTTCTTCAGCAAATATTTTTATAAGCAAAACTTATAAAGTAAGTTGTCTAAAACACTTTCAAGCATTTTGCCACATATATTTGCAGCAAAACTGTAGGCCTTCTCAATTCCATTCATTTCTGGTTAGAATGTAAACACATCTAATTAAAAGAATGCTATCAAACATGGCAACATGTTTCAAAGTAAAAGTTTAAAATTAAATCTCGTACAATATTTGAGTTCTTATCATTTAATTTGTTCAACAGTCCCCCATCCCCAGTTGCTTTCATAGGGTTATCTTTCAGTACCTTACTGATCACAAGCTTGGTGTTCAATAATTCAAACTGGTGAAAGTTTGAAAAGCTGCGTTTTTTGTGCCCAATTTTTTAACATTTTGATTAAGATTTTCAATAGATTCTGGAAAAATTCGACCAAAATATAGAGGATTATTTTCCAATACCATTGCAGGGCATTAGGCATATTAACAAAATAATATTTAAATGCTTATGTACTTCTAAAACCTGATTATTAATGGATAGCAAATAAAAAAGATATATATAGGGATGCCTGGGTGGCTCACTCGGCTGAGCGTCTGACTCTTGTTTTTGGCTCAGGTCATGATCTCACGTGAGATCAAGCCCCACGTGGGGCTCCACACTGAACATAGAGCCTGCTTGGGATTCTCTCTCTCTCCCTCTCTCTCTGCTCCTCTCCCCCACTCATGCTTTCTCTCTCTCTCTCTCTCAAAAAAAAAAAAAAGATATACACGTATATATAATTTAGACAAGAATAACTTCTACTTAGGTTGGTAAAATAGCACATTTTTTGTTGTGGCAAAATACACATAAAATGAAATTTACCATTTTAACTAAAGTTCAGTGGCATTAAGTACTTCCACAATGTTGTGCAAACATCACCACTATTTTCAGAACTTTTTCATCATCTCAAACAAATTCTGTACCCATTAAACAATAACTTCTCTCCCCACTGTGCCTGGTAGCCACCATTCTCATTTCTGTCTGTGTAACTTTGCCTACTAGCGATACCTCATATAAATGGACTCATGCAAAATTTGCTCTTTTGTGCTTGGTTTACTTATTTAATGGTAAACTAATGTTTTCAGAGTTTATCCGTGTTGTAGCATGTATCAGAACTTCACTCAAAAACATTTTAAGGCTGAGTAATACTCCATTAGATTTATAGATAGATCTATAGAGAGTGAGATACCGATAGCTACAGACATAGAGATTTCACACTTTGTTCATCCATTCATCCACTGATGAGCATTCGGGTTGTTTCCGCCATTTGGCTATTATGAGTACTGCTGCTATGAACAAGTGTACAAGTATCCTGAGTCTTTGCTTTCAGTTCTTTTGGGTATATACCTAGGAGTGAAACTGTTGGATCATATGGTAATTCTGTACTTAATTCTTTGAGGAACTACCTATGGTTTTCCACAGGGACTGTGCCATTTTACACTGTACAAGGACTCCAATTTCTCCATGTCCTGGCCAAAACTTATTATTTTCTTCTTCTTCTTCTTCTCCTCCTCCTCTCCCTCCTCCCCCTCCTCCTCCTCCTCCCCCCCCCCCCCCTCCGGTAATAGCCGTCCTAGTGGATTTGAAGTGGATCTCATTGTGGTTTTGATTTGCATTTTTCTTATGACCAGTAGTGTTGAGTATCTTGTTATATTCTTATTGGCCATTTATTTATATATACCTTCTTTGGAGAACTATCTCTGTAAGTCCCATTTTACCCATTTCTGAATTGGGTTATTTGTTTCTCTGTTTGTTACATTTAAGAGTTCTTTATATATTCCAGATATTAATCTCTTATCAGGTATATGATTAGCAAATGTTTTCTTCCATTCTATGGGTTGTTTTCATTCTTTTGATTGTGTCCTTTGATGCATGAAAGAGTAGCACATTTTTTGACATACCAGCAAATTGTGTGTCTACCACAATCAATCCTAACTACATTTCTCCTCCCCAGGTTTCTTTTTTAATGTTTATTTATTTTGAGGAAGAGAGAGATGGGGGGGTGGGGAACAGAGGGAGAGAGAAGAGAGAGGGATCCCAAGCAGGCTCCATGCTGTCAGCATAGAGCCT
The DNA here is from genome assembly GCF_027475565.1 of Acinonyx jubatus. Lineage (NCBI taxonomy): Eukaryota > Metazoa > Chordata > Mammalia > Carnivora > Felidae > Acinonyx > Acinonyx jubatus. The sequence goes on along the minus strand of NC_069387.1, from coordinate 13,982,460 downwards.
GTCACAGGACTTGATCTCACAACCTGAGCCAAAATCAAGAGTAGGGTGCTTAATTGCCTGAGCCACTGAGGCGCCTCACCTCCATAGGTTTCTTAATTTTAAAAGAATATTGTTCTTACTTCAATGTAATACTCTACCAAAATTTGTGTTTGTATCATAACCATAAAAATATTATCTTAGGGGCGTCTGGGTGGCTCAGTCAGTTAAACGTCCAGCTTCAGCTCAGGTCATGATCTCACGGTTCATGGGTTTGAGCCCCATGTCAGGCTCCATGCTGACAGCTCAGAGCTTGGAGTCTGCTTCGGATTGTGTGTGTGTGTGTGTGTGTGTGTGTGTGTGTGTGTGTGTCTGCCCCTCCCCTGCTCACAGTGTCTCCCTCTCAATCAAAAATAAACATTAAAAAATTTTTTTAATAAAATAAAAAAAATATTATCTTTAGCGTTGAATGTTGTTGTTTGTTTGTTTTTTATTTTAGAGAGAGAGTGCATGCACGTGAGCAGGGGCCAGGCAAAGGGAGGGGAGAGAAAGAGAGGGAGAGTCCTAAGCAGACCCCATGTTCTAAGCAGGCCCATGTTCAGCACGGAGTCAGACACAGGGCTCAATCCCGTGTCCCTAGGATCATGACCTGAGAGAAATCAAGAGTCCTGTGCTCAACCAACTGAACTACCAGGCGCCCCTAGTGTCAAATGTTTTAAATGGATCTATAGTAGCGTTCACCATCATATCATTAATCTTCCCTTTGACAGGATGAATTTTAAAAGCTTTACTTTCACTCCATGGATTACAGGTAAAAATTCAACCATTATTAAAGTGATTTTCTATTTGAGGCATCAGTGACACTGCCATAAAAACCATAATAATTTAGCTGTTTGAAAAGTTCTTGTTCTGCTAATGGAGTGAACACACTGACAACTATCATTTCATTTTTTGTGTTTGCACAAGAAAATTTGAAATTTAAAATGAGCAAAATTAATTTGCACTGGTCATTTGATCTTAATTAAAAGGCATGCTTCGGGGTGCCTGGGTGGCTCAGTCGGTTAAGCGTCCGACTTCAGCTCAGGTCACGATCTCATGGTCCGTGAGTTCGAGCCCCCCGTCGGGCTCTGGGCTGATGGCTCGGAGCCTGGACCTGCTTCCGATTCTGTGTCTCCCTCTCTCTCTGCCTCTCCCCTGTTCATGCTCCGTCTCTCTCTGTCTCAAAAATAAATAAAACGTTAAAAAAATTAAAAAAAAAATAAAAGGCATGCTTCATGGAATGATATATGTCTATCTTTTGTGGTCGCTTACACCCTTCCTAAATTTGCTATTAGCTTAATGTATTTGTGGATGTTTTTTCATTTGTGTCTTCTGGTTTTCAGGTGGTTAGTGGTAACACTTTGCTCCATGATGAATAATAGTTAATGCCAAGAAGTATTTTGTAAAAAAAATATATTTAGGGGCGCCTGGCTGGCCCAGTTGGTTAAGTGCCCAACTGTTGATCTCAGCTCAGGTCTTGATCTCAGTGTTGAGAGTTCAAGCCCCATGTTGGAATCCATGCTGGACGTGGGGCCTACTTAAAAAATAAATAAATAACATAAAATAATAAACAATAATAAAAATAATACATTTGTCATCACCTTTCTTAAGAAAATCAAGCAGTACTTAATTTTTCTATTTTATAAGTACGTCCACTCATTTGAGCTCATTACGTCCGAGAGAATTTATTGTGAAATAAAAAAAAATTGCCAAATAATGACATAAATAAATGAACTATTGTAGATTTACACCATGTAATACATAACAAAACTATCTTAGCAAGAGCATTTGGACTAATCTCAGTCCACTCTTTATCAGGACAGCTCGGCTTTGTTTTCTGCACATATTTCAAATACATCTAACCCTGTAATTCTTCAACTTTACCGTTAACCACACCAGCCGGCGGTTTACTGGCTTTGTGCTTCATGCAGGCACCACAGAGTGGCTGAGGCAAAATTAGTTGGTATTACACCAAATGGCCAGCAGGGGCAGCAGTGTCAGGAACTTATTTTCACCACAGTTCCACATCTGGATAGCTGTCTGGATAGCTGTCCATAGACTTTTGTGTTCCTGAATATTTATTTGTAATTTTTTTTAACGTTTATTTATTTTTGAGACAGAGAGAGACAGAGCATGAACGGGGGAGGGTCAGAGAGAGAGGGAGACACAGAATCTGAAACAGGCTCCAGACTCTGAGCTGTCAGCACAGAGCCCGACGCGGGGCTCAAACTCATGGAGGGCAAGATCATAACCTGAGCTGAAGTCGGACGCTTAACCGACTGAGCCAACCAGGCGCCCCTGAGTATTTGTTTTTAAATCAGTGAACACTCTGCATGCTCTCCATCATAAGGAAATGTTACATAGGTGGCATCAGGAGATCATTGGGGAAAATAACGTGCATTATCTCTGGTTGCCTTTAAGATGTAATAGTATGTTACAATATGAACTCACTCTATTTACTACATATATGTCACACACTACTGGACACACCCCTGAAAAATGCTGGATGAATAAAGAAGACGTCCACAAAATGTTTCCTGCCTTATTTTAGTGTAACTGTTAGTGACAAATTTTTGTTTAAAAGTGAAAACGTTTAAGACAAATGCTAAACTAAAAGCATTCTGAGAAAATATGCATAAGCCAAAACTGTTCAGAAAGAGTCAGGACATGGTCACCTAGTCATAGAGAATGACCATGTTCTATTTTATAAGATACCAGCAATTTCCCAAAGGGATTATTGGAATTTACATCCCTACCAACCGCATACGAAAGATGAGAGATGTAATTATCCACTTCCCCACCAACATTTCAGACCATTTGTCTTTTAAATTTTGACCATTCTGGTATATATACAGTGGAGCTACATTTGGGTTTACTTTTATTTTACCTGGTTGATAATGAGATGGAACACATGTTTATTGACTATTTGAACATACTTTTTTTTTTTGAGGTGCCTGCTCAAGCCCATTTGTCTTTTGGGTTCTGTGTGTGTGTGTGTGTTCATTTTTCATATTGATTTGTAGTAGTTCTTAATATATTTGATAAGCCACTAATTAGTTACATGTGTTGCCAACATCTATGCTACTCTTAAATTGCCTTTTTGGCCTCCAAATGGTTTCTTTTGGCAGATCTAAGTTCTTAATTTTAATATAGTCCAATTTCCTATTTAAGTAATCTTTCTTTATTTTGAAGATCATGAAGATATTATACTATGTTATTGTCTTAAAGTTTTTTTGTTCACCTGTTGTATTTAGGTATATAATCCTACTGCAATTGATTTTGGGTTATAGTAAGAAATAGGGATAATGCTTTATTTTTTTCCATACTGATACCTACGTGATAGAGTATCATTTTTACAAAAAAAAAAAAGTCCTTTGCCTACTGAGTTTCAGTGGGAGATTCTGTTGTAAATCAGATGACTATATGTTGAGGTCTGTTTCTGGACTCTATTCTGCCCTAATCTGCTGGACTTTTCCAATGCCAATAAGGCCTCCTGTCTCAGTACTGTAACCTGGTAATAGTTCCATTTCTGATGGTATGAGTTTTCATATAGGTACTTCATTTTATTTATTTTTTTACGTAGGCTCCATACTCAGTGTGGAGCTCAACATGGGGATTGAACTCACGACCCTGAGATCAAGACCTGAGCTGAAATCAAGAGTCGGATGCTTAACCAACGGAGCCACCCAGGGGCCTCTACAGGTACTTCTTTTTAAAGACTGGCTTGGTGATTCTAGGTTCTTCACGTTTCCATATAAATGTTAAAATTAGCTTGTTCGTTTTCTCCCAAACCAAACAAACTCTGCTCAGATTTTGATTGGGTTGCAGTGCATCCATCAACGGATCAATTTGGGATGAACTGACAACAATATTGAATGTTCAAGCCAGGAATGTGGCATATTCCTGTGTTTATTTAGGTCCTCTTTAATTTCCCTCAACAATACTTTGTAGTTTTTAGTGCAGACATCTTCAACATCTTTTTCAGTTATTCCTATATATTTTACAGTCTTTGTGCTATTATAGATTCTGTTTTTTAATTTTATTTTCTAATTGTCAATTGCTAGCATATAAAAATGCAATTGATGTTTATATTTTGAATTTGTATCCAACAACCTTGTTAAAGTCACATAAGACCAATGTTTTGTTTATAGATAGTTTTAGATTTTTTTATGTACGTTATTACATAATATGTGAATAATAGCAATTTACTTCTTACTTTATAATCTTTTTACCTGTATTCCTTCATTATACTTTATATACACCTTGTTATGTTGGCCATGACTTCCAGTACAATGTCACATACAAATGGTGTTAGTGGGTAGGTCACCACAGGGGAAAGGCACTCAGTATTTCACTGTGAAGTACAAGGTTAACCTGTAGGGTTTGGTAGATAGATACCTTTTACCAGATTAAGAAAGTCTCTTTCTACTCTTATTTTACTGAGAGTTTTTAAATCATAAATGGTATTAAATGCTTTTTTTGTACATATCAAGATAATCATGTAGTTTTTCTATTTAATTCTGTTATTTTGGTGAATTACATACTTTGATTTTTTTAATTTTCTGCTAATTTTGTATCCAGGAATAAATCTCACTTTGTCAGGATTTATTATTCTTCTTTATATAATTGGATTCAATTGAGATGTTTTGCTTCTATGTTCATGAAGGGAATTAGCATGTAATTGTATTCTAATAGCTTTGTCATATTTTGTATCAAAGTTGTACTAACCTCATAAAAAAAGGCAAAAATCATTCCCTCTTTTTCTATTCTCCAGTAGATTTTGTGTAACATTGGCATTATCTCTTCTTTGAATGTTGAGAATAAGTCACTAGTAAAACCATATGGCTTGGATTTTTCTTCGTTGGGAGGTTTTATTTTTTTTTATTAAAAAAAATATTTTTTTTAACGTTTATTTATTTTTGAGACAGAGAGAGACAGAGCATGAATGGGGGAGGGTCAGAGAGAGGGAGACACAGAATCTGAAACAGGCTCCAGGCTCTGAGCTGTCAGCACAGAGCCTGATGCGGGCTCTAACTCACGGACCGCGAGATCATGACGTGAGCCGAAGTCGGCCGCTTAACCGACTGAGCCACCCAGGCGCCCCTCGTTGGGAGGTTTTAAATGATAGATTCCAACTACTTAACATATATAATACTATTGAGTTTTTCTATTGCTTATTCTACCACTTTAGGTAAGCAGTGTTTTTTTTTTTTTAAGTTATTTGTCTTATTTTACTTGTTGAAATGTGTAAATTGTATAAAGTTGTTCGTAATGTTCTCTTAGTATCTTTTTATTATTGATAAGATGCATAGTCATGTTCTCTTTTTATATCTGATATTGATTGTGCCTTATTCTTCTGTCTCTCCCATTTTGATTTTTCTTGATTTGTCTTGCCACAGATTAATACATTTTATTAGTCTTTTTTTTTTTTAGTTAAGATCTGCTGGTAATTTTCTAAGAAAGTTTCTTTTTTCATAACAATTTGAGTAGGATATTTTTACTGAAGGTAATGTTCTGGGTTTCCAATTATTTTCTTTCATCACTGAGATGTCTTTCCATTGAATTACAGCTTCATTGTTTCTGCTTTGAGGTCAGCTGTCACTCTTATTGCTTGTTTGAGGGCATTATGTTTTATCCTCCAGCTGTGTTTTCGAATTTCCCTTTGGCTTTATTTGTTCAGCAGTTTACTATGCTGTGCCTACATGTGGTTTCCTTTATATTTACCCTGATTGGGAATCATAATGCCTCTTAAGCCTGATGTCTTTTTTCAATAGAAACATAGAAATTTGTTTTGCTTTCTTTTAAATAATTCTGGCTTTAAGGGTGATAATTAATTGAACATTTTTCCATCTGTAAGTTTATGAAAAAATCCAGAATGTACACAGTAATTAGAGACATAGAGATTAAAATATTAACTTTATCCCTAGTAAATCTGCCATTGAAGAAAAAGAACTAATCTCAGATTACAAGCAGATTTCTAATATTCCTCCTGAAGTCTAGATTTCAGGGCAACTTTCCCAAGGGAGACTTCATTTGGAGACAAGGCCCCTTCCCTCTGAATTACTGCCCACCACTTACAGGAACATAATAGTGAGGGAAGAGGGAAATGATCCTTAAACTAGAAGGGAAGTCTTGTGTACTTACCCCATGGAAAACTGAGCTGGAAACTAATAAACTCTCTCTGGGCAAATAAGCTAAAATTTCTCTTTCCAGTCTCATCAGTTAGCTAAGTCACATACCCCTTAGGTGAAGGGGCAGGTACGAGTTCCATATTTTCACTCCTAAGGGATCAAGTTAAAACTCCCCCCATTCCATGGGAACAAACAGCCTGAGATAAACATTTTCCTTAAAGTAAATGATATGACACTAAGCGTTGGGGTTTTTTTTCTTATTTCTTTTCTTTTTTTTTTTTTTTTTTTGGTCTGGTTCCCAATCCAAAAGTTTAGTGAATTTTTTAGTGTATGCCTTTGATTGTCTGGAAATTCCTAGAGACCTGATTCAAAATCCTTCAGCCTGTGAAACACTCAAATGTAGTATAAATATTTTCAAGTTTCAATTAAAAAAAACCTCATGGTTGGGGAGATAGCACAAAGTGACAGACTATGCAAGTTGAGTCAGAAAAAGGTATCATGGAAAGTCAGAATGAGCTGAATTGTGAAGAATAAAATAAACATTCAAACCCCCAGTGGTGGAAACAGTGGGGTAACAAGGTGAATTTGGGCAATTCATATTTTTTTTTATTGCTTTATACTTACTATCAGTACAGTGAGAATAGGTTAAAAAGTCTCTAAGATTTCTAGCTCTAACAGGCCATGTTCCTGAATTGATTAATAGATCATAGTACACCCTAGATTTCTATGAACTACATACTCCTTCCATGGGTGATGTTATGGGCTGAATTATATTTCCCCAAAATTGATATGTTGAAAGCCCTAACTACCAGAAACTCTGAATGTGACTGTATTTGGATATGGGGCATTAAAAGAGGTACTTAAATTAAAATTAATAGGCTGTTAGGATGGCCCCTAATCCAATCTGATTGGTGTCTTCATAAGAAAAGGAGATTAAAATTTATAGCAAGACACCAGGAGCATGTGCAGCATGAGGGTGGCCATTTGCAAAGCAAAAAGGGAATCCAACTGTAGTATCACCGTGATCTCAGATTTCTAGCCTCTAGAACGGTGAGAAAATGAATTTCTATTGTCTAAACCACCCAGTCTGTAATGTTTTGTTATGGCAGCCTGACCAGACTGACTCAGAGGAGGACCCTTACTAAAACTTCATTAGGGGCGCCTGGGTGGCTCAGTCAAGCGTCCAACTTCGGCTCCAATGGTGATCTCACAGTTCGTGAGTTCGAACCCCATGTCAGACTCAGAGCCTGGAACCTGCTTCGGATTCTGTGTCTCCCTCTCTCTGCCTCTCTCTCTCTCTCTCTCTCAAAAATAAATAAATATTTTTTTAAAAACTTTATTACACCAGACCACCTCGATACCAGTCTTAGTAGGATAACACAGTGAAAAGGAACATATCCAACTCCAGAAAACTTAGGAAAGTAAGATAAGTCTTTCCTGAATGACTCATAAGGAGACAGCAGAAGAGGATTACACACACAAAACACACACACACAAAACTTTCTTAAAATTTCTATTAATTCATTTCTCTTCCTGAAGTCCCACATCTTGTGCTTACATCTCTTCTTTCTCTCCCTGTCTCAAAAAAAAAAAAGTCTTCTAAGATTAAAAAAAATTTTTTTTAAGTTTATTTAAGCAATTTCTACACCCAACGTGGGAGTTGAACTCACAGCCCCAAGATCAAGGGCCCCATGTTCCACCAACTGAGCCAGCCAAGCACCCCTTCTTCTAAGATATTTTATCCTCCCTGAAACTCTATGCATTTTCTTATGTATCTAAATTTAAACTTGTGTAGACTTCTTCCAATCCTCTACACCTGTCCTTCCATGAGCATAATAAAAGCCCATTAATGAATGCTAGCAATCCTTAAATATTTTCTCCTTAAACACCAGGAAAGGATGGAGAATTTCTAGCAGGTAGAAATTAGTATCTTTAACGTCTCTTTCACTATTTATAAAAAAAACAAACCACACTGGAGTTTATGTTAATGTAATGATTTTTGCAAAGCCCCCACGATGGGGGCTGGTTGCCAGGGGAACCAACCATGAATACAGGCTTGGAATTTCTCAGTCCCACCCTCTGATTTCCAGGCAGGCAGAGGGGCTGGAGGTTGATTCAATCACCAGCAGCCAATGATTTAATCAGCCATGCCTGTGTAACGCAGCCTCCGTAAAAACCCCAAAAGAGGTGTCTGGAGAGCCTCCAGCTTGGTGAACCCTTAGAGATTCTAGAAGAGTGGCACACCTGGAGAGGGCATGGAAGTTCTGCACCCCTTCCCACACACTTCGCCCTATGCACCTCTTCTACTTGGCTGTTCCTGAGTTCTATCCTTTTATAAACCAGTGATCTAGAAAGTAAAATGTTTCTCTGAAATCTGTGAGCCACTCTAGCAAATGAATCGCACCCAAGGAGGGCGTCATTGGGATTTGCAATCTATAGCGGATGGTCAGAAGCACAGGTGACACCCTGGACTTGTGACTGGTGTCTGAAGGGGGTGGAGGGGGCAGTCTTGTGGGATGGAGCCATTAACCCACAGGATCTGACGCTATCTCCAGGTAGACAGTATCTTAATTCAGTTGAATTGCAGGACATCCAGTTGGTGTCCGAGAACTGTTTGGTGGTCATGGAGGGGAGAAACCCCTACATCAGAATTGGGTACAGAATTTCCTTCACGTACCATTTAGGAAAATTCAGTATTGTTTAGAAAGTGAAAATTTCAGGGCACCTGGGTGGCTCAGTCGGTTGAGCATCTGATTTCAGCCCAGTTCATAACCTGATGGTTCGTGAGTTCGAGCCCCACATCGGGCTCACTGCTGTTAGCACAGAGCCCGCTGGATCCTCTGTCCACCTCTCTCTCAACCCCTCCCCCACTCACACTCTGTCTCTCAAAGATAAATAAAACATTAAAAAAAGAAAAAAGAAGGGAAAATTTCAATAAGCAAGGTTTCGGGGATGGCAGCATAAACTGCCAAAACAACCATCTTGTGTTTTTTTGTTTTGTGTTTCCTAATTTGCTTTCTTTTGTTCACAAATTACCAGTTTCGTGAGTAAATCAAAATAGGTTATTTTGACTGTATGTAGACAGAACTTAATGTAAATATTGAATCATCCAACAAAACTAAGGCAATGCTACATTTTATAGTTAAATTATTCAATGAAAAAACTTGAATAAGTTATTGTTTTAAGAGACAAACCCATGCTTTAATGTAGGAAATAACAGGAAATTCCCTGAAATAAAAACAGTGTTTTGAGGAGTATACTGAACTCCCATGAGTCAATGGAAACATCTAATGTTTTATGGGTTTGCAAAGATGGAAGTCTACAATTCTGTGGCAGGCCCAGTAATCTTTTGTAATACATCAATGCCAGAGAGGGGGATCAGCATTTAGTTCCCTTCCAACTGGAATAAGAAATTATTCTAATATTAACAAGTAATTTTGCTTATAATGGATTCTCCAAAGGAAATAAAGATGGTTTACTTAAGGAAAGCCATCAAAACAAAAGCATCCACTCAAGAGAAATCAGCAAGAATTTCTGAGCAGCTACCGAAACTCTGAGCCAATTCCAGCAGGAAGTGTTAACAGTACTTTCTACTTCAGGAAAATACATCTTCTCTCAGTGATTGTTCATCAAGACATGAAGCCAGCAACTGTTCAATATTCTGTTTTAGAGAGGATAGCACAAGGGAATTTCCACTTACAAACCTAGACAAGAGACCAATAATCACTAGCCCTGGCAGTTCAATTAAATGTTTTAAACCATCCCAGGAATAATTTGGGGGATAATAGAAAAAGGAAGTTTATGCACCTGGAAAAGACTAAATAAAACCTGGAGAGTTGAACGATCCTGTGTGTGCCATCCTAAATTCCTTAAATTTTGTTTGCTTAAGAACCCTGTCAGTTAACAATGGGGCAGGGATCTGAGTGGGTATCCAGGGAAATCTGAATCCACGTTGCCAGCCTAGCAGACTCATTGAGGACCGGGACCTTGTCTTATTCATCCCCAAGGACTCACAGTACTAGGCCTTCAAGATGTATTTCAATTAAAGTATATTAAACCGGGACGCCTGGTAGCTCAGTCCCTTGAGCTTCCAACTCTTGATTTAGACTCAGGTCATGATGCCAGTGTCGTGATGTCCAGCCCCGCATCAGGCTTCACACTGAGTTTGAAGCCTGCTTAAGATTCTTTCTCTCTCTCTTGGGGTGCCTGGGTGGCTCAGTCGGTTAAGCGTCCAACTTCGACTCAGGTCATGATCTCACAGTTTGTGGGTTCGAGCCCCGTGTCAGGCTCTGTGCTGACAGCCCAGAGCCTGAGGCCTGCTTCGGATTCTGTGTCTCCTCCTCTCTCTGCCCCTCCCATGCTCATGCTCTGTCTCTCTCTGTCTCTCAATAATAAATAAATGTTAAAAAAAATTTTTTTAATAAATAATAAAAAATAAAGATTCTCTCTCTCTCTCCCTCTGCCCCTCTCCCCTGCTTGTGTGTTCTCTCTCTCTCTCTCTCTCTCTCTCTCTCTCTCTCTCTCTCTCTCTCTCAAATTAAATAAATAAATAAAATAAAATACATTAAACCAAATGGTTACTTATCAAAGTTAAGATATTATTTAGAAAAGGACAGAAATTAATAATGACAATTTTCCTATAGTTTTTATTTGACCAAATGGAGAACCTTCTTTGGCTTATCCCTTTATTCCTTCTCTCTGCTTGACACCAAGCACCTTAAGGAAAAGGAAGCTGTCTTATCTGTGTTCTTACTGTTAGTCTAGCATAGTAAGAGTCCAATGACTACTTTTTATTTTATTTTATTTTTTTAATTCTTTATTTATTTTTGAGAGACAAGAGTGTGAGCAGGGGAGCAGCACAGAGAGAGGGAGATACAGAATCCAAAGCAGGCTCCAGGCTCTGAGCTGTCAGCATAGAGCCCGATGCGGGGCTTGTACTCAAGAACCATGAGATCATGACCTAAGATGAAATCGGATGCTCAACCAACTGAGCCCCCCAGGTACCACAGATGACTACTTTTTAAATGAATGAACGAATAAATGAATGATTCTTTAAATTCTATCTCGTTAGACTTCAAGCTGTATTACAAAGCTGTAATCATCAAGACAGTATGGTACTGGCATAAAAAGAGACATTCAGAGCAATGGGACAAAATAAAGAACCCAGAAGTGGACCCACAAACGTATGGCCAACTAAGCTTTGACAAAGTAGGAAAGAATATCCAATGAAATAAAGACAGTGTCTTCAGCAAGTGGTGCTGCGAAAACTGGACCACTTTCTTACACCATACACAAAAATAAATTCAAAATGGATGAAAGACCTCAACGTAAGACAGGAAGCCATCAAATTCCTCAAGGAGAAAGCAGACAAAAACCTCTTTGATCTTGGCCACAGCAATTTCTTACTCAACACATCTCGGGAGGCAAGGGAAACAAAAGCAAAAATGAGCTATGGGGACCTCATCAAAATAAAAAGCTTATGCACAGCAAAGGAAACAATCAGCAAAACTAAAAGGGGATGGACGAAATGGGAGAAGATATTTGCAAATGACATATCAGATAAAGGGTTAGTATCCAAAATGTATAAAGAACTTACCAAACTCAACACCCAAAAAACAAGTAAACCAGTGAAGAAATGGGCAAAAGACATGCATAGACACTTCTCCAAAGAAAACATCCAGATGGCCAACCGACACATAAAAAAATGCTCCACATCACTCATCGTCAGGGAAATACAAATCAAAACCACAGTGAGATATCACCTCACACCTGTCAGAATGGCTAACATTAACAACCCAGGCAATAACAGATGTTGGAGAGGATGTAGAGAAAGAGGATCTTTCTGGTGCAACCACTCTGGAAAACAGTATGGAGGTTCCTCAAAAAATTAAAAATAGAACTACCCTACAACCCAGCAATTGCACTACTAGGTATTTATCCAAGGGATACAAGGATGCTGTTTCAAAGGGGCATATGCACCCTAACGTTTATAGCAGCACTATCAACAATAGCCAAAGTATGGAAAGAGCCCAAATGTCCATTGATGGATGAGTGGATAAAGAAGATGTGGTATTTATATATATACAATGGAGTATTACTTGGCAATCAAAAAGAATGAAATCTTGCCATTCACAACTATGTGGATGGAACTAGAGGGTATTATGCTAAGCGAAATTAGTGAGAGAAAGACAAAGATCATATGACTTCACTCATATGAGGACTTTGAGACACAGAATAGATGAACACAAGGGAAGGGAAGCAAAAATAATATAAAAACAGGGAGGGGGAAAAAACATAAGAGACTCTTAAATATGGAGAACAAACAGAGGGAACTGGAGGGGTTGTGGGAGGGGGCTTGGGGTAAATGGGTAAGGGACATTAAGGAATCTACTCCTGAAATCATTGTTGCACTGTATGCTAACTAACTTGGATGTAAATTTTTTAAAAATTAAATAAAATTTTTTTAAAAATCTATCTTATTAGAAGTTATAATTCTGTACTCCTACAAAAAATCTGGTTAAAGAAATTGTGCCAGAGGAACACTGAAAAATACAACCCAACACAGGATGGGATAACAATAAATATACAAAATAAAGTAAGCATACATATTTTATCTCCATCCAGGACAAATTTAAAATCTAAAACAGATATTCTGGGATCAACAAAATTGCAAAGGACCAACATAATAGTATCAATAGTCAACAAAGTATGTGCATCAACATAGGGTCCGAACTCCATCCATTGTAGTCTTAGGAGAAGGCATAAATCTGTTCAGAAAAAGCTGTTTAAATTCTCAGTGCAAAGCAAGTGTCAAGATAAGCAATAATAAAAGGGACTTCTAATCAAAGTGGTGATAATAGCCACCACCCTACCCTCAGTACCTCTCATTTTCACCATTGACTCCTAAATTTCCATCGACTTGGGAAAGATAATAATAAATCCTCTGTAAAAGTTATTAGCAATTTGGCAACCAGTGTGAATCCTCCCAGTACCCTAAGAGGGTGATATCATTATTTCAGTTCTACAGATGAACACATTGATGTTCAGGAATTAAGTAACTTGAACCCAGGTCTGTCTGACTCCAAAGCCTATGCTCTTTTTTTTTTTTTAACTGAGATATAATTACATATAACATTGTGTGAGTTTAAGGTGTAGAGTCTGTTCATTTATTCATATGTATATATTGCAGTATGATTACCACTGTAGTGTTTGCTAACACCTCTATCACTGCACATAATTACCATCTCTTTTATGTAGTGGGAACATTAAGTTCCAGTCTCCTAGAGACTTTGAAGTTTATGATACAGTACTATTGACTATAATCACTATGCTGTGCATTAGTTCTCCGGGACTTAGTAGCTACTTGTTGCAAGTCAGTACCCTCAACAACGTGTCCCCAATTCCTCCACTCCCAAACTCCTGGGACTCTGTAGAATGGTACCATTCTATTCTGTTTTTGAGTGCAGCTTTTTAAATATTCCTCATATAAGTGATAGCATACACTGTTTGTCTTTTTCTGTCTGACTTATTTTATTTAGTATTATGCCTCCAAGATCTATCCATGTTGTTGAAAATGGCAGTCTCCTTCTTTCTCATGGCTGAGTAATATGCCAATATATATGCGTATATATCACATTTTTTTATCCACTCATCCCTTGGCAGACTTTTAGGTTGTTTTTGGATCTTGCCTATTATGAGTAATACTTCAACGAATGGGGTATAGATATCTCTTTGATACTCTGTTTTCCTTTGGATACATACTGAGTAGTGGGATTGCTGGATCAGATGGTAGTTGTATTTTTAGTTTTTTAAGAAACCTCTGTACTATTTTCCATAGTTAAAGCCCATGGTCTTAATCACCATCCTAAATTGCCCTGTAGCCTAGGTTGCTTGTTGACATCCCAAGCTCAGTGTGGTTAATCTTACAAAAAATAATAGTGCCCTAAGAGACAAGAGATTGGTCTGTCTTCTGATACTGAATTCTTGCTTGTCTTTGCCTCATTACTAAAGCTAAAGAAAGAGGATACTGACAATTTCCCTTCATCAAAATGTTATGCACTAAAAATTAAATAATATAGGGGGCACCTGGGTGACTCAGTCAGTTAAGGGTCCAACTTCAGCTCAGGTTAGGTAGGATCTCATGGTTTGTGAGTTCAAGCCCAATGTTGGGCTCTGTGCTGACAGCTCAGAGCCTGGAGCCTGCTTCAGATTCTGTGTCTCCCTTTCTCTCTGCCCTTCCCCTGCTCGCTCTCTCTCTCTCTCTTTCAAAAAAAAAAGAATTTATGTAATTTTTTCATCCTGATTTTTATGGATACTGACTTATCACCATAGTACAGGCAACCTGGGAGTCAGGAGTATAAACCATGACCCCAAATTTTAAAAATCTTTTATTCTAGCTAAGGAGGACAGAGAGGCAGGACCTCATTTAATAATTGCTAACAATTCAATATAGCCTGCAAATACTGTGTTCTTTTGCTGGAAAGCAGGGTCCATGAAGTCTTGTTTGCTGTGTATCCCCAGCATCTAGAATGGAGCAAGGCATGTAATCAAGCCTCTGTAAATATCTGTTAAATGAATAATAATGGATTAGTCTATTCAGACTTGAGTTAATGCACTTTGGGGACAAAAATGCTATTAACATTTATTTTTAGAATCTTAAAAAGGGCATTGCCCTGTACTTGGTCATTTTTTATCCAACTGCCCTCCTTGGGTATTTCCTCACTTCCTAGGTTAGCATGTTAGAAAATCCATGGTGCCTATAATCATGCAACCATCAGGATTTTAAAAAGAATATATCCAAGGAGGAGAACTTCAGCTTCTGCAAATACAGTGTGGACAAGGTAGCCTAAAGCCTTCACGCTAAATATAGGTCAAATATGTAAGAATCACTCTTTTACATGCATAACTGAACTTAAAAGATAGTGAGGTAAATTCTAAGACCAAGAACAAAGCAGAAACACAAGTCTATTTAGGGTAAGTGGACACTGAAGCCATCTGTCACAGTAGAGCACCTACTGATAACAAGTGAGTCAGAGCACAGCAGACGAGTAACAAGTTAGGAGCTCAGGCAGGGCAGGAAGTCAGAGCACAACCTCCCCTGTCTCTGTTCAAAGATTATGCAGTGTCGTAGCCTCAGAGAAAGCATCAGTGGAAAAGGCATTGTCCTGGCTGGGGCAATAGAGAGGAAACATGACCGAGTATAAGGAGGGAGGTGGCTCTCCCGACCATTGTGTCCACGGGAAGCCCTGCACAAAGGTCTGGAACATAAATTCACTCTACTTGCAGTCTGGGAAACCACAAGCCAGGAATTTCCTTCTTAAAAGGCACCAGCAGAAGCAAGTGTAATTCCTCTCTGGGGAGCTGGATCTTCAACCCATTCTGACACCCAAGAGGTCACAATCTGAGATTTTATTTTAAAAGCAGTTTAACTCGCTCGAATAGATTATGTCTTCCAATATGGCCTGAACCATGGCTGACCACCCTAGACGTCCTAGAAAAACATAGAAGCAACTGAACCCCAAGCTGGAATAGATTTCTTATTTCCATGATTTCTAGGAATTTTGCATGTAAGTTGCTGTCTCCTGAGGGCTCCGTGATTCTCTTACATCTAACACACAGATCCATTTACAATCAGCATTGTAAAAATCAAGTTATATCATTAATATGTCTTTTGTTTTAAATGCGTACCCCTCTGAAAGAGAGATTGATTAACCCCTGCTAAAGAGAAGGGAGCCAAGGAAAACAGGGAGCATGCCTTTTTCCTATTTCCTTTCTGTTTTTCCTGGCTATCTGGATTGGGAGAGAAATTGTAGTTTTCGCTACATGGTTATCATTTTGTCATGTTATGCTAGTGAGTTTTTATTTTTTATTTTTCCCTTTCACTCCTAAGGAGTAGACGTATCCTCCATACAGTATTATAAGCAGATCAAGGGTAGTGATTCGGGATTCAGTAGAATCTGTTTTTCCAAAGGCCCTGTCAGGCAAGCCTGTGAGAGGCTCTGGGGTCCCATGTGAGTCGGTGGCAATGATAAGCTCAGATACACCCTTGTGGATGCTGGGGGTGGGGAGAAAGGCGTTAAATCAGTAAAATGCAACGAAAGAGCAGGAAGGACCTAGTCCAGTGGCCTGTTCCATGAACACATTACAAGTGGGGGTCCCAAAGCTCCAGAGTTTGACGAAATTTATATGAACTGTAGAACAAAAGGCAGAATTTTAAATACAAAATTTTAGATATTTAGCCAATAAACATTCCTGTGTATCACAGGATTTTTTTTAAAGCAGCATCTTAGGGTTTTGTCTGGCTATCAAAGAGATTCATGCTCACTGTAGAACATTTGGAAAATTCAGAGAAAATATGAAGGAAAATGTTTATGGCCTAAGGTGCACAGACTGGGTTCCTGATATAGATGCTCATCATTGGTCTAGCACAGCCTGCTTATATTTATTATTTTTAATAATGTAGTAATATATGTATATGTGTGTTATACATTACATATATGTATACATATACATATACATATACATGCACACATTGTGATGATTAATTTTATGTGTCAATTTGTCTGGGACACAGAGTGCCCAGATACTTGGTCAGACGTTATTCTGGGGTGTTTCTATGAGAGTGTTTTTAGGTGAAATTAATATTTACAGTGGTGGAGTTAGAGTAAAGCAGATTGCCCTCCCTTATGTGGGTGGGCCATATCCAATCACCTGAGAGTCTGAAAAGAACAAAAAGCCTGACCTTCCCTCTAGCAAGAGGGAATTCTCCAGCAGACTGCCTTTAGCCTGAAACTGAAACAAGTACAAGGTAGAGAGGAGCAGAGAGAGAGGGAGAGAGAGAGAGAGAGAGAGAGAGAGAGAGAGAGAGAGAGAGAGAGAATCCCAAGCAGGCTCCACACTTCAGTGCAGAGCCCAATGCAGGGTTCAAACTCACAAACTGTAAGATCATGACCTCAGCTGAGATCGAGAGTTGCACACTTAACTGACTGAGCCATGCAGGTGCCCCCACGTGATCTTATTTTTATATTTCCTTTTATTCTTTTCTGAGTATTTTTGCAGAGTTGAAATGTTCAGGACTTGGTGCTGGTAAGGGCATAGGAACCAGTTCTGTCTGGAATTTTAGCCACATAGAAGTAATATTTATATAATAAAATTTAAGCTATTTAAAATGATTTCAGAGTGCTGTGTCTGAGGAAAACCCATTTCCTTCAGCCTATCACCCTTACCCTCCCCAAATTATAAAAATTCAACTATTTTTCCCCTAGTGTTTCTCTGGTTTATTTTTTATTTACCCTCCCCTATTTCCTATAAGACAATGGGAACTTCAGAAAATCAACTCCATGGTGTACAATGTTCAGTAACAGTTAATTTTTCAGCCCAGTCTCAGGAGGTAAATTCTTTAGGTGAGCATATATTACACAAAACTGAAAGTCATTTCTATTTTTCAAGTAGTTTTCCTAGAAAACTTTTTAAAACATCATATGCTCCCTTGATAAACAGAAACACTCTAAATAAATTAGACTTTCTTGGTCCTAAGGATCATCACTATACGTGCATTACACACACAGATACACACACATGTAATATACATACATATAAATAAACATATAGATAGGTGGTTTTACTATGCTGAAAGAGGGGTTCATATAGAAAGCTTGGAGACAGTGGAAGTCACCTCCAGCCAGAGTCCAGACTGCTGCTGCTAGTTAGTAGGAGGTTTTTACTGATTTTACTTTTACTTTACTTCTCTTTCTCCCACTATCCCATCAACTTCAAACACTGCCCCCCCCCCCCCGCCATTGTTAGCAGGTCTCCTTCACATTCCTTCAGCATGGATGGATTCTCTCTGGAAGTGAACATTCCCAGGGTGCTCTGTGTGCAAAATCTATCACTTTGTTTCTTACAAATGAGTTTTTAATTTCTTTATAACAGGGGAATGTGCACACTTTCAGACAGCTGTTTCCTCCAACCTTTTCAAAGACCCCTAGGCTTAGCCTTTGGGGTTGTGGACAATTGGGTGTTAGTGGTGGGGTGAAGTGAGATAGTACCCTACGTAATGGTGAAGAGACGTGCTGTTTTATCTTACCTATGTTTGGACCATTTGCTCTTAGCACAACGGTTGGCACATAGTAAAACTTCAATAAATGTTGAATGAATGAGTGGATAAAATTGTATGCCACAGGAGAAATCATTTTCTTCCTTTTCCAAAATCCCTGCTGGTCCATAAAATAGGCATTTCTTCGAAGCTCCCACCCCACCTCAACTTTCCAGGGAAGCGGAGAAAAAGTTGCCTCTTGCTGTTCACTCTGGCTGGCTCTTCACTATGGCTGGTGAGGCGGTGGAAGGCTGAGGTCTTGTTCCACATTCTGTCCAGGACCAGTGAACTCTGTGAAAGGGGACACTCAGGAAAGGCACGTACATCTCTTTAGCTTCTTCTGGGTAGCTTCCTCTGCAAGCTGCATTTACCTGCCTATTGGTCCTGCCTTGTCCAGTCAAAATGCACCGCTGCGTGTACCCACCCCTGTGGGAAGCCTGCATCATCCCACCCTCTTCCCAGGATCCCATGAGTTTAGGGAAGGAACAGCAGAAAGCCCGCGTGGCCAGGGGTCCAAGCACAGCAATAAAGCTCATGCATTGATCCCCACCCTTCTCATGTGTATATTCTTAATTTCAGAGCCCAGAGGAGTGACATCATTAACTGGGTTCTTCAACCCTACTCACGGAAATAGCTAGCAACTGCAAATGGCAGAGAGCATCTGAACGGAATGTGAACAGAATGTTTGTACCATGAATGGAGGAAGAGGCAGAGCATGAGGGAGGAGAGCAGTGAGTTAGTCCCTCAGGAAGACTGTCTTCGGACGAATTCTTGTGGCTTTCCCAGGCTGGGCCAAAAGAAACTGCTTCGTGATAATTCAGTCCCTTCCCCCCATCTTCCCTCGCTTTTTTCCTCCTCCCCCAGATGCATAGAGAATTTCTCAAAGTTCTGCTTGTGATCATTTCTCCCTGGGAGATGTGGAAAGGAGAACAATGTCAGTTTTTAAAATGTGTTTATATATTACAAGTTAAAGAAATGAAATTCAACCCAACTTTTCTGGTCATTGCTGACGTGCTGCAAAGGTGTTTTAGTTCTCAAAATCATTATATTTTATCTCCTAATCAAGATAAAGCAGTTGTTATGTTTATTATTATCAATATTATGATTAAAGGAAGACGATAAACAAGAAGGCAAAAGTTTAAATATGACTGGGGTGCCTGGGTGGCTCAGTTGGTTGAGTGTCTGACTTTGGCTTAGGTCATGATCTCACAGTTTGTAAGTTTGAGCACCGCATCGGGCTCTGTGCTGACAGCTTGGAGCCTGGAACCCACTTCGAGTTCTGTGTCTCCTCTCTCTGCCCCTCCCCTGTTCATGCTCTGTCTCTGTCTCTCTCTCTCTCAAAATTAAGAAACTTAAAAAAAATTAAGTATGACTTTGTTTCTAATATTGGAGACAAACTGATGGCAAGCAGGCCTCTAATTCTGATATCATGGGTGACATACTCAGAGCTTGAGACTGGTCACAGGCTTGGACCACAGTGGAAGACACACACCAGACTCTGGGTCTTGGTTTTCCATTGCAGACCAAGCATGGAGCAGGCCATCCTGGCTGAAACTTAACTGATCTTACTCTGATCTTTGCTGCTCTAATCATCATTTTCACCTGGCTTCTGATGGCTGCGTGTGTCCACCTGGCCTCTCTAACATCAGCCTCTCATCATCCTCATCATGTCAGAGAGCTCAGTTCTCTAGGAGCATCTTCTCCCTTTGGCCTGTGCCTAAAGAAGATGGCCAACCACTGAGCTTCACAGAGATGCTGGGGCTGCTCTGGACAGTCAATTCCTTTCCACTTTGTTGAATGGGATGCCCTTCAGAATCTCCTGTACAACTGGTTTCTCTGGTGGAGTTTCCATGGAGACCAGAATAGGGAGGAGTGGGTCACTTCTCCAAAATCAGAGCATTCAGAGAAAGATGAGAATTCAACGTTTGCAGGAGCATCAACACAGACGTTCCCATTCTATATGTCCGGGTCCTGTCCCATTCTTCCACCGGGTGACACAGCAATGATTCCACTAAAGTAGAAGTTGAGACTGCCACCAGGTGATTTTGGGTTCCTTATGCCTCTGAATCAACAGGTGAAGAAGTGGGTTATTGTCCAGCTGAGGTGATTGATCCTGATTCCCAAGGGGAACTGATTGCTCCTATGCAATGGAGATAAGGAAGAGTGTGTCTAGAAAGAGGAGGTCCCTTAAGGTGTCTCTTAGTACCACCACGTTGAGTGATAAAATCCAGTTGAAAATTACAACAGTATGGGGCTCCTGGGTGGCTCAATCAGTTGAACGTCCAACTCTTGGTTTCAGCTCAGGTCATAATCTCCTGGTTCGTGAGTTCGAGCTGTGTGGTGGGCTCTATGCTGTCAATGAAGAGCCTGCTTGGGATCCTCTCTCTCTCCCTCTCTCTTTGCTCTTCCCCCACTCTCAAAATAAATAAACTTTAAAAAAAGAAAATTACAACAGTATTTGTCTGTCTATATCTGACTTTTATGTGGAAAAAAAAGTAAAAAAATAAAGGTGTGAGCTAAGGTGGTAATCATATTGCAGTATTACAAGTGTTTTCAGTCAACGTGTTGTGCACCTTAAAACTTATACTATGTTACATGTCAATTATATCTTAATAAAGCTGGGGGAAAGAAGTATAATGATAATGAAAAAAGAAAAAGAAAGTTACAGAAGGAGGGGAAGACGGCAGAGTAGGAGGACCCTAAGCTCACTTCCTTCCACAGGATGACACTCGCATCAGTGCAAATAACCCAGAAAACAACCCAATGACTGGCAGAATGAACTCCACAACCAAAAGTAGAGAAGAGGCCACATTGAAGAAGATAAGAAAAGCAGAGACACCATTTGAAACCTAAACAGACCGTGGTGGTCTGCGGACCAGAGGGAGCCAGGAGCCTGGAGAAGGGCGAGAGACAGATGATTGCACCAGGGCCCCCGCATGGGGAAGACAAAACCCCATAACATTTGGCTTTGCAAGCAAAAGAGGCTGAATTTCCTGAGTTCTTACTACCAGTGGAAAATATGGCCTGGAATCTAGATTTCAGGGGCCTCTGCTCCAGGAGAGTCCTGAGGGCATCAGGAAGCTGAGTTGTCACCCTTAAAGACGCCTAACAGCCTCAGCAGATACAGCATGGAATTGGCAGTTTGGAGAATGCTGGGACACATAGGAGGGAGAGTGATTTGCCCATCATGGAGCATGTCCCAGAGAGATAGGGATCTCAGAGATACCCCTCCAAGAACAAAGGAGTGGTGGGTGTCATTTTTCTCCCTCTACCAGGAACACACGACTACCTGTGGGAAGCAGCACAGCTTAGCTTGCTTGCACCAAGCCCCACTTTCCTGGCATTTGGGGGGATCTGCCCTCCCAGTCCTGCTTGCTTTAGTCCCGGCACTGTGGGGCCCCTTCTCAAGAAGATCAGCCCAAACGTTGCCAGCACAACATTTTCCTACTTGTGCCTTTTGCAGGCCCTCCATCCTAGTGGCTAAGGCAGTGGGTGGGTACTGCAGAAGGCTGAGGTGCACCTTTAAAAAGTGCACACCCTGCCCCAAACACATTGCAGATCCACTTAGGTGGCTCAATCCTGGCAGCAGTGGCTCCAGGTCTCATTTAGCAAGCAGAC
This sequence comes from Acinonyx jubatus, assembly GCF_027475565.1. NCBI lineage: Eukaryota > Metazoa > Chordata > Mammalia > Carnivora > Felidae > Acinonyx > Acinonyx jubatus. The sequence continues at coordinate 13,960,602 of NC_069387.1, read as the reverse complement.
CAACATGTATCTTGTTAAAAGGCACCCCACCCCCACCAAGGACCAAACATGGCCCAAAACAGACAGAAAGCCACTGTAGACAACTAGACTGAAGGGGAGACCAGCAAGAGCACAACAGGACACACACAACACACACACGAGTCACTCCCTGAAGCACCAGGTCCTGGAGAACAGGGGACACTGCACTACAGGACATTTCAGGACCTTTTTTTTGTTTTTAAGTAGGCTTCATGCCCAGCATGGAGCCTAATGCAGGGCTTGAACTCATGACCCGGAGATCAAGACCTGAGCTGAAATCAAGAGTTTAACTGATGCTTAACTGACTGAACCACCCAGATGCCCCTCAGGACCTCATCATAAAGCTATTACCTTCAAAAGCAGGAGACATAGCTGACTTCCTTAACACAACAGAAACAGACTCAGAGAGTTAGACAAAATGAGGAGGAAGAGAAATCTGTCCCAAATGAAACAACAGGACCAAACTACAGCAAGAGACCTAAGTGAAACATATTAAGAAATATGCCTGAGAGAGAATTTAAAGACCATAAAGATACCCACTGGACTTGAGCAAAGAATGGAGGACATCAGTGAGACCCTTAACAAACAGATAAAAAAAGAACCAAACAGAGATGAAGAACACAATAAATAAAGTTAAAAGTACACTTGATGGTGGTTCAGTTAGTTAAGCCTCTGACTCTTGATTTTGGCTGAGGTCTTGATCTCATTGTTCTTGGGATCAAGCCCCAAGTTGAGCTCTCCTTCTCTTTCTCCCTCTCTTTCTGCCCCACCCCTGCTTGCACGTGCTCTCTCTCTCTCTCTCTCTCTCTCAAAATAAACATTTTTTTAAAAATACACTGTGTATGAGATCATACACAGGTCATGATCTCACAATTTGTGAGTTTGAGCCCAGCATCAGGCTCTGTGCCAACAGCTCAAAAACTGGAGACTTCTTTGGATTCTGTGTCTCCCTGTCTCTCTGCCCCTCCACTACACACACTCTGTGTCTCTGTCTCTCAAAAATAAACATTTAAAAAAATAAAAATAAAAAAATACACTTGGTGGAAAAATAACAAGGTAGATGAAACAGAAGAATGAATTAATAACCTGTAATACAGAGTAATGGAAAGTAACCAAACTGAGCAAATGAAAGGAAAAAAATTACGCAAATTGAGTCTTAGGGAACTCAGTGACTCCATCAAGTGTGATAACATTTGCATCACAAGAATCCCAGGAGAAGAGAGAGAAAAGGGGGATAAAATTAATTTGAAGAAATATAGCTCAAAACTTACCTAATCTAGAGAAGGATACATATCCAGAAACGGAAGGCACAGAGATTTCCCCCCCAAAAAAAATCAACCAAAGGAGGTCCACACCAAGACATGTAGTAATTAAAATGGTAAAAAAAAAAAAGTGATAAAAAAAAACTTTATTTTTTTTAATTAAGTAGGCTCAACACCCAATGTGGGGCTTGAACTCACAACCCCAAGATCAAGAGTCACATGCTCCACCAAATGAGCCAGCCAGTCACCCTTACATCAATGGACAGATCATCCAAACAGAAAACCAACAAGGAAACAGTGACATTAAATGACACACTGGACCAGATGGATTTAAAGGATATATTACGAACATGCCATCCTAAAACAGCAGAATACACATTCTTTTCAAGTGTACATGGAACGTTCTCTAGAAGAGATGACATACTGGCTACAATTCAAGTCTTAAATTCAAAAAGATCAAAGTCATAGCGTGCATGTTTTCTGACCATAAAGCTGTAAAACTAGAAAGAAACCGCAAGAAAAATCTGGAAAGAGCACAAATACAGGATAGTTAAATAACATGGTGCTAAAGAATGAGTGGGTCAACTGAGAAATCAAAGAAGAAATTTAAAATTACATGGAAACAAATGAAAATGAAAGCACAATGGTTCAAAATCTTTGGGATGCAGCAAAAGCAGTTCTAAGAGGGAAGTTTATAGCAATACAAGACTATCTCAAGAAGCAAGAAAAACCTGACACCTAAAGGATCTAGAAGAAGAACAACAAACAAAACCAAAAACTAGCAGAAGAAAGGAAATGATAAAAATTAGAGCAGAAATAATTATAGAAACTAAAAAAACAAAACAACAATAGAAGAGATGGATGAAATCAGGAGCTGGTTCTTTTAAAAATTTAACAAATTTGATAAACCTCTAGCCAGATTCATGAAGAAAATAAGAGAAAGGACTCAAATAAAATCACAAATGAGAGAGGAGAAGTAACAACCAACACCACAGAAACACAAACAGTTATAAAAGAATATTATGAAAAATTATAAGCCAAGTTCAACAACCTAGAAGAAATGGATAAACTCCTAGAAACATATAAATTACCAAAACTAAAGCAGGAAGCAATAGAAAATTCGAACAGACTAATAACCAGCAAAGAAATTGAATCTGTAAAAAAAAAACAAAAAACAAAAACAAAAAACTGTCAACAAACAGAAGTCCAGGACCAGATGGCTTCACAGGCAAGTTCCTCCAAACATTTAAAGGAGAGTTAGTTAATACCTATTCTTCTCAAACCATTGCAAAAAATAGAAGAGGATGGAAACCTTCCAAATTCATCCTATGAGACCAGCATTATCCTGATACCAAAACCAGATAAAGATAGTACAAAAAAAGGAGAACTACAAGTTAGTATCTCTCATGAGCATAGATGCCAAAATCCTCAACAAAATACTAGTAAACTGAATCCAACAATACATTAGAAAAAATCATTTACCACAAACAAGTGGGATTTATTCCTGGGATTAAAGGGTGGTTCAATATTCACGAATCAATCAATGTGATACATCACATCAAAAAGAGAAAGAAAAACCGTATGATTTCCATAGAGGCAGAAAAAGCATTTGACAAAATACAACATCCATTTATGATAAAAACGCTCAACAAAGTAGGTTTACAGGAAACATACCTTAATTAATAAAGGCCATATATATTAAAAAAAAAAAAAAACAACAGCTAACATCATCCTCAATGGAGAATGCTGAGAGCTTTTTCCCTAAGGTCAGGAACAAGACATGATGTCTACTCTACCACCTTTACTCAGCATAGTACTAGAAGTCCTAGTCATAGCAATCAGACAACAAAAAGAAATAAAAGGCATCCAAACAATAAAGGAAGAAGTCAAACTTCCACTATTTTCACGTAACATGATAACCTATATAGAAAACTCTAAAGACTCCACCAAAGAACTACCAGAACTGAGAAATGAGTTCAGTAAGGTTGCAAGATACAAAATCAACATACAGGTATCTGTTGTATTTCTGCACACTAATAATGAAGCAGCAGAAAGAGAAATTAAGATAACAATCCCACTTACAACTGTGCCAAAAGTAATAAAGTACCTAGAAATATACTTAAAGAGGTGAAATATCTATACTCTGAAAACTATAAAATACTGATAAAAGAAATTGAAGATGACGCGAAGAAATGGGAAGACATTCCATGCTCGTGGATTGGAAGAACAAATATTGTTAAAATGTCCCTAGTACGTAAAGCAATCTACAAATTTAATGCAATTCCTATCAAAATACAAACAGCATTTTTCACAGAACTGAACCAAACAATGCTAAAATTTGTATGGAACCACAAAAGACCCCAAATAGCCAAAGAAATCTTGAGAAAGAAAAACAAAACTGGAGGTATAGCAATTCCAGATTTTAAGTTATTACAAAGTTGTTGTAATCAAAACAGTATGGGACTGGCACAAAAACAAACACATAGATCAATGGAACAGAATAGAGAGCCCAGAAATAAACCCATGATTATATGATTAAATAATCTGTGACAAAGGAGGCAAAAACATGCAAAAAGTCTCTTCAACAAATGGTGCTGGGAAAACTAGACAGCTACATGCCAAAACTGGACCCCTTTCTTACACCACACACACAAAAAATTCAAAATGGATTAAAGATCTAAATGTGAGACCTGAAACCATAAAAATTCTAGAAGAGAGCACAAGTAGTAATTTCTGTGACATTGGCCATAGCAACATTTTTCTAGATATGTCTCTTAAGGCAAGGGAAATAAAAGCAAAAATAAACTATTGGGAGTACATAAAATAAAACCTTCTGCACAGAAAAGGAAACAATCAACAAAACTAAAGGGCAACCTACTAAATGAGAGAAGATATTTGCAAATGACATATCCAATAACGCGTATGTAGGGAACGGATAAAACATAACACCCAAAAACCAAATAATCCAATTAAAAAATAGGCAGAAGACAAGAACAGACCTTTTTCCAAAGAAGACATCCAGTGGCCAAGATAAACATGAAAAATGCTCAACATCACTCATCATCAGGGAAATGCAAATCAAAACAAGTTATCACCTCCCACCTGTCAGAATGGCTAACATCAACAACACAAGAAACAACAGGTGTTGGCAAGGATGTGGAGAAAAAGGAACCCTTGTGCACTGTTGGTGGGAATGCAAATTGAATGCAAATTGGTACAGCCTCTGTTGGAAACAGTATGGGGTTTCCTCAAAAAGGTAAAAATGAAACTACCCTACTATCCAGTAATTGCACTACTAATACAAAAACATTAATTCGAAGGGATACATGCACCCCTATGTTTAGAGCAGCGTTATTTGCAATAGCCGAATCATGGGAGCCGTCCAAGTGTCTATCAATAGGTGAATGGATAAAGGAGATGTGATGTATATACAATGAAATATTATTCAGCCATAAAAAGAATGAAATCTTCCATTTGCAACAGCATGAATGGAATTAGGGAGTATAATGCTAAGCAAAATAAGTCAGAGAAAGAAAATACCATATGATTTCACTCACATGTGGAATTTAAGAAACAAAACAAATGAGCAAAGTAAGAAAAAAAGAGAAAGAGAGAAACCAAGAAACAGACCCTTAACTATTAAGAACAAACTGATGGTTACCAGAGGGGATATGAGTGGGTGAAATGGGGGATGGGGATTAAGGAGGGCACTTATCACCATGTCATCAATGAGTGGATGCCGTATGGAAGTGTTGAACCACTATATTACACACCTGAAACTAATATAACACTATGTTAACTGTATTGGAATTAAAAAGAAAAACTTAGTTAAAAAAATACATGTAAAATACTCTAATTCAATTTTTAAAAAATTACAAATAGAAGTGCCATACAATCCAGTAATTCCACTTCTGAGTACTTACATGAAGAAAATGGAAATGCTAATTCAGAAAGATATGCACCCTTATGATTACTGCAGCTGCAGCATTACTTACAATAGCCAAGATATGGAAGCAACCAAACTGTCTATCAATAGATGAATGGATAAAGAAGATGTGGTTTTATATATCCATATATACATACACAGACATACATGTATGGTACACACACACACATTGAAATATTGCTCAGCCATAAAAAAAAAAAACAAAACAAAAAAACAGGGAAGGACCTAGAGAGTATTACGCTAAGGGAAGTAAGTCAGAGAGAGGCCAATAACATATGGTTCCACCTACATGTGGAATCTGAAAAACATAACAAATGAACAAACAACAAGAGAGAAACACGTAAGTATAGGGAACAAACTGGTGTTTGCCTAAGGGGAAGGGACGGAGGGATGGGCAAAATGGGTGACGTGAATTAAAAGGTGTAAACTTGCAGCTATAAAATAGGTCACGGGGATGAAAAGTACAGTCTAGACAGTATAATCAGTAATGTTGTAATACAGTTACCATGGTGAGGATTTAATAATGTGTATAATTATAAGGACTCCTGGGTGGCTGAGTCGGTTAGACATCGGACTTCGGTCAGGTAGTGATTTCGAGATTCGTGGGTTCGAGCCCCGCATCAGGCTCCGTGCTGACAACTCAGAGTCTGGAGCCTGCTTCGGATGCTGTGTCTCCCTCTCCCTCTGCCCCTCCTCCGCTCACCCTCTGTTTCTCTCTCTATGAATAAACATTTAAAGATTTTAAAACATAATGCGTGTAATTGTTGAATCACTCTGTTACATGTCCGAAACTAATTTAATGTTATGTCAACTACACTTCAATTTAAAATTTTAAAAAATTGTTTTTAAATGCAAAAGAGAAAATTACAGCAACCCAATTTGGGGAGGACTGCTAATGGTCCAGAGCTTTAGGAGTGAACGTCAGGTCACCCCACCAGACCGTGACCGGCTAAGGTGCTTGCTGACGGTCAACAAAATATGGAACGGACAGTAGAAGAAGGGAGTTAGAAATACCAGCTGTGATCACATGACCAGTCATAGAAACGATGCCGGTCATGGTTGAACGTCTTCCTTATTTTGATACGCGTGTGTTTGTGTATGTATTACCAAATATTTTTCTTTCTTCTTCTCTTTTCCCTTTATCAGCTAACATAAGATACAATAATAATAGTTAACTTTATATACCACAGTATTTAAGTTAGAGAGGATCAAAGCAGAGGAGGAAACATGTGTGACCCTGTTGTTGTCTTTATTTGGAGATTAAGGAGAGATTAAGGAGATGTGCACGAATGCCAGGCTGACAAAGGACAGACTGTAAGGGTCAATTTTGTGTGTTGGCTTGACTAGGCTACCATCCCAGTTATTTGAACATTAATCTAGATATTTCTGTGAAGGTATTTTGTGGATGTAATTAAAGTCCATGATGAGTGACTTTAAGGAAGGCGGATTAGGCTTGATCATTTAGATGTGTCTGATTGGCTCAGCTGAAAAGTGCTAAGAACAGAGTTGAGGCTTCTCTGAGGAAGAACAAAGTCTGCCCAGGGATAGAGGTTCAGGTCGCGCTGAGAGTTCCAGCCTGCTCTTCCTGCCGGCCTGCCCTATGGATTTCAGATCTCCCTGGAAAGCAGACTCCAGTGGAGATAAGAATGCAAAGGGGCGCCTGGGTGGCTCCGTCGGTTAAGCCTCTGACTCTTGATTTTGGTTCAGGTCAGGATCTCACGGTCCTGGGACAGAGCCCCACAAGGAGCCCCTCCCCGGGCACGAAGGGCAGAACCTCGTTGAGATTCTCTCCCTCTCTCTCCCTCTCTGCCCTTCCCTACTCAAGCTCATGTGCGCTCTCTCTATCTCTCTCTCTCTCTCTCTCTCAAAAAACAAAAACAAAAAAACAGGACTGCAGAAATTGTGAGGGGTGCTGATGGACATAACGCCTGTTAAGAAGGACAGGGAGCAACAGTGAGTGGAACGCGTGAGTCCACCAGGCCGGGCGGTAGGGCTCCACCTCTCCGCAAAGTCGGTCAGTGAAGAGAGTGTGGACAGTAGGAGAGGATGGTAGTAGTAGGTGCTGGCTGGTGAGTGTTTGCGAAACATTAAAACAAATCATGCAAAAGGAAGAAGTGCCATCGAAGAGTTAGGAAAGTTTAGGATGATGCAGCAAGTTTCCGCACACTGACTCCTGTTCTCCTTTAGAGCATAATTTTCAACAGGAATGGGATTGGTTCTTGAGCATCAGAAAACCTTATTCCTTTTATGCATAAGGCAGATGCATGTAAAGTACGCGAACACATACATGATATATCGTGGCATTAAAATTTCACGTGGTATTGGGTTTCAGGGGTGATGAGGAAAAAAGTGTCTGAAAAGGCTCTTTAGGGAGTGGTAATGCAAAAAGGGTGGAGAAACACTGCCTTAGCAGGACTTCTTAAATACTGCCCTTGTGTGTGGGTTTTTTAAAAATCATGGAAATAGCATTGTTGCATTTCCCTACTACAAAAATAATACATTCCCGCTGTAAAAATGAACATAAAAAAAGATGAAAGCTTGCTACACATCCTACCACCCGGAAATAACTACTATTGCACGTTTAGGGCTGCGTGTGGGTGGACGTGTGCACGTGTGGACAGGCACACACACTTCTTTCCTATAGATATTTTTACTTCTACTAAGATGAAATTGCACAATACGTACTATTTTGTGCATGTTTTTTCCTCATAATATTGCAGTTGGCTTTCTATGCGGCAAAGATAAATGGAGAGCATAATTTTTTTATTTTTTATTTTTTCTAATGTTTGTTATTTATTCTTGAGAGAGTTAGAGAGACAGAGCATGAGCAGGGGAGGGACAGAGAGAGAGGGAGACACAGAATCCGAAGCAGACTCTGGGCTCCAAGCCGTCAGCACAGAGCCTGGACACTAAACATTGCTGTGCTGAACATCCTGGACTTGTTTTATTGTGGTTTGAAGATCAATTCCTGAGAGAGGAATAGTCTATACACTTTCTCTGAAGCAATGAGGTATGTTGCCAAGCTTTATGTTTACATCAATAAGTACATTTCCACCATCATACTGACGCCTTCATAGTATTCCATTCCATAGGAGTATCTTCATTTTTTAAATCAATACGATATTTAAGAGACAGGCAGTTTCTTCGCGATGCTGTAAAAACATCCTGGACTTCCCTAATTATTTTCGCAGGCAGAATCCCTGAGAGGAATTATTGGACCAAGAGTAAACAATTAAAAAAAAGAACACACAAACACACAACTTTTTAATGTCTTTGAAATGCTGTTCCAATTTTATCGTCCCTTTGAAGGCAATTAACCAGTTGTGAATCACAGCATTTCTGGCCTCAGGTCTTGTGACTGTAGGTCTCACAGGATCACCTTCTGGATGTACCTGAAGGACCCCACATCCTTCGTGTACTGCTTTCCTGCAGATCATAAGGAAAGGCACAGATTTCCTCCCCTGTCAGTGCCTGAGGTCCCTCCCTACAGTTTAGAAGAGCTTGTCTCTAAAAAGAGCTTTTGAAAGATAAAGTATGGGGAAATTTTCACACGGGCTTCCTGGTCTGCTGTTAACTTTGGTTTATTTTGTTTTCGTTTTTAGCTTTGGGCCTGCCAGGCTGACACTCTTGCATTATACGTTGCCTACTGACACAGGATTTGGGAAATTATTTCTGGCCGCGGTCCTTAATCCTGCGCCCAGAGTACTCACTTGCTTATTTCTGCTTCTGTTTAACAGTGAAGTCATCAGGGGCAAGATACCTAACAAATGAGCCTCTAGAGTCTTTATAAAATCATAGAGGTCTTCCCGTTATCCAGAAAGGCATGGAAAACTGCGGCTAGTCACCTGTTTCTGTTGTGGAAACTAATGCTAGGTTGTTTGTTTTTTAGCTAGATTTTTTTTTTTTTTTTTTTTTTTTTTGTAGATTTCTAAACCTCCTTTCCCTCTATTTCCTGCTTCTCACGCAGAGCTAACCTGAGGCTGTGAGCCCTGGCCCAGAGGTAGGAGTGGGTGGTCTTGGTATAGAGGATCCGTCACAGAAGCTGTGTTGGAGGAATCACGTGGGGAAGGAAAACAATCCAGTACTCGGAAACATCTCTGCTTTTCCGAGTCACCAGCCTAAAGTCGTCTCTCATCTTCTCGAAATCTCTTTTTTTTTAAGCCCGATGCAGGGCTCCATCACACGAATGTGAAATCATGACGTGAACTGAAATCAAAAATAGGACACTTAACTGACTGAGCCACCCAGGCGCCCCTCAGGTATTCATTCTCTTTTTTTATTATTATTTAAATTGAAATTCATTAACGTACAGCGTAGCCAAATTTTGGAAAGAGCCCAAATGTCCAACAACTGATGAAAGGATAAAGAGTGGTATCTATATACAGTGGAACACTACTCAGCAATGAAAAAGAATGAAATCTTGCCGTTTGCAACAACACGGATGGCATTAGAGGGTCTTACGCTAAGTGAAATAAGTAAGTCAGAGAAAGATAGCTATCATAGGATTTCACTCGTATGTGGGATTTGAGGAACACAACAGATGAACATAGGGGAAGGGAAGGAAAAAGATTAAAACAGGGAGGCAAACCATAAGAGATTCTTAGATACGGATATTCTTAGTCGGGATCAGACATGGTGGTCTCCCTGTGATGGTCACCTAAAGACAGAAGGTGCTGATTTACTTAGTTCTAGAGTTTTCTGGATATCTACTTCAGGGGACTGGTGTTTCTAATCCTCAGTGGCCCGAGTTTAGAGTCATCTAAATGAGCACCTGAATCCACTCTAAAAGTCACAGGCTCCATGGAAGTCAAAGGAAATTCGAAACATTGAGGAGTTTACTGTCAATAATAGCGTGTGCTTAGAGCTTTCGGGTTGCAAAGCACTTTGTTTTCATACAATCACACATCAGCATTCAACAATCCTGTTAAGTAGTTATTAGCATCCCATTTTTCAGAAACGAGAAAATGGAGTCTGAAAGAGAAAGTAACTTGGCAAAAGTCGTGTAAAAGTCATGCAGTCTCTGTCTCCAGTTCTCCCAAGAAGGGAGAAATTCTTGCAGTTGTAGAAAATCCTAACTGTTGTGATTACTTTTTTGGAAAATAATTCCCAGTGTGCTAACTGGTTGAGCTTTGGTTACTATTTTGATTTGGTTAGGGGAGGTTTAACTTTTTTTTAATGTTTCTTTATTTTTGAGAGACAGAGACAGAGCATGAGTGGGGGAGGAACGGAGAGAGAGGGAGACACAGAATCCCAAACGGGCTCCAGCTTCTGAGCTGTCAGCACAGAGCCTGACAGGGGACTCGAACCCACAAACCATGAGATCATGACCTGAGCCAAAGTCAGATGCTTAACCGACTGAGCCACCCGGGTGTCCTGGTTAGGGGAAGTGTAAACTTACATTTCTTGTCTCGATTTTATTTACTTGATTATTTGAATTACTGCAATCTTGAAAACGTGCCTAAACATTCTCCTTCCTACATGGTTTTCATTATGTTAACATAACTCAGTATGTATCATCTTCATTCCTGTGCCTAAATTCAGCTCCTTGTTATCCAGCCATAGAAAACTGGATGTTCTTTTTCCTCTTAAATGGTCCCAGTTCCTATAGATTCTCTCCAGCTGACCTGCATCTTTCTGCATATCTGGCACAGCAATAAAAAAAAAAAAATGTATCGTGGATTAAAGTGTATGAAATGAAATTAAAATCTCATTCTGTCCTTTTTTCCTCTGCAGATTTTCCTTCAGCCCCTTTCTCTTTATAATTGCGCCCCCCCCCCCCCCGCCTTCAGCTTGCAGGACCTCAGCACAAAAGGTTACTTTAGAGACGACAAAATTATAGGAAAAATTTTGTTTTTGGCCCTCATCCTGAACTTAATCCTACTTTTAACATTGACCAATGGAGCATGAGAAGTTTTTCTAGGGTTGACTCGTCCTAAGTTGGACCCTGGAGTGTGTTGTGGGGCTCTGTCTGTGACAGAAACTCAGCCACGAGGACTCCCTTGTCTTTCCCAGGGACAGATGGTGCGCTCAGTGGGGGAGGAACCGAGCAGATGTGAGCAGCTATCTTCAGGTTGTGGGGGAGAGGCCCAGGCCTGTGCTCCAGGAAAGCAGAAAACCATCCATTTTCAAATCTCAGCCTCCTCGCATGGAGTATCGAGCCACATTTCAAACATTCTGTGATGCGTAGAATTCTAGAGAGCCGTGGCAAGGGCGGTTCCCTCCTTCATGCTTGTCTCATCCATCATTAACTTTGGGAGAGTCTCTATTGGGGAGAAGGACCTTGGGTCTTTGTAAAATCATGCAGAAACCCTCCACTTCATACCAAGATTTTTTAAGGTACTTAAAAGTAGTGTTGGGGTGCCTGGGTGGCTCAGTCTTTTGTGTCCGACTTTGGATCAGGTCATGATCTCACAGTTCTTGAGTTCAAGCCCCATATCAGGCTCTGTGCTGACAGCTCAACTTCGGATTCTGTCTCCCTGTCTCTACCCCTCCCCCGCTTGCGCTCTCTCTCTCTCTCTCTCTCTCTCTCTCTCTCTCTCAAAAATAAATAAACATTTTAAAAAAATTAAAAAGTACTGTTAAAGTCTTTGGAGTGGCATCCATTTTCTTTTTGGTTTCTTAATGAGTTATCTTCAATTCCCATTCAGGAGGAGGAAGACCTTTCTTCCTAGTTCTCCCTCCACCTTCTCCTTCTCTCCCTCTGCTCAGCCCTTACTCCCTCCTCATGACCTCCTTCTCCACTTTTTTTTAGTCTTCAAAACTTTCTGGCATGTATTGTCGCCAAAAAGTGTTTTGGTGCCCCTACCTACAAATCCCAGCTAACCATAAACTTCACCAATGTACGTGATCAACTCTGTGCGTAACTGATGAGCACAGTTTCGAATCCCCTGCCCCTCCCCCCATGCATGGGCTGGAGCCCCACCGGGGATTACATTCGTGACTTTGCTTTTCTCAGATGCCAAACACGCAGTCCTCGCTATGAGTCTCCCATTTTTCTCATGTTCCTGATTAGCTCTTCCTTCCCCTGCAATAGAAGCTTTGGAGACAGGAAAAACAGCAGCTTCCTGTTCCGCCTGAACTGTTTATTACGTTTAATTAACTCCTCTATGGTGATTTCTGTTTTTATTGGCCAGGAGACCATTCATATTTGAAAACTTTGTTTTTGACAATGGCTGAACTCTATTTACCAAATAAGATCTGGCTCTCGTGACTCACTCACAAAAAAAGACTACTACTACCTTTCAGTTACCCAGAAGGCACTCACGGGTGTGGTGGATTATGAACACTTGGGCGTGAAAGACATTTCAGTTCCCCCTATGGAAGTGAAAAGACAGATCTGTCACTGTCCGTGTCTGTGATGCATATGCAGGTGTGGCAAAAAGAGCAAATGATAGCAGGCAGGTTAAGTTTCAAAACAGTTAAGAATTTAGGATCTAGGGGCGCCCGGGTGGCTCAGTCAGTTAAGCGTCCGACTTCGACTCAGGTCATGATCTCACGGTTCATGGGTTCGAGCCCCGCGTCGGGCTCTGTGCTGACAGCTCAGAGCCTGGAGCCTGCTTCGGATTCTGTGTCTCCCTCTCTCTCTGTCGTTCCCCTGCTCACGCTGTCTCTCTCTGTCTCTCAAAAGTAAATAAATGTAAAAAAAAATTTTTTTTCTAAAAGAATTTAGGATCTAATAATGCATGAAGGACTATCGTGCTTTTGGGGACCGTCTTTGCTTGGTATGAAGTAAGATTGAAGGAAGTGATTGGCCGGCATTGTCCAGAGTTTCTGGTCTCGCTGCTTTCTGTCTCCCCTATGTTTATCCACCTAGGAAATACCCCTGGAGTATCTTCCTGAAAGAATCTAGTCTTCCGGGAAGCTTTTCTTCACTGTGAAAACAACCACAGTCAGTGGGCGTTGGGAGGTTAGGTAAATGCCACTTTATCCTGCAGGCAGCATTTGGAACCAGCAAACTGTGGGCACCCACTATCTCTGATCTCTATCTGCATCGGCCAAATTCTTTTGATTATAAGTACAGAAAGCCCAATTTAAGATGGCTGAAGGAAAAAGAAAAGTTTATTCACTTAACAAATGAAGGTCCCAGGGAGGCTAGCTTCACATCCTGGCTGGATTCAGGAGTGCATCTCGCTGTCTCCATGTCTTAGTTCTGCTTTGCTGTTTTGGATCCATTCTTGGGTTCTTACCTCATGGTGGCAAGATGGCTGCTAGAGGTTGCTTGCTTTTATCCCTTCTGCTCATTAATTCCAGTTGGAAAAGCCTCTCTCTCTCTCTCTCTCTCTCTCTCTCTCATTTCAAATATTTTAAAAATTCTGGAATTGGGTCTTAGACTGACGGGGTCATGCTCCCAGCTCTGAAGTGTGGCTGGCAAGGGAAGCTTCCATGCTGACTGGCCAGGCCTGGATCACATGCCCACCCTTGAGGCCAGCCCTGACTCACCTGGACTGAAAGGAGAGGAAGGGCAGGGCCTTTAGGAAAGTATTGGCTCCATCCGTTACCAAATGAAGGGAGACCAGATGCCTCACACAGGCAAAACCGTGAACATGCGCTATGCCCAAGTCACATGTGCAGCCGCCTCTGTGAGACAGGAGTCGAATAGTTTGCTCCACCACATGCAGCTGTGTTCTAGAACTTCTGAGACAGATTTGAAATTCAACTCACCCAGTTAAGGTATCTCCCACCCACTCCGCTGGGTGGGCACACCCAGGTTTTCGTTTGTAACTCATACATAACTTCTCACCTGCCGGTATTATTTCTGGTCCTTGTGCCCCCAAATCTGGAATTCTCCTGACAACTTATATCTCTGCTGAGTGGCTTCAGTCAAAAACCTGTTTAACCCTTCGTGGGTCCAGGATCACCACCTCTCCCAGGCTTTCAAATCTTTTGAAGGCTTTTAAAAAGCTGGACTGTCATTTTATGTGGTGTGTGGGTGTGAGTGTTTGGGGACAAAAATTGATAGAAATGACTTTGAACTTCCCAGTTAGATACACTGTAGGCATCACATTCAAGATTCTGTCAGCTCTGAGTACTTGCCTGGACTTCATCTAGTTTCCAGGACACTGAGAAAATGCAACAAATGCTCTATTCTCTCCCTTGGATCCTAGTGTTAATTTGCAAAACACATTGTGCAATGATATTTATAAAAGAACCAGTTCCAGATTATGTTCCACGCTTTGTGGCCTTGTTAAGAAGGAGCTAATCATCATATTTTGACAACTTAGTTATTTTTAAAACTGTGAACTGGTACGTAACTTAACATTAAAGACTCCAGATTGTGGGGCGGGTGTCTGTCTCCGTCCTGACTTTCTCGGCAGGTGTTCAGCCCCCTTGCTACTGTCCCTTATTCTTACCTGGGACTCTCCCGATATAAGACAGGCCCAGGGATTTCCGATTTCCACCTTCCTCAAGGAGCCCTTGGTCTCAGTGGACGAGGCCTCAGCTCCCTTTGTTCCTGGCATCCATGAGTCTTCCAGCGTCCTCAGTCCAGCAGAAGGGATTGCAACCAAGATGCTGGGGCACCTGCGTGACTGTCATGGGAGGCACAGCAGTTAAAACTGTCTCCATTTCATCTGAAGAGTCAGAGCCTGTAGCAGCCGAGAGAGACCCAACAGCACCTCCCTCACAGGGTGGGTGTGAGGGGAAGCCAGCCAGCTCTGGCCAAGAACCTTGTGATCTTCAGAATCAGCCTGCTTCTGCAGCGGAATAAAGGCCACCACACGTCCAGACAGCTGCTAATGCGAGCCAGGCTCTGTCTCTGTCCCATATCTCCTTGGATCCACAGCCTAGGAGAGGTGGGGCTATTTTCACCCCCATTTTACAGACAAGCAAACTAAGGCAAGGGATGACGAGCTCACTCACCAAGGGCCACACAGCTGGGGGCCCAAGCCCCATGAGCCTGGAGTCAGCGCTCAGACACTTCCCCACTGCAGTGGGGCACTTGTAGAGGCTTTTTTTTTTTTAAATATGAAATTCATTGTCAAATTGGTTTCCATATAACACCCAGTGCTCATCCCAACAGGTGCCCTCCTCATTGCCCATCACCCCCTTTCCCCTCCCTCCCACCCCCCCATCAACCTTCAGGTTTCTTCTCAGTTTTTTTTTTTTAATTTTTTTTAACATTTTTATTTATTTTGGGGACAGAGAGAGACAGAGCATGAACGGGGGAGGGGCAGAGAGAGAGGGAGACACAGAATCGGAAACAGGGTCCAGGCTCCGAGCCATCAGCCCAGAGCCTGACGCGGGGCTCGAACTCACGGACCGCGAGATCGTGACCTGGCTGAAGTCGGACACTTAACCGACTGCGCCACCCAGGCGCCCCTCTTCTCAGTTTTTAAGAGTCTCTCATGGTTTGCCTCCCTCCCTCTCCAACTTTTTTTCCCCTTCCCCTCCCCCCTGGTCTTCTGTTAAGTTTCTCAGGATCCACATAAGAGTGAAAACATATGGTATCTGTCTTTCTCCGTATGACTTATTTCACTTAGCATAACACTCTCCAGTTCCATCCACCTGGCTACAAAAGGCCAGATTTCATTATTTCTCATTGCCAAATAGTATTCCATTGTATATATAAACCACAACTTCTTTATCCATTCATCAGCTGATGGACATTTAGGCTCTTTCCACAATTTGGACTTGTAGAGGTGTTATTATGCAGGGGAAGATACCAAAGTGCTCCCCGACAGGGCTTGCAGCCGATGAAGCAAATGTTTAGTGAGGCATGGATTTCAGAGCCATCGAAGGGAAAGACTCTAGGTTGTGGATTTTTTGTTTTTTTTCTCTGTTTGATGCTTTTGTAAGCTTGGGAATCTTTATGCTACTGTCGGATGCTTTCCCCCCAGGGTTCCCAGGAGTCAAATGTCAGTGTGTCCAGAGTGAGGGTCTGGGCCTCTCCTGTGTGACTTGTTCCCCATCCCTTTCTGCTTTCAAGGACTCCTGCCTCCTGATTAAATCTCTCTAGGCTCCCGCTTTCCATCATCCCTTTCCAGGATGCACCATTCTTCTCAGGGGAATACACCCAGGGTCACTACTCATAGATCTGCTAACACCCTTCACCCCAGGTAAGGGCAGATTTGGGGGAGGAGGGGCTGAGCAGATGGAGGGGGTGGGGGGACAATGCCTAAGTCTTGCAAGGCGATGACTCAAAAAATATATATTTGAAAAGAAAATACTTTTATTTAGACAAAAATGTCACTGTTGTAGAACACCTTTCTTTAGAAGTAGGTGAAAGAATAACTTTTGAATCATATGTGCACCCAAATCTAGTATTCCATGTAACAACTTACATCCTCTGAATTATTTCCCCTCAATCGAATCTATGTATACCTTCCAGTAGGTGGGTCAATGGCATTGTTGAAAGTCAACAGCAAGGCAATGTTGGGATCTTGAGGGAGCCAGTAAGATGTAGACAAGGAGGTTCCTTCAAAGAACTGGTACCTTGGGAAGAAAAGATATTGCTGTGGAAAATATATCACAGATTTTGAGGTGTTCTGTTTTGAGTCTAAGTGACTGAGGATGCCCTCTTTTGAGGAGGAGATTCTGGAGAATTATTGCACGCATAAAACTTTATCCTAAATGCTGGTGTCACAACTCAAGAATAACGTACTCTCAGAGGTCAAAAGTTTCCACAAATATTCCCAGATAGCCCTGCCAGATGGTACAGTTTTGGCTGTTGTAGACAGACTGCATGCATTTTGGGCAACGCAGACCCAGCTCGCTTTATTATACATGCTGTAACTTGTATGTATAAGGCCGTTGTTTCCCACATCTGGTAACATGTAATTACAATAACTCCACAAAGTAGCTAATGATTGGAGTGAAACTTAGTTGCCAGAGAGCACTCAAGAGGTGTGAACAGGATGGGCAAATGTCCCGCAACAGGAAGGCTCAAGTTCAGCTTAGGGTCTGAACTATGAAGTGGGATCTCTAAAGAATAATCATGAGAGGGATGTTCAGGAAAGTGAGAGGGGGTAAGACTGGAGAGGGCCTTGAGTTGCCTTCTTAAACTTTGTCTCATGGCAAAGATTCAACAAATACTTGCTAATTCATTAATCAATCCAATGAATCTACTTTGTGCCAAACATTTTTCCTAGATGCCGGGAATATGGCAGGAAGCTAGATAATAGCCCTGTTCTCATGGAGCTTATATTTTAGTAAGAGGACGGTAACAGTCGGATAGCTGAATAACTACATTAATATAAAGATCACGTTAAAAAAAAGGGGGGGGGTGCCTGGGTGGCTCAGTTGGTTGAGCGTCCGACTTCGGCTTAGGTCATGATGTCACAGCTCATGAGTTCAAGCCCCGCATCAGGCTCTGTGCTGACAGCTCAGAGCCTGGAGCCTGCTTCGGATTCTGTGTCTCCCTCTTTCTCTGCCCCTAACCCACTCGTATTCTGTCTCTGTCTCTCTCAAAAATAAATAAACATTAAAAAAAATCATGTTAAATAGTGATAGGCATTAGGGAGACAATAAAATGGTAGGCAGTAACTTGAGAGAAGAGGGATACTTTGGATAATGTGGTCAGACGGATCTTTGAGGAGGTAACATGACCAAGATGGTGCTCTGAAGGAACATCAAACATAGAATTTTTTCTGCACATAAGAGTCCACTGGGTGCCACTCGTCCTCTGTGAGGTTCTGTCCAATCAAACCCTCAATGCTAGGACTGGAGGCAACTTCCCTTGGACCTTCCTCACCGCTGCAAAGATAGCCAGTCTTACCCAGCCTAGCCCCTCATCCTGCTATAAATTTCTACTCTTATTTGTAAAACAGAGATTTCTTTTTCTACACTTGAGCCCTTACTAATGGAGCCTCTAACCTATGTTCAGAAAAAACAAAAGGAGAATGGTTATGAAAATTTTAAATTTATTTCTTATTTCCAAATCAGTAGAAGACCCATAGTTCCCAAGCGTATTAGTGTTCTCCAAGAAATAGAACCAACAGGGTAAGTGTGGATATAGAGAGATTTCTTATGAGGGACTGGCTCACACAGTTATGGATGGGAAGTTTCCATGATCTGCCGTCTACGAGCTGATTGCCCAGGAAAGCTGGTGAGGCCCAAACCTAAAGGCCCAGGAATTGGGAGCACTGATGTCTGACGTCAGAAGAAGATGGATGTTCCAGTCAGAGAAGGCAAATTCACCCTTCCTCTACTATTTTGTTCTATTCCAGTCATCAGAGGATCTGGTGATGCCTGCCCACATTGGGAAAGGTCATCTGCTTTATTCTGTTCACCAGTTCAATGGTGCTAATCTCTTAGGAGACGCCTTCACAGACACACCCACAGATGTTTCTCAGTGTTCCCTGAAAAGGAACTAGATGGAGAAGGATCTCCAAACCCTGAAGGAGCCACAGGACCAAAGAAAAAGGCCAAAAAGTCCAGCTTAACAAGAAATGGCTTATCAGGGGGACTTACAGACACGCGTGTCTCCGGCAGCTACAAGTGAGTAGATCTTGGCAACACCACCTGCCTGGTAAGATCTGCTTTCATAGCCCTAAAGGCGGGGGGGGGGGGGGGGGTGGCTCCTGGGAAACCACCTAAGAGAATTTTTCGGAACAGACATGTCTTGGGGCGCCTGGGTGGCTCAGTCAGTTGAGCATCTGGCTCCTGATCTCAGCTCAGGTCACGATCTTGCGGTTCATGGGATCAAGCCCCGCATCAGGCTCCGTGCTGAGCCTGGAGCCTGCTTGAGATTCTCTCTCTTTCTCCCTCTGCCCTCTGCTCGTGCTCTCTCTCTCTCTCTCAAATGAAAAACAAACACAATTTTTTTTTAAAGAATAGGTATGTCTCATTGTCATATCTCCAGGGCAGAACAAGGACATTACTATGTGCTCAAAATTAAGAACTGTGGCTCAAGAAAGTTTCGGGTCACAGGACGGTCCTCATGGCAGATTTGTCCCAGATGGCATCAGTCTAGCTCATACTATCTGCGCATCCCTCAGCCCAGTCAAGCTGACATGGAAAATTAATCATCACGTGGAGAACTACATCTGCCTGCGTTGAGAACTTCTCTCTGTCTACTCCTTTACTCTTGGAAATAAATATTCCTCTAGCAAAAGCCTCTGAATATTCCTTCCAACAGCCGAGACCTATTGATATGACCTGGACTCCTTTTATCACAATGGGGCATGCAAAGTGGAACAGTGCTACAGGGGCTCTGGAATGAACACTCCCAGGGATTCGCTCGCGTAGGCTAACATACTTTTGCAAACTTCTCACCAGACATGCACTCACTGGATTAGTCCTTTAATAAGATACCTCTGCTGGCTGAGAGCCTGGCTGAGAGGAAGGAGATTGTAAGGGGAAAGAAAGAAGGAGATTGTAAGATTGAAAGAAAAATCTTGTTGGAAAGCCACATGATTAATATATGGGTGCTAAGCCCCCCAAAAAGGGCAAAGTAGGGGGCACCTGGGTGGCTCAGTCAGTTAAGCATCCAACAGTGGCTCAGCTCATGACTTTAAGTTTCCTGAGTTCAAGCTTCTCACTGAAAGTGCAGAGCCTTCTTGGGATTCTCTCTCTCTCCCTCCCTCTCTCTGCTCCTCCCTCACTGGAGCTCTCCCTCTCTCTCTCTCCCCACCCCCCCCACTCAAAATAATAAACTTAACAAAAAAGAACTCGATTTTTGGGGCACCTGAGTGGCTCAGTCAGTTAAGCGTCTGTCAGACTCGTTTTGGTTCACATCATGATCTCACAGTTTGTGGGTTTGAGCCCCCCCCCCCCCCATCGGGCTCTGTGCTGATGTTTTGGAGCCTGCTTAAGATTCTCTGTCTCCCCCTCTCTCTCTCTGCCCCTTCCCTGTTTGCACAGTCTCTCGATCTCAAAATAAACAAATAAAGAAATAAAATTAAATAAATAGATAGATAGATAGATAGATAGATAGATAAATAAATAAATAAGAGGGCGAAGTAGGAGTGCTGGGGTTAAGTGGAACCTATCAATTCCTTCTCAGTAACTTTTTCGCCTTTTTCTTTTTCAAATGAATGGCCAACGGGCTCTGAAAAAAATGCCAAGTGCTTGCAGCTTCCACCAATGGCTACATTGTATCTAACTTTAATACAAGCATCAGCAAACAGTAGTAGGAATGTCCATGGCACCCTTTCCTGGTCTGCACACACCGCATGATCAGCGTGTGGTTCGTATATGGCTTCTTCCTCCGGGCGGATGTATGGGGCCCAGGGGAGAAAGAGAAGGTAGGGTGAAGCAAACTCAGACAATTCAAATTCCACCGCATGGGCACCAACATCAGGAAAAATTTCAATAGAACAAATCATCCTGGGCTGAGAAACCTTGACACAGAGCCTCTGAAATCAAGGTCTCTGGAAAATTCAGACAGGAAAAGTTCTGTATATAGCATCACTGCTCTTGGCAGAGGACTGGAAAATTGAAATCAAATGCTGCAGTCAGGCAACTTCGAAGCAATTTCAAATAAGTACAGTCATAATTCATCTTCAGTCAAACAATGTGCGATTTTAATAAGAGCAACAGGAAAAGTTCTAGAAGGAAAGAGCACTTCTAATTTCCATTGTCCTATAAACACTCCCTCTCAAGCAGTGATTCCCCCCCCCCCCACAGTTATGAAATGGGAATCTGACTATTGGAAAATGAGAAAAGGTGAACCATATTCTTCTATTCCAGTAGAGAAAAAGCATGATTATTTAACTCTTACATAATTCTGGCCAGAGGCTATGTAAGCATGCTTATTTAGGTGACTTAGCAGAATTTGTGCTTCTTAGCCTCCTACCCCAGTAACCGAAAACATCCACCTAATAGGGGAATGTTCTTGGGGGGCCCAGGTCTCTTCTTGGGTTTGAGACAGGCTTGCAGGGTGCACCGTGCAAAAATATTTGACTTCTTTGTGTTTCACAAAATGGATCGGGGGTGGTATTTCTAAAACTATTTATGCAAGCCTCAGCATTGCTATAAAGGTACATAAACTTCCTCTAAAGTGCTATGTCATCCACAGAAATTTTGTTACACAATAATAACAACCATTATTCCCCGGGCATCTACAGTGGTGAACGTGACCCAAATTTGATTTGACTAACCATTTAGTGTTCACTAAGACTTCTCCCACTCTTAAAGGTTCTACTCTATACTAGGATCACCAGTGTTTTAAGGGAACAATAAAGGTTAAAAATTAAATGGTACAGAACAGGGTTTTTTTTTTAACTTTTTATTTGGGGATAATTATAACTCACAAGAAAATATAAAAATACTACAGAGAGGTCCAGTTACAACCTGCACCCAACTCCCCCCAGCAACCCTATTGTAACATGTAACTAAAGTACATTACCCAACCAGGAGACTGACAGTGGCATTATATTATTCACTGGGTGTTATTAACCAGGTGCAGAAATAACTGGGATTAGACTAGGTTTTTGGACCTAGGTTTTGGACACAGCAAGAGAAGAGGCAACTTGAATCGTTTGCATGAAACTTACTCTTGGAGGTAACATTCTTATAGGGAATTTGAGTTTGCTGTCATTTAGAGCTGGATACTTTGGGCAAATTACTTGTCACTGAGTTTCAGTTTGTTCATCTATAATTTGGGAATCCTAATGCTATCCAAGTAAGTTGTTATGAGTGAGAGTGGGATATATTAGGAACCCCCCAAAATAATAGCTTCCTTTATTCTTTCATGAGACTTCAGCTTCCGAGAATCTTTTTGGAGTCCCAGGTGGTCTAACAATCAACCTGGTTAATGTGCTTTGTTTGTTTCTTTTTTGCTCAGGCTGGTCCTGTCTCTTAGAGCCAACATCCCCAACATCCCTGACCAAGGTATATCCTTAGGATATCCGAACTGGGAAGTTTCAACTCTAAGATGGGGCTTACTGCTTAGAAGCAGCCCCCTACCCAAGAAAGCGACTTACAAACTTCAAGACTGCCATGCTTCATGAAACCATCCTCCATGCAGCCGCCTAGCTAGTCTGGACCCTGTGCTCTCGTAGGCTGGTGACTAAGCTGGAATGGAGGGCTGAGCTGAACTGTCATTGCATTCGCTTCTCTCCTCTGGCTCTGAGGGTTAGGACCCTGGAACAACCCTAAGGCTTTGACGCTGGAAGTCAGAAGGCGGAGGGATCAGGCAGTCCTTAATTGTAGGTTTTCCTTCTGCCTCCCTGACTACCTGCCACCCTGTGCAGGTGCACAATTTGCACTAATTGTAGCATTGGTCCTGAGGGTGACAATAAAACCCATATGGGCTCCTCCACCTCCTGATTTTTATTGTGTCTCACAGTGATTTGCCTATCATAAGCCAACTGGGCAAATGCCATCCTTCATTCTCTTTTTGGTACACTGCCTGCCATGCTTTAATGCCCAATTAATAAAATCACAGAAATAACCCTCCTCTGGCCTGGTGTTCTGGAGGCAGCACTGGGCAGACAGTGAGACTGCTGTGGATTTCCTTAGAGCCTGGGTGCCACACAGCGGTCCCAGGGTCACTGCAGTGCTGGTTGGGAGATGGGGCAGTCAGGGGGCACATGTGGGGTGTGTGGAGGAAGGCATATAGACGGAAGAAGGGAAATTGGGGTGGGGGTGGAGGGGTGTAACTAGGATTAAAGGAAGCCTGAGGATTTTGTGAAGAGCTTTTAGCCTTTGGGCCAGACTATTTTTCGGGCCAGACTCTCAGCCTGGGCTCTGCCACTGACCAGCTGCGCACTTTGGACAAATTCCTTAACCCTCCTTAGCCTCTATTTTCTCATCTGTAAATGGGGATAACACTACCCCTTAGATCATGTATCCCGAAGACAAAACAAAGGTAACAAAACTACCCACGCCCTCAATACACGGAAATGTAAATTCCCTCCCGACCCTAACCTTCTAAAACTAGCCCAGCACCATTCTACCTGGAGCCCTTCGTCCGTCAACACTGCGGCACAGAGGGCCTGCTTCAGTTCATACAGGCGTCGAGATTCTGTCTCCGCTGACTTTTAACACTGGGCGTCAAGTCCACCTTGGGGAACATACGTGGACCGGGACCTGAGTAGCTGCAGGTGGCGTTATACCGAGGAAACTGAGGCAGGCCACGCCCCGAGACCCAGATGCCACCCTCGGACCGTCGGTTAACAGGTGCGAAGGCCTCAGCTTCGAAAAACAGGTGTTTTTTTTTTTCTTCTTCTTCTTCTTCTTCTTCAAAGCAGCGGGGAACGTGGGGTGCTGGGGCTGTCCCGGGGCCAAAGGTTTCGCTCGCGGCCCTCGGGGAGGCTCGAGGGCGCGCGGGCGGAGGCAGGGGGGCGTCGCGGCGCCGGCGGGAGCGGGGCTCGTGGGCGCGCGGCCCCCTCCCCGCGCGGCGCCGCGGCCGCCAGGTGGCACCACGGCGGGGCCCGGGCGCCGCCCCGCGGGCGGGGCGCGGGGCAGGGCACGAAGGGGTTAAAGAGTTGGCGGAGCCGCCGCCGCGGCTCTTCGGGGAAACCCACCGGGGCGCGCGGAGGAGGGAGCGGCCGTGGGCTGCGGAGCCCGGCGCCGCGCCGGGCGGGGGCGCGGCCAATCGGGCGGCGGGCCCGGCGCGCGCGGAGCCAGGCGACATGGAGGGAGGCGCGGCGCCCGGCCGCCCCTGACGCGCCGCTCCGTCCCGGTGGTCGGCGAGCCCGAGCCGCCCGGGGCCCCGCGGCGCGGAGATGAGCAGGTCCGCGGCGCTCCTCTTCTGCCTGCTGGGCTGCAACGTCTGGAAGGCGGGGACGAAGACGCTGCGGGAGCCCGGCGCCGGAGCCCAAGGTCGGTGCGCGGCGGCGGGGCCCGGGAGGCGCGGGGGCCGGCGGCCGGTGGGCTTTTGTGTCGGCCGCGGGCCTGCCGCAGCGGCGGCGGCGGGCGGGGAGGCTCTCGGGCCGCATTGTGTCGGCGGCCGCCGGAGCCCCGGCCGCAGCTTCGGCCGCCGGGCCTGCGGCGCCGCCGCCCCCCCCCCCCCCCCCCAGCTCCCGAGGGGGCGGTGCCGCCCGGGGCCGCCGAGGCGCCCCCGGCAGAGGCTCCTTGCGGGGTCCGCGGCCGAGGCCGGAGGCGGTGCGGGCGGCACCAGCTGTTGCTGCTTCGGGGGGCTCGTCTGCATGCCTCCGAGGGTCCTTCCCTTTATGCCGTGGCGCGGACACGAGGCTCCATCCTCCCCTTCGCCCCGGCCAGAGCGGCCGCCCCGGGGTCGCTGCCGCCCGCTCTCCCCCCTTCCCGGCCCCCCTCTGCCCTCTCGGGGCTCGGGTCCTGGAAGCCGGAACGCGAAGGCTGACCTCCGCCCTTTTGTTGTGGCGTGTTGGGGGGGGGGGGGGGGGTGGCCGCTGCCTCTCGGGTGCCCCCGGCGCCCTGGGACCCGAGGTCCGCGGCCGCTGACCAGCCTGCCACAGTTTGGGAAAGTTTGGGGGTCTCCTTTCCCTCCCCGTCCGACGTCTTTTCCAGGCCTTAAGGGATTTACTCAGCGGCCCAAGAATCATCCCCAAAAGGGGAGACAGAACTGGGAGGCCTTAATCATTAAAGGGAAAAAAAAAAATCATTTCTAGGTCTGTATGTCGCCAGCTCGTGCCTTTTGTCTCATCTTTGGCCTCTGCAAATCTGCTTTCCAGACCTGGGAGTAATGTGGCCGCCTCTGAGAATGGCCACAAGCCTGTCTTTTGTTTTTAAAATAAGACTTTATTTGGAGGGGATCCCGAAGCTTCCTTTGCACGCGTGTGAGGGGACAAAATTGAGTGCTTCTCTGCTGCCTGCCTTTTCACAAGGGTGAGTGAGGCCGCCGCAAATGAGCATCAGCACCCACACCGAATCCAGTGCCCGGCCTCCCCCCGCCCCCGGGCCTCTCTGGGCTGCGGAGAGGGTTTCCCTGCAGCAGTGTAGACCCCCACCCCACCCCCACCCTCCGCCCACCGACTCCATGCCCCTGTCGTCTCCTGGCAGAAAGGTGCGTGTCCTGTAAGGTCTGCCCAGTGGATGCAGTGAACGAGGAGCGCCTCATCCCCGCGCACACCGTCCTCTAGCACAGACCGTGCCTTCCTCCCTCTTCCTCATGCTAATAACCTCCTTCCCTTGTAACAAATACTCAGAGCTTGGATTGCCTGGGAGCAGAGAGCCGTGGGTGGGCTTCCCCCCGAGATGTTATGACAGGCAAGGAAGGTTCTACCGTAGTGGTCTGGGTTTAGTTGGTTACCTTCATGTTGTACCAAAGGTTTTCGCATTGGGCTCTTGCTGTATCATTTGCTGGCATCTCTTTCCTGCTTTGCTTTTTTCTGTAGCTATGATATAATAGAACCGTTATGAACTGTGTGTAAATTTAGTAATGTATATTGTGGAAAGGGGGACATTGACAAGGTACAAAAAGACCCATATGTCTCTTCAGTAGGAAATGAATGTTTAGAACATTAGATCATCGGTGTAGAATTGTAGTCTCTTTCATTAATATTCTACTGCTTCTTTGAATCAGCTATTTTAATGAATATGATATTTGTGTTTCAACGAGGCCATTAATTCCAAAGAATGGGTTGAGTGTTTTTGCATTTGAAATAGGAATATATGGAAATATTAAGTTCATGTGCTTATAAAATAGGGGAAGACAGGGCCTCGGTTGAAAAAAAAAAAAAAAGTCATGAACAAAACCTACTGCTGCAATTGGGTGAGGACCACACTAGACAGAGATTGGGTAACCAAACTCCCAGAAATGGAATATTCTATGAAGTGGGTGAAGAATGATCAACCAATGAGGATATTGATACCATGGTTTGAAGTGTGTTAGTCTATGGGATGGTTTGAATGGAGAATTAAGTGCCTTGGAATGCCCCCCATCCCCCTGCCCCCCTGCACCACAATTAGTGCCATTAAGTAGAATGGCTTTTTAAAGTGTTGAGCCCAGGAGCTCTACCAGAAGTCAGGGCCTCATTATCACCTAGGTTTTGAGCTAGGACAGTTTTTTACGAGAGTGGATGGTTGCTCCTTTGACATTGGAAAGTAACCTTACCCCCACTGATTTCTTTGAACCCAGTCTTGTCACTCAGCTTGTAACATAGTTATTATTTTTTTTTTAACATTTATTGTTGAGGAAGAGAGAGGACGAATGAGGGGGTAGGCAGAGAAAGAGGGAGACACAGAATCTGAAGCAGGCTCCAGGCTCTGAGCTGTCAGCACAGAGCCTGACGCAGGGCTCAAACTGAGGAACAGTGAGATCAAACTCACGAACCCCAAGATCACAACCTGAGCCGAAGTTGGACTGCCAACGGACTGAGCCACTCAGGCGCCCCTGTAACATAGTTTTTAAATTCAGCTCTTCTCTCTCTCCTGGATCTCATGCACAGTGAAGAAAATTGCTACATCTGATTTCACTGTGCAGTCCCACTACAGGTTGTAGATTGTTTTGAATTTAGTTGGTGCTCAGGTAGCGCTGAATGAGCGAAGGATTGAAGACAGTTAATAGCATACACTATAGCACACTGTGGTGAAGTTTTAGAGGAAATCTTCAGTGTTTACCTTCTCAGAAACCTAATTTGTAAGAGTTTTGCTTTTATTATACAAATGGTTACTTGAATCATACTTTGAACGTGCATTGCACACATACCTTCTGCACCAACAGGGTTGAGAAATGACTTAGGAAAAACTCCTCAGAGAACTGGAACACACAAATGTGTATGGTTTACAGTGGTGTTACAGTTACATTCCTGGGACTAAGTGACACCTTCTGTATTAAATGAGTGTTGCTTCATCTAAGGCAATTAACATCTACAAAATTCCTTGGCATTGCTTTGCTCAAGATATTCAAATAAATTGTATTCAAGATAATTGAATAAATCGTACTCAAGATAAAATTTAAGATTTGGCTCCAGATTCTTTCTACTGCAGCTACTTTGACCCAGCAAAGGGCTTTCATAGACAGCGGTTGTCAGTGTGAAGTTTTGCTTTGCGAATCATGAATTTGAACTAGCTCTAGAATATGATTGCGTGTTTTCATTGTTCTCATCGAAGTTTCTCTAAAGTGTTTATAGTGTCTATTTTTTTTTTCTGGGAATTTTACAGAAACTGTTATTCAATAGTACTGACTAATTTCTACTTTCTTAACCTCTTAGACAGCTGTGTATTGAGGCTGGCTTAATAGAGGGGGCTCTCCTTGGAGCGCAGCAAGCTGTGCAGATGTACTCCATAGAGATATTTTTGAAGCACAGCACTGTTTTTACGTGCCAAAAGAAAGGTCAGAGCTAGGTTAAGGACTTCATGCTCGGACTTATATTGTATGATCTTTATTTTGCTGCTCATTATCTAATAGTGATGTATTTTGCAATGATGTGCTGACTTTATGTTCATCTCAGAAAAGCTACAATCTGTCATAACATTGGAGGTGAATGGTTGGCTGTCTTTCTTCTCTCCGAGAGGCCTGTTCTTTGCCAAATTCAAATTTCGGTTATTAGAACACCGTGATCAGTTGAAAACCCACGGAGCGATGGAAAATATCAGGAGGATCGTCCAACAGGCATGACTTATGCTGATGGTATAATGAGAACATAACATCTAAATAAAACTCCTGGGCTCACGTCCTGGGAAAGTGTAGAGCTTGGATTTGCAGAGGCCACTGGACTTTGTTGTACACCAGGTGTGGGAACTCTGTTGGAAAAACAACAGCAGCATCTAGGTAATTTCTGGCAGAGGCTTTGAGATGACTTTATGGGTTTATATTTGTGTCCTATTTGTACTTTCCCTGTAACACTTTGTAACATACGGCTTTCATGCTTAACATTCCGACCAAAAAAGGGGGGAAATTAGGTAGATTTCTCAAGTAGTAGGTTGCAAATGAAAGTACTTTCTAAGCTTCAGTCAGTTCTTTGTTCTAAAGGCATTTCTAATATCTCTGTAAGTCAGACCGTACATTTGTATTCTTGTTGGGGAATACTAATTTAGTTATTTTAGTAAATACTCCACACGAAAAAGGCACACGCAAATAAGTCAGACCACAGACGTGTATATTACTGAAGGAAACATTGTATACAAAATTTTCAGAAATCTAGATGGAAAAATTTGTCCTGTGATGGCACCCACCTCCCGTACTTTGTGTGAAACATGCCTAATGGAAATCATCACATATTTCAATAATACTCTTATAGTTTGATCAAGTTACAAAGAAGTAATTGGAAACAAGTCATTTTCATTTGATTTTACTGAATATAACTTAAGGATTTTTAAAGACCTCAGTACTGGCTAAATGCTCAGTTCCACCAAACATGGAACTGAAATGTATTTTAAGTGTATTTTTCTAAGTTTAGTTTTCTTAGTAATCTCTACACCCAGTGTGGGCTTGAACCTGCAACCCCAAGATCAAGAGTCATATGATCCTCCGACTGAGCCAGCCAGGTGCCCCTAAATGTATTTTTTTTAATTAAGCTTCAGCACTCTAAATAGACCAGTTAATTGTATGAAATAATAGTGTTTTTTTCTTCTTTTTAAAACAATTTTTTGAGTTTATTTATTTTGAGAGAGAGTGACAGAGAGGAGGGCAGGGACAGAGAGGGAGAGAGAGAGAGAATTCCAAGCAGGCTCTGCACTGTTAGCACAGAGCCCAGTGTGGGGCTCAAACTCACAAACTGTGAGATCATGACCTGAGCCAACACCAAGAGTCAGATGCTTAACCGACTGAGCCACCCAGATGCTCCTGAAATAATTTTTTAAACAATTGTACAGTGTGACCCCAACGTGTGTCCTACTTTAAGTAAACATTGTTTTTGTAAAATGCAGCTTGTAAATAGGCAAAACGTGAGGCAATTAACCACTCTAGAAAGGCTTCATAATAAGCTCCCTAAACACATAACAGTTCAGTCAGCATGTTTAAGGTGATTCCACCTTCCTCTGATCAAGCTCTTTGGAATGACCTCGCCATTTTCCAGTCCATCTGCAAACATTTGCTCTTTTTTTTTTCTTTCACTTACCCCTTACAGAATTTAATCCACATGGATTCCAGTAATTAAATCCTTTTATGTGGATGACTCCAATTTTTCTCCCTCTGGCTTTGACATAATGTCTTGGCTCTTTTTCTTCTTATCCGACAAGCTACTGGACGTCCCCCCTTCAGGACACTGAGTCTGCCTCCAACTCCTCATCTTTCAGCCTCCCCCAGCCCAGCACAGCCTAAATTCTCTGTTAAGTAGGCTTAAAATCTGGGCGTCTCCTTAGACCGTTTGTCTACCTTGTAGTCTATACAGTCAGTAGTCTTACGGATGCTTTTATGTGGCACGTTTATAGAGATGTCTTTAGATCAAGATAGACGCAATTGTGTAGTACAGAAGGAACCTTGAGGTCAAGTTTATCCTCCTTGTTCTGGAGATGAGGAAACTCAGGCCGAGAAAACTAAGGTGATCTGCGGTCACAGTGCTTTCTTCCCACTCACATCCTGTGGAAGGTAGAATAATGGCCCTAGAGATGTCGATGTCCGGATCCCTGGACCTTTGAATGTATAACCTGTAACCGCTGAAAGAGGGAGTTTGCAGAGCTAATTAAGTCAAGGGTCTTCAGATGGGAAGATTAACCTGGCTTATCCAGATAGGCCAATGTAATCCAAGGATTCTTAACCGGAGTGAGGTGGGGAGATCAGAGGGAGAGGAGATGTGACCAGGGGAACAGAGAGACAGTGGAGATGCTTCACTGCTGGCTGTGAGGATGAAGGAAGGGCCGTGTGCCAAGGAATGCAGGCAGCCTTTGGAAGCTGGAAAAGACAAGGAAATGGATTCTCCCCCAGAGCCTCCGGAAGGAATGCTGTCTCACTGACATCTTCACCGTAGCCCAGTTGATACTGACTTGGGGCTTCTGTCCTGCAGAACTGTAAGCAGTAAAATTATGTTGTTTTGAGCCCCTGAGTGGTGGTACTTTGTTAATGGCAGCAATAGGAAACTGATACAGATACCGACCCCCAAGAACTGTGAAGAGAGCCTGGCACCCATACAGCCAGCATAAGGGCACCGTAGTAATGGGCCATTTGGGGGGACCGCAGCTACTGAAGGTAACATTTGGAGGAGCACGTGGAGTTTTTTCATCTTCTTAACAAAAGTCTGCCAAACTGGAGCCATGGTGAGGATCCTTGGGGAGTACCTCACGGACCTCCCCCGCCCCACTATCACCAATCAACTTTTTTTCCCAGATGCACTCCGTGGGCTGTGACTTTTATTTGTAAGCAAAGTGCATGAAATCCTCTGCGTTCCTTCTAGAGTGGGTTTTATTCATATCTGCAGGGAGAATACAGAACCGCCCCCCCAAGCCCCCTGCCAAAAGCTAGTTTTAGAAGTCTTGCTTGCTTCTAAACTTGGCTCTAATTTTTGTTGAAACCTGTCTCTTGGTTACTAAATGGGGTAAAAGGCCGCTGTGATCGAAGGGCGCCACCAGTGCCTTTGTATAATGAAAGGATAGGGGACCACTCCCCCTGGAATGGCCTCCTGCGTGTTGCGTGTTGTCTCGGGCTGGGTGCCCCGCCTCTGATACCTGTGCCTCTCGTCGGCGAATGGGCCCGACAGTGTGGAACACCTGGGCATTGCACCTGTTGGGCAGCACAGGAGGAGCAAAACTGCTTGCTCTGCGGTTTCTAGCTCACCGGGAGCAACGTTCAGTCCAGTGTAGCCTAGAGAGGGGAACTATATGACAGCTGGACAGGTCCCAGGGGAGCAGCTGATGGGACCTCTGGTACAGAGGCTGAAGGGTCCCCGTTGGAGGCTTCTCCCAGGGAACTGAACTCAAGAACAGAGAGGAGCTTGGCTCTTGTCGAGTTCAGGGCCTTGGTCTAAAGGTAAATAAGGAACGGAGAAAGGGAGAGAACCACTCAGTCATTTTAAGACCTCGCCTCACGTGAAGGCGTCACACTTCCCTTTCCGTTGTGTCTCATAAACGCTCCCTCACTCGCTCCTCACTTTCACGGTCGTGTATCCTCACCCTCATAAGGCACCTGTTGAAAGCATCCTGTCTTCTCTCTCTCTCTCCGTGTTGTAGTCTCTTCTTTCAACCCAGGCTCTCTCCACGTGTCCCTCTTCAAACACCATTGTATTCGTGTTTCTCTCCTGCAGAAAAACATTTAATCCTTTCCTGTTGCCCAGCATGTAAAGTCTAAATTACTAAGTCTGGCCTTGACGACTCTGCTGCCTTTCCTCATGCACCTGCTCCAACCTTTGCGCCCCCTGCTTCACCAGCTTAAATCCCCTTCTCCAGCTTGAACATTCTGCTCATCACCCCTGGATGACCACTGTGCGTCCTCACTTCCCTTCACCTCCTGCTCCACTCTATGCTCTTACAACCCTCCATACGGAGCATGCGCCCTGTGAAGACTTATGTAAGTATGCAAAATACCTACTAGACAGAAGAGGGTGGGGGGGGACAGCATATTTTTGGGTAAGCTTGATTATTTAGAAATCCTCGGCCTCTGATATTTTACAGTCCAGCTGGAAGACAAATGGAAAAATAAATTAAGAAGGACATCACCAAGGGACTTTTTTTTTATGTAATTAGGCAAGAGTCTCTTGAGTAAAGGTGAAAGCTAGTAACAGTTGTCTGACTAAACGTCCAGCTATAAGCTGTGATGTATATTTCTAGATGTTTCAAGGATTTATCCACAATGGAACACAGGAGGTTTTATTTTAGACAGTATAAGCGTGTGGACATCTCTCCGTGCTCTTAATGGTTATAAATTAGGTTAAGAGATGTCCTACTGGGAATCAAATATTTACGCAGTGACAGCATTGATTGGAAATGTTGGTACTCTTGTCAGATGAAGCTCTGAAATAATAGTTACAGGACAATTAGGTTAAAACTCATATTTACTTAAGTGGAGAGATAAGGTGGTCAAATATAGATCTGATATGTTCATCCACTATTTCGAATCCTTAATTTTATGTAACATTTAAACACATACTCAGATATGAAAACTGACAAGATCTTTTGGATTTGGGGGGAGTAGCAGGCAGAACAGGAAAAGCTGGCTTTTAGAAGAAGACACCTTTGAAGTAAGCACTGAGTTTATAAAAGGTGGGTTTTTCCTTTCGTTTTGTTTTGTTTTGTCTTAAGCTATACCGCACAGGGACAGAGAAATGTGAGCTTGAGGAGGAAAGTTAATTATTTCCAAATCAGACAAGCTTTTCATTTGCTTAGACTGACTTTTTTGAGCACAGGATTTGAATGGAAAACTTCCTGAATTTGTACTGAAGGAAAGGTTTCTAATGTAATTTTTAAAACATTTTTTTAATGTTTATTTTTGAGAGAGAGAGAGAGGCAGAGAGTGAGCAGCGGAGGGGCAGAGAGAGAGGGAGACACAGAATCGGAAGCAGGCTCCAGGCTCTGAGCCATCAGCACAGAGCCCGACGCGGGGCTCGAACTCACGGACCGCGAGATCGTGACCTGAGCCGAAGTCGGACACTCAACCGACAGAGCCACCTGGGCGCCCCTCTAATGTGGTTTTTAGTGTAATTTTGACAGAGCCGAACTCAGTCCCTAAGGTGAGCCACGCTATCCAAGCCGTCACTGGGAGCTCTGCCTCAGTGGATGAGGTGCCCGCTCCCCCTCTTCGCCCCTGTAGTGCCCGAGTGGGGTTGTGCTCTGCGTCCTTTGCACCACGGTCCACTGTGGAGGCTCCGGGGAGGAATTTGCTTGCACACGAATTCAGGTGGTAGTCAGAATGCAGCCCCTTGCGGGTGGATACCAGGCGAGGCTCCTCTTTCCTTGCCCCCTGAGGCTGCCTGCAGTCCTTGTCCCCTTGCCCCTTCCGTTGCTCAGCCGCAGCGACAGCACCTGGGCAGCTTTTCACACCTCAGATCTCTCTCCGATTTCTCCTGCTGCTGCATCTCTTGGACCACAGCCAGATTGACCTCTCTGCCTTTGAAAGGGGCCCATGCGATTAGTTGAGCCCACTGGATAATCCGGGAAAGTCCATAACCTTAATCGCCCCTGTAGTCTCTTTTGCCACTTGACCTAACATATCCGCAGGTTCCAGGGGTGAGGGTACAGATGCCTTTTGGGGGCTCCTGCCTGGTGTAGCCAGAATGTAGACGAGGGGTCACCGGGCAGAGGGGATGGGGAGGCAGATTTCCCTGCCATCGAGGTCAGTGAGCGTGGGAGGGAGGACAGTGGAGCGCCTTCCCTTGGCGAGTCCCGAGGATAGCTCTGGACGAGTGTCTCTTCTGTCCTTTCCTACGCCAGGACCTTACAACTCTGACATGGACTCGTACACAAGGAAGTCCTAAGACAGCTTGTGGGATCCCAAATGCCATGTTTAAAGTCGTCCTGAGTTTTCCTATTTTGTCTCTGAGAACTTGAAAGTGAAGTTTGTTTCAATAACTGTGATTTACTGAGTTCACTGAATGGTAAATATTTATGGGATCTCTTATATTTAATGTTAAATCTGTGAAATAGTGGCAGACACTCTCTGCTTCCTTCACAGAAACGTGAAGAATAATAATGGCAATTAGCTAACGTGCACTGGGTGCTTACCACCTGCCAGACATGATGCTAAGTACCTGGATGGATTATCTTCTTTAATCTTCATATCGTTCCCGTGAGACGTAAATATACAGTAACTGGCAGAGGCCACTGTGTGACCGTAGGCAGCCTGCCCCCTGCCCTCAGACTGTGCTATCATAAGATTTGGAGGATTAAATTATAATTTCTCATAATTTTGATCCTGTGGCATTTTACCAGCATAAATAAGGGACTCTTAATAGGCCTGGTCGTTTTTATGCGGAAAAGACAAATCACCTCCCTTGTGTGGTCCCTGTTAGCCTTTGAACCATGGAAAGCAACCTCGAATGGTCATTTTCTGAGCGGCTCCTAAGAGCCGAGCTCTGTGCTTCGTGTTGTGTGGGGTCCAGATGTGTAGAAGCGATAGGAAACTCCCACGAGTACCTCTCCTGAGCTCTTGAGGGAGGTCCAGTCGAGTAGGGTGGGATTTGGGGTAACACCCAGCTGGGCTTGGGGGAATCTCCTGGCTTGTGTTCAGAGCCCATTAGTTTTTGGCAAGACTGTTTATATAACAAGAGAAACTTGTTAGGACCCAACAATTGGAGAGTTGGAGGTAGGGAAGGATGTGGTTGTTTGTAAAATAGTCCTGCAGGTTTGTTTGGATCCGTAACGTATGATGGGATGCCCTTGCTCTCCTTATGGCACCACGTGAGGGCTTTACTCACTCTGAAGTAAGTGTGAAATACCGGTGTTTATTTGGTGTTTGAATTTACTTGCAGAATTTTAATCCTTTTCACTCTTTGAAAAGACTTTATTCATTCGTCTTGGCTTATACAATGATCCTGAAAATAAGGTTTTAAATGATGCTAATTATGGCACTGTAATTGATTTTTTTTCCAACTTATTTCATGAGCATATTTGGCCATACAAAAAAAAAATGGAAAGAATTTTACAGTGAATACCCATACTCACCACTTAGATTCTACAGTTACCATTTTACTATTCTTGTTTTATTACCTGTCAGTTCATCTTCCTATCCATTCATCTGTCTTATTTTTTGATGCATTTTCTTTCTTTTTAAAAAAAATTTTTTTTAATGTTTATTTTTGAGAGAGACACAGTTTGAGCGGGAAGGGGCAGAGAGAGAGGGAGACACAGAATCCAAAGCAGGCTCCAGGCTCCAAGCTATCTGCATAGAGCCCAGGGCTGGGCTTGAACTCAGGAATGGTGAGCTCATGACCTGAGCCGAAGTCAGACATTTAACCAACGGAGCCACCCGGGAGCCCCTTTACTGATGTATTTTAAAGTACGTGTCAAATATACGCACTTTCCTCCAAGTACAACGGCAGGCATATCATTAATTAGGATTCAGTATTCCATTTTTTCCCAGAGGAAAATTTACATACAAGGAAATACACCAGTCTTAAGTGATGACATGTGTATATCTGTGCGAACCCAAGTCCCATCTTGATACAGAATATTACCATCATTCCAGAAAGTTCCCCCAGTACCCCCTCCAGTAAATCCCTGCCTCTGCTGCTTGGGGGCAAGCACCTTTCAGATTTTTTCCACCATAGGTTACTTTTTTGCCTGTTGTAGAACTTTCACATGAATGGAATCATACATTCCATACTCTGGCTTCATTATTTGCCATGAATAGTATTCCATTGGGTGAATATCTTACAGTTTATCCATTCTCCTCTGGATAGACACACAAGTCCTTTCTGGCTTTTGGTTGTTATATCGTTGCTGTGAACATTTTTATACATTTGTTCGTTCTTTGGGCATGTTTTCATTGTTCTTGGGAAGAAACCAACATTTCTGGGTTATAGGTAGGTGAATGTTTAGTTTCTCAAGAAACTGCGAGATGTTTTTCCATCATAGTTTTCTATACTCCCACCAAAAATGTGTGAGAATTACTGTTGCACCACATTCTCACCATCATTTGGTGGTGTTGGTTTCTTTAGTTTTAGCCATTTTGGTGGGCTAAAATATACATTAGGTGGCTAGATCGATACATTAACAATGCAGTGCATACATTTCATTTTCCAGCTACAGTTTTCCAGGCTTTAGTTTTTGAGGAGTGTTAGAGTACTTTTAGAAATCAGAACTGTTTCGCCATTATGTTTATTTTTATTCTCAACAATGTTTTATTTATGTAGGCTTTAATTTTTCTTTGATAATTAAAGTCTATCACATGACCACTTTACCTCCTCACTGAATATCCCATCTGATCGGGTAGAACCATGTTATCGCATACCTACCAAGTAAGCCGTGGTACATGCCTGTGCATCTGTGTACGTGAGGATGTGTATGTGTGTGTGTGTGTGTCAGGATAGAGAAGGAATGAGAGAGAAAAAGAAAAGTAACCCTTCCAGAGTCTAACATTTACATACTGCTCAGGTTAGATAGGTTAATATAGGACTAGAGATTATACAGGACTGTTTCGATACTTATTCTCTTTAAAGGAAACCAAATGTATATGCCATTTATGTGTAAGAATCCGTACACTCAAAGAAGTGCCAGGATCTCTTCATGACCAGGCAGCTTCTAGGAGGTTTCTTGGGATACTTTGTTAATAACCCTTTTAAGTCAGTAGTGTATTGAGTCAGCTCCTCAACATTAGAATACTTTGAATATTCTAATAGCCTCTTTTAATCAGTTAAGATAGTACAGTTCCAAATGTATTCATTCACAAAAGCCAGAAAAACTTTGAATCAGAGTTGAACATACCAAGAGAGCTATGGGAGAAAATGAAATTCCTTGAGATTGAAGAAGCTCCCCTAATGACTGGGTATATCCTTTGGAAATTTAGACAAGATAGCATCGTTTCCTTCTATCCTTTGCTTATGCCATTAACCTATACAAATATACATTTGACACTTCAAGGGAATGTGCATGTCTACCTGCAGATTTTGTGGGGCTGGGCTATTCCAGAGATCCATGTCTGGGATTAGGGAAAAAGTGGGTGTTTGAGTCAGGTCCTCTATTTTTCATTTGTTTCTTCCCTCATGTGGCCTCTTCTAACTTTTAGTCTGTTTCTGAGCCGCCTGCCTTTTAGAAACTATATCCGTGCAAAGAACAGTGAGACCTGTGTCCGGTTTCCCCGCTGTATATACTGTTGCCTTGTTAGTAAAGCTTCTCTCCTCAAGCCCTTTGTCTGGTTTCTGTGAACTTCTGCACAGACAGATAGAATTAGTGGCATAAATAGCCCCTCTGTTTAAATTAAAATAGAGATTTCATAAAAAGAGAAATTTTTTCCAAACTTAGAACGTTTTCTTGTTTCCGTACTCATGAGATACATTTGTTTCCCCTGATTCCTGAGTATGGAATCTCAGAGCCCTGCGTTTATTCAGTGTTTACTGTGATAGAAAGTTGTTCTCTGGGAGCTGCTGGCCCCTTCTATTATGTTTTTGATATTAAGGAAGTCTGTGGTTATTCCAAGTTAGGAAAGCACAATAGCATTAGATAAATGCAAGTCCATTATTGCAAATATCGCAGTACGAAAAGGCAGTATCTGCTCAAGGATGACCTAAAAGAAGTTACTTGTGTTTGATGTCACTCGATTAAAATATTCCCATCTAATGGGAGGTTGGAGGTAAGTGGCTTTTAGATGTCTCTTTTAGAACAAGGTTTTTCAATTTTTGCTTGGGTGATTGATCTCTTTCTTTGTTACCTACCATCTGCTGTCCATGTTTTTGAATGTGCGATAAAGCATATGGGAAAGGAATAGAAAAGTTAATGCATTCAACTGGTGAGGGTGGAGGACAGTATCTGCAGTCTGGTCAAGTTTACAGCCCATCTGCGAGCACAGGGAGCCCTTTTAAAACGTAGCTTTGCTCTCCAGGCTGTCTATGCAGAGCCCCCTCGGTCCACCGCTTGTCCAAATGTCACCAGTACGGCTGTGGCGAAATTAGGTCTCTCCTTCCAAAACTATTTCACTTGGCACATGGGGCATATACTCAGTGCACAGTTTCGTGGGTGCGTTTTTTCCTTTACTGTAAACTTAAAGACTGCCTAGTAAAATTAACCTTAGAAAGTGATCCTTTAATTCAGCTTGCTCACCTCTTGGCAGCACAAACCGTTAAAATGACTTTTAACGCCACTTTGTGTTTTGATTCTTGTGCCGCAACGTAGATTTTGAGTTAGAGGTAACATTGATAGAAGTCTCCCATTGTGTTCTTTCCCCACTACTGTTTGAAACAGGTTTGTTTTGTTTTTTTTTTACCATCTTGAACCTCATTTGCCTTTTCAAATTTAAAAATAAAATCATTGCCTATAAAGATTTCAGTGTCTTAATGGAAACCTATTAGATGTTGCATTAAATATTAAACTGAGACATTCTAAATCAGTACACATAAAAGTAATACATAAATGGTAAGTAAACAAGAGAAAGGAGTTAATGGCTTTCAGACTAGGATATTTTTTTATGTGCACTAATTAGATAACATGTTAATTAAGGTGGAACTATTCCCTGCTTATATCTTCCCATTTGTTTGTTTTGTTTTTAATGTTTATTTGTTTTTGAGACAAAGAGCATGAGCAGGGGAGGGGCAGAGAGAGGGAGACACAGAATCCGAAGCAGGCTCCAGGCTCTGAACTGTCAGCACAGAGCCTGACGGGGGGCTCGAACCCATGAACTGTGAGATCATGACCTGAGCCGAAGTCAGATGCTTAACCAACTGAGCCACCTAGGCGCCCCCATATCTACCCATTTCTAAATTCAGAATCCTTAAGGAGACATTTACATTAGAGAAAGGCCTGGCAAGTTAGATACTTCTTAAACTTCTTTTCCTCTTAGCTGCTTCATGGCAGATGAACCACTCTTTATCCATCCACCCATCCACCCATCCACCCATCCATGTACCCAGCAAAGAGTCTCTGCTGTCCTTACCTTTCACCACCGGAAGGTTGATAATACTAATTTCTTAAATGGCAGATTTTCAAGTGCTTTCAGGTCCGTTATCTTTTTACTCCTCATAATCCTGAGAGGTATCAGGAAAGAGATTATTCCTTTCTGTGCATGTGGGTGGGGGAGCGTGGCTTGAAGTCATGCACTGGTACAGCATGGAGATGATAATCCCACATACATGCTCCTCCTCTGTTCTCTTAGAGTGTCTCTCTAGGTTGCTTTAGACACTCACACTCACTGTTTCAGTCATGATTTCTGCTCAGGGATTCTCCAGTCTGAGCCACCCAGTTTCTGGGCAGCCGTCATGCTCCCTACCAAGTAGAGCTCACATATTTAATAATGAAAGTGGGCATTATCAGTCACTTCTTATGGTTCCATGCTCTGGGGATCCAAAGATAATTAAGCCCCCACTTTTCAGGAACTCGAGCTCCTATGGGAGAAGCAGATAAACAAACCACTATAGGGAGGAGCAAAGCATAGAGGGATGCGGAGGAGGAAATAACTAACTGGGTAGTCAGGAAGGCTTCCCAGGAAAGTGGCTTGTGAGGTGGGGTTTGAAGGCTAGGAACCACACAGAGAAGGGGAGGAAGGCACTCCCAGGGCCATGCCACCATCCATATGAATTGTAGCTTTTTTGTAGTTTATAAAGCATTTGAAAGAGACTTTTCTTTTTTTTCTTTTTCTTTTTTTTTTTTTTGGCAAAATGACAGTGGAGTTGCTGAGCTGCTGGTAAATTCTTGTCTCCTGCTTCCTGCAGGGGCATAATGAGTAGTGGGTATTCTTCTAGGTCTGTGAGCCGGGCGGCTTGTCTCATCTATCTTCCTCACCTGAATTATTACACATCCCCTTTTCTCGTTGATTCTGCACGGTTGGTCAGTCTTCAGCCAGATATCCCAACATCAAAGGGACTGGTTTTCTCAGTATCACTCGTCTCAACTCTAGACCCTGCTAATCTCATGGAATTTATTGAGGACACAGTTAGTCGCCTTTGTTACTGAGCTCCTTTACTGTCTTTTTTTAAGTTTGTTTATTTTTGAAAGAGAGAGAGAGAGCACAAGCAGGGGAGGGGCAGAGAAAGAGGGAGAGAGAGGGTCCCAAGCAGGCTCCGTGCTGTCAGCATGGAGCCCGACATGGGGCTCAAACCCAAAAACCATGAGATCATGACCTGAGCCAAAGTCAGATGCTCAACAGACCGAGCCACCCAAGTGCTCCTACTTTCTTTTTTTTTTTCTTTAAGTTTATTCATTTATTTTTCAGAGTGGGGCGGGCGCAGAGAGAGAGAATTCCAAGCAGGCTCTGTGCTGTCACCGTGGATCTTGATCTCACGAACTGTGAGATCATAAGTTGAGCTGAAATCAAGAGTTGGACACTTACCTGACTAAGCCACCCAGGTGCCCCTACTTTCTTTTCTTCACTCTTGTTCTGCTCTTCCAGTGGAGTTAAGGGAAAGTGCCCCACCACAGCAGCCAAAAGGATATGGAAAGTTCAAACTCTTTAATGGCAACTTTAGCAGCGGAAGAGACTTTGAAAATTGTTGAACATCACCGCTTACACCCAGATTTTAGTTAGTTTACATGGGGTTATTGAACATTGCACTGCGTCTCTTTTCAGGTACTAAAAATGTTTGAGATAAGGAAGCTGATGCTGATTCTTGTTGGGATGGGGTGCGAGGGACCTAGTGCCCAGAGAAGGCTCCTCCAGCAGTCCTCATGGAAGCCATGGTAGAGGCGTCTCCATGTGGGGAGTGGCTTCTTGAATGGCTTCAGGA
Source organism: Acinonyx jubatus (assembly GCF_027475565.1). NCBI lineage: Eukaryota > Metazoa > Chordata > Mammalia > Carnivora > Felidae > Acinonyx > Acinonyx jubatus. The sequence continues at coordinate 13,920,334 of NC_069387.1, read as the reverse complement.
ATGGCTGGAAGGTTCATTGGATTCTCTTTGCTTTTGCAGGAATTGAAAGGGAAGGGGCAGAGTGTGGTAGGGAGAACGTACAGTTTAAGTGCTATTCGCTCTCTCATTCATGGATATTTATTAATCCTGTCCTGTTACTTGTCAGACAGTATAAAATAGACTCACGATCCCCACTGCTCCAGTTTACAATTTCGTGGATGCAGTTAACTCTTCAGTGAGTGGGACTGCTGTTTCAGATGGAAACGCATACCTAGGCCTGTTGTAGAACACTGTCTTTAGTGTGAGCTGTGTGCATATGGCCTTGTTCTGTGCTGTGTACCGCACCGGCCCCGGCTCCTTCTGTTTCTAATTACATGTCATTTTTCTAGGTAGTGCTCTAAGTGACTTCCTAGCTTGCTGTGAAACCCAACAGGTTTGCTAATAAGCCCATTGCAATTGTCACACACACACACACACACACACACACACACACAAAGAGAGGGAAAGAGGAAAGAGAAAACAAAAAAATTATATAATCCTATCTAAAATTGAACTTGGGAAATATTTTCCATTTCCTCCTAGCCTATTACTGTACATAATTTAAAATTGACACTGTTTTCGGTGCTAGCATGAAGCCAAATTACTTTGAAGAATTAAGGCTAATGGATAAAGAAAAGGCAGACAGCTTTATGGCTCAGAGCAAAGGTGAAATAAAATTGAAAGTTATAAAGTGAAACGCAATATAATGAAAGTAGTACTTGATAACTTTCTGAGGCTACTTGCCCGGGCTCCGTGGAACCTTTGGGATGGGGAGCCAAAACAGAAAGCCAGTTCTCACCACTGCTTCCCAAATTTGAAAGCAGATACGAATCACTTGCTGGTCTTGTCAGATTCCGGGTCAGTGGGTCTAGTGTGGCCCCTAAGATGCTGTAACTCTTACCATGCTGCTGGTCGCTGGACCACACTTGAATTGGTGAGGTTGTTCACTGCCCGTCCTGTCCTAATATTTAGGGACAGGCAAAAGCAGACCCAGGAAGCCATCGATTGAATCTGGCTACTTTTTCCTCAGATTTTTAGCCTTGCAGTTTAAGAAAGCTACCTAGAAAATGTATTCTCACCTTATTCAAAGCCTACGTTCAAGAGAGGTAGCTGGTTTAATATGTTCAGGTGTTGGGGCGGAACCCACATCACTTGTGACTTAGAAGGAATTGCGGGCCTTTTTTTAGGTAAGAATTCCCACTCGGTTACTTCATTCATACAATTAAAGTATTCATTCATCATGTACTAACTGTGTAATGAAAACTCTGCGTAGCTCTGAGTGACTTTTGGTTTGATTATCTTTAATTTGCTTGCAGCCCGTCTCCAGCCATGCTGCATATAGTTTTAAGCCAGTAAAAACTATTTCAGGGCAATAGAAATACTGATACCATTCCGGTTCTTGTTTATACTTGACACTGAACTATCTTTTTATACCTTCTTTTTAATAATTTTTAAAATTTATTTACTTACTCTGAGCTAGAGAGCACAAGTGAGGAAGGGGCAGACAGAGAGAGGGAGACCGGATCCCAAGCAGGCTCTGCCCTGTCAGCACAGAGCCTGATTCAAGGCTCAAACCCATGAACCATGAGAGATCATGACCTGAGCCAAAACCAAAAGTTGGATGCTTAGCCAACTGAGCCACCCAGGCTTCTGTACCTGTACCTTCTTTTTAAATGGAGTACGGCTGTTATAAACAGTAAAGCTTGCACATTTTTATCGGTTTTATGTTAGTATATGATCTTTAGTTTTGTGTGGATTGCATCTGGAATAAGTCACTTATTGCCTGCTGTTTGGGCTTATTTAAATAAAGAATAGCTGACCACTGTTACTCAGATATAGAGTCCCTTTTTTCCCCATAATTTTTTTTTTTAATGCTTATTTTTGAGAGAGGGAGAGACAGAATCCGAAGCAGGTTCCAGGCTTTGAGCTGTCAGCACAGAGCCCGATGTGGGGCTCGAACTCACAGACAGTGAGATCGTGACTTGAGCCGAAGTCAGATGCTCAACCGACTGAGCCACCCAGGCACCCCTCACCCGTAGTTGGTTTTTTTTGTTTTTTTTTTTGTTTTTTTTAAGGGCTAACTAATGACTAGACTTCTGAGTCACTTTATTCGAAAGACATGGCTTTTGCACCACACTCAGATACCAGCAGCAGGCTGTGCCTGCCACCCCAGCCGTGTTTTCTTCTCCGTCCCTGTGTGGAAGGTGGGTGAGGCCCTGCTGAGGCAACGAAATTCCTAAGTGGCTTTTTTGTAATTTATCTCCCTGGAGATTCTTGGCTGCCTGCAGAGTCCCAGAAGACCTTTAGGGGGCTGGTAAAATGATGATCCGTGTGAGCATTTGACATTCCACCTCACGAGGGTTGTATGTATTTCTGTTCTGTGCTTTTAAAAGTAGGAGGTAGAGTTGGGTGCCCCCGTCCTTTTCCTTGAAACGTTCACCTCCTTGCCTCCAGAAGAAGCACCACGTGTCCAGATGAGAGCCTGGGTGCTCAGGAGTGAGCTCTAGGCTTGACTGGGCCAGGCTTGTCGGCAGCAAACCAGGTTCCTGGAGGGAGTTGGAGGGGGAGGAGGTTGAGAAAACCCCCGGGGCCTGGCCCATCACATTCCGGCTTTGAGCCCGGAGCTGTGCAGTCAGCACGTCCCAGCCTGTGGCTCTGTCTCTCATCTTCAGCAGATCTGGAGGCCTTTCCCCCAATGAGGAGGGACATACCTGTGAAACAGTCCCCCCCCCCCCCCCCGGACCCCAGAGCCCCCGCGTACGATTTCTTCCATTCCGCTGCCAGGAATGCTGCGGTCTACGCTCAGTGTCCCCACTTGCTCACCCCCACATTCACCCTGTAACCCTCTGCTGCCCATCCCCCATCCCCCCCACTCCTCAGGGACCCCTTTTGCCACAGCCAGCGCTCATTCCCCGGCCCGCTCTCCTCTGACACCGGTACTTTGTCTCCATGACATGCGGCCCCAGCTTCCATGGCAGAGGCGTCTCCTGGCTGGTCTCCTGCCTGGGCTGCCCTTCCTCAGTCCCCATCGGGTCTCCCCTTTCCTCCTCTTCCTCTTCAGAGAAAGCTGTGACCTCGGGCTCCAGCCCTGAACCCCTCAGAGCATCTGCTCTACACTGGGGCCCGTTTCCAGCTGTCAGCTGATGGACCCCCAGATCTCCCCCGGCCGCCCCCAGGGCAGTCCTCCCCCCTTCCCCCCCGAGCACCACCTGGGCTTTACTGGCCAGGGGTCTTCATTCGTGGTTGTCCAACATGCTCGCTGTGCTGCGCCTTCGGACCCACCCGCCCCCACCCACCCCTTGCCCAAGTGCTTTGTACTGACTCATCTTTGCTCTTCCTAAAGCCTCAGGCATCCTCCCCTTCGGGGGCCATCTCTGGCTCCCCCTTTCCCTTCCCGAGTCTGTGTGCATACCTTTGCTGTTCATTCAACAAATATTTATTGAATGGCTCCGTATTCCTGGCACTGTTCTAGGTGCTGAGGGCACAGCAGAAAACCCTCCCCGCCCGGTACTGAGCAGTTGTGTGGTACACATGGGCAGTCCGTCCATCTCTCCTTGAGGCCGGAACTGCCTCCCATCTGGTCCTCAGTGTCTTTGCTGAAAGAGCAAATCCGGTAAGGCCAGTTTTCTCCTCTTTCCACTGTGCCTTTCCTCCTCCTCTCTCAGGAGCGAAAACAGGAAAGAGAACTTCATAATCACAAGATGAGCCAGATAAAATTGCATCACTGTTTCTGGTTTCTGCATCCAGTGTGTTGAATTTTCGTGTGTGAGCGTGGTACAGAGTGTGAGTTGAATGCTTCCTTTGTTTGATAAATTTGCTCAGCTGTGGCCCACAACGAAAGTTTCTCTTCTGCTGTGTCCTTTGTTCGGAGCTGAAGAACCCCGTGCTTTGAAAAGTCACTGAGAGGGATGTTCTGCTTATATCTTATTCTAGACAGCTCCTATGCCTGGGACTACCAAAGCATTTGTTGGGAAACAAAACACAGCGTTTTCAGATGTTTTTATCTTGTAATACCATCATCCCTTTTTCCCAAAACAAACTCACACAAATTGACTTTGGGACCATTAGCACTGGAGCTGCAGATAAACTAAGGACACCCAGTTGAGTGGCATTTCAGACACACAGTGAATAAATTTTTAGTATAAGTGTGCCCAAATCGTGCAGGGAACATAATTACACTAAAAATTATTTGTTGGTCATCTGAAACTCAAGCGTAACGGGACATCCTACATTTGAGGTCACTAAATCTGGCAACCCTTACTGCCAGCAGAAGGCACTTGTTGGGATTAACCGTCTTTTAGCTCTCCTTTCAGTCATGGTGACTCTCCGAGGGACGTCCTCATATTTGGTGAAGGCTCCTGCCTTTGCCGACTGTAATCGCAGCCCCACCTCTGAAGCACTTCTCAGCCCTCATTAAGCGGGAGGAACAGTGACAGGCACGTCTTTCAGCCTGGAGGTGTGGGACCAGCTGTGCCAATGTTGTTTGGTTGGGAAGGTGAGGTCACAGATGTGAACCCAGTCTTCGGTCCTTGAGGCTGCTTGCCCGCTACAGACGTGGAAACAGTCCAATATGCAAATATATTCAGTTTAGCTCAGCGATAATTTATTACGTATTGGTTTGAAAGGCAGAGAGGGAGAAACCGTGTCCTCCTCCAGGATGCTCACGGTCTTGAGAGGAACAAGCATTCCCAGTGGGGCTCAACCCTGGGTGGACGTTATAATTACCCAGGAGCATCAGCAGGATTCACCCCAGAGACTCTATGTTCAAAGTCTAGGGGGGCCTGAATATGGGTAGTTTTTCCAAAGCCCTCTGCTCTGATTCTGTGTCAGCCAGAGTTGAGACATGCTGACTTTCATCTTTGCGCTTGTGTTGAAGTATTCCCCGAGTGTCCACGTGCAGATAAGGGACAGAACCTCTGCTTACGGAGTAAACACAAGGCAGATTTAATGCTGGGCCATGACTCTAAGGTTGGGTTTCTAAGCTGTTCACGTAATGGCCCAAATGGTCAGAAAGTCATGTGTGTGCTGAATGCATTTTAAAAATCATATATAAATAGGACTGGAGAGGGTCAGACTTGGCATCCTGGAGTCCCTCAAATGGGGGTTAAAATTTTCTGGGAGCTGTAGTCATGTTTATTGCCATTTGTCATCACCCCTCAAGACTTTTAGCAACGGGATACGGTTGCAGAACTAATTAGGAGGCACCCTGACTGGCAAAGAGTCTAAATCGGCAGCCTGGCTCTGCCATTCTGCGTGCGACAAGCTCGTAACAGTCAGTGCTGGCATTTAATTATACTCGACTTTCCATTCATCACTTTAACCGTCCCAGGTTAACGCCACTACAGTTAACGTCAACACACTGCACACGACGAAGGATTGATGATAAAAGTCTTGAGGGGTGACTCCCGGGGTAAAGTGGGCTGGTTTGGGCAGCAGACCGCCTGTGGCTTGCACCCCGCATCACTGTGTCTCCGAGTGTCCTTGAGGACCTCCTGCATCTGAATCCCGGGATGCTAGTTAAATATGCAAATCCTGGGCCCTGCCTCACAGATCAGGACCTCTGGGGACGGGCCTACAAATCCCAGACATGGTCCCTGTGGTCCCAATGCTGACATCACGGGGTTAATCCGAGCAGTATTTTGAGCGTGGCAGACTCAGAAGTCAGACGGAGATAGAAGCCGTCCGTTATGTTATTATTGTTGTTGTTGTTACTGTTATTGTTTATGTGGACCTCCCCCTGTTTGGGGGGGCAGCGGCGTCTGACTCTTTTTGCATAAGGGTCCCTTTGCCTCTGTGATGTGCCTGAGGATCTCATGGGCATCCTCAGAAGCACAGGTATGTCCCCGGTTGTCTCCAGCTCTGTGGAGTCGCTGACAAGGTGTGCAGAGCTTGTCTTTCTGAAAGCCGTGTTGCCATGGTATCACTTTCCCCCCTTGATTCTTTCTTCCTGTTGCTTTGAAGGCAGGTCGATTTTTTTTTTTTTTTTTTTTTTTTTTTACTATGAGCAGAGTCTTCCCATTTAACTCACAAGTAATTACATGTATCTTATCATAGATCTTCATTAATGTACAGTGGAGCTAAAAATAGGATAGTGGGTGTTACCAGCAATTGGGGAAAAACGAAGGAAGCTATTAAATAAAGTTTTCAAAATGTGCCTTGTGAAGCCCCTTTTTGCTAATGTGGGTTTTGTACTGGTTTGGAGAATGGCTTCTAAGTGTAGCCTTCGGTCTGCTGAAAACAGAACGTGTTACACTCATCAGTCACCTGGACCAGTGGTTCTCAAGTAGGACTTTCTGTGAGCCAAGCAGAGGTGTTTTAATACCCAAAATGGAACATTTGGGGCTTTTTCCAGGTTGCACTAGAAAATATTATAGTTGAAAATGTTTCTAGTCCATGCTGTTTATCTCAGTGAGAGAACCTTTGATAAGATGAGTCCTCCCTTACCCCGAATTATAAACCTACTTCAGGTTTGATGTACCTACGACTCTGTGCAGATTACACTCCCACACCTAAATGTTCTGCCACCTGCAGAGTTCGTCACCCACTGGCATAAGCAAACTTAAAAGCATTAGACTCAGGACACCTGGGAGGCTCAGTCAGTTGAGCATCCCACTTCGGCTCAGGCCATGATCTCACGGTTCGTGAGTTCGAGCCCCATGTTGGGCTCTGTGCTGAAAGCATGGAGCCTGGAGCCTGTTTCAGATTCTGTGTCTCCCTCTCTCTCTGCCTCTCCCCTGCTCCCTCTCTCCCTCTCCCCCCGCCCCTCAAAAATAAACAAACATTAAAAAATTTATAAAAAAAAAAAAAAGAAATACTGATAAATGATTACAAATTAGATCCACCCTTCCCCCTTCCCCATCTCAGACTCTTGCTTGTTTTTCTGGCCCCATATCAGCTGTCATCTCCTTGTATGACTTCTCTGTAGGGTCCCTTAGCACTTTGTGCAACCTCCATGACATCACCTGCTGTATTTCATACATAATGTGCCCCTCGCTGCTCAGTTCCCACTATCTATATATACTCACTATCAAGACCTGCAGGATTGTTTCTCCTAAATTCACAGTCTTGAGTGAAAGCCCATGTACCGTGTACCCCTCCGTGCACACAAGTCTGTGCAAGAGGCTGTAGGGTGGGCTGTAGGTCCCAGCCATTCTCCTGATAGGATGCCGACTCAGGGTGTTTACGAGCATCGTGCCTGGACTTTGCCAGTTGCTTGACTGTGGGAGCTGAGGACGAGGGCCAGGATGGGCACTGACATGGGCAGCAGGGCTTCTGGCATATGGTGGGTTCAGCGTTTGCAGTTTGGTTGCTCAGACAGAGTCCAGAGTTCTGCAACATGTAGGACTCTGTAATGTTACTGTGGCAGAAAGTTCACTGTTGTGGGCCATTAGTCTGGTGTGTGACGGGAGTCTGGTTGGCGTGAGGGAGGCCAGCAGCTCTGTGCGCACAGCGGCCCGTGCCCGGCCTTTGCACGTGCTCAAATACAACAAAATCCCTTCCTGCCTCTTCCTTTTATTTTTTTTTTAATGTTTACTTATTTTTGAGAGAAAGAGAGAGAGAGTGTGTGAGTGGGGGAAGAACAGAGATAGAGGGAGACACAGAATCTGAAGCAGGCTTCAGGCTCCGAGCTGTCAGCACAGAGCCCGATGTGGGGCTTAAACTCATGAACTGTGAGATCCTGACATGAGCCTAAATCTGAGGTTCAACTGACTGAGCCACCCAGACGCCCTCCTGCCTTTTCCTAAAAATTAACTCTTGAGTATCCAGGAGTCCATACAGCTAGGAACAAATGAATGAAAGATTGAATGAGTGAGCGAGCGAGCAAGGGAGTGGAGGAGACACATCCCTTATACAGAAGAACCGAAATAAGTGAGGTCAGTCTTCTGCTGTCAAAGTCACAAAACCTCCAGCCCCTCACGTATGGGTTGTGGAAAGGAGAAAGTAATTCTACGATTACTTGTTTCGTTAGGAGGAACTGAACAAACAGGCAGGTGACAAAGGTCAACATCAATAGCCGTGTTGATAGTACCCTTGATGTGACAAGAATGACACTTTCCTTCTGGGGTCTTCCTCCTTACACCCTTAATCCCAGTCTAACCGTGAGAAAACACTTCACAAACCCAAACTGGGGGACATTGTACAAAATACCCAGCAGTACCCTCAAAACTGTGCCCAGGTCATCAAGAACTTGGAATGTCTGAGACACTGTCACAGCCAAGAGGAGCCTAAGGAAATATGACAACTAGATGTGATGCGACTCCCTGGATGGGGGCCTGGATCAGGAAAGGGACATTAGGGGGCAACTAAAGAATCTGAATAAAGGAGGAGCTTCGGTTAATGACAGTGTGTCAGCATTGGTTAATTAATTATAACAAATGTACCAGATTTTGCTACAAGATGCTGGGTAAAAGCTATATGGGAACTATCTCTGCTGTCTTTGCAATTTTTCCGTAAATCTAAAACTGTTCTAAAATCACATATGTCTTAAAAAAATAAAATAATCCCCAAGGAGGAAGGTAACTGTTGGTGCTGGAGATAGAAGTAAGGCGGTTTTAGAAGGTGATGCCTATTAGCTGAAAATACAAGTTTTATGGGAGAAAATATATGCCATATACCATAATCGAATTTAGGGACTCTTAACACTAGCAGAATATATTCGTTACAGATGTCCTCGATCTCTTTTACTTCGATCTCAGGGAAAATGTATATAAAATATTAGGTTGCTATCGTGAATTTATTGTTTTATGGGCATAAACAAGCAACAGAGGCAAAAGCAGAACCATAATGAATGACTTTGCTAATTGCTATTTCCTTTATTAGTTGGCATTCGTTTTTCCGTCTGACATCGTATCAGAAGTATTGTTTATTTTTATACGTACTGGGAAAGAGCATGCAAAATAATGACTGTTCTCCCCAGCAGTTCCAGGTCTGAATGGGAACAAGATGAAATTTGGCTGCTGGTGGGAAGGGTACCTACCAGTTTCAGGATTACAGAACTATTAGCATTTCCCCCTGTACAAAATCTATTTTTTGCATATGGCAGATCCAGGCATGAGCACTTAGTTCCTATAGCTCTTTATTTTTTTATTTTTTTTAATGTTTTACTTATTCTTGGGAGAGAGAGAAACAGAGCATGAGCGAGGGGAGGGGCAGAGAGAGAGAGGGACACAGAATCCGAAGCAGACTTCAGGCTCTGAGCTATGCAGGGCTCAAACTCACGAGCCATGAGATCATGACCTGAGCCGAAGTCAGACGCTCAACCGACTGAGCCAGCCAGGGGCCCCTCTATAGCCCCTAAGCTTTCACGATCAGGTCACACGCATCTGAATCAGACCTCAAAGTTAATTGCAAAATGAGTGTTTCCATGAAGACGTTTAATTGGACTTTTTATATAGTCTGCCTGCTAAAAAAAAAAAAGCATGTTGTCTTTTAAGTAGAAGTTTATTTAAAACCATGATAAGTGAGCCATAACAATCTTGAAAGAGGGTTTTTCTTCCCCTCTTTTCCAAAGGCCTTCAGTGTATTTACACTAAAGATACTCCGTGAATACCTTGTTCAGATCCCAGAGGATTCAGTGGTATGAACTATAGTTTAAGAACACTTTGTACTCGCTTCAGGAGCACATATACTAAAATTGGAACGATACAGAGAAGATTAGCATGGCCCCTGCACCAGGATGATACACAAATTTGTGAAGTGTTCCATATTTTGGGGCGCCTGGGTGGCTTGGCTGAGCATCTGATTTCAGCTCAGGCCATGATCTCACGGTTTGTGAGTTCGAGCCCTGAGTCGGGTTCTGTGCTGACAGCTCACAGCCTGGAGCCTGTTTTGAATTCTGTGTCTCCCTCTCTCTCTCTGCCACTCTCCCACTCTCTCTCTCTGTCTCTCTCTCCTTGAAAAATAAACACAAAAAAAAAAAGAAAAAGAACATCAGACAAGTTTCAGGTTTAGTATGAGGCTACAGGTAAAATATCATTTGCTTACATTTTTTCCCTTAAGAATTCATCTTCCAAGAATTTCTGCTGTGGCTCCTTGACACACAGACCTGAATGTTTCTGTATAGAGACTTCATCAAGTAGTCTCCCTGAGGGAAATAGAGTTTATCAGGTAACTCTGGGTTCTAGTGAAAGGTGACAATGTATTAGTTTATTAATAAATCAGTGTTAATTGATAATTTGTTAATAGCCCACACTTCACTGTGTTAAGTATACTTCATGTAACTTTTCTCTCTAAACACTAATAAAAGTCTACACTGCCCCTCTTTTTGCTGGCAGAACCCTGGTTTTGTTCAGGTGTCAGAGTACGTGGGCTCATCCTCAGGGCTGGGGTCACCCTCGTGCAGGACCCCGTTCTGGGGTGTGACAGCATGTCCCTGTCTGCTTTTGCTTCCTGATAAGTGGAAGACACGGGGGTTAGGGGGAACCCTGTGGCCCGTTTCCTTCTTTTCTACTTGGACACTGTTGTGACAGCCCGTGCTCCAGTGATGACACTTTTGACTAGGAAGTGACAAAAAGCCAACCCGCTGAGGGTTGTACCTCTGGAAGGAACCCCAGTTTTGGACAACACTGCCGAGCAGCTAAGCCCGGCGGGCCCCTGCTGCCTCCAGACTTCCTGTTCTTTGGGAAATGTAAACCCCTGCTTGTTGAAGCCACTGCTAGCCTAGTGTTCCAGTGTTCGCAGCCAAAAGCCTCCTTAACTGATGCTGCTGTCTTATCCCAGCTCTACATGTGAAAAAGGGAAGACTTCCCCAGGTGGGAAGCCCTTTCTTGGGATTGCATGACTCCAAGTGGCAGAACTGGGTCTCGAACACAGATCCGGCCCCCAAACCCTTAGACTTAACCATGAATGGGTGCCTTTCCTCCAAGACAGGGCTTTGAAACTTTCTCAGAGATAGGTCTACCTGGAGCAAACCTGATCATAAATGAAGCTGTTTCCAAAGGTTTGTGTCTGCCTCCCTTTTCTTTTCTAATTTTTTAAATGTTTGTTTATTTTTGAGAGAGAGAGACACAACACACAGTGAGAGTGGGGGAGAGGCAGAGATTGAGGGAGACAGAATCTGAAGCAGGCTACAGGCTCGAGCTGTCAGCACAGAGCCCGCAGGGCTCAAACCCAGGAACCGTGAGATCATGACCTGAGCCGAAGTCAGAGGCTTAAGCAACTGAGCCACTCAGGCTCCCCTACTGCCTTCCTTTTCTTATAAAACCACCAATCCTATTGGAATAGGACCCCACCCTTAGGACCCCATTGAACCTTAGTCACCTTTTAAAGTCCCTAACTCAAAAATACAGTCACGTTGGAGGTTAGGGCTTCAACATAAGAAGGTGAGGATGACACAGATCAGTCTATAGCACACAGCCATACGGTTTCTCTCTTTGGAGAAACCAAAGCTTCGAGAAGTCTCGCCAAGCCCACTGCTGGCAGGTTGTCTCTGAATCTAACACTTTGAAACCCAGCTGTGGTCCTGGCACCCAGACCTAGACCTGTGGAGCACCCCTCCTCAGATTGTTCAGCACTGATTTGAGAACCCCAGGATTTCAGAGCTCAGGGTAGCTAGCTGAGGGTTTGAAAGCGTTATCTTCTTAAAGAAAAGTCAGAATTGGGGGGCTTTTATTTCCAGCATTAGTTTCCCACCTGGCCCATGGGTGTTGGGCATAGACCTTTAGAGCAGTCGGTCTCATCTTGTCCCTGGGGAAGACAACATGGTCCATTTAGACAGAACCACGACCAGAGCTCAAGTGCATTGTCAGAGTGGGAAAGTAGATGCGGTCCGGTCAGTCTCCACCATGTTTAGAAAATTTAGTACCGGACAGTGACCCCTAAATCCTTGAATCTGAGAGCCCGTTTCCTATCAAAATGGTTTATAGCCCCCCCCTCACACACACACACCCAAGCATTACACAGTATCATTTGGTAGAGAAAATATGTTGGTCATGTGAGTGTCCTAACCATTCACATTTAATCCCATTTTAGTACCTGAAACCCTTTTTCTATAGGGCTGAAAATAACAGCAGGGAACATACAGGATTTCCTTGATTCTGCCCAGACACTACCATATCATAGGCCCACACTGATTATAAAACACATCCCCGTTTACGAAATATTAAGTGGAGCAGTAAAGCTACACCTTAAAATCAAAGAATACATTGGGCGCAAGTTTTTTCGGTCCACAGAGAGTGTCTCTGCACATAGCTGTGCACTCTTGAGAACTCCACGTATTACCTGCCCCACAACCCCGACACTGGCCACTGCTGATTTTCAAGTATCAGGTCAAAAGCTTTTCCCTCTTGCATGTGGAAGGCAGATCTATTTCATGGATAAAACTGCCCTATTTGGTGCTCCTTTTCCTTTCTTATTTGTGTGTGTGTGTGTGTGTGTGTGTGTGTGTGTCCTTCTGGGTATTGCTCAGCCCAGCCTTGCCTCAGGAGGGATATAGAGAAAAACCAGTGACCCCAGTCAACCTGGGTGACAGATGGTGGTCTTGAACCCTGTAGGCTTCCCTCTCTCTCAGCTCCATTTTTGAGGGTACTGTGCTCTGAATAACATCCTTTTCATTACTGCTCCCTCCTCCCTGAGAATACTGCATTGTGGACTCAGGTATAAATGACAGATTTCACAGTGGTCACTCAGAAGGACCTCTGACACCAGATGCTGTATTAAGTCCCCAGTTGTTGAGTAAGAATCTAGGGACACTGGCAGAGAAGGAAAGAATTTCTCTGTATTACAAGTCAAGGTAAATAGTAGAAGGTTAAATGAGTCAGAAACTTGAGTCTAGTAGAAGATAAAAATGAACCTAACCTTTATTACCAATCTTAGGAATTTATTCCCACTTTCTCATTCACTTTTTAGTCTGTATCAGAGGAAAAGAAAGCAATACGTCTCCATATATATGCTTTTACGCCACCTTGATGGAAACAAAGATAAAAGTATTGTACTTTCAAGTTGTGATTCAAACAAGTTTAGCATTTTATGTTTCAAATCTCAACATTAGTGTTCTATAGGTATATATACATCTTGTAAATGTTAAATGGCTTTTAAAATTTAATTATCTCTTTTGGCCCAAGTTTTGTTTTCCTTCTGTTTGAAAACCCTGATGAGGTACTTTAAGATCACGATTTTTGGTTTTTTGGCAACCAAAAACAAAAAACCCTTTCCATTAAGCAAATAGATTTCTTACCGCAGCATTTTTTAATGTAAGTTTATTCTCTTAAAATTTTTTTCTTTTTCCCTTTTGAGCCCCTTCACCCATTTCTCCCATCCCACCCCTGCTGCCTCCTGAAGTTACCAATCTCTTCTCAGTATGTATGAGCTTGTTTTGTTTGGGCTTTTTGTTTTTATTTTTATTTTTTAATTTTTAATGTTTAGTTTTCTTGAGAGAGACAGAAACAGAGGGTGAACAGGTGAGGGGCAGAGAGAGAGGGAGACACAGAATCCAAAGCAGGCTCCAGGCTCTGAGCTGTCAGCACAGAACCCAATGCAGGGCTCGAACCCACGAACCGCAAGATCATGACCTGAGCCAAAATGGGACGCTCAGCTGACTGAGCCACCCAGGTGCCCCTGTTTGTTTATATTTTAGATTCCATGTATAAAAGAGATCATGTGGTATTTGTCTTTCTCTGTCTGACTTATTTCATTTAGCATTATACTCTCAAGGTCCATCCATGTTGCAGATGGCAAGATTTCATTCTTTTTCATGGCTGAGTAATATTCTCCTGTGTGTATATGTGCGCACGTGTGTGTGTCTTGAATGTTCTATAAATGCACTGCGGCATTTTGTTAAATTTAGTGAGCTGTTCCAACAGAGAATAAATGAAAGTAAGGTTACTTGCTGTGGTAGTCAACCACCAAATGTTTCATAGATTGAACTTTTTGTAAATCAGTTATTTAAGGTTTAAGAGATGCCAGCCCCAATCTTCTGATTCCTAGAGCAGCCTTGATGCCAGGAGTATTTATCAGCCAGTAAGTGGCGAGCCAGGAGGTGATCCTGTCTCCTCTTTGATCACAGGACCAACTTCTAAAATCCAAGGTCAGAGGACATTTTCCATTTTTCTAGAGCTCTATTTCTCATTAAAAAGAGGAGGGGCTGCCGAAGAACCTTATTGCTGTTAAACCGCTCCTCAAAAAGGTTCTGTAAAGAGAAACCTTAGTTTCGCTGAAGCCAGAAAAACAGAGTTGTAACATCTGGGTGAGTTCGTCTGTAGTGTCATGTTTAGGATTGGGAACACAAAGGAAAATCAGGAGCTGTAGGTCTGGGAGGAGGAATTCTGTGGGACAAGGTCTTTGGATGCTCCAGAGGCACATCTGAAAACTGGGCTAGTGATTCCGGTAGGAAGGCTGATGTTGGCACCTTGAATGTTGAAATGGATCCCCAGGGAGCAGGGAAACAGTGACCAGGAGGTTGAGAAGCTATAGGGGAGAGAGTTTTGAAAGCATGAGTGGCCCCTGATCCCAGATCCCAGGAGCAGAGAGCCCCAGAGTGACACTGTGAATGGACAGATGTCCCCAGGACCCAAGTGTGGGGTTAGGGGCGGTAAGAAGAGCAGCTGGGGGCTGCTGGGAGCAACGTTAGATGGTGACACGCAGCCTATCTCGTGGCGTCAGTGATGATAAAGTGAAAGCTGCTATATGTGCATGAGCTTTGTGCTCAGCTCTGTGCTGGGGGTGTTGAGCAAGGTGGGGGGGGGAGTTATTGATCAGCTTGTTAGAATACCCCTTAATAGATCCTGTTCACTTTTTCTTACTGTAAGCGCCCCAAGATCGCAAAGTGATTCCGAACTGTTCCTTCCTACCTAGACCCAGACCCAGGCAAATTAGCTGAAATTCATTGCTCCAAGCTGATCTGTTCCTCAGATGAACTTTGAGGAGACTTGTGAAGGAGATCAGGAGGAGGGAACAGACGGTGTCAGATCGTAGAGGATAAGTGAATAGAGCAGCTGGAATGCTCTGGACCTTCTGCAAGCCTGGGCCCTGAGTCCCTGGGACTTGATTTGTGTTCGAAAGCCTACATTGATGAGTTTGTTAATGACACTAGTTATTTCAGGTTGGTAAGTCCCGTCTAGCTCATGAAGACGTTATACTTGAATCACCACTTCCACGAGGTAAGATTGGAAAACGATTTACGTATATATCATGCAAAAGAGAGCCTGGCACAAGCAGCCCTCATATCAGAATCTGCCCTTCTGTGGAAGAATGTGGCCCTACCTCTGCTGGAGGCAAACTGGCATTGGGAAGTATAAAAACTCTCTGGCTTAAAAGAGAGGAGGAGTAAAAGAGGAACTGCTGGGCATCACTGACTTTGAGGAAATTCCAGGTAAACTAAATATTATTTCTCATGCCCTAGAAAGGAAAATACCAGATCGATGCTTGGTTATGTCTCTAAGAAGTCGAGTTTAACATACAAATGCCTCGGGGCGCCTGGGTGGCTCAGTCGGTTGGGCGTCCGACTTTAACTCAGGTCACGATCTCGCGGTCTGTGAGTTCGAGCCCCGCGTCGGGCTCTGGGCTGATGGCTCGGAGCCTGGAGCCTGTTTCCGATTCTGTGTCTCCCTCTCTCTCTGCCCCTCCCCCGTTCATGCTCTGTCTCTCTCTCTCTGTCTCAAAAATAAATAAACGTTACAAATGCCTCTAAATGCTAGTACTAGTTTTTAAGTTTTCTGGATAATTACACTTGAGTTCTTAAGTCTTAATTGTGTTTTTTAAAAATATAAAATCAGTGCTGTTTTCAGCACATAGGAGCATATATTTGGTTTTTGCACATGGGATATTCCCAGTAATTTCCAACCAAAGCTTTGTGCCCGAAGTGGGTAAGAAATGGCTGTAGAAGCTGGGAGTGTGGTGGAGTGTGTCTCTAGAGCTAACTTGAAATATTTAGGGGCGCCTGGGTGGCTCAGTTGGTTAAGACTCGGACTTTGGCTCAGGTCATGATTTTGCAGCTCATGAGTTCAAGCGCTACATACGGCTCTATGCTGTCAGCTCTGAGCCCACTTCAGATCCTCTGTCACCCTCTCTTTCTGTCCCCCACTCGAGCATGCTCGAAATAAACAAAATAAACATTAAGAAAAAAATTTTTAATTAAAAAAATGTATTAAGACGTTGCTCATTCCATTCTTAGATTGTCCTTTTCTCTTATACAGTGTACAAAGATTTCTCTGGTGTCTGCCTGCCCACTGTGATGGGCAGAAGATCCTTGTAGAACTGGGAAGGACAGGGTGATAGCCATGGTGGAAAGTCCTTTGGATTTGAGTTAGAAGACCAGAATCTTCCATCTCCTGGCTTTTTATTCCTGTGAACTTGAGGAACGTGCTCAACTTTTGCAGACCTCCGTTCCCTCACTTGCAGCACAGGGCTGACCACACCTCCCGGGCGCCAGGGATGGTGCCACGTTCCATTGAGATCATGCGTGTGCGAGCATGCTATAGAGGCTTCGCATGCCAACGTGGTTCTTCTTAATGAGTGCTTCTGGGACAGTGGTGGAGAAGGTTCATAAAAGACTGCCTGTGGGTGGCATTCACATGCGTGCCAGAAGGAATTTACTAAAAAGCTTTTGATTGGTAGCCTGCTTTTGTTTACTGTTTAGGGTGATCTGATTAATAATGGCTGAAAGAAGCCTTCGTGCTAATCTGTGGAATCTGAATATCTGTCGTGTCTCTCCCCTTCACTATATACATAGACGCCTTTCTCCTTTGTCCTCTTTCATTCCCTTTTGCCCTTCCGTCGCTCTTGAAGATGGTTTTGCATAACTGTAAAAGTATTAGGGAATCGTGATCTTGACAATATAGTGAAATAATTCAGTCCGGAATAGACCGAAGCTTATTGTTGGTATCAGCTGTCTTGGAGGAGGAAAATATTCACCAAGCAAATTAAACCACTCGTCAGTGTTCAGCCACTTGCGGTGCTGTCCTATGCAGTAAAGAAAATGCTTTTCTTAAATGCCTCCTGCAACAGGACTTCTTCAGGTTACAAGTAAAAAGAAACACAACTCAAGGGTGCCTGGGTGGCTCAGTCGATTAAGCGTTCAGCTTTGGCTTAGGTCATGATCTCCAGGTTCGCGAGTTCAAGCCCCGCATGGGGCGTTGTGCTGTCAGCATGGAGCCCGCTTTGGATCCTCTGTCCCCCTCTCTCTCTGCCCCTCCTCTGCTTGTTCTCTCTCTCTCTCTCCCTCCCTCCCTCCCTCCATTCCTCCCTCTCTCAAAAATAAATAAACATTAAAAAGAAAGAAGCACAACTTAAGGCTGGCTTCAGCAATAAACGGAGGATCAGTTTCTGAAACTAGAAAACCAAAAGGCTCAGTGCTGGGGCCGGCAGATACTGATCTGGCTTAGCAATGCCGCTGAATGTCCTGGTTTCTTTTCTCCACCTGCTTTGCTTTTCTTGGTGTCAACCTGAGTCTAAGGATCTCCCCTTGGGATCCTGCATATGGCTTCTGGTGGGTCATAGCACCCTCTGCACCACTGTCCCCAGCATCTCCAGAAGAAGCTCTGTCATTCGTGCTTACTGCTTCTGCTCAGGTCATGTGCCCAGGACAGGACTCGTGGGGGAGGAGAAGGGAAATGGGCTCTGCCAGTTGCCATAATCCGGATCATGGGTCTCAGCCCTGGAGCCAAATAGAATCTCCACAGGATGTTGGGGACTCCCAGTCAACAGAGGTGTCCCTGCATTCCTTACCTATTCGTTACGGATAGTTGGTCAGGATTCCTGTTGATAAACTCTTCATTATTAGCTCAAGTTAGTATATGTATTTTAAACTCAGAAATGAGTGTCTGTAAAAAATACACGTGTGCGCGCACGCGCGCGCGCGCACACACACACACACACACACACACACACACACACTGCACTTGGTTTTTTCCATTGCTCTGTGCCCTCCAACCAGATTCTCAGCCTTTCTGCCCACGTCATGCTTAAGGGTTTCCTTTCACCTGCGGTTGTAGCAGAATCTGGGCCACGGCCACAACCACGGGGACTTGCTGCTGCTGTGGCTTTGCCAGGGCTCCCTATTTATTGTGTGACCGAGAGCGGATTACTTAACCTCTGAGCCACAGGTCCTTTGTGAATTTTGTCCTCTTTACAAGGTTGTTTTGAATATTTTCTGAGCTGCAAGGACATGTGGTTTCTGATCTCCACCCTGATAAGTCAGAGGCCAAGTGCACTTCTGCCCTGGGGATGTCAGCTTCGCTAGATGCTAGAACCACATATGGAGACTCTTGCCAAGGCCTGAGCTGTCTGAACAACAGGTTGCCAAATCCCCAGGGCTGGGTAGGGATTGGAGACAAAAATCGGTGAGGAAATCAAGGCAGCCGATGAAGGAAGAGTGATCACCTCGACCCAGCAGAGGCAGCCAGACTCCTGTCCTGCCACAGCCCAAGAAGACCGGAGCTCAGGCTAATTCTGATCCAGGAGCGGGTGGGGTGTGAAGAGGGGCAGCTCCAGCCGTTCTCACGGGGTATCGCCGTTCCCATGCTTAGAGCGTTACACTTCAGGGCACCTGCCTACTGCTGTTCAGAATATCCCAGTTTCTGATGAAAACCAATACGGTAAAACCTTGGTTTGCAAGCATAATTCGTTCCGGAAACAGGTTTGTAATCCAAAGCACTCATATATCAAAGTGATTTTCCCCGTAAAAAGTAATAGAAACTCAGATGATTCATTCCACAACCCAAAAACATTCATATAAAAGTGATTACAGTACTGTACGATAATACAAAATCATAAAGAAAATACAAAATATAAAGAAAAATCAACAACCTGCACTTACCTTTGAAAACCTTCATGGCTATTGTGAGGGAGACAAGAGAGCAGAGGGTTATTGTGTAGGACAACTTTCACTATCACTAACGGAATCACTGCTATCTACTAGCTCAATGGAATCTTTTTCTTTTCGCGCAACGTTAGCAAGGAACCTGTCCAATGACACTTGCTTTTGCCTCCTTTTGAGGATTTCGTGGAAACGTGACATTGCGTTGTCATTAAACAGATTCATCGTTTGTGCTGCTAGAACCTCATTCGGGTGGTGCTTTTCTACAAAATTTGCACCGTTTCCCACATTTTACACCTTTCCCTAATCTCATTTGAAGCGAGGGATTCCTCCATCTTTTGTCTTCCTCCTCTGCAGACGAGATACAGATGTAGACTTCTTATAAAACCTTGAAATTTCAGCCACTCGCATCCCTCGATCGTGCTTCTCGATGATTTCCTTCTTAACTTCCACCATAATCATCTCCTTCTTCTTAGCGCCTTTCTTTTCAACCTTTTTCTGCATGGGGGCCATTGTATATGCTCGCACGGATGTTGACTACAGTACTAATAAACTTGTCATATACCGTATTTAATGTAACTGGCAATAAGGCAGCACAGGAAAGGGTGTGTATCTGCATGCAGCCTGACCTAGAATGAAGCAAAGCACTCCTAAGCCTCCTCTTGTGTAGAAAAGCAAAGGACTGTCCATAGGTGCTTTGGAGTGACAAAAAACACACTACTGCCAGTTGTGGGTGCCTTCTGACGTTCTGAAAAATCACTGATTTCTGCCAGACACTGCGGCCTGAGACGGAGCATCCAAGCATGGGAGACAATCACCCACAATCCTGCAGTGAGAGAGAGAGAGAGAGAACCATTGGCTCATTGCGATCATGTGACATTTGTCATCACCAACTACTTGTATTGCAAGACATCGCTCGTTTATCAAGTTAAAATTTATTAGAAATGTCTGCTTGTCTTGTAGAACACTCACAGAATAAGTTAATCCTCATCAAAGGTTTTACTGTAACGTAAAATTTATTTTTAAAAAGATTTTTTCTTAGAGGTTATGAAAGTACTGATAGATTTAAGCAATGAGACAAGTTTCCCTACTGAGAAAGATAGAATGTCCAATTAAGTAATCTTTGCTATCCTCGTAGAAATAATAATAGTAGCTAAGAGCTGGGAAGCACTCAGCACATGGCAGGCTCTGTTCTAAGCATTGTGTGTGCTTGGACTTGATATTCCCCAACACCTGTGAGGTAAGTGGTCAGGGACAGATAGGTAGCGGCCTCCAGGCTACTTAGCTAGCAAGGAGCAAAGCTGGGAACTAAACCCCTCTCTTCTGGTTCCAGAGTTTTTGACCAGCACTCTACACCACTTCCTAGTGATTTGATCTCCGTTAATTTTGTGTTTCAGGGGAACGCTTCATCTGAAATTTAGAGCTCGTATGGATTTTTGATGGGTACTCGAGGGAAGAGGGAGATAGTTAATCATTTCGAATACATTGTTGCCACATTTTCATGGTGAAAAACCACCAGGTGTGGCTGTGTCCTCCTGCCCCCCAAAACCAAGAAGAGCTAGAAGCTGTCACTCCCACCAGAGGTAGCCATGTGAGACTTATTTTTAATTACTCACTGAGCCTATTTCAACAAACCAACTGTGAACACAGTAGTGGGTTACAGGAGAGGCAGGGGGGAAGACACAGGACTCCAGTCGATATATACAAGGTTATTCACAGAACATGAAATAGAAGAATCTAAACTTTTGCAGCTGATAAATCAGAGGACACTTAGAGTGGAAGGCGATTCTTTCTTTCACTGAACAGTTCATCGTAGATTTCCTCATCCTGGGTGTCCTCAGATTGCTTACAGGAAGGATGTGACCTGGATGTGCTTCATCTGCATGAGGTTGAAGACAGAAACATAGTTTATAAGTAGGAGTCTGAGGTAATAATGGTTTAAAACTGAATATGAGAAGAGAGAATGATGGGATTGTCCAAGCAATTTCTCTCTACCTTTTAGGACTCATCTTCAAGTGGGTCAGAGTAAAACAGCACTTACCCTCGGTCGTCACATGCCGCATCCGCCCCTGCCGTTTCCCCAGAGGTGGCATTTTGGCCCAGTCAGGAGGGAAGGTGAGCATGTGGTTTGGAGACAAAGAAATAGGTTCTGAGTTCTGAGGTTTCACAAGTCTTAAAGCCTAATTCTGGGGCTGCCTGGGTGGCTCAGTCAGTTAAGCATCCGACTTGATTTCAGCTCAGGTCATGATCTTGCAGTTCATGGGTTGGAGCCCCAGTCGGGCTCTGTGCTAAATAGCTTGGAGCCTGGAACCTGCTTCAGATTCTGTGTCTCCCTCTCTCTCTGCCCCTCCCCTGCTCATACTCTGTCTCTCTCTCTCTCCCTCAAAGATAAATAAACATAAAAAAAAAAAAAAAAAAAAGCTTGGGCACCTGGGTGGCTCAGTTGGTTAAGCGTCTGACTTCGGCTCAGGTCATGATCTCACGGTTTGTGAGTTCGAGCCCCACATCGGGCTCTGTGCTGATGGCTCGGAGCCTGGAGCCTGCTTTGGATTCTGTGTCTCCCTCTCTCTCTGGCCCTCTCTCTCTCTCTCTCTCTCTCAAAATAAACCTTAAAAAAAATAAAACTAGAAAAGCTTAATTCTGCCAGAGAACACAGCAAGTTTTAAGAAACCCAGAGTCCCAGCAGAACAGAAGCAGACTGGAGGAGAGTTAGAGGCATAGCACGTAACACATCTGTCTAATGATCCGTAACTACCAGGAGTCAAGTGGGTAGAACCCGCGCATAGATCAGAAGTGCCTGAGGTGCACAGTGTCAGGGGCAGAAGGGCCTGGAGGCAGGGGGCAGAGAAGATGGAACTGAGCCAGGCCTGGACGGGTGGTGGGGTTTGGGTGGACAGAGCTGAGAGGAGAGGCCGGGAGAAGGGCTGGGGCGAAGGCACAGCCACATGCCAGGGACAGTCAGGGGTGTGAAGTGGAGTTGGAAGGATGGGGTACAAGAGAGGAGCCGGGATGAGGCTGGCTGGGTCTGTGAGCCACAAAATGCAGCTGAGATGCACAAGCCCAGTTAACTGCTGCCCCCACGGACAAGTCTGGAGCAGAAAGGCGAGCTGGTAAGACCTCTTGAAAGAAAGAGGCATTTACCTTAGGAAGCAGGTGGTTGTCCTCCGCTTACCTGGAGGCGGAGCTGGGTGCCTGAGCACTCCAGGCTGGCCGGGTCACCTGCGCCCACACGTGGAACGCGGGCTTGGTGCCGTGCACAGCTGGTGGGTGCAGGGCCAGCGGGTGCACGGTTAGCAGATGCACGGACGGCGGACCCCCCGAGCCTGCCACACAGCCCTGCCCTGGATGCCGAGGGCTTGTTTAGAGACGTCCTCTCTCCCATTGGCATTGCCAGTTCTTGCTGGCCGGTAGCTGATTTTAATTAAAGATTCCATTAGCCACAGAAGCGCAGGAGGAAAGTTCCCTTTCTGTGAGACTGAAGCTCTGGAAAGATTCGGCTAAGGCCAGCCACTGAAGAAAGGTGTGGATGGAATAACAGCTATAAGAGTGGAAGGTCGTCAGGGGCCGGAAGGATTCGGCAGCGGGTTGCTTTTCAGGTGTGAACTCTTCAGGTTCTCTCTGCGGTTAAAATGAAACCGGAAATCGCCGACCGTGCCCTCTGTGTATAGACTTTGCAAGAAAGGTGACGCGGGACTGCATCGGAGAAGGAGGACAGGGGAGGAGAGCACCTGTTACTCAGATGTACCCGGCTTGCTCCTGCCACTTACGGGTCATCAGCCCCTGTGTGTGCTGTGCCGCTGCCGCGTCTCCGGTCTTAGCGCTTTCGTGGCTCTTCCATTTTGTTCTGGGTCCTCGGATACAGGGAACAGGTGCCGGGGGCGGGGGGGAGGCATCAGTACAGATGCTTCTGCTCAGAGAGTGACTACAAGTGGGAGGGCCTCTATTTGGCCCAGGTTGCTCTGCCTGCGATTTGTTATTAAACCCGTGACAAAATCGTGCTTCCTATCATGACAGCACGGATCCGGATGGGCTGGTTCGGTTTTGTGTGTGTGTGTGTGTGTTTTCGTGGGCTCTTTTCCCTCAGCCTTGCATCTGAGGCTTGAAGAGACACCGGCGATTAAGTAGATGCTCAGATCGTTGCTAGGAGACCTCTTTGCCATTCCGCGGGTAGATGTGTGTGAGTGAGTCAAACCACCACTGGAAACAGGCAGTGAGTCCGAGCCGGGCGTGCATGATAGACGGATAGTGCATGAGGCCGCCCGAAATGTTTCAGCGCCCGGCAGAGATGGTGATTGCCAGAGATACGATTAAATGTGGAATATTAGCATTATGTTATGCCCTGGGAATAAAATATATTTGATGACGATATATAAAGAATGTTTCCCCCAAGGAGGATAAGAGGGTGAACCTCTTAAAAAATGTATCCTCAGATGGGCGCCTGGGTGGTTCAGTCGGTTAAGTGTCCAGCTTCAGCTCAGGTCACAATCTCGCGGTTCGTGAGTTCAAGCCCCGCATCGGGCTCTGTGCTGAGACCTCAGAGCCTGGAGCCTGCTTCGAATTCTGTGTCTTCCCCTCTCTTCCCTCCCCCACTCATTCTCTGTCTCTGTCTCTGTCTCTCTCTCAAAAATAAACAAACATTTGGGGCGCCTGGGTGGCTCAGTCAGTTGAGCATCCGACTTTGGCTCAAGTCCTGATCTCAGGGCTGGTGGGTTCGAGCCCCGCGTCGGGCTCTGTGCTGACAGCTCGGAGCCTGGAACCTGTTTCCGATTCTGTGTCTCCCTCTCTCACTGCCCCTAACCCACTGGCATTCTGTCTCTGTCTCTCTCAAAAATAAATAAACATTAAAAAAAATTTTAAAAAAATCATTAGAAAAAAGTTTTTTTAATGTATCCTTGGAGGACTGGGGGAGGATCTGGGCTGCATGGGGATGGTCTCCCGTGCCTGCTTACGTGGACTGCCTCTCTACTTAAATAACTTCATCTTCCCTGAAGAAGAGATGGAGAAGAGAAGGAGTGGGGTCTCAGTTGGGCATGAGCCAAGTCGCTGCCTGGGCGTTAAACTCCCTGTTAATCCAATCAGACGTGATGTATGCCAGTTTCCATTTCGAATATTGCGCATTTTGGGGTGGAGATAAGGGCTCAGGTTTATCTTGCAGTCACTCATTTCACTGGCCACCTATTTATGAGTTTCAAGAATTCTAACTAAAAGTTATGTGGTGGCACTCTTGGAAAACTGATTAACCACCAGCCCTGTCGTTTTGGATGCCCCACTTTGAATTGGTTTCCGCTCTCTGTGGATTTTTTCACCATGGTGTATTTTTAGTGGCACTGAATGTAGAAACTTTTCCTGGCAAGTAGATAGATACTGGTTTTAAAGTGTTTGCACTGGGGGTGCCTGGCTGGCTCAGTCAGTAGAGCATAGGACTCTTTTTTTTTCTTTTTTTAAGTATTTATTTTGGGAGAGAGACAGCGCAAGTGGAGTAAGGACAGAGAGAGAGGAGAGAGAGAATCCCAAGCAGGCCCCGCAATGTCAGCACAGAGCCTGATGTAGGGCTCGAACTCATGAACTGTCAGATCATGACCTAAGCCAAAACCAAGAGTAGAAGGCTTAACCAACGAGCCACTCAGGTGCCCCAAGCATAGGACTCTTGGTCCCAGGGTCATGAGTTCAGGCCCCACATTGGGCATGAGCCTACAGAAAGGAAGAAAGGAAGGAAGGGAGGAAGAGAAGAAGAGAGAAAGGAAGGAAGGAGGGGGGGAGGAAAGAAAGAGGAAGGAAGGAAGGAAGGAAGGAAGGAAGGAAGGAAGGAAGGAAGGAAGGAAGTTTGCACTGTGTTTAAAGATTTTTATAATTGTTGAAACTAGACAAGATGCAGAATCACACTGGAATCCTAATACCGTGTTCTTTTCTCCCAACTATATTATCCCCCACTTACTTTAAGTAAAATCACAACATGTAGGGTAGAAGATACTGTGGTTCCTTTCACAAGATTATATTGATTGTGGAGGTATATGCTTTGGGTTATTTTAGCCTGATACTGTTATGCATCTGAATCCTATGGTTTGCTCTCTTTTTTCTAATTCTCTATGGCCCATCAAATGAATTTATGATTATAAGTTGGCTTCTTGGGCACCTGGGTGGCTCAATTGGTTGAGCGTCCAACTCTTGGTTTCAGCTCAGATCACGATCTCACGGCTCCCTGGGTTCAAGCCCCACAATCAGGCTCTTCACTGGGAGTGAGGACCTTCCTGGTATTCTCTGTCTCTCCCTCTCTCTCTCTCTCTGCCCCTCTGCCACTTGTGCTGTCTCTGTGTCTCTCAAAATGAATACATAAACTTAAAACAAACCTCTGTCACCCTCATGCTTCTCATTTGAAACATTAATAGTTTCTATTAAACAGTTTGGGTAACAGGGATTAACAGTGTCAACTAAGGATCAGCGCATTTGAATGAGTGCTGCCTCCTATTAGAGGTAACTTAAAGGGAATCAGCCATATCTCCACCAGGGAAAAGTCAGGTGCGTGGAATAGCTTTCACCTCAAAGCTATCTCCTTTAAATCCACAGTTTATGTTATCTAACAAGGGTGGAATGTGATACCAAAAAAAAAAAAAAAAATTAAAAGAAGAATCATCTTTTTTCTTTAATGCTCTTAAATAAGACTAGTCTGAGTGTTGGAAAGCATTCTGGAAAAGAAAACCTGGTAGCGAACCAAATAGAAATCTCTTGGCAGCTGACTCTCTCTCTCCAGATGTATTCAGTTATTGAACAGCTGTCAAAGAAAGCAAAGCATTATTTGTCCATTTAGAACAATTTCAGAAAGCTCTCTTTAACCCCCAGTGGTATTTCTCTGCAGCCTTCTAATCTCTGCGAAGGTTTTAAAAGATCTAACAACCCATGCTTGTATCAGGCCTGAGGTTACCACTGGAGCATAAAGAGAAGCAAGTTAGTGTTCATGGGAAAGGAATTATAACCACTAGAGTTTTTAGTTCCTGCAAAATTTTGCACCATGGCACATAAACATATATAGCTGTGTTGGCTCGGGGTCAACAACAATATCTACTATTTGTTTCTCCACTATATGGTAAATAATGTAAGATAAAAATCAGAGTTCTATGTATTCCTTGTATAACTATGGAGCTGGAAACAACTATCTGGTCAACTTCTGTTCTAAACATTTCATCTTACAGTGAGACTGAGTCTGTGTAGTTTTATGAGCTCATAATGATACAAAATACAGTCAACATGATCTTTCTTTTTGACTTGAAGTACAAACCGTTCAGATTTTGAAGCATCAACTTTTTTCTCTCTCTCTCTCGGTTTTCGTTAAAGTAGGTTTCTGGCTGGGAATGCTGGTATTTGACTATATTGAGATTTTAGACTTAGAGAAATGCAAAATGTTTGTGTTTGGCTTTCCCTTTGTGGTTTCATGGTTGCCCCAAAAAAGTATTTTAAGTGAAAGTTGTATAAAATTATACAACTATTTGACTGGGAAACTGGGTTATAGTTTTAGTGGGGAAAAATTTTAAAACAAACCTAGCTTCTAAAGGCTCGAGGCTGAAACCATGGCTTTCTCAGTGTGCAGTGTTAGTTAAGGTGACACGGAGAAGTGCCCTTTTAGGAACGTGAGTGAAGAGTTTGTGTCTTAAGATGCCTGGACACAAGTGAGGGTTTATTTTCATTAAAAATCACAGCCGGGGTTCCTCCGGAGTTCCAGATCACCCTCCTTTTCCTAAGCAGAAACTGTCATACAGGAAAATTGTATGAGTTACCTTATCATTTATTGAAAGCATTTAATATTATATTTTGAGTATTTAAAAAGGGTATATATTATCTGGATTACCTTTGCAAAATAGCAAACTTGAACATGTAAGGAAATTCTTTTGTATGGTGGCCACAAGATTATTAAATGTAAAATAAATCATCGCGATGCCGACAGCGATGTGGCTTTGAATGCCAACATCAACACAAAACTCTGCTCACAGGGGCGCCTGGGTGGCTCAGTCGGTTGAGCGGCCGACTTCGGCTTAGGTCATGATCTCACACTCCGTGAGTTCGAGCCCCGCGTTGGGCTCTGTGCTGACAGCTCAGAGCCTGGAGCCTGCTTCAGATTCTGTGTCTCCCTCTCTCTCTGACCCTCCCTCATTCATGCTCTGTCTCTCTCTGTCTCAAAAATAAACAACCATTTAAAAAAAAAAAAAAAACTCTGCTCACACACCACCACCGTTAAACTCACTTTTCACATACATTATCTAGAAACTGTTTGATTTAGACAAGTTCATTAGACATTGGCTGAATTGCCTGCACACTTCATAACTTTCAGTGATCATTTTCAGTACATCCCACGTGTATCATTGTATTCTAACTACTTAGCTGGGACTAGCAGATGACGATTTCTTATGGGTGTAATTGCTGTATGGTCTAAAATGGCCTAATATAAAAAGTGAAGTATTTTCACCTGCTGTTTTCATTTCTTTAATTAAAAGGCTACAGATGGTGAAGACTGTTATTAAAAATTGTTGTACCTGTCCTGTGCCTGCCTTGAGCGTGTGGATTAAGGGATTGTTTTTGCTTTGGTTGGTTTTCTCCACTCCCACTCTACTTTTTTTAAAAGAGATATCTTCCCCATGTGTGGCCAAAATCCCTGGCTGTGTCTTAATTTTTCATGAGGGAGGAGGGACGTGTCTCTTTACTCTGGCAGTGACCACGGGCTTCCTGTTGGAATGAACAGGTGAGAGGAAAGAGAGACAGAGATTCAGTGACTCCGCTCTATGTATATGCCATCCACAGGCTTGGATGTGGAAATGAGCACTTGTGCTGTACTTCCAGATGTCTCTTCACTGTCCTCCTGAGCCCAGACATGATGCCACACGTCACCCCTCCTGGTTGTTCTCTGAACACCTTGATGGTCTTTGTGACAGCAAAGCGCAGGGAGGAGCAGATGTCTCGCCAAAGACCGCGTGATTTGTGTTTCTCTCCCTTTGTTTCCTGTGAAGCCTTTACCCTTCATGAACCACTGAGAGGCTTCTGAATTTCCCTCTTGTGGCTGACAAAATCAGATGTCACGCCATTCCCAGGTATGGTTTGGGACTGCTTCAGCTTGAGCAATAGAGACAGTACAGGCATGATACCCAAATAGTTGGGGTTTCTGCACCCCTGGTATGGTCCAGGGTGCTGTGCTCCCACATCAGCCACATGCAGATCCCCGGAGAGTCTCAAAGGGATGGGAAAAGGATTAAGATGTTAAGCACATCAAAGGATCTGAAGGAAATAAAACTCAGCACACTCTTCCACAGGAACAGTAAGACTGAATATGCCTCAAAACTACTAAGCATAACTGACCAAGTTGACATTCTGCAGCCCCTGGGAGAAACCAGTTTCAGCGCTTGAAAGGGCACTTGACCAGAAATTCCCATCCCCTAGGGCCCAAGGGGGAGCATCTTGGGTGACACGGGCTGCATGGAAGAAGGTGAGTGGATTTCTCTGCAAGAGGCTGGAGTTAACTGCCTTCTCTCTGTTTCATCCTGCTACCCAGAGATAGGCACTCAGTTTCTTGACCCTTCTCCATGTGGCTGTGGGACTTGGTCACCGATATGAGTAGCTGCTCTCGTCCCAGGAGGGCCAAGCTGAGCCCCAGCTCCTCCTGATCCTTTCCCTCTTCCAGACTCATTTGCTCTGGGCATTCCTGGGGAGGAGTCCCCAGCTCCCAGCATCCTCCCTAACAACCAGTATAATCATGTCACTTCCTGGAAAGTTCCAGTGCCCCACCACTGATATCATTGGCTTGCGCACCTCTTTGATTATATATCCCTGGCAGTAAAATGGAGCATGTGCCCCTGACCTGTGTGTATTTACTTATAAATGATGTCGTATGTCTCTGTATAAACCGTTACTACGACCGGGTTTCTTTTTTTTAGATTGAAATGTATGGAAGTGGTTTTCATGTTTCCCTTTAGTGACCATTGGCTTACAGGAGAACCAGACCTTGTCGATGGCATTAGGATCCTCTGTTGCTGACTGCGGCCACCTCCCTGGCCACACGGTTTCACTTTGCCGTCTGTCTCCAGATAGTCCTTGCGGCCCCCGCTCAGGCCTTCCCGGCCCTGCCTGTCAGGCCCCATCTCCACACCTCTCTTTGTCCACACGCTGCATTTTGTCCTCTGTCCGCATCCTTGAACCTTAAGGGCCTGTTTTTCTGCCCTACACAACTGTCGACACCTTCTGATTCTTCGCCAGCTCCCCCAGCAGGTATCTGTTTAGACAACATTCCCGCTAGACCCCAAGGATTTCAGACGTTGGTTGGATGTTTGTGTCATCCAAACCTGCTTCAGGACCCATATGGGCAGACCCTCATTTCTTTTACATCGTGTCAGAGAATACACGAGTGTGTCTATGAAATAAAAAGTAGAATTGCCTGTCGAAAAGTACATGCACTTGTGACTTGGATGGATGTTGCCAGACTGCCC
This sequence comes from Acinonyx jubatus, assembly GCF_027475565.1. Lineage (NCBI taxonomy): Eukaryota > Metazoa > Chordata > Mammalia > Carnivora > Felidae > Acinonyx > Acinonyx jubatus. The sequence continues at coordinate 13,891,102 of NC_069387.1, read as the reverse complement.
TCGGAGGGGTTGTGCTAATCCACGTTTCCACCAGGAATGAGTGTTCAGTGGCCATTTTGACACAGTTACGCCAACACAGCGTGTCATCAAACTTTGCCATTTTTGCCAGTCAGATGGGTAAAAAAAAGCGGTACCGGACAGATGTAGCTCTTTCCGTGATTCTGCTTAAACCTTCGCCCTTGTTGAGGATTGGAAAAGCAAGTTACTGTGTCTTAAGAGTAAAAAGGGCCCATGTGGGTGGAGTTTCCCTCCTGTATCAGTCACTAAGTCAGCTTCTGGAAGGCTGGTCCTAAAAGCTGGGATGGCTTCTCGGAATTAGGGGAGCCAAACGCAGTGCACCACGACAGAGATGCTCTCTTGTAAGAGTAGGGCCACTAGAAACCCTTCGCTTAACGTGAAGTAAATTCACGGTCGGAAGGACACCAAAGTGTGTCCTTCCAGCACACGGAGAACGAGAAAGAAAGCCACCCTCCAGGAGGATGCCTGTGGTCCAGACACAGCCCACACGGCCTAAACAGAAAGTACAGCTTCTCAATAAACCAAGGAATGCTAGTAGATGATGCACCAGAGTCCTCGTAGCATTAGTTACAGTCAAAAACGGGAAGCAACAGACAGGTCCAAAATAGGGGATAATTATACGACATATCCCTACAGGGGAGTGATATGTAATCTTTAACATACGTTTTTAGGGACAAGGGAGAAAATGTCTGTATGCTAAATTTAAGTAAAAAATGTGAAAAATGCTCATGTAATATAACCATCTTGCTATGTAAGGAAAAAGTGGCAGAAAATCCAAACCAACACAGAAACCTGAGAGGAGGTATGTCAGAATGTCAGACCTTGTTGCCTCTGGGAGAGGGAGTTTGGTTGTTTTTTGGTTTTTGTGTGTGTGTGCTTCTTTATTTTTTTTCTATATTAATTTCCTACCTTACAAGTAGCCCTCTCCAGCCCCTACTTGTCGCCCCAAAAAAGGACATCAGCCCTCCTTAAGGCCTTGGGAATAAGGAAGACACCAGATTTGTCCCAGGGAGATAGGGATGGGTTGCCAGTGGGCTCAAGGGCTCAGCAATCCTGATTAGTTAGGACCTTTCAGTGGAGAAGAGTGTTTCCTGAGACCTTTGTGAATAAATCCGTGTTTACAGATGTACCAGGTCTATTAGAATCATGGGATAATGTGGTCTTCACGGGAGATTTCCCCATGGCTCCGTCGCATGCACCCTCTGGGTGGTAGAGAAATTCAGTCACCGGGAAGGCAGCTCAGCCATTTCTTATAATGATGATGATGATGATGACAGACTACCAGCTGACGTGTGGAAGGCTAGCCGGGTGCCAGACCCGAATCTCCGTGCTCTGCACTTACCCCACTGTATGCTTCACACACCAAGTACACTGTCTTAGGTACTGCTGTTGTCCCCATTTTGCAGATGGAGAAAGTGAGACAGAGAGAGATTAGATAACTCGCCCAGACACACAGCTAGTAGCTGCAGAGTAGAAGCCCTTTCTGCCCCTCTTTGTTAGATGGATCCAGTGATCAGAACGGGCCGGAAGATGAGGGAACTTGGGCAGGTAATGGAAACATTCTATATCTACAGGCACAGTGGTGGTGGCTCCATGGGTACATTTGTGAGAATTCAACCAGTTGCACACTTAAGACGAATGGCCTTTTTGCATCTAAATTATACCTCTGTCAAGTCAATTTTTATTCATTTTTTTAACGTTTTATTTACTTTTGAGAGACAGAGCATAAGTGGAGGAAGGGCAGAGAGAGACACAGAATCCGAAGCAGTCTCCAGGCTCTGAGCTGTCAGCACAGAGCCCAACATGGGGCTCGAACTCACAGAGTGTGAGATCATGAGCTGAGCTGAAGTCAAAGGCTTAACCAATGGAGCCACCCAGGTGCCCCCATCAAGTCAGTTTCTAAAAGAAAAAGGCTTAAGCGTGGCCTCTTTCTCTCATTCCGAACTAAAGTCTAAGAACGTACCATTATGATATGAGGAAAGGTGAGGCCAATCCACGGGCCCAGATGGAGCTGCTTCAGCCTCTTTCCCGCTGCTGCGGCCATGTGGGCCTGGGGGCGGGGCGGTCGTGGCAGGTTGCTTCTGTCCCGTGTCACCTGGGATCCTTAGGGAGGAGAGAGCATGGGACCAGGTGCTTCCTTCCCTTCCCCCAAGCTCGTGGGAAGGTGGGCCATTGGGGGCCTTTGCTCCCTCTCTGTGGGGTTGGGATGAAACGGCCTCGATCTGCCCCAGGGACCAGGAGGAATGCCAGAGTTCCTTGAACTCTTCCCCCAGAAGAACTCACTCAACACACAGAGAACTCCCTGCTACGTTAAGCCTGTGGTGTTGGGTAGTCGGCCAGATGGGCCGACACCCCAGATGAATTACGGTTTTCCCCACATTGCCGGCTTTAAAGGATTTGCAAATAGGCAAACCTACAAACGTTAAAATCTGCAAGTGCCCAGGTCTGTGTGTTTTAAAAACTGAACATTCAGGTAATCAGCTAAATTAAAGAATTCTTTTTTTTATTATTTTTTTAATATTTATTTTTGAGAGAGAGAGAGCATGAGTACCAGAGGGACAGAGAGAGGGGGAGACACAGAATCGGAAGCAGGCTCCAGGCTCTGAGCTGTCAGCACAGAGCCCGACATAGGGCGCGAACCCACGAGCTGGGAGATTATGACCTGAGCTGAAGTCGGACGCCCAGCCAACTGAGCCACACAGGCGCCCCTAAATTAAAGAATTGTAAACCAGGCCAAGTGAATTTCTCTTCTCTTTGGTTTTTTTCACTGATAATGTCAAGATCTGAGTAAAGATGATGGCAGGCATTCAGGCCTATGTTCTTATACCATTGTATGTGGCCTCCTGTTTTGAAATCCTTTCCAATCATAGGGTGGCGGTTTGCCCTACCGTATACCGTATGATCAGACTCTTGGCATCCCACCCCTCCACATCATCGGTTTTGGCACTGGAAGCTGGCTTCTCTGGGTCTGATCAGGGACGCACATTGTCAACAGGAAATATCTGCCAGCATGACAGGGAAGATGTCGGGAAAGCTAATGGAGGAGGAGTCCGATCCCCCTGCCCCTCCCCACCGCCGCGTTGGTTGCGTTCAGCCCGTGGACCGAGGATATGGGACAGGAGCGGTTCCTGTTTGCTCGGAGTGTGGACTCAATGAAGTTCTGCTCTGTTCTGGCAGGACATGAGTCGCCCTCTTTGAGGAACGTGGGGGCTTGCTTTTCTCAGATCACATACACCTGCAGATCTGAGGTGGCTTCCATAATACATAACAATTTTATTTTTTTCCAAATTCAGGATAACAATGTGAATAGTGAATGGAGTTCTCCGCCCAGAAGGGCTATATGTTTCTATACCCTTGAAGTGTTTATTTATGCACCTTAATTTTTCTTTTGGTGTGTATGTGCTTTATTTTTAAAGGACTTTGGAAATAGGCAAAAGCACAAAAGTTAAATCTACGAGTGCCCAGGTCTCCGGTGTTTTAAAGATGGTCAGTTTCTGGGGCACCTGGGGGGCTCAGGCAGTTAAGCGTCGGGCTCCTGATTTCGGCTCAGGTCATGATCTCACTGTTTGTGGGGATCAAGCCTCAAGTCAGGCTCTGTGCTGACAGCACGGGGCCTGCTTAGGATTCTGTCTCCCTCTCTCTGCCCCTCCCCTGCTCGCTCACTCTCCCCCTCAAAAACAAATACACATTTAAAAAATTAAAATGGTCAGTTCCTTTATTATAATAGACATTTGTGAAAGTGTATCTGATTGGTTTAGGGGCAGTCTACGGTGTGGATGTTGTTGTCATCTCCAGATTCTTGCTAGGCTGGGTCCTCAGGAGAGAGGCTGAGTGTTAATCTTTGACTCTCGAGGCCCTCAGTAGGGTGGTGAGGAGAGAGAAGTTACAGAGAGGAAAATCTTAGGTCAGGACAAGGGAGAATTTTCTCCTCTCCGGGGCTGTGCAGTCATGGAATGGGCTGCTGCCCAGGCAGGGACACGCTAGGCGCATTTCAGCCACGGGTGCTGGAGCTCTCGCTCCTGATGCTGCTGGCACCTCCTGGCCCCCCGTTCTCTAGCCGCCGAGACCTGGGAAGAGGAGAAAGTGGTGCTGCAAAGCAGTGAGGGGGAGCTCTTCCTGCTGTTCCTGGCAGGAATACCAAACGCGTGTCCACAGAGGAAGAGACACATTCTAATCAAGTGCCGTTAGACTCCAGGACTCCCTGGGGCCAATTCCCTGGACCCGCGCTCTGTCCCTGGCATGTGGGGAGCTCCAGAGCCCACGCCAGAGTGAAATCAGTGCTCTGCTCCTTCGTCAAGAACCTCTCCCTCGAAAATGGAAAAGTGCTGAACTCAGAACAGTAGTTGATATACATTCTGGTGCCATTTTTTTTTTTTTTAAAGTACCATTTCAACTTGCAGCGGGCACTTGTGCGGACCTCTGCCTGGGTGGCTCAGCATCCAGGTGTGGAGGGCCAGGGGGCGCCTCTGGGAAGGTAGAGCTCCGGGTCAGTCGCTCTCCCCAGCCTCGCCCCGCTGGCTCCAACCAGAGCGGAACCCATGTGTTCATTGCTTCAGCAGAGTGTTTTAAGGAAGGGGTTCTCAGACCAAAAAAGATTCAATACCTCCCCTACATAAGAGCGGACTAGTTTTGTAGCTCAGCAAGCAAGGTGGCAGTGAGAGCTTTGGGGTGAGGGTGACGCGTCCGTAAGAGCATCCCCTGCATTTTTTGCCTGCTGCTTTGAAACTTGGAGCAAGCTTTCTTTCCCGGTTTTCTTTCAAGTACGCTTTCATAAGCAGGGGGCTCTCCTTTTATTGGTGACCTTCTGATCTGGTCAGATCTGAAAGGCAGTGTCTGGGGCTTGAATGGCAGGCGTTTGTTTGGTGTGACAGAAAGTGCACCAGACTTAGCAGATGTGAGCCTAGATTTCAGTCTGTGCCCTGCCACAACAGTTTTAGAACTTAGTTAAGGGAAGTCCCAGAATGAGTGGAGATTAAGCCATATTTACTACTCATTTTTAATGGTTAGAGGGAGATCACATCTATTTAAAGGAGGCAACAAAAGCCTTTGCACAGAGAAGGCGAAGGCTACTTCATGCAGACTGGAGACTTTATATGCTGTTACCTGCTTGTGCAGCCATGGGTCCAAAATAATTAAAAGGGAATATGGGTTCAATTTTCTTTCTCCCTTCTCCCTCCATTCCAATGTGTTGACATGTTAAATGCAAATGGAAAATTTTGAAACGATGCATTGAGGTTATACCTGTGCTGCAGAAAGCCTGCACATATCCCATATTGTGCTTATAAAAATGCAAAAGCATGCTCAGACTTCTACAGAAATGCTTCCACAGAGTGGCCCATTTTTGGAAAGGAAGGCAACGGTTGGAAACATGTATTATTGGGAGGAATGGGGAGAACCAAGTGAGCTGTAACTGCATGAAAAGCAGAGACAAGGCTTCCAACAGAAGTATGTCAGGGGTCCTCCCTCCAGCCCTCCCTTCCTGCAACCCTCGGGCCTCCTGTGCCCAGTGCTTCTGGGCTCTACTGCTCCTTAGGGACTTGTCTACCCACCCTTGTCCTGATGGTAAAGGTCCATCCAGCTTTCCAGGCACAGGGAGGTGGAGAGGGAGGGAGTAAATCTCCGGAGGATCGATGCTTAGATCCTACAGATCTTCTACAAGAAGAAAGTTTTGTTTTGGAAACAGGCCAGTTGGGGACAGTTTTCAGTATAGGGCTGTGGCTGACAGAGTCTGCTTCTCTGCAGAGCTGGAGCGGGTCACAGCACACCGCACTGCTGTCCAAAGACCAGACCCTTTTGCCTCTCAACTGCCGTTTTTAGGGCATTTTTAAACATTTTAGGTCACGCTTCCCTTTACTATAAATCGTAGACATTGCCTGTTCTATATCATGGGATTACTTCTAAGATCAAATAATAGAACCTATTTGATAGTTTTTTGGAAACTAATATCCTGTACATATAGAAGGGTTTTTTTTTTTGCAGTGTTTATTTATTTTTGAGAGAGAGAGAGAGTGAGCAAGGGAAAGCATGAGAAAGAGGGGGACAGAGAATCCAATGCAGGCTCTGTGCTCACAGAAGAGAGCTCAAACTCACAAGCCATGAGATTATGACCTGAGCCAAAGTCGGACACTTAACCAACTGAACCACCCAGGTGCCCCTATACAATGTTTGTTTGTTTGTTTGTTTGTTTGTTTGTTTGTTTGTTTTAATCAACTTAGTATTACTCTTTCCCACTAAATTCTTCCCTCACCAAACTCTTTGCCTCAATCTGCACTTGCCCCCCATGCAGGCAAGGTGTCAGAAGTTGGAAACTGATCGTTCTTTTATACATTCGGGGGTTCTAGGTCAGAAAGAAAATTCAACATCAAGTACAATTGGCTAGTGAAGCTCCACTGTCTTATTGTCAGGCTGGGGGGTTCCTAGACCCAAAATAACTGTCTGTTGCTTACTAACAAGTCCCAGAGACCTGCCAAAGTGAGAGATCAGAGTTTAGAAATGAAACACACCTTTAACATTCTTTCTTCCTCATTGAAGGTCTACTGTGTCATTAAAGCAGAAATAATTTACTGATCATCAAAAGTTTGTTACCTTAAAATACTAGCATTTTGCTGTGGTTTTAATTAATAAAGGCTTAGAAAATTTGCAGATTTCTTTCAAGTCCTAGAGCAAGTCTTTAGAAGCGAGATTCGTCACCTCCAAATATTTTGTTTCCTTTGTGGATTTAAATTACATGCTCTTGAGTATCTCATTGTAAACATGGGCAGTTGGCAGACAAGACTGTGGATACAGTAGTTTGCTTCAGATGGCTTTTAAATTGTGAGCTGTGAGCACACGTCCGGTTTACTTGCATATCGGTTATTTCAGCAAACAGGTGCGTTAGAAAATGAGATACACTGGGTTTCTGCTCACCCCTAATTTGTATTGCATTCGTGGTTAAGTTATCTACGTTCATTAATTTCTCATTTACAAATTACATCATAACAAGAGATGAGTCAGAAGATGGGATATCGAAAGTTTGAAATAGGACCAGCTTTGCAACAAGGAGGAGTTGCTCATGTTAAGATTACGTTTGTTTTTAAGTTGAAAACCTGGAGGAGTTCTTTATGGAAATAGTGATCAAGATGGACTGTGTCAAGATAACATGTCTAAGCTGTTCCCTATCTTTAGAAACTAACTTTCCACTTTTAAAAACTAAATGTTAGCAGATGTTTATTTATAAGACTGTCTCTTTAGAACCTTCCCGGAGCCTTAATGAACTTTCACAGTTTTCCTTTCTGGCTGATTACAGTACATACCCTTCCCGAGTAAATCCTGCGTACCCAGATTGTATACTTGGACACGGAGGACAGTGTATGGTGTTTGGGTTGTCTGTAGAACAACCAGTGATTTTGAAAGATTAATGCCTGAATATGGACAGCATGAGAGAGACACAAATGTTTAATCTTTTCTAATTAAAACTTTTCATTTCCCCACATTGCCTCCATGCTCCTAAATAAGCTCTAAATACTCACTGGGTGGTTTTGGAAAAGAAGAGTCACAGAATTGGAAGAATATATTCCTGTTATTGTGGTGATGAATGTTATTGTTTGGGGGTCTTCCGCAACTCACTGTCTACTTTACAATGAAATCCTAACCCTATAATCCTGGGTATGGCCTCTTGGCTCAAGCTTTTTAGGATCCGGTGTGTGCTTTACCCAGGGGGTGGGTTCAGCCCTCGTGGCCCATGTATATGGCATCTAATCGCACAGCGCAAGTGAGTGGAAAGTTGTTGGATTTGTGTTACTTCGCAGCTTCCTGAAAAATAGGCCAAAGTATTTGCCCTGTTGAGGATATGTGGGTGGTGTCATCCTTATGCTGCGAGGTCAGCACTTGGAAGCAGGAAATGAGGTCACTCAACAGAGATTGTGTCCACAGTGCCCTGCATCCAAGTTCAAGTCTGCACCCTCAAACTGTCACAACCCAAAGCCCTGAAAGGATCCCAAAATTCACTCCAAAACTACTGTGGCATGATGAAAAGCCTTGTTCTGGGAAGCTTGTTTTGGCAGAAGTGTTGGCCATGATGGATGTTTGCTGAATTTAGATCCAGTGAGAAAGTGGCTATGACCTAATTGAGCAAAGGAATGGAATCCAAAGTAATTGCTGGTTCTGTGTGTGTGCAGATTGTTGTGTTTGGGATGCAGTTTCTCCCACTGCCCTCATTTCCATGTGGGGGTACCCCTTGGGAGTCTTTACCCCAAATCGGACGGTCTTCAGAGTCAACTTCAAAAGAACATCTCGTTCTAAAACAGCTAACTTAAATACTCTGAATTTACTCATCTTGCTGACAGGATGATTTAAACATTTGTCCTCTGCATGATTTCATTATTTTAGGGTGACCTTTTTCAAAGGAGAACCAAAAATACCTTACCTGTTGGAGGCTTGTGGAATACCTAAACTGAAATCCATAACTTAAAATCATTTTGAATCAAATGATTTGCATCGGTGTGTGGAGATAGGGACCAGCCCCAGCAAGATACGTCACATTGCACACGAAAGCGATGCCCCATGATGCAGGCTGTCTCCTTTCTGTGGGACTGTGACCTTCCTAGAGATTTTTCTGCAGGTTAATGGCCATGCTGTCAGACCCTTCCCGCGGGGTACTTTGGTGCCCTTTCCACTAAGAACCTCTGCCCAGGGGTCTCCTCCCCGGTGTTGAGAGGAAGTCGATTCTTATTCAAGTTTACCCATCTTCCTGTCTCTGCACACATGCAGGTACACACCAGCAAGCCTCTCTCTGTGGTCTTGGGGACTGGCCTTCAACTGGAATCTCCTCATTATCCCTTGCACCCCTGGTCTCCCTTTGTGGCAGTCCATCTTGTGTATCATTGTAAGAGTCACTCTTCTACTGAAGTCCCCAGCGATCTTCTGCTGTTGAAAGTCTGTAATTTCTCACTCATGGCCCTGATTCAGGTGACACCTGTCAGGGTCTGGGAGGTAATGTAGAGCTTCATCCGGACCAATACGGAGTCCTGTGTCCCGCCTTCCTGACAAGTCAGTGTCTCCTCTCACCACTTAAATTTGTACTGTGATCAGGAACGTACTGTTTCTTCATGCAGCCGAGACTTCTACAAAGTTCTTCCTCCTGGCAAGTGTAACTTGTTCTAGTATAACTAGTTCTGTACTACCACTCTGTTCATGGCTTGTCTGTAGCCAGAAAAACAGGGGCATCTTGGTGGCTCAGTCAGTTGAGTGTCCGACTTCGGCTCAGGTCATGATCTCACGACTCGCAAGTTCGAGCCCGTCAGGTTCTGTGCTGACAGCCTGGAGCCTGCTTTAGATTTCTCTCTCTCTCTCTCTCTCTCTCTCTCTCTCTCTCTCTGCCCCTCTCCCCTGCTTGTGCACTCACTCTCTCTCTCTAAAAGAAAAGAGAATTTGTGTTATCTTCACATCCCCAGGAGGAAGGGGCATGCCTTGGCATTGTTGGGGTTCACAGGGGGTCAGCACTCAGAGAGAGTGAGGGGAAATGTGGACAAGAGCCTTTCTGTGGTTTTCTTGGAAAAGAATGGATAAGGCAGAGGAAGCAGAAAGGGCAGGGCCAGGATAGGCTAGTTTAAGTAACATCAGTGGGCTCAGGGGAGATTGGCTCTCTCTAGTCGTTTGGTATCTGGCCACGAGGTCACTAAGGCAGGTGGACAGTGACCTGAAATGTGAGAGCCCCATAAAGGAGGTGGCTGGGGATGTGAGCTCTGGATGGGTTCATTTACATATGAAGGCGTGCTCATGAGCCAGTGCTCACAGACAGTAGTTTTCTCTCTCTAGGAATTAGCTAGCCCTGGGACAGGTAGGCCCTGCTGGACCAGCAAAACCTTAATTAAAATGTCAAAGCCTGGGGCACCTGGGTGGCTCAGTCCATTAAGCATCTGACTCTTGGTATCGGCTCAGGTCACGATCTCATGGTTTCATGAGTTCAAGTCCCGCTGTCGGGCTCTGCGCTGGCAGCCGGGAGCCTGCTTGGGATTCTCTCTCTCTCCCTCTCTCTCTGCGCCCCCGCCCCCCACTCACGCTGTCTCTATCTCTCTCAAAATAAATAAACTTTAAAAAAATGTCAAAGGTTAATATACCTACTCATCCTTACAGCCCCATCTCAGTTACACGCTAGCCATGGAACCTTGCATGAGAACCTCAATTCTCCTCTGGAAAGTGGAGCATTAAAGATTACAGCACAGCCGAGAGCCCTCCCTTTCTTCTTTGGGGGAATGAAGACTCTGACACTTCCTGCTGCTTCTTCCCCATCCCCAAGATCTTTCAGTCCAGATTCCCGGTGGGGAGGTGCACTAGCCAGAACTCCGTCCCTGGCTAACGGGCAGGGAAGGCCGGCCGGCAGTGGGCCCCCCTGAAGCTCTAACCTGCTTCATACGTGGCCTTTCCTGCCTGTATTCCTGACTCCTTTGGCCAATGGGCTCTCTTGGGGAGATATAATCATTGGCCCTGCCACTCCAGTAACTTCTGAATTCTTGATCTGAGCCAAGTGATTATTCAGTGAATATACGTGTGTGACCCATTTGACAGGTGACATTTAATATTGCCTTTGTGAAGGAGAACTAATAATGGCATCGACTTCCAAGTATAAGACAAAATATGGCAGACCTTCTGTACTGACGCTTGGAAAAAATAAATCTCCATTTTATATTGCAGAATTCGTAGTTGAGCTGGCAATGAAGAAGAGTGTGGAACTCCTACTTTTTCGAGGCAAGAGTGGAAAATAAAATCCCTTTATTGACATTGATGCCAGTATATGAGCTATGAAGGCTAGAAAGTGAAATGTTAATCCACTTGGCACAAACTAAGAATGATTCTATAAACTTAAACTGGGTGGAAAATGTTGGTTCTTACTGTGGAAAAAAATCACAAGGACCAGTACTTTGTTGTTCTGAACGGTCCTGTGCCACCCCACCCCCCAACCCCCCTCCCACTGTCAGATGAAGCAGGAAATTTAAGTTGGCTGTGAAAAGTTTAAAATTTCTTAGACAACCCCTGTAAATTGGATTTCATAAATATTGGTGTTCATCAGAACATGAACATGATAGGTTTCTGTAATATGTAGGAGTGAACACAGCGCATGGTGCTGTCTCATTAGTACAGAATTTATTCAAACACGTGATAAGCAGAAATAGTATTTCACTAAGCAAATGTACATTTTCACATGTTAAAGAACCTTCATAAGCCAAAAGGCATTACCCAAAACTTGGGAGTGTCTTGTCTCTTGTTTTTTCCTCTGATTCTCCTGGGGCCCTCACACATTTCTTTCCTGCCTCAGTGCCTTCCCAAATCCTGGACTTCCTTGGGCTCCTGAGAGGCTGTCCAGAACTACAGAGGGTCTGTATTCTGCCCTACTTGTAAGCTAATAAGGCAGCCTCCCGTGGCTTGATAGATCCAGGTAGAAGACACAATACTTGTGGGTCAGAGATGAAGGACTATTTATTACTCACAGCGGCCGCAACAGCCAGAGGATCAGTGTTCTTGCCCAAGTTTCCCGAGCCCTGTCTCCCATAGGGCAGTGCAGAGAGGACCAGATGATACCACACGCAGTGGTTTGCATTACAGAAGTTTAGGGAACCTAAAGAGCCTGTTTGCATTTGCTTAGAGGGAGACACGTCTGTCTTGCATGGCTGTTCACTAAGCATCCTTGAGGAGATAGTTCAGGACAAAGAGTAGAATATTTTGTGTCTTATAAGATGTTCACAAATACAAGAGACCCATGTAGAGCTCTCTCCTCTCAGTGACAGTCCCTTGTGTCCTTGGGACTTGTCAGGGATGGGTGTGAAAGAGGAGGAAGAATCTTCCATGAACCTTCTCAGGAAGTCTTTTGTCAACTGTCTAAAGATGTTGATGAACCTCATTTAAGAGTTAGGTGTTGCGGACCCCGGAGTGGCTCAGTTGATGAAGCACCCAACTCTTGTTTTCAGCTCAGGTCATGATCTCATGGTTCATGAATTCCAGCCTTGCATCGGGATCCACACTGACAGTGCAGAGCCTGCTTGGAATTCCCTCTCTCCCTCTCTCTCTGCCCTTCCCCTGCTTGTGTGCTATCTCTGTCTCTCTCAAAATAAATAAATAAAACTTAAAAAAAAAAAAAGAGTTAGATGTTGGGAAACAATCACCAAAGTAGCAAACAGTTATTAAACCCCACACTGCGTGCTGTGTTAAATACTAAGCCCTTTACTTCCTCACTATGGCTCCATGAGCTGATCATGGTAGGGGGGCAGTGTAACCTCCTTTATTACAGATGAGAAAACTAATTAAGAGCATTAAGGAATAAGTAGGGAGATGAGAATCTTCCAGGTCATCAGAGTCCTCAGCCCTGTGCTCTGAAGAGCACGCTATCTTCCCTTTTTTATTTCTCTTTCCTTGAGAAACTTTTAGAGGTGGAGGCTGGGGAGGCATTGAGATTTTGTTTCACCAGATAAACTTAGAGGAATTGGACAGGAAAGCAAGGAATAACCTCGTGCTTGCAGCCGCCTTACGGACATCACCGCTGGTCCTTCGGGGAATCCCACAAGTCTTCAAGGCATTTGGCATCCCTGCTTTATGAATGAAGAGATGGAGGTCAAGGAGGCTGAAGGCAGCCCTGGTCACTGGGGCCATGAGACCTGCATTGTGTACACATTCCGTACTAGTTCTGGGGACTTACGTATCAAGGACCTTCAAGTGCCCTAAGATATTTAAGCTTAGTTCTGAAACAGAAAAGAACATTTTAATAATAGGTTCACTGTAGCTTGTTAACTATCTCCATTTCCTCGGAAAGATAAGCACACATGTGTAATTTAATCACTGTGTTGACTAAACTCAGCTGCTTCAAGGACCTTTATCTTTCTTTCATAAAAGTTCAAGTGCCAGAGCCTCACACACTTGGGCTATTCACAGCCTTCCAGAAGCCACTTCAGCTTCCATATTTTGCCCTTTATTTTTTTCAGTTCTAAAAGTAGTTAGGGGCGCCTGGGTGGCTCAGTCGGTTAAGCATCCGGCTTCAGCTCAGGTCATGATCTCACGGTTTGTGGGCGTGAGCCCTGCATCAGGCTCTGCGCTGACAGCTCAGAGCCTGGAACCTGCTGCACATTCTGTGTGTGTGTCTCTCTCTGCCCCTCCCTCGCTCATGCTGTGTCTCTCTCTCAAAAATAAATAAACATTAGGGGCGCCTGGGTGGTGCAGTCGGTTAAGCGTCGGACTTCAGCCAGGTCACGATCTCCCGGTCCGGGAGTTCAAGCCCCGCGTTGGGCTCTGGGCTGATGGCTCAGAGCCTGGAGCCTGTTTCCAATTCTGTGTCTCCCTCTCTCTCTGCCCCTCCCCCGTTCATGCTCTGTCTCTCTCTGTCCCAAAAATAAATAAACGTTGAAAAAAAAAATTTTTTTTAATAAATAAATAAATAAACATTAAAAAAAATTTTTTAAGTAATTAATGACTCTGCTTCCTCACTACTAGCTCCAACTTAGCACTTTCTGGCTGTTCTTTGCCTAGAGAAAGAAATGACTTGCTAAAAGAAAAATTTTTTTAACAATAAACATCTGTAGGCTTCTTTATTCAAAATAAATGTCATGTCCTGTTGCCCATGACCTAGCCCTAGACAAAAAGTATGAAAAATGAGTACCCATAGATAAAAGGAGATCTGGAAACACACACGCGCGCGCGCGCACACGCACACACACACACACACACACACACACACAGTTTTTCCTCCACCAGGTTCCCTTGGCAACCATCCACTAGCATCTTCCAGCAGATCTTTAAAGCTTGGCTAAGGTGTGTATGTTAATTTTATAGACATGCTTAATATTGCTCATTAACTTCACAGTTCGCAGATTCTTCCAAACTCTCCCGAGGGGACTTTGTGCCTTTGTGAAATTTTTAAAACACTAACAGAATGGAAGCCTCTTACAGTGGTTTCTTACAGTGATTTCTTTACAAACACTTGGTGGGTCCTCCTGTTAACCACCGTGTCACATCGTCGTAATTCTCTCATTCAGTTCGGAAGGATGCTTTGTGCCCTTATACGTGCATTTACCATATTTACATTTCCATGTGAGAGTCATCACATGCTTTCCCGTATCTAACTAAAATGAGGCTATTGTTAGGTTTTTACATGTGCACTGATGTCTATGGAAAAGATCTCTAGAGTTGGACCCACAGCGTTTTTTAAAGCTATATTTAACGCCATTTTGATGTTCAGTAACTGCTTCAATCCATATTTCTTCTGAACAGTCGAAGCATCTTTCATTTTAAACTGGTGTGAATTTTTTTGGAGAATTCTCCCCCAAGATAACTAATCCTGCCTTCCCATAGTACTTTAAAGCTACATCTCAGTGACTCCTGTTACCACGTATGAGGACTGGGACTGTGTCAGCTTAGGCTATTGTCAGGTAACTTGTTTAGGCGGGATCATAGGAAAATTCTGAAATGATTTTGCTTGAGAGTACTTGGTTGTGATGTAAGTTGTTCAGTTGAATCAGGTCAATCCAGCAATAGTTTCCGGATTATCCTGGGATGTTTACCCAAATAACCTTTTGATTAGTTGCAAGAACGTAATCACTTTATGGTTGCTTTCATAGCATAATCCACATATGGAACCAGCCCCAGAAAGCTTCGTTTTGTCCCAGGTGCAATAACAGAGAATTAGTTCTGCCATTTAACTTATCACTAAATGGATAGACTTAATAGGATCCTTATCCAGTATGTTGCAGTAGGTTGTTGGTATTTGAGGATTACATTTTCTACTTCCATTACAGAGTGTTTCAGGTGGGGCGAAAAGTCAATGTCATGCATGTATACATCAGTATTCTCTATATCATAGCTTCTTTGTGAATGTTTATTGTGTATGTCAACATTCTCAGCAACTTGGCGATGTTGGGTAGAAGGTGTTGTTAATGGGATGATCGTAGGTTTGGCTCTCATGCATATTTCTTATGGGGGGGGGGGGAGGAATCCACTGATTTATGGCCCTTGACAGCTTTGCCAAGACAGAAGTAACATAAGTGAGAGGGACAGACAAGTGATGGGGGGAGGTGAGAGAACGTGCTGTATGCAGAGCCTGTCAAGACTGTGATGAGAAATAAACTCAAAGCACATGCCTGCAGAGGTAGGCAGCCGCTCATGGAAACAGTACCCATTGGATGCCTGCGGAGATCTCTCTCTTTTCCAAAGGGAAGCTGTAACTGTTCAGTCTACCATGTAGCTGTCCTTTCACGAAGTTCAGAGACGAGCCAGTTACAATCCAGAGATCATAAGACAGAAAAAGGCCCAAAATGGGATGCTGACTTCCCAGGGTCTGCAGCAGCAAACTTACCTCTCATATGCTTTTTCAAGTGAGTAGAGATTCAAATGGAAATACAGAGATTGTAATCCTCCACTGAAAATCAAGGGACACATTTCCAAGGAAAACCTCCCAAAGTGGGGGTGGCTGTCAGATATTGTGACCACAGATTAATAGAGAGGTTTCAGGGCACTCCCGATAGCATCGACCAGAGCCACAGGTGTCTTAGGTACAGAATGGCTGCTGACAGGTGGACCAGGAGGGACTGGGGCCCAGCGGATTTGTCCCTCTCGAGTATACCTACATTGTCCTTTCTCCTCCTGAAGACAGAAATGTTGGTCTTTGCAGAAACACCAAACTGAACATCACTTTTGTAACTAAGCACACATGAGATTTACCAAATGTTTGAAGTGCAGCTAAAATTGAACAGTTGTAGCAGATGTTTATTGACCTGCATATTAATAAGTAATGTATAACATGTTATTTACATATAACGCAATGCGTATGTTAACATATCATTATGTATAACTAATATAGTATATGTTAATATATAGGTTATATAGGATATGTTATACAATACATAGTATAACATATAGATCTCTAAAACATACATATATAATTTGCTTGAAGGACATGATTAATTACATTTTGAGAGCAAATAAAACTGAATGATAAGGTGCATATGCACTGTGTGAACCTGGAGAAAACACAAGAAAACTCTAGTGTAACGCTCGCACAAAGCGCATTCTAATTTTGCCTGATTACAAAGTAAAATACACCTTTCGTAATTATAAAAGAAATAAAGTAGATAATTGCCTCTCAGCATGCGCAGCGTCTTAGGACATGCCTGTAAATAGCTGCATAAGGGCAGGGGAACTCTGCGACTCTACCGATACCGTAAAAATGTCAGTACAAGTAACATGGGGCAGAATCTCTTAGAGCAGAGGTCCGGTAACATTTTAAAACTAGCATCCCATTTGGAAATTGTTTTCAAATGATCGAGTCATGTCTTACTGTTTTACTTGAGACATGAAAAACCATGAACTCCCCCTGAATTTGGGTTAAATCTAATCATAGTGCCGGAGGCGAATGAGAGGATTCTCCCACCTCTTGGCCCGGCGTGAAGCAGCCACAGGAGCTCCAGGCAACTTGGGAAGGAAACCCTTGCTTGGTCTGCCAGTGGAAAAGGACTCCTGTCTTCAGGGCCCCAAGGCCAGCCTGGCAAACGCTGTGTTCCCAGCCGGCTGGGGGTTGCCGTGGAAACCAACAGCTCTAAAACCCAAAAGGAAAGAAAAAATTAAAATCCCAGAATAAAGACTAATTTGAGGGGATATGAAAGGGAATGAAGAACAGCCAGAGGGAGCCAAAAACTTCACAGAAACAAAAACAAAACAAAAGACGGTGTCCCCGCACTCCACTTTCCCGTCCGAGATGAAGCCAGAGTTTGTTGGGTTACATCGCAGAGGCCGTTCAGAGAGCAGGTGAAAGCAGCCTCCCAGCCCCGTCCCCAGCGAAAACCGCAAAGGACTTTGCAATCTGGAGCAGTCCGCGTTAGCACATGACCATAAGAGAGATGTTGAGATGTTGGCTTTGGAGTTTGGGTGAGAGATTATAAAATAATGTGTCCTGTCATTTGTAGGGAAATAACTCGGGGTATAAAGTATTTGAAGAAGAAGGAGGAGAGAGAAAAACAAGGCCCCTCGGTGTTTGTGGGCAGCATGGTAATAAAACTGATGGGGGTTCCCTCTGTCCCTCTGCAAAGTGTGACCGTCTTCCCTTCCTCTGCCTCCAGATACGTTCCCTTCTTCTGCCTCCGTTCAGATACGTTTGCTCTGAACTCGCCACTTAACTGGTGGCTTCTCTGAGGCCAACAATTTGAAACAGGCTTGTTGCATTTAGTTCTAAATCTGTGGCAGAAGAAAGGAAATGACTAAAAGATAATGTTTCATTTTCTACCCACAAAGCAGATGCTCTCTGTTCTACTTCAAATGGACTGGCTTGTGCCCACAGAGCCAAACTGCACATTTGCCAAGAGCAAAGGAGCTCTGAATCATGGCGGAGGGAGAATGCCCGAGTGCTTGTTGCTTCCTTCTTGATTCTTTCACTGACTGATGAAATTTTGAGAAGAATGCTCCAGAGGCGGTGACTGAATTCCTGATCCTGAAATAAATTGCTGAGTAAGAATATGTAGCGAGGAGAGTCCTGGGCACACATTCCGGGGGTCCGCCCACCACGAGCGGACAGAATTGGAACACAGGATGGGCATTATGTTGGTCAGGTTCTCCAGAGAGACAGCATCAATAGGATGTATGTTTATGTAGAACGAGATTTATTATAACAGAACTGACTCATGGAGGCTGACGGAACAAGAGTATGGAGGCTGACAAGTCCCGGGATCTGCAGCATGATTCAGCAAGCTGGAGACCCAGAAGAGCCAAGGGGTGGTTTCAGTCCAAAGCCTGGCAGACTTTAGGCGCAGAAAAAAAAAAAAAAAACAAACCTGTATTTCAGTTCAAGTCAGAAAGCAGGAAAAGCCAGTGTCCCAGTCCAAAGGTAGGAGGAAGTTGGGGGAGGGTCAGCCTTTTTGTTCTATTCAGGCCTTCAACTGATTGGGTGAGGCCCACTCACGTTAAGGAAAGCAAATCTGTTTTACACAGTCTGATTTAAATGTTAATCTCACCCAGAAACACCCAGAATATTGCTGACCAAATACCTGGGCACCCCATGGCCCAGTGAGGTAGACACATAAAATTAACCATCACAGATACTGAGAAGTTGGGCCAGAGGGTGGGAGGAGACCCTAGCGGGTGCCTCCCAAGGAGATAGCCCTCAGCTGTACAGCGTCCTGCTAGGATAGTGCAGAACTTGAGGAGTGCAAGCACCACGACCCACTCTAGCTGGTTTAACTAGACAAGACATCATTAAAGCATGTAGGTAACTCACAGAAGTTCTGGGAGGACCAGGCTGGGCAGCCAGAACAGTGCCTAAGCCAGATGGCAAGACTGAGCCCAGGATGCCCTGTCCCCCTCCTGCACTGAGACAGGGCGGCTTCCACTGCTGGCCCCAACCCACAGGCACCCTCCTCTGGCCAGAAAAAGCACCTGCGTTTTTACGTTGCTGTCTTCTAAATCAGAACCCAGCATGAGGACATCAGATTAGCAGAGCCCAAGTGTCCCTCCTTAGCACCAGGGAGGCTGGGAAACCAAGTTTCTGGCATCTGCCTTTGGCTGAATGTGTGATGTGGGAACATAGTCAAGTAGAGAAGGCTGTTCAGAAGATGCCTTTGTCTTCCCCACACTACGCATCCCACCAGCCTCCCTTCAGTTCTCGTCTCTTCCAGAAGCATCCCTCATTGAACTCGATAAACCGTAATCATCAGGGCCAGTATTCGTGCAGGACTTTGCACAGCCAGCGTTCTCTGATCCAGTTAACAGAACGCTCACAGGCACCCCCTCGTAAGTCCTCTCCTGTCACCCCTATGTCACCTCTGCCTCCACAGAGCTTTTGGGCCTGTCCTCGCTGTTTTTGTTTGTCAACTCCAGACCTTATTGGTCTCTTCTTTGCTATATTTTTTCCTCTGCCTTACCCAGCTTCGTCCTTTTTGCTCTCTGGCACATGGGTTGGCCTGACCTCCCCCACAGCCCCCAAAACTCTAAACTTCTTAAAAACAGAAGCCGTCTCTTTTTTCTTCTATTTTTAATCTCTGACAGTGCCTAATACCTGCTACACATACAGTTGCTGATCAGTAAATATTTTCTGATTATTGCAGCGCGTTAGCTGTCTGAATTAATGTTTTTCAAAGGAATGTCGGTAGTGTCTGTTTAAAGCAGTAGTGACTAGGAAATAAATGGAATAACAGCCAACAACAACAACAAAAAACCAGGGATATTTAATCCGTGTACCAGATGATATCTGGAAATGTCTGTCAGTGTTACTGACTCATTCAGCATACATACCGGTTGCCTACTGTGTGCCAGACATGGAACACATGATTGAACAAGAAGAGAAGCAGACAACATAGCTCTCTCAAAGCTGGCATTCTGGAAGAGTCAGGCAGTTAATAAGCACGTAAGTTATAGAAACGTGATAGAATTGCTGAGTGTCATGCATAAAAGAAAAAGCAAAGCAGGACAGTATCAGAAGCACAGGGTGGGGTTGGGATCGGGGTTTTAGATAGAACGGTAGGAGGGGCACCTGGGTGGCTCAGTTGGTGAAGCGTCCAACTTTGGCTCAGGTCATGATCTCCAGGTTCGTGGGTTTGAGCCCAGCGTTGGGCTCTGTGCTGACAGCTCAGAGCCTGGAGCCTGCTTCAGATTCTGTGTCTCCCTCCTTGTCTGCCCCTCTCCTGCTCATGCTCTGTCTCTCTCTGTCTCTCAAAAATAAACAAACGTAAAAAAAAAAAAGTACAGAGGATGGATGATATATTTTTTAAAAAATACAGTCATGGGGCGCTTGGGTGGCTCAGTTGGTTCAGCGTCCAACTTCGGCTCAGATCATGATCTCATGGCTCATGGGATTGAGCCCTGAGTCGAGCTCTGTGTTGACAGCTCAGAGCCTGGAGCCTGCTTCAGATTCTGTGTCTCCCTCCTTCTCTGCCCCTCCCCTGCTCATGCTCTGTCTCTGTCTCTCAGCAATAAATAAATGTTAAGAAAAAAAATTTAGATACAAAGGTAGGAATTGTTAAAAAAAAATTGCTTGAGGCAAGCAGAGAAACCTGAATATTTGCTGAGTATAAGGTGATACAAAGAGGTTGTTATATGAATTGGGTATGATAATGGCATTTTGGTTACTTTTAAAGCCCTTATCTGTGGTAAACTGAAATATTTACAGGGAAATAATGTGACCTAATGCAACTGGGATTTGCTTCAGAATGTTGGTTTTTTGCTTTTAATGTTTTTTTTTTTATTATTATTTTTGAGAGGCTGAGCAGGGGAGGGGCAGAGAGAGAGGAAGGCACAGAATCCCAGGCAGGCTCCAGGCTCTGAGCTGTCAGTGCAGAGCCCAACACGGGGCTCGAACTCACGGACCGCGAGATCATGACCTGAGCCGAAGTCGGACGCTTAACCAACTGAGCCACCCAGACACCCCTGCTTCAGAATGTTTGAGCAGAAAAAGAAAAGAAAGGAAAAAATTGAGTTGGGAGAATAGATAAAACAAGAATGGTAGAAAGTTGGTGTTCGAAACTTTATCAGTGCAGAGGGTTTCCTCAATACTGTTATATTTTTCTATATTGTTCTCTATACTGTTCTAAAATTTCCATATTAAAAGTTAGAAAAAATAAGTGGTGGTCGGTAAAGGCCTCGTTCAAGAGGTGACATGTAAGCAGACTAAGCTGACGAGGACGTGAGGGAGCCAGATGCACGGAAGGGTGTTGGGGAAGAGTATACCAAGCATAGAAACATTCAGCACAAAGCATGCTCCCAGAACCCTAGCCTCCTTGTTGTTCCTTGAATGGGGGGCCACGTAGGAAATGAGGGCTGGGAGATCTTGGGGGGCAGGATAGAGAACACAGAGCCTTTTAAGTCACTGTAAGGACTTCAAGTGCAGGTCAAACCCAAGAGCATTCAAGGGGCTGCTCCAGAGTCACGCTCAGATATATTTTCTTCGTCGAACCATTCAGGTGCCTTCAGGTCTTTGCTCAGATTGAGACTATACTGCATGATCAGTACCGTCTAGTAGAACCATCTGTGATGCTGGAAATTCTCTGTCTGTGCCAGCCAGTGTGGCATTCCCCCTGCCCACCTGGGGCCAGAGAGTACTTGAAATGTGCCTGGTGTGACCCAGCAGCTCCATTTCGGATTGAGTTTTATTTGGGTTCGTTGAAACTTGAATTTAGATGCCCACATGTGGCTGTGGCCCCGCCTCGGACAGTGCAGTGTTAGGAGGTGGCTGGCTGCACACCAGCATTTCCCTCCACGCTGGTTTTTATTCGGTTCCAGCAGCCAGGCCGTTCTCACCTCAGGGCATTTGCTCCCCTGCCTGCACCTTTCCCTGGGTGCTTCCTGTGTGTCCTTCCCACCTGATCTTATACAACCCCTCCTAAAAGGCCTTCCAGTTTAGTAATCGGGTAGCTCGGCAGGATCCATAAACTCCCACTGGCCAACGGAGGTAACAGAGTTCATCTTAATACATAGTTAGGTTTGGGCCCTTTATAGTGTCTTCTTTTAACTTGCAAAATGAGAATAGTTTCAGTAAATAGTGCCTCACCTAGTCGCTAAGATCACTCCGTTGGTGGGAACAATTTTGTTTGCTGTTGAATGGATAACCTAATTCCAGATGTTACTCTAGAAAAATGATACCCCAGTAGTCTGTAATAATCACCCAACCATACTAACATTTCCCCTCATCCTGTCACACCAAAAGTAGCAACTAAATGATCTCTTTCAAAGTAGATAATTGCAGAACATAAAGTAGGCTTCTCTAAATTGGAAGAAATTCCAATCGTAGAATCGAAGACGTCGATTATAGTAAAACTCCCTCCTCTGTTGATTCATGAGTTGGTTAGCTTTGTCCAACTCTTATCTGCTCTTGCGAAGCAGCCAACAGTGAAGAGAGAGCAGAAACCTTGTAATCCCAATTGTTAGTAAATGTTTCATGACCATAAAGTTCCAGAAATCGTCACTGCCACCCTACAAAGCCACCCTTCCACTCGCCCTGTTCCAGGGGATTTCTGCTCTGTGAGTATTAATGAAAGCAGAGTTAATTTACATTATAACTTCGCATGCCACCTGGGGACCTAAGGAGTTGAGTTAAATAAGAAAACACGTGTGTGTCATACATCCCGAACATCCTGCATTCAGATAACTGGTAAGATTGGAGGGGATTAACTCATCATATTTTGCGATGTCCTATCCTGGTTTTCCATGATGTTGATTTTATCCCTCTTTGGACATTAGTTCTCTCCCTAGATCAAGTAGCCAAGTTCAGTTTCTGTAGCATTTATCTTTTCCTGTCTACTAGGTTTCGAGAGATTACTTTTTTTAATGTTTATGTTTGAGGGAGAGACAGAACACGAACGGAGGAGGAGCAGAGAGGAAGAGAAAGAGACAGAATCCGAAGCAGGCTCCAGGCTCTGAGCTATCAGCACAGAGCCCGATTCGGGGCTTGATCTCAGGAACCATGAGATCGTGACCTGAGCTGAAGGTGGACGCTTAGCTGACTGAGCCACCCAGGCACCCCTTGAGAGATCTCTAATACGTAGGCCCAGTATTCTCTAGCTGTTCTTTGTGGTCATCTAGTCAAGAAATATGTTAAGTTATTCCGTGAAAAAAAATGGTGATTAACTGAATTCAGAAGGTCCCTTTGGTATCATAAGATTGTTTGGCAAACTACCAAGGCAGAGGTCCTTGAACCAAAAGACGTTCTTCTCAGTTTGGTTGCCACAGCGGAGGTAGGGCTTTGGGTGTAAAGTTACCACCCCCTGAGAAGGATGCCTCAGCCCTGCACTTTGTTTTATCCCTTTCTCCCCTCCAGCTCCCTTCTCTGTGCCCCGGCCTGGCCCCCACTGGACACTCTGACCGAGTGCTTTCAAGCACAGTGATGGGAATAACGTAATGGTAACTGCTGTGTTTACACTTGCTCCATCCGGTGTCACGCTGAATGCTTCCACCTCTGTGTTGACATATGTGTTGCTCTCACCTCCGCTTTACAGAGGAAGAAACAGACCTGGTGAGGATAAGTACCTTGCCCAGGGTCTCATGGCCAGAACCGGGTGGAGCTGAGATTCTAACCTGGCACGGGAAATTGCAGTGGAGCTCTGGAGTGTATGCCCCGGGGGGGCAGTTCCCACACAGGGCCAGCTCAGAAGCGACTCCCTCCCCTCGGCGTCCGGCAGGCCACTGAGCCCGACTGCCGTGGTCCTGCACACATGAGCCTCCCTGCACACCCGGAGAGTCCTTGCTCGTCCTTGCCCCCACCTCTTTATCCCAAGGCTTCGATAGGGCTTTCAGGTCTGAGGCAGCTCGAAATGTGTGGCAGGGAGGGGCTGTGTGTGTGTCAGTGGACTTATGTCACCGAGCACCAGCCACTCATTACACACCCAGGCGTAAAGGGCTCCCTGGAGCAGGATTCACCTCTGATTCTTCTGGAGTACTGTGCTGGTGTCTTGTAATCGATGCAGCCCACCTCATCTCCTCCTGGGTTATTACGGAGGCCCCTTAACTGCACACTCCGTCTCCAGTCCTGCCTCTTCCCCGATGCATCGTTTACCTAGAGTCTGATGTTTCTAAACCAAATTTAATTCCCACTCCCCTGTTTAAAAACCTGTGTAACTTCTCATTGCCCTTGGGGTCAAGAGTGAGCCTTTTACGTCCCTTCTGAAGCCCTGAGTGGTCTGGCCCCTCCTCGCCTCTCCAAACTTATCTCTTACTGGGCCTCATGCCCCTCCCGCTGTCTGTCATCTTGCAGAACCTATTCATGTTTCTCCAGAAAGCATGGTTTTTCTCTTGCCTCTGAGCCTTTGCACATGCTGTTCCAGCAGTGCCCCCCTTTGTGCCTGTACCACACGTCATAGCACTTGCTTGTCTACTCACTTTTATTCACCACTGTGACTTGCACAATTACTCACAGTGCTAGGCACAGAGTCGCAGCTCAACAAACCTCTCTTGCATGAATGAATGAAAATCATTCCATTTTAGGTTTTTAACGGGAGTCTGGATCTGGATACCCCCCCACCTCGTTCATGATCTGGGTTTGCCAGTATTGCTAACTCAAGTTCCTCTATCTTTTCAAATGTTTACTTCTTATTTTTTTCTGCTTGTAAGTTTCTCCTTTCCCATTCTTCAGGCCCTCCTGTTTAAGACACTTTGGAGTGCTTTTCCGTCTAGTCTTCTTGCCCGCCAGCACAGCGATCCTGGGTGGCTCCCATCCACGTTCAGCAGGATTGTTGAAGACTCTGGGTGCAGCTCTTTCAGACCGCAGGGTCCTTCTGTAGCAGCCCCAGCCCTGTTTGAGCCCTGTTTGCCAGCAACCCTGGGAAGGATAGAAAGAGTATTGTGTTTGTCACGCAATGTCTTAAAGGGATAGGATTTTTCTCTCAGTGATTTGTTGGTGTGAGCAGGGAGGAGCGAAGAGGAAGGCAGTCTGTGACTTGCATTGGCGGGGCGGGGAGGGAGGAGATCATGGAAAGTAACAAAGGATCTCTACCAAGAAAGTGTTCCCTGGTTACAAGGACTCATATTGTGGATGTCGATCTAGATTTTCCGAGTGCGGCCCACCTTCCACACTCCCCAGCGAGGGCAGGATCGTTGTCGAGGTGGCCCAGGTAAATAGCAGTTGTTCTTTGTTGCCTTTTCCTTATTCCAGAGGTTACACTGAAAGTCCACGTCAGTGATGCCAGCACCCACCAGCCCGTCCCAGATGCGCTCATCGAGATTTTCACCAACCAGGTCTCCATTGCCTCTGGCACCTCGGGCACGGATGGCGTCGCTTTCATCAAGTTCCAGTATAAGCTGGGCAGTCAGCTGATCGTCACCGCCACGAAGCATGCCTATGTGCCAAACTCTGCCCCGTGGAAGCCAATCCGATTACCTGGTAAGGTTGTCCCGGCCTTTCTGCGAAGCAGAACTTGTGGTCCGGGCTCATGCAGGAGTCAGGCACACAAGCCATTTTGAAAATAGGGGTTGACGTCAGAGACTCTTAAATATAGAGAACAAACTGAGGGTTGATGGGGGAGTGGGGGAGAGGGGAAAATGGGTGATGGGCACTGAGGGGGCACTTGTTGGGATGAGCACTGGGTGTTGTACGTAAGCGATAAACCACGGGAATCTACCCCAAAAACCAAGAGCACACTTTACGCACTGTATATTAGCCAACTTGACAATAAATTATATTAGACAGAAAGAAAGAAAGAAAGAAAGAAAGAAAGAAAGAAAGAAAGAAAGAAAGAAAGAAGAAGAAGAAGAAGAAGGAAGGAAGGAAGGAAGGAAGGAAGGAAGGAAGGAAGGAAGGAGAGAGAAAGAAAGAAAAGAAAGAAAGAAAGAAAGAAAGAAAGAAAGAAAGAAAGAAAGAAAGAAAGAAAAAGAAAATGATTGCTCTCTACTGCCAAAAATAAAAAAAAAGAAAGAAAGAAAATAGGGGTTTAGTCTCTGCTTTACTTTTTGGTCCTCTGATGGGAAGGGAAAGTAGGGTCCTGTATGAAGGAGGTGGGAGCTCTCACTCAATTTACACACACAATGGAAGCGAAAACCGTAGAGTTTCTCCGCATTTCCCCAGCGTCCTGTTGTGTACCTTGTTGGTGATAACTGACAGGATGACATTGGGGCAGTGTTCTGGAAGGGAGCTTCAAGGGGCCCAAGAGCCACGCTGGCCAAAGAGGCAGGGGGTGATCGTTCTCTTTTCCTCCTTCTCACCTGCTAAGGGAAAACACACTCCTCTGTGTTTCCTCAATGCTCTTGCTCACGTCCAGCACTTCTGATCACCAGCCGTGTGGCGGATTTTCCATACATCAAGCAGTTCTCAGATTCTCAGATGCCCACTGGGCGTCCTACGGTTGAGCTCAGTTCTGACTCTGTCTACCTGGGGACAGCATCAGATCCCACAGGTTAAGGGCTCAGTCCCACGTGACTGTCCCACTTCAGATGCCAGTCATAAGTCCCAAGATGTCACCTGTGCTTCTGACCTGTAGCTCAGAGGTTCCCCAGCCCCTCCTCGGGTTTGACTGATTGGCTGGAGCGGCTCACAGAACTCAGGGAAAACAGTTGTTAAAAAACAGAAGTCAGCCAAGTAAACTTGAAGGTCTGTTTGGCTTTATTAAGTGATTCATCAGTCAGGCAGCATTCATCCAGCAAGTAGAGGGGAGCTTCAAGGAGTTGCACAAAACAGGGGGCACCTGTGTGGCTCAGTCAGCTGAGCGTCCAGTTTCGGCTCAGGTCATGATCTCACGGTTCATGAGTTCGAGCCCTTCTTCGGGCTCGCTGCTGCCATCGCGGATGCTTCAGATCCTCTGTCTCCCTCTCTCTCTGCCCCACCCCCACCAGCACTCTCTATCTCAAAAATAAACATTTTTTTAAAAAGCAGCTAACATATGTAAACTACCTTACAGTGCCTAAAACACAGTAGAGGCTCAATAAATAGCACAGTGACTGGCAAAATACCAATGTCAGTGCTCATCTCTGTGCCACCACACCACTGGACGCACATTCCATCAGGGTCCCCATTGCCTCTGGGGACACATCTCATACAGCCCTGGCATCTGCCCTCATACACAAAGTTCTCTGTAGTTGAGTTTACATTTATTAAGTACCTACTATGTGCCATGGAACTCCCCTGGCCACTGAGGATATAGATCTAAAGACACAGAACTTGCCCCTACGGAGTTTATGACTTAGTTTGAGAGTTATGTAGTCAGCCACAGAAGTCATTCCCATCTAAGGAGATGTTTGTGTGTATATGTGTGTAGGGCACCTGGGGAGGACTGGTCATCCTAGGTGAGGGAATGAAGACTTCCTGGAGGGGGCAGGAGGGAAGCTGAGTCTGGAGGGTGAAGAGATATTAGTATCAGAAGGTGCTGTCAAAAACACACAGGTTCCAGGACTCACCCATTCAGTCTGGGGACATTGATCCAAAAGTCTGCATTTTAACAAGTAACTCCCCACCCCCAGATACTTAGAGATAAAAGCGTTCACTAAAGTCGGGGACCACTTCTTTGTGAGCTACGGAAAGCAGCTCACAGCTATTTGATATAGATACAACTGAGGAGATAGATCATTTGGAAAAATCTTAGAGAAAGGGGGATAAACCTTTAAAGAAATATTTAGCAGGCAAAATGCAGAAAGCCTCCGAGAACAGATGGGAGAGAGTTAAGGGAAAGGACAAAACAGAATTGTAAGTTGGATCTCGCGTTTCTAGCTGGTGACGGAACAGATAGAACAGATGGGCAATGGGGTTGAGAAACCCACCACTCTGTGCTTCCTTAAAGTTGACTCAATTGATGTAGTAAGTTCAAAGAAGCTCCCTTCTTCTTCCCCACTCCCCTGTGCTTGGGGCTTTCCCCTGGCTTGGGGCTCAGGCAGAGGTAGATGCAGGTGATGGTGGGGGTGGGGGAGATGGGAGGGAAGGAATGAATGTTGGGGTCATAGTTGATGAGTTCAGTGCAGGGGAGATTGGATTTGGGCTGCCTCTTGGACACAAGGGCATTCAGCCTTTAGCTTGAAATGATTTGAGGGCGCTCAAGGGGTTTGGAGGTAGAGGTGTGGTTTGGGGGTCACTAGCATCATGGAGGTCGGAACCGTGACCTCCCCGAAGTATGGGGAGCAGGCCTGGGACAGAACCCAGAGAAAGCCCCCAAAATAGGAAGATGGTCTTTACTGGATAATATATGAAGAAAGTGTTTGACCACCTCCATTTTTCACACTGAGAAATCACTGGAGACAAGGGAAGGTTAAATGGTATCCAGACACCACAGCTCAACCTTTGCTGGGAGAGGAGCTGCACAGAGTAACAGCAGTTTGTTCTGTAAAGTCACACGGGCACTGGGTTAGTCGATACTGAGCCATTGCCTCTAGGGAAAATTCAGGGTTAGGGTCCTGTGAGCCTCCTGTCATAACATTTTCATCAGCTGAGCAATATATCACCTTGGTTTATGTGCGTTCGGGGGTGTTTAAAGACACGTTATTTAATATGTACTGTTGGTTCATAAACATGGAACTCCTGGCCAACAGCTCCATAACTCATGCTTGAACAAAGCTTATCTAACATATATTTTTCCCATGAGCACCTCCCAGCCTTCCTACAGTTAGGAACACTAGACAGCACGTCAGCGCTGTGCCTGGGGGCTGTTTTAAACAGCAAAATCCTGAAAAGAAGCACAGGAATGTGAAAAACTTGGCACTAAATAGATCAGCAGAGGACGCTTACAGTATGAGAGCTGAAAGGAAAAAGTGGAGCATTGCCTTGTCCGACCTCAGCTGAGAATGTGTGCATCCAAGACTCAAATTTTTGACCCCTCTGTACTTGCACGGAGAAAGCATCATGAGGGCGCCTGGGTGGCTCAGTCAGTTAAGCCTCCGACTTTGGCTCAGGTCGTGATCTCGTGGTTTGTGAGTTCGAGCCCCACGTCGGGCTGTCTGCTGTCAGCACAGAGCCCGCTTGGAATCCTCTGTCTCCCTCTCTCTCTGCCTCTCCCCTGCTCAAGTTCTCTCTCTTTCTCTCTCAAAAATAAACAAACATAAAAAAGTTTAAAAAAATTAAAAAGAAAGCATCATGAGGATTGATTTGGGGGGTCACAAATGAATTTTATCAAGTAGGCACATTCGCAAACCCCAAATCCACAAATAATGAACATTCAATGTACGTTAATTACATTTGTTTTGACTTTGTTAACATGATCAGACTTTAATTGCATTTGTTTTGACTTTGTTAATATGATTCTTGGAGAAAAAGCAACGATTTCTATAATCTCCATATTCTTACATGAGTGAAATAATGGGAATTATGAGGTTTAATTGGAAGAGATGGGAACTAGGCATGACACCTGGGTTCCTGCCCCACCCACCCCCAGCTGCCTCACATATGGGAGCCCATCATGGCTTTGGGGGCCCGTCAATGGCTTTCTGAGCCCACGTTCCTTATTTCTAAAACTATATTGATTAGACTAAATAATTTTCAAGGACCCACCATGTCTTTGATTATTTTCTCTGTTTGCCTCATTAACATAATAAAGATACTCTTAACTAGAATCTGACAGAAAAGCTGACCAAACCTTGGACTTGTCCATTGTGAGAGCAGAGAAAACTTTTGTTGTCATGCATGCTTTTGGAGGTCAAGAGAGCACTGTTGAGGGTACCTGGGTGGCTCAGTCCGTTGAGTATCCGACTCTTGATTTCGGCTTAGGTCATGATCCCAGGGCTGTGGGATCAAGGCCCGCATCAGACTCTGCACTGAGCATGGAGCCTGCTTGAGGTTCTCTCTCTCTCCCCCTCTGCCCTTCTCCCCTGTGTGTGTGTGTGCTCTCTTTCTCTCTAAAATAGTAAATAAATAAATGTTTTTTTAATGTAAAAAGATAACACTGTCGATATTGCAGATAACTGGACAAGGAATAGAGAAAAGTAGGAAGCCTCCTGGTTTTGTTTGCATGTGCACCCTTGAGAGATTTTGGAATGGATTTCTTTTTTCATCCTTGACAATGGTTCCTGGAGAATGTGTTGGTTTTGCGCTTTCAAGGAAGGAGGTGTAGATTGGAGGGGGAAGCCCAGCATAAGGAGAGCACCCTTTACCTTGGCAAGCAGGTGAAACAAATTCACCTGTATAAAATGAGTCCATCAACTAAAGACTGTAAGCCCACATCTGAATTATTTCCATCTCCATAGCCGTTGCTTCACCAGACCTCAGACCCAGTTCATTTGCCCCCTCAAATGACCCTCTATGTTACCGAGCATTCATGTCTTAAAAATTTGTACATGCAGATATGTATATGTGTGTGTATATATACATATATATGTATACATTACATATATATATTTACATACGTGCATATGTAGAATTGTGTCAATTTGCTGTCCTCGGGATAAAGTTTAGACCCTCCTCCCCTAGCTGCGTCTCCCTTACACATCTCATGGTCTAGACACCTAGGCAGTTTGTCAACTCTCCTTGTGACTCCTTTTGAATCTGACATTTTGCCCGCTCTGTATTTGTCCACACTGTTATTCCTTTACTGATGTTTTCTTGGCAACCTCGTCTTATGTCTTCCTGGCTGTTTTCTGCTCCATGAAGTCTTCCTGACTCTTCCAGGTAGAGTTAGATGTTCCTCTCTCTCTACTTACCAAAAACCAAACATCTACCTGGTGTGATAAGAACCCCCAGACATCAGTCAGCATCTCTTCTATAACGGGGGTCCAAGAGTCGTTCTTCCACCTCCTACCCTCCGGGGCACTCGGTCGATTTGAGGTGGGCAGTCCCTTCCTTCCTGCTCCAGGAGGCCCCTGTGGTGTCCCTCTTGCCATGCAGCACACTCAGCTACAAGAGACCGTTTTTCTGTCCTCCAGAAAATAAGGTTTGAGAAAGGTTGCTGGAGCAGATGCCTTATGTATGGAAGTACCAAATGTTTCAGGTTAGAAGTGTTTACAGAACACCCCACAATGGTCACGCACACCTTGAGAGACCGCAGGGCCCAGGACATACCCCTCAGGATGTGCGTGAACTCTCCAATGGGACAGGGCGGCCCATGCAGGCAGCATCACGGCAATGACCCTTTCTTCTGGGCCATTAGGTACCCAGTGCCATTGGCCGAAGGGGTCATTGTTAAAGAAGGTCAAGTGTACCTTTGAAGTGGTTGCAGAGGATTTACCCAAATTAGGACTCCCCACTTTAGTCCTGGCTCATACGCGTTCCCTGGTCTCCCATCCCCCAACCTGGTGTGGATTTTTCTCCCAACTTTGAACCCCTAAGATGAATTCTTTAATTTCTTACTTTTTTTTGTTTTTGAATTTTAAGTCATAATTCATATACCATGAAATTCACCATTTTGAAGTGTGCAGTTCACAAGATGATACAACCAACACCACTGACTAATCCCAGAATATTTTCTGTACCCCTGAAAAAAAAGCCCAGACCCATTACAGGTGACTCACTGTTACCCACTCCGCCCAGGCCCTGGCAACCACTGATCTCTCTGTCTCTATGGTTGACCTATTCTGAACATGGAAGATAAATGTATCTCTACAATATGTAGCCTTTTGTGTCTGGCATCTTTATTTCTTTTAAACGTTTATTTATTTATTTTGAGACAGAGAGTGCATGCATGAGTAAGGGAGGGGTGGAGAGAGGGAGAGAGAGAATCCCAATCAGGCTCCGCACTATCAGCACAAAGTGCCATACAGAGCTTGGTGCCCTGAACCGTGAGCACATGACCTGAGCCACAATCAACAGTCGGGACGCTCAACCAGCTGAGCTACCCAGGCGCCACGCTTCTGGGATCTTTCACTTCACATAATGTTTTTATGGTCCATCCGTGTTGTAGTGTGAATCAGTACATTTTTCCTTTTCGTGAATGAATAATGTTCCATTATATGGATGGACCACATTTATTTATCCTGTTCATCGGTTGGCAGATTTGGGGGTGTTTCCACTTGTTGGCTGTTATCACTCATGCTGCCATGAACGTTCATGTGTAAGTTCTTATGCAAACATATATTCTCAGTTCTCTTGGGTCTATACCTACGAGTGGAATTGCTGGGTCATATGGTAACTCTTTGTGTGATATTTTGAGAAACCACCAGATTGTTTCCACAGCACCAAGATGCATTCTATTTTTTTTAATGTTTTATTTATTCTTGAGAGAGAGCATCAGTGGGGGAGGGGCAGAGAGAGAGGGGGACAGAGGATCTGAAACTGTCAGCACAGAGCCCCAAATGGGACTTGAACTCACCATGCTCGAGATCATGACCTGAGCTGAAGTCAGTTGCCCAACCGACTGAGCCACCCAGGCGCTCCCCCAGGCACCCCCCTCCCAGGTGCATCCTTATTGTTGCTCACGGCACCGGCCAGCTTCCACTCATTGTGCAGCTGCTTCTGTGTCCCAGTTCTCTTCAAATGTAGAACCTTGCAGGTAGGGACTACCTCCAGCATTGATCTGTTGTCCGTGTCCAGCACTGGACCTCATATAAAATGACAGCTAGATAAGTTGACTGTAGAGGGTATATAAAAAGAGAGATCATGTCCAGGGTCAGCTCACTGGTCCCCCCTGGCACTATTAAGAGCCATAGGTGCTAAATAATGGATATTCTTAGCACTTGATGTTTCTGGTCCCTGATAATTTCCCAGAAACTCACTTTACCTCTCTAGACCTTGCTTTCCTCATCTTTAAACTTGGACTGGATAAAGTCCAGGGCAGGGGTCTCTGAATTTGAGTCTGTGTCGCATAGCAGTGGAGGACAGACTCCAGAGTTCCAGTCCTGCGCTCAGTATTTACCAGCTGTGGGATCTTGCACAAGTTAATTCCTTATCTATAAACCTGTTTCCTTACCTGTCAAATGGACGAGTTAATATCTATTTCATAGGGGTGCCTGGGTGGCTCAGTTGGTTAAGCATCTGACTTCAGCTCAAGTCATGATCTGGCAGTTCGTGAGTTTGAGCCCCACATCAGTCTCTGTGCTGACAGCTCAGAATCTGGAGCCTGCTTCGGATTCTGTGTCTCCCTCTTTCTCTGCCCCTCCCCCGCTTGTGCTGTGTCTCTCTCAAAAATAAATAAACACTAAATAAAATTTTTTTTTTTATTTTTTATTTTCAATATATGAAATTTATTGTCAAATTGGTTTCCATACAACACCCAGTGCTCATCCCAAAAGGTGCCCTCCTCAATACCCATCACCCACCCTCCCCTCCCTCCCACCCCCCATAAATAAAAATTTTTTTTAAGAAAAATAATATCTATTTTACAGGGTTGAGATTTAAATAAATTACCAAAATTAAAGCCCTTAGAATAATGTCTGACATGTTACTAAGGGTTCAGTGACCTTAATGAGTATTATTATTCCATAATACATTTATTTTTTTCTCTTGGATTCATATTCTATCCAGAAACTTACAGGCTTTGTGAATTTTGTAGTTAGAAGTCCAGGTCCTTAAGCAAGAATTTTTAAAATGGCACAAGTTCTCTCATCTTATTACTTACCAGAATAGGGAGTAATGTTCTCCTACCACATGGCATATGTTAACCTAAGCACATATTTTTAAAGTATTTTTTTAAAGTTAATACCTAACTTTATATATTTTCCATTCATATAATGTGTAATTTAATATACTCCTAATGTGAAGGGGCGCCTGGGTGGCTCGGTCGGTTAAGCGTCCGACTTCAGCTCAGGTCATGATCTCGCAGTTCGTGGGTTCAAGCCCCGTGTCGGGCTCTGCACTAACAGCACCAAACCTGCTTGGGATTCTCTCTCTCCTTCTCTCTCTCTCTCTGCCCCTCCCCACCTCTCAAAATAAATAAATAAACTTTAATGGATATGTGAGGAGATTCAGAATCTTTACTAAAAAATTCTGGTGAATAAAAACTAGTTGACCATCGTAGCGTAAGCAGTTTTTATATTGGAGATTGCAGTATTCCCGTGGCAATTGGAAAGCCTCTTGCTAATCAGACTTAAATGAAAAAAAAAGTTTCCTTTCTCTCTACTCACAACACTCTGACACCAAATGAATGGGGCTTTTTCTCAAACCAACCAGTTCTCCGACTCTGGATGCCACCTGGGTGTCCTACAATTCAGTTCAGTTCTAACCTTAACTACCCAGAGCTAGTGCAGACCCTACAGGTTAAGGTCTCAGACCCAAAAGACTGTCCCCCACCAGTCCCCCAGCTTCAGACACAACTCCCATGGTGTCGCCTGTGCTTCTGGCAACTGGCTATGGATCAGGGGTGTCTACAATCCCTTCTCGGGTTCAGTAATTTACTATAATGGCTCACAGAACTCAGGGAAACATTTATTTACATTGGCCAGTTTATCCTAAGGGATATCATAAAGGATACAGAGGAACTGCCAGATGAAGAGGTGTACAGATGAGGTCTGGAAGGGTCCCGAGCATGGCTGACAGCTTCTGTCCCCGTGGAGTTGAGCCGTGCCACCCTCCTGGCACATAGATGCGTACACTATACGCATATGGAAACTCCCCAAACCCTGTACTTTTGGAATTTTCACGGAGGCTTCACCATGTAGGCATGATTGATTATGAACTTAATATCTAGCCCCTCTCCTCTCCCTAGAGGATGGAGAGGTGGGGCTGAAAGTTCCAAGTTTCTAATTACAGCTTGGTCTTTCTGGTGACCAACCTCCATCCAGGAGCCCACCCAGACTCGTGTCATTAGAACAAAAGATGCTCCTACCACCCAGGAAATTATAAGGGATTTAGGAGCTCTGTCAGGAACCAGGAGCAGAAATCAAGTATGTATTTCTTATTATGTCACAATACTAAAAATCCGTATTGTTGACTGATTTGAAATCAGAATAGTAAGAATGCAGAGTCCCCAAAAATTGGAGTGGGCATTTTGATTTAAATGTCAGAATTCCCTTATGTCCATTTTTATTTCTGCAGTATTTTCTTCACTGAGCCTGGGCCTGCTTCCAGAACGATCTGCAACTCTAATGGTGTATGAAGATGTTGTCCAAATAGTCTCAGGATTCCAAGGTATGTTGAATATTGAAAAAGAAAAGAGACTAACTTTTGGGCCAGCCACTAAAATCCTATTATAAGACAGCTTCTTTTCAGATGGTGATGGCAGTAAATTTACCCAGAGCTGGATACTATGCATGTTGTCCTATGAGTGCACAAACACACTTGAATTTTGGTTAAACTCTCCCCTGGCTGTGATCTTGTTTGTTTTAAGGCCAGCCTTCAACTGGGTGAGAGAAAAGAAAGGGCTTCACCACTCTGTCCATACCACATCTCTCTTTCTTCTCCAAAGCTGAGAATATTCACCTCATGAGTTCAGAGCACAGGACCCCGTCTGAGCATCACTGAAGAAAGGTTCATAAATATTCAAGGAGGTAGAGTTTCAGTCTTGCTCAGTGAAAAGGATCTGGAGATCTGTTGCATAATAATGTACTTCACACTCCCAAACTTAAAAATGGATAAGATGGTAAATTAAATAGTATGTGCTTTTTAACACAATAAAACAACCCCCCCTTAAAAAACAAAGGAAGAAGTGTTCAAGAGTGGCCTTTTTCTCTGTCTTGTCCCTCATTGTCTTAACCCCTCTGGTATGTGGTTGTGCATCAGAATGTGCCCTTATACCTTCTAACTTCTCTTGCAGAGAAACTAGTACAGAAGACTTCAGAGGGATTTCCCTGAGTTGGTGGTGGGGTTAGAATTGGGAAGAACGCTGATGTCAAACGTATTTGTGCCAAAGTCAGTTTCTTTCTCTAAAGCATGGGCTAGAGAGCGCTATTTCCTGGCTCTCAACGTTCCATCGGATTAATTTTTTTGTTTGCTTCATTTTAATACCATTTGACAGAAATCATTCTCTACCTCACCACATTCCGGTGCCATTTGCAAATTAGGTGACCCCATTTATTCCTTTTTTGAGTGGCTGTGGAGACCCTGCAGAAGTGAGCATGCAGCCGTTATAATCAACATATAACACTGTATTCCTTTTAGGCATACAGCATAATAATTCGAATTATGTGTATATTGCAAAATGATCGACACTGTAAGCCTAGTTAACACCCGTCACCACGTGTAGCTACAAATCTTTTTTTCTTGTGACGAGAACTTTTAAGATCTACCCTCTCAGCAACTTTCAAATATACACTACAGTGTTATTAACTATAGTGACCATGCGGTACATGACATCCCCAGGACTTATTTATCTTATAACTGGAAATTTGTACCTCTTGAGACCCTTCACCCATTTTCCCCCAACATCCCACCTCCGGCAGCCACCGATCTATTCTGTTTCTATGAGTTCGGCTTTTTTAGATTCCACGTAGAAGGGAGACCATGCAGTGTCTGTGCTTCTCTGTCTGGCTTGTGTCACTTTGCATAATGCCCTCCAGGTTCAACCATGTTGTCACAAATGGCAGAATTTCCTTCTTTTTTCTGACTGAATAATATTCCACTGTAGATCACTTTTATGCATCCATTTATCCATTGATGGACACTTAGGTTGCTTCCACACCTTGGCTCTTGTAAATGATGCTGCAGTGAACATGGCGGGGTGGGGGGAAGTGACTGGGGGTTTCTCGAAATGAGGGAATGATTATGCTTCCTTCTCATGTTCTTCACTAAGAGAGGAATCGTTAGTGTCCTGCTCTCGTTTCGACTGGACTACGTTCTGATAAAGACCGAAATGATCTTTATCACAATTTTGGTCTTTATCAGAATGCAGCCCAGTGGAAGATGATAGCAAGAGGTGAAAGCTTGTAATTAATGTCCTGGGTACAGACAGGCTGCGATCACCCATTTACGTCAAGATTACGTCTGTTGATTAGGATGTTCTGAGTATAATTTAGAGCTGACTTCAGCTCTTCAAATATCAAATGGAAACTATGAAGCACCTGAACCAGGCTTCCTGAAGCCTTGCCACTCTGCATTTCCAGAGGACGGGCACACACTTTGCATTTCCTCAGACCCAGCCTGGTTGGGACCCTGCTTCTTCTAATCGGGGCTGTTGTTGCTGTGCCGTGTGCCCATGTGGCAGGGGACTGGCACAGAGCAATTAAATGCTGTCACGGCAGCCGTATATTATTTTCGTTTTAGATATGCCTTAAGACCCATTTTTTCACAGAGAGGGAGACAAACCATAAGAGAGTCTTTTTCATTTTTATTTATTTTTGAGAAAGAGAGAGAGAGAGAGACAGAGCATGAGCCGGGGAGGGGCAGAGAGAGAGAGAGATGGAATCCGAAGCAGGCTCCAGGCTCTGAGCTGTCAGCACAGAGCCCGACGCGGGGCTCAAACTCACGAACTGTGAGATCATGACCTGAGCCGAAGTTGGATGCTTAACCAGCTGAGCCCCCAGGCACCCAAGAGACTCTTGAATATAGAGAACAAACTGAGGGTTGCTGGAGGAGAGGTTGGTGGGGGGATGGGCTAAATGGGTGATGGACATTGCGGACACTTGTTGGGATGAGCATTGGGTAAGTGATGTGGTGAATCACTAAATTGTACTCCCAAAACCAGTATTATGCTATAGAACTCACTTGGATTTAAATAAATCTAAAAAAGACCCATTTTTATCTTTCGCAGCCTTGCGTGTTTTGATTTTTTAATTTAAAAAACTGACCACCGGGGCACCTGGGTGGCTCAGTTGGTTAAGTGTCAGACCCTTGATTTCGGCTCAGGTCATGATCTCACTGTTGGTGAATTTAAGGCCCGTGTCAGGCTCTGCTCTAACAGTGCAGAGCCTGCCTGAGATTCTCTCTCCCTCTCTCTGCCCCTCCCCTGCTCTCATGCTCTCTCTCAAAATAAATACACTTAAAAAAAAAAGTTTAACTTATAGGGATCTTTGGTAGTAGCTAATGGATTATGGTGTTCCTCAAGGAAATATATTTGGACACTCTGCACTCTAAGAAAAAAAACACAACTGACCCATGTCATATTTTACACGTTGTTCTAAAGGCCACAGCCACCATAATTTTCATCACCTGCTCTTTCTCTTAATTGGCCCCTCCCCTACCTTTTCCTCAGAGTTAGTCTTCATTTCCTCTCTTACTAGCTGTACTCATTCTTTGTTCCACTTTTCTTCTGCTTACGGTGAATTGCTCATCCTTTTCCTGAGATGTTGGCCCACCAACACACCCTTTGCTAGAAAGTTCTCAAGTAGCCAGGCTGCTGGGCTTCTGCGGTGTGGACCTGCCAGTGGGCCTTGAGAGATGGAGAGGAGAGGCACCTAGGTGGCTCAGTCGGTTAAGCGTCCAACTTTTGATTTCAGCTCAGGTCATGATCTCACAGTTTGTGAGTTTGAGCCCTGCATCGGGCTCTGTGCTGACAGCGCTGAGCCTGCTTGTGATTCTCTCTCTCTCTTCTCTCTCTCTCTCTCTCTCTCTGCCCCTCCCTGCTTGCGCTCCCTCACTGTCAAAATAAGTAAATAAAATAAAAAGTAAACGGTAAATAAATAAATGGAGAAGAGCCAGGCTGCGAGGTACAGACCAGAAAGGGACCTTGTCCAATAGAGCCCAACTCCCCACCGCCTTCCCCAGCCCTCACCCTGTGTCCTCTGGGCACCAGTATGGCTGCAGAGAACAGCCTTCTACCTCTTCTCCGAGCACTGCCCCCCTTCCTGGTCTGAAATGTCCCTGAGACACAGCCTTCCCTGCAGCCTTCTCAGGTGGGGGCTGTGCTCACATTACTTGTCTCCTTTCTCCTTCCTTCCTTCCTTGAGGATCCTTGGAGGCCAGCTGGACCACTCATCACCAGTGTCTGGGTCAGCTTTTCCTCCTGGACTGATGATACAAGCTCCTAGTTCCCAGGTTCACGATGCTCCTAGAATCGTTTCTTGGGAATGTGAGCCTCCATATGGAGGATGCCCCCCGGTCCCAGCTGCTCGTCCACCCCAGGGGTGCCCCCCTCTACCCCGCCTCCCTCTAGAGGATGCCCCCTGGTGCCCCAGCTGCTCTTGCACTCCCAGGGTCTTTTCTGTCCCACATCGGTCACCCACTTCTGCAGTCCTGCCTTAGGCCTCATCATTCCAGCAAATCAAATGCACCACCTCCGAGCTCAGCCCCTGCACTCCCTCCTCTCACCCTGTGGCAGTGGTTCGCACACCACTGAGGGCTCCAGAGCCTTGACTCACCGTGTCCTTACCCACGGATTGCCTCCCTGCCCAGCCTACGAACCATGGCCCTTCGTTGGAATCGTCTCCTTGCAGACACTCCCCGCAGAGCCACTCCCCTCCCCTTCTGCCATCTTTGACCGAATAACTCCTGACTCCGGTTGACCTGAGCCGCTTGTGGCCACCCCTGCGCAGCTGCACGTGGCTGGAGGAAACCTCACCCGTGGTTGCCCCGACTGGTTGCACGTCCGTTTCACGACCACGGACCTCAAATGGGCATCGGTCCTGGGGCCACTTAGTCGTTTGTTTCGTGAGTCTCCAAGATGATTTTCACACCCTCTTCCCTACCTGCTGGCTTCCTGTGTGTTCACTCACACTCCCATCCTCTGTCTCCTCTCCTCACATCTCTGCCTGCTTCACTGAGAAGCTGAGAACCCTCACCGCCCCCCCCCCGGCCCCCAGCAAACCCACAGACCCGCTCACTGTCCCTCGTTGCACTGGAAGGAGTGTCCCTCTTCCCTTACGTGTGAGTCCTTCTGTTTGTGCTCAGCATCTCATCTCCTCTCTTCCTTAGGGATTCCAGAAGTTTTTCCTCACCATTTTCTCCTCATCGGTAGCGGGCAGATGTTAAAGTAGCACATCTCTAATGCTTCCACAACCATGTCTGTCTCTAGCCACTGCCCTGTGTCTCTGCTGTCTTCCAGAAGGACGTCTGCACGCCCTTCCTTCCTGCTTCCTCGCCTTTCTTTTCCTGTTCAGCACCCTGCAAGTGGCTCTCCTGCCTCGTTGCTCCATTCAGACTGCTTTGTCAGAGTCTCTTACAAGCCCTGCGTGGCCCGGCCTGATGACATTTCTCTGTGCCTTCCCCCGGACTCTCCACGGCACCCAACAGGGATGACTCTGGTCGCTCTTTCTGGAGACTCTCCTATCTTCCATAACACCATGCCTTGATTTTCTTTCTCCTCTTGGTCACTTGTGGACACTCCAGTGACTGTCTGGGCCTACATTTCTCCTTCCCAGTACCCTCCCCACAAGGTCTCATGGACCCATGCTTTAATGCTGTGTAGACACAGATAACGCCCAGTCTCTCACCTCCCGCCCAGACTCGCCGAGAGGGAGTCCCAGAGCTGGCTGCTTATTTGACATCTCCGCTTGGATGTCCACTAGGCATCTCAGACTTAATGGGTGTGTCCAACTTTCTGTCTCCGTACATGGTACAAACATGGTACTTAAGTGGTCAAGCCAGACCCTAGGAACTATCCCTGACTCCTCTGTCCCCACAGCCTGGTTCTCTGGCACAGGTGTTTCTCTCCATCTGGGTCACCACCACATGAATCCAAGACTCCGTTTCCCCCTGGAGAGCTGCGGTAGGTTTTTAATTGGCTGTCTGCTTCCGCCCTTGCCGACCCATAATCCGGTCTTCGCACTGCTAAAGCTACCAGGTCACCTTGCTTCCACTCTTCAGTGGTTTTCCCTGTGTACTTGGAATAAACTCCCAAATGCTTAGCCTCAGGGCTGGACAGTCCCCTGGCCCTGAGCCTCGGTGGCTATGCAGTTACCTGGAAGGGGAGTATTGGTAAGAAGGGGTCAAGATTGTAGTATCTGGATACATGTTCCCGTGAGCAGGCTCTCTGCACCCCGACCCCCCCCCCCCCATGCATACTTCTTAGACCCTACAGTTCTCATTGTGGACCTCTCTTGTCCTGCCCAGGCACCTTTGACACCCATTGCACCACACGTGTGACCCTTCTCGGCCCCTCTCTCCCTGGGAGCCACTCTACCCTCAGCAAGGTGTTTGTGATAAGGGCTCACTCTGAAACCCACAGGGTCTGTTGCTGTGGCCACACTTTACCCCACCGTGGCTGTCAGACCACCTGTCACTGCCTGCTCCACTCCTCACTATGCCCCGCCAGCCCCGAGACCTGATTGTCTCTTCTGGTGACTGTGAGGGGGCTCTTGAAGGGTCTCAGCATCTGTGTCACATGCTGTCTGTAAGGAGTCACCTTCTCCCCTTGTGTATGACCTTCATCTCCCCTTCTTACGCTCCGTGGGTCAAACGGTTACAACACGCCGGGGCCTCGTACCCTGAGTGATTTCAGAGTGTTCTGTGCTTACACACACTTGCATCATCTCTGCCGCCCACACGTGTTGCCACAGCCACTGCCCTGATCCAGGCCCTGGTCAGTCTCCGCTTGGACCAGGCAGTAGCCCCCAGCTGGTGTTCTTGTCTCTAGTCTTGGAGTTAGGATTGGAGCTGGACCTGCGATTAACCAGACTTCCTCCGTCTTGTGTCTCCCTCCTAGTCCACCTTGCCCTGAACTGCCAGAGGAATCTTCTAGGGGCAGAGCTCCAGTTATTTCACACCCCTCAATTTCCACCCCACCCCCACTTTTGCCCTAGAATAAAACCCAGTCTCCTTAACACAGCACATACCAACCTTGTGACCCGGCCTCAGCCTCCCTTCCACACGTACTTCTCCTTCAGGGATCGTTTTCTAGCCTGAATTTCCTTTTGTGTTTTCCATCTGGGGTGTCCCACTCCGTCTCCGAATCTGTCTTCGAGCCCTTCTTGGCCATCAAGAGCAGCTTCAGGGCCACCTCCTTTGGGTCTTTTCTGCATCTTCCCTGGAGATGTGGTGCATGCAGGTGCCTTGCCCTCCAACCTTGGCTGCCAAGGAGCTTATATCATGTGACCCCTGACTCAGGGGTAACCAGTCCACAGTGTGGCCAGGGGCTGGGATCCAGCTAGAAGAGAAAATCTGGAGCCATCAGTTCTTCATTCTCTTCCTTTTACTGAGATCCAGCTAAGAACCAGAAGAGGTGAGAATCTCAGCTGGGTAGTTATGAGGCGCAGTGGGTCTGTGACCATTCCAGGCCACCTACGGGCCCAGGGCAGAAGAGAAGAGAAGAGAAGGTCAGGTTTCTGGATGGCTCAGTCAGTTAAGCGTCCATCTCTTGATTTCAGCTCAGGTCATGATCTCATGGATTGTGAGTTTGAGCCCTGCATCAGGCTCTGTGCTGACAGCAGGGAGCCTACTTGGGATTTTCTCTCTCCCTCTTTCTCTGCCTCTCCCCTGCTCATGCTCACTTGCTCTCTCTCAAAACTAAATAAGCTTAAAAAAGAAGAAGAAGAAGAAAAGAGAAAGTGTGAGTAAGAGAAGGGAGCCAGGTGGTGGCAGGTCAGAGAGAAGCCGACTAGGGATTAGTGGAGTCATGGTCAATGGCACTGCATTCACGTGAAATCTACAGACTCTTGCCATTTTGCCCAGAGGTGCCCTGAGCCCAGGCAGCTTCCATGCCCTCTGGCTCCCATCCTTGTATTCTGACACATCCCTGTATCCCTTATGGCCCCTCAGGTCCTTATCAGTAACCAGAGGGTGGATTAAAACCCTCCAGCTGGGGTGTGTGTATCTTATTATGATACCTCCCTTTCTACCGTATTTGGTAGTATACCTTATCTCCCCAACTAAAAATTTGAAACATGAAGGCAAGAAGTTTGTCATCTTCACCTTAAAACCCGCCAGGCACTGGCCCTACACTTGCCATATGATAGGTATTCAATGAACAAGTCACTGAACGATTGAATAAATAAAAATTTTTCAAGTCTAAATAACCAGTGCTTTTTGCACTTCCTACGTAGGTTGTCTGCACCCTGATCAATTATTCAATTATTTCCTTTGTTGTGGCTTCTAAGAAAATTGCAGCTCACACAGGCGCACACACACACATACACACACACACACACACACACACACACACATATGCACACATGCAGTAAGAGAACTTGAAGAGCTCTTTCTCTAAGGAGTAAGAAGCATGGTCCTACCATAAGGGTATTAATCATTCAGGAAGTTTTTGTTACATTTAATGTATTCACTCGCATTCCCTCCTGTGTATAACCAAAAACTGGGAATCATCTCTCCCTTTCTAAAATCTTTTTTGCATTCCAGCTTTTTAAAAGGACAGCAATTTTGTTAATTTTTTTTTAACTTTTCCTGGTTCATGAGTTTAATCATTGTTCCTTGTATTTTTCCTTGCCATGGCAGAGTTGAGACAGAACAATAATACTGCATGATGTTGTTTCATGTTTTCTTACCAGTTGGAAGGAAAGCCATATGTAGATAATTTTTGGTCTTTGCAGTTCTGTTCTATAAAATTAATATAAAACTGATATTACAAAAGCTACATTCAGTTTTTCTCAGACTGGTCTAGTGTAGGTGTGTTGATTTATTTATTCTTTGGTGGATTCAGAGAAGAAAAAAAAATCAATTCTTGATCAGAAATGTAAGTACTAGAAGCCTTTGGATTTTAGTGTATCGCTCGGATGTTATAATGTGGCAAACGCTCCTGAGAAAAGGCGGGTAGCACGATGACAGTTCAAACATGTTACGTGCATAGCCCTGGGTGATGATGCCCATTGTTTGGCTTTATGTGACACTAAAGTAAAAGCTTTGGAAGAATGAAGGTCACTAGGTGGAGATGAAAACAGGAGAGGAGGGAAGGAGCCCCGCTGTTCTCATTAGTTGGATGCTTCATGCTTCAGTTGACGTTTTGTTTTGTTTTGTTTTGTTGTTTTGTTTGCACCCAAGTAAAGTAGAATAAACTCATGGGAAATGAGAGGTTTCCTAGAAAAATAAAAAGACCGCCCACTTGTTTTCTTCTCTGTAGGTATGGTCTTTAAATTCTGACCATACACACCCAAACACTATTCTGTCATCAGACTAGCTTCAGACACAGGAAGTGCATAATACATGCACATTTTCAATGGAACAGTCCTTAGCAGTGACTTTCATTTAAAAAGTAAGGCAAGTGATTGTGTTTTATTGGTGACATTGTTTTATAAAGAAAGCCTGGAGCAGTCTCACGATAACAATGCGGTGAAGGGGAAGGGCCAACTTAGTAATTGGTTAACTCTAGAGTTTTCTGCACCATAGACTGTCTGAAAATGTGCTCCTTGTCACAGAAATGCTTGCAAATTGCATTCAGACTTTGCAATGAGATGGGAAGTGAATGACAAGAGAGAACACTTACAGATTATTTTATAAGAATTATCTTCTTTGAGGGGCTCAGTCCATTAAGCATCTGACTTCCGCTCAGGTCACGATCTCACGGTTCGTGGGTTCCAGCCCCGCATCGGGCTCTGTGCTGACAGCTCAGAGCCTGGAGCCTGCTTCGGATTCTGTGTCTCCCTCTCTCTCTCTGCCCCTCCCCCACTTGTGCCATGTCTCTCTCAAAAATAAACATTAAAAAAAAATTTTTTTTAAAGAATTATTTCCTTTGAGTGTGTCGTGTACTTTTCCGAGGAGCACATTCACACAGAAGCCTGTGGGGAGGGGACCGGTGATGTTTCTAACGTTTAAATCTCAAGATGATTAATGATCAGGCGTGGACGGTAATGATGGTGGTGTTGGAATCTGGGGACAAGACCGGCAGTTGGCCTGCGGCTCTGGCTCCCACAGCGTCCAGCAGACCTTCATGCGGTCTCACAAGTGGGGCATCTCATCGACTCTGTATGTGAGGACGTCTATAAGAAGGTGTCATGAAGATGCGCCACTGCTCATGGCCACACTCTCAGCACCGGCTCCCTCCTGGTTCCTAGGGCACTGCTGGAAGCCCCGCCCACCTCGCCCATGCCCCGCCCACCTCCCTACCCCTCCTCCTGGCAAGGACCTTGCACGGAGGAGAGAGGCCACCAGGGGAGGATGGCGTGGTGACTTTTCTCTGACCCTCCTGATGTGCCTGCTGTGGTCCCTCCCCCACCAGGAGCC
Source organism: Acinonyx jubatus (assembly GCF_027475565.1). Lineage (NCBI taxonomy): Eukaryota > Metazoa > Chordata > Mammalia > Carnivora > Felidae > Acinonyx > Acinonyx jubatus. Next base: position 13,846,839 of record NC_069387.1, on the reverse strand, counting down.
CCTCCTCGAGCACAGGGTCCCCACCTCTTATCTCCTCTTCACGCCTCCCTCCCTCTGTAGTTCTCTTCCCACTCTCCCTCAGCTCCCAAAACCCCAGACTTTAGAGAAGCCCTTAATAACCCACCTTCCTCCTTCAGCTTCTACCCGCATCTGCATCCTCCTCCGAACAGGACAGGTCTGCAGGGGAGGGGAGGCGGGAAATTGATGTTCATCCTGCACCTGTTACGCACCCGGAGGCACCACTGGGCATCACATATGTGTGTGTTGTGATCTAGGCATCACAGCAACCACATTATGAGATGGGCGTCATTCATACCCATTTGAAAGTTAAACAACCTGAAGCCCAAGGTCACTCAACTAGACGGTGGTAGAAGAAAGACTAAAGTGTCGATTGAGTGACTCCACTGCTCCATGTTCTGTTGTCATGGTGGCTCTACTTAGGGAGATGTACACCTTCACGGATAAACCTAATTAGGGGCGCCCGGGTGGCTCAGTCGGTTAAGCGTCCGACTTCGGCCCACGTCATGATCTCACAGTTTGTGGGTGCGAGCCCCGCGTCGGGCTCTGTGCTGATGGCAGAGCCTGGAGCCTGCTTCGGATTCTGTTTCCCTCCCTCTCTGCCCCTCCCGTGCTCACGCTCTGTCTCTCTCTCTCCTTCAAAAATAAAAATAAAACATTAAAAAAAAAACCTAATCCAGGGCACAGTGAGATCAGTGCTGGAGAAAAATACACGTAGCGTTTAGAGGTTGGGGTGTGATCAAGAACGTCTCCACAGGAGAGGTGGCCTGTAGGGCACATCTTGGATGACGCGTGGGACATGCAGGTAGAGACTGTGGAGAAGAGACATGAGCACGTGTGGAAGCACAGAGCCAGGCAGTCCCACGTGGCCAGAAGGTGAGAGCCAATTGTCAGGAAGTCCAGCATCTCTTCCGAGGTAGGCGTGGTGAACTAGGAGGGGAACAGAAGCCAGGACTGCAAGAATTCCTTTCTGTCTCTTACTAACGGGATGCCTGTGGACAAGTCACTTAGCCTCACTCGGAAGGCAGAGAGGGTTCTTCCTTCACAGGACTGTTGTAAACAGTAAGTGAAATAATGTGTATAGAAGAACTATGTACATTCTAAAGCACTGAACTCTACCTGTCACAGGACGAGAAGCATAGTAATTGGGGTCTGCATTGCTCTGTAATTGTCGCTGCCATCATTAATTTACCAAGTGGTGGAGATCCGTTGAAGGTCTCTGGGCTGAGAAGGGTTGTATCTGTAAACGAAGTGGGAAAAAGGTGGTCAGGCTGGAGCACAGTTAAGGCAAGGGGTAAGGCAGGGTAATGCAGGGTAGGGGCAGAGAAGGAGGAGACGACGATGCTGGAAATGTTGGGAAGGAGACTGGCCAGTCCTGGCAGGGAATGAATGCACAGAATAATAGAAAGGGAAAATGATGGCGTCCTGGAAGCACAGCTAGGTGTTGGGCAGAATGGGGTAGGGGGTGTTAGATGGAAGAGGAAGTAAGTGATGGTGTTGATGCGCCTGTGGGGCATCCAGGTGGAGGTGTCTGGAAGGCAGAGGAAATGCAGACATGGGGCGGACAGGAAGGCCACCGTGGAGGGGAGTCAGTGAGGAGAGAGCCCAGAAACTACTACGGAGGCAGCTGAAGGCAGCCCCTTAGGAACTGTTTCATCCGGAGGTGGGAGGAGATTTAAAAAAAATAAAATAAAAACGCACTTGCAGAGGAAAAAGCCGGCTGACTCTGGAGAGACCAGAGCCCAGGAGCACGAATGCCAAGCAGGAGGGGTTCCTGGGCGGGGGCGACGAACAGTGTTGACCATTGTGAAGAGGTCAGCGAGGAGGAAGGCTGAGAAGTGGTCACGGGTTCGCAGATTATACAGTTGTCCATTGACATTAACGAGCGCAGTGTGTGTTGTAAGTAAAAGCCAGATCGCTGGGCGTTGGGTGGAGGGAGAGGAGGCCTTCGCTTTTGGGGGTAACGGCATTAAGGTCATGTTTCGGTGTTATTTTTCTAGATGAGGAAGAGACGGGTGTATTTGTTGGTTGTGGAGGAAAAGCCTGTAGAGAAAATGATGGACGGAGGCAAGATTAGTTGGCTGTGCAAGTCTTGCTGTATGACACGCAGAAGGTAGGCTAGAGGCTTGGGCTGACTGTGGAGGAGACGGGGGACAGAAGGGACAAGAGAAGAGGGAAGACAGGAGGGGTGGCCCCAGCAGTTTTGGTAACACATGATCAAGTTTTAGGGTGACAGTGGGGTGGTCCGGAGCCGGCCACCAAGAAAGAACTCTTGAAGACGTCTTTGGTGCAAAAAAGGTGATTTTATTAAAGCACAGAACAGGACCCGTGGGCAGGAAGAGCTGCACTGGGGTTGTGACAGGTAACTGATTATATACCCTCAGGTTGCGAGGGGGTCAGGGATAGAGTAAGTCTCCGAGGAATTTTGGAAGCAAGGTTTCCAGGACCTTGAGGGGCCAGCTGTTGCTAGGGAAATATCATTTATTACCATTTATAAAACCTCAGTCTTGAGACCCTACAGATGTTTATCAGGGGCCCATAAGCTTGGGGCATGATTGCCAGCATGCAGCTTGGGGCAGTTGAGATAAAGGAAGTTGGCTTATAGCATCCTGGAGGTTGGGATGGTGTTAAACTAAGGTTCTCTTTTGCCCCCAGCAAAGTGTCATCCTCGAGGCAGCTGAGCTCCTAGAGGGAGGTCACTCTGCGGGTCTCAAGGACTTGTCAATGGGCTGTAGGCAGTAAGGGAATTTAATTTTCCATTTGCCTTAGTTTCCCATATTACGGTGGCAGGCACTTAAGCCCCTTTCCTTTGTTCTTGGGTAGCCGGGAGCGTCCAAAGAATATCACACAGAGTTTGAGAAGAACAGAGAAAGTTTGAAAAACCACTATTGCAGAGAATGTGGGAGAGGCATCCGGAGAAGACCTAGCCAGTCCCGTCCCCTTCTGTCCCTCCCCTGTCTCCAGCCCATCACACCGCGTCCTGGAATTACAGAAATCTAGCAGCGCTAATACAGGAAGATGGGCCTGAGGTCATGACCGCTCCCCCAACCCCACGCAGACACTTTGTATTTCATTTACACCGAGGCTTAGAGTAACTTCGACCCTTAACATAACTCCCTCCTCCCGTATTTCTTTGGTCATGTCAGCAGGCAGAGGTCTGGCCTTTGCTCTGTGTCGGGAAGTGTGTTCGGTCCCTCAGCAGACAGGTGTCCGTGTCATGCTGGTCACAGCGTGTGTCCAGTCGGCTGGACAGGCCACACCCCCTTCTAGTAAACCTTCCCCAGGCATCACCCGTCTGTGCCCCCCACCTGGCAGCCACAGCAGATAGACCCCAGATGTCTGGCCAGTGACCAAGTTCTCTGGCACAAAAAAGGAAGGGGAGGGTGGGGAGGAGAGGTGGGGAGGGGACTGAGACGCATCTCCCACTGAAAGGCAAGATATGCCAGAGAACATGAGAAGGCTGTGTGCCTGTTAGAGGGAGGGGTGAGGGAGAGAGGAAGGGAGACGGGAAGGGCGGGCAGGAGAGACAGCCAGTGGCCCCTGAGAGCTGGGGTGCACTGGGGTCTGGAGTCTCCCAAGTTCCAGCCAGTCCCCATGAGGGCATCAGTCTGATTCCCCCTTCACCTTTTAGCAGCCGCCCTTTTCCCTTGGTACAGCTTGAGGAGATTTCTCTTCCTTCCAGCCGGAGGAGCCTTTGCAAAAATCTCAGCCTTCCCATCTTACAGCGGCTATTCCCGAGGCCTGGAAAGCTGCATGTGGATCTCACCCTGCTCTTCCTCAGCCCTCATGAAGACAAGTCTCTCTTTGCCCTGTCACACTTGAGACACCCTTCTCTGCGTATTTGCAAGTTCTTTGTTTCTCCCACCGTGTGAAACCCAGGCAGGCAGCCGGCAGCATTGTTTAGATGAAGGACAGTGGAGAAAGGGAAGTAAAGGTCTCAGAAAGTTCACTCCCGTTGAAAACCACACGATAGGAGCAGCGAATGATGTTCTGTAGTTGGGGGTGAAGAGACGAAAAAAGAAGCGTTGCCTTTGACTTTCCATCTCTGAGTGCAGCGGGGTGCGGGGGGTGGGGGAGGAGATCAGGGAAGCAGAGTGCTCCTTGCTGGGCGTGGGGTGCTCCTGGGGGACGCGAGGTGTCAGCACTCTGTGCAGACCAAGGAGGTGACAGGCGGAAGACATCAGTCTTCTGTGAAATCAAAGGAAGAGACCAGACTGAGCAGAGCTGGGAGTGAACAGAGACAGATACTTGGATGCTGGTGCCTCGCCACAGGTTGTAGGGGTACAGAGAGGCAATGGTGGTTGAAACAGCAGGGCATGTGGGTCCAGTTACCTTCAGCGGAGGTGACTGAAGACAGAAGAGTCATGACTTTGGGCCTCTGGCTCCCGTGGGCCCTAGAGCGGGGCTTGTGTTTCATGGGGTGCACACCAGTCATCCGAGACCTGTAACCAGTGATGTTCAGGAGGTATGCAGAGCATCTGGCTCTCGGCCACCTTGGTTGTGCACGCGCCAGCCAGCCTCCCTGAGACTTCACGTCCGTTGGGCTTCTGTGGCCTCACTTGTAGAAGAGAGATGTGGACTCGTTGATCCTTTGAGCTCTAAAACCCCCTTATGCTAGAACCCTTTCGGATAAGCTTATTCCCCACTGGAAAGTTTCTGATCCAGGGTTAAAAGGAACCCTGGAGTTGGCATAAAGACTGTCCACTCGGGGCAGGGCTGTGGTGCCTGACAGCCGTGGACTGTGGCAGGGGGAGCCCCCAGCCGACCATGGGGGAAACCTCAAGCCCTGGGCAGGCTATGCAGTGACCCGAGCACCAAGGCGGATCACTGCTTTTGAGGAATCACTCTTTCAATCCGCACGAGTGTGCACTTTCATTGGTAAGGTGCTATCATTCCCACTTCGGTTACTTTTTGTCTTAAGGATGTTTTTGCACCTTAAGGACGACTTAGCGCCTTGACATCTTGAGACTGTCACCAGAGCCATTAGGTGAACACGGGTTCAGGCTTTGCGATCAAAACAGCGTGTGGAGCACAGTCGAACTGCAGATGCTGTCACAGGGTAGCCTTCTGAGTGGGGCCACCCCGTCCTTCGGCACCCAGGAGCTGGGTGTGACGGAGGCACAGCACCTCCACTCCACTCAAGGGTGTCTCATCCCAAAATTCTCGACATAAGCTGTGCACCCTGCAGGCAGAGCCCGGATAGCACGTGGCAGCTTCCACCGAAGGGGGTTCGGTACTGTTGGGCTCTTGTTAGTAATTCTTGTACAGGCTGCACACTTAATTCCCTTTGCTCTGCTGCTGTGTGGTGTGTGGAGTTAAGCCAGATTTTGCCAGATGAAGGAGGCGTGCATAACGGGATCAAAGGGTATCTCTTGCTTTGTTTATGTAAAGAGATGAATTGTCGTCTACTCCTTTCCCTCATGTGGACTTCCTTTCCCAAAACGTTACCCCCATCCATAGGCACACGCTGGGCAGTGAAAAGCTTGCTCACAAATGGGACTTAGGAAAGCTTTTTGTTAAAAACCCAAATAACATCCTGTGTCAAAACAAATGTGACAATGGGCTATTATTCCTGTCCCCATAATAGCATGTTGTCACATCTTTGCGCCCTGCCGTGAATGGGGGAGGGGAGGAGCTGCGGGGGGGGGGGGGGGTGGGGGGTGGGGGGGAGGAGGCGTGCCAAAACGTGGAGAAGCACTTCCTGGTTTCCTTAGATTTACTGCCCCTTCGGGAGGTAACTCAGAAGTCCATTTCTGCAGGTGCCCGGCCACAGCCTCGCGTTCATTTCCAGAGGAGAGCTCTGCGGTTGCCTGAGAACACCAGCTACAGTGACCTGACGGCTTTCCTCACTGCCGCCAGCTCCCCGTCCGAGGTGGACAGCTTTCCCTACTTGCGAGGACTAGACGGGAACGGAACAGGTAATCTGAGTCTCTCCCCTGCTCAGCTGGGGCTTCCGTGTTTGGATTTTTCCGTGGGGCGGGGAGGATTCGTACCAAATGAAAGAACCGAAGCCGGGAAGTTCAAGTGTGCTGAAACTGTGTTAGTTAAGGAATCCGGTCTACACTGCTGCGGTGTATTTTAATGACTTTGTCTCCTTCAGTCATTCTGCCTCCTGTACCTTCTGAGCTCCCCTCTGGTAGACTTCAGAGACGTGCTTTCCACTGAAATTGTTGTGTTCGTGTCTTTCCAAGGGTAAGGTCCGAGTGAGGGGCTCTCTGCCCCTCGTCCCCACTGACCCCTGGAGCCTGCAGGATGCAGCCCGCCCACCCACGTGTCACAGTGGGGAGGGGAGGTGGCACTGGTCTGGTGCCGAGAGTGGGGATGAGGGGGCTGCCATTTCTAGGATCGGGAGCATTTCGGAATGGGAGCCTCTGCTCGCCTCCGTCTGTACACATCCAGCGTGTTCTCACCTCTGCCCATCCTCCGTGCTGTTCCCTCTGCCTGGACTTGACAGTGGCCAGGCTTTGAAGTTGACTTGAATCCTCTCCTGACAGACCTCTGTGTGAGCTCCGTCAATGTCACCCTATGCCCGCATGACACACAGAGCTAAAAAAAATCAGAGACACCAAAAACCACCAGCTGGAAAATATGTAATAATTCCTTGTCAGTAAAAGACTGGTTCTCAGCCAACAGTGCACTGGGCACCAACATGGCCCCTAGTCCTAGTGAATGGAAAGCAGCAGACTCTGAAGTCCTGGATCATTTCTTGTATCCCCTCTTGTTTTCCCCACACTTCTGACGTAAAAACCAGAGGCTGTTCTGGGTTAAATCCTGCTAGGTGAGGAGGTGACTGCATTTCCCAGAAACGCTTCTATTGAATTTCACTGAACTGGCCAGGGCTTTGCCTAAGCGGATCTTGGGTCCTTCTGAAAAAGCTTTTTACACGTGCAGCATCTGATCCGTTCTGTAGAATGCTGACAGATTTCTGGGGACCAATCAAGATGACCTGGTGATTTGTTACTCACCTTTGTGGCACCTGTCCGTCTGTGGAACCTGCCTTCAGAAATGTTTCTTCATACTTTAATTTTTGTATGAAGGTGCAATTAATGCATCTGTAATTGGCCATCAGATAAAAATGTGTGGTAGCCACTCTGAGTAAGTATTACTGGGAGAGAATGTTGACTTACAGGCCTAGGAGAAAGTAGCATTTCAGGGAACAGGAAAATGTACGATTTGAGACCTGTACCCATTCTCCCCAATAAATGATGCACAAGCATAAAACCCTAACTTGGAGGGGGCGACCTCATTCCTCAGAGCTCACTAATTTTTCTGTGCCCCGTTTCCAAGAGCTCTTGAATAAATTATGAAATCTGAGACGATGGGCAAGGGAGAAGAACACAGAGACATAGGACTATTGATTTTAGAGGAGTTTGTTTTATTTTAAAATGACTGTTATTTCAAGGGGGGGAAGAAAGAAGGCCTTAGAAGGTTACGTGCACCCTCTTTCCCACTGAAATAACTAATACTTGATGTGGGAAGAATCAGACCTTGCCTGAGCCCCGCCGGGAAAGGCGGTGTGCTGGCTCACAGCCCAGGAGGGCGTGGGCACGTGGGGTCCGCTTAGCACCCCGACATCTCATCAGCCAGGTGCCTGTGTCCAGTTTCACATCGTGCACAGCCTCTCTTCTTCCCCACGATTGCTTGCCTGCCTCCCTCCTGTTTGATAAAACACATCTAAGAGATTACGGCTTTGCGTGAGGGCCTGGCCCACGCACGCCAGGGTAAGGTGGCAGGTCGTCACGAGAGTCCAGCAAAAGTGCGTGGAGCCCACAGACAGGATTGGAGAACGTTCTGCAGGCTGGTCTCCCCAGAGTGTCCTCGTTCAGAGGACGCTGTCCGGTTCAGAGGGGGTTTCCAGAGTCGTCAATAGAGAAACCCGGCCACGGGGAGATTTGGGCCACTTCCCCGTTGTCCAGCCACGTCCACCTGCTCCATAGTGTCCTGGCATCACACGGGGCAGCCTCCTTGCACAGGCCACAGACACTGCACCTTCAGAGAATCACAGTCCCCACTCTGGTTGATAAGAGATTTCTTGCACACAACGGTTCTGACATTCCCAAGCGGTTCTCAAGAAACAACTTCCGCTAGTAACTCTAGGAAGACAGGGAGGTGTCAGTAGAATGACTAACACCCAGCAAAGTTGGTAGCAGGATGCAAAGCCAGGCAGAACCCGAGATGCTATTTGAGCGAAACCCCTCATATTAGAAGGGATGAGTCCGGGGCCTCCTAAGCTTGGTCCAGTGCTGCTGCCCCCTCCCCCTGCTGCCTTTGCCTGACACCTGTCTTTATTCAGACGTGACAGGAGCCTGGTAAGATCAAGAGGGAACAAGAAGGAAAGTCCTCACTGTATACAGAACTCAGTGTTTCCTGTAGAGTTGCAGTCTTGTAACAAGGGCTGGAACAGAAACAATGGAATCCTTCAAAGTATGGATCGTTCCAGAATAAAGAAAGTGGGAGGATACAAGGGAGGGTATTTTGGAAGGCGTGGGATAGGAGTGGGCATTGAGCGGAGCACTGAGAAAGCAGGTACAGCTGCCTGCTGGGTCTTCGAACAGAGAACTTTTCAAAGAACATTACATCTCCAGAACCTAACATATGTAACTTTAAATTAATAAGGCCTTTTGTGCGATGCTGTGATTACTTCTGAATATTTAGAGCTGAGCCTGTTTCTTTCCCTCGACTCCTAGGTAAAGCATCTAGTCCAGATAACGCAGATAAGGAAAACAAATCCCAGAGGAGCAAAGTAGCCTGCCTGAGGCCACAGATACAGCCAGTGGTGCCTCTGGGACTGGAACCCCGGCTCCCTGGGCCGGGAATGTGCAAGAAAATAGGAAGGGAGGATTGAAAGGTGATGAATGGGGATCAGGAGGCAGAGTTAAGTGGGAGGAAAGGCTGGATGATGAGTCTGGAAGGCGTTCCTGCCCTCCCTGCTGCTTCCCTCTCCTGCCTCGGGTTTGCCGAAAGCAGCACTTCCGGGTTTGAAACCGTTATCGATAAGTTGTTTATACAGAGTCTAGTAAGTTACTTAATTTCTCTTTGCTTGCAGTTCTGTCCCATCCAGAGGGTCTAACAGAACCTGGGGAGCTACACTGTAGACCCGGCTTTGCCTCCACGTCCCCTTTGGACACTAGGCACTGCTTTAGGTCTCATCCCAGCAGATATTTTGACCAGAAATATGGTAAATTCTCGGTTTTGGCTTTCTGGGCCCTAAAGAGAAAAGGCCAGACTAAAAGGTTTCAGAACTTGAGCCTGGGATTCCAACATGGACCTTTTGACAAAATTCCTATTACCGTGCCTGTCCTTTCAATGACAAACAGATGGCCATAAATCGTAAAAGGTAGTGCTGTTGTGACCTATATATAATTTGCTCTACAAAGGGTTTGGCCATCACTTGTGTTGAAAACTCTAAAATTCACTACAGTTGCTCTAAATGTTTACATCTAGTCCTAAGTGGTGGTTTGCAGTAGCTCAGGTAGTTGATGGGTAGATAACCTATGTAAGCAGCTTAATAAGAAAGCCTATAGATTATATTCTAATGGAGCTTAAATTTTTTTTATCACTCTGCGTTTGTCATTGTGCTGAAGATTTAAAATTACGACGTAAACATTTTGTGTGATATTATATTTCACTGCAGAAAAATTGCTCTACGATGGATCGCTTAAGTATATAAATATAATATCGCTGTCCTCAGCAGTCCCTAATTTATCTATAAAGTAGGCAGTCGTTAAAGGCTTGGCTTGGAGAAAAGGCCCCTGATGTAGAATAATTGGCATGTTAAATTCCTTTTAAACAGATCAAAATAACAGTGGCACCTAAAATTAACTCCTAAATCTTTCAAGGCCGAGCTTTCAGTAGGGTGCTTTGAGTACAAGTAAGTTAATATTTTGAGGCACTCCTTGAAAACACCGCCCCCCCCCCTTCTTTTTGAAAGCAGCCTCTAATGTAAAACATTTGGTTTCATTATGGCGATCTGCCGAGTCATTAACGTGTGTGGGTCTCACTTTGTGCAGGGGTTGATTTCAGGGATTTCTACACTTACCCTCCTCTGACACCACAGAGGGGTCTCTTCCTTTCGAGGCCCTTTCTGAAAGCAAGGCTCAGTAGTTAGAGGCAGCAAACCTGAGAGCTTCGATCCCAGATCCCACCATGCCCTTGGGGCCAGTTCCCATTTCTACCCTCTCTGGGCCGGTTTCTTTGTGCGTAAAATGTGGATTTTACTTACCTTATGGAGCCGTGGTGAGGTATCTGTACATACAAAGTGGTGAGGATTTTATACACGTAAAGTCCTGCGTCTAGTCCCTGGCACATAGGAGGTACTCAGTGAATGGTTAGCTGTTGCTATTTTCTGGCAAACGTTTGCGGCAGCCCCACATAGGGCCCTTCTGTGCACGTGATGGATACTCCCTCTTGCTTCCAGGAAACGGCACCAGGTATGACCTGACCCCAGTCACGGCCGTCAGTGTCCACTTGCTCAGCAGTGATGGAACGCCAGTGCTGGTGGACGGCCCCATTTATGTCACCGTGCCCCTGGCCACCCAGAGCAGTCTGAGGCACAATGCCTATGTCGCGGCGTGGCGATTTGACCAGAAGCTGGGTAAGCAAGACTCCAGTGATTGGCTCGCATGTGACTTCATTCCTGTTTGATTTTTCCTTTTAAGATATCTGTGCAAGTCTCCTTTCCTTGAAGTTACCGAATTCTGCTGCCCACAGCATATCGCATGGTTTCTGGTAGGTGAAGCTTACACTCCACTGTGCCAGGCAGGCACCTCTTGGGAGGGTTTTTTGTTTTTGTTTCTGTGTGTACATTTAAGTCAGTTTACTTGAATCTTTAAAGGTTATTAGAGCTAAAATTGGCTCCCCTGATCTTTATCATTTTATGCTCTAGGTTCTCTGATCCCTCGTGTTTTTCTGTTTTCATGAAAAAGGAAAAACACTGCCAACAACACACCAGAAGAGAAAATAAAAATTACCCACAATGCCACCACCTAGAGAAAAACCACGAATAGCATTTGGGATTATATCCTTCTGGTCATTTCGCCATGCACACACGTGTTCAGTATCTATTGCTGCTTAACAAATTGCCCTAAAACGTAGCAGCTTTCAACAACCGTGCACATCTCCTGCGTCACATGTCGAGAGGGTCAGGAATCCAGACACAACTAGCTGGGTGGTTCTGGGTCGGGTTCTCCAACAAGGTAGCCGTCTGGAGGGCGGGGGGAGGGGGGGTGCGTTGCTAGTGACTGCACGTCCAGTCTCACTCACGGGTGTTTTGCAGGCCTTAGCTCCTCACTAGCTGCTGGCCAGAGCCCTCAGTTCCTTGCCATGTGGGTCTCTCCATAGGGCAGCCCACAACATGGGCACTTGCTTTCACTGGAGCCAATGACCCAGAGGAAAAACAAAATAAAATAAAAGTACAGAAACACAAGTGGGCAAAGCAGAAGTCAACAGTCTTCTATGGCCTCGTGTGAAAATGACAAACCATCGCTTCTTTCCGTGCACCGTTGGTCACGGAGCCCGGCGCTGGTACTGTGTGGGGCAGACAGCACAGGCGTGTAGACACCGGGAGGTGGGGATCACTGGGGTCCTTTCAGAAAGGCTGGCTTCCACAAAATAGATTTTTAACAGAAACGAGATTATATGCTAGGTACTCCTCTATAACTTGCTTTTAAGAATCGCTTGTATATCATAAACATCTTTCCGTGGCATCAGCTGTTACTCTGCAATGTCAAAATTGATGATTGCATAGCATTTCATTATATGGATGTGTCATACTTTGGTTGCTCCCTACCCTGTAATTGGAGAAAACATTACTTCTTACCGGTGCTGTGATAAATATCTCTGTAGCTAAATCTTTAGGCACGGCCATGATTATTTCCACAGGATAATATTTTAGAGGAGGTGGAGCTGTTGGATTAAAAACATACATGGGGACGGGGCACCTGGGTGGCTCAGTCGGGTGGAGCATACAACTCTTGATCTCAGGGTGGTGAGTTCAAGCTCCGTGTTGGACACAGAACATACTTAAAAAAATTTTTTTAACGTGTATAAAATTCTAGGAGTGCCAGGGGTCCCTGGCTGGTTTGGTCAGTTGAGCATCTGACTCGGTTTTAGCTCAGGTCACGATCCCAGGGTCATGGAATCGAGCCCCACGTCAGGCTCTGTGCCGAGGGTGTAGCCTGCTTGGAATTCTCTCTCTTTCCCTCTGTCCCTCTCCCCCCCCCTTCTCAAATTCAATAAATAAGTAAATAAGTACAAAATTCTAAAGCTTTTAATACATGTTTTCACATTTTTCTCTGGGAAGTTTCACATTTGACGATCATCACGACGTTATGGGCACACACGCTCGTGTGCTTAGATTTTCACACCACCTGCATTCCTGTACCCCTTCGGTTCTTAGCAGGGGTCGGTGGTTGATATCAAATGTGTTTTCAAAGATAACCTCTTTCCTTGAGTAGTCAAATTAGAGTTCTGGGAATTTATATTTGAAAACAAACGCCCGTTCGGTATTCAGGGTTTGGTGGTGTTTTGTTTCGTTTTGCTTTGCTTTCCAAATAACTACTAACAGGCGCCGTAATTATTTGTGTGGAATTCACTGATTTTCCCAGATGTACTAAACTTGATGTTGAGCAATGGGTGGTGCCACTGCAGTAACATATCCTGCACTGGGACAGACGTGCTAACCGCTGATGTGTGTTCTCCACAGTGTAGTGACTTTTTGAGGCTCTGTGATGAAGGTCAGGTCATAAGGAGCCCTGCGCCTCCCAGGAGGAGACAGATCGGGAAGGGTGTGACTGAGAGAATCTCAGAACACAGGAGAAAGTAGCAAGCAGAAGGCAGACAGCTTGTATTCCGTCTCCCGAAAGCCTGGTTCTGCTCCTTGTAAAGCTGTAGGTCCCGCCTGGAGCGAATCACCGTGCCTGTTTTCTCATTTGTGCAAGACATGCTTTTGTCGGGGCTCCTATTCCCTTTTATATTCTGCTTCTCTCCCTGGACCTCCCAGTTGGCCCCAAATGTGCCCGGGAGCAGCAGCATGGCATGTGCTTAAGAGCCAGGGCTCCAGGGACACCCTGGATTGGGATTCCAGCTCAGCTACCCACTGGCTGTGTGCCCCTGGGGCGAGTTACTTCACGTCTCTGGGCCACAGTTGCCTCAACTGTGACATGGGGTTGGTACTAATAGTACCTCATGTTGTGACAAAGAGTGTATCCGTCAGAGTTCTCCAGAGAAACAGAACCAATAGGATATGTGTGTGTACCCCAAAAAAAGGAACGAGAGGGATTTATTTCAAGGCAGGGGCTACTAGATGTGTGGAGGCGGACAAGTCCAAAATCTGCAGGGTGGGCCAGCAGGCTGGAGACCCAGAGAAGAGTTGATGTTGCAGTTTGAGCCCGAAGGTAGTCTGCTGGCAGAATCTCTTCCTCAAGGGAGCTCAGTCTTTTTCTTAGTGCCTTCAACTTACTAGATGAGGCCCGCCCACCTTATGAAGAGTAATCTGCTTCACTCAGCCTCCTGATTTATATGTTAATCGCATTTTACTTTTTTATGTTAATCTCATTTTAAAAATGCCTTCACGGCAACTTCCATACGTGTTTGACCGAGTATCTTGAGACCATGGCCTAGCTGAGCTGACACAAAAAAATGAACCACTCCAAGGACTAAATGAGTTAATGTCTGTGAGAAGTATAGTACAGTGCCTGGGACATAGCAAGGACTCCCTAAGGGTTTATAAAGTCAGCAGAAGGCTTCCCGTTCTGTAGGCTTTCACGGGCCGTGCCTCCCAAACCGCTTTCCCAGATTTCCCCTTAGCCCAGATCTCTCAAAGGATTGTTCTCCACATGCGGCTTCCTCAACCCGACGCAGTCCCGCTTCTGCTGCCCACTCTCTGGAAACAAATGTCACTGAGGTCACCAGCAGCTGCGTGACACGGCAGGTGACTTCCTTCAGTGTCTCTGCAGCGTTTGGTGGCTTCTGTTCCTCTGTGAAGGGCTCTCCTCTGTTGGCTGTCTGACTCAGTGTCCCCTGGGTCGTTCGTCCTCGTCTGCTGGCCGCTGGCCTACGCCCTACGCCCAGCTCCCAGCTTACCTCGTATCACTTGCTGGGGCATCTAATCACTTCACACACTTCCACAGCCCCCTGTGCACCCAAGTCTGTTCTCTGCTCTCTGTTCCCGACCTTCCATTAGACATTGGCTGATGGATGTGCCTTAGGACACTCAGGTCCGACATGCCTCAAACTGAGCACATCCACTGCCCTCACTCCAGCATTTAAACCTCTTCGTTCCTGCGTTTCCTCTCTTGATTAAGGGTATCGCGCACCAGACCATCGAAGTAGAAACCTCGGAGTTATCCCCACTTTATTCTTTTGCTTCACCTCTCCTCCTGCAGCCATGTGTGGTCCCTTCCAAAGTCCTGTTGCTGTCACATCAGCGTTTCTCAACCTTCCCCTCTCCCCTCCTTCTCTGTGTCACTTCCGCCTTGGTTCAGACTCCTCCCACTTCTTTGACCTATTCCAGCAAGAGTCTGCCTGCCTTCCGCCTCTGCTTCCCTCCACTAGCTCTTGTGTATCGCTGCTTGGGTTATCTTTTAGGGGCGCCTGGGGGGCTCATTCGGTTGAGCATCCCGACTTCGGTTCCAGCCATGATCTCGCGGTTCGTGAACTCGAGCCCCACATCGGGCTCGCTGCTGTCAGCCTGTCAGCACAGGGCCTGCTTTGGATCCTCTGTCCCCCTCTCACCCTGCCCCGCCCCCACTTGCGTTCCCTCAAAAATAAGCATCAGAAGAAACTTTGAAAGCACGGATCACTTCCCCTCGTGAGATGGTCTCTCAGCTACTCACGGTGAAGCAGTCCGCCCTCCTCCCGGCACAGCGGCTCAACGGTGTCATCAGAGCCAGCCCTGCCGGTCACTCGGCCTCACTTCCAGCGCCGTCTTCTACACGCCCACCGTTGCTCCCCCGCCAGACTGTTCACCCTCCCCCTGGCTGTGCTTCGCTGTGACGGTGTAACTTCTCACATCCCATGAGCAGGATCTCAGTTTTGCAGTCCCTCTGTCCGTCCCCTAAACAGTAACATAGCCCCCTCTCAGTTACAGTGTGCATATTGCAGTGACACTAGAAATGCATGGGGATGGGGCCTTGTAGTTTCTTGGTTATCAGGGCAGTTTAGTAGACTCTGATACAACATTTGTACTTGAGATGACTCCATACAGGGGCGCCTGGGGGCCTCAGTCGATTAAGCATCCCGCTTCGGCTCGGGTCACAATCTTATGAGTTCGAGCCCCACGTCGGGCTCTGTGCTGACAGTGCGGAGCCTGCTTGGAATTCTCTCTCTCCCCCTCTCTCTCCGCCCCTACCCCACCTGCACTTTTTCCCTCTCTCTGTCTCTCAAAATAAATAAACTTAAGAAAAAGAGGTAGGATAACTTCTTAAAAAAAAAAAAAAAGATGACTGGGGCACCTGGGTGACTCAGTCGGTTAAGCGTCCAACTTTGGCTCAGGTCATGATCTCACAGTTCATGAATTCAAGCCCTGCTTCGGGCTCTGTGCTGACAGTGCAGAGCCTACTTGGGATTCTTTCTCTGTCCCTCTGTCTCTCCACCCCTCCCCCACTTGCACTTTCTCTCTCGCACAAAATAAATAAACTTTAAAAAAAGAGAGGTAGAATAACTTATTTAAAAAGAGAGAGATGGCTATATACATGACAACAATGGTATACATACATAGTGAGAGAGAGACACTGTGATCACTGGTCCTTCTGAGGGAGGGAGCCAGGAGGAATCAGAACTAGAGGACATGGGAACGTGATAGCGGAAGCAGAGATTAGAGCAACGTACTTTGAATACGGAGGAAGGGGCCATAAGCCAAGGAAACAGGTTTTTCCCCTCAGAGCCCCCAGGTGGAGCCCACCCTTCTGACACCTTGCCTTCAGCTCAGTGAAACTGACTTCAGACTTGACTTTCAGAACTGTAAGAGAATACAGTTGTGTTGTTTTAAGCCCCCAAGGCTGTGGTCATTTATTACAGGAGCAACAGGAAATTAATACGATTACAGGAGTCCATGAAAACGAAGAAATGCGCATTGTTATGCAGCCTCTGAGATGTAAGATATCCGGTTTCTGCGAATAATACCCACAGCATTGAGCCTTCTGCCATTGGGAATTCTTGTTGGGTAATTGATCGGTTTCCTTTTTTTTTTTTTTTTCATTTTATTTTTTATTTTTTAAAATTTACATCCAAATTAGTTAGCATATAGTGAAACAATGATTTCAGGAGTAGATTCCTTAATGCCCCTTACCCATTTAGCCCATCCCCCTCCCATAACCCTTAGTTTGTTCTCCATATTTATAAGTCTCTTCTGTTTTGTCCCCCTCCCTATTTTATATTATTTTTGTTTCCCTTCCCTTATGTTCATCTGTTTTGTCTCTTAAAGTCCTCCTATGAGTGAAGTCATATGATTTTTGTCTTTCTCTGACTAATTTCACTTAGCATAATACCCTCCGGTTCCATCCACGTAGTTGCAAATAGCAAGATTTCATTCTTTTTGATTGCCGAGTAATACTCCATTGTGTGTGTGTGTGTGTGTGTGTGTGTGTGTGTGTGTGTGTATGTATGTATATACATACGTATATACATATATATATATATATACATATATATATACACATATATATACCATATTTTCTTTATCCATTCATCCATCAATGGGCATTTGGGCTCTTTCCATACTTTGGCTATTGTCGATAGTGCTGCTATAAACAAGGGGGTGCATGTGTCCCTTTGAAACAGCACACCTGTATCCCATGGATAAATGCCTAGTAGTGCAATTGCTGGGTCATAGGGTAGTTCTATTCTTAGTTTTTTGAGGAACCTCCATATTGTTTTCCAGAGTGGCTGCACCAGCTTGCATTGCCACCAGCAGTGCAAAAGAGATCCTCTTTCTCTGCATCCTCGCCAACCTCTGTTGTTGACGGAGTTGTTAATGTTAGCCATTCTGACAGGTGTAAAGTGGTATCTCATTGTGGTTTTGATTTGTATTTCCCCGATGATGAGTGATGTGGAGCATTTTTTCATGTGTCGGTTGGCCATCTGGATGTCTTCCTTGGAGAAGTGTCTATTCATGCCTAAATGATCTTTTTAACCTAGCATCTACTGCAAAAAGCATAACTGCCAAATTCCTGATTATAACAGATTGTCTGTATACACAGAAAAGCCAACATTTGGATAGTCATTCAAAAATAATCAAATGAATCAAAATATATTTTCTGAAAACCTTAAGATTGGATGGACATTTCAAAGAAACCATGTTTTCTTCAATTTCCTCAACTCAGGAGAAGCTACATATTTCATAAGGTTGTTGTTTTTTCTACTGTTTTTTCCTTTACTATTAAGGTTTTTATTTTGTTGTATTTAGTCAATAATATCATTCTTTAAGTAGAAACTAAGTTATCTCTGGACGCCTGGGTAGCTCAGTCAGTTAAGCACCCAACTTCGGCTCAGGTCACAATCTCACGGCTTATGAGTTCAAGCCCCTCGTCGGGCTCTGTGCTGACAGCTCAGAGCCTGGAGCCTGCTTTGAGTTCTATATCTCCCTCTCCCTCTGCCTCTCCCCCTCTAGCGGTCTGTCTCTGTCACTCAGAAATGAATAAACGTTAAAAAAAATTTTTTTTAAGAAATTAAGTTATCTTGGTTAAATAAAAAGTTCCAAGACTGTATTACCAGATCAGGAAAAAAGTAGGAACACATCTTAAGCATCTAACACTACTTACTAATTAGCAGCTACTTATGATTAATTCAAACACAAGAATCACTCCAAACCATTTTAGCACTTTAAATTATCTACTTTTGAAGTAAATCAAAGTAACTGTAGTTCCAAACAGTCAAACAGCCACATACAGCAATCTGTGAATCCATTACAAATAATTGGGGCGCCTGGGTGGCTGAGTCCGTTAAGCGTCCGACTTCGGCTCAGGTCATGATCTCACAGTTTGTGAGTTCGAGGCCCGCGTCGGGCTCTGTGCTGACAGCTCAGAGCCTGGAGCCTGCTTCAGATTCTCTGTCTCCCTCTCTCTCTGCCCCTCCCTTGCTTGCACTCTGTCTCTCTCTCAAAAATAAACAAACATTAAAAAAAATTAAAAAAAAAAAAAGAATTGTTCACCCAAATCAGGGCCGGCAGACAACATGTTGCAAAGCTAAGAATGGTTTTTACATTTTTAGATGATTGAAGAAAGAATCTAAAGAAGGAAAGTATCTCATGACACATGAAAATTACATGAAATTCAAATGTAAACAACCCTCAATAAAGTTTTATTGGATGCTATAGACAGAATGTTTGTATTCCCCCTCCCCAAATTCATATGTCAAAATCCTAAACTGCAGTGCGTTTGGAAGTGGAGCCTTTAAAAGGGGGTGGTTAGATCATGAGGGTGGAACCCTCATGAATGGGATTAATGTGCTTATAAAAGAGACCCCAGAGAGTTCCCTCATCCCTTCCAACCTGTAAGGACACAGCAAGAAGACGCCATCTTTGAACCAGGAAGCAGGGTTTCAGGAGACATTGATTCTTACAGCACCTTGATCTTGGACTTCCCAGCCTCCAGAGCTGTGAGCCATGAATATCTCTAACTCATAAGCCACTCAGTTTGTTATTTTTTTATAGCAGCCCAAAGAGACTAAGATACTGGAGAATAAGCATACCCGTTTCTGTATGGTCTGCACGAGTGCTATCTCATTACACTGGGGGGTTGAGTAGTTGTGACAGAGACTGGATGTCCCCACAAACTGAAAATACTTACTTGTCTGACTTACACAGAAGACTGTTGTGATTCCTTGATCTAAAAGGCATTAACAGGGAAGCTCTTACCATTTTAGTGTTAGAATGCAAGTAGATTCAGGGCGCCTGGGCAGTTAGGTCAGTTAAGCGTCCGACTTCGGCTCAGGTCATGATCTCACAGTTCGTGAGTTCGAGCCCCACGTCGGGCTCTGTGCTGACAGCTGAGAGCCTGAAGCCTGCTTCAGATTCTGTGTCTCCTCTCTCCCTCTGCCCCTCCCCTGCTCATGCTCACTCGCTCGCTCGCTCTCTCAAAAATAAATAAACGTTAAAAAATTTTTAGAAAATGCAAGTAGATTCTACGCTCTGCAGGGCCAAAGTGGAGTGACCGGTGTGGCCACAGTACTTGCTGCTGTCCGGGTAGCCCTCCAGCATTTTGCCAGGAGGGCGTATGGATGCTCAGAGTGGTAACAGCTCGTTATAGGGCAAGACTTCAAACTCCGTAAAGAAAGATGAAGTTGTTTTTAGTCCCGTGGGACTTCTATTTGAAAAATACATCTGCATTTTGACACTAACTCAAATACTCCAATCCAGGACTGCCAGATAACTTAGTTTACTCTTAGGACAAAGACCAATCAGTGCTCCCTTTCAAACACCATTATTAGAGTGCCGTCAGTGTTTGGTGCCACCATTTATCACTGTGGCCTTCTTTTTATTTTTTTAATGGCTGCAATTGCCTTTTTTTTTTTTCCCTCCCTTTTGGAACAGGCAAAAATTTTTCCATGAACATTAGCATCTCCATGCTTCAACCCACACAGTTCATCAGAGGGTGACCTAATAGATCAGCACTCTCTTAGAGCATAAGTAAAGTTGGATTTTGTTTAGTCAGTCAGAGCAGTATGAACTGGGCCATTGTTACATGCGCTCTCCATACAAATGGTCTTTTTTAGAAGTGCAACTTGCGATATGCTAGAATTATACCTCGGCTGCATTTACATGCAGCAACTGAACATGTCGTGTTAAAATGCACTTGATTGTGTTGCAAGGGAGGACTGTGTAGTGAGCCTAAGTCTTTCTTTGGAGGAATTAGCGGATTTCCTTCGCTTATGATCTTCTGACTTTCTGTTGGAAAGTAGAACAATGCCGGTGTCAGGGGGACGGGCTAACGTGGACAGACACGCGTTCTCATCCATATGTGCTGGGGCGCACTTTGTCCTTGGAAGAAAGCAGTTTTCCTTCGCCGGTCTGGCAAACGAAGTGTCATTGGTCATGGTGAATGCATCTTAGCGGAGGCTTTCTGGGCAATGGGAGATGATTATGTCAGCTCGCTTTTGCAGGCATTTACTCTCTCGCCTATAAGTGGGACAGCAGATGGCTGTCCCATGTTCCGGGTTGTCAGACCGTGATCTGACTCGTTGCCCTGGGGAATGGTCACTTGTGAACATGCAAACCAGGTCAGTGGTTTGGATTTCAAGTGACCGACTGACATTGACTGGCACAGAAATCAACATTCCGGATCCTGTAGGTGATGAGTTCCTGCTATTTAATGGTAACTTGGGTTACTGGCTTTGAATACGCCCATTCTAATGAGACGACAGAAATAAAAGCATCTTCTAAGCGGAGCTACGTTGTAGAATCCAGTTTCAACTGCCTTCCCAAAACACGGCCTGCAGAGTGTGTGTGGGTTGCTATAGAAATGGCAGTTACCGAACCGCCTCTGATCATGTATGGTGTGTATGTATCAGGCACTCAGGATCCCACTCATAACTGGCCTATAGCGGATTTGTCTCCGCTTCAGATGGCGAACGTTACTGCTAATGCTGCGCTCTTTGAACTAGTCCATTTAGGTAAGTCACAGCCAGCCCACCCTTGAAGGCGGGGCTTGATTTAAAATATAGATCTGGATGTTTTTCCACTTCATCGGTTTTTGGGGGAATAGGAAGGGATGGGAGCAATGCCCTGGTCCTGTCGTCCGAGGGGAGTGCTGTCAGGCCGAGGAACATGCGCACAGTTGCCCGTGGGGAGAACGGATACACAGTGATCTCAGAACATGGCCATTTGTTTTTCAATGTTGCCTAGCAACTAAAAAAAAAAAAAAAACATTCATGTGATATCAGTCCATTCCTAGGAATCATTAAGCCTTTTGTGTTTGTCGCCACCCTCTAGCCCGGAAATGAGAATTTTCAGAAAATAATGCCATCACGTTAACGTTAACCATATTGTAGTTGTGGTTCGGGGACCATATTTGTTTTAAAATACTATTCTTACAAACTTAATCTCCCTAAAGTGTCATTTTATATACAGAACTAGAACCTTCCATGCTTGCGTTTAACTGAAA
The DNA here is from genome assembly GCF_027475565.1 of Acinonyx jubatus. Lineage (NCBI taxonomy): Eukaryota > Metazoa > Chordata > Mammalia > Carnivora > Felidae > Acinonyx > Acinonyx jubatus. Next base: position 13,825,723 of record NC_069387.1, on the reverse strand, counting down.
CAGTTTTTGGCAAGCTTTACAAATGACAGTTGCCCACTTTGTGGTCTTAGAGTGTGGTATAGATCAGTATGTTCCCCTGGAAAGGAAATGTGTCTTACCGTCGACTTCTCATTACCACTTAGGGAATATTCACATTGTGGATTATCTTGGGCAAATTTGTATCCTCCTGCCGGCTTCCCAAACACCTAGAAACCTTGGAGCCCCCGTGCTTTGCTGCCTCTTGGCCTGAGTTTTAAGCCATGGCATCTAACATGCTCATTCTAAGATCAGCCTAGGTGAAGAAGAGGAAGGTGGAGCTGCCATAATTTACTTCAAAACCAAATAATAATACAAATTAATTGTAATGTTTATTTTTGAGAGAGAGAGAGAGTACAAGCAGGGGAGGGGCAGAGAGAGGGAGACACAGAATCCAAAGCAGGTTCCAGGCTCTGAGCTGTCAGTACAGAGCCCAATGCAGGGCTTGAACTTGAGAACCTCAAGATCATGACCTGAGTCGAATTCAGATGCCTAACCGACTGAGCCACCCAGGTGCCCCCAAACCAAATAATTTTAAAATGTCTTCTGTTTTCAGTTATCTCCACTGAAATGGATAATTAAAGGAAAAGGTGTGTGTGTGTTTTTTAGTTTATTTATTTTGAGAGAATGTGTGCATGAGCAGGGGCGGGGCAGAGAGAGCAAATCCGAAGCAGCCTCCACACTGTCAGCACAGAGGCTGATGTGGGGCTCAGTCCACGAACCGTGAGATCGTGACCTGAGCCAAAACCAAGAGTCGGATGCTTGACCGACTGAGCCACCGAGGCACCCCAAAGGGAAAGGTATTTTTGATAGAAGACTACATTGGTAGTCTGGCATCTATCAGGAGTCAACAGGATATAGGCAGCATGAAGCCCAGCAGTTGAGACAGCTTGGACTTGGACACTGGTTCCTCCTAGTAACCAACTAAGTTACTAGCTGTGATGTTGAGCAAATCCTTTAACAGCCCATGAAATGAAACAGCAACTGGTACTCAGCAAAGAGCTCTATGCACTTTCACCATTATGATTATAATCATCACTGCTGTCATGGGGCCCATATTTAGTTTGTGCATCTTGGGTGAAGCATGATAGAAGAAAGAAGGACAGGTACAGTGAAGTCCTAGCACCTTCAATATCCACTCTCAGCCAAGGCAGCGTGTAGCTGGTAGGCCGCAGGTATCCAACCTGATTGGCTGGTACCTCGTTTCCCGTTTCCACCAGTTGTTCCATGTTTTGAAGGGCATTGCTGTTTCCCTATTTCCAAATAACTCTTACAGTCCAGGATAGGTAATGCCTTTAGTTTGAGCAAAGCAAGAATAAGTCCCCTGGTGTGCCGGGCAAGTGTTTGCCCGGGAGCAAGGCGGCCCGCTGCCTGGTGCCTGAACTTCAGCCCAGCCCTGCTCTTCCTTCTTGCAGCTCCATGCCCTGGGTCTTGACGGCAGCTCATGTTGTCCCCACTTCACAGGTGAGGACACCGAGGAGGAGGGCTTGGGATGGACGAAGATCCCAATGTCCAGGCTTTCCTGAGTAAGATTCCAGGTTTTTCAAACTAGAACCTGTTGGCCCAGAGAGCTTCTCTTGGGGAATGGGAATTGTCCACAAGGATTTTAAAATCTGAGGCTTGGGTTTTGATGATAATCTTATACGACGTAACATGAAAAATACTCTGTGTCATCAGGATTCGGTACAGAATTTAAAGCCATCGGATACTCTCATTGCCTGGATGCACACTTATGAATAGACTGTTGGGTAGGATGGAATCATGGAGAGAAAACTGAACCGGGGCAGCTGTCGTACATCAAGGACCCCACCATATTAAGGAAAAGTAATTTCAAAGTATGTTGAAAGAGGAAAATTTCTTGGCAAGTTCAGCTAGAAAAAGGTGGCAGGAGAGTCAAATCGTAGGCACACCAACGCTCAAAAGAAGCCTCACCCTACGCTGTCATGTTCATGTTGCAAGTGATAAGTGCCCTTCGGTCATCAGGTACTACATTAAATTGCTGTTTTTATCTTAATTTTATTTTGAAACTTTACAGCCTGCTTCTATTTGTTGTATAAGCTTGTTTTGGTTTCATACTTCTATATGAGCTATACTGTTATATTAGGATATGTTTAACACATAATTTTTTTAAGTTTATTTATTTATTTTGAGAGAGATTGAGAGAGAGAGAGAGAGAGAGAGCATGCTCAGGCACAAGCTGGGGGAGGGCCAGAGAGAGAGGAGAGAGAGAATCCCAAGCAAGCTCCACACTGCCAGCACAGAGCTCAACGCAGGGCTCAAACTCACAAACCGTGAGATCATGACCGGAGCCGAAATCAAGAGTTGGATGCATAACCAACTGAGCCCACCCAGGTGCCCCCCAACACATAATGACTTTTTAAACAAGTTGAACACATTGCATATGATTTTTTTTTTCCTCCTTCTACATTAATTTTGTACCTTGATCAGGTCTGGAAGTCATCAGAAGGAAAGATAGTCGAGGCCTGGTATGTAGGCAAAGCTTCCTCAGCATGCCACAGATTTAATCTTGGAAATATGTGCATTCCTGAGAACACCTTTTAGCTAGGTCATTTTACCTTTTAGAATAAAATTCTACTTCTTGCGGCTCTGCCCCTTGGGAAGTACCACCCTTGGACTGAGCAAGAGGGATGGCTGCTGTAAGCACCCCTCTGCCCACTTTAGAGGACCTCACTCTGGCCCCCATCCACCTGTGCCCTCTCCCCATGGGATAAGGTATCTACTGACCCAAAAGGATGTGGCCACCTGGAATCTGAGACCTCTTTCTAGGACACCCTCCAGGTAGCCTAGATCCCAGGGTTCCCTGCCCACACAGCCTAAGCTGATTTCCAGGCACTCTGCTCTATGCCCTTCTCCCTGGGACAGACCTCTCTGCCCATCTACACGTGCCATGTGTATACCCTCAGGCCAGAGGGTTGGCCAAGGAGTGCCTTCTGGCTGGGGCATGAGCTTTGACATGGAGTTGGGAGTCCACATCCATGGTCATGAGGCAGGGTGTGAGTTGGGAAGGGGTATAGGCCGCAGACCAACTCTCCTCGTGCTCTTTGTTCCAGCATGTACTCTTTAAAGCACTGAAGAATTCTACCTTCAGCCCTAGCCTTTAGGTCCTATAAAGTTACAGTTGGGGAGGTAGGACACGTTTATTTAACCACATAATCACTTGCTCCGTAACTTTTAAATATTTAGATATGTTGTAATGGACATCCATTTATACTCCTGTCTTGAGTTCTGCAAACGTTAGGGGTGAGCCTGTCCTTGGGAAAATCACTCGCTTCTCTGAGCCTAATGTCTGCAGCCTCAGATATAAGTTCTAGAATACCCACCTTTCAAGGTTGTAGAAGACTGAAAAGCGGTTACGTCCATAAAGCACCTAGCACGTCACCAGGCGTAGATGATGTCCTTACTATGTTGATTCTTTTTGTCCCTTATCTTGAATCACCCTGTTAAAATTGTTTGTATCGGGGCGCCTGAGTGGCTCAGTCAGTAAGCATCAGACTGTGGCTCAGGTCATGATCTCACAGCTCGTGAGTTCGAGCCCCATGTCGGGCTCTGTGCTGACAGCTCAGAGCCTGGAACCTGCTTCTGATTCTGTGTCTCCCTCTCTCTCTGCCCCTCCCCTGTTTGTGCTGTGTCTCTCTCGCTCTCTCAAAAAAAAAATAAACATCAAAAAATTTTTTTAATATTTAAAATTGTTTGTATTTACACACGTGCACACGCATACACAGAACGCACGCATAGAACAAACCCAGCCTACACAGGATACGCGTCATTAGAGGTGTCTGCAGAAGCACCTTGCTCGCTCTGTGGTACGACATGTAGATGGAGTTGTACATGGCAGGCCCAGTCATTTCAAGTGTGCAGTTTGAAGTGGGCCTCAATTGACGGGGAAGAAACATAGGATCATCTGGGGAAAGCCTTTTCTTCTCCCACTCATTCTTAGCTGAGCGTATCCATTAACAAAGCAGGTATTGCCCTGAGGCAACGTTTTGCATAGCTTTCTCAAAGCAGCCCGGGAGGTGGGGAGCTACCAGCTTTCTTAATAAGAAAGAAGCCAAAACTCAGCACACTCAGCCCATGCACAGCATCCCAGGGAGCGCAGAAGGAGAGACGCAGAACGTGATTTCCTTCGGACTTCAGATCCCTTCCTTTTCTAGTGTATCAGCTTTTGTGCAATCCTGCTTCCATGCCAAGACTTGATGTGGCTTGCTAGAATAACGGACTAAATCTGGGAATGCAAAACACCCTGTTCCCAGGTGTGTTTGATTTGGCCCGTACAGTCGGTTTGGGGGCAGTTGTTTGTTTGCTGTGTTTTAATTTACTGCCAACATTTAAAACTGAAAGATTTCCCATGGAGTTGTTTCCTTGGCTTCTCTTTTTTTCAAGATTGAGCAGTCCATTCATTTTAGCAAATATCTATTGAACATCTTCTTTGTGCCATACTTACTCTGCTCCAGGCCCTTGGAATAAGGCAATGAGGTACCAAGCAAGGGAAGGTCTCTATGGTTATGAAGCTTTTGTTCTAAATGGAGACAGTGAGCCAGTTTGCTTCATACGACCTAAGTACCGTAAGACTGTTCAGTAGGGTGATGTCAGAGAGGATGATTGCTGGTCAGAGCCTTTGGAGCAGTGACATTTGAGCTGAGATCCTGTAGACATCTAGGAGCCTAATGGAAATATCTTGGGGCGGGGGGCAACATTCTGGGCAGAAAAAACGCAAAGGTCTTGAGGTCGGAATCAATTTGGCCACATTAGCAGCCGGTTCCATGAGTGGCATTGCCTCTTCAGGCAAGGGCAAGACAGCATCTGTAGGCGTTTGAATTTGCCAACTGGCAGTCTGGCCGGTAGTCTGACAAGTGACTAGATTATTTTTTAAATGTGTAGAAATATTTCTGAAGTGGCTTTAAACACGGGCTGCCCAGGTGACGCACCATGGCAACATCATGGGAAACGCCATCGGGGGTTTCCTTGAAAGAATCATGATTTAGAGCTTTGCTACTCCAAGCGTGGTCTGCAGACGGGGAGCATGTTAGAACCGCAGACCCACTGAGTCAGAACCTGCATTTTAACAAGGCTTCCGATGTAACAGGCTCTTTAGCAAGCCCTGCTTGGGAACACCTTGCCGCATCTGTGAAGATGTTTGTAAACTTCTCTGTTATGCTCTCGTTCATTTTGAGTGACTTTTCTAATGCTAGGGATTAGTGGCTGTGCCTTCTACGTCCTGGTCAGCTCCCCCAACCCAATCCCTTCTGACATATAATTGCAAGATGGATGTTGGATGTAGTGGATAATGAACAAAATTTCTCTCCATCTGGGCCTAATTAGCCTATACTCTGATACAGAGGATCAGAATAGAAATAGCTACTTTCTAGGAATTTATACATACCTGTTATAAATCCAAAATTCTCTCATTAAGTTTTATTAATGCTATTATGTATCCTAATACTTCTGGCTACCTATTTAAGGCATAGAACTTTCTATAACTTTGCCAGAATCTTTATGGCTTCCCATTACTGCTCTTTTCTAAAAACTCAGTTCTGTAAGTCTTCTGATAGCTCAGCTAAAGCTTAAAGGAAAAAAGAAGAATCAGTTGCTTAGAGTTATTTTTAAGAATCTACTTCTCAAAAATTACCCTAAAAATACCCAGGGAACATGCTGTAGCTGAATACAGACTCATTTCTTGTTTTAATTTCTAATAATTCAGCATATCTCTCTGTCTTTATGCTTCAAACAGAAGGTCTTTGGTTATAGTGAGTTGCCTTTAATTTTATTCTTATTTAAATCAGTCCTGAAATGTACTTGCCTGAAGCCGTAAGAATCCAACCATCTGTACATAACTTTTGCTCTTCAGTTTGATTGCTTTCAACAAGAACAGTTGGATAATTGACACCAGGTAAATACTTTGCTGTGTAATTAATGAGGACTGTATCCCCCTCACAAACTTCATGGAAAAATAATCCCAAAGAAGGAAACATAGCTACTCAAAGGCATGGGCTTGAATTTGGGAAAAAATGAGAAGGCTACTCCACAAATCATCAAAGTTTCTACTCCACTGGTAAATGTGACTTAGGGCCGATGGAGTTACACATTCTGACTTTAGTGAGTGATCCTGTCATAGTTTTGTAAAAGCATGCAGCAAAGTAGATGTTTGACCTTGATACTTCTATGCTATACGTAGAAAAGTATAGTAGAGGTGATAGCCTTAGATAATGCAAACTAAAGCCCTGAAAAGTAAGGGATTTGGATTCTAGAGAAATCCAGCATATTCGGGGATCAGGAAAGACCCTGTGATCAAAATTGGCAATAAAGGGGCGCCTGGGTGGCTCAGTCAGTTGAGCATCTGACTCTTGATTCCAGCTCAGGTCATGATCCCAGGGTTGTGGAATCGAGCCCCACGTCGGGCTCCACACTGAATGCGGAGCCTGCTTAAGATTCTCTCTCCCTCTTCCTTTGCCCTTCTTCCCCCCGCCCCTTGCATGTTCTCTCTCTCTGAAAATTAAAAAAAAAAAAAAAAACTAGCAATAAGCAGCGGCACTTGCTAGGGATCTAAAAGGTACCTACTTCTTAAGAAATTGTTCTCAAAAAAAAAAAAAAAGGAAGAAAGAAAAAGAAGATTCTTCTGAGAAGAGCCAGTGCCCCCACCATGCTGAAGACTGTGGAAGAGCTACCACAGCTCAAGTGAGATGATTACTGGCCGCGGCCAGCAGCTGAGGGGCAAGACGGCCATGTGTTCCTACCAGGAAATTCACGCTTGTGTCACACATACGTGTGTCTCACCTCTCACCATAAATGTTCCCAGATATCTCATGGTGAAAATGTAGGCGGAAGAGTATAAATAGCTATTTGGCAGCGTGGATACTCAATACTCACCTTTTGACCAATGGAACTTCTCTGAGGTGGGTTTTCGGAGGGACTGTGGGATTTCTTCACGAGTGCCAGCTTACAGACCCGATAGAATTCACTCCGGTCTCTTTCAAGAGACACAGATCAATTAGAATATGTCAATTGACATATTCGTGCAATTGCACGAAGTAGAACACCCAACTACAAATACGTGACTGATGAGCCGTTTCTCGTTTCCACGACGAAAGCCACGTGAAACAGCCCCAGGATCGCTCCCAGGGCTGAAAGGTCTCGCCAGCGCCCTGCAGGCCCCACTGCTGTGCCGTCCTCGGGATGCCCAAGTTCACGCGGTGGCAGAGCTAGAATTCACATTCAGGGTTATGTTATGCTGGAGAAGCCGTCCGTGTGATCAGTTGGCCCTTTATATGCCTGGCTTTTCTTCTGCCCCGGGTTCCGAGGTCTGACGCGGTGACAGTACCTCACCGTAAGTGCAATGACTTGTGTCCCTGTGCACTGCCTAATGCGCAAGGTGCCGGCTTCAACTTGTAACTAGTGAAGTTGTGGGCTTTCATTTGCAGTTTCCTTTGCAAAATCAGTAGCGCTCCTAATATCAGGGCTTGATGCTTGTTTCCAAACGCTGAGATGAGTTAGCATGGCTGCTAGAATAGGGACTTGCGGGCAGAGGACAGTACACATAGCAGGCAAGGGGAGAGAGGGAAGTCTGAGCCCTACAGGTTGTATTCAAACAAGACGTGGTTTGAGCCCTTTTCTCGTGTTTCAGGGTTCTTTTCCCTTTTGATAGCCATTTGTTATACTTTTTAACTCACTTGCCTTTTTTTTAATAATTATTTACTTTGAGAGAGAGAGAGAGAGAGAGAGCATAGGCACACATATGCATAGGGGAGGGGCAGAGAGAAAGGGAGAGAGAAAATCCCAAGCAGCCTCCTCACGACGTGGGGGCTCGTGAAATCATGACCTGAGCCGAAATCGAGAGTCAGACGTTCAACCAACTGAGCCACCCAGGCAGGCACCCTTTAACTCACTTTTCTTTATATTTTGCAAATAAAGACTGATTTCATTACTGCTTGGGAACATAGCAAGAAGGCATCCTGGGTGATTGCTAAGAGAGCCCATCAGATCTTACAGATGAGCGGAAGGCATGTCTTTTTCTGCCTGTCAATAACTGTGTGTAATAACCTTTGTGGTTAAGCATAGCTTCCAAATTAAGAACTCACCGTGCTTTACGCGCAGTGAACCTTGCCAGCTGAATACATAACGAACTCATTTTTTAAAGATTAGAATGACTTTTCAACAAAGTATTTATTCTTTTCTATTGTGCAAGGTTTAATTCTAGAAAATGATAATTCAGACAAAAACTGATCTGAGGGTGTAGTGTCAAAGGAAAGAAATACTGAACTTGGATTAGAACACCACTGTTGGATAATTGCTTCTGTTCCCCAGTCCCTCAAACTGCCTGTGGACGTTACTCGGATACGATTTTACTAAGGTGGGTCATGTAGTTCTGGATAGGAGACCGCCCCAGTATAGATGTTGGGGGTCTTGATGGTGAGGGAGAAAATCTGATAACAGAAACACTGATAGCATTTAGGAAGGGAGGGAAGAAGGAAAGGAAGGAAGAACCAGGAGGGAGGGAGAGACAACATGGGAGGGTGTATCTAATGTAGGAGCAAACAGGTACAGTCCTCAGCTTGGACCTAAGGGCATGATATATTTTTTTTAATTTAATGTTTATTTTTGAGAGAGAGAGACAGAGTGCAAGCAGGGGAGGGGCAGAGGGAGACACAGAATCTGAAGCAGGCTCCAGGCTCTGAGCTGTCAGCACAGTGTCCGACACGGGACTTGAACTCACAAACCATGAGATCATGACCTGAGCCAAATTCGGATGGGGCATCAATATTTGAGAAGCTAGCATTGTAGTTGATCGTGATCATGGCCCTGAGTTATTGTGAAAAATCAAAATTGTATTCAATTTTATTTTATTTTTTGAAATTGCCTATTGATTGATGTATTTAATGTTCAGCTACGAGTACATATTATAGCATAAGCTGGCAATTAAAATGTATTTATTTATTTGGGGGGGAGGGGCAGAGAAAGGGGGAGACAGAGAATCCTAAGCAGGCTCCGCATTGTCAGCGAGAGCCCAATGCAGGGCTCCATCTCACGAACTGTGAGATCCCAACCTGAGCTGAAATTAAAGGTCGGACACTTAACCAACTGAGCCACCCAGGTGCCCCTTATATTCAATTTTATAAGGCAGGAGTAAATGGTACTTTTTTAGACTATTTGTAAAACTTTGATTTCAAATTTTGGGAAATGAAACCCAAGTTGTATAGAAGAACAACTTCCAGGCCCTGTTCAGGAGATGTCCTGGGGTTGCCACGGTGGGCAGTGTCGGAGGGGGGAGGGAAGGGGGAGGGGTGGTGTTCTCTTCATCTTCATGCAGAAAGCTTATCTTCCATCTTTTATATATAAATTTCTGCATAAGATTTCATCAAAGGGAGTGAGTTCAAATACTTTAGAAAACTATTTGAAGACTACCGACCTACAAGTTTCAGTAATGCAGAATTTCGTTCCTTGGTGATGCCAGAGGGGTTACTATATAAGTTTCACCCACAGAGTCCCCAGTGATCGACGTGCCACAGACCTCAGTCACAGCAGAGAGGCGCCCAGAGCTGCCAGCCTGCTCCCAACAGACCCACTTAACAGCTGGCCAGCTGCTCGGTGCATTAGCAGCTGTGCGTGGAGCAGGTGGCCGCCTGGCTGGGCCAGTGGGGTGGGACAGGAGAAATCCCAGGTGCCTGCCTGCACCCCTTCACCAGGTGACCTGCCTTGACCCGGTGCATGTCCCAGCGGCTGTCTCGACTGCCCGCTTGTGAAGAGGATCCTGAGTCTAGCAAGGCCTCCACGGGAAGTGGTGGGAAGGGGCTGGAAGGAATAGGAGAAAGAGAAGCAGAGGCGTGAAGTGGGTCTAAGGAAGCAGCCGTGCTGGGCTGCTTTTGGGACATTAGAGGCTTCTCTGTGTCCGGACCACAGACGCTGCCCCATCCAGGAGGCAGGTGGGCAGGCTGGAGATCAGGCACCTGGAGCTTTCCTCTGTCCACACCGCAGGAGCAACCCAGGCCCTCCGGTTCTGTCTGAGCAGCGCCTGAGACCCCCCGCCCAGACTGGCGGGATCCCCACCCTTGGCACCCTGGTCGCAGGTGCTGAGCTCCCGTGGCCTCATGGAACAGAAGAGACTTCACAGAGGTCTGTCTGCTCTGCCGTCCGGTATCCCCGGCTCCCGGCCGGCGAGCACAAGAATCTCTTCCCGTGTGTGTTGGCTCCTCAGGTGGGGAGGTCGCCCTCATCCCGCGGCACCAGGATCTCACCCTAATGAGAAGCATATGCTCCAGTGCACAGCTCGGTAATTCTATTCCCCGCCGCTGACTTCCTCCCACCAAACACAGAAAGCTTGGAAATGGCTTTTGCCAATCATGCCAACAGCATGATTGTTGAGTCCTGAGATAGTGTCACCCTTTAGTCACTGAAGACGTGTACGTTTTGCAGGCAACGTAGGCCAAAATAAATGCCTCTTTCCCCGCTGGCTTTGTTCCCTTACGTTTGAATTTGAGCACACTTCTGTAAGGATCCCTTTCCTGATGACCACACCCAGCTTTTCACAGAAGGTCATCCGACACGACTTTTTGGGTTGCCTGCTGGGTTTTTCACTCGTTCTCGAGTACTATTCAGCTGGTACGCCAAGGAGATTCCTTGGTGCTGAGAAGACAAAAGGAATATAGGACCCAGGCCCAAACTCACGGAGGCTACGGTCTGACAGAGGAGGCCAGATGTTGGCGACTGAGGCAACGTGTGATTTGGAAAAGAGATGCAGTGACACGTGTCCCAGGAGGACGAGGACAAGGAAGATCCTTGAGTTCCGGAGGGACTCGGGATAAGCACATGACGTGACTTGAATCTTGAAAGATGGGTAGATTTCTGGAAGAGAGAAAAACCGTGTGAGGGGCGCCTGGGTGGCTCAGTCAGTTAAGCGTCCGACTCTTGATTTCGGCTCATGATCTCACGGTTCATGAGTTCGAGCCCCGCCTCGGGCTCCGTGCTTACAGGGAGGAGTCTGCTTGGATCCTCTGTCTTCCTCTCACCGCCCCTCCCCCTCGTCTCAAATACAAATAAGTGTTGAAAGGAAGAAAGACCTTGTGAGATTAGAGCCGCAGTTGCCAGCAAAGCCACGGACTTGGGTGAAGTGCATACTGCGTGCTGGTGTTTGAGGAGCTCAGGGGCTGCGGGGATGGGGGAGGGGCCGGTGGGGAGGAGAGTTCTGACCACACCGTGCCTCCATTTACAGGGCCCAGTGGCCTCCATTTCTTTCTTCTTTTTTATTAAGTTCTTTATGTTAATTCCAGTTAGTTAACACACAGTGTCACATTCGTTTCTGGTGTACGATATGGCGATTCAGCACTTCCATACGTCACCCAGCGCCTGTCATGACAAGTGCACTCCTTAATCCCCATTACCTATTTAACCCATCCCCCCACCCACCTCCCCTCTGGTAACCAGCAGTTTATTCTCTATGTAAGAGTCTGTTTCTTGGGGCGCCTGGGTGGCTCAGTTGAGCGTCTGATTCTTGATTTTGCTCAGGTCATGATCCCAGCGTCATGAGATCGAGCCCAGTGTCTGGCTCTGCACTCCGTGTGGAGGCTCTTAAGAGTCTCTCTCTCCTCCCCTCTGTCCCTCTCCCCTGTTCATGCGCTCTCTCGCTCTCCCTCTCTAAAATAAAATGAGGAAGAAAAAAAGAATCTGTTTCGTGGTTTGTCTCTTCCTCTCTTTTTTCCTTTGTTCATTTGTTTTGGTTCTTCAATTCCACATGTGAGTGAAATCATATGATATTTGTCTTTTTCGGACTGCCTTATTTCACTTAGCATGATACTGTCTGGCTCCATCCACGTTGTTGCAAATGGCAAGATTTCAGTCTTTTTTATGGCTGAGTAATATTCCATTGTGTATGTATCACTTCCTCTTTATCCATTCATCTGTTGATGGACAGTTGGGCTGCTTCCACACCTTGCCTGTTGTAAATAATGCTGCAATAAACAGGGGTGTGTGTATCATTTGAAATAATGTTTTTCTGTTTGGGGAGTAAATATCCCAGTAGTGCAACTACTGGATCTTAGAGTAGTTCTATTGTTAACTTTTTGAGAAACCTCCGTACCATTTTTAATGGCCCTAGAAGCCCTTCCCAGCCCTTCCCGGGCAGACAGCAAACTCCTTTCCAGCCCATCCCTTATGCCCCGCCAACCCAACCCCCACCTGCACCCCATCCAAAGCATCTTCCAAGCCCACTACCCTGTGTGCCTTCCTGCACACTGTTTCCTCCTCCTCCTCCTCCTCCTGCTGCCCTCCTCACCCCTACCCCCAGCTGCCAATTCTTCGAAACTTGACTCATCCAGAAGCCTTCTCTACCCTCCCTGTGCTCCCAAAGCATGTTCTCCAGTCACCAGCCTTGCTGGCTGTGGCCATCATCACCACCACCGCTGCCAGGCCGGGGCCCTCCGGGCTGGACCGGGGGTGGGGTATAGCTCGAAGGGATTTTAGAAGCGTTTCTGCAGTTGATGTGCTTGTGTTGGAGAAGGCAGAAGCAACTTCGCAGTCGAGTTAGGCGGTTTGAAGGAGCAGCAATCAGGACCCGTGAGCTTCAGGTCCTTCCACGTGGGTCCCTTCAGCCTGACGTGGTATCCACTCCATCTGAAGAGCAGCAGTGACTCAAGAACCCCACCTGAGGAAAACCGCAGACCAAAGAGTGCACGCCACCTCCTGGCTGAGGCGGAGATCCTGGCGGGGCCATCTTGTGGGGACAGCCAGGGGAGTGGGGTGGGGTGTGGAAGTCAGGGCAGGGGCCCAGCAGCGTGGGATCCCCAAGCGGAAAACCGGAACTGGTCACCAACAGCCGGCTCTCTACCTTCAGAGAAGCTTTCTTACCAAATTGGGAAAGTCTTTAGCTGAATGTGTCAAATGTCCTATGTTTTCCATTTCCTCAGCAGCTCTTGTTAAAAAACAAAATTCAGCAGAGTAAATTTGAATACCTAATTGACTTTATTAAATGATTCATGAATCAGGCAGCATCCCATCTAGCAAGTAGAGGGGAGGTCTGCTGAGCTAAACAAGAGAAAGGTTTTTAAAAGCAGGGAGAGGGGCGGGGGCGCCTGGGCGGCTCAGTCGGTGAAGCCTCCGACTTCAGCTCAGGTCATGATCTCACAGTCTGTGGGTTCAAGCCCCGCGTCAGGCTCTGTGCTGACAGCTGAGCCTGCTTCTGTTTCTGTGTCTCCCTTTCTCTCTGCCCCTACCCCACTCATGCTCTGTCTCTCTCTCTCTCTCTCTCAAAAATAATAAACATTAAAAAAAACTTTTTTAAAAGCAGGGAGAAGGGCATAAATAAAAGAAGAATGGATTTTACTAGCAAGGAATGCATTGTTTGGGCAAGGTTGCCCTCCGAAGGGGAACAGAAGGGGTCAACTAGTAAATTCGCTGGTACTGACCAGGAAATTCATGTTGTCTGGTTAAAGGTTACGTGCTGTGCAATTGAAACTGCAGTTATTTTGGGTATCCAGTCTCAGTGTACCGACTGGGGGCCTTCCCCTAAGTGACACCATTTTGGGCCTTTGGTTTTGTTTGTAACGCTCTGTAGAACGGAGCGATGCTCTAAGTAACTAAATCATCTCTGGGCTGGGTGTTCTTCAGCAGATGAATCCGAACTGGGCATCCTTATCCTCACACTCACTTTAGAAACTTTCCCATTTGTATTCCTCTTGTCTAATGGGAATGGAAATCATCTCCAGCCGTGATGCAGCCTGTCGCTTGGGAAGGTCAGACAGTGCAAGGCGCCTCCTGACGCCTAGCCTCTCCCTTCTTCCTCCTTTGTTTGACGTCTGAGCAGTGGAGGAGGTGAGCAAGATTGGAGGCTTTGCCACCGGCTCCTTTCCACCCACTGCATTTCAGTGTTGCTATGGCAACTGGTAGGCCGTAGAAGCACCGCCAGATATTGTTTCCTTCTTCAACGGAGAACAATCCACCGTTGCCACCTCAGTGACATGTGTGCACGGGAAGGGCAAGGGTTTGGGGACCAGAGGGGAGAATGGTTGGTGCACGGTTGGTGCATTTAGGCCTCGAGTGGACACAGTTACACACAAGGCCATTTCAGGTAGTGGGGATTATGGGAGCAGGCCGAGCGGTGGAGTGCGTGGGCCTCGAGGCAGGAGGAGCCCTGCGAAGCAATTTGACTGAGGTGTCTACACTGGTGGGCTGGGCGGGTGCCTGTCCTGCTGGGGGGCCTGGCCAGCACTCTCCATTTGTCTTCTGCTGCCAGCCGCCATCACGGGCCTCAAAGCAAGGCGCTCGGAGGGTGGGCCAGGCAACAGGTCTGTGTCTGGAAAACTTAAGTGAAAACGTCACGAACTGTTGGGACAGTTTATAGAAGAATGCAACAGGGTAGATCAGATCCTGCCCTGAGGACAGAGAGACAGGCGTAGGTCTGCTCCTGCTCTGCTCTCTACCCCTGAGGGCCCTTAGAAGAGTTCCGTACCTCCCCAGTCTCCCCAGTCCTTGTCCAAAAAGAAAACGAGTCCTACTCTGTGGCGGTGCTGTGAGAATTATAATGTGTATAAGACGCATCTGCTGTGACCAGCCTGTACGTAAGAGGTGCTCATTAACGTTAACTACCAATTAATAACTGAAAGACAGTTCAGACCTGGACATATCTGGTGTTTCCCAGCATCAGAAGCAACTGGAAACTTTTTAAAATACTCACCTAAGCCAGGTTTACTAGGCTAGAGTTTGCAAAAATAAGACCAAGAAGTCTATATATTTTTTTAGACTTTCCTAAGTAATTCTGATGCAACCAAGTGTATAATCTGGGATAGGAAATTTGCTTATTGGGTTGAGAGAGAAGAGTAGAAATGGTTCTGGATTTCTCCCCACCGCCTTCTTTCCACTCCTCCCAACGCTTACCTTGCTACCTTTCTTCTACTTCTAAACTCCAAAGCTTTGGGGTAGAATTATCTGAGTTTGGAAGCAGGGATGTTTGAGAAAGTGGTTGAAAATAAATTAATCAGAAAAGCAAGAAAAAATCAAAGTTTTCCTCACCCCTGAAAGAAGTTGAAAAGAATCTATGGAAAGGTGTATGCAGTCCCTAGATGACATCTGGACCGTCTTGGCTACCTACTGTGTTACAAAGATGACATTTAAGGTACAATATGTGTAAGCCCTAAATAGGGGTGTAGTGTGTGTCCAGCTCAAGTTTTTTCTGCACCCCACAGGAACGTGGCTGAAGAGTGGTCTGGGCCTCGTGCACCAGGAAGGTAGCCAGCGGACGTGGACGTACATTGCCCCTCAGCTGGGGTACTGGGTGGCAGCCATGTCTCCTCCCAACCCAGGTAACACGAAGCCAGCACCTGCGATGATGGGCATTGAGTTCTTTGAGGGTTCAGGCTAAGTATGCTTTGGAAAATTACTTCAGCAGCGAGACCTCATCTTACTCAAAAATGGTAGAAAGGGGCGCCTGGCCAGCTCAATGGGTAGAGCATGTGACTCTTGATCTGAGGGCCATGAGTTCGAGCCCCACGTTGGGTGTAGAGATTACTTAAAAAAAAAATGGTTAAAAGTCTGAAAATCAAATGATGAAACTAAGGTATTGTGTGGGGGTGGGGGAGTTCTGGTTGCGACTCTCCCGTCTAGGATAACAATAATGCACAGAACATACTCCTGTCTTGTATCTGTTTTGCTCAGACAGCTGCCATAGGGAATTCCTAATCTAAAGCCCATGGGGGCGGTTTAGATCTCCTCCCTAATTCCTGAAACAGCTGTGGCCTGTTGTAAGAGAACATGTGGGGAAGGGCACTCCTTAGACAGGCTAACACAGTCACCACTGGAGCTTTCTTGGGGCAAAAAGCTTGTTTTGGCCTTTCCTGAAGGTTCAGAAACAAACCAGTTTGCTTTGTGTCTAAAACAATAATCATCTCTACTTAGGATACGTGAATTAACTCATACTTTTTAAAGCATGACTTAAAAAAAAGTTTTAACCTATATGCCCTAATTTATCCCAAGGAACATTCTAGAATTGTTTCTTAAAATAGTCATCTTCAGAGAATTCTTTCCAGTCATGGCTTCTGTCACTCAAAATGCCTTTAGAATCTGTATTACTGGGACTGCCTTCATTAGTGAAACGTTTTCATTGGTGGCAAATCTTTATGCTCCAAGGGTCCCTTTGATTCTTGTTAGACGCTTCTAAAAGTCATGCACATCCTAGTCTGGTGAGTAAAGTAGGTAATTGAGCCAGGTCAGAAATATGCTATGATTAAAAGCTGTCTCTCATCATGAAGGCAGTTCCAAAATGGGAGTCCAAGATATTTTAGCAGTGGAATTGTCACTGGAATGACACTCACATTCCCATAGTAGCGGATTTGATGGAGGTGCTGAGAAATTGGCCCCAGACTGAGAAAATGTTGATTTCCCATTTCACAAAGGGAATTCTGTGTTTCCCTTTGTGATAGCGTTCTTGTAGCAATATAGGCACGAACCAGGTACAAAAATGCCCCCGGCTCCAAATCACAAATATCTAGAATATGAGTAAGAGTAAAGAAGGAAAGAAAAGAAATTCCTGAAGTACCCAAGTAGAGGCCATAAAGCCCATGCATTACAGTTAACTTTCATTTTAGATATATTTCGGGGGCACATGGGTGGCTCAGTCGGTTGAGCACCGACTTGGCTCAGGTCATGATCTCACGGTTCGTGGGCTCAAGCCCCACGTCAGGTTCTGTGCTGACAGCTCAGAGCCTGGAGCCTGCTTCAGATTCTGTGTCTCCCTCTCTCTTTGTCCCTCCCCCTCTCGCATTCTGTCTCTGTCAAAAATTAATAAACATTACAAAAAATTTAGATATCTTTCAGACAACTGTGATTCTCAGTTTGCCCATCATGCCACAGATTAATAAATGCTTTGTAAAGAGGGGAGAAAGAACGGCTTGGTATAGGTCTGCCAACCCTTCCGAGCAGTGAAGGAAGAGACAAAAATCTATAAAGAGCATATATGACAGAGCCCTGATGGCATTTAATGTACAGACACATATATTAGTAACCTCACAGCCATCCCCTTTATTAAAACAAATTACAAAGATGCTGTGCCTTCATGAGCCCAAAACCAACAAGAAAATAGTTAGGGTTTTTTCTTTCATTCTCCAGTTAAGAAGGAAATTGAGTACAGCTGTAAATTTTATAGAGTGTTCCATTGGCAGAAGTTAAGATAATAACATTTTAAGTACTTAAAGGACAGAACTTGAATTATTTGGAAATGATTTTTATGTGTACCCCGGATTTTTGGTGATTCCTGCCAAGGCATTGCGTAGGTCCATGGGGGTTGTCTCTGGGTAAAAAAAAAAAAAAAAATGGTTTCTCTGAATGATGAATGGAGTATACAGTTGTCAATTGTTTTTCCAACTTTGGGGCATATTAACTCCACACTCCCCCACTGAAGTGAATTATATTTGGCAGAGAATGGTGTTAGCTTTTTCAGCTTAAGTCATGTCACAATTTTCAAAAATTAGTAAACCTCTTTGGGTTTATCTAGCTCTTAAGTGGTCTGCTTCCAAAGATTTTTGAAGAAATCTGTCCCTTAAGATATTGAGAATCAGTAAGTAAATGGGTACCTGTGGTATGTAGTAATTATAACCATGCTAATCTGACATAACATAAAACCACACCCCTTCCTTCGATGCTTGGACACCAGTATGTCCCCAAATGTTATAAATAGGGGAGATTTTTGTTGTTGCTGTCGATCTGTTGTCAGTGCATTAAGATAGATTCTTATTAGTATTGAACATAAACTTTGCCTTGGGATTCTTAACATTGAAATATTAAAGAAATTATATTAATTTCTTTAAATTAAAAAGAAAATATATTTATCTCTGATACTTTGTAAATTCTGAAGGAGGTCTGTGGCCACATACGGTTAGCAATTTTGAAGAGGCATTGTAGAGGAAGACTTTATTTTTACAAATGGAAGGCGTTTTAGAAACACTTGAAAGACCATAATAAGCTGTGGACTTTTTTTTTATAGCTGATTTTATATCATATTTTTAACTGTTCATTTAAGCAAAGGGCTCTCCACATAGTAATAATTATCCAGGGAAAGTGAGAATAAAATCTTGTGGGTTTTTTTTTTCTCCTGCAGTATAAAATCCCCAGATATTCAAGCCATCTCTCGTCTAAGAGTCTCTCTCATTATGTTATCATGCATCCATTTTCTTGTATTAAAAGATCATGTATTTAGAATGCTGAACCTGCTGCAAGTGCAGCTCTTTTCTGGGCTAAGGAGGGACCCTTAGCACCACATGGAGTTTTGGGTGTTCACGCTGCTCCCGGCCACAGCTGCTCCGGTGACAGTGACGGTCGTGGTAATCCCTTGTCATTGAGAGAAATTACAGTGATCTGTAAGCACATCATCCAAAGGGTGTTTGCCTCTGGCCCCTGCTCCGCACCCCAGCCAGGAAGAGGAAGAACATACGCTCTCAGCTAATTATCCCTCTTATCCCTTCAAGGTTTTCTGCAATCTAAAATGCCCTTTTCTGACCTTCTAGGTCCCGTTGCCACACAGGACATTACCACGTATCACACGGTGTTTCTTTTGGCCATTTTAGGAGGGATGGCTTTCATACTTTTGGTTCTGCTGTGTCTCCTTTTATATTATTGCAGGTAAAGTTTTACCTTTTTGGCAATATCTTTTTTAATTTGGAATTTCTTGTGCAGGCATTGATATTGAGGTCTTTTTTTTTTCTTTTTCTGAATCAAGGTCCTTTTTTTCTCATGAAAAAAATCTCTAAGAACTAAAACATTTGTCCTTAAAGTTGCAAACAAATGAACAGGATGTGGGGGGCATGCTGTTTATGAGGTTGCTCACAAGGGGAGTTCTTATTTCTTTCTTTTTTTTAAGTTTGACGGTTGTCATGATTCGTTCAGAATATTCCTAAACACTGATTAAGAGACGATATTCTCAAGGACAAAGCAGAACTAAAATTCTTTATTTTGATGCCTCGTCTTTTCGGTTTGTGAGAATGTTTGCTGTCGACTCTTGGGTAACCGCTTTTGAACGAATAACTCGGCTGTACGTCTAAAACCCTGAAGGTGAAATCTGCAGATTGCGCTGCTCTGAATCAAAATAAGGCTGCGGGTGTGGGGTGAGAAGGCTTCTGGCTGCTGAGTAGTTGTTTTGTTTCTTCCTGTGGAAATTGAGAATTAGGATCTTGCTTGGAACCTTCTACCACTATGAGAATCTTTAACCGTTGGGTTTGGATTTTTATCTTTGATCGCAGGCGGAAATGCTTGAAACCTCGTCAGCACCACAGAAAACTCCAACTTCCAACGGCCCTCGAGAGCTCCAAAAGAGATCAGTCAACTTCCATGTCTCACATCAACTTGCTGTTTTCACGTCGGGAGTCAGAATTCCCCGGCCCGCTCTCTGTCACCGGCCACGGCCGCCCGGACGCCCCTGGGCCGAAGGAGCTGATGAGCGGGGTCCATTTAGAAATGATGTCTTCCAACGGAGAAGCAGACATGCACACCCCCATGCTAAAGCTTTCCTACAGCACCTCGCAAGAGTTCAGCTCGCGGGAGGAACTTCTCTCCCACAAGGAAGAGGACAAAAGCCAAATCTCCTTCGATAACCTGACACCAAGTGGGACATTGGGAAAAGAGTATCGTAAGTCCGTGGAGATTTTCCCCTTAAAGTCCAGGAAACC
Source organism: Acinonyx jubatus (assembly GCF_027475565.1). Taxonomy (NCBI): domain Eukaryota; kingdom Metazoa; phylum Chordata; class Mammalia; order Carnivora; family Felidae; genus Acinonyx; species Acinonyx jubatus. The sequence goes on along the minus strand of NC_069387.1, from coordinate 13,806,053 downwards.
TGTGGAAAGAGAAGGCCGTGAGTCCCCTGGCAACAGTGAGTACAGGAGGAGCTACAATGCCATGCTCTCGCAGCCCCTGTTTGAAAAGCAAGACAGAGACGGCCAGGCCTCCGCTAACCATATTTCCACGGGAAGCAAACTCACCATTCAGGAACACATGTACCCCACGCCTTCATCTCCCGAAAAGGAACAGCTGCTGGACCGCAGGCCTACTGAGTGTATGATGTCCCGGTCAGTGGACCACCTGGAGAGACCCACGTCCTTTCCGCGGCCCGGCCAGTTGATCTGCTGTAGTTCCGTTGACCAGGTCAACGACAGCGTTTACAGAAAGGTATTACCTGCCTTGGTCATCCCCGCGCACTATATGAAACTCCCGGGGGACCACTCCTATGTGGGCCAGCCCCTGGTCGTTCCAGCCGACCAGCAGCTGGAGATCGAAAGACTGCAGGCTGAGCTCTCCAGCCCTCACGCGGGGATCTTCCCGCACCCCTCCTCCCAGATCCAAGCGCAGCCTCTGTCCTGCCAGGCCATCTCCCAGCAGCACTTGCAGGATGCAGGCGCCCGGGAGTGGACCCCGCAAGGCGCGTCCATGTCAGAGTCCCTCTCCATCCCAGCCTCCCTGAACGATGCGGCCTTGGCTCAGATGAACAGCGAGGTCCAGCTCCTGACCGAGAAGGCTCTGATGGAACTTGGGGGTGGGAAGCCGCTCCCACACCCCCGGGCGTGGTTCGTCTCCCTGGACGGCAGGTCCAATGCGCACGTTAGACATTCCTACATTGATCTCCAAAGAGCCGGAAGGAACGGAAGCAATGATGCCAGTTTGGATTCTGGCGTGGATATGAATGAACCAAAATCTGCCCGGAAGGGAAGAGGAGACCCCTTGTCCCTCGCACAGAACCACCCGGCCGTCCAGGAGCATCCGCAGAAAGAGCCGCGGGCCGCGGACAGCACCTCCTACACGCAGCTCGTGTACCTGGACGACATGGACCAAAGCGGCAGCGAGTGCGGCACCACCGTCTGTACCCCCGACGACAGTGCCCTGCGCTGCTTGTTGGATGGCTCCGGCCGGAGAAGCGGCGGCCAGCTGCCCAGCCTGCAGGAGGAGACGACAAAACGAACTTCGGACGTCCCCCCGGAGCCGCTAGCCAGCCCGGAGCAGAGGAGATCGGCCCAGGAGGACGACGAAGAGGAAGACGAGGAGGACCAAGGAGAGGACAAGAAGAGCCCCTGGCAGAAGCGGGAAGAGAGACCCCTGATGGCGTTTAACATGAAGTGAGCTGTCACAGCGCCACCCGTCGGCGGAACATAATAAAAATTGCCAAAAATTCTTTTCTTAGGGAAGCGTTTACTTGTTCGTGGAGGAGGTGGAGCAGCGGCAGCCGTGGAAGCGGACTTAAGCTGCATCACGGTTCACTGTGTACATGTTAGAACGGAATTAAAGTTACCGGATGATGTTCGTGGACGCCTCACCGCCAGGGAGATGGCTGAACAGGAGTGTCTGAATGTGGCTCCTGCGTCTGGGACGCGCCTCCCCCCCCCCCCCCCACCCCCATCCCCATCCCCATCCCAGGACACTGAGAAACCACGAGTGATGTCGCTCAGCTCTGCTGATAACCTCAGTTCTCCCTCAGATTCTAGGAACAGATGAGACTCTTTTCACATTGCTTGAATCCATTTTATCACGATAATGCTCCTGTGACGTTATTATTGGGAAATTAGCGTAGCACTTAGTGTCTCGAGGTATGCGTTATCTCAAAGGAAAGCTATGCACCGCTGCTTCGTGCTCTTGGTTTGCTTAGGTGTTTTTGCTTTGGTTAGCTTTCGTTTCGGGTTTGCTTTAGAAAACACACACACACACACACACACACACACACACACACACACAACTTGGTTGTGAAAGATTTTATTTGTTGGTTTTCATCTGTTCTGCTTCTCGACGGTTTATTTCAGTGTCTCTTTTCGCGAACTCCTGAGTGTCATCTCTTAAACAAGCCTTTTAATGAAATCGTACTGAAGTTTTTTATCAGCTGAGAGCCCTTCAATTCTGGTCCCATTAACTCCAAGTGCCTTTTTTACAGTGACAACAGCAGTCCCCTCACCTTTTCTTCTTGTTGTTGTTTTGTTTTTTTCCTTAACTCCTTTCATTGAACTGCCTGGATTTTATAAAGTTATTAAATGATACCCCTTTTCTTTAAGCTGCACGCTGCCAAATGCCCGTTTCTGCTCCGAATTCTCATTTCAACGCAGTGTTCTCTCTAGTGCCCATGTGTGACGTGAATTCTGTTGAGCTAAGGTAGACTAGAGGACACTTTAGAGATCCCCTGCCCTCCTCCGTCCCTTTGGCCACTAGCCACCATTATGGTTTCATTGGCTGTTTGTATATACGGTTATGTATTAACTCGGGAATCCTATGGGGTGACCTTGCTCACCAGACACAGAGTATGGACTGAGCAAGTGAATGTGACTATTACAGAAATCGTATGTACTATCCAAAAGTGCCAGAATGACTCTTCTGTGCATTCTCCTTAAAGAGCTGCTTGGTTATCCAAAAATGAAAATTCAAAATAAATGCTGAAGAAAAACAAAACAAACTATCTTGTGGTCCTTTTCATTCACTCTGAGCCACTATTTGTTTCGGAGTCGCTATTACGAATTTGCTCTTTGTTCCTCGGCAGTCTGGTATGCTGGTTGTTGGACTTCTGTTCAAAGACTCCAGAGTAGACACCTAGGAATTTACATCGAGGTTAAATCCCACCTTGTGTTTATTTAGTTTATTCAAGAACACAAGGCGACATTCTGTTGTGTTTCAGATAGGGAGAAATGTCTGCACATTACAAAAAACTCGTGTGTTCTTTGATGTTCAGCATTGATCCACTTGGAATCGCTACAAAAAGTTTCCTTAAAATGACTAGAACCATCCCAGCTGCGTGAAACTATTAGTCACAATCAGTAATGGAGACATCAGAGCAGAGCGGAGCAGAGAACACAGTAAGCTAGCTATGTATTCAGTAACAGCTTCATTACAAAATCTTATTTGTGAATTCCATGTGGACAGAGAACCAATTAAGTTGATTTTTATCACTTTAATTCTCAAATGTTGATACATTTTGCTTTTCAAGGGGAAAAAAAAGTTGAAATCCCCTGAAGCGTTGGGGCATTTAAATGGATGGGAGTCTGGGGCACCTAGGTGGCTCAGTTGGTTAAGCACCAGACTGTCGATTTCGGCTCAGGTCCTGCTCTCCGGATTTGTGAGATCACACCGCACATCGGGCTCTGGGCTGATAGCGCGGTGCCTGCTTGAGATTCTCTCTCCACCCCTCTGCCTCTTAAATAGATAAACTTAAGTAATAATAAAATAATAATAAATACATAAATGGGAGTCTGTGGTTTCACAATGAGGGACTGTTACGTTGACGGTAAACATTCTCACCAGTAGGTGGCAGGTGAGCCCATGCAGACTTCACTAATAAAGGCCAGTTGTCAATTGCCTCCCAAAGGAAAAGTAAGTGGCTCTCCAAGAAATACCCCAGGGCAGACATAGATGACTGGGAGACTCTCGGCCCTCTCCAGCCCTGCCGAAGGTTGCTGCCAATGCAATCGTCTTTTTAAAGCATCAGTTTCCAGAAAAGCCTCATTTACCATGCGTATCACCTGTGAAAAGTAGGTAACACGTTTGGAGGGAGAGGGGCTTTTCTGCCGCTTTATTAGGCAGGACATACCTGGGTTGGCCCTGGTTATGGAAAGTATGCAGCAGCCAGCAGTGGTCACATTATGTGCCTAGGAGGACAAGGCAGTGAGTGGGTTTGCCAGAAGAAAACTGGTTCTGCCAGAGGTGACTCTTAACTCGTTTTACCCTTGTCTGAAAAGAGGCTCAGAGGATAATGTTTTTTGCTCAGGGCACCCGTACTGATTACCAGACTGGAACTGTCTAGACAGAGCACAGTGACTATGGATTTAAACATTTCATTTATGTTCTTTCTAGCCTGGTAAGAGTAATAAAACACATCTCATTATTAGGAACCAATTGTATTGTCTGAAGAACTAAAGCCATCAAAGGCACCTTGCTTATGCCACCTAGTGGTGAGCTTTCATCTGCCTGTTGAGGAGACCAGACAGACCGCTGTCCAGGGCCAGCTCTGGGAACGTGGCGTGGGTGTGTGTCCACAGGAATGGCTCGGACACTGGTTCTGCCCTCCAGACAAGGTGAGGAGATGGGGACGGACGTTTGTTGAGTCTCTATGATAGAAACCATATCAGAAACAATCGTGCATTCAGTTCTCAAAATCTTGGGAGGAAGTGATGTTCCTTCTTTGTTTTACCTCTAAATTGAGGCTTGGGGGTTAAGTAAGTGAGGCCACTCAGCTAGAATCAGTGGGATGCTGCTTAAACAACCAGCCCTCTGGAAATGAATGCGTTTAAAGTCATAAGTGTTTCTGATAAAGGATGTATGGGACACAACTTGCACATCGTAATAAAATACGTAATTGTAAATTCTGTTTGACACTTGATAGCCACAGAACGCTTTTGTTGATTTTTGTCATAGCCAGCCTGTTGCAGTTGACAAAAGGGTATAGTTCTGACGTGAACATCTGTTGATTTTTTTTTTTTTTACATTAATGATTAACATGAAACAAAGGAGGAAGACACATGTCAGACACATGTCAGGACTTCACTCGATCACTTCATCGATCACCGAGTGACTTCTTTGCTGAAGCACATAATAGTGTTTGACTACTGGGAAGGTATTCCCTCAATTTTCTGTGCTATTCTCAACGTAATGGTTCCAGACATGGTACCATTTTAAGTTTAATCTGCATTATTAATATCTCCCCCTGTCTTTCTTTAAATCTAGACAGTCAGCAAGTCAACCCTCTCTTGGGAACATTTGCCAGTTCCCATGGTGTAAATGCTCCCACGTGGCCAATTTCAAACAATAGAGTGACATCACCACTCTCAGGACTTGGGAAGGGGTACACAGTAGCAGAGTTACATTTCCACCAAAAAGGTACAATACAGGGAAATGACCCCAAGAGCATCGTCACATATACAGTTGATCCTCATCATTTGGGGATTCCATATTTGCAAATCTGCCCGCTTGCTAAAACTTATTTGTAACCCTGAAATCAATCCTCATATGCTCTTGTGGTCATTCACAGACACGCAGAGCAATGAGAAGCATGAGAATACATGTAGCAGATAAGTGTTGTTCAGGCATTAGTCAGAGGGCTGTTGGCTGGGAGTTCAATGTTAATGTGTCAACAACGTGTATTAAAGAAGATGTCTTTGAACGGAAACACCCATGAAGGTGATGTTTTGATCGGCTGATGAAAACGTGACCAGACGCTTTCAGGAACGTAACCCTGTATTTCCCCTGACTACAGTGGTTCTGACACAGGACTCACAAAATCTGAGTTCAAGGCAACTTTACAGAACATGACTACCACCGATAACAGGAATGGACTGCAGTAAATAATCAGGACACGATGCACTTTAAGTAATTAGTACCTTTTTCTTTATTTTTAATTAAATTATGTATATATTTTATTTTCTTAATTAAATTATTTGTAAACTTGAATATGCTTTTTAAGAATGGCTCTAACAACTGACTCGCAAAACTCCTGACATTTCGAGGCACCTCTCAAAGGTCTGCCTGATGCCATCACCTGGTCCCTAGCTTTTTGAAGTTCATCTGGAAACCTCTACTTAGGACAAAAGAAAATCTAGGTGCAATTGCTTTCCAGGCTCTGGTCTAACTTAGTGCAACATGGGTAGTGTTTGCTGGAAAAAGGACCACATTCCTTCTGGGGCAGATCTGGCTGCAGGGCTTGGGAGGAATTTATGAAAGAGCATGCCCTACCCCATGCAAGGGAATATGCAACACCACTTAAGTAACAGACCCGGTGCCTCAGAACTTTATTTCGTGTAAGCTAGCACAGATAAATGCTAGAACAGTGAGGCAGAACACCCAGAAAATAGACCAGAATCAAAAAGGAAATAGACCATAAAACCTAAAAATAACCGGCCGAACAAGTGTGATAAACTGTGTAAGATTTCTTGCGGTTAGCCTCTTTTGCTTTTATTTTTTTATTTTTTATTATTATTATTTTTTAAATGTTTATTTGTTTTTGAGAGAAAGAGAGAGAGCACAAGCAGGGGAGGGGCAGAGAGAGAGGGAGAGTGAAGAGCCTGACACGGGGCTTAATCTCATGACCGTGAGATCGTGACCTGAGCTGAAATCAAGAGTCACACTTGACCCAGTGAGCCACCCAGGCACCCGGGATTAGTGGAGTTTATTTTGTTAAAAAGTTTTTTTAACCTTTATTTATTTTGAGAGAGAGCACGCACAAGTGGGGGAGGAGGAGAGAGAGAGAGAGGGGGAGACATAGAGTCCGAAGCAGGCTCCAGGCTCCGAGCTGTCAGCACAGAGCCCGACGTGGGGCTCGAACCCAAAGACTGTGAGATCGTGACCTGAGCTGAAGTCGGATACTTAACCGACTGAGCCACCCAGGCACCTGTTTATCCTTTTATAAATTTTGTTCTTGCTGACCTCTGTATTGGGGGGACATGGGGATTAAAAATGAGCATAGCTATAGATAGGACTTGTGATGAGTTTTCAACTATTTTGAAATTGCATTTTTTTTGTTTTAGTTTTTTTTTGAGGTATAACTGACATAGAACATTATACCCGTTGCACAGCATGATTCAATATCTGTATATATTGTGAAATGATCACAACATTAATCGAGTTCACATCCATCACCACACACAGTTACGGGATACTTTTTCTTGTGATGAGAAGTTTTAAAATCTACTCTCTCGGCAACTTTCAGATATGCTGTACCGTATTAACTGCGGTCACCATGCTGGTATTACATCCCCAGGACTTAATTTTCAACTGGACGTTTGTGCATCTTCCATGATTTCTTGTTGGCTATTTTGACACTATAATTAAAGCAAGTCGCAGTGATGTTTTGGGACTTTTATGACAACACTTGACATCCTGGAAGACCTGTCCAAGGGAACTTGATGGTTTTCAGGATCCATGGAAAAGGAGAAGGAACGGTTGACGTAGCAGATGTGGGAGAGATTCAGCAGAGCTCTTTAGGTAAAGTAATCGCAGCCTCTTCTTTTCCCCCCTGAAAACTGTATTTTCAAAGCTGTGGATATAAACACCAAAACCCATGGTAGATGTTTTTGTCATTCTTAACAGAGATTGCGAGCCCGTTGGTGCTGGTGTTCTGGCACCTGAGAACTGGCTAATAATTCCTGTAAGACCTTTTACCCTCCTGCAGGATGAACGGGAAGGAGCGCACGGGAGGACGTGGAACATGAGAGAGCCTTGATGACCTCACGCGGGAGGAAATGGGAGCCAACCGTGATGAGATGACCACTCCACACCGTGAGTGACCACATGGGGCGTCTTAGTTGCTGTGACAAAAACACATAGGTTGGTAACCGGAAGTCTGAGATCAGGGCCCCAACAGGGTCACGTGAGGGCCCTTGGAGGGAGCTCTGTGAGGTCTGTTATAAGGGCACCAATCCCATTCGGGAGGGCTGTCCTCTCATGACCCAGCCAACTCCCAAGGCTCTACCTCCTGGTGCCATTACCTTGGGCGTTAGGATTCCAACACGTGAATTTGGGGGAGGACACAAACATTCAGGCCAGAGCATGGGACAGGGTGCCATCTCCTGACTCCTGGTCCCTGTGTGCACCCCTCTCATCAGGCCCCCTCTTGATCCCCTGCTCTTTCTGGCCAGCTCTTCTGCACTCTGCCATCTGTTCACCTTCTGTGTATGATGAATATTTAATCATCAGAGTAGAAGGCATTGTCAGCCATGCTAATCATTAAAACTTTAGGGCTGGGGGCACTTGGGTGGCTCAGTCGTTTGAGCATCCGACTTCGGCTCGGGTCATGGTCTCACGGTCCGTGAGTTTGAGCCCCGTGCCGGGCTCTGTGCTGACAGCTCAGAGCCTGGAGCCTGCTTCAGATTCTGTCTCCCTTTCTCTCTGCTCCTCCCCACTTGCGCTCTGTCTCTCTCTCTGTCTCTCTCAAAGATGAATAAATTTTTTAAAATTATTATTATTATCAAAAAGAAAAAAACTTTAAGGCTGTGGGAAGAATCCTGACTTGGACTCAGAGCACCTGGGGGTCAGACCCGGCCCTGGGATCAGACAGGTGACTGACTTCTACAGCTGTAGAAGGGGAACAGTGTTATCTTCCCTGCTTACCTCTCTGGGTTGCATTGAAATGAGCCAACAAATATTAAAGTTCCTTATAAACTGTAAATTGCAGTAAAATAATTATTCTGGGAGTCTTGTAGTCCCCTAATCCAGTGGCTACGTGGAACAATGATCATTTTTTAAATTATATCAGCTGCTTCTCAGCCTCTTTTTAGGACAGTGGTAGACAAAACAGCCCCATCTCTTCTTTGCCATGCTTTCCACTTTCCGAAAGTTTCAGCTGGGTGATCTCTCCCTTTTGTGCGAAGAGGATGGTTTTCCAGGTGTCTGACATTACCCAGGGGGCTCAGTGAAGATACCACCTCCTTACCTATCGGTCTAGAAATACGTATGAGCACACTGCTTACAAGGCAATAAGGTTGGGACAGGTGCCCCGTAACCATAGTTTATTCGCTACTGGCCACAAAGATGAACTCCATTGTGATGCATGTCAGCAGCCTCTCCATTCCTTCATTAAGTTGCTCTTGTAGGAAGATCGTGTGCTTGGAACTTCCGAACAGTGGAAATCCAATTCAGATGCACATTGGGATCAGGTGAGAGCAGGAAAAAGTACTGACATATTCAGGCCCCACTGCAGCCGAACGGGACTCAGACTCTCTGCAGGTAACACCTGGTGCTGGTGTTTCTTTGAAAACGCTTCCCCCGGCTGACGCTGATAACATAGGCTTACCAACCACTGCTTTAGAAATTCTGAAGATACTTCACAGTGTGAGAGCAGCTCCTGTTCTGTACTTCAGGGAATGACGGGTCTCCCCTTCATTTCTAGGGTAGGTCAGCCGCCCTGCCCTAGATTCGCGGTGGGGGAGGGCAGACATGTTCAATAACAGTCCCCACGCTGAGCGGCACGTGCCCAATACATGGCGACCAGGGCCCTGCTCTGCATTCTTCACACCGTTTGTTGACAATCCACATGCTGGGGCGCCCGGGGGACTCAGTCTGTTAAGCGTCCGACCTTGGCTCAGGTCATGATCTTACAGTTCGTAGGTTTGAGCCCTGCGTCGGGCTCTGTGCTGACAATGCACAGCCTGGGGTCTGCTTCCTCTCTCTCTGTCTGCCTCTCTGTCTCTCTCTGTCTCTCTCTCTCTCTCTCTGTCTCTCAGAAATAAATAAACATTAAAGAAACCCCAGATGTCGACCAACCCTGGGTTCTGTCCTCTGTCCTGCTCACACACTACACATTCCCCTTGTTACAACACCCACGGCCAAGGACTCCCATCACTGGACCACCACTGTGTCTGCAGCCCAAACCTGCTGTTGATCAGCCCGGCTGCTGACGGGGCATCTCCATCCAGATGGCCCTCAAGCATCTCCGACTCAACTTGTCCCAAGATGGAGTCACCATGCATCACCCCGTGAGCCTCTCTGCCTACCCCCCTCAAAACAGCCCAGTTTTCCCAGTTTCCTCCAAATCTGCTACCCCACTGTCATGGTTTTACCGTACAGTTTCCCCAGCCAGAAACCTCAGGGTCAACCTCACCACCCAAATTCAGGCACCAAGTCCTATCAATTCTGCCTGCTATCAGGAAACAATGAATATTTCACGTGTCCAGCTGGCCAGGGCTTTCCGAGTAAAATTTACCGGTGTCCTAGGTTTAAGGATGAGTGTAACCATTCCTCAGAAGACAGAGATAGTGAATTACTTCAGAGAGATTTACAGGTGTATCTCCCCTCGAGCCACTTCTTTGCCATTCATTTATGTTCATTTACCTGTGTTGTAACACATAGGGACCTTCTTCCCCTTCTCTCCCAAGATTTGTTTCCATTAAGAAGTTAAGGTTTCGGGGCGCCTGGGTGGCTCAGTCGGTTGAGCGTCCGACTTCGGCTCGGGTCATGATCTCACGGTCCGTGAGTTCGAGCCCCGCGTCGGGCTCTGTGTTGACTGCTCAGAGCCTGGAGCCTGTTTCAGATTCTGTGTCTCCCTCTCTCTGTGCCCCTCTCCTGTTCATGCTCTGTCTCTCTCTGTCTCAAAAATGAATAAATGTTAAAAAAAAAATTAAAAAAAATAATAATAAAAAAAGAAGTTAAGGTTTCTGGGGCGCCTGGGTGGCTCAGTCAGTTAAGCGTCGGGTCATGATCTTACGGTTTGTGAGTCTGAGCCCCACGTTGCGTTCTGTGCTGACAGTGTGGAGCCTGGAGCCTGCTTCAGATTCTGTGTCTTCCTCTCTCTCTCTGCCCTACCCTGCTTGCTCACATGCACATGCTCTCTCTCTCAAAATAAATCTCTCTCAAAAATAAATATTAAAAAAAATATTTTTAATAAAAAAAAAGTTAAGGTTTCTCTTCACTGAAAGGGAGGAGGCAGCTATGCAGTAGATCCTATGAAGCACCAAAATTTATAATTTGGGGGTCCTCTTTTATAGCATGGATCCCCTTTATATGTGCAATCTGACACTTGCCCTCTGCATTGCCCCAAGGGGTGAAATGGGGCAGCGTGTAAAGATATTTTTTAAAGTAAATAGCCTGCCTCTGATCCAGAAACCTTGTTTTTGCTATCAGGATAAAATAACTATGGGTATAAAGACTTCTCAGATGCCAAGTGTGTCCCAGACCTGTTCTTGTGGTTGCAAATGACAGAAACCGAACTCAAACTAGCACAAATAAGGGACTTCATCACTAAGGGAGATTTGCCAGCCAGATGACAAGGTGTGATATTGTCATTTAAAGTAAGAAGTATATACGTGGACTTTGTCCTTCTTCCTGGCAGAGCTCCTAAAACCCCTGTTATTTCTTAAGTGGTAAGAGCGATTAAGGTATCTTGGTATTCATAACAAATCCTTTCAGCCTGAGTTTGTTCAGGAAGTGACTCTTGGACTGCTCCTAAGGATGGGGGCTGATTGCACGGAGACCCAACCATGTGACTAGAAAGTAGGAGCTTCAATCTCCCCCCCAACCCCCCTCCCGCCTCAGAGGACGAGGGAGGGGCTGGAGGTTGAACTGATTGCCAGCAGTCAGTGATTTAATCAACTGTGTCTATGTCAGGAAGCCTCCATAAAAATCCAAAAGGATGGGATTCAGACAGTGTCTGGGTTGGTAAACCCGTGGAGATTGGGGGAGAGTGGTCCGCTCAGAGAGCATAGAAGCTCCACCCCCTTCCCTGCCCCCATACCTTGTCCTACACATCTGGTTCTTCCTGAGTTACATCCTTTTATACTAAACTAGTAAGCAAAATGTTTCTCCAAGGTCTCTGAACCTCTCTGGCAAATTAATGGCATGTGAGGTTGGGGTCATGGAAACCTCTGATCTATAGCCAGTGGGTCAAAAGCACAGGGGACAATTTGGGACTTGTGATTGGCATCTGAAGGTGAGGGGGGGGGGGGTAGGGTGACAGTCACGTGGGACTGAGCCCTGAACCTGTAGAACCTGAGGCTGTCTCCAGGTAGATAGTGTCAGAACTGAGTCAAATTGTAGGACACCCAGCTGGTGGTGGAGAATTTCTTTGTGGTACTGGAAACCCAAACACATCAGAATTGGGGTCAGAATTGTACAAGGGTTGGGGAGCCCGGGGGGCTCAGTCGGTCGGGCGTCCGACTTCGGCTCAGGCCATGATCTCACGGCTCCTGAGTTCGAGCCCCGCGTCGGGCTCTGCACTGACAGCTTGGAGCCTGGAGCCTGCTTCGGGTTCTGTCTCTCCCTCTTTCTCTCTGCCCCTCCCCCGCTCACACGCTGTTTCTCTCTCTCTCAAAAATAAACATTAAGAAAACATAATACTAATTTTAGAATTGTAGGAGGGAACTGAACCACAGAACACAGGGTGTAAAAATAAGGGTTTCGTGTTTATAGATGACGTCCCTAATGCATTCTCTTTTGATTCTCACAACTCCCCTGTCATGACTAAAGCAGGTGATATTAACCCACTTTGATATCCAAAGATACCGAAATTGAGTGGGTTGCCCAAACGGTGGTAAAGACCCCGGATTTGAACGGACACCCAAATGCTTTACTCAGAAGTGCGGTATTCCCCCCATGACACGCAGCTGCCTCACAGAGCTTAATTCCAGGGATAAACAGCGGTGACACTTAGTACTTCCTCTGCTTAGAAGCAGGTTCCAAGCACTTCGTGTGGATCATCTCATGTAACCATTCTGCAGTGCTTATGGAAAAGTGTTACTTACTTTAAAAAAATTTTTTTTATTGTTTATTTATTTTTGAGAGAGATAGAGTGTGAGCAGTGAGGGGCAGAGGGAGGGAGACACAGAATCTAAAGCAGGCTCCAGGCTCTGAGCTGTCCGCACAGAACCTGACGTGGGGCTCGAACCCACAACTGAGAGGTCATGACCTGGGCCGAAGTTAGATGCTTAACTGACTGAGCCACCCAGGTGCCCCCAAAGTGTTACTTTCTTAGGAAAGCAAAACACTATGTCTCCCAGCATGCTAGCAATTTGATAAAGAGTTAAAACAACTATATACATTCTTTTAAGAAGCGTGGGGGTGGTTACTGAGGTCTTCAATGATCCTGTGTGCACCTTAGAAAGAAAACTCAATCCCTCCTCCCGAAGGTGGGAAATTTTGGAGTCCTGTGGTGTTAGTCGCTCCTTAAAGGCCAGGCAAGGAAGGAAATTTGGTTAAGAGAGATCAACTACCCAGTGGTGGAAATTTTCATGTTTTTTAAATTTATTTTTTAAGGTTTTTTTTTTTTTTTTTTTTTTTTTTTTTTAGAGAAGGCACAAGTGAGCAAGAGGCAGAGAGAGAGAGAGAGAGAGAGAGAGAATCCCACAAGGGGCAGAGAGAGAGACAGAGACAGAGAGAGAGAAAGGGAGAGAGAGAGAGAAATGGGTCTCACCCGAAGCGGGCCTCAAACTCACAAACCATGAAATCATGACCTGAGCCAAAGTTGGACGCTTAACCCACTGAGCCACCCAGGTGCCCCAAAAATTTCATGTTTGTTATCAGGAGACACACAAAAGGGGGCAAAAGGATGACAAATATAATACAACCACTTGGAATTAGAGAATAGCTCAAATTGCCCTGGAGATCAGTTACATTTTTCCTTTTTAAACAAGGCCGGAAAGACAGATTTTCCTTTTCTTGAGTGAGAGCGGAGGATTGTAGAGGAAGTTTGCCTTTTGTCCAGGTTGGAGGGTGAAAGAAAAGCCCGAGAGGGACATCTTCAGAGGAGTGCCACAGAGAGGAGAGGATTCTTGGCCAGAGACACTTACAGAGGTTGTTTTTGAAAAAGGTTGCTGTTCTCTAATACTGATGCTAGCTCCTTTCCAGTCAGCATGGGAATGAGACAGTATCGACCAATGAACAGCCGAGGGTGTCTCCATGAACGGCAGTGAAACGTTTTGTGCGAGCCTCTGCGGTCCTTTAATGTACAGAGAGCTGTCCTCACTCCTTGTTCTGTGTTAACAATAAAGCGCACTGTCTGAACTTCACAGGGCCAACAGAATAACGCTTGGACCTTCAGGAAAATCTTATGGTTGGAAAAAGCAAGGATACTTGCAGAGACGTGCATGATGCATCAATAATATGGGCTATTGAACTAGAATTTTAGCTCACTGAAGTAGAACGTCAGGACGCAAAGAGGAAATGTCATTGCTTCTAGAAACAGAAACGTCATCTTTCAATTATTTTGTAGGCAGAGACTTGCACAATGGTGTGTGTGCGTGTGTGTATGTAAAGGAGAAGAGAGGCAGTGCATATAAGAGCTGATAAGAAACACTAGCCACCAGATGAATTTATTTTAAAATTATGAAAACAATGTTACTGAACCATGTAGTGACTTTCGGTGTTTCCTCTCTTTATAAAACAAATTATTTGGCAGATGAAAAGCTGTGTGCTAAGTTCTCTCGATATCCTTTTTCCTTTACATTCTTAGACGTAGTACCAAAATGACATCTCTTGTGTGTTTAGAGGTATTTTCTCTGCCTCTTTCTGGTTAATAATCCCTTTCTTCTTTGCAAATGATGCCCAGTATACAGGGTGGAACCCAACGCCCTGTGTCTACTAGGGAAGTATAGTGATTGGTCCACATTCACAGTGATTGATCAACGTAGCAGCCAATCAGAATCCTCCTCTGCCCTTTTTTTTTTTTTTCCACTGGGGCTAGAAAAAGTAAGGCCCGTGGTAGAACAACATATATGGGCCGCTGAAGCTGTTAATAGTCACATTCCTTTAACTACTTGAGCCCCCCACTAACTTTCCAGTGACATCCCCACTTTGCCAAAGGTAGCCAGGCCACAATAAGACCACGTGAACTTGACACGCAGAGAGAAGGGCTGAGAGAAGAGCCCTGCTACGTTCAGGACTGCGGTTCCAGTTGCTTCCAAGCCTCAACTGGAATCACTTTCATTCCTTTCACTTTATTATTCACCCCTTCCCTCCATTATTTAAAATATTCCAGGGGCACCTGAGTGGCTCTGTTACGGAACTAGGCCGGAGCGCCGGCGGAAAAACCAAGCGGCACTCGGAGATCTTGGTGGACGGAGATTTATTTAACACCGTCAGGCTCAGAGGAGACCCTTTCTCCAAAGATCTGAGCCCTGAATGCAAGTGGGGAGGCTAACTCATAGTCGTCAGTTTCCATATCTGTGGGGGTTTTCGCGTGCCCAGCAAACAAAGGAAGAAGAACCCGGAGAAGGGGTCTCCAAGCTAGAGGCCAGAGCTTGTTTTAGTCCCATCGGCCATCTTTGGCCTACTTCATTCACTTCTCCAACAACTCTACCCAATTATTACACTCATAAGTCACCACGATAGCAATCATGAGGCACCATGACAAGACAAATTCTCATTCTGCTGCATTTTAATGTTTATTTATTTTTGAGAGAGGAAGACAGAGCATGAGTGGAGGAGGGACAGAAAGAGAGGGAGACGCAGAATCCCAAGCAGGCTCCAGGCTCCAAGCTGTGGGCACAGAGCCCAACCCGGGACGCAAACCCAAGACTGTGAGATCATGAGCCACCCAAGCACTCCTCATTCTGTTGCGTTTTAGATGCTCATTCTTTAAATGAGAACTAGAGCATTCCTAGCTCCCCCTGCCTCTGTATTATAGCATTTTCCCATTGGAGATAGGAAAGTATGTAAGAATCATGAATTGTGTGAATGGTAATCAAAATCATCCTGGTGACACAATCTCTGCCTTTGATCTTAAGGAGGGGGTGGGAGCCAAGTTTGTCATCAGAGCTGAGATCAGAACTGTCTGACAGAATAGAGTTTTAAATGAATTTATTTGTCTTTTATATCCCATGTTTTTGCATTGACATAACTTTTTAATTCATTTAAAAAATCTTCCCCACCTCCTTTTTTTATTTCCTCACTAACTCAGCATCTTACTTTTAGTCCCTACATCAAACCTTCTAAGACCTTGGCAGGCTCAGGGACAAATCCATTTGTGACTTTACGATTGCACGTTGCCTTAATATGCACCCATACTGTAAGCCCAGAGCACATAAAATAAACCTACACCCAACTCACCTGACTGACCCTCCTATACCAAATGTCAATTTAGAAATAAATGCCTCTTGGGGCGCCTGGGTGGCTCAGTCGGTTAAGCGTCTGACTTCGGCTCAGGCCCTGATCTCATGGTTCGTGGGTTCAAGCCCCTCATCAGGCTCTGTGCTGACAACTCGGAGCCTGGAGCCTGCTTCAGATTCTGTGTCTCCCTCTCTCTCTGTCCCTTCCCCACTCTCACTCTGTCTCTCTCTCTGTCTCTCTCTCTCTCTCTCTCTCTCTCTCTCTCTCTCTCTCTCAAAAATGAATAAACATTAAAGAAATAGATGCCTCTTCGGCCGAGACAAGCCCAGAATAACAACCAAAATTCAAAGGTAAAATAGGTCAGGGTTGAGATGATACAGACAGCCTGAAGAGTTGGCCTGGGAAGGTCCAAGGAGGAGGTGAGGCTTGCACTCAGTTTAGAAAGTCAAGTGAAAGAGTTTTTCCAGACCAGAGAAGAGAGGCCAAGGTTAGGATGAGGTCAGCTTATTTGCCAGGACTCCACTATCCAGCTCCCAAATTATGTTTCTCTGCGTGTTTATTCTCTGTGACCAAGACTCCAAACAGATGTACCCACAATGATGAAGTTTCAGGGTGATGGTGGTGTTCGTGGGGTTCAGAGCTGACGGGCAAGAAAGAATTCTTGAAGACGTCTTTGGTGCAAAAAGATTATATTAAAGCTCGGGGACAGGACCCATGGGCAGGACGAGCTGCGCTGCAGGTGTGGGGGGTGACCATTTGATGCAGTGGGGTGGGGGGGGAGATAAAGTCAAGTGGGAGTTTCCAAAGAGGCTCTCATGTGCCAAAGACTTCCTGGAAGCCTAGCTATTGTCAAGCTAAGGTGGTTCTGCCTCCACCAAAGCATCAAGATAGTAGGGAGTTCCTCGCCCTTGCGCCATTGATGGGATTTGCCTTTTTCTGGTAAACTGGTGGAGAGTCTTTTGTCCTTTCCTCTTTTGGGGTAGCCTGGAGTGTCCGAGGAATATCACACATGTCTGAAGTGGGGGGGGGGGGGGGAGGGACGGGGCGGGGCGGGTGCAGCTTGTACTTTGCCCTCAGCCTGCCCCACAATCCCTCATCAACTAGATGTGGAGGTAAACTGACTACCCCATAACATCTTGAATTTTTCAACTATAGCTTAATTATTTATTTTACTTGAATGAAAAAAAAAAACCTTCAATCCTGCCCTTTGCAGCAATATAGATGGACCTTGAGGGCATTATGCTAACTGAAGTACCCAGACAAAGGCAAATGCTGCTGGCATCATTTATATGTGGAATCTGGTTTTAAAAAGTCAGATTAATACAAACAGAGAGTAGGAGCGCCTGGGTCAGTTAAGCATCTGACTTCAGCTCAGGTTAATGATCTCACAGTTCATGACTTTGAGCCATGCATTGGGGCTCTGTGCTGACAGCTCAGAGCCTGGAGCCTGCTTCGGATTCTGTGTTTCCCTCTCTCTCTCTGCCCTTCCTCCGCTTGCACTCTGTCTCTCCCTCTCAAAAATAAGTAGACATTAAAAAAAAGAAGAAAGCGATGGGACTGGGGAAGGGGGAAAAGTGAGAGGGTTGGAAAAGGGTACAAACTTTAGCTATAGGGGGCATAAGGTCTGAGGATCTTCTGGAACGCAGGTTGACTATAGTGGATAATACTGTGCTACATAATTGCAATTGGCTAACGGAGCAGAACTTAAATGTTCTCATACATGCACAAAAAGATGAATGTGTAAGGTGGTGGATGTGTTGATTAAGTAAATGGTAGGAATCCTTTCACGAAAATGTTTCTATTTAACTCTAGCCTCCGGGACATTAGCTGTCAGATGATGACATCAGTTGTGAGTCAGAAGCTCTCAATTTTCAGGAATACCATAGTAACAATGTTCTTTTTTTTTTTTTTCCATTTGAGAATAACCTTTGCAATAATTGGAGAAATGCCTTTGTATGACTCAATGTTTTTTCTCCCTCCGTCCTCTGAGGCTGTAACACTGACCTGCCCTAGGAATCCTGGATTCCGGAAACCCTTGGTGGATTAAGTCAGCGCATTGTCGTTGAGATTGCTCACAGGTGTGATTACCCCTTATCTGTTTCCTTTGAGAAAGTCACTCCAATTGTTTCCATGTGTGAGTCTACTGATGAAGCCATTACACGTCTGTCATCCACTCACACCCTCCTGTGCTGATCACTGACATAATGACAGGGTGGTGGTCCCACATGACTCAGTCCTTCCAAGCGTAAGCAGCCCCAATATGAACGTTTTTAAATTGTTTAACAGGAGCATGAACGAGAAATTCTCATTTTTTACTGCAGGTTGTGGAACTCCTGACCAGTCCAGGGACAATAGCCCCCACCCCGCCACCGCGAGCCACAGCATTTGCTTCTATGGCAGGCCCTCCAACCGCTCTGTCTGTAACATCGCTGTGATCCAGAAAGAGCCCGTTCCTTCCCCATGGGATGGAGGGCTCTCAGCCTTGAGTCTCCAGGTAAACCTACAATCTTGCTGGGGAAACAAACACACATACTTGAGAAATTAACGGCGCCAGTAAAGAAAGGATGTCAGCCTTGGACGTCTATATATGCAACTCTCCCACCTGGAGAATGGCTGTCAGGCTGATTCCCCCCCAGAAAAACGAAAGGGAAAGAGTATAGGTTCCATGCGGGTCTGAGGCCCTTCCCAGAAGACTGTGGGAAGAGTTGATGCGTTCCTAGGTGCGGTCACATGCCTCTCCTTTAAAACCACCAGGGATCTTAAAGTTGTGATCAGAGCAAGCGTCTTCGAAGGACAAATTCTGACTGTTAGAGAAAACGAGACTGTGGGCTTATTTAAAGTGGCACATCGGCTGCCTCTCTGTGGAAGTGACCACATAGCACAGGGCAGGGACCCCTTTTGCTAAACAGTGTTGCAGCCACACATGGCAGAGTGCGAGGCTTCAGGGAGGGCAGGGGCTACTACTGCCCAAAGTTCAGCCTTCGGTCTCTTGAGAATGAGTTGTCTTGTACAGAATGCGTCGGGTGAATCAGTGAAAGGACTTCCCCAGAAGCTGATGCTGGGGTAGCAGAGCATCATGGGCAGAAACTTAAAAAGGAAATGTCCAGGAACTGGTCCCACAACACTTAGCCCACTTACAAAAGGGTCATGAGAGACAGCGGGAGCATTTGGGAAGATTTCTTTGGACAAAACAGTGCTGTGAACTCCACACACAGGGCCAGACCCTGGGGAGGGGCCCAAGGCCACTGTGGGCCGAGACGCTGGAGTCACAGAGGAGGGGCACTGACCACAACCCTCCCCTCTCTCTGGCCACAGTTCTGCGTTATGGCCAGCCCCATCGAGAAGAAGAGAAAAGACTGAAGGCTAAAACTAGAAGTTTTGCTCATTTACAGGGCTGAGCATTCTGACTGATGAATTGAAATGCATCTTGTCACCCAGTGGTCTGTAAGACTGTTGACTGTTGCTCCTTGAGAATGACCAGAAATGTCACCAACTTGACAGTTTTTGACGGATG
The DNA here is from genome assembly GCF_027475565.1 of Acinonyx jubatus. Classification (NCBI taxonomy): domain Eukaryota; kingdom Metazoa; phylum Chordata; class Mammalia; order Carnivora; family Felidae; genus Acinonyx; species Acinonyx jubatus. The sequence continues at coordinate 13,786,884 of NC_069387.1, read as the reverse complement.
GACAGAGGGAACTTCCCCCTGCCCCCAACAAAGGACAGCGGGAGAGAAAACCAGGTTTAAGTTGCGTCTGATTATGCAACAAGTTTAGTAACTTAAACCTGGTTCCCTCCTATAGTTTCTCCTTCATTCTCCTCCAAGCACGTAGTAGAATCTATTCCATTTCTTTGGAACACCTGGGTTCCCATCCTGTGTAAAAACATCTGCTAATTTAAAGAGTTTGTGTTAAGAGTGCTCTTGGCAGTTGTAGGGAGGAAGAATTATATTTTTAGGGACAAAAAGATTGACAATAAACAGAAGGGCCGAAGGAGACTGAAAATGCATAGTGAGACAGAGATGGCTTGTGTATGTGGAAGGATGCTGGGCCCTGGGCAACAAGTGGCCAGTCTCACCCAAGATACCCCTACCCTAGCAAGACTCGGGGACTGTAGAGCCACTGGACAGAGAGGAGCCATGTAGACCTGGATCACAATTGTCCAGCACAAGCTGCGAGGAAAGACACTACCAAGTGCACTGGTGCCAATTAAGACCCATGGTGGGGAGATGGCCCAATAATGCCTAAGAGTGACTATCCTGCTAATCCAGGTGCCTGGCGTCTCAGACTCACATCTCAAAAATAATGAAATCCATTTGGATGTGCCTTCTGTAAGTTTGTAGCCTAAGATCCACACCCGTCACAATAGCAAGGAAATGTTTGGCACTAAGATGTGATGGGCAACCAAAGAAATAATCAGCCAGCAGGCAACAGACTGACATTTTCATCAACCTATGATTTTTCAAATTCCAAGATTTAGGGTTTTTTTTTTTGTGCTATTTAACAGATTGTTTTCTTCCCAGGAAGTATTTTTCTATGGTCATAATAAGTACAGTAAAACCTTGGTTTGCGAGCGTAATTTGTTACAGAAACATGCTTGTAATTCAAAGTGCTCGGATATCAAAGTGAATTTCTCCATAAGAAATAATAGAAACTCAGATGCTTCCTTCCACAGCCCAAAAGTATTCATATAAAAATGATTACAATACAGTAATATAATACAAAATCATGAACAAAGTATTAAGAGAAATAAACAAGTGAACCTGCACTTACCTTTGAAAACCTTCGTGGCTGGTGTGACGGAGATGAGAGGAGGGTTATTGTGTAGGACAATTTTCACTATCACTAACAGAATCACTGCTATCTATTGGTTCAATGGAATCTTTTTCTTTTCGTAACAAGGAACCTATCCAATGACACTTGCTTTTGTCTCCTTTTGAGGATTTCGCGGAAATGTGACATCTCATCGTCCTTAAACAGATTCATTGCTCCCATTGCTACCACCTCATTCGGTGGTGGTGTTTTCTACAAAATTTTGCACTGTTTCCCACATTTTACACATCTCCCTAATCTCGTTTGAAGTGAGGGATTCCTTCGCCTTTTTCTCTTCCTGCTCTACAAATGAGAGGCAGACATAGACTTATAAAATCTTCCAATTTCGGCCACTCGCATCCCTCACTTGTACTTCTCGATGATTTCCTTAACTTCCACCATAATCATCTCCTTCTTCTTAGCGCCTTTCTTTTCAACCTTTTTCTGCATGGGGGCCATTGTATACACTTGCACAGATGTTGACTACATTACAGTATTAATAAACTCTGGTCATATACTGTATTTAATGTAACTGGCAATAAGGCAGCAGAGGGAAGGGTCTATATCCGTAGGCAGACTGACTAGAACGAAGCAAAGCATTCCTAAATTTCATCTTGTATGGAAAAGCAAAGGACTGTGCATAGGTGCTTTGAAGTGACAAAAAAAAAAAAACAAAAACAAAAAAACAAAAAAACCCACGCTCATGCTGGGCACCTTCTAACATTCTGAAAAATCACTGATTTCTGCCAAACATCAAGACCTGAGACCGAGCATCCAAGCCTGGGAGATGATCACCCACAATCCCACAGTGAGAGAGAGAGAAGAACCATTGGCTCAGTTGTGGTCATGTGACATTCAGCATCAGGTACGCCTCGTGTTACAAGACATCACTCGTTTATCAAGTTAAAATTTATTAGAAATATTTGCTCGTCTTGCAGAACACTCACAGAACAAGTTACTTGCAATCCAAGGCTTTACTGTACCTAAGTAGTCGGCAGACAAGGCAATTTAAGGTGTTCTTTAAGAAAAGTGAGACAATTGTGGGGTTTTTTCTTGGTGTAGTAGACAGCCCTGGGTTTGCCTGCCAGGAACCCCTTTCTAGAAACAGCCCTCTCGTTCCACCCAATCCATAGGCTGCAGAAGTGGGCTACTAGCAGACATGTTTTCAGAACACCACACTATCCCTGCAGTTGATTAATCCACAGGTTCTCCAAAGGGTATGGTGCCCGTGGTCCAGGTGGCCTTTCAGCCTCCCTCCGTCCCTGACACTATGATGTAGCAGCTGAGCAGCTTGGGTAGGACTGACTGCAGAGATAGTGAGCAGAAACACATCCTGCTTGCCCGGTGAGTGGTTGAGGAATGAGCACATGGTCTAAGTTGGTCTAATTAAAGTGAAATTAAAGGCTTTTGCGCACCCATTGGAGGAAAAATAAATATTCTCTTTCTGTACAGTGAAGGCTGAAACTGCTAGGGTCCTTTTGCTCTCAGGAAGAAAGGCAGGGAATGCACCTGACAGAAAGACGGAGGGCAAGCCAAAAGCATCACAGAGAAACTGAATGGGAGTCTGGATCAAACCAACCCCAAAGCCTTCCAATGCCATCGGACTTTTGAAATGTGGTTTAATAAGTTCATTTCATTATTTAAGTCTGTTTGAATTGTGTTTTGTGCTGTATCCTGATCTGTAAAATGTGGTCCCATGAAGAGGGGAATTATAAGTAACAGACCCTAAAATGTGATCTTGACTAAGTGAAGTAAGTTGAGTGGAAAACAATGAGAACAATGCTATTTTATGTAATGGCAATCATAAATTAGAGTTCAGAAGATGTGCTTACCAAGATCTTTACACGAGATTTGGTAGAAAAATTCAACATGTTGGAGTGTCTTGATTGCTTATTGTAGCCTTCCATAAGATTCCACAAGAAAGAGATGTGCTTAAGCTTTAGAGAAAGAAAATACTATTTTGCTAAAATAAAATATTAGTAAATGTCTTAATAGAGCCTGAAATTTAAGAGATCGGCGGGTTTCAAAATATGGAGTCTGATATGGTTGAAAAAGCCAAACTCTTTACTTCAGGTCAGCTGAGGAAAATCTTGCAGGAGAGACAAGCAGGGTTTAGGGAGGCATGATTCTGTCTGCCAAACAGAGACAATGACTCTCCTTGCACGGATGGTTGCAGCATAACATCAGGGAACAGAGTAGCTGTCCCTCCCCATCCTAACTCATTATTCTGAATTTTCCTGGTGGCAGAAGCCTAGGCAGAAGCATGGTCATCAACCAAAGGCTAAGAATGGATGAAGTGGAACTAGAAGAAAGACAGTTCCCTATCTGAAGGCTATCGGGCTTTGGGTATAAGCCCATGACATTGACTATATTCTTGTTATACTTTAAGTAGAATTTCTGTAACTGCTACCTCATGCTATGATGTTGAACATCTCCTGTTCATCTTTCTTTTAACTGGATCTAGTTCTGGTAAAGAGATAGTTTTGTTTGACTCACAGTCTTTGGCTTCCTGCTCTCAGTATGTTTTTTCTTTATTTGGTTGGCCTGGGTCATAATGCCTCCTAATATGAATGGGAAAATGAAAGATCCCCCTAACAAAGCTCTCTTTTCATTTTTATTTTATTTTATTTTATTTTATTTTATTTTATTTTATTAAGAGAAAAAGAGAGTGTACACAAGCACAAGCAGGGGAGCAGGGAGGGGAGGGGAGGGGTGGGAAGAGAGAGAGAGAGAGAGAGAGGCAGAGAGAGAATATCTTAAGCAGGCTCCATGCTAAGCCTGGAGTCCAATTCGGAGGTCAGGCTCACAACCGTGGGATCATGACCTGAGGTGAAATCAAGAGTTAGATGCTCAGGGTACCCAGGTGGCTCAGTTGGTTAAGCGTTTGAATTGAGCTCAAGTCATGATCTCATGGTTCATGGGTTCGAGTCCCGTGTCAGGCTCTGTGCTGACAGCCTGCTTAAGATTCTGTCTCTGGCTCTCTCTGCCCATCCCCCACTTGTGCTCTGTCTCTAAAGTAAATAAACATTAAAGAAATTTTTTTTTAAAAAGTTAGATGCTCAACCAACAGAGCCACCCAGGTACCCCCGAAAATAGCTGTCTCAAAAGTGCCTAATTTGGTCTTATTTCCTATTGTCGTACATTTGTAACAGCTAAGGAAGCAGGTAGAATGTTTTTTGCTGATGCTTATTTTTTCCCATAATTTCTATGTCTTCAGTATCCTAAGCAATTGGTTTTTAGTTAATTCTAAAGTGTTCTGGGGTTCCGTGAGGTAGGAAGCCAAGATAGGATCTTCTGATCTTTGCTGATTTGTGTATTATGGGAGTCGTGTAATTACTTTTTCTAAAATGATTTCCCTTTTATTTATTCTTTTTTATTTTTTTTTCAACGTTTATTTATTTTGGGGACAGAGAGAGACACAGCATGAACGGGGGAGGGGCAGAGAGAGAGGGAGACACAGAATCGGAAACAGGCTCCAGGCTCTGAGCCATCAGCCCAGAGCCCGACGCGGGGCTCGAACTCACGGACCGTGAGATCGTGACCTGGCTGAAGTCGGACGCTTAACCGACTGTGCCACCCAGGCGCCCCAATGATTTCCCTTTTAAAAACCAGTAATAATGTTTGAAAACTGTTGTCCTAGGCACTGGCCACAAGGATCTGTTCTTAGCTAGTAGTTGTGTTGTTATAGTTAAAAATAAAAATGAAAATGAAAAATAATAATACTAATAGTACCAGAAGGAGAGAACTGGGTAGAAGGAGGAAGTGGGGGCATCAAAACACAGGAGGGTGGGGGCACCTAGGTGACTTAGTCGGTTGAGCGTTCTACTCTGGCTCAGGTCATGATCTCGTGGTTTGTGAGTTAAAGCCTCGCATCGGGCTCTCTGCTGTCAGCACAGAGCCTGCTTTGGATCCTCTGTACCCCTCTCTCTCTGCCCCTCCCCCAGTCACACTATCTCTCAAAAATAAATAAACATTAAAAAAAAAAAAAAAAACGGGGCGCCTGGGTGGCTCAGTGGGTTAGGCATTTGACTTCCGCCCAGGTCATGATCTCACAGTTGGTGGGTTCAAGCCCTGCATCGGGCTCTGTGCTGACAGCTCAGAGCCTGGAGCCTGCTTCAGATTCTGTGTCTCCCTCTCCCTCTGCCCCTCCTCAACTCACGTACTGTCTCTCTCTCAAAAACAAGTAAACATAGAAAAAAAAAATTTAACAAAAATGAAACCAGAGGTGGGTGTTGCCCTGTATGCAGAGAGGGGCTCATACCCAGAACAGAAGTAGCCCGCCTGGACTCTGTGTCTTCTGGGGTAGCAGCAAGACGTGTACGTTGGCTCTCGAGGTAAGGATCAGGGAGAACAGGAGTTGCTAATACTGAGCCATTTAAGGGATTTAAAAAATTGACCTCGTGAGGACCTGAACGCTGTAACTCAGGAACAGGAGAAAAACATGCAGAGAGAGAAGGCCATTTCTAGAGCTCATCGGATGGTTTAATGTCATCACAGAACAAGGAGCAGAAGCCCCTCGGAGGTCACGTGGTTCAGTCTCCTCATTGGCAGACTTAATGAAAGACCGGACTGAGGGAGGTTTCGCTGTCCAGGTAGAGGCGGTCTGCAGCTGTGACAGGCGGTGATGGCCGGCCAACCCTCTACAAACGGCTGTCCTTTAAAGATAGAATCATTTGGGGGCCTTCAGAGATAACACATCAGGAACTTGATCTACCTGGTGAATTTCTTCCCCTGCTCTTTGCCCGACATATGGATTCCCTGGCACAACCTAGCGGAAGCATTCAGCAGCAAAGATATTTGGGGGAGTGATGGCTGAAAATATCTATGCATAAATTATATGTTGCTATTTTTAAAGTGAATTTGCATTAACTAGTCTCCGTCCCCTTCTTTATTGGAGAAGGCGGGTGAGTTCCGTTAAGCAATATTTTGCTGTTGAATAAGAGTTCGATGTAGCCCATCTTTAACTTTCCAGATTTTGTAATGATTCCTCTCACATATATCTACATCCTTAGGGGCTGAAGTACCGGAGGAGAGACCCTCTAATAATTGTGTATCACGTTTTAGTTCATGTGATATCATTCAATCTTTAGCGTCATTTCTCAGCGGGCAGCGAAGAAAGGCCTGTGGTAACAGAATAATCACAACAGGTTTCTGTCCACAACGCTCCCTCACACCAGCAGTCATAGTGTCAAAGCACAACTTGAAGTGATGTTGGTGATCCTCTCACCTTGTTAGGACCATGAAAGGTGAAGCAGTTTTCCTGTGGGTTGGGGCTTTCCCTGTTGTACGTTGTTACAGCCGTGCTGAGGCACAGAGCTCAGAGACAGACGTTTTAAGGCATTCCATAGAGCAAACCAGTCAGCCCAACATGAACAGAGAAATGGACCGAGGTCTGGTATCCATCGGCATTGCGCTCCTATGTAAAAATGATATGGGGCAATAAAAGACAGGCCATTCCTGTCTGCTGTAATAGCCTTGGGGATGAAGGACCAAAAAGATGGGCTGGAGGACCTAGGACGTGAGAAGAGTTCTGTAGGAGGGCTGAGCCCATGCAGGGCTGCCTGCAGCGATGTCTGGCTTATTCAGATGAAATTTTGACCTTCTGTAAGAACCAAAAACACCACTGAGTGGAGGCTCAGCGTCAGCCAAGTCCTGGCTTAAGACAGTCATTGGTATTTCTGTATCCTTTTCTCACCAAATCCCTCGTGAGGGAAAATGTCCAGCCTTTGAGGACATCCTACCGTGGGGCCAAGGGTTATGAAATTAAAAGTGCCTATGTTTTCATTTGCAATTTGTATCTTTTCCTTTTGTTCATATACGCTTAAATAGGCTTTTTCTTTTTCTAAAGCCTGGTGCTGAAGAACGCTTCGTCTGATTCAGTCGCTTGGTGTATGAGGGAGAAGTGATTGGAGGCCTGTAAATTACTCACGGGAGCCCCCCAGAAGTCACCCCGATGCAACACAAGTCTGAGAGACGCCACAGTAGGGGAGTGCAGAATGTGCTGGGTGATGGGTCACACTGTCACAGCTACTGCAAAAGAAAATGGGCTGTGATTTAGGCTATCAGTACAACAGGTAATTCAGAAAATTCTGACGTAAGTAAACCTTCTTCCAGCCTCTCTATCCACTGCACCAAGGGTTTATCTTCATAGGCAGACATGAAGATCACCCTCTAGCTTGTAAAAGAAAGAGGAACTGAAAATCAGATGTAGGAACACAGAGCTCGTGGACACAAAAGATGACACTGACAGTCCTTTCCTGGTAATCAGCAGAAGGAAAGGCATTAGAGCCAAAGGTTTGTAGAAGCAGAAACTGCCCCTTAGATATCCTACTTACTTGCAACGATTAAAGGTAGAGACTCAGTCAGATGCTCTCAGTTCTTAGAAGAATCACTTCAGTTGAATCAATGTAAGACAAGCAGCATCCACTGACTTGAGAGAAAGGTCTAGTAGGACCTGGTACCTTCGGCTTGGCAAAATTGCCTTCCTGGGGAATGGTCCCATCTACATAAGGTGCTAAGGCCATATGAGAAAACTCACACCCCAATCCCTTCTCTGTGGTATTTAAACAGACCCACAGACGGGTCTGTTAGCTGTGAAAACAGCAGCAACAACAACAACACATAGGAATAAAGGTCCGTAAGATCTCTGAAATAAAATGACCGTGAGGATTGAGAGAAACAAGACCACAGTGGGTAGGCTACCGCTTTGCGTCAGGAGGGGGAAATCAAGGAAGGAGCACTTCTGTCCATGAGGTGGCAGAACTTCTTCTGGGGGCAGGCTAACATTCCAGGGGAGGGGTTGATGGAGACAACCCCGTGTGTAGACCCATCCTGTCAGCAGCAGCAGGGAACAGAATTCCCTCAGGGCACCCGTGGGAGCAGAGAGGTGCATTCTAAAGTAACTGACTTCCAAGAGGTATTGAAACATTCCCCAGCTCCCTCTTTGAACGCTGCCCCTGGGGCATGATGGGGTGGGGCAGGCAAGTCAGGCCCTGAGATTCGCAGCTACAGTGAGTCACATAGAAAGACTTAGAGATCAGGACAGGTTAGATCTTGTCCTGCTTGTCGCATCACATGGGGTGGAGAGGGAGCACGGGGACCCTAGGCAGGTGGAGGGCATTATTTTGTAAATCTGAGCGGAAATAAACATCTTCGGGGACCCTTGAGATTTGGGGGTTGGGGTGAGTGGTATACTGTCTCTGATGGAATCCAAAGATGGAAATCTAGGATGCCAGGGGTGGGAAGGGGCCAAGGCAGGCTCAAGGGGGTCCCTTCTTCACATCAACATAGACCAGGGGCGCAAACAAGGAGAGCCGTCGTTTATAACACTTCATGCTGACCTGGAAACAGAACACGGCCTTCACAGCTGTTGCCACCAGGCGAGCTGCAGGCGTTCTACCACTTCCTGGACACCTGCTCTCTGCCCAGGCTTCTGCCGATAATGCTGGGCCTCTAAATCCCCTCAAAGATGGGCCGCAGGGGCGCCTGGGTGGCTCAGTTGGTTAAGCAACTGACTTCGGCTCAGGTCATGATCTCACGGCTCGTGGGTACGAGCCCCACGTCGGGCTCTGTGCTGACAGCTCAGGGCCTGGAGCCTGCCTCGGATTCTGTGTCTCCCTCTCTCTCTGCTCCTCCCCTGCTCAGGTTCTCTCTCCCTCTCTCTCTCTCTCTCTCTCTCTCTCTCTCTCTCTCTCTCTCAAAAATAAATAAACATTAAAAAACAATTTAATGAAATTTTGTAAATGTCAAAAAAAAAATTTTTTTTTTAAATAATAAATCCCCACCAAGGGCTCATTTGAGACCTTGTACATACAGCCCATGACCAAGTACAGTCACTTGCGCGGTGACTCACAGGGAAGACCCGAGGAGCCTGCACCTAAGAGAGAACTGTATTTGCTGGGACATGTCCAGTAGCCAGTTGCACGGCCAGCTGAGGACCCAGCGATGTTCCCTGGCCTGTCCTGTCAGAAAGCAAGCTGGAGAATGCAGAACAGCAGGGGGGATGCATCTAGGCTAGAAGAGCAGAAGCAAGGAAGCAGCGTCAGGTTCTGAAACCCAGGATTGAAGCCAGATGCAAGATGCCAGATGAGGATACACCAAGAAGCCAGGAGTTCAGAGCCAGGAATTAAATGAACCTGACTCCACAGTCCAGATCAAGGTGTCAAGTCAGAGGCAGGCCCTGGTGAGGAAGCATGAGTGCTCAGGCAGGAGGCAGGCAGTAAACGGAGCCCATACTTTCGTCTCCACTCATCCACTCAGGATCCTTACTCTTACCCAAGAATGAAGGACGGCTTAGCCAGAAGTTGAAAGGGAACTAGAAATTCAGCTTTCCTTCATCCCTTCGGTCAGGCTCGTCTGTGCTGAAAGCAACAGCAGGAGTCTGGAAGTACCAGCCTGTTCCTCCTCTGCTAAGAGCCTGAACAATCAAAGGCTCTAGGCCACAGTGGAAGAACCCACAGGAGAGCCAAAGAAAACCTGAGCTTCACCATGGTCAACATCTTTTTTTTTTTCATTATAAATAAATTTTTAAAATTTATTTTATTCATTTTTTTTTTTGCTAGAGAGAGAGTGGGCATGAGCAGTGGGGAGGGGCAGGAGGAGAGGGAGAAGGAGATCCTCAAGCAGGCTCGACACCCAGCAAGGGGCTTGATGCAGGGCTTCATCCCATGACCCTGGGATCATGACCTGAGCTGAAATCAAGAGCCAGGCATTCAACTGAGTAACCCAGGCGCCCCTCCACAGTCAATTTCACCTTTCTTTACTTTCTGTTATGCTATATGTGAGAAATAAACCCACTTGACCCATCAAAGGAGGGACGCAGAGACTCTGAGCACAGTGAAGAGAGGCTTTAATGAATGTTCTTGCAAGAGGGGGTGTCTGGTGGACAGACACATTCAGAGCGGTTACAGCAGGTAATTAATCTCCTCGCGTGAAGTCCCTCCTCTGATTCCTCATTGGCTGCGTACTACAGAGGTTCGGCCTTGCCAGGAAGTCGCCTATGCCCATGTAAGGCCATGTAAGCCTGACTGGAGCAAATGTGCATTCCCTGAGGTGATGCAGACTTTCAGTTCTTTGGCACGTGCTCATTGCAAAGCCCGTGAAAAGTAAGCTGGCAAAATGGAGAGGGGAAGAGCCAGGAAGTAAGTGTCTAAGGGTTTGGGACTCCATTTTGGCGAGGGAGGGGTTCCTACATATTTCCAATAGGTTGTAAACCTTTTGTTAACTAGACAGCACAGCTTTTATTTGATGTTCCTGAAAATGAAATATTTCCCTTACTTTTCACACTGTATTTGCCCTCCAGGGAGATCTGGTCCCTGAAAAATCTCTAAAAAGTGACACCTGTCATCATTTCTTTGTACATTATCCAAGGAAGAAGCTAAGGGCAGAGGCTGGCAGGGCAACTATATGGTGACTTGAAGAATGACAGCAAGAAAAGGCTTGATGTAAAATAGTGGGATGTAGAACATTCGATCCAAAATCCACTGTTAAACTTCACATTGAAGGAAATGTAGCTTGACTCTTATGGTCTCAATAATTATTCTCCTAAGCCCCAAATATGCTCAGACACAGTTGGGGTGATGGTATGCATACAAAGATTGAAAGACTAAATACAACAAATGTACCAACCAATTCACTAAGCGTGGAAAGTTGTGTGACGTCATCCAAAAGGATGATCTGAAAGCAATGTAAAATTAAAAAGCTGACTTCTCTTCATGTTTCACCACTAAAAGGAGTCACAGACATACACATAACCATATAAGAAGGAGCTTTCTCAAATGGCCACACTTCCCAAGAGCTGGCTTACTTAAATTTGTATTAAAGACTCTAAATGTTTCTGCAATAATTTTCAAACATCACTGTCTGCATAGGCTGACCCAAGGAGTGGTGTCTGGGGACAGATATGATGACCCATTGGCTATAGTGGAGGGTGGGAGCATAATGGCCTTCAAGCTTCGAATTTCTTAACATTTAGAGAATAGTTCTTGTTATCATGCCATCTGAATATTTTCCCAAGAGTTGGTGTGGTTTTCAGTTGCTATGTTCAACTACATGCGACCTGCCATGTTATTCTGTTTTGAAAAATATAGTATTTTTAGAGTTTTCTCCCCAAAGCTCTGAAAAGTAAATATACAAAAGTTTTGGTGTTGGGTTTGATCTCTAAAAGATTTCCTTGAGTTCCCTTGTACCAGACAATAAATAATTTTAGAAAAACGAAATACAAATTAAAGCATGAAGCATGACTGCAAGTGTTATACAATCTGATACACTGGTTGAAAAATATATGAAAAGATATACCTAGTCATATAAAGAATTCACTTAAAATTTCATCATGAATATTGGATGCACTTCTGACTTTAAAATGGTAGCATCTTGGGGCACCTGGGTGGCTCAGTCAGTTAAGCATCTGACTTTGGCTCAGGTCATGATCTCACAGTGCATGGGTTTGAGCCCAGTGTTGGTCTCTGTGCTGACAGCTCAGAGCCTGGAGCCTGCTTCGGATTCTGTGTCTGCCCCTCTCTCTGTCCCTCCCCCACTCATTCTCTCTCTCTCTCTCTCTCTCAAAAATAAACATTAAAAAAAATTTTAATGGTAGCATCTTCTGCAAACATCAATAATCCATGAAAAAATGTATTTCCTAAACTCTTCACCATTAATTATTATAGCCATGAAATAATTTCTTTTACTGAGGAAAGGATTACATTTGCTAGTAACTTTCTTTAAAAAAAAAAAAAAAGATTTTATTTTTAAGTAATCTCTTTACCTAACATGGGGCTTGAACTCACAACTCCAAGATCAAGAGTTACATGCTCCACCAACTGAGCCAGCCAGGCACCCTTTCTAGTAACTTTTATATGGTTGGTTAAAATGTCAGACCCAATGTCCTGAGTGGAGAGTTTATTTTATTTTATTTATTTGTTTGTTTATTTATTTATTTTAGGTAAGCGTCATGTCCAATGTGGGGCTTGAACTCACAACCCCGAGATCAAGAGTTACATGGTCTACCGACCGAGCCAACCAGGTGACCTGAGAGGTTACATTAGACTTCGAGAAGTCACCCTCTCATTCAGAATCCTCCAGAGCTCTCCAGGTTTCATCCTGCTGTCCTCTCCCTCCTACACTTCTCTTCTAGGCCAACTGGTCACCTCACTGCCTCCGGGACCATCATGCGGACTCTCAGACATTGATCTCAGGTCTCAGATACCAAGATTTTCTGACTGGAGAGCCTTTCCTTTCCCTGCCCTCTACTCCCCAAAGTCCTGAAGCAAACCAGCCTCTTAGGACAACTCATGTTCCTCCCTTTCTGGAACCTCTTCCGTACCTCCCAGCCAGCCCACCCACCATGGCATGATGCTTTATGACGTAGTCTATTTCAGTTGGATGGCTTGCCACCATGATAAGATGAAGTTCCCAGAGGGCCAGCGAAGTCTTATTCTTCCTCCAACTCCCCATGGTGTCCAGCTGCGAAGCCCAGCTTTGGTGCTTAGAAGGCCCAAGTTAAAATCCTAGCTCTGTCATCTCATTTATGACTTCCCTGAACTGGCAATTATTGACACTGTGTTATGTCAGCACTGTGTTCTCCTGGGGGGGATTAGAAGTTGAGTCAGACGTAGCTACCACTTTCTAGGCCCTCAGGACTGACTGAGATGTGTCTCCCTCCATAGCCACCACACATTCCTATGGTGAAGCCAATATTCATATATCGAAGCCTCAACATCCCATATGGCTGTATATGGAGATGGGGACTCGGAGGAGGCGATCCAGGTGAAATGAGGTCCTGAGAGTGGGGCAAGGAGAGGGCGTGGTCGTGTCAGTGGAGGGGAAGCCTGAGGCTGCTCTGAGTTCCCCGAGTCCCTGGCCTGGGGTTGCACGAACCTCAGCATCAAGTAAAGCTCAGGTGTTTTCCAAGAATCCAAGGTCTGCTTTCCTAAGCCTTTCAAGCTTAGGGAGCAAACAGCAGCGCTAACCTACCTTAAACAGTACTCTCAGCATGGGCTCGCTTAGCCTCCTCTCCCCTCCACCAATTCTCCCCAGAAACTATAAATGAAATTGAAAACAGGGGATCATTATACCTTCAGTGGAGGCAGGGCTGAGGCCTCAAGCTTTTTCTATAGAACACGTAGTAATCTAGGACAACTGGCCCCCCACCACCTCTCACCTCCGCTTATCCTACCCTCCAAGAGGGGTTGGAAATTTACGGATGGGTGGGTATTCACTGGAGTCCACCTTGACATGACTCAGCTTTTCTCTTAGCCTCCGGGTTTTTTTTTCTTTTCTTTCTTTCTTTCTTTCTTTCTTTCTTTCTTTCTTTCTTTCTTTTTTACTTTTCCACCCTGTGCTAAATGAAGAAAAAAAAAAAACTTCCTAAATCTCCAGTTCAAATTCCCAAAAGAGAGTCTAATTTGATTTTCAACCCCCCTTTTGAAGGATGTGTTCATGCAGGTGTCTTGACGGTCCTGCCCTCCGGAGGCAGCTGCCCTGGTCTCCCAGGCAGTGAGCTGTGGGCAGGGCCCTCTCCCTTCCAGTGGGTGGTGAGCATCCAGGTGATGAGGGACCATGAACCTGGCTGAGGACCGGGCACAAGCTAGCACCTCCCCTCACTGGTGGGATAGGCGGGACAGTCCTCTGGCACGCCTGGCTGCCCAAAAACAAAGGAAAGAAAAAACCAGTGGTTAACTGATAGGGATCACAGTGGTGCAGGCCAGGAGTCTCCATCAGTTTACAGATATCTTAGCCAATTACAAAATAAAGCCAGTCTGGGACCCCTGGGTGGCTCATTCGGTTGAGCGTCTGACCTCAGCCCAGGTCCTGCATGATCTCACAGTTTGTGAGCTCAAGCCCTGCATCAGACTCACTGTGGTCGGCGCAGAGCCTGCTTGGGATTCTCCGTCTCCCTCTCTCTCTACCCCTCCCCTGCTTGCCTTCTCCCCAAAATAAATAAATATTAAAAAAAAGAAGAAAAGAAAAAGGCAATCTTATCAATAGCCTAATCTCCAGAAACCTATAAGACTCTGTTTCCTGGAGCCCCTAATATCACCTTCCCCTCCATAGTGATGTGAGAACAGAGGCAAGAAGGAAAAAGCAGGTAAAATTAAATTTCCTTATAACCAGCAGCCCACTGACAAATACTTGAGGGAAGTTCAGAGAACATTTCTCCAGGAACCCCCTACCGTCCTGATGCTAATGCCTTACTAACTAGCGGGAGAACAACCTTAGCTTGACAATAGCAAGGCCTCAGGTATCTTAAGAGTCCTCTTTAGCATATCAACGTCCTTCTGGAGGCCTGTCTTTTGCCTCTCTCTCCCCCAACTCCATTAGTATATAACCAGTCACGCTTGCACCCCCAGTACACCCTTTCCTGCCCCCGGGTCCTGTCCCGGTGCTGGAATAAAAATCACACTTTTTGCACCAAAGACGTCTTCAAGAATTCTTTCTTGGCCATCAGCTCTGAACCCCCATCCCTCCAAAACCCCATCACAGGCATCCGGGGACAAGCCTGGCCTGCCCATATGGGATGGAATGCTTTCAGCTGCAGGTAACAGGATATCCCAATACAAGGAACCCGAAACCCTAAGAGATTCTTTTTCTTCCCTGACAAGAGGCTGGCAGGGAGGTCCTGGAGCTCAGAGGGTCTGTGACCCCACGAAGACCAGGCTTTTCCCATCCTTCCCCTCTGTCAAGTGGCTTCACGGTAGTTGAATCAGCTCCATGAATATGTCACTCGTTCAGGTCTCCCCTGGGCCCGCAGGGGGCATCTTGATGTCTCACTGATAAAAGGAGTCATAGTGCCGCTTCTGGCAAGGGTGAGTAGTTGCCATTTACAGTGTCACAGGAGCAAGTGGATGCTGATGACAGGTAGAGGGTGGTGCATTGTGGACGCAAGTATCTGCTCTCACAAGCAGACAACCGCACCAGTGCTGTGAGTGCTAGAAGAATTTGCTAAGACGCTATTTTGGATAAGTTACATAACCTCTGTGAGGCTCAGATTCCTAAATGGAAAATAGGAATCATCCCTACATGACAGAGCTGTTGTAGAGATCATGTGAAATAATATCTAAGAAAGTCTCTGCCTCTATCCCTGGCGTCCAGCAAACACACATTTGTTTCACCCTCCCCATCACCCACGGAGGAAATACTCCAAAAATACTCGTTAACCACAGAAAACACTGCTTACCTGGGATTTTATCCTCCTGAAAGTTGTTGGATATTTGTTGTGAAAAAAGAAAAAATCAATTTGACGTGCCAAGTAAAAGTAAACATTAAAAAATGCAAAGGCTGGCATGCTAGGAATTAATTTAAAATGCAATTGTGCCTCACTGTATTTATAAGAAAGCTGGGTAACTACATTTAAGCATCTAACACATTTCCCCTGGATCATCTGATTGTCCATTGTCACTCTCCCTCAGACACAGCACCTCGGAACAATCTTGCATTCGTTCCTGTCACCGGCTCATTGCTGAAATTGAAATGTTAGGGGATTTTTGTTGTTGTTTATTTAAAAGTGTGTGCTTGGTTTTTATGTTTTGTTTTGGTTTTGCTTTTTCGTCTATTGCAGAGTCTCTGGGACAGACTGGGGTCGTTTCTCATGTGAAACAAGTCAGAGTAACTGGCAGTTTCGCCTCCAGATGCTGTTCCTCATAAGAAGTTCAAGACATTGTAGTTACATCCATTTCCCCCACCTGTATCTTTGACAACATAATTGGTGGGTGCTTCTGCGGTGGATTCAATTTATTCACATTTGATTTCAAGACTCTTTATCAAATTATCCTAATTATATCACTTCTCAGATCCTTTCCCTGCCAATTACGCACAAGGCATGTGGTTTCCGTCTTTCCCCTTCAATATGTCATCAGAGGCTCCTGCTGTCTACCGGAGATTCAAGAATTCTTCCTTTTACTCAAAATTCATCTCAAAGCCCATCTCCTCCAGGAAACTCATACCTGCTAAGTGTGATGTATTTGTTTCCTGGGGGATGCCATAACAAATCACTACAAACTTATCTGGTGGCCTAAAACAACACAAGTTTATTCTCTCCTGGTTCTAGAGGGCAGAAGTCCAAACTCAAGGTGTCACCAGAGCCATACTCCTTCTGAAGGCTCTGGGGAAGAATCCTTCCTAGCCTCTTCCAGCTTCTGGTATTCCCATGGCATAGCATTCCTAGGCATGGGATTGTATAATCCCCATCTCTGCCCCCATCTTCACATGGCCTTCTCTCCTGGGTGCCCGTGTCTTCCTCTTCTGTCTAATCTCCCTCTGCTTCACGCTTAAAAGGACCTGTCACGGGATTTAGGACCCACCTGGGTAATCCAGGATGATCTCGTCTTGAGCTCCCTAAGTTAATTTTTTCTGCAAAGACCCTTTTCCCAATAAAGGGCATAAATGTTCAGGGGCAAATGTTATGTTACATATATTTTACCACAATTACAATTTTTTATTTTTTATTTTTTGAGAGAGAGAGAGTAGGGTGCAAGTGAATGATGGCAGAGAGAGAGAGAGAGGGAGAGAGAGAGAAGCGGGGCTTACCCGATGCAGGGCTTGGGCTCGTCTGGGACTCGAACTCAAGAACCGTGAGATCATGACCTGAGCTAAAGTCAGATGCTTAATGCTGAGCCACCCAGGTGCCCTATAATTTTTTAATAAAAAAAATAATAAAATATTTTTTAAATAATAATAAAAAAAAAAAACAATTGTTTCCCTAAGGTCAAGCTTCTTCTCCTGAGAAGTATACTCCTGAGAGTGCAGCCAGTCACTTGCATCGCCCCTGTGGGACTTGGGGACAAGAAGAACTGACACAAATACACTCGACTCCTGCATCTTACTGTGCCGTGAGACAAAGTCCTTTGTCTCTGAACTAGGAAGCTCGTGTCTTCTAGCAGCAATAACACCGTAACAAGCCCACTTGTTAGCTTGTGAGCCAGGTAACATCTCGGACCGCTCGCAGTTCTTGACACATACGACTGCATTTCGCTCTTACCAAGTGGAACTAAAACTGTGTGTGCTGAGCCACAGAGCCCGTGCTCCAGCCTTGGAAATTCTGCTCACCAGTCCTTGCACATAGCTCTCAGAAAATTGTGCCTGTGATTCCTGGGGAAGACCACAGTGATGGAAGGAGGCTAAAATTAAATTTGACTCAACAAAATGTCATTATGGGCCTGCTATATGCCAGGCCCCCTCTAAGACACTGAAAAGATGACCGACAACGGATCTCATTCTGAAGGAGCTCAGTGTCCAGGAGAAATGCAAACACAGGACAATACTAAAGTGTGATAATCACCAAGTCCAGAGTCAGCGTGTTAGAGGGTGGCAACTGCGGGCCAGAATCAACTGCAGACTCATGCTCTCATTCACTACGTTATGTTTCCTGAGACCGGCATTGTTTATATTGACATATGATTGCTAAAATATGAACACAAAAATGTATCATCTTTATCGATAAACGAAAGAGGAACTTTGGCAATACACTATCTGGTGAAGCCCCGGTGGACAAAAGCTTGGATATATTCAAGGGATTGGGCAAGCAGTGTGGTTTCAAAGACGTTCTTGTTTACAGAGGTAAGGGCACCCTGTAGTTCATGGCATGGCATCATCTCTGCATCCCCCGGCACCTTCATTCACATAGCCCTGAAGTCCCACCTTGTCCTCCAGGAGGCAAGGCATGAAGTTGCATAATGCAGCTGGTCTGCAGGGTTCACTGTGGTCCCACCCTACTGGTTTGAGCAAGTATGAAAACTTTTCAGCAGAACGCTGAGCAGTCAGAGGTGAAAATTACACTGAGTGCTCATCAAAAGTGCTTCTCAAATGCATGTAGTCATAGGTTGCTTAACAATTAGAAAGGGAGTCACTTAAAAAAAAAAAAAAGTGAAACAGGAGCCTGAAGAGAGCAGCTCTCAGGAATAGGCAGTACGATGCAAAAGTCATGGGCAGGGCTTGGGGGGCATCGACTGGAAAGTGCGAACTAGGATCTGGCAGCATTTTCCAAACATCCCCTGTTATACAGACAGCAATCACAGCTGGAAAGCAGGACTGAGTCTGTCTTTAAGACTGCAAGTTCTGGTCCTTCCAGATTCCTTCCAATGCTGCTTGCAAACTGGCGGCTTCTTTCCTTAGCTCATCTCTTTCTTGCTGAACCCTGTCACATGCAGTTAAGGGTAACCAACTGACACTTTGAATATTCGGCCTCGAAATGATCTTTCTTGAGTCTAACGTATATGAGACATATTTTCTATCTTGTAAGTTACTAAACACAAGAATTTTACCCAAATGTTTTGAAAATACACAACATGGGACACCGTATTGTTTTTAGCTTTTTATGGTTTCCTTACCACTTTTCCAATCTTTGCTTCCTTCTTAATTGTAAAGCCAATAGCACACATTTAGTGTGGCAACATCCTATGTTTACAATTTTTTTTTTTTGAGAGAGAGAGAGAGAGAGAGGTGGGGGGGGAGGGGCAGAAGGAGAGAGAGAATCTTAAGCAGGCTCCACACCCAGCACAGAGCTTGATGAGGGGCTTGATCCCACGACTTGAGCTGAAGTCAAGAGTTGGAGGCTTACCTGACTGAGCCACCCAGGCATCCCATACGTCCCAATTTCTGTGTCAGTTACCAATTGTCATGTAACAAAACACCACAAAATTTAGTGTCTTGAGAAAACACCACTCATTTCTCACAAATCTACAGGTCTGCTGAGCGATTCTGCTCATCTAGGCTGAGCTCTGCTGATCTTTGCTGAGATCATGAGTGTATCTACAGAGGGCAGGTGAGCTAATGGTTGGTTCACGATGGGATGGTCTTATCTGGACTATCCCTATCCATGGAGTCTCTTATCCTTCTGGGAGGCTATCTAGGCTTGTCTTTGTTGCAGCGGCAGGATTTTGGGAGAAAGATTGAGAGAGAGAGAGGAATCACACAAGGCCTCTTGAGCCTAATCTTGAATCTGGCACACCATCATTTCCGTCACATTCAAATGGCCGAAGCAGGTCAAAAAGCCAGCCCAAATTCAAGGGCTTTTCCTGGAAAGAGAGCCAAAGTCATACTGCAAAGGGTATAAATACAGGGAGAGGTTAAGAATTGGGTTCATTTCTAGGGCGCCTGGGGGGGCTCAGTCGGTTAAGTGTCTGACTCTTGATTTCAGCTCAGGTCATGATCTCACAGTTTGTGGGATTGAGCCCCACATCAGGACCTGAGCTAACATCCGAAGTCTGCTTGGGATTCTCTCTCTCCTTCTCTATCTGCCCGCCGACCCCCACCCAATAAATAAAAAAAACATTAAAAAAAAAAGAAAAAAATCTTGCTGGTAACTTGATAATACATAAATCCAAAGGTTCATGGTTTGTTTTTTTTTTAACCAATGGAAAATACACTTCCATTACTTCCTCAAATACAGTAGAACCTTGGTTTGTGAGCATAATTCGTTCCAGAAACATGCTTGTGATCCAAAGCACTTGTATATCAAAGCGAATTTCCCCATAAGAAATAATGGAAACTCAGATGATTAGTTCCACAACCCAAAAACATCCATATAAAAATCATTATAATACTGTAATTTAATACAAAATAATAAAGAAAATACAAAATATAGAGAAAAATAAACAAATTAACCTGCACTTACCTTTGAAAACCTTTGTGGCTGGTATGAGGGAGACAAGAGAAGGTTATGTCACAATCACTAACAGAATCACTGCTATCTATTGGCTCGATGGAATCTTTTTCTTTTTGTGCAACTTTAACAAGGAAGCTATTCAATGACCTAGAATGAAGCCAAGCATTCCTAAGTTTACTCTTGTATGGAGAAGCAAAGGACTGTCCACTTTAAAGTGACAAAAAATACACTAGTGCCAGTTCTGGGCACCTTCCAATACTCTGAAAAATCACTGATTTCTGCTAAACACCGTGGCCTGAGACAGAGCCTCGGAGCATGGGAGATGATCATCCACAATCCCATAGAGAGAGACAGAAAAACCATTGGCTCAGTTGTGATCATGTGATGTTTGGCATCACATACTACTCATATTGCAAGACATTGTTCGTTTATCAAGTTAAAAGTTTTTAGGGGCGCCTGGGTGGCTCAGTCGGTTGAGCAGTCGACTTCGGCTCAGGTCATGATCTCAGGGTCCATGAGTTCGAGCCCTGCGTCGGGCTCTGTGCTGACAGCTCAGAGCCTGGAGCGTGGTTCAGATTCTGTGTCTCCTTCTCTCTCTCTCGCCCACTCATACTCTCTCTGTCAAAAATAAATAAACATTAAAAAAAATTTTTTTAAGTTAAAGTTTGTTAGAAATGTTTGCTCATCTTGTGGAACACTTGCCGAACAAGTTACTCACAATCCAAGGTTTTAGTGTACTATCTTCCCCCATTCTTTGCTTCTGGAACTCCTTTTTTCTCCACTATCTTCTCCCTCTGGAACTCATTCTTTCCTTCTGGAACTTTTGTGAAATGAATGCTAAATCTTTTTGTTCTATCAAGTTCGTTTCTTAACTTTAAATTTTCCATCTTTGTATTTCCCTGAACTGCATTCTGGGTTATTTCTCAGGTCTATCTTCTGATTCATTAAATCTCTTTTCAACTATATCAATAGTTTCCTCTCCTCTGAAAAAATGGGGTAGGTTGGGTCCTCCACTTACTACCCTTCCAAAATGAACCTTTAGATTTCGAGCGCAAATAACATGAACTTCTTGGGCTTTTCCTTTAGTCCTGTTGTCAAATTCTCTTAATTGCTTCTTTCCATAATCTTATTATAGTATCCTACAGGATACTGTAGGTATCCTACAGTATCCTATAGTATACTACATTATAGTCTCCAGAGATGAAAATAAGAGACAATTTTCAAATATATCTTGAGGTTAAGTATTATGCAGTATTACTTTACAGCTAATGTGTAATCTCCTTCTAATGATAGACTCACTTATGTAAGAATTTTTTCATTGTAATTAAGGCATCTCTAAGTTAGTCATCTCGTATTATTTAACGGACCACAGTAACTATGTTCATTTTATCGTTGTAGTAGATGTGGCTTTACAATTTTTTTATTATTGTTTTGGTCTAAAAAAATGCACTTTACAAGCAAAAACAAGGGTTCTATATAAATCTCTGGTTATATCACCTCACACCCATAGGATTACTAGCATTACAAAAAATAGAAAATAACAAGTGTTGGTGAGGATGTAGAGAATTACAACCCGTGTTCACTGTTGGTAGGAACATAAAATGGTTGCAGCCGCTATGGAATACACTGTGTCAGTTCCTCAAAAAACATGAAAAATGGAATTACCAGATGATTCAGTAATTCCCCTTTTGGATATATAGCCAAAAAAACCTGAAAGCAGGGATTCAAAATGATGTTTCTCATCCGCTTTTATCGCAGCATTAGTCACAAGAGCAAGAAGCAGAAAGACCCCAAATGTCTATGGAAGGAGACCTGGAGAAACAAATGTTTATATCCATACAATGGGTATTAGAAAGCTTTAGAAAGAAGGAAATTCTGACCCAGGCTCCAACACAGATGAACCCTGAGGATATCATGTTAAGTGAAGCCACCCCCAGCAGACAAATCCCCCATGATTCCGTGTATAGGAGGTAGCGAGAGTAGCGACATTCATAGGGACAGAGGGCAGAATGCTGGCTGTCAGAGAGGAAATGGGGAGTTGTTTAGTGGCACAGCTTCAGTTTCTCAGGATGAAAGAGCTCCAGGGATTGGTCGCACAACATGATTATACATAATACTACCAAACTACACACTTAGAAATGGCTAAGATGGTATATTTTTTATTATGTGTATTTGACCCCAATTTTTTAAAAACCAAAAAGTTATAATCGTTTAAATAAAATAAGACCAATTATACAGCTATGGTCTTGCATCTATAATAGGAGATGAGTTAGCAGGGTAGGAAATTCTCCAGGGCCTCTAACACTAATAGCTACTCTATGGTACTCTCTTGCCCCACGTCACTCTTGGACCTGAGATTCTGGAAGATGCCCCTTGGTTCTAATTCCCCAAACTCTGGGATTAAGTCAGGGAAAGAAGCAAACATTTTTAGAAATAGTTTCTGTACATGACAATAGGATTTAGGAATCTCCCGGGTCATCTGCAAACTTTGCCCTCCTTCAAGTGATTTACAATGGCAAACATTTGTATTATATAATACCTCAATCCTGTACTGAACAGACGTCTGGGCCAACTCCTTTCCATTCTGGGGAACAGATGTTCCCTGTTTGTCATTGTTTTCCAGCGTTTAACTGATTTTTGATGCCCTCATTTTATTTCTCCAGGATTATTTTCTTATTCTTTTTTTTTTTTCTGAGAGGTTTTTAGTCAAAGCTTCTTGCAAATCCAAATAAATATGTTTGCTGAGTTTCCTTTGCTTTGTATTTTTAAAATCTCTTCAAGAACCTTCCCGATAGGTTATTGATGGGTCAGATACACTTGCTCCTGGTCATGATCCTGCTGGTTACCCAACTAGGTTACAGTTATCCGACTGTTCATGTTCACAGGCAAAAGCCGCAGGAAGCTCTGTGATCTACATTTGCCTTTATTCCAGAGTTTGAAGCCAGAGGCCACAAGTGACTTTCTGCCTCAGAAATAGTTGCAATTGTGAAAGATAGTATTAGATTTCCTTCATGTTTTGGCCCCTTTTTACACTTCTTACAGAACCTTAGCAGGCTCAACACCATCAGTCACAAAAGGCTGATGGGCTTTGAAATCGCTCTGCAATTTTTGTCTTTATATGCTCCACCTCAGTGCATTTTAAGGGCATAGTCTCCCTTGGGGGCGGAATGGGGTGGGGAGGCACAAAATGCCCCCAATACCTTCTGCAAAAAAACTGACGCACACCGAAAATTTCAAGTGGCTTTTAAAGTTCTATTTTGCTCGTTGATCAGTTTCAGATAACTATCCACTGACCGTAAAACCTTCCTGCGGTCTGGGAGGACTTTTGAACACCAATCGTTACAGGAAAGCAAAGGAAGGGCTGCTGTGTACAGACTGCGTACAGCAAATAAGAGCCCGAACGTCACCTGCCTTTTATTTGGCAATCCATGCAGCTCGTGGAAACTTCTTCATTCAGGAGGCGACGCAGAACGTTTCAGCCAGAAGACCACCCACTTTTGCTTGGAGGCCTAGGTTATGACTTCTCCTTGGCGGAGCCAAAGTGGCCTACGTGACACTGTCCAGTCCCCCAGAGCCACGGACAGGATTACCCCAATTCCCCCAAGATGGTTGTTGCGCTCTGAGCGGACTGCCTGTGATGTCCACTGAAAACAGGGCAGCTCAGAATTTTTCTCTGTTAAGAGTTTTAGGCCTGCCAGTCTGTTGGAATGGGGAGGTGGGGAGGTGGGAAGCACTCTGTTTTGACTTTTGATTTTACAGTGTATTGGAAAGACGGTTACAAGAAATGGAATTGTATGTATGCGTGTATGTATCCGTGGGGGAGGCTTCTAGAAATCAGGAGCCTCGGCACGCCTATTCTTGGGTTGAAGATCCCCGCAATGGTTAAAAGCGCTTCCTAACCTGTAGAGGTGTCAAATCGCGGGGACCGCGTTCCGAAACGAAGACCCACGGATTTGGGAGTCTGCGTGTTGCGGCAGAGATGAGGGGCGGGACGGGCTCGGGTTCCAGGGGCTCGGCGCCCGCACCCTCCCCGGGGCTCGCGACCACCCCGCGCCGCCAGTCTCCGCCTCGGCCCCTCCCCCCGCCCCAGGCGCCGCGAGGCGTGCCCACCCCTCCCCGCCCCCGCCGCGGTGGGCGGGCCCAGGCCGGGCGGGGCCGGTGGGCGCGGCGCTCCGGCTCTTGGCTCCGAGGAGACGGCGGGCGGCACTAGGGGGAGCTGCTGGCGACGCCGCCGTGCCGGCCCCCCACGCCCGCGGCCCCGAGCGCCGCCTCCCCAGCCCGCGCCGCCGCGATGGCGGAGGACAGCGAGTCTGCGGCCAGCCAGCAGAGCCTGGAGCTGGACGACCAGGACACGTGCGGGATAGACGGGGACAATGAGGAGGAGACGGAGCACGCCAAAGGGTAGGCGCGCGGGCGGCACGGGGCGCGGGGAGAGCGCGCGGCGCGGGCTGCGCTCGGACGCCGGGTCCGGGGGCGCGGGCGGGGCCGGGGCCGCTCTGAGGGGGCGGGAGGTCCCCAGGCCCGCTGAGGTCCGGCTCCCGGGGGCTCGCGGGCGGCGCGGCGGAGGCGAGGCCCGGGGTGGGCGGGGAGGCGCGGGCCCCCGTGCGGGGACCGGCGACGCCGCTGTCACCTGCCGCGGGGCCGGCCGGCCCCTGCTCGTCCCCGCCGCCTCCTGAGTCCGGCCCCGGCCCGCGGTGCGACGTGCGGTCCTGGCCGGTGTGCGATTCGGCGGGACCTAGGGAGGCGCGGTCCCCGTCCCTTTGTGGCGGCCCCGTTTGTGGGAAGTCGTCCCCTTCCGTTCCTTGTCATCCTCTCCTTAAGTCCTTCTAGACCTTCCCACCCCTCCCCCAGCCGCCACCACCTCCAGAAAAAAAAAAAAAAAAAAGAGGAGCTGATGGGGGGGGGGGGGGCAGTGGTTTGACATTTGCGCCGGGTCGGTTGCTCGCTGGAGGCGCGGAACTGCGGAAAGTTGTGCTTCGCGGCCGCTGTACCCTCCCGCCCCGCGCGGAGAGCCCCCGCGGACGCGCGGGTTTGCCACTGCCCGGCGTGCCTGCAGAGCTCCGTAAAGCAGGTCCGGTCCGCTGATTTGGGCTCAGGCTTGGGGGCCAGCTCCCGCTGGTCTGAACAGATCCTGCTTGCAAAGCGGGTGTTTGATCTCCAAAGCCAGAGGCACCAAGGATTTTAGCACCCGATCAGGTTTCCTCTGATTCCTTTTCACTGGCCGGCTCCTCTTTCTCCCCCGCAGACTAGATTTGCTCTCGCTTTGGAGAAAAGATTGCTTCCGGTTAAGGGTATTGAAGTTCTGTTTTTAGAGTCTGGGAGGGGGGAGGCGGTCATTTTAAATAAGACTGGTGTCCTTAAAGGTGGTGTTTGCATTACCCTTTTACCCCGTCGGCTTCACACTGCGCTGGTACCGAGCACTTCCTGCCGCCCCTTGGATGTGAGATTTTGCAAACCGTGGTGACTGAAGAAGTGGGTCAGCTTGAAAACATGATAGGGAGGCCTTAGACACAGATGGCTTATTTATTCAGTTCATGGAGAGGATTCTTTCAGTGATTGACGATTTAAAGTGTAAAGCATTTGCATTCTGTTTAACGTCTGCTTGGAGATTTGTTTAAGAAAAGAACTTTTACTGAGCTTTTAATGTGTTAGAAAATATTAAAAGAGATCAAGAAAAAGAAAAGCTGACTAAATCTTTCTCCCATTTGCAAGTCGCTTTTTTTTTTTTTTGTAATGAATTCTTGGGTGGCGCCTCCAAGTACCGAATGTTACAATTCAAGTCTAGAATTTCTTTAAGAGGAAAGGAAATTCTTACAGAAATCTGAGCCTGAGTTCTGTTTATGCAGTGATAGAAATGTGCCTGTGATAGCTAGCTAAATATAAATTTGCTTTTGAGACAATAGCGTTAGTGCTAGAATGGGCCCAGGTGCACATGGGACGGGTTACCCCAATAACTTCAGCACCTGTCCATTATCTTTCTGAGGAGACCCTGGACTTTTCTCTTCTCCGCTGTAATTTCTGTTATTAAGTCTTTGGAAGGTTTGATCTGTACCTTCTTGCCTACACAGTCCAGAACGTCCATGCTACAGAGAATTATTTATCTGTGTGTCCACTGATCTGGGAAGCCGTGGCTTCCTTGGCTGTGTGAATTTCCCGGATCGGCACCCAGAGGCATCTCTCTGTCCCCTTCAGAGGTTTTCAGTCTTGTACATTCACATAGCATATATTAGCATAGTTACTCGAAATGTAGAGATGCCCAGTAGACAAGTATTTTAACCAAGAACGGATAATACAACAGCTTCTAGTGGTAAGAGATTGATATAATGGATTTTTTTTGGTAGTCTGTTAAATGTGAGGAGAGCAGTAAAAATTCATGTTGCTGGGCTTGTTGGACTGCTTTTTTGGGGGGTTTGAATTTCGATGGTGTGTGCCAGATTTGGGGGTATTCGTGTTTTATTTGACTTGTGTACTGATGGTATGGCTCAGTGAAACCTGGATTTTTTTCTTACATCGCTCCAGTTTGTAAATGTTAACATTTGAAAAGAGGTTTTCTCTGCTTGACCTCTTCCTTCTCTACCAGTTTAAATTAAATTACAAATAAGGAGCCTTTGGAGGAATGCGTAGATAAACACTCTACTTTTTAATGATGAATTGTTGAAGCGGCGCCTGGCTGGCTCAGTCAGTAGAGCCTGCCACTCTTGATTTTGGGGTCTTGAGTTCGAGCCCCACGTTGGGTGTAGAGATTACTTAAGAATGATGAATTATCGCTTTGAGGCCACGAGGTATGGGTCTCAGTACACAAAGCAGTAATTTACTAAATACTATCCTGGTGGCCAGAAGGAATTAATTTCCTCCCACTATTGAGTATGCAGTTGACGCTTGAACAACACTGGTTTGAAACGCACAGGTCCGGTTATACACGGATGTTTTTCATAAATACAGCACACTATGCAAATATTTTGTCTCTTCCTTATGATGTTCATAATAACATTTTCTTTTTTCCAGCTGGCTTAATTGCAAGAATACCGTATATAATATATATACAAAATAGGTGTTCATTGACTGCTCATGTTATCAGTGAGCCTTCTGGTCACCACTGTGTCGTTAGCAGTTAAGTTTTGGGGGAGTCAAAAGTTATACAAAGATTTCTGACAGCGTAGGCATTCAGAACCCTAACACCCCCGATGTTCAGGGGTCAGCTGTCATGTATTTACTGCTTGTTTTAGACATATTAGTTGCAACTAGAGCCTTAGATAAAAGGAAAATACCAAATTAGATTCTTTTGCACCAAAACGTCAACATTACTATGTATGCTTTTCTTCTTTCATTTTCATGGAATTTTCTTTATGGACTTAAAAGATCATTGCGCTTTTGTGGATAATATTTCAAGCCCATGAATGAAATGTTTTATGCTCTGTGAAAAGACCAATAAAGGATTACCTAGATTGTTTAAATAACTCCCTTGTAACATATGCCTCACAATTAGGGGAAGTAACCTTGTAAAGAGCATGGAGGGAACTTGAAAACTGTCAAGCAAATTGGAAGTTCTAAAGTAATTGTGTTTGTACTGAATTTTCTTAACAAAGACTTTCTAAGTGGATGAAATTTTACTTCAGTCCAGCTTTCTATGTGAATAATTAGAAAGGGTTCAGATGACTGAAGGTTTCTGTTCTACTGGGGTTGACTGCTACTAAAGAGGTTCCCTTTAGGGTGACTTCCCGTGCAGCTTTCCCAGGTGGGTTTGAGGTTAGGTAAATACTCATGGACCTTTAATACTTCTCTCTGTTTGATGCATAGGTGGTTTCTGTTACTTTCTTCGGAAGGGATTTGGGGAAACTTTGAGGACAGGGCAAATTTCACTATTTTCTCATTCTTGCCCCCCCCCCTTTTTTTTTTTAGTTTATTTATTTTGAAAGAGAGAGGGTGCACACAGGAAGGGTAGAGAGGGAGAGAGAGAATCCTAAGCAGGCTCTGCACTGTCAGCATGGAACTTGATGTGGGGCTCGAGCCCGCGAACTGCCATGAGATCATGACCTGAGCTGAAAGTTGGACGCTTAACCAATTGAGCCACCAGGCACCTCTGGTCCTTGCCCCATTTTATGCATCTTTTCCCCATTTGTAAAGTACACTGGGTGGTGGTAATTATCTCTTACTCGTCCTGCCACACCTCACATGGAGCATAGTTATTGGCCAGGGTTGGAGGCATCGT
This sequence comes from Acinonyx jubatus, assembly GCF_027475565.1. Classification (NCBI taxonomy): domain Eukaryota; kingdom Metazoa; phylum Chordata; class Mammalia; order Carnivora; family Felidae; genus Acinonyx; species Acinonyx jubatus. The sequence continues at coordinate 13,758,954 of NC_069387.1, read as the reverse complement.
CACACAATTGGCCCCAAATAAAATTAGCGTTCAGGTCGGCAACAAAACCAAATCCCTTTTCTGGCTTTACCAACACTGATTTTCACAATGCAAAAAAAAAAAGGAAAGAGAAAAACATTTTCCTAGACAGATTGATGGCTTTTATCTCCTTCCCACCAAGAGCGTTTTCCTCAATATTCAGTGTGGTGGAATAGGAGGCAGCTACCAGGAATATTTACCTAGGGAGTAACATAAACATTTATGAATATGCCGTTGTTGGCAGATGAATGGCCAAATTATTCCCTGAGGTAGATATGAAATAGTTGTAGTATTTGAGGGTTATTCTGAGACATTTTTAAGACTTTTTTTTTTTCTCCTTAGAAAAATGAAGGTCTGGTATTTGGTAAAGATTAAATCTTTGGATTGAACAAAGAACAAAGAACGTAACCTCTCTTCTCCCACACCCCATATAGGGGGGACATTGAAGTTATTCTCTGCACAGTATATTGTTCTTTCTGACTTTATCTGTGTATCATTGAGACCGGCTGTGGGAACTTCGTAGGATAATTCAAAGCTGCCCTTTCTGAAATCTGATCTGTTATCAACTGTGTAGATCTAAATGGAAAGGTGTGTTAACAGCTTATGCCCAAGAACTCCCTCAATTCCAGTAACAGTCTGAAATCATCAAATGTCTGCTCTGACTTGCATCTGAAATGTGATATCACTTTGGGCTCAGAACAAACTTTTTCCAGAAGTTTACCTAAACTCTGGAAAATATCAAGGTATGGGACACACTCTTCATCATGCTGAAGTTGTTTGTTAACACAAGTGTCCACACTAAATATATAGGAGTTAAAGTCAGTTGCTTAGTTAACTCAGGGAGTGGAACCAAATTCTGTACCAAGTTCAAGAAAAAGTTAGTTGATTTTTTGTTGTTGTTGTTCTTGTATTTGAAAATATGTTTCTGACTTTTATTCATTTTAAGAGTAAAATATGCAGTATTAAAAATTCAAGCAGGGGTGCCTCGGTGGCTCAGTTAGTTAAGTGCCCAACTCTTGATCTCAGCTCAGGTCTTGATCTCAGGGTCATGAGTTCAAGTCCCACTTTGGGCTCTGCAGTGGGTTTGAAGCCTACTTAAAAAAAATTCAAACAATAAAGTGTATAAAGAGTTGAAGGCACCTGGTCATCTTATTGACTAGAGAAACCACTATTGACAGTTTAATCCACTAACATTGTAATGTATATTAAAAAGTACATATTTAACATAAATGAGATCAAACTTTACATGGACTCATTTGTTACCCTATGTTTTTCACTGACTATTAGTGTTGTCTGCTAGAACTTTCTGCAGTGATGGGAATGTCCAATAGCTGTCACTAGCCACCTGGAAGGTGGTTAGTGTGACTAAGGAACTGAATTTTAAATTTTATTTAATTTTAATTAATTTAAATTTAAATGGCCCTTTCTGTGGACAACTCAGATCATATCCTGCTTTTGACTTCTTGAAGCTTCTCTGGTACTCAGAATATTTCTTTATTCTTCTGTTGTCTTTCCTGGATATTCGACGTTTCTTCCTTCTAGCTCTATACCCTACTTTTCTTCGAAACTCTGAGAATGATCTTTAAGTTTTGAACAAGTATGTTTTTATCTGTATTTCTCTATCAATGTCAAAAATTAACCATTATCTAAAATATTCTACCAAGACAAAACACGTAGGATATTTGACTTTTCCTTCCTTTACATGTTCTAGGTTTTGTTGGAATAGTCTGGAATTTTAATTCCATGTAGCTTTTTTATTTTTGCCCTTATATTCCATTAAAACTTTTTTAACTATTACATTATACTCACATCCATATTGTCAAAAACTTCTTAGACTTTCCTTTTTTGTTGCTTATCACTATTCCTTGTAAACCATACCTTCTTTTTTTGAGTAGTTTTTCTTTTTTTTTTCAGTTTATTTATTTATTTTGAGAGAGACAGAGTGAGTGGGGAAGGGGCAGAGAGAGGGAGACAGAGGATCCAAAGCAGGCTCTCTGAGAGCCCCGTGCGAGGCTTGAACTCACGAACTGCGAAGAATATGACCTGAGCCGAAGCTGGACGCTCAACCAACTGGGCCATGCAGGTGCCCCTCATTTTTTTTTTTTATTGGAGTATGCAGATGATATATTTTCTGAATTCTTGTATGTCTAGAGATGTCTTTCTTTTGTCCTCATGCATAAACCACAGTCTGGGCATGCGTGTAATTCTGTAATAATCATTTTTCTCCAAACTCCACAAATGCTTTATTATCATCTGGCATTTAGTGGCACAGATGTTATTTCTCTGCCAATCTGCTTCCCTTTCTTGTATAGGAAACCTTACTCTTTCTTTGTTTTGAATTGCTTTTAGTCTAGAAGTTTCTAGGATTTTTCCCCTATCTTTCTATAACTTGAGGGTTTCTGCATCCTTTTACATCCTAGAATCACACTTTTCTTTAATATCTGAACACAGTGGCTCAAGCTCAGACAGGATGATTGCGGTTTCTTAGAGCCTGAGGCTTTCAGGGTCCTCAGCCTGCCCCTCGCTAGCTCCAAATGCTTTAGGCTCCTTTCCGTTTTCTCCTCAGACCTTTGACCCTGGGTCACTTTGTTGTCTGTCATCCCCTGCCCCCAAGAACCACTAAGGTAAGGCTGTTGTGCACACCATTGACTGAGGGTTTTGTGAATAATGAGGGGGAGAGGTTTGATTATAGCGTAGGGCAGAAAACAACTTATTCGCCATCAGACATCACTGTTCACCAAAGGGATTGATTTCCTGTCCGTGCCCGTCCCTGGGCCAGGGCTTCGCACATGTTCTTGGGGGTCCTCTCTCCCCGAGTGTGTTCTCTACATCTTCCCACCTTTGCCTCCTTCTCCAAGTTCAAGGTCTGGCTAACGTTTCCACTGAAGGTGATAATCCCTGCCAGAGGCCCTACAGCCCTTCCTGCCACAGTGAGATCTGTGATCCTTTTCAGAAAAGGAGATCATAAACAAGGCTGACACCTCCAAACATGTCTGCAGAACATGAACGTGTGTCCACCTGTCTGCTCACCAGTAGGTTGGGCACGGACGCCGTGCTTGCAGGCTCTGATTTTTGCCATATCTGGTGCACTGAACATACTGGCGGCCTAACAAAGATTTATCAAATGGATTCAGTGGTTCTTAGTCCCCCTTGACAAATTAATTTCTAATTTAAAAAGTTTCCCCCTATGTGCATTAGGAATATGTGAAGGATTTTTTTTTTTCTCCTAATTCTCATTGAAAGGACTTGAGATGTAGAATTCTCTGTTGGGTTCTGTGCTGCAGAGGATCCGGTGTGTAAAATAATTGCTAATTTTTTGAACTTCTGGTATGTTCTTCTTACTTCGTGTATACATTTTTCTTGTTGAACCTTTGTAGCAACTGATGAGGAGAAGGGGGCTTTTCCAAGTTTATGTAACTTGTGCAGGCCACATTTCAGATTCAGATGTAGGTGTTGGGCGTCTTGCCATGTGACTGTAAACTCTCGCCTGTGCACTAAACTGCATGGACCGTAAATCAATAAAGTAGTGATTTCTTTGATAGTGTTTCATGCTTATCTCCCTCGATGTCAGAGATTACCAACCTGAGCACCTCTTTAGTCACTTTTCTCAAGTGTAATGAGTACAGTAAATGTCAGTGAGTTTAAAAATAAATGAATGCATTTCCTCGTTTAAAAAAATTTTGCAGCTTGATTATAGAGAGCCCTCTTGAATTTCTCTTCAGGCCCGTTAAAGGACTAATTTTAATTATAGCATCAGTGTATGTAATTTGCAGTGAGATCTTTTTTCTTCTCTTCCTGTTTCATGGCTATCTCCTCTCCCTTCTGGACCAAATTCTGTAGTTGCCCCCCCATGGCCTCCTGCAGGCCAGCATCCTTCCTCTGGTGCCCTCTGCCTCCCAGCACTGTGATGGGTCAAGCCTCCATAGTCAGTTTACTAGAAGAAGCAAAACGTGTTCGGGAGTCTGGTGTTGAGCAGCTCCCGTGGACGGCACTGCTGGAGGAATCCACTTGAGCCTGCTGGTTCCCTCTGGTGTACACTGGTTCCCAGCTCCACAGCCCGGCTGGCTTGACACTTGAGAGAGGGTAGTGCTTTTGTGGGTGTTTTGGGGTTCCTGTAAGTTAGGAAGTTCTTCAAGCCACAGGAGAAGATCCAATGCACACATCACCCAGCAGGCATCCCAAACAGGTGGGATTTTAATTGTACAGTTTCTCTTTTGTGAGCACATTGTGTTTCTGTTACTGCATCAAACACACACACACACACACACACACACACACACACACACACACACGGGAAATATGGGCTCCTTTATTCCCACGGCAGTGTTCACTCATGTTCAAGTTCATGTAGTACATTCCGAGAATGATGGTGATTCAGTTAATATGATAATTGCCCATAATTTCTTCATTTGGTGTTTTTGGGGCATGGGGGAGGGATACTTGCTGTTTACTATCCTTTGGGTGTTGATTAACATTTTGTAGAAACTGAAGAAAAATGAAAGCAGAGATTTTTTTTTTTCCAAATGAAGTTCACAGGTTGCCTGGGTGGCTCAGTTGGACTCTTGGTTTTGGCTCAGGTCATGATCTCACGGTTTGTGAGCTCAAGCCCTGCATTGGGCTCTGTGCTGACAGTGCAAAGCCTGCTTGGGATATTCTCTCTCTGTCTCTCTCAAAAATAAATAAACTTTGGAAAAAACTTGCTTTTGCAAAAGCACATCGTTGTTGTTTTTTAAATTTTTTTTAATGTTTATTTATTTTTGAGAGAGAGAGAGAGAGAGAGAGCATAAGCAGAGGAGGGGCAGAGAGATGGGGAGACACAGAATCTGAAGCAGGCTCCAGGCTCTGAGCTGACAGCACAGGGCCCGTTGCGGGACTCAAACTCACAAACTGTGAGATCTTGACCTGAGCCGAGGTCGGACGTTCAACTGACTGAGCCACCCAGGTGCCCCATCATCACGTCGTTTTTAATAGAGAATGTCAGAATGTATCATTAGGCAAAAAGACAGTTCCTTGGTATATATCTTAAAAAATGTGATCTACTCTTCTTGTCCTGCAAGTTCCTGTCATTTGGTGTCCCGGGAACATCATAGCCCTCGCTGAGTCCTGTGACACGACTGGCCGCTCCATCTTACGACTTGGTGGAGACTCATCATCGTTCACTCAGTCTGCTCTTGGGCTTTCGGTCCGCGGCTGCTAGGGGGCCCCTTCTCCCAAGTCAGCTCTGTCTCCTTCCTGCTGCCTGGAGTGTTTCTGTCCTCCCTGCCGCCGGCCGCGGTGTGTGTGATGGGAAGTCACAGGTGAACCCAGCAGACGTCCTGGGGCTGGCAGAGAACAAAGTAGAGTGAGCCTGGCCCCTCTTGTCACAGAACATCCTTGTGGGGCACACGGAGACTCCCGAGAGAGAAGTGAGCTTCTGTGCTGGATGCTCTGGGATTGGGACGTTACCCGACACAGCCCGACCCGTGTGCTAACAAATACAGCGTTGGTGTATTAGCTGTGGCTCCATATCCACCTTAATTTGTTAAATTAAAGAATATTTTGAATAGGTTGTTGAGCGTATGGTTGCGAGATCCAAGAGGCACAAAAGGGTGTCCCGTGGAAAGGGAGTCTCGCTCTCCCAGCACTGAGTGTCCCTCTTCAGGAGCAGCTGCTGTTGCCGGCCGGTGGCCTGTCCTTGCGATGGCGTATGCCGGTCCGACATACACAGGGACACGGGTGTGCGTGTGCACGCGTGCGTGCTTACACGTGCCTGTGCAGATGGTAGCGAGCCGGACCGCTGCCGCACCTCGGTTTTCCACTTCACGGTGTATCTCTGAAATACAGGTATCGGAGCACATAGACCAAGCTCTTTTTTAATTGTTTGAAACAATATTTTTTAAGTTTATTTATTTTCTTTTTTTTATTTCTTTTTTTTATTTTTTTTTTATTTAAAAAAAAATTTTTTTTTAACGTTTATTTATTTTTGAGACAGAGAGAGACAGAGCATGAACGGGGGAGGGTCAGAGAGAAGGAGACACAGAATCGGAAGCAGGCTCCAGGCTCTGAGCTGTCAGCACAGAGCCCGACGCGGGGCTCGAACTCACAGACCGCAAGATCATGACCTGAGCCGAAGTCGGCCACCCAACCGACTGAGCCACCCAGGTGCCCCAAGTTTATTTTCAAGAGAGAGAGAGAGAGAGAGAGAGAGAGAGCGAGCGAGCACGATCAGGGAGGGGCAGAGAGAGAGGGAGACACAGAATCTGAAAGGGGCTCCAGGCTCCTGGCTGTCAGCGGAGAGCCCGACGTGGGGCTTGAACTCACGAACGGCGAGATCGTGACCTGAGCTGAAGTCGGACACTCAACCGACAGAGCCACCCACGCAGGCACCCTGACCAACCTCTTTTTTTAAAAGGCTGTATGGGGGCACCTGGGTGGCTCAGTCGGTGAAGCGTCCGAGTTCAGCTCAGGTCACGATCTCATGGTCCGTGAGTTCGAGCCCCGCGTCAGGCTCTATGCTGACGGCTCGGGGCCTGGAGCCTGCTTCCGATTCTGTGTCTCCCTCTCTCTCTGCCCCTCCCCCCATTCATGCTCTGTCTTTCTCTGTCTCAAAAATAAATAAACGTTAAAAAAAATTTTTTTTAAAAGGCTGTATGTTGGGGGCACCTGGGTGGCTCAGGGTGGCTCAGTGGGTTGTGTCCAACTCTTGAATTCGGCTCGGGTCATGATCCCAGGGTCCTGCTGAGCATGGAGCCTTCTCAGGATTCTCTCTCACTTTCTCTCTCTCTCTCCCCTCCCCTTTCTGCTCCTTTCTTCTGCTCCTCTCCCCCTCCTGCATGCTCACTCTCTCTTAGAAAGAAAGAAAGAAAGAAAGAAAGAAAGAAAGAAAGAAAGAAAGAAAGAAAGAAAGAAAGAAAGAAAGAAAAGCTAAAAAGTTGAATGTTGTATCATTGACTAGGTGTGCCATTATTTAATCTGTCCCCTGTGAATAGATCATGAGGTTGTTTCCGGTTTTTTTTTTTGTGCCAGTAAGCAGTGCTGAAATTAATATCTTTGTATGTATATCACTTCTCCAAAATATTTCTTTTTTTTTTTTTAATGTTTTTTTATTTCTGAGGCAGAGAGAGACAGTGCCTGAGTAGGGGAGGGGCAGAGAGAGAGGGAGACACAGAATCAGAAGCAGGCTCCAGGCTCTGAGCTGTCAGCACCAAGCCTGACGTGGGGCTTGAACTCACAAACCATGAGATCATGACCTGAGCCGAAGTCGGTCACTCAACCGACTGAGCCACTGAGCCACCCAGGCGCCCCTCCAAAATATTTCTTAATGAATATTTTAGTGTCTTTTTTAGCTAACAAGCATTAGAGAGGCCGTGCGGCATATTGAAATTAGTATTAAACCAGAAATCAAGAAACTTCTGTCACTAAGCCACAATTCAATTTCTCTGAGCTCTGGGGTGCCTCTGTGCTTTTAAAAAATTTCCTTGTCTCTTTCCTCTACCAGCCCAAAGTGGACTGTGACCTTTAGCTCCCTTCTGGATTGGGGATGGCATAGCCTTCTGTGCTTGAGAACTCCCAAGTTCACTTTTGTGATTCCAGGTGCTGGCCTCACCTGTTGCTATGGCAGCCGCATCACTCCTCAGACACGGGTTTTCTCTCCACAGCCATGTAGATCTTGCCCCTCACTTCTTCACAGGATTTTTCTGGGGGAAGAGAGCAAAATATTTTGCCACACTCTGTAACTACAAGGATTTCATGTACGTATGGAATGTTTCTGTAATGAGAGATTTGATGAGGTCAGTGATCAGCATTAGGATATAGAAAAGAGGTAGAAAACAAAACTGTGTGGGGTGCCTGGGTGGCCTAGTCCGTTAAGCATCCAACTTCAGCTCAGGTCATGATCTCACAGATTACAAGTTCGAGCCCCGCGTCAGGCTCTGTGCTGACAGCTCAGAGCTTGGAGCCTGCTTTCAGATTCTCTGTCTCCCTCTCTCTTTCTGCCCCTCTCCTGCTTGCACTCTCTCTGTCTCTCTCTCAAGAATAAATAAACATTAAAAAGTTGAAAAAGAAAAAGAAACTGATATGTAAAAGAATTTAGAAGTAGGAATATCATTTGAAAAGCACACTGATATATTAACTTTACTGATGCATTAATATTAAATATAATAATGCTAATACAATATGGCAATGACTCTCAGCCAGGAAAAAGATTTATTTATGGCTTGTTAACTATATCTGCCTCTGACAGGCCCAGAAATGGGAAAAGTCATGTCAGTAGGAGCTGCTGTATATCAGTTATTCTTTTTTTAATTTTTCTATTTTTAATTTTTTTATGAGAGAGAGAGAGGCAGGGTGTGAGGCAGGGAGAGGGCAGGGAGGGGCAGAGAGAGAGGGAGTCACAGATCAGAAGCAGGCTCCAGACTCTGAACTGTCGGCACAGAGTCCTACATGGGGCTCAAACTCACGAACCGTGAGATCATGACCTGAGCTGAAGTCAGATGCTCAACTGACTGAGCCACCCGGGCACCCCATATCAGTTATTCTTTCAGAAAAATACCGTGAGCATGAGTGAGAGAAGGTCATAGGAAATAGGTAATGTTTCACTAAGTTGGACTGTCTTGAGGGATACCTCATGCCTTTTAAAAATTTTTTTCCACTTATGTTCATCATTTCATCTTTAGGAACAGTTTTGGCCAAGAGACAAAGAGGTAAGCATTTGAGAAATGTGTTTGTTGAGGGTCACCTGGGTGGCTCAGTGGGTTAAGCATCCGACTCTTGATTTCAGCTCAGGTCATTATATGGTTTGTGAGTTCGAGTCCTGCATCTGGCTCTGTGCTGACAATGCAGATTCTCTCTCCCTTTTTCTCTGCTCCCCCACCCAAAATAAATAAATAAAAACTTTAAAAACAAAAAGAAATTTGTTGAATAGGTGAACAATTCGTACTTTGTCTTTTAATTTATGCAATAAATTTAAAGATATATTTAAAAATTTCATTTTACATTTTAAATATTTCTTCCCTTACTCTGATCTTGGACTGTCTGCAGACAGGCCTTAACTTCACAAACTGTAAATCACACTAGACTAGTTTCTTGCTAATGCATATTGATAAAATTTTATTATAATTCACATTAACTCTTACCAGAATTGGGTTTTATAGGAAGTAGGCACCAGAATTGTTTGATAATAAGGAAATGATTATGGCCAGAGAACGCTAATGAGGACACATTTTCCCACATTTACATTATGGTAAGAGTTGAAAGACTAAAAAATTTGGAAGCAAGCAGATATCTCAAAAAGGGGGATTGTTTAGCAAACGGTAGACCAGTAGCGAGCAAAGGAGTCATCCAGCTGCTTCTACCCCAACTGGGCCTGGGTTGAATCTAGGGCTTACTGAAGTCACTGCCCGCCTCCCAACACCTGCGTAAACATTGACATTGTTGGCCGGTCCCACTGTGACCTCTACCCAACTGCAGCCCCCTTGGCTGACCTTTATAATGATCTCTGACCTTCACTGGCCATAAACTTGGGGGGGGCATCTTTGAGCTCTGAGCCTTCCAAAGGCAGGTCCGTGATTTACTGCTTGATTGGAGATAACGTGATTTACTGCTTGATTGGAGATAACGCCGCTTTGGAGAGCCTCGGACATATATTTCCTGCATCAGCCCCATGAGGAGAACGAATGTGCTGAAAAAGGCACGAAGCCACCTAACTGATGAGGTGGCTGAAATCTTCGGGTCAGGCGATAACACAGCCACATGATGGCAGCTGGAAGGGTGGTGACACCTCGCTCTGAACTGAGTGTTACACTCGGGAAGAAAAAGGGTAAAGGAGTCATTCTTGGAACTGCACGAATGAGCCGCTGACCAGAACAGACTGACTCTTGAATCTGAACCGTGGGTCAAATCCATTATTGAACAGGGTGGCCACATGATCAACATTGGAGATGGCTGTCCCGATCCAGCATGAGGAGAGGCTTGAGGCCAGCGCACCCGAAGGATTTGACTCTACCTTGGCCGACTTCCCACAGCTGCGGGTGCGAATTCTCCTCTGTCTGCAGGGCACTGCTAAGCACCTGTGGGTTACTTGTACCGTTCCTAAACTGCATCCAAACCTCCTCATGCATTGTCCCCTGTAGTGCCTTTACATCTAGTCATGGGATTTGGCATCCTAAACATAACATACACACAGCACTAAACATCTGTTATAATTCATTGAAAAACCAAGAGGCTGATAAAAAATGTTCAAAGATCACGAATAGGCAGTTGACAAACGAAGACCTAAATATTGCCAGTGTATATCTAAAAAGATGTTCAGCCAGCGGAGATGCAGGGAGGAGAGGCGTCATGGTGTAGTAATTGCATGAGCTCTGGAGCCCAGACCGGCTGGACTCGCGTCCTGGCCCTTCTTGCAACTTTCACCAGGTTCCTTCATCTCTTTGGATTTCAGTTTCCTCTTCTGTAAGACGAGAAGATCAGCCTAATAGCACTTGCCTTACAAGTTGTGACTGTGCACAAGGTTGACATCTGTGAGGTGTTTGGTTAGCACAGCACCTGGCACGGTGAGTGCCCCGCAAAGCTGCTGCCGTGGCTAGTGGGGGCGAGGATGGCAGCCAGCGCTAGATTGTTCTCCAGAGTGGCTTTGTCCATTCACGTTTCACCAGTGGTTATACGGGCGTTCCTTTACCTCCCATCCTTCTGATATTGTTAGACTTGCAAATGTTAAACAAATCAGCAGATGAAGAGTAGAATCTGAGGCGGTTTTGTTTTCATGTTCCTTCCTGCCAGGGCGGTGGATGGAGCATCTTGTTACGACTTTTTTGGTGGTTGGAGATTCCTCTTTTGTGAAGAGCTTACTCATAGCCCATTCTTCTGTCAGTCTTTTGTCTCTTTCTTATTGATTTTTTAAATTGATTTCTCATTCACACAGCAAATATTTATTGAGGATCTTTTGTATGTCAGACACTCCTTTAGGCACCAAAAATACAAAGGGAAATGCTGTTTTGTGCATCCCATGTACTAGTTAGAGGAAGAATAATAAATACATAGCACAATTTTAGCTACCAGTAAGTTACGAGAAGAGGTAAAGCAGGGCAATCATAAAGATCGTTAACATTGAGTGATTTCTGTGTGCCATCTACCGTACTAAGTTCGTACATGTATTAATTCGTTTTCTTCTTGCAATTCTTCCTGTCTGTTCAAAACTCCATCCTTTTACGGCTGTGGAAACTGAAACACAGACAGGTTAAGTAATATATTCCAAGTCACACAGCTAGAAAGTAGTGGAGCCAGAATTAAAAACCAGGTGGTCAGACCCCTAGCTAGTGCCTGCAGTCCTAGCCCGGATGTCGTGTTTTCTCTCTGTGCTGTGCTGGGGAGAAAATGGGAAGGCGAAAAGAGTTTTTTGTGGATTCTGACCATTGGTAGTATTTTGTCATGTGCCTTATGAATATCTTGCCTCGTTATGTAGTTTAACATTTTTATTTATAATGGGTTTGCCACAAAATATTTAACTCCGATGTAGTCAAGTTACTGCCTTTTATTTGTGGTTTGTTTTTTTGAGTCCTTGCATAAGGAATGATTTCCTTCACTGATGTTAGGAAGCTGTTATCTCATTCTTTCAGTTTTTCATTCAACAGGTGTTTACTCGAGCACCTACTATATTCCAGACACCATCCTAGGCCCTGGGTGGATGTTAACTACACTGACAAATATCACCGCCTTCAGTTTTTTGTTTTTTGTTTTTTTTAATATATGAAATTTATTGTCAAATTGGTTTCCATACAACACCCACTGCTCATCCCAAAATGTGCCCTCCTCAATACCCATCACCCACCCTCCCCACCCTCCCAACCCCCATCAACCCTCAGTTTGTTCTCAGTTTTTAACAGTCTCTTATGCTTTGGCTCTCTCCCACTCTAACCTCTTTTTTTTTTTTTCCCTTCCCCTCCCCCATGGGTTTCTGTTAAGTTTCTCAGGATCCACATAAGAGTGAAACCATATGGTATCTGTCTTTCTCTGTATGGCTTATTTCACTTAGCATCACACTCTCCAGTTCCATCCACGTTGCTACAAAAGGCCATATTTCATTTTTTCTCATTGCCACGTAGTATTCCATTGTGTATATAAACCACAATTTCTTTATCCATTCATCATTTGATGGACATTTAGGCTCTTTCCATAATGTGCCTATTGTTGAGAGTGCTGCTATAAACATTGGGGTACAAGTGCCCCTATGCATCAGCACTCCTGTATCCCTTGGGTAAATTCCTAGCAGTGCTATTGCTGGGTCATAGGGTAGGTCTATTTTTAATTTTCTGAGGAACCTCCACACTGCTTTCCAGAGCGGCTGCACCAATTTGCATTCCCACCAACAGTGTGCAAGAGGGTTCCCGTTTCTCCACATCCTCTCCAGCATCTATAGTCTCCTGATTTGTTCATTTTGGCCTCTCTGACTCCGCCTTCAGTTTTAAAGTTATATTTTCTAACTTTGGGTCTTTAACTCATTTAACATTTGTTTATTTTTTTGAAGTATATTTATTTTGAGAGAAAGAGAGAGCAAGCGCAGGGGAGGGGCAGAGAGAGAAAAGAAGAGAGAAAATCCCAGGCAGGCTCCATGCTGTCAGCGCAGAGCCTGATGCGGGGCTCAGTCCCGCAAACCATGAGACGGTGATCTGAGCTGAAATCAAGAGTCAGATGCTTAACTGACAGAGCCAACCAAGCGCACCTAAAATTTATTTTTGTAGTTTGTGGGAAGTACAAAACTAATTTTAGTTTTCTCCACAAAGGAAGTCAGTTTTCCTGATACTATTTACTGAAAGTTCATTTCTTCAGTTGTTGGTGATGTGATCATTGTCATATAGCAGGTTCCTGTACATCATGGGTTTTTACTGGTCTGCCTATGCTATTTCATTGATCTCTTTGTCTGTTATTGAGCTCTGTGGTATTTTTTAAATGTTTCCTTTGTAAAGGCATTGTGATTATTTTTTTTCAGTGATTATATTTATTTCCTTTTTATTGAAGAATACTTCACATACAACATAACGATTCAATATTTAAATACATTACAAAATGGTCACCACAGTAAATCTAGTCACCATCTGTCACCATATAAAGTTGTTACGATATAATTGACTATGTTCCCTGTGCTGTACATTACATCCCCATGCCTTATGTATAACTGGAAGATTGTACCTCTTAATCCCGTTTACCTATTTTGGCCATCCCCCTACCTACTTCCTCTTTGGCAACCATCAGTTTATTCTCTGTATCTATGCATCTGTTTCTGTTTTATTTGTCATTTGTTTTGTTTTTTAGATTCCTCATATAAAACATACAGAACTTGCCTTTGTCTGACTTCTTTCACTTAATGTAATACCCTCTAGGTCCATCTGCCCTGTCACAAATGGCAAGATTTCATCCTTTGTTATGGCTGAGTAATAATCCATGGAGTGTATGTATCTGTGTATGTATGTATGTGTAATGTCTGTGTGTGTGTGTGTATATATATATATATAGTCACTTCCATATCTTGGCTATGATATATAAAATGCTACAGTAAACATAGGGATGCAGATATCTTTCTGAATTAGTGGTGGTTTTTTTTTTTTTTTTTTTTTTTTTGGATAAATACCTAGAAATGGAATTAGCGGATCATATGGTAGTTTTATTTTTTAACTTTTTGAGAAAACCCCATACTCTTTTCCACATTGGCTTCACCAATTTACATTCCCACCAACAGTGCATGAGGGTTCCCTTTTCTCCACATCCTCGTCAACACTTGTTATTTCTTACCTTTTTAAGAATAGCCCCTCAGACAGGTGTGAGGTGTGACCTCATTGTGGTTCTGATTTGCATTTTCCTAACGAAGAGTGATGTTGAGCATCTTTTCATGTGTCTGTTGGCCATCTGGATGTCTTCTTTGGAGAAATGTCTATTCAGGTCCTCTGCCCATTTTTTTTAAATTGGATTATTTTTATTATATTGAGTTGTATGAGTTCTTTATATATTTTAACATATTTATATATTAACCCCTTCTCAGCTATATCATTTGTGAATATCTTCTCCCATTCTGTAGGTTGCCTTTTGTTGATGGTTTTCTTTGCTGTGCAAAAGCTTTTCAAGTTTGATATAGTTCCATTTGTTTATTTTTGCTTTAGTTAGCCTTGCCTGAGGAGAGAGATAAAAAAATGATGTTGTTAGGACCAGTGTCAAAGAGCTTACTGCCTGTGTTTTCTTCTGGGAGTTTTGTGGTTTCTGGTCTTCTATTTAGGTCTTTAATTCACTTTTAGTTTATTTTCATATTTTGTTTTTCATATATGGTGTAAGAAAGTGATACAGTTTTGTTCTTTTGCATGTAGCTATCCAGTTTTTCCCAATACCATTTATTGAAGAAACTGTCTTTTCTTCATTGTATTTTCTTGCCTCCCTAGTGGTAGATTAATTGACCATATAAGCCTGGGCTTATTTCTGGGCTCTTTATTCTGTTCCTTGATCTCTGTATCTGTTTTTGTGCCAATGCCATACTGTAGTGATACAGTAGTTTTGTAGTATAATTTGAAATCCAGGAGTGTTTATCCTGCAGCTTTGTTCTTTCTTGAGGTTGCTTTGGATATTTGGGGTCTTTTGTGGTTCCTACAAATTCTAGGAGTATTTATTCTAGTTCTGTGAAAAATGCCATTGGTATTTTGACAGGGATTGCATTGAATCTACAGATGCTTTGGGCAGTATGGACATTTTAACAATATTAATTCTTCTAACCCATGAGCATGGTATATCTTTTTTATTTATGTGTATCTTCTTCAATCTCTTTCATTAATGCCTTATAGTTTTTAGAGTATAGATCTTTTACCTCCTTGGTTAAATTTATTACTAGGTATTTTATTCTTTCTGGTGCAATTGCAAGTGAAATTGTTTTCTTAATTTCTCTTTTTCATAGTTACTGGTGTACAGAAATGCAGCATTTCTTCTGTATGTTAATTTTGTACCCTGGAACATTACCAAATTCATTTATTAGTTGTATTAGCTTTGGAGTGGAGACTAAAGTTTTCTATGTATAGTATGTTATGTATGAATAATGACAGTTTTACTTCTTCCTTTCCAGTTTGCATCCTTCTAATTTTTTTTCCTCACCTAATTACTGTGACTAGGATTCCAGTACTATATTGAATAAAAGTGGTAAGAGTAGGCCTCCCTGTCTTGTTCTTGATCTTGAAGGAAAAGTTTCTCTCAACTTTCTTCATTGTTGAGTATGATATTAGCTGTGGGTTTATCATATATAGTCTTTGCTATGAGATAAATTCTCTCTGTACCCACTTTATTGAGTTTTTATACTAAATATGTGTTGCATTTTGTCAAATGCTCTTTCCGTATCTGTTGAGATGGTCAAATGATTTCTTATTCTTTGTTTTGTTAATGTGCTGTATCACATTGAATCGATTTGTGAATATTGAACCATCCTTGCATCCCAGGAATAAATCTCACTTGATCATTCTGCATGATCCTTTTAATGGATTGTTGAATTCAGTTTGCTAATATTTTATCGAGAATTTTTGCCTCTGTCTCTATCAGGGATGTTGGCCTGTAATTTTCTGTTTTTGTATTGTGTATGTTTGGTTTTGGTATCAGGGTAATGCTGGCATCATAGAATGAACTTGGAAGCATTCCTTCTCTCCTCTTAGTTTTTGGAGTAGTTTTAGAACAGATATTAACTCTTCTTTAAATGTTTGGTAGAATTCACTGGTGACACTGTCTGGTCCTGGAAGTTTGTTTGTGAGAGTTTTTGATTACTGACTCAATTGCATTACTAATAATGGATCTGTTCAGATTTTCTGTTTCTTCTTGATTGAGCCATGGAAGATTGTTCTTTGGAATTTATCCATTTCTTCTATATTGTCCCAATTGATATATAATTGTTCATAGTAGTCTTTTATGACTCTTTGTATTTCTGTTGTATCAAATATAACTTCGTTCATTTTTTATTTATTTGAGTCCTCTCTTTTTCTTTTTTTTTAAATGTTTACTTTTGAGAGAGAGAGACAGACAGAGCATGAGTTGGGGGGGCGGGGGAGGGGCAGAGAGTGGGAGACACAGAAACCACAGCAGGCTCCAGGTTCTTGGCTGTCAGCACAGAGTCTGCACGGGGCTCAAACTCATGAAGCGCGAGATCATGACCTGAGCCAAAGTCAGACACTTAACTCACTGAGCCACCCAGGTACCCCGAGTCCTCTTTTTTTCTAGATCAGTCTTTCAAGAGGTTTATCTTTTCAAAGAATGAGTTCTTAGTTTCACTAACCCTTTCTTTGTTATTTTAGTCTCTAATTAATTTATTTCTACTCTGATCTTTATTATTTCCTCCTTTCTAACTTAGGGTTTTGTTTGTTCTTCTTTTTCTAGTTCCTTTAGGTGTAAGATTAGATTGTTTATTCGAGATTTTTCTTCTTTCTTGAAAAGGACTTGTATTACTCTAAACTTCCCTCTTAAAAATGCTTTTGCTACATCCCATAGATTTTGGAGTATTGTATTTTCATTTTCATTTATCTCAAGGCATTTAAAAAAATTTCTTTTGTTGTTTTTTGTTGTTATTGCTGACCCATTGGTTGTTCAGTGGCATGTTATTTTGTCTCTGCATGTATGTGGTTTTTTGTGTGTGTGTGTTTGTTTTTTGTTTTATTTTTTTTCCAGTTTTCTCCTGGTAGTTGGTCTCCAGTTTTAGACTGTTGTGGTTGGAAAAGATGCTTAATATGGTTTGAATCTTCTTAAATTTACTGAGACTTGTTTGTGGCCTAGCAGCCTGTATCTCTCCTAGAGAACATTCCACATATACTTGAGAAGAAATATGTATTCTGCTGTTTTTGGATGGAAGACTCTGTATATATCTGTTAAGTCCATCTGGTCTAACATGTGGTTTAAGGCCACTGTTTCCTTATTAGTTTTCTGTCTGGATGATCTAAGTGGGATGTAAAGTCCCCTACGATTAATGTATTACTGGCAGTTTCTCCCTATTTATTAACACCTGCTTTGTGTATTTCGATGCTCCATTGTTGGATGCATAGATACTTACAAATGTTAAATCTTTTGTTGGATTGCTCCTTTTATCATTATGTAATGCCCTCCCTTGTCTCATGATATAGACTTTGTTTTAAAGTATATTCTGTCTGGGGCACCTGGGGGGGCTCAGTCAGTCATGCAACTGACTCTCAATTCTGGCTTAGGTCATGATCTTGCAGTTCACGAGATTGAGTCCTACATCGGGCTCTGTGCTGATATCCCTACTTGGGATATTCTCTCTCTCTCTCTCTGTCTCTCTCTCTCTGTCTCTTCCCCGCTTATGCTGTCTCTCTTTCTCAAAATAAATGAATAAACATTTTTTAAGAATTTAAAGTATATTCTGTCTGATATCTGTTGCTACCCCAGCTTTATTTTTGTTTCTGTTTGCATGGACTGTCTTTAACTATCCCTTCACTTTTGGTCTGTGTGTGCTTTTAGGTCTGAAGTGAGTCTCATGTAGGCAGCATGCAGATGGGTCTGTTTGTTTGTTTATTTATTTTCCATTCAGTCATCCTATGCCTTTTTTCCTGGAGCATTTAGTCCATTTACATTTCAAGTAATTATCAATAGGTGTATATTTATTGCTGTTTTGTTTACTGTTTGCTGGTTGTTTTTGTAGTTCTTTGTTTCTTCTCTTCTTTGTGGTTTTTCTTTAGTGTTATGTTTGGAATTCTTTTCTCTTTATTTTTTGGAGATTTATTACAGGTTTTTGGTTAGTGGTTACTGTGAAGTTCATATATAACAACCTATGTGCATAGCAGTCTATTTTAAGTTGGTGTTTGTTTAAGTTCACATGCATTCTATATTTTAACGCCCTCGCCATCCACTTTTATGTGTTCGGTGCCATATTTTGCATCTTTTTATTTTGTGTGTTTCTTAAGTAATTCTTGTAGATTTAATTGATTTTTTTGCTTTTGTCTCCTAATCTTCAGACTACTTTGTGAGTGATTGGCCTCCGCTACCTTCTGGGTTGCATATCCTACTATAAGCTTGCCTTTAGCAGTGAGATTTTTTTCTAATTATGGCTTTTTCATTTTTACTTAAAGCAGTCCCTTTAATATTTCTTATAAAGCTATTTACTGTGGGTGAACTGCTTTAGCTTTTGCTTCTCTGGGAAACCCTTTATCTCCCCTTTAGTTCTGAATGATAATCTTGCTGGATAGAGTGTTCTTGGTTTACGTTTTTTTCCTTTCAGCATTTTGACTATATCATGACACTTCTCTCTGGCCTGCAAAGCTTATGTCAGAAAATCAGCTTGTGGTCTTATGGGGGTTCCTTTATATGTAACTAGTTGATTTTCTCTTGATGCTTTTAAGATTCTCTCTTTAATTTTTGGCAGTTTAATTATAATGTGTCTTATTGTGGAACTCTTTGGGTTTATCTTTTTTCAAACTCTCTGTGCTTCCTGGACCTGGATGTCTGTTTCCTTTACCAGGTTAAGGAAATTTTCACCTGTTATTTTTCAGGTGAGTATTCTGCCCGTTTCTCTTTCTTTTCTCCTTCTGGAACCCCTATAATGTGAATGTTAACATGCTTGATGTTGATGTCCTAGAGGTTCCTTAAACTATCTTAATTTTTTAAAATTCTTTTTTCTTTTTGCTGTTCAGTTTGGGTGATTTCCATTACCCAGGCTTCCAGATCGCTGATCTGTTCTGTGTCCCCCAATCTGCTGTTGATTCCTGCTAGTGTGTTTTTCATTTCAGTTAATTGTATTCTTCAGCTCTGACTGGTTCTTTCTTATATTTTCTATGTTTTTGTTGATGTTCTCACTGTATTCACCCATTGTTCTCTCAAGTCCATTGGGCATCTTTATAACCATTACTTTGAACTCTTCAGAAAGAATGCTTACTTCCATTTCATTTAGTCTTTTTTGAGGCCGTGTCTTTTTCTTCTGTTTGGAACATATTATTCTGTGTCTTAATTTTGCCTGACTCTGGGGCGCCTGGGTGGCTCAGTTGGTTAAGCATCCAACTTCAGCTCAGGTCATGATCTCACGGTTCATGAGTTTGGGCCCCGCATCAGGCTCTGTGCTGACAGCTCGGAGCCTTGAGCCTGCTTCAGAATCTGTGACTCCCCTTCTCTCTGTCCCCTCCCCAGCTCATGCTCTGTCTCTGTCTCTCAAAAAATAAATAAACGTTAAAAAAATTTTTTTTTTAATTTTGCCTAACTCTGTGTTTGTTTCTGTGTATAAGGTAATTCAACTATGTCTTTTGGTCTTGAAGGAATGTCCTTTCATAGGAGATGTCCTGTGGGGTCTAGAAGCTCGGTCCCCCTCACCACCAGAGCCAGCTGCTCCAGGTGTGTTCTCTGTGTGGGCTGCATGTGCCCCTCTGTTGTGGCCAAGCCTCCATTGCAGGGGGCTTGCTGCTGGGCAGGGCTGGCCTGCAGCCTGGGACTGCTGCAGGTACGCTAGGGATAGCAGCCTCTGGGCTGCGGGGTTTGAGGAGGAATGGGATTGTGCAGGGCTCTTAGCAGAACATGCCTCCTGGCCTTAGCAGTCCACAGGAACAGTTTCAAAATGGCGCCTGCTAGTGCCAGGATCAGCAGAGCTGAATGAGACAGCAAAATGGCTAATACCATTGGAGGGGCCCAGCTGCCTCCTGCCTACCTTGGAAGCCCTCAAGATTAGTAAATGAGTCTCCTTTACCTATAATCTATGCACTTTTCATTCTAGAGCCTTTGTACTCATTTCCAGGTCTAGTGAGTCTATGCGTAAGCCCTCTAAGAGTGGGTTTTTCTTTCCCTACAGTTGTATAGTTTTCCTGAATTTACTCCCTATTGGTTTTCAAAGCCAGGTATTAAAAAAAATTTTTTTTAATGTTTATTTGTTTTTGAGAGAGTGTGAGCAGGGGAGGGGCAGAGAGAGGGGGAGACAAAGAATCTGAAGCAGGCCCCAGGCTCTGAGCTGTCACCAGAGCCCCACGTGGGACTCAGACCAGCAAACTACGAGATCGTGACCTGAGCCGAAGTCAGAAGCTTACCTGACTGAGTCACCCAAGTGCTCCTCAAAGCCAAGTGTTTTAGGGTCTTCTTGCTCCTGTGCAGGATCTAAGTGTTGGCATGCCTGGTTTGGAGCTCAAATCTCTTGTTCCTTAGAGAAGATTTTCTTACTGTTAAGGCCCCTTCCGACTGTGGAGCTCCATGGCTGGGGGTGTGGGGTTTTTTCCCCCTTACTGAGACTGTATCTCTGTCCCTTCTACCCATCTTCGTGCCATCGCTGTTGTGGTGGGTTCTCTGTCCAGTTTCTAGGTCTCCTTCTGTATGTAGATGAAGATTTGTTGTGTCAGTGGGACTCCTCCTGAGCTCCGTATCTTCTTATGCTGCCATCTTGAGTCCTTTTCCAGAGCCTTTGTTCTTGACCGTCTTAGGCATTGTAATTATTATAGATGATTTAGAAAATGCATGAAAGTACAACCAAGCATACCGATAATCCCATTGTTTTCTGTGCAGAAATAGTAAATCAAGGGGAAGAATTTATAAAATAACTAAAATATCAAACTACTAATGGTTTTTGTGGGGAGGAGCTCAGTGATTTCTAGTGGAATCCTGTGAAACCTAAAATCGTTATTTCGGGGATTCACAAAGCCTAAATTAGTTCCTTTGATGTCTTTCTTAAAATTAATGTATTAGTTATGATAGGCTAAACTGCTGTGTCAACTAGACCCTATTGTGTAATTCGCTCAGTGCAACCGAAGTTTCCTTATTCCCGTGACAGCCGCGGGCAGGTGTTCAGATGGGCGGCAAGAAGAGTCTCCTTCGTTCTGCCAGCCAGAGCCTAGAATTCTGCCATCACATGGCTCTCCCATCCTCTGTTGTCTCATCCTACACCCACCATCAGCACGTGGGAAGGGAGAACACCCAAGGGGGTCTCTAGGCCAGCAGGAAGGGGCGGAACCCCCCCTCCCCCTCCCATCCCTCTGGCCAGAACTTAGTCACATGGCCATACCTGCCTGTGAGTGAGCTGCGAGATGTAGTCTGGTTGTGAGCCTGAGAAGAGGCGAGATGGATCTTGTGGTTCGCTAGCAACCTCTGCCTCGCTTGTTTCTCCTGGAGCATCTGCAGAACGTTTGCATGGCCGTATTGCCCTGTTCATTCCAGTGAGTCCTGTCCGTGGAATCCTTGAAGATTTCCTTGAAGAGATTTGCTGGCTATGCTTATGAAATATGTGCCATTTCTATGGCCGAGAAGGAGTTTATTGGTTTACCTTTTAAGGATAAATGGGGTTTGAACATGGCAAGGATTCTCTGTAGGCACAGACGGAAGTAGCTGTCCTTCCTGCAGTAAGAAAATGGAGAGGCTCTTCTTTGTGAACCTTTTGTATGAATTCTTGGGGACCCAGGAAGTGCAGCTTCTGTTCTTTAAGAACCAAGAGATCTTTATATATTGTTTTTAATTAAAAAAAAATGTCTTATTTATTTTTTGAGACAGAGAGTGTGAGCAGGGGAGTTGCAGAGGGAGAGGAGGGCAGAGGATCCAAGGCGGGACTCCATGCTGACAGGCTGTCAGTGAGGAGCCCGATGCAGGGCTCGAACTCGTGAATCGTGAGATTGCGACTTGAGCCGAAGTTGGACGCTCAACCAACTGAGCCACCCAAGTGCCCCAGAACCGAGAGATCTTTATAAAAGGGCTGGGTGAGTTCCATGGCTAAACTGTGGTTCAGTGGTCACTCTCAAGCCCTGAGAGTCTGAGTCCGTTTTTCTTCATTGGATTTCCAAGAAGAGTCTTTTTTTTTTTTCAAGTTTATTAATTTATTTTGAGAGACAGAAAGTATGTGGGGGAGAGCAGAGAGAGGGAGAGAGAGAGAAAATCCTAAGCAGGCTCTGCACCGTCAGTGCAGGGCCCGATGAGGGGCTCAAACTCACAAACCGTGAGATCGTGACCTGAGCCAAAGTTAGATGCTTAACTGACTGAGCCACCCAGGCGCCCTGTTAAGAGTCTTCGTGAGCAGGGCTTTTTCTTTATTATTCTGAGGATCCGGCAGCATCTCTCCTACCCAGGGGCCATGACATCTGAGTGTCACACACTCCTCCTGGTCTGCAGAAGGCAGACCACAGATACGCCACCACGGGCAACGCTTGATCTACGTGGGCCTTGACATCATCCTGACATCTCCAGAGAAAGGAGTTTCACCTGCCAGTTTGGTTTTTTTTTTAACAGTTCTGTTGAGATATACTTCACATACCCTACAATTCGCCTATTAAAAGTGTACAATTCTGGGGGCGCCTGGGTGGCTCAGTCGGTTAAGCGGCCGACTTCGGCTCAGGTCACGATCTCACGGTCCGTGGGTTCGAGCCCCGCGTCAGGCTCTGGGCTGATGGCTCAGAGCCTGGAGCCTGCTTCCGATTCTGTGTCTCCCTCTCTCTCTGCCCCTCCCCTGTTCATGCTCTGTCTCTCTCTGTCTCAAAAATAAATAAACGTTAAAAAGTGTACAATTCTGGGGCACCTTGGTGGCTCAGTTAGTTGAGCGTCCCTCTTTGGCCCAGGTCACGATCTCACGGTCTGCGAGTTGAGGGCCCCGCGTCAGGCTTGCTGCTCTCAGCCTGTCAGCACAGAGCCCACTTTGGATCCTTTGTTCCCCTCTCTGCCCCTCCCCCCTCCCCTCCCTCCCTCCCTCTCTCTGTCTCAAAAATAAAATATTAAAAAAAAAAGTGTGGACTCTGACTGGACTTTCTGGCTCAGTCTGGGCTGTCCCACTTTTTTTTTCCTTTTTTAATTTTTTTTTTTAACGTTTATTTATTTTTGAGACAGAGAGAGACAGAGCACGAATGGGGGAGGGGCAGAGAGAGAGGGAGACACAGAATCCAAAGCAGGCTCTAGGCTCTGAGCCATCAGCCCAGAGCCCGATGCGGGGCTTGAACTCACGGACCGTGAGATTGTGACCTGAGCCGAAGTCGGACGCCTAACCGACTGAGCCACCCAGGCACCCCTGGGATGTCCCACTTTAAAATAAGTAAAGTGTATAGTTCTGTGGCATTTCGTAGATTCACGGGGTTGTACAACTATCCCACAATCAATTTTAGAACATTTTCATCACCCCAAAAAGAAACCTGTGTCACTTAGCTGTAACTCCCCGGCCCTCTTCATCCTCCCAGCCCCTGACAACCACTGATCTATTTTGTCTCCATAGATTTGCCTGGTCTGCACATCTTGTGCAAACGGAATCCTTATCCTGATGTTCTCAGGCTCCATCCACGTGTCAGTGTTTCGTCTTTCATTGCTGAGAAATACGCCATTGCATGGATGTAACGCGTCTTCTTTATTCAGTTGTCAGTTGGTGGGCATTTGGGTGCTTTCTGCTAGTTGGCTGTTACAAATGATGCTTCTCTGAACGTTCGTGGACAAGTGTCTGCGTGGCTGGTTCACGTCTCTCAGGCATACACCTAGGAGTGGGACTACCTGGCAGTGGTTAGCATTTTGAGAAGCTGCCAGACTGTTTTCCATTTCTGCCAACAGCGAGTGAGGGTTCGGCTTTGTCCACGTGCCTGCTGGCACTCTGTTACCTTTGGGGATTACACTTGTTCTTGTGAGTGTGAAGCTGTATGCCTGTCAGTTCTCATCTCCAAACTGTAATCTGCTAGAGGCTTCTGGAAAGTGGAAAAGTAGTTCTTCCTCATTGAGGGGTGAGGAAGTTCTGCTGCTTATCACTGTGTCACTGCCATCAGATCCGTCTGGGAGTTTGGAGGAGGGGATGGCTAATTTAGTGAGAAGGAGAGGAAAAGGGGGAAAAAAATTCTTGGTGAGCTAGAGTTAACAAAAATGATTGCAGTTTCTCCATTCTACCACAATAAGTATAATTAAAAAAAAACTTTTTAATGTTTATTTACTTTTGGTGGGGGGTAGGCAGACAGAGAGAAGGAGACAAAGAATGTGAAGCAGGTTCCAGGCTCCGAGCTGTCAGCACAGAGCCTGACGCAGGGCTCGAACTCAGGGACTGCGAAGTCGTGACCTGAGCTGAAGTTAGATACTTAACCGACTGAGCCACCCAGGCGCCCCTAATTTATCTTTTATAGAACAAAATTGACACTCAGGACAAAAATTTCTGGATTCTTCATTGGTGGAGAAATTTCCATCCATTGGGTAGGCAGGCATTCAGACTAGTCATAATCTCTCACTCTCTATCCCTCTGGATTAAAGCATTTTAGAGATTTGGAGATACTTTAAAGTAGGTGTATTAGACAGAAGAGGCTCCCAGTGGTTTCCAGAAAAGCCATAACCAGCAGAGTAAAAGAATTGAGGCAGGACAGGGATAATTCCCTGGGTTGGGAAGCCAAGGGCATGTCTTGATGACTTTAGTTACCACTCCCCACCCCCTGCACCCAACAAAGTATTGAGCACATAATAGATGCACAATAAAGACGTGATGATAGGCTATAGCGTTACAGCAGATACTCGGCACCCAGGAAGAGACAAGCATCAAGCTCTTGGGGAACCAGAAAAGACTGTTTATTTCACACTGCTGCCAGCCCAGCAGACTCATGTCCAAAGCTGAGCATCCAGCTCGGGTTTTACTGATCTTTTACACATAACGTGCTTCTGGGTTGGGCGGGACTAGTATAGTCAAGCTTCTGGTTCCTGGCTGCTGGCTCACGTCAGAGACAAGCCTGATAACAGAAGCCCAGAGCATGTTAAGGGAGTATCTGGCCTCGGACATCTGGCTGGCCCTTTTTATTTGCATTTACCAGCTTTTCTTCTCAATAGTAAGTTTACCCTGCAGGTAGGAGAACTGTAGCTTTCAGAGTTTTTTAACGCCTGGCAGTAGGTGATTAGAGTCATCTCAAGAGCCAGAATTATTCACTCATTGATTCAACAAGCATTGGTCGTGAAAATCTAATGTCAGGCATTAGAGCGACACAGACCTTAGGGGTGCAAATGGGAATAGCTTTCATCTGTTACACGCCCCCCCCCCCCCCACGATGTGGTACATCCATTAACCACACAGTCACAGTTCAGCAAGTTTACCACTCTACAAAGGTGCCAGCCGTACCCTCTCTACGCAGGGCATTCCTGAAATATTCAGACTCCCAAATCAGAGAATTCGCAAAACCATACTTACCCGCAGCGTACTTCCTGCGCCAGTATGTGGCTCTGATGTGTTTAAGCCCAGTTGCTAGTCAGATATTTATGGTTGTCTTTAGCCACCAGATGATTTTAAATATAAACATCACAATAGTACAAATTTGATGAAAATAAACCACTCATTTTGGGGTAGGAACGCATGGCTGTTTTTAGACCACTTGGGTGCCATTTGGCTGGGTCTTCATGTTGTCTCCAAAAATGCGCACTGCTTTCTATTTTAGGATCAGGAACAGGGAACTATGAATCTGCATCTCAAGCACTGTCTCTTCAATAGTTTTTCTCACTATGGAAGATACCTTTTATTTATGTATGTTTCTAAAATTTTTTTTTAATTTTTTTTAACATTTACTCATTTTTGAGAGACAGAGTGTGGAGTGGGGGAGGGGCAGAGAGGGAGACACAGAATCCGAAGCAGACCCCAGGCTCTGAGCTGTCACCACAGAGCCCACTGTGGGGCTCGAACTCACAAACCACGAGATCCTGACCCGAGCTGAAGTCGGACGCTTAACTGACTGAGCCACCCAGGCCCCCCACCTTTCTTTTTTTGGGGGGTGATTTTTTTTTTAAACGTTGGGAGATACCTTTTATATTTCAACTTTACAGAGGAGTGAATTGTCAATTTTAAATGGAAAAGTTTATGATTTTAATACATAATAACTGAAGGAAAGAAGAGTCCCTTTATGACCTTGCTATTGGGTGATAAGGCTTTGTTATCAATTAGGATACTCTGAGGTATCCTGTGGGCTAAATAAAAAAAAAGCTCACAGTTCTGTTGTGTAGGTCGCCAAAGGTTTGTTTCCCACCCACACTGTGTGCGTGCAGGCAGGGTCCCCCACTCCTTAGAGGTATCAGGGGTGTTGCTTAGGTAGGAGGCTCCATCCGCTCCTGTGTCAGGGCTGCAGGGCTTGGAGGGAGGGTGAAGTCAGCAAAGAGGAAAGTGTAATGACTCTCCACCTTTCCCCCAGGAGTGACACCTGTCACTTGTTCTAACTTCCCATTGGCTGAGTGAACTGCCTATTCGCACATCAGTTTCCAGGGGATGGGGATGTATATGTGTGGTACTTTCCAGTGGCCGTGGGGGAGGAGATTCAGAAATACTGGTAAAGAGAGTGGCTGGCTGTCAGTAGAGCATGCAACCCCCCTCCCCGC
Organism: Acinonyx jubatus; assembly: GCF_027475565.1. Taxonomy (NCBI): domain Eukaryota; kingdom Metazoa; phylum Chordata; class Mammalia; order Carnivora; family Felidae; genus Acinonyx; species Acinonyx jubatus. The sequence continues at coordinate 13,732,692 of NC_069387.1, read as the reverse complement.
AGCCCCGCCCCCTGCTTTTATTTTCTCTTTTTTAAAGTAGGCTTCACTGTGGAGCCCAGTGTGGGTCTTGAACTCACAACCCTGAAATTAAGACCTGAGCTGAGATCAAGAGTCAGATGCTTAACCCACTGAGCCACCCAGGTGCCCTGAGCATGCAGCTCTTGATCTCGGGGTTGTGAGTTTGAGCCCCATGCTGGGTGTGGAGATTACTTGAGAAAAAAATATTGGTGAGCAGGAATAATGTTTACCACACATCTGAGTAGGAAAACCCTGCTCTCCCGCTGTGTTTCTCCTGTACCTTCCCACTCCTGCCACATCACAGCACTGTGACACCAGGGGTGCGGGCTTTCCACCTAGCAGCTCTGCGACACCAGCTGGGTGCCCTACATACTAACTCCTTTCTGATATTGTCTTCCTGGAGGTCATCTCACATGACTCCCCCCCTCCCCGCTTCAGATGCCAGTCTCAGGCCCCGGTCATCACCCCTGCTTCTGACCAACCAATTATAAGTTGGGGAGATTATACGACCCCTTCCTCAGGTTCAATTAGTTTGAACTCACAGAACTCAAGAAAACGGTGACTTACTGTTTACCAGTTTACTGTAAAAGGATGTGATAGAGGGTACAGATGAACATCCAGATGGAAGAGGTGCATGCAGCAGGGTATGTGGAAAGAGGCATGAAACTTCCATGCCCTCTCCAGGTGCGCCACCCTCCCAGCACCTCCGTGTACTCCCAACCTGGAAGTTTTCCAAATCCCGTATGTAACGTTTGGGATTTTTATGAAGCTTCGTGAGTAGGCATGATTGGTCATTAACTCCATTTCCAGCCTCTCTCCCTTCTCTGGAGAATGGGGGGGAGGGCTGAAAATTCCAAGCTTCTTTTTTTCTTTTTAATTGTTTATTTATTTTTGAGAGAGAGAGAGAGAGAGAGCGAGCCAGAGAGCACATGAGCAGGGGAGGGACAGAGAGAGAGGAGAGGGAGACACAGAATCCAAAGCAGGCTCCAGACTCTAAGCTGTCAGCACAGAGCCTGACGTGGGGCTTAAACTCACGAACCGTGAGATCATGACCTGAGCCAAAGTTGGACACTTATCTGACTGAGCCACCCAGGCGCCCCTGAAAATTCCAAGCTTCCAATCATGGCTTGGTCTTTCTGATGATCAGAGACTGATATATTTTTTTCTACTATTTCATACATTTTACGGAGAAATGACAGACATTCTGTTCCTATGGAGCTCACATTGTAGTGGGAAGAGCAGATAAGAGCACCAGGTTAGAGTGTGCTACATAGAAAGATGCTGAGATGGCAATGACAGGGGGGTCATTGCGTTGGGGGCACCTAATCAGATTAGGGGAGGAGCAAGAAGCTTTCTCGGAGGAGGTGATTCTTGGCATGAATCTTGAGTGATAAGCAGTTTACCAGGCAGCAAAGGAGACACGGATGTCCTGGCAGAGAAAACAACATGCTTATCCACGTAGTAATAGCAGTACCTGCTGCTTATTGGCCAGCTTTCTTTGTGCAAGCCGCTAGACTGCACACTACAGGCCCTGTCTCATTTAGCTTCCCGTGGGCCTCCCATTTGCGTCTTACCTACTGCCTTAGGATGATATGCCTCATAAGACAGGACTTTGCTCTGTTTGCTGTTGTTCCAGTAACTGGTGCTCTGTAACAAACAACAGACATCTCATTAGGCTCACAGATCCTGTGGGTTAGGAATTTGGAAAGAGCCCGGTTGCAAGGGTTTCTCACTGGGGCTCATGCAGTCCACGTTCAGATTTCAGCTGGGGCCGTGGTAAGCTGAAGGCTCCGCCAGACTGGACACCCAAGGTGGCTCACTCGCGTGGCTGGCCGGTAGCTGTGGCTCAGTGTGTTCCTCCCTCCGCGTGCCCACCTCTGGCCCCCCAGCAGGGCTGGATTCAGGGTCGCCTGACCGAAAGAGTCTTCCACAAGAAGTGGGTGGGGGCCGCTTGCCATTCTCACTAGACTTGGAAGTCACATATTGACACATCCGTTGTGAGTGCTTGGTTGTGAGTGAGCCACAAGACTGTAAGTGCACACATTCCGGGGAGTGGGACTATTCCCAGGGCACAGGGGTACAAGAGCACCTGGCTCGAGGGGTCCCAAATAGACCAGGGTCAGTCCCTCACCACTGACAACATCCAAAGGCAGAGAGATGAGTGGAGGCGAAACAAGAAAGGAATTTATTTCGGTGAGGCCTCAAAGAGTGTCTCCAAAGAGTGTCTCCAAAGTACTTCCAGGTTTATATAAGGAAAACATGAGACAGAGGTCGGCGGGTACATGCAGGGGGGCAGTCAAGGTCAGGTCGATCATTGTCTTAGGGGTCTCGCTGGTGTCTAGGGAGTCCCTATTGCTTGAGGAGGTAGTTTTGGTCCCTGTGTGGGATGCTTTGCCTGCAGGGTCTTTTGCCTGAGTTGACAGATAAGCTGGAAAGAACTTAATAAATTAGGAAGTACTGACTGAGGTAAAAATAGAGGTAGTGGAGGTCTCCTTTCACATCCCCACCGGCAGAACAGCATCCCAGTTCTATGGAAGGACAAGCCTGTGTCTTCTGTAGCCACTTCCTGCTGACCAGGGATGACGCAGGGATTTCAGACCGGAGGACTCTGACAGGGTAGGATTTCGTTTCCCTAGTCCCTCCCGAAGTATACGGTAAGGCCGTCTCCACGCTTGTGCAAATAGCATAGGCTCCCATTTGACGAATACAAAAAAGTCAAACAACAACCACAAAGAACAAGAAATATAGCAATGCTAAGCAGGGCATGTTTCCATTTGGAAGGAATCAAATTTAGCCAAGTACTAAAAGAATCTAGAGCTAGAGTGTTTACAGCAGTGATATGTTTGTTTAAATCTTCTGTGGCTTCAGTTTTCGGGTAATTTGGAGTGTAGACACAACATTCTGGTTTTTTTTTTTTTAACTTTATTTATTTGGGAAGAGTGAGCGAGCACAGAAGGGACAGAGTGGGAGAGAGAGAATCTCAATGCACGCTGATAACACAGAGCCTGATGTGGGGCTCGAACCCACAAACTGGAATCAAGACCTGAGCCACGTAGGCCCCTGACATAACATTGTGTTTTAATGAGAGTATAGGTTTCTTCTTGGGCTACAGTCATAATATCAGGGGCCATGCTGTGTTTTGTTTTGTTTTGTCTTGTGTTTTAGAGTGCTAGCAGGGGAGAGGGACAGGGTGAGGCGGTGCGGGGAGAGAGGGAGAGAGAGAGAGAGAAAGAGAGAGAGAGCGAGGGAGAGAGAATGTCTTAAGCAGGCTGTATGCTCAACATGGAGCTTGATGTGAGGCTTGATCCCATGACCCTGGGATCATGACTTGATCCAAAATCAAGAGTCAGACTGACTAAGCCACCCCAGTGCCCCAAGGGCCATCCAGTTTTGAAGGACTGCCTTTCAAATTTATGTGGTTTCATCATTTAGGAGGGTGACTATTTGCTGGGTTTAATTAAAGGTGGCCACTGTATGCTTAGCCAAAGCCTTTACTTGTAATTCTACATTGATAGAGGCAGCTCCTGGGACAAACATGATCAAGGGTAAAACCATCAAGAAGCCCTCTTTGCCTGATGTCTAGCTTTAACAATGTCCTGATTACAAGGAATCAACTGGCATGTAGGAGACAACTCCTCTGGGAGATATGGGCATCCCTAAGTGCATCATCCAATTTAATCATAAGGAAGGTGGGCCATCCACTATTTCCACAAGTCCATAGCTAACCCATGGAGTGGGGTTTGCTCTGGCTTTTGAGGAGCGTTTTTGCTATCCCAGCCATGTAGTAAGTAAGCCATGTAGTAAGTCACGGTGATAGTTGACTTATACAACCGTTGAGGAGTCCATCCTGTTGTCCAGCTGTTAAAATAATGATGCGTCCACGGGGTCCTGTTATTATCCCCACTGAGTAATAGGCAAGAAGATTGTCTCTATACATGAGCTATTGTGCCCATTCTCTGAAGTTTACCTCAAGTTGTGTAGCTTAGGCAAGCGACAAACATCCTAAAACCACCAAAGCTAGAATTTTATATCCCAAAAGGTGTGTTTCTGAAATATAAATTTTCTCTCTAAAATCACTCTATTGGGGTGCCTGGGTGGCTCAGTCGGTTGAGTGTCCAACTTCGGCTCAGGTCATGATCTCACTGTTCGTGGGTTTGAGCCCCGCATCAGGTTCTGTGCTGACAGACAGCTCAGAGTCTGGAACCTGCTTCTGATTCTGTGTCTCCCTCTCTCTCTCTCTCTCTCTCTCTCTCTCTCTGCCCCTCCCCTGCTTTCACTCTGTCTCTGTCTCTTTCAAAAATAAATAAGCATTAAAAAAAAAATTAAAATCACTCTCATTTTCATCAGAGATAGCCAAAGTAGACTAATCTGTTTGTAAAACAAGTCCAGTTTTAACAAACTTGGCCCAATTATTGGCATAAGCACAGCAAGAATAGTCATTGTATAAGTTCTTATAAATCTGCTTTGCTGGGACTTTTTATAATGAATTAAAAAAACATTTTTTTAACGTTTATTTATTTTTGAGAGAGAGAGAGAGAGAGAGAGAAAGAGAGACAGAGTGTGAGCTGAGAAGGGGCAGAGAGAGAGGGAGATACAGAATCTGAAGCAGACTCCAGGCTCTGAGCTGACAGCCCAGAGCCCAATGCAGGGCTCGAAGCCACCAACTGGGAGATCATGACCTGAGCCAAAGTCTGGCGGTTAACTGAGCCACCCAGGCGCCCCTATGATGAATTTTAGATTGAACTTTTAATAGCTTCTCAGGGCCAGAAACCAAGCCAAATACTTGCCTTCAGATTTGCCTTGCAGTAGGGCACCTGGGTGGCTCGGTCGGTTAAGTGTGTCCGACTTCAGCTCAGGTCACGATCTCATGGTCTGTGAGTTTGAGCCCCCATCAGGCTCTGCACTGACAGCAGGGAGCTTATTTGGGATTCTCTGTCTCCCTCTCTCTCTGCCCCTCCCCCACATTCTCTTCCATTCACGTGCATGCTAACTCTCAAAATGAATAAATTAAAAAAAAAAAAAAAAAAGATCGCCTGAAATACCTATAGATTTGGACGAATTCCTCTTCTTGAGGTCCCCAAAACATCCTATGGTTTCCTGCAGCCATCAGGAAGTGACCTTCTTTACTCACCTCCTAAGACTGCTGGGAACTCTAAGCAGAGTCAGGCCACCATTTTCAAGCGCTCTGTTGGCTGCATGAAGTCAAGCTGAATTAGTTCCTTGAAGCTGTGTGGTCATATAGGAGTCTGTGCGTGTCTCTCCAGTATGACATTCCAGTCAAAACCTTGATAGCGTAACCAGCATTTCCAGTGGTGTCCTGTTACAAGGAGGACAGATTTTTATTGAACTTATGCAAATAATTTTAATTGCCATGAAGGAAAGAAGGCTCGCTGAGAGTTTCCGAAATCTAGAGGGTTTGGGAAGGGAGGAAAGATAAATGTTTCAGTTTGTTCACAAAGGAATATTTTATCATGTTTATGCAAGTCATAGGTATGACAGTTTCCTTAAATCTGGAAGAGCAAACGTTAGAGAACCAGCTCAAACCAGAGTCACAAAACTATTGTCATCTTCCTCAGTCCATTCAGTCCCTTGTTGCCACTTCTTGTTCTGTTTGAATGCAGCTTTTCCTTTAGTTCTTACCCAGTTTAATTTTACGATCTTAAAGATATCAGAAACCTGTAGTTATCAAAAGCCCTTTCAATGAATCTCCTTGAACATGAAACACACTTTCTAAGAGCAAAGGCAAAGTATAAACGACTCAAAAATGGCCATGTTTAAAGATTTGATGAGAGTTCATTATAATGCAGTTGGCAAGGAAATCAGGTTATTTCTGTGACATGCAGCGTTTCACCAATTAGAATGTCAAGGGATGGGGCGCCTGGGTGGCTCAGTCGGTTAAACTTCCGACTTTGGCTCAGGTCATGATCTCACGGTTCATGAGTTCGGGCCCCTCATCAGGCTCTGTGCTGACAGCTCAGAGCCTGCAGCCTGCTTCAGATTCTGTGTCTCCCTCTCTCTCTCTCTGCCCCTCCCCCCCCCCCAGACACACTCTGCCTCTTTCTCTCTCTCAAAAATAAACATTAAACAAAAAAAACAATGCCAAGTGATGACCTTATACCAAGACATATTAAAACTTGAGAGATTTTATATAAGAACAGTGATACCATTTACCCATACAACATAACCTAAGAAGGTTTATCATCATTTATTTAACAGTGTTCCCCAAATAACATTCCAAATGAACATGCCTAATTAGTCAAAAAGACTTCATTTAGATTTGGGTATTTAGGAACTTTTGTTAAAAACTTCAGAAGGTTTTAAAGCACATACCCAAATAGGATTACAGATCATTACAAAACTTAATATATAATTATCTGTTTAACCAAGGGTGGAAGGGTACCTAAGTTGTTAGCAAAACTTAGGTCCTTTAATAATGAGAAGTTTCTGTTCTCTTAAGTAATCAAACACCTGATAAAGACAGCATAGAAACTGTTTTTCTGGGCAGATAAAGAAAAAAAAAGCTTTGTTTACAATCTCTTATCAAGAGGAGACCAACAATCCGAGAAACTTTGTCTTTTTAACAGAGAGAAGAGCCAAGCTTCAGTCTTAATACAGGTGTCCTTTTAAAATTCATTCATGCCTGCCTGAGTCCTAACCACACATAAAATTCTTTTCCAAAGATTCCCTTCGCGGGGCTCCTGGGTGGCTCAGTTGAGCATCCACCTTTTGATTTGGGATCACGTCCTACATGGAATCCGTGTTAGGTGTGGAGCAGGCTTGGAATTCTCTCTCCCTTCCTCTGTCCCTCTCCAGCTCGAATGCACTCACTCACTCTCTCTCTCTCTCTCTCTCTCTCTCAAAAAAAAAAAAAAAAAAAACCAAAACAAAACCCAAAAAGCAATGATTTCCTTCACAGACCTTCTACAACTTTCTTCTCACATTCAGATTTTGTTTTAAGTTTTCCCTCTTTAAATAGCCAGTCTCATTTTAGGACAAGTTACTACTTTTCCCTCAATAAAAATGTATTCCCATTCTTCATAACTTTCTTATAAAAGACATGTCTTACTTTCCCTGCATACAGAGTTGCTTTCCTGGTCATTTCTTGGCAGTCTCAATTATGTCGATCAGACCTTTTACTTTTAGAAACGTTAGTCTCCGGTGAAAACTAAGCAGTAACCAATTGTGAACTGTCTGTTACACCATCTTTCATTTGGAAGGAGTCTTAAAAGTGTTGAGTGCATGTTGAAAACTACCACAGTCCATCTTCTGGCCAAAAATTATATTCTCCCATATGTGGACTACATTTACTCTCCCTAAGACCCTTTCCAGAATCATATCTGTGTTTTGGCTTATATATCAGGCTCAAGCTTTAAGTCTAGGATCTCATTATATAAACTAAGTCTAGGTGTGATCATGTCCACTTCCTACACATCCCTTGTGAAATGGTGGACAGATGTCAGAGAGCCCTGGTGGATATTTCCATCCCAGAGTGGGTTAGTAGAGAGCAAACCATACTCAATGGTCTGTGGAAGTTCTGAAATCCAATCAGGAGCGTATTGATGAGGTTTTGGGGTGATGGGTTTGTGAGTCCCAGAGCTGATGACCGAGAAAGAATTCTCGAAGATGTCTTTGGCGCAAAAAGGTGATTTTATTGAAGCTCATGGACGGGAACCATGGGCAGGAAGAGCTGCATCGGGGTTGTGGGGAGACATTGTTTTATGGAGTGGGGGGACATAGAGTCAAGAGAGAGTTTCCCAAACAGACTTTCACATGCTAAAGACTTTCTGGAGGCCTAGCTATTGTCAAGCTAAGGTTGTTTCTCCCTGTTGCAAAGTATTAAGACAGTCGGGAGTTCCTGGACTTTAGGCTATGATGGGATTGCCTTTTTCTGGTAAACTGGTGGATATTCTTATCAGTTTAACCTTTTTTGTTTGTTTTTGTCCTTTCCTGTTTTTGGGTAGCCTGGAGTGTCCAAGGAATATCATACATGTCCCATGGTGAGGGGCAGGGGGAGAGGCTGCTGTTAGCCTGCACTTTGCCCTCAACCTGCCTCATGCTCCCTCATCAGTGTCTCCAGCTCCTGAATCCCAAGTTCAGTCCCAGTCCTTGGGAGCTGTCCTCCGTGGCTCTGGTGTCTTGTCTTTCGGGCTCTTGGTGCTGGCTTTCCAATCACCCTTCCAAAAGAAAATGGACTTTGCACCTGAGTGAGTAACCTTTGTCTGCTTCCTGCCTATAAAAGGTTGAGAGTCCAAAGTCTTGTTTCCATTTTGTTCTGCTCTCTTTCAAGTGGGTATAATGCTTTTAGAAAGGTGTTGGGGGCTGTCCTGCAGTTTTCATTTTAATCCACTCTGTTAGACAAAAGCCACCCAGAATTCTCTTCTTTCAGATAAGCTTTTCTCTTTGTTGGGTTCCTGGTAAGGATGCTGTAGGACAGAAATTCTTAGAAGCTCTGTTTACAGAGGATAGACAAGTCCCATCCTTCAAGAGGTTTAGAAGGCCTTTTGTCTGTCTGGAACGGTCCAGAGGCACCACCTTCGATCTTTCTCAGGTCCTCACAAAGGGTCATACAGCTCCACCCTAGTGTTGAGTTTCTGTCCTGAGGCCATTTCTTAATATGCAAACCCCTTGCCTTCTGGAGATGCTGGGGATGAGGAACACTTATTTTTTAACCTACAAAGTACTGGATGAGTTTATATGTTCTCTGACTTCCACTCGGAAACGGAATAGCTTATTCTTCAGTTGATCTCTCTCTTGCCATTATCAACAGCTGGGCAAAGCCAGCAGCTGCAACCCCCTGCCCAGAAATCTTTTTAGTTAGATCATCAGCTCGTAGGTACATTTTCTGTACATCATCACCGGCCACAGCTTTATAAATGTTCCTGTAGTATGTAACACGGGTCTCCCTTCCTCGATCAGATTCCATATTTGAAAATGAAAAAGTCACTGAAATAATCATGACATGAAATACTGTCTCCCTTTTTCTTGGCGCCCTTGCCTTGTGTTTTGGGGATTTATTAGAGTGGCCCTCCATTTCCAGGCACCGCATTTCTGATCCAGATTTATTGCTGTGTAACAAATCATCGCCAAGGTAGTGACACAGAACAGCGGTCACTTCGTTATGCTCGCACCTGCTGTGGGTAAGGAGGTGGAAAGGCAGTTTCTCGCTTGGTGTCTTGTGCAGGTGCAGGCTTGACCGAGCTGGTGGTCCCGCCGGGCTCCTTCCCCCCCGCCCCCGTTGCTGCCGGCAGCTGCCTGGAGGCCAGGCCGGTGCGCTGTCCGCCGTCGGCTGGCCCGGCCCTCTTGGGGTGCTTGGACCTCTTCCATGGCTCCTGGCTGCCCCCAGAGTGACATCCTCAGGGAGCCAGGTGGAAACTGCATGGCCTTTTGTGACCTAGCCTCCAGAATCACACGGTGTCACTCCTGCTGGGTAAAGAGCAGGGGTGACAAGCTTGCCCAGATTCGAGGGGAGGGGAATTGACTCCACCTCTTGTTGGGAAAAGTATCAAAGAATTTTCAGACATGTTTGGAAATTGCTTGCACCCGGCATGGTATCTGGCAAAAAGAGAAGCTCACTAGGACATTGCATCCAATAAATCGGCCGGTCTGCCTCCCTTATTGTATTTGCTTATCAGTCTTTAGCAGGTGCAGTGTGACTCAGTAATAACAACTTATGTTACAACGGGGCTTGTATTTATAATGTATTCTTGAAAAATAGAGACATGGTACTTCACACTTTTATTCCAAATGAATTAGAAAGCTAAATATTATTTTCCAAAAGTCATAGAGTCAATAGAGGGACAACACAGAAGGATGATCATATAGTTTTGGAATAGGCAAGGTCTTTCTAATAAGCAATGTTTAAAAGCCCCAGAAGCCACAAGGGAAAATTTTTAAATATTAGGCTCCACCAAAATGTTAAATGTCTGTACAGGAGAAGATACCATAAAAAATACATGGGGCAGAGTATTTGCAATCTCAATTATACACAACAGCCTAGACAGTGTGACGCAGACATGAAGCAGTATTGCACAGGGCCGTTGGAAGGATGAAAGAAAAGTGCCCGAAGTAAAAATACTTAACACCTGATAGGTTCCATTCACGTGGTTCTAAAGACCACCTACAAACCAATTTTTTAAAGAGAGGGGTAACAGAAAAAGGATATGAGTGAGCAATTCATGGAAAACTAGAAGTGGTCCATTAACACGAAAAGATGTATAGCCGCGCTCCTGGTTAAACAAAGAAAAATTAAATCTGCAGTGAGACTTTTCTACCTGTCAGACGATCAGGGATGAAAAAGAATGGTAATATTTCAGTATTGGCAGAGAGGCTGGGACACTGACGTTCTCGTCTACTTACGGCTCTTTGTTCCTTTATAGGTGAGGTGTGTTTTGCCTCTGACTTCTTTCAGGGTTGTTGTTTCTTTTTAATCTTTGATTTTCAGTAGTTTGAAAATGATAATGCCTGTGCTGAGGCGGAGTGTTTTTTGACATGTATCCTCCTTGGTGTTCTCTGAGCTTCCTGGGTCTGTGGTTTGGTGTCTGACAAAATGGGGGAAATTCTCAGTCATGTTACTTCAAATATTTTTTCTTTTTTTTTTTTTTCCAAATATTTTTTCTTAATGCTTATTTATTTTTGAGAGAGAAAGAGAGTGCAAGCAGGATGAGGCAGAGAGAGGGAGAGAGGACAGAGGATCCGAAGCAGGCTCCCACTGACGGCGCAGAGCCCGATGTGGGGCCCAAACTCACAAACTGTGAGATGGTGACCGGAGCCGAAGTCAGACGCTTAACCCACGGAGCCACCCAGGCGCCCCTGTTTCACATATCTGGTTTCTGTGCTTGGTCTCTTTTCCAGCTGTGTATTTGGCCTTTCAGTACGCCTTGTAATTTTCTCTTGATAGCCAGACGCGAGGTACTTGGTAAGAGGAATGGCTGTAAGTGGGCCTTTGGTAGCATGGTGGCACGGTGTGGGCCGGGGAAGTTCTGTGGTCCCGCGATTGGGCCCCTGCCGGCGTTTAGTGAACCTGTGCCTCTGGACTGCGCACTCACTTGTGCTTTCTTCAGTTTTCTTCTTCCCCCGTGTGTGGGACAGGATGCCACAGTGGGCTGGGGTCGGGTATTTCCTTTCCCCATGTCTGTTAGGCTCTGGTCAACTGGTTTCTCCCGGGGGCAGGCCTTGTTGAGAACAGTGCACTGGCGGATTTCAGAACGTCACCTCTTCGCCTCCCACTGCCAGGCGTGTGTGAGGAGTTTTGTCTGGTATTTGCTGTGGGAACCTGATTGGGCTCCTGGAGGTAAAGTGTGGGTCCCCTTCTCCACACGCAGGCCCCAGCACTTGGTCTGTTACATTTGGAGTTTTCTTTCTTTCTTTTCTTTTCTTTTCTCTTTTTCTTTCTTTCTTTCTTTCTTTCTTTCTTTCTTTCTTTCTTTCTTTCTTTTTCGTTTTTTTTTAATGTTTATTTTTGAGAGACAAAGAGAGACAGATTGCAAGCAGGCAAGGGGCAGAGAGAGAGGGAGACACAGAATCCGAAGCAGGCTCCAGGCTCCGAGCTGTCAGCACAGAGCCTGACACAGGGCTTGAACTCACGGACCGTGAGATCATGACCTGGGCTAAAGTTGGACGCTTAACTGACTGAGCCACCCACACGCCCTACATTTGGGGTTTTCTTCCTGAGCAGCGGCTCCCATGGAGATGTGCTTTGCTCTGGGAAGCCTCAATACCCTGTATTCACCCATCCATCTTCAGTCTTGGGGCCTCTATTTTGCCCGGTGCCCTTGCCTTTCTCTTGGATCCAGTAGGAATTGTTGATTTTTCAGTCTGTTAGGATGGAGCAGTGATTTCTAAGCTCTTTACATGCAGAACCAGAAACTGATTTACTGTTGGTGGAGAGCCTATTGGTGCAGTTTAGTAAAGTGATCTTAATTTTCTTACTAAAACTAGAAATGTGCATGCTCTTTGACCTAGCATTTCCACCTTTGTGAAAGCATAAAGATGTAAATACCAGAATTTTTTTTTTTTGGCAGTAGCATTTTTTAATATAGGACTGGTTAAATAAAATATATATTTACACAATGGAATGCTTTCCACCTGCTAAAAAGAAATGAGGTAGCTCGGTGTTTCCTGACATGGAAAGGAGTCTAAGGAACATTAAGTGGAAGGAGAAAAAAAACAAGCTGGCAAATGGTATGTTGTGTTTTTTTTTAATGTTTGTTTATTTTTGGGAGAGAGAGAGAGAACACGTGTGCACAAGCCTGTGTGAGTGGGGGAGGGGCAGCGAGAGGGAGAGAGGGAGAACCCCAAGCAGGCTCCACGCTGTCAGCACAGAGCCTGTCGTGGGGCTCAATCCCACAAACCGTGAGATCATTACTGAGCCCGGACGCTCTGTCATCTGAGCCACCCAGGGGCCCCAGCAAATGGTATGTTTTTAAGATTCGGTTTCTGTTTAAAACTTATTCATGATAGGGGCGTCTGGGTGGCTGAGTCGGTTGAGCATCCACCTCTTGATTTCAGCTCAGGTAATGATCTCACGGTTCATGGGGTCGAACCCTGCATCCAGCTCTGAGCTGACAGTGTGGAGCCGGCTTGGGATTCTCTCCCTCTCTCTCTGCCCCTACCCTACTCTCACGAGGCATATGGTCTGTCAAAAAGGAAAAAAAGAAAAAGAAAAAAAAAACCAACTTGTTCATAGTAAAAATTAAGCCCTGCTTAGAGAAGAAAGAATATTTTGGAAGAATATATACCAGAAAAACCATTGGCTGCCTTTGAAGGACAATGTTCTAAAGCTGTTAATATGTATCGGTAAGATTTGTGTCTTGTATGATGCATGTATATTTGATAATTAGGTAAAAATTCAAGAGAAAAAGCAGGCAGCAACAGATAATTGAGAACAATAGAATGGAACTGATTGTTTCTATCACTTTTCCCTACATCCAGGCAATAATGCAGTAGTAATCTCGGACTCTGAATTTTAACTTACCTTCTGGGAATACTTTGGTAGCGTAGACCCAGTTAACTGGAAATTGCAAATCTCTCTGTGTTTCTTTTGCTCTTTCAGAAGGTGACAGCCATAAGTTGACAAGAGTTCCAGACAGAAATGTTTTACCAGTGAACTTTTTTTTTTTCACGTAGAATTTTTTGTTGTTCATTCCTCTTGTTAAATTATTTATTAAGGACAATTTCCCTTCTGCAGAGAAGTGGTTTCTTTGGCTCTGTGGTGTTGAGATTAGTGGCTTGTTGTACCCAAGAGATGTTTATAATGGAGTTTTTTACATGTATCTCTCCCTTAAAGGGCTGACTAAAAAGTAGGTTAGCAGAGCAGTGATACATGTGAGAGCTGTTTGACTTCCATGATAAAATATGATCTGTATCTACAGTCTTCCTGCTCTAATGATATCTGAGATCTAAGCACCTGTACTATGACTGAGTGTAGACTGATGATTCTTTGTTACTTGTCCTGTTAACTTTGCATCTAAATTTCATTTCCTGCTTTACATCCTGTTGTGAGTTTCTGGATCTAATCCCATCCTGTGTGTGAGGGGGTGGGGCTTCCCACAGGACACCAGGAAGTTCTAGGTCACAAGTAGAATTCTCATACAGTTGTGCTGTGATACTGTCTACCCAGAAGTAGTATCAGATTCCCTGGGGTAGGGGTTCAGTCCCGCCAGACTGCTCCCACCTTACCCTGTCCCCCCACTTCAGACGCCAGCTACAAACCCAAGTTGTCACCTGAACTTCTGACCAACCAGCTGTAAATCAGAGGTTCCCAAGACCCCTGCTCTGATTCCATTTGTTAGAACAGCCACAGAACTGAGAGAAACATTTTTTTTTTTACTAGATCACCGGGTTATCAGGAAAGAAATCAGGTGCGCCCCGTGGGAGAGATACGCAGGGCCAGGTGTGGGGAAGGGGTGTGGAGCCTCTGTGCTCTCTGAGCCCGCTACTCTCCCTGAACCCCCCCCCACCCGTGTTCACCAGCCCAGAAGCTCTCCGAACCCTGCCCTTTTGGGTTCTTATAGAGGCTTCGATACGTAGACGTGACTAATGAAGTCATTGGCCATTCTGCTGCCCCCCCCTCTCTCCTCCCTGGGGGTTGGGGGATGGGACTGAAAGTTCCAAACGTCTAACACATGGTAGGCACCGCTGGCAACCAGCCCCCATCCTTAGACGCTTTCCAAAAGTCACATCATTAACATGAGACATTTTTAAGCTATTGTCACGTAGGAAATAGGTACGAGAGCTATATACTTGGTCATCTGAATGATCAAATATCTTTGTTTCTTATAAATCACGGTATCATGCATCCTGACAGCTTTTTTTCCCCCTGCCTGTGTCTAATTTGTGTTGTCCTAAATGATTAACTTTATATAATGATTTTTTGTTCTTGTTTCGCCCTCTGTAAATTTTCTAACAGAAGTCCCGGAGCAGACTTGGGTGCCAAAAAGAAAAAGAAGAAGCAGAAGCGAAAAAAGGAGAAACCAAATTCCGGAGGCACCAAGTCAGACTCGGCATCTGATTCCCAGGAGATTAAAATCCAGCAGCCTTCAAAAGTGAGCCCCGTTTTACTGTCACCTCTGTGGTTTCTCAAGCACGTGAGAGCTGGTTTGTGCAGCTCGGTGCCGTGTTGGGGCACCCTTAGGGATTTGCTGTGACTGTATGCTGGAGGGCACTATACCTGGAGGCTATTTACAGCCTCCTGAAGCTGATGTTAAGTACCTGAATAACTAAGAGGTACAGACTGAGTTTTTGTGTGTATGTGGATAGAGCCTGCAATTTTCTCAGCGCAAATTAGTACGTAGATTGTAGCGAAAGAAGTTAAGTCTCATTGGGAGCTTGTTAGGTGTGCTGTTTTTTTTTTTTTTTAAGTTACACTTACTATTTAATTACTTTTAGTTCAGAAGATATTCACATTGTAATTTTTCTGGGTGTCTGTCTAATTACCTGAATAGCACAACACCATCTGGCAGCAGATTTCAGCGGGAGCAGCCACGGGTAAGTCTTCCGTTGACTTTGGGTCTGAGCAGTCTTCAGTGGCCGTTCTCAAATTCCATTGCCGAGGGTGGGAAATCGCTCCTAACATTCCCGCTGGAGAAACACCCATCCAGGACCAAACCAGCAGTTGTCCCGCTGAGCCCCGTGTTGGCAGATTGCCGGCCTCGTGGGGCTCTGGTGGGACAGATGGCAGGCGCCCCTTCCTGTGTGGCCAGCCGCGGTCCCCCTGGCCGTGAACACAGGCCTTGTGTGCTGGCCACAGGGACGCACAGAGCCCTCTAGATGCAAGAAACTCACAGCGTGGAAAGGGGCAAGATTCGAAGGAGGACGAGGCAGAGATGACGCGGATGGTCACAGCTCCGTGTGGGTTTCCTGGGTAGCGCGTGGTATAGCGGAAAGGGCTCGGGAGCGGACCGGGGAATGTGGGCTCATGAGACGCGTGGGTGTCACCCCCTTTGCGCCTGTGTCCTCACCTGCGGCGTGGGGGTCATGCCTTTTGCCTCCTGCCGCAACTCACGGGGCCGTGAGGAGGAGGTTACAGTTAAATGATCTCTGTATTGTAAAGCACTGCCTACATGGTGGTTATTAGCACTATGCAAGTTTCGTGGGGTTGAAGGTTTTTTTCCTTGTGCACAGTTGACACTTGATCACAAGAAGCGAATCTTGCAGGCAGTCTCTCTTGTTGTTACCGTTTTCCTCGTAAGGACCAGGAGTCACTGAGAGGATACTTAACTTTGCCCAGTTTTCCCTCTGTGGGGTGAGAAGAAAACGGGGTCTTCCCCCACCCCTCGCTTTTCAGCTCGTCTCTCAGGTAATAAATACTCTGTCCACCAGGCATACTTTCCGAGGTCACTCAATTAAGGTGCACCGTAAACTCATTTTTCCTGTTCCTCAGTCGCTTCGTCGGATCCCTGCGGTGTCACTTCTATGCCGCTGTGACCCTCCGTATTGCTTCTCCCATCACCGTCAGCCTATTGCCCTCTCCACACCCCCCAGTGGTTTTGCACCCTTCCTTTACTTCTGAAGGTCACTTACAAGAAACTAGAGCTAGTCACCACAGGAGGAACTGCTTGCATCATATGGTAGAGAAATTATTTTCTTTTTAAGTTGAGAATACATCGCAATGTTTTAACGCGGGCCTTTCTCCATTGCATTTGTTCAAAAAAATTTTTTTTAAGGTTAATTTTTTTTTGAGAGAGAGACACACACAGAATGTGAGTGGGAGAGGAGCAGGGATAGAGGGAGACACAGAATCTGTAGCAGGCTCCAGGCTCTGAGCTGTCAGCACAGAGCCTGATGTGGGCCTTGAACCTATGAACTGTGAGATCATGACCTGAGCCCAAGTTGGACGCTTACCCGACTGAGCCACCCAGGCGCCCCTCCATTGCATTTTGTTTTAAACTGGGGCTTCTTTCCCTTACACTAGATGCTGGCTCTGGATAACCCTGTAAATTACAGCGGGTGGTGTTTCGGACATGCCCTCCTCTGCACTCACCGGCCAGAATAAGATGGTATTTGTCTGGATTCTTTAGACGTCTTAGTGGTGGAGGGCCTGGACGTTTTTCCAAGGTATTAAATTGAGAAAATAAAGGGTAAAGGGCACTGTTGGTATTTAATATTCCACTGACGAAAAGAGGTGTGCCCGACGTAGGGATATGGTAGCGGGAAGCTAACATGGGGTTGATACACGTCCTCACCTCCCCTAACACCAAATCGTTTCCCCTCAGGTGGTGCTGCTGTGTGGAAGGTGGATGGATAGTTTTAAGAATATATCATAGCTGGGGATGAGTGCTGGGTGTTGTATGTAAGCGATGAATCATGGGAATCAACCCCCAAAGCCAAGAGCACACTGTATATACACTGTAGGTTAGCTAACTTGACCATAAATTATATTAAAAAAAAAAAAAAGAAAATATCATAGCTGAATTTTCCTTGCTGCTTTATGACCACGGATTTGAAAATTGTGCTCACTTGTATCTACTTTAAGAAAGCACTTAAAATAGTGAGCATTCAGATATAAATATTTCATGAATGGTCATTTTGTGGAAAGACTGCTAGTCAACCTGATGAGGCTAATGAGGTAGGGTTGACACCACTCTGAGGTCTTTATGGAGCTGAGATAGGATTGGCTCCTTTGGAGCAAAGATGCTGATTCATGTCGGTCGCAAAACTGCTTGAGTTTGGTATGTTAGGGATTGAGAATTTAACTCCAAAATTAGGAAAGGAAAATTCGCATGACAGATTCAGTGCAGGCACTGTGTAGGTTCAAATTTGCTTTTAAAAAGATAAACGGGTGCGTGTTCAAGCATTACTGGTTGAAATATGCTGTGCTCTGAGTTCCTGGTTAAATTATAGGTCTTCAAAGAGACTGCTTTGTTGGGGGTTCAAATGCATGTAAATTTCATTTTGCTGGCAATCAGTCCCTCTTATGTTGGAGGTTCAAAAGAGACCAGAGCAAGAGAAATCTAAAAATACAATAAATGGGACTAGCCAAAGTATTTTTTCAAGTTAATATGTGTAATTGAAATCTGATCTTCGTGACTTAGACCTCTATGAAAGTACCAGATAAACAGCTTACAGAATTGTGGCAGTCCTGGGTGATGCCGTTGGACTTAGAAGTGGAGACGATACTGACCTCAACCCATCTCTGGTTAGACTCCAGCACTTTGTTTCCTTGAGTTATTGTAGTGGCAAGAATCCTAAGCAAACCCAGTGACAAATCAAAGACAGGGCAGTCCGTGTTAAATAAACCCTGTTTTGTACTGTGGCACATGGCTATAGCTTCCCAAGTCAAAGGATCAACCCCAGACCACAGACCTCAGATTCAAAGTTGAACAGAAGTCCAGAGCCACTGTTAATAAACCAGCGAGTGTCGATGGTACCTCTCCTTGGTGCCCATGGTGTGTTGACATACAGGAAAACCGAAGGGCTCTGAAATTCTCGTCAACCACTTCTGAACTACATGAAGAGCATTCTTCGTGTGGCATCAAAGTTCAAAAACTAATCGTTTTGTGTGTTGAAAAAACTCCGTGATTTTACTATTCAGCACTGCGTGCTCTCATTTTAGGAATAGTCTCATTTTCCATGTGGAATTACATTATTTGAGGGATTAAAAAAAAAAGAGCTGGGAATCTTTAGAGATAAGAGGAATATTGGCTTCGAGGAAGGAACCTTAGAATTTAAAGATACGTTCATTTTTCCAGACTGAGAATATGTTTTACTTAAAAAGGTTAGTTTCCAACACTTGGGTTGGGGAAAACAGGCTGTGGTTGCCAAAGAGCTAAACTCTCGGAAGAAACTGCTCTTTGGAAGGTTTTGTCTCTGGGGGGGGATCCGGGCTGGGAGAGGGCAGGGGGTGGTCCAGGAGGAAGGCATACGCAGTGAGATTTTCTTTCTTGGTTAACTTCCTTCCCAGCCTAGCACTCAATTCACAGTTCTTTCCGTCTTCTTTTTCCTTTTATTTTTGAACTAAAATTTCCCTTTTCTGCCTGGTTTGCATCCTAGCAGTCCTTTCCTTTGTCCCCACATTGCTGCTGCCGAGCATTAACCCTAACAGTGACACCAAGGGTGTGCCTGATGGCTGCTGTAGGGCAGTGACTCATGCGTGCGTGTCACTCCTCCCTGCCGCTCCTTCCAGATGAGTGATGGTGACGACCCCTCGCAGCCAGGTGGGACCCTGAAGCCAGCGGGTGGTTGGCTTTACCTCAGCTTTCCAAAACTGTCAAAGCCCCATTAAAGCTACAGAGCTGTTGTGATCTTTAACATAATGCGTTCACTTCTGTTTTAGTGCGTTAGCGCTTGAGCCCAAGACCCTGACCAGGCTTAGAGGAAGATTGTGTTTTTGGTGTTGTAGTCTCCAGGGCAGATACAGACGTGTCTGGCCCAGGTTTTGGAGCCACGTAAGCTTCCTCATCTTTGTGTCTGTGTGTCTTTGCTGTTATAGAATCCCACCATTCCAATGCAGAAGTTGCAGGATATCCAGAGAGCAATGGAGCTGTTGTCCGCATGCCAGGGCCCTGCCAGGAACATTGATGAGGCTGCCAAACACAGATACCAGTTTTGGGACACCCAGCCGGTACCCAAATTAAGTAAGCTTTTCTGCCTTTTCCGCGCCCCCCCTCCCCCACCCCAAAACACAGCTGGGTTGACAACAAACAAAAAACACAAAAGGAACTTCACTTAACATATTTGCTTTATGTCACAGATCAGAAATTTACACAAAAGTCATATTTTTCTTTAAAATATAAATATTGTGTCGTGATACTGGCTTTCAGGAGAAACAGTTTTAGAGTTGCATTCCTCTTCCTATAAAAAAACCCAGGTTTCTCATTTGAAACATTCGTATACTTTTAAAAATGTGTAAAAGGGAGCGCCTGGGTGATTCAGTTGTTTAAGCGTCCGACTCTTGGTTTTGGCTTAGTCATGATCTCACAGTTCGTGAGGTCGAGCCCCACGTCGGGCTCCTCAGCGACAGTGTGGAGCCTGCTTGGGAGTCTCTCTCTCTGAGCCCCTCCACTGTTTGCATGCCCTCTCTCTCTCCCCCAAAATAAAAAAAGCTTTAAAAAAACTTAAAAAAAAAAATATATATATATATAAAAAAGACAGTCTCAGAACCAGTTTTGGTTTTAAGCTTCACGGAAGAGTTTTCCCTGTACATAAATTTTTAGCCGTCTCACATCTCAGTTATTCCAAAAGACACAGGAAATTTGTCCTATTAAACCTAATTGAAATGGAAAATGTTATGCCTCTTAACAAGAGGATTCTGCACACTCACCACTGGTGTTAATTGTTAACGGCGGGAGAACATGGCAGCACAGCGAGGGGACGGGGCCCTCGGGTGGTCTCCGGGGGCCCCTCGGGCAGCGGGCATCGCTCTTTCTCCTGTTACATGTCCATAAACATCATTTGAAGTGTTCTCTTTTTCACAGTAAAAAGGGTGATGATGTAAATGCACTAAAATTGTTTTAACTGCATTAAAAGCTAAACCCACTGCTTACTGTTATCCTCATATGAAGATAGATGATAATTATTTCTGTGTTTTTCCTTCTTGATTGTTCAGCTTCCAGCATCTGTGTGAGGTAAAGGGTTACGTGTCATCCAGATCTCATAATAGTTCGCTTACGTACAAATAACCAGTTTTGTCGTATAAAAATCAGGGAACAATCGTCTGTGCCTTCAAATAGTGGTTTTCACACTTTTTAAAGTTACCGCTCATCTCGCAGCCACACATGTTAAAAAGCATGGGATTTGGAGTGTGAAAGATAGAAGAGAGCAGTTATCCTCACTGATCTTTTCTTTCAGGCTCTAGAAATAAATGTATTTGGTAGTGGAGGGAGACTCTAGCATGAATTTACAGGATTTTAAATGCCATTGAATCGAGGGACCGTTAGCTAAAGCAGTGTAGGTCTATTGACTGAATGTTTTGGGTTTAGCTGAGTGCTGCTTGGCAAGCTGTTGGTGGTTTTTAGGTCAGCGGCCTGGGGGACAAGAAAGCCTCCTGTAGCCTGACTCTAAGCAGAGGTCCTGGAGGGACTCTAAGGGAGCAGCTGAGAACCTGACCACTCAGACTGGCTTGATGGAGCCTCAGGTATTCATAGGGGGGGGTGAGCTGGTGGAGCGGATATAAAGAGGGATGTGACAAAGGCAGGGGTTAGAAAGAGAAAACGAACCCCCTTGTAGCTGGTACAGATCCTGTGGCTTCCACCCCTAAAAAGGTGATGCCAAGAACCTGTACCTGAGGGTCATTAATTCAGCAGGTATTTGTTCCTTGTTTTCCTTCCGGTTCTGTTTATTTATTTATTCATTGGAGTATAATTGACATATAGCATTGTTTTAATTTCAGGTGTACAACATAAGGATACGGTGTTTGCATACATTGTAAAATGACCCCCACAGCGGGTCTGGTTACCATCCGTTACCACACAAAGTTACAGTTTTTCTTTTTCTTATAGTAAGAACTTTTAAGATCTTCTCTCATAGCAACTTCCAAATAAATCACAGGCTGTACATGACATCCCCAGAATGAACTTGTTTTTATAACTGGAAGTTTGTACCTTTGACCTCCCTTCACCCATTTCACACACCCCCCCCCCCCCCCGACAACCACCAATCTGTGTCTGTGAGTTGAGAATTTTTGGTTTTTAGGTTCCACATATAAGTGAAATCATACGGTATTTGTCTTTCTCTGACTTACTTCCCTTCCCATGATGCCTTCAGGGTCCATCCGTGTTGTCACAGATGGCAAGGTTTCTTTCTTTTTGACAGCTGAGTAAGATTTATCAGTTATTTGTGGTGTGTCCATTATTAAATGCCGTGGGCAACGTACCGGGGAAACAGTGATGGGAAAGGACGGTAAAAGTGGTGGCCAGGTGGGGGTGGAGGGAGAGCATCCTCCAGGCAGGAAAAAGCTTTAGTCAGGGAAAGATGCTGTGGGGAAAGCGATGTGTAAGCTTCTATCCGAAAACACTCAAGCTGCAAGCCACGTGGCGAGCAGGAGAAGGGCCTCACGCGCAGAGGGAGGGAAGCCGTGAGCCATGAGCCTGAGGGTGGTCCCTGAGGGTGGATCTGGAGAGCCAGGCCAGGTGGGCGGCCAGGTGGACGTCAGCCACAGGAAGAGCCCAGGTTCTCTTCCAGTTGCATTGGGAAGCCGTGGGGAAGGAACCTGGAAAGGGCGCCTTTGTGGAAATCGCTAGCGACGTTTATGACTTTGGCTGTAGTGGCAACATTCCAGGCGGAGAGCAGTGGACAGTCCTGAAATTAGTTGTAGATTTTGCTGGGAGGGGTCAGAGGTCACTGCAGCCCTTCCCTCCCCCACAACCAGGTTTTTGAAATGCAGAGCAAGAGGACACCGACTCCAAGCTGTGCTGTGTGGGGGCTCTGTAATCTGGGGGTTGAGGCTCAGAAGTCCCTGTCATTTCGTAATAAACACCTTGTCACTGCATGACAAAGGATTTCTCCTTTTATTTAATTGGTGAGATAGCAGCCCCTCTCCACTACCCAGCTGCCCTGTTGTCACTCCAGAAGTGGCTGAAACGGTAGCATGGTTTCAAAGATTATATTCCACCCCAGACCCCTAAAAATGGTGTCGTTTTACGGAACGGACCATTTTGGGTCATCCGAATACTTTGTCGTTGAATATTCTGTCCTTCTGCCTTTCTCTCTCTGTGTCCCTCTCCAGATGAAGTGATAACCTCGCACGGTGCCATCGAAGCGGATAAGGACAACGTGCGTCGGGAGCCGTATTCCCTGCCGCAGGGTTTCATGTGGGACACTTTAGATCTGGGTAATGCCGACGTGGTGAGTACAGGCCTTCCGTTCAGCACCTGCCTTCGCACAAATTGCTTCCGAGTTGGTTCCGAGCGCCATAGAAAGGACGCTCGCTTGATCTTGCAGCTCAAGGAGTTGTACACGCTGTTAAATGAGAATTACGTGGAAGACGAGGAGAGCATGTTCCGGTTCGACTACTCGCCCGAGTTCCTGCTCTGGTGAGTGTCGCTGGCGCCACAAGGGGCGGCCCCGGGCGCGGGCGGTCGGGACCGCGTGGCTCCATCTCTCCCCGGGTCCCGGGACACTAACCGGCACCTGTCTCCCTTGCCTGCATGGACTTCAGGGCTCTGCGTCCCCCAGGCTGGCTCCTTCAGTGGCACTGTGGGGTCAGAGTGTCTTCGAACAAAAAGCTAGTGGGGTTCATCAGTGCCATCCCGGCAAACATTCGGATTTATGACAGGTACGTATTAAAGCTCGTCCGTGTCAGTTTTGATGTGTTACTTTTCCAGAATTGCAGTTCCAGCGGGCTTTTAAAATTACTCCTGCAGATTGTTTACGGTGGGGGGCAGGGGGTTACGGGAACTCTGCTTTCTGCTCAGTTTTGCCCAACCTAGAACTGCTCAAAAAGATAAAGTTGATTTAATCAAAGAAAACTGGACCGTGAACAACAAAAAAAGGGCAGCTCTGTGTCTCTGCCTCTCAGTCTCATACATGCAGACACTCTGATGTTATTTTTTTTGTTTTTAATTTTTTTTATAACATTTATTTTTTGAGAGAGTTTGAGTAGGGGAGGGGCCAAGAGAGAGGGAGTCACAGATCCTAAAGCAGACTCCAGGTGCTGAACTGTCAGCACAGAACCTGATGCAGGGCTCGAATTTGAGAACCTCAAGATCATGCCCTGACCCAAAGTCAGATGCTTAACCAACTGAGCCACCCAGGCACCCCACACACTCAGATGTTTTATGTGTGTGTCTGAATAAAGACATAAATAGATATTTCATACTTATTTCTAGAGAAAAAAAATTATCTTAATTTTAGGAGAGATTTTTAAAAAATCTTTTTATCCATTGGATAACTATGTTGTGTTTTTGCTCCGGTCTTTAGCCCAGAAAGTCAGAGAGCTAATCTGTAACAGGTCTGTTTACCTTTCATTGTACTGGGTTACTTGATTTGCTGCTCAAAAACTTTTGATGTCAAGGTATCTTGGTGCCAAATGAAATGCCCGTGTATCTAGAACCAGCGCAGGAAATGGGCTTTGAAGCCCTGAAAGGTTTACCGTAGCTCAGAAAATTACCGGCTTCTGTCTGGCCAAGGTACCTGTTGGGGACCTAGGAATTGCATTAGATTCCAGTGCAACATCTTACCAGATTCTGCATCTGGGTGACCCCGTTCTTGTCCTCATTGCATACATTACAGGAAAAACAGATGTAGAAACTTGGAGGTACATCTTATCCACTTTCTAAAGTGAAAACTTACAAAAGACCAAAGTCCTCAAGTGTCTTCAGGACAAGGGGGTCTGGGTCTCCATGGCCTATAGTGATAGTTATTTTGGCAGGGGACATATGGGGAATAGCGTATCCATCGGAGTTTGTGAAATGTCTAAACGATGGGCTGTTTTTCTTTAATATTCTGTTGAAGGAGGTCTCTCGGTTTCTTATTCTTTGCAATTTTATGGGAGTTGTCTTGTTTTTAAAAACGTTTTTGTCTTATGTTCGCTCTACTTTTTGACATCTTTCTTAGTGTGAAGAAGATGGTAGAAATCAACTTTCTTTGTGTTCATAAGAAATTGAGATCAAAGCGGGTAGCCCCAGTGTTAATTCGAGAAATAACCAGAAGAGTAAACCTGGAAGGTATTTTTCAGGCCGTTTATACCGCTGGAGTGGTTCTTCCCAAGCCAGTGGCCACATGCAGGTAACAGTGCCACACGCTCACCTTGAATCTTGCCTCCCCGCCATGTGGCTACCAGTAGTATTCTCACATGTAACTGGGAAACTTTGCCTTTTACCTGTTCTTTTGTAGCTGGTTTGGTAGCAGAGGTGGAGACCAGACCCAAGCACCACTGAGACCAGTGTTCTTTCCATTCTACCATACAGCCACTTGGCGATAAAAAGAGTTTTTAACATTTTCCTGCTAACAGTGCCGGTTCTGTATTCCTGCGTCTCTTCTGTTGGAAAGACTAGTGCTGCCCCTACCTTGGGGAACCCAGGGCACCGTGGTCTTGAAATTCAAATGTCCAGAGTACTACCATTTTTCTTCCTTCCAAACGCTTAGATTTACGCGTTGTTCTGCACTGCTCTCAGGAACTGTTCCAAAAGTTTGGTAAACACCGGTGGAGAAGCCCAAACAGACTTGCTTGCTAAGAGCAGAAAGAGCTTAAGCTCTTTGTAGGAGTTCATCTGTTCTCATCACGCTTTCAGAGGTTAATCCAGGGAGAAAATGGTTTATCAGATTTCTCCCTTGACTAACCTGTTTGTGAAGCATCGGAAGGAGTTTCTCTCCCTTGACTATTTTTGACTCAAATAAGATGAAATTTCCACTAAACAGTAAAAAATGTGAAACTGTAAAATGACTTGTCTGCCATTCAATTAGTTATATACTTCACTGGTAGATCTTAATACAAATCGTCTGTCTAAACTGGAATCACTTAAGAAACTCAAGGTCGTTTCTCAGAAAGTTGTTTTCTTTGATGTGCGTTATAGGAAAGCAACGGCTACTAATTTAGAGGGGATGTTTTCCTATGTTTTTAGAACTTCTTAGTTTGCTTTCTGTAGAATCAGCAGTGGTCGTTAAATACTTGCAGACCGGGCATTTTTAACTTTATCTTACAGTTTTATGATAGCCCTTTACTGGCAGAGATGAAAGGTCACAAACTACAAAGGAATGTAACTGGAAAGCAGGACATGTTTTAGATGTAAAAAAACCAAGCTAATTATACAAGAACAGGGCCAGCATCCAACACTGCACAGGGGGCAGCAAGGGTGTTCGTTAAATGCCTCTATGACGACTGAGCTGAGACAAAGGGTAAAAGCTGGTAGAGTTAGAAAATCGATCAGATTTTAAAACCTTCGTTGTATTCCAGATACTGGCATCGATCGCTAAACCCCAGAAAACTGGTAGAAGTGAAATTTTCTCACTTGAGTAGAAATATGACTTTACAGAGAACAATGAAGCTCTACAGACTTCCGGATGTAAGTAAGAATGTTCTGGAGTTTTTCGAAGCTGTAACAGCTAAAGCTTTTAATGTAGAAAAGGATTATTTGCAAGAGTCTTAAAAACTGGCTCATGTGTTTGAGGATGTGAATATGTAGCTTTTTAGAATTCCGGGTGAGGAAAATCAGGGAGCTTATTTGAAAATACCAGGGTTTTATTTTGTTTTGTTTAAGGCTTTTTAAGTCTTCAGTTTGTGGTTGGATGGGATTGAACTCAAGACATGTAAGTTTTGAAATTTTGAGTGTTTACCATCTGTTACGTAAAAAGAAAGAAAAGTTGAGGCTTCTGATGCTGTCTTAACACAAAGGAACTAAGGAATAAGGCTTAGAGGAGAGGCCAAGGAGAGGAAATAATATTTCATTAAATTATCTTTTTAAACTAGCAAATTCTCAACATGGTAAGTTGTCTTTTAATAGGGGAAAAGTTAAACGTGGTTAAACGTGCTTACTAGTGTTGCCTTATTTGGAGCTTGGATGGTGTATTAATTTTCTATTGCTGTGTAACAAATTACTGCAAATTTAGCAGTTTATTTTATTTTATTTTATTTTATTTTATTTTATTTTATTTATTTATTTATTTATTTTGAGAGAGAAAGTGCTAGGGAGGGGCAGAGAGAGAGAGAGAGAGAGTCTTAAGCAGTCTCCATGCCCAGTGCAGAGCGTGACGCAGGGCTCAGTCTCATGACCATGAGATCATGACCAGAGCTGAAATCAAGAGTTGGATGCTTAACCAACTGAGCCATAAGGGGCCCCAGTTTAGCAGTTTAAAACATACATTTATAATTTCCCAAGTTCTGTGGGTCAGGAGTCAAAGCCCAGCTTGCCCGAGGCCTCTGCCTCAGGGTCTCTCGTGAAGTTCTCTCAAGTATCAGCCAGGGCTGGGTCTCATCTGAAAATTTGACTGGGGTCCACTTCCAACTCACATGGCTGTTAGCAGGCTTGAGTTTTTGCAGACAGTGGGACCGAGGGCTTTTAATTCCTTGCTGGCTGCCAGTCAGAGGCCTCCCTCAGTTCTTTGCCAGATGGGATTCCCCATAGGGCAGCAGCTGACAACATGGCAGCTTGCTCCATCAAAGCCAGTGAGGGGAAGAGTCTACAGATTGAATCTGCTAGCAAGATGGAAATTAGAACCTTATGTAGTCGTTCATGAAAGTGACAGCCAACCACCATTGCTGTATTTCACTGTTTAGAAGTGAGTCACAGGTCCCACCCACACTCAGGAGGAGCACAGGGGTGTGAACACCAGGAGGTGGCATCACTTGGGGGCCATCTTGGAATCTGTCCATCACAGATGGGATCTTTTCATTTGAAGTTTTGATTTCAACAGAGCTGTTCTTTCTTTTGGGTTGTTAGAAAGTAGTTCAGTGAATATTTTAGCTTGATTGGGAGATTGGGAGGGCTTCAGCTGTCTGTAGTGGCCTTTCTGGGTTCAGTAGACCCTAGTTCCTTTTGTCATTTGGCCATTGCGTGTTTACCAAGTACATGTAATCAGTAGTTGCCACACGAATTGGTGTATTTTGTTTTGTTTTGTTTTTATGTTTATTTATTTTGAGAGAGAGCAAGCAGGGGAGGGGCAGAGAGAGAGAGAGAGAGAGAGAGAGAGAGAGAAAGAATGAATCACAAGCAGGCTCCGTGCTGTCAGCTCAGAGCCCGAAGCGGGGCTTGAACCCGTTAACCGTGAGATTGTGACCTGAGCTGAAACCAAGAGTCAGACGCTTAACCAGCTGAGCCACCCAGGTGCCCCTTGATGTATTTTTTCTGATGACAGACAGGAATCAACTAACTTCTGACCTTAAGCAGAATTTCATAAGGACAAAACCGGAGGTGAAGGAAACCAATCGCCAGAGATACCAAGATCATCATTCCAGGCTTCGCAACGTGGCAGAAGGATCAGAAGGCCTCTTCTTCCCTTGTCTTAACTGTTTTTGTAGAGAGTGGGGCGCAAGCCTATTAACTCACCTCCTCTGAGGCCATGATGGGAGAGGAAACAGATCAGAAGAGAGGAAGATAAAAACTGTGACAACAGGACGGGGGAGGGTCCACATGCCCTGGGGCTGGGCTGGAGCGGCAGAAGGGAGGGTGGGCCCACGTGTGGAGATGCACGCACCGAACTGCAGAAGTAGGAAGACCTTCAAAGATGTCACACTGTCAACACGACAGCTAATGTTTGCTGGCCAGGATTCTTTTGAAGCCAACCGCCGAGACCTGGAGTGACCCAAGAGGGACAGAGTCATGTAGAGGCGCAGGCGGCCGTGAGCCCAGCACACAGCTAAGACGAAACACCCCCTCTGCGGGCACCGGCTGTCGTCAGCATCCTCCTTCCAGCTGTTAGAAAGACTCCGCCGTCCGGGCGTTGGAGTTGGAAACCCGCAGGCGTGCCTACAGTTTTCACGGGGGGCTCGTGCTGTGCTGTGGTGGTCTCCCCGAATTTCATTTTTCTGAACCCAAAGCCGTCCGGCTTGTGTGTAAGGAAAGTGCCTGCTTACGTGTAGGTTGTAGAAGGAGTTTTAATACCTCTCATCAGGTTTTTTTCAGGGTGATTAGAATCTGAGCTGGTAAGAGGATTTTTGACTTTTGTCCTTCGTCCTTTACGTTTTTACACAAAAATCGATCAACTCCGGTAACAGTTCTAACAAGCTGATAACAAGTCACTGACTGGTCAGGCACTGGGTTTTTGTTCTTGTTTTTTCCCAGTAAATTGAAGTTGACAGAGTGCTGTCATGCATGTCGTTCGCTGTGTTCTCACGACAGCCTTGTGAAGCTGGTGTGCCTCATCTGCATTTTCCTGTGAGAAGATGGAGGCCCGTGCAGGTTGACACGGGCCCGTCACCGACCGGTGGGGACTCGGGGTGCGCACCCCAGACACCCGCATTTCGCCTGTTAGACCCCTGAGCTCCCGCCTCTGTCACCTCTGACGCCCCCGGGGGGCGGCATGGCCCGGTCCCGTCGGGCGTCCCTACCTGCCGTCACTGGAGCACAGGCACACACAGGAAAGGATGGTCGACGGGGTCCGGGCGGGAGCTCTCTGGTGTGTGTGTCAGTTGCCCTCCCTGCATCCCGTTATAGGGAAGGAGAGGAAAAGGGAGAGTAAGATAATGACAGAAAGGAGGGCAGAAGAGGTGAGAGTACAGATATTAGAAAACTGGAAGGTGCCCACGGCAGCCACCTTGAGGGTCTGCCTCTTGAGGGCCCACTGGACAGTGCTGGGGCACCTGGCGGGCTCAGTCGGTGGAGCATGCGACTCTTGGTCCTGGGGTTGTGAGTCTGAGCCCCCCCGTAGGGTACAGAGATTACTTAAAAATGAAATCTTTTTTAAAAAAATTATTCATTTAAATTCAAGTTAGTTAACATAGTGTAGTATTGGTTTCAGGAATAGAATGCGGTGATTCATCTCTTACATACAACACCCAGCGCTCAATCCAGCGAGTGACCTCCTTAATGCCTGTCATCCGTTTGGCCCATCCGCCACCCATCTCCCCTCCAGCAACCCTCCGTTTTTATTCTCTGTATTTAAGAGTTTCTTACGGTTTGCCTCCGTCTCTGTTTTTTATCTTATTTTTCTTTCTTTTCCCCTATATTAATCCATCTGGGTTCTTAAATTACACATATGAGTGCAATCAGAGGATATCGGTCTTTTTCTGACTGACTTATTTCGCTTAGCATAATACATTCTAGTTCCATCCACGTTGCAAATGGCAAGATTTCATTCTTTTTCATTGCCAAGTAATACTCGTGTGTGAGTGTGTGTGTGTGTGTGTACACGTTTACACCACATCTCATTCATCCACTTGTCATTTGATGGACATTTGGGCCCCTTCCATAATTTGGCTATTGTTGAGAGTGCTGCTGTAAACACTGGGGTACATGTGCCCTTCAAGTCAGGAATTTTGTATCCTTTGGATAAATACCTACTAGTGCATTTGCTAGGTCATAGGGTTTAAAACTAAAATCTTAAAAAGCAGCAGCGGGGGACACTGCAGTGCTTACCACACCACGGCTGCCCCTCCTAGGGGCCCAGGTGGGTGATTTTAAGCAATCGTGTGATTTAAGAACATTTTTGTACCATGACGTGTAAGAAGAACCTTCCTGAATACACCTTTTGCTCCGGGTCAGTCTCATCTTCCGATTCGTCATTACTGTTTCCGCTTCATGTCTTACTTGTCGTATTCGTGGAGTTCTTAACACGGGAGCTAGGATTGTTATGGCGAGCGCGGTACTAGATAGACACCGCGTGTCCACGGCCTCATTTCTTACTCGGAACAGAGAGGGGCGGGGCGTTCGCCCGTTTTCACGAAGAGTGCAATGAAATTGCTTTGCCCAGAGTCTCCTAGGTGGGAGAGAACCGCACAGGCCCATGCCATGACCTCTGCTCTCTGAGATGCTGGGGCCTTCCCAAGAGTTAAGCCTGTCCCTGCCCTGTAAACGTTGGCTTTGTTTTATGTTTGTTGTTGAATTTTTTTTTATTTTGGTCCGTGCTCCTAAAGGTGAAGGCACTTAATGTAGGCAAAACACTGGAGGCAGGTTAATGTCCCAGTGTCCCCCCTCGGTGCTGCTGGCAGGACACACTTAGGAAGACGTCCTGAGACCCAGTGTTCTACCTTCAGTAACCACAGAAGCGTTCTTTGCCATTTAGCACCCTCCTGCTGCCTTTTTAAAGCCAATAACCGTAATCACTGCTTCCATTTCTGCTCTGGAATCTTGGCTCTAAGACAGTTTACACCACATAGCTCGACAGAGAACAACACAGCTTCTGTTTCTTAATAGAGCGCTGAGCCTTTTTTCTCTGATGTACTGATAAGCAGATTTTACACATAGTTCAGTGAACAGAGTCCGAATGATGCATGTTAGTTGGACCCTGGGAAAGTAAGTCTGATTGAGACCACAGAGTTTGCTTATGAAACGTTGGATTTTCTCAGTCACTAGAAATGTCTTTGTTTTTTATTGAATTCTCCGAAACATGACCACCTTACTCTTTCAGGTTATGCCAAAACTTAATCATTTTTTATCCAGCCTTAGCGTTCTCCCCCCCTCTTTCTGAGGACCACAGCTATAACTTGAGGGCTTATTTCACATTTTAAAATTTATTTCTTGCTTCTGTAGATGTTTCGGAGAGTGTGTGACTTTATGATGTTAGAAGCAAGTTTAGGGCCTGAGACACATGGCCATTATGAGCCAGCAAAAATAAATATTCTTCCTCGGTTTTCTGGGATCTTGCTTTTTTTTTTTTTAATGTTTATTTATTTATTTTGAGACAGAGTGTGAGCAAGAGAGGGTCAGAGAGAGAGGGAAGGAGAGAATCCCAAGCAGGCTGCATGCCATCAGTGCAGAGCCCAGTGTGAGGCACAAACTGTGAGATCGCATGACCTGAGCTGAAACCAAGAGTCGCTTAACTGACTGAGCCACGCAGGCTCCCCTTGCATTTTTCTTATAGCTGACATGTCTGACGTTCCTTTAAAAAAAAAAAAATTCTGCATAAAAGCACTTGAAGTGCTTACAAATTGCCCAGTGCATATACATTCTCTCTGCCTGTTTGCCCAAACACTGTTTCCCTGAGTTTTCCATTCTCAGCTCTACCACCCCTTATTCTCACCTTTGGAGACCTGAGTCAGCACTTCTCGAAGTGTAGTCCTGGGACCCTGGGAAGTCCTCGAGTCTGTTCTAGAGGAGTCTGTGATGTCAACACTTTTTTTGTGATAACATTGAAACATAAAATGCATTTTTCGCTGAAATGACCCTGCAGATGTGCTGTGAAGTCTACCAGTGGTCGTATGGAATGTGTGCTCCAGTATTGTTTTGTTTTAAAATTTTCTGTTTGAATTTCTAGTATGATAGATATAGGTAGATAGAACCCACATAAGCAAAACTTTCTGGGAATATTCAATTTTTAAGAGGGTAAAGGGGTTTCAGACAAAAATATTTGGGAACTGCTGCTTTAAAGATGTCTGCCGGGCAAAAGATGTTGATTTTAGTGATTTTGCAGTATAAATATTCAGTGAATGAGAATTGTCCTGCAGAAGAATGTTCTGGTCTAGGAAGAAGCTGGCAAGCTTTTTCTTCATTTCTGAATGTCTGCTTAACAGATGCATGTATCCTGTTGCTTTCATTAGTGAATCTAATCGCTTGATCTTGTTACTGAACCAGTAGCAAAAGAACAAGCAGTTTAATGTTGAGCAGGGCTGCTTAAAAATTTATCAAGGTCATCCTCATGGAAGAAAATCATCTTTTTAAATGACTTTTTAAAATACATTCTTTCTAGGGGCTCCTGGGTGGCTCAATCCATTAAGCATCCGACTTGGGCTCAGGTCATGATCTCGCGGTTTGTGAGTTCAGGCCCCACATCGGGCTCTGCACCCACTTGGGATTCTCTCTCTCTCTCTTTCTGCCCTTCCCCAACTTGTGCATGCTCTGTCTCTCTCAAAATAAATAAATAAACTTCAAAAAAATAAAAATATACATTCTTTGTATATATATTTTAGTTTTCCTATTAGCATTGAGAAATATACATTGATTAGGGGCACCTGGGTGGCTCAGTCAGTTAAGCATCTGACTTCAGCTCAGGTTATGATCTCGCAGTTCATAGTTCAAGCCCCACGTTGGCCTCTGTGCTGTGACAGCTCGGAGCCTGGAGCCTGCGCGTCTCTACCTTTCTCTCAAAAATAAATAAAACTATTTAAAAAAATATATATGTATTGATTACATTTAACAGTATTTGGAAATCACATGGGTTCCATCTTCCCGTGAATCTGCAGTATAGAAATGCTACCAAACACTAAAATTGGTTCAGGGGAAACAAAAGAAAAGAATTTACGCCAGGCTTACGCATAAGTGCCAGGCAAAGAAATCTCATCTTTGCAGAGCAGACAGTGACTTTTTTCCCTGTCTGCAGCCTTCACCACAGCTTACTAGGTAAATGATTGTGGTACAAAACATAGGAATTTATTCATTCATGCATTCATTCAGCACGTATTTGGGCCGTTATTGCCCTGCCTGCTTGAGGGGTTAAGCGTTCGATGGAAGCTAGGACCTGGAGATTTCCCGTCCTTTCGCTTTGTGCTCCACAGAAAGGCCACATGAGTTCTCTACAGTGTTAAGGACTTAGATTCTCTCAGTGTAGACGATTACACTGTATTTCAGCTGCATTCCTGTGTCTTCATAGATTACATGAATCATAACAGAATGGCACATAGTAAGGACATTTGGTCTGTAAATACAAAGAACAAGTTGCTCAATCCCACTAATCAGTAATCAGTCAGCATTGTTTGTCATGGACCCTTAGAAACCTCAGCACAGCCACTGAGATGGATCGGAGCCAGCACTCAGGATGAAAACCTATTTTCCACCATCGGCTTCTCCTGTCCTTCTAGACTAGGGCATGCAGGAACTGTAATGATCTAATTTTAGAGGCAGTATTGAATTTTAAAGTATTTAAAAATAACTTAGAATAGGAAAGGTAGACTAGCACTATTTATATATAGTTACTTATTGGTTAAAATGTACCCCCTATTTAGGGGCACCTGGGCGGCTCAGTCGGTTAAGCAACTGACTTCAGCTCAGCTCATGATCTCACGGTTCGTGGGTTTGAGCCCCGTGATGGGCTTTGTGCTGACAGCCTGGAGCCTGCTTTGGATTTTGTGTCTCCCTCTCTCTCTACCCCTCCCCTGCTCATGCTTTGTCTATCTCTCAAAAATAAATAAAAACGTTAAAAATATTTTTTTAATGTGCCCACTATTTCTAAAAGAAAATCAAGTTAACTGAACAAATGAAACTATTTTAATATTTTGTACAAACAAGCACATGTAGTGGGTTTTCCCACTTCTAGGCTCAAGTGTCCTGGTGTCCAGGCAGTTTCCTAGGGAGCTAAGTGATGTCTGGAACTCTTGAGGACAAGCAGTTGAACAAATCCACATGGTGACCTGTTCGGACCTTTAGGTTAATTCTGTTCCTCACAGAAATCGTGATGCTCTGGAATGATGGATTCAGTTGCCTGCTCTGATCACCTTTTAATCAAAAGATGGCGTGAGAGGCCAGGGCCAGTACTCGGCCGCTCGCCATTCCCCTTTAGAAAATAGCTGACTGTTAAAACGCTCTCCCTTCCCATTCTGACCAACATGATTTACTTTTATTTCATTTTTGTTGCTCATAAGAACAAAATTCCAACAGCCTTTTCGCAGGCCATTGAATAAAGTAAGATTCTTAACTGTTTTCATCTGCATTTTCAACATGTCAGGGCAGTTTTAAAGCACAGTATTCTAGAACACATGCTGATAAGATCGTTCTGCCCTGTGATGTGAGCTGTTAAAAGTCGCGGCTCTGGAACGCGGATCAGCTTGTAGTGTTCCCTCTGACTTTGGGCAGTATTGTCGCGGGCAATACTGACCAAAGAGCAGGCACATGGACAGAGGGAACAGTACGCCGTCGAACGTATATTCTCAGTCAGTGCTTCTCAAACTTGAATGTGTATACAGATCACCAGGGAATCTTGTTAAATTGCAGATTCTGACCCGTGCAGGTGGTGGGGGTGGTGCGCAACACTCAGCAGTTCTGACAAGCTCCCAGGTGACGCCGAGACAGCTGGCCTTTTATTCTTCTTCTATTTAAACTTCCCAATTTGTTTTGTTTTTACTGCAACAAGGCCACCAAGACTTCAGGCTTGAGGCCAATGGAACCGAGAGACATCAAGGCGGTTCGCGACTTAACCAACACTTACCTGAAGCAGTTTCATCTCGCCCCGGTGATGGATGAAGAGGACGTAGCTCACTGGTTCCTCCCCCAGGAGCACATTATCGACACGTTTGTAGTGGAGGTAAAGATGAGGTGATAAGATAGTACAGAGAAGTGTGAAAACACCATCTGGTCAGGTCTGTTTGCTGGAAGAATCAAAGAATGCCCCCCTCCCTTTCCTTCTTTCTCTTGTGTCTCTGCTTCTAGACCAGATTTCTGCTCACCCTCATAGAACCAGACTTTCTTCTTACAGTTTCCATTCCTGGAGTAGAGCACATTTTTACTAGTTGTTAATGGGGAATTGGGATGCTCTTCTGTTGGTCCCTGTGTGATCAATTGCTTTATCCAGTTTTGAAAATGCCAGTTTGGCTGACATACACTCCAAAGTTTAATACCCTTTTGTTTCACAAAACTGGCTTAACTGAACTGCTTTTTGGTTGAGATGGCAAAACTCAGCCACTTAACCCTTGTTCAGGAAAGGAAGGAAAGAAACCCTTGTTCAGGAAGGAAAAGTGACAGTCTGGATTTTCTGTTGATTGGTTAGACAGATTTAACAGGATGCTTTCTAAGCCCTCCCCCCCCCCCCCCTTTTTTTTAAAGCTTGGAATTTGTTGTTCAAATGACGTTTCACTTAGAACCTCTTTTGGGTGACATGGGATTAGGTTGGAAAGTTGAGATTTAATCTGGTAAGTACCTGGAGGAGAGGAGGAGTGAGGCGGCAGTTAGAAGTCCTGGTGGTGGCCTACTCACCCGTTCAGTTGCGAGCCTTGAGCCGGAAGTGTGTTGCCAGCCCTGTCGGGCATCGGTCCGGATAGGGGATGACAGCCAAGTGAGGGCAGAAGCAGCGAAAATGGACAGGGTGAATTCAAAGGACCTTTCTGGAGAACAGCAAGCTTTTATTTCTGAAAACCGCGCTGGAGTGGACATCTCGATACTCAGATCTTTATGCACTTGTGTAAGTTTCTCCAGGTCAGCAGTTCTCAAAGTTTTTGATCTCAGGACTTCTTGACTCAAGAATTATTGAGGACCCAATTTTTTTTGTTTTGTTTTTATTTTTCTTTTATTTCTAGGGATAATATTTACAGATATTTATTACATTGAAAGTTGAAACAAAAATGTTTATTATTTTATAAAGCAGATAGAGAAAGCCAAATACTGGATGTTCTCACTTCTATGTAGAATCCAAAACAAAAACAAAAACAAAAACACCTGACAGATGCAGGAAACAGCTTGGTGGCTGCCCA
Organism: Acinonyx jubatus; assembly: GCF_027475565.1. Taxonomy (NCBI): domain Eukaryota; kingdom Metazoa; phylum Chordata; class Mammalia; order Carnivora; family Felidae; genus Acinonyx; species Acinonyx jubatus. Next base: position 13,697,249 of record NC_069387.1, on the reverse strand, counting down.
GAGTAGGGGGTGGGTTGAAGAGGGTCAAAAGCTATAAACTTCCAGTTAATAAAATAAGTCGTGAGGATGTAATGTACAGCATAGTGTCATATATTTGAAAGGAGCTAAGAGAGTAAATCTTAAAAGTTCCTATCATAAGAAAAAACAGTTATTACTGCATGCGGTGATGGATTTTAACTAAACTTACTGTGATCATTTTGCAGTATATACAAATATTGAGTTAGTACCTTGTACACTTGAAAGTCATATAATGTTATGTGTCAGTTGTATCTTAGTTTAAAAGACGATAAATAATTGAAATATATATATACTATTTAATAACAATAGGACAAGAATAAACATGTTACCTAAATAACATTATTTTCATGAAAAACACCTATTTTCCAAAGCAACAAAATTAAGAATGGTACGTTTGTATTTCTGCAAATGTCTCTAACATCCGATTTACTAGAAGACAGCTGGGTCCTCCCAGCTGCTTCTGCATCCCATCTATTGTGATGTGCTCTTTTGGCTGAAGCATGTGGGGAAAAATCCTTCACGGGAAGTATTGAAGAGAAGGGAAAGAATGAGTATTTTAACAGCCTGTTCAAATCATTTTGAATATTCTCTATCTGAAAGCGTGTTAATGAACGGCTCATATTCTGTTAGATTAAAACCCACTGGTGCGTCTTGTGCTTTGATCATTCTTTCACCAGTGTATGAGTTTGTAATGTCATAGATTGGTCATTTGGGAAATAATTGGTTCGCTGAGTTACAGATCTTCCAAACTCTATACCTTTGGGCTTCTCTTTGAGACAACCTTTGTGTTTCCAGACGCAGAAGAGCTAGATGTTGCTTCCTTCCAAGCCATCACACAGGATGTTAGAAGGATGAGTTCTTAAGGGTCGAGAGCTAATACAATTAATAATTCTTTAGTCACGGACATGCTTCAGTGAAGCTTCTTTTTAATTACGAGGGGGTGGCGGTGAAGAGTAAAATGACCACCGTACAGCTTGGTGCCACTGCCTTGTATTGTGCTGAGGCAGGGGGAGCTGCACCGCCATTGTTTCTGCATCCTCAGTGCAGATGTCCACACGGTGAAGAAGGCATAGAGCTTCTTAGTGCTGTTACGAAAATCGTTTTGATTTCACGGGCTTCTGGAAGGGTCTCGGGCACCCACAGGTGTTCACAGACCACATTTTGAGAACTGCTGCCCTAGGATACATACTCAGAAGTCTAACTGCAGAGTCTAAGGGTCAGACACGTCTTTAACCATCACTAGAGATTGCCAGATAGCTCACCAAAGTATCTCCTAGCAGCAAATGAGAGTTCCTCTTTCTGCACATCCTCACTAACACTTGGTTATTATCAGACTTTAAATTTAGGTTGGTCTCATGGATATCACATGGTTTGTTTTTAATCTGTTCTTATTACTGATGAATTTGAACGTCGTCTGTTAGCCATTTGTATGCTGCTCATATACGCTGCCTTTTTTTTTTTAACTACCATCTTGATTTCTAAAAGTTTTTGCATGTGTTGAATAATTATACTCGAATTGTGCTCTATTTCTGGGTTCTGTCTTCTGTTCCATCGATCTGTGGTGTCTGTTCCTGCCACCCTGCCTTAATTACTATAGCTCTGTAGAAGCCTTGATATGAGGCAGAGTGATTCATCCCACTTTATTCTTCTTTGTCAATTATTTTGATCTATTTCCTTGACCTTTCCTTCATAAATTGTAGAATAAGCTTGTCTTTGTCTACAGAATACCTTGCTGGGATTCTGATTAGAATGCATTAACCTACAAATTAATTTGGGGAGAACGGACAGGTCTTCCAGTCCATAGACATGATATGTCTCTCTTTATTTTAATCTTTTCAATTTTATTTTATCAGCATTTTATAATTCTATATTTTCAAGTTGATAAGAGTAAAGTTGTTTCATTTTTCTCACATCCTTCTAATGGCTACGGGATCCATAGTGATAATGCTTATTACATTCCTGATACTGATACATTTGTGTCTTCTTTTTTTATGTTTGCATCAAATCAACTGTAATTGACTTTTTTCCACAAAGAACAAGACTTTTGTTTTATTGACTTTTCTCTGTTTTCCTATGTTTGGTGTCATTGATTTCTGATCTTATATTTGTTATTTCCTTACTTTTGCTTTCTTTGGGCTTATCATACTCTTCCTTGTCTTGTCCCTTGAGGGATGGACTTAGATTACTGAGGCCTTTCCTTGTTATGTGTGAGCACGTAGTTCTCTAAGTGTCCCTCCCTCCACTGCTCTAGCTTCATCCTAGTATTTTAATGTGTCATATTTTCATTTTCGTTTGGTTCTATGTATATTTTTAAGTTTCTTTTGGAACTTCCTCGTTGAGCCACGGACTATTTAGAATTCTGTTCAACTTTGACACGCTCAGAGATTTCCTGTTGATTTCTAGTTTCATTCTATTATGGTTGGATAAGACACTTTGTATGATTTCAGCTCTATTAAGGTTCTTGAGGTTTGTTTTAGGCCCATGTGGTCTCTCTTGGTGAATGTGTGTGAAACGTGTATTCTGCTCTTTTGAGGTGGGGTGTTTGTTCTCTATATGCCATTTAGATCCTTTTGTTATTATTCAGATTTTCTGCTTCCTGATGGTTTTCTTGCCAGCAGTTCTGTCAGTTGATGAGAGGGTGTGAAAGTCCCCGACTATAACTTTGTATTTTGCCCATCTCTCCTTCCAGCTCTCTCAGTTTTTCCTGATGTATTTTGACGGTCTTGTTTGGTACATATACATTTAGGACCTTTCTGTCTTCTCAGGGGGTCAATATTTTTATCAACATGTAATATCCCTCTTTGTTTAAGGTAGCTTTCTTTGCTGTGAAGTCTACTTGATTGGATGTTAATATAGTCACTCCTGTTTTCAAATTAATGTTTATATGGTATGTCTCATATAGCCTTTTAACTTTCAGCTTACCCACATCATTGAATTTGAAGTGAGTTTCTTAAAAACAGCATGTCATTGAGCCATGTTTCTTTATCCACTCTGCCAGTCTTTTCATTGGTGTATTTAGATCATCTACGTTTGATAATTACTGATGTGTTCAAGCTTAAGTCTACCATTTTATTATTCTCCATTTGTTTCTTCTGGTTCTTATTCCTCTGTTTCTCTTCCTTGCCTTCCTGTGGATTACTTGAACATTTCCTTAGGATTAATCTTGATGTATTTATGGTGCATTTGAGCATATTTATATAGGTTGCATGATGGTTGCTGTGGGCATGTCTGTGTGTGTGTGTGTGACTTATCACAGGCAACTGGTCTCAACAATCAACATTTTACCTCTTCAAGTGACATTACTTCCATCAGATCCCTTTATCTTGACTTTTTTTTTTAAGTTAATTTATTTTGAGAGAGACAGGGACAGTGCGAGTTGGGGGAGGGGCAGAGCAAGAGGGAGACAGAGAATCCCAAGCTGGCTCCACTGTGCCAGCACGGAACCCCATGCAGGAATTCAAACTCCTGAAACTGTGAAATCATGACCTGAGCCAAAACCAAGAGCCGGACACTCAATTGGCTGAGCCACCAGGCTCTCCATCTTTTTTTTTTTTTTTTTTTTAATTTTTTTTTTCAACGTTTATTTATTTTTGGGACAGAGAGAGACAGAGCATGAACGGGGGAGGAGCAGAGAGAGAGGGAGACACAGAATCGGAAACAGGCTCCAGGCTCTGAGCCGTCAGCCCAGAGCCCGACGCGGGGCTCGAACTCCCGGACCGCGAGATCGTGACCTGGCTGAAGTCGGACGCTTAACCGACTGCGCCGCCCAGGCACCCCAACTCTCCATCTTTTTGACTGTTAAATATTGTCTTGAGTATCATATGGTTTTACAACTTGTGTTTCAGTCATCGAGTAGATTTATAAAACTCATGAGGAGAAGCATAGTTTACAGTATGTACCAGGATTTCCGCTCTGTTGTTCCTTCTTACTTCCTGATGCACTAAGATTCCTTCTGTTATTATTTCATTTCTATTTGGAGAATGTCCTTTGGCCAGTCTTAAGGGTATGCCTTCTAGCAGCAAATTCTTTTAGTTCTCGTTTGTCCTAGAATGTCCTTATTTCTCCTTCATTCCTGCAGGGTCGTTTCACCGAAGCAGAATTCATGGTTGACCGTTCTTTTCTTCCAGCACTTACAAATGATGTGCATTCCTCCTGGCCTCTGTGGCTTCTGATGAGGAACCTGCTGTAATGTGAATCTCTTGGTCATGGTAATGTAAGGTAATGGTAATGTGATGGTGTTCTCCTTGGTAATGTCTCATTTCTCCGTGGCTACTTTCAGGACTTTTCTTTGTCTTTAGTTTTCAGAACTGTAATTAGGATCCATCTTGGAGTGGATTTCTTTGGGTTTTTCCTGTTAAGATTCGCTCAGCTTCTTGAATTTATTGTGTGTGTTTTGCCAAATCTGGGAATCTTTTCAGTCATTATTTCTTCTGCTTTTGTAGCTCCACATTTTTTCTTTTTCTTTGATTTCTTGTGGGACTCTTCTGATAGGATTGTTGGGTCTTTTGTCGTTCTCCCACAGATCCCTGAGACTTCTTTTTTTTTTTTCTTTTTCCCCAGTCTATTTTCTCTGTTTTTTTTCATACTGGGTAAATTCTACTGAATTCTTCAAGTGCAGTGATTTCTGTCCTCTGTCATCTCCACTCCACTATTGAGCCCATCGAGTGAGTTTTGTTTTTCAAGTGGAAGTCCTTATTAAAGCTGAAAATTGAGGTCTTTAATTCAACTCAAATATTGAGCTAGCTGCTAATAGAGAGCAGAAGAGAATCACTTTAGCAAAACATGGTTAGTTTCTTAATGTCTGAAAACCGGTGTCGTATATCAGAAGCATTAAGAAAAACAGTATATTCCTTATGGAATTTTCTGCCAGAAGAAATACTAGCAAGAACATATGTGTTGTCTAGTCTCTTCAGCTGTGTATAATTCAGGCATATCACAGTTTGAATTGTATGCCATCCGCATAGGCCACCAGAGCTAATGTAAACAACCCAAACAATACTGGCTAACTTTTTATATTAAAAGGTATACCAGTGATGGTGAAATCAAGACCATTGTTTGGGTCCCTTTTGATTTTTGGTTGCTTCAGAGTCACAGGTGTGTCTGCCTTTCACAAGCTTCTCAAAACAGCTGCTACACTCTGTTGACCTCACTTGAAGGTGATAAAATTCTTGCTCTGTGCCAAGAAGATGTTAGATTGATACAGTATCTTCTGGTTGGGGAAGATGGCCTTCCAGTCCCTGGAGCTCTTGTTTCTGCAAAAACAGTGAATCTGCTTTCATCTCTGTTCCAAGGGTCTAGGGAGACTCATTAGTCAAGCTAAGGGAAACTTCCCTGTTAGAACATTCTGCTTCTTAAGAATGTCAGGCAGATTGCCAGCCGGCACTAGGCTAAGTAGGGTCTAACTCCATGCTGCTTCTCAGGCTCTACCCAACATACCCTAAGGGCCCCCCAGACCCAGACTGCTGACAGAGAGGTAGGAGGTGCTGCCTTTTTTCATAAAGTTCCCGTACAAGTCAGAAATCAAAAAGTTCGCTTAAATGCACGGATGCAGCGTGTTCAAGGAGGTATTTACCTGACTTACCTTTGTCCTTTAGAACTCCAGTGGTAAACTAACTGACTTCCTGAGCTTCTACACACTCCCCTCCACAGTCATGCACCACCCTGCTCACAAGAGCCTCAAAGCTGCCTACTCCTTCTACAACATTCACACCGAGACGCCCCTGCTGGACCTCATGAGTGACGCACTCATTATAGCCAAGCTGGTAAGTGACTGACTCCTTTTTTGTCTGTTTCTCCATATCTGCGTGTCAGTGTGTATAAAACCTCTTACTGTATTTTCCTCCACACGGGTGCAATTCATTAGAGATTTTTTTTTTTTAATTTTTTTTTAACGTTTATTTGCTTTTGAGAGACAGAGAGAGACAGAGAACCAGCAGGGGAGGAACAGAGAGAGAGGGAGACACAGAATCCGAAGCAGGCTCCAGGCCCCAAGCTGTCAGCACAGAGCCTGATGCGGGGCTCAAACCCACGAACTGCGAGATCATGACCTGAGCTGAAGTCAGTTGCATAACCGACTGAGCCACTCAGGCGCCCCTCATTTGAGATGTTTTTTTACTGTTGACCATCAGAGGAACAATTTTGATAAGAGTTTCTTTTAAAACTTCAGTGACTGTTTGCATCATTAATTCTATTTGCAACTTAACCAAAAACATTTTGTGCAAATTAGAAACTTTGTTGTTTTTAATGTTTATTTTTGAGAGCAGAGAGAGACAGAGCACAAGCAGGGGAGGGGGACAGAGAGAGGGATACACAGAATCCAAAACAGGCTCCAGGCTCTGAGCTGTCAGCACAGAGCCTGACGTGGGCTCGAACTCACGAGCCTTGAGATCATGACCTGAGCTGAAGTGGGATGTTTAATCGACTGAGCCACCCAGGTGCCCCCAAATTAGAAACTCCTAACCCTCATATAAGAATGCATAAAACTCATAATACAAGGAATATAGGGAAAATACATGATGCTTGATATAAGGAACATACGTGTTTGTGTTGTAGTGAATAATTCGCAACAACAACCTTTTTTTGGACTCAACTAGTCTCTGAATTTTAAAATAAAAGGCATTTTGAAAAATGAAAGGAATTAAATTCAAAATGTGCTGTCCTATATTTGCAGTATTTTTCTAGTTGTAGTAATTAGGATAATTGTTAAATTCTTGCTACAAATAAACATTTTCCTTTAAAAGGAAGTTGAGGGGCACCCGAGTGGCTCAGTTGGTTGAGTGTCTGACTCTTGATTTTGGCTCAGGTCATGATCTCACGATGGTGAGTTCGAGCCCCACGTCAGGCTCCACACTGAGCACGGAGCCTGCTTGAGATTCTCTCTCTCAAAAAAGAAAAGAAAGAGAAAAAAAAAAGTTGAAATTAGCTAACAGTTATTTTGATGTAATTATTAAACATGAGAAAATGTTATTTGTGAGAAACTGGGAACAACACGTGAGACATATCTGCATTTATCTGGCATTTGATAACTGAAAACACTTTTTTTTTTTTTTAACATTGTACTCTTGGATCCCCAAGTCAACATTATCCAGATTCTTTGATCCTGTTCTTTTTCAGCTACTTCCTCCCCCCCCCCCCCCCATAAAAGGCCGACAACAAATGATGTAAAGCAAAACCCCTGAGAAATAGAAATGTAGGTGCTTCATCTATACCACGTCTTTCATGGAATTATTACTTAACATTTTTAAGAAATTAGATTTTTACTAGTAAAATGTTACTAAATTTACTTCCCAGCAGCAGCCCAAGACAAGGATACACTTGAAGTCGTTAAAGCTCTAGCTAAGTCAGAACTTCAAAAGGCCAATAACTAACAGTTCTGGAGACAGAGCCATCTGGGCAAAATGTTCCTTCTCAAACAGGGACAGAATATTCTCTGAGATCTTCATAGATTATGTTGGTGTTAGCCAACATACTACCGATTTGGACTGAGCATTTCTGGGTAAGCCTCCTGACTCCGTCAGACTCGCTGCTAGTTTTATAAGACCATTTGAACTGAGTTCTTCACCTACACATAGATTATAGACATTAAACCTCTTTAGGAGAAATGCATATTCAAGCTGTTAGTAGATGAATTAAATACTACACTGAAATACATAATAGAGGAAACACTCTGGTCCTTTGAAATTTAAAATTTTAAATCCTTTTTATATTGGCAGAAAGGATTTGATGTATTCAATGCACTAGATTTGATGGAAAATAAGACCTTCTTGGAAAAACTCAAGTTTGGCATAGGAGATGGCAATTTGCAGTATTATCTGTACAACTGGAGATGTCCAGGAACAGATTCTGAAAAGGTAAGTGAAGTTGACACACCCTTTATAAACTTCATACATTTACCTAGGAAATCCCATACTTGCTTCCCTTAGGATTGGTAAGGTGTTTTTTAGTAGCTTTTAAAACATACAGATCAGTTACACGATAATTTATTTTTTCTTACTTACCTGTTATGTTTCTTCCCTCCCTAGGTTGGACTAGTATTACAATAGATGGATATTTCTATTTCTAGAACTCTGGCATCATCATTTGTTAATATTCTATTTAATGATTCCTGGAACTGCCATTCCAAAGAAGAATAAAATAAAAGCACAACTTCGGCAAAATCGATGTCGTCGGTAACAATCAGAAAAGATGAAAAAACACCCATATGTGACCAATAGTACATCTTTCTAGCTAGAATGTTAACATTCTTTTTTTCCACTGTTCACCTATTTGTAGGAGGGATGAAAGGGTACAAAGAGCACATTCCTCGAATTTTCAGACTTTTGGCTGTCTCCTGATGAAGAGAAGGGATTTTTCCTCTCTGTAGAAAAGGGACTGTTTTTCTATGGACTGAACAGAAGTCACAGAATTGTGTAAGCAAATCTTGGCTGTTGTGTGGAGATGAACTGATGCATTTCTTTGATTAAGTGTTGGTCTGTTTGTCCATGTAACAGAATGAAGGACCCATCTGGCAAATCGGTACTTCCCCACCTCGCACAGTGTGATTGAGAGCGTTTATGGAACCGGGACGTGTGTAACTCAGTGAGGAGTGGCGGGTGTCTAAGTATATAGTGAGATCACAAGGTACCAGGGACTAGTAAGTACATTTATTTCTCCAGGAGCAGAGTCGCCAAATGAGTAAACACATAGATTTGTACTTTGATCTTCAACAGGTCAGTGGGTTGGTTTCAGAAGCAAAGTTTTGTGCAAACACGGTCTCTGTGAGTCTACACCCATGGCTGACTAGACCTTGCTGCTGCTGCACATACTCGCTTCTTCTCGGCAGCAACAAGAGATGTGAGGCAAAGAAAATAAAAGCTCTAAAGCCAAAAGAAATGCTCAGTGGAATTTATTAGTGCTATCAGGACATTGATAGTTTGAATGTTTTTATTACTTATGCAAAATTGCACATGTTCCTTTAGGCTGACTTTAATTTATCATGAAAGCTGTCATGCTAATGGAAAATGTTATTTGTAAATAAGTGTTCATAATTTTGTTACTGATGGTGTTTTTATCTAGAATTTGAAAACCAGTTTTCTCAGTGTACATATCTACGTGCATATTAACTGCCAGTAGTCCAGGAGGGGGAAAACGTGAACGAGGCCACGTGGAAACTGGCTTTGGCTCAAATACCACAAAGTAGATATACTTGTTCCTGCCTTTACTGTACCAGTGCCTAGGCTCTTCAGTCCAGAAAAATTGAATTTTCGACAATATGACAGTCTTCATGTTGTAAGCGGTCAGATGAAACTGGTCGTACCTTATACCAGGCAGGACCTAGCAAACTATGGCCCACGAGCCAAATCCAGCCCATCACCTCTTTTTGTACAGCCCGTGAGCTAAGAATGGTTTTTACATGTTTGAATGGTTCCGGGGGTGGGGGTGGGGGTGGGGGTGAGGATCAAAGAAAAATAACATCTTGTGATGTGAAAATTATAGGAAATGCAGATTTCAGCATCCATATATAAAGTGTCATTGGAACACAGCCACACTCACTTGCTTACACATTTCCTGTGGCTGCTTCGCACTACAAAAGGCAGAGTTGTGTTACTCTGACAGCACTGTATGGCCCAAAAGGCCTAGCGTATTTACTACCTGGCCCTTTACAGAAAAAAAAATTTTGTCAGCTCTGACTTACACTAAAGAGCTGAAAGCCACTTTCTGCACAAGATTAAACCCACAGCCGTGGCAGCCCCGAGACCACCACTAGAGGGCGCCCGGGGGGCCACAGTAGTGCCTGAGGACGGGGATGGTTTTTGAAGACCAAGGATTCGGACCCAACTGCATTACCCCATTCTTCCTTAACAGGAGAGTGGCTTTGGAAGCAAAACTGAACTAATTCATTGAAACACCAAGAATTAAGTAAGCGGGATTTTTTTTTTAATTAAAAAAATTTTTTTTCTAATGTTTATTCTTGAGAGAGACAGAGACAGTATGAACGGGGAAGGGGCAGGGAAAGGGAGACACAGTACCCAAAGCAGGCCCCAGGCGCTGAGCTGTCAGCACAGAGCCCCACGCGGGGCTCTAACTCACGAACCTCTCGAGATCATGACCTGAGCCCAAGTCAGGTGTTTAACCACCTAAGTCACCCAGGCGCCCCAAGTAAATGGAATTTTAAGTTAATCTGGACTCAAGGCTCTAGCTGGGAATTAGGGATTTTAATTTAATCTGGCTTTAAGACTATAGTTGGGAATTATATTCCGCTCATTTTTATGGCACAGTCTTACATGAAGCAGGTTTTCAAATAATTGCAGAATTGCCAAATTTTATCACAAGCTCCCCTCGTGATGAGACTATGGCACTTTTCCTTTGTTTACATAATTCAGTTGTAGAATTCAGTTTTCCTGTCGTTTTTAAATGCACTAGTTAATAAATGTCACATTTCCCTCTTTATAATTTAGGCAGATTACCAGTAAATATTTCAAAATTGAAAATCAGTAAAATCACTTGTGTTGATAAAGTTATTAGGACTAAATTTTTTTTTTAATGTTTCTTTTTGCGAGAAAGAGAAGGGAGGGGCAGGGAGGAAGGGGGACAGAGGATCCCAAGAGGGCTCCACACTGACAGCAGAGAACCTGATGCAGGGCTTGAACTCATGAACCATGAGATCATGACCTGAGCTGACTTTGGATGCTTACCGACTGAGCCACCCAGGCGCCCCATCAGTTTACTTTTTTTAATTCCCTTCCTGACTTATTTCACCTAATTACCGGCCTACTTTGTACCCATGTTATATTTCCAAGAAAGGAAGTTAACCACGTAAAGGGGTGAACTTCAGCCATTCAAAATACCGTGTCTGGCTTTTTTTTATGAACATTAAGCCTTTCTCCCAAGCTCATGCATTTGCCTACCTACAAAGTTAAGTCAACAGGAAGTTAAGAAAAAAAGATTTTTTTGTGATGTTTCTTTTTTTTTTAATTTTTGTTTTAATGTTTATTTATTATTGAGAGACAAAGACAGAGCATGAGCATTGGCGAGGCAGAGAGAGGGGGAGACACAGAATCAGAGGCAAGCTCCAGGCTCTGTGCAAGCTGTCAGCACAGAGCCCGGTGTGGGGCTCGATGTGGGGCTCGAACCCGCAAACCACGAGATCATGACCTGAGCCGAAGTCGGTCGCTTAACGCACTGAGCCACCCAGGTGCCCCGTTTTTGTGATGTTTCTAAAGACGATGTATTGTTTGGTGTTTCATAGCTCTTTTAAAGCTGATGATGCATCTGCAGTCTGCTCTCACCGGCAGCACTAACTAGAACCTGTTTACTGTGGCACACCTTCCAAGCCTGCCAGAAAGATGTTAAGTGTCGTGGGATGCAGATTTTCTTGCTTACTAGCATTGGTACCAGCCTCTTGGAAAGTGAATTTATACAAGCATGGACATTAGTCGCAATAAACTTTTGTTACGATATTCGTACTTCTGGATATTTTCTGCACTTAGTGTTTTCAAGCGTCAGCCCATCTGGCTATACAAAGAGTCTTATACGTATGAAACGGATGTTACCAAAAGTATTCGAGAATATACGTAAAAATAACAAATTTTATTAGTTCCAAGGCTTCTTCGTAAAGTGTCCTCTTACAACTGTGCGAAACGATAAGTTGACCCAAGATTACTTTGAGGTCGTTTTTTTACCTTTGGGTGGTTTCCTTATCTTATTGGGGTTTGGAATCAGTTTCTTTATTTTAAGGGGTTGTAACACCACAGCCTGCTGACTTCCAACAAGCTTTCTTTTCTGTTTAGAGAGGTCTTCAAAGGACGTGTCCAAAACCTCTCTGTCTCGGCTTTCTGAGGACGCAGTGTCTAAACTTGCCCCGGAGTCCTCGGGTCTGCCTTGAAGCCAGGGCACGTGTAAGCTGGGTACTCGGGGAATTATAGCTCTAACTTCAGCGTCAAAGGCTGTGGTGGTCTTTTTGAACCCCAAGGCCAGGACGCACTTCAGGCCGATGACCGGTGCGAGCCTCTCGCTGAGCCGGGGAACCTGACAAGCGGGAACCGCCCGGCTCAGACTTAACTGAATCAGGTGCGAGGTGAGGATGGCGGGCTTGGCTGACCTGCACACCAGGACCAGCAGCAGCCCATTCCTTTCCAGAGCGCGGGTGACTTCATTGATGCCAATGGCGAGCTGCTTCCTGACGTCCACGGGGGTCCACCCTGACTCCTGCTCGCTACCTTCTGGCGGTTTCTCCTTCGGGCCCTCGCTCTTCTCAACCTCTGTGCCACACCTGTCTGGGCTTGGTTTTTTTAAAAACTGCTTTCTCCTTTTCTTCTTATCCTCCATCTTCCGAAGCCCAAGAGATTTAAATCTGTCTTCAAGCGTCTGCAGTATGAAGTGCATGTGTTCTCTCTCGAGCGTGCTCCAGCAGATGGCGTAAGGGTTGTTCAGCGAGGTCTTTACGGTTAAGGGTCTCGTCTTCCGAACGGAGCCCCTCCCCGGTGCCTGAGGAGCCGCGGCCATTCCGAAAAATCTCTCGTGGAGAAGCAAACGACAAAGTAAAACTTGTGTTACTGGCAGTGCATGTCATAAGAGTATCCTACCTGTACTTTGGTTCTCGATGGGCCACAGCAAGCCTCATTCCACAGAACTGATTACGTGACCATACACCAGACCTCTTTTAAGACTAAGGCATTTATTTTCCCCATTTTTTCATGACTTTGTCTTTATTCGTACACAGGCAATATATACATGTTTTTGCATTACTGCAGTCACCGTGACGTTCTATTTATTTATTTCCTTTATTAAAAATGTTCCATGTTTCTACCTGTTCATGGTCATTCTTTTAAGGACTGTGTGGTATTAATCTTACAATTCTGCCAACATTTTCTAAGATGCTCTCCAGTCAGGCTTCATTCAGCAAACACTCCCTGAGCACCTCCGGCGTGCAGGCAGCGTTCCAGTCACTGGGCTCGGCAGGGAACCAAAACCAAGTCCACCTGCACAGAGCTCACTGTGAGCGCCTGGAAGCCTCTGCCATTCATGATTACCGACCAGGTGTGAGTTAATCCACGCACACGGTTAAAAACTCAAATGATATTTTCGTTCTATGCCCTTTGTAAGCCTCCCTCCCTCCCCAGACCCTAAGCTTCTGTGTGACCCTCCTCGAACATCTAGAGACACGGGCGTACATTCCCCCTGCCCGGTTATTCCAAGAGACTGCTCCTCCAACTGGCAATCTGCTGAAAATCAGGGGAATTTTGTCATGAAACTTGAAAAAGAAAAATAAGAAGGCTCCTTCTTGGGAAGCTGTTGTAAACCACTGATGTGGGAAGCACATCCTGGCTCTCCTTCCCAGAGCAAGCGCATTTCTCTTCCCTCACTTTTATGCCTCCCTTCTTCCTGGGGCTCAGCCCATAGTGACCTACGTGGCAAAGCTGAAGGGGGTTAAACAAGCCAGCCCCCGACGAGTCTGGCGTCTGGAACCGTCCCTGTTTTCAGGTAACCAGATGTTCTCCTTCCAGACAGTCCCTCATTCCAAACCATGTATCCCACCGAGGCCTGCCTTCCCCAACATGCCCCCTGCACCATGAAGTCCGCTCCAGTTAAACTTCCGCTCACCCAGGCTGGCTACTACTGATGGTGACAGGCGTCTCTGTGGAGCGTGTCAGAAGCGAGAAGGCACTTTCTCCATGTATCACTTGATTCTCACACAACTCCCATATGATTGCCCAACGTGTGGGTAAGAAAACAGCCTTGACTTTAAGCGCCTTGCCCAAAGTCACAACTGGTTTTCCGGACCCAAATTTGATGCCCTTTCAAACCTGGCTGCACCTCAAAAATAACCTGTTGCCTTTTAAAACCTACGGATGGGTTGGTCCTTATACTGCATGTACTGAACTGGGAGCCCTGGGAATAGGGCCAGGGCGTCTATACTTGTAAAAAGCTGCCCAGGTGAATCTGATACTGAACAGGGTTAGGAACTGCTGGGGTAGGGCTGTGGAAAACAGGACGGCCTTTGGAAATGGCATCCTGACCTCCACTGGTCACTCCTCCTCCTAAGTCACCTTCTAACAGAAATCCAAAATTCAGCTCCTTCAGGCAAGGTCAGACCCTGTTCGTGCCAGTTCTGCCGGAGCCTCGGTATCTGCCGCAGAAGCCCGCTGCACAGCACTCCTCGTCCTGCATTTTCCCCGTGTTCCCCTCAAGCTCCGGGAATCAGGAAGTGGGGACTGCGGGAGGCTGGCATCAGCTTGAAGGTGGTCATGAAGACGAGCAAGACAAATCTAACAGGGCTCTTGCCAAACCGCGAGCCGTCCGCGTGCCTCGGTATTCGAACAGCACAGAATACTTAAATCCTTCAGTAAATACTTACAGTTATGTGCTCCGGAGGGGAGGCCAAGACAGGCGTGGGAACTCCCACCTTCAGAATCTAGCAGGGGAGATGAGAACCAAGCAGTTCAATAAGCACAGTCTTAGGTCACATGATCCAGAAAACAAAATACTGACTGATGAGAAGTAACAGTTTTGGAGGAGAAAAACAGGCCTAGCTGAGGTGCCTTTTGCGCTATGTCTTGGGGGCATCCACGACCTAGAAGATCAAGTGCAAACCCTCTAAGGTTGACATACAAGGCCCTCCCCACTCTGCCCCCCCCATCTCCCCACCAGCCTTTCACCTTCTGTGCCCCACCAGGCACGATCACACCCCGCCACGGAACCACTTATTGTTTAAGGAGGCCTCCGGTTCCCCAGCTCTACATGTTCAGACACACTATTCCCTCTGCCTGCCTGCAATACTCTCCCACCTTCAGCCCCACCACCGCCGTTCTTTCTTCCGGTATTTCTGGATTATCCACAATGCACGGAGCCATAAAGTACCAAGTAAAAACCATTCCTGGCCTCACTAGGCTTAGAGCCCATGAAGAAGACGTATCAGCAGGTAATAAAACAAGATGTGCACACTGAGGTCTGGAAACTGCAGGATAGTAAGCACGTGGCAGAAGCCTGACTTAATTGAGGGGGTCAGCAAGGAAGTCCTGGAGAAAGTGACCTTTTTAACCCTACATCTGAAGAGTGCCTGCCAAAGGGAGTAGGAAGCCGAAAGAGTATCCCAGGGAACACATTCAGGGAAGTGAAGTTCAAGGTCTCTGGGGCAGAGATGCTAGAAATGGTGAGGTTATTAGCAAAGGTAGACAAAGACCAGAGGGTGAAAGTCCTTGCAAGCCTTGTAATGAGAAGCAACCGTAACGTTTAAAGCAGAAGAGTGGAGTGATTAGAAAGGCGATGCAGGAAGATCTTCGCGGATTCCCGGCCTGGTGGCGTCCTCTGCCAAGAGTGGAAGGGGCAAAGAGGTTCCCAGAGAAGGCCTGACGGTGACCTGCACTAGAGTCGCCGCGGAGGGAAAGGCACAGAAATACATCCTAACTCAAACAGTTAAGAGATAGAATCTACTCGGCTTAGTGTCAGCAACTGGGAGCAGAGCAGAGGAAGGCCTCAGAAATGCCCTCCGGTCTCAGGATCCGGTAGCAGAGGGGAGGACAGCCTCAGTTCCCGAGGGCTGCATTCCTGTCCCGGAGTCACCCCTTCCCCGTGCATGCCCCCCCCTCCCCCCCGTATTTAGTACCCTCGTTCCTCACTACTTACCATACCGAACTGTAGTTACCTTGTGGTCCGTCCCCGCTTCTAGGCAGCGGAGCACTGAAGGACCAGGGTGGACTATGTCTTACTATTTCTCGTACCTACAGACACTTAACTCCAGGAGGACAGAGGGGAGTAAACCGAGGGCCGGAGGCAGGAAAGTACGCGGGTCCGGGCGAGGGGGGTGCGGCCCAGGAGACGGGGTTCCCGGGGAAGACCTGGGGAGCTCGCGAGCCCACCGCCCCGAGGCCTCCGCCCTCCGCGGCGTCCCGGGCTCGATCCCACCCGACGCGTCCCTCCCGTCCTCCGCGTCCCCCTGGTCCGACTTCCACTAACGACCGCGACCCCACGGCGCCCACGTGCGCCGCGACGCGCGTGCGCAGAGCCCTCGCCCTACCCGGCTCCTCCTTCCAAACGCTCAGAGAGCTTCCCATCTCGCCATCCCGCCTTGACACTCACCGGGGAGAGAGTCTGCCCACAGCGTCTAAAGGCAGGAACTTGCGAAAAGCCTGAGTTTGGTTGGGAGCGGGGTTGGGAGGCTCAGGACCGCGTCCTATCGCGTCAGTGCGCAGGCGCAATGTCTGTCTCGCGAGACGTCACGGTTGCGTGGTAACCCGCCGCTCACCGTCTCCAAGGCTAGGTCTGGGGGCTCTTCTACGGTAGTCGCGGGAGGGCTGGTTTTTCACTCGTCGCCCACGCCCTTCTAATCCAGTTTCTACCTTTCAGCGCTTGGCGGTGTTGGCTCTATCTCTCTTCCCGCTTTTCTGTATTTGGCTTGCCTAAGGAGACGCAAAACCCTAGTCCTTGTCCCAGTGCCCCCATCTCCGTCGTATCCCCAGTACCAGGAAAATCAAGATAAACGGGGGATGAGGGGTGGTTTGCGATTTAAAAAAAAAAGTGCTTACAGGCAACAATGTAGGCGATCATGAGCCCCCTGAAAGGAGAGAGTGAAGAAGACTTTGCGTTCTGCGACAGCGGCTCAGAAAAGTCCTCCAAATGTCCGCCGTAGCAACTCCGACCAGTGGAAACTAACGGTTGTGAATGGAGTCGCTAAGAAGGCACGGACAGCCGCAAAACAGCTGAAGGACGTTTGCAAGGTCAGGCCTCTGAACCTGTTGATTTAGCTGTGGCGAGAACTTAGAAGAAAGTAGGTTGCTTCTGACTTAAAGAGCCTGCTCCCTCCTCACCCCATTCCTTTCTCTTTTCCAGCCCAATTTAGCGCCCCTCCCCCACTTTACTTTTCCTCTCTCCGTCTTTCTCAAAAAGTTTCCATCCTCAATCTCTTCACTGCTCGTTTTGTTTTCCATTTTTTGGATCTATTTCCTGTATTTTCAGTTTTTGTCACCTACATAGCGCCCAACTGGCGATAAAGTAAACAAAACAAAAAACTGTGTTCCCTTGGGTCAAAAATTATTGCAGGTTACACAGGGTTAAAGTACCGTTTGATTTTTTTTTTTAATCACAATTGAAAAGATTAAGAAGAATGAAGTTACAATGAGTTTGAGTGTAACAACAGGCTTTTGTTTCACAAAATGAATCTTATTGGTTCGTGATGAACTGCCAACATTCAGTTTTAAAGTAGTCTTAGATCTCTAGCTTTTAAGCTGTAACAGAAATGCAGACGCACATACCTAATTGAAATGCTAAGAGTGATGGGAAGGAAATGTGAATAAATTTTTGTCCCCCTAAGGTTCCAGACTGTGTAGTTAGATTTGTAGCATCTTCTCAGTTTGCATTCCCTCTGTGAGTATTACCTACCATTTACACCCCATGGCTCTGGGGCCAGGCTGCCTGGATTGAAATCCTAACTCCATCCCTGGCCAAGTATCTGACTCCTAAAGCAAGCTAATTAACCCTCTCCATGAAGTGATAAAAATAGTACCTGTTGTGCTTATTAGAAGAGATCATCTCTGTAAGATGATTAGCACAGTGGCACAGAAAAAGTGCTGGATAAGTGTAACTGTGATAAATCTAGGAACAATCTGAATTAAGAGTTAATAAAAATTAACAGTAGCCTCTATGATTTTAGTGCATGTGTTTTATTTTGAGACTGCCAATATAATTGCCACAAGAATTTTGCTAAAATGAATAACCACACTTCAAAGAAGTTGGATCACACAAACATTGCAAGAAAAAAACCAAACACTTGTCCCATGACCCAATTACTTCAAAACACATTTCCTTTCAGTGTTCCCTTCTGATTTGTTTCACATTTGTGCATGTATTTAAATTGTGAAATGATACAGATTAAATTTTGTATTCTGATTTTCTTTCCATATAACTTTTTTCAATGTTTCTCACATAGTCTTCAAATTAGCACTTTAACTCACGTGGTGTATATGTATATATATATGTACATATGTATATAGAACCTTTTCTTAAATTTTATTTTTGAGAGAGAGAGAGAGAGAGAGAGAGAGAGATACAGAGTGTGAGTGGGGGAGGGGCAGACAGGGAGGGAGACACAGAATCCAGAGCAGGCTCCAGGCTCTGAGCTGTCAGCATAGAGCCGGTCAAGGAGCTTGAACCCATAAACTGTGAGATCATGACCTGAGCTGAAGTCAGATGCTTAAGGGACTGAGCCATCCAGGCGCCCCTGTATATATAACCTTGTAATGACAGCCATTCAGTTATTTTGCCCTGTAAAGCCTCAATTTGGTCTTTGAATAATGAAGTTTACTTTTTACATTAATTCCAGAATTGGACTATTGGTAGATTTATATGCTTGTCGTGACGTAAGAATGGTTTAAGGGCCTTGGTGATAAGTCATGTCATTAGGTATCTGTAGATGCAACCTAAACGTGAGACATTTCAAGCCGTTAAGCGATCTCTAAGCAACAGCATGGTGACGTGCCACACATCCATAGATAAGGCCAGTAAGGAGAAAAAGAATCTAATTGGATGTAGGCCATTTATTATACTTCTGAGACAGCAAAAGCAAGATCAGCATGTTTATCAGTTCCCTGCCTCCCTAGGCCCATGGGACATCCCTAGTCCCAGAGATCACTAACCATAGGTGTCATGAGTGATGGGGTCACTGCATTGACAAGCCAGCTTTAAACTTCAGCTGAGCAGTTTCATAGACTTACACAGAAACCTGCAGCTATATATACCCTAAGGTGGCGAGCAGAGAGGGCAGGGGGCAAGGTGAAAAGCATTAGTCTCCACTAAAACTAGGGATATGGAAGAGAAACACCTTTTTTAAAAATTTTTTTAATGTTTATTTTTGAGAGAGAGAGTTGGGGAGGGGCAGAGAGAAAGGGAGACAGAGTCCGAAGCAGGCTCCAGGCTCTGAGCTGTCAGCACAGACCCTGATGCAGGGCTCAAACTCACGATCCATGAGATCATGACCTGAACTGAAGTCATACATTTAACCAGCGGAGCCACCCAGGCACCCCGAAGAGAAACACCTTTGTGGGAGTCTTCCACAAGATAGGGACCCTCGCTGCAGAAGGGTTCTCAGGCATTCTGCCCCTGCAGTCAAGCCTTGCCTACATGGCTAGATGGAGACATGCAAGGTTGTCAGGGGGCCTTGGAGGAGAGCTGTCCTATTCAAAAAGAGATATTTGAAAGATCTTAAATGGTCAAAGAGCTGTCTGGGGATGTTCTTTTTTTTTTTTTTTTAATAGATTCTATTTATTAGAGTTTTGTTTTGTTTATTTTTTGAGGTTTTCTTTCTTTTTTTTTTTAAAGTAACCTCTGCACCCAATGTGGAGCTCAAACTCACAACCCCAAGATCTAGAGTCACACGCTCCACTGACTGAGCCAGCCAGGTACCCTTGTTTTGTTTTCTTTTTAAGGGCAGAGGCCTAATGTGATAGGAATCTAGGCTTTAGATTTTCTATAGGTCCTAAAGAGCCAGCACCAGTAATTTTGGAAATAAAGTGTCTGTATGATACAAAATAAGCTACAGGTAACTATTCACAATGTACCATAGATATACATAAACGTAAACCTATAATTTTAGACTTTTTTAAAGTAGACATTTATATTGGGGTGCCTGGGTGGCTCAGTGGTTAAGCGTCTGGCTTCGGCTCAGGTCATGATCTCATGGTTCGTGAGTTCGAGCCCCACGTCGGGCTCTGTGCTGACAGCTGGGAGCCTGGAGCCGGCTTCAGATTCTGTGTCTCCCTCTCTCTCTGTGTCTCAGCTGGGCTGGGTGCTAACAGGCCTCACAGAGAGGTGCCGGTTCAACCAAGACCTGGAGGAAGTGGAGGACTGAGCCGGGGAAGAGTGGGGGAAGGGTAAGGCCCTGAGGCAGGAGTGTGCTTGACCTGTTAGAACGGGGAAAGAGACCCAAGCAGCAGGGGGAGCCCTCGGAAGGAAGGTGAGAATGACAGGAGAGGAGAGAAGTGGCTCTAGGCTTGTAGCCCACACTAAAGATAATTCTTACCCTGAAGGCTTCCTGGAGGAGGAGGTGCGAGTCTTGAAAGAGGGCCTGGCCAGTTAAGAAGATGGGAAAGAGCATCTAGTGGGGTGGTAGCTAGCCATGGGCCTAGATAGCTGGGGGTGGGATGTGCATGTGAGGAAGGAGAGCAGTGAAAGATGAGGTTGAACAGGTCAATAGGACCTGAATAATCCTGGACCACCACATACACTATGCAGAGGCTATTCTAAAAGGAGAGTTAGCAGGCGCCTGAGTGGCTCAGTTGGGTGAGCATCTGACTTTGGCTCAGGTCATAATCTTGCGCCTCTGTCCCCCTCTCTCTCTGCCCCTCCCCTGCTTACGTGCTCTCTCTCAAAAAATAAAAAACATTTTAAAATATAATAAAAATAAATAAAAGAGTTACCATTTTGCTTCAGACAATAGATCTCAGCCCTGCTGTGTCACTCCTGGTGCTTGCACCCCACAGCCTTTAACATAATCTCTGGTGGCAGGAATCAGGCATTAGGTTTGTGTCTGTGGTTTGTCTTCCAGATTAAATGCTCAGCCACAATTAAGATAAATACTACGCAAAGTGACCTAAAGAGTCATTGCAATCCCTATCAAAATCCCAATGGGCGTTTTTGTTGAATTTAAAAAAATCCTAGGGGCGCCTGAGTGGCTCAGTCTGTTAAGCATCTGACTTCAGCTCAGGTCACGATCTCATGGCTCATCAGTTCGAGTCCTGCGTTGGGCTCTGTGCTTACAGCTCAGAGCCTGGAGCCTGCTTTGGATTCTGTGTCTCCCTCTCTCTCTGCCCCTCCCCTGCTCATGCTCTCTCTCTCTCTCAAAAATAAATAAATATTAAAAAAAAAATTTTTTAAATCCTAAAATTCATATCAGATCTCACAGAACCCCTGAACAGGCAAAGCAATCTTGGGAAATGAAGAATAAAATTGGAGGGCTCACACTTTCAGATATTAACAACGAACTACAAAACTACAGTAATCAAAACAGTGTGGTGTTGGTGTAAAGACAGACTTATACATCAATGGAACAGAGAGCCCAGAAATAAACTCTCACAAAAATGGTCAATTAACTTGTGACAAGGAGGCCAAGACCCTTTAATGGGGAAAGAGCTGTTTTTTCAACAAACGGTGCTGGGAAAACTGGGTATCCACATGCATATGAATGAAGTTGGACCCTTACTTATACCTCATGAAAAATGAAACTCAAAGTGGATCAAAGATCCAAACTTATGAGCCAAAACCATAAAACTCATAAAACATAGGGGAAAATCTTTGTGACACTGCATTTGGTAGTGATATCTTGTATCTGACAACAAAAGCACAGGCAACAAAAGAAAAAAATAGATAAATTGGTTCTTCATCAGAATTAATGTTGTGCATTGAAAGACACCATCAAGAGAGTGAAAAGCCACAGGGGAAGATATTTTTGCAAATTATATCTGATAAGGGACTAATATTCAGAATATATAAAGAACAACAACTCAATCACAAAAAGCAAAAACAAACAAACAAAAACCATGGGGCCCCTGGCTTGCTCAGTTGGTAGAGCATGCAACTCTTGATCTTGGGGTTGTTAGTCTCCCAAAAAGCCAACTCAAAAATGGGCAAAGGACTTGAAAAAGATATTTCTCCAAGGAAGATATACTAATGTCCGATAAGCACATAAAAAGATGCTCAACATCCTTAATCATTAGGGTAATGCAAATCAAAACCATGATGAGATACCACTTCACATCCATGAGGGTGGCTATTATTAAAGCAACAGAGGGGCGCTTGGTTGGCTCTGTCGGTTAGGCATCCAACTTTGGCTCATGTCATGATCTCATGGTTCATGGGTTCAAGTCCCATTTTGGGCTCTGTGCAGACAGCTCACAGCCTGGACCCTCCTTTGGATTCTGTGTCTCCGTCTCTCTCTGCCCCTGCCCGGCTTGCACTCTTTCTCTCAAGAAATAAAATAAAATAAACATTAAAAAAAAAAGCAGAAAATAACCAGTGTTGGTGAGGGATACTGTGAAATCTGAACCCTACTACATCACCAGTTGGAATGTAAAATGATGCAGCTGCTGTGGAATACAGTTTGTCAATTCCTCTAAAAGTTAAAACGTAGAATGATGATATAACCCAGCAATTCCACTCCTACGATATACCCAAAAGAATTGAAAGCAGGGACTGAACAGATACTAGCATGACAATGGCCATAGTTGCTTTATCCACAAGAGCCAAAAGGTAGAAACAATTTAGATGTCCATCAACGAATGAGTGAATGTCCTATTTACATACAATGGAATATTATTCAGCCATAAAAAGGAATAAAATACTGACACCTGCTACAACATGGATGAACTTGAAAAACATTATGCTAAGTGAAATAAGCCAGTTGCAGAAGGACAAACATTGTGCAATTATGCTGTATAAAGTCCCCAGACTAGGCAAATTCATAGATTAAAAGGTAGAAGAGAGGTTACCAAGGCTGGGGGGAAGGGGAGGAGAAGGTGTTTAATGGGCACAGAGTTTCTATTTAGGAGGATGAAAAAATATTGGAAATACTGGCGATGGTTAACACAGCATTATGAATGTACTTAATACCACTCTAAATACTATTTTTTCACTCATTTTTCTTTACTATTCCTTTTTTTATCTCATTTTCATTTTCTTCTTTACTTTTTTCTCATTTCTTCCTTTTAATTTTTTTCTGTTTTCCTTTTTTTAGTTTGTTAGTGTTCAGTTTTGTTTATTTCTATGCTCATCTAGCATTGTGTTTTGATTCCATTACAAAGATCAGCTGATCAGGTGGACTCTGGAATTTTCTTTTGAGGTGACATGGGCCAAGCTTCTCACCAACTTCTCCCAATTTTAAGTTGGCCTTGGGATACCTTGACTCCAAAGTCAACAGTAAGTCCAACATGCCCCCGGGCCTCTCTGCTGTCTCTGCTGATGAGGATCCATATGGCCAGCCACCAGCTCTCAAGACCATCATCAAGGGTTAACTTGGCCAAGCTGAAGTTGGCTCGACGCATCCTGCCTTAGGAAAGAGGTGGTCATTAAAATCATTGACAAGACTTAGCAGAACTCCTCCAAACTCAAGAGACTATCCTGTGAATAAGAATCAGGAAGGCCGTGAACCATCCCAAAACAATTATTTGAAGTGATCCAGACTCTGCCTTGTCCTGGAATACTCTACTGAAAGAGAGGAACTTGAGTTCCTACTGGCTCACGGCAGTCTGCAAGAAAAGAAGGCCACAGGCAAATTCCATCAGATGATGTCTGTGGGGTATGGTCACCAGGAGTGTGTTGTCCGTAGATTTAAAGGCATGTTCTTGGATGCTGACATGGTAAGTTTGAAGATTTTGGCTTCGGTCACAATTCACCTTTGGCAACAAGCTGGGTGCCTCCTTTGGCAGCCCCCTCTCCGTGCTGCCCCGGAACCCCTCCAGGGTCAGATAAGATGGAACCGTGGTGGGTGTGTGGAATCTGAGGGTGTTCTGTAGACACTGGTCAGCGGACCCCTGCCTCCAAGGAGTACTCAGTGGAATATACCATATCCCCTTTTACATATGCAGGAAATGTGAAAAACTGCTCAAGAAATCTCTCATTGTCAGCCTCAGCAAGAGAGCACTTTAGAGCCCAAGATCTATGGATGAATACAGGTCATGGAGACGAACAAAAAACCCTTATGTGGAGCCACTCCCTGACTACAAGGAAGCCTGGTTGAGTTGATCGTGCCCGGGAGTCACACAGGGAAGAGATCAAGACTCGTTGATGGGCCGTAAGCACAAGGAAGCAATGACCTCCTGTTTGCTCCTGAGTTACGAGGGAGCCGAGCTGGAGGGCCATGTCGTGGCCCAGAAACCCCAGGCTTCGGCTGAGCCAACCAACAGCAGCATGCTTTTCTCGTCTCACCAGGTACAGCGTGGAGTCTGCAACACGGAGCAAGGTAGCCGTGAGCTGGCTGTTCTCACCTCTGATTCCTGCTCTAAGAGCGCTCAGCGGAGCAACACAGAACATGGGCCACCTGACAATGGTCAGGTGTCAGGGTAGAAGTTCCACCAGTCCCCCACCCTGCCTGGAGAGGAAGAGACCACCCTCACCTTCAGAAGCAGTGGCCCCTCCACCAGCACAAATCAACTTCTGAATTCCCTGCTTTGGGAGGAGGCTGGCCTCGGCCAGGCCTCCATGCAGAAGGGCAGAGACAGCCTCACCCTGCCAGAGTCTGGGGCTTCCACAGCCTGTGCTCCCCTCCACACTCCACCTCTGCACCCCAGTCTCCCAACAAGGCCACACCCGCAGGGACCCAAGTGCCACGGCCCAGTCAGGCCTCAGGGCTGTGCCCCCCAGACCTCTCAGGTGCCCCAGCCCAGCACAGACTCCCAATTGTGTCCCTTTGGCCACTTCTTCCATCCACACATCAGAAGCAGTGGCAAAGCCACAGAGGGAACCAATTTCCTCCCGGGTGTGGCCGAAGGAAACCCGATCTACCTTGGCAACTTCCCACAGATGAGCCATTCCGGCGGCAGGGGGCGGCAGGGGACCACTGAGAACGTCTTCAGCCGGTTCAGGTTCAAGTTTATACTGAGACACATCTGTGTTTCAGGTTTGCCAGAAGGAACCTGAAAGCAAACACTGATAGGAGACACTCAGACCTCACAGACTGAGAGCAGAAACAGTGATAAAGAACTGTGGGGAGGCCAAGCCGTGCTCGTTACACTTGACATGGGGTAGAAAGAACGCGAATTTCATGCAGCCCAGTGAGAAGGTGCAGGAGACCGGCCAGGGGCTGCACACAAAGAGTGGCCAGTAGGAGCCGAGGAAGAAATTTGCCCCGCTGTGTGTGCAGCGTACTCCGGCCAAGGGGATTTTGCACGGTGGATAGAAGGGTCCACGCGCTCACAGCTATCTCTCAGTGGAGTTCCATTTAAGTGGACAGCAGCACCTCTGCTGCATTCAAAAGCATCGCTGCCAAAACCACGGCAGCTTAACCTTTAAAAGGCTGCCGGGAGCCTCCAGGGAGACAAGGGGAGGGGCGGGCACCGGCACCCCCAGCTGGGCAAGACCGCGGAGGCCCTGTGGCCTTCTTTGTGCCGGAGCCGCCAAAGCTCTGCAGCGCTTGGCCCGCGGTTCTCGTGTGCTCATGGGGGAGGCCAGTTGGTGTTTCCACAGAGCAGTTTGGCAGGGCGTCAGAACCCTTAATGGGTTCTTCTGGGAAAAATCTCCCCGGTGACTTTCACCGAGGGCCTCACTAGCATTAGCGCGAAGTCTGCTGCCAAAAATAGTTTGGAGTTTATCATAAGAAAACGGCTGCCCCTGATATATGCACGCTTAATGCCGCTTGTGTTTTCGGATGCTCGTTCTGGCTGCGAGTTGGGGGATGGGTGGGGTAAGCATTAGACTCCCTTGTGCTTGGACAGTGGCTTTAACCTCAGGGACTGGAAATGAAGGAGGCAGCAAGCAGAAAATCAGCCTGAGTGTCATTGGCTGCTGTGCGACCTTCTCTCATTTGTAATTTTCTTCATTCTACACGATTTATTCCAGAGCGCAGACAGGAGGATGCTTTCCCAGCTCGTTTTATGTGCCGGCATAATGCTGATACAGGAAAAAAACAAAACAAAACAAGACAGTATGAGGAAGGGAAGTTACAAAATAAAGATGGATGAAAAATCCCTCAAAATATAACTCACAGTCCAGTCATGTATTTAAAAAAAGAGAAACATTTCATCAAGTTCAAGTCAAAATTAATAAGGAATGCAAGGTTGGTTTAACAATCGAAAATCAATTCATGTAAGCTCTCTTGAAAAGATTAAAAGGGAAACATATGATCATCCCAATCCCAACAGAGACATTAAAAAACGCTTTTGATGAAATTCTACATCCATTTATGAAAACAAGTTTTGCCAAACTACAAATAGGAAGAAACCTCCTTAACCTACTAAAACATGTATATCCATCAAAATAAGCCAGCTGCAGTGAACATATCACATTTGATGGTGAAACACTGAACACGTTACCTTTAAGGAACCATATACTATTCCTAGCCATTATTATACTCAGGTCCTGGCTAGTGCAGAAAGGCAAGGAAAAGAAAGATTTGAGGAATGCAAAGGACTAAGTAAAACTATCATCATTCATAGACTATTGTTTGATAAATAGAAAACCCCAAATCGTTTACTGAAAAGTAATTAAAACTTAAGAGATCTATCAAGGCTGCTGGATAAAGAGTCAATAGACAACAATCAACTCCCTTTCTCTGTACCAGTTACAAAAGGATGAACAATGCAAATATTTTAAAGACTTCATCTATAACATAATAAAAAAATTACAAAGATACTTAGAAATAAATCCCCTTAAGGGGCTCCTGGGTGTCTCAGTCAGTTAGGCATCGGACTCTTGATCTCAGCACAGGTGTTGATCTCAGGATGGTGTGTTCAAGCCCCAAGTTGGGCTCTGTGCTGGGCATGAAGCCTACTTAAAAAAAAAAAAAATACACATAAGATGTGTAGACCTTTAATGGAGAAAATTGGAAAACTCTCTGAAAACATTAAAGAAAACTAATTGAAAAAGATATGAATCATGAATAGTGAAACTCTGTCACAAAAATATCTGCTTCTCCTCCCCCACCCAACTGATGTAGCTTTTCAATGCAATTCTAAGAAAAATTCAAGAATTTTCTTTTGTGGAACATGACTCATGGATGTTAGAGTTTAGAGGAAAGAGCAAAGTGCCAGAACAACGCTTTGTGAAGATGAACAAAATAGGTAGGATTTAATGATTAAGACAGTGTGACATGAGTGGAGGGATAAACAAAGGGAGAGTCCAAAAAAACGATTATATAATTGCATCTTGTGTTTTCTTTTTTTATTTTATTTAAAAAAATTTTTAAATGTTTTTATTTATTTTTGAGAGAGAGAGAGACAGAGTGTGAGCGGGGGAGACACAGAATTGGAAGCAGGCTCCAGGCTCTGAGCTGTCAGCACAGAGCCCAATGCCGGACTCGAACTCACAAACCATGAGATCATGACCTGAGTCAAATTTGGATGCTTAACCAACTGAGCCACCCAGGTGCGCCACACCTGGTGTTTTCTTAAACACACTCTAATCAGCCTTTGTCCCCCACCACTGCACTGAAACTTCTCTCTCCAGGTTGTCAGTGATCTTGACAATGACCAAGATCCAATCGATAACTCTCAGTCCTCCTCTCCCCTGACATGCTTTCTCACTTGATGTGCTTTCTGGACACCACATTCTCTTGGTTTTTCTCTTACTCAATGACCACTTCTTCTCTGTCTCCTACGCTCATTCTTCCTCTCCTTTCCAAGCTCTTAATGTTGCGATTTCCCATGGCTTAGTCTTCAATCCTCTTTCTTCATTTATATACACTCAGTTTCTAGAGTCACCCAGTCTGAGGGTTCTAAATACTATCTCTCTGTTCATGAGTACCACATTAATGTACCCCGCCCAAACTAGACTTGCTATCCAACTGCCTATTTGACATCTCACTTGGATGTCTGATATCTCAAAACTCACATGTCCAGAACTAAACTTCTGATCTTTGCTCCCCGCCAAACCTACTCCACCAGTGGGCCTCCCAGTGACTCAGGCCAACACTCTTGGAATTATCCCGACTCCTCTCTTTCCTTCACATCCCATGTAGAATCTTTGAGGGACTACTATTGACTTTACCTTCAAAATATATCCAGAATCTGAGATACTTCTCACTACTACCACCTGAGTTTGAGACACCCCGTAAGTTCTTCCCTGGATTATAATTATGGTAAAGATTCTGCTTCCAACCTTGTTTCCCTGCAATCTGTTTTCAACACAGCAACAAGAGTGATCCCTTTAAAAAGTAGTGGTATCTTGGCAGATCGCACCCAAAAGTCTTCAATGGTTCTGTTTCACTCCCATTTAACCCCAAATGCCTTTGTGCAAGGTCTTGTCCGGTTTCCATCTTCTATTCCCTGGCCTCTTCTGCTCCTCTGCTCTGGCCACACTGGCTCCTTGGTGTTCTTCACACCTGCCAGGGAAGCTCACTCTTGAGGGTCTCTGTATTGGATGCAGCTCTTAGGGGGTCTTCCTGATCAGCTCTTTCACCTCCTTCAAGCTTTTACTCAAATGCCATCTTCTCAAAGAGACCTGCCCTGTGTCCCCTACTTACCATTGCAGGTTACCTCTTCCACCCCACATACCCACGACTGCCCATCTCAGCAATCAGAAAGAATGAAACCTTGCCATTTGCAACAAGGCGGATGCTGAGTGAAGTAAGGCAGTCAGAGGAAGAGAAGTATCATATGATTTCACTCATATGTGGAATTTGAGAAACAAATCAGATGAACATAGGAGAAGGGAAGGAAAAATAAGATAAACACAGAGAGGGAGGCAAAGCATAACGGACTCTTAAATACAGAGAACAAACTGAGGGTTGCTGGAGGGGTTTGGGGTGGTGGGTTGGGCTACATGGGGGATGGGCATCAAGGAGGGCATTTGTTGGGATGAGCACTGGGTGTTATATGTAAGTGATAAATCACTAAATTCTACTCCTGACATCATTATTACATTATATGTTAATTAACTTGGATTCAAATTAAAAAAAAAAAAGACTTACCATCTCTTTTGCTCTTTTTAAAAATTGCACTTATCAGGGCATCTGGGTGGCTGAGTTGGTTGAACGTTCGACTCTTTATTTCAGCTCAGGTCATGATCTCCTCGTTCCTGAGATAGAGCCCCATGTCGGGCTCTGTGCTGAGAGCACTGAGCCTGCTTGGGATTTTGTCTCTCCCTCTCATGCTCTCGCTCTCTCACTCTCAAAAATAAATACATAAACTTAAAAAAAATTTTTTTAATTGCACTTATAATCTAAAATCTTTTAATAGACTATAGAATTCACTTATTATATATGGTATTGTCTGCAATGCCCTACCAGAATGTAATGCGAGGATGGGGATTCTTGTTTGTTCTGTTGACTAATGTCTTTCAAGAACCTAAAACAGTGCCTTGCTCACAGTGGGCACTCAGTAACTATTTGAATGAATGAATGAGGAAGATAGGATATAATGGAATCAAGGGAGTCACAAAGGTAAGGATAATGTTCTATTTATTTTAAAAAAATCTTTAATGTCCACTTATTTATTTTGAGAGAGAGAGAGGGCATGAGCGGGGAGGGGCAGAGAGAGAGAGAGGGAGAGAGAGAGAATCCCACACAGGCTCTGCACTGCCAGCGAAGAGCCTGGAGTAGGGCTCTAACTCATGAGCTGTGAGATCATGCCTGAGCCGAAGTCAATTTAACCAACTGAGCCACCCAGGCACCCTGGTAATGTTCTATTTCTTAAACTGGTGGTAGTTTCATAAATGTGCCCTTTATTTTAAAAATTTTACATATATATGAGTGTATGTATGTATATTGATCTGTAATCAATATTTAACAATATAGTAAAAAAAAAAAAAAAGAACTTGATTGTCCAAATTGATTCACTTCCTAAGGGCTCCAGAAAGCTGGGTTTTCACTGTACCTAGTATATTATTATCACTGGACAGAGACATCAATATATCCATTGTCTTTTCTTTCTTTTTGTTCCTTGGAACAAGGCACCGTGGCTCTAGCCTCTGGTCAGAGGAGGGCAACTCAAGAGAACATGCTTTGAAAAGAGTTCTTAACATTAGATAATAAAACAGCACAGTGTACCTTCCCTTTCCCCTTTTCCTGATTTTTTAAAAATGTTTTTGAGAGAGAGACAGAGACAGAGATAGAGCACAAGTGGAGGAGGGGCAGAGGGAGAAGGAGACACAGAATCCCAAGCAGACTCAGCCTGGGAGCTGTCAGCACAGAGCCCCACGCAGGGCTCGAACCCATGAACCTCAAGATCATGACCCAGAGGAGTCAGAGGCCCTTCTTTTCCTGATTTCTTATAATGACTATAATGCCCAAATGTCTCAGCTACAGGTTCACACGGATACTGGCCCTCACCCCAGTATTTCCCTACTGGAACACTTGAGGGCTTCCCCAGCTGAGAAAGCACTCACTGTCCTGAAGCTGCCTTTCTTTTGCCTTTGTACCCCACAGTACACCTGGAAATTTAAAAACTAAAAACCAAAAAAAGCCTGGCCATTGCGTTTTGTTAACATTAGCTTTTTGTCTTTTACTTGGAAATTCATTGATTACACCATGAAAAAATTTTCAAGGAGAAAACTTAAAAACCAAGGGATTTACACGAAAAAGAAAAGCAAATATTTTTTTTAATGTAGTTTTATGCAAAAACAAGCTAAAATGAAAAAAAAAACCAAGCTAAAATGTTTTAGGCCCTATCTTTCCCATCTCTTGCATGGTTATATGTTGTATTGTTAGACGTTTCAAGTCAGTAACTTTCTAAATCCTGAATTTGTCAGTTCTTCCGGGCACCTGGCTCCATGAAAGTTTTTTTTTTTTAATACTGTGTTTTTTTTTTTTTTAATGTTTATTTGAGACAGAGAGAGACAGAACATGAACGGGGGAGGGGCAGAGAGAGAGAGGGAGACACAGAATCAGAAGCAGGCTCCAGGCTCTGAGCCATCAACCCAGAGCCCTACGCGGGGCTCGAACTCACGGACCGGGAGATAGTGACCTGAGCTGAAGTCGGACGTTTAACCGACTGAGCCACCCAGGCGCCCAATACTGTTTATTTTTCAGAGAGATAGAGTGCGAGCAGGGAAGTGGCAGAGAGAGGGAGACACAGAATCCAAAGCAGGCTCCAGGCTCCAAGCTCCAGCACAGAGCCGGATCCAGGGCTTGAACACACGAACACTGAGATCATGACCTGATCTGAAGTCAGACACCCAACCAGCTGAGTCATCCACGAAAGTTTCTTTTAAATGAAGAGTTGGAGGTAGTGGTGGGCGGGGGAGGTGGGGCACCTGGGGCTCGGTGGGTTAAGCCTCTGACTCTTAATTTCAGCTCAGGTCATTATCTCACGGTTTGTGGGACAGAGCGCCTCCCGCCCCGCTTGCAGCGTGGAGTCAGGTTGGGATTCTTTCTCTCCCCCTCTGTCCCTTCCCCACTTGTGCTCTGTCTCAAAAATAAACATTTAAAAATATATAAAAACATAAATGAAGAATGGAAAATTAACTCCTCATATCACCAGAAAATGCTGTTCCAGTTCTTTGAACAATTAATCCAATGTGAATCACAACCTCATTCTGTGTATCTGTAGACCTGCGGTGACATTGGATTTGTTCCCCTGGCGAAAGGGCTCAAATTGAATACGCACGTAGTTTTGTGCCTTTGCCCTAACTGAGAACTAGTTAGGGTGGTTGCAGCACGTGTTCAGAACGTATTTTTGCTTTTTAAAGAGAAGACGCCTTTTTCATTGCCGATGAACTGTACCTAGAGATGGGAGAGGAGACGTGAGAGGTCTCAATATACTGCCTACAGTCCAGGTTCCTCGGTTTACGAGGGGGCGGAGGTATACATATATACACAAAAAGGAATCCCCACTGATTTCCGTGCCCTGCAGAGACCTCTCTGGATTTCCTGAAAACGGTCTCTTGAGAAAGAATTGGGGAGGGAGCCAAGAGCGGAGAGGAACTCATTTAAATTCCCAGCTCCTTCCCTTTCCAGTTCCAAGCTGCACCCTCGCTCGCAACTGACTACCCTCGCGCTAGGCTGGAGAGCCGGACAGCTGCCTCCTACACTGCAGGTGCGGCTCACAGCTCAGCCCCGCCCCCAGAACCAATGGCCAATGGGAGCCATGCGGGCCCAGAGCGCGACCAATGGTAGCTGGCGGGCGGAGGCGCGCCGCCATTTAAGGAGCCGCGGGGCGGGGTCTGGGTGAGTGTGCATCGGGAGTGTGGCTGCGGTTGGGTTTTGTGACCATGTCTCTGCAGGTAAGTCGAAGGCCGTGAGGGAGGGTTTGCCCCCCCACCCCCCCGAGGGAATCGCTGCAGTGGGGCTTGTGGCTAGCGTGATGCTCCTGGCCGGCGGGCCGCTCGGACCTGGAACTTGGGACAGTTGCTGCCTGCAGTCCTCTTGCCCCCGTTTCCTCCCCTTCCCTCATCCCCGCTCCCGCCTGCCCCGAATTGTCCGTGGTGACCCCGAGGACACTCCCACCTGCTTCGCGAGCGTCCACTCATGGCAGTGGGGACGGCACCGGTGCCATCTATGGATGGCGAGCCGGGGCTCCCTATGGCAACGCTTGTGAACCCCGGGGATTGGTTAAACGCCAGGTAGGCTCACGTTCCCAGGAGGACGGACACCGAGTTGCTCCGGGAGGACCAGGCGGCCCTGCCCCTCCAGTTCTTCCCATCTGAGAAATGGAGGCGAGGGCGGCTGGGGTCCCACCCGCACCGCCTCTCGCTCCTTGGTACAGCCAGGGGCCTCTCTCAGGCAAAAGTTGTTTTGGGCAGCAGAGAGCTGTAAAACTACAATAAAAAAAATACTATTTTGCTGATATGCGAAAAAAGTAAATGTTCAGGGTGGGAACTTTGGGGAAAGAGAACTAATGTAAATAAAGGCCATCAGGAATTCCTTCACCCAAATGACAACCACTGCTAACACGATGGATTCGTTTCTAGTATGTGTGAAAAATGTGTACGTGTATATATATGCCTGTACGTGCTTGCACATACAGGTGCATGTATACATAGATACATGTGCATGGTATAAGTGTGTATATACACACACTGATTCGATTATACTCTTATGTGTATACAGTTTTGTTCCTGTACCTATCACTGTATTATGAGCCCCCTTCCAAGCCCCTGTCTGTCCTTCGGGTGCTGACCCCTCGGGCTTGGGCTAAGCGCCATGTCCTCTGGGAAGGCTTCTTCCGCTGACACTCTGTCCTCTGTGTCCCCAGAGTTCCTACAGCTCCTCCACTATAGCAAGTATCACGTGATCACTGTTGACTTGCTCATCTCCCACTGGAGCCCGAGCTCCTTGGGCGCCGGCTGCCCTGTTTCGTCCCCATGTGCCTGGCAAAGGCCTGGCACATCATAGGTGTTCACTACGTGCATTAAGTAGTATGATCCAAGTGATGAGCTCTGGCTGGGCAGAGTCAACAGAATGAAATCAAGACTATGTGCTTTCTTAATGGCATTTAATCTTAACACCTTCCCCCTGAGGTTAATAGTATCATTTTGGGGGGGGGGGTGGAGTCTGAATCACAAGAACTTTGTTGCTAGCATAGAGTCCCATGGCATTGTCTCTCAAAGCTAGAATTCAAACCCAAGATCCTGATGTGAGGGCAGTGCTCTTTCCACTTGAGCTCCTCATGGTTGCACTGGGAAGGGCCCCATAGAGAGGGTACATGGGAGCCACACCATGGAGCAGGAATGTATCAAGTTGTGGCACCACAAAATGGCACGCTGGATGGAAAGAATGATCTTGGTCCCTGCTCTGGAATGGGCTTCTCTACCCTGGAAGGGAGAAGAAAGGGGGATCCTTGAAGTTGTGTGTGAAACTGTGTCAGGGGCTGACCTCTTGTAAAGAGGGCCAAGCGTTTCATTAGGTTATGAAATGGTTCCATGTTCCCCCACATTATGAGGAACGCTTTTCCAGAAGTTCCTTCCTGGAAGGCAGGGACCTAGCATGGTTGTTGAGAATCCTTAGAATTCTCCTCAAGGCTTGGCTTGCCAAGGGGAATTGGGTTTCTGTCACTGGGAAAGGGCATAAGACCTTACAGCAAGCAAATCTGGAGGCAAAGATCCCTATGCCTCTGAATAGCCCTGCCCGGCCCTTAGGAAGCCGTGGGCACTTATGGAGCATTTTCATTTTGTCCTGATTATAGACACAAGAGGGACACACTATAGAACATTTGGAGAGTATAGAAAGTGGTAAAACACCAGAAAACTTACCAATAATCAGAGGCAATTACTGTTTGCATATTTTAGTATGCTTCTTGCTGGTCTTTATTTTTTCTACATGGCTTACAAAGCTGAGTGTATAAAGACAATTTGGTATTATTTGTTAAATCAACATATTTTTCATTGTGAATAAGTTTTCTCTAGCATTAGGTGTTTTTTTTTTCCCCACAAAGAGACTTAAAATAATAATGGTAGCCTTTGTTAAACACTCACCATGTCCCAGGCACTATTTAAAATATCTTATATGTGTCGGGACGCCCAAGTGACTCAGTTGATTAAGCGTCCAACTGTTGACTTTCTCTCAGGTCATGTCTCATGGTTCGTGACTTTGAGCCCCACGTCGGCTCTGCACTGACAGTGTGTGGCCTGCTTGGGATTCTCTCTCCTCTCCACGCCCCCCCCCCCCCAAATAAATAAATAAACTTAAATAACTATTTTACATGTGTTAACCTGATTAATCTTGCCAACAACCTTGTGGATAGGTAGTATTATTGTCCCATATTCTGGCTGAGAAAACAGACACAGGTTAAATAACTTCCAAGGACACATAGCTCTTAAGAGATGAAGCTGAGATTCTAATTGGGGCAGTCTGGCTCTGGAGCCAGTGTTTTTGTTTTTGTTTTTGTTTTTTGAGAGAGAGAGTGCACGTGATCAGTAGAGGGAGAGAGAATCCTAAGCAGGCCCTGTGTTCAGCACGGAGCCCGATGTGGGGCCTGATCTTATGACCCTGAGATCATGACCTGAGCCAAAATCAAGAGTCAGATACTCAACTGACTGAGTCATCCAGGCACCCCTAAAGCCTGCGTTCTTAACCATGACATTGTTTAAAGCAGTTGGCAACTTCCTAGAAAGAAACTCGGAAAGAGAAGGCAGGGTGTATGACCCTTGTCACATGCACCCATGCTTCTTAGACCCTTGTAAGGATTAATTAGGAGGCTGGGCCATTTTCCAGGTTATTTAGGTTGGAGAACCCAGTCTCTCTGATTTACAAGTGATTTTTGTTCATGACGAAACAACTGTCCTAGTTGTGCTACTGTTCTGTCTTTGGCGCTGGAGGAAACTTTATCCAGCGCCTCTGCTGAGATCACTGAGGTTCTGACATTACATTGGGGCTATCCACTTTCTGTACTGGGACTTTGGATATTTGGATCAAAGGCAGCTCTGCATTGGAGAAAGAAAATGGGGGTGGGGGTGGAATGCCTTCTTGAGCTTTTCTTGTTTGATACCCAGGCCGGTGACATTTCCTGCTTATCCCTGATTTATTTTTTTAACGTTTATTTATTTTTGAGACAGGGAGAGACAGAGCATGAACAGGGGAGGGTCAGAGAGAGGGAGACACAGAATCTGAAACAGGCTCCAGGCTCTGAGCTGTCAGCCCAGAGCCCGACGCGGGGCTAGAACTCAAGGACTGCGAGATCATGACCGGAGCCGAAGTCGGCCGTTCAACCGACTGAGCCACCCAGGCGCCCCTGCTTATCCCTGATTTAAATAACACAAGGTAAAATAACGTTTATTTATTTTTTTTAAAGAATAGAAAAATTCTATTAAGGAAAATAGTTACCAAAGCCCTTTTTAGAGAAACGAAGAGGTTATAAGACAAGGGATAAAGCACATAGGGGCCTCCTGGCTGGCTCAGTCTGTGGTGCGGGCAGCTCTTGATCTCAGGGTCATGGGTTCGAGTCCCACACTGGGGGCAGAGATTACTTGAGTAAAATATAAAACAAAATCTTTTTAAAAATCCTGGGAGCCCATAGACATTCCTCTGTGCAGAATATGTCAACGGGGAGCTGCCGGCCAGCCTGACCCTCTTTGGGAGTTGGGCAAAGAGGAACCGGGTGGTGAAAGCTCTCGACAGAGACTGGTTGGTAGCAAAGCTATTGCAAATGGCAAAGGGTGGATTTAGGAAGGAGAGGGGGAAGCGTCCATGAGGGGGATCAACAAAGCTGCACTAAGTGTAATGTTGTTTTTAAAAAGTTATATTTGTATGCTTTAAACTTACAAGAAATGTGGGTTGAAATTTCTCTTGATAGATTTTTTTTGCCACCTTTTGACCACATCCATCCATTTCCCCCACCCTTCATCCCCACCTGTGGTAACTGCCAATCTGTCCTCCTTTTCCCTAAGTTTAGTGACCTTAGATTCCACATACAAGTGAGGTCCTTTAGTATTTGTTGGCCTCTGTCTGACTTCACCTCACATAATGCCCTCAGGGCCCATCCTTGTTGCTGCTCATGGCAGGATCTCCTTCCCTTTTATGGCTGAATGATATTCCAGGATGTGTGTGTAAGTGTCTGTATAATATTTTCCTTATCCATTCATCCATCATTGTGATGAGGGACCATAAGGCAAGCTGAGGGTCAAGCACCAGCTAGCACAACCCACCCCCCCTTGCCACCCCAGGTGGGATATGTGTGACATTCCTCAGACACTCCTGGCTGCCCAAGAACAAAGGAAAGGACAGAAGATAAATGGTTAGACTGATAGAGTCTCCCTCAATTTACAAATATCTTAGTAGTAATATCACAAGAAAAAGGCAATCTTATCAGTAGCCTAAAGTCCAGGAACTGCCTACTTTCCTAATGTTAATGCTTTGCTAGAGGGAAACACAACCTTAGCTTGACAATAGCTAGGCCTCCAGTAATCTGAGTCTTCTTTAGCATCTGGAAATCTCTTTGCTGACAGCTCAGAGCCTGGAGCCTGCTTCTGGATTCTGCATCTCCCTCTTTCTCTGCTCCTCCCCTGTTCGCCCTTGTCTGCCTCTCGAAAAAAAATAAACATTAAAAAAAAAAAAAACACTTCCTCTTGACTTTACCTCCCCCATCTCCATAGTGTATAACCAGTCATTGTTCACAACCCCAGTGCTGCTCTTTCTGCCCACAGGTCCTGTCCCCGTGCTTTAATAATAATCACCCTTTTGCGCCTCTTCAAGAATTCTTTCTTGGCCATCGGTTCTGAACCCCCCCCATCACCCCAAAACCTCATTGATAGGACACTCAACTTGTACTTTCCATGTCTTGACTCTTGTTAAGAACAAAAACCAAAACCACTGGGCATGACCGTGGGGGTGCCAGCATCGCTGTGAGACAGGGGTTTTGCTTCCACCCAGAGGTAGAATTGGTGGATCACGTGGGAGCTGGATTTTTAATTTGTTGTTTTCCACTGTGGCTGCACCAGTTTATGTTCCCACCCATAGCGCGGGAGGGTTCCCTTTTCTCCAAGGTCTCACCAACACTATTTCTTGTCTTTTGATTTTAACCATCCTAATAAGAGTGAGGTCATATCTCATAGTGGCTTTGATGTGCATTTCCTGGTGATGAGTGATGTTGAGCACCTTTCCATGTGTCTGTTGGCCATCTCTATGTCTTATTTATTTTTTCTTAATTTATAAAGGATGTATTGGATTTTTTTCAGAAAAATTCTCTAAACTACATAACTAAGTTCTACACAGACAAGCTCTCATTCTTCATTTAGCCTTGATTTTCTTAGTTTTCATGTTTCTGATCATCTGCCATCTTTTTTTTTGTTATTATCTCCATTTTATTTATCTTTAACTTATTTATTTAAATTCAGGTTAATTAACATAATTTTTTTCATCCACTGTCTTTTAAACCATTTGGCATTTTGTTTTTTCCACTTGGCATTTTGTTTTTTCTGCGTTCCCCAAGCATTATTCAGCAACTGGGCTGTGGCCCTTCTCACTGGTAACCTCTTCTTTTCAAGAGACAGGCACTTATTTACAATAGTTCTGTCGGTTCTGGGACCATATGAAGAATTCTGTCTAAAGGCTTTCCCTGCTTGTTGTCTTGAATCTCTCAGATCCTGATCTTTCAGCCTTAGAGCAAGTAGCTTTCATTCTAGACTGTACTTTTTATGCTTTCTCTTCAGCTTTCTGGGACTCGTTTCTTTTTTTGTATTTTTCGTTTTTCTTCTGCAAATGAGCTTCTTTCTACTTTCCTGATGACTTCTTTATGTTGTCTGGCCAGCTGTACTTAACTTGTCTGGAATGTTATCTGGGAGGGGTTTTCTTTTTCTTTTTCTTTTTGCCTTCTTCTGAAGCCCTTTATCAGTGCGCACCCCTGACGCCCCATCTGAAGCCCAACCACCGCTCCTCCTCTCAGCCTTCCCCAAAGGGAGCTCCACTTGCTACCGTGCTGCTGAGCTGTGCCTCCTTCTCCTCCCCCAGGGGGTGCTCCGCTTCCCCTACCATCCCACCCCCCACCCCCAGGTGATGCCCTGCTTCTCGGTCCTCCCGCAGAGGGTGCTCTGTGCTCCACCTCCTACGCTGGGCGGGCTGGCTCTCCACCCACATCACTAGTGACGAGGTGCGAGAGGATCTGTGCGGCGTCGGACCCTCTCCATTTGCCTTCCTTTCCCATTTTGTTTAATTGATTTTTTTAAAGCTATCGAGTGGTATGAATTCTTTATATTTTTTTAAATGTTAAGCATTTTTTATTTTATTTCATTTTTGCATTGTTTATTTTTTAATTTTTTTTCAATATATGAAATTTATTGTCAAATTGGTTTCCATACCACACCCAGTGCTCATCCCAACAGGTGCCCTCCTCAATACCCATCACCCACCCTCCCCTCCCTCCCACCCCCCCATCAACCCTCAGTTTGTTCTCAGTTTTTAAGAGTCTCTTATGCTTTGGCTCTCTTCTACTCTAACCTCTTTCTTTTTTTTCCTTCCCCTCCCCCATGGGTTTCTCTTAAGTTTCTCAGGATCCACATAAGAGTGAAACCATATGGTATCTGTCTTTCTCTGTAGGGCTTATTTCACTCAGCATCACGCTCTCCAGTTCCATCCACGTTGCTACAAAGGGCCATATTTCATTCTTTCTCATTGCCACGTAGTACTCCATTGTGTATATAAACCACAATTTCTTTATCCATTCATCAGTTGATGGGATTTAGGCTCTTTCCATAATGTGCCTATTGTTGAGAGTGCTGCTATAAACATTGGGGTACAAGTGCCCCTGTGCATCAGCACTCCTGTATCCCTTGGGTAAATTCCTAGCAGTGCTACTGCTGGGTCATAGGGTAGGTCTATTTTAAATTTTCTGAGGAACCTCCACACTGTTTTCCAAAGTGGCTGTACCAATTTGCATTCCCACCAACAGTATTAAGCACTTTTTAAAGATACATGATTTGCAAATATTTTTTCCCATTCCATAGGTTGCCTTTTCATTTTGTTGATGCTTTTCTTTACCTTGTAGAAACTTTTCAGCGTGATGGAGTCTCACGTCTTTATTTTTGTTTTAATTGCCCTTGCTTCTGGTGTCAGATCCGATCATTGCCGAGACCAGTGTCTGCCCCCTATATTTTCTATCTAGGAGTTTTATGGTCTAAACCAAAGGTCTTACTTGACCTTACTTTAAATCCACTTTGGGTTGTGCATAGTGTCAGATAGTGGTCCAGTTTCATTCTTCTGTATGTGGCAGTCAAGTGGTCCCAGCACCATTTGGTGAGGAGAGTGACCTTTCCCCCATTCTACATTCTTGGCTCTTTGTCAAAAATTAATTGACCGTATACGCATGCTTTTATTTCTGGGGTCTCTGTTCTGTTTCATTGATCTGTTTGTTTTTAGGCCAGTACCATACTGTTTTGATTACTGTAGCTTTGTAATATACAGTAGTTGCAAGTCAGGAAGTGTGATGACTCCAGCTTTGTTTTTCTTTCTCAAGGTTGCTTTGACTGTTCTATACAAACTTTAAGGTTGTTTTTTTTTCTATGTAAACTGTGCCATTAGAATGTTGATAGGGATTGGCTTCGACAAATCTGTAGATTGCTTTAGGTGGTAGGGACATTTAAACAAAATTATTTCTTCCAATTCATGAGCATAGAATAGCTTTCCATTTATTTGTGTCTTCTTCAGTTTTTAGAATTTTCAGTATTAAGAATTTTTAGTATTGGGGCGCCTGGGTGGCTCAGTCAGTTAGGCATCCAACTTTGGCACAGGTCATGACCTCAGGGTTTGTGAGTTCGAGCTCCACATTGGGCTCTGAGCTGACAACTTGGAGGCTGGAGCCTGCTTCAGATTCTGTGTCTCTCTCTGTCCGTTCCCTGATTATGCATGCGCGCGCGCTCTCTCTCTCTCTCTCTCTCTCTCTCTCAAAAATAAATAAATAAACATTAAAAAAAGAATGCTCATAATTAAGAATTTTATATAGTTGTCCCTATCTTATCTGTTTATCAGGTACCAGGAGAGGTATCTGTAAACGATAGTTCTGGTGGAGCCAGACTGTAATGGTTCCAATTCTGTTTGAAAGCTTCCTCTTTCTTTTTGAGTTCCCGGTGTTTGGTGGTAAATGCCCCCAAGATAGATGGGCCTGCCGAACGTTAGTGAATGCACCATGCACCTTTTTTTCCTTTTGTTCTAGGCTGATTTTGATAGGATCGCCGAAGATGTGAAGAAGATGAAAACAAGGCCAAATGACGGAGAACTGAAAGAACTCTATGGGCTCTACAAACAATCTGTAGTTGGCGACATTAATATTGGTATTTCATACATATGTATATGTATATGTATGTTAATATTTTTTAAATAATATATTTAAAAATAATGATAAGTTTCATTTGAACAATGTTTGTTAGAAGTATGGAGTAAAAAATAACCTTGAAAATGTATCTGTCCTTCTTTTGGCAGAGTGTCCAGGAATATTAGATTTAAAAGGCAAGGCTAAATGGGAAGCATGGAACCTCCAAAAAGGTTGTTAATTCTTTAATAAGTGAAATAAACTTTCTTAATTGCCCGATACATCAGTGAGATAATCTGTTTTGTCTTTCTAGGGTTATCGAAGGAAGATGCCATGAGTGCATACATTGCTAAAGCAAAAGAGCTGATAGAAAAATACGGAATTTAAAATTCAGCTATGAGAAAGTTTTTCTTTTGAAACCTTCATAACGCTATCATGACCTCACATCTGGATAAGAAATGCACGGTTAACTCTACATGTCGTGAATATTTTTGCCATTAACATGAATTGTAATCCTTAATTAGCGGTACACTGAAACTGTGTTATGTAATGAAATTTTACTTGCCTAAACCAGATGATTGTAAAAGTTCTTTTTAAAAAAAATTATTGCTCTGGTAGTATGTGCACACAAACATTAACAATTTTTTTTTTTTTTTTGGCTTACCAGTTTTTCTACAGAGAGTTAACATTATTGGTGTATAATCAAAACAGTTTATTAAGAACGAGTAACAAGGTTTTTCCTTTGTTGCACCGTGTAGCTTTGGGATTCTCACTGACCTGGGGCCTTGGTCAACCATAGACATCTGTGGTTCTTGTCCTTACTCTGTAATTCTTTACTAGGTGACTGAGGCAAATTATGTAACCTCGCTAATCAGCCTCCTCTATAGAGTAGGGGGAAAATCAGTCTCACAGGGTTGTAAGAACTGAATGAGGAAACTGTAATTATCATACTTTAGTTTAAAGCATACGTTATGAAAAACCTAATAACAAATAAGCTAAATTTTTCAAAAAGAAACTTATGAGTCGATGACTATTCAAAGAAGGAAAAAAGCTACCAACTATTTTTTGTCTAAATTTCTACATTTAAGACAAACCAAAAAATCAAATGTAGTATCTAGTATTAATAAACCTACGACTACTCTACTGCTTAAGCTCAATTTTTATCATAGTGAAAATGCAGAGTCTGGAATATCATATTGGCCTAATCCTCAGTCTTTCTTGTGGGCACACAGCTTCCCTGGAGGAAGGTGGCCTTCTTTTAGCAGTTCTAGAATCTGTCTGAGATTGCATAGGATACACATCATCAAAACCAGTGTAACTCTATTCCCTGGATAAGGGTGTGCATTTGGTATGCTATGACCAGTGAGGGACAGTTCATTTCATGTGACTTAAAAAAAAAAAAAAAAACAAGCAAACAAACAACCTAGGTTGACTAGATGAATTTCCAGGGAAGTGAAAAAAGCCAGTCTCAAAAGATTACGCTGTGTATGATTCCATTTATGTAACGTTCTTGAAATGGCAGACATAGAGGACGGAATAGTGATTGCCACAGAGGACGGAATAGGGAGGTAGGTGTGGCTTTAAAGAACAGCAGAAGGGATCCTGTGGGGATGGAATGTTCTGTCCCTTGACTCACAGTGAACATCTAGCTGTAACATTACACTGAGTTTTGTGCAT
Organism: Acinonyx jubatus; assembly: GCF_027475565.1. Classification (NCBI taxonomy): domain Eukaryota; kingdom Metazoa; phylum Chordata; class Mammalia; order Carnivora; family Felidae; genus Acinonyx; species Acinonyx jubatus. Next base: position 13,655,265 of record NC_069387.1, on the reverse strand, counting down.
GTTACCATTGGGGGCAACGGGGTAGATCTGTACTATTTCTCACAACAACATGTGACTATACAGTTATCTTAAAATAACAAGTTTAATAAAAAGAAAATCTAGCTTGATTCCTATTCCGGAAAATTTTGGAAAGTAGAGATGACTCTCATCTCTACTAAATCTTCCCTAAAGATAGTCAGGAGTCTTCGATGATGACGTCAGCGTCCAAATCCAAGAAAATTTAGACGTCAGCAATGATGGGGCCGCTCCTTCTAATCGAGGGCCTGGAAGCTCCCAGAGCTATTCCCATGTGACTTCGCCTTCACCGGGAGGAGAGGCGGCCGAGAAGGCGCACCTCAACAGCCTGACATCGGCTACATCATGCAATTCCCATTGTGGACCGTATTAACTAACAGTTGTTCAAATGAATGATCACAAGTCAAATGACTTTTGTGTCACTCCTTCCATAGGGAGCCCTGGAGATGGTGTCACGCCAAAGGGTAAAAAGCACAGCAGGTACTAAGCACGTATTATGATTGGCTTGAGGCTATTTTTAGCTCAAGTTGATTACATGAATTCTAACTCCTCCCACAATGAATTTTTAATATATTTTTTAAAGATTTTATTGTAAGTAATTTCTTCACCCAGTGGGAGGCTCACACCTACAACCATGAGATCAAGGGCCACACGTGCCACGACTGAGCCAGCCGGGTGCCCCACCCCACAATGAATTTTTTATATTATTTGCTCTTCTGTTAGGAATGATCAACTATGAAAACTACGTCCTGTAGGCATTTTGCTCTACCTCATTCACTAACACAGACGTGAACCCCTATTATGTGATCATTAGCAAACCGATGCTTTAAAATGGAACATTGTAATACGGTGCGCTGTGTTAGGCACCGGAAGCCTTCGGGAAGACACATCAGTGGCACCACTTAGCGGGGTTTATCGCGAAGACCCACAGGACATGGGAAATCGGGTCTCTGCACCGACCGGGTTCCGGAGACAAACACAGACTTGGACTTGCCAGCCCCAAGCGTTCGGTGCCTCTTGTCCCGTCAGCAGGAGGCTGTGACCCCACGTGCGGTGTTGTGCCTTCCGCGGACTCGGCTGGTTTTCCCTGTATTTCTGCATTCTCCCCTTTGAGCTCCTGTGTCCCCCAACTGTTCTGCTTCCTCCCCGTGTCCGCACGGCGTTGTCGCAGGGCGAGCCTGAGGCCTCGTGTCGGGCACGGCATTCGCGCGTGGCCGCTCCGCACACCGGAGGCGGGATACCAGACTGGCTGTCCTCGGGAGCACTCCTGCCGGCCCGAGTCCATCGTTGCAGGGCGCCACCGGGGCCCACGGAGCCAGCCGGTGCCGGGTGTAGGAGGGGCCCGCTGGGAGCGGCCGGGCTTGGGGGCTTTCTGAGGACTGGCCCGTGGAGACGGCGGTGATCGCTCGGGACTATCTTATTTTAAAAAACAGCAAGAGGTTACATGTTCTCATTGAAAGGGAGGACCCCACATTTCAAACTATGGATCAAGCTTTGAACCAAGCGTGTTGATGAAACCATGTATTTTCTAGCATTTCCCCCCCTATCATTTCCACTGTTAAAATAATTGAAGGGAAAAAAATGGATGATTCACCAAGCAGAAATTTTGCTGACAGATGAGACGCCTCCCACAGATGAGTCTCAAATGAGATTCTGATGTGAAGATAAAGGACCCTGCCAGAAATACTCTCTACCCATTCGTCTTTTGTCTCCAGATGCAGAAACTTGCTCTGTGAAGAAATACATTTCTGTGTAACACATCACCCCTGATAGTAGCAAATGCGTAACTTTCCAACCTCTGAATAAAGCTAACCAACTACTTCTCTGCGGGGCACCTGAGCGGCTCAGTCGGTCCAGCCTCCGACTTCAGCTCGGGTCGTGATAAGGCGGTGGTTCATGAGTTTGAGCCTCGCATCTGGCTCACTGCTGGCAGCCCAGAGCCTGCCTCCAATCCGCAGGCTACCCCTCTCTCTGCCCCTCTCCCACTAGCGTGCTCTCAAGAATAAACATTTAAAAAAAAAAACTAACAAACTACTTCTGAAAAATTGAAGAGTATCATACAATCACTTGGGGCTACCTTCAGACTGAAAGGGAAAATATCTAAAAATAGGCAAGTATCAGTAGCTGTAGACACTTGGTTATGTAGTTCTCGAGGAAGTTCTTCTCCTTGGAAGTTTCCACAAAGATGACAGGACATCTTTATGGAAGGACATGAATATCAACACTGGCATCAGTTACATCTTCCCAGGCCAAAAATGAACAAAATTACGTGTAACAACAACTGATGCCTACCACCGCCAACAAAAGATTTACTTCCAGATACTGCCTTTCTAAAGTTGACACCGACGACAGAGTTACGTCTAAGGTCTCATGTTCTGTAAGTCCTGCGTTTTTAATTTCTCTAAGACCTATCAGTATATAGTGCTATTATCAGCATTCTCTCCGTTTACACTAAATAAAGCCTCGGCCAGTTTTCTACTTACTGCAGGAACTGCTGGTTGATATTAGCTGAAAATCACCAAACAAATCCCTGGAAATACAGCAAGCTATCAAAACAATTTCACCTTCTATATCCTTGGCTATATCTTCAGATCCAATAAAATGTGTTAAATCACAGGAAGGAACGGCTTCGGATGGTGGATCAAAGCAGCAGATCTTAAGAGCTGGTTAGTAACTTTTCATCATCGACGTCTCGGAACCTTTCCCTGTTAATGTCATGAAATGTGGTGCGTCTTCGCTTTCCAGCAATACAAGCATGTTTCCCAGTGCTACCTACACTTGCACCTGTCAGTACCTGCCTGAGACTCACTTGGGCCCGGCCATTTTCCAAGGTCATCTGACTTCTAGAACAATGCAGGTGGCAGGCAGCACGAAGACAGGCAGGCACCCAGTCCAAGGAGGCCAGTACCAACCAGTATCTTTAACTGTCATCCCCAGAAACATCAACCTATTTCCCAGCTCTCCAGACGGTTGCCACGTACAGAGCAAAAGCAGGTTCAGGAAAGCAGGGCTCCTGAGTGGTCTCCACCTGTTCTCAGCCGGCACAACAGCAGCATTTATGAAGCTGGGTGCTGGGTGCTGTGTTCACCATAAACAGTCCGATTACTTCAGCGGCTTAGACACTGGCTGGGAGGCGACTAGAGAGAGGCGTTAAGTGCTGCCGGGTTCAGGGTGATCTGTGAGCATGACAGCTGGGGTTGGGAAAGCGCCAAGCGAGGGCTCCCTGGGGAAATGGAGCTGGTTCCGAGGTCTGGATGGGTAGGGAAAGGATTGGCCGAGGGAGAGAGGCAGCAGGGGTAGAGGGAATAGAATGAGCACAGACTGTCGGCCGTCATTCAGAGAGCAAAGCGGGGATGGGGACAGATTAAGGGAGAGGGGGTAGGCAGGGGCCAAGTCTAGGCCTCCTAAGTGATTTTGGTCGTCCTAAAAGTGACAGGAAGCCACCAAAAGGATTGAAGGCAAGATGTGTCACGACCAGACTTGTCTTTTATCCCTCTGGGTAGTGTGAGGAGTGGGTTGGAGGGGGACAGAGCATCTAAGACGGGGCCAGTTCAGCCAGCTCTTATTTTCCGCTTCCACCTGGGATGGAGGAAATGAGGAATGCCACTGGGTCCCTAACAATGAGGAAATATGTAGTTTGTAAACTACAAAATCATAACTTTTCTTGAACTTAGCTGAGTTTTGCAAGGCAAAGTAGAAAGCAAATTCCGAGGAGAGGCAGGCCCCTCTAGGGAGAGGTGGGACGTGTGGCTCACGTGGGCACAGCACAGGAGGAAGGGGTGTGTGCCGTGCATTCCAGAAGAAATCAGCTAAAATGTTAACAAAGCGCTGGCCATCCGGTGAGGGACCATGTGTCAGATGGGACTCACACCGACTTGTGGGCTCTTTTCCACAGGCCTCCAGTAGGGGTTCAGGAGAGAGATGGGAGCAAGGCAGGGGGCCAGAAGAAGCCCCACCTGTGGGGCAGGCCGGCAGCAGGGAATTGGCTGTGGCCTTGAGATGGGCGCTGCCTCTGCCCAGGCCCTTCTCTCCCAGGAGCCAAAGCCTCAAACTGCTGGAGGAGAGGCAGCCAAAGCTTTGGCCCTGGGCACAGGCACGGACGCACGGCTGCAGGGGCAGAAGCATAAACCCTCTACCCTCGAGGAAGGAGGGGAGGAAGGGCTTGGGCCTACATGGATACCAACACTCCTTCTGGGAAGGGGCCGGGAACTTCCTCCCAAGACCAACCACAGACACGAGGAGAAGGGGCAGGTGTGTTGAGAAAGGCCCACCCACAAGGACCCGGCACAGAGGACCTGCCTCAGCTCAAAGTTCATGCCTGTCTGGGACATCCAAGAACTCCCCATGTTGCCCCAGAGGCTAATGCGGCACATCGGGTAACCAGCAACAGCTGCCTGCCCATGGGGAGCACCTGAGGCCTGTTCTACGAGGCCCTGGCAAGACTAAAATATTGAGAAAATTCTCCAGCAACCTGGGCTCCACGCTCGGCCCACACAACGCCAGGGAATTTGGAGGCTGGTGTTGTCCTGCAGTGCCCATAGTAACAGCCATCTCCAGTCTAGACGGACTCAGCTCTCCACAGCACCCGATAGAAGACATGTGCACAGATCCAGGTATAAAACTATTTCCTTCTACTTCTGTTTTATGCATGATACCTGGCTTTCAGCAAAAAATGATCAGACCAGGGCACCTGGGTGGCTCAGTCAGTTACGTGTCCGACTTCCCTCAGGTCATCATTCAGTATTTTGTGAGTTCAAGCCCTGCTTCAGGCTCACTGCTGTCAGCACAGAGCCTGCCTCAGATCCTCTGCCTGCTCTCTCTGTGCCCTCCCCCTGCATGTTTCTCTCTCTCTCTCTCTCAAAAATAAACATTAAAAAAAAAACTTTGATAATATAATTGATAAAAATATTATCAGACCTAGAAGAAAGCATTGTCAAGAGGCAAAGCAATAACAACCATCAGACTCAGATGAGACCCAATGTTGGAACTATCAGAGAGTGACTTTAAACCTATGATTGAGGTGTCAAAGGATTTAATGGAAAAGGTGGACAACACATGTGAAGAAGTGGGGAAGATCACTAGAGTCAAGACGATAAGAGTCAAACAGAAATTCTAGAAATAAGCAGCAGCGACAATGAGGAATCCTCTTAACAGGCTCATCAGTAGACTGGGCACAGCTGAGGAAGTATTCTGTGAACCTGAAGGTGGTCAATAGAAATGATCCAGGGGCACCTGGATAGCTGAGGCAGTTTAGCATTTCTGCTCAGGTCATGATCGCAGGGTTTATGAAATGGAGTGCTGTGTCTGGCTCTGCACCGAGTGTGGAGCCTGCTTGGGATTCTCTCTCTCTCTCTCTCTCTCTCTCTCTCTCTCTCTCTGTCTCTTCCCTTCTTCCTCTCTTTCTTTCTCCCCCCATCTCTCTCCCCCTCATGCACTCTCTCTCAAAACATGGAGTAGAAGGAGGGGGAGGAGGAGGAAAATGATCCAAACTGAAACGTAGATAAAAAAGAATGAAAAAGAACATCCGAGAGCCAAGGGGCACTATCACCCGGCCTGATGTATGCATAATGAGGGTGGCAGAGAGGAGGGAAAAGCACACTAGTCCAAGCGAAGGATGGGGGCAGCTCCAGGGAGTGGGGGCAGGTGGCCATCTTTTCCCGCTGAGCCAGATTTCCATTTGGCCACCAAGCCGACGCCTTGTTTGTAGGGGAGGGGGAGGCCTGGGAGGCGCCTTATCAGCCTGATTGTGTGCACTTTGGAAAAGGCTGAGAGCGGGCAGGGGAGACTGAGAAGTGGGAAGGAGCGGGAGCGGGTCTGGGGCATGACTGTGATTTGCAGGGAGGTAGCCGACACTTGTGCACAGCTATTGTGATTTGATTCACTGGGGAGCTGGTGAGAACGTTAAGGAGGATTTTTATACTTCCTGGGTGAACTATCCCAGAGAGTGATTTATCTTTTGTTTTTGGCTTTGGGAGGTTGGAGAGCTGTGGAGAGTTTAGCAAAGCTCCTCTACAACGTTGTTGCGAAGGCATCCACCCTGTGGCGTCGGCAGGCCCTTGGACAGACGCCAGCCCTCCGGTGAGCGCGTGAGCGCATGCGCTGGCCGTCGCCGGCGAAGGTAAGATCCCATAGCACTCCCCCACCAGCCCTTGCGTCCCTCCTGCCTCCCCGAACCTTCCCTCGTGCACCCCTCAGGTGAGACCCGGGTGAAGCCGACCCAAACCCCGCTTTTTTGTTTGAGTTGACCACTCAGGCCTTAGCGGAAGCACTGCAGCCGCACAGCCCAACAGAGGCGTGCGCTGTGCGTCCGGTCCCGCCGCTCCCTCTGCCTGCACCTGGCCGTGACCCCAGCGTGGCGCCCCTAGGCGGGCTGTGGGGCTCCTCCGGGGCCCTCGGTAGTAAACTCCAACGTTTTAATTTCTCTGGTGGTCTGTTGTTGAACCGAGGCTCGCCACCCCGCAGCTGGGGCCCTCCTTGGGAAATGTTAATCTAACAAACTCCCAAGAGCCTTCGGTAGTGAATCTCTTTGTCGTGTTGTGTTTTTAAAAATTGCTTGTGGTTTCGTGCCAAACTGTCAGCGAAGCGCGACCTCGTTTAATCCCCACCACAACACCTGGATTACTCTTCTCCCTTCCCCGACAGGTGAGACACAGCTCCCCAGTCTGAGTCTCCAGGCTCCCAAAGCCGCAGGCGGAGGGTGTGATCCCGGTGAGTGGCGTCTACGTACAGATGGCGTAATTTGCATTTATGCAAGGCCTGATTGTAAACACCCAGCGGCTGCTTACGTTATTTCTTTGAATGTGCACAGTGATTAGGATCACTTTTCCATTTTGGGGGGTTGATCTCACACTGGGGTTTCTTTGATTCTGACTCTGTGCGAAGCACAGCAACACACAGCCTCCCCCCATGGGGATCACAGCGGGGAGGAGCCGGCCCGGCGGAAATGGAGAGATGGATACACCTGGGAGCCCCCAGGAGGCGGGTGGTGGGCCCTGCGATAGATGCGAGGTGGGGGTGGGCGGTGAACGGAGGGACCGGAGGGATGGTCTCCGTTCTCGAGGTGCGGCAAGTCCCTGCCTCGTTTCTCAGCTGCTTGTTTGAACTTCTAGTCCCAAGCACTGGCCACCGCGGCCCTACACCCAGTTCCAGGCTTTGTGGAGAAAATAAAAGAAGCGTCTGCTAAACATGTGCCTTCTAGGAACTTACACGGAAGGGACGACCCCCAGGCAAAACAGGAGAAAAGTCTGACCATGTGTAATGGTGACTAAGAGCCACATGCTGGCCCCTCAGTATCTGCCATGGGGAAGTTAGAACAGGAAAGCCATTTGTAGGCTTGGGTTATTGGGGAATGTTCCAACTCCACTCTCTAGGAAGAAGCTAGGTGAGCTCTGGAACAAAACTCACAGAAAGGCAAACCACTTCTCTCTCCTGGTTCAACCTCCACGCTTGATATGTAGGGACCCACTTCTGTTGACCTCTCGGCGGAAGAGGAGAATGCTCTGGTGTTAATTTATTCAACAATATTTGTTAAGTGATGAAACATAATTGCTCAACCACTGATTGATTGATTGGCTTTCAGTGGAGCCTAGGCACAGGAATTGTATGTACAAAGCGTGAACAGAGCATATTTTACTTAAAAATATTTTCTAGGTAGAATTTCTGTGCCTGGGCTCCATTGCAAGCCAATAAAAATGTGACAGGTGGCCCCACGGGAGATGAAATGAAACTCTTAGAATGTTCTCTTCCTGTATCAGCTGCCTCAAAGAACTGCCAATCTATTTTTTTTTTTTTTTTGTAGATAATTTCATATGTTTAAAAAAACACTTGTCTCAGTTCCGTACGTGCAATTACTAACAGCAGGCTTATCTGCCATCGGTTTGGGAAACCACGGCTACAGAAGTCGTCATCAGTAAAATCCTTGAGAGTGCCTCCAAGATCCGTAAGGAGACAGTCTTGTTCCTCTGACAATTCTTTATCTGAGGAATCTGAGGCTGGGCCTTTGGCTTGAAACGTTAATGGCGAAGGCCTGATAGTTCCCATAACACGCTTGTTCGGAAACTGAAAACTACTGGAAGGGAAGAGTCATTAAATCATTACGGTTTGAAAGTGGATTTCTTTATCTACAAGTTTCAGGGAGAACTAGGTCTTTGCAAAAGCAGGGAGAAAAATGTTGACTAGTAATTCCAGTGTCCTTGTGCCACCAAAATGGCCCTCCGGGCCTCAGATCTGGGGGCAGTGTGGGCCTCTCTCCTGGTGGGGAAGGGAGAGCAAAGGGGAGGAGGATGGGCAGCGGGAACAGTGGAGCCCACTTTAAACACCACGAGACTTCTGAAATGTGGATGTCACCATCTCCTTGTGAGCCAGAATTCTAGCCTGGCTCCCATCCAGTTACTTTGCTGAAAGTTGATCGAGTTCCCAGCTAACTCAGGATGAAAGAAAACGCACTCAGGGTCAGTATCAGCTCAGAGATACCAGGGACATGGCAGGCGCTGACCAGGAAACATTTCAGAGAAAAGGAGAGATTATACTGACGGAGATTTGAAGGTCTTTTCATTAGCCACTAGTATCCATGTCGTTATCCCCACACTGGACCAAAAATCACTGGGTAGGAAAATAAGGACCTGATTTTTAGTTCCATTTCTCTCCTCACCACTGTCCTCATCCAAGGGAAAGGAAAGTACTTGCATGAGGAGTTGGCCTTGACTCAAAGAAATGCGTTGATTCTAGCTTCTCTTTTTCCTCTTAGGTCAGTCAGAAAAGCGATGTAGGATCCATACTACCTTTGGGGAAGAAAAACCCGGTTACAACTATTAGCAAAACTCAGGATGGGCCACTGAAAGTGGATGAGAACAAGCATCACGCACAGGGTGATGATCACAAAGTCAAAAGAAAAGTATAAATCAGTTGAATAATAACTAATTTATTTGCGGTTTATATCAGCATAAAAAGTCTTTTAAGACAGCCTGAAATGGGTGGTTCAGTTGGTTGATGGTCCAACTCTTGATTTTGGCTCAGGTCATGATCCCAGAGTTGTGGGATCGAACCTCAAGTCAACTTGAGCAGGCGTGGAGCCTGCTTAATATTCTCTCTCTCTCCCTCTCCCTCTCTCCCTCTCTCCCTCTCTCCCTCTCTCCCTCTCTCCCTCTCTCCCTCTCTCCCTCTCTCCCTCTCTCCCTCTCTCCCTCTCTCCCTCTCCCCCTCTCCCCCTCTCCCCCTCCCCCTCCCCCCTCCCCCCTCCCCCCTCCCCCTCCCCCTCCCTCTCTCTCCCTCTCTCTCCCTCTCTCTCCCTCTCTCCCTCTCTCTCCCTCTCTCTCCCTCTCTCCCCCTCTCCCCCTCTCCCCCTCTCCCCCTCTCCCCTCCCCCTCTCTCTCCCTCTCCCACTTCCCCCTCTCTCCCATGCACACACGTTCTCTCTCTTAAAAAAAAAAAAAAGACCTCCTAAATAATTCAGATGAAAATTTGGTACTGACTTCTACAACGTCTGGAAATTAATTTTTGTTTTCTCCCTTAAAGCTAGAAATATCACTATGTCTTTGACAGTGTATGTATCAGCCGTCCTTGCGGTATGGTCGGGGGAACCCCTGCGGATTCCTGAGACCTTGTCAGGTGTTTAAAGCTATTTTCAGGAAAATACTAAAATATTATTTGCCGATTTTATCCTGATTCTCTTATGGGCACATAGTTGAGCTTTCCAGAGGCTGTGTGACCTGGGATTTTGTCACCATTTGAATGTAGAAGCAGAAATGAGAATCTAGCTGCCTTCTAGTAATACATTGAACAGATTTGCAAAACAGTAAAGCAGTGCCACTCTTCTCATGACATTTTTGGGCATAAAATATATATAGTCTTTGACATAAAAAGATATTTATATATAATGGTGTATTCATGTTACCATAAATTAAATGTCTTTAACATGTCTGAGTTTTAATTTCTATATTGACAAATAGGTCCCATGTAAACAAAAGCTCTCTGAGGTCCTCGATGCTTTTCAAAAGCCTTAAAGCACTTCCATGACCACAGCGTTGGCGACCTGTTGGAGGCATTGTCTAGCTACATTTTGTAGGAGATAGGTTATGTTTTGAAAATTCCTGATGGGGGGGACGGAAACCCAGTGCCATATTCATTACTAATGGGATGTAAGTTGCAGGTAATTTGGAAATATGTATCAAGAACTTTAACAATGTGTTAAGCCGAAATTCTGGAAATTTATCCTGAAAAACGTGGGACTGATATATGCTACATTTTCTACAAAATGTTCATTGAGGTGTTCGTACACCAGAAAAAGATAGGAGTCACTCTTATGTCCACAAAAGGAAATTGATAAAACAAGTCACGAAGCGGTGTATTCTTACAGCAGTAAAAGATGTCCACGGCAATAGGAAGTGACAAAAAAAAACAAAAAACAAAAAAAAAAACACAAAACCAAAAAACACCCAGGAAAACATGTAAAAAGGACTTCATCATGTAAGAAATAATACGGAATCAAATTTTTCAGATACTATCTGGGATAATGGATACTTTTCATTTGTCATCTTTTACTTGACCGTACCTATTGGGGAACCCGCGTGGGTCAGTCGGTTGAGTGTTCAGCTTTTGATTTCCTCTCTGGTCATGATCTCACCATTCGTGAATGTGAGCCCTGCATCAGGCTCTCTGCTGAACAGTGTGGAGACTGCTTGGAATTCTCTCTCCCTCTCCCTCTCTCCCTCTCTCCCTGTCTCCCTGTCTCTTTGCCCCTCCCCCGATCTCTCTCTCTCTCTCTCTCAAAATACATACAAACTTAAAAATTATTAAACATTTAAAAAGGCAATAGCATAAAATGCAGCAGACTAACTACCTTTTGCAATTTGCAATTGTCAATGGGATCGATTCCTTGATTTCTCTTTCTGTTGCTTCATTATTGGCATATAGGAATGCAGCTGAGTTCTGTGCATAGATTTTAGATCCTACGACTTTGCTGAATTCGTGGATCAGTTCCAGCAGTTTTTTGGTGGAATCTTTTGGATTTTCCATATAGAGTATCAAGTCATCTGCTACGAGTGAAAGTTTCACCTCCTCCTGGCCGATTTGGATGCCTTTTATTTCTCGGTGTTGTCTGATTGCTGAGGCCAAGACTTCCGATACTGTGTTGAATAACAGTAGTGAGAGTAGACATCGCTGTCATGTTCCTGACCTTAGGGGGAAAACTCTCAGTTTTTCCCCATTGAGGATGATATTAGCAGTGGGTCTTTCATATATGGCTTTTATGATCTTGAGGTATGATCCTTCTAGCTCTACTTTCTTGAGGGTTTTTATCAAGAAAGATGCTGTATTTTGTCAAATGCTTTCTCTGCATCTATTGAGAGGATCATATAGTTCTTGTCCTTTCCGTTATTGATGTGATGTATCACATTGATTGTTTTGAAATTGAATCAGCCCTGCATTCAGGTATAAATCTTACTTGGTTGTGGTGAATAATTTTTTTTTTTAATGTATTGCTGGATCTGGTTGGCTAGTATCTTGTTGAGGATTTTTGCATTTGTCTTCATCAGGGAAATTGATCTGTAGTTCTCCTTTTTAGTGGCTTCTTTGTTTGGTTTTCGAATCAAGGTAATGATGGCTTCATAGAATGAGTTTGGAAGTTTTCCTTCCATTTCTTTTTCTTGGAACAGCTTCAAAAGAATCGGTGTTAACTTCTGTAAATGTTTGGTAGACTTCTGGACACCTGGGTGGCTCAGTCTGTTAGGCATCTGACTTCCGCCCAGGTCATGATCCCACACTTTGTGGGTTCAAGCCCCGTGTCAGGCTCTGTGCTGACAGCTCAGAGCCTGGAGCCCGCTTCAGATTCTGTGTCTCCCTCTCTCTCTGCACCTCCCCTGCTTGCACTCTGTCTCTCAAGAAATAAATAAATACTAAGGGAAAAAAAATTAAGTGTCTGGTAGAATTCCCCCGGAAAGGCATCCAATCCTGGACTTTTTGGGGAGATTTTTGCTTAATAATTTGATTTCTTTACTGGTTAAGGGTCTGTTCAGATTTTCTATTTCTTCTTGTTTCAGTTTTGGTAGTTTATATGTTTCTAGGAATTTGTCCATTTTTTACAGATTGCCTAATTTATTGGCATATAATTGCTGATAATATTCTCTTATTATCGTTTGTATTTCTGCAGTGTTGGGTTGTGATCTCTCCTGTTCTTGATTTTATTTATCTGTGTTCTTTCCTTTTTCTTTTTGATCAAACTGGCTAGGGGGTTAATAATTTTGTTAATTCTTTCAAAGAACCAGCTCCTGGTTTCATTGAACTGTTCTACTGTTGTTGTTGTTTGTTTTAAATTGCAATAGCATTGATTTCTGCCCTAATCATTATTATTTACCTTCTTCTGCTGGTTTTGGGTTTTATTTTCTCTTCTTTTTCCAGCTCTTTAAGGTGTAAGGTTAGGTTGTGTTTCTGAGACCTTTCTTTCTTCCTTCTTTAGGAAGGCTTGGATTGGTGTATACTTCCCTCTTATGACCACCTTTGCTGTGTCCCAGAGGTTTTGGGTTGTGGTGTTATCATTTTCATTGGCTTCCATGTACTTTTCAATTTCCTCTTTAACTTCTTGATTAGCCCATTCATTCTTTAGTAGGATGATCATTAGTCTCCATGTATTTGTTGTCTTTCCAAATTTTTTCTTGTGGTTGATTTCGAGTTTCATAGCATTGTGGTCTGAAAATATGCATATGATCTTGATCTTTTTGTACTTGTTGAAGGCTGATTTGTGTCCCAGTACGTGATTTATTCTGGAGAATGTTCCATGTGCACTGGAGAAGAAAGTATATTCTGCTGCTTTAGGATGGAATGTTCTGAGTATATCTGTTAAGTCCATCTGGTCCAGTGTGCCATTCAAAGCCATTGTTTCCTTGTTGATTTTCTGCTTCGATGATCAGTTCATTGTTGTAAGGGGCTGTTGAAGTCCCCTACTATTTTGGTATTAGTCTCAATGAGTTTCTTTCCATTTGTGATTAATTGATTTATATATTTGCGTTCTTTCACGTTGGGGACATAAATGTTTACAATTGTTAGGTCTTCTTGGTGAATAGACCCCTTAATTATGATATAATGCCCTTCTTTGTCTCTTGTTACAGTCTTTATTTTAAAACCTAGATTGTCTGATATAAGTATGGCTACTGTGGTTTTCTTTTGGTGGCCATTAGCATGATAGATGGTTCTCCATCCCCTTACTTTCAATCTGAAGGTGTCTTTAGGTCTAAAACGGATATCTTGTAAACAGCATATAGCTGGATCTTGTTTTCTTATCCATTCTGTTACCCTATGTCTTTTGATTGGAGCATTTAGTCCATTGACAGTCCATTAATATTAAAGATATTAATTTATTGCCTTATGTTGCCTGTAGAGTTGGAGTTTCTGGTGATGTTCTCTGGTCCTTTCTAGCCTTTGTTGCTTTTGGTCTTTTTTGTTTTGTTTCATCTTTTCTCCCCTCAGAGAGTCCCCCTTAAAATTTCTTGCAGGGCCGGTTTAGTGGTCATGAACTCCTTTAGTTTTTATTTGTCTGGGAAACTCTTGATCTCTCCTTCTGTTTTGAATGACATCCTTGCTGGATAAAGAATTCTTGGCTGCATATTTTTCCACCTCAGCATATTGAATTAACCTGCCACCCCTTTCTGGCCTGCCACGTTTCTGTGGACAGGTCTGCTGTGAGCCTGATCTGTCTTTCCTTGTAGGTGAAGGACTTTTTTTCTGTTGCTGCTTTCATGATTCTTTCCTTGTCTGTGTATTTTGTGAATTTGACTATGACATGCCTTGTTGATGGTCCGTTTCTGTTGAATCTAATGGGAGTTTTTGTGTTTCCTGGATTTTGATGTCTGTGTCTTTCCCCAGGTTAGGAAAGTTTTCAGTTAGGATTCACTCACATAAATCTTCTATCCCTTTTTCTCTCTCTTCATCTTCTGGGACCCCTATGATTCAGATGTTATTCTTTTTTCATGAGTGGCCGAGTTCTCCAATTCTTATATTTGCTCTTTTGCCTTAGTTTCCCTCTTTTTTTTCTGCTTCGTTATCCTCCATAAGTTTGTCCTCTATTTCACTGATTTGCTGCATTGCTCCTGCCACTATGGCATCTATTCGAGATTACATCTCAGTTATAGTAATTTTAATTTCGTCCTGACTAGCTTTTACTTCTTTTATCTCTGCAGAAAGGGATTCTAATCTGTTTTCAGCCCCAGCTAGTGTTCTTATTATCGTGATTCTAAATTCTGGTTCAGACATCTTGCTTGTATCTGTGTTAAGTCCCTGGCTGTCACTTCTTCCTGTTCTTTCTTTTGGGGTGAATTCCTTCATTTTATCGTTTTGGAGGAAAACAAAGAATAAAATAAAAAATTTTTAATTACAAAATTAAAAACAACACAAAAAAAAATCAAATAAAGGATGCTAGACCCTAGGTGTGTTTTGGTCTGGTTGTTGAAAGAAGCTTGGTAGAATAGAGAAAAAAGGAAAAGAAAAGAAAAATAGGGGGAAAGAAGTAGGAAAATGTTGTAAAATTTTAAAAAATGAATACAATAAAAAAGAATAAAGTAAAACGAAAATAAAATAGAATAAAAAGACTTAGCAAAAAATAAAAAATATAGGAGAAAAAATTAAAGAAAAATCTTTTTTATAAAAACAGAAAATAAAAATAATCTTTTCCTTTTCTGTATCCAAGAATAAAAAAATAAAAGGAAAAAAAATTGAATAGATGGACCAATGAACAGAATGAAATATGACTGAAATTACATCCAGTTTCCCTTAGAAGTCAGATTATGAAGCACTTTATAGTCCGTAAACCAAGCAGGCAGAGAGACTTGTGGTGTTCCTCTAGAGCGCAATTGGCATAGTTGGGTGGGGCGTAGTGTGCTGCTTAATTTACTGGGGTGGATCGTTGTGGCCTGTGTACACAAGTATGCACATGCTCAGGAGAGGTGAAAATGGCTCACCAAGATACCCAGTCTCTAGCATCAGATCTTTGTGCTCTTGGCCACTGGCAATTCAAGCACCCCTCCTTTGTCTCCGGCTTTCATCCACTCCCCACTTCTACACTGTCCTCAATCAAGCCATCAGCCTGCCAGGTGGCACCTCCCTCCCGAATTTTATCTCAGATGGGGCTGCAGATGTCCAGAGACTTCAGCTGGGTGCCAGCCTGCTCCAGAAAAAGTTCGTGTGATCTTGTAGCAGCAGAATTTCAGAGATTATGGTAAATCCCAACACACATCTGGTGCCAGGCTTCACTGCCCCTTAACATTCTGTTCTCTTAACCCTGTTCCCCAGGGTCTGCTTGGACCTTTGCCTGTGGGGAGGTCACACAGCCTCTACCAAATGTCCTCTCAACAGGGGAACTGCCTCTCCCTGTTTGGCCTGAGGACCCCCCCAAACCTCGCTGTCTGCTCCTGGGGATTTACCCTTCCCACCAGAGCTCTGCCAGGTATAGAGCTGCAGAGTTTCAGACTCTGCAGTCTCCTATTGACAGAGTCCTAATGGTATTTAAACCTTCTCCTTTCTCCTTTCTTTCTTTCTTATTCATCCCTTGTGGGTGTTTGCATCTCATTCTTTCTCTCCAGTTGCTTTCAAGGGTAGTAGTTTTCCTGTACTCTCCCTGCTGTCTCCATCCTCTCTCCATAAGCAAAAACTGCTCCCTACCTTCCACAGCTTCTCTCTTCCCCAGGTCACCTCTCTGTGCCACATACCTGCTGAGTTCTGTGGCTCAAGTTATGCAAATTGTTGTGTTAATCCTCTGATCAGTTTTCTAGGTATACAAGATAGTTTCATATTGGTCTAGCTGCATTTCAGGGACAAGAGAAGCAGAAAACTTCCATGCTACTCCGCCATTTTGGCTCCTCCCCCTACCAACATTCTTCTAGATGCCTCTCCTGATGCAAGGGAAGCAAAAGCAGAAATAAACTACTGGGATTTCATCAAAATAAAAAGCCTCTGCACAGTGAAGAAAACAATCAGCCAAACTAAAAGGCAACCTTCAGAATGGGAGAAAATATTTGCAAATGACATATCTGATAAAGGGTTAGTATCCAAAATACATAGAGTTTATAAAATTCAACACCCAAAAAACAAATAATCTAGTTAAAAAATTGGCAGAAGACATGGATAGACATTTTTCCAAAGAAGACATACAGATGGCTAACCACATGAAAAGTTGCTCGACATCATTCAGCAGGGAAATACAAATCAAAACTACAATACGGTATCACCTCGCACCAGTCAAAATGGCTAAAATTGACAACAAGAAACAACAGGTGTTGGTGAGGATCTGGAGAAAGGGGAACCCTCTTACACTGTTGCTGGTAATGCAAACTGGTACATCCACTCTGGAAAACACTGTGGAGGTTCCTCAAAAAGTTAAAAATAGAACTACCCTATGACCCAGCAATTGTACTACTTGGTATTTATCCAAAGGATACAAAAACATTCACTCCAATGTTTATAGAAGCATCATCAACAATAGCCAAATTATGGAAAGAACCCAAATGTCCATTGACATTGGGTGGGTAAAGGAGATGTGGTACACACACACACACAATGGAATATTACTCGGCCATAAAAAAGAATGAAATCTTGCCATTTGCAGTGATGTGGATGGAGCTAGAGAGTATAATGCTAAGTGAAATAAATCAGTCAGAGAAAGACAAATACCATATGATTTCACTCATATGTGGAATTTAAGAAACAAAACAAATGTACATAGGGTGAAGAGAAAGAGAGGCAAACCAAGAAAGAGACAGTTAACTATAGAGAACAAATTGATGGTTACCAGAGGGGAGGGGGGTCGGGGATGGGTGAAATAGGTGATGGGGATTAAGGAAGGTGCTTGTTGTAATGAGCACTAGGTGTTGTATGGAAGGTGTTGAATCACTAAGTTCTATACCTAAAACCAATATTACACTGTATGTTTAACTGGAATTGAAATAAAAACTTGGAAAGAAAAAAGATGTCATGTGTTTAGGAACAAAATAAAATTAAAAAAAAAACCCACCTACAAAGCAGAAGAAAACTTAATACAAACACTCCAACATGAATTAGGTTTAATCAAACAAATTGTAGAAATGTGAGAATGCCATAACTCATAAATTTAAAATTCTGAACAGAAATATATAAACAGTTGCAAAAAGCTGATAGGATACTGGAAAGAAATGGGATAAAAAGGGTCTCCTTTTCTCCACATCCTCACCAACACTTGTTATTTCTTGTCTTTTGATAATAACTGCTCCGACAGGTGTGAAATGATATCTTATTTTGGTTCTGATTTGCATTCCCTTGATGAGAGATGTTGAGTATCTTTTCATGTGTTTGTTTGCCATCTGGATGTCTTCTTTGGAAAAATGTCTGTTCAGGTTCTCTGCCCATTTTTAAATTTGATTTTTTTTTTTGCTTTTGCCTATTTTTTTGAAATTGGATTTTTTAAATGTTCTTTGTTTTGTTTTTTACTATTCAGTTGTATGAATTCCTTATATAGTTTGGATATTAACCCCTATCGGATGTCTGGTTTGCAAATATTTTATCCCATTCAGTAGGTTGCCTTTTCATTTTGTTGATTGTTTCCTTTGTTGTGCAGAAGTTTTTTTGTTTGATGTTTCTGTTATTCTCTGAGTGTCACATATAAAAAAAAATCATCACCAACACCAAGGTCTAGGGCTTTCTCTCTTCTTCTAGGATATTTATGATTGCAGGTCCTATATGTAAGTCTTTAATCTATTTTCAGTTAATTTTGGTGAGTGATGGGTCTACTTTGATTCTTATGCACATGGATATCCAATTTTGCCAGCACCATTTATTGAAGAGACTGTCTTCTCTCCATTAAGTGTTCTTGGCCTCCTTGTCAAATATTTCAAATACTAGTTGACCACATATGCATGAGCTTATTTCTGGGCTCTTGATTATGTTCCGTTGTTTTTATGCCAATACCATACTGTTTTGATTACTATAAATAATTTCTGGGGATGTAATGTACAGCAGGGTGACTGTAGTTAAGAATACTTTATTTGAAAGTTGCTAAGAGAGTAGATCTTAAAAATTGTTATAGAAAAAAATTAGAATTGTATGAGGTGATAGATGTTAACTAAACTTAGTATAGTAATCATTTTGCAACATAAACCATTATGTTGTTCACCTTAAACTTACACAATGTTACATGTCAATTACATCTCAATAAAACTAGAAAAAAATAAAATCAGAATAATTACATGCACAGATGGGCAAAAAAAATCCCTCAAAATTGGACAGTAACAATATTGCCAAGGATATAGAGCAGTAATGATTTTCATATACTGTTTTGGCAGTGTAAATCTTTGCCATCCCTTTGGAGAACAATTTGGCAATATTTTATAGAGTTGAAGACATTCATACCCTACCCTCCACAAATTCCACTCCCTGATGTAGACTTTTTTACACATGTATGTAAGAAGACATGTATGTTCATAGAAGCATTGTTACTAATAGCAAAACAATGAAAATGACCTTAATCCCTGTAAAGAATACAGGGAGTTATAGTACACATAAATTGTATTATAGTCACACAATAGAATACAGTAGTTAAAAATCAACGAAGTAGAGATACATATATCCGCATGATGAATCTCAAAAAAGCAAATTGAGAAAAACAACTTTATATATGATATACATAAATAAAGTTAGAAATGTGTGAGATGATACTGTATCTGGCTTCGGTCGGTATTTGAGGAGGCCAAAAGCAGGGAAAGAGGAGACGCAATTGGAGAGGGAGTAAGTACCTGAAGACCTCACTTGTAATGTCTTATTCTTTAAGGGGAGCAGTGGATATGGTTAAGTTTGTGGCATTATTCTATATACATTTTTATGTTAACTATTTAAAAATGTATTTAAAGGAGCAGCTTTTAGTTGTCTATACTGAACCATCAGCTGCTGCTGAACAACCTCATATGAAAGTGTTTTTAATCATTAAAAAATATTTATACATTAATAACTGGGCTCTCTCTTCCAGTGAATGGATTTTTTTTTTTTCTGGTATCAGAGTCCTGGCTGGCAAGTAGAAAGAGACGACCTTGGTAAATGAGGGAACACAGAGGTGTGGGGTTGGGAAGGCAGCATTTCCAGGGGAGGGAAAACCACCTTGGCAAGCGGAAGTGTCTAATGGCAAAAATAAAGAAGGGGCTGAAGATAAGCAACATGGTTATAATAGAGAATCCAAATACACAATCCCCAACCATACAAACAAAATGCCATTTATTTTTTTTAAAAACTGCACAGAAGAGGGCACTCTTGATCCAAGAAATAGAGTAAGCAACCAAACCCCTTGGTCCCAGTAGAATGATCTGTTATTGCTGGTCAGGAAGTCAACACACTTTATCATAAGCAAGAATAAACGTAATACACAGAGTACAGAAAGTATAAATCAAGCTTTTTCAGCTTATGAAAATGCTATTTTTTTCTTTTAATTTTTTTTCAATGTTTACTTATTTTTGAGAGAAAGGGTAGACAGAGCATAGCAGGGGATGTTTCCCTCTCTCTCTCTCTAGAGAAACACAGAATCTGAAGCAGGCCCGAGGCTCCAAGCTGTCCGCACAGAGCCTGACGCGGGGCTTGAACCCACGAACATGAGATCATGACCTGAGCCGAAGTCGGATACGTAACTGACTGAGTCACCGAGGCGCCCCATGAAAATGCTATTTAAACTCACAAGGCAGAAGCTAACTTAATACAGCACTGCAACATGAATTAAGTTTAATCCAACAAATTATAGAAATGCAAGAACACTGTAACTCACAAATGTAAAATTCTGAATAGAAATAGTTGCAAAAAGAGCTGGCAGAATACTGGAAAGAAATTGAGTAAAAAGACAATTATTTCAAAAGTGACTACAAGTAAATTATGAGATAATAGATGCAAAGTATTTAAATGGATACAAATGACAGGAATAAAAGAGCTAATAACTACCATTTGAAATTATTACCTATGCAAATTTCACCGAAATAAAATATGAAACAGTGTACCAAAATAATCTATCATAGGACCCAGAATATTAGAATTTAAAGGTTAAAAAAAATTAAAGCCCTCTGGACCTGCAGACAAGGTAACAAGTCATTTATATAGGAAAGTAAGTCAGAATGGTGTTGGAATTTTTTAATAACAAAATACGAAGCAAGAAAACAGTAAAGCAAAATTTTCAAGGAACTTAGGGAATGCAGATACAACAATAATTTATCTCCTGTATCAAAGCAGTCCTACAGATGCAAGAACTTACAAAATACTGTAATTGTGTACCTTGCCCGAGTAATCTATTAATCAAGAGTCAGCAAACTATAGCCTACCAGTCTGGTCAAACAGCTGCCATCTGTTTTTGTAAATAAAGTTTTATTGGAACACAGCCATCCTCCGTTTGTATGTATTATGTGTGACTGTTATGTGCAACACCAGCAATGTTGAATTGTTACAATAGGGACTGTATGGCCCACGGAACTACAGACATTTACTTTCTGGCCCTTCACAGAAATTTGCCATTTACTATACTAGAAGCTGAACTTCATCCAACCAAGGGATGATTGGGGAAATTTGACAAAAGGACTGGTAGGGAGCTTAGAATGTTTTTAATTGCAGTTTTAAGATTACAGAAAGGGGGGGTGGGATTAGGGTGGAAGATCAATATATAAGTGAATGTTCTGATAAAGTAGAAATAAAACAACTTGGTTTTTTTAGAGTTTATTTATTTTGAGAGAGAGAGAGACAGAAACATAGAATGAGCAGTGGAGGGGCAGAGATAAAAGGAGAGAGAGAGAAGCCCAAGCAGGCTCCATACTGCCAAGGCAGAGCCTGACTTGAGGCTTAAACCCACAAACTGTGAGATCATGACCTGAGCCGAAACTAAGAGCTGGACCGTCAAATGACTGAGCCACCCAGGCACCCCAAAACATCTTGTTTTTAAATGCAAGAAGGAAGCAAAGGGAAAATAGAATAAGTTTACTGATTTCATATAGATAATAGATGTGTGTCTAAGCATATTAAACCTGACCAAGCAAAGAGTAGAAGCCTAATTAAGGAATTAGAAATATATATAGAATATATATATATTCTATATAAATATATATATATATATATATATATATATATATATATATACATATATATATATATATATATCAAGTGTGAAGGTAACTGCTAGGACAAAGCTATAAACATTCCTAAATAACAAAAGATTCAAAAAAAAAAAAAAGAGAGAGAGAAAAACAGTTCTACCACATAGTGAAAACACATGATAAAGATGACAGAATAATATGATTGATCAGAGACCCAACGTGCTGTTGTAACAATAAATGTAAATGGGCTCAAACCACCTATTTAAAGAAAAAGATCTTTAGACTGCCATGCAAAGCAAAATCAAACTCTGTGCTATGTACAAGAGACAATAGCAAAAGTCAGAAGAAGGAAATGGAAGTATGCTGTTGTAAGGTTCTTAAATTTTACCTAAAACTGAACAGCACATTAAAAGGATCATACACTATGATCAAGGGGGATTTATCCCCAGGATGCAGTGATGATTCAATATATGGAAATAAGTCAGTGTGATACACCACATCAACAGAATGAAGAATAAATCAAGTGATCATCTCAATAGATGCACAAAAAGCATTTGACATCCTTTCATTATAAAGATTCTAGGGGTGCCTGGGTGGCTCAGTCGGTTAAGCGTCCGGCTTCGGCTCAGGTCATGATCTTGCAGTCTGTGGGTTCGAGTCCCGCGTCAGGCTCTGTGCTGACAGCTCAGAGCCTGGAGCCTGTTTCAGATTCTATGTCTCCCTCTTCCTCTGACCCTCCCCTGTTCATGCTCTCTCTCTCTCTGTCTCAAAAATAAATAAATGTTAAAAAAAAAATTAAAAAAAAAAAAGATTCTGAACACATTAGGTATAGAAGGATCGTACCTCAACATGATAAAGGCCATGTATGACAGGCCCACAGCTAATATCAGACTTAACCGTGAAAAGCTAAAAGCTTTTCCTCTTAGATCAGGAACAAGACAAGGATGCCCACTCTTGTCATTCTATTCAAAATAGTTCTGGCGTCCTAGCCAGAGCAGCTAGGCAGAAAAAAAGAGATAAAAGACATTGAAATTGGAAAAGAAGAAGTAAAATTGTCTGTTTTCAAATAACATGATCTTGCATACGGAAAACCCTAAAGACTCTACCAAAAAAACTCTTGGAACTCAGAAAAGCTGCAGGACATGTAAAA
This sequence comes from Acinonyx jubatus, assembly GCF_027475565.1. Classification (NCBI taxonomy): domain Eukaryota; kingdom Metazoa; phylum Chordata; class Mammalia; order Carnivora; family Felidae; genus Acinonyx; species Acinonyx jubatus. The sequence continues at coordinate 13,633,035 of NC_069387.1, read as the reverse complement.
ACCAGTTGTGTGTCTATACCCTGGCAACATATTATCCAAAAAAGAAATGAAAAAAACAATCCCACTTACAATAGAATAAAAAACAAATAAGTGCTTAGGAATAAATTTAACCAAGAATACAATTTGAAGATAGACTGTGATAAGTTAAAAAAAATGCATATTGTAAATTCTAAAGCAACCACTAAAACAATAAAACAAAAACATATGGCAATAGTGGAGATACACAGAATATTTTTTAAAATAGTCTATGAATTCAGGGAACCTGGGTGGCTCAGTTGGCTAAAATAGTCTATTAATTCAAAATTAAAGGAGAAAACAGGCAAAATGGAACAAATCACAGAAGGGGCAAAGTGAAAATAATTGTAGATTCAATTTAACCACATCAACCGTTAAATTAAAAACAAGTGCAGGGTTAGAATGCCATCTCCTGAAAAGCCCTTCTAGCTCAAGTGATAATAACAGAATAAAGTGACAGAATTTAGTACTTTAGAAATATAAAAATCACTTATTGAAGAGCAATCTTGAATGCCTATTATTTGCTATCAATAAGGAAATTTCTTTACGTTTCAGATTCCTTAACATACCTTCCAGTGAATCATAAATCTTTTGGCTCCATTTGGCAAAATAAAGGGAGTTTACCTCCTGCCCAGGAAAAGCAAATCAGCTTAAAAATTGCATCACTGTTTTGGTATAAGTAGTTCATAACTTTTTCATTATTAAGGAGAAAATGCAAATGTATGTAACATTACATACATCAAGTAACCTGTCTGAACTCCATTGGGTACGTTTTAATGGAAATCTTTATTATGTGGAAAATGTGTTCAAGTATAAAGTGATTGCTAGTTTTTCCAAAAAGAAAGGCTAAAAAAGTTTTTATGGGCTTGATTTTGACAATTTGAATATATAAACTTTTAGGGATGTAGATGAAATAGTTAAGTATCTATAACATTTAGTAAGTACATTTCATATGCACATTTAAAGTGATATGAATGTTAATATAGAAATCACCTTTAGGGGGCACCTGGGTGGCTTAGTTAGTTAAGCATCCAACTTTGGTTCAGGTCATGATCTTACAGTTCATGAGTTCAAGTCCTGTGTCTGAGTTTAAGCCCTGTGTCAGGCTCTGTGCTGACAGCTCAGGGTCTGGAGAATGCTTCAGATTCTTCATCTCCTTCGCTCTCTGCTCCTCCCTGACTCATGCTCTATCTCTCTGTCTCTCAAAAATTAAAAAAAAAAAGAAAGAAATGGCCTTTCAGGGAATATTTTTATCTAAATAGTTCACAGCAGCTTCAAACTCAGTGACTTCATGATCACTAGAGACACTATGCACATCATCTTCAGATTTTCCTGAGCACACAGTTTTTACTCCTTCTGAGTATTAGATAAATGCAGCTTCTTCATATACATATAATGTTGGCATTGGAAAACTTTCCCCAACATCCAAGTATCCATTGTAGGAATGCAGACAATACTGACTCCATCTTTGGCCCGCCATTTTGTTCATGTTTGCTCAGTGACCCCTCTTAGAGGCCCCTTGGAGATTAATACATACCTGAGAAATGCCCATGAAGGCTGAGATTAGGGGAGGCTTGTTTTGGCCTTACATTAATTTGTTAAAGATAACACCTGTTCTCCTTCCTGATGAGCAGGTAGTGACCAAGATCTAGTTAAAGGTTTGCTGTCAGATGCGCGCAAGCCCTTTGAGGTGCATGTGAACCCTTTGATCTCATGACAGTGCCCTTCTACATGTCCTCTTGCTCTACATAATCTCTGGACTAAGGTCTGGATTTTGTGAAGAATAGCTGTGCACCTGCTGTAGATCATTGCCCACCTGATGCCCTGTCAGTAGTTTACCCTGAATAAAATTTTGTGTAAATTGCTTTTTGGTCTCAAAGTGCCTTCTCAGTTCGGGGGATATTTAGTTCATCCCCGACTTCTAACATCCATTCAGCTAGTATTAGGATCATTTCTATTTTAAAAATTCAACTTATATGTATAGATTTGTATTCTCCACAATTTTAACACTTGCTATGAGGCTTTCAAATTGATCATGAATTATTTACAAATATATATAGTCTTTGCAAATGTGAGGTCATCAATCCTAGAGTAATGACTGTTTTGCTTCTTTTTGCATTTTTTGGTATTAGCTTTGTCAGTTGATCTCTATAAGCAACCAAAACTAACACTGATTGAGAGCCTCTTAGGATAACATGTGTTTTCTAAAGAGGACTTTGTTTTTCATGATAAAATAATTGAGAGAATACTAATAATATGAGAGACTTCATAGGAATGTAAGCACAAGTTAAAATCTTTTTGTGGGAAAGATAATTAAAAAAAATTTTGTTTTACAGTTATTTGTTTTTGGGAGACAGAGACAGAGCACATGTGGGGGAGGGGCAGAGAGAGAAGGAGACACACAATCCGAAGCAGGCTCCAGGCTCCGAGCTGTCAGCACAGAGCCTGACGCAGGGCTTGAACTCACAAACTGTGAGATCATGACCTGAGCTGAAGTCAGATGCTCAACGGACTGAGCCACCCAGGCGCCCCATGGGGGAAAGATAATTTTTGAAGAAAAACTCCTTGCCTTCTATTTGGGTGCTTCTTTTAATAGTTGCTAATTTAAAGATTAAAAACAAAGGGACTAATTAAAATTTTTCTTTTGGGGAATATTTGTACTTAAAGCCACCTTTCCACTAACCAACCCCATTGTCAACAAACTCATTGACAATAGATCAGCATTAAATGAGAGTTTCATAGGTATCTACCATTTTCTTGGTAGGAAAACACTGGAGTCATCTTTTAAGCAGTGAAGAACCTTAGTAGAGCATACCACAGTTTGGTAAAAACTACACAGCAAGTGAGTTACTTTTCTCAATATCATTTTTTTTGGCCGTTGAAGAGTCTAGAAAAATCAATTGAATTCAGCATTTCTTTAAAAATAATTCCAGGGGCGCCTGGGTGGCTCCGTCAGTGAAGCACCTGACTCTGGATTTCAGCTCAGGTCACGATCTCATAGTTCCTGAGTTCGAGCCCTGCATCGGGTTCCATGGTGAAAGCTTTGAGCCTGTTTGGCATTCTCCTTCTCTCTGCCCCTCCTCAACTTGCTGGAGTGCACTCTCTCTCTTTCTTTCAAAAATACATAAATAAACGTAAAAAAAAATTCCATATTTTTAAAGTCCAGGAGCCCTACTTCAATCTATTTAAAGTATTTTCATCCTAACAAATGTGTTAGGACAAGAGTGGGTATAGGTTTTGCAGTACCTGAAGCCTCCGTAATTTGCAGATGTGGGGGAATTCTTTAAGAAAAAGAATACAAATTTGTGGATACAAAATTAAGTACAGAACCTTTGATAATTAGTTTCACGGTAAAAACCATTTTCCTTTGGGTTGGGAATGGGGGTGGGAGCTGCCTTTCGCTTAGAGTGATGTCAGTCTCAGTGTGTGCTCAGAGCCTGCTGATGGGATACCTGGAGTGCACAGCAAACCCGTGGCCAAGATCTTGTAAGAAGCTTGAGGGTGGGAGGTGGTTCCTGTGGCTGCTGAGCCTGGACAGTTAGGAACTGCTGTCTCCTGAGTTCTTGACTGACTGCCTACCATCCATTCATCCAACGTCTTCTCTCTACCTAGAGACAGAATCAAAGGCCAATAAAGACTGACTTTGCCTAGGGTGGCCAATCCTCTAGGTAGAACCCTTCTACCTGAACTTGCTTTCTCTTTATCTTCTCCCTCTTCACTTTTGGGTTAAACTATAGAATTCTAAAACTTCAGAATTGAGACTGATCAGAGAAATCACTTAATCCACTCTAGCAACCTAGTGACTAAGGCTGTAGCAACAAAGAGACCTGAGTTTAAGTCCTGGCTACACGCTGTTGATGTGATATTACCATAAATGAGTGCCTTAAAGTCTGGATGTCTTCACCTGTTAAACAAGGATAGTAAGAATGTCTTCCCCAGGTGCCTGGGTGGCTCAGTCAGTTAAGCCTCTGAGTCTCGGTTTCGGCTCAAGTCATCATCTCACAGTTTGTGGGAGCGAGTGCCCCAGGTTGGGCTCTGTGCCGACAGCGTGAAGCCTGCTTGGGATTCTCTCTCTCCCTCTCTGCCCGTCCCCTGCTCATGATATTTCTATCTCTCTCAAAATAAGTAAATAAAAATTTTTTAAAATGTCTTCCCTACACGTGTTAAATGTATCAAAAATGCTGAGAATGGTTTTAGGCACACACTAAACAAAATGTTATTATTTGACAGTTGAGGAGACTGAGACTCTCAGATGTTAATTCACTTGCCCAAGATGACCCAACAGTTAGGGACAAATCAGACATTAAGAGCACAAATTTTATTAATCCTAAAAGCTACTTCTCCACTTGCTGCTTTTCCCATATTCTCAGAATCAACAAACAAATGGACAACGAAGCGGCAGGAAGAGGGAAGCTTTGGGTCAGGGAGTCTGGGACAGAACCTCTTCCTGACTTTGGTGCATAACCTGAACCTTGCTTCCACCTCTCCTAATCCACACAAATGCTTTAGCCAAATCCTGGATTTAGACTTTTATGTTTAAGTCACCACCAAGGTCAATATCATTTTACATAGTGAGTAGTCAGTGCCATTTGTAATACCTTGAACTTGGGGCAATGGCCACAAAATGGGACTTGTGTGAGAAGTCCCTTTCAGCCTAACAAGACGACCTTACAAAGGCAGAGTGTTGGAGCACCTGGGTTGGAGGAAGAACCAGGTCGTACATGGAGTGGTGTACCTGACCATCCCAGTTTTATCTCTCCTCTCCGTGCTGTGAAGAGATGCTACAGAATTGCTTGTCTCAGCCACCTGTTGGCCAAGCCGAATTAGTACCTCCATGGGGTCAGCTTTGTGCCCCAAGGGTGACCCGATTTCTTTTTAAATCTGTTGACTGTATTTACTCCTCCACACCCTGTTTAAAAGAAAAATAAGTGGAAGAGGAGAAAGAAAAAGGATTAAAGCAACAGAACTGAGGTAATCCAAGAATAAGGATTCTTATTCAAATATGCCACAGTTCATATTTGATAACCACTAAGTCCTTGCATTAACCAGACCTCCAGCTAATTTACAGAGAGACAAAGATGCAACATATCTAAACTCTAGCAACTAAACAACCCTGCTGGCAAACCAAGCAGAGAACACTCAATACCCACTAGAGAATTGGGGTAAAAAATGGTTATTTGTTTTTAAAACAGAAATATCTTGGTTTTCTAAGTATTTATAGAGTTGTTCTCTCTTAAATGTTAAGGAAGAAGTAGGATGTCTAAGAAAGGCCTCACTACAGTGCCAACTTTCCAATTTTGTAAGTTGCAAATGTTCCGAAAAGAGAGGAAATAATACCTCCCAGACACCAAAAGATCTGTCATTTGTAAAGGCTTTTATCCAGTTATCTTCCAGGAGCTCCTTGAATCCCAAGAAGTAATTGTGTCAGGGCCACGGTTTACTCAGCTGTAAATCTCAGAAATGTCCCTGGGAGGGGCGTCTGGGTGGCTCAGTCCATTGAGTGTCCAACTCTTGATTTCACCTCAGGTCGTGATCCTGGGGTTGTGGGATCCAGCCTGCGTGTGTTATGATCAGGGCTCCTTGCTGAGCCTGGAGCCTGCTTGAGATTCTCTCTCTCTCTCTCTCTCTCTCTCTCTCTCTCTCTCTCTGTCTCCCTTTGCTCCTCTCCCCTGCTTGTGAGTGCTTGCTCTCTCTCTCTCTCTCTCTCAAATAATGATTAAGAAAACAAAAGAACAAGAAGAAGAAATGTCTTTGGGAGCCAGAGTGTGGTGCCACCAAAGGGACAGAAAGCTTGAACCGAGGAAGGAAGTTCACCGAGGGGTGGGAAGCCATCTGTCTCTCTGAGTCTCAGTCAAATGGTCCAGAGCTGTTGTAGAAACCACCCTCAGAGAAACCTCCTGGATGACTCACTAGGATTTCACTGACTGTGTGTGCAAGTACTTCCATCTTAGGTAATGATAGGAAACGCAGGCCAAGGTGGCTCCTTCTAGCAAGGGAAATCGGCAGTCGGGGAACGTTACAAAGCCTCAGTAAAATTAGGCTAAATTCCTTCAGCTCTTTCTCATTAAAGTGGGTAAAACCCTTCTTTCTGATGACATGTCTTTTGACCCCACACAGCTTGTGATTCATGATACTTGGAAAGATTTTTAAATGTTTATTTAGTTTTGAGAGAGAGACAGTGTGAGCAGGGGCGGGGGGAGGGGAAGGGCACAGAGAAAGGGAGACAGAGTCCAAAGCAGGTTCCAGGCCCTGAGCTGTCAGCACAGAGCCCAATGCGGGGCTCAAACCCACAAACCGTGGTACCATGACCTGAGCTGAAGTTGGATGCTTAACTGATGAAGCCACCCAGGCACCCCTCATTAGATGAAATTAAAAAAAAATTTTTTTTAATGTTTATTTATTTTTGACAGAGACAGAGACAGAATGCGAGCAGGGGAGGGGCAGAGAGAGAAGGAGACAGAATCGGGAGAAGCCTCCAGGTGCCGAGCTGTCAGCACAGAGCCTGACACGGGCTTAAACTCGCACACTGTGAGATCATGACCGGAGCCGAAGTCTGACACTTAACCAACTGAGCCACCCAGGCGCCCCCAGAGGAAATTGTAAAGGAAATACTTTGGGCAGAAGGTAAATGATCCTGGGTGGAAGATTTGAGATACAAGAAAGGCTGATGAAGACAGTGGCAAATATGTTGGCAAATGTAAATGAAGAGCGACCACAAGACTTAGGAATTGTGATGTCTAGTGGGCCTTAAAATATATATGGAAGTAAAATGCCAGATAAACATTATGTGTAAGTCAGGAGCAAGTAAAGGTACGTCCTTAAAAGAATAGAAACACCCCATAAGTCAAACACGTTGGAAGAGAAGAATGATCAGTCACACAGCAAGAAAATACAAATGTTGCTGGCAGGTGGGGTCCGAGGACTCGGGGTGGGGTTCCCGCAGCACCAGCTTGGAGGGGGGGGGTAGAAATCAAACACAAGCCAGCAGGAGGTGAAAGCAGAGTTCACTGAAGGCATAGGGAGAGTGCAGGTGCGGACAGAGTGTCTGGGAGACACAGGAAAGGAGGGAGTCTCCTCTTTGCTCAGGGCCTGGAGTTTTTACTGAGGCTGGTGGTCTGGTGCATGTGTCCCCTCAGGCATCCAGGAACCGGTTAGAACAAAGACCAGGGTCCAGGCGTTCTTCCTTGGAGCCAGGGGGTCTTGGCGTTGAGATGTCTAGTGCAGGAGATGCATATGATGGCTTTCTCTGGGCATTCTCACCTGGTCCTTCCTTCGCTGTTACCTATTCTAGAGTCATCGAGAGAAATCATTCATTCCTTGTATTCCATTGTCAGGAGGACATACGCTATTTGCGTTATAAGGCAAATAAAGTGGGGGTCAGGTCCGGGCAAGAATGGAAGCAGGAAAAGGAGCACAATAACCCATCCCCCCTCCCCTCCCGCCACCGCCCCCGGATCCCTTCAGTTTGTCTGTCTCAGCCCCGGGCAGGCGGGCAGGCGACAACAAAGAAGAGCATGGAAAAAGCAGTGGCCGGAGAATAGGCAGAGAGAACAGCGAGCGCCACAGCCCAGCGGAGAGGCAGCGTGTGGTCAGAGAGGAAACGAAAAGGATGTATTTGGCTGGAGGGCAGAGCATGGCCAGCAGGTGCTGGGGGAAAGAGCAAAGAAATGAGTAGAAGGCAGGGCGAAAGCGACCTTGTCAGCAAGTGATTGGAAGCACTTTGGACTTGATCTTAAGAATGACGAGAATCCATCGAGAGGTGTGAGGACCAGAACTGCCTTTCAGAATGGTGGCCCAGGGGACGAGAGAGAGACAGCTAGGAGGCTGATCCAGGAGAGGAAGGATGGTGACATCAGCAGACACAGAGCCCTGACTAAGGGCCAGGCTTTGACCTAAATATGTATCAGGTCTTCACATTTTCAGTTATGTGGGCCCTATTCACAAAAGTGAGGAAAATATTGCCATTATTATCTGCATTTTGGAGCTGAAGATATGAGGTACAGAGAAATTAAATGTGACAAAAAAGATACACGCGGGTAAGGAGTGGACCCGCGCATTGTGGCTCCAGAAGCTGTGCTCTCAGGCCCCCGTGCGTCCCTCCACTGTGTCACCGGCTAAGGTTGGCCGTTTACCGGATGTGGGGAGTGTGGGGGGAGGAATCAGGATGACCCCCAGCTTTCCAGCTCGGGCAGCTGGGTGCATGGTGGTGGCCTTCCCTGAAACAGAAAACACGAGAGGGGGACCCGGTACTGTTTTAATGGGGGTTGTAGACCATCTCCCCTAAGACTACCCACGGGCTTACTGAGAGTCAGTGGGTTTCAGGTTCAAGGGGAGCAGAATGCAGACTAGGACAGAGCGCAGGGATCACTAGTATTTAAGTGGCAGGCAGGGAAAGAGAAGCTGCAAAGGGGGCTTGGATGCGGAGGCCAGGACAGTAGGAGGGTCAGCCTGTGTCCCACGTGCCGGTGTCGGGGAGCAAGGACTTCTGTCTCCTCAAAGGTCCTTCCAACAGGACTAAGAATCAAATTGACCTGTGACACATTAACAGGAGAAAATCAAATTTAATAGGTGTACATACAGGGAATCCGCACAGACAACAGAAATTGCAAAGACGGGGAAAATGAGGTGTCTGTGTCCCTCTGAGCTAAGGAGAAGGGGGCAGGGGTCTGGACCTCAGAGGAAACGAATGCACTTCCCAGGGCGACAAGAGCACATGTTAGCTAATTCGATGTTTGCCCTGCCATACAGATGGGTCACTCAGATAAGATTTGTCTCTGTTACTAACCCTGATTCTGGGAAAGACCCCCAATTTAGATTCTTGTGTGTGGTTAAGGGAGGGACAGAAGTTACTCATGAGTCCATAGCATTTCAAGCGCCTTCGGCTCAAAGTAATCCACGTGCCAAAGTGGCACGTTTGCGGGGGGGCTGTCCTGAACCCCTTCACTGGACACCAGATGCAAACATAAGTGCAATAGGAGGGCATCAGATGGGTGTCGCAAAAGTCACCTCCAAGTGCACCTTTCTAGGGCGATTTTAAAACTCTGGCTTTTCTGCGAGCTGTTATTCCTCAATCAAGAGGCTGACGGTTTTTGCAAGACTTGAGCGGTAACGCTACAGACGCCGGGAATGATTGGGTCCATCACTCCCTCTGTCTACCCTTCCAGAGACTTCTCTCACATCCTACCCTCTTTCCTGACATCTCCCCAGCACCACTCAAGTTCCCCATGTCTCCCACTCCCAAGGGTTGGGGAAAGCCTCTCCTGGTCCATCCTGGCCATGTTCCTGGACATTAGCTCGTTGCCTTGTTGGTACAGAAGACAGCACTTGGAAGTCTCGCGCTTGGCCGGAGTTGCTCCCGCAGAGCAGAGAACAGTGCTTACAACAAGGTTGAGGTTTAATGCCCCCCTCCCACCCCGATGTAGAGAATCCGGGCCAAGGAGAGGATAGGGTGTAGGATTTCCCATACCATCCCTCTGCCCTGCTGAGACGCACCCTGGCCTGTAGACGGCTCAGGGGAAATGGGTTTATTGTCTAAGAGGCCATCAGGGTATCAGTTCAGCCGGTGTATATGCCCTGCCCAAACTGTTACACAGACGGCTCGTCATGTATAGCTCTTGCTGTCAGTTATTCTTTGGGTGTTTGACAGCCTAGGAAATAGCTGGCACCATAATTAAGCATAAAGACAGTAGCACGACTTGAACGTACAGTTCTCAGCCTCTGGACCAGGCCTGTTGAGAGCTTCCTCTGCACGTCTTTCTCAGCCGACTTGTTACAGGCAGCGTAGTGGTGCGCAGAAGGGGTCTGGGCTAAGCCTAGCACCTTGGCCACGGTGAGGCCTCGGGCACGCCTCACATCTCTGTAGGCCTGGATTTCTTCGGCTGTGGGGCTACAGGTCCTCTGAGGCTTGTTTTAGTTTGAATACCCTTTGATTTCATGGCTTTCCAGGTTGGAAGATGGTGTGCTCCGAACCTGTGCCCCCTTCCCCACCATGAAGTCAGTTCTGCCTCTCTACTCCCTCCTGGGGTCCCAACGCAGTATGGCAAAAAGAAAGCACGAGATGCTTTTGACCGGGAAGAACTGGGACACGGAAGGTGGCGGTGTTGGCGCCATTCCCGGGATTTGGAGCGCCACCATCGCAGCAGACTATACTGTCCTTGCTCTGTGGCTTTCTTTCCTCATTTTTCTTCTCCATGTTCCCAGAAGAGCCGTCCCGCACTACATTCTCTCCTAGCTTCTACCTGATGCCTCCTTCTAGCAAGTTCAATGAACGACCCCTACTTTTTAACTCTCAGTGCTTCACTTTGGAAAACTGACACCCCGTGATTTCAGCAAAGGCCGCAGCGGTGCCCAGTGTGGGCTCCCAAGGTGGTAACTTATTAGTCCTTCATGGAACACACCTGCAGGACCAAGATGGCAGGGCCACGAGCTCCGTCCTGCCTCGGCACATTCCACCATGGGCTAGTCTTGCTTCGCCACCATTAGACTCCAGTACCATTAGATTCCCCCATCCCCCATCACTGTATTCCCTTTTCAGGTTCCTTGGTGTCCATTCTTACCCACCAGAGAAGTTCTAATCATGTTGAACTTCAAAAAGGATAGAGTCTTCCCTTTCTTCCTAGGAGGTGCCTTGGATCCTACAGAACTTTCTCTACTTCTTTGTCTACTAGCAGTTTTACATGCTAAGGATTATTAGGAGAGGCATCCTTCCTTGGGTTATAAAAGGTCTATACTCACCAGGACCACAGTGTCTATCTGCCTCCGATCAACTACCTAAGAGGGAGAAGCCATTCATGCGTGTCAACAGCCAGCAGACTCCCATCCCCAGCAGCTTTTTCTAGAGTCCCATCCCACCTGTGTCTCTGCCTCCTTTCCTACCTTCCCCTCCCCCTCCCTTTTCTTCCTCCCCCTCCTCCCTCCTCCCCCACCTTTTCTTCTTCCTCCTCTTCTCCAACCCTATCTCTTATTATATGCGTACTAATAATGGTAAAGAAAGGAGTCCATCATGCTCACATGCCTAGATTTTAAGTCATAAAAGGATTTGACCTTTACTGTCACCCATTCTCTTGATGACAAATGTCTAGAAATCCTAATTCATAAAACATAAAGATGGGAGAAACAGTGATTTCTAGCCATTATTCCTGCTCAACATAAAATCCACAGGCAGTGAAATTGCTAAGTGAGTTCAATGCATTCCTTCGTTGTTGGGTATCGGAATGAAGGAAGTTGTTTTTCATGAGAAAGAGAAATCTAGGGCTACATTTACTTCTCTGAATTCACTTCTCTGAATTTAAGAACATGTTGACTTTCACATCTGAAAACCACTTCAGGGTCACTTCTTGTGCCAGAAATGACACCAGTGAGAAATCTAATGCATCAAGCAAGTTACAGAATTCTCTGTGAGGTGCTTTTCATCTTGAATGGATTGCCGTGTTCAGGTCTCCTGTGAGGACATTTGCAAACTGCCCACCACCTTCAGGGCAATGAGGCCGTGGCCTGAACATGCTGGGCGGTGGCCAGAAATAGGTAACCTGATGGCCTTCTTGGTGGTTTTCGTTAGGGTGAACGGTTTTCATCATTGTTACAGATTATGTGCAAAAGCGAGAGGAACTTAGGTAAACCACTAAAAATTGTTCTGTGCAAGACATAACATAGCAAAATAAATATAGTACAATTAAAGTATGTTTTCTTTCAAAGCCGCGAGTCTAGGTAGCTATAGCTTGAGAGGGACAGAAATGGTGTAAGGGAGGGCTTTGAAGCAAGATGCCTGGGTCCTTATCCTGGCTCTAAGATTTAGCCCTGTGACCTACATCTCTCTGGGCCGTCTTGGGTTACTGTGAGAATTTCTGAGCCTAAAATATTGATGGAAAGGGAAACACCAAAGCTATATTTTGTGTGTAAACATAGAGCCACAGGTGACTTTTGATTTCCCTACTCAAGGTAATTTCCTAAATGTTCTTCAGTAAACATGTATTGCTTCCAAATGAAAAAAAGAAAAAGACACGTACCCAGTATTTCCCAGTTTACTCTGGTAATAAATGATTCCTACCTTTATATCATAGGGCTCTGTTAAAGTTCTAATAATAGAATTCTATTTTGTTAGTCATTAGGAGAAGGTATTATTCATCCATTTGTCCATCCATCCATTCATTCTAGAGCTACAGTGCTACGAGACGCCAAGACAGACCCTTGTAGGTTTCTGCCTCCATGAGTTCACAGTCTTGCCCGGGAAGGGGGTGGGCAGGCTGGATAAGAAAACAGACTTGTGTGGCAGAGCATGATGAGTGCCTAAATAAAAATGCTGTAAGAACACGTCAGGGAAGGGCGCCTAACCCGGATTCAGGGGAGTGAAGAAAGCGAGGACGGGCTTCTCCTGAAGGGAGGCCACGGTCAGCAGAGCAAGGAGAGAGAGAGCCAGCCAGGACAAGCTTTGGGGTGGCTGGTGGGGGAAGTGGCAGGCAGGCGGGGAGAAAGCTGGTTGGTGAGAGAAAGTTGGGTGCCGTAAGAATGTGCAAAAAGGTTAGTCAGGTGTGGAGGTGGGAGCTTCTCCAAGAAGAGGCCCAGGGAATAAACAGTGACAAGGTCATGAAGGGCCATGGGAGACATCCGGTGGCCATTGAGCCTCATCTTGAGAATGATAGGGAACTTCTGAAGAGTCTTGTAAACGAGTCACGCTTCAGTTTTGCACTCTGGCTGAGTGGAGTGGAGGTTGGCCAACCAGAGTAGACACTCTCGTAGTCCTCTGGAAGGGAGGAGCATGGCGGCAGGGAGGACGGAGGCTGTGGAAGGCTTGGGGAGATGTCCTCTCCAGGGACAGTCAGTAGGACTGGAGGGAGCAAGGAAGATAACAGAATCCAAATCGCCCCTCAGGCACTCAGATGTGCGTCCCCCACAGGGAAGAGGAAACACACTTGAGGTAACATTCAGATGACGTATTGACACGTCTCTGAAGAGCCACTCATCCCAAAGCAAAAGAACGCAGCCTTGTTCTTGATTCCTCTTCAAGTAAGATTATCATGAGGAGGCTTTTCTATAACTAAACCATAGGAAGATGCTCCAAGATCCTTTCTGTTTGTCTTTAAAATTGTTCTTGTGCCCTTGATAGAGCTATGGGGTGATTTCATACTGCAGGTGAAATCCTGAGTGCTCATTAGCTCAACACCAAAAGATGCCATAGAAGGAAGGGAGCTTGGTCTCCGCACCGAATTCAGTAATGACCTTGGGCAGGGCTGAGGTTGTGTGGATGTGCGAGACCCCGGGATGGACGATGGACATGTGGCCCAGGAGAGAGGGTTGCCAGCACTACCTAAAAGCTACGTGCAGAAATGCTCCAGAAGAATCAGGTTGGAGAGAGAAGGAGGCAATGACACTTTTAGAAATTCAATGGTGACCCTCTGCTCCTCAGCTGTTACCATCAACGGCTGAATGCCTGCTAGAGCTGCCTTTGACCCAGAAAGCTGGGTCTGTCTGTCTTAGATACTACTTTTTTATATATATATTACCACTGCTACCACTGCTGTGCAATCTGATTGCACGTTTTCCTATAGATAAGTACCCTCTTCGACGTCCCTTTACAGTCTTTTGTCAGTCTAACTTTATCCGTGGCAGCTCTCAATATGGCAGCTGTCCCAATATCTTCGTTCATTCATTCAGCAGACATTTAGTGAGCACTTACCCTGTGTCAGGCATTGTGCTGGGCACTGGACACAAACATCAAAAAGCCATTATTGCTTCCCTCCAAGGTGCCACCCAACCCATTGTGAGGCTTTCTTGGTGAGGCCCGGGAAACTCTGTACCTGTGACTAGGCTCTGTTCCGCTCAGATTTGTCCTTCAAGGGTCATGCCCAAACTTCCCAAAAGCTTCCCCTAATGTCACCAGTCTATGGAATTCATCTTTTTTCTATCCATGTTTTGGTATCAAATAATGTGCTGCTGGGCTGTGACTCACTTCATTGTGTATTTGTTACCTTCTGAACTGGATTGTGGGTTCTGGGCGGGAAGGTTGTATTAGGCAGGGTTCTCCAGAGATACAATCAATGGGAGATATAAGGAATTTCCTATAAGGAATTGGTTGGGTGTTTATGGTGGCCGGCAGGTGCCAAGATTAGCAGTTGGCAATCTGAACACCCAGGAGAGCCTATGGTGTGGTTCCAACTCAAAGACAAAGACCCATGTGCCTAGTGAAACAAGAGTTTCCCCTTACAGGGAAAGGGGAGGGAGTGCCTTTTTGTTCTTTTTAGACCTTCAACTGATTGGATGAGGCCCACCCACATTCGGGAGAGTGATCTACTTGACTCATTCTACCATTTCAAATGTTAGTCTGATCCAAAAACACCCTCCCAGACATGCCCCAAATAATGTTTGACCAAATATCTGGGCATCTCGTGGCCCAGGCAAGTTGACACATAAAATTAGCCATCACAAGGGTCTACCAGTGTTTTCCATCTCTTTAGCAGCACCCCCACGTTACGCACCGTGGGCTTGGTATCCAGTCTCGCCCTCAAGGAGCAAGCCCGCGCTCGGTCATGGTCTCCTGGAAGCTGCCAATGCTTGGGAATTTGGGCGACTTCAGTCTGCAGGCTGCGCACGGGCCATGGGGCAATGGGAGGAACAGTATCTCTGGGGGAAAAGACGCTCTGAATTAAAGAGCCCGACACACCATCCAAAAGAGTCATCCCTGCAGAGAGGAAAGGATCTGGGGTCAAGACAGTAGGACAACACCCAGACCAGAGGGAGGCAATTCAAAGCAAAACGTAGGAGCTGGAGGCAGGAGAAATCCCCTGATCTGGGAAGGGTAGGAGATGCTTCTCCTGCCGGCTCTAAACTCTTCCCCGTGACAAGGGGGCCCGAGGGTCCCCAGGACTTGCGGGGAGGAGGCACCAATGGGCATCTGACGTGCTGCAGGACGTGGCAGGTGGCTCCTGATGACCGCTCTCCTTGCTGAGAGCCTGTTTAGGGGGCCAAGTCATGGAGGGGTCCTGGCCCCTCTTCTGCAAGCTGATGGGGACGGTCAGGGGGTGCCAGACAGAGAAGTGGGGGCCCGAAGCAGGGAGGAGGATGTGTGTGGAGCCGGCAGTCAGTTCCCTCATTTGAGAACAGTCTGTATGGAGCCTGTCAGACCCCGTATTCTGTACTCTGTGGAATCCAGCAGGGGAGAAAGCAAAGCCTTACTCTCAGAGAGCTCACCCTTCAGAGGGTGAGGGGTGCCTGGGGGGCTCAGCTGGTTAAGTATCCCACTTCGGCCCAGGTCATGATCTCGTGGTTCATGAGTTCAAGCCCCAAGTTGGGCTCTGTGCAGACAGCTTAGAGCCTGGAGCCTGCTTTGGATTCTGTGTCTCCCTCTCTCTCTCTCTGCCCCTCCCATGCTTATCCTCTGTCTTTCAAAAATAAATAAACATCAAAAGAAATAAAATTAAATTAAGCACACTGGAGGAAATCACATGGCCCCTCTGGGCTTCTGTATCTTAAAAAAATTATATATATATAATGTATATATATTATATACATATATATGTATATGCACACACACATATTTTATACATATATATGTATATGCGCACACACACACACACACACACACACACACACACACACACTGGAATATTACTCAGCCACCAAAAAGAAATCAAGGGGCACCTGGGTGGCTCAGTCAGTTAAGTGTTTAAGTGTTTGACTCTCGATTTTGGCTTGGGTCATGATCTTACAGTCATGAGATCGAGCCCCACATTGGATTCTTCACTGAGCACGAAGCCTGCTTAAGATTCTCTCTCTCTCTCTCTCTCTCTCTCTCTCTCTCTCTCTCTCTCTCTGTCTCTCTCCCTCCCTCCCTCTCTTTCTCCCTCCCTCCCCCACTCTGCCTCTCTCCTCTGCTTACGCCTTCTCTCGCTTTCTAAAAAAATGAAATCTTGCCATTTGCAGTGATGTGGATGGAGCTACGGTGTATTATGCTACGTGAAGTAAGTAGAGAAAGACACATACCATATGATTTCACTTACATGTGGAACTTAAGAAACAAAACAGATGAACATTTGGGAAAAAGGAAAAAAGGAAAAAAGAGAGAGGGAAACAAACCATAAGAGACTCTTCACAATAGAGAGCAAACTGAGGACTGATGGAGGGAGGGAGATGGGGACTGGGCTAGATGGATGATGGTCATTAAGGAGGACACTTGTTATGATGAGCACTGACTGTTGTCTGTCAGCGATGAATCACTGCACTCTACTTCTGAAACCAATATTGCACCGTACGTTAACTAATTAGAATTTAAATTAAAAATTAAAAAAACCCAAACAAACAGAAGATGTCTAGACTGGGAACCCAGAAGCCGACCCTAGGACGAGGCTCCAGGTACAAGCAGCTGATTCAGGAGGAAAGGAACCCCTGGCAGGCGGTGTGGGGAGCAGGAAGGAAGGGAAACCGCCAATAGACTATGTGAGACAGTCAGACATTGCTGCCTGCGACCGACCCGAAGCTTTGTCCTGCTGGGAGGCTGGGTGCTGGTGTAAAACACACCCCTCAGATGGGTTCCTCTGAGGTACCTGGTGGCTGGGGCTCTTATGCACCGCCTCCCCATCAGTCATTGGTTGAGGGCTGCTCCCAGGGCATTTCCAGTCTACTCAGCAAGATGCAAAGGACTCCAGAGACGAGAGAAAGCCTTCAGGCCACAATAAGCAGATCTGAAAATTCAAAGGAGTGGTCTTGGCCAGTGGTAAAGGCGGGGGGGGGGGGGGTGCTGTGGAGTACATTGACATATTAGCGGAGGCACTGGAGTGGTTTCGAATGGGGCTGGCTTTTTCTGTGCATAATGGTGACTCTTCCTCAGTTAAGATAGTTGGAAGAACAGGACCAAGACAGGCACAATTTTAATGTTCCTGCAATTATATTTTGGAATAGAACAGGATGATTGATACCAGGTTTCATGGCTTTTGTGTTTCAAAACATTCGACTGAAGTCTGCATTTTGAATTATTTTGTGAAATGACATTTACATGATGGAGAACGGAACAATGAATTCTTAAAAAGTAGGGACGAGTAACACAGAGAACAAAGGCTAGTAAGCATAAATTTTCACTTTGTGGACTTCCTTGTCATCGCATTCCCTCTGTTTGTTGTAGTAATAGAAAGTATTGTCCCTTCTCTGAAGTTTCTTCACGTATCCGGTCTCTGGCCAGCGATCTACCTGCACAACAGAAACCAGAAGACAAACACTGTGACGCTGGCTTTATTTTGATACAGTATTTTACTGTCAAATAGTTAGCAGTATACTTCACCTCCAAGAGTTAAAGCATAAAGTTAAATCTAAAAATACGTGATTTCTCAAGACAGTATTATACACACTTCAGACACATCATAAGTTGCATCCCTTTACTGCAAAACAACTAATCGGGTGCTTCTCTCTAGATCCCAATTTCTAGATTTAAATTTCTACTCAGTGGCCAGGATGAAACATTCAAAATACTCTAAACTTTATTTTTCTTAGGTTTACAAGTTATCTCGGACATTACTATGTCCTGACTTCTAAAAGTAATGCCTGAGGAGGAGATTAGGCTCAGGCTCCACTCTGGTGCTGGACATTGACAGCACAGCAATGTTGAATGGAAGCAGCCAGATTCTTGGTACCGCAGGGTGCATATGCATTCCTCACGTCCACCTCACAAGTTCAGCTTGAAACCCATTTTTTAATAGAAATTTGAGGTCATGATTTTGATTTTCACCTTTCTTACCGCCCCTCCCCACTATTCTTTCTCAGATGCCATATTGGCTTGCTTACTTTGTCATTTGGCTTGACCTAATTGGGACATCTTTCTCCGCTTCCTCTCCAAATTCACGTTCTGCTTTCTCGATTGGGTCAGTGCATTGCGATCATTGTTTGTATGTTTCTTCTGGATTCTGTAAGATCTACTCTATCATTGTCAAAACCTGATTATTCAGGCGTTGTGGTTTAGATTATCAAACCCTCTTCTTCATCGCCATCTCTACAGGCAGCTCATCACTTCTCATTGGCCCCACCCGTAAGTCACATGTTTCCATTGGAATAGGAAAACATCATGAATACAAAGGAATGCCTGCCTTTATTTTCTAGTTGTGCATTTTCATTTTCTTCTGTTGTCTCATTTATTTAAGAATTAGCAAAAATAGGTAGCAGCATAGCTGATAAACCTTGGCGGACTTTCTGACATACAGTATAGGAAAAAAAATCAATGCTTCCTATTACTAGGTAAAGCTTGTTTTTCATAGCCTCCATTGTCCCCAGCAGAGAAAGGAGGGTGTTCTCAAGACGTCATTATAACTCTCTTCCTCTTGGGGCCAGGAGCAGGTTATGTTTCACTTACTAGGTTCCCCAAAAGCATCTCATTCAGTTAAGAAATAGCCACTGTATATGGGATGAGCCTCCAAACAGCTGTGCTGGTTCTGTGCTCATCAACCTCTAGTCATTTTAAATACTCCTTTGGTATTTTATAATTTTTTCTTCTTGGCCTTGATGATTCCCATTCAGCCTAGGAAAGCTTCACTTTTGTGACTAGAACAGAGTGGCATGGTCCTCAGGACTAGCTAGGGAGGTCAATAAGCTCTAATAGCGTATGTGTCCCAAAAGGACATGTGCTTCAGATGAGGAAAGAGAACTCTGCTCAAATTCTTCAGACCTCCGTATGCTGGTAGAGACATGCCAATCGAGACAAGCCTTCAGTTACCATCCTGTCCGACCTTCAAGGTCTTCTGCAAATGTCTCTAGGGACATGGAACCATTTTGGAGGATTGTCCCCCAAAGGAAGCGATTTTGTCTTCCTCGAAATTCTTGTGCTTCCTTTTTAAAGGTATGCATATTCTGACTTGCATAAAGTTTGACTGTTCTTGTCATTTTTAATCTTCGACTCCAAGATTATAAGAATAATAAAAGCCATAATTCATTAAACACTTAGCATTCATTCACTCAACAAATTATTAAGCCCTACAATGTCAGGCACTTCAAACACATGATTTCATTTAATACCTGCGACTGTTTCCTAAAGAGGGCCCTGCCGTCACCATTCTACTGTTGAGCTCAGCCAAGTTGAGAACCTTGTTCAGGATTACCCAGCTTATGAGACATAGAGCCCGGATGCAGACCCTGGACAGATAGATTCCAAATCTGGTTCTCTTCCTACTAGCCGACTCCATTTCTTAAGGGCGGGTGCTCACTTCTATTGTTATTTCCTAAAGCAGCTGGCACAGAAATCTGCACATGGTAGTGACATGCCGCGCCAGAACGTGCCACTTTGGCATCTGATTGTTTTGAGTTAAAATCACAACCGGTGCACGAAGGACACTCTGAGTCTCCTCTCTGTCTCTCTGAAAGCAGGAATAAATCTCCCGTGTGACAGCTACCCTCCCTGCACCCGGAGGTAGACAGGCCTCCTTATCCCCACAGACAGAGAATTCAGGGCCAACAGGGCAATGTAAACAAATTCGGCTTAGTTTCCCCACTAATCAGTACTCAAGCCCGTTACTTTGTCTTGTTAGTTCTCCACGTATTTATCAATTCTTTGTCTTAAAAGGTATATAAACAGCCTGCTTTGGTCACTTTTTGGGTCTCATATCTCTGGGGCCCTCATACGTATGAAATTAGATGAAATTTATTTTTTCTCCTGTTAATCTGTCTTGTGTCAATTTAATGATTAGACCAGCGAAAAGAACAAAGAGGATCCGGGTGAAATGTCCTCCTTCCCGACAGTTTGTATGCAATAAATATATACTAAAGTGAAATGCAAGACCTCTTCAAAATTGGCAAGTCACACAGTGAATAGGTGTGTTCTTCCCTACATCACACATCCCCCTCTCACTTTGTGGGACTTCCCCTTCAAGGATGTTCTTTGTGTTCTCTTAAATCTGATTTTATCTCAATCACAACATTATTGAGGTGGGAATGTGATGCACAACCAAAGTCAGGAGTCAAATAGTTTTTCTGTCACCTATAATCTCCATAATAAACAGAATCTAGCCTCTTCATAACTCGTGGTAAAAACAAAACAAAACAAAAAAAACCCTGAAACAAATAATAAGTACACAACAAACTGAATATCTGGTAATAGAATTACCTGAGTAAGGGGAAAAGACGCTAGTTTTGTGGATTACAGGAATGATTCATTTAGCGGAGCACGGTTGCTCAATAAGAGCTAGAAAGTTCTTAATGTTCCCATGCTGAGGGACCACCTCTGCCTCCAGTCTGCCTGAAAATCACTCCTCTGGGCCTCAATCTCCTCGTCAGTAAAATGAGAGAATTGGAGTAGGCCTCCCTTTTAGTTATTCTCTGGTTCTTTGTTTGATTTTAATACTTTTCACTAAATATCTAGAATTCAGGTTTAGCTAGAAATCTTACCATAGAAACTTGTTTCACTTGTTTATATTCAGTTTCATCCCGATATCCTGCTTGTTGAAACCTGTACAGATTTTCTATCTCTTCTGACCATTTTTTGGCACGACTTACTGATTTTGGTTTCGCGTCAGAACTAGCCATGGCTACAGAAGTCTTATTAGCAATTATTTCTGAAAGATGTTTAAAACAACATTAACAGAGCATAACTGTGACAACTTTGAAAGTCCCCTTAAGAATGAACAAAAGTAGAATTTTTTTTAAAAAAATTGGAAAGTGGAGAATCCCACTAGGTATATCAAATTCTAAGCATTCAATTCTAAGATTGAGAAGGATTCACGCTCTACTCTGGAAATAAAACAAATCCTGAAAGATACATAGAGAACCTGCTTTTGTTTCTTCATCAAATAAAACCGCATTCAGAGTGTGATGTGCTAAAGGCTCTATACTAATTCGGGTGTTCTAGGCAATAGTTTACAACATTTCTGAAGTCACACTCTCATTTTTAACTACTCAGTAGGTTGTCAAAATATCTCACCACTGTTCCATTTGATTATATTCGAAACTGAATCTCCCACTTTTTCTTTCTCCTGAAAAGGGAAGGTAAGATCAATCTTCTTACTGTCTTCTTATTCTTCTTGCTGGGAAGCAGTGGTTTCCTCTTTTTTGCATGTCTTCACTACTTGGAGACATCCCAGTCACTCTAGCCCTTTCGCTCAGGTGGTCAGGTGGTCACTGCTCCTGCAACAGCCTGATGTGAAAAGACAGACGGATACAAAGTCCGTGAAAGCTGTAGGACTAGGATACTGAGATCATTGATTTTACAACAAAATAAGCAGTCACCAATAGCTTTTGAAGTTCAAACATTCAACTCTAGTGCATGTAATTGTCTATTCACCAAACTTCTATAGTCAGTTTTTCAAAGACATAATCTTTTCTTTTTAATTTTTTTTAAGTTTATTTATTTTTGAGAGAGGGAGTGAGCAGGAAGGGGCAGAGAGAGAGGGAGACACAGAATCTGAAGCAGGCTTGAACTCAAGAACTGTGGGACTTGAACTCAAGAACTGTGAGATCATGACCTGAACTGAAGCTGGACGCTTAACCAACTGAGCCACCCAGGCGCCCCAAGACATAATCTTCTTTGAAATTTTTAAAAAATGTTTATTTATTTTTGAGAGAGAGACAGAGCATAAGAGGGGGAGGGGCAGAGAGAATGAGGGACACACAGAATCTGAAGCAGGCTCCAGGTTCCGAGCTGTTGGCACAAAGCCTGAGGTGGGTCTTGAACTCGCGAACCATGAGATCATGACCTGAGCTGAAGTCAGACGCTTAACCGACTGAGCCACCCAGGCGGCCCTTTCAAAGACATAATCTTGCATTTGTTTTCCCAGTGTCATCTTATTACCAAAATGCATCAGTTAACTGAAATAAAGTGCCCAGAATTTCCACCAGGATTCCTGGAATTCATTCTTCTATTAAAATATGTTTCCATTGGCTGAAATACATTCAGATTGGGCCTCATAAAGTAGGTGCCATTCTTATTTTTTGAACTTTTTCAATTGCAATGACAAATACTCACTGCAGTAGTTCCCCCTTACCTGTGGCTTCGCTCTCTGCAGTCAAACGGTCTGGAAGCAGAGGGTCCTCATTCTGACGCAATGTCAGATCAGTGGTAGCCTAGCGCTACATCCCAATGCCTGTGTCGTTCACCTTGCTTCATCTCATTATATAGGCAGTTTATCTTACATTATCACAAAAAAGGGTACAGGAAAATATGTTTTGACAGGCCACACTCACATGCTTTTTTAAAAGTATTTTTTAATGTGTATTTTTATTTTTGAGAGAGAGAGAGAGAGAGAGAGACAGAGTGTGAGTGGGGCAGGGGCAGAGAGAGAGGGAGACACAGAATCTGAAGTAGGCTCCAGGCTCTGAGCTGTCAGCACAGAGCCCAACGTGAGGCTAGAACTCACAAACCGCGAGATCATGACCTGGGCTGAAGTCGGATACTTAACCGACTGAGCCACCCAGGCGTCCCTCACATAACTTTTTAAAATATATTGTAATAATTGTTCGACTTTATTATTATTTATCTCTTACCATGCCTAGTTTACAAACTGAACTGTATCACAGATGTGTATATACAGGAAAATAACAGAATATACAAGGTTTGGTATTATCTTTGGTTTCCAGCATCCACTGGGGCGTCTGGGAATGTATCTCCCAGATACATGAATAAGGGGGTGGGGAACTACTGTGTGTTGACAAAGTCAAGAAATACATTAAAGTCCAAAAAAAGAAAAGTCAAAATAATCATCACATCAATTAGAAGTGTCCATCCTTAACATCGGTGAGTATCATCCTAAGCATGAGTTGGAAGAACAGACTTTAAAAGTTTTATGAAAAAGAGTCTTATGGTAAATGTTCTTACAAGTATAACAAATTTAGCTCAGCCTGGATTCAACAGGGAGGGGAAAGTAGGAAATGGAAGTAAACTTGATGGAATCACTGAATTTCAGATAAGTATTTCCTCAATGTGAAAGATGTGGCCCCAGTAGAAATATGCATCTTGTAGACATATTAGGCATTTCAAAACTTTGTTTTCCCACGGTAGCCAAAGGGAACATAAATGCATTTTCAGCATAATAGAAACCCCAGTGGCTCCTGAAACTATACTATCTAGTGGTGGTGCAAATCCCTCCTCTACCTTTTTGTCTCTCTTACTACTTTCTACTTATTAAAAAAAAACAGAATGAAACTAAAATTGGGAAAGATCAACTTACAATTTTTCGATTAAATATTTCAGTAATCCTTGGAAGTTCAGTGGTAATATTAATTCCGCTAGCAACATTCAACACTTTGAAATTTAGAGGTTTACTTCGCTGAGAATTGTGGCAAAAAAAAATATTATAAAATAGATTTGATCTTCATAATACTAAGTTGTAGTTACAGAAACAGGAAATGGCAATGCCTGACTTTCTAGTTTTGTAAAAATTGAATTTTATTAGACACTATTAAGGTTTATACATGTATTTAAAAAAAATCAGCTATATCAAATCCTGGATGATCTAAGGTTCTAATCTAATAGTAGAAGCCTTTGATGTACCAACCATCTTAAGCTCTCTATTTTTTTTTAAATATATGAAATTTATTGTCAAATTGGTTTCCATACAACACTCAGTGCTCATCCCAAAAGGTGCCCTCCTCAATGCCCTCACCCACCCTCCCCTCCCTCCCACCCCCCATCAACCCTCAGTTGTTCTCAGTTTTTAAGAGTCTCTTACGCTTTAGCTCTCTCCCACTCTAACCTCTCTTTTTTTTACATCCCCTCCCCCATGGGTTCCTGTTAAGTTTCTCAGGATCCACATAAGAGTGAAAACATATGGTATCTGTCTTTCTCTGTATGACTTATTTCACTTAGCGTAACACTCTCCAGTTCCATCCATGTTGCTACAAAGGGCCAGATTTCATTCTTTCTCATTGCCACGTAGTATTCCATTGTGTATATAAACCACAATTTCTTTATTCATTCATCAGTTGATGGACATTTAGGCTTAAGCTCTCTTCCAAGCCAAAGTCCTTTTCACTGCTTTTTCCGTTTAGTGGTATTAAAACCCCAAGAGCATTAGCATCCCAATCTTCCATTTCTTTCCCTACTTTAATTTTTTCTGCTCTTAGACGCACCGTCGTAGGGCAAAGGAGCCAATCAATAAACACCCCTAGGCTTGTTTCTGGAACCTTAAAAAGGTCTCATTAGAAGGTCTCTGACGGGGTGCCTGGGTGGCTCAGTCAGTTAAGTGTCTGACCCTAGCTCAGGTCATGATCTTGCTGTCGGTGAGTTCGAGCCCTACCTCCGGCTCTGTGCTGACCACTCAGAGCGTGGAGCCTGCTTCGGATTCTGTCTCCTTCTCTCTCTGCCTCTCCCCTGTTCACACTGTCTCTCTCTCAAAAATAAACGTTAAAAAGAATTTAGAAGGGGGGCGCCTGGGTGGCGCAGTCGGTTAAGCGTCCGACTTCAGCCAGGTCACGATCTCGCGGTCCATGAGTTCGAGCCCCGCATCGGGCTCTGGGCTGATGGCTCAGAGCCTGGAGCCTGTTTCCGATTCTGTCTCCCTCTCTCTCTGCCCCTCCCCCGTTCATGCTCTGTCTCTCTGTCCCAAAAATAAATAAAAAACTTTGAAACCAATTTAAAAAAAAATTAAAAAAATAAAAAGAATTTAGAAGGTTTCTGACGTCAGTTATGCCTCCCTTCCCTCCACTTTTGGGGGGGGTGGTCAGCTGAAAAAAATGGTTTCCCAAAAATGGCTTTGCAGTCTATGGTCTAGGCGGGCTAATCTGCATTTGTTCAGCGTAAAGCCACTCCTTTTGGGTCCCCCCCCTCCGCCCCCGCTGACTTGCCTTCTCCAGCCTCTCAAACCTTTCTTCTGCCAGAAATCACCAATTTTGTATGTAAGGTAAATGTGCTACATAAGGCTGGGACGGAGAAAGAATTCTGGAAACAGGAGGTCAAATGGCTGGTCCGCAGAACTCTGAAAGGAGACCCCAGAATAGCAGCCCCTCAAGCCCCAGAAAACGCGGTCGGCTTGGAAGCTACTGGAAAATAAGATTCTAAAACTCAAGAAATATCAAATAAAGACCACTGCTATAAGGGAGAATACAAACGCCAGCAGCACAAATCTCAGCCACCACAGGGCATGCCAGAGCGGAAGGGGAGGAGCCGAGGCTTCCGGGGCGGGGCCGGGACGGGAGCAGCGGAGGGGGCGGGCCCTTTGGGCCCCTCGGGACGGGTCCCCCCCCCCCCCCCCCCCGCTCTGGGTAAGTCTCTCCGTGGTTACCCTCGCTTACCGACCTGGAGAGGCCGAGGCACCCCTCCCGGGAGCTCGCAGGAGAGCGCGGAGGTGCTCAGGATCCGCGGGCTGGTCAGCGAGAGGCCAACTGTCGGGGCCTCGGCGACCCTCGCGTCTCCTAGCAACGCGGAGCGCCGAGCTGCGGCCCCGCCCCCTGCGAGCGGGCCCTTGGGCGCAGGTGCGAGGGTTGGGCTGGGCTGGGCTGCGGACCCAGTTCGGAGAGTCACGGTTGACCCCAGGGTGCGAGGCTTGCAAGGGCTGAATCCCAGGCAGAGGTAAGGAGCCGAATGTGTTCTTTGCCTCTGCAGCCCCAGACGGAATTCCGTTGGCGATTTTGGTTCCTGATAGATATGTCCTGTCTGTCTCATGCTTCTTTTCGTTTTGTTGAAATGAAATGAACTAACCAATTCACAGGGTAGAGCATGGTGCCTGACAATTAGTAAACCTACAAAAAACAACACCCGTAACTTAGATGATTTTTCTGTATCATTACCTTTATTCGTTTATTTAAAATACTGTCGATTTGCCTATAACTCCCAAATTTATTTCCTCAGCCCAGATCTCTTTTTGAATTCCAGACCTGTATACCCAGCCTATATTCAACATGCACTTGGTTATCCAAGACCCCCCTCCCCGCCCCCCGCCTTTAAGCACCCCATCCGCAACCTGCCCCTTCCACAGTCTTCCTCCTTCAGTAAATGGGTCCTAGAGTCCAGTCTTTGCCTTGCCTTCTTTATCCGTCATTGTTGGCTTTTCTGTTTCCAGTGAGTCCAAGCCACCACCGTGTTCCCCCTACTCTGGTTATTGCGATAGTCCCCAATAGGTCTCTCTTGTCTCCCTTCGTCTATGCCCAAAGCAACAATCAGTGCAGTTTAAAACATCATTCAGATTGTGTCCTGCGATGGCTCCCCATCTTGTAAAGTAAAACCCAGCAAAACCTTACAAGATTCTCTCTTCCCTTGCTCTGGAGCCCTGGATCACTCCACTCTAGCCATGCTGACCTGGCAGTTCCTAGCCTAGCTTCCACACTGAGGCCTTAGTTGTGGCTTTTGCCTCTGCCTGGAATGGTCTTGCTCCATTTATCCCCTTGGCTGACTTCCTCTTCTTCAAGTTTTCCCAGCCCCATCTCTTTAGCTCACTCCTCCCATCATGCTCTCTATACCCCTTATTATGCTCTAGTGTTTCTTTTGTCCACAGCACTTATCACCACCTCATATACTGTTTAAATTGCTTTATTTCTTAATTTTATTGTTTATCTTCTGCAAGAATGTGATTTCCAGAAAGACAGAGATCTTGTTAACCAAATTGACTGAACTTCAGGCTCCTTAACTGTAAAGTGAAGACAAAACTGTACCTGTCTGATAGGATAGTTTTGAGGATGACACAAGAAATATAAACCATTTAGGACAGCACCTGGGACTATATAGATGATAATGATTTCCACTCGAACGTATACTGCATTGCTACATAGGTTTGTCTCTGCTTTGCTCACTGCGGTCTCTTTAATGTTCGGAATAGTCACCGGCACACAGTAGCTGGTCGGGGACTGTTTGTTGAGTGAATAAATGATTCCACACCATTGGCGTATTGTGGCAGCTTCCTATGGAGATGCCCTGCCCCAGACTGCCTGAGTGCTCTTTCTAACTCAAATTGCTTTCACACTCAGAATCCCCTGGAGGGTGTGTTAAAATAGATTGCTGGAGAGTTCTAATTCAGCATATCTGGGCTACAGTAGAGATTTTGCATTTTTTTAAAGTTTCTTTAATGTTTATTTTTGAGAGAGACAGAGACAGAACTTGAGCGGGAGAGGGGCAGCAGAGAGAGAGGGAGACACAGAATCCGAAGCAGTCTCCAGGCTCTGAGCTGTCAGCACAGAGCCTGATGTGGGGCTCAAACCCACGGACCGGGAGATCATGACCTGAGCCGAAGTCGGATGCCCAACCAACTGAGCCACCCACGTGCCCTGAGATTTTGCATTTTTTAAAACAACTTTAAGTAGGCTCCACCCCCAGCCTGGGACTTGAATTCACAACCCTGAGATCAACTGAGCCAGCCAGGCGCCCCATGATTTTACATTTCTAACAGGTTCCCAAATACTGTTGGTGATGCTCTTCCAGGGTCCATACTTGTTCTGATCTCACCTGTCACTCTCTTGTTTCAAACCACCCAGGCTTCTCACTGCCACTCAAATTACACTCTTTGGTTTGGTCTGGTCCCTTCTTACCCAGTTTAGCCTTGACTTCCCCTGTTAAGTCCCTATTATTTTATCCCTTTTGCCCCTAGTGCTTTGGTTAAAAGGAACTATTTGCAATTCCCAGACTGAATAAAAAGCTCATTGCTGAAGAACAGAATTCAGCTGTTCTTGGGCCTGGAAGCTGAACTCAGGGTCACCTTGTTTGATAAGTTTTTCCGTAGCAAATTCCTTTCCATAATTGAGCTCTTCTGCTTGATGTCCACACCACATTCTGAGCACACTTCCATTAAAGCGCTTGTGAAACCTCTTGCATTTATTTCCATGAGTTTCTACTTCTCCCAGACTGTAAGCTCTTGTTCCATGGCTCATTCCTTTATGTACATCCGGTTCCAGCACAATGCCTGGCACTTAGTGGATGCTCAGTAGATAATAATAAAAGCTAATATTTATTGAGTACCTACCATTTTCCAGGACTTTTCAGTGGACTTCCTTCCTTCCTTCCTTCTTCCCTCCCCCCTCTCTCTCCCTTTCTTTTCTTTCCTTTCCTCTTTCTTTCTTTCTCTCCTTCCTTCTTTTTTCTTAGTTGAGTAATAACACTTTTTAATCGATCAGAGGGTTGAGAGTAGGAGGAATGGCGAAGAGCTACGGGTGGTAGAGAGATATGTGCAACTAATGCAGAACACACATACATTGTGATTTTTCAAAGCCACCTTCTTGCTATGTGAGTTAGCCATGTAGTATCTTCCTAACTCCTCCAGAGAAGGGATATCCTTGCTAATCTTGTTCACTTTGTCCACATTCTCCCATACATTCTCCAAACATTTTTAAAACAAGTCCATTGAGCTATGATTGAAATGCAATAAATAGCACATACTAACCGGCATATAATTTGGTAAGTTTTGACATATGCATACACCTGCTGTTTCCTGTGCCCCCAACCAACTGCTGAGTTGCTTTCTGTCACTTTCGATCACTTCACATTTTCCATAATTTTACATAAATGGTATAGTACAATATGATCTCAGACTTCCAGCTTCCAGAACTATGAGACAATTAAATTTCCATTGCTTAAGTCACCCAGTCTGTGGAATTTGTTATAGCAGCCCTAACACATAAATACACTTCTTTAAAAAACATATCTCATGGCATACTTCCTAGTGTGACACTATTTCTTCCAAAATAATAGTACAGAATATAGTGAATTTATAACCCAGTTTATTTATATTGACAACAGCTTATGAAATAAGAAAAATATATCTGCTAGTGATTTCCCAGCAAAGACTTACACTTACCTCAAGAACTCCCTTTTTGGTATTTAATATACAGTTGGTAGCTGTCTTCAGTCCTTTTGAGATGAGACAAACCAGGGCTTAGAAGTCCAAAGAGCTTGGGATTGCAGAAAGATTCCCAAGTGGGGAGTAAGGAAACAGAGCAGTAGCTGATGCTGTTGACTGCATTTCACTTTTCTCTACTAGCAGCTACAGGAGGCATTTCTCTTGGGATGCAGTATCCAGCAAATTTGGCTTCTCCTGAAAATTTGTTTATTTTGACCTGAGGATATTATAGCCTAGTAAGTGAGTGTGGCTCCCTCTGAAAGCGCGGAATAATTGGCTGACTTCTCCCAAGAGTACACGTGTGCACGTCTGTGGGCTGTGCTTACCCATCTTCATTATTTCCTAACCTATCTTCTCCCTTCATCCTGACTCTATTTCCCTTTGTGCTTTCATACTGTATCCATCATGGAAAGAAGGGAGGATACATAAGCGGATAGGGAAGAATATGAATATTATCTTGGCCTGCCTTGCCAGGAGTTCCAAATTCTGGCCGAGGTAGACACGCCAGATTCTCCAGGTACCAGTCTCACTGCAGAACTTGGTGTTAGGTGTAGACAGCTTAGTTCTCCTTTATTCGAAGACAAACCATCTTATACCAAATCAAAGGTGTTGGCAACAGCTTACTAGCGGAATGCTTTACTCAAATGAGTGATTCTGATGTCATACCATTCCCACTCACCCTTCTTTCTCTTCCTCCCCTTCTTTTTCTTCCTCTTATGAGAATTGGAATAGAACTTTGAGGACCAGGGTGCAGGGAAATGCTGATATTCTCTGAGGTTGGCATTCTGATTCCTGATTCCACTGCTTAAAATTCATTGTTCTTGGATTTTTCCCCATATTACTTTGTGCGTCTGTGGAAGCATTTGTTCACCATATTTTGCAAAGGTGTTGTCTCCAAATGGGTTGAAAACGTACCTGAAGGCACGTCTTAGTCGTCGATGTAAACACTGCAACGCTTATAACGATGGTATGCACAAAGCAAGACCTCAACAGTGTTCAAGGTGTTTGTTTGTATTAATATCAAGGTGTTTAAAGCAGATTTGCTAGGAAGGAGCCCGATAAATGGCCCATTCGCCATTTGGTGATTCTTAATGCTTTAACAAACCTTTTCATAAAGTTGTTTTGGTGGTTAAAAAATCCCAGAACTTTCCCCCCTTAACACCTATCCTTTTTCACCCACCACTTCTTTTTCCTTTATGTATCCTTCGAACTTCTAACAATGTAGCTCAAAAGGGTGGTGGGCTGGTGGCGGGGGTGCGGGGCTTGGGGGGGAAGGAGAGCAGAAGGCCAACCCATAAGCTATCCTTGGGATTTTTACTTACCTACCCTAAGATCACGGATCTGAGTTGTGATCATCAGGGATTGTTTACTCACTCAGTTTGTAGATTATAAATGGAAGCGGGAAACAACAGTTATTGAATCTACCATGAGTCACGTACAAGTTTTTCCTCATACAATTCTCATGTTATCCCCCAAGGTTGAAACTGGGAAGATGACGGAAAGAAGGAACTGAGCTCGGCTTTCAGGCTCTCAGACAAGCAGGGGGTGGAACGCAGCCGGATTTCAAAGAGAAGCTTTACGCCCCCCCTTCGTGTCTTTGCCTCCTTGGGTGGAGCACCTGCTACGGGTGTTCACTTTCCCTTCGCGCTATCGTTCCTGCACAGACAACGGGCACTCTGCACCAGAAAGTCACCCGTGTTGAGTCAAAGTTCCCGGCAGCTACACCCTCTTCGCACCGCACCCTAGATCCTAGCCGGCCGCCCCAGCCCTAGGCACTGCAGTTGTCCCAGCCCAGCGTCGGGCAGCTCCGATATTTAACTCCACGGGTCGCTGGCCGCAGACTCTCCCCTGAGGCTCTTCGGTACCGCCCCTACCACCACACGGCTCCTCTGATTGGACGTGGCTGCGCCCGGCCGGCCAATGGCTTGGCGGCGGCAGGTTCCCGGAAGTGGCGGCGCGGCCCGGGAAGACCTCAGTTTCCGCAGGCTGAGTCGGGGCCGGTTCCGCTGGCTTCGCGGGCGCTATGAGTTGCTTCCAGGGACAGATGGCCGAGTACCCAACCATCTCCATAGACCGCTTCGACAGGCAGAACCTGAAGGCCCGCGCCTACTTCCTGTCTCACTGCCACAAGGGTGAGAGAGCGTGGCTCGCCGCCCGTCCCCGGGGACGCGGGCTGCCAGGGTCGGGGCCCCGCGGGGAAGCCGCCTGGAGCGGGTGGGGGCTCCAGCCAGGGAGTGCAGGCTTCGGGAGGCCAGGGCCGAGACTAGCAAGTGCACCTTGTCCCAGCCTGGCTCTTCAACTTCTCTGAGGCTTTATTTCCTCGTCTGTACAACGGGTTGCGTCTTGACCCGGGCCAGTTTGACCAGGCATAACTCTTAGGTTCTCGTGGTAGTTCTAGCAGCTCATAGTCAGAGGTCAGCGAGGATTACTCACTTGTTCCTCCACATCTTCGCTACCGTGTTATAAAGAAGACAAGTTTCAGATGAAATTCCGCCTTACCCCGCAAACACTTACCATCAGGCAGGTGCATTCACTCACAAACATCCTGTCTGTGAGCTCTACAAAGTGCAAGCGGCCCCTCCTTTTAGATGTTCTTGCCACATCCAGTATAAAGGATTCGTGTAAGGCGAGGCAACCAGAATACTAAGATTGCACAGTTGCACACGGTTAGGGATTAAGCCTCAGTGTCACCCCTAATGATACAGCCTGGAGATTAGATGCTTCAGGAGAGGCGGGGTGTCTCTAAAACATCCGGGCCAATCTCCAGAGCTGGAGTAGCACTAATTTCACAACCATTGTCCATTTTTAAGATCTCGTGTGCTGAAGTTAGTGTTGTGGGGAAATGCCTCAGCTTTCTTGCCCGAACCTACCAATTATCACATTAATGAGGAGAATCTGGACTTGCTCTCTCCCTTTGCAAAATAGCACTGTGAGCCTCTTTGAGGGTCTTTCTGCTTATTCTCCAGAGTAATGCTTTTGTTTTTGGTTTGTTTCTCATTGTGAATCGACTGCTGGGTGGGGGTACCTCTGTTTTACCCTGATAACCATGATTGAAGTGTGGCTTAGGGGCTTGCCCTTTATGTTACGAATAGTGAGTTTGAAGAAAGAATCCATCTAAAGGAATCTGAAGTCACAATCATTCGATCATTCGTTTGTACGTTAAACAAGAAACTGACTTTCTATTATTGAGCAGTTTATAATAACTTTTCCTGTTCTCTAATCATATGTGTGTCTTTTTCCTCAATCAGAACGTTAGACTCATCAAGGGCAAGAACTTCTGCTTTCAGAAATTTCCCATGTTGCTTACTGGTGGTCTTCTAACCTTTCTGAGACATAGATTTCTTTGGATGTGCTGTGGACTGAATTGTGCGTCCCCCCCCCCTCCCCAGTTTCATATGTTGAAGCCCTAAACCCCCATGTGACTATATTTGGCGATGGGGGTTTTAGGGGACAATGCAACTGAAATGAGGTTGTAAGGGCGGGGTCCTAATTTGTTAAGATTGATGGCCTTATAAAAAGAGGAAGAGAGGTTTCTCTCTTTCTACACACACACACACACACACACACACTCACACTGAGGAAAGGTTGTGTGAGCACACAGCAAGAAGGTGGCAAGCCAGGAGGAGTGTCTCCCCAGAAACCAACCTTGGAATTGAGCCTGCAGAGCTGTAGGAAGTTTCTGTGCTTTAAGCCGCCTTGTCTATGGTATTTTGTTGTGTCAATCTGAGCAGACTAATACAGAATATCTGACAAACGCTATGGATTTTGGAAGAAAAAAATCACATAGATACATTAACATCCCATTTTGATACAACATCAGATCCCATGGACCACTCGATGCCTGTTTGTGGACCACCAGGCATCCAGTGCTGTGCTCAGGGTGGGCTTTATTAAGCCTCAGGAAGGTGCGGAGGACAAGAGGGGACCCACGGCCTGAAATAGTGGGCCAGGGTGGGAGAAGACCCCTCTAGGGAACAATTTGCGATGACTTAATCTGGTCCAGGAAAAGGGGAGAGGAGACCCTGGGTGCAGGCCTAGCACAAAGTAAACTGGCCCGGTGCTCTAGGCTGCCAGTTAGGAAGGGGGCTGGAGTGGTCCTCGGCCGTCTTGATTAAAACAGCTTGTTTTGAATAATAGTCATTCACGATAGCCGCACTTTCTGGTTCTTGGAGCAAAGCTTTTTATAAGCAAAAGGAATGTATGGAATTAAACACTTAGAGTAAACATAAAAGGGAGAGAAGGATAGAGAAGAACAGAGGAGAGTTAAGACATCAAATCCGGTACTCACAAAATCCAACCTTCTGGCTGGGGAAGGCCCTCGGTGAACAGCCTCGTTGGAGTCCCAGTTGAGGTTCCTGGGTGGAGCGTTCTCCACTCTGGTGAGGCTTCCAACTAGCTCTCCCGCCAGGGCAGTACGTACGCCACCTGTGTGTGATCTCCGCTTAGTCCTGAGGTTTGCTTAGTGCAGTCCTGAGTGAGCTGGTTTTTCTGTTTCTCTTATTGTATCTCACAACCTCAGGAGCCTGGGCGTCTGCATATTTCTCCGTCCTCCCTGACCTATTCCAGATAGATCTGGTCTGCCTCAAGGAGGTGAGGCAAGTTAATCCATCTTGGCATCAGGAACAGAAAGGCCAGTTCTGATCCCTAGGCCAGATGCAGAGCACAAGCCAACTAAGCCCCCCACGATTGTGTATGTGTGGTTCTGGGCAGAAATGCATGACAGGTCACACAAAACCCCTTCTATAGAGCACAGCTATAGAGTGCTGCCTGCTGATTTAGTTGAGGAGTGAGGAGCTGAGCCCCGATTCAGCCTCTTTTTGCCATGGCACAAATTCTTGGGAAATCCCAACGGCAAGTCCTGCCCTGGGACGCCCCCATAGGCCCTAAAAGCCTGGGGCCAGGAGTGATCTGAGGACATTCACCCTCCGAGGGGGCAGGTGAACCGTCCTGTGCAGGCACATGTCCTGTCAGGGTCTGCCACGTGGGGTGTGGTGACTGCCTTGTTTTCTCTGGAGTTCACGTAATTTGATGAGGGTGTGTGTGTGTGCGCGTGGTGGTAATTAGAATAATTGGGATTGGTTTGATTAAGTAAATTGAGAAGGTGTGATCATTGCTATCTAGCAATCCTTCCCATGCTGAAGATTCAGAATGCATTAGAATGCACTGTATGTTTAATGTACTGTTTGGTTTAAATGTTATCTTTCTTTAAAGGCCGTCTATCTGTTCATTTGGACAGCTGTGGAGCAGGCCTGTGTGAATGGAAATACACCACCTTTCGGCCCAGTAGTCACAGCAGGCTAAGAAGAGAATGAAATTCTTCTTTTTTTCTCCCTTTTAAAAAGTTTATTTATTTATTTTGTGAAAGAACGAGAGGGTGAGTTGAGGCAGGTAGAGAGAGAGGGCGAGAGAGAGAATCCCAAGCAGACTCCACGCTCAGCGCAGAGCCCGACGTGGGGCTCGATGTCATGACTGTGGGAAATCAAGAGTCAGACGCTTAACTGACTGAGCCACCCAGACACACCTGAGAAGGGAATGGAACTCTTCTGATGCTGGCCTAAGCCTGAAAGAGTTCCTGGAGGAATCTGTGGAAGCAAGTTCGAATTTCCAGACAGACTAACTTAAGTGACCAGAATGGAATGGGTCACAGATAATGTGGCCCGAAGGATGACTGGATTGAAATGAAAGAAGAATGTCAAGTTTGGAAGCAGTTCTGAAGTGAGAGGCTGGTCACTCATTCTTCTGTGGCTACTTGGAGTGATTTAGACTTAGTCCTAAGATGCAGGAGATCGTTCTCCATTTACATGGTGGCCAGAGATGCTCAGCTTTTAGTGGTTCCTGACCTGTTTTCAGATGCCCTCTTCAGCTGCGGAAGAAAGAGCCAATGGCCCACATGAATCTGAATCCGTTCTCTTATAAAAGTGGACCTTTCGTGTATCTTCTCGTAAAAGGAACTTAAAAAGAGCAGCCAACTGTTTGCTTGGTCTAAGGAATCCTCTCAAAAAAATGTGCTTATGATTTTTGATTTTTTTGTTTTTAGATCACATGAAAGGATTAAGAGCCCCTACCTTGAAAAGAAGGTTGGAGTGCAGGTAATTTATTTTGCTACTTGTGTGTGTGTGTGTGTGTGTGTGTGTTTTAAAATTTATTTCCTTATTTTGAGGGGGAGAGAGAGAGCATGGGTGTGCAGGGGAGGGGCAGAGACAGAGAGGGGGAGAGAGGATCCCGAGCAGGCTCTGTGCTGGCAGCAGTACAGCCCGATGTGGGGCTCGAACTTACAAACCTAGAGTTATTGACCTGAGCTAAAGCCCAGAGTTGGACACTTAACTGACTGAGCTACCCAGGTGCCCCATATATGTTTTTTAAAGTAAACATCTTAATTGAGCTATAGCTTCCCACGCAGAAAAGTACTTACACCATAAGGGTACAAGCTGATGAACTTTTACAGGTGAACACACTTGTGAAGCTTCCACTCGGGTCAAGAAATAGAACAGGACCAGTGTCCCAGAACAGAGCTCCGTCCCTCCTCCCAGTCAGTCTTCCTTTCCCAGAGACAACCTGTAGTCTGACTTTTTGTCATCAGGGCCTAGCTTTGGCTGTTTTTGACCTTTGCGGAAATGGAATCATTTCCTCCTCTATTTGTTTTCTTTCACTTAACATGACACTTGTGGGATTCATCATGCTATTGGGTGTGCAGCAATAGTGTGTTCATTTTTATTTCTCCGACTGTGTGTACACTTGTGTGTATAACTAGTTGTTCTCTTGTGAAGAAAATCACTTGTTTTTGGATTTTAAAGCTAAACTACCACATTATTTTCCTGTAGGCATTGCCTAAATGTCAATAACAAATCTCAAGATAGGTATTGGAAAAGGCCTCGTTGACTTGTTAACTTCGGAACCGGTGGGTGTCAGTCTTCTCTGTGAACTGGTATCTGTAGTCTGCCTTCTTGAGAATGATAGCTAATATGTGTTGATTCCAGGCACGGGGAATTTATTAGTCCAGCAGTTTCTTTGAGTGCCTGTGATGAGTCAGGCACTGTACTGGGTGCTGCGGATATAATAGTGACGACTATTAAATTATTAAATTAGTTGCCCAAGGTCATGCAGCCAGTAAGTGGCAGGACCCGGATTTCAACCAGATCTGCCTGATTTTATGGCCTGTGTCTTAACTATCTATTGCTGCGTAACGAATTACCCCAAACAACTAATCATATATTCTGTGGGTCAGGAACTCTGACGGAGCGCAGTGGGGGTTGCTGGTTTCTGCCTGGCAGGGTGTCCTATGGGGGCTGCCATTATCCGGAGGCTTGTTCATTCAATGTCTGACACCCAGCCTGAGAAGAACCAGGCAGCTGGGGCTTTGGGCATCTCTGTCACTAGCAAAGATCTTCAGCATGGTGGTTTCAAGATAGCTGAACTTCTTAAAGAGAGACTCGGGGCTTAAAAAGTGTATGCGCCCAGGGAAAGTTAGCAGGTAGCCATGTTGCCCAGAAGACATAGCCTCCAACGTCCGTGCAACCCTCCTTCATCACGTTCTGTAGGTTACAAAGGCAGGTTGAAGGGGAGGTTAAAACAGACCCCTCCTGTCAGTGGAGGGATTTCCATTTTGGAAAAAAGACCATGTACGGTTGAGATATGTATTAGTGTGGCCATCTTTGGAAAATATGGTCTACCGCAGACTATAGTTTTCACCTCTGAGCTTTGCTTTCGAATTTTTAAAGTTTATCATGAAATTGATTTTTGCTCATTAAGAAACAGGCTTATATGAAGTTAAACACAGAAGCCTTCTGTTCCCCACAGCCGTTTCCATTCTTGAGAGGTAGCTTCACTTGATGGGACCTTGCCGGACATAGCTGATCATGTACCTTTCACCGAAGAGTGATGGGGAACGGCTTTTGAAGAGGTCGGAGGGCACCGTAGTTTCTCATTTGCTGCTTCCCTGTTGTCCCTTTGCACTTTTTTTTTTTTAAACTTCTGAAATAGTTTAATTTAGGGATGACTACTGGTACATTTGGTAATTGGGAGGAATTTCACTTAGTAAGTACATAATGCATGCATAATTAATTTACTTTGTGTTTGCATGCTGGGTTAAGGATCTTAGTTCTCATGAATTTGTGTTCATTTAAATGTTTCATGTTTATTAAAATTTAAAAGAATAGTCTTTTGATTTATTCTTTGGCCATGCACATTTGTTTTATTTTATTTTACTTTACTTTATTATTTTTACTTTATTTTTTTAACTTACATCCAAGTTAGTTAGCATATAGTGCAACAATGATTTCAGGAGTAGATTCCTTAATGCCCCTACTCATTTAGCCCATCCCCCCTGCAACAATCCCTCCAGTAACCCTATTTGTTCTCCATATTTAAGAGTCTATTATGTTTTGTCCCCCTCCCTGTTTTTATGTTATTTTTGCTTCCTTTCGCTTGTGTTCATCTGTTCTGTGTCTTAAAGTCCTCATATGAGTGAAGTCATATGATATTTGTCTTTCTCTGACTGACTAATTTTGCTTAGCATAATACCCTCCAGTTCTATCCCTGTAGTTGCAAATGGCAAGATTTCATTCTTTTTGATTGCCGAGTAATACTCCATTGTATATATATACACCACATTTTCTTTATCCATTCATCCCTGGATGGACATTTGGGCTCTTTCCATACTTTGGCTATTGTTGATAGTGCTGCTATAAACATGGGGGTGTGTGTGCCCCTTCGAAACAGCATCCCTGTATCCCTTGGATAAATACCTAGTAGTGCAATTGCTGGGTTGTAGGGTAGTTCTATTTTTAATTTTTTGAGGAACCTCCATACTGTTTTCCAGAGTGGCTGCACCAGCTTGTGTTCCCACCAGTAGTGCAAAAGAGATCCTCTTTCTCCGCATCCTCGCCAACCTCTGTTGTTGCCTGAGTTGTGAATGTTAGCCATTCTGACGGGTGTGAGGTGGTATCTCATTGTGGTTTTGATTTGTATTTCCCTGATGATGAGTGCTGTGGAGCATTTTTTCATGCGTCGGTTGGCCATCTGGAGGTCTTCTTTGGAGAAATGTCTATTCATGTCTTTTGCCCATTTCTTCACTGGATTATTTGTTTTTGGGGTGTTGAGTTTGATAAGTTCTTTATAGATTTTGGATACTAACCCTTTATCTGATATGTCATTTGCAAATATCTTCTCCCATTCTGTCAGTTGCATTTTAGTTTTGCTGATTATTTCCTTTGCTGTGCAGAAGATTTTTATTTTGATGAGGTCCCAATAGTTCATTTTTACTTTTGTTTTCCTTGCCTCTGGAGATGTGTTGAGTCAGAAGTTGCTGTGGCCAAGGTCAAAGAGGTTTTTGCCTGCTTTCTCCTTGAGGATTTTGATGGCTTCCTGTCTTACATTGAGGTCTTTCTTCCAATTTTGAGTTTATTTTTGTGTCTGGTGTAAGAAAGTGGTCCAGATTCATTATTCTGCAAGTCGCTGTCCAGTTTTCCCAGCACCACTTGCTGAAGAGACCGTCTTTATTCCATTGGATATTCTTTCCTGCTTGGTCAAAGATTAGTTGATCATACGTTTGTGGGTCCATTTCTGGGTTCTCTATTCCATTGACCTGAGTGTCTGTTCTTGTGCCAGTACCATACTGTCTTGATGATTACAGCTTTGTAATACAGCTTGAAGTCTGTGCACTTTTTCTTTTAAAGATTTTTATTTTATTTTATTATTATTTTATTTATTTATTAATGTTAATTTGACAATAAACTTCGTATATTGAAAAAACAAAACAAAACAAAATGTCAGCACAGAGCCCAACGTGGGACTCAAACCCACGGACTGTGAGATCATGACCTGAGCCGAAGTTGGATGCTTAACCGACTGAGCCACCCAAGTGCCCCTAAGATTTTTATTTTTAAATATTCTCTGCACCA
This sequence comes from Acinonyx jubatus, assembly GCF_027475565.1. Lineage (NCBI taxonomy): Eukaryota > Metazoa > Chordata > Mammalia > Carnivora > Felidae > Acinonyx > Acinonyx jubatus. The sequence goes on along the minus strand of NC_069387.1, from coordinate 13,594,403 downwards.
GGCATGGGTCTCTAACTTATAACCCTAAGATCGAGTCACATGCTGTGCCCACTGAGTTGGCCAGGTGCCCCTTTTGCAGCTGTGATGGGACTGAGATAGTCACAGTTGGTGGGATGTTGGGAATTTCTCTGATGCTTTTTTTTTTTTTAAGTTTATTTGTTTATTTTTGAGAGAGAGAGAAAGCGGTGGAGGGGCAAAGAGAGAGGGAGACAGAATCCCAAGCAGGGTCTGTGCTGTCAGCACAGAGTCCAGTGTGGGGCTTGAACTCTTGGAACTGTGGGATCATGACCTGAGCTGAAATCAAGAGTTGGACGCTTAGCCAACTAAACCCCCCAGGTGCCCCTGCTCTGATGCTTTTTAAGCCAGCTTAGTTTCTGAATGATTGGAGATAACTGATAATATGATGAAATGTATTTTCTGGTTACCCAGATGGTTTCTTTTGGATTGTACTGAAACAGCTTTTCTAAATTTCTTCCTTTCAGCTTGAAGGTTTGTTTATACTGTTCACCTGTTACTAAAGAGTTGTTGTTAACTAACCCGAGGTACAGATTTTGGGAGAAACGAATTGTAAGTTTCATTTTTCAAATGGCACTAATTCCTTTTCTCAAGTGGGAAATATTTTTCAAGGTAGATTGAACAACATGTTGGGATTATTCACAGCGCAGTTCCTCCTACACTACATTTATCCGCATTTATTACAATATTGATGTTTAGTCTTTGTAATTCATCAGTTTAGAAGAGGTCGACATTTTATTGTTGCAGATTTGTTTTTCTTATCTCTGAACGGTTTGTTCTGGGGTCTTAGTTTTATTGGTTTAGTCTCATTAACTCTTCCTAAGTTGTATTTTATTTATTTATTAAAAAAAATTTTTTTAATGTTTATTTATTCTTGAGAGAGAGAGAGAGACAGAGTGCGAGTGGGGTAAGATCAGAGAGAGAAGGAGACACAGAATCCGAAGCAGGTTCCAGGCTCTGAGCTGTCAGCATAGAGTCTGATGCAGGGCTGGAACTCACAAGACATTAGATCATGATGTGAGTTGAAGTCAGATGCCTAACCGACTGAACCAACCAGGTGCCCCTTGCTGAGTTGTATTTTAATACTTCAAAGTATAAAATGTTTACTGACGCAATTGATAAATCCTTTTATGCAGGTCATGGCATGGTTTAGGAAAAATGAACATAGTTTGTGGGTTATCATAAGGGACGATGACTGGAGTGAAAATAGGACAGGCAACTTTGAATCTGACAGGGTAAATTGGATCTGTCCAATGGAAGGTCGATAGTAAAGGGGGAAGCAAAACAATGGTATGTGGAAAATGTGAAGATGACAGGATAAGTTCTGTTATAACAGTAATTACTGTAAATATGTCTTCAATTCTTGCTCAAAATACAGTTTTCTCAGTTTGGTTTAACAAAAATAAGCAAGATCCATCAGTGTTAGTCTACAAGAGACTTAGATAAACCAAAAAGATAAATGCAGGTTGAAATGGAAAAAAAGAAAAGAAAAGATGTGCTAAACAATTAGAAACTAAAAATGCCAGGGTGGCAATTTGTCTATCATACCAAATAGAATCGAAGGCAAAAAAAGACCTTAAGTTTCAAGGGGGATGTTATTTGCTGTCACAAGGAACAATGGACCAGGAAGACGTGAGCTTACATGCAATTGACAAAATAGCCTCATAGTGGATAAAGTCATAACTGATCACCCGGGGCTCGATCTGAGAGAGAGTACCATAGAGGGGGAGTGCAGCCAGGGTTCACTGTATGGATTAAGCCTTAAATAATTGTGGGAGCTCGCAGAGAAGTCTGAACAGATGTTAGCAAGTCTGTTTGATGTTTGTCTGTTGACAGCTCTCAACTCTCACATCCTCTTTCCACGTCTGCCCCACGCAGGCTGATGAAAGCCTGCCCCTCCCTCCGCGCTGACCTGAAGTTGAAACCACGCAAGCCCCGGCACACCCGCTAACCCCAGTAAAAGCAGGGCCACTCACTCCTATCCCCTCTCAGCCTCAAGAGCCACTTCCTCCCAGCTGGGGCACTGCCCTCCTCTCCCCAAAAAGTGTGTTCACACACTCTTGGTGCAGGCGTGGCATCTTCAGCCTCCACCTCTGATGGTAGCTAGGGTGGGGTCCGTCCCCACTCTGCAGGGGGACACAACAGCAAGGCTGTAACCTTGGCCTGAGTATTAAGCCTGGGGTTGTTGTGGTTCACCCCTGCCAGCTGTGGGGAAGGGGAGCTGAGCAAGCAATGAAGAGCGGAGAGACGCTGGAACCTACAAAGACAAACTGGAACCCCCGTCTGTCTTCCACTCCTCCCAGCCCTGTAGTGCAGCCGCCCCTATTGCCGCCGAGTTGCATACTCCTGACCCGGGCCCCCCAAGAAGCGGAGGATATGCAGCCGAAGGCGGGGGTTGCCGCGGTTCTGCCCTGCGTCTGTGGGTTGAGCCGTCAGATCCTCAGCGTGCATGAGCTGAGTAGAACTTCTGGCAGCTTCAGAGCACGAAGAAAGGTTGCTGCTTCTCTTTGGCCTTCCAGATCTCACACGGAAGTTTCTTGGGGCCAGCCCCAAGCTGGAGGCGCACATGGAAGGGACTTCTAGGACAGTTCCCACTCAGCTGAGTTGATGTGGTACAAGGGCCGCCTCCCAATCTGGGGAAGACCAGGCGGCCCCACTGTTGTAGCTGGAGCACTTCCCACGCCGCTCCGAGAGACTGGAGATGAAGGAGACAGGAAGACACAAGATTCGAAGGACGTGATGAATGGGAACGAATAGCAATCCATAGCTTTACACCCAAAGGGAAAACAAGATCTTTGGTGTACGTGGAACATTTACAACAACTGACCACATCCTGTGTCCCAAAAGAAGTAAGAAGTCCTAGCGATCTGTGCTCTGACCACAATGCAGTGATGCTGGGAGTCACAGATAAAAAGGAGAGCTGAAATCATCCCACACACATGAGAACTAAATGCATACAATAAACAACCATTAGGTTCAAGACGAAATTGTAAAGAAAAACATCCAATACTTCGAACTGATGGACAGCGAGAACACGACATATCAAAGTGTGTGGAACACTGCTGAATTAGTGCTTGAAGGGAAATTGATAGCGTTAAATACATTTCCGAGAAAACAAAGACTAGAATTAAATGGAATAGGGCTTCAACTCAATAAGAAGGAAAGGGAGCAACAAAGCAAATGTAGGGATATGTGGAAGAAGGAAATAGTAAAGATAAAAGGACAAGTTAGTGATACAGAGACTGACAACCACCACAGAAAATAAAAGGGAAGATTAACAAAAGTAAACGCTCATCCTTAGAGGAATAGAGAGATATTTCTGCCAAGATTGATTTAAAAAAAGAAGATGCATATACAAATATGGAATGATAAAAAGGGAAATAACTATTAACAGCAGTAATGCAGTTTTTGAAAATTAATGACAGTATGATAGTTTAGACAAAGTGGATAAAAATCTAGATAAGCAGGAAAATACCAAATTGAGGCAAGAAAAGTGGAGAACTTGAATAAACATCGAAGAAATTAAAACAACTTACAAAGATCACTTCTTCAAAAAAGCCCCAGGTCCAGATGGTTTTATAGGTGCATTTTGCCAAATGTTCAAAGGACAGCCAGTCCCCATACTAAATGAGTTTTTATAGGATATGATAGAGAAGCTGCTCACCTTGCCAGCAAAACTGATAATGATAGTGCATGGGGGAGAAAGGCCATTTGATACATGACCATGTGAGCATCCTAACTAAGGTAATAGCTACCTGAACCTAACAGTAGTAGACAACAGTGCATTGTGGATGCAGCGTGTTTATTCCAGAATGCAGGTATATTCTTAACATCCAAATCTCCATCACTGTAAGTTTTATGAAAAATTATGTTAATTCATTTGTCAGCTTCTTACTGAATGCCTCTCATGCTAGTTGCTGTTCTAGTAAACTGTGCAAGGGCACCGTGGAGCCCTCTGCCCTGTGGATTAGGCCAGTACCTCATGGACTGACTTGGGGCTGGCCCCAGGCTGAGTTCGGCAGCACAAAACCTAAACATGTAGAGCACATGACCACATGTTTTACAAAGATTCAAGTTCATAAGGAGTGGGGAACAGGAGTTTAGGGATGGGGAGGTGCAGGGAGAAGAGTTGTATTCTCTAAAAATTTTTATTTTCAATGTTTACTTATTTTTGAGAGAGAGAGAGTGGAGAAGAGGCAGAGAGAGAGGGAGACAGAGAACGCAGGCTCCAGGCTCTGAGCTGTCAGCACAGTGAGAAGAGTTGAATTCATGGAAATAGAATTGCTGTGTCAAAGGATATTTAAGTTTATAAGGCATTTAATGCATGTTGCCCTGTGAGCCATGAGAAAGGCGGTGCTTTAGCTCTGTCATTTCCAAGCTGTTAAAATGTTTCGCATAGTGAAATAAATCAGAAATTGTTATGCAGAGAGGCTTAGGAACTTCTCTTTGTCCCGTTTTTGTGTTTGAGATGTCAAAAAGCCATGAAAAACTGTGAAAATACTTAGTATGATGTCTGTGTGATCTCTTATTTTAATAGATATCAATTGAAATTGAAACTCCTACCCAGATATCGTTAGTCGATGAAGCATCAGGCGAGGTAAGTATATATTAAATTACAATTTAAAAAAATTATTGAGTGCTAAAATGATTATCTTCTTCTGTGATTTTGAATGTTCATTTAACTATAAGTAAAAATTACAGCAATTGAATGAGTTTGTAGGGGGAAAAATTTGTGATCTTTTTATCTTCTCCATCCAAAGCTTTGGACACGACTTGTGTCTGATTCGCTCCTTTCTAGTAGTACCTGCTAATGGTGAAGACTCCAGCTGTTGATATTTCTACGTGATGTCATGGTCACGTTTATTAAGTTGATCATAATATTCAGGATATAAAATGGTGCTTAATGCTTTTGTAGCAAATTTATGTATAGTTTGATTTTTTTTTTTTTTGACTCATTTTGTTATTTAAGAAAGAGACCCTGTCCAGGTGGATCTAATGTATTTTTTTGTCCTTAAATTTAGAAGCAGGTACTTTTGTGTTGTGAATGTATTGTTTTAATAATAAGCACGACTGCAGATGTACTGTTTATTTGTTTATTGACATGCATGTGGGGGAGGCAGAGAGAGAGACAGAATCCCAAGCAGGCACCCACTCTGTCACCGAGCCCAACGCGGTACTCAGTCCCACAAACTACAAGATCATGACAGCTGAAATCAAGAGTCAACGCTTTGGGGCGCCTGGGTGGCTCAGTTGGTTAAGCGTTTGACTCTTGGTTTCAGCTCAGGTCATGGTCTCTAGATTCATGGGTTCAAGCCCTGCATCGGGCTCTGTGCTGAAAATGCGGAGCCTGCTTGGGATTCTCTCTCTGCCTCTCTCTTTCTACCCTGCCCCACTTGCTCTCTGTCTCTCTCTCAAAAAATAAATAAACATTAAAACTATTAAAAAAAAAGAGTCAGCACTTAACTGACTGGGCCACCCAGACACCACCCTTTTATTTATTTATTTTTTACTTCAAATTATTCCTGGGGCCTGGAGGTATTTTCCTCTTTTGTGACAACTCTAATTATTCATTCCATGGTCTGGGTATAAGTGCTTTGTTCACACGTGGAACTCTATAGGGTGTCTGTTGTGTGACTACCACCAGGCAGGGGCTGACTTTTCACATTTCCTCTCTGGAGGAGATGGGGCCTGGAAAGTAGTCCTCATCGAATTGTTGCCCGAGGGACGACTCTGTGAGACTTAGAAGTCACCAAGATTTGTTTCCTTTCTCGGGCTGAAAGGAGGGAAGAAGGAAAGCCTGAAGGTTCCTAACAACTCGGTTGACTGACACTTTTCTGAGACTCCTCTAATTGCCTCACTGCCTCGCCACTCCTGTGGGTGAGAGGCTTTCTCAAAACTGGGCACGGGACAGCTCTTGTTGACCAGAGTCTCGCCGTCCCACCCTGGTCTTCTTGTGCGCTGTGGCTTTGCGTATTGTGTCTCCAGCACTCAGCACAGGACCGTGCTTTAAAGGGGCCACCAGAGCGAATGATGGTAGACTTGTGATAGCGAGCCGGTGTGTCCAGAGCTCTGCCCAAATAGGACAGTACACTGGACAGTGGTGACCGGGGGCCAGGCTACATCAGGTGTTTTCTATTTCCTTTTTTTTTTTTTTTAGTTTAGTAATAGCTTTATTGAGATGTAATATACCATACAATTTATTGAGATATCATATACCATCCGATTCACTGGCTTTTTTTTTTTTAACGTTAATTTATTTTTGAGACAGAGAGAGACAGAGCATGAACGGGGGAGGGTCAGAGAGAGGGAGACACAGAATCTGAAACAGGCCCCAGGCTCCGAGCTGTCAGCACAGAGCCCAACGGCGGGGCTCGAACCCACGGACTGCGAGATCAAGACCTGAGCTGAAGTCAGCCGCTTAACCCACTGAGCCACCCAGGCGCCCCTCACTGGCTTTTTAAAAAAGAAGATAGAAGTTCATTACTTTTTTTTTTAAGTTTATTTATTTTGAGAGAGATAGAGAGCGAGTGGGGGAGGGGCAGAGAGGGAGGAAGAGAGAGAATCCCAAGTGGGCACCACACTGTCAGCACAGAGCCGGATGCTGGGCTTGATCCCACAAACCATGAGATCATGATCGAAGCCAAAATCAAGAGTCGGACCCCTAACCGACTGAGCCACCCAGGCGCCCCTGTCACTGGCTTTCAGTGTATTCACAGAGTTGTGTATTCACCCCAATCAATTTTAGAAAGGAATCCCTGTCCCCATTAGCAGTCATTCCCCATTTCTCCCTCCCCCAGCCCATGGCAACCCTTACTCTCCGTCTGTTGGATTTGCCTAATCTGAACATTTCATATGAGTGGAATCGTACAACATGTGGTCTTGTGGTCTCATGTGACTTGCGCCTTTCACTTTGCATGATGGTTTCAGGGTTGACCCATGTTGTGGTATGTATCAGTATTTCGTCTCTTTTTGTGGTCATATAAGACTCCACTGTGTGGATAGACCACATTTGGTTTATTTACTCATCGGTTGATCAATATTCAGGCTCTTACTAGTCTTTGGCCAGTATGGATAGTACTGCTGTGAACATTTGTGCGTGGGTTTTCATGTGGGTGTAAGTTTTCATTTCTCTCGTGTGTGTACTTGAGAGTGGAATTGCTGGGTCATCCAATCACTGTATGTTTAACTGTCACTTTGTGGGTAATGATTCCCCTTGTGTCCAGGATTTGGTGCACGAGGAAATCAGAAAAGGCATACCACGTTCTTGAGAACTACTTGAATATATTCTGTTAAGGAGGGCTTTTTTAGGCTGGGTCCTAACACTAACTTCTGTTATTATTATTTTTTCTTTATTTTCTTTTTAGAAGGAAGAGATTGTTGTGACTCTCTTACCAGCTGGTCATTGTCCAGGATCAGTTATGTAAGGGGGCTCATCTACTTCACCATTTTATTTTACATAGATGTGTGTTGTATTTATGTAAATGAATCTTTAGGGTCCAGAAAATAGTATGTGCAGGGAGATTTCTTGACTTCTTTAAAATGTAGATGGCAATTTCTTTAGTCTTCGTTTCTAAATTGAACTTGGGGGACTGAAGCAAAGATCGAGTTTGAAATGTGGCTTCTTATAATGGAAGTCTTCAATGGCCATTTCTCCGTTGACTTTGCATTTTCCTATCACATGGATTTTTCTCTCTGTGTGCAGGAAAGATCTCCTGTAGTTGAGAGGGCTAACATATTTCAGGGGATTTCTATTGCCACTGCAGTAGTAGTCCAGTATGTGTTTTTTCCCTACCCCAGGGGAAAGGTGGCCGCTGAGTGCCTGGTGTGGTTTAGAGCTACTGACATCCCATTAACCCTGTATCGGAGGTGGCTGTGTGTGGCAGGAAACATTTACTATGGATTTAGTGTTTATTTGCTTTATTAGGATTCTGTATGAGACTTAGAAGTCACCAGGATGTATTTCTTTCTCAGGTTTTTATTTCAGGGCAATAATGGAACAGTCTTGTACACGGGAGACTTCCGATTGGCACAGGGGGAAGCTGCCAGAATGGAGCTCCTGCATTCTGGGGGCAGGTACTGGGCTTCACGTAATCCTTGAATGACCGAACCGTCTGCAAAGTCGTATTCCTCCTCCCCCGACCCCCCAAATGCAAGCCTTTGTTTCCATTAGAAATCACAGTTTATTATGTGTCACAGTAAAGCAAGTTTTTCTTCTTCGGGTGGGATGATGGCAACATTCTGTGTATTGATTGGGATAGTACTTATGTGAACTTGTCAACATTCATTGAACCTTATGTATAAAATCTGTGTATTTTATTGTGTGGCAATCATTTCCCAACACAGTTGATTTAACAGAAAAATTCCAAGTGGAATGGGACACCCTATAAAATAACTGAGAGTTTAAAGTTTACGTATATTTTATTTCACAGTGGATGGTTAATACGAATTGTTGCTGTTGCTGTTTTTTCCAGAGTGAAAGACATCCAAAGTGTATACCTAGATACTACTTTCTGCGATCCGAAATTTTACCAGATTCCTAGTCGAGTAAGTCTCCTTGGAGAAGTAGGGTGGTAACTGGACCGTGGCCATTATTTTTAGTAGGAAGTTTGTAGAATAACATGTCAGATCTTAATTGTCCCCGTTGGCCTTAATATCTGTGACTGTTGGGAATGGAAGGGGCGACGATGCTCTTAAAAGTGTCCAATGCCTTTTAAAATCCCACCCAGGAGGAGTGTCTGAGCGGAATATTAGAGCTGGTTCGCAGCTGGATCACTCGGAGTCCGTACCATGTCGTGTGGCTGAACTGCAAAGCAGCTTATGGGTATGAGTATCTGTTCACCCATCTGAGCGAGGAATTTGGAATCCAGGTACGGTGACAGCTCTTTCTTTTCTGTTGTTCCTTCCAGCCTCTCCTCTCCTCCCCCAGAGACCAAGCCCAGTAGCAGAGGGAAGCAGCCCGTCACAGGGCGTGTGTGGCGCAAGTTGGAAGCCCCTGTGAAGTAGGATGTCACCTCTGTTTGTCCACCTCCTCAGGGGAGGAGCCCACGGCAGCCCTGGTGGCAGAGAAGAGCCCACAGAGGAAGTATTTTTTTCAAAACTGTGGGCCACACAATAAATTTCGTGATTGTGACGAGCATTGAAAATAACTTGGGGAACACCTGGGTGGCTCAGTCGCTTAAGTGTCCAACGTTGGCTTAGGTCGTGATTGTAGTTCGTGGGTTTGAGCTCCGCATCAGGCTCTGTGCTGACAGCTCAGAGCCTGGAGCCTGCTTCCAATTCTGTCCCCCTCTTTCTCTGCCCCTCCCCCGCTCTCACTCTGTCTCTCTCTCTCAAAAATAAATAAACATTAAAAAAAAAAAAGAATCTCGAACTAGAAATTATCTGAGTGTATTGCTTGCAGTCAGAGTGATTATCGTTTTGTGACAGTTTATGTAGGGAATCAGACACATGCATTTACATGCATGTCTGTTGTGTGTACTGGGAAATCTGTTTCTTACTGAAGGTCATGGTCAAGGTATGTGAAAACCACTGTCCTAGAGCCCCGAATCCTGTGGGTGGATCCGTGTCAGATGAGGCTGGCGGGGAGTTTTCACCTGTCCCCTTGCCCGTGGTTCTGTGTGCCGGGGTCTGGAACTGAGCAACAGAGCCCGGCGTGGGAATGTCGCTACTAAGCACACGGCTGGTGCTCTCGTCCCCTCAGAGAAGATGGAGGTTTGGGAAAGACTCTGAGTAAAACAAAGTGCTGGAGCTAGTTGGACTTTTTTTGTTGTTTATTTATTTATTTTGAAAGAGAAGAGAGAAAGAGAGAGCACAAGCGGGGGTGGGGGGGTGCAGAGGGGGACAGAGGATCCCAAGCAGGCTCCACGCTGTCAGCTCAGAGCCCAGTGCGGGGCTCGAACTCGCAAACCATGAGATCGTGACCTGAGCCGAAGTCATTTGCTTAACGGACTGAGCCACCCAGGTGCCCTGGCTAGTTGGACACTGAAGTTCCACTTCGGTTTGGGCCTCGTAACATGGATCCCCCAGCTGACAAACGTGTGCCCGGAACTGAATTATACACAGAGTAATTCAGTAAAATAAAAAAGATCTAGCTTTTCTGCATTTGAGATTTAAAACATTCCTCCCTCACTTCCTCTATAAGTCTTGACTCCCTTAGTCTTTCTTTCCTTAATTTTGTCCTTCCTTAGGTCTTTCTGTCCAAATACATTGGTGTAAAGTTGCCAATTCTCCATTTTGGGAAGGATTTGCTTTCATTCTGAGATTGTCCTTCCTGTTGTTTTGGTGTTAAAGTGTCCTTTCAGACTAATGTTTATTTTTGAGGTGGGGGAGGGGCAGAGAGAGGGAAACACAGAATCCGAAGCAGGCTCCAGATTCCAAGCTGTCAGCAGAGCCCGACGCAGGGCTCAAACTCACAAACCGTGAGATCATGACCTGAGCTGAAGTCTGACCCTTAACTGACTGAGCCACCCAGGCTTCCTGGCTTTTTAAATTAAAATCACAGCGATAACAGGTTGTGTGTATATGCAGGCACTTATCTATATTATCTGCCGTATGTCTCCTCGTGTCCTGTCTCGGCCAAATACAGAGATGGCAGCTGCTTCTCAGTCCCTAATTTGTCTTGTACATTTTTGTGCATGTGAAATAGAGAAGGCAGGAAGCTCCTGGTCAGGAGGCTGAGGAGTGGCCAGGGACGGGGGAGAGCAGCCTCTGGTGGTGACCTGGTGACCTCAGAGTCACCTGGAGTGAGCCCTCTCTGAGGCTCTTTAATCCCTCTGTAGGGGAAGGAAACAGTTTCATACCAGTAGTTTAAAAAGGGGCAACAGGGAGGCTTCAGAGATGATCTGTGGCAACTTTTCAGGCCCCTTTATTTTTGTTGAGGATCGAAGTTTCTGTATCTCTGTCTATACATCTCAAAATTTAACCTTTTTAGTCTCCTACTTAGAGTCCAGAAAAGCAAATTTGTTCTTACTTCTTGTTAGTCATTAGTAAACGGGGAGGGAGCGGAATAGGCCACAGGATAAGTAAGCAGTTGTGCTTGGATTCTTTTTATACTTGTCTTGGTATAAATTACCCACAGTGATTTGACATTATCCTAATCTGTTGTTAATCAGACTTCAAAATGAGTACTTTTTTTGCCATTTTGTAGTCCTAATATCAACTGAGGTACATGTTACTTACTTTGAAGAGGAGAATTTTTTTAATGTTTATTTATTTTGAGAGAGTTTGGGGGAAGAAAAGAGAGGGAGAGAGAGAATCCCAAGCAGGCTCTGCACTTTCGGCATTCAGAACCTGAGGCAGGGCTCGAACTCGTAAACTGAGATTATGACCTGAGCCGAAATCCAGAGTTGGCTTAACCGACAGAGCCACCCAGGCCCATGTGTAGAAGAGAGTCTTTCATGAAAAACAGACACACTGGTTTAACAATTTAAAACAATAAAGACTACCTTAAAATTCTACAGGTGGCTCAAGTTTTTTTTGTTTTTCTGCATCTGCCCCTCCCCCTGTTAATCCAGTAAAGGGGCGTGTGGTAAGGGGCTTCTGGGTCTCTGCTTCCCACTCCAGCTGTGTTCCCCCCACCAACTGCCCTTACTTACCATGGCATGCGGGGGATGTGTCTTCACAAATCAGTGATTCTTGTTTTCATCTGCTGTGTTCAGCTATATACCTGATATTTAGAATTAAGCTTGACACATAGTAGGCGTACAATAAATATTATTTGAATGACTTGATGGATTGAAGGACAGTAGAGTTGACCTTGAACAACACAAGTTTGCACTGCACAGGTCCATTGATGCGTGGGTTTTCTTTGGTAAATACAGTATTGTATCCCAAACAGTAATGTATGGTGACAGATGGTAACTACTCTTGTAGTGAACATAGTATAATGTATAGACTCACAGAGTTGTCTAAGCACTTACATTGTACGCCAGAAACTAATGTAACGTTGTGTGTCAACTATACTTCGATAGAAAAATACAGTGCGGTACTCTAAGTGTATTTTCTCTTTCTTACAATTTTCTGAATAACGTTTTCTTTTCTCTAGCTTGCTTTATTGTAAGAGTATGGTATGTGATACATATACGAAATATGTGCTAATGGACAGTTTATGTTACTGGTAAGGCTTCTGCTCAACATCAGCTGTTAGTAGTTAAGTTTTTGGGGAGTAGAAAGGTATGTGGATTTTTGACTGTGGGGGCTGGCGCCCCGACCCGTGTTGTTCGGGGTCAGTTGCATCAGCGTGATTCAGTGAAGTCCACTAATTGGGCGTCCAGAATTTTTTATTACCACCACCAATAGGCGCTAAGGCTGACTGGTGCAAATATGATGTTTGTACTTTGTTGACGTCCTGACAGGATGCCAGGGTGCACTGAAATAACCAAAAACTAGGTTTCAAGAAAGAAGAGAGAGTTCACTAAGTGGATAATTTGCCATAATTAGCCTTGAACAACTTCTTTATAGAAACTACAACTCAAACAACATGTTCATCTGTGTTATTTTCCTCAGGTTCATGTGGACAAATTAGACATGTTTAGGAACATGCCTGACATTCTTCATCACCTCACAACAGACCGGAATACTCAGATCCATGCCTGTCGCCATCCGAAGGTACAGAGTATAAACTGTGTTTCTTATTGTTGGTGTGATGCATGAAAAGCAGAATTTTAGGTCCAGAAGGCACCCCTGAAATCCCATTTTCTAGGCCCTTCAGTTTACACATGTGAAAACTGAGGCAGAGACCCGACGGCGTTAGCCTGAGGCCGTGCACTGAGACATTCCAGTGCTCCTTGCCATGAACCACGTTAGCAAACAGACACAGACCCCCAGGGTTCTTTCTTTTTTTTTTTTTAATAATGTTTATTTATTTTTGAGAGAGAGAGAGAGAGAGACAGAGTGGGAGCAGGAGAGGGGCAGACAGAGAGGGAGACACAGAATCTGAAGCAGGCTCCAGGCTCTGAGCTGTCAGCACAGAGCCTGATGTGGGGCTCGAACTCACTAACTGTGAGATCATGACCTGAGCTGAAGTCGGACGCTTAACCAACTAAGCCACCTGGGCGCCCCCAGACCCCCAGGGTTCTTAATGAAATATATCCATATACATTTGATACATATTTATTTGTAATGAGTTATGTAGTGACTAATGTATTTATCATGAAATTAATATGTTAGTGCTTATGATTTAAGAAAACATTTATAATCCATTACGATATATGTTTGAGACTCATGACCTATGTGCACATTTGTAAACTACTTTTCTTCTACTCATTTGAGATAAATAGCTAGATATAACTTTGCTTCAGATTTTGAAATAGTTTTATCTCTTACTAGTCCAATTTCAAATGAGCATTTCTAGGTCTTTGCAACTCATTTGTTATTTATTTTTGTTATTTTTAAAATTTTTTTATTTTTTAAAATTTACATCCAAATTAGCATATAGTGCAACAATGATTTCAGGAGTAGATTCTTAGTGCTCCTTAACCATTTAGCCCATCCCCCCTCCCACAATCCCTCCCGTAACCCTCAGTTTGTTCTCCATATTTATGAGTCTCTTCTGTTTTGTCCCCCTCCATGTTTTTATATTATTTTTCTTTCCTTTCCCTTATGTTCATCTGTTTTGTCTCATAAAGTCCTCATATGAGTGAAGTTATATGATTTTTATCTGTCTCTGACTAATTTCACTTAGCATAATACCCTCCAGTTCCATGTAGTTGCAAATGGCAAGATTTCATTCTTTTTGATTGCCGAGTAATACTCCAGTGTGTGTGTGTACACACACATACACATATATATATACTATATCTTCTTTATCCATTCTATATATATATATATATATATATATATATATATATATATATATATATATATATATATAATACATCTTCTTTATCCATTCATCCCTGGATGGACATTTGGGCTGTTTCCATACTTTGGCTATTGTCGATAGTGCTGCTATAAACAAGGGGGTGCATATGTCCCTGTGAAACAGCACACCTGTATCCATGGATAAATGCCTAGTAGTGCAATTGCTGGGTCGTAGGGTAGTTCTATTTTTAGTTTTTTCAGGAACCTCCGAACTGTTTTCCAGAGTGGCTGCACCAGCATGCATTCCCATTTTTGTTATTTATTTTTGAATGCCGCCCTAGAACTCCCTTCATTTATTAAAAGCCCTTCTATTATTAAATGTCAGGCATTAAATTTTGGATTTGCCCTCAACATTTTGTTTCATTTCATTTTATATAGTCATTCAGCATCGCAAATATTAAATCATGATCTTCAGAAGCTGGGGTTTGCATCATAATTTTCCCCTAAGATTTCAAATATCTGAGCAATCGGATGCTGAATAATTTTTATTTTAGTAAACACTGCATTTATATACTTAAATACTCATTGTGGTAGTAACATTGGGTCCGTCACCCAAAAACCTAACGTAAACTTGATCAGCCCTAAAGTAAAGCATAATGTAAAAAAAAAAGAAAGAATTCTTATCTACAGCATGGAATATTCTACTTCAGACCACTGTAGGATAGCTACAAGGTAAGAGATTATTTTGATAATTGGTAAGCTGCATATTATAACTCGAGTCATCAGTTTCATTCTTTTGTTTGTGTGTCTAAACACACACACACACACACATACTCATTGAATTTACGGATGGATCAAAGTCATGTACATACAGAATAGCAACTATTTTGTCCCTTTTTTTTTTAAAGTTTATTTATTTATTTCTTGAGAGTGCACAGGGGAGCGAGATTGAGAGGAGAGACTCCACATTGTCAGAGCAGAGCCCGATGCAGGGCTCAGACTCACGAACCATGAGATCATGACTTGAGCTGAAATCAGCAATCAGGCACTTGACTGACTGAGCCACCCAGATGCCCCTTATTTGTCCCTTTTCTGTTGGACTTGTAGCCTCTGGTCCTTACAAGCCCTGTAAATTAGCATATTTCTCTTTGCTCTGGGTTTTCTTGCATCCCATGAAGTAGCTAAATTGGCAACGGTCACTCCTGCCACTTCCCGCATGGCTACCTGCCTTGAAACACTCCTTCTAGCGGCTTCGTTCTTAGGTCACGTCGCCTTGGGAGTACTGCTCACGGCTCAGGAGTACTGCTCGCGGCTCGCAGAGCCCTGGTGCACCCCTGCAGCCCTCCTCCTCCTCAGCACACGCACCAAAGGCCCTTGATGACATTTGGTCTGCACTGAGTGCTAATGGTTTTGCAGGACCCCTGTCTAAACGTGATGTCTTTGGGAAAATAGTCCCATTGTCTTTCAGCTTTTTTTTTTTTTTTGCTTTATTCTCTAACTGTATTTTGAAAAAATTGGATGATCGGTAGCCTGTATTCACAGTTCCCCCAGTTGTATAGTAGTGTCCTGTTTTTAGTGTATGGAGGGGGAGCCGAGCACCCCTGGTGAAGGTCACAATGTGCGTTGTGGTTACTGTGGCCTCATTAGTCTCAAGTGTAGATCAAATCTCCCACATTTTGTTTTTCTTTCAGGACATTGACATTTTTGAAGAGTCCAGGCCAGTTCCGCAGAATGTTTCTAAATTTGGAATTATCTGATTATCTCCTCATGTGTGCTTTTTTATTTCATATCTGTAAACTTATCACAGCATTTGTTTTTGAGACCCTGCCCACAAACAGATTTGTTGAAAACGTGGAACTGTTTTTCGGTTTTTGAAATCTTTTTAGGCAGAAGAATATTTTCATTGGAATAAATTACCCTGTGGAAATATTTCCAAAAATACAATTCCACTCCACACAATCAGCATTAAGCCATCCACTATGTGGTTTGGAGAAAGGACCAGAAAAACAAATGTAATTGTGAGGTAAGAAAGCAGCAATGTCATAGGTCTTTTGAGAGAAACCTTGCTTTTGAGGCAAATTATGTGCTTTATTTTAGTTTAAATGCAAAACTAGCCTAACCCAAAGAGGGGGATGTATTATAATTGTGGAAAATGACTTCTGAAATTTAAACGCTAAAGAGGTTCTGCTTCCAAAACCTGTCTCCTGTCTAAATTTCCTGAGGTCTGCTCCAGTGGGTGGCTCGAGAGTGAAGGCATCTTGTTTGGCCTCACTTGGGAGTGAGTTGACATTGTGGGGAACTAGAAGCCCTTGGTGGAGCTGAGGGGCATAATGATCAGCATATTGTAGCAACACTTCCTTAATATTGGGTATTCACAATGTCCACAAATCTTTATGTTTCTGGAAAGAGGTCCCTCTTGTCCCAGGGAGAAACCCTTGATTATAGGGTGATTTCATACCGGAATAGCGTAAGATGGGAAGGCATGAAATTTAAAACGTAGCTTAGTTTTGATAAAAGACCTCTAAATTTTGTGTTTTCCTTTCCTTTTAGGACTGGAGAGAGTTCATACAGAGCTTGTTTTTCTTTTCACTCTTCCTACAGTGAGGTAAGAGGATCCCACATCTTCAGAACCCCATTGCCAACTACTTCGGTGTCATTCATGTTGGATGGCAGCAGTCTAACCCCTTGGCTGCCAGAGGGATCTCTTTTTCTGTTGCTTAAGATTTGTTGTGGCTTTTCTGAAAGAAATTTAGGGAAGATATCTCAGTAGATGAGCTGTGTTTACCAAGCACAAAGGAAATTGCTATTAGCACCTGTTTTCAGCCTAAACACAGAAGAATTCGTATGATTAAGGTTTTCTTCCTGTCTTGCTTCCTGCATGTATTTTAACTTCCCCACTTCAATTGTTGTTTTCAGTCGTCATGAGAGGATCATAAATCCTTTTTAATTTTAAAATTTTATTGTTATTTTTTTAAGAGGATCTATAAAGCTTATCCGAAGGAGCACTATAGATAAAACCATTATGGGTGGCCTTAAGGTGCTGTCCAGAGTTTTGGTCTCTTCTAAAATTTGCGCTGGAAAGCTATTTAAAAAATAGTCCTGAACATTCAGCAATTGGGGAAGAATCAAAGTGACTGAGATAAA
Organism: Acinonyx jubatus; assembly: GCF_027475565.1. Taxonomy (NCBI): domain Eukaryota; kingdom Metazoa; phylum Chordata; class Mammalia; order Carnivora; family Felidae; genus Acinonyx; species Acinonyx jubatus. The sequence continues at coordinate 13,577,444 of NC_069387.1, read as the reverse complement.
AACCTCGTCCTTAAGAAGGATGTATACTGTATTAGAATGACTCAGTTGAAGAAGGCCTATTAAATGGTTTTGTTAGGATCCTCTTTATATAGGAAATTGACCTACTACAGTGGAAGTTGATACGTGTGATTTATTTGCAAACTCCTCACGCACTTACAAAGTAAATGCTAGCATCTTCTAAGTGCTGAGTTTTAGTAATTTTGTGTATGTGTCAGGAAAAAAAAGGTATATAAAAGCAGACTTTGAATGACACTTTAAGTCACACATAATTTTAGTTTGACCATTGCAGCACTTAAAAATTGATTTCCCTGGGGGCTCCTCGGTGGCTCAGTTGGTTAAGCTCCGACTTTGGCTCGAGTCATGATTTCACGGTTTGTGGGTTCGAGCCCTGCGTCAGGCTCTGTGCTGACAGCTCAGAGCCTGGAGCCTGCTTCGGATTCTGTGTCTCCTTCTCTCTCTGCCCCTCCCCAACTTGTGCTCTGTCTCTCTCTGTCTCTCAAAAAATAAATAAATGTAAAAAAGAAATTAAAAAAAAATTGATTTCCCTGGTAACTATTATTTTTGTATTTGGGATATGTGGTTACAGCACTGCAGCAGTGAGCCGTGGATGTGTTAATGATTTGAACAGGTGGATTCTTCCAGAGCTCCAGGTAGTGGCATTCTTATCAAGTCAGCCATAGTACTGTAAATGACTAGCATATTATCAAAACATCACAGGGGCGTCTATGAAATATCTGACCTTACCTTTCAGGTGCAAATAGGTTATCCAAGAGCAGCTTGGAAGGAATTCACTGTGATGATAGATTTTAGTTAATGTGTTCTTCCCCCATTTTATCCTGAAATCTCATGTTGTTGTCAGAGTCCCCTCCTGGGGATCTGTCTTTGGTTGGCATCGGGCTCAGCATGGGGGTCCCTTCCTGTCCATCCTTCAATGGCTGGTATCCTTGCTGTCTCAGCCACGGGGCAGGTGTCTCGTTGGTGAAGAGCGTAGGCCTTACTTCTCACTCAGGGCTACATCTGGCCCCTTTCACTCCTTCGGTGTAGTTAGCACCCAAGTTGGGAAGCATAAGCTTTCCTGGGATTTGATGCAATTACGTTCCAATAAGGAGATATTTCCCTGGTGTGTAAGCAGACACGAAGTGGCTGAACGCCCTCGCCCCTCCCCACTCCCCCTGGGTCAGCACCAGTGATCACACACAGCGGAGGGTCGCTTTGAGCTCTGCGGTGGGGAGACCTGCTTTCCCGAAAACTCTATTCATAAGCCTATATCCTAAGTATAAATCATGCTGAATTAGATTTATAAACATAAATAGATTTAAGGATCATTTCCTGTCAGTTTTGTCTAAATACAGCTGATTCTCCTTATTTGTGGATTATTTCCAGGTTCACCTGTTCACTAAAATTTGTGACCCCAAAATAATAGTCACAGCACTGCATGGCTGTTTGCAGACATGCCTAGCAGAATGGTGGGAAAGGGGTTAACGACACGCATATTCCCAATTTTGGAATTGGGTGGTACTTACCCTCTCCGCTCAGCTCAGGGCTAACAGGTGTCCTTTTGCAGTCGGTTTAGCGCTGTGGTGAACACACTTCTGTGCTTTTTGCTGGGGACTTCCTGTTTAGAACAGCCCCTAAGTGCGAGGCTGGGGTGCTGTGTAGCGTTCCTAAGCATGCACAGAGGCAAGGGTGGGCCTTATGGAGAAAATACGTGTGTTTGATAAGCTTTTACAGACAGGAGTTATGGTGCTGTTGGGTATGAGTTCAATAGTAATGAATCAACAGTACGAATTAAGTAGGTGTCTTTAAACAGAAACCCACAGAAAACAAGGTGATGCACTGATGGGCTCACAGAGACACTGTGACCAGAGGTCCACTGGAACCTTTTCTTTTCCTCAGGAGTGTGGTTCAGTGTTTGCTAATTCTAATGTTTTTTAAGTTTATTTATTTTGAGAGAGAAAGGGGGGAGGGAGAGAGAGAGAGAAGCAGAGAGACAGGGTGAGAATCCCAAGCAGGCTCTGCACTGTCAGCACAGAGCCCAATGTGGGGCTCAAACCCATGAACTGGGAGATCGTGACCTGAGTGGAAGTTGGATGCTTAACCAATTGAGCCACCCAGGTGCCCCTAGTGTTTGCTAATTCTAGACCTCGAGAACATAACCCCTGCAGGTAATGAGAATGGACTGTGTTTGTGAATGGTTTTAAGGCAGGCATCTGATGTGACGACATCAGCTTGTACAGGTGACAAACGGTGGCTCTCTAGTGGGTGTCTGTTGTCTCCTGTGGCCACTTCATTTCTAAGTAGAAGCGAATCATTTCTGGTATAGGTTGACATTACTTTCTTTATCCCTGTTGCCTTGACAAGCCTCAGATTTCTGCTAGCCTCAGCTTTGAATTAATTATACAAATCGTAAAAGTTGTGGGCCGGTAAATAATAGTTTCTGTTTGCATGCCTGCTCTGAAAGTGCAGGAGAATTTGCTTATGAAATCTATCTGAAGAATGAAAGGGTCTTGTTTTCCTCTCCTGTTTTCAGTAAGGTATTATTGATAATAATTATTATTATTAGGAGTTATTGATAATTCCTAGATTCCTACCTCTTTTGATTTGGTTCTTTATTTGAAAAAGTTGTTCTGGGGTGCCTGAGTGGCTCAGTCAGCTAAGTGTCTGACTTCAGCTTAGGTCACGGTTATGGGTATGTGCTGACAGCTCAGAGCCTGGAGCCTGCTTTGGATTCTGTGTCTCCCTCTCTCTCTGCCCCGCCCCAGCTCTCTCTTTCTCTCTGTCAAAAATAAACATTAAAATTTTTTAAATAACAAAAAAAGTTGGGTTCTAATGATTACTTAGAACTCAGCCTCCCCATTTGCAGAAGGGAATAAAAAACCTTTGTGTTGTCATTATTTTTTTAATGGATAATTTTTTTTAATGTGCTTTCAGAGTTTTGTTTGTTTGTTTTTTTAATGTTCATATGTTTTTGAGAGAGAGACAGAGACAGAGCACAAGCTGGGGAGGGGCTGAGGCAGAAGGAGACACAGAATAGGAAGCAGGCTCCAGGCTCTGAGCTGTCAGCACAGAGCCTGATGCGGGGCTCATACCCACAGACTGCGAGATCACGACCTGAGCTGAAGTTGGACACTCAACTGACTGACCCACCCAAGCGCCCCTGCAATGGATAATTTCATTGAATGTTAAATATATGCCAGCTTGGTAACAGGCCAAGCACTTGACATGCGTTATCTCATTTATACTTCTAGATGAAGACCCTAACACTTAGAGACTTTCGGTAACTTAACCAAGATCACGAGGTCACCAAGATCAAATAAATGACAAAGCTGAAACTTGTCTGGGTTATAGAGTTGTTTTGAGGAATAGCGGCAGAGTTTCTCTGTCGAGCATTCTGAGCTTTGCAGAAAATCAAGTTATTCATGAAATTTCTGCATGTAGTTGTCCTCTAGAGGAAAACATTACAACAAATCAAGCATCCTGGAAGATGTAATTTTATTTTATTTGTTGGAGAAAAGAAATGTAATTCGAAGAGCTTGCTTTTTTGTGTGTACTAAATACTCCACTTAATTCTAATTTACTTGAAGGGAATTTGTTAATTATGGGTGACTTTCTTAGACAAGGAAACTAATGCACTTTAAAGAAATAGAGAATCTTTGAGTTCCATTAGTCAGTGATTCTTAGTCCTTTCTGTGGAACAGAATCACCTGAAGAACATTTCAATATCCTGAATCCCAGGCCCCACTGTAGCTGAGTATCAAAAGGACTTTTGGGCATGGGGTCTCAGAGTTGGAGATTTCTTTCTCCTCTAATAGAGGCCCCCAGGTGATCCCCATGTGCAGCTAGTAGTGAGAACCACACCATGAGAAAGTTCTGCTCTTTCTCCTGGCCTCCCTTTTGTTTCCGTCCAGAATACCCACATTTTTCACCGCAGAGATAATCGATCCATTTTATTTTCCTTCTTCTAGGTTAAAGATTTCTTGGGCTACATCTGTCCTGTGAATGTGTATCCCAATGTCATTCCAATAGGCACAACTATGGATAAAGTTGTAGAAATGTGAGTAATTGCTACTTGTGGAACTTGTGTCGTTGAACACGATGGATGCAGAGGATAGTTTCGGGTCTGAGAACAGGGGCCAGGACATAAGATGGCTGTAAATACGTGTCTGGTTGGGAGCATGATGGCTTTCTTCCAGTGGGTATGTTATAGATAATCCTAAAGGCTGCTGGGAGTCTGGAATAAGGGCACAGTTGGCATTGAGGCCCTCAAGAGAAAGGGCAGGCTGTATTTACACACTCTTGTATTTTATCATCACTGTGCCTTAGCTTCCAAACTCTAGAGTGAAGAGATCAAATTTGAGATTTTGTAAGAGATAAGTCAACGCCATTAAACAGGTGAGAGTAATCAGCTAGCCATACTGTATTCCCTGAATGCCAGGTGTCACGGTAGTACTTAATAGTCTTGCAGAATAGGGAACTGCTTTTCTGTAAAGCAAGAGCAAATACATGGGTTTTGATTTCCCTTAATCCTACAATTAGATAGCTATGTACCAGGTTGTATTTAAGTGCTCATATTTACCACTTAATTATAGTGAAGTGGTTTTTTAATTATTAAACATGGCTCTTTGGTTTTTAAAAGTAGTTATATGATTTTTCCCATGGCCAAGTTTTTATAATCTCTATAAAGTATGCTTACATTCCAGTAGCTTTCCCAACAGGAAAAATATAATGTTCATATTCGTTTCAGCTTAAAGCCTTTATGCCGATCTTCCCAAAGTACTGAGCCAAAGTATAAACCACTTGGAAAATTGAAGAGAGCTAGAAAAACTCACCTAGACTCAGGTAAGAAAATGACCCTGGATTCAGAGGTGTGGGTTTCAAGGCTACTCTGGCCTGGTGAAAGCTGCATTGGGCAGGGGTGGGCCGGGGACTGCTGTCACTCAGACTTGTTCCCATGGTCTCAGGAAGTGCTTTGTCTTTCTCCAGCCTGTGAAATCAGGAGTCCAATCTCCTTCACAGGTTTAAAACGGGTGACAGAGAGAACTGTGCCTGTACTGAATGGTGTTCTCAGCTTTCTGAAAGTAGGCCTTGTGGTTTGTATAGGCCATAAGGACAGGCTGGGCTGTTAATCTTGGAGATTTCCTTCAAGATACTAGTAAATGCTGACAGTGGAAACTTTTGCCATTTCCAACCAGATTGACCAGCAGAGCTTATACGAACAGATTTCCTGTACTTTGTCACCTTCTTCCATTGCTACTTTCATTTTCCAGGGAAGAGCAGAGGTAACCTCTGAGGAATTTAGAACTTGAGATTCCAAATAAAGATCTGCTGCTTTACAGCAGCCAGATTTTGTGGTTAGGATTCTGAATTTGCATTGCTTTGGCGGAAAGTCACTTACTGTACCATGTAGCTAATACATGACCAAACAGATTAGGTAACAGGATTGTATTTATTAAACAACTACTGTCTATGGCAGGTATTGTGCTAGGTCCTTTACATACACTACAGCTAAACTTCAGCCCACCCAAGGGGTATCATCCCACTTTTTACTAACAAGGAAACTAAAGTTTAGAGGTGAAGGAAGTACCCCCAAGGCCTAGCCAGAAGTAAGTGATGGGGCTGGGATTCGAATCCAGTCCTGTGTTTCCCATCTCCATTTCAGCATTTCCTCTCATTTAGAATCAAATCGAAAACATTTAGATGCAAATTCCAGTACTGATTCTAGAAAACCAGTTGTATTTTTAGATGTTGTATCTATCATGTATGGCATCGTATAATCCTTCTCATATGTAAACTTAATTGTAGGGTTTTTTTAAAGCTTTACCAAAGTATAATTGATATACTATAAATTGCATGTTTAAGGTGTCCAATTTGATACTTTTACATATGCATATATGAGAAGCCATCACCATAATTAAGATCAGGAAAATAGCCATTACCCCCAGGTTTCCTTATGGCACTTGTTAATTCCTCCCAGCTGTCCCCCACCCCCTGCAGTCCTCTTCCATGCCAAGGCAACCACCGATCTGCTATCTATCACTGTACATTAGTTAGCATTTTCTAGAATTTTATACTAAATAGAATCATACAATATGTCTGGCTCATTTCACTTAGCACATTTTAAAATTTATTGATATTGTTGGATGTATCAGTAGTTTCTTTTTTACTGATGGGTAGTATTCCACTGTGTGGATATACCAGTTTGCTGATCCATTCACCTCTTGTACATTCGGGTTGTTCGCAGTTTTTGGTCATTACAAATAAAACTATGAACATTCAAGTACAAATCTTTGTATGGACGTATGCTTTCATACCTAGGAGTGGGTCATACGGTAGTTGCATCCTTAAGAAACTGCCAAATTGCTTTCCATAGTGGTTGGACCATTTTCCATTCTTGCCAGTTCTCTTGTTCTACTTTGTTGCCAGTATTTGGTGTGGGTAGACTTTCTAATTTTAGATATCCTAATGTGTGTGCAGTGATATCTCATGGTTTTAATTTGTATTTTTCTAATGTCTAGTGAGGTTGAACACCTTTAATGTTCTTATCTGCCATCTGTGTACTTTCACTGGTGAAGCATCTGTTTAAATCTTTATCCATTTTTTTTTTTAATTTGTTGCTTTTTTATGGTTGGGTTTTGAGAGTTTCTGGATGTAAATGCTTTATCAGACTCTTAGCAGAGTCTTTTGAAGAGCAGAAATTTTAAATGGTGTTCAATTTACTAATGTTTACCTTTTTTTTTGTATTGTAGCTAACTAAGAACTCTTTGCCTGACTCATGGTCACAAAGATGATTTTCTCCTCTATTATCTGGTAGAGGTTTTTGTAGTTTTAGGTTTTACATTTAGGTCTGTGGTCCATTTTCTAGTTATTTTTATGTATACGGTGCTAACTACATATTCAAGGTTTTTTGGTATTTGTTTTTTTCCTACAGACATTCCAGACATTCTAGAACCACTTGTTGAAAAGACTTAATCTTTACTGAATTGTCTTTGCCCTTTTCTTGAAAGTCAATTGACAATATATTTTTAATTTTTTAAATGTTTTTATTTTTGAAAGAGAGAGAGAGAGACAGAGTGTGAGTGGGGGAGGGGCAGAGAGAGAGAGACACAGAATCCCAAGCAGGCTCCAGCCTCTGAGCTGTCAGCACAAAGCCTGACGCTGGGCTCAAACTCACTGACCGTGAGATCATGACTTGAGCTGAAGTCGGACACTCAACTCTGACTGATCCACCCAGGTGCCCCAATTGACAATATATTGAGGGTTTACCTCTGGACTTTTTGTTTCGTTCCATGATTTCTATCTTGACATCAGTACTGCCCTGTCTTGATTACTGTACCTTTATAAATTCTGAAGTTAAGTGATACAAGTGGTTGAACTATTTTGTTAGTTTTCAAAGTTGTTTTGGCTATTCCATGTCCTTCACATTTCCATATGAATTTTAGAGTCTGCTTGCTATTTGTATAAAAATGTCCACTAGACAGAGTTTGGGATTGTATTAAATTTGGGAAGAACTGACAGCAACATTGAGTCTTCAGATCCATGAAGATGGTATCTCTCTCCATTTATGTAAGTCTTTGATTTTGCTCAGCATTATTTTCTGGTTTTCAGTGTATAGGTCTTATATGTCTTTTGTTAGATTAATCCCCAGATATTTCATTTTTTGGATACTATTGTACATTATATTCCTTTTCACATTTCAATTTGTTACTGGTATATAGAAATACAATTGATATTTGTATTTTGATCTTGTATCTTCCAACCTTGCTAACCTCACTTACTAGTTCTAGTGATTTTTTGGGTAGATTCTACTTCATTTTTACATAGATTATCATAGTGTGTCTGAATATAGATAATTTTACAGTCTGGATGCTTTTATTTCTTATTCTGATTGAACTAGCTAGACTTCAACTATAATATTTAATAGAAGTGGCAAAGGTTGATGTCACTATCTAGTTCCCAATCTTGTGGGGACTGGGGGAGAGGGAAGCATTCATTTTCTCACCTTTAAGTATGATGTTGTGAACTTTTCATTGATGTTTCTTATCACATGGAGGAAGTCCATTCTATCAGTAGTATTCAGAGACTTTTTTTAATCAGGAACGGATACTGGATTTTGTCAAATATTTTTCCTGCATTTATTGAGATGATCATACAGTTTTTCTATTTTAGTCTGTTAATATGGTGAATTACAATGATTGATTTTTAAGTATTAAACCAACCTAGCATTTCTGGAACAAACCCCATTTGGTTGTGATGTATTATCATTTTTAGCTATTGCTCAACTTGATTTCCTAAACTTGTGTTAAGAATTTTTTTCTTCTGTGTTCAGGAGTGATATTGGTCTAAAGTTGTTTTGTCTTTTTCATGCAATATCTTTTGTGGTTTTGGTATCTTTTGGTATCTGGATACTGTTGGCCTTCTTATTGTGAATTGTTTCTTCATACTTTATTTTCTGCAACAGTTTATAAAGAATTAGCAGTATATCTTTCTTAAATGATAGGTAGAATTTACCAATGAAGCCATCTGGGCCAGGAGTTTTCTCTGCAGGAAGGTTTTTAACTACAAATTCAATTTGTTTAATAAGTCGAGGGCTATTCAGGTTATTTTTTCTTGAGTAAGCTTTGGTAATTTATATCTTTCAAGGAATTTGTCCATGTCACCTAAGTTGAATTTTTTGGCACAAACTTGTTCACAATACTCCCTTGTTATCCTTTTAATATCTGTAGAATCTGATACCAACTGTCTCACTCCTGACATTATTTGTATCTTAGTTTTTCTTGATCAGTCAGAGGTTTGCCAGTTTTACTGAGCTCAAAAACCCAGCTTTTTGTTTCATTGATTTTTTTCTTTGTTGTGTTGTTTTCAATTTCACTGATTTCCACTCTGATCTTTGTTTCTTTCATCTACTTGCTTTTGGTTTATTTTGCTCTTTATTTCTAAATTTCTTAATGTGGAAGCTGAGGTTATTGCTTTGAGACTTTTTTTGTCCCTTAACACAGGCACTTAGTGCTGTAAGTTTCTCTCTTTAGTTGTTATCTCACAGATTTGACTTGTGTTTTCATTCCATTCAAAATATTTTGATTTTTCTTTTGATTTCTTCTTTGCATGGATTATTTAGAATAAATGGGTTACTGAGTTTCTGAATTTTGGAGGATTTTCCTGAGATAATTTTGTTGTCCGATTTAATTTTGGGGTTAGAGAAAATGCTGTTATGATTTTTACTGAGATTTGTGGTCTGGAATAATGGTCTGTCTTGGTAAATGTTTCACTGTACTTGAAAGAACTATATATACTGCCGTTGGGTGGAGTGGTGTACAAATATCGGTTAGGTCAAGTTAGCTGATAATGTTCAAATCTTCCATATCCTTGCTGATTTCCCTGGTCTACTTTGCCCTGCAAATTATTGAGGGAAAGTTGTTGAAATCTCCCATTACAGTTGTGGGTTTGTTATTCCTTGTAATTCGATCACTTTTCGCTTCATCAGTTTGAAGCACTGCTATCAGGACACACATGTTTAAGATTGTTAAGTCCTCTTATATTTAGGAAATGACTCTTAATCCTGGTAATATTCCTACCTTTGAAATATACTTCACCAGATGTTAATATAGCTACTAAACTTTCTTCTGATTAGTTAGTATATGTTTTTCCATCTCTGTATTTTTAATTTGTCTTTATATTTAAAGATGGGTTTCTTATAGGCAGCATTTTGGGTCTTGTTTTCTATAGCCAGTCGGGTAACTTCTGTCTTTTTATTGGAGTGCTCGGTCGGACCATTTATGCTTAATGAGATTACTAATATGGTCAGCTTTAAATATACCACCTTGCTGTTCCCTCTACATTTCTTCTTTCTTTCTGCCTTCCTTTGGATGGAGTAACGATAGATTATATTTAATTTCTTGTTGGTTACTGGCAGTAACTATTTTAGTAGTATATAGTATACATCTTTAACCTACCAGAGTGAAAAGTTAGGACAAATATTATTCTAGTATCATACAGTATAAGAAACTTAAGACACTGGTCCCACTTCCTCCTCACAGTCTGTGCCATTATTGCCATACATTTTATTGTTAAAAACCCCACAATACTTATTTTTTCTTTAACCTGCCAGTTTTTTAAAGCTTTATTGCAGTATAATTTATATACCATAAATTTCACTCTTTTTTGGTGAACACTTCCATCATTATTACTAGCAGACTTGTGCAGCCATTTGCCACTAATTTCAGAGCATTTCCATTACTCCAAAAAGAAACTGCCCATTTCAAGTTACTCTGCATTACTACCTCCCGCTTTAGGCAACCACTAAATCTATAGATTTGTCTCTTCTGGACATTTCAGGTAAATGGAACCATACAACATTTGGTCTTCTCTGCCTGGCTTCTTAGCATGTTTCCAGAGCCCATCTGTCTTATAGTATGTATCATTACTTTTTTTTTTTTGGTCGCATTTTATTTATCCATCCACCAGTTGATGGACATTTGGGTTGTTTCTGCTTTTTTAGTTATAAATGATGCTGCTTTGAATATTTGCAGACACGTCTTTGTGTGGACATAGGATTTATTTTATTTGGGGTAAATAACATGGGAGTAGAATTTCTAGGTTATGGTGAGTGTGGGGAGGGTGGTCTCAGTCTGCCTGAGCTGCCATAACAAATACCTCAAACTGGGTGTCTTAAATAACAGACATTTCTCATAATTCAGGAGGCTAGAAGTCCAAGATCAAGGTGCTGGCAAAGTGGGTTTCATTCTGAGGCCTCTTCTCTCGCGTGGCTTATTGGCCACTGTCCTGGTGCTGTGTGCCGACATGCCGTTTCCTGGGGAAAGGCATGTGCTGGGGGAGAGGGCTCTCTGATGTCGCTTAAGGACACTAATCCTATTGGATCAGGGACCCATCCCTATGAACTTACTTTAATTACTTCCTTAGAGTCCCCATTTCCAAATACAACCACACTGGGAGTTAGGGTTTCAACACAGGAATTTGGGGGCAGGCACATTTATTCGGTAACATACACACAATAAATCTGTTTTAGCATTTTTTTAACAAGGAGAAATTATTTTCCAAACTGAACACACTTTTTGCTCCCACCATCTATAAGGATTCCAATTTCTCTGCATTGTAGCTCGTACTTTTCAATTATAGCCATTCTAGTGGATATAAAGTTGCATCTCCTTGTAGTTTTGATTTGCATTTCACTACTGATTTCAGCTTAAGTCATGTGCTTTGATGCTCTTGGCTGAAATGTCCATTTCACATCTTTTGTCCATTTTTAAATTGGATTATTGGTCTTATTACATTGTAAGATTTCTTTATATCCTCTGGGTATATCCCCTTTGTCAGATAGGATTTGCACATATTCTTTTCCAGTCTACGCCTTGTCTTCACTTTCTTGATGGCATCTGTTGAAGTGTGAGAATTTAAGTTTTGATTAAGTCCAATTTATTTCATTTTTGTCTTGCTGCATGAACTTTTGCTGTCCTAAGAAACTATTGCTCAATCCAAGATCATGATTTGTACCCATGTTTTCTTGATCATTTCAGGATTTTGGCTTTTTTCTTATTGACTGTATTTTCTCCCCTTTCTGCTTGTCTGGTAATATTTTGTTGGATGCCATATTTTCTGAAGTTTACCTTGTTAGGTTCTGCATAATTTTGGATTTCTAAAAATATTCATGCACTTTGTTCTGGCATGTAGTTAACTGGCTTGGAACAGTTTGATCCTTTTGTCTTGCTTTTTATCTTTGTTAGGTAGGAGCAGGGCAGCATTTAGTCTGGAGTGAACTCTCCCCACTCCTAAGGCAAGGCCCTTTTAGTGCCCTTACAGACACCCTGTGAATCGAGGGCTTCCACTCTGACTGTTGGGAACAGGCACCCTGGCCTCAAGTAGTTACCTCAGTAGGATGCACCGATCAGTCTGCCGAATGCTAGAGGGCCTCTCCGGGCCTCTGCTCTGTAGACTCCAACCACCTTGGCTTCCTGACTCCCAGTCACCTCCTCGACTAAAGTGCCCATGGGCTCTATCTGGGTGTACCCTTCCTGCCTGGAAACAGTCACCAAGTGAACCGGGGCAGTCTTAGAACTCACGTCATTTGTTTCCCATGCTCAGGTGTCATTGTCCTTCACTGCCTGAGGTCTACTTTCTTGAGAGCCTTTGCTATATTTTGTCTGGTTTTTTAGTTGTTTCAGGGGGGAGGTAAAACGTAGTTCCTGCTATTCTTTCTTGGCTGAAAACAAAATCATTTTTAGCTTAACATTTTGTCCCTTTATGCACCTACCCAGATGACACATTTTTGTTGAATATGTATTTTTTTTTTGATTGGGCCACTAGTTTGAGTTTTCAAATTGATGTTTGTTTTTCCATTTTATTGTTTTAGCTTTTTTCCTTTTGTTCCTTGTTGCTTCCTTAGTGTTTTTATTCCTTGTTAATATAGTAATTTTTATAGCTTTTATTTGTACAGGTCTAGGTCTCTGGGCAACTCTTTGGCATCAGTCCCTCTAGTAGGTGTTTGCAGATGTATTTTGTAAGCCACTGGGGCCATGTTCGCTTCAGTCCACATGTGTCACTGACTTTGGAATTCCATCCTGAGTGCTTTAAGGTCTGGGGTGCTTTCTAGTGTGCTGACCAGTTTTTCCAGTTTCTTTACTTTCAAATCTTGGGGCAAACCCAGGAGTCCTTGTCAGCCTCTTTGAAAAGCATTTCAATAAAGCACTTCGTGCTATTTTTTAAATCTACATAATTTAGTAGTTATCAGCTATTACAATTATTTCCCTAGACCAGTTTTATAAAATCAGTTTTTGTTCTTATAAATTAGCAGCTACCCATGGCAGCTAATTGAGAAAATAGTTATATAGAACCTCACAACTCTAAGTTACTTTGAATAGTGTTTTAATGTATTTCCTCCCCCTCCTTCATATATATAAATATCTACAGAACTCAGAGGGACATTAAAAATGCTTAAAAATGGGGCACCTGGGGGGCTCAATCTGTTAAGCACCTGACTTTGGCTCAGGTCATGATCTCAGGGTTTGAGTTTGAGCCCTGCATCGGGCTCTGTCAGCATGGAGCCTGCTTGGGAGTCTCTGTCTCACCCCCTGCCTCCCCACCCCCACCTCTCTTTCCCTCCCCTGTTTGCACTCTCAAAAAAAATTTTTTTTATGTGTTTAAAAAGAGGTGGACAGCAGTCCTGAAGTCGGGACCAGGGCCCCTTACGCAAGGGCTGTCTACCACCTTCTGTAAGAGCAGATAGATGCACACAGGCTGAAATAAACTTTTTTTTTTAAATTTTTTTAATGTTTATTTAGAGAGAGAGAGTGAAACAGAGCTTGAGTGGGGGAGGGCCAGAGAGAGGGAGACACAGAATCTGAAGCAGGCTCTGAGCTGTCAGCACAGAGCCCGACGAGGGGCTCGAATCACAAACCCTGAGAATGTGACCTGAGCCGAAGTTGGACGCCCAACTGACTGAGCCACCCAGACGCCCCTGAAAAACTTTTCATTGGGAAATTTTTGTTATTGTTCAAAAACAATTTAACAGCTGCATACTTTGCATTATGGCTATATAATGATGTATCGGATCTTTGTACGCTTAGGTTAACAACCTATTTTTAACTTTTACAAATATTGTGATGAACAACATTGTACATAAATCTGTTTCACACTTCTCATTGGGTTAAATTGTAGAAATTAAGGTGCTTGCGAGATGATGTCCAGTTCTCCAATATGGTTATACCAAGTTATACAGACACAGATAGATACTATCTGTGAATTATAACATTTGTCCTTTTTAACATTGGGTTTAAGTGTGTTTATCAGCTTGTATAAATACTACTAAGGATTTTAACACTTCTTAGTGTTCTATACCTTTCCGATTTCACGGAGAAATCATTGTGTCAGAATTAACTTGATAGTATAGTATAGAAACTTGTTTTTCAATACATACAGATGGATTGATGGGAAAAATGTACAGATTATCTTACAGCTGAAACACACCGTGATACTGTTAAACTTAGGATACAAAAGTATTTCCTAAAAAGTTAACTTTGGCTAAAACAGATCTATAATCTGTATGTTGAAATGAAGCCCCCTATCTTAGAGATCAGGCTGATTCCAAATACAGTACTAGACGTCTTAGTCACTTTAAGTCTTTCAGAAAAGGAGAGCAATAGTTGCTTAAGAATTACACAGAGCCAGGAACCATACTGATCTGGTTTTGACCAAGTGTATGATGACCTGTCTTCTCCAGACCTGTCTCCTTCAGAACATGGGAGCATGATCCATGGGAGCAGGACTACTCTGTGGTCCATTTTTTAAAAACCAGCTCTTAAAAATGTAGTGTTTAGCTACATCCTTGTATCACTGGGAACACTTATCTTTTTAGGTGGGTAGTTATAAGACAATACTAGAACAATTAAGTTGCCATAGACTGTCTCATGAGCATTTAATCTCCTTCTCGGGTGCCATTAAAGACCAAGAAAATACTTGTTTTCCCCCATTACAAGCCTTCTCAATTTATGGTAATTTCACTCTCCAAGTAAGGTTTCCTGACTTTAAGATTTTAAGTGGAGGGGTACCTTTGGTGCCTCACTCGATTGGGCATCCGACTCCTGATTTTGGCTCAGGACGTGATCTCACACTTTGTGGGACTGAGCTCCATGTGGGGCTCTAGGCTGAGCAGGGAGCCTGATTTCCTTTCTCTCCTTCGGCCCCTCTCCCTCCTTGCTCACTAAAAAATAAAAATAAGTAAAGAAAGTAAGTGAATTGGGCTCATTATATTGCTAATGCAACATGCTTTTAAAAAAAAGTACATTTGTTGACTTTGTTCATGACACTAAATGTGCCTTATTCAAAGTAAACCCCATTTGGCACATTTAGTTGAAGTTGATCTAATCCGCATTCCCCTCAAGTATCTGTCACCCAGCAGTGTGCACTTAGCCGACTCAGGCTGCTATGACAAATACTAGAGGCTGGGTGACTTAGCAAGACATTTCGCACAGTTCTGGAGACTGGGATGTCCAAGGTCAGCGTGCCAGCAGATTTGGTTCTTGGAAAGGGCCCACTTCCGGGGTTGCAGACAGTCTCTCCTCCTCAGTACACACTCAGGAGCCTTTCCACAGGCTGTCCATGCATGAAGAAGGAAAGTGAGAAGTTGGTCTTCCTCTTCTTACAAAGATACTAATCCCATCTTATATCCCATCTCCAAATACCATGACATTGGGGCCAGCGCTTCAAATTAGGAACTTTGGAGGACACAGCCCAAGACATGTACCAAGTAGATATCAGTAAAAACTAGAAAATGACTTTTTATTAAATCAGCCAACTCATGATCTACTTTTTGCAGAGCATACAGTTTGCAAACCTGGCTGATGAACAGAATCACATACAGAACTTAAAGTGAAAATTAAATTACTGGGTCCCACCTTTAGGGATTCAGTAGATCTGGAATGGGATACAAAGCTGTACTTTTTTTTTTTAAAAAGCTTTCCAGATGATGCTAATGTTCAGCCAAGTTTAAGAAACACTGTTACAGGCATTGTGGCCTTATTTGGGGAACACAGATCAATATTCTCAACCTTAAAGTCTGGCATTAGTTGAAGGGTGGTAAATTGTTCAGATTACGCTAAGAATAAGGGGCCTTTTTCTTAGAAGAGGGACACGTTATTTGCAGCTCCACCAATTGAAACTACAGCTACATGCTACAAATTGGATTTTAAATTAAAAGCACAAATTGATTCCCTTTGCATACTCTGTTTCCCATACATCTGTTGTGTTTTTCCCCACAGAGGAGGAAGATGACCTCTTTGATGATCCTGTGCCGTTACCGCTAAGGCACAAGGTTCCATACCAGCTAACTCTTCACCCTGACGTGTATCTAATGACTGCAGCTTCCCCAAGCCAGCCTGAACAAGAGAGACAAAGCACAGGGTACAAAGAGACTATGCACACCTTTCCTTTGGCAAACTTTATAGAATGTGAAGAATCCAACAGCGAAGGTGAAGAAGAATTACAAACCCCAGCTTCATCTCAAGAAGACCTGGGTGCTCTCACACATCACCAGCAAAAGGCTGATGTAGAAGTACCACAGTGGGAAGTGTTCTTTAAAAGAAATGATGAACTCACAGATGACAGTTTGGAAAACCTCCCTTCTTCCACAGAGGCAGGGGGCTCTCAGTCGCCAAAGATTTTTAGTGACTCTGATGGAGAGTCAACTCACATCTCTTCCCAGAATTCTTCTCAGTCAACACACATATCCGAACAAGGGAGTCAAGGCTGGGACAGTCAATCAGACACTGTTTTGTTATCATCCCAAGAGAGAAACAGTGGGGATATTACCTTCTTGAACAAAGGTAGCTATAGACCAAGAATCAAAGAGAATATTCCTGCCTCTCAGATGGAACAAAATGTACTTTGCCCAAAGGATACTTATTCTGACTTGAAAAGCAGAAATCAAGATGCAAATATGGCTCCTAGTGTTGGAGAAATAACCACTCGAAGCAGTGGGAAACACATACCTCAGGAAAAAAGGCTACTAAATTTTAGCACCAATGCAGATTCCCAGAGCTCCTCTGATTTTGAAATTCCCTCCACACCAGAAGCTGAGCTACCTAAAGGAGAGCATTTACAGTATTTATATGAGAAGCTGGCAACAGGGGAGAATATAGTCACTGAAAAAAGAAAAAGCTCATTCTCAGATACTTAAAAATGAAAAACCTTGCATTCTAGAGCAACCAGTAGAAAACCTACACAAAGAGGTAATGGTCAGAATCATAATGGACACGTCAGAATGGAATATTTAAAAATGTTCACGTAACCTAAAACAAGGCAGTAAAGGGGAAAAAGAACAAAAAATAGAGGTAAAAAGCAGAAAATAAGGTAGAACTAAATCCAAACATCAATAATTACATTAAGTGAAAGTGGTCAACACACACCAGAAAAAACCCAGGGAAAGAAACAGAACGTTTTTATATGCTGTCTCTAAGAAACTCAATTCAAATGATGCAGGCAGGTTAAAAGTAAAGCCTGGAAAAATATATCTAAATACTTCCACTACTTAAAGCTGGAACGACTATATTACCATCAGACAAATGTCTCACAAAAAGGTCCAGTTCACTAAGAAGACACAATCCTACATGTGTATGTTGCTGCAACAGCTTCAAAAGAGAGAAAGCAAAACCAAAGGAGAAACACTAATGCACAGTCGAGCTGGGAACCCTACCTGTTCCTCTATCGGTAATAGAATTAGCACACAGGAAGTGAGCAAGGCTATGGAAGAACTCCATGGCACCATTAACCAACTGCAACTGACACAGAACATTCCACCCAACAGAGAATGTTCTCAAGCACCATGGCACATTCACCCTGATAGATGGCTGCATCCTGGGTCATAAAAACTCTTAAAAACAATCAGCCCTTATTTATCTCAAAAGGTCACTTCTGAATGCTGGTTTGAACACAAAGGTAAAATGAAAAGGAGAGAAATTAGGACCCAAAAGAAAAGAATGAAATGGCAAAAGTGTGTGTTCTAGTTGTTGGATTTCCTTAAAGTCTGTCAATGGATTACGTTTTTATACAGCTATATATATAGTTTAATAAAGTTCTATTAACAAATATTCATCAACACTTTGGGTATGCTGACATTTTATAGATTAAGGAAGCAAAGGCACAGATTTTCCTTAAAACAAATTTAAGTTGGAGTCTCTAAATCAATTTGCAGGTCAATTAAACCAACAATGATATGCATTATCACCCTGCTGCACTGACCCCTTCTTTCTAACGCCACAGATACTCCCAGTTTTTAAGTATTCTCCAGACTGTGTGTGACTGGGGTAGAAATACAGTTATCCCATTTTACCCATCTCTCCTACGAGTTCTACAGCCTGAAAGCAAAGTGAATATAAAATCACTAAAGAGACCAGTAGAGATTACAGATCACTGAGTTTCCAGTCGTAACTACAACAGGCCTAATACACAAGCCCAGAGACTTCATTTTTAATCTGTAGTTCTAAAAATTAGTTACACTTCATTAATAAGTCATGTAATCAAATATAACTAATTTCACTGACACTAAAGACCTCATCTTAATAGTATAGCTTATAATCCAAGGTGGGGACTCAGTACATGCCTGTAAACATCCTTCTGAATATATTAGCACTGTATAATCACATCATCCATTTAATATTACATACTGCCATATTTTGTTTTATGAGAACCTGGCACAATAAATGCCACGTGAATGAATTTAAGGGCTAAGAGCACTAGAACAGACTTTTGATTAAAAAAAAAAAAAAACTTGCAGGGATCACCAAAGACTACAAAAGTACAGGTTTACAGTACAGAATTACAGCAGATACTTACATGTGGTGCTTACTCTGTGATGATAGTTCTTTTACACACTGGATATTAACTCCATCAATGCTCATCACCACCTTTTGAGGCAGGTTAAGTTTATTCTTCCCACTCACAAATGAGGAGGCTGAGACACAGAGAGGTTAGTTCACATAGCTGAGGAGGAGTGAAGTCAGGACTGAAAATACAGGCAATTCAAGCTCGAGAGTCCATGCTCTTAGCCACTATGCAATAATGCCTCTCAAAAAGAGCACAGGTAGGGGTAGGATTAATTATAGTGGCTACTCAATTTTTACTCTAAGAACTGTAAAGTATAAAGGAAAAAGTGAAAACAAGTTTCAAAATGCCAAGATACATGACAGAAGAAATGCAGTGGCTAGCCACATTTGCCTGAGAGAGGAATCCAAGACTTACAGTTTGTTTAAACTAGCAGTACGAAATAGAGTCCAGTATAAATAGGTGGTTTACTGCCCCCGAGCCACGTGATCTTGGGTATGTTCATGTTACCTAACCAGTCCTGACCCCTTCCCTTTGCTGCGCTGTAGGGCTGGCAGCACCGGCCTCATGGGTTTATGAGACGCACAGGAACGCAGATAAAGGGCCTGAGACTTGCTCCAAGAATAGGAGCTTTAAGTCTAACATTCCCCTGTGGTTCCAGGCAGTGTTTACTTATTTAGCATAATGTGTTTAAGTAACCTGGTGACTCATAATGCTCAAAATATTTTAGAAGTATCCATCCACATTATGCTATGTAAAATTCTTTAATATTCAAATGGACCAACCATGACAATGATAAACTTTCTTAAAAGGCAAATAACATTTAAAGTGATGGTATAACAACCTTTGGTGAATCTCAAAAGCAAGTAGTCAGGAATACATTGGTTATCTTTTTGCCCCTTTTGTAGCTTACTGGTAAGGAAAATAAAATATTCAATAACAAAGCTAAACCACCATAAATAGAAAATCAAATGCCAAACTAAATTTATTTTGCTAAAGAAAATTGAACTGTAAAAAAAAAAAAAAGTGCAGTCTAGATTTTGCACATATGGGGGGAAAAAACCCTGAGATTACAACTGTATCACGATCCTCAAGTAGATCTTGAAAACAATGGTATTAATACAACTTGCAGAGTAGATTAACTTACGGTTTAAACTTCATGTAAACATGGCCGTTGAACATAGGCTTCATATTGAGAGAACAAATTCTGACAGCTTGAGAAACCAAAGCAGCTAAATGTTGACTTAAAATGGTTAAAAGCTCCTAACAGCCTCATGTAGAGAGTTTCTATTTTACTGATTAAGTTCAGCTTTGTAATCAAACAAGGGTAACACAGGTAACTAAAATCTCAAAGACCCATTAAATGTCTATTACTAAGGACAGTACAAAACAAGTTTTGTGAAAATAGCCATTCTTCCCTTTGCTGTCCTGTTTTACATTTTTTTACCACAAAAAGACAAGATCAAAAAACTGGACAGTAAAACATTAACTTTTTAAGAAGAATATTAGTTACATTTTTTAAACCTGTGAGAATCAGAATTCAAAGTAAGCTTGGCCATTGGGAGCACCTGTAAATCTGTGATGCTTTCTCACCACTGACACCATGTGACTATTTCCTCATAAAGAAAACATAAGAAACGGCACTAAGAAATGTATTTTTCCGTGACACCTTCTGCAGATTTTGGTTAATATGCTGTGAGACTCCAAACATGTAAAGAATTTACCCCATATTATGAAAGAGCAAATCATGTGGTAGCAGTATAATGCATAATAAAGTGTAGCTTCTCCCAAAAAAGAGGTTAAGGATTCAGAAGGTATTTGAAGTGCTGGATTCTTGCCATCAGTGCAATTTTACTCAAACTTATTTTAGGTCAGTAAAGCAATGGGGCAATCAGCTTAGGTAAAATTTAATTAGGAATACTGAAAGCTAGATTTACTTGCTGCATTTACCTTCATGTTGGACACCATGATTACAAATCCCAAAATCACAGAGATGAAAACATAGTTGTTCCCAACTGAGGTTTTACTATGCAGAAAAACAGAAACAAAAACCAAACAACTGTATTCCATTTCAGTGTTCATGGTTCAAGTAAAAATGTTCTCATAATTCAGATACACACTTTGGCCAAGCCAAGTTTAGCTTTATCACATTTAAAAAATTCATGTATAAAAAATAAGTATCAGTTCAAAATATAGATTATTTCAAGAAGAGCTTGCGGGGAATATAAAAATAATTAAATTTGGTGGAAATGTTAAAACCGCCTGAAATTCACAAGATGTAATATTCGTGTATTGTATGAAACACTGTTAGGTGCAGATGCACTCAGGAGTATCTTGTTTTACTGTTTCTGTTTAGACCAGGTATGCAACATGGACCTCTTAATTTGTGTTATTAAGAGGGGCCCTGAAAGTGCTCCATTTCCCCACTTCCAAGAAACCCTCCCGGTCCCAGTGCCCCACCCTTTCAAAGCAGCATAATGGCCATCCGTTCCAGAATTTTAGAGCTTTTTGGAAATTATTCTTTTACAAGGTTAAAAATCTTTTAAGAATTACTCATTCAGACATACATGCCTCATAACAGTCTGGATTGCTTCAAAATATGAAATCAAGCTGTATTTAAACCTGTTTACATTGAATTTTAGACCTTAAATTTCTGTATCATTAAGATCCCAGTATTTTAATGAAAGTAGAAAATAGAGCATAATTCCGTATCACCTATTTTTCTTAAATACAAGTACAGTGAGTAACGGGAATGACAACATAACAAAAATAGCACTTGTATGTATTTGCCCAAATTAACTCTTTCTCTAAATTCAAGGTATATGGCAGGTTGAATATTTGATCTTAGTGATGGTTACGTTATCAGTTTAACGCTTAAACACTGAAGGAGGCATTTCTCTATTCACACAGACTTCTTATGTATGTATATGCTGATCTGTCAGTTTTCCTTTCATGTTTGGTGTCTAATCACTAAATACGTGTATTTTAAGTTAGTCTCTGTGACCCTGTGTTCTCTTCAGAAGCATCAGTAATGCATTTGGCCAATAGTTTGAAACATGAATTGTAAATTAACATAGTATATAATCCTGATAATATGAAAAGAGTCCCAAATACTTTTTTTAAAGGATAGCATTAGAAAAAAACAAACTACAATCATCAGCTGTTTCCTGAAAATTCAGTTGAGGTAACCTCTGCAAGTCACAGCTCCACACTTGCACACAGTTCTGACCCTCTTTTTGGCTGGGCTGTGGTCAACAGAATCTGAAGATACATCTCCAGAACCTGAGTACACAGAAAAAGAAATACACAAGAAAAAGTTAAGACCGTTCAGAATGAAGTTCAAATCTCTTATTAGTTTTAAATCAATGTGAATGTTCAGAGACAAATTATGAATTATCTTGAAAGGATGGTGTGGAGCTAGTAAGAGATAAAAGCATATGCTATTAGCCATAGTTCCAAGAACAGCTTTGCGAAATGATGAAACTTAGTGGGAAAATCAGATACACATTCCATTTCATACATTATTTAAGGGCCATAAAGTCAGGCCAAATAGTAACAAACTATAATTAGCACTTAGAAAAACAAAGGAAAGAAAAAAACATATGATCCCAACAAAGCAAATAAAATTGATGTGTTTTTTTAAAAAAACCAAATCCAAGTAGGAATGGAATAATAAGTTCAGATGTGATTTAAATATTTTCAATCCTCTGAATATACATCTCTTTAAATTTTTTAATGTTTATTTATTTTTTAGAGAGAGACAGAGTGTGAGCCGGGGAAGGGCAGAGAGAGAGGAAGACACAGAATCTGAAGCAGGCTCCAGGCTCTGAGCAGTCAGCACAGAGCCCGAAGCGGGGCTTGAACCCACAAACTGTGAGATCATGACCTAAGCAAGCTGGGCACTTAAAAGAGCCACCCAGGCGCCCTGAATATACATCTCTTGGTAAATTTTCAGGAATGTATGCCTTACAATTTTAAAATACAAGTAGTATTGAGAAAAGATGTAGAACAAACTTTGATAAAGGAAATTATGAAAAAAAGCAGGTGACAGCATGATGCTGAGAAAAGAGCATTACTCAGCTCAAGGTCAGGCAGATTTTAGTTTTACCTCTGGCAGAGTAGCTTTGTGACCTTGAGTAAAAAGACCAACTCTTATAGCCTCATTTTTTTTCTTCTTTAATATTGTTTGGTTCAGATGATCTAAGGTCTCTTCCTACTCTGATTACAGTCTTCATATGCAAATAACTGAAATCAATCGAACCTTACTTGAAAACCATACCTTTCATTTGATAATCAAAAGTGAGCTCTTCTCCAGCATTTATGGTTCTTGTGGAAAACAATGCTATTCGGGGAAGACGGGTGTCGAGATTATCAATGAAAACATTAAACACCTGAAGATTTGGGTCGCACTAAAAAGGAACATTAGAACCCATTTAAGTAAAAATATAATGGACAGGCTCTTCTACATGCCATATGAAATATTTAATTCCCCAAACTATTATTTTTTAAGTTTCATTGGAAATTAAGTTGTTTACTGTTTAGAGGTCTCTGAGGCATTCAAATTTAAAAATACGATTTTCATTTACAGAAAATCTCAGACATACATTAACACTAGAAAAAATAATAAATCCACATACATTTACCTTGCAGTTCAACAATTAACATTTTCACCAATCCCATTTCATCTATCTCAACTTTTTAATTTTTCTGGAGAATTATAATGCAAGTTTTATATAACATTATCATTTCACCTGTACATAGTTCAGTAAGGCATAAAGAAAGAGAAAAACTGTATTTAAAAAATCAAATTAGCATTATACAACTCAAATTTCATACTGCATGGAGGTTTCATTGCCGTAACTTCTGATTGGTTTTAATATTTTCAGATTTCTACATTAAGTTCTGGACTATGCAAGAAGAAAGAGCTAAGAAACCAAAATCATTGTTTTAAGTGCCCTTGAATAGAATACATCTATTTTGAGAGTATTTCAAATTTATCACTAAGAAAAAAATTAAAGTAAAAGTCTAAATCAGAAAACTAACAAGGAGTCAGAAGGTCTCTGACATTTCACTACTCAACATAAACTAGTTTCTTGGAATAAAACCCATCAAAAGCTTAGCATAGTCTACACTTCCTTATATGGTCAGGTATATAATACTCTCTGGAGACACATTTTCCTTGTAATCTATAAGATGGAGGAAACATCAATCTCACAAGCCTAATACTATTGTATTTAGAGTACAATTTAGAATTGTATTTTAGAATTTTAATTTACAATTGTAATTTAGGAAAATGGCCCTCAATACTTCAATACTCTATGAATTTTTAAATTCTGTAAATATGTTAACATATTTACATTTTAAGAAAATATAGCTATGTTTAGCTGCATATCCTAAAATTCAGCTGTTACCTTCTATAAGAAACCTCTACAGTTGTATGTAATTCTTAACCTTGCTACCTCTTAATTCCTCTTCTACAAGAAGATAATACCTAAAGAGTTCTGGAAAGATTAAATGAACATATGTAAAAACTCTTGCAAAATGCATGGTATTTGGTAGGCACCTCAATGGATTTTCCTAATATGGTAATAATACAATAATCTAACCAAAGAGGTCTCTGTATTACAATACTTTGGAAATATTAAAAGGCTAAGTCATTTAAAGATAATTATTCCTCAACTATGGAAAATCATTAAAAACAGTGTAATCACACTTACACTGTGATTCACAAAATGAGAGACATTTCCATATCGGGCTGCATCCACTGTGAATTCATCAGATTCATAATCCAGATCAAAGAGATATGTGATTCCTTTGTTGTCATATAACTGCCCCCGTCTTTCAGCTTCTTCACTGGTGATTACCTAAAAAGAAAAAACTATAGTATATTATATAGCTATTGTTGAACTAAAGAAACACTCATCCATAAAACTATTATTATTGTTTTAGTGCCTCCAGAGGTTTAAAAAGTAACAAGTCAATGTGTCATCAAAACATTCACACAAACTACTCTACACACAGAAGCAAAGACATGGGAAGCTAAGGGGAGATAGGAGTGCAGCACAATCATGGCTGCTTAGGAATCAGGACAGCCCACAATCAACAAGGGGAGACAGTACTACGTTTATTCTCATTTATTCACATGTTCAAAAAGCTACCCAAATATAGCTTTCTATAGGACCTACCTGGAATGTAAAGGAAGAAATTTACAGTAAAAATGCTCTAAAAACTTATTTTTCCTGTAACTCATCTATGCAGTTAGTTACAAGGTGGAAATTTGTTACAAATACAGGAAAGAAGGTACATTAAATTTGCAGTCAATTGTATGCAAAGTTTAGTTTTGCAGACCAGGTTGTTTTCATGAAATTCTGTGGATCAAAACCATCCTCTGCAGTTCTAAGAACACAGCTTTACCAGATGCTCAGCTTAAGAAACCAAAAATGTCTAAAGCAATTCATGGTGTCAACCAGATATAAATAACTACTGCATTCAGTAAGTCAAAACAGAGAAGAGTTTGATCATACAAGATCTAGTATCCTGAACAGTGATTTATAATAATCTGCTATTGTCTAAAAATTTAAGGATCAAAACAGGGCTCCAATTTAATCTCAGAATTCTAGATGAATACAGATAATTGTATGTGGCCTAATTCCATAGAACTTTTGCATTTTTCAAAATGTTTATTCATTTTTTGAGAGAGAGACAGAGCACAAGCAGGGGAAAGGGAGAGACAGAGAGAGGGAGACAAAGAATCTGAAGCAGGATCCAGGCTATCAGCACAGAGCCCAACAAGGGGCTTGAACCCACGAACCGCGAGATTACGACCTGAGCCCAAGTGAGATAGATGCTTAACTGACCGAGTCACCCAGGCGCCCCTCCACATAACTTCTAAAATGTTAGATTTGACAGCCCAAGATATGCGGTCACACTTGTATTTTTCTAGTCACAGATTAATATACCACTCAGTTTGAGGAAGTATAGTACAGCAGCAAAGTGCACTCATTTTGGAGCCTTGGTTTTGAATCCTGGCCCCTCTTCACTACAATGGGACCTTGCTGAATTTTTCCGTGCCTGTTTCCTCAATGATAAAGAATGGACCTAACACTGCTACCTCAGAGTTACTCAAGGATTAATGAGTTAGCACATAAGGTGCTTAGAATAGTATGTGGTACATGGTAAATACTATTTTTTGTATATATACGTTATATGTATAAAAATAAATTTGCTCGGGGGCGAATGTGTCGCTCATTCAGTTGAGCATCCTGATTTCAGCTCGGGTCATGATCTCAGGGTTGTGGGATCGAGCCCCACATCGGACTCTGCTCTGAGCGTGGAGCCTGTTTGGTTTCTCTCTCTCTCTCTCCCTCGCTTGCACTCTCTAAAAAATAAAAGTTAAAAAATAAATAAATACATAAATTTGCACAGTCAATGGTAATTTAGAGACAGTCTCTAGCTAAGCTACAAAGAATTTGGATTTTTTCAGGGATGCAATAAATGGTTTTATGTATTGCATTTTCTAACACTTGCTCAGAAAGCATGCCTACTCTATAGTACTTCTCATGTTGATACAGTAATTGAGTTCTGCCAACTACAGTTAACCATATTTAATCAAATGGATGAATTACAATCTAAAGGTTCCAAAGTCAGCATGCGTTTAGATCTGATTTTCTTCTTAGAACTTTTATGTCATTCTTCACTCACATGAGGAAGGGAAGCAAAAATAATATACAAACAGGGCAGGGGACAAAAACATGAGACTCTTAAATATGGAGAACAGAGGGTTACTGGAGGGGTGTCGAGAGGGTGGATGGACTAAAGGGGTAAGGGGCATTAAGGAATCTACTCCTGAAATCACTGTTGCACTATATGCTAACTAACCTGAATGTAAGGTAAAAAAACACATTAAACAAAAATTAACAAAAAAGAACGTTTACGTCATAATAGCTGCCATATTTTACAAATGCCAGTTTCAATGACTATAAATCGGTGTTTGTTGAAAACAGGACTATTTCATTTATAATTATATGTATTTTTTTGTTCATATACAAGTTTATATTTCTAACTATGCCCGTGAAACCTTTTTCCCAAGCCAGAAATTTCTACATACTTGCAAACGATAATATAAATATGTACCAATATCTGTTACTGCTGTACAATGTTAACTTTTCAAAAAGCATAAACCTCCCACACACATTATTTGTTATATGTTGAACATACCTCCCCAACATATTCCATGACAAAACTCATTCTTTTAATCTTCACAAGGGTTTTTACACCCCAGCCACAGCCATTGCTAGTTCGAAAGATGCAAAGTGAATACTGGGTGCCTTTTTGTACAATCCTATTGGGACAATCGGGTCCACACTGACACCTCGAGTTGCATTCATAAATGGGGGTACCAGGTGGGATTTTAATTTGTTGGTTTTTATTATAAGCCAAAAGAACTCCAGCTTCAGCAGGACAACATTTCTCAAAGAAGCAATCTGTACACGAACAACCAAAGGTAGCTTCATTGACTAAGCTGATTCCAGGAGCTGGTTTGTATTCATTAATGTAGTAGAAGTCTGAAGGTGGGCCCTCTAAGTCAACAGTATTTTCAACAAATATCATTCCTTTATGATTCTTTCTTCTGTTGAGTTCGTCTTGCCATCTCTGCAGAGCTAGCCTCTGTTTAGCCTTCTTTACAATGTACTCGGCAATGGCAGGTTTCAAAGCTTTGTTATTGTCTTTTATTGCTTTGCCTTTCTTTACCTGAGATAAATAATTATGCTTGTCATTAGAAAACTGCTGGAGGAGTAATGGGCACTTGAGATTTTGCAAAGGTTCCCAAGTATTTGTAGAATCTGGCCATCCTTTCCATTTTACAAGATAATATTCCATATCCTTAAAATATAAAAGAAAATTGAAATTAGATGACAGTCCCCATTAAAATAATTCACTATCTTAAAGAGTTAAGGCAGCTGTTATCATTCTAAATAAAGTTCAGAATATATTAAGAGCCAGAGGTTTCTAGATGAACTACAAAACATAAAAAAATATAAAACCATTTTTTCTTTGTATTACATAAAATATATACAGAATTTAGTTGTAGCACAGTATGTTTGAGCATAGGTAAAAGAATTGCACCTGAAGACAAAAGTACTGAAACTCATGATATTTTACCAAACAGTGATTGTTAAACAAAAAAAAAGTATTTTATCTTAATCATAGAAACAGGGAGTCTTCAAACTAACAATTTATGACCTAGGTTAGCGCTTTACTTGGCCAGCACTGATGTAAGCATCCCCTGAGGTAGGTAATTTTAGTATTTTACACTGACAGAAGGCAAAGAAGGCAAACACTATTTCTCAGTATCATGGGCACACATCCCTTCGATGTTCTAGGGACATAACGTCCAATACAGTTATTCCTAGCTGCATGTAGCTATCAAGCACTTGACATGTGGTGGGCCCAAACTGAGATGTGCTTTAAGTGTGTAGTACATACTGAGTTACAAATATCAAACACATACACAAAAAAGTAAAATATTTCTTCACGTGACACATATTGATTACATACTGAAATATTTTGGTTTTACTAAATATATTATTTTTTAAAGATTTATTTATTTGCTCATTTATTTATAGTAATCTATGCCCAATGTGGGGCTCAAACTCACAATCTTGATATCCAGAGTCCCATGCTCTACTGCCTGAGCCAGCCAGGTGTGCAATCTCACTTGTTTCATTTTACTTGTTTAATATGGTTACTAAAAAATTTAAAATGACATATATGTAGCTTACATTGTTTTTATTAGACATCACGATTCCAGAGAATTCTCACCTTATTTAGACTCACCCATGAATGGATTAGGAAGCAGGCACTGAAGCCACCAAAGATCAAATATTTTGATTTACCCCTCAGACTGCTGTTGTGGCCACCATGGTACCTAGAATTTTGCCTTCTTACCCCAGTGACTTGACTCTGTTTTCTTTCCTTAAAATTGGGGAATGCCATGTTAAGTTTCTCTTAAAAAAGGTAGTCAAGTGTGCATAATAAAAAAAAACTTCGAGGGGCACCTGGGTGTCTCAGTGGGTTAAACATCCGACTCTTGATTTCGGCTCAGGTCATGATCCCAGGGTTGTGAGACTGAGCCCTGTGTCTGGCTACAAGCTGAAAGCAGAGCCTGCTGAAGATTCTCTCTCCCTCTGCCCTTCCCCCACCTGTGCTCTCTCACACACTCTCTCAAAAATAAAACAAAAAATTCTGAAGTCCTTCAATTTTTTCTTTGTCCTCTGGAATATGTCCACACTCTAAAATATGAAAGTGATTAAATTGTATTCTCCAGTTTTTAGTTATTTTAAATCATCGATATGGATTAAATTTGTTTTTCCTTGAAATTTTTAACAAAGTTTTTACTATAAAAGGGTGCATACGACACTTGTTTTACTATCCATAATTTATTAATGCCAAATAACCTGGATGGCCTAGGAAATGTTGCAGAGGCACAAACTGGGGTGAGGACCACTGAGGCAGCTTTGCAGGAGCAAGTCGCTTAGCCAGTGAGTAAGCAAATTTTCTCCCCACTGAGTCGTTTCAATGTTTTATTACATTCTACTCGGTAAGCAATACTGCTGGTGAATTAAAAGAACTTTCCTTCTTATGAAAATGGTCAAAATATGCTTTACCTGTTTAAAAAATGTGGTTAAAGTGTGAGGATATGCACAAAAACTGTACTTTCATGGAAATACATATTGTGATTTCAGGGAAAAAAGAAAAGCTTAGACATATATTTAAGTGTTAGTCGAACTGGCAAAGTGTAACACAGATTTCTCCCTCCTGCCAGGTCACTTTTACAATTTAGGATTTACGTTGGCAGATATCCACTCGACAATGATGGGATCCACGTGGCAGTAGCTAACGTATATCTATTTTCCTTATTAATTAGGAAAGCTTTTAATTTTTCTGACTCCAGAATAAAGCGATGCAACTCTGGTCCTCTTTTTTTTCTACTACACTTTTTCCTACAATAACCCTGGAGGTTGTCAGCAAATGATGAAAGAAACAGAAACACTGGCTTCAAATCAGATGATTAAGCTCAATTATCATTCAGCAAAACTAGTAACACCATGCCACTGAAGTGGGCTCCAAATTAACATATTGTATTGTTTAATAATGAGCCAGATGCATTGTTAGTGATTAAGTTTTGCATGTTAATCACATTGATACTTACTTAATTTATAGATGGTAAAGATGTTTATAAAACAAAAGTGCCTTTAGCAAAATAGTAGAGAAATATTAGTGATATTTTATTTCTACTTCATACTTATTTTAGTAAGTATATTTTACTTTGCAATCCAAAAAAGATATTTGTTTTGAAGAACTGATAAATTTTACACAGAAAAATTAGTATGTATGGCTTAACAAATTTAATTCAATATGCTAAAGTTCCAAATAAAGCCCAAAAGTTCATTAAGCCTCATATATTGTATCAGTATCTTATTCTGACACGCAATCAACTCTTGATTACCCATAGAAATGGAGTACAGTTGTAAAAATGATACATAAGTCACTCCTGTATAATTTAGAATGCATCATATGAATTTTTTCTTAAAGACATTTTCCCCCACTATGTTTGGCTTAGGTTAAATTCATTCAAGTATTTTAGTATTTAAAATAAGTAAGTGCAAGTTCAGCCACCAGGGGGTATGATGAGACGTAAGGTAGTGCTAGCCTTTAGGAGTAAAAGCTCACTGGGAAAAGAAGGCAGTAATATGTCAAGTAAGTAGCAATGCAAGGCAGTACAATTTTAAATGCCAAAACAAGACAGTAATTACCACTAGAATATAGAAAGGGAAATCAATATAGTCAGAAAAGAGCACAGAGCAAACAGAACTAAACTGTGAAAGACTGATAGGATTTGTTGGGTAGGGAACAGGGCAGGCAGGATGAAAACCACCAGCAAAAACTAGGAGTTAAGATCTGTATGAAGTATTCAGAAAGCAGTGAAGAGATGGATTTGGCTAGCTTTAAAGTTCAGAATATTGAAGTGAAAGATTAAACTGTAATGGCAAGGTGAGAACAAATCTTAGCCTTGAATATTTGATGGAGGCATTTGAACTTTTTTTGTAGGCCAATAGTTTTTACAATTCTTAGAAAATATGGTGTTTCTGTGGGGAGTTTCATTACATACAAATACATTTGGTTTCCATCGTGTTTATTAGGAACAATTTATCAGTCTTCTCATTGCCAAGCCAAAGACTCTACAAGCCCTCATGTTACTTGACTTAGGCTTTGATACCACATTTCTCTCTTCACTATTGTTCCTTTTCTGCCTTCTCTGCTGAGACTATTGTCCCCGCCCATCACTTAGTGCAGATACTTGAGGCTCTGTCCTTGGCCCCTTTTCACACCAAGTAAGCATTTGTCCCTTTTGAAAATCTGAAGAAAGCGATGGACCTTCCCCTAACAAAGTCACATATGCAATATTTTGGATAATTGAGGATATGTGGATTCCAGATTTAAGGTTAAGAATCCTTGCTCTAAATGCTCTCTGGGCAACCTCATCACTCCAACAGTTTTAATTACATGCTAATAACTCCCAAAATTTTTCCTGCACCTCCATATATCCAAGAGCCTACTGGATGCCCAACAGCTTCTTAAATCCATCTATTTCCATGGAACCCACCACTGTTCTTTCAAAATGGGTTTTTTTCTTTTCCTCATCAAGGGTAATCTTATCATCTACCCAGTCACATGAGTTGCAAACTAGGAGCTCAATCTAGATTGTTCTCAATCCATCATCAAGTTTCTTCAGATACTTGTTCCTGTCCATCTCTTTACCATAGCTCTAGTTACTTAAGGTCTTCAATTCTTGCTGGGATTATTACATTAATCTCCTAACTGGTTTCTCTGCCTCCAGACTGACAACATCCCAATTTATCATTACTGAAGTTTTCTTACAAAAATAAGAAATCCACAGTACCAGTCATTCTGTTACTTTCTTCCTTAAAAATTTTAATTGCTCCTCCACTGCCTAAAGAATGAAGTTCACACTTCCTATTATAGCAAAGAAGATCATTCTTGACTGAGTCCCTGATATCTCTCTGACAGTCTTCCATTATAACCCCATTTACATACCACCCTCTAGCCATACTAACTGCAGCTAGTACTTGAACATGCCAGTCCTCTTCACCCCTTTCTGGTTTGTTCACAAAGTTCTGATTACAATGACCTCTTCCATTTCCATAATGAGCGTATTTTGGTTTCATTTTTTATGTGTAGAAAAATCTACTCATCTTTAGAAGTCAGCTCAAATGTCCCCCTGTCCCTGCCCATGAAGTCTTTCCTTCCTCTCTTGCCCAAGAAGAACTGATCACTGCCAATCTCCTTGTGTTTCCATTTCTAATCTTAACCAGAAACCATGAGGGATGATATCTTCTTCGTAGCCACAGAACCAAGCACAATTGCTTGCTGTATCTTAAGCTCTATTAAATGTTTCTGAATGCATAACAAAAAGTAGGACTATCAACATGTATGCAATTAAAAAAAATCACAACAGTAACTATATATGAATCTTTAAAAGAAATAAAAGCTGCTAAATTTAATCTGGGTTGTTTTTCAAATGTATATATTGGAGGACAAAAAACAAAAGCTATCCTCCCATTAGCTACTTTCTTCTGCAAGTTTTGAAATCATCATATTCAATGTTAGTGGTAGAATAGCCTGAGTCTAATTATGAAAACACTGGTGTTCCATGGAAACTCAGTGGCTTTTCATGCCAGTAACTGACCAAGTAGCAATTCTCAGACCTGGGTTAGTGGTCGAAGACGGACACAGCTGAGCAACACAACCCTGGAAAAGTCCTTTCCTGGAGCTTTGTTTTCCTGATCTCCAAAATATGGGTTTTAGTCAAATGATTTCTATGTTATTCCCGCTCTTAACACACCACTCTAAGTGAATCAGTCCTTTAGGAATATTAATTTAATGCTCAATGTGGAAAATTCTGTCAGTATGTGCCATGCAGTGTAGTGATGGTTCGTTAGACATAGAACTACCTGGATATTTTATGAAGTCAAAGCTTTGGTAATATTTCCTTCTTAATCTATGCTTGCTGAGAGAGAAGTCTTACCAACGTGCATGGGGGTGGTGAATTCTTCACTGATGAGCTAAGGATGTTAACAAAGGGTATGCAGTTTTGTCATAATTTTTTCTGTATGAAAGGATAATGTGGCAAGAACATGCGGCAGCAAATGGCATTATTACTATTTGCTGAATTGGACCCTGACATGCACTCGTAACAGTAACAGATCTGTTGTGTTGTTCCTCCAGTGAGCGTTCATTCCGGTTCCCCAAACTGCCTACTTCAGAACTCCTCCACCTTGTTCAAGGTCACTATCCCACTACCTCCCCCATTATTTTCAGTAGCAACACACCTCCCTGTTCGTGATGCAGAGAGAAAACAGAAACTCTCTCATTTGCACCCTCCCTGGACACATCATTAGAGAAAAGGCAGATGCAGATGTGAGGAGATGCACTTCCTCCATCAGTTACCCTACCTCTGCCTCTGCAGTCTCTCCCTCTCCACTTGTTCCCACCAGCATTTAAACCTCCTGCAGTTTTTATTTTTTTAAACTTCCCTTTGCATTTGAAAAAGCAAAATGAAACCAAACCTCCTTTGAGATACAAATGCTAGAATATGTAAGGAATCTCAAAAAAAGATGTGATAAATTACTAGTTGAGGGACGGGAGACTAAGGCGACAAGAGTGGAAGATTTCTTTTCAGTATAAGAACATCCAACTTTTATAACATTCAGTTTTGAAAATCACATGCATATATTACCTATTGAGATTTAATAAAAAACAAAATTATAAACACCCTTAAAACCTACATAGCACTTTATCCCTTTCTTCAAAGCCAGAATTCTTTAAAGAGTTGTCCATACTGCTTGACTCTACTTTCTCATCTCCAATTTATTCTTTAATTCATTCTATTTAGGCTTCTATCTACGCACAGACACTGCTCTGAAGGCATCAATGACCCTTCCATTGCTCGGTCCAGTGGGTACTTCTCGGTTCTTCTTTGACCCACTGGCCTCTTCTCTATTTTGCTGACATTATCTCTCCCTTAGGCTTCAAGATTCATTCTTCCGGTTTTCCTCCTACCTTTCTTGCCAGTTTGTATCAGTTTCTTTGATAGCTCTTCCCATGAGACCCTCCCCCCCCCCCCAGCCCCAACTACTCCTCCATCCTTGTTCTCTTCACACATTTTCTTTGTGTGAATTACTGTAATACCCTCGAACCACTTTCAAACCATTCATGGCACAACAGCCGGAATGCTATCTTCAACACACCCACTGCATCAAGTCACTCCCCTGCTCAAAACTACTCAATGTTTCCCTAAGGCCCTAGAGTCCAAATTCTGTTCTTGGGCTGCAGGGATCTGTGCTTTCTGGGTCCTATCCATCCTTCTAGCCTTCTTTTGATCCCTCTTGCTGACTACATTCCACTCACACTTTCTGTTCCTTAAAGAAGTCAGGCTCTCTTCTCCTTCAAGACTCCCCTATTTATCTTTTCATCCTTTAGCACTGAGTTCAAACACCATTCCTCAGGGACAGCTGCCTAGTTTGTCTATAAGTTAGACCCTTCCGTTACATTAGGACTCACCTCAACTATAAGCATGCTGTACAATTTTATTTAAGGGTTTTCTACCCTCACCAAAAGATAAACTCCATGTGCCAGGGATCATACCTCTGTGACACTCATTGCTGAGATCCCTAGTGTCAAGCATACAACATGAGAGATGGCAAGAAATATCTGTTAATTAGTGGGTAACCATACCCATTCCCAGAGCCTCAAATGCCATCTTTTTGCCAATTACTTCAAGATCTATGTTTCCAGTTCTCACTCCTGACTTGGGGCCACATTTCCAAACATCTATTGATCATCTTACACTTAAATGTTCTCAACCTAATCTAGTTTTCCTATCCTAATCCTCCTATATTCCTGGGTCTTGGTGAGGAGTATTATCTACACCAGCGCAAGTCAGAAACCCATGTTTTCATATATGTGAAATATGTGTGATCCCACACTGCTGGATCCCTACCCAATCCTCTGACCATTCAACCACACTTGTACATTTTGTAACCACGAGAATAAAAAAAATTACTTATTTCTCTTCACCTCCATTATTACTACTTTAAGCACCACTATTTCTTGCCTAGACTACTGTAACAGCTTTTCAGAATGTTTAAGTGTGTGTGTCATTCCCCTCCTACATTCCTCACGGCAGAAAGTTCTCTGAATTACGTACCTGATTGTATCCCTCTTTTTAAAACCTTTCATATGACTCCCCATTGCTGTAGAATGCTGAAAGTTCTTCACTCATCTCATTCTTTCCCAATCCCACATTCTAGCACTCCATTCTCTGTACGAAAACTGTGAGTTACCGTACCTGTCTTTTCAGGCCTCAGCGGGATATCCCTTCTGGGAAGCCTTCTGTGGCCTAGCCCAGGTGCACCTCCCCCTGCACTTATTATGCTATATTGCCATGGTTTACTTGTCAATCTTTCCAGTAGGCTGTGAGTTCAAGATGAGAGACAGTTTCTGATTAATCTTTTATTTTTCCCAGTGCCTAATATAGTATCCACACACAGAAGAAACTCAAATATTTACTGAGACTACAGCAAGATGATATAGGAGCTATTAATCAACAGACTGCTGCTATAATCTGAGCATGAAGCTAAAAGGGTCTAGTCTATTGGTGACTGTGAAGAGTGTAGAAATCACTAATGCAGAAGCCAGTTAAATTCATTAGCCACTAACTTAATACCCACTTTGTACTAGAGACTACAGTAAGACATAGTCCTGGCCCTAAACAGTTGACAATTTAGCACAGAAGGTATGAAACCAAGCTATAAAATATGTCAAGTTCTAGACTAATAACAAGAACAGTGCTTTCTAAGTCCTGAATATAAAGCAATTAATTTTAGGGATATGGGGGAAGGCTCAGTAATAGGTGGTAACCTTTCAGCTGAACCTTGTAGGCCAAAGAGAATTTTGTCAAGGAGGGAAACAATAGTATTCTAAAGAGGGAACAAGACAAGAACAGCAAAAGGGCACAAGGGTACATAATGTGTTCAACGAATTGGAATATAAGCTATGTTCCCAATGTTTAGAAGAGTGCCCAGCTCATAGTAGGTGCTCAGTAAACCTTAGCTAAATCAAAGAGTTTAGGAGTATTGCAGTGTGGATAGAAAGCATGATATGTGACAAGCGATGAGGCTGGAAAGGTAGTTGGTGGCCAGATAATAAAGGACCTTAGTTCAAAGGGTCTCGTCTTAGATTGGTAGACAAGTCATTAAAAGGTCTAAAGCAAGGCCCTACCTAAAGCAACCAGAACTGTGTTTTAGAAAAACTGTTAATGGCTTTGAGGAATATGGCAGTGAAATAGTGTCTCTGATGAGCTAAATGGAGGGGTACACACAATAAAAGGACAGTGTCATAAGATCTTTCACTCGCCCTGAACAGGAGTGGGGAGACAGAGAAAAAAAAAGTAGAGGTATGATGAAATAATACTGTCCTATAGATTAAACAATTTGTGCTAGAAAGGAGAAGAAATGAGGGATGTAAGTGGCATAGTGAGGACCTAAGTGTGCAAGTAAGGTTGCTTATTCCTAAACAAAAAACCAAAAGGATTGATGAGAAGGACAAAGGAGAAACCAAAGCGCAAAAACTATCCAAAATCTAACCACAACACTCAGAATCCTGTATAAGAATAATGGTAGTTCCTTCAATCTCAATACAGACCCCTAGGAAACGAGCTTTGTGAAAGTACAGTTGAACAGGAAAAGAATGAACAAGAAAAGACAAATAGAGACAATATAATCTGATGACCTACGAGCGGGTAGGGAGGAGTGAGGAATTAAAAATGTATAAAATTACAAGGTTAGGTAACTGGAAGTATTCTGGTTTTGTTAATCTAGATAGGGAATCCTAGCTCAGGGTACAGATTTGAGGGAGGAAAATTGGTACAGTTTAAATATGCTGAATTTGGGTACCTGTATAGTGTCTACTTTGAAATGAAGTCCATAAAGAGGTCAATGCCTCACAAAGATTTGGGAGTCATGAATCAAACAGATAGAAGTAGAAAGCACTGGGAAAGAGGGCATCTACAGAGCCACTTCAAGGTGAGAAGAGGGCCAAGGACACAGCTATGGAGATTATCTACATTTCCGAGAAAGGACAGAGAAGAGACAACAAGGAGATTCCGGAAGAGTAGTAAGAAAAATAGGTGGAGACAGAGGTGAACAACAATGACAGAAAACATTTCTTCAATATGAACATCATAGGTCAGTCTCTGTTGTAAGGATATACTTACATCCACTCATTTAACCCTATGGCGGTCCCCGCCATTATGAGTTGGGTACCATAACTATCCTCATTTTACAGGTGAAGAAATGGAAAGACAGGGAGGCTAAGTAATTTGCTAAAAGTCACTCAACTAATAAATGGTAGAGCCAGAGTGTGAACCTAGGCAGTCTCTCCATGGACAAGAAAATTTCAAAGAAGGAAAGGAAGGTCAACAGTGTTAGATGTTGCTATGAAGGAGAGTAAGATTGGAGGTGCTCATATTGGCAATTAGTTAATGAGAAGTGAAGAGACAATTCCCAGGAGAAAATATTTACAAACTGTGTATCTCGTGAGGGACTATCTAGCATATATAAAGAACTATTACGACTCAATAATAAAAAAAAAAAAGCCAACCCAATTTTTAAAAATGGGCAAAGGCTCTGAATAGACAGTTCTCCAAAGATATACAAATGACTAAAAAGCAGATGAAAAGATGTTCAGCATCATTAGCCATCAGAGAAATGCAAATCAAAATCATAAGGAGGTACTACTCCATTCCCACTAGGATAGCAATAATCAAAAGTGTCAGATAATAAAACGTGCAGGTGACGGGTAGAGAAATTCAAATACTTGTAACACTGCTAGTTCGATGTAAAATGGTGCTGTCCCTCTGGAAAAGGTTGGCAGTTCCTCAAATGGTTAATCACAGAGAAACTATATGACTCAACAATTCAACTCCTAGGTATGTATCAAGAGAAGTGAAAACACATCTACGCAAAAACCTGTACATGCATGTTCATAACAGCATTATTTATAATAACCCCCAAACAAAAACAACCAACATGTCTAAGTGATCAATAGGTAAATTAAAAGTGATAGTCCTATAGTGGAATATTTGGCAATAAAAAGGAATGATGTATTGATACATACTACAACATAGACGAACCTTGAAAACACCACGCTAAGTTAAAGAAACCAATTACAAAGAAACACATACAGACTGTAATGTTCTATTTACATGAATTGCCCAAACAGGGAATCTATAATAGAGACAGAAAGTAGATGAGTGGTTGCCTAGGGCTAGGGCTAGTGGGGTAAGGAGACTGGGAAGGATTAGGGAGTGATGAGTGAACAGAGTGGAGTTCCTTTTCAGGGTAATGAGAATGTGTAACCATCACCACAGTCAACTTCAGAAGAACTCTGAGAGCGTGCTAAAAGCTATGAATTGTATACTTCAAATTAATGAATTGTATGCTTTGTGAATTACATCTCAACAAAGCTGTTTTTAAAAGTTAATGGAAAATGAGGTAGAAGCAAAGACAGGAAATGCGTGAGAAAGGAAAGGAGGTCAAAGAGAGGTTGGGGAAGACCTGAATAGGTTTTACTGATTGAGAGAGGTCAGTGGAAAAAGAGCTTAATAAGGGGGAAGGGGGGCAGAAACACACACACACACACACACACACAAACAAAAACATCATAGATTAAGCAAAGTCCTTTAAAGGGGATGGAAAGGACTAAAAAAGGAAAAACAGTAACAGCAAAGTTACAGAGAACTTGTGTGAAGCTAAGTTGAGAATTCATACTTGCGGGATCCTATTTTTCACTGAAGTGAAAGATTAACTGAGGTAGAAGAGGTCTGTGGCTGAATATGAAGGTGAAGGATAGAGTAAGAAGTCCAGAAAAGTAATAAAAGTTGGAAAAACTGCTGACAAGAAAAGGAAAAGAAAGCAACAGACAAAAGGCTTTAGTAGAACGGACTGGAGTGAGACTAGAAACAGACATTACTGGCACCAATATGTGTGACTATAGGATACTCTTGGGTAGATTGGTCAGACCACCATTTAAACACTGAGATGGAAGATGACTGGGCTGTTTTTGGGTTGAAGGTTGCCAAGAGTATAGGTGAAATGCTTGATCATAAAATCCCACTGAGCGGGAAAGGCAGTTACATGAAAAGATGGCGGATGTCGCAAAGGAAGAGCTAGATTTAATGACTGAATCGGTATGGAAGATGGAGGAGGAGGAGTCCTAATTCATTTGTCTGGAAGAACTGACAAACGACCAAAAAAGAGTTCCACACAGGGAGCAGGCTACTCTGGAGAAAAATGAATTACTCAAAAATATATCGTAAGGTTTAGATTGAAGAAGGTTCTTAAGAAAACAACCCTGTCATTTGAGAGAAACAGGAATCAAGTGAGGCCCAGAGGAGCGAAATGACTTTGATGAAGCCACAAGGTACCAATCGAAGATTAGAAATGACTTTGAACTCCAGGCCATTCTATTAGACCACAGAGCCTCACTAATATCTGGAGTTTGACACAATACAGGACATACACGATGGTGATGCTTCATGAGGAGATTCAGCAGCACTAAAATTGGGTTTGAATTTCTCTGTTTATTTCAGGTGATAGTGGGGAAATATGATTCAGGAACAAAATGAATGACAGGAAAAGCCAATATGAGATAAAACATTTGCTCTGGTAATCCACACGGAGATAATCAAGAGTTGGATGTAGAATGATATAAGCACCTTAAAATATTCTAATGCAAGAACATTTAATGCTTCAAAATCCTCTCAATGTTATTTGGCAATATAGATGATAGGACATATAAATTTATTATGGCTTAGAATCTTTAACATTAAGAAGAGCTTTTGCTTACTTTTAAGGTCTTTTTATGTTACAGAAATATGAAATACTGAATTGAAGTCTGATTAGGTCTCTTTTAAGGGGCTAGATATTTGCCTTACCTTTACTACCTTGTAGTCACACAAGTATTCCACCTCATAATTGTTTAGATTCCTTTTGGTGATTCCAATCGATTTACATGTGAGTTTTTCTTTTCTACATAATTCCTGAAGAGTATCAAGTGAAACTAGGCAAGGCACACACCAAGCTACAATAAGAAAATAGAATTCTTTACTAATGAAATAGCTACTCAATTAAAACCAAAAAAAAAAAAAAAAAAAAAGGAAAAACTTAAGACCTCCATATCCCCACCCTTCAACTGGCAATTTTACAGGACTAAAAATTCATATGACAAGAAACCATTTATGTGTCTTCCAGAAAAGTTAAGCATTAAAGAACTGTTTTTGATAAATTGGTCTTCTTGGATTTTCTCATGGATCTCTATTCTACTATACTTAACTAATGTCAATTCATTTCTACTAAGCCCCCTGACCGAACAGTTTCAAGTCTGTAAGCTTTCCTAAAATTACATATAGATACAAAGGACAACAGAGATAATGTTTTTGACTTTTCCATTATATTCTACATAGAATTGCTGGTTTAACAAAATGTAGATTCCTAAGACAAACTTATTGTTAGTAAAAATATCTTAAATAGATTTTAAAGCAGCCTTATAAGTTGTTAAAAAGAACTAGTCCCCTTTACCTTAGCTGGACAATAAGAACTGAAATCTAATTGAAATATAGTTCCATAGTCACATACTCATACATCACATGTCCTACTTTCCCCATTCTGGAAAGCTGCATGAAATTTTAACTCCATTTATTACTTTGCCTCTGCTGTAATGTATTATTATCAAGGTAAATAAGCCCTAGAGTTATAATAAATAATGGGGAATATATTTTCATAATACTCATTTCCTGTGTTGTTTTTAAAGCCAAGGTTTACAAAACAGTGTATTCAATTTACATAATCCATATACCAAGCTTAAAGAAAATCAGACACACTCATAATTAACCTTACAGAAGCCAGTAACTAAATGTGCTGCAGAAGATTTTACTCCGAAATTTCTGTAAACAGTGTGCTACCATAAGGCATGTAAAATACGTTAACACAAGTGGATGTTTAGAAATCTATAATAAACTTGGTTTTACGACTAGTGTTACGGTAAGCACTAGAAACAATCAAGGGTGCTCTGCCCCTGCCACACGAGAGTCCCATCTTTCTGGATTTCAGACTCACTGGAAAAATGTGAGGGTTGGAGTAAATCGGAATTAACCAAACAAAATCTATCAATAAACTCAAGCTTTCTTTGGTAGCTCTCCAAGGTAGTTGTGATAACCTTTTGTTTTGAGGTAATTTCCAAGGAAGAGAGAACACAGCTGCTCTCACCACAGCCTTCCCTCACCCTCCCCAACTCACACAGGGGCTTCATTGTCAGAAACCTTGAAGCAGGATTTCCACCACCCCGCTTCCTACAAAAGGTTCGTAATTCGAGACCGAGAAAATGAAAGGTATTTCTCCCCCCCCCCCCCACCCCAAGACTGGCGGAGAGATTGCTTGCTGCGGAGTGGCGGTTTGAGGGTACAAGAGTGGTTTAACACAAATGACCACTTACAAGTCTTCCATTTAAAAAACTTCGGGGTGTTTTGTGTAAAGTTAACCTCACTATGCTGATCACGTGCAAAGGAGGTTCCTGTTGGATATCGACCCAAGGTGTGTATGTCTGTTGTTCCTACCATTTTTATCTAGTTTAAGTAACTTGAGGATTCAAGACAACTCTCGACGGAAATGCTATTTTTGAGAAACAAACAAACAACACCCTGGAACATAAAAAACCGCAAATCCCTGGTAACAATTCTATTATCTACAATAATGTAGAAAATAATTCATTTGCAAGATTTAACATTTCATTACCACTACAAAACCCTCACACTAGGTTCACACTAATCCCTAGTGGAAGAAAAGTTGGGGGATAAAGACATGATAATCTAGGTGGAGAGGAGTGCTGGAAAACACCTCTACATTCTAGAATGTCTTGAAAATTCCCGTCTTTCAGACACGCGCGCGCGCACACTCACACGCACACACAGACACACGCGCGCGCGCGCGGCTCAGCACCTAGTTCTCTGGCGTCCACGTAAATAACACGCAAGTTCCCGGTGGGTAAAACAATCACCGTAAACCAGAGGCTACGTCTTCAAATACCCAC
This sequence comes from Acinonyx jubatus, assembly GCF_027475565.1. Classification (NCBI taxonomy): domain Eukaryota; kingdom Metazoa; phylum Chordata; class Mammalia; order Carnivora; family Felidae; genus Acinonyx; species Acinonyx jubatus. The sequence goes on along the minus strand of NC_069387.1, from coordinate 13,535,888 downwards.
TTACTGGGATATTATTCTCCGACAGGAAATTTACCCTACCAGTGCGTCCAAACTGGGGTGCACCCTCCCTCATTTCCTTAGCGTTTATACTCCAGCCCCAATTTCTTTCTTTCCTCCACTATCGAGGTCACGTTTACACCACCGGGTACTTCCCGCTTCCAGTTAAAAGGCCAGCCGGAACACACAACGTCCCGCCCAAACCACCACAAAGGAGTAAACCACACGCGTGCCCACAGGCCCTCGAGCCCCCCTCCTCCCCCAGGGATTACCAGGAGCCGCGGCGGCCGCCCGAATACCTCCACACGGCGACCAGGCGGGGAGGGGCCTCGGGCCCAACGGGCAGCGGGGGTCGGGCCACGGAGTCCGCGGGACGTCCGCGGAGCGAGAGACAGCCGACCTCGGAGCAGGGCGTGCGGGCCGGGCCCCGCGGAAGCGGGGCGCAGAAGACTGCGGGGAGCGAGCGGGCCGTGCCGCGAGAAGGGTCAGGGGCCGGGGGATAGGTGAAGCCCGCGGCGCGCCTTTGGGGGCCAAGGTGTCAGCAGGGCGGGAGGCGGCGTCTCGCCGCGTCGCGCTCTGGCGGGTCCGCGGGTCCCGGCCCCGCTTCCCGGGCCTCGGGAGTTTGCCTGGAGAACGGGGGATAGTGAGGGACGCCGCTCTCCAGCCCTCACCTCCTCGCGCCTCGGCCCCGGCCGCCGCCATCTTAGGGAGCTTTCATTCAAACTGGCGCGGTCTGACGGGATAGCTCAGCTGGCCCGACGCCCCGCCCCCGCCCGGCCGGCGCGGGAGTCGGGGGCCCGGGCTGGGGGCTGGTGCCCGCGAGGCGTCCTGACGTCACCGAAGATCGACCCCGGCCACGGCGAGCGCGCATGCGCCCCACGTCGCATCCCGACGCACAGGAGGTTGCGGGAGTCGCTGGGGGAGGTGGGCGGGGCGCGTACGCGGTTCGGGTTCGGGTTCGGGTTCGGGCGCTCCTCCTGGTTTAGCTGCCAGCCTCCTTCGACGGCGCGGGTTAACTCCTAATTGAGTGCGCAACGTCAGGCCTTCCCACGGTTTTTCGTGCTTTCACATGACCACTGCTTGTATGTTGTGCAAAATCCAAAACGTAGAGCGGAGCTGTATGGTGCAGAGTAGGTTTACCTTCGGTGCCTTTTCTTCGGCCACCTGAGTCCCATTAACCATTGTTTTCTTCCACGCTACACCCCTAGATAAAGGTTTTCTTTTTGACTGCATGTTGGGATCGCTTGGAGACGTTTTGGTTTTTGGTACCACTCGCTGAGATTGGTTTATTTGGTATGGGGGTGTGACCCGAGCATTGGAATTTTTTAGAGCTCCCCAGGTGATTCTCGTGTGCAGGAGTTTGAAACCACCAGTCTCATCTGTGCTTCGCACACTTGATTGGCATAGGAATCCTCTGGGGAGCTTGTTAAAATGCAGATTCAAATTAGGTCGGTCTGGGCTGGGACATGAGGTTCTGTCCTTCCTAATAAGCTCCCAGGTAGTCTGCGCACAGCTTGGTTGAAAGGCTGCAGGACTCGAGGTTCTCTGAATTGGATGACTAAGAGCTCTTAACCGGTCCCCCGTCCCCCCCTTCCATCTTTCATTCTTCACACCGCATCCATGGTGATTACTCTAAACAATCTAACGCAGCGGGCAAGATACCTGAGTGGCTCAGTCCGGTAAACATTGGACTTGGCTCAGGTCATGATTTCATGGTTTGTGGGTTAGAGCTCGTATAGGGCCCTACGCTGGCAGTGTGGAGCCTGCTTTGGATTCTCTCCCTCTCTCTCTGTCCCTCTCCCACATGTGCTTTCTCTCTCTCAAAAATGAAATAAACAATCTAATGCAGAAATCTTAGAAGAGTCAATTGGGAAAACAGGAAGAAAGTCGTTTGACATCGACCAAGGATTTTTAAAAGAAATTTGTCTTAAATTATAAAAATATTTCAAAGCATCATGTATAACTTTGAACTACTGTAAACATAGAACATTAAAGAAATTAATGTATTTGATTCCGTTCTGAAACACTGTCTAGTCATCTAATCAGGTGTTTATGAAGCCTTTAGTATCATGGGGAAAGCAAAAAAGCAACAACAGAAACCTATAAAAGTTTCAACTAGGTAAAAATATATAGGAAGATAAATATAAAATCTCTGGGGAGTGATTTCCTTTTTGATTTATCATTTTTCACATATTTAACCATTTTCTATAATGAGCATCTTATTACCTTGATAAGGAATAAAAGGTCCTATCCAGCCCTGTAACATGGAAGCCCCTTTGCCACATGGTGGTTCCTGTCTGCTTCTCAAGCCTCACTGCTCATCACTCCTGCCTATATTAGTTTGTGACCTCCTCAAATATTCCTTGTCCCCAGGACTTCGATTCTGCTCTTGATGCTAGAAAAGGCCTCCTTTCCTCCATCTTTGCTAGATTTATTCCTAGAGACCCTTTAAGTCTTAGATACAGCCACATTGCCTGCCTTCCTTCCCTCCCCAAGTGTATTCACTGCCTGTCCTGTGTTTTTACAACACCCCAGGAGCATCCATCCTGACTCAGTTTCTTTCTTGGTTTTCTTGACCTCTCTTCACTCCCATTTTTGGCTCCCATTAACTAACCTAAACTGCTAGGGTTGCTCAGGGCTTGGCCCCAAGACCTCTCTTAGGTTCTCTCCCTAAGTGACTACCTCGGTTCCCATGAATTTATATACCATCTTTATACTTAAGATTCTCAACTGTTTGTCTCCAGCCTTGACCTCTTCCCTGAACTCCAGATTTGAATATCCACAGTGCCTAGCTGACATATCCTCTGAGGTTTTGCACAAACATCTCAAATTGAACACGTTCGTAAAAAGGCCCTTGATTTTTGCTTCCAGACCTGATCCTTTCCACTGCAGGCCCCCCAAACTTTCTCAATAAACTGGCACTATGATTGACTCAGGGGTCCAAGAAAGAAATCTAGGTGTCATCTTGATTTACCCTCTCCTCATTCCATAATTTCATTAGCACATCCTGTCAATGCGATGTCCAAAATACACATTGATTCTGCCCCTTTTCTCCATCGCTAGGACTTTAGTACAGGCTGTCATTCCTACCTGCAGTCCTGCAAAAGACTGACTACCTGGTTTAACTTCTACTATTGCTTCCCCTCTAATCCTTTTTCCATACAGCCGGCAGAGTGACCTTAAGGTCATGAAGCAGAACATGTCCTCCTGCTCTAAATACTGCCCAGTGTACCTAGAATAAAATCCAAACCTTAAATAGCTTACCAAGCCTTAAGTGACTGGAACGCTGCCACCCTAACCTTACTTTGTGCCACTCTCACTGTTCTCTAGGACTTTTTCCACGCATGAAGAAATCTTTTATGGTGCATCTCCTATGTGCCAGGCACCGTCTGAGGTACCAAAAATAGGTAAGAAAGACTCTGTCTTCATAGAATTTATATCCTAGTGGGAGAAGCAGATAATAAGTGAAGGCAACTCTAAATTACTTTCTAGAGGACAAGCTCTTGTCTCTCTTCTTATGGCTACCTTCTTATCGCTTGGGTCTTAACTTCTTCCACTTCTTCAGAGGCCTCTCCTGGTTGCCCTATCTAAAGCAGTTAATTCTTGCCTTCCATTCTCTCCTATGCACTAAATGCACTTCCCACATTTTATAGTTACCTTGTCTGGTTTTGGATCTTGATCAATCTCAGATCCAAATTTATAGAATGCATTAGACTTTTTTGTAAATCATGTTTCCTTTATTTTTTCGTCTTCAACCCCACTAACTGCAGGGGACAGATTAGACCTTTTCTATTAAAGAGGTACCACCGTGTCTACTATTTTAGGAACAGCTCTTCAGGGGCCTAGTAAGTTCCAAACTTCTCATAATAACAGCACAATGTTACCTGCCTTCTTTACTCTCCTCTCACAAGTATATAGTGAAGTTTCTCAGAGGATACACAACTCAGATACTGCAATAGACTCAATGAAGAAACAGAGGATCTTCTCAAGGCGACATCAAAGAGATTTGAAAAAACATAGGGCACCTGGGTGGCACCTGGGTCAGTTAAGCGTTTGACTCTTGATTTTGGCTCAGGTCATGATCTCATGGTTGTGAGATGGAGCCCCATGTTGGGCTCCACATAAGATTCTTTCCCCCTCTTCCTCTGCCCCTCCCACACGCAAGCAAGAAAACCTCCACACTTGGCCCTTCATCTTTTGTAAAAGTTATCTTTCAAAAAATGTTACTTACGTTAACATGTAATTTTTGTTTAAAAATGATTATTTTAAAATCTCTAGGTTTTAACTTCCATATGGTAAATATAACTAAAACTACACATATGTAAATCCAATGTAAATAGAAGCTTTACGTTCTCAATAATTTTTAAGAGTGTAGAAGAGTTGAGACTAAAAAGTTTGAGGATCTTGGTAAATTCTGGCTATAAATGGTGAGGGAAATCAAAAGCCAGAGGCCTACATCCATGTTCTCAAGGAAAACAGACAGAATTATGCCAACCCCCCTGTCTTTTTTCATGAAGACCACTGCAAACATAGTATCTGGAGACCCATGGGCTGTCTTCTGTTTCATTTGAATGTTCTTCAAGAGGCAGAAAATAGAATGGACAGTGGAAAATGTGAATTTAAATGAAATAATGCACATAAAGTGTTTAGAATAAGCAGTCAAGAAAAATTAAGTTTACCAAAAAAGCATTATGAATAGGAGTTCAAAATTCACATTCACTGTGAGACCTTGGATAAATTATTTTAACTTCTCTGAATCTTTTCCCACATGTAGAACACAGAAATAACAGAGGCAATATTGCTCTGTGCATTTTGCAACTACTCAGGGAGTTATGGTGAGGTCACAATTAAAAAATGAGATAATGGGGGCGCCTGGGTGGCTCAGTCAGTTAAGTGGCCAACTTCAGCTCAGGTCATGATCCCGCGGTCCGTGAGTTTGAGCCCTGGGTCGGGCTCTGTGCTGACAGCTCCGAGCCTGGAGCCTGTTTCAGATTCTGTGTCTCCCTCTCTCTGACCCTCCCCCGTTCATGCTCTGTCTCTGTCTCAAAAATAAACGTTAAAAAAATTAAAAAATGAGACAATGAATTAAAGCAGACAATGGTATTGTGACATGGTTACTCACTGTTATTTTAGAAATCCTGACATTTTACCACACTTTGTTTTGTGCTGATCCTTTTTTATTTTAATCCTTAAAAATTCCGACATATAAAAGCTTTCAGTTTGTGATGAAGTATGTTGTGTCCTCTCAAGACTTTCACAGTATTATATATTGGCATTTATTTCTATTTGTATACTTGGCTCTGTCCTTTAGACAATATCAGACATGTAGATAGGCAAAATTATAATTTGACATAACCTCTTGCTTTACTGGTAAAAGTGCTCATGTTTTTAAATATATGTGATACTGGTAAGTGCGTGAAAAGATTATCAAGATGGTCATCAAAAATATCTTAATGGTTGTTACTCTGGGTTGTAGAATATAGGATGTTTTAGATTTTCTTCTTTTGCAATTTGAATTTTATAATGGATGTCTATCATTTTAGAATTAGAAGAATGCTAAAGCTATTTTTACCTTGAAAAAGTGAAACACAAGAGAAGTTAATTGGCAGACCTTCCCTCACTCAGAAGAAAAAAAATCCTGTCACATGAGGACACAAGGAAATTTGGAGTACATTCATTAGCCAGAGCACCATTGGTGACAATTTCAAATCTTATATGTTTCGGGAAGAAAATCATGCAAAGCTGACTAATAAAGCCAGAAGCAGAGGTATTCCTTTCCTTTTTTATGTTTCTAAACAAACCATAAAATATGTAAAAGATGTACTTACTAGCCATTGTCCTATAGAATACAAAGATGACTTATTGTTTTCTTCCATGTAATTCACTTATTCAATAGATCTTTACTTAACACCTCTATGTTCAGGTAGTGACCTAGGGGCTGGGACACAATAGTGACTAAGATGGTCTTTGCTCTCACAATACTTACTAATCTAGTAAAGAAAGCAAATAAGTAAATTATTCCATGGATATGGAAGAAAAGAAAACTCTTGAATAAATCTTTATGATATTTTATTCTACAGGTTTCATTAATCTACTTCAGGCGTTGACAAACATTTTCCGTAAAGAGCCAGACAGTAAGTATTTTAAAGTTTGTGGGCCACACAGTCTCTGTTGCAACTATTCAATCTGCCATGATAGTGTGAAGACAGCCACCAACAATACATATACCATTAAGCCTGGCTATATTTTAATAAAATTTTATTTACAAAAATAGGAATGGCATAGAATTGACACACTGGCCAGTTTGCCAGTGCCCGATCTATTTGAAAGAGCTAACAGTAACTACAAAATAAAATCCTAAAGCACTTTCCAAAGCATAACTGAAAGCATAGACTTAGCAGTTCAACTAGTTCAGATGCTATTTTCCTATTTTCTGAAAATAATTTATATTTATTTATTTGATTTCAAAGTTTTTATAACTTTGGAAAAGATCCTAAAAAATAACTAAGTACTCATCCTTAATCAAAAGTGTATGCCTTTGAGCCTGCTTCTTTGTGGACTCAGAATCGTATCTGAATTCTTTTTCTGTCAATAATTTGATACAGAATAAATGAAAAACCTTGAGTTTGGTTTCTGTATCTTTAGAAATAGAATATTACCGCCACGTAAGTCCATAGAAATAAACTATAATGAAAAAGCACCTCCACAGTTTGAACAAGATAAAAACAGCACAATTTTTAAATTTGACCACTGAGTAAAGATATTTCCTCTTCTCAAATCTTCTGGGAACCAAGGAAAGAAATGAATGGAAAATTCTCTCTTGATAATAGAGTCTGATGTGCACTGCTCACCTTCTAGTTCTTTTTTCAATATTCACAGGTTAGTTGTCTTGTTTTACTTAGTGAATGAATGACCTTCTCATTAGTAACCCAGTGAGTATCTCAATGCACTAGTGAATGTTCTCTATTGAACAGAATGTGGCTAGCCGTCTCTTCAAAAACAAACAAACCAACCTTTTAATTTCAAAAGAAAAACATATTTGTTAGAGAGAAAAATCAAATTAAACAAAACTGTAAAAAGTAAAAGTGCCACCCTATAGTATTTCTGTCCACAGAAAGGCCACTGTTAGAGGAGTTTGATGGGTAGCCTTCTAGACTTTGTATTCTATGCTTGTCACACACATATCTATACACAATTGTTGAGTTTATGAATTTACTTGTTTAAGCAAAAATGGTATCTTACTTTGCACATGGTTCTCCAACTTTTTTCATCTACTATCAAAGACTTTTAAATTGTTCTTAATTCATGATCTAGTAAGAATAAAAGACTTCTTCAAACTTGAAGTTATAGAATCAAAAGTTTTTAAAAAACACAATGTTAAATTTCCAGTAAAATTTCCTGCAATCCACTCAATTTAATTCTAAATAGCTTCATGATAGAAAAAGTTCCTTGTATTTCTCACTACTAAAGGTCCTTATATTTCCCATCGTAAGTGGAAAACAAAAAAAGGTTGCAACACTTACCAATATATTGTATTTTAATAGAAACATATATAGTTCATTCAAAAAAGTATTTCAATATAAACATCGCTTATAGACAAAACCAAATAATGATATTCTAGTCCTAAAAATTCCTGGTTTCTCTAAAACACTAAGATGCCACTTCAATAGTGATTGCTTCGCATTTTCCAGTCTCTTGATCTGTGCATGTCACATGTAAAGATCCATCCCTAAAACGAACAAACAAACAATAACATTTCATAAGCTCATTTCATAAAAGCAGAAAGCTCTTAAGAAATTATTTGAGGACTTTGAGTAAAAAAGAGATAATTTTAATTTTCGAAAGAAGAGTATTGAGATCAAGAAGAAACAATTTCAGAGTCTAAACTTAGTGTCATATGCTATAATTACGTAGTTGTTCTTAAAAATTTCTTCCTACACCACTGAGACAGCAGTTGTATTCTTTGAAAACCACAGTGATAACTATCTTAAGTTTAAGACTTTATGCAAACTGAGAAGATGCATCATGCCATTTTCAAGCACAGGCCAAGGCAAACCTACCCTAATGAATTTGACATGCTTGCTAAATAAGTATGCTCATGGAATGAACTGTCTGTTCCTAATGTTAATTTGGAAACAATTTACTTGCAAGACATATTGTTATGGATGGTCAGTTGTTAGTGAAACGGTAATAGCTGGATTTAATAAGTAATTTATTTCCTAGAGATTTTCTGTAGCAATACTGAAATAAACTTATCCTTTCATAGGACAAATAATATGAATCATGTAAACCTTGGAAAATTGTATTTAAAATTGATAAAAATTATATCTCAAACTTGCATGGACCAGTTTTTAGGTCCACCACACCAAAACAGAATTCATAAAAAATTCAGAATGCAAATGATTTGAGATACACTTCTTTTTGTAAAATACAGTCATTGTGCAGGGCAAAAAATATAATTCACTGATAAAATCTTTGTAAGCTTCTAATACATGATGTTCCTGGAATAACAACGGGTGGAGAATCAATAAATGAACAAAAAAGGTCAAGCCCCAAAGTAAATTTTCTTAATATCAGAAGTAGTTTAATTTTGTACCTTTTCATAGTAAGAACAGCCAATATATCACGTAATCCATTTTCTTTTTTATCTAGATCCTGGAGTACAACCTGTTTATGTAAAAATAATACAGAGATGATTTAGTACTTTGATATATTAATAAATTGATGCATCAATTATTCCAACAGACCAAATTTTACTCATTACTGGAACAAACCTTTTCAAATAGGGCAGTTCTCAATTTTTCTACCATTTACCAGAATCTGAAAATAGGATTAAACTTTCCTAACTGGAAATGTCTCCTCTAGAAGGACAACATATATATCTGTTCCTCTTAAATGTCATGCCCTAGACTAAAATGATTGTTTCTATGAAATATTCTTTGCCTCAGAAAATAAAGACTGCTTTTCCTTTTTGATAATTAAGCCATTTCCAGTAACATGTAAGTTATATTTTGGTATATACTCCTTTTTTAAATATAAGTTTATTTATTTATTTTGAGAGACAGCAGGGGAGGGGCAGAGAGAGGGGGAGAAAAAGAATCCCAAGCAGGTTCTGCACTGTCAGCACAGAGCCCGACACAAGGCTCGAACCCACGAACCGCATGATCATGACCTGAGCCAAAATTGAGAGTCAAACGCTTAACCAACTGAGCCACCCAGGTGCCGATATTTTGGTATACCCTTACTACATGTACTTTTAAAAATTCAAATATTTTAAATACACTTGGAAAACCAATTTAAAGAAACACATGGCAAATTCTTTTGTACAACTAAGATTACACTTGTACATTTGTACAAACGAGATATTAATGAATTTACTATAAAATGCTTTGGTTTCCTAAAAAAAAGGTATACCAATAAACCAAGTTTGGAAGTGACTTTTCAGATTTGCCAACATCAAGTTTTATGACCTTAGGCAAGCACCATGTACCTTGATTTACTCATTTGTAAAATGAGGAGGTTAGAACAGATGGGATCTCTAAAAGAACATCTTCCAAATTCAGTATTAGGTGACTAACTCTGCTCCTGGCATCTGTAAGTTAGGATACGGTGACAACAGCTGCAGCCTCGGAGGAGTGTACGAAGGGAAATAAATGCACAGGAGAAAGAAGCTGAGGGAATACTAAGACAGCCAAATGAGTTTAGAAATACAGTACACAGGGGCACCTGGGTGGCTCAGTCCGGCTGAGCGTCTGACTTCAGCCTCAGGTCATGATCTCGCGGCTCACGAGTTCAAGCCCCGCGTCGGGCTCTGTGCTGACAGCTCAGAGCCTGGAGCCTGTTTCAGATTCTGTGTCTCCCTCTCTCTCTGCCCCCCCCCACCCCCCCGACATGTACTCTGTCTCTCTCTGCCTCTCAAAAATAAAGAAAACTAATAAAAAAATTTTAAAAAATACAGTACACAGGAAAGTGCTTGTAGAGTAATTCACATCAGAAACATCTGGATGAGCTTTTGAAAGCTTGACTAGTCGAAGGAGCCCCACTCCACTAGATTCTAAGATGTCGGAGGTTCAGCCCAGATATGTTATGTATGTGTGTGTGTGTTTTCATCATTCTTTCGTTGAAATCAGAGAATAGATATAATGCTGAAGACACTACACGTTCTCTTCAGTTACCCACATTTGTTTTTCACTATAGAAGTATTTCATGCTCAGGTCCTGTGCTGCTTGTTAAAGACTCAGTACAAAGTGGTAACAAGTAAAAAAAGAAAAAAGAAACCTTCTTGGTACCTTCAAATCTACCCACTGTTAGATTTCCTAAATATAGTTGAAATACTTATAGATATTTTCTCTATCTATGCTTGGATATTTATACACACACCGTCACAAACACCACCTCCCTCACACACACTCATGCTCTCAAACTTTTTATTTAAACACAAATGATATCATACTGTAAATAAAGCTCTGCCGTCTTTGTATGTGTGTTTTAATGTAATTATATTTGGGGGGCATGTTTCTAAGCAGATAATGTGGCTCCATTTCGTTCCTATTAAAGAATGCAGAGGACTCTATAGTATGAAATATGAATGTGGTATTTTGAAAAAGCAAAGGTGTCTGTATCAGAGGCAGAAGGGTAATAATGGCAAGAGCAAGCGCCCAGGAATAAAACCAACTGAGGATAAATTTTAGCTCAACCAGGAAAAGAACAAGGTATTTATTGCCATGAGCTTGTTTTTCAGTCATCTATAAAATGACCATAATAATGTCTATCTCACAGCACTTTGAGATTAGGTTTGTAAATTGCCTAATCAGCACGTGGCACGTAGTAAACAAAAAAAGTCATTTTCCCTACTGCTTACATTTTACCAAGGAGGGCCAAGAGTACAAAGATAAACAGAAAAAAATACATATTGTATTTTATTTTCTTGTGACTTTTTGAAATTAAAATTGCTTATTTCTTCTCTAGGTAGTGGGGCTCCTGGGTGGCTCGGTAGGTTAGGCACCCAACTCTTGGTTTCAGCTCAGGTCACGATCTCACAGTTCCCAGTTCGTGAGTTTGAGCCCTGTGTGGGGCTCTGCACCGACAGTGCAGAGCCTGCTTGGGATTCTCTCTCTCTCTCTCTCTCTCTCTCTCTCTCTCTCGCTCTCTCTCTCTCTCTCTCCCTCCCCACTCACGCTCCTTCTCTCTCAAAATAAATAAATAAATAAAATTTTTAAAAAAGTAAGTAGGGGCTCCTGGGTGGCTCAGTCGTTTGAGCATTAGACTCTTCTTTTCGGCTCAGGTCATGATCTCCCAATTTCGTGAGTTCAAGCCCCACGTTGGGCTCCACGCTGGTAGTGCAGAGTGTGCTTGAGATCCTATCTCTGCCCTTCCCCTACTGGTGCTGTCTCTGTCTCTCTCTCAAAATAAATAAACTTAAAAAAAACCTAAAATATTAAAAAGATTAAAAATAAATAAAAATTTTAAAAAGTAAGAATTCATTCATAAAAATGTGTTAGATACCCTATATACATTTTATGTTAATAGATATTAAGTTGAGTTAATGCAGAAGGAAAAGTTAAGCAGCTTCACATGACTAATTCATTGTCTAATTTTATGTATTCACCTGTGCGAACTTGTCTTCCTCTTTTGCAGAGTTCTTCCCCTCAGACTCATAGAGTTCAAGGCATACTGAAGATATACTTCCGGGGGCTTGTAATGTGTGTTGTCTTCGAGCCGGCAAAGGAGTCCCTGATGGGAACAGTACTGTGAAGCTTTTGGCTCCTGATTCATCGACTCCCTAATAAGCAGAAAAATAATATCCGTATCCTTTGATATTTACCATTACAATTATAAAGCCATTCCTATTATAAATGTAATACTTATTCCTGACTGACAACATAGGCAAAGAACACAGAAATGATCCTGAATCCCAACCTACTTCACTTAACAATAAAATGAAACATGTATCCCTCTATCTGTATGTGAAGCTTCTGATTAAAATTACAATTAAGAAATTAACATGCTAGGTAAATGCTAACTTAAAGAACATAAGAAACTCATTAAACGTAAAGTTATAAATCTAAATTTAAAATTTTTACCAGTATACAAGGTTTTACTGTAAAAACATGGTATATATAAATAACTATGGCAATAAATTTATACTACTTTTATGGAAAAGTAAAGAAAAGCTAAACATACCTTAACTAAAATATCTTTGGCTGAACACTCTATCTTAAGAGACTCTTCGACTAAAAGGTTTTCTTTGCCAGTAAGAATCCCTGCTTCTATAGCTGCACCTATAGGGATGACTTCATCAGGAGGGACAGAATTCAGAAGCTCAACATTTGGGAAAAGATCTTTAATCAGCTGCTGTAGCCTTGGGATGCGAGAAGACCCTCCACAAAGAACAACCTAGAAAATTAAAAATAATTTTTAGGTTTTTACTTTTAGAACAATGGTTGTTTCTCAGAATTAAGTGTTATAGGTTCAGCCATCTTTACCACATATAATGGTAAATACAAGCCCTATTTTATCATACATTATATTGTGCTTAAAATATATATAAATATATATTTAATACATTGTTGGTATTTAACAAATTCTTTACTCATAAACCACAAAATTTAAAAAGGAGCAATCTCACCACACATTAGAAGTACAGTACAGTCACATACACGTGGCTCGTGATTAATTTTGGGCATATGAGGTTTAACCATAAATCTCATTTAAACAGGAAATATATTAATACTTTGTATTATTCCAATACTTCTAAAAGAAATGTTTGTGGGGTGCCTGGGTGGTTCAGTCAGTTAAGCTTCCAACTTTGGCCCAGGTCACGATCTCACAGTCTGTGAGTTCGAGCCCCGTGTTGGGCTCTGTGCTGACAGCTTAGAGCCTGGAGCCTACTTCGGATTCTGTGTCTCTCTCTCTCTCTCTGCCCCTCCCCTGCTCATGCTCTGTCTCTCCCTGTCTCAAAAATAAATAAAAACATTAAAAAATTAAAAAAAAAATGTTTGCATAAATCTTACAGCATTTTTGTGACAATCTGTCTTCACCATGGAAGAATACTAAATTTTCTTGAGGAAAAAGATGTTTTATACAAATACATTTTAAGCTCTTGGTGCCATCTGATTAAATACGTTGTCTCTAAAGAACTTTATATAAAATTGTTCCTTTATGAGCTTGTCCACACATCTAGCACCCCAACTTTTACGGCTGTCATGTGAGGGGATGGGGCTCCAAATCACCCAACTCTGCCAGTCAGAGGGGCTGGCATTCATGAGTCCCACAGGACTATCCAAAACAAAGAAGCAGTTTTTAAATCAGTGAAGCAGCACCCTGTGCCCAGTGGCTAGATACCTGGGCTCAGCACAGACAGAGCCAGGCAAAAATACCCATTTTCCAATTTCTCCCTGGAAGAGGTTTAACTGCATACTTCCCAGGTGCCACCTGAGAGTTTGGCTTCCAATCACCCGGTATGGAGGTCCTGACTACGATCCTCCTCTTTGGGACACTTACAGTGGTTGGCACAGTGTCAACCACTGAGAGCCGCTAAGAACAGGGATGGCAGCTTAGGCATAAAGGTTTGAGAGGCAACCAGGAACTTAGGCTGGGCTGATGGACAAAGTTCATTTCCTATGTAAGTCCAGTGTACCTAGGTTGGAAGAGATGACGGTTTTATGTAATGCACAGAAACCAACATAGAGAGTCAATATATGTATTCCAAACAAAATAACAAAAGAATTCTATTCAGAAACCTATCTTAATAAAACAAAAGTAAGTGATTTTCCCAACAGAGTTAAAAATAAGAGTAATAAAGATGATCACTAAGGTCAGGAGAATGATGCATAAATAAAATGAGAATTTTAACAAAAAGACAGAAAATGTTAACAAAATACCAAACAGAAATCACAGAGCTGAAGAATACAATAACTGAACTGAAAAATTCCATACAGGGGTTCAACAGCAGACTATACCAAATGAAAGAAAGGATCTGTGAACTCAGAGACAGGATAGAGGAATTCATCTAAACAGAGGAGCAAAAAGAAAAAAAAAAATGAAAAAGAATTAAGATAGCTTAAGGGACTTACAGGATCAATAGTTAGCACACTAACACACATATTATAGGGGCCCCCAGAAGAAAAAAACAAAGAAAAAGGAGCAGAAAGCTTATTAAAAAGGGTGAAAACTTACCTAACCTGGGGAAAGAAAGATCCAGATCCAATAGGCACAAAAATTACCAAATAAGATGAATAAAGAGATCCACAATGAGACACATTATAATGAAAGTGTCAAAAGTTAAAGACAAAGAGAGAATCTTAAAAGCCCCAAGAGAAAAGCAACTTGTTACAAGGGAACTCCCGTAAGATGATAAGCAGATATTTCAACAGAAATCTTGGAGACCAGGAGGGATATATTCAAAGTGCTAAAAGAGAAAAACCTGTCAGCCAAGAATAATCTACCCAGCAAAGCTGTCCTTCAAAGAATGTTGATTAATAACATGAAAGCATATGAAACTATAAAACCACTGGTAATGGTAAATATATACAGTTGACCTTGAACAATTAGAGTCAGGGACACCAATCCCATGCATAGTTGAAAATCCATGTACAACATCCGACTAACCCAAAACTTAACTATTAATTGCCTACTGTTGGCCAGAAGCCTTACCATTAACACAGTCGGTAAACACATGTTTTGTATATGTATTACATACTATATTCTTACAATAAAGTAAGCCTGAGAAAAGAAAATGTTATTAAGAAAATCATGAAGAGGGGCGCCTGGGTGGCTCAGTCGGTTGAGCGTCCGACTTCAGCTCAGGTCATGATCTCGCGGTGTGTGAGTTCAAGCCCTGCATTGGGCTCTGGGCTGACAGCTCGGAGCCTGGAGCCTGCTTTGGATTCTGAGTCTCCCTCTCTCTCTGCCCCTCCCCTGCTCATGCTCTGTCTCTCTCTGTCTCAAAAATAAATAGAAACATTAAAAAAAATTAAAAAAAAATCATGAAGAAGAGAAAATACACTTACAGTACTGCACTGTGTTTATTGAAAAAAAATCCACCTATGAGTGGATCTGTGCAATTCAAACCTGTGTTGTTCAAGGAAGGGCCACTTGTGGTTAAATTCAGAATACTCTAATATTGTAATGGTAAAGGATAAGTCAGTTGTAACTCTAGTATGAAGGTTAAAAAACAAAGACAAAAATAACGGTAACTACAATAATTTGATAATGGACAAGTAATATAAAAAGATGTAAACGGTGATGTCGAAAACATAAAATGTGAAGGAGTGCAAGAATGTAGAGATTTCACATGTGTTGAAGTTATTATCAGCTTCAAATAGGCTATTATAACTACAAGATGTTTTATGTAAGTCTCATGGTAACCACAAAGCAAAACTTATAATAGATACAACAAAAGATAAAGCAATCAAAGCATACCAATAAAACCAAAGTCATCAAATCACAAAGAAAGAACAAAAGGAAGAAAGGAACAAATGAGCTACAAAATAGAAAACAATTAACAAATGGCAATAGTAAGTTTATAGTTATCAAAAATTAAATTATTTTCTGTACACTAACAACAAATTATTGGAAAGAGAAATTAAGAAGACAATCCCATTCACAAAAGCAATAAAAAGAATAAAGTATTTAGGAATAAATTTAACCAAGGAAGTGAATGATCTGTACACTGAAAACTATAAGGATATTGATGAAAGAAATTGAAGAAGACACAAATAAGTTGAAAGATATTCCATGTTTACGGATTGGAAGAATTAATATTATTAAAATATTTGTATTTGTCCATTTGTATTTGTAGTATTTGTCCATACTACACAAAGTGATCTACAGATTCGATGCAATCTCTATCAAAATTTCAATAGCATTTTTCACAGAAATAGAAAAAACAATCCTAGAATTCACATGGAACCACAAAAGACCCGACACAGCCAAAGCAATCTTGAGAAAGAACAAAGCTGGAGCATCACACTTCCTCATTTCAAAATATATTACAAAGCCACAGTAATCAGAACAGAATGGTATTGGCATAGAAGCAGACACACAGATCAACAGAAAAGAACAGTGAGCCCAGTAAAAAACCTACGCATATATGATCAATTAATTTTCAACAAAGGAACCAAGAATATACAACAGAGAAAGGACAGTCTCCTTAATAAATGGAATGTGGAAAAGTGGACATCTACATGCAAGAAAATAAAACTGGACCACTATGTTACACCACACACAAAAATTAACTCAAATTGAAGACTGGAATTATGACCTGAAACTATAAAACTCTCAGAAGAAAATATAGGGAGGAAGGTCCTTGAAACTGGTCTTTGCAATGAGATTTTTGGATTTGACAGCTAAAGCCAAGGCAATAAAACCAAAAATAAACAGGTAGGACTATACCAAACTGAAAAGCTCCTGAATAACAAAAGAAACCATCAACAAAAATGAAAAGGTAACCCATAAAAAGGGAAGAAATATTTCCAAACCACTTATCTGGAAAAGGGTTAATATGCAAAATATACCAGGAAGTCATAAAGTCAACAACAAAAAAGCAACTTGATCAAAAAAATAAATGGGCAAAGGACCCGAAGAGACATTTTTCTGAAGAAGATATACAGGTAGCTAAGAGACACATGAAAAGATGCTCAACATCACGAATCATCAGGCAAATGAAAATCAAAACCACAATGAGGTATCACCTCACACTTGTTATGGTGACTCTCATCAAAAACACAAAAGATAACAAGTACTGACAAAAACACAGACAAAAGGAAACCCCTGTACACTGCTGGGAATGTAAACTGATAGAACCACTATGGAAAACAGTTTGCAAATTCCTCAAGAAATAAAAAAATAGAATTACCATATGATGCAGGTATCTTACTTACGAGTATATGTTCAAAGGAAATGAAATCACTACCTCAAAGAGATATTTGTACTCTCACGTTGATTACAGCATTATTCACAATAGCCAAGGTATAGAAATATCCTAAGTGTCTGTTGATGGATGAATGGGTAAAGATGTGGTATATATATAAACACAATGCAATATCATTCAGCTAAAAAAAAAAAAAAAAAAAAAGGAAATCCTGTCATTTGCAACAACATGAGTGAACATGGAAGGCAGTATGTGAGGTGAGATAAGCCAGACAGAGAAAGACAAATACTGCATGGTGTCAACTCGTACGTGGAATCTGAAAAAAAAAAGTCAAACTCATAAAGAAGGCAGAAAAGTGGTTGCAACTGGAGCATGGGGGAAATAGGGAGAGGTTAGTAGAAGGGTACAAAATTTCAGTTGTAAGTGAATAAGGTTTGAGGATCTAATGTATAACATGGTGACTATAGTTGATAATAATCATACTACATAACTGAGATTTGCTAAGAAAGCAAACTTAAGTGTTTTCACCCCTGACTCAAAAAGGTAAAAATATGGTGTGAGATATGTGTTAATTAACTCCACAGTGGGAATCCTTTCACAGTGTATACATCTAACAAATCTCACACTGTTTGCTAGGAATATCTTACAATTGTTTTTGTCAATCACACCTCAGTAGAGCTGAATAAAATTACTCCTTTATAAATAACTTTAATTTCCTTATTAGTTCATACATTTAACACTTATAACTCCAGAAGCATTCAGAATATTGAATAAATAGGTAGCCCCAAGAAGGGAAATCATCAATAACCACTTCTGACTTCGAAGTCTTTTTAGACAAAAGGATCCACTGATGAAAACCAGGTCTCTTTAACACTAGGTGTGAATTGATGAATAATACCATATTGATCTCCAGGTGAGGGCATGAGGAACATCAGCTGAATGATACCAAGAAAAAAAGAAAAGCAGGGTTGCCTTGGCAAAGTTCCCTAAGACTTCCCTAAAAGTTTGGGAGATAAGTAAACATAAAAGTCTTCTCTAAAATGTTATGATCCCAGATAAACACTATGAGAATAAAAATGTAAAATATGCCCTTTCAAATTTCTCATAGTCAATTTCAAAAAGCCTTATTAATAAGCAATTAAGTGATGCTATGCAAAAAAAAAAAAATCAAACTAGAAAATCTTGGCTTTTGGAATTTTCATTTAAAAAAGTAAAAAATATTACCCTATGACCCAGCAATTACACTACTAGGTATTTATCCAAAGGATACAGGAAGGCTGTTTCGAAGGGGCACATGTACTCCAATGTTTATAGCACCACTATCAACAATAGCCAGAGTATGGAAAGAGCCCAAATGTCCACTGACCAATGAATGAATAAAGAAGATGTGGTATGTATATACAATGGAGTATTACTCTGTGATCAAAAAGAATGGAATCTTGCCATTTGCAACAACATGGAGGGAACTAGAGTGTATTATGCTAAGGAAAATTAGTCAAAGAAAGACAAATATATGACTTCACTCATATGTGGAATTTAAGATACAAAACAGATGAACATAAGGGAAGGGAAACAAAAACAGTATAAAAACAGGGAGGAAGACAAACCCGTAAGAGACTCTTAAATACAGAGAAAAAAATGAGGGTGCCTGGAGGGGTTTTGGGTGGGGGGGGATGGGCTAAATGGGAAAGGGGCATTAAGGAGGGTGTTATATATAAGTGATAGATCACTAAATTCTATTCCTGAAATCATTATTATACTATATGTTAACTAACTTGGATGTAAATTAATTTAAAAAATAATAAAAACAAAAAAGTAACAAATACTAACAATGTGTTACTATTAATGCTGATGGTAACCAGCAAGTTTTAATTTAAATAAATTCTTTAAATACCTAGTCTGTAGATTTCTTTTGTGACTTAAATTTTAGTACAAAATACATACATTCGGAACATAAATAACTTCTCTTACCAAAAGCTTTTCAAATATAACTTTCACAGTAATTTCATAAAACTGCTGTTAAGGAAAATCAAACTACCTTAACTACTTGGGTATTAAAAACATGAATTTAAACAACAAAGAAGAAAATAAAAAATATTACAGATTATTCTGAAAATATGAAAACAACAAAATCTGTCAAAGCCTGTGGAATAAAGCCAAAGCTATTAAGTAGTAAAACTGTAGTTAACTTTTTTATTAGGGAAAAGAATAAATGAAAAAAATAAATTAGCATTCAGTATAGGAATTTAGGAAAATAATACAAGTGTCCTAAAAGGACTGGAAGAAATAAGGAAAAAATCAGAAATAAACCAATGAGAGAAGAGAAAAATATGAACTGAACAAATCTAAAGAAGTTTTTCCGGGGGTAGTAGTAACAGAAGTTTGAGCAAAAAACAAACAAACAAACATACACACACACACAACAAATTATCTGTCAAATCTAGTAAAGGAAAAACAGAAAAACTCAAAAAGCAAAAAATAAAAAATAGAGAAACTGGCTGGTTTTAATTTCAAAAACTTATGTATACTCTTAAATTTTAGTATCAAGGGGTGCCTGGGTGGTTCAGTTGGCTAAGCGTCCCACTCTTGGTTTTGACTCAGGTCATGATCTCATGATTTGTGAATTCAAGCCCCACATCAGGCTCTGCACTGACAACTCAGAGCCTGCTTGGGATTCTGTCTGTCTCTCTCTCTTTCTGCTTCTCCCCTGCACAATGTCTCTGTCAAAAATAAATAAACATTAAAAAAATAAATTTTAGTATCAAAAATACATAAAAATGAAAAATTATAAGATTATACAAAGTCAGGGACACCTGGGTGGCTCAGTTGGTTGGGCGATCAACTTCGGCTCAGGTCATGATCTCGCAGTTCGTGGGTTCGAGCCCCGTGTCGGGCTCTGTGCTGACAGCTCAGAGCCTGGAGCCTGCTTCCGATTCTGTGTCTCCCCTCTCTCTGCCCCTCCCCTGCTCACGCTCTGTGTCTCTCTGTCTCTCAATAATAAATAAACGTTAAAAAAAAAAATTAAAAAAAAAGATTATACAAAGTCATATGTTAAAAACTTAAGAAATAAATCATCATGAAATAGGTCTATAAAACATGTAAATTAAAAATTGAAGCATCTGGGTGGCTCAGTCAGTTACGCGCCCAGGTTAGGCTCAGGTCATGATCTCGCAGTTTGTGAGCTCAAGCCCCACATAGGGCTCAGTGCTGACAGGCTTGGAACCTGGAGCCTGCTTCAGATTCCCGGTCTCCCTCTCTCTGCCCCTCCCCCGCTCGTGATCTGTGTGTCTCTCTCTCAAAAATAAATAAAAATCAAACCCATTTTTCAATCTAGTAGAAAGATGAAAGAAAGACCATGAGGATTACAGGTTTCAAGAAAAACGGTGGGGAACGTATTTCCTTTTGAAGAATGGTGTGGTACAGTCAACCTGCTATTCTATGTGGCCGTCAGGCAGCTTAACTGTGGTATATATAGAACTTAAAGATATTCATATAGTTTATGTGTAGAAAGAATGGACTTTTTTCATACCATCTGTGAGAGAAATCTCAGCACTGGTGCATCAGGTATGATAGATCAAAGGTCTTTCTAACTGACATATTCTACATAAACACTACCAATACTTCTGTTCCCTATAAAAGATTCAATTTGCTGGCTCCTAGAGAAATGAATACTTTGGACTACTCACTTTGCAAGGGACCTGACACACTTTCTTGTGTTGAACTTAATTTACAGATATGAAAATGACAACGTAAAATCATATTCCCCACATTATGTGGTTAAAGATTGATTCAATGATTCATTCATTTATTCAGTAGGCTTCATGCCCAGCACAGAGCCCAAGGTGGGGCTTGAACTCATGACCCTGAGATCAAGATCTGAGCTGAGATCAAGAGTCGGATACTTGGGGCGCCTGGATGGCTCAGTTGGTCAACCGTCCAACTCTTGGTTTTGGCTCAGATCATGATTTCATGGTTCCTGAGTGTGAGCCCCACGCTGGGCTCTGCATTAACAGTGCAGGGCCTGCTTGGGATTCTCTTTCTCTCTCTCTCTCTTTAAAAAAAGAGTCAGATGCATAACTGACTGAGCCATCCAGATGCCTCAAAGATTAATTTTAGAATTCTACATATATCTTTGGAGTAGTTATGCTAATTATATATTTAAAAAACACTGTACAAAGGTTCTGTCCTTGTTTAGAGAAACCTGTTTTATGAGTAGATATTTTTCATGATGAAAATGAAAAAAATTGAAATATTACTTCTAGTTAAAGGATCTAACGTTGAGTTCCATATCAAACATTAACTCAAAATGTAAGATCTGACACTGACATCGTGGAACAGAAGAAAAGGGGTTTCAGGTTCCAAATCTGAAGAAATTTGTTGTGAAAGAAGAAGCATTAATTATTAAATATTTCTATTTGTCAATTTGCTATGTTTTTCAAGCTGGAATTTAAAATGTAACCTTGTATTTTTATACTGAGTTCAGATTGATAATTTCTGGCAGCTGTCTTTTCCTATACCTGACAACGTGACTCACTTTCACTCCTGGCCCCTACAACTGCTTGAGCGGGTAACCTCTCCCACACAGTGCCTCAGGCTATGAATTAAAGGAAAGTAATATTAGCCTCTTTCCTGAAGAACACTGTGTAGGATTATATTACTTTGGCATAAAAGGGAGCTAAAGTGCTGGAAGTTTTGGCTTAGAAGGTATTATGTTGAATAAATGAATCAGATGTATCGTGGTATTTTGTCATTCTAAGCAAGCACTTGAGCCAAAAGGATTAAACTTACAGATATTAAAGTGGCAACCTAAAGTCACATTCCAATACACCCATATTGAGCGTCTCTTGGGAGTATTATTTATTTTTATTTTATTTTTTCATTTTTGAGAGAGAGAGAGAGAGAGAGAGAGAGAGAGAGAAAGACAGCATGAACAGGGAGGAGCAGAGGAAGAGGGAGAGACTCTTAAGCAGGCTCCCTATGCAGGGCTCAAACTCACAAACTGTGAGATTATGACCTGAGCTGAAATCAGGGGTCAGACGCTTAACTGACTGAGCCACCCTGGTGCCACTCTCAGGAGTTTTGTTTTTTAAAAAAAATTTTTTTTACATTTATTTATTTTTGAGAAACAGAATGAGACAGTGTGAGCGGGGGAGGGGCAGAGAGAGAAGGAGACACAGAATCTGAGCAGGCTCCAGGCTCTGAGCAAGCACAGAGCCTGATGCAGGGCTCGAACCCACAAACTGTGATATCATGACCTGAGCCGAAGTCGGATGCTCAACCGACTTGAGCCACCCAAGCGCCTGCTAACTTCACATAAAGTGAAAATAATAAATACATTATCACAGGAAAGTAAGTAATATATTAAAAGAAGAATTCTTCATAATCAAATGAGGTCTGTCCCAGGAATACAATGACAGATCCACATTAGAAAATTATCAGTAATATATCATATAACTTTAAGACAAATGTAAAAGAAGCCACAAGATTGTTTTGCAGGTATCCAAAAATACATTTGTAAGGACTCACCACCTATTAAAACTCCTTTAAAAATAGGAAGAAAAATACTTACTATGAGAAAGAGAATCTATTTCAACCCAATTATCAATAATCACATTTTTTGTTAAAAAGACTAATAATATCCCTACTAAAAAGAGAACAAAAGAAGGACGTTCTGACCAAGGCAACCAAATTAAAAAAAAAAAAAAAAAAAAAGTGAGGGGGGGCACCTGGGTGGCTCAGCCGGTTGGTTGAGTGCTCTTTGATTTTGGCTCAGGTCATGATCCCAAGGTCATGGGATCAAGCCCCACATTGGGCTCTGTACTGAGTGTGGAACCTGCTTAAGATTCTCTCTCTCTCTCTCTCTCTCTCTCTCTCTCTCCATCTGCCCCTTCCCCACTTGCACACACTCTCATTCTCTCAAATTAGTAAAAAAGAGTGAGGGATACATATTTGTGAGAGAAAAGTATTACCACTCCTGTACAGCCCTTTCCCAGAGCTCTCAGCCTACCCCAGCTACCACCCATTTTCCTGCTGCCCTTATAGCAAATCTTCTCGAGAGTTCTCTGTACTTGACTGTCCGTGATCTTGCCTTCTATTCTATATTAAACTCACTCCAGTAACGTGTTTCTCTCCATAACGCCACTAAAACCACCTGCACCAGTCACTTGCATATTGTCAAGCCCAGTCAGTGGTCAATCCTCGGGCCTCACCTGCTGGACCTCCAGCAGCACAGGACAGTTGATGTTTTGCTCCCTTACCCAGTTTTACTTGTCTCTTGGGTCTCATGCTTCCTCACTGGCTAGTCCTAAAGCCGCTACCATTAGGTCCCTTTTAGGCCTGTAAATGTCCAGAGCCCCTGGACCCTGTCCTGAGGTGTCTTCTCTGTTGGGGCTCTATCTCATAGGTCATTTCATCCAGTCATGGCTCTAAGCGCACACGGACACTGATAAGTATGTCTCCAGCTAAGAACTCTCTTAAAATCCAGATTCGTATGTCCAGCCACACTGCACTCTTTACGTTGAAGCCAGAGGCATCCAAACTGTGATGTGATCCTGGTCTCTATCTCCCTTACCACTTGGTTCACTCAGTTCCACCCGCTACCCTCACTGCTGCTCCTCAAACACAAGCTTGCTCTCGCCTTGCTGTTCCCTCTGCTTGTAAAACTGGCAGATATGCACACAACCGGTTTCTCCATTCAGGTCTCTCATCAAAAGCCACCTCTTTAGGGGGTCCTGGGTGGCTCAGTCGGTTAAACGTCCAACTTTGGGTCAGGTCATGATCTCACGGCTTGTGAGATCGAGCCCTGTGTCAGGCTCTGTGCTGACAGCTTAGAGCCTGGAGCCTGCTTCAGATTCTGTGTCTCCCTCCCTCTCTCCCCCTTTCCCACTCGCTCGTGCGTGCTGGCTCTCTCTCTCTCTCAAAACTAAATAAACATTAAAAATTAAAAAAAAAAGTCACCTCCTTAGATGGAGCTCTTATCTGAAAAATCACCCTTTCCCAATAGCTATGCCTTCATCCTGCTTTATTTTTCTTCACAGCAGTTATCCCAACTGGGCACTCTTTTCTTTAAAAAAAGAACAAACCTTTTTTTTTAACCTTTATTCACGTTTGAGAGACAGAGCACAAGTGGAGCAGGGGCAGAGAGAGAGGGAGGTACAGAATCTGAAGCAGACTCCAGGCTCTGAGCTGTCAGCACAAAGCCCGACGCAGGGCTCAAACCCATGAACCATGAGATCATGACCTAAACTGAAGTTAGACACTCAACTGACTGAGCCACCCAGGCGCCCCTGGACCTTATTTTCTTTATATGTTCCTTTACGTATTACCAGAATATCCCTAATAGCATGTTAAGTTCTACTTCGGCAAAGACTTTCTTACATTTACTGCTATATCTTAAGAGCCTAAAACCTGCTTGCCCAGAATAGGTGTGCTCAATAATTAGTTGGAGATTAATTAGAATATTGAATTTAAATGTATGCCGAGGAAATTTAGAAGACGTTGTGAAAACAGAAATACCAAGAGTTCATGACATGGCAAAATATAAGATAAATAAGGAAAATCCAATTAAGTATTCTGTTTATAGCAAAAACAAATTAGAAAATAAAAATACAGAAGACCTCTCATACACAATAGCCATAAATTCCACAGCACACATAGTGATAACTTAATGTAAATATTGAGAAATGTAAAATTTAAGAAGATCTGAACAGAGGAAGAGATCAACTTCATGGTTAGGAAAACAAAATACCATGAAGTTACACCACCATCCCAAATTATTTTAAAGACTTAATGAAACTAACGAAATCACAGTGCGATTTTACATAAGAAGCTAAAAAATAACTCTAAAGCTCTCTCAAGAAAGTATGAATAAATGGAGTTTTGAAAAATTGCAATATTAATAATGAATGTTTACACCTACTCAGAAAGTAAATTGTTTTTTGGTGAGCAATTTGGTAACAAATATTAAAAGTTTTAAAATTTGTGATTTATTCCTAAATTTTATTCTGCAGGAGTTAAGGATGCTCACAGAGCCACAAAGAGCACTGTTTATAAAGCCAAAGTAACCTACATAGCCAAAATAAACAATTGGTTTTATATATTAAGGTATGTCAATACCAAAAAATACTATGTAGCTATTAAAGTTGCAGCTGTAGAATGTGGGAGCTTGGTTAAAATGGAAGGATTAACTACATCAAAGTACTCTTCCACAAGCCCACAAAACCGACCACAAAGAAATCGAAGATATAAGTGTATAATGGCAAAATAAATGAGAGCGAGATCTTGAGTTTGGAATTTCAACAAGATCTGGAAGCTGGAAAAAAGAGGTAACTGTCTTAGACTAGATGAAGTTTGAGAAAACCAGAGAAAGCAAGACGGTTTGACTCTCAGAATCCCTAAGTGGCTCAGGACTTGGGAACAGCGAGCACCACGGAAAGTGAGGGGGAAGCACAGGTGTGAAAGCAGGAGGACCCATAGGGAGGACACACACGCAGTGAGTCCCCAAGCCCCTCCCCTAAGCCAGAAGGAGGCCACCGGCACCTCCTCCCACACTCAGAGAGGGGGGGCCTGGACCAGGTATGGGTCCGGCCGGGCAGGAAGGGACACGGAAACAGGGTCAGTAAGGGGAAGTGTCCACACTAAAGGACAGGCCAGAAACCAGGCACGTCCTGCTCAAGCAAGAGATCAGAAGAGTGCTCTGACGGAAACAAATCCTGCTGGGAAGAGACCTGCAGACAGGAGGATGAGAAAGGCGATGGGCGCAATGAGGAGTGAAGAAAGAGCTCGGGTCACAGAGGCAGACTGCCTGAGCTCCAGCCCTGGTTTCACGGCGGCTCCACCACTTACGTGCTTAACCTCTTGGGAAACCATGGTTTCCTCATCTGAACACAGAGACGATGATGCCTACCTCGTGGTGCTGCTGTGAGCATTCACTGTTTTAAGGCATGTAAAAGTCCAGTCAATCCCTCCTCCCTCTCCATAGGAGGATTTTCCCTCCACACCCACTGCCACTGCCCTGGCGCTGCAGCCCTCTCCGCAGCTGGAGTATGTGTCCCGGCCCCGCTGTCAGGCCTGGCCATGTGTCTAGCTGTGGCCAACGGAATGGGAGTCCACTGAAGCGCACTGTATCTAAGCAGAAGCTTTTTAAAAGCCGTGCATGTTCTCGCAAGCCCTCTCCTTTCCCCTCTGCCATGAGAAATGCCCATCCCAGATAGCCGCTCCTTCAGCCTGGGGTCACGGAATGAGAAGCCCGTTTTAGAAAACAGCTGTAGCAACAGACCTACAGTCACCTTCAGCTGCCCACCTGCAGCTGGGGGTTGTTTGTTACTGTAAGGTCAACAAACTAGAGACAACTCCCTTTTGAAGTTCTCGAAAACTTATATTTTAGAAATATCTGGTGAGTGAATCTTTAACAGCATTCTTTATCCAAGGAATGTATTTGATCTGAATTCAGGCAATTGAGAACTGTACCATTTGTGATATCGTGATATCTAAATGTCAGGGCTCTATGACCAGTTAATGAAGGGAGAGAACTTAGGTTAACCGATCACTTATTATGGTACACGCGATATTTCACTTAACCCTCACAACAACCCTAAGGAAGACTGTAGTATATTACTACATAATACTGTATATTACAGTTAATATTCTGATTATGTAAAGCATTTGTATAAATACATTTTTTAAAAACCGCAAAGATTTAAATAAATACGCAAAGAAAATGAAGTATTTAGGCAGAAGGAAACACAAAATTAAACATTTAAGAGAAAATCCTCTGGTATCAATAAAATACTCAGACTATCTTTCTTCAACAATTCTTTCTTTAAATGTAAGACTCAGAGTCAGGGAGGGAAAATGCCTGTCTTTAGGTACTGCTGATAATGAGTATTAGTTAATGCAACTTTTTCTTTTTAAATTTAAATCCAAGTTATTTACATATGATGCAACTCTGTTAGAAAGTAACTGAAGGTAAAGGTAGTCTTACACTATTTATACTCTTCAACCCAATAATTTTACATTAGGAATCCACCCCAAATATGGTAAAAGCCGATGTTCATAGGTGGGCATCACTTTTGGGTGATGAGGGGGAGACCCAACCTAGTGTCCACAATAGATCAATGAAATAATCTATGGTGCCTTTCCCTTCCTAGCATATTAAGAATCTATTTAAAATTGTGTTATGAATATTCTACAGTAATATGGGGAAAGGAATTGGTTATAATATTATATAAAGAAAATAAAATTCAAAATCGTACAGATTGGATTAGTTAGAAATGTTCCAAAATACAACAGTGGTTGCCTTTTGGTATTTCCTGCATTTTCTTTTATGAGTATTTTTTTTAAAGGAGTAGAAACAATCTTGGGGGAAAAGGAAATATTAACGATTTGAATATTTTTGAAAGTCTCAAAATACTTTCTTACGCGAGCAGAGAAAAGCGGTCTGGTGTACTGTTAACAGCAAACTTGGGAACTATGCGGTGTAAAATCCTGGCTCAACCACTAACTACATGATCGCCCAGAAGTTACTCATCATTCTGTACCTCGGTGCGTTCACTGAAAAAATGGGGCTAAATACAAGCACCTGCCTCATAGTGTTGTTGGTGACGATTCAATGAGTTAATTCATTTAAAATACTTAGAAACAGTGCTTGGCACACAGAAAACATGCAAATACCTGTCAGCTTTTGCTTACATATTAAAAAATATTCTGTAGGGGTGCCTGGGTGACTCAGTCAGTTAAGTATCTGAATTCAGCTTGGGTCATGATCTCACAGTTCGTAGGGTCAAGCCCACATCCGGCTCTCTGCTCTCAGCATTGAGCCTGCTTCGGATCCTCTGTGTCCCTCGCTATCTGCCCCAACCCCGCTCTCAAAAATAAATAAACATTGAAAAAAATATATACATATTGGAAAGGAACTATTCTTTTTTGCTAGGAAACTGGTAAATATTTACCACTGGAGCCAATAATAAAAAACTCAATTTTCCTTGCTCATATAACACAAGCTCAGAAAATATTTAAATTAACAAAAATATTATCTTAGTACGAAGGGGCCATTTCCTAAATCCCAAGTCTGAAACTACTCGTAAAATAAATAAGAAAAATATAAAAGTATTACCTTATTGATATCATCTGCTGTAAATCCACTTTGTTCTAAGAGTTCTCTGATTGCTTCTATACATTTATTAAAAAGTGGAGAACAGAGAAGTTCAAATCTTGCTCTGTAAACATACACACACACACACACACAGAGGAAAAAGCAAGGAGAAAGGCTTAATACAATGAAACAAGTTTTCTTGTGAAGGGTAATGCCAAAGCCTAATGTGATGTTTTAAGAACAAGTTTGTAGGGGCACTTGGGTGGCTCAGTCGGCTGAGCCTCTGACTCTTGATTTCGGCTCAGGTCATGATCTCACAGTTTGTGGATTCGAGCTCTACATCAGCGCAGAGCCTGCTTGGGATTCTCTCTCTCCCTCTCTCTGCCTCTCCCCACCCCCTCGCACCCATATATTCTCTCCCTCGCTCAAAATAAATAAATAAACTTAAAAAAAAAAAAAAAAAAGAACAGGTTTGTGAACAGAACAAGATATTTAACACCTAGCAGTGAACTCCACAGGGAGAAAACATTTGAATTATTCATCTACAAATGTATGAAGGCATTCAATGTCAAATTCAGTTGGAAGATTCTTACCCATGGCTTACTTGTAAGCTTTCAAAAAAACCTAAAAATAAATAAATACTCAGTGTATGGCATTCCCAACAAAGCCACAGATTCAAATCAAACCATCATTTACAAGCTTTTGCTATTTTTGTATGTTAAAAGTTTAAAAGATTATTTCTCATTATTTTTTTTTTTTTATAATCTGAGACTATGCTGTACATAAACTTAGTTCTCTTGCTCTGAGAAGCTCGAATGCTAGCATATAATTTTAAGAAAGATCTATGTTTGGGGCGCCTGGGTGGCTCAATTGGTTAAGCGTCTGACTTCAGCTCAGGTCATGATCTTGTGGTCCACGAGTTCGAGCCCTGCATCGGTCTCTGTACTGACAGCTCAGAGCCTGGAGCCTGCTTTGGATTCTGTGTCTCCCTCACTCTCTGTCTCTCCCTCCCCTCACTAGTACTCTGTCTCTGTCTCTCAAAAATAAATAAAAACATTTAAAAAAAATTTTTTAAATCTATGTTTATGAAAAACGCACTCCCTAATTTCATGCTAAACTTAAATGCAGATGACTGATTTTTATTTTTTGTGCTATCTGTAGATACTGAAATATACTTTACCATTGAAATCTTTGTGATAAAGGCAAAATTTCTTTAATGAAACATTACAAATTCTATTTCATTCCTAATAGATAAGCAGTAATAAACAAACATACACTGAGAACTTGGACTAACTCAGTACTAAGTTAGAAATTCTAGAAACAGAAAAAATACACAACATTCTGCCCACAAAGAGATTTCTGTTCAACTTAATGCCTTTCTATCTTTGGGGCTATAGTTTGAAATCTCTCTTAAAAGAGCTAGTGCAGTGCTAATAGAACTTTCTATGAGCCACCAGCCATGTCAGGCTATTGAACACTTGAACTGTGGCTAGTGCTACTGAGGACCTGAATTTTTACTGCTCTTCCTTTTCCCCCTGTGATTTATTTCTAATTAATTAAAATTTAAATAGCCACTGGCTACTGGTTATAGTGCTGGGCATACAGATCTAGAATCTTCAGGAAAGCCCAGGAGGGTGAAGAAGCTAAACTCTAAGGGCCAGATGAGGAGTAAATTTAACCAAATACAGTCAGTAGAATCCTAAAAATAATACTGTAATTCTGGAAATTTTCACTATGTTTCCAAGTTACCTATTAGGTTGTTGAGAGGTCTGAATAGTGAACCATTGGTAGGTATTACTACTGTTAGTAACATGCCAGGCAAAATGATAGGGCAATGTGCTCTCTTTGGACTCTCTCTGGGTAAAGGCATAGTCACTTGAAACCAATATTTTGGGTTCTGTAAAAGATAAGGGAATTTAAAACAATTTTACGTACATTAAACCTGTGTTCACTAAATATCATGAACACCATCGAAACTTAAAAAGGTTGCCAATGGATGACCAGAGCCAACAAAACCAAGACAGACATGAATCTTCACTAGCGTATGACAGTGACAGTATGGACATCGGGAGTCAAACTAGCTGGGTTTGAACGCCCAGTCCGTAGCCAACACTTACACATTCTTACTCTGGAGCCCTGGGCAAGAATGAGACATCTGTTTCAGCTTCGTCATGTGTAAAATACGGAAAAGACCACTACTTACTTCACGGGCTGTTACCGGGATTTGAGGAGTTAACACGTACTACTACTTAGACTCCTGCTACACTGTGTTCACTAGTAATTTAAATACCATTGAAACACGTGCAAGCCCCACATCAAATTGAAGCAACAATTTAAGCCTTTCTTTCAAAGACCTAGGATGCCTTTTCACACACTACTCTTTGTAGCTGTAAATAGCAGCGCAAGCAATCACAACTGATGTCATTACTTTGGGAACGTTGGGAACGGTTATTTAGTCGGACAAGAACTACACCTCACAAGTAAACACGGGAGAGCTCTCCTTCTACTGATGGCTAATAAATCTCAAAAGGACGAACAAAAAAACCCAAGGTGAGAAAATTACACCTAAATATAAATGTATTTGGAATTTTGTTCTTGTTGTTATTTTAATTCTCCATTTTCTCAGCATTAACCCTAATAATTCTCAGGAACCCTCTATAAATTAACAGCAGGGTGCAGCCCAGTGGTTATTAAGGCTTCTTCACAGCATTTTATTACAACTAACTTTTGTCCCCAAGCGACTGATTCAGGGCCCATCTTTCAGCCTAGCCCCGCTGCTGATTCTTTTACAGAACCTGAAAATGACTGTATAACATAACCGCGGCCAACACCACAGCTGACGGAGTTCTGAGGCCAGACAACCACCACTCTGCTCCACGGGGTTCAGGCCCTGTGCCTCCCCAGGAACAGCCGTGCTGCTATGTGGGGACACCATACTTGCGATGCACTTCACCAGTCGGCTTCGAAACCGTGGGAGATTTCATCACATATGTTTACTCCAGGAGGAGGCATAAAGTTATGTAGAGACGTTATTAATAATTTTATACCTCAGTATCTTATATTTGCTTGATCCATTATTTTAACTTAG
The DNA here is from genome assembly GCF_027475565.1 of Acinonyx jubatus. Classification (NCBI taxonomy): domain Eukaryota; kingdom Metazoa; phylum Chordata; class Mammalia; order Carnivora; family Felidae; genus Acinonyx; species Acinonyx jubatus. The sequence goes on along the minus strand of NC_069387.1, from coordinate 13,504,838 downwards.
AAAAGAAAAACCTAAATATGGTAAAGAAACTACTGTTCTTCATCTTTCATTGTAGGGAGTCAATAGAGTACATGTAAATTTCATGAATCAGGGTAAAAATCTCTCATTTAGAAATACGGAGACAACTCTAAGGAACCAAAAACAGTAAGTTAAAAATGGCTGCCTCTGAATCACATAAAGAAATAAAATACTGATATGTACTGCAACATAAACGATCCTTAAAAACATGCTAAGTAATGGAAACCAAACATGGAAGGTCATATACCATATGATTTCCTTTATGTGAAATGTCCAGTGTAGACAAAAACATAAAGAAAGTACATAGGTGGTTGCCAGAGGTTGAGAGTGGTGGGAACAGGAAGTGACTGCTAATGGGTATAGAATTTCTTTTGGGAACGAAAATGTTCTAGAAGCAGAACCAGAAACAGATACTGGTTGGTAATAGTTTCATAAGTCTGTGAATATACAAAAGTCCACAGAACTATACACTTTTATGGTATTTGAATATTTTAATAAAGTCATTAAAACAATTTGTTTTTCTTAAATGGGTGGCTCTAATGAAGAGGCTGGGCAGGAGAAAAGTGAGATGACACCAGTCCAGTATCATCAACTCTGCTATCCTATTTCCTACCACCTTTTCCATATCATCTCTGCTGTCATATCCCTCTCAGGACCCATCCTCACGCCCTTACAGTCTCAAAGTTCCCCTGCATCGACTCCCTTACACCTCCAAGGTCTTGCTCCCGGGCCCTGGTCACACGGACACCTGAAATGCTAGCCTGCTTCCCATGGCCCCCTTCCCCCCCCACTCCTGCCAGAGACACCCTGCCAGCCACATTTTAGACAATGGCGCCTCCTGCTCCCTGCACTTAGGAAGCTCTTTATTACCACCAGGATGGGGCCCTGGCTCCGCAGCAGGCATTCAGGGCCTGGCTGGGTTCATCCTGGCCTCTCCATCCTGAATTCTAATTAGGGTCAGCCTTCACCCAGATGCCGGTCGTGCAGCGCCCCCACCTCCACCCAACACACACGGACGGTGCCACAAAAGGTCAGACCCCTGCTTACAGACCGGTGCAGCCCCCTCACCTCTTGGAGCAAGTGCGTCATCTCTCCCCGACAGTGTCCCTCCCCAGAGCGGAAGGACTCCAGCTGCTCTGTGCCCCAGGGACTCTATGCAGACTGTCTCCCACTTCTCCAGAACTTAGTTGGGCTCAGCTCCCCCAAGGCTTGGAGCCTCCCTAAGCATCTCAGGCCCGTGTCCTGAACCACAGGCGCAGCACCCGCAGGCCATGAGGCCTCGGTAGCTGACGGAACCACCTTGGAAAGGGGACTGAGAATTCCTCGGGACCAGGGCTTGAACTTGTCCACATTCCCTGCCCAGCAAGCACAGAGCTCACAGGACAGCATCAACCTGAACCAGGCACTGAATACATGAGGTAAGGTGGGAGGAGGAAGGGGGGGGTGCTGCCGGCCAAAGGGGCTGCCCCTCTTCCACCTAAACAACACATGGCATCGCCCCGGGGCTCAGTACTGCGATCAGGCTGGTTGATAATGTGGTTCCAAGTCATAGAAAACTGTCTGAATTCTCCTTGTCTGTGCCCTGAAAGCCTTAAATTTCTGGCCGATTCTTTCTTTATGCAAAGTCTAGCTGCTATAAACTGAGGAACACAAAGCTAGGATGGCAGGAGACAACCTGGTCACCCCAGGGAACAGGACAGTCCTTCAGGAAAAAGCAGAGGCCCACCTCACCTGGACCTCGGCTGTGGGGAGCCCAGTGACCATCAGAGCTCTCTTCCACAGGCCAGGCAGAGACCTGAGCACACAGAACCCAGAAGGCCCATGGGTCAACAGCTACCATTCCTTAGGACTGATCCGTAAGGACACTCCAGGAGGCCCACAGCAGATGGCTGCCATCCCACAGGATCAGTAGAGCAGGTGCCTGCCCAGAAGCACTGGATTTGGGTGATTCACCCACAAGTGCAATACTATCCAGGCCCAAGTCTGTCAGTTTCCTGATGTGCAGCCCAGACCACAAAGTCCCTAGGTTCCGCATCTTTGTGCAAGTCCTGAGATCTCTCTGAGGGTACCAAGGCCAACTGGTAGATTCTGTGGATTCCTGGGAGTGCGTCTAAAGCACCAGGATGCCCGCTGGGCCCCAAGAACACTAGGAACTGCGCCCAAACTCAAAGTAGGCAAACGATTCCGCACGTTGTTTGCAACTGAACAAAGCCCGCGTCAGTGCACGCTTAAGGGAAGCGGGGATTGTTCCCCTCCCATGGTCCAGGTCGTCCTTCAGTGCCTCAGGGGAACTTGTGCAGACCAGAAACACTCTGGTTCGCAGCTCCCGGCCTCCCACCGGCAGGCCTCCCACCCCTGCAGGCTCGCTGCGGGGCAGGAGAAACAAAGGCGTGCTGGGCCAGAGGCCCGACCCAGTGCCAGGCACGGCGATCCAGTGCCAGGCCTGTCCTGCAGGGCTCACCGGGGCCGCCCAGCTGGCCCAACGTGGCCAGGAGCCCAGAAGTGGAGGCAGGAGGTGGGAGGGTCGCAGAACCAAGGGGAACGGGGGCGCGAAGCAGACGCAGAAGGGGCAGGCGCGGGATCCGCCCTGATTGCAGGTGCCATGGGCTTCCCGCTCCTTCTCCCAACCCTCCTGGCACTGGAGGGAGGCAGCAGCGGCCCCACCGCCTGGGCATTGCCTCACCCCGGCCTGGAATTTTTGTTTGTTTGTTTGTTTGTTTAAATGTTTACTTATTTTTGAGAGAGAGAGAGAGACAGAGTATGAGTCAGGGAGGGGCAGAAACGGAGGGCCACAGAGAATCGGAAGCAGGCTCTGAGCTGTCAGCACAGAGCCCAACTCGGGGCTCGAACTCACCAACTGTGAGATCATCACCTGAGCCGAAGTCAGAGGCTTAAGCAACCGAACCGTCCAGGTGCCCCTGGAATTTTGTTTTTTAAAGTTCTTTGGACTTCATTCAGTTTTACCTGGACACATTGCAGTCAAAATCTTGACCTTCATATAATGAGTCAAGGAAACAATTGGCACTTCCCAAGGTTGACAAAGAATGCTTTGCAATGTCAGCACTGTTCATCAGCTTCATCATGGCTCGGGCGTTCCCTCTCACATCATGTTTGAAGGATCTAGATTAAAAATATAGTCTCTGAAGTTTAAAAATTACTAGGCCATTTAGAATTATGTGGATAATGCCTACTAGGACAATAAGCCCATACATTAATATTAATATCAGATGTTACTACAGGTTTCAAACCCTCCAAAATCTCTGAAGAAAATTCTTTGCAATTAAAAGAAGGGCCTCCTTAAAAAAAATGAGTAACAAATATATTTGATACTTAGAACTGCTCTATTCTGTGGCCATAATAATAACCAATTGAGCCACCCAGGCACCCCAGTATAGGTCTTTTTGAAACAAGTAAGTAATTACCTCTTTTTCAAGACTTTTTTTACCTAGTCAGTTTAGTCAAGCTGATGAAAATACTATTTCAGCCAAATATTTTTTAAGAGTGGCAATGTCCGAAATAGAACCTTTATCTATTTGACTCTTGATTTTGAATGCAATAATTACATCTAGTAACAAAACCAAAATGCTGCTTGTGATAGCAGATTAGTAATTAAATAAACACTCCATAAGACACTAATTCACTGGGATGTGACTGTAACATAAGGTAACCTTCATCAGATCTAAACTTTTAAAAATTGTTCAGAAGGTATTGAGCCCTCAAGTGCTTGTACACTCCTTTATCTAGACATAATAGCAGCACCCGAGGTATTAAGAAATTTAATTGAGACCCACGTTCATGAAGTTCAACATCTGGCAGGCCCTCACACTAAATGAGAAATCTGAGCCCACTGTACTGGACAACTTGCCCTCTGCTTCCCTGCAAATGCCTGGAGAGGACATTGTAACTCTAGACACAAAAATATCCAAAGCACTGAAAAAAAACCCCACATCCTCCTTTGAAGCAAGGCAATTTAAAACAGTACAAAAACCCAGAAGAGAAACTTCAATTAAAATATATCATGAAATCCATTAATATTTACCTCTGAAACTCTGAAGCCAGATACTGTGCTAAGGTTTCTGTGAAATGTGTACCTCCTATGTTATCATCAGTGTTTGTTGAAAGAACACGATATATTCCACTGTTCACTTCCATGACACTGACAGATAAGGATGTTCCTCCAAGTTTAAACACCAAAATATTGCTTAAAAGAAAGAAAACGTAAGTAAGTTATGAGAGAATCACAAAACTTTAAAGGCAGGTTGGACATTGGAAGTCACTTAGTTTAATCCCTTTATGTCACAAATAGTTGATTAGTGCTGAATTAAGCCTGGAACCCCTATATTCTGAATCAAAACCAAAGTCTGTTTTTATTTAGTTGCATATGTAAACTGGATTCTTTTGAGTAACTGGAGTTCAAAACACTAACTTTTCTTTTCGTGGTTATAATGAATCATAACAGAATTAAATACAGAAACTTTATGTGCTAATATTATCCAAGTTACTACTACAATGACACATTCTGTAAAAATCAAACATATGCAAAACTAGAAGCTCATTTCTGATATTCTACATAAACTAATTTCCTACTGATTTATACATACTAACTTCTTTAACTGTGAAATAGTAGTAAGGTGAAACAACTAGGGAAAATAAACACATCAGAATTAATCTCCCTAACGGTGTCTGTGTCAGATATATTAGAAGTTTCAACAACTAAATTAGGAGCATGTCTTACTATTTCATTATCAAAAAACGCTTTAAATCCCATGCTGGATTCCCCCCATCTCCTGCCAAGAAAAATGTATATAAAAGACTTACTGTTTCTAAACATGTTTAATAATTGGAATTGGTAGAAAAATTAACAGTGCCTTGGCTTGAGTTGGAATTTGGCTGGGCTTATAAATTTCAAATCCTCCTCCAATAAAGACAAATAATATGAGAGGGGCGCCTGGGTGGCTCAGTCGGTTGAGCGTCTGACTTTGGCTCAACCATGATCTCATGGTTCGTGGGTTTGAGCCCCGCATCAGGCTCTTTGCTGACAGCTCAGAGCCTGGAGCCTGTTTCAGATTCTGTGTCTCCCTTTCTCTCTGCCCCTCCCCCACTCGCACTATGTTTCCCTCTGTCTCAGAAATAAACAAACATTAAAAAAAAAAAAAGGCAAATAACATGAGTAATAAGAAGACAGCAAAGTTCAATCTTCCCTCCTGTTATGTCCTTTCTCTGCTCTCCTAGGAAGTCTTTCTCATCTATTTGAAAAACCCCAGGTGAGAGTTTCAATGTCATTTCATCCATAAAGGCTTGGAACCCACTGCTTTATATAATGATCCCCATTGCTATAATCTAAAAATGTTTTCTGCACTGAAAAACTTAAAGCTGCAAATATGGTTTTTACCTTTTTCCAGTGGGGCAGTCTTGTCCAATTCCATAAGCCAGAAGAGCTGCAGATGGTTCATGGATTAACCGCAAAACATTAAACCCAGCAGCTCTGGCTGCTTCCCTGTGGACAATTTGCTTTCAATGAGTTTAATGTCACAACACGTTCGAGTATTTTCTTGACAAAAAAAAAAATAACGTGCTTATAACGAATAAAGAAAAGTCTCAAAAATGTCCATGCTTATAAATGTTAGAAAGAGATTAAGACAAATTTATAATACATTTTGGAATTTTCCAGTTTCTTTAATTTAGGGTCAGTTTTTAACATCCCACAAGTTCAAGTAAATAAAGCAATTATCTGTCCCACAAGCAACTCAGATGACTGCCAAAGTGCCAGATGAAACTCTATCCTCAAAACAAAGGTATACATGCTCATCAATTACATTTTCATAATGACCTATAAAAAATAAACGCAACTTTTTGTTTAGATGTGAAGATCTAATAAGGTGAAGAAATAATTGCAAATATATCTAAAACTGTATGTATTTTTATATAATTCCAACATAAACCTTGATTATATGAAAGTAAGGCAAAGCAACTTATAAACATGAACTTAACCCGGTAATTAAAAATATTTCCAATCAAAACAGCTTAATAAGGTACATCTAATTTTATGTTCTCTTGGTATTACAGATAGGAAATATTAATGATCGTTACTATACTTTTTACCATACTAATTACATATGTAAATATATACATCTGTTTACAAATACAATTTTATTGCCTAAGGTACTTTCAATTACAGTTTTACCTTTTACTACATTGTGATATTATAAAATCTATATTTGCTCTAAGCAAACAAGATAAACTTACCCAAGAGCATTTTTTTGCTTTTCTCCAAAATCAAATGGAACAGTAATGACTACATCATTTGCATCTGAGCCCAATACAGAATGTGCTGTTTCTGTATTAAAAAATAAATAAATAAAAATAAATTCTAATGACACAAGAAAAATGTCATGATACTTTGTGGTTTATTAATTTGTACCATGATCTTCTCACTGTAAAGATTTTCCAATTCACTTATTTGACCACCCCATTCATGTTCTTCTCTGGCTCTCTTAAATTTGTTAAGTTTACTTACTAATTTTGGGAGCGATAGAGACAGCATGAGTGGGAGAGGGGCAGAGAGAAAGGAAGAGAGAAAGAGTCCCAAGGAGGTTGCACACTGCCAGCCGAGAGCCCGAAGGAGGGCTTGAACTCATGAAAACTGTGAGATCATGACCTGAGCCAAAACCAAGAGTCTGATGCTTAACTGACTGAGCCGCCCAGGCGCCCCTCTTCTCTGGCTTTCTTAAATCGTGCATAACTTTTTGTGGATTTGGAAATCTGTGGACTGGAACCAGGTACTTTCCAAAAAGCCTGGCTCTTAGGCTTCAAAGTTTCAACCATCTCCCAAATTAGACTGCTTCCATTAACAGTGAGTCTTTCATGTGTCCATGTGAAGACAAAACAGCATGTTAGTTCAACACACTAGAAGAATGCCTTCCATCCCACAAATTCGTAACAATTCCAGAGCTGAAGTGAGTCTTATCATCTGCTCCCGAATTTCCCAAATTGTTCCACAGCACTGCCACTCGGTTTTGAGTCTTCCTTGGAAGTGTTAATGAGCCAGACCTACTTAATCTACCTAAAGAACTGTTCAAAGAGCACTGTCAATCTTGAGCAGAGAAAGAAACTCTTCACACTTATTTGGCCACTTCAATTTAAGAAGCTGTGGAAATGTGAGCCTGGCCCAACCCATTTACATTACTTCTAAGGAAACCAAAGTCAGGGAAGGTTAGTCAAATAACCAAGGTCACATGGACAGTTAGTGACACAGTCAGGTCTGGTGTTAGGTCTCCTTAATCTGCTCAATCACCCTGCTTCTCTCCAGATCAAGAAACACCTCTAATTTTTCTTTAAGGTCAACTTTTAAAAGGTCTCTTTTGCTCAATACCTTTCATTTTACTAAATATCAGTCTGGCAACATCTTCTGGGTTAACAAACTTTGTTTCTTCTCCAGTATCTATTTCGTACCGTAACTTTCCATTCTTTTCAATGACCTATAAAGGAAATTGTAGGTGTGTTACATAAGGAATGATTTTAATAAAGATAGAAAGTTTCAAAATAATATAATTGGTTATGACCTTGGCAACGACTTTGTGTAACGGAGAGGTAATAATAGAACCATACTCACTAAACATTTACTTTCCGTGATGTATTTCTGAGCCTGCGGATCATCAGAGCTGTCCATAAAGATAAAGATAATTATTAAAATCAGTATTGTTGATGAGTAATATTTAAGGAAGACTATATTTTTAATATCACTAAACAAATATAAAAATATAAACAAAATCATGAAGTTGCTTAATATTAACAAATCATGATATATTATAAGTGATAGGATTAAATGGACACAATTATTTAGTGGTTATAGTAATCCTATTAAAGTGTTAACCTGCATGCACACGCACGCACACGCACACACACACACGTGTTAACCTTCATGTTTGGAAGTAAATAGCTCTTATTTGTTCTGATCTTGCTATTAACAGATGCTATACATCTGAGGGTAATTTTTCAGAATATCAATGATTTTATGTCATATATACTCCCATCTGTGATGGTGAAGACTGATCACTGACAATCACTGAGATAAAAAGGACGAAAAGAAAGATGTCAAAGTAAGGGCAGACCAGAATACCTAACGCCATCTTTGTTCCTTGGCTCATGAACATGAATCAACACCCAAAGCAAAAAACAAAAAAACAAAAAACTGAGCTGAAGTATGAATGTTCTATGTGGAAAGGTGCAGCGTACTGCAAGTAGACAGATCTATAACGTCCTACCCAAAGTAGGTATTAGATAAATGTATACGGCAATAAAAAATTAGAACAATGGATATGATGTTGCTCAAAATACCAATTTGTGCAGACTAAAAAATGTTTTCACGTGTATTACCTCACTTGCTCTTCACAACACCTCAGTGGGGTTAATTTGGCAGGTATTATTTTGGAGGTAATAGTTCATAGAGAGTCAATGCCTTGTAAGTTAATAAGGAACACTTGGTACTGATTCCAGGCTTCTCTATCAGGCTGGTGTTGTTTACATCTAACCGGCTGCCTCCCAGTAACAAGGTAAATGACTAAAGTACCTCTACCCCTTTGGGCAGTGACAGGAGTCCTTGATTCTTGCTATAATTTCATCTAGAAATTAAAGGAAACCCTTCCACTTTAACCCTCCTTCCAAGGGGTTGCAGCTATTCCATTCAGAGACCAGTCTTTAAAAAGAGGAGTTGAAAATTAATAGCAACTAACTGCTGAAGTTATTGGGCATCCAAAGACCCTAACCTGTGTAAATAAGAGGAAGACAGAAGGGTTTAAGTGACTAATTCGGCTTAGAACTGTCTAGAACACTTGCAGATTCCTCACACTTCTTCTCTATCACCTAAAAACTGCTAAGAGAGGAAACAGGTTAAAGTAAGTAGCTTGCCCACAGTCCCATGGTTAATTCATGGCGGAACTGACTGGAATCCAGATCTTTAATACAAAGTTTAGTATTCTTTTCACTAAAAGAATACTCTTTTCCTCCCTTTCTCTAAATCCGGTATTTCGACTGGATCCTGGATAACTATTTTAAGAGTACGCCAAAAAAAAGATGAAGCGTGCCCATACTTATTTATTTGCACCAATACCATTTCAGCATGACACTTACCAGTTGTTCTCTTTAGAACGAGCGTTGTGGTCAACCAGGACAATTTATCCTGTTATCTATCCTTCCTGTAAGCTACCCAAGTCAAGATAGTTCGTTGCCAAAAAGCCTATATTATGGAATTTATAGACATTTTAGAAATGGAAAATTATTTCTCAACTCCCCTGCGAAGAGGGCCCCTCTCATGTGAGGACAGAAAGCACACGAAGCTCTCAGGGTCGTATGAAGGCGAAACCTTGGAGATTAGCTAGTAGAGAAGCAGAAAGCAGAGAGTGGAGGTGACGACAAATGGTCGTGGATATCGCCAGAAAGTAGCGGACTGACCACAAGTACATACAAGTAAAAACTTTATTTGTCCACACCAGGATTAAATCACTTAACAGAAACACAAAGGGTGGTGGGAGGTTGGCATACACAGCACCTCATTTACATCACGGTCTTCAGGAGGCAGAGTGTTAACCCCACCGTCGTACCACAACCTTTACAAGCACTGCCGCTTTCTCTTCCTCGTCCTTCCTTAAATGTCTCTTGCACCATCAGCAGACTGTCGGAGCTGGCACACAGCAGCACTAATGTGCTCCAGGGCGGTCTTCCCCATCACTGTCACAAGACAGTGCCTTCCACATCTGAAAGCGTTTTTACATTCATCTGTTCATCTGGCCCTCACCACACTCCCGCGAGGTAGGTAGGAGGGTTGTTTGTCTCTCCCTCTGTGGGTGAGGAATGGGAGTCACAGAGCGGTAAGGTGACCTGCCTAAGGGTGGGCAGGCACGAACGGCGGGGCCCAGAGCCTAGGCAGGGTTTCTGAGCTTGTTCTCTTTCAATGAGAATGGCCTCCTCTTAACAGTGTTTTCTTTTTCTGTTTATTTCATTAAGAACTTTCCTTTTCTTCTCACATTAAAGTTATTTCACCCAAAAGATTTTCACAGTACTACCTCCTAAGTTTAGCTCCACTCCTGTTCTGTAGCACTTATCTCAAATAAAGCCCTGCCTACGTACTTTTCTACCATTAACAGGTTAATAGAGTACAGGCCTAACTCTCCTTTGAGTACTTCCCTGTTTTTCCAGAAAGTCTACGTACTTATATTAGCGTTACCCCGTTAAAACAGACACATACAAAGGCCTAAAACAATGGAGAAAATGCACACACATATATATCCGTTTCACTGCCTTAATATGGGCTTCTTTAAAGCAAGGAACCTACGTCTGGTGTGGTGCTTATGTAAGTGGAGTATATTAATAAATATTAATACCGTAGAATGCTCTCTTAAAATACAACTGTTACCAGTATTTCAAACATACAATATGCTACTGTGACTAAAAATATTACAATTAAAAGTTTACTTTGCCTTTTTCTTGTTATGTCACTTATAGAATTGTTTTAGAACTAGAAGGTACTAGAAAAGTCATCTAGTACAAATCATTTTAAAGAAATTGAGGCACCAAAAGGGCAAGTCACCTGCCCGAGGTCACACACCGTGACAGGGTTAGAATCCAGTGCTCTAGCACATCAGCTGCCTTCTACACACATCACCCGTTCATCAGTGCAGCTTGCCTGCCTCCGACTCACGCTCTGGCTATATTCCTAGTGTTGTTTTGACTCTTTCTCCACCCACCTGCATTTCCAGCACATAGGTAAGCACCCAAGCCTACAAAATATAAAACAAAACCTCTTCAAATATGCCTGCACTTGTTTTTTTCAGCCTGTAGACTGGAGGAAAGCCTTTTAAATTCCAAGGCTCTTATTTGTATTTCCTGAAAGTACTAAGCAAACCACTTAAAAGCTTTGAAGTTTGTTGGTTTCATGACGGCCAATAATGGCATTCTTTCTAAGGTAAACTGGAAGTATGGCTCAACATCTTCGTATCTCCTAAAGGAAGCGTGGATGTTTTGGGGGAAAGGAGGACGTATTTATTGAGGGCTTTGTGCTTAAAGGAGTCATCTACTGCAGGCGGTCTTTATCCACACCATCCTCAGTTGTTCCCGCTGTCCTCTTCCACCACAGGCCATTAACACGGTGAACTTTTGTCTACACTGTATGAGAAAAAGTGACTTTGCAAAGTTCCCCAGAAGCAAAGTCTTCTAGGGCTTGCCTCTGTAACATACTAGACAGAAAAAAGGCTAAAAGAAAGGAATGAAATTAGCTGAAAGCACTTGGAAAACAGATTCCAAATTGTTTCCACATGTTGTTCCAAGTGACACCCTAAACCTAAAGACATGTAATTATGTATATTAGGGACCCAAATAATATGGAATGCAAAGAATTTACTTACATTTAATATTTTATAAAACAGCCAATACCTCATCATATCGAAGACCATATGAATCGTAACACACAACTGTAGCTCCCTGTCCGTTCTGAATTATATCCTTAGAGTGGTAAGACACTAAAAACCAGTGAAAGGGAAGGAAAGCTGGTTTGACCATTGAGTGCTTACTAGTAAGTATGTCATAGACACAGCAGTGAAAATATAAGAGATAAAGGTATAAACGCATGGATCTATATCAGTCTAATGAGCCAGAAAGGGATTAAAAAAATGAAAACCTTACACTTCTAAGAAACAGTCAAGTTAAACTGGTAAAGATTCAAGCAATGAGGTCACGGCAGACACCATAATTCTTTGTCAACTAACGTGCCTCACCCTAGCCATACCTCGGCCAAGGTCATATGCATTAATAACTTACATGTATATAGTGTGTAGTGCTTTTAAACTTTTAAACCCTTTCACATCTACTAGCCATTGGGTCCTCACAACAACCCTGTGAGGTAGGCAGGTCAGGAGTTATTACCGGGCCCCCATACAGATGAGGAAACTGGTGTCGAGGTAAACTAAACTGCCCCACACTAGCAGCGAGGCCGCAGCTAACCCCCTCTCTGGTCTCGACTCCATCTGTTCTGTCAGACCACTCCTCGCATACCCGAGAGGTCTTCAAATTCGTGAAGAAGCTTGGAAAAGCAACTAGCTCATACGTTCCCGCTACTCTGCATATTAATGGTTCATCCGCTTTTTCTTTCCTTTATTCCTAAGGACGTGTAAAAGGAGCCAGGGTACCAAAAGGCAGGTGTTGGAACTGGGCTTCTACCAGTTTAGGAAACAGCCTCTTTGTAATCAATTCTTAACTTTTGGTATTCGAAATTAACCTCTGAAGCAATTTTTCGAGCCCTAGCTGAAAAGCACCGGTGGCCTCTTCCACCGCCGTGGCCAAGCGTCTGACTGCGATCACGGCATCCCTGCGGAGCTCGTTGGCAGTGTCTTGCTGAGCACTGGCCTCCTCACCAATAGCAATCAGCCTGTCCAATTTTTCTTCCTCACGCTTTGAAAGTTCTCGTGCCAACCTCCTGTTTTCTGCCAACTCGGCCGCAATAGTCCTGGCCACTGACCGCCTTCTTCGCCTCGCCCACCGTGGAGGGGGCTCACCGGTCAAAGGCCTATCCCCACCAGAAACAAAAGGAACTGTGGAGGAGGAGACCGGAGGCCGCGGTGCGGAGGCCACCCCAGGAGTGTTTCGGCTGGTGCTGGCGCACGGACTGGGCTCACCGGACACACCCAGGCGGGTCATGGGGCTGCTCTGACAGGGAGCAACCGCACCTCTGAAAAGGTGGTGGGAGCTGCTGTAGCTGGGGGTCCCTTGAGAGCACCCTGAAAAACAAAGCAACAACGTTGCAAAGAGGACATTCCTGCTAGGGGAATGCTTGGAGCCAGCAGCGGAGTTGAGAAGACAGTTACAAAACTAAGGCTGGAAAGGCCTCTTTCCACCAGGGACTGGGAAGATCTCAATTCCTTAATCTGGACACTTTGGCCAATTGCAGTCTTACCTCTAAAACCTCCCTGTTGCCTTCCTGAACCCTTTTCCACATAGCCAGCCAGCCCCATCTCTAGTCACGAATTCCTACACACCCACTATGAATAACGGCAAAACTAGTCTGGTTCTAAAGAATACTTCATCCACATTTAAAAAGTTCTAATATCTTAGATACTTAAGGTCATTGCTTTTAAAAACCTGGAGCCCTTTAATTGACCACGAGGCTTAAAAAATAAGAGGGCATGGGGCAGAAATGGAGACAATGTTGAAGAGAACACCATCCAAACATATCCTGCTGTTTAGAACCGAGTGACTCTGGCACCCCGATCCTTCACATGCTTGGGAGTTACCTGCACCCGAGGATTCATCCCAGGAGTCCTCAAGGTCACTGGTTTCTCGCATCTGGTCACTGATTCTCAGTTGACAATCCTCATCTGATTCCTTAACTGTTTTCAAGATAGGCTGATGATCTGCTGCCTGAGTCCTTTTTGCTCTGAGAATGCTGGGTCCCTCTTCCCCTGGGGTGTCAGAGGCCACTAAGTTCTGATCACAGTGCTTGGCCCAAGTAGTGTCCTCCATTAAGTTGTCTGGGTCAGTCACTATCTGATTTCGGAGAAGCTGATCCAATGTATCATAAAACGGACAGTGCGGCGGATCCCCCACACTCGTGGCATGGGCAACGTACGCCTTTAAATATAACGCCTTCAGAACTTTAAACTTGGAGCGGCACTGACGTTCGGTGCGGCGGAAGCCTTCCTGCTGCATTCGCTTAGACACAGCCTGATAGACATCTGCATTATGATGCACAGTCTGGAGGCGTTGAATATACTCTGCCTCGCCTAGTATGGAGAGAAGCGTTCGTGTCTCCTGTCTGGACCACCGGATGCCCGCACTGCTATTGGAACTGGCCATAGTGGACTGGGAAGGAAGATTAGCTGTGGGAAGCTCCTGGGCAGCAAGGTGCAAATCTGAAGGTGTGGGGAAGCTCTGTGTGCTCTCAGTGTATTTCCAGGAGCCAGCCGATTCTTCCCTCTCAGGGCTAATTGTTGAGAAGCCAGGTCCAAGGACCGCATTTCTGGCTGGAAGGCCACAGGGGAATGAGAGTTACAGAGAGGGTCGTGAGGATAATCGTGGCAGCAAGTTAAGTGGTGCTCCCTGTAAGTACGGTGCAAACAGGCAGGATGCCAAGACTAAGAAAGCCCAACTTTGGGAGTTTGCCCAGGACAGGTACTGGACCAGGGGCTTCGAGGGGTCTTATTGGCTTGATAAAAGGGGACTGGCTCCTCCACAAAAGACAGAGTGCTTCTAAGGCCAAGACCTGGTATAAGTGCATATCTGTAAAAATCACCTTGTGTTCTAAGTAGACTGAGGGCAGAACATGTGGACCAGGACGCAGCTCACTCTAGAGAAGTGCACGCAGGATCATGGTGTAACAGCAGGTCTGAAGAGCGCTCATCCTTTACTAGCCCTGGGGCTATATAACACCCATCTGACTGTCACCACTGCACTTTGTTAAAAGGTTAACTTTGGGGGCGAGAAAAGTACACTTAAGCTGTTCCTGACAATACAAAGATGTTGCATGATATGGCAGAAGACAACCATATCATTACTCTGATCATCTGCCCTAAAAAAGGGCTACCAGGACAAAGATCTACTGAAATGTTCTGTATCTGGATCGTATCAATGTCAGTATCCTGGTTGTGCCACTGTACTATAGTTTTCCAAGATGTTACCATCGAGAGAAAGTGGTAAATCCAGTAATATATTGGATTTCTCTGTTTTTACTTCCTACAACAGTATGTAAATCTACAATGATCTCAAAATAAAAAGTTTAATAAAAAAAAAGCCCTATTTTGGCTGCTTATAGCGAATCTAGCTTCAAGGCCCATGTACGGCTCCCCGCCTTTTTAGAGGTTTTTTTTTTAACTTGCAAATTTTTGACACCAGCTAATTTATTTTCAATATGCTCAATACTAAGTTTTATCAACACATAAATGGATATGGGAATACATTTATCATCACAAAAATTTTAATTCTCTCTAAAATATTATCATTTTTGACTTTGTGCATAAATACCCTAAGGGGGAAAAATAATTACCAAGTTCAGCTTAAATACGTGTAAGGGATAATAAAAAAAAAAATACCTATACATATAAAAGAAATAAATATTAGATTTAATCCATAACCCTCGAATCCTAAGATCAACACAGGACATTTCTACTTAAACTCTCAGAAGTAGAAAGAACCTGAGGCTAAGTTAGAAGTCCTAAACCACAGTCCTACCTAGCTCACCCCTCTAACTGAGTAATACTGTAACTTCTACGTGTCTTGATTTTCTCATCTACAAATGGGAAGAAATAAAACCTGCCCTTCCAATCTTTTAGGGATTTGAGAGGATTAAATAATAGATGTGAAAGCACTTTGAAAATTTAAAAACACTGTATCAAGTATTACTACTCCAGTGAAAATGAAAACCTCTAATTATTATGTCAATCTATAATTCGAGGAGACAGAAGTCTGGAGAAGCAAGCCTCTTTAATCTTTTAATTAAAGTTACAACAGATGATTAACCTGATTCTTAAGATGTTAATTAAACTGTTTCTTTAATGATTAAATTCATAATGCAGCTGGAAAAGTTAGTTCCCAGAAAGTGTCACAAAAGGACCCGAGGAAGAAAATCAATAGCTTCTATATACGTTATGACCAACTGTAATAGATTTTGCAAAATTCGACTTCAGTACAGAAAAATCTTCAAATTCCCACAAAATCTTTCAAATTCTTTCAGTGACGTAAAAAGGTGAAAAGTCCAAATTACCACTTCTAAATGACACAAATTATCAAGCTATATGAATGTTGGCATTCATCAATAAGAACAGACCCATCAGCAAGAAACAAATATCTGAGTGAATCCCATCCTTGACAAGATTCAACACTAATTATCAAAAGAAAGAGCCTACTTGGGATAATCTCTGAAATGACTCAATCATAAAAAGCAACAGAAAACCAAACTGGTGTTTCCAGTTTCATTGCACATTATGTTTAGAATGTATAAACACATTTTCTTCCCATGTGTAAGATTATTATTTTATTCCGTACCTTCTGCCAAGGATCTGCTTTACTTTCATTACTGTATTTGAAATATTTCTTATTCTACTTTGTTTTGCTGCCAATCCAACAACCTGAAAAAGAGCAGTATATTACAATGCATGTAATTCTGCTTATTTCAAAATACAAAAATGAGGGAAATAGTACCTCTTCATTTTCTGTGTAAGCAACTACAGCTGGAGTAACTCTGTCACCTGCATCATTTGCAACCACATCAGCCCGGCCATCCTGGAAAAAAAAAAAATAGAACTCTATTAGGTCTTTTGAAAACAAAACACATATAGACATATACAGATAGATAGATTGTCCCATCAGACATATGTGGACAAGTGTTATCTTGCCACATGCGTAGATAGAAAAATCGTTACATCAATATTTTAAATTTGTAGATTCAATGGCCGTTATTAATTTCCTAGATTTTATACAAGGTCAATGTTCCACAAAGAACTGCCTCATTTTTTCTATACAGTCGATAAATGGATCAAACATAATAATCTTTCTATATACAATAACAAGCCTTATGACATCACCCTTTCTAGTTTTCGTTCTTCCCCGACAGGTACATCTTTCTTCCTTTTTCTACGTATGATGAAGTAGCACTAAATCTCTTTGGTTTTCCTTCCAAGTTACTTGACATTTACGTGCGAGACTAGTATTAGGGGAGTTGGTTATTATTGTTCCTCTCGCCTCCCCACTGATGCCAAGAAGCTACAACTCCTTGTTAAGCTCTCTCATTCAAGAAAGGTCAAGTAGAGCATGCCACCAACTCGATTCACACGCTTCGAGGGATTAGCAACTCCAGTTTCAGATCGCGACCACCCGGTCCTTTCGCGGCAAACATTCAGAAGCCGCCGGTGTCGGACGTTCAGGCCCACCTCCGGGCCTCCAGTGCCCTGGAGATCCTCGAGACCCCTCCCGGCCTCCGGCAGCCCTGAGGTCCCTGGGACGGCCCCTCTCCGGCTTCCCTGCAGCCCTGATATCCCCGAGACCTCCCAGGCCTCAGCTGCCCAGACGTCCCCGGGACCGCCCCCTCCGGGTCTCCGGCGGCCCTGACGTCTCCAGGACCGCCCCTCTCCGCGCCTCCTGTGGTCCTGATGTCCCCGAGACCCTCCGGGCCACCTGCGGGCCTGACGCCCCGGGGACCAGCCGTCCCCGAGATCCCTCTGGGCCTCCAACGGCCCTTACGTCCCCAGGACCGCCCCCCACCAGGCCTTTTGCGGCCGGGACGTTTCCAGACCCCGCGCGCCCACGTCGTCACAACCGTCCGCCAGGACGCAGTGGACTTTCCGGAGGAGCTGCGGATGACGAGGCCGGTCCGCCCGGCGCTTCGCCTCCAAACTTGCCCCTAGTAATGTCTCTCCACGCGACATTCCTAGGCCGGCGACACGCCGTTCACAAACCCCGCAGGAGATCAAAGGACTTGGCTCAGCACCGGGAGAACTGGGTGGCCGACATTAATCACAAACCAGCTCCCCCAGGCCCTCACCTTATAGACGGCCACACAGGCTGAAGTGCAGCCCAGGTGAACTCCGATGGCCGCCATGAGGCGGCAGATACGGCGGCAGCAGTAACGAGTGGTCCCCCTGTGCCAACAGCTCCCGGCCTCCGAACAGCCCCATCAGGCACCGCGGAAATTTCACGTTCCCGCCCGCCCACTGCGTCCCGTACATCCGCCCCGGCCTCCCGCGTCGCCGCCAATCAGCGTGAAGGTTTAGCCTTTCCTCTCGGACTGTCTGCAAATAGCTTCAGTGCGTCCCCCAATCCCCCGCCCTACCGGAAAGGCACCGCGTGGGCGATAGTGCGCATGCTCCAGTGAGGGAGGGACTGGAAGGGGCGCGGACTCTTTCTAGGCCCTTTCCTGGAAGCCAATGGAAACTGCCGATTGAGTTGCGTCACTTGTGCTAGTAACTCCGGGCAGATATTTTTCCTAACGACTAGCCGGGCTCTTCTGCGTCCTGTAACATCCCGGGCCGACAGCAGCGTGGCTGTTGGTGGACGCAGGTGGCGAGGCGTTTGGAGCGGCTGGCTCAGCATGCGGTGCGCGGGCCCAGCCGCGATGGTGGCCTTTTATGCCGGGCTTTGGGTCTCTAACCTGGGGCCGGTGCTGGGCCAGGAGGCCGGGGCCGACTGTGAAGGTGAGCGGTGTGAGACCTGCTTGCATGGCGGTGGCACCGCGCTGCAGCGCAGCTGTTGTCGGCTTTGGCTTCTCCCGGCCTGGGCTATAAATAACATTTAACTCCGGAAATGTAGGCCCAGTTCCTGGTTTCCCATCGCCTTCTCCCAAGCCTAGGCAAAACTTCGATCCTGGCCCAGTGATACCTTGAGGCCGCGTTCTGGGTTTGAGGTTATTGAACTGCGGTCAAAGGTGGAGGGTTTGGATTTGGATTAGATCTTGTGCAGACCCCCTAGCTTCCGAAGACCCTGACGCTGCATTGATTCTGCTGCAGCTGACGGGCGCGACTGGCCTCTCCCTGCACAGATGTCTTTCAAATTTAAATGTCTGATTCCCAAAAGAAAAATAAAACGCTAAATTGTAATTGAGTTGAGGTGGCTTAAACCAGAGAACATAACTAACGTTTGTTTAGGGCTTTACAGAGAAAAGTTGCTTTACAAAGGAGTACATTAACTCCTTAAGAGGAATACCCAGCAATGATTCCTTTTCTGTTGGCAGAACCTCAGCTGTGCACTTGCAGTCTGAACACGTGAATCTAGGTTGCACCCCCCGCCCCCCATGCCTCTCCCTTGCAAAATCAGAGCGCTAATACCTACTTCAGAGGGTGGTTAACAAGATCAAAGATAATAGCTTTGCTAGCTATGCTAGCCCCTTGCTTCTGGTCTACTGTAACACTTCCATTTTTCATTCACGAAATAATTTATATAAGTGTATATCCTCCTCACTCGTTTATGACCTTGGACCTCTATCCCTACTTACCAGGAAATTATAGGGTCACAGTATACACTGAATACTGGATGACCGTAGTTTGTATAGTAACTTAATGAAGTCTTAAGGGTTGGAGTCCAGTTTTATGTCGGCCCTGCAATAATTAAACGTCTCTTCAGAAATTTAAAATATCTACACGATGTTATTTTAAAACTTTGTATAGATGTAGATAATTGTTCAGCTAGGTTATAATTTTGCTTAAAGATCTCTTATAACTGTGTCCTGTACATTTAAAGCAGAATTTGTGAGACATTAACAACTGATTTGATTACTTACCAATTTAATTTCTGGAGTGTCTACCTGAAAACATTTCAGATAAGCCAGAGCATCTGGACTTATTAAATGTGAAGCTTATGCCATCTTTCCTGGATTTATTAAAGCATATTGTGATTATTGTGTGTCTGACTAGACCTCATTTTCTACTGTCTTTGCCCCTCTTGCTCAGTCTGCTTCCACCAGTCTGGTGCCCTGACTGTTCTTGGACCCACCCAGGTCACTCCTGCAGTAAAGCCTTCGCACTGCCCTGCCTGGAGAGTTCTACCCCAGGCAGTCCACTAATTTTTTCTCTCCCTTTCTTAACTAAGGTCTCTGCTCAAATAGTTTATCTAAGAGGTTTTCTTTGGCCATCCCATTTAGGATAATAGTATGACTTTGTCACCCTCTATCCTCATTACCATGTTTCTTTTTCTTCGCAGCCACAAGATACTTTTATTTATTCCCCCAGAATGTAATCCTTGAGGGTAAGGACTTTGTTTTTCAACAGCCTAGACCACCGTCTGGTACTTAATAATTGCTCAATGAATATTTGTTAAAAGCATGAATGAGAGGCTGTTATATTTAATGTTCTGTTCCTATTAACAGCATTAAGAACAAGGAGGACTTCAAGCTCTAAAAGAGAACATGACTGTTCCTCTAGCTGAAAACACTGGATAAAATAAAAATGTAAAAATATTTTTTAAGTGTACCTTAGTAAGGCACACCCAGAGGCCAAAGCCAAGGTGGAAGTGGAAACTAAAAGAAGGAAAAGGAGCAGAAAGATGGCTTTTGCCATGAGGGCATTTGTTACCTAGACAATCTTAATTTAGGTTTTCATGGCTGTGGTAAAATAAAGAGAATGAAGACAAAGCCCAGGACCTTCCCAAGGTAGGAATGTAATAGTAGGTTCTCCCCCAATTCATTTGGAACCCCAAAGAGTTAGACCTTCATTTTAAAAGGTGACCTGGAAATAACCACAACTCTACCCCCATGATTAGAGACTAAAGGGGCTTGTGGTTCTTGAACTTTGTACCAGAAGGGAAAACAAAAATGTGTCCAGATAACTCATAATCACAACATAGCCTGCAAATGCATGGAGGCCCAAATGCACACAACCTGAGTAGTCTGAAGCATCTCAAACTGAAATTTTACTTTAAAGGGGTGTTAAGCAGGCATCGGCAGATGTTGCTCTTACCTGTAGGAATCCACCTTTAGCCCAGTCTGCAAATAATTCTGAGAGTCAAAGTGTAAAAAATAAAGCTCACATTCAGAAAAGTGGAGACGAGTGGGAGACACAACGCAGAGATTAGTGGAAAGGCTTCAGGTACTGGAATTACCAGGCACAGAATAGAAAATACATTTATGATGTTTAAAGAAAGAAAGGAAGGGACTGAACATATGAATAAAGGGTAAAAGACTATTTAAAATGTCCACCCATATTTGGAAAAATACCAGATTAAACATCTACAAACAGAAATCGAAGGGATTAACAGCAGATGAAATATAGCTGATAAAAGAATTAGTAAGAAGATTGAAGAAATTGTCTCCAAATGAATCATTGGGAGAGAAAGAAGGAAAAAAAGAGAAAATCTCAAACAGCCAGAGAAAAAAGACTGATGACCTTCATAGGAATGGCAATGAGATTGTCAGATGATTCACCAGTGAAAGACCCAAAGCCACACAGCTAGTAATTAGTAAAGCCAGGATTTGGACCCAGCGGGTCTGGCTTCCAAGCCCCATGCACTGAATTTCTACCTATACTCCTTTCTGGTGTGGTGTTGGGAACTAAATTATTTAAGGAAATTTTACAAATAAAATTGGAACAATGAAGTTGTATACAAATTATTTAGGAAGTTCTGGCTATTCTTAAAACTCTTAACTCCTCATAACATGTGTTATGTTTGTAGATAGTAATTCTCCCTTAGCCTTGCACCAAGACTAATCTGGTGTCTTTTTAATTTTTTCCCCTCCCAAATCAAGCAAATAATGTGGGATTGACTTCAGTTTTAGAAGGTGTGGATGGAACTGTTGAAAATAATGTTTCTAGCCCACTGGTAGTTTAATTATTCCACTAAACTGACTCTAAACATTTATCATTATCTTTCTGAAAAAATTGTAGCTCTTTTCCTGCAGGTGGCATTATGCTATTTTTAAAATACTGTGTTTTCCTTTTGGGCCCTGACTGATAATTGCTTAATTGATCTGTGATGACACTTTAAAATTCTAAATTCAATTTCATTAATACTACCAAATGTTTTTAATAATTAAAAAATTTTTTAATGCTTATTTATTTTTGAGAGAGAGAGAGACAGATCATGAACGGGAGAGAAGCAGCCAGAGAGGGAAACACAGAATTTGAAGCAGGCTCCAGGCTCCGAGCTGTCAGCACAGAGCCTGATGCAGGGTTCGAACTCATGAACTGTGAGATCACGACCTGAGCCGAAGTGGGACGCTTAATCGACTGAGCCACACAGGTGTCCCGATATTACCAGATATTGTATTGAGCATGTTGGGGATTTTTGTGAGAGTCAAAGATATTGTGGTGAGTTTTTAACATAAATTCAGAAATATTTCAAACATACAGAAAACATTTTATATAACATATACTTAGTATCTAGATTGATTAAATGTTAATATTTCGCTACATTTGCTACCATTCTCTGTCTTTAAAAAAATAAAATACAATGGCTTTAGCTACCATTTTCTTTCCATCCTTTCCAGGAGAAATGTCTGTTCTGAACTTAATGTGACTTTCTTTCCCATTTTTAAAGAGCTTTTACTATAAATGTATGTATCCACAAATAATCTATAATTTTTTTTGATCTTACATGTATATGATTGTGCATTGTACATACTTATCTGCAACTTTTTTCACTCAACATTATTTTGGGGCAGTTATGTACATTAATAACTATAGATGTGGTTCATTCTTTTTAACTTGTCTCTAGAATTCCACTTTTTGAGTGAAATACAGTTTGTGTAACTATTCTCTCTCTGAGGTTCTGTTAGGTTCTTCCCACTTTTACATAATTTTAAGCAACGGTGCTCTGAATATTCTTATACATGTCTCCCTGAGCACATATGTGATGATTTCTCTAGGTCATAGAACAAGAATTGCTGGGTGATAAGTTATATGCATTTCCAACTTAACCTTTCCCTACTGGACTGTGTTTTTCTTACAGATATGCAGGAGCTCTTTTATTCACCCAAAAAATACATGCCTCACATCCAATTAAGTGCTTCACTGAGGACAGAGCAATATGGCGTCAGTGGGAGAGGTGACAGAAGCTGAGGGGTGAGAAGCAGTAGAAAGTCGGGTCATCAGGGCCCGCGGGACGATCTAAAGACTGGATTAGACTCTGAGTGATATGGAAAACCATAGGAAGTTTTTGAGTGGATGCAGTAGCATAATTTGACTTATATTTTTAAAGAATCTGGTTAGAATGTTGGGAATTCAGTGGGTCAGATTATAGCAATCTCCTCTGGCCAAGAAATTCTAACAATGCAGGAGAAAATATAAAAATATCATAAAGGAACCAAGAGCTGACAAGATAAAAAGACTTGCTAGGGCAAAATTAAAGGGGAAGAAGCAATCCTGAATGGTAAACGGAGTTTATGGTCATTTTGCCTGGATGACACTGGCCAAAGTAAAGCTAATCTTTGGTATGAGGAGGACAGAAGTCAAAGCCCAAGACTTGTTTTAAAGGGGGAGTCTACTGGGATGTTCTTCTCTGTTAATCTGGGGTTCCCAAAGCGTTACTCTCTCAGACAAACAATAAATCTAACCCATCCCTGCCCACAGAGACTGTAAGGAAAATTTCCTTGACACTGACCAGAAGAGAAGAAAGGAATAAATATATTTCTGAGAGATTATAATCACAAGATGTTCTCCGTTGGGTTTACAGCTAAAATTCACATGGATGGTTCAGTCGGTTAAGCGTCTGACTTCGGCTTAACTCATGATCTCGTGGTTCGGGGTTTCGAGCCCCATGTCAGTCTCTGTGCTGATAGCTTGGAGCATGGAGCCTGCTTCGGATTCTGTGTTACCGTCTCTCTCTGCCTCTCCCCTGCTTGCGCTCTCTTTGTGTTTCAAAAATAAGTAAACATTTAAAAAATTCACATCAGGGGTCCAAAAAATTATCAAGCTATCCATTTAAAGTATTCCCCAGCTAGTGGCTCCTAAGCCTGATAAATATGAACACAATCCCTTTATGGACAGAAGGCATCTTCATTTCTGGTCTCAAATAATCTCCACAAATACATTTCAAGTGACTCTAAGTGTCATGCAGGACAAAATAAGCAGCAAAGAAATAATCAAGTATGAAGGGGAGGTCAAGGACTCTGTTGTTCACAACAAACCTTTTATAACTCATTGACTTTCAACTAGGTGTGGGGAGTGTCAGGGAGAGGAAGAGAGGAGAGACTTGGAAACCACAAACATTCTTTAAGCGTTTTTGTTAAAGACAAGTGGGGGAATCGGGTGGTATTTGGTGGTGACGGGGGATGTGGTGTTGGGAGAGTTTTTTGTTGTTTCTAAGATGTGAGAAGTAACAGCATGTCGTGGGCCAATGGGAAAGGAGACCGGAGGGAGAGGCCAGAACGCAGGAGCAGGGAGTTGATAGGATCTCCTTCGCAAGTAGCAGGTTTGGCAAAGTTCATTCACAGAATTAAGACAGAACATGCAAGGACAGGTGTGGTAGGTGTGGTGGCAGAAGCAGAAGCAGGTGCTTTTGTCCTCTCAGAGAAATAGGATGTAGGATCATGAGGTGGGAGTGGAGGTATCAGACAAGGTTTGAGGAGAGAGAAGCTTTGCAATCATCCCTTGGGGTGTGGGATGTAGTGTGAGAATGGTCAATGGAGTAGGGTTGTTGAGTAGCTCTGATGGCTCACTGGAAGTTAGTGGTCATGAATTTAAAGCAAGACCAGTGGGCACCACTGTGTTATTTCCTCCAGCCACGTGCAGCCAGCATAGGTACAAACTGGGTGGAGAGATGGTTTGAACCAGGGTTGGGGTTTTGCTGGGTGCATACAGCAAGGGAGGGAGACGCAAGGGAGTTGAATTTGTGTGCAAAGGAGCAATTACACTGTTGAACATAGAACCTAAGCTGGGTAAGGAAGCGTGGTGACAAGGCGGAAAAATCAATGGGTTGTATGTGTGGGTGGGTGTTGGGTGTTAGAGGACATGAGCTGGGAGCATAGGAGGTGATGGTCAGACAACGGGACGTTTCAGCTGAGATTATAGAGGTTATACTCATTGGTAATGACTGGACCTAAGAATACGACCACAGGGATTTTTCATGTCTTCTAGATATTAATCTTTAGTCAGTTATAGAAGTTGTAAATATCTTCCTCCAGCTGGTGGCCTGTCTTATCTTTTGTTTATGATTTTTTTGGCATTACAAAAGTGTTCAATTTTGCTGTCACCAAATATATGATCTGTGTTTTGGGACCTTTAAGAAATCTTTCTCCATGCTAATGTCATGAAGATGCTTCCCTGGTTTTTCTTCTAGAGGTTTTGTAGTGTTGCTCTTCCCATATAAATCTCTATTCATTCACCTGGGGTTCAGGTTCGTGTGTCGTTTTAGGTAGAGATCTAAGTCTTATCTTTTTCCGCAGTAAGTTTTCTTAATATCATTTATTGACTAGCCCATTTTTTCCATCCATTGATTTTTAGCATCACTTCCATCCTATACCAACCCCCTCTAAAGGTGTCTATTTGTTTCTAGACTCTACTTGTGCATCTGTTTCTATACTAATTCTCTTGGTCTGTTTCTGTGCCATTCCCACAGTGTTTTCAGTGCTGTAGCTCTAGAAATGAATCTTGATATCTGATAACGTCTACTCCACCAACTCCCCCCTTTTTTCTTCTTCAAACACTTCTTGGCTTTGATTTGCTCTTGTTTCTTCGTATGTATTTTTGGACCAGGTTGTCAAATCTATAAAAGTCCTATTGGGGTTTTGACTGGAATAACGTGAAATGTACAGATTTATTTAAAAATAATTATCCTCTAAGGGCGCTTGGGTGGCTCAATTGGTGGAGCATCTGATTCTTGATTTCGGCTCAGGTCATGATCTTGTGGCTGTGAGATTGAGCCCTGCATTGGGCTCCTTGCTGAGCATGGAGCTTGGGATTCTCTCTCTCCCTCTCTCTCCCTCTCTCTCTGCCCCTTCCCTGCTGGTGTGCGTGTGCTCTCTCTCTCTCTCTCCAAATAAATAAACATTAAAAAAATGATTATCCTCCATAATATTGAATCTTTCCATCCATGAACAACAAGGCTTTATCTTCTCCTCTGAGGTCTACTTTAAAGTTTTGATCAAGTTTTGTAATTTTTCCCCTAAAGCTTTGATACATTTCATTAAATTTATTCCTGGTTACACTAGAATTTTTATCATGATTGTAAATTATACGTTATTTTAAATTTGCAGTTTCCTCATCATGTCTTCTTATCACTCTGAAATTCAGCAATTTTGCATAATGTTCTCCTTATTAAGAATGTTTTTCTATAGAGACAATCATATAATTTGCAAATGATAAAATTTTTTTCCTTTCTAAATAAACATTTGTTCTGTGAGCTAAGACATCCAGTTCTATATTGAATACAAGTGTTGATAAAGGATGATTTTATTGCTAAGTAGGACACTTGCTGTAGAGTTTTTGTGGACATACTTTGTCAACTTAATGCAGTTTGTTTCTAGTCTGAGTTTGCTATGTGTCTGTATGTGTCATACTTTAATCATGAGCCAAAACTGGATTTAATCAAACACATACACATCTATTGAGATGATCATATAATAAATTGCATTACTATTCTAATTTTATTATTTTTTATTTTTTAAAGTTTATTTATTTAGTTGGGGGCAGGGGAGGGGCAGAAGAGAGGGAGAAAGAGAATCCCAAGCAGGCTCTGTCCTGACATGGGGCTCGAACTCACAAACTGTGAGATCATGACCTGAGCTGAGATCAAGAGTCGGATGCTTAACAGATTGAGCCACCCAGATGTCCCTGACACATATCTTTATTAATCTAACTAAACTGCTCAAAGTGTTCTTTTTCAGGTTTGCAGTTTTAGTTACCTATGGAAAATGAAGTTTTAGATCTATTATACCCACCCACATCTGTCTCCTGCACACCCATTCCCCCATTTTATATACATTTTTTAAATGTTTATTTATTTTGAGAGAGAGAGAGAGAGAGAGAGAGAGAGAGAGAGAGAGAGAGAGAAATGGTGGGTGGGAGAGGCCAGAGGGAGAGAGAGAGAGAATCCCAAGGAGGCTCTGTGCTGTCAGTGAGGAGCTTGATTCAGGGCTCAATCCCACAAACCATGAGATCATGACCTGAACTGAAATTAAGAGTTGGACACTTAACCGACTGAACCACCCAAGTGCCCCCATTTTACATACATTTATATCACCATTTTGGATAAAAATAAATCTCAGGGTTTATATTGTTGTGCCCATGTAAATATCATTCACAGGTGAGTTATCTAGTGCTCCAGGATTTCATCTTTCATGAACATCTTTCTCCCCTTGAATTGAAACTAGCCTCAATTTTTCTTTGAATAATTTTTATTTCAATCATTAATTTATCTTCACATTTTTTTTCCTGATAGAACTGAAAATCATCTCTGAACATGTTAACTACATCAGGTAGTCTATTGGTTTGGTTTTCTTTTAAAAACTTAAGTTGAATGCTTACTCATTAATTTTCCATTTTTTTTTTTACTGAACGATACATACTTTATATTATGAATTTCCTTAGACGTACTGACTTAACTATAGTCCTTAAGTTTTATATACAGCATTTTTATTGGAATTAAGTACTAAAAATTGGACATTCCTATCACTACTTTTTCTTTGACCCATGGGTTAGTTAGAAGTGTGTATTTAAAAAATTTTCAGGCATACAAGAGGATGGACACTGAGTTGTATCATGTTATTTTTGTTACTGATTTCTAATTATATTCAGGGAAGGTGGCCTGCTTGGTACAGAGTTTTTGGTACTTGTTGAGACCTGCTTTTTGGCTTACTACCTGGCAAATTAATGTGAATATTGCATATTTTCTTAATAAGAATTTCTCTAATTTGGGGGAGAAGAGTTCTATATGTTATAGGGTCAAATTTGTGAATAGTGCTCAAATGTTTAATGTCTTATTAACTTTTGGTGGATTTGATCAAATAATTGCTGAGAGAGTGTTCAACCATCTATTTTTATTGTGAATTTGTCAATTTCTTCTTATAATTCTATAAGGATTTTCTATATTATTAGGCTATGTTATTGGCTGTTCATTAGTTCAGAACTTTTTTTTTTTTTTGGTATTTCTGGTAAGTGCTTCATTTTCTGATTAGTAGTGACTGTTGTTATTCTCAAAAAGTGCTTTACAGAGCTAAAGTAGATTTTGGTTAGCCTTTTTCAGGCATATCTTTTTATTTTTAAAGTTTCTTCAATTTTGTTGTTTTTTGTTTTTTCAAACTCTTTGCTGTAGCCTCATACTTTTTACGTGACTCTTATATTCAGCATATAATTGAATTTTTAATAGTTTTACTCTGAAAAATCCTGTTCTATAAAGGAGAGTTTAATACATTCATACTTATTGTAATCAGTGATATATTTGGATGTATTTCTCCTACTTAATTTTGTGAGTGTTTAAAAACTTATTGTGCTTCTTTCTCCCTTCCTTCCTTCCTTCCTTCCTTCCTTCCTTTCTTTCTTTCTTTTCTTTTCTTTCTTTTCTTTCTTTTCTTTTCTTTTCTTTTCTTTTCTTTTCTTTTCTTTTCTTTTCTTTTCTTTTCTTTTCTTTCTCTTTCCTGCCTTCTAGTGGACTGATAAATGTTTTAACAATCCTTCCCCATGCCCTGCACCAATACTGATCTGAAAGTAATCTTTATATTACTTATACTTTTAGTTATTACCCTTACATTGTTAACATGATTAGTTGGCTAAAAATTATTATGAATTAACAAGAATGTTTCTCTACCCTCTTCCTGGGTGGTAAAGGATCTTAGGAAGTTTCACATGAATTCTCCTTTATTTTCCATCTTATGTGTTGGGATTGTCCTGCATTTGGATTTTACCCTATGTTTATACCCCTACGTGTTCATTATTATTGTTTACATAGTTAATCTTGATTTAGATTTTTCTCCCACTTGCCATTCTCTTTTCTCACATTACTTCTTGTGATGTGTTTCTCCTTTCTGGATTTTGCCTCCTTCTTCCTGCATTTTATCTTTTAGCAGGGCTCTTAAAGTGCTTTGTACATAGGATCCTCAATAAATATTTATTAAATAAATTAACTTAATCAAATGCAATAGTTTAAACTACACTAGGTGTCTAGTTTGTATATTAGGGTGATCGGTAGATCTTGCCTCATTTACCAGACTGCTAGATAATCAGACACTTGATTATTAGGGATGGGGGACAGAGCACATTACCTGGTTTTTGTTAATACCATGAATCAAGAGTGGGATAGAGAGCACCCAGGGCCTTAGCACTCTCCACTCTTCCTTAGTATGTTTCTCTAGAATTCTCTTTTTTTTTTTAAGTTTTCTTTTTTAACATTTATTTATTTTTGAGACAGAGAGAGGTAGAGAATGAGCAGGGGAAGGGGAGAGAGAGAGAGAGATACAGAATCTGAAGCAGGCTCCAGGCTCTGAGCTGTTTGTTAGCACAGAGCCCGTCGCGGAGCTTGAACTCACAAACTGCAAAACCATGACCTGAGTTGAAGTTGGACGCTCAACTGGCTGAGCCACCCAGGCACCCCTCTCTAGAGTTCTTTCTAAATCTAGTGCCACTGTTTTTCAGCATAAGCTTCTGGCCTCCATTTTCTTCTTTCCTACTTGGACCAGACACTTGCCCCATCTGAGAAAGCCACGTGGAAAGCAGCTTCCTCCTAGGGCAGAGGTACCTACTGGCTAAGTGTGTAGGGCCCAGGTCAGATGAGCAGGGATTTCATTCCCTCTCTAGCACTTATTAGGCAAGTTAACTGACCACTCTTTGACTCAGCTATCTCATCTGTAAAATAAGGATAGTAATGCAATTATATCCACACTTTGTTGTGAGACTTGAATGGGTTAATAATATACATTCGAACAGTGCTAACACCTGTTAAGTACAACCTTAAGTACGGTTGTTGTTGTTGCCTGTGCCACTTCTCAGCTCCCTCCACCCCTTCACTGGCTCTGGATGCTGAGATTGAATATGATTGTTCAGTTTGGAGTCTCATGTAGGTCCATGATGATAGAACATACAGACATGCAGACAACCAAGGGGTTTCATATAAGATATGTATTCAGGTTTTCCTCTGTGCTTTAAACAAAGCTGTCCCAAGCATCATATCCTACATTAAGCTATATTTTCTTTAAGGGTTAAATTTTGAGGGAAAATTCTCACTTTAGATTCAACTTGATTCCAAAGATTGATTCATTTATTGATTGATTCAATAAGTATTATTCAAGGCCCAATACTAATAGCTATGGGCCCCAAACCATTCTTTTTTTTTTTTAATGGTTATTTATTTATTTTGAGAGAAAGAGAGAGAGCACACAAACAGAGGAGGGGCAGAGGGAGGAAGAGAGAGAATCCCAAGCAGGCTCTGTGCTGAGAGTGGTGCTTGATTCCATGAACTATGAGATCATGACCTGAGGCAAAATCCAGACACTTAACTGACTGAGCCACCAAGGTGCCCCTGGCCCCAAACCATTCTTACTTATAATTTGAATCCATTGTCATAATGTGTTGAATCATATTTAACTTTTTTATTTGATGAGTGGGACACCCACATAGGTGTGGTAATAGTTATATTAAACATAAATACATAATTTCTTTGATTCTTCTAGTATGTAAAGAGTTCCTGAACCGATTCTATAACTCCCTGATAGCCAGAGGAGTCAACTTTTCCCTGGACACCATAGAAAAGGAATTGGTCAGCTTTTGCTTGGATGTCAAAGGAAAAGAAAACCGCCTGGTATGGTACATTTTCACCTTTCATTTTTCCCTTATGCTTGAAGAAAAGTGTTAATGGCTTCATTTCTCATCTTAGTCTTAATGTCTCCTGCTTAGATGCTTGCCTCAAGGATGTTCACTGTAGATAGCAAGCAGAAATTGATCTTCCAGTGAAGTGTACTCATGTATTTTCATCTAGAACACATCTGGTTTCATTTTGCTTTCTGAGTAAACCATAGGCAACCAGTTCCACGTTTTAAGTAAATTCACACAAATTCCTAATGACAAATTTCTGTCCTGGGTTGAGTGGGTAGACTTTCCCTTTCTTATCAAGACTATTACAGGGGTGCCTGGGTGGCTCAGTCGGTTGGGCGCCCAACATCGGCTCAGGTCATGGTCTCACAGTTTGTGGCTTCGAGCTCCGTGTCAGGCTCTGTGCTGACAGCTTGGAGCCTGGAGCCTGCTTCGGATTCTGTGTCTCCCTCCCTCTCTGTTCCTCCCCTGCTCATGCTCTGTCTCTCTCTCTCTCCTTCAAAAATAAATAAAAACATTTAAAAAAATTGAAAAAAAAAAGACTATTAGTGAAACCTATCAAAACATTTTTATAACATCATTCATAACTAATTCTTTATATTATTTTATAATGGTGTTTTCTGAGTATCCAAAGATGACTTATTTCAACATAGTGTTTCACTTCACTACAGATAATTGTAGGCCAATCCATTTCGCCTAGAATTTTCGTGTTCAATTTGTCAGTTAAAAATGCATTATTGACTGTTCACCACTGACACATTGTAAACCTCTCAGCATTTATTTGTACCATTAAGTTTCATATTTTTAAATGAAAGTGCTTAAGTTGGGCAGCTGGGAAGGCAGCATAGCATGATGGGGAAGGGTATGGACTCTAGAGCCAAAATGGTAGATTTTTCCATTCTGTCTCTTCTGCTTGCCAGCTGGGTGACCTTCAGCTGGCTTGGGTGTAAAATGGAGATAATTATAGCACTTACTTCACAGGATTGTTGTGAGAATTCACTAAGTTAAGACCTTTAAAGCCCCGAGAGCAGTGAGAGCAGCAGCACCTGACACAGAGAAAACACTTAGCAAGTGTCAGCCCTTATTAGTCTTTGAGCATCGTGTGAATCGCAGGGCACTTCTAATTAACATGATCACGGGGATGGAATCATTTGTTTTCTGGTGTCTTAGTCAGCAGGGGTTAAAATTTAATAGCTGGGCCATGAAAACTAGGTTAACCTCTCTCTCACTTCTCTGAACTATATTAACTTTTTTCCATCACCCAGCGACACTAAATTATCTTTGTTCTCCGTCAGTGCTATTATCTGGGAGCGACGAAAGATGCAGCCACAAAGATCCTAAGTGAGGTCGCTCGCCCAATGAGCGTGCATATGCCTGCAACAAAGATTTGTGAGAAGCTTAAGAAGATGGACAGCCAGATCTGTGAGCTGAAATATGGTATAATGGAGTCAGATGTATTTTTCCACTATGTCCAAAGCATTGCCAATTCTCTACACCGAGGGCCCTGTTTCTAAAACGTGAATGTGGGAAGAGAAGGCATTCTCCACTGGCCAGTAGGTCGCTGGGCTGCTGAATGGTGCCTAGCGACATCCGAGCTCCTTTGGGGGAACAGAAAGGAGTAAAGTGCAATCAGCACTAGGTAGAACCGCCAACCCAGATAGCAACGTTTAATCTCTTACATCACCAAGGCAAGGCCAACTATGTCTGTCAAGGAAAAATTCAAAATGTAAAGGGAGCAGCTACTCATGGTGATTTAGCTCTTGGGAAGCTATTAAGGCAAAACGTTGCATCGATTCCAAGGTGATGTCAGGACTTTGTGGTTTTAAATATGACTATGACTTGTTCCCCTAGATTTGTCTGCCATTCTGCCGGGTTTACATTTTAGGAAATAGGTTATTCACATCAAGTCAGGTTTTGCTTGATGAAGTAACCTTATCGAGGGTGCCTAAAATAAACAGTGAAGAACAGAAGATGTCCTATTTAAAACAGTATCCTTGGCCTTATGAATTCCACAGATATAGATCTATTCTTACACAGTACTGAGGATTTGTATCTGGGCCAGCCTTTTGGGTAGACTGAATAGGTGTGATAAAAGCCATCCCTCCCTTAGTCTATCCTTAACACCTGAGATTCTACCAGGCGAGACTCATTTCTTTTGCTTAAGTCATTTTTTTTATGTTGCGTATCCACTGTAGTATTGTAAACTACCTAAGTAATTAGCATCCAACTCTGAATTACCTTAGTCTTATTTTCCAAGATAGCTGTGTAATATGCCTATGCACCATAGCAACATAGCTGGCTTTAACTAGGTTTAAGGTCGGAAGATACCAAAGGCAACCTATTTCTCATTTTTTTTGCCAAGGACAGGCTCTCATCTCCAAGGTAGTGATTATGGGGAAGGCATCCATTTTTATTGGCTTCCAAGTAATGAAGTAAAGGCAGGAATCATTGAGTCCATATAAACAATATTCACAGAAGGGACAAACTATGCTGATTCTTTCATTTGCCAGATGTATTTTGAACAATGTCTGCTATATTCAAGGGATCCTACTTGGCTCCTTGAATAATAGAAAAATCAATCAGATATTATTGAGAAGAAACACATACTTACTAATGTTTTGGCAGTGATGGCCACTAGAGGCCCTTGGGGAGCCATAAACTAGCTTTAATTTTGGGATCAACATTTTCCTTACTGTTTTAGGGTTACAGAGTTTTTCCTGTTTTAAAATTAATGCCAGAAGCCAAGTTCTCTAGAAAAACTCAAAGATACTACTGACACTAGCAAGAAAGTTTTTTCTCCCCCTCAGTCATTTATTTATTTATTTTTTCAATCATTTATTTTGACTGGACTACTAGTTCTAAATTCTCTTTCCCAGCTTATTTTTGGCAGGAAAGTTGAGATTGAACAGGGTCTTTGAATTGTGGGATATTAATAATTTGAGCTATCAAAGCTTCTATGTTTAAAGGTATTTTGTTAAGTCAGCCATGAAATTAACAAACAAGGTAAGTGTAGAGTGGATTATGTTTTCAATTAGAAAGGTGTCATTTGGTTTTTAACCCGAAAGAAGGTTTTTGCTAGCTCTCTCTCTCTCTCTTTTTTTTTTTTTTTTTAAGAATGGGGATCACTATAAAAATATAAGCGTTCTCGGGAGCACAGAGTGTAGCTGACCCTCCAAATAAAAAAAGGTTTGAAAATGTCAGCTTTTATTATTTTATTTTTATTTATTTTTTCCACATTTATTGAGACTTAATTGACATAAACATTGTGTAAGTTTAAGGCATATACCATGTTGATTTGAAACACTTACATATTGCAGTATCACCACTGTGTTAGCTAACACCTCCATCATGCCTTACGATAACCATACCTTTTTTGTAATGAGAACATTTAAGATGCACTCTCTTAGTAACTTTCAAGTGTATAATACAGTGTTATTAAGATAAGTACCACGATGTACATTTTAGATCCCCAGAGTCTGTACCCTTTGGCCAGCCTCTTCGGCCAATTTCTCCACCCCCCAGCCCCTGGTAACCACCATTCTACTCTCTGTTTCTGTTAGTCTGGCTTTTTGACATTCTGTGTGTATACAAAGTGATACCACAGAGTATTTGTCTTTCTCTGTCTTATTTCACCTAGCATAATGTCCTCAAAGTCCATTCATATTGTTGCAAGTAGCAGCATTTCTTTTCTCATGGCTGAATAACACTTCATTGTATGTATATACGTTTGTATCAAACACAGACACAGAGCACATCTTCTTTATCCATTCATCTATTGACACTTAGGTTGTTTCCATATCTTCGCTACTCTGAAAAATGCTGCAACGAACATGAGAGTGCAGATCTCTCTTTCATATCCTGTTTTCATTTCCTTTTGATATATACCTAGAAGTGGGATTGCTGAATCACTTGGTAGTTCTACTTTTAATTTTTAAAGGAACCACCATACCATTTTCCATAGTGACTGTACTAACTTACACTACCACCAACGGTGATTTTTTCCAAATCATTTCCAATACTTGCTGTCTCTTAGGTTTTTGATGACAGCCATTTTAACAGGTGTGAGGTGAAATCTCATTGTAGTGTTGTTCTGCATGTCCCTTATGATTAGTGATGTTGAGCACCTTATCATGTACCTGTTGGCCATTTGTATGTCTTCTTTGGGAAAACTGTCCATGTCTATTCAGTTCCTCTGCCAATTTTTTTGATCAGATTGTTTAAATTTTTTTTTGCTGTAGAGTTGTATGAGTTCTTTATATATTTTGGATAGTCACCCCTTATCACATATATGATTTTCAAATGTTTTCTCTCATTCCGTAACTTGCTATTTATTTTGTTGATGGCTTCTTGGCTGTGCAGAAACTTTTTAGTTTGATATGGTCCCACTTACTGATTTTTGCTTTTGTTGTTGTGCTTTGGTGTCATATCCAAAAAATGGCTGCCAAGACCAATATCAAGGAGACTTTCCCTAGGTTTTCTTCCAGGATTTTTATAGTTTCAGATCTGATGTTTAATTCTTCAATCCATTTCAAGTTAATATTCATGAGTGGTGAAAGCCAAGGGTCCAGTTTCATTTTTCTTCATGTGGTTATCCAGTTTTCCAAACACCATTTATCGAAGAGACTATTCTTTCCCCATTGCATATTCTTGGCTCCTTTGTCAAATCTTAGTTGACCGTATATGCAAGGGCTTATTTCTGGGCTTTTGATACTGATGGGATTTTGGCGTGATGGTGGGGATTAGGAGCCAATGGCCCAGAAAGAATTCTTGAGACATCTTTGGTGCAAAAAGGTGATTTTATTAAAGCATGGGGACAGGACCTGTGGGCAGATAGAGCTGCATTGGGGTTGTGAAGAGTGACTGGTTATATACTATGAAGATGGGGGAGGTAAAGTCAAAAGGGAGGCCTCCAGAAAGACGTTGATATGCTAAAGAGGACTCCTAAGATACCTGAGGCTTTGCTATTGTCAAGCTAAGGTTATTTTCCCTCTAGTAAGGCATTAACATTAAGACAGCAGGGAGTTCCTGGAGAAATGTTCTACTCTGTATTTGCTTCAAGTATTTGTCAATGGGCTGCAGGTTATAAAGAAATGTAATGTCATTTATATTTTCTTCTTCTTTGTTCCCCATATCACTGCGGAGGGGAGGGTGATGTTAATGCTCCAGGAAACTGAGTCAGTCTATGGGTTTCTGGAGGCTAAGCTATTGATAAGATTACCTTTTTCTTGTAATTTACTAAGACATCTATAAACTGATGGAGACTCCTGTCCTGTGTCGCATGACTGTGAACTCTATCAGTTAACCACTGGCTTTTTTTTTTTTTTTTTTGCCTTTGTTCTTGGGCAGCCAGGAGTGCCTGAGGAATATCACGCATATCCCACCTGGGGGGAGGGGGTATTGTTAGGTAGTGCCCAGCCCTCAGCTTGCCTTATGCTCTTTCATCAATACTACTCCACTGGTATGTGTATGTGTCTGCTTTTATGCCGGTACCACCCTGCTTTATTATAGCTTTGTAGTATGGTTTGGAATCAGGAAGTGTGATGCTTCCAGCTTTGTTCTTTCTGAGGATTGCTTTGGCTAATCTAGGTCTTTAGTGTCTCCGTACAAATTGAGGTTTTTTTTTCTTTCTTTCTTTCTTTTTTTTTTTTTTTTTGTGAAAAATGCCAGTGGAGTTTTGACAGGGATTGCATTAAATCTGTAGATGGCTTGGGGTAGGATGGGCATTGTAACAATATTAATCTTCTGATCCATGAACATGGGATGTCTTTCCATTTGTGTCCTCTTTAATTTGTTTCATCAAAGTACTGTAGTTTTCAGTGTATAGATCTTTCACCTCCTTGGTTAAATTAATTCCTAAGTATAAAGTCCCACTTTTACACTTGAGCACACTTACTGGAAATTTTTGATAAATCACTTGACCACTATGTTAGGTTGTTAAAAGGCTTTTAAATGCTGTGTTTATTATGCAGGGAAAAAGGAAAGGGCTACTCAAGAGAAGTCAAGCTGTAAAACTCCTGTGCTGCTACCAATTGTTTAATAAGCAAGCTTAAATGTTGTATCCATGTTCCAGCACATGCCTGTCATGGGGCAGGGGGAAGGGGATTTGCCGCTGGAAGGAAAGAATTTCCTCTTTCTGATGGGGAAATTATGAGTAGTCATAGATGAGCTTATTTTTTTTTCTTTTTCTTTTTGAGTTTGGCAATAGAGAAGCAGTTGAGTTCTTGACATTCTCTGCAGATAGTCTGTAAATGAAAACAGTAGTCTTTCTCCAGGAGTTAGTTGTTGACAAGAGTTGATAGCAAGAAGGTAAGGAACCAGATTGGACGGCACTAAGGCACTAGCATGGGAGAAGTGGGTATATCCCAAAGGACCGGAAAGGAATGCTGTGATGATTTTGTAATCCCAGTAGGGGCAGAGGACCAGGTGAGTTCAAGCAGAGAACCGAAACAATTAAAGATCAATGAGAATGTTCTTAATTTTATTCACGTGTTTTGGTTTCTTTGCATTTGTATTTAAAAACTCTTGACAGTGCTTTGTAATAGGTGTGCCCGTCTGTTTTAATGCAGACATATCTTCGTACAGAAAGTGAACCGTCACTTTCTAGTTAATTACGACGGAGGGCTTTCGATCGGCCACACTCAAGGCCACCCCAAGGCATTGCAGTTTATCAATCCCCTTCTTTTTTCCTGGGGAAGAACAATTAGGAGGCAGCACAGTGGTTTTAGTAATTACGATCTTGAGAAGCCATGGAGTGGTCGCAAATACTGCAAAGCTACCCACGCCCCTGTCTTGGAGCAAGTTATAATTTCCTGGAGAGCAAGTTTAATAGAACGCAAATGATGCCACTAGCTTTGTAGATAACACATTTTCCTTAGATCTTGGTTTCCATAGAAATCGGAAGTGTTTCCCACTTTGGAACAAAGGGTAGTCGGCACCAAGATAAGTAACACCACTGGCCTTTCTAGGTGTTTCACAGTTGTTTTGGTTTTTTAAAACCTGTGCTTTCCCCCCCATCCCCCATCCCTTTCTGTCGTTTAGAAAAGCAGCTGGACCTGGCATCAGTGGACCTCTCAAAGATGAGAGTAGCAGAGCTGAAACAGATACTGCGCAGCTGGGGCGAGGAGTGCAGAGCCTGTGCGGAAAAAACCGACTACGTGGATCTGATCACAGAACTGGCCCCCAAGTATGCAGCGGCACCCCCCAAATCAGAGCTCTGACCCTTGGGCGCCGCCGACGCGCCCTTGATGGGAGACACAGTGACTCTCCAGGATACGGACTTGTGGGTTAGGAGTAACCGGGAGCTGCGCTGTATGTGGTCTCATACTTTTCGTTTTGCTAATACAACCAATCAAGACTTGCTTACGGGGGTTGTAATTAAAATGTAGTATCAGTGGCATCTTACATTTGCAGTGTGCAAAAACCTGAAAGTGCCTTTCTCATAATGTTTGGGAGGATTGTGTGTATGTCATCGTCCGTTTCCTTAAAATTGGGAAACGCGAACGACTGAAAAATGGATGAAGTTGAGTCCAAGAAGGAAGACAGTGCCCAGACGTCCCCCCTCTGTGCACTAATTTTTAATTAAATATATTGGTTTACGGTAAAAGAACAATGTTTGGTTTACCTAACTCCCACCTTCAACCCTAAGCAATAACACGGCATAATCAAAAGGTTTTAAAGAGTAAACTGTGTATTTTCAACTGCATAGCAGTCTACATTCTGGCTCTGTTTGGTATCAGATGTGGGAGGGCAGGAGGCACTACTTGAAATGAGGGTTTCCCAAAAGAATACCTATTTAAACCTACCGAAAGAAAATAGATGGAGAATCCAAGCAAGTATAGCCAACGTTTCAGCAAACCGTATCAACGCTCAGGCTGTTGATTGAACCAAGCTCAAGGTGTTTTCTACTCCTTTCTACCACGTGTTAGACAAGCTTTTGCCAGAGGGCTAAAGCCTGGGAAAAGGGCCTGCAGGCAACATAGAGCTCTGTGGTTCTTTATCAGCTGTCAATTGTAAGATCATTCTTGACTCTATTTTCTGGCCACTAAGCGCAAGAACCCCAGCGTACAGAGGCTGACCCCTGCGTGGAAGGTGGAGGCAGGGAAGGCCTGCACAGCAGCTCAAGGGAACTTTCTGGGGTGACGGGAATGTCGTATATCTTGACTGGGGTGGTGGTGACATGGATGAATATGACTGTGAAACTCATCCAGTAGTATAATTAAGATCTGGACATTTTATTGTATATAAATTTTATCTAAAATACTGCTTTAAAAAAGTATTTGAAAATTCCCTGGACTTACTGATTCAAAACGTCTCGCTCATTTAAAGAATTGGGCTTACAGGGGTGCCTGGGTGGCTCAAGTCGGTTGGGCCTTGGACTTCAGCTCAGGTCATGATCTCACGGTCCGTGAGTTTGAGTCCCGCGTCGGGCTCTGTGCTGACAGCTTGGAGCCTGGAGCCTGCTTCGGGTTCTGTGTCTCCCTCTCTGCCTCTCCCCATCTCATGCTCTCTCTCTCAAAAATAAATAAAACTGGAAAAAAAATTTTAAAAATAAATAAAGAATTGCACTTACTGGGAGTCCTTTTGGTGAGTGGAGGAGAAATTTTCCAGACTGAATGTATATGTTGAAAGTATAATTTTCAGGTTCAAATGCTGCACAGCTAAACAAATTTTCAGTTGGGCAGCTAGGACATAACCAAACTTGTCAGAGAAATGGTGGTTAGTAACTTAAAATTGAGAATAAAAAAACTTTAGTGTAATACATGGCCAAAAGAGTTCCTGTTTCTGAATTTCGGCAGCTTGATCATTATGTGTACATGACTCTACCTTATTATGAATTATATTCTTAAAAAGAATATAATTAAAATTAAAAAACACCAAATTTAGGTGTTTACTTTTTGTAACCTTTATATTTGTTTTTTAGTGCATTTGAGAAACTTATCATTTGAAAACAGAAACTTATCATTTGAAAGCAGTTTGATGTCTGAATTCAAAATCAGGGCATATTTTTCAGTGTCATTTTTTCAGGATATAAATCTAGGTAATAAGAACATGGCCCAGCAGTTCATTCAAATCCATGATGTTTGGTCTGGCTTTTCAAAGAGCATTTACTCTATGTTAGTGCCACTGAAACTTTCCAACTGTGCACAGAAGTCACCCGGGGGGGATCTTGTTAAAATGTGGACTCTGATTCAGGAGGCCTGGGCATGGCGGGGTGGGGGGGGGGGGGGGTGGGGAGCTGAGACTGCTTCTCTTTCTTTAAAAAAAAATTTTTTTTTTAACATTTATTCATTTTAGAGAGCGCACAAGTAGGGGAGGGGCAGAGAGAGAGGAAGACAGAATCCAAAGCAGGCTCCAGGCTGTGAGCTGTCAGCATAGAGCCCAATGTGGGGCTTGAACTCAGCAACTGCAAGATCATGACCTGAGCCGAAGTCAGATGTTTAACTGACTGAGCCACCCAGGTGCCCCTAGACTTTGCTTTTCTAACAAGCCCCTAAGTGATGCCTGTGCTGCTCTGTCACACTGAGTGGACCCTGCCGTTGATTTATTGTCTCCAACCGCCAATCTCAATCAGTTAGGTTTTTGACAGAGCTGAATATAACAACAACAACAACAACAACAAGACAAATGACAATAAATGCACAAGAGTTGATTCTCTTATGTGGAAGTCCAGAGATAGCTGGTCTAAGTAAACACAGCAGTGCCACGAAGTTATTAGGGATTTAGTTCTTAACTTTTTGCTTTACATCATCGGGGCACGTTCCATTCTTAACCCATGGTCCGAGTTGGCTCTGGAGCTCCTTTTTCCAGAAGGGAGAAGGCTGCAAAGAACTGCCTTTAAGCTGAGGCAGACTTTTGAGGGCAGCCTTCAGCTCTTCCCTTCCTCTCACCCCTTCCCCACCCAAAGGTCCACTTCATTCAGCACTTTGCTTATAGGTGATTGATCAGAACTTAAGCACTTGCCAAACCTAGCTGCAAGGGAGTTTGGGAAATAACATCCTTTGGTTGAGTTCATGGCTGCCCAAGTAAAATCAGGATTCTTTTTTCACTGAGGAAGAAGAAATAGTTTGTGGCCACAAGCCATCTCTGCCACACAGCATAAATATTTTGTTCCCGTGAATCTTGGTTGTAATTCCTGGTTATTAGACCCTGAGTAACTCTTCCTCCTTACTATTTGCTTCTTTTGTAAATGTAGGCAATTATGTCTTTCTTTCTCTTTCTGGTGTGACAAGAAGCAACTACTGTTTTTCTATTGTATTTTCACTTTATTTTTTTAAAACATTTTTTGTTAAAGTTTATTTATTTATTTTGAAAGAGACAGCGCATGAACAGGGGAGGGGAGGGAAAGACAGAGAGTCCCAAGCAGGTTTCGTGTTGTAAGTGCAGAGCCTGATGGGGGGCTCAAACCCATGACACTTGGAGATCATGACCTGAACTGAAACCAAGAGTCATATGCTCAACTGACTGAGCCTCCCTGGTGCCCCTATTTTCATTTTAAATTGCTTCCTCTCTCATTGTGTGTGTATACATGTGCAATTTTTGTTGTTTTTAGCTATAATCGATAAACACAC
Source organism: Acinonyx jubatus (assembly GCF_027475565.1). Lineage (NCBI taxonomy): Eukaryota > Metazoa > Chordata > Mammalia > Carnivora > Felidae > Acinonyx > Acinonyx jubatus. The sequence goes on along the minus strand of NC_069387.1, from coordinate 13,464,049 downwards.
AAGATTTTTTTTTTTTTTTGAGAGAGAGAGGGTGCGAGTGAGGGGCAGAGAGAGAGAGAGAGGGAGACAGAAGCGGGGCTCACTTAGATTGGGGCATGAGTTCTTCCATGTGGGACTCGAACTCAGGAAGCATGAGATCACAACCTGAGCTGAAGTCAGATGCTTAAAGACTGAGCCACCCAGGCGTGTCCCCCCCACCCCCCACAAAATCTACAAATCGGGCATTCTGACAAAAGTGACAACACTCTGGACTAAAAACGTTCGTTTAAACAGCAGCAGTCTGGGGCAGACATTTTTCCTGATCTATTCTGGATTTCAAAACGTCCAAGCAGATGACCCTTTAATTTGATGGCTAAATACACATGGGAGACGAGATCTAACCTTTATAAGGTGTAGTTTCTTGAGTACGGATATTTGTCATCCACACTCCACTAAAGAGTGTTAAATTTAGAACAAATTAGATTAGTGTATAGGATAAGAAAATATTTGATTATCAGGTCCTTAAAAAACAGCAGAGCCTGTTGTGATCCAGAAGCTCCACCTACGGGTTTGAGCAGCTCTTTGGAAGTGTCTTTTCTAAGCAGACGGCTCAGTTTGTTATCTTCCAGACTCATCCAGAAGAAGTGACTGTCAAGTGCCTATCCTTTCACAGGGTATTCGAAATAGTTCCACCAAACATGCAACAGAACAGGGGGATTAGCAGCATATACTGCGTTTTGGGGGTGTTTTCAGTATGCTTTTCACTGATAAAAATTTTCAGAATTTGGCATTGTGCAGGCACGCTTGGTGCTGAGTTTCTAAAGCTCACCAGGATTTGAATGAAAGCTGTAACGTGTGAGACAGAAAAATTAAAAATTAAACTGTGAGAATTGACAGAGGTAAGGTTATTACTTGCCACTGAGGTGGATCAGTTTTAGGGCAGTGTTTTTTGTTTTTTTTGTTTTTTTGTTTTTTTAAAATTTTTAAATGTTATTTAAATCCAAGTTAGTTAATGTATAGTGTCGTAATGATTTCAGGAGTAGAACCCGGTGATTCATCACCTACCTATAAAACCCAGTGCTCATCCCAACAACATGCCCTCCTCTTAATCCCCGTCACCCATTTAGCCCATGCCCACCCGCCTCCCCTCCAGCAACCCTCAGTTTGTTCTCCGGATTTAAGAGTCTCTAATGGTTTGCCTCCCTCTCTCCTTATCTTACGTTTCCTTCTTCAGGGCACTATTTTTTTTTTTTTTAAAGCTTCTCAGGTAAGAGTTCCCTGTGAGGCTGTCGTAGGTACTTTACAGATAATTCTGGCAGTTCCCTCCCAGCTGGGGTGGTGTGGGACACTCACCCCGTGCAGAGGGGCTCTTCCTCAAGTTGACCTTGCAAGCTACCATACCTGGGAACATATAGCTGCTTATTAAGATACCATGCGTTAGTTGGTTATACGTGTGAGACATAGATTGATCTGCATTTAGAACAAAAGAAGGAAAAAAAAAGAACACATAAAGACGTATCAATACAGGTCCTCAATCCATTACCGAAATACTTGGAGCTAGGTGTTCTTGGAATCCACCATTTGTCAGATTTTGGAAAGACAGTATGGGGCATATGCTAATTATTTCATAATCACCTAGGGGCTTGGGGCAGCACCCACAAAACCCTCTCATAGACCCAGGTCGGGCTTTGTCATCTGAAGGAGATGAATCAGGTGCTGCTTGTCAAATGAGGTATGAAAAAGTACCTTTTATTTTCACAGCCTTTTTTCTGGATCTTGGATGAGAGATTGTGGCACAGTAATTCTGTGGTGACTCCAATCTAGGTGTTATCAATCATTAATTAAGACTTTGGGTCTTCTCTGATAAAACCTCTACCTCCCATAGACTAGTCTCTCTCGGACAGAACTTCTTTCTCCTAGGAAGGAGTTGAAAAGCACCTGAGAGCCTCACAAAATTAGGACTCCAGGTGCTTTGCTTCCTTTTTCTTTTTCTTTGTTTTTTGTAGTGATAGAGACAGCACAAGCTGGGGAGGGGCAGAGAGAGGGAGACACAGAATCAGAAGCAGGCTCCAGGATCTGAGCTGTCAGCACAGAGCCTGACGCGGGGCTCGAACTCACAAACCGCAAGATCATGACTGACTGAGGCACCCAGGTGCCCCAAGCCTTGCTTCCTTCTTTTGGCCACACGCCTTTCTGGACCATGGCACAGGGTCAGCATTAAATAGCCATCGAGGAAATTCGCTCACCGTGTTGTCCTTCCAAACAGGTGGGTCAGCTGTGGTTTCTCCTCCTCAGGTTGCGATAGCCAGGAAGCCGAAAGAAGCCGCTCCTCCTTTCTGCAGCCCCCACCCTCAAGACCTCTCTCTCCTCAGACTGCAAGTCTGTTCACACTTTGCACGCCACTGGCCGCGATCCTCTGTGGCAGCAGTGTTTACAACTGGGTGCAGAGACGTTGTTTACAGGGCTCTTGCCTTTTTCCTTCTGAATTTTTTAAAACCTATTTTGGAAAGAACAGATCAAGTGTTGGCGCCTTAGTGACGGAGCAGCTATAAATACATTGCGAGGGATCCGGGGCTGTGCGGTTTCTAGCAGGTGGTACGCTTGCTCACCTGCCGGATATTAGCTAAGAATGTCTCTCCCAGGAATTCAGCTGTTCCTAAGTCTTTTCTGAGTCTTTGACTCAGTCTCAGTCGTTTCTGAGTCTTCCACTGCCAGCCATATATTTCCTTCTCCTGTATCTCTATTCTTCCTCAATCCTAAATTCATAAATTCCTTGTTTCTTTCAGAAAGGACTCTGGAGTTTTCTCCTTTCCAGGTTATAGGTATATATATTTGCCTCCCCAATATCTGTGTATTTGACCTCGGCCTGTAAGTGCTCAAAAGCCTGGTTCAGACCCAAACTTTGCAAATGAGTTTTGCAGTCTCCTTTTCTTTCTCTAATACAATTTATTGGTGGTTCCTAAAAATTTCATTCTACTGAGAAATCTTTATTTTTATTTTTTAGAGAGAGAGAGTGAGAGAGCGAGTGTACAAGTGGGGGAGGCACTTGTGAGGGACAGAGAATCTCAAGCAGCCTTCATGCCCAGCACAGAGCCTGACATGGGGCTCAATCCCACAACTGTGAGATCATGACCTGAGCTGAAGTCAAGAGTAGGAAGCTTAACCGACTGAGCCACCCAGGTGCCCCTGGAAATTCTTATTACTGTAATACTATCTTGACTATAAAAACATAGAAGTAGAAATAGTAAGAAGGAAAGAGCACCAGATTGGAATTTGATTCCTGGATTCGCCTAGGGCTAGTTGTACTGAGAAGAGTACTTCACCTTGTCTGGCCCTTGTGGTTTTTGTTTTGTTTTGTTTTGTGTGTGTGTGTGTTTTTTTTTTAATCTTAGGTTGTAGCTAATAATGTCTATCTACCTAAGTGGGCTACTGTGAGGATTAAATGGAAAAATATAAGTAAAATATATAACAGAGTGCCCAGTTCAGGGTAGATATCCCAGTAGATATTAGTTGAGTCTGAATGGCACTTTTCTTCTAAAGATTTCATGTCACAGAGTTCTAAATGGAGGCATCATGTGCACCGGGCCATTCTGATGAGGAAGTAAAAGCAAAGGGGACACTTAATGACTTGCTCACCATGGCCAGGAAATGAATTCGGGTCACTTGACTTCTGGATTGGATGTAACTTCTAGGCTGAGAAATGCAGGGTGAGAGAGTTTGATGATCTGGAAACTAGGACTTTAAAGTGATCTTTGAGAAGCAGGCACATTCACATGACACGCTTCTGGGTTTGAAGATGTTGCAAGGAATCGTCAAATAGAAATGACCGGAAGTGATTGGACTTCAATCAGTCATGGCCATAATGTGTTCTAGAATGGCACCTGCGATCAGTAGTGAGCTATCTCTTCTGTGTGGGGTGACTCGATGTTTCTGAAGCATCCTGTAATTCTGTACACCTCCATGATGCTATTGCTTCATGTGAAATGCAGAAGAATTTAGGCCAACTGTCTTGTCAGACAACAAAAAGCCAGATGAATACGTTCCTGGATCTTTTTATTACGGCCACATGGACCAGTTGTCTGGAAACGCCTGAGAAATTTACTCGTCAGCATGTCTCTGGAATACCTATTAACACTCTTGAAACCCAGCCATCTCAGATGAAGCACCTTTGAGTTGTGCTTTCTTTGAACTAGTTTGACTATTAGTAATTGTCCTGTCTTCCCTTTTCTATTAGACAAAAAAATAATATACTATAATGTGATATTTTACTGTTCTGTTTTGAAGAGTTGCTTCTCACTTGTTTCAACTGTTCAAAAATATAGGGTTGATTTCCTTTTCCTGTTTTCTTAGTAGTATCAATTATTTTCATCTAACCTATGCTTATTGGAACAGACTCTATATAACTCTCTTCTGGAGGTAGGGGGAAATAGGTAATATAGTGCTTGGGAAAATCAGTGAGTATCTATGAATGTGCTTTGGTTAAAAAGCCTACCTGTGCCTTAATTTTCAGCCTAAAACTTCATGAGTCAATACTATAGTTAACAGACAAGGACACTTAAGTGCTTTTACTAATCAGTGCAGTTAACATGAATCAAATTTTTACCCCAGCTGTAAGAATGATGATGAATTGAAAATTCAATATTTTTAAAGTGACCATCATGTGTGGCTTAAGTGGAAGGATGACTGTGGCAGTGACACTTATAGACTCTTCACTCCTAAGAACTTGAGTCTTTGATGACAGTGTCACTTCTTAGGAAATGGAAGCAAGCAGGAAGGACTCCTAGGATACCCTTTCTCTTAGCTTCACTAGCCCCATTGAACAAAATCAAAAGCCTCACAAAAATAACCACACAGAAGCTTACTTTCTGTTTATGCACAGAGATCCTACCTTGTATTTCCAGCAATTCCCCAGTGTTTTGGGGGTCAGTTTTGCAAGAGAAATGTCCAAGGCTCTGAATCCTCATCCTGGGCCAAGCTCTCTGCTTCTGTTGTATTTAATGTTCCCCCCAGGATGTTGGCAGGGTGGTGGTGGTTTGGGTATGTCTGACCCAACCCTATCTTGCTTTGAGAAGCTTACATTCTTTCAGGGATGCCCCCCCCAACTTCCCTCTTCTAATTAGGGAATAATGACATGTATGCAGAAACTGCCATCCCCAACAAGTGTATCAAGAGAGAATCATTCTTTAAATATTTTTTTTTCAACGTTTATTTATTTTTGGGACAGAGAGAGACAGAGCATGAACGGGGGAGGGGCACAGAGAGAGGGAGACACAGAATCAGAAACAGACTCCAGGCTCCGAGCCATCAGCCCAGAGCCCGACGCGGGGCTCGAACTCCCGGACCGCGAAATCGTGACCTGGCTGAAGTCGGACGCTTAACCGACTGCGCCACCCAGGCGCCCCTAGAGAGAATCATTCTTTAGTGACAAACAAATACAGCAGACAAAATGGTTTCCTCTGATTCTGGTTGTTTTTTTTTTTTTTTTTTCTTGCTGATTACCAATACGTCTGAATAATTTCACATGTGCAGGCGTTCTGGAAAATGCTTATAGCTGTAGGATAAGGGAAGAAATTACAACACCCATTCCTAAGAAGACTGACAAAGAGGCCTCCTAAATCAAAGTAAAATCAAAACACTTGCTTTTTTTTTTTCAAAAAAATTTTTTTAACGTTTATTTATTTTTGAGACAGAGAGAGACAGAGCATGAACTGGGGAGGAGCAGAGAGAGAGAGGGAGACACAGAATCAGAAGCAGGCTCCAGGCTCTGAGCTGTCAGCACAGAGCCCGATGAGGGGCTTGAACTCAGGGACCATGAGATCATGACCTGAGCCGAAGTCGGACGCCCAACCGATCAAGCCACCCAGGCGCCCCAAAACACTTGCTTTTAAAAGAAAGAAATAAGATGAGGGAGATCCCTTGAAAATTTTCCAGATGCACTGCTAGAGAGTGGGCGTATGGGAAATTCAGGCCCCACTGAAGGGTCTTAATGATTTGTCCATTGGCACTAACCTTGCCTTGAATTTATCATTACTTTGGAATACTTGCATGACAAGTCTGAGGCTTTTTTTTTTCCTTCTATGACATGCAGTAGTTCATATGTTGATTTTAAACATGTGATCTTTTTGGTAGTAAAAGTGTAAAAAGGAAATAAATGTTTTAAAGGATACTAGGTAGCGACTTGAATATCTGCCAATGGGGAATTGGCTTAAAAATGATGGACGAGCGATATAAAGCAATTCTATGCAATAATTTAAAAAAAGACTGAGGTAGATTTATCTACACTGATATGGAAAGATTGCTAACATATATTTCTAAGTAAAAAAAGCAAGTTGCATTTGTTCAATACAATCCTATTTTTAAAAACATCAATAAAGCCCCTATGTATGTACATAAACATAGAAAATTGTCTCAAATAATGACTCTCTAGAGCTTTCTCTGTATCTGTGTCTGTCTTGGTCTGTCTCTTTCTTCTTTACATGTATTATTTATTTCCTTTGCTAAACTCGAAGTTGGTGTTGAATTTTATCATACACTTTTTTGGGGAATTTTACTTTAATTTTTTTTAATGTTTTATTAATTTTTGAGACAGAGAGAGACAGCATGAGCAGGGGAGGGGCAGAGAGAGAAGGAGACACAGAATCCAAAGCAGACCTCAGGCTCTGAGCTGTCAGCACAGAGCCCGACGCGGGGCTCGAACTCTCACAAACCACGAGATCATGACCTGAGCCGAAGTCGGACGCTTAACCGATCGAGCCACCCAGACACCCTGGGAACTTTTACTTTAAAATAGTTTTAAACCTAGAAAAAAATTCAATTTCAAGAATAGACTACAGAAGCACTATATATCCTTCCCCAGATTCACAATTGCTGATACTCCACCATATTTTTCATCTCTCCATTTTCATCTCAACCATTTGAAATTAAGTTGCAAATGGCACAGTGCTCCATTACCTCTAAATGCTTCAATGTGTGTGTCCTTAAAACAAGAACATTCCCTACATAGCCACAGGACACCTATCAAAATCAGGAAATGGACACTGATACTGTACTATCTTCTAATTCACAAATCCCTGCTGAAATTTCCCCAATTGTACCAGTGATGTCCTTTATAGTTCCAGAATCATGCCCTGCATGTCATTAGCGTGTCTCTTCAGTTGTCTTCAATCTGGAACAAGCTATTCAGTCTTATGTTTTGTGACTTTGACAGTTTTGAAGTGTCCCAGTCCGTTACTTTGAAGAATATCCTTCAATTTGGACATTGTTTTGTCACGATTAGGTTCAAATGTAACTTGAGAGTACCACAGAAATGACTGTGTGTTCTTCTCAGTGCACATTATCAGCAGGTATGTGATGTTGATTTAACCTATTACTGGTGACACTGACTTTTGTCATTTGGTTAAGATGGTGTCTATCAGGTTTCTCCATAGTAAAGTTAATTAATGAGTACTTTGTGATGGGGTATTAATAAGTATTGTTAAGTATTCATTAAGATGTTAATACGTATTTTGTGGGGAGATACCTCAAGACTGTATAGATAGCTGGTTTCTCATTATACCTTTCTCCATTATTTGTGGCATCCACAGATGCTTATGCCTGCCCAAATTATTATTAATATTATGGATAAGTAATTATATAATGGTACCATTTCTTCTACACATATTAGTTGGCATAAGGTAGAGCTTCCTCTTCCTTGTTTATATCAGCATGGATGCATGGATTCCTCTTTTATTAAATGAGTTAGAATCCATTACTAGTATTATTTACTGTGATGCTCAAGCTGACCCAGATTTGGCCAATGAGTGCCTTTACAAACTCCTGTGACTTTTGATAGTTACATGATTCTTGGAGAACTTCCTCATTTCTGCAATAAGAGATTTCGGGCTCATCTGATACTTTAGCCATGTCTGCCAGGAGCCCTAGTTCTTTTTAGTTGAGAATGGTATTTAGAAATCAGGATTTAGGCATTAAAAGTGCTCAGTGCTACCAGACTGTCATCGAATCTGGGTCCTCTCAGTGGGTAGAGGTACACACACACACACACACACACACGCACACATGTTATCTATATCTGTAGCAATATCTTTTAGAAACCTTATGTTCATGCCAATGACCCTAATTACAATCCAGTATCACATGGGTCTTGCCTTTTCCATATTTGTACCTCCCTTCTTCAATGGTGAGAAGACTGACTTCCATTATCCTCAATGTATTTGATTAATTCTTTTGGATGTGACCAATCTCCCATTCATGCTATCTTCTTATCTCTAGTGCTTCTGACTCACATTGGCCAGTGCAGGTCAAGAACAAAGAGATTCTCCCCAGCTCCGGTGGTATGCCAGCTGAGAATTCCACACCTGTATTGTTTTGAATGAATCTTGACTATTTAATTGAGGGACTATAATCTAATGGTTAAGTGCGAGGTCTCTATAGTCAGAATGTCAGGTCTACATAGTAGCAATGCCACTTGGTAGCTGTGCCATCCTGGGCACATTAGTTAACCTCTTCTGGTCTCTAAGATTCCTCTTTTCAAAGGGAGGCCATAAGCAGGAGAAAGCAAGCCACACTGTACTTCTTGACCAATGGGTATAGATCCTGAGTCTCAGAATAAAGGAAGCTGCCTTCTCTGATCAAGTAGCCATTGATTAAACAATGAGCAGCAACCTTCAGCAGGTCACAGGGGGTGGGGTGGAGAGTGTGATATGGCTTCAGGGCAGTGGGTGGCTGTATTAGCCATCAAAAACAGGGCTTGCCTGTGACGTCAGCTCACTTGGCATAAGTATAACCCAGTGCAGAATGATGAAGTTTGGAGCCTCATTTTCTTTATCTGCAAACTGAAGATGGTGATGTGGGTTTTCCCACCTTAGAGAATTGTTGTGTGACGGTCAACTGAGCTAATGTTCTCCAGTGTGTGAAGTGGGAGACATTTAGAGAACATTTCCCACCACCTACCCCCCCCCCTTTTAAGAGTAACATATATTCACTGTAGAACATTTAGAAAACTGATACAAGCAAAAATAAAGTAACAGCTATCACTGATAATCCCATCAGGCAAAGATACCAACTGTTTACATTTGTGGATAGGTGCCCCAGTCTTGTTTCTAGATACATTGAGTATAAGTCACTAACATGGAATTCTCCTTTTCCTCTCTTCTCCCTATGCGAGGTGAGAACCAGATGCTCTCCAGGTACCACTGCCTAATTTTCTTGAGCCTCTTGCTGGCTGGACCCAGCAGTACAATGCTCCATAAAGCAGTCGACGCGCAGGCCAGGGTCCATGTGTGCCCCCAGTGGAGAATACATCGTGTGCTCCTCCTGGTGGGCACTTTTGTCTACAGCAGCAACCTCAGATAAAGCTCTCCTTCCTTCCCAGGTGCAGAAGGCCAGGGAACAGGTTCCCTCTCTCTTTGATCATAACGGCTTGTCTACTGCGGAAGCTGGCTGCGTCCAGTTTCCAGAGGAAACAGCAGGGCAAGCATTTTCTATTCAAGTTCTATTCCTTTGTGGCTCTCTGGGCTGAGGTGTTTGCAAGAGCAAGTGTGGCTCTAGAATAGATTCAGAGGATGTGGGGGGGTTGTCTCGCTAGGAGATGAGGACACACTGACTCATAGCCTTCCCATCCCTCCTGCCCTTCCTTTGATGTTGCTGTCAGCTTATCTGGCTGATCCACTGACCATATGCTTGGCCATTTGGTAAATATTTTCTCAAACATTCCATAACACTATGTTTGTGCTTAGGGAGAAATGGGAGGAAGAAGAATTTGTAAAAGTTAGCTTTTTTTTTCCCCTCCAAATTTTTAACCACATAACCACTGAAGGGATACTAGTCCGAGTTCATGTTGGCTCTGTGGAACTTTGGAGTACTTCCTCCAAGGACTCACTGATCTTCCATCAGTTATGTCCACCAAAACTCACCAGTCTGGGCACTCTTCTGGCACTTCCATCTTGATATCGTCAGTCATTTAATACACATACTAATACGTGCTATGTGTTTGGCCCAAAATTTGTTCCTCGCTATCTATTAGTGCTTTGGAATTTCACCCTTAGAGATCTGACATCTTTGTGTCTGGAAGACTTTATTCACCAAAAAGAAAGTGTCTGAATAAAACATAAATAACCCCTGAGCTATTTCAGTGTGCTGTGTCCGTTGATACAAGCTCTGTGTCAGGGAAGGAGGAGGGGGACATACCAAGGGAGATGGTAACAAGGGACCCAGGAGGAACGAAAGCCAAGCATCATCCCAGCACGTTTGTGGAGTCTGCTGGTTTCAGCATTTAGCAAGAATATGGATATAGCTTGTTGCTTTTTCTTCTCCTTTTTTTTTTTTCTTTTTCTTTTTTGACTCTTAGAGGAATGGGCCTAACCATGCATGGCACTTTATGGAAACAGTATTCACTATTCTGTTGAAGGAATAGTTCTGGGAGGAAGGGCACATTTTAGGGATCTGGCGACGGTTGATGGTGCAGTTTCTGAGCAAATGGGTAGGACGCTGATCCAGGGAATGAATGTGAAAAAGGCTCTCAGGGTTCTTTGGCTTTCCTGCTGCATAAGCAAGGACTGTAAGACATGCATTCTCGGCTCTGCCTGCACACCTTCACAGGAGCCAGCTTCCAGAGCCACGGCAAACCTTGAGAAGATAGTAACAGGAACTATTACTGATACAATGAAATTTTGTGAAACCATCTACAGAAGGACTAAATTCAAGAAACTGTATGTTTGATAATTTTTGATGACAAGCAAAATTATTTCTTATTAAGGGGTTACAAATGGAACCAAAAAGAATAGTATTGAACTGAAAGAGAAGACAAATATTGTTCATAAAAAATATCATTCATATTAAGTAGATAATTCTATTTTGCTGTAGGGCGCCTGGGTGGCTCAGTCAGTTGAGCATCGGGCTCTTGCTTTCAGCTCAGGTCACGCTCTCATGGTCGTGAGACTGAGCCCCACATTGGGCTCTGTGTTGAGTGTGGAGCCTGCTTAAGATTCTCTCCCTCCCTTTCCCTCTGCCCCCTTCCAGCTTGCACACACACATGTGCATGTGATCTCTCGTTCTGAAAATAAAAAATAATTCTGTTTTGCTGAATGAAGATGTAAATATATGATACCTATTGTATATGTAATCTAGACCAATGATACATAACGTATTTTTAAATATGCAGTAATTGCGAAGGACACCACTTTAGAAGCAACATGTACTTGGAGAAATTCAAAGGGATAAGGAAAATATAAATTGGATGGTTATACAAGTGAAGATTGGGCATAGGCTTGTATTTTGAAAAAAATTAATCACAAAATTACTATCTTCTAAAATATATCTTTTCTACATCTCTTTATTCTTTATTCTGTAAATCTTACCATCATGTTGGAATTTGTTTTCTAGTCTACATTTCTCATAACCTACCTCTCCTATTGTATTTCTCTTTCTTTCTCTTTAGCGAGTCCTTGATCATTTTCTGCAGCTCAGTCTTTCAGTACGTTCCTTCCTCAACTATATCTAATCTATCTATTATGCTGTTTAATCCATCAATTATGTTTTAAAATTGTAAATAAGTACATACATATTTAAATAACAGGCTTATTGAGATATAACTCACATACCACAAAATGTAACCTGGCAAAGTATACAATTCAGTGGTTTAGCAGACCATAGGATTAGGTAACAGTCACTATTACTTAATTTTAAAACATTTTTTCACCCCCCAAAAGAAACTCTGTGCCCATTAGTAATCATTTCCCTTTTCCCTTGACCGCCAACCCTAGCAAAGACTAGTCTCTTCTCTGTTTCTGTGGATTGCCCATTCTGGACATTTCATACAAACAGAATCATACCATAGATGGCCTTTGATCTGGCCTCTGTCACTCAGCGTACTGTTTTCAAGGTTTATTCATGTTGTAACATGAATCAGTACTTAATTCCTTTTGTAATATTCTGCCATATGGATATACCACTTCTTTTACTCCATTCGTGACTTGAGGACATTTGGGTTGTTATAGTCTTTAGGCTCTGATAATGAATGCTGCTATGACCACTTGTGCACAAGGGTTTTTTTGGGTGCATTTACTGGGGAGTTCTGCACCCTAGTAATAAATAGGAAACATTTGTGTCCACACCTAAATATGGTACAGGATTGGACTTTATCCTCACTCAGAATCCTTGGCAGTGATGATTTTCCTTTGTGCTTGTTGGCCTGTGAGAGGAGTTTTTCTGGGTCTCATAGAGCACACTGGTTTCATGACGGTCTCAGAGCTAGCCTCCTGCCTCATATGGCCAGGACACCATTCTGTGCCCGTGGGGTTCTAATCACTGCCTCCTAACTGCTGGAATTTTTCCAGTGCATATCTATGTAAATCACTCATTATTCACCAACACTTGCTTTTACTGGACTTGAAATGTATGTTCGATGAAAAAAATGAAAAAAATGCTGAAAAAAATGTTCAATGTAGTTGAGTATGTTATGGACTGTTATTATTGTTTTAATTTGTATCGTCTAGTAAGTTGGCTCTCTTTTCATACAGTTATGTGTCCTATTCTGTGTTTTTCTTGGTTTTACCTTTTGTCCATTTGTCTCTTACCCTGTTTTTAATTTCCTTAGTGATTTGGGAAATTCTTTACATAAGTGAGAAATTATTTATCTGTCAGTTATATGCATTACAAGTATTTTGTTTTCCTGATCTATAGCTTTGCTTTTGTCTTTGTGTTGCCTTTTGCCATACAGAAAATTTTTCCTTTTAATGTAATCACACTTAGCAATGCTTTCTTTTAAGATTTATGCTTTTCCTATCATGTTAATTATTTCCTACACTAGTATCATACAAATATTTTCCTATTATTCTTTTTAAAAAATATTTATTTATTTATGAGAGAGAGAAAGAGAGAGGCAGAGAGAGAGAGGCAGAGAGAGAATCCCAAGCAGGCTCCGCACTGTCAGTGCAGAGCCTGATAAAGAGCTCAAAGTCACCAACCATGAGATTATGACCTGAGCCAAAATCAAGAGTCAGATGCTTAAGTGACTGAGCCACCCAGCTGCCCCTCCTATCTATTATTCTAAAAGAAATGTTTTCTTTTTACTTGTAATTAATTAATAAACATAGAAAAATTTTAATGGTGTCAGGTAAGGATTTAATTTTTATCTTTTTCTCCATTGTTATCATTTGGACAGTTTTTTCTTTTTCTACTAATTTATAATGATAGTTCTTTTATGATATACATCTGTCTGGGTCTAATTTTGCATTCTCTATTTTCTTCCATGGGTGAAATCCTACCATTTTAATAGCTGCTACTGTCCAATCACAAAATCTGATATGAAAATACATTTATTGTTATCACTGTTACCTTAAAAAATATTTGTACAGCTTTTCTTGGTCCTTTTCCATTCTATATGAATTTAAGAATCTCCTCATTAAGTTGCATGGAAAATGCAATTGGAAATTCTATTTGAATTGCAGTGAATTTATAGATTAATATGGGAAGAATTATCATCTTGCTGTTGATTTTTCCAAAATAACATTAAATTTATCCACTTGTTTAGGTCTTCTTTTATGTTACTTAATAGTTTGTCCCTAAATGTTTTCTCCCCAAATGTTTTACATAACTTTTTAAACATTTATTTTTAATTTTAATTAATTTTTTTGCATAGCTTTTGCTAGGTTAATTCCTAGGGCTTTATCTCTTGTAATTTTTGAGTCCATTTTATTTTCTTTTTACATTTATTTATTTGTTCATTCATTTTTTTCTGGAAGTTTTGACCTGTGAATATTCTTCACCTCTTTTGCCCATCCCCTTCAAGCACCCCTCTGGCAACCACCAGAGTTTTTGTCTTGTATTTATGTGTCTGTTTCTGTTTTGTTTTGTTTGTTTTGTTTTTAGATTCCACATGTAAGTGAAATCATATGAGTTTTTTTACATATTTGTGGTATAAGTATCTTATCAGATATAGGATTTGCAAAATATTTTCTCTCATTCAGTAGATTGCCTTTTCATTTTGTTGACAGTTTCCTTTGCTGTGAAGAAGCTTTTTAGTTTGGTGCAGTTCATTTATTTGTTCTTGCTTTTGTTACTTTTGCTTTTGGTGTCAGATTAAAAAATAATCGGCAAGACCTTTGTCAAGGAGTTTACTGCCTATGTTTTCTCTTAGGATTTTCAGGTATTACTTTCAAGCCTTTAATCCCTTTTCAGTTAATTTTTGTACATGGTGTAAGATAGTAGTCGAGTTTTAATCTTTTGCATGTGGCTGTCCAATTTTCTCAACACTATTTATTGAAGAGATTGGCTTTTCCCCATTGCATATTCCTGGCTCCTCTATTGTAAATTAGTTGACCACATATGTGCAGGTTTATTTCTAGGCTCTCTATACTGCTCCACTGATCTATGTGTCTTTTTTTTTAAGTGTTTTGAGACAGAGAAAGAGAGAGAGTGTGTGCACGTGCTCACGGACAAGTGGGGGAGGGGCAGGGAGAGAGGAAGACAGAGGATCCAAAGTGGGCTCCGCTGACAGCAGAGAGCCTGATGTTGGACTCGAACTCGTGAACCGTGAGATCATGACCTGAGCCAAAGTTGGATTCTTAACCGACTGAGACACCCAGGTGCCCCTGATCTATGTGTCTTTTTTTTCTAATGTTTTATTTACATTTGAGAGAGAGAGAGAGAGAGAGAGAGAGAGAGAGAGAGAGAGAGAGAGAGAATGCAAGTGGGGGAGAGGCAGAGAGACAGAGACAGAATCTGAAGCAGGCTTGAGGCTCTGAGCTGTTAGCACAGAGCCCAATGTGGGGCTCAAACTCACGAACCTTGAGATCATGACCGGAGCTGAAGTCAGATGCTTAACTGACTGAGCCACCCAGGAGCCCTTAGCTACCTTTTTATGCCAATACCATACTGTTTTAATTACTATAGCCTTGTAATATCATTTGAAATCAGAAAGCATTATGCCTCTAGCTTTGTTATTTCTCAAGATTACTTTGTGCTATTTGGAGTGTGTGTGTGTGTGTGTGTGTGTGTGTGTGTGTTTCCATAGAAATTTTAGGATTATTTGTTGTATTATTTTGAAAAATGCCATTGGAATTTAGATAGGGATTGCACTGAATCTGCAGATTGACTTGGGTAGTATGGACATTTTAACAATATTGATTCTTCCAATCCATGAGCATATCTTTATGTTTATTTGTGTCTTCTTCAATTTCTTCAATACTATGTTGAATAAAGGTGGCAGGAGTGGGCATCCTTGTCTAGTTCCTGATTTTAGAGGAAATATTTTCAGCTTTCACCACTGAGTAGGATGTTAGCTGTGAGCTTGCCATATATGGCCTTTATTATGTTGAGGTATGTTCCCTCTATACCCAATTTGTTGAGAGTTTTTATTATAAATGGATGTTGAATTTTGATAAATGCTTTTTCTGCCTCTATTGACATGATCATATGATTTTTAAATTATTTATTTTTAATGTTTTTTAAAAATTTACATCCAAATTAGCATATGGTGCAACAATGATTTCAGGGGTAGATTCCTTACTGCCCCTTACCCATTTAGCCCATTCCCCCTCCACAACCCCTCCAGTAACTGTCAGTTTGTTCTCCATATTTATGAGTCTCTTCTGTTTTGTCCCCCTCCCTGTTTTTATATTATTTTTGTTTCCCTTCCCTTATGTTCATCTGTTTTGTCTCTTAAAGTCCTCATATGAGTGAAGTCATAAGATTTTTGCCTTTCTCTGACTGACTAATTTCACTTAGCATGATACCCTCCAGTTCCATCCATGTAATTGCAAATGGCAAGATTTCATTCTTTTTGATTGCCAAGTAATACTCCATTGTATAAATATACCACATTTTCTTTATCCATTCATCCCTGAATGGACATTTGGGCTCTTTCCATACTTTGGCTATTGTTGATAGTGCTGCTGTAAACATGGGGGTGCATGTGTCCCTTCAAAACAGCACACCTGTATCCCTTGGATAAATGCCTAGTAGTGCAATTGCTGGGTTGTAGGGTAGTTCTATTTTTAGTTTTTTGAGGAACCTCCATACTGTTTTCCAGAGTGGCTGCACCAGCTTGCATTCCCATCAGCAGTGCAGAAGACATCCTCTTTCTCTGTACCCTCGCCAACATCTGTTATTGCCTGAATTGTTAATGTTAGCTATTCTGACAAGTGTGAGGTGGTATCTCATTGTGGTTTTGATTTGTATTTCCCTGATGATGAGTGCTGTGGAGCATTTTTTCATGTGTTGGTTGGCCATCTGGATGTCTTCTTTGGAGAAGTGTCTATTCATGTCTTTTGCCCATTTCTTCACTGGATTATTTGCTTTTTGGGTGTTGAGTTTGATAAGTTCTTGATAGATTTTGTATACTAACCCTTTATCTGATATGTCATTTGCAAATATCTTCTCCCATTCTGTCAGCTGCCTTTTAGTTTTGCTGATTGTTTCCTTTGCTGTGCAGAAGATTTTTATTTTGATGAGGTCCCCATAGCTCATTTTTGCTTTTGTTTCCCTTGCCTCCAGAGACATGTTGAGTAAGAAGTTGTTGTGGCCAAGACCAAAGAGGTTTTTGCCTGCTTTCTTCTCGAGGATTTTGATGGCTTCCTGTCTTATGTTTAGGTCTTTTATCCATTTTGAGTTTATTTTTGTATATGGTGTAAGAAAGTGGTCCAGGTTCATTCTTCTGCATGTCCCCGTCCAGTTTTCCCAGCACTTGCTGAAGAGACTGTCTTTATTCCATTGGATATTCTTTCCTGCTTTGTCAAAGATTAGTTGGCCATACGTTTGTGGGTCCATTTCTGGGTTCTCTATTCTGTTCCATTGATCTGAGTATCTGGATCATATGATTTTTATCCTTCATTTGGTTAATATGACATATTATGATATGATATATCATATTGGCTGATTTACAGATCTTGGACCATCCTTACATCCCTGGAGTAAATCCCACTTGATCATGGTGTATGATCTTTTAGTATATTGTTGGATTCAGTTTCTTAATATTTTGTCAATGATTTTTGCATCTATGTTCATCTCAGATATTACACTGTAATATTTTTTTTCCTCTGGCATTCTCATCTGGTTTTGGTATTAGGGTAATGCTGGCCTCAAAATGATTTTGGAAGAGTTCCCTCTTTTATTTTTTGGAACAGTTTGAGAAGAATTGGTACTAATTCTTTGAATGTTTGGTAGAATTTATCATTGAAGTAGAATGGTCCTGGACTTTTGTTTGTTGGGAGGTTTTTGATTACAGATTTAATCTCCTTTTTAGTAATTGGTATGTTCAGATTTTCTATTTTACCATGATTCCTTCTTTGTAGGTTGTATGTTTATAGGAATTTATCCACTTCTTCTATGTTGTCTATTTTGTTGGCATTTAATTGCTCATAGTAGTCTCTAGTGATCCTTTGTATTTCTATGGTATCAGTTGTATCACTGCCTCTTTCATTTATGATTTTATTTATATGAGTCTTCTCATTTTTTCTTGTTAAGTCTAGCTAAAGGCTTATCAATTTTGTTTATCTTTTCAAGAATCCAGCTCTTGTTTCATTGATCTATATCATCCTTTTAGTCTCTATTTCATTTATTTCTGCTCTAATCTTTATTTCCTTTATCTCCTTCCATCTACTAACTTTGGGCTTTTTCTTCTTTTTCTGTTCCTTTAGGTGTAAAGTTAGGTTGTTTATTTGAGGCTTTTCATGTTTCCTCAAGTAGGCATTTATCACTATGAATTTCCCTCTTAGAACTACTTTTGCTGCATCCCACAAATTGTGGTATGTTATAGATCCATTTATGTTTTTCTAAAGGTATTTTTCAATTTTCTCTTGATTTCTTCTTTGATCCAATTGGTTGTTCAGGAGCATGTTGTTTAATCACCACATATTTGTGGCTTTTCCAGCTTGCTTCAAGTAATTAATTTCTACTTTCATACTATTGTGGTCAGAAAAGATGCTTGATAGGATTTCAGGCCTCTTAAATTTATTGAGACTTGTTTTGTGGCCTAACATATGACCTATCCTGGAAAATGTTTCATCTGCATTTGAGAAGAATGTGTATTTTGCTTTGGGATGGAATGCTTTGTATATTCCTGTTAAGTCCTTCTGACCTAATGTGTCATTTAAGGACAATGTTTCCTTACTGATTTTCTTTCTGGATGATCTATTAATTGATGTAAGAGGAATATTAAAGTTCCCTACTATTTTTTTCAATTTTTAAAATACATTTATTTATTTTTGAGAGACAGAGTGAGACAGGGCACGAGCAGGGGAGGGGCAGAGAGAGAGGGAGACACAGAATCTGAAGCAGGCTACAGGCTGTGAGCTGTCAGCACAGAGCCTGACGTGGGGCTCGAACCCACGAACCATGAGATCATGACCTGAGCTGAAGTCAGATGCTTAACCGACTGAGCCACCAGGCACCCCTAAAGTCCTCTACTATTAATGTATTACTGTTTATTTCTCCCTTTACATTTATTAATATTTGCTTTATATATTTAGGTACTCCCATGTTGACTACATAAATATTTATAAATTTTATGTCCTCTTGTGGATTGATACTTTTATTGTTATGTAATGCCTGTCTTTGTTTTGAAGTCTATTTTGTCTAATATAAGTTTAGCTATTCCAGGTTCCTTTTAGTTTCCATTGCATGGAATATCTTTTCCCATTCTGTCACTATCAGTCTGTATGTGTCCTTATCTAAAGTGAGTCTCTTGTAGGCAGCATATAGAAGGGTCTTGTTTTTTTAATTCATTGTCTTTTGATTGCAGAATTTAGCCCATTTAAATTTAATTATTGATATGTATGTACTTATTGTCATTTTGTTAATTGTTTACTGGCTGTTATCATAGTTCCTCTCTGTTTCTTCTTCTCTTGCTCTCTTTCTTTGTAGTTTGATGATTTTCTTTAGTGGTATAATTATATCCCTTCCTCTTTATCTTTTGTGTATTTACTATAGGTTTTTGCTTTGTGGTTACCTTCAGGCTTACATAAAACAACTTATACCTATAACAGTTTATTTTAAGTTGACAACAACTTAAGTTTGATCTCATTCTAAAGCTCAGCATTTTTACTTCCTCCAACCACATTTTATGTTTTTTGATGTCACATTTCACATCTTTTTATTTTGTGTATCATGGGTATCCCTTAGCTAATTATTGTAAATATAGTTATTTTTACTATGCTTGTCTTTTAACCTTCATATTAGCCTTATAAGTGATTAATACACCATCTTTGCTATATATTTACAATTCTAGTGAGATTTATTATTTCATACGTTTTCTTGTTACTAAATTGGTACCCTATCTTTTCAGCTTAAAGAAGTCCCCTTAATAATTCTTATAAGGTCAGATTAGTGGTAATGAACTCCTTGAGCTTTTCCTTGCCTACAAAACTCTTTATTTCTCCTTCAATTCTGAATGATAACTTTGCCAGGTAGAGTATTCTTGGTTGGAATTTTTTTTTCTTTTATTTTTCTCCTTTTTTGTTAGCACTTTGAATATATCAGGCCACTCCCTTCCCTGCAAAGTTTTTGCTGAAAAACTGCTGATAGCCTTATGGGCATCCCCTGTATGTAACAAGTTGTTTTTCTCTTGCTGCTTTTAATACTCTCTCCTTGTCCTTAACTTCTGATATTTTAATTATAGTGTGTCTTGGTGTAGGTCTCTTTGAGTTCCTTTCATTTGGAACTCCCTGGGATTCCTGGATCTAGACGTTTATTTTCTTCCCCAGTTTAATAAACTTTTTGGCCATTATGTCTTCTAAAATTTCTGCCCTTTTCTCTATCTCTTCTTCTGAAATATCTATAATATGAGTGTTAGTCCATCTGATGTTGTCCCATAGGCTATCTTATGCTATCTTCACTTTTTAAAATTATTTTCTCTTTTTACTGCTTTGATGGGGTGAGTTCCACTGCCTTGTCTTTGAGTAGACTGATCCTTTCTTATGCTTCATCTAGTCTGTTAATGAGCCTGTCTAAAGTATTTTTTCAATTTAGCTATTGTATTCTGTAGCTCTGTGACTTCTCTTTGATACTTTATTATATTTTTCATCTCTTTGTTAAAGTTCTCACTGTGTTCATCCATCTTCTCAATTTGCTTAGCATCTGTATGGCCATTACTTTGAACTTCTTATCAGGTAAATTACTTATTTCCGTTTCATTAAGTTTTTTTTCCCTGAGGTTTTAGCTTGTTCTTTTAATTGGAGTATATTCCAATCTGATCCTTCATGTTGCTTAACTCTCTGTGTAAGATGAAGCAACCACCTCTCCCAGTCTTGAAAGAGTAATCCCTTATAGAAGGTGAACCTGTTGCTCACCCTTGCCTCAGCTCTTGGTTGTCTCTCAAACCTTTGTGCTTCTCCAAGCAGCCTATTACGTCTTTAATAGCCCCCAGTATTAAGGATGCACCAAGAACTGTCAGTGTCTCTAAGGGAAGGATCTCAGCACCTAGATTCAGGCTATTTGTAAGCTAGGCCCTCAGGCAGCAACTTTCAAATGCATGCAAATATATACAGTCCTGTGGGACTACAAGCATAAGCCCTGCTGGCCTGCTGATCTAGAGGCGTCCCCTGGGTGGTAGTTGCAAAAATTGGGTCTCCAGATGAATGTACAAGCTCTTTTGTAGTTGATACTGGCAAACTGGAACAAGGCAGAGAACCCAGATGGCATCTGCAGCCTATGTTCTTTGAGAGAAGCTCTGGAGGCTACTAAATGTGTATCAAGCCTGAAACCTGGTCAAATCTCCAGCACAAGCAAAGGGGCCTCCTTCACAGAAAGACTGGGGATGGTGCCTCAGTCTCTTATCTGTGTAGTGCCCTAGGAGTGGTAGCATGCCTAGAACCATCTGTCTGATTGCCAGTCCTGTGGGATCCAGGAATGCAAGCCCCTCTGGCCACTAGAGCTGGGTGGTTACGGAGTGTTCCCTGGGCAAAAATTGAGGCACCAGACATAAAAACTAGGGCACCAACTGCACGTAACACTGCCCTCCAGGAGACACTGGTGTTCTAGAGCATGGCAGAGGGAGACTACAAGGATAGCACCCACCCTCTGAGGTCCCTGGAAAGGATTATAGTCAACCCCTACATGCATGTTTAATTATGAGCCTGACCCTCAGCCTGCCGCCATGATGATTAGCCAATAGGCTTCCTTCACAGAAAGACTGAGCTCCTGGGTTTATGGCCTCTTGCTATGCCCTGGGGGTTGGTAGCTGTTTAGGAATTTTTGTTGTTGTTGTTGTTGTTGTTGTTAATTAGATACCTGTGGGACCCAGAACATAAGCCCCACTGGCCACTAGAACCAGTCAATGTAGAGGTATTCCATGCCAGCAGCCTTTTAATCAGGGTGCCAGACAGGGGTATGAACTCTTTTCTGGGTGACATCGATTATAACAGTGCCACAGGACCAAGAATGTAAGCTGTCCTGGCCTCCAGAGTCACACAGTCAAGATATGTCCTCTGGGCTGATTTCTTTATTTTATTTCAATTCATCAGTCCCATCCCATGCCTTACTTCCTTTCTCCACCAAGCTTACCAGTGTTATAATCACAATCATTGCTTTACATATATCCTTAATTCCTTTGATCTTTGCCCAGCAATCTCCTGGCAAACACTGATTAAATCTATCTCTGGCTATCTCTGTCCCTGCACCTGAGCCTCTAAGTGTGGTTGGAGGCCCCCAATTATGAAGGCTGTCTCACATTAGCTGCATGACTATCAACCTTAGGAAGCCCTCATTGCACCTGGCAGTTCTACCTCATTCCCCAATCCACTCTTCTATTTACAGAGAAGACCAGTTCACATCTTCTGTCCTTTCTTAAAATTTCAGCACCTGCGCTGTTCTCTCTCTTAGCTCATGACCTTGATTCCAATTGAGAAAGCAAACACAGTAACGAGAGAACATCCTTGACCAGATTCCCACCAAATTTGCCACCCTTCTTGGTTTTGGACCCAAGACACTTTGTTTTCTCTTTTGTTACAAATGATGAACATCATGCTTATCCCATCTCACCTACTCCAGAACTTAGCTCCATACCCTCCTTTCTCCTGCATCCTTGGGTTCCTCTCCACTTTTGGGTAATTTCCATTAACACAAAAATAGGCTGGTTAGAAATAAATTTTAGTTGTGATGAAGTACACACAACATAAAATGTGCCATTTTTTGGGGGGCTGAATTGTGTTCTCCCAAATCCACAGGTCAAAGCCCTGACCCCCAAAACCTCAAATGTAACTGTATTTGAAGAAAGGCTTTACAACAGGTGATTAAGTTAAAATGGGGTCATCAGGGTGGGCCCTAATCCAGTCTGACAAGTGTCCTTATGAGAAGAGAAAATCAAGACACGGATGCCCACAGAGAGAGAAGATGTGAACATACAGAGAGAAGGTGGCTATCTGCCAACCATGGAGGAGAGGACTCAGAGGAAACCCAACATGCTTCCACCTTGATCTTGGACTTCTAGCCTCCAGAAACATGAGAAAACAAATGACTACTGTTTAAGCCCTCCAGGTCTGTGGTAATTAGTTACGCAGCTCCAGAAAACTAATACACCATCTTACTAATTTTTAAGTGAGTGGTTCTGTGGCAGTAAATCCATTCATATTGTTGTACAACCACAACCACCTTTCATCTCCAGAACTATATTAATTTGAAAACTCAACCTCTGTACCCACGGAACAATAACTGTTTCAAATCCTCCCCTTTGCTCCAAAGAGATGATAGATTCTATACTTTGAACTAAAATTTAAGCTGTAAATAGCTTTGGGAACAAGGATTGAAGGATTGATGTGGCATGTTTTATTCTACGAAGTTTGCATTTTCTAACTGAATACATTTACTACTTTTGTTAAAATATGATATGTTAACCAGAGTAATCTGAGCAGGTAAACTGTAGCCTAATTTTGCTTGCTGTTTTCCCTTTTTATCTCTCTGAATTTCAAAGAAACCTAATACATGTTTTATTATTATTTTTTTTTAATTTTTTTTTAATGTTTACTTATTTTTGACAGAGAGAGAGACAGAGCATGAGTGGGTGGGGGGCAGAGACAGTGGGAGACACAGAATCCAAAGCAGGCTCCAGGCTCTGAGCTGTCACCACAGAGCCCGACTTGGGGCTTGAACTCACAGACCGTGAGATCATGACCTGAGCCGAAGTTGGATGCTCAACCGACTGAGCCACCCAGGCGCTCCCAATGTTTTATTGTTTTTAATAAAAAGACCATATTTTCAAAACCTAGAATTTGAGTCACATTTTAAAAAAGCATTATCAGCTAACAGAATCTTGTATTACAATCTTCTGCTTACTGCATCTTCCTTAGCCAGGGAGTCCTATGATTACTGTTAAGAAGAAATATAGGGTACCTGGGTGGCTCAGTCGGTTGAGCATCTGACTTTGCCTTAGGTCATGATCTCACAGTTTGTGGGTTAGGGCCCAGTGTTGGGCTCTGTGCTGATGACTCAGAGCCTGCTTTGGATTCTGTGTCTCCTCTTTCTCTGCCCCCCTCCCCTTTCTCTCTCTCTCTCTCAAAAATAAATAAACATTAAAAAAATTTTTAAAAAGAAGAAATAAAATTCACTCTTTCAGGAGAAGATTTGACAATTTCAAGAACCATGAAAATATTTCTATTATTTGTGCTACTTTCTTAGTAGGTTAATAGAAAATATAGGGAAAAAGCTGTATTCATGGAAATTCTCCAGTATGTTTATTATAGTGAAAAACAGAAAGTAGTCATACAACATAGAACAGATAGCTACTGAACATAATGTGAAGACTTTGTAGCAGTATGAAATGCTTATGCTATAATCAGTGAAGAATATAGGATTATTAAATTATATATAGAC
Organism: Acinonyx jubatus; assembly: GCF_027475565.1. Classification (NCBI taxonomy): domain Eukaryota; kingdom Metazoa; phylum Chordata; class Mammalia; order Carnivora; family Felidae; genus Acinonyx; species Acinonyx jubatus. The sequence continues at coordinate 13,440,271 of NC_069387.1, read as the reverse complement.
TATGATGTAGGAAAATATATTCAAATAAAAAGACTAGAAATTATATTAGTCTTAGTGTGGTGAAGTTATAAAAATTTTCAATATTTCCCTAGATTGTATAACATTAAATGCATAATCAATAATTTAAAAATTTACTAAAAATAACTAACTCTTTTCTTTAATGTTTTAAAAATGTTTATTTATTTTTGAGAGATACAGAATGTGGGCAGAGAGGGGCAGAGAGAGAGGGAGACACAGAATCTGAAGCAGGTTCCAGGCTCTGAGCTGTCAGCACAGAGCTTGACTTGCGGCTCAAACCCATGAACTGTGAGATCATGACCCCAGCCGAAGTTGGATGCTTAACCGACTGAGCCACCCAGGCACCTCAAAATAACCAATTCTTTAAGAAAGTGGGAAGCTTTAAGAAGCAAAGGTGCTGTTATAAATTATGTAGCAAAACCACTGTACTTATGAATGGGGGGTTTTCGTGGCATTACTTTGAGTGATTCTGTTAACATTTTAAGCAACATATGCTGCAAAGGAATAGGAACTATTTAAGAAACCTTTAGTGACCTATCCTATGTCTGATGTGTTTTGGTTCTAAGTATTTCCGAATATTCTCTAATATTGCATATGAAAATGCAAACATATATTTAAAACTTAAAAATACAAACTCTAAGTTTATATATAAAATATATATGTACTAACATACTTAAAATAAAAATATGTATATATATTTAAAATTAGGTTGGTGTTTCAGGATCAGAGAACAGAGTGCTTCTCCACATTATCTGCTAAAGACTTTAAGATTTTTTGAATTTTGAGTACAAGTTCTTGGCATGGATGAGAATAAAGCTAGAGGTTGCCAGCCTTCTTTTGATTGTATTATTCCTTACCTTCTTAAATAATAGTTTTAAGTACATGGAATTATTTACGATCTTGGTCACAATAGGTAACATCTGAAATTAGGTCTGTTATTGTATGAACAAAGATAAATTGCTCTAAGCTAACTGATGTGATGACCAAAATCTAGAAAGTCTAAACCAATGGAACACTCTATGAGTGAGTTTCAGACACAAAAGAAATATATTTAAATCCTGGATACCCAAGACAGTTTTAGAAGGTGCATTACCAAGTACCTCAAAGTATAAGATTTTGAGTTCATTCACTTATGGGAATGGGTCAAGAACTTTTAGATGGTGGTATGAAGTGGCCAGTAGAGAGTGAGAAGAAACGAGGAGTGGTGGGGGTAGGAGAACGTGGATAGAGCGATACGTTTGAGGAAACAGATCAGCACAAGTGAAGGGGTTGGTACGGGGCACCGTTACATTATGAAAGACAGAATAATAAAAGGATGGGTGGCATTTTGATTTACTTAGTACTTAAAGCAAGTTGATTAATTTCTCTTTTTTTAGCTTTTAAAAAACTTTAGCTTCTTAAACATTCATGCCTATTTTTTTCTACATTAGTGACAATTTATGACATAAAGCAATGTTTAGTTATGCCTGACAGAAATGACTATATGTACTAGAATGTTCATGGCATCACTATTTGTAAAAACCCAAACTGGGAACTACCCAAATTCCCAGTAAAATAGATATTTTATTGTATTGACAGTCCAGGGTACTCACAACCTATGATTACAATATGGATGAATCCAACAGCATGATGTTGAGTGAAATAAGTCAGACTATATAATTACATTTACATACAGTTAAAAAAAACACAACCCCACATTTATGCTGCTGGAGGTCAGACAATTGTTTAACTTTGGGGAGTGGTAATAAAAAGAAGAGGGCACAAGGGGATCTTCTGGGACATTAGTAATATTTTTTGATCTGGGTGCCAGTTATAAGGGTTTGTGTAATTTATAAAAATAGATTACACTGTATATTTATGATATATGCCTTTCCTATATGTATGTTATGCTTTGTAAACATTTTTAAATTAAAAAAATTTAATTGGAGTATTGGCCCTGAGTCAGAGATCTTCAGTTTTTATGATCTTCTTGCAAAGCCTGATCGACATTACAAGAAAAAGAGATCATAAACCAATAGCCTTCATGAACAGAGACAAAAAACCCTGGCAAAATTCTAGCAAACCAAATTTAGCAGATTATAAAATGGATAATACATCTCGACCACTTGGGGTTTATTCCAGGAATGCAAGGTCAATTTCCCATTCAAAAGCCGACATTATTCACCATATTAGACTAGAAAAGAACCATTAGATCATTTAGTACATTGAAAAAAAAAAGATTTGACAAAATTCAACACAGATTTATGATAAAAACTCCCAGAAAACCAGGAATAGAAGGGAACTTCCTCATCTTGATAGAAAACCTACAGCTAACATGATATAATATGGAATGAGTCTGGATGCACACCCCTCCAGATCAGTAACAGGACAAGAATATCCATTTCGACACTTTAATTCAACATTATACTATAGTTCCTAGCCAAAGAAATTAGGAGTGAGGGGCAGGAAAAGACATATCAATTGGAGAGAAAGAAGTAAAACTTTTTATTCATAGGTGACATGATCATTTAAGTGTAAAACCCTATGGAATCAGCAAAAATACCTTCCAGAACTAATACATAAATTTAGCAAGGTCACAAGGTACAAGGTTAATAAGCAAAAATCAGTCACAGTGCTGTGGGCTGGAAATAAACAATTGCAAGTTGACATTTAAAAAATATTTACAGTAGCCCCTCAAAAATATGTAAGACATGGGATAAATTTAACAGAATATGTGCAAGATTGGTGTGTTTAAAACTATAAATATTGTTGATAGAAATGAAATAAGACCTAAATAAATGGAGACACATTGTCATGGTTGGAAAGCTCAATTTTATTAAGATGTTAATTTTCCCTGTATTAGATCTCTACAGCTGCTATAACAAATTACCACAGACTTTGTGGCTTAAAAGTTCTCTCACAATTCTGGGGGCTGAAAGTCTGAAATCTATCCCTGGGATGAAAGCAAGGTGTTAGCAGGACCACACTCCCTCCAGAGTCTGTAGGGAAATCACTGCTTGCTTCTCATAGGTTCTGGTCACTGCTGTAATCCCTAGGTTTGTGGCTCCATCACTTTAACCTCAGTCTCCCCGCCTCTCTTCTGTCTACAGTCTTCCCTTGTCTTCCTCTTATAAGGATACATGCGATTGCTTTTAGGGCCCATCTAGATAATGCAGGATAATCTCCCCATCTCAAGATCCTTAATCATATGTACAAAGTGCCATAAAAAGCATCATTTACAGGTTCTTTGGGTGGCCATTATTTAGCCTACTGTATTCCCCAAATCTATTGATTCAGTACAATTCCAATCAGTGTCTTGGTAGAATTTTTTGGTAGAAATGGACAAATCGATGGTATATTTATATTCAATTGTGAAGGAGGGAGAATAGACAAAATAATTTTTAAAAATGTTTTTTAATATTTGTTTTTGAGAGAGAGTGAGCAAGCATGAGTGGGAGAAGGACACAGAGAGAGAGACACACAGAATTTGAAGCAGACTCCAGGCTCTGACTGTCAGCACAGTGCCCAACCTGGGGCTCAAACCCATGAACTGTGAGATCATGACCTGAGCTCAACTGACTGAGCCACCCAGGCACCCCTAAAAACTCATTTTGAAAATAAAGAACAGAGTTGGACAAGTCACACTACCTGATTTCAAGACTTACTACAAGGCTACAGTAAACAAAACAGTGTAGTATTGGCATAAATTTAGACACACAGATCAGTGGAACAGAACTGAATCCAGAAATAGACAAACATGTATAATTAATGGTTTTTCCACAAAAAGTCTGAAATAATTCAATGGAGAAAGAATAGTCTTTACAATAAACTGTGCTGGCACATTTAGTTACCCACATGGAAAAAATAAACATTAACTGATGGTATCTCCAAACAATGAATTATTACTCAGTATTAAAAAGGAAACAAAATACTGAAATTAACAACATGGGTGAATCTCAAAAGCTAAATGAAAGAAGACAAGTACAAAAGGCTATATTCAGATGAGTCTATTCATGTGAAATTCTAGAAAAGTCAATATTATACCCAGAGAATATCAGTGGTTGCCAGAGTTGAAGGACAGGATGAGGAGACTAACTGACAAGGGTTGTAGGGAAATTTTAGGGTCACTGGTGACACCATGTCTTGACTATGGTGGTGGTTACATCACTTCAGCCATTTACTATCAACAAAACCAACACTTGAAATTAGCAAATTTTACTGTATGTAAATTGTTACTCAAGAAAACTGGTTTTTAAGGAACTGTCACAGCTTGGATGATACACTGCATGGTTATCCATAAATTCATCTCTTTTTTGGGGAAATGAATTCAGACAGTTGATTCCTATTTGTCACATGGGGATTCTTGTCTGGCATAGACTAAAGTCTTTTGTTTGTTCCTATTACTCCCATTATAGTAATTTAAAAAAGATTCTATTAGTAGACTATAATTTGATAAATTCTATAGAAGCAGTTAAAGGGAAAGTGACTGGAAAGCAGTTCTCAGGACTAGGTATTTATATACCTACTTTTGCCTTAAACTACCATAATCATTAGACCAGATGATAGGGCTGCCTGTTCTTCATTTCACGTTACTTTAGGCTCAGTTTTCATGATGCCTTCTATTTTTGAAGCTGTTCTTATTTATTCAGTGCTTTCCCAGAGCCTTCGGGATAAACCTCAGATTTTCAGTGACGGAAGACCAACTTCATCCATACGCCGCTTACTGTTAGAGCATTAGTTCTCACCTGTCCCACCTTTCAGCCATTTGAAAGGTTGGCCTTGCCCTAAGGAAACTTTGCTTTCTCCTGCTTCAAGACCTCACCATGTGCTCCACGTCTACCTGGAATGTCCTTTTTTCCTTCCCCCAGTTTCCCTCTTTTCCCGTATAATTCATCCTACTCATCTTTCAGGATTTAGTAATGTCACCTGCTCCTGGAAGCCTGACCTCTCAGGGTTATAGTAGATGTTTCTCTTGGGTGACACTTCTGTGACACTCTTCATGCCCCCAAGATCTGAAAACACCATTTGAGCCCCAGGTATAGCCTTCCCCAAAGCCGGTTCTATACTCCCTTATGTGAAACAACAAATGTCTTAGTTTGCTAAAACCATTTTATCTTGAGTTGTCTTTCTCATGCTACTAAGCCATCACGACTGATGCTTATGAAAACTGATACAATGACCTTCCAATATGCAGGGCAAAACACATTTACAAAGGCAGTGGAGAACAGGACTTTGAAATACAGTAATGTGAACAGGGAGGAAATTTAATAGATGCTGGTTGCATCCACTTACAGTCTCTGTTAGCTAGCCTCAGGCTAGCCTAAGAGGCTTGAAGCCTCCTGAATTTGCCTCTGGTTAGTCCAATTAACTCAGGTGGAAGAAGAAAAAGCCAAGGATATCAAGACTCAAACAAAGCAAAAGGGCTTCTATTATTGTGTTCTGAGCTCAACTAGTAAAGGTGATATGATCTTGAAAAACAGACTTAATCAGTTGACAGCCTGTTCCTAAAGACAGGGGGAAGTTGGGAACCTCCAAGGTAAAGCCTCACAGAGAAAGAGCTCCTGGATGAACTCACAACTACCCCTGACAAGGCACTCTCAGTGATCCTACACCCAGGGCAGGTTGGTTGCTGTATCTGAATCATTTCTTAAGCATCTTAATCAATGTACATCATAATCCCCAAACTCCTTATGTATTACAACAATGGAGAGGTGGTATGTTTACAGATCAGGGATTTGTATATCATTTATTAAAATTATTTAATAATGGACCTTACCTCATTTATCTCTGACAGAGAAACCCTTCCAGAATGGTCCCATAGCAGAAATAGGTCTAGATCTTTATTTTCCACCTGAAGAAATGAAAGTCAAGACAGACTTCATCATTTGTTCATGGTCACGTAGTTGTACAATGACAGAATTGGGACAAGATGAGACACAGCCCACCATCATCTGACATGTACCCAAACACACCTGTTTTATCCCTCATTGGCCTAGTAAAAGGAAACAAGGTCATACAAAGATGTGATCTTCCAACCAGCAAATGACAGTCTATTGGGAAATCTTAAAAGCATGGTTGGTTCCCTCTCAATTTGCAGTTTTCTGCTCCTTGATTCTTTCCAATTGGTAGCAGGCACAGCCTGGTTGTCTCAGTTCTGTCAACAGCTTGCTGTCTTTCAGCTATGCTCTCAGATATCAGACGACACATGGGATAGTAAAAGTAACATCTCATTAAAGAAAGGGTGAGGATAACTGTGATATATTAAATTTTATTAACTTCTGCTTGCAAGTTGTTTAAAAAATTTTAATTTACTGGTTATTTATGGGTAAATGTAAAAAGGCATTTTATTATGATCTGATCAGTTGTTGAAAAAATTTTTGTTTTAGTTGTTGAAATTTTCAATGTGTTATCAGCCCATTTTCTGTAAATGAAGTACATGAATGACAGTTTGCTCTTTGAAGCAAAGGATTCTGTAAGAGTCTATGTCAGCATCGATGCTCATTGTATAGCATTGATGATGTACATCCAAGACCTAGGAGATGATATGGTTTAAAAAGGAATCCTTGAAATCATTTGTTTATTTTTTTCAAATATTGTGATCCAAAAGTGCAATACAAAGACTGTCGGGAAAGTTGTGGGTTTCAATAAATCAAAAGTTTTCTGTGTGATGGAAATTAAAATTCATGATCTCCCTTGCAATTGACATAAACATGTTGTATTTGTTTTCTAGGGCTGCCATCGCAAAGTGCTACAAACTTGAAGTTTAAATACAACAGAAGTGTGTTGTCTCACAGTACTGGAGGCTGAAGTCCAAAATCAAGGTGTTGGCAGGGCCATGCTCCCTCTGAAAAGTTTTGGGGGAGAATCCTTCCTTGCCTCTCCTAGCTTCTGGCATTTTCTGGCAATCCTTGGTGTTCCTTGGTTTGTAGACACATTGCTATCTCTACCTCTCTGGTCACATGATATTTCCCCTGTGTGTCTGTGTCTCTTCTCTTTTTTCTTTTTACAGACACAGGTCATATCGGATTAAGGGACAACTCTACTCCAGTATGACCTCATCTTCACTAATTACATCTGCAGTAACCTCATTTCCAAATAAGGTTGCTTTCTGAGGTACTGGGAGTTAGGCCTTCAACATATCTTTTTGGGGGCCACAATTCAACCCACAAAACATATAAATGAAATTAAAATTTGTGATTTTTTTTCCTGACTCATGTAAACATACTCTCCATTTGTTCCCTGGTATAATTCTCTATGCTTCTTGCTCTGTTGTGGGTTCCAGGAGGCTGAGCTCTGTAAATTTCTGTATTTTGGCTTTGGGTTGGGTTTGGTCAATGGGAAGAAGCACCAGGGGAGATCAGAAGGCGGGAGAGGGAGAGGTTGGGTATTTGTTTTCCCCATGCCCTGTTTGTATCGCTGCAGTTTTGGCAGGGGGTTCATTTCCCCACAACGACAGCTCCTGGCAGGCAACCCTGCATCTGGGGTTCCATCCCTCTGTGGGTCTGTGGTACCCTCCTCTTGACTTTTCAGACCCATGGCTTGGGATGCCTCTCCTTATTGGTTCCTTTAGACTTGCCCAAATCCCTGTACATAGTCCCTCATTAACTCTTTTAATGTAAGATTTTGGGTGTTCCATCTGTTGCCTGCTAAGACCTTGAATGACATAATACCCAAATTTATTGCCTTAGGGAAATGTAAACGTTGTGGTGGACAATCCCTCCCTTTGGAGAATTATGGTCCTTTACTGAAGAGTAATTCGAAGTCCACTGGTATTCCTGCAGTGATTTTCTATTTCCCTCATTTCTATCTTTATTAATTTATATTTTCTGAAAGGAAGAGTTATCCCTTATCCCCAACTTATTTACTCAATTACTTATTTATATCATATGCTCTCAGGCATATTAATTCTGTTCTTTGGCTTATAAGCCAATATTATTGTTATTTATTTTGTTGATTAGTTTGTTCCAGCTTTAGGCATTGGAAGTTCTTTCAGGTTGAATTTTGTGTCCTTTTAACATGTCACCATTAAAAAAATTTTTTTTTAATGTGTGTTTATTTTTGAGAGAGCGAGCATGCGGGGAGGGGCAGAGAGAGAGGGAGACAGAGGATCCAAAGCAGGCTCTGCGCTGACAGCAGAGAGCCCGATGCAGGGCTCAAACTCATGAACCGTGATAACCGTGATGACCTGAGCTGAAGCCAGCTGCGTAACCGACTGAGTCACCCAGGAGACCCTAACATGCCACCATTTTTTAAGTACATCTGTACTTTCTGGCATCATAAGGTACTTGAAACTAATCAGATTATTTTATTTGTCCTGATCACTCTAAAAGCCCTGTTTCCTTTCATTGGAGAATGGGTATTTGGAAACCAGGATGTTGGAATTAGGTGTGCACACTGCCACCAGGTGTCACTGCTTCTAGGTCCTCTCCTGGCAGAGCTAAGAAATGTATGTATTTATACTAATGTATACTATATACACACATGGGTTAATATAAACACACATATATACATTTATTTCTCTGTGTGTATTCAATATAATATTATATACTAAATTTATATATTGAGATTGAATTGGGAGGAGGTGGGGTAAGGAATTAGATGCCACCTCAAATTTATTCTAGTGAAGGTAGCCAAAGGCATCATATTTTAACATGAGAAGTGATTTTAATATCCGATAAAATAGTACAATAAACAAGAAATATATTAAGGAACAAACAGGGATGTTATATCCTGACAAAAGGAACAAACAGAGCAAGAAGATATAATTGTCATGAACATATAGACACCTAAAAAATATCCTAAAAGTATAAAATGCAAGTGATAGTACACTTGGGGGAGATAGTACACATAGGGAGAAATATTTAAGTCAACACATGTAATTAAAAGTTTTAATATCGGGGCGCCTGGGTGGCGCAGTCGGTTGGGCGTCCGACTTCAGCCAGGTCACGATCTCGCGGTCCGGGAGTTTGAGCCCTGCGTCGGGCTCTGGGCTGATGGCTCAGAGCCTGGAGCCTGTTTCCGATTCTGTGTCTCCCTCTCTCTCTGCCCCTCCCCCGTTCATGCTCTGTCTCTCTCTGTCCCAAAAATAAATAAAAAACGTTGAAAAAAAAATTAAAAAAAAAAGTTTTAATATCATTAAAAGATATTGATAAATATGATTTATATGATTTATAAATATGATATGTAAATATAAATATGATACATATGATTTAATATCATTAAAAGAAATTGATAAAACAAGCAGACTAAAAGTAAGGAAAGATACAGATCAGAATAATGAAATTAAGAAACTTGAACTATTAGGTGGTATTACAATTACTACAGACCTAGTATAAAATAACACAGACTTTGGGGCACCTGGGTCCTCAGTTAGTTGAGCATCTGACTTTGGCTTAGGTCCTGATCTCACAGTTCATGAGTTTGAGCCCCACATCAGGTTTGCTGATGTCAGCCCAGAGCCTGTTTGGGATTCTCTGTCTCCCTCTCTCACTGCCCCCCACCCCCACTCCCTGCCCCTGCTCTCTCTCTCAAAAATAAACAAATTGAAAACAAAAGCAACAACACAGACTTACTCTCTTGTAGTTCTAGAGGCCGCAAGTCTAAAATGAGTTTTAGGAAGTTGAAGCCAAGATGTCTTCAATCTTCTTCCCTTTAGATTCTTGAGGGGGGAGTATTTGCCCCGTGTATCCTCCAGCCTCTGCTTCCATTGTCACATGCCATCCCCCTCTTCTGTATTCAAATCTCCCTGGGCCTCTCTCTCAGAAGGACACTTGTGATTGCATGTAGGGCCCACCCAAACAGTCCGGGATAACCTCCCCATGTCAAGGTCCTTAATCACATCAGCCAAGTCCCTTTTTGCCATATAAGGTAATAGTCACAGGCTCTGGGGAGAGGACATGGATATCTTTGTGGCCATTATTCAGCCTAACATAGACACAGAATTAAAGCTCGACACCAAGCAGGGGCGCCCGGGTGGTTCAGTCGGTTGAGCGTCTGACTTCAGCTCAGGTTGTAATCTCACAGTTGGGGAGTTTGAGCCCCACATCGGGCTCTGCTGTCACTGTGAGCCTGCTTTGGATCCTCTGTCCCCCCCCTCTCTGTACCTCACCTGTTCATGAGCTCTCTCTCTCTCAAAAATAAAAATAAACATTAAAAAAGAAAAAACCAGGAAACTTGACACCAAGCAGAGAATACACTCCTTTCCCAAGTACACAGAGTAGATACAAAAGCTAGACCTAAAATGAAACTTCAATAGATTCCAAGAACCAATATCATATAAATCTTGTGCTCTGATTATTACGAAAAAAACCCGTTAGAAATTAGTAATAAACAGATATTTAAAACAAACACCCCATGTCTAGGAAATTATTAAATACTGAGAAAACTGTACGTCAAAAAATTTTTGGCTGCATCTAAAACAATAGAGTAGTGCTGTTCCATTCTGTGATGATGGAAATGTTCCATATGTGCTCTGTTCAATATGGCAGCTACTAACTCCATGTCACTCTCCAGTATTTGAAATGTGGTTAGTGTGACAAAGAAATTGAAATTTTAAACTAGTTTTAATTTTAACGAACTTAAAGTTAAATAGCTACATGTGGAGAGTGGCTGCGAAATTGTATAGCACACAGAAAGAGAAATTGTGCCTTTAAATGTTCTTATAAGAAAATTTTAGGGGCGCCTGGGTGGCTCAGTTGGTTGAACGCCCGACTTCGGCTCAGTTCACAATCTTGCAGTTCATGGGTTCTAGCCCCGCATCGGGCTCTGTGCTGACAGCTCAGAGCCTGGAGCCTGCTTCCGATTCTGTGTCTCCCTCTCTCTCTGTCCCTGTCCTGCTTGTGCTCTCTCTGTCTCTCAAAAATGAATAAATGTTAAAAAAATTAAAAAGAAAAAGAAAATTTTAAAAAGGTTGAAAAAAAGGGGCTAAAGAAGGGTTGGGAAAAAGCAAAGCCCTTATCTCATAGAGGTAAGGGCAAAATCAACAATAAAAGAGAACATAAACGAAACAAAAAAATGAATTATTTGAATAGATTAATAAGATGGAAGGAACTCTGGCAAAACTAATTAAGAATGAAAGAGGATATGAATAAATAAAATACAAGATTACAGGTATAATAGCCAGAGAGCCACAGGGGCGGTGGAGGCCACTGTTAATGGTGCGGGCTAGAGTGCCTTTACTCAGGCTGGGTGTGGTAGTATGTCCATGGGATGTGGATGCCATGTTAGCATTCTTTTTTTTTTTTTAATGTTTATTTATTTTTGAGAGAGAAGGAGCTGTCGGCACAGAGCCCCACGCATGGCTTGAACCCACAAACTGTGAGATCATAACCTGAGCCTAAGTCAGATGCTCAACAGACTGAGCCACCCAGGTGTCCCATTTTAGCATTATTTCTACCTGCATAGGCTTAAAATATGATTTTCTGACTTTCTTGAAGATTCCCTGAGATACCAATATCTTATTATTTTAATGCAGGTTTATTAAGGTATAATTTACATGCAATAAAATTTCTTCTTTTCAAATATAGTTCTATGAGTTTTGACAAATGGAAAACCATTGGCCACCATCTTGGAATATTCCAGATGGTGCAATTACAAGATGGAGACAAACCGGTGTCATTGAGTCCTCACTTGGAGAAGAGCTGTCCAGAAGAGTTGCATTGGACTGTGGCAAGAAAGAGAAAGCAACCTTTATTGGATTAAACTCTTGATTTTTTAAAGTTTATACATTTCTGCAAAGTAGTGTAGCCTCATCTAATTAATTCATTGCTCCCCTTCATTTTACAGGCTTTGCCTGAGCTTTAACTTTCCCTCAGTTCTAACGTGTCACTCGTTTCCCTCTCTGAGGCCTTTCTATATACTTGGGAGTGTCTTCCTTATATCTCTCATGTGAATATGACTTGCTTATTTCTTATGAAGCCATGTTGGAGGCAGGCATGTAATTTAGAAGTAAATTTCAAGCTAAGGTTGTCATTATTTAAGTACTCTATACACCACTGAACCTTCTGAAAGTTAAAATTTAAGTTTCCACTCTCTTAAGAAATAAGTCAGCAACAATAAGAAGAGTAAAAATGTTATTTCAATTTTATAGCAACACCCCTCCCAACCCTGACACACACACAAATGAAATTGTCAACATTGTGTGGTATTTACTGGTAGGGAACTTCCAAGCCCTGATTCTTGCTCTACATTCCAGCATGAGTCTCAATGCTTGTTCCCATTGGTTTTCAATTCATCAGGCATCTGGTCCCAGGGAGGGGTTTATAGGACATTTTGAATTCACAACTGTGTCCAAGTTTGTAGGGTAGGAGGCAGAAAGTTTCACGTGTTGATGACCAGAGATCTGAAAGATGTTAGTCTAAGCTGCAGCTAAAGCTCAGGTCATCCTTCATGACATTTATAGAGCGTTATTACTAAGTATAATATCGGTGAGACCAGAGTGCACCAGAAACAGAACCAGTGTAATTTAATGTGAGATGTGTCTTTCTGTACAATCAAGTGCTTGTTTCTTATGGAGCCAAATGTAAACGTTGAGCCTGAGAGATAGAAGATTTTACGCTTTCTATTTTCTCTCAACTATCAGTCTCGGAGTTTTTGTGCGACATAGGGGTGAATAACAAGCCACATGTAATCTTTATTTCTTGGGCTCTAAGAATAGGGTAACAATAGTATCCACATAATAATATTTCTCTGTACCCCTACCACCCATTATATAGCAACCCCAACCTTCTCCCCTCCCTCAAATTGTTCTCTAACTGTTCCAAGAGCTGTTGGGAGTGCGTATGAATGATGTTATGTGCTACCACCTTCAGGACCGAGGCACTCATCCCCCCCACGTCAGGAGTGCTGGTGGCTTACAGTTCTCAGATGAGTCCCTTTCCCGGAAGTGCCCTCTGCCAAAGAGCTGTCCTGTCCAAAGCCCTGCCCCCTTTCTGGGAGCAGCCTGGATTCAGTAGCTGGTCACACAGGGGAATCACCTATTCCCAGCAGGAATCAATCCCAAGAGCATTCCTTGATAAGCTTTCCACACATCAAACTCCAGCTTAGAGTCGGCTTGCCAAGGAACCCAGTAGTTCAGGAAACAGACTCTGGAATTGAATTTTGATGGTGGGTCACCTACCAGCCATCTGGCAATAGCTGCATAATTGGTGATGGTGGAGTGGTGATAACCCCTGGTGTGCAGCAGTATTACCATTGCTAAACTTTTTACTAGCCTGGAATAGGGATCAGAGCTAGTGATGGGACGGCACTGGAGGGAGGTATGAGTGCAATGTTTTAGGCAATTTGAAAAGTGGGCATTATTAATGATAAGGAATACTGAATTAGATAGCTAATGCTAGAGAAAATCAATGAGTTGGAGAAAGACAATGACAGGCTGATAGTAATTCATTTTTTCTTTTTTCTTCCCTCCTTTTATTCTTCCTTTCTTTCTGGTAATTTCTTATCCATTATTTTCAGTGTTCTCTCTTTCTGGAATTTCTATTCACCAGATACTGAACTTTATGGGTTGATCTCATTTTTTTCTGTCTTCCCTCTTCATTTCCACACCTTCCTCTTTCCCTAGACTCAACTCCACAAACATTCTGATTCAATTCCTCCAGAAAGTAAGTTAGTCTTCCCTGGGGGTGGTCACAGGGAGGTGGGGGGAGAGCAACAACGTGGCTGCCTGGACTAGAGAAAGGACATGGTGTCTAAGTGCTCTTTAACAAATTTCCAAATAATCCCCCACTCCTAACCTCCAGATTGTTTTGTGCCCCCGGTTTCTAAGCCTTTGAGAGGGTTGGGAAGTGTGGTAGAGGAGAGGTGGATAATGGCTTAATGGAGATTAGCTGGTTGACCATCCTGTATCCTTTAACGTGTGGGTTTCTGTGTCAGCTCAGACAATTATCACTCCCCTTCCAGTTTCCTCTAATATCTCTAATTTTCTGTTCTCCTTTTCTGTCCTTTTTGTCCTTATGGCTTTAAACCCTTTAAATTATTGTTATGGAGGGTGCCTGGGTGGCTCAGTGAGTTGAGTGCCCGCCTCTTGATTTCGGCTCAGGTCACCATCTCACAGTTCATGAGTTCGAGACCTACACGGGCCTCTGCGCTGACAGTGTGAATCCTGCTTGGGATTCTCTCTCCCTTTCCCTCTGCCCCTATCCTGCTTGCTTGCATTCTCACTAAATAAATAAATAAACTTAAAAAAAAATTATTGTAATGGACTGAATGTTTGTGTCCTCCCAAAGCCCTGAACTGCAATCTGATGGTATTGGAGGTGAAGCCTTTGGGAAGTATTTAGGTTTAGGTGAGGTCTTGATGAGATTAGTGTCCTTGAAAAAACAGGAAGAGAGGCCAGATCTTGCTTGTTCCAGCTTTCTCTCTCTCTCTCTGCTATGTCCTAGGTGAGGACATAGTGAGAAGGCAGCCAGCCTTCTGCAAGCTAAAAACCCAATCGACTGGCACCTTGATCTTGGACTTCCCTGCCTCCAGAACTGTGAGACAATAAATGCCTGCTGTTGAAGCCACAGTCAGGGTATTTTGTTATAGCAGTCAGAGCTAAGACATTGTTTTACTGTTAAATTCTTTTACTGTTATTTTACTATTCTTTAGTTGTTTATAACTTGGACCAAAGCTTTGAACCATATCAGGAAACATATCCACTTTTAATTTCCTTTTTTAAAAAAATGTTTGTTTAAAGACCACATGCGAGCAGGGGAGGCACAGAGAGGAAGGGAGAGAATCTGCACTGACAGTGCAGAGCCAGAATCAGCCTCGATCTCAGGAACTGTGAGATCATGACCTGAGCCAAAATCCAGAGTCAGACACTTAACCAAGTCAGCCGCCTCGGAGCCCCACTTTAATTTCAAATTCAGTGTCTCTTTAATAAATGAGATCATAAATGATGCTTTACAATCTTTTTTTTTTTTTTTTTTTTTTTTTTGGTACAGTGTAAAGATTTTTAGTCTGTAGTCAAACTACCAGGGCATCTGCCCTCCTCATTCCTTTGTCACCACCTGCCTGGGGTATGCGCCATGCCGGAAAACGGGTATGGTTACCACACCTGCCCCCTCAGGGGAGGGGAATTACAAGAGGCTGTAAGTTTTAAGTAAGGAGGGATGTGAGCATGGGATGAACCATTGTCTAGGCGCAGCTACTGAGAAAGAACACAACACATGTGGTTTAGGAAAGAAGCCTTTTTACTCTGAAACTGCGTGGAGCAAAACTTTATAGTTATCTAGCCACTCTCTATGGATAAGACATCCTAATCACTGTATAGTGAGATGGACTATAGAAGAATACAATTCTATCTGCCTGGATTCACTCACCAGCACTGCCCTCAGTACCCGCTGTCCGTTCTTGTGGCTGCCCCCTGGGGGTGCTGAAAACACCCCTGAGTTGCAGGCTGTGGACCAGGAAGAATGGTGAACCGGGCTGGGAAATGAGCCCATCTGGGGAATCTCTGAATCCATGCAAAGATTAGGGGCCCATTGAAGGAAGCTAAGTAGGAACCTGAGAGATCAGTATTACCTCAGATGTACTGGAAGAAGCTATCATGATATAAATATAATCCTGATGCTTAGAGATTTGCTGGGCATTGAACAGACAATGTCTGCTTTTTTCAGTCTGACACATCAGCCCATCAAATTTCACCTGTGCTTCTGAGTGGAAGCAGAAAAGCTTTTGCTTATGCTCTCTAAGGAAGGTTACTTTGTAATCAGCTGGGGTTTCTGTGTGAGGATTAAAAAGAGGGGTAAAAACAATTCTGGAAATGTGAGGGAGGGCCAGTCTTAGTTTGAGGCACATCCTGTGACAGTCAAATCTAGTTTTGCAACAATTAGGGCATTTTCAACAGTCTCAGAAATGTTTGAGAAATTTTTAATGACAACAAGGAAGTGTAACTTCATTTTAAATTCATTTTGATCTTAAAATAAATATGAGGGGTGTGTGTGAAATCAAACAATGACACTGTTATTGGCCTGCTCTAGAACCATGACTACGTTTGTGGGTCTTAGACTGGTTTCCTGCATCTTCCACTCCTCTCTTGCTTAGATCACCCTCCTTCCTTAACACTTAGAAAAAGGTTGACCCCTTCTACTACTTTCAGGGGTTGATACTGGATCCCTGAATTTTGTTGTGATTGTCTTGCTGGGATATGGGCTCTGGCCTGGGGGCGAGGGAAGTCTTCCCCTCAGGGCAGGGGATGTTCCCAGCATCAATCACACTGGGACAGGACGAGCCTAGAAAGGCAGTTGTCAAAGGAGAGACAGCTCCTTTCTCTCACGGTCTTGTCTCTTGATCCTAGTTTCTAATGTGGTCTAGATGGGCAAGGGGGGTGGGAGGTGAGATGGTCATTACTAGTTGGAGACTGGACAGTAAAGAGGCAGTGAGGAAGCGCTGGGGGACACGATAGGGATCAGTTAGGGCTTTGGGGCACTGACAATGATGTTACCTATGCAGCCAGTAAAACAAAACAAAACAAAACAAAACAAAACAAAACACAAAACAAAACCAATAACAAAAAACAAAAAACAAAAAACAAACCCAGGTTTTTAAGAGGAGCAATTCTCTTTTGTAATCAATAAAGTCTGCTTAAATGCCACTATATTAGGACTCATCAGAGAAGTGTCCTGTCCAATGGGATAGACAAAATCAGATAGATAGGCATAGTAGGAGATTTATTATAGGAATTGGCTCCCACAGATCTGTTGTTTGCAAGGTGGAGAACTGGGGAAGCGGGTGGTGTAATTCAGTCTTCGTCCCAAGGCCCAAGAATCTGGGAGCTAAAGTATAAACCCCAGCTAAATCTCAAAGCCAAGAACCGGGAGCATGGATACCTAAGGGCCGGTGAAGGTGGTTGTCTCACCTCAAGCATTGAGAGCAAATTCACCCTTCCTCTGCCTGTTTGTGCTATTTTGGCCCTGGTGGATTGGCCACCCATTTTGGGGAGGGTGGTCTTTACTCAGTTCCCACTTCAGATGCTAACCAACCTCTTCCAGAGACACCCTCAGAGACACAGCCAGAAATATTGTTTCACCGGCTCTCTGGGCATCCCTTCACCCAGTTGACTCGGCTGGACTGTGGAGGAGAGGGGACAGGTGTGGCTTCTCTGGGGCTGATGTATAAAGGGGAGGGCAGTGCCTCCCAAGGTTGTTGTGGCAGGACAGGGATGAGTGGGATCCCCAAGGGGAAAGTGAATGTCAGCAGACAAGGACATGGGCTGTAAGAGCAGCCATCCTTCCCCACGCAAGCTATTTCATTTCTGGAGGCCAGCAGCTTTCCCTTATTGTACTTAGCATACTTGCTCATATGCCCTACTGGTCTCTGAACTCTAAGAAAGCAAGAATTCTGTCTTGTTTGCTCATATCCCCATAGCAGCCCCTACCTCAGAATCTTCAGTGTCATGGGTTCACAGTAGATATCTTTTGAATAAATGAGTCCTACTCTTAGTGTTTCACCTCTGAGTTCTATATGGACCATGACTAATATTCTTAAGGCATTCTGACAATGGCACCAAATGACTTCATTCGCTCTTAGGTCTTAGATCAGCCTTATTAGTCTTCTCTTTGGACAGATCGTTCGGGCCAAACCTTTGACTTATATCTGTGACCCTAGAAATAATTATGTTGGCACCATGTTACTTTGGAATGTTTCTAAGCTAGCTTTTTATTTTAAATGGAAAGATTAATATTTGCATATGGTTACAAAAAAGTCAAACAACAGGACATACCATGAAAAGTGTCTTCTTCCCAGTCCAGATGTTTAGTGCTCTCTCTCCAGAGACAGATACTTCTTAGGCATACTTCCATAAATTTTCTATATAAGTATAAACACATATATGTATATATTTATACAGGCATATTTATAGATGTGTGCACATATTTAACACAATTTGGAACATACAATATAACTTGTTTTTCAATTTGCTTTTATCATTCAAAATAAATCTTGGAGATTTTCCATATTGTCATATGTAAATTAGCCACATTCCTTTCTTTTAAAAAATGTATTGGAAAACTCACATATGATTTAAGTATAAACCATACATAAAGACTTATAATGGAAGAGAATCATCTGCCTCACATCCTCACCTCTATCCCTGTTCCCTTAAAGGCAACTGATTTTTATCTGTTTCTGTCTTTGGTTTTCTGATGCATGGAACCATATTATAAAGGTTTATACTTCTGTTTCTTAACTTATTGACCTGAAATATTATCTATTGACATTCTGCTGTGATAGATGACCATCTATCCCGCTAATATGGTTTTGTCTTTATTTATCAATTCTAGACATTACCATTGATTTGCTATTAGGGCAGGTGAGGATTTAGTTGGTTACTCCGCCCTACATCTTCCTGATATGGTTCCATCTCTATTTAAATTCTCCTTCTGGTCACCTCTGCAGCTTTAGACATGACATGTAACTCCATTCCTCTTTTTTTTTTTTTAATGTTTATTTATTTATTTTGAAAGAGAGAGAGAGAGAGAGAGAGAGAGAGAGAGAATGAGTGGAAGAGGTGCAGAGGGAGAGAGAGAGAGAATCCCAAGTAGGCTCCACGCTCAGTGCAGAGCCCAATGTGGGGCTCGATATTATGCACCACGAGGTCATGACCTGTGCCAAAGACAAGAGCCAGAGGCCCAAATGACCAGGCCACCCAGGCTCCCCAAGTCCATTCCTCTTTGCATCAACCATAGGAGTCCTTCTGACTTTGAAATATAACAATATTAGCAAACCTATCCTTCTCTCCAACTACATCACCACCTTACAACTTGTTCATTTCCTAAAATCTCCCAGCTCTCCCTTTATTTTGCCATTGTCAAGTTGACAATGTTTTTATCCTATTCTGTAATCATAATGAAGTCTTCTGTGATTTGCTGGTACTTGTGGGCCATTTATTGAATAGGACTCTTTAGCAGCAAGTGACAGAAAACTCAACTTACGCAAATGAAACAGGAAAGGAAATCCAGGGGGAAATGAAGACTATGCAAAGCTTCATTCAAAAGTATTTTCAGGACCCAGTTTCTTTCTCTCCATCTCTTAAATCCTGCTTTGTGCTGATTCTACCCTGCTTGTCTCCCCTCAAAGAGACGAGATGTTGGCAGCTGCTCCAGTCTTCTACTTTCTCAAGTTGAAATTGAGTTAATCCACTGGAAAGAAGAGGAAGTTTCTTCCAAGTCAAATTTGGGGATTTATTCTGATTGGAACAATATGTTCTCCTGTATATCCTTGAACCCATCACTGTGATCAGGGGCTTGGGGGATGTTGGTCACCTACCTCCCACCGCTAGAGCCAGGCCTAAAGCTCTATCCAAAGAACAGGAGGAGTTCCCCAAAAGGAAATCAGAGTGCTGTTACCAAAAGAAAGGGGGAAAGGATGCTGGGCAAATACCCACCGTAGACCACAAGCTCTAATGTCTGTAGTGTTCCGTTTACATAAACTTGTGAACTGACTCAGTGAAAGATACAGAGAGTGGAGATTTCTGTGCTCGAACAGTGGTGGAATAAATTTTTTAAAATGTCATTAGCCAAACAAAACACATCTTTAGGCCTAATTTTGCTTGAGCATCACCAGTACGCAACTCTTGGTCTGTGTATTAATTTCTGAAAGTTGAAAAAAAGAATGGGAATAGTATTTATTTTATTATAGCTATGTATACAGTTTTTATGGCAGCACAAATTAATGTTTTCACGTTTTCTAGGACCCCTGTCATGACTTGTGCAGCACCTGAAAGGCATGTTCCTGGGATCAAGTTGCAAAGACTCTCCCCTCCTTGCTCTCTTCCTGTCACTCAGAGCTCAGCTGCTAGGTGTTGACTGCATACGCGAACCACACTTTAAATGGCAGATACTGCTGCCTATCCTGCTGCCATTCCCTCATTCTTCCTTGCTAGGATCTTTTCTTCTGCTTTGCTTGTTGCCCTTGATGTTGGCAGTTCTCAAATGTCTTGTGATGTCTTATGATCTGTTTGTATTTTCACATTAGGGAACAGTTTGAGGATCGGGAGCTCTGTGAATGTTGACGAGACTCGGTAACTAATGAGTTCACTTTAAATGGATAGGCAGATGGGGTGCCTGAGTGGCTCAGTCGGTTAAGCGTCCGACTTCGACTCAGGTCACAATCTCACGGTCCGTGAGTTTGAGCCCCGCATCAGGCTCTGTGCTGACAGCTCAGAGCCTGGAGCCTGTTTCAGATTCTGTGTCTCCCTCTCTCTCTGACCCTCCCCCGTTCATGCTCTGTCTCTCTCTGCCTCAAAAATAAGTAAACGTTAAGAAAATTTTTTTTAATAAATGGATAGGCAGAGAACTCTCAGCCACTATATTGGGGCCGAAATAAAGCAGCAGAGGGCCTTTATTCTTGGACATTGGCATCCACACTAGCTGGCCTTGTTAGTTCACTAGACAATTCATCAAATAGATAAGAACCGTAGATAAGAACTGATTAGAAAAAAACCTTCTTTTGAAGACAAATTTAAATAAAACCCTGACCCCCATACCTTAACTTTATTTTATTTATTCACGCTTACTTATTTATTTGATTTAATTTATTCATTCACTCATTTATTCATTCTCTTACTCATTTTGTAGCCTCTTTGCAGGTATAGGAAGGTATAGAAAAATTTAACTTTCAGAGGCAGACCTTCAATTAAGCTCACATTTTCAGACCTTCTCTTTTTTAAAAGAATTTTTAATGTTTATTCATTTTTGAGAGGGAAACAGAGAGAGAGAGAGAGAGACAGAGTGTAAGCAGGAGAAGGGCAGAGAGAGAGAGGGAGACACAGAATCTGAAGCAGGCTCCAGGCTCCGAGCTGTCAGCACAGAGCCCAGCCCGATGCAGGGCTCAAACTCATAACCTGTGAGATCATGACCTGAACTGAAGTTGGATGCTTAACCAACTGAGCCACCCAGGTGCCCCAGACCTTCTCTTAAGTTCCATTGTACCTGTTGCCCAAGACAAGAGGTTCCATGTGGTTATGCTCAGCATTCTGGCTTTCTGTTTTTTGAGTTTTCTTTTCATTAATTAATATTTCATCTGACTTTTGCTTTATAGGAATTTGTTGCATTTTCCTGTATGTTAACAGCTTTCTTCCTATTCTCTTTGGTATTGTAAATTCAAGTCTTTAAAAAAATTCCATTACTAGTATCTTAATGATTTCTTAGGAAGGGAAGAATATAAATCCATGTACTTAATTAGCATACCATATTAAAAATGAAGTCTCTACATCCTTCTTTTTAATAGATGCATAGTTTTCAATTGTCTGCATTTTTAAAATATGTATTAACTTGTCTTCCACTGATTAACAATTAATTTTGTGGTTCCAAACACTGCTGCAATGAACATTTCTAGACATATCTCTAAGCATAGGTATATCTGTAGAATAAATTCCTAGAGGTGAGTATGGGATTGAAGCCTGTTGGAAAGTTCCTCTTTGGGGCAGATGTGTCTTTTTGGAAAGTGATATTGTATAGTGATTAACAGCATGAACTCTGGGGCCGGGCTGCCTGGGCTCATAATCCTGGCTCTGTTCCTTAGCAATGCTGTGACCTTGGGCAAGTTACTTAAATTTCTGTGTCTTGTTTTTCTAATGGGTAAAAATGCAAATTAATAATATCACCTTTCTCCTAGAGTTGTGAGCATTAAATGAGTTAATGTGTTGAGACTCATGACTGCTAATAAACACTCAATAACCATTATCTGTTAATGTTGTTATTTTAGGTAAGACTTAGCTACCATGCTAGCTAAAAAGAAGTACTGTTCTTCGTGGGCTGGGGCTGGCACTTTGGCCAGAGTTCCTGGGTGTGCCCCTTAAGGGAGACGAGGTGGCCCTTGTGGCCGGGCTGCAAACTCAGGGCCAAGAAGAGAGATACAATGGGTCTGAGGAAGGCTCAGAACTTTGTTGCCCAGAAGTCTACCAACTGTAGCCACTTGAAAGCTGCATTGTTAACTGTTGTCTCTCTAGTTCTAGACAGTGCTTGGCATGTAGTTGAGGGAATAAATGAATGAGTGAATGAGACCAGGTTTAGGAATGATTTTTACTTCTCTTTAATTCCTCCTATCATCCACAAGCCTTCAATAAACCATTAAACCATTGTTAATCATTACATATTCGCTTGACTGTAAACATACTTGGTAGAGAGGGGACCAAGAAGGCCCCATGTGAGGGACGCATCTTGGAGTCACCCTGCCTGAGGGGACGATAGCAACCATGGTAGAAATGAGACAAAACACTTAGTGAGGGAGCCTGCTGAAAGCCTGGACTTCTTGCTATCATGGGGAGGGGGGATTTACACTGCTTGTACTTGGATATTAAAAGGAGAATGATCTCTCAAGACTGGGAAATCTGGTATACCTAAGTTAGCACAGGCTTGCTGCATGGTAACCTCTCAAAAATGGTGGCTTTTTATTTAAAAAAATTTTTTTTGATGTTTATTTTTGTGAAAGAGAGACAGAGCACAAGTGGGGGAAGGGCAGAGAGAGAGAAGGAGACACAGAATCTGAAGCAGGCTCCAGGCTCTGAGCTGTTAGCACAGAGCCCAACATGGGGCTCTAACTCACAAACCACGAGATCATGACCTGAGCCGAAGTTGGACGCTTAACCAACTGAGCTACCCAGAGGCCTCATTTATTTCTAAATTTTGGTAAAGACTAAAGCAAAGTCTGCATTGATGCTGTATCTGCCTTCCTCAAGCATATATGACTTGGTGTATGTTGGCTATGACTGCCCATTCAGAGCAATGTTCCCAGTATAGCTGTTATGTCGATGACTGTCAGGTTGAATGAGACTCACAGATCAGATAGGGAGCAGTGATCTCGGACTTTCTACCAGCCCTTCTCAACAGTATAACCTAGCATTAGTCTCTTGAAATTTCAAAGAGTTGTTTTCTGTCTCTGTAAAATGGAGGATTAGTGCTATAATATCCACCACCTGTCTGGACTTAAAAGAACATCTTGACATTAAATTAAAAGAGAGAGAAAATGAATAAATTAGAATGGGTAATATACCCTGAAATCTTGATCTGAAAGTCACTATTAATGGTAAAACCATTACAGTATTATATTTCTCTAACATTTCTAGCAGATGTTTGGCTAAGGAAAAAATCTCAATTTTGAGCGTATTCTTAGAATATGGTTATAATTTGTTATTTTTCACCATTCACATATTGATGCACTGAAAAATAGAAGATCTATGTTCCAAAGGGGGTTATTTTCTAAAATTAAGTAATATATACAGTAAATGAATGGAACACGCACTCACACATAATACTTGTGTTAATTGTTCATTTGGGCTAATTAGTTTTTTGTTTCGGTGTTGTTGAAAATTAATCAAGGACCTAGATGGGTAGTGAAAAAGCAAATTAACAAAGACTCATTTATAGTTACCAGAAGGAGTAATATGGATCCTGAAGCCAGGAAGCTTGTTTGGAGAAAGATCCAGATAAGTCCCCGTGACATTAATCCCCAAAAACATGGATCTCTCCAGACAAAAGATTCAAACGTACCTCCTATTTTAATAATGAAACAGCTGCCAGGGTCGAGGACCCTCTGGGGGTCTTCGTTTGTGATGGATAAATGGGTGGTGTTTGTTTTGTTTGGGGGAATCAATATTTGAAGGGGGTAACCGAAGAAGGTTATGTTGCTGTTATGATGTTATTGATACACGGGCTAACGCTATTATGGTGGACGCTATCAGGCTACGTTATCTTTATGCCTCCAAGGTAACCTGAAGCAACTGTCTATTGACTTGGCACTACCTTACACTGGAGCGTCTGCCCGGCCTTGGGACTGTAACCCAAGCCAACACATGCCTCACAGGCAGCTTTCTTTAGCCACTGACGGCATCAAGGAAGGAAGAGCGTGAAATCACCCGGGATGGGATGGATGCTTCCGAAGGGGAGTTGGCTGCTAAGTGACTCCTAGGGAGGGTGGAATTGCCATCTCTTAATTTTGTATTTAGGAGTAACCACTAGTAAGTCCTTCTCTCAGACAAGGAGATACTTATTAGAAGGAAACCGGAGGTGATCTGAATCCCTGGAAAAGTTTCCCCCACTTTGAACTTTGCAATGTTTCACTGCAGGTCATGTCCACGTGGAAAGCAAGGCTCACCAAGAGACTGAAATCTCCATCTAGAAGGATGCATCCATTTCCATGCTCAGCTCTGCTTGCTTGTTTCGGGAATACAAGGGAGAATGCGCCCTTTGAGCAGCCCAGCACAGCTGATCCTCGTTCCACCATCTATGTTCAGCCCACGGCCAAAGCAGACCAGCACCCAAGTCGCTCAAGAGGGGAAGAAGGAACTCCAGAGAAAAGGCGAGATTCCAGCATCTGTTCAGAGAGAAATGGCAGTGCAAATCTGAGTTCAAGTAATCACAGTGCCAACCAGCCTGCTGAGACCCCTGAGGATTCGTCTGGGTCCTTAGAAGGTAAATCGGACTGTGAAGCAGTTACTTTCCAGACTTCTATCCCCAGACCATCAATTATTGAAATGCCAACGGTGAGTTTTCCCAATGCTGTTATAGAAGGAATAGTGTTGGAGGAGAGTTCTGATCATTGGTGGATTCCTTCAGGAAACAAACATGGTTAATGTTATTAGTGAATAACATGTTGAGGGGAACTCTTAGTAGTGAGAGGAAGTGTGTGAAGCCTTTTAAATTCTCAAAAGGTTCTTAAAGGATGTAGAGGGAAGCAATGACAATAAGCACTGGGGCCTTAATAATGGCCAAAATTGGCCTTTAATTAACTGCCCATGGTGCTTCAGAGCCAACGGTGTCTCAATAAAAGATTAAGGGTAAGGTAGTCTGGGAAAGCTTTTTCTTTTCTTTAACTGGTACATGAATTTATTTATATGAAAACCCACAATATAGAAGATTTGATCACAGAATTAAGAAATTGCCCCTACTTAAAAGGAATCACATGGTATCAAAGCAGTCTGGGAAAATTTGGAAATGATGAACCCTATGCATAGCAGTAAAGAAAGGAAGCGACCTATAAAACTATTCATAATATGGGTGTTCCTCTGACAGTTTTCCATGACTTAGAGGCAGGAGAAGGAAGTTATCTGAAAAAAAGTGCTGCTGCTCTTAAAAGGCATAATCTTGATATATTTATCTATTTTTTTTAGAGGCATTACTGAATTTTTAATTGTTGAATATTCTGATTGGATTTAGCTGCACAGCCATGTCAAAGTTCTTGGTAATCCCAAGAGGCAGGGTTTCTTGAATAGTGTTTTCTAGAGATACCTCTTGAGCATTTTTTGGTTATATTCCTGGCCAAGAAGCTTAGGACCAGACTTAAAAAACTGGGAACTATTTGGGGATCCATTACTAAGACATTCTGATTTTTCAAAAATCATTTTTTTTCCATCTAGTCTAACATATTTTGTCTGACTTGCTCACCAAGAAGACTCGTTAGCAATGAAAACTGCAAAACAGTGAAGATAGGGTTAAAACATATTTTTAAAAATAGTTTCATTTGATATTTTACATGCTTATCTTAAATTACTGAAGCTCAGCTCTATTTTCTACATCCTTCTATTCTGAGATTGGACAGAGGATTTCACCAAACCCTCTGTTATAGCAAGAACTGTAATGGTTTGTTTTTGTTTTTGTTTTTCCCCTAGCACCACTAAATCAAAACCTCAAAAAATAAACAAAAACCAAAACATTTGTTGGTCAATTTTCAGTTTATATACACATGCAGATTAAGATATTTTTAGTAGTACTGTAGTTAGCTGAGTGGACATCATGGCCAAGTTTTTATTTGTTGCATGTTAAAGGAACCAATGATGTACCATTTGATTCCAGCAACCTAGGACCCACCCTATATTGCTAAATACAGCAGCACATACAAAGGGTTGATTTTATTTTATCTTCCTGTTTTAGTGGCATATGTGATACAGGGACTCAGAGTAAATATGTGTATTCAAATATAACCAATTAAACACAGCAGAGTAACATCCATATTAATTGCCCACTAGTATGAGCAAAGGCATGGATAGACTACAGAGGTGAGGCAGGCCTTATGATGGAAACAACCTCAGTGCAAGATGAAATATAAGTGTCCCAAAGAAGACACACATGAGACAGTTGAAAGGAGGTTGGAAAGGTACACTGCAGGGGAGGTCGAATTTGAGACTGATTTTTTAGAAGGTGGGTTAGGATTTTTAAAGGTAGAGACGAAGGGGAAGACGTTGCAATAGAAGAAAATTGTGTGAGTAAAATGATGTGGGGGAATGTAGCATAGGGATAGGTACATCAGATTGGCTAAACTGGAGAGGTACCTTGGAAAGGGAGATTGAAGGCAAAAGTGGGATGTCTTGAATGCTGTGGTCAGAACTGAATTTAGTAGGCAGTGGGGAAGCTTTAAGAATTTTGAACAGAGAAATGTCATGCTTAGGATTTCATGAACAGGTACAGCTATGTAGGATGGATTAAAGTTGAGAAGACTGGAGCTGAGGTCATAACAATCCTGGCCTGAGGGATATCATAGAAAGAAGAGAGGAAGGTGAGGTGGGTGGGGCAAAGAAGAATGGACCCTGCGGTAGTAAATGCAGTAGCTGCCCAGGTCCCAAACTGGGTGGGGAGGGAAGTGAGACCAAACTGGCAGTGGCGAAATGAAAGCATTATGAAACTAAGACCGGGCTGTCGGGGGGAAAGTGGGTCTGCAGGCATGGTAAATGGGCCTCTATTGTAGTTCTTTCTGTAGCAGGGAGCTAATATTTATAGAGCACTCACCGTATTTCTGCTTTACAGGGAATATTCCATGGACCCCAGTTACAGTGAGGTGCATATCCTTATGAGTCCCATTTTACAAATAAGGACACTGACACTTAGAGATGGTAGGACACTTGCCCAAAGTCATGAAGGGAGGAAGAGCCAGGATTGAAGCCCAGATCCTTATTATTACTGGTGTGGTGCTTGAGGATTTACAATGAAATATTCGTCTGTGATCTCACTAGACATGCAGTTAAATTAAAATTTCATGTGTGTGTATGTGTATTTATATGTAAATGTATCTATGTATATAATCATCATCATTATTATTTGCTTTTTATTCATTTGCTTAACTTTAAAAAAAAACAACTTAGATTCATGGTGTATAACACAATGGAAAGGGACACTTTCCACTTTGCATCCTGCTGATGACAAGACTTTGTTGATGATAGTGTGGGGCTGTTTTGAGATCTTCTGATTAAAAGTGCCATAAGACTGCCCAGATTTTTCATTACCTAGTAATTTTGTAGTGACATGTTTTCCCTCGGCAGATGACGAATGAGCTTATTTTATTATAGTCTTGCCTGGAGGCAAAAGTACTTCCCACTGTGATACACTGATCCTCATCATTTAAGCTGCCTTGGTGGAAACAACAAATAATACTCTTTTTTAGAGCTGAGCCTCAGAACATAACCAAAGCTAAGAAATGGGGACAAGTCCCTCTATCTGTTTTTAGTTACCTGGTATTCAGCCAAGAAAGTGATTTTTAAAAATCTGAAACAATGCCTTGTCTGAGAGGAAAAGCTGAAGATAGAGAGGCCAAGTGAACTAATTAAAAAAGCAGGTTTTTGGTGGTGTAGATGTATGTGCACATATCTGTATTTATGAAGTGATATCAATTAGTCTTCAATCCTTTTGTGGCCATCTATTCCATGTTCCAGGCCTGCAATCAAGGTGATAATAACCCTAAAATTGGAATGTTTTATGACTCCTGGTTTTCTTCTGATTGTAATTTTTTTTCTTTCTTGGTGGTCTTGCAATTGAAGTGTCTAATAACTGGTGGGATTGTAGAGTTAATGAAACACAGCAGTATGCTGTTTATTTTTCTGGCCAAGAGTTATCATGTTCTTACTGTGTGCCAGGACAGCCCTAGCTCTGAGGAAACAAAGACTGAAGACAGAGTTTATGAAGTTCCCTCCATTCCAGTGGGAGATACAGTAAACAGGTGGTGTCAATGCAATATGAGAAGGTTTATGGGTCAACAATAGACACCATAAGAGCACAAGGAAGAGACTCCTTTCCTACCCTTGGGAAGACAAGGGAGGCTGGAATATACAGAGAAGAAGGGGTTCTACCTTATTCTTTTAAACTTTGCTTCCTAGTTGAAAGGTGCTATTTTCCTCCTCCCTCCCTCCCTCTCCCTTAAATGTTGGCAGTGTAAGGACACAGTTCCCACACTAAGCAAGTCTTTCTACAACAGTGGTAAGTTTTATCTAGTTCTTACTTCAACAAGGTAGCCTGCCTGACACAGGAAGAGAAAATAATTGTGGTTTGGGAAATCATTCCTGGGTATTTTTAACTAAAAGTTAGTTTTAGGGGTGGTGCCTGGGTGGCTCAGTCACTTAAGCATCTGACTCCTGATTTCAGCTCAGATAATGATCCCAGGGTCATGGGATTGAGCCCTGCATCTGGCTCCTTGCTGAGTGTGGAGCCTGCTTAAGATTCATTCTTTCTCTCTCTCTCTCTCTTTCTCTCTCTCTCTCCCCGCCTTGTCTCTCTGCCCCTGCCCCTGCTTGTGCACTCTTGCTCTGTCTCTCTCTCAAATAAATAAAATGAAAAAAATTTAGTTTTATAAAAAGGAAGGGAAACAGGGCCTATCTTGGAGTTGAAAACACCATTGCTTTTAGTAACAGGCTGGTTTTGCTGCTAGACAGAGAAGTGGTAGCCAAGATATCCCTAGACCCCAGGCTTAGGCTGTCACTGCTTTTTAGGGTCTGAGTCTCCGTTATGCCATCAAGAAACACAGTTTTGCAGTCATCCTTCTGTAAGACCTAGTTCCTTGATACCCACCCTTACAAGAGCCTGATATATAGATCTGAACGACCGTTTAGTTGTCAGCCTGGAGGACTGTCAGGGTAGGGCTTACTAAGCCATCCATTTATTTTCTCTACAGGAAAATTATACACAAAGAGAAATGATAACCAGAAATCTGTTGGAGAGTACAAACTCAGAGGAAGTGGGGGCTACATATTTTTTATTATAATAAAATATACGTAAGATAAAATTTACATTTTTAATTATTTTTACATATACAGTTCTGTCGCATTAAGGACATCCACAGTGATGTGCAACCATCACTACCATCCATCTCCAGAATTCTTTTCATCTTCTCCAACTCAGACTCTGTATTCATAAAACACTAACTCCCCATTCACCATTTACCCTTCTTCTCATCCACTGGCAACCACCCTTATACTTTCGGTCTCTAGAAATTCAACTATTCTCAGTACCTATGTAAGTGGAATCAGACAGTATTTGTCCTCTTGCATCCAGCTTATTTCACTTAGCATAATGTCCTCAAGGTTCATCCATGTTGAAACATGTCAGAATATCCTTCCCTGTTAAAGCTGAATAATATTCCATCATATGTATATATCACGTTTTGTTTACACATTCATCTGTCAATGGACATTTGGGTCATTTTTACTTTTTGGCAACTGGGAATAATGCTGTTATGGACGTGCATGCACAAATATCTCTTCAAGACCCTGTTTACAATTCTTTTGAGTATGTACCCAGAAGTGGAATTGCTGTGTCACATGGTAATTCTATCCGTAATTTTTCAAGGAACGGACATATTGTTTTCTATAGTGGTTGTACCAAATGCACCAGCAATGCACAAGGGCTCCAATTTCTCCACATTCATGCCACCACTTGTTTCTAAAGTTTTTGTTCATTTGTTTTGACAATAGCTATGATAATGGGAATGAAGTTGTATCTTGTTGTGGTTTTGATTTTCATTTCCCTAATGATTAATGTGATATTGAGCTTCTTTTCATGTGCTTACTGGTCACTTGTGATCTTCTTTGGAGAAATGTCTATTCAAGGCCTTTGCCTTTTTTTTTAAATTGAGTTGTTTTGTTGTTGTTGAATTATAGGAATTCTTTAAATATTTTTAATATTAATCCCTTGTCAGATATATATGATTTGCAAATATTTTTCTCCCATCCTGTGGGCTGCCTTTTCATTCTTTGGATAGTGTCCTTTGATGTACAAAAATTTTAATTTTGACAAAGTCCAATTTGTCTATTTTTTGTTTTTTTGCCTGTGCTTTTAGTGTCACATTCAGTAAATCACTGCCAAATCTAATACCATCAAGCTTTTTCTCTATGCACTCCTCTAAGAGTTTTATAGTTTTAGCTATTACATTTAGATCTTTGATCCATTTTGAGTAAGGGTCCAAATGAATTCTTTTGCATATGGATATCCAATTTTCCCAACACCATTTGTTGAAAAATTTGTCCTTTTTCCATTGAATGATCTTGGCACCCTTGTGAAAAGTCAATTCACCATATATATGAAGGTTTATTTCTGGACTCTCTGTTACATTTCATTGGTTTATGTGTTTGTTTTTTATGCCAGTAGCACAATGTTTTGATTACTATAGCTTTGTAGTAAGTTTTGAAACCAGTAAGTGTGAGACCTCCAACTTTGTTCTTCCTTTTCAAGATTGTTTTGGCTATTTGGGATTCCATATGAATTTCAGGATGGATTTTTTTTTCTACTTCTGCAAAAAAACATTATTTGGATTTTGACAGGGATTACAGTGACTAGTTAGACTGCTGTGAGTAGCACTGACATCTTAACAATATTGGGTCTTCCAATCCATGAACACAGTTTATCTTTCCATTTATTTGTGTCTTCTTTAATTACTTTCAGCAATATTTTGTAGTTTATAGTATAAAAGTCTTTTGACTCTTCAGCTAAGTTTATCTCCAAGTATTTTATTCTTTTTGATGCTATTGTAAATGAAATTGTTTTCTTAATTTCCTTTTCAGATTGCTCATGTTGGTGTACAGAAATACAATTGATTTTTGTCCATGTGTTTTGTGTTCTGCAATTTTGCTGAATTCATTTATTATTTCTTTTTAAAAATTTATTTATTTATTTTTAGAGAGATAGAGTGTGTGTGTGAGAGTGGGGGAGTGGGAGGGTTAGAGAGGAAAAGAGGAGGAGAGAGAGAATCCCAAGCAGGCTCCACACTGCCAGTGCAGAGCCCAATGCAGGGCTCGAACTCATGAGCCACAAGATCATGACCTGAGCCAAAATCAAGAGTCGGACACTTAGCCGACTGAGCCACCCAGGTGCCCCTCATTTATTACTTCTAATGGGGTGTGTGTGTGTGTGTGTGTGTGTGTGTAATCTTTATGGTTTCTACATATAAGAGTATATCATTTGTGAACAGATAATTTTACTTCTTCCTTTACAATTTGGATGCCTTTTATTTCTATTTCTTGTCTAATTGCTCTGACTGGAATTTGGAATGCTACTCAACAATACTGTGTTGGATAGAAGGGCAAAAGTTAACATCTTTGTCTTGTTCCTGATCTTAGAAGATAAACTTTCAGTCTTTCATCATTGGGTCTGATGCTACCATTGAGCACAACATGGGTTTTTCAAATATGGCTTTTATTGTGTTGAAGTAGTTTCCTTCTATTCCTATTCTGTTGTGTATTTTCATCATGAAAATCAGTTAAAGTTGGTCAGTGCTTTTTCTGAATCAATTGATATGATAATTTTTCCTCTTTATTCTGTTAATGTGGTGTGTTACAGTGATTGCTATTTTGTATGTTGAACTATCCTTAGATTCCAGGGATAAATCCCACTTTGTCATGGTGTAATCTTAACATGTGGATGGTATTCTGCTTACTATGATTTTGTTGAGGAGTTTTGCATCAATTGTCATCAGGGATATTGGCCTCTAGTTTTCTTTTCTTACAATGCCTCTGTCTAAGTTGGGTATCAGGGTAATGTTGGCCACACAGAATTATTTAGGAAGTGTTCCTTCCTCTTCAATTTGTTTTGGAAGAGTTTGAGAAGGGTTGATGTTAATTCTTTACACATTTGGTAGAATTCACCAGTGACACCATCTGGTCCAAGGCTTTTCTTTGTTGGAAGGTTTTTTGGTTACTGATTTAATTTCCTTACTAGTTATAGGTCTATTCAGATTTTCTATTTCTTCATGATTTAGTCTTGGTGAAGAGGAGCTACTTTGATAGCATCACTGAAGTATGGTAACTATAATCATGATTACCAGTTATTGAGCACTATTAATAGACTAGGCATGGTGCTAAGGCCTTACATGGATTAGCTAATTTGATACTTCTAATCCTTTTGCAATGTTAGTTCCTGATAATCCCAATCACTCCTCTACTCAAAACTTTCCAAAGCCTCTGTGGTTCCCTAAAATATTAATCACGTCTTCATGGTGGCCCGCAGATCCTATACAAAGTATATCCTATTGCCTCTTGGAACTTATCTCCTACTGTTCTTACTGATGGGGAAACTAGGACTCAGTGGAGGTAAGAAATCTGAATCATTCCCACTCTAAGGGTAACCTTTTTAGCGGATAAGAAGCTCAATTCAACCAGTCAAAGCAAGACTTCCTTGGCCAGTGCAGAACTCATGCTACCAATAACTAAATAGCTGCTTATTCAGCTCTCCTTGTCTAGGCTCCATGCCCACCCTTCTTTTCTTGGCACAGTCTTTGTTAAGACCTGGGATAGTTTAATTAATTGGGTTTCAGCTTCCTTGGTTAGAATCAGATTCCAGTCATGTTCTGTTGGAGCTACATCAAGGCCACGCTAATTTGAATTTGGTGTTGGAGAGACTCCTGGATACCTATTAACAGAAAAGCTCCTGGAGCTATTCACCTCTACAGGCAAGTGATCTCATTCAACAAATTTATTTTTATTTTTAATGTCTTAAAGTTATCTTGAAGTTGATCCTTGAGAGTACCATCTGCAGAGGGTAGTACTACTTAGAAGCAAATTTTAAACTTGTGTGTGAACATCTATCATCCCTCATCCCACTGTTAACTCCACATCCCCCTTCTATAAGCATTATTGGTAGCAACTCTGCTATGCTGCATTTCCATTTTCTGGTACAAACCAGTTTTCCTGCATTTCTTTATAAGGGAATCTTCTCTTCCTTTTCTTATGGGCCAAAATAGAAGAGAACACAATTTTAGACTACATATAAAAACAAATATCCTATTAAGGAAGTTCTCTGCTAGGCAGATGATTTTATATAAAAATTTTTTAATAGAAAAAACTTATAAATCCATGGAAATATTACTTTTCTAGTTCCTTTTCATGCTCCCTACCTCCCAACAAGGGGGGATATGAGCTGCTGGGGACTCCATCCCATTCATTTTAGGGTCTGACAATTTCTTACACTAGGTTTCTACTTTCAAAAGACGTTAAACACAGTGCCATGACAGTGCATGATATACCCAGTGTACTTAGGAATTTTCCAATCCAGATATTCAGTTTCATCCCAACTGGAAAAGAGATAGCTTCCTGGCTTCTCTTAGAATGAAAGAAAATAAATTATCTTCATAACACCATGAAAATTTACATTGCACAGCTTTGACTATTGGAGACTGTCCATAAAAGACTACAGAGAATGGTAAAAATGCAAAATTTTCAGAAAATTTAGAGCTGAGGGGCATATATATTCCAAGCTAAGAAATAAAAGTTGAGTGTATAATTTCATCAAATTTTAAAGCATAATTTTCAAGTGAGGTTACTCTGGCATTTACA
Source organism: Acinonyx jubatus (assembly GCF_027475565.1). Classification (NCBI taxonomy): domain Eukaryota; kingdom Metazoa; phylum Chordata; class Mammalia; order Carnivora; family Felidae; genus Acinonyx; species Acinonyx jubatus. The sequence continues at coordinate 13,406,766 of NC_069387.1, read as the reverse complement.
ATTCAAATAAGAATGATAAATATTATCTAAGTAGGTGTACATACGTTGGAGGGAGAGAAGTACAAAAGGAAGAGGTCAGCCCACTTTTGAGCAGCGTCTATTTCTAGCTCATCAGAGAGAATCTGGCAATCTGCCCATGACCTACTTGATCTTTTGCCCTCATTTTCACAGGTGGTTAACAAAAGAGCAAGGTTTACTTTGTTCATAGTCACTGGCCTGGAGTGTCACACCAAAGAGCTACCAAAAGATGCCAATTCATTGATTAGATCCATTTTCCCTCAATACTTGGATCTGTAGTGTTAGAATTTCCATTCTCTTGATTATATAACATGCAATTGTACCTCAGTTAAAAAAATTCCACTATTCTACTCACTGGGTATGCTGGAAATGAACATTTCTTCTGCTCCAGGACCCACAGGGGCTAGTTGAAAGAATGTGCTATATTAATCATGGTAAATTAGAGGTGGTTTTTTTCCCCCAGCCAAGGACACATGTTAACCTGATCTGAACTGCCTTTAGTTTTACATTCACAGTTCCTCCTTTCCAAAGAAAATAGAGCTCACTAAGTTAACACTCCTGATGTGAGGTTGACACACGTGGTTTTGTAATTCTGTACCAGGGGAGGTGAGAGTTTGGAAATTTGGGGATTTAGAGGAAGGGGGAGAGTCTCTACAAGGGGCATAGGACTGCCATGGGAAGTGTTTATGATTTTGTTGTGGCAAGATGGTTTGTGGGTATCCCCCGTTTAGTTAAAGAGAAAATGACAACTCAGGCAACTGTTAGAAACTAAATACACTGGCATAATTTGGTTGACCACAGAAAAAGAGAAACTTCCCCTCAAATAGACCACCCCCATAAGGAGAATCAGTTTCTGTAACTTAAAGCACCAAATCTCAAAAAGATGTGTCGTACATTACTTATTACTAAGGGTAATTAAGGTACTGCAATTTGGAAATCATAAACTGCCTTTAATACTTTTTTTATATAAAACAATGCATACTCTTATAAAAATTCAAATGTGATATATATACACTTGCCATTAGAGCTAATTCAAAGTTATCTCTTTTTTTAAAAGTCGCCCATGTACGTTCAAAAAAATCTTTGCCAAAGGCACCAAGAATACACAATGGGTAGAATGCACTCAAACTTCAGCACGTGATACAGAGAGATCATTCATGAAAGGAATAGCCAATCAATGTGCCAGATTTCATTGTTGTCTTATTTTAAGAAATTGCCACAGGCACCCCACCTGGATCAGTCAGCAGCCATTAACATCGAGGCAAGACCCTCTATCAGCAAAAAGATTATGATGTGATGAAAGCTCAGATGACAGTTAGCATTTTTTAGCAATAAAGTATTTTTTAATTAAACCATGGAATTGTTTTTTTAGACATAATGTTATTGTACACTGTAAATAGACTACAGTACAGTGTAAGCTTAACTTTTATATGCACTAGGAAACAAAAAAATTCATTTGACTCATTTTTTGTGCTATTTGCTCTATTGCAGTAGTCTGGAACTAAACCTACATATCTTTAAGGTACGCCTGTGCATAAAACTAAAAAGCTTCTGCATAGCAAAGGAAATAGTCAATAAGATTAAAAGGCAATCTATAGATTGGGAGAAAATATTGGCAAACCATATATCTGGTAAGGGGCTAATATCCAAAATATATAAGGCACTCATACAACTCAATAGCAAAAAACCAAATGACCCAATTAAAAGATGGGCAAAGGCCCTGTATAGACATTTTACCAAAGAAGATGTAAAAATGGCCAATGGGTATATGAAAAGATGCTCAGTACTACTAGTCATCATGGAAATACAAATCAAAGCCACAATGACATATCACTTCACATCTGTTAGGATGGCAGTTATCAAAAAGCCAGAAGGAGAGGAGAAAAGGTAATGTTTATCACTTACACACTGTTGATGGGAATGTCAACTGGTAGAGGCATTAAGGGAAACAGTATGGCAATTCCTCAGAAAATTAAAACTAGAACTACCATATAATCTGTCAATCTTTTCTTCTAGGTACATATCCAAAGGAAATAAAATCACTTTGTTGAAGAGATATTTGCACTATGTTCACTGCAGCATTATTCATAGTACACAAGACATAGAAACAATTTGAGTGTCTGTCAATGGGTGAATGGATAAAGAAAATATAACCACACACACACACACACACACACACACACACACACACACACAGGTATATAACAGTAGAATTCTGTCATTTGTGACAACCTGGATAATCCTGGAGGACATATGTTAAGTGAAATAAGCCAGACACAGAAAGACAAATACTTTATGATTTCACTTATATGTGGAAGCTAAAAAAGTTGTCCTCATACTAACAGAGTGCTTGTTGCCAAGGGCTGGGGATGGTGGGAAAAGTATAACTTTCAGTTATAAAGTGGGTAAGTTCTGGAGACCTAGGGGGAGATAAGGGGAGGTGTTGAGCTGGGCAATTGCTGGCCAGGAAGTGCTGATGGTGAATAGAGGGTGTGAGAAAATTATGCAGTAGAAGCCCCATAAAGGGTACATGGGAGGCTATTTAAGAAAGAACTTGAGGGGGAGCATCCATGAACATACCCTGAACTAGTAAGAGTCCTCTTATCTGGGAATTGTTTGCCTTTTTGACTGATCTGGGTGTTTCAGGAGAAACACACCTGAAGCAGCGATGGACAAAAAAGACTAAATGATTAGACCCTGGTATGGAGTGAAGCCATGGCTCTCTCAGAAGGCTCTCATTCTCAGGCCCTTTCCTAGGATTCCAGGAGGTCTGCCTGCAGGAAAGATTGTTCTTATGACTGAACTTCTACCAGGACTCCTCTGACCTGGATGTATAATACTTGAGTCTCTGTAGGGAGAAGTAACTTGGTGTAGTGGTGTTACAAGTTATTCTGAGTTCTTTTGACCATTCAAAATTGTCCAGTAAACATTGGTATCCTCCAACTATTAGAGGCAGGTAGGGGCTATGCCTACCCATTCACAACCTGCTCCGTGATGATATGTTGCAATAAAGAAAGCTTCACATGAATTCTGCCACAGGTACAGATGTTTTTTGCCAAGCAGGCCCCAAAAGAGGCATATGGTGGATCCTCTTGTTCAGATGTAGCTAACCTCATTTGAAGTGCTTGGTGTAGCTTCGTCTGAATACAGACCCCTGATTAGAGTCCTTCACATACTGACAACCTCTGAGCATCAACTCCGAGACTCTGTTTGCTCTCAAGAAAGAACAAGGAAAAATGTGCCCAAATTTGGCCTTTGGACATTTTGGGGTGTGAATGGGATGCTTAGTGCTGCTGTCACCATCTTGTGAGAGGAGAGAACAAACCTATGAATAAAAGCAAGTAATCTAGAGATGGCAGGGCAGGAAGGCAAGAAAGCATCTGGGTTGTTGAGGATGCCATGGAGCTACTTCAAGTGCAACTAACTATCCTCATGGGATAGATATTCAAAGTGTTTATGCGGAGGTTATGTTTTTTAAATTTATTATTTATTTTGAGAGAGAGTGAGCGAGCAAGAGCGCAAGCGGGGGAGGGGCATAGAGAGAGTGAGAAAGAGGATCCCAAGCAGGGTCCAACTGTCAGCACAGAGCCCGACCTGAGGCTCGATCTAATGAACGTGAGATCATGACCCAAGTGGAAATCAAGAGTCGGAGGCTTAACCGAATGAGACACCCAGGCTCCCCTATGCTGAGGTTATTTTAAAACAATGACTGTTTCGACAAGGACGGTCAGACCCACCTGTCCCTGGGAAGTCTCCAGGTGGACCGACAGCCATTTCAAATTCAATGTGTGCAGAAATGAACTATCTTTCCCCCTAAACCTCCTCTACATAATCGCTTAGGATGCTTTTAGCTGCAAGAGACAGAAAACCCTACTTAAATTTAGACAATATGGAAATGTATTCTTTCACTTAAAAACAAGCTCTGAGATAGGGTGACTTTAGTGTTGACTGATTCAGCAGTTCAGTTCAATGAAGCCATTGACCACCTAGATTCTTCCATCTCTCTGCTCAGCCATCCATAACATGGGCTTCACCCTACAAGTGGTTCCATTTGTGGTTAGCTGGGCCATGTGCTTTCTCCCTCCCGCCCCACCACACACTTTGGACATGTCCTGCTCATTCTGCTCCTATTCTGTCCCACATTTCTGACACCATCCTCAACACCAGTTCCCAGTTGGTGCCCTATCCTGTCTTCTACTGGCACTTGGTGCTTACCTCACTTATGTGAGCACTTATTAAACTGCCCCATGTTTATGTGTCTGACTCTCATTGTGAAGAGCTTGAAGGGAAGGGGCTATATCTCTTTTTTTTTCTTTATATCTATAATGGGTGGCATCAAAAACTGTACTTGGCACATAGAAGGCACTTAACAAATGTTTATTAAATAAAGGGTGAATCAATAAAATAAAAATTAGGGGAGAGGCTTATGAGCCTTCATGTATTTTTACCATGGGTATTTTGTTTTGTATTGCCAATATATTTGTGGTCTATCTATTATTTTAGAAATTGATGGAAATAATTTAAGACTACACTAGGGAGAAGGGTTCAAGATATTTCCCCTTGAAGAACGAGCTGTTTATTACTCAGGTTTGAGATAAGAGACCCAGAAAAATTTATTCTGAAGTGAACTTGGCCAGAGGAAGTTTCCTTTCAACTGTCCTTGTAGTCCATTTTTTGAACCTTTCAGCGAATCTCCCACGTGGCAAAGCATTAGCCATTTCATGCTTCTGTTTTCCTATTTGCAAAATGAGGATGAGAGCTTTTATGATTCTAGTACTAGATTAGAAAGAATGACTATTTATATAGAACTTCAAGCATTACAAGAAAAAATATAGGATATTAATAATATAAATAATGATGCCATTAAAATGGGAGGAGAACAAAGGGATGCATTTACCTCCTACTCTGTGTGACTTTAATAGCATGTGGAGAAGTGTATGGATAATACTGTTCACATTAATAAGACACCAAGCTGTACTGAAGACACTGCTAAGAATGGCTTAATGTTTTCCCCTAGTTCTGGCTTTACAATGCTTTTGGCTAAAAAAAAAAAAAAATTTTTTTCTGTTGAATTGCAGAGAACCCAATATCTAAAAGACCTTTTTAGTTAATCTGGTTTAAGTATCAAGCACATGATTTCCTACTTAATGGGTCACTTTCTAAATCCAAGATAAAAGCTCATGATTTACATGTTATTGTTAAGCTAGAGAGTGTTAAAGAAGAAAAAAAGTAATTCGATTTAATGGGGAAAAATAATTTCAAATAAAATGTTCAGCAGGTTATTTCTTTTGTGCTTTCAGTAATTGGTGTGACATCTAACTCTGAAGCCTTCAAGTCTTCATTCAGTCCTCAGTTCAACAGCCCTTAATGGGCGCTGGACACGTGCTGGGTTCAGGGCTGGGCATGCCATGAAGACCCAAGCATTAGGCTTGCCTTTGAGTTGCTTGCCATTAGGACAGGACTCAGGCAAATTGACAGCTGCATTATGAGGTGATAAATGCCAAAATGGCATTAATGGTTATTTCTATGGCTTACTGTTAAAATAATTTATACAATTATACACAGATTTTTCTTTCCCATCCAATGAAATTTTCATAAACCTTAATTTGATCATATATCAGCTTCTCATACTCACAGTCTCATATTTTTCCCATTTGGTTCTCTCCTAACGTCCTGTTTCCACACTCTCCTTTATCATTCCTTTCTCTTTTTCTCTTGACTCATAATTATGTTTCAGCATGTCTGCTGTCACAGACAATCTCTATCTCCAAGGTCATTCATTCATTCATTCATTCACCTTTGTTGTGTCAGGGACTCTGTCAGTTCTGGGGGGAAAGCCCTTCTTTTAAGGGCTTGCTGTCCAGCTGATAGAGCAGAGGTGCCACAACAGAAATCTGGAGCACTAAGAAGGGAGTCAGTGAATCAATGCTACACAAGATCAGGGTCTCAAAACTGAGAAGGTGTTCACTAGGTGAAAAAGACAGAGGCATTTTCAGTAGCAGGTGACCAAGAACCTGACTCTGATTGGCTTAAATGGAAGGAGATGTCTTATCTCACAGAACTAGAAGTCCAGAGGTCAGCTGCCTTCATAGTTGCTGAAAGAGGCAAAGGGGCAGAATTGTGAAAAGACATGTGCTCTGTACAGTGTATCAGGGTACTCAGATAGCACAGACAGGCTCTCAAGCAGAACCCCTCTTGCAGTCTCAGCCCATTTAGCACCCTGGGGCATATAAACCTATCTCAAAACATATGACTAGATTTTTTTCAATGAAATTTTATTAAGAAATTAAGGGAGGGGTGCTTGGGTGGCTCAGTCGGTTAAGCGTCCGACTTTGGCTCAGGTCATGATCTCACGGTTCGAGCTCAGAGCCTGGAGCCTGCATTGGGTTCTCTGTCTCCCTCTCTCTCTCTGGTCCTACCCCACTTGCAGTCTGTCTGTCTGTCTGTCTCTCTCTCTCAAAAATAAACAAACATTAAAAAAAAAAAGAAGTTAAGGGAAATGAAACAAATACAGACAGTGTTGAATGTTTGGAGAGCTTAGATTTTCTTTTTTAATCCATTTGCTGGCACTATTTGTATGTTTTTCTTCAACTAACCTGAGAATGCATGTCAGTAGCTCCAGCAGCCCAGCACAGACTTTTAACTTTAGATGAAAGTTTTTGCATTGCTCACTTCTTCGGCAACCAGCCGGCTAGCATGTCCTGCAGATGGGGACCCCATGCCCAGCACCCAGGGCAAGCTGTCCATCACTCCACTCCTCTCCCTTGCAGACATTCTTAGACAGGCACCACCACTAGCCTATCGCCCAAATGCCTGATCAGCTTCAGGCCTTTGAAACAAACTATTCTTTTCCCAGGCTAGTTTTAAAATCTATATTTGCTTAAGATAATCACTAGCTGGTTGTTCTGGTGAATTCTTCACTTTAGAAAGAGTTTCTGTACATTTCACGTTTTTGTGTGGTAGCATCTCTCTTGCTTGACCATCTGAATTCTATTAATTTCCTCCAAAGGCCAAAGGTGAAATCCTCCTTCTTGAGTTCCAGAGGCTCCTTGTTGAACGACGTACTAGGTTATTTATTCCTGAGGGATCTTCCAGTGTGGCTCATTTTCAGGACACAGATGGTTGACAAGTCCCAAACTAAGGTTGACCAGCTCTCCCAAGCATAGCATTAGCATTGTCACCATTGTATTTTTTTTTTAATTTTTAAAATGGTTTTTTTCAATATATGAAATTTATTGTCAAATTGGTTTCCATACAACACCCAGTGCTCATCCCAAAAGATGCCCTCTTCAATACCCATCACCCACCCTCCCTTCCCTCCCACCCCCATCAACCCTCAGTTTGTTCTCAGTTTTTAAGAGTCTCTTATGCTTTGGCTCTCTCTCCCACTCTAACCTCTTTTTTTTTTCTTTTTTTTCCTTCCCCTCCCCCATGGATTTCTGTTAAGTTTCTCAGGATCCACATAAGAGTGAAAACATATGGTATCTGTCTTTCTCTGTATGGCTTATTTCACTTAGCATCACACTTTCCAGTTCCATCCACGTTGCTACAAAGGGCCATATTTCATTCTTTCTCATTGCCACGTAGTACTCCATTGTGTATATAAACCACAATTTCTTTATCCGTTCATCAGTTGATGGACATTTAGGCTCTTTCCATAATTTGGCTATTGTTGAGAGTGCTGCTATAAACATTGGGGTACAAGTGCCCCTATGCATCAGTACTCCTGTATCCCTTGGGTAAATTCCTAGCAGTGCTATTGCTGGGTCATAGGGTAGGTCTATTTTTAATTTTCTGAGGAACCTCCACACTGTTTTCCAGAGTGGCTGCACCAATTTGTATTCCCACCAACAGTGCAAGAGGGTTCCTGTTTCTCCACATCCTCTCCAGCATCTATAGTCTTCTGATTTGTTCATTTTGGCCACTCTGACTGGCGTGAGGTGATATCTGAGTGTGGTTTTGATTTGTATTTCCCTGATGAGGAAGGACGTTGAGCATCTTTTCAGTCACCATTGTATTTTCCAACTGCTCTACACAGACAGTTCCCAAACCAGACATAATTCCCATCCATTCATTCCTTTTTCCAGCAAATAGTTAAGAACATAACATGTGATCAGGCACTGGCCTAGGAGTTGGAAATCTATCCAGTTGTAAAGAAACACCCTTGTGGAGCTTCTAGTCTACTGAGGAAGGCAGGCAATAAATAAGATAAATTAGCAACTTAAGGAAAGGATATAAAATGTTGAAGTAAGTGGGTGAAGAGATTTTGAGGAGAGTGGCCATAAATTCTCTCTCTCTTACTTTGGGTTGATGGCTGTCTTATTCCCTTTGGGCAGCTATAACAAAATGGCACAGACTGGGTGACTTACAAACAACAGAAGTTTATTTCTCACAGTTCTGGAAGCTGCAAGTCCATGATCAGGGTGCCAGCATGGTTTGGTGAGGGCCTGCTTCCCACCCACAGACCTCTTGCTGTGTCTTCACAAGGGGCAAGAGAGCTCTCTGGAGTCTTCTTTATAAGGGCATTACTACCATTCATAAAGGTTCCACTCTCATGGCCTAATCACCTTTCAAAGGCCCCACCTCCAAATACTGCTACATGGGGGGTTAGGTCTCAACATGTGCATTTTAGGGGTTGGGGGGCACACAAACATTATACCCATTTTACGGCTGCTGCCATTCTTACTGTTCATGCTCTTGTTTAACTGATAGTTTGATCCCATTCTCTGTCCCAGCTGTTTTCAACCCTACTTGCATCCAGAATAACTTGGGAAATTTTAAAAAGTTACTAATACTAACGTTGATACTCTGAGAAACCTGAGTTTAATTGATCAGAGCTGGGAATATTGCATCGGTAGTTAAAAAGCTCTCTCCAGCAATTCTAATGTGCAGCTGCTCTACCTCATAGAGACCAAAGAATTTGTGAAAGCCAGAATCTAAGAACTGGCTGATAGCATTTCTGTGAAATAAGCAATGAAAACAAAAACAAAAACAAAAACAACCAATCAACATCCTGCAACAAGATGTTCTTCTTTATGTTCTTGCACCCTCAATGTTCTAAGATCCTTAAGGTAGACAATGCTCATTACCAGGTGTGAAGGAGTCTTGGTAGTTTCTCTGTAAAGTGAATGGCAGGACAAAGTAAGAAGGGGAAAGGAAGTTTCTGTGATGTGTTAAGTGCTTTAAAATGACTATTACACACTCAGTAAGTCATGCCTTGTCAAATCATCTTTGAAATGTAAAACAAAAATTGCCTTATCTGCACTTTATGTAGATGTATTTTTCACTCCTACTCTGCAAATAGAATCAATGGCATCCTTCATATATTAGGCTCAACAGCACAGTTATATATTAGGCAACAGACTGGAAATCTTTCAAAACTTACCTTCAAGTTCCACAACTTGCCTCTAAGAAAGGAACCAAAAATTAACAACTCAGGAAACAACAGATGTTGGTGAGGATGTAGAGAAAGGGGAACACGTTTGTACTGCTGGTGGGAATGCAAACTGGTACAGCCACTCTGGAGAACAGTATGGAGGTTCCTCAAAAAATAAAAAATAGAGCTACCTTACAACTCAACAATTGCACTACTAGGTATTTATCCAAAGGACACAGAAATGCTGATTTGAAGGGGCACATACATCCTGATGTATAGCAGTGCTATCAACAATAGCCAAATTATGCAAAGAGCCTAAATGCACTTCGACTGATGAATGGATAAAGAAGATGTGGTACACACACACACACACACACACACACACACACACTGGAATATTACTTGGTGTTCAAAAAGAATGAAATCTTGCCATTTGCAGCAACGTGTAGGGAGCTAGAATGTATCATGCTAAGTGAAATCAGTCAGAGAAAGACAAATACCATATGCTTTCACTCATATGTGGAATTTAAGAAACAAAACAGATGAACATAGGGGAAGGGAAGGAAAAATAAGATAAAAACAGAGAGGGAGGCAAACCATAAGAGACTCTTAAATACAGAGAACAAACTGAGGGTTGCTGGAGGGGAGGTGGGGAGGAGGGGCTAAAAGGGTGATGGGCATTAAGGAGGGCACTTGTTGGGATGAGCACTGGGTATCATATGGAAGTGATGAATCATTGGGTTCTACTTCTGAAACCATTATCACACTCTATGTTAACTAACTTGGATTTAAATAAAATTAAAAAAAAAAGAAAAAAGGAGCCAGAGATGACAGAGCAGAAAGAAAGAATCTGGGGCCCCAGGTATTATTGAACTATCCCTATGACAGCTGTGCCTTTGGAGCTCATATATTCCATTTTCCATCTCAAGGATTCTCTCTGAATTTATTGATATTCATCAGGGCAATTTTGGATTTGCCCTATCTCGCTTATTGAATAGTATATAAGTCAGGGTTCTCCAGAGAAACAAACCAACAGGGCGTGTGTGTGTGTGTCTGTGTGTGTGTGTGTGCACGCACGCGTGTGTGCATGTGTGTTGTATTTATATACTTATATCTATTTCAGTATCTATCCATTTATGTATCTATGTATTTTATCAATCTATATATCTCTCATATATCCATCAATCATCTATGTATCTACTTTCTGTCTATCATCTATCTATCTACTTTCTGTCTATCATTTATCTGTTTACTTTCTGTATATCTATCATCTATCTATCTATTTGTTTATCTGTGTAGACAGATTTTAAGGCATTGGCTCAGAAAGCTGTGGGGACTTACAAATTTGAATCCACAGGCCAGGCCAGCAGGCTAACTCAGGAAGGACTTGCTGCAGGCTTGAGGCAGAATGCCTTTTTCTTTGGGAAATCTCAGTGTTTGCTCTTAAGGCTTTTAAATGATTGGATGAGGCCTACTCACCCTACCAAAGGTAATATTCTTTACTTAAAGTCAGAGATTGTAGATATTAAGGGAATCTACAAAATACCTATGCAGAAACACCTGGATTAGTGTTTGATTAAATGTGTGGGGGCCATATCCTAACCAAGCTGACACATAAGATACCACAAAAAGTTTGATAAAGAGAAAAACATCAGATTTTGGAGTCTGAAGACCTGGTCTCTAGTCCAAATTCACCCATCAACTTGCTCAATGGGTCTTGAGCACATCTCACAAACTTTCAGAGCCTGATTTTGCTCTTCTGGAAATTTGAGGGTAGGGCATAGACGGGAGTTTCTAAGGCAGTGATGTCCCATTTGTCTCTAAAACTCTCAGAGCCTTTCAAGCTTATTCAGTATCCTGAAAGTTTCCCCCACTGTCATCTTAAAAGTACACCTGCTCTTGGGCTACAGATTTTGTGCTAGTTACCACTAGGAATTTGTAGTGGGTGAAAAGCTGTTCTCCAGGGAGGAATGGATGGAAAAGGAATTGATGGAATGCTTCCCGGAGAAAGCAGGAATTGATTGGATGGATGTCCATTGAGGATGATGCTGTAGCAGTGTGACTACAGAACTTCTGTTTTGGGAATCTCCGAGTTCTTTTTTTTCCATTGTTGGTAACTTTACTCTCCTAGAGTCAACAGTGGGCCCTTTACCTAGTTTCACCTGTTCTTGCTCAAAAATGATTTCTCTAGGACCGCTGAATCACTTTAAACTTAATTTAGACCATGGTTAGAAAGACCTTGGAAGTGACAAGTCGCCAAACCTATATATATTTGCTGACTTGGTTCAAATGGTCAGTTCCTAAGTTTCTGTTCCCCTAAAATATGCTTTCCCCTGACAGGGAAAATGTTGGCAGATCAATTAAACTGTCATAAAACAGCTCTTAACTCAAGCCCTGGCCCTGGCAAGCAAAGATTACCTCAGGCCTGTTTACTCACTACCTTGTGTCCTTCAATTTAATTCAACCTTTGGTGTTGAGAAATATTTTTCATTTTTTTTCCAGATCTGCATTTCATCTTTGACTGAATAACTTTAAAAGGAAAGAAGTTCATCATTTTCAGTATATAGTGGATTTCTTCCTAAAATTACCCACATGGTTGCCAACACACAGATATGCTATTATCTGGGATGGTGCATTTGTGTCTTAGTGGAAGAAACCCCCAACTCAAATGATAAAAGAAAAGTACAGCTTTTATCACTGAACAGTCTGGAGTCAGGGCAGGCTTTGCAATGGCTGATATGGTAGCTCAAAGTGCATGAAGGATCAGCTCTTTGCATGTCGCCTCTCTGCTTTTCACAATGTCATTTGGTTTTAAAGGCTGGCTCCCCATAGTCACCACATGGCTGCCCGGGCTTCAGGCTTTCCCATCCTCATTTAGCTGGAGGAGAAAGGCAGGGAACAGGAGTATTTCTTTTCCACCATAAAACAAGTCTTGGGAGTTTTATTACCCCGATGTCCAAGGAAGGAGATCGAACTACTCTGCTTGGCTTGACAAACTAAGTCCTACTTCTGGGCTGGATATGAGGCCATCCTACTCAACAGCATGTTGCTGCTCATTAGCAGAGGGGCACAATGAATTCAAGGGAGGCTCAATGTCTCAGACACATATTTTTCAGAAATTATTTGGATTCACTTTTCCTTTAAAAAATATGAAAAAATTTGTTAGTTGAATTCAAGGTAATTTTTTTTTAGTCTTTACATACCTTAATTTTATATGGGGGAGGAAGATGTTGAACATTTGGAAAGTGGCTCACAAAATACATTCTTTGGTTATCAAAATGGAAAAGTTGAAGAGTATATGTGAAGTAAAAAACTGGAATAAACTGAAAAGTCAGTCATTTAAATATTTATCTTCACCCCTTCATTCCATTCCTTTCCTCTCATTTCTTCCATCCATCCACACACAGGAAATTTAACATGAGTGTGGGGAAAACTTAAACAGCATTTTATTTTACCATTAAGTATTGGATAATTACAGTGGCTCTCTATGGTAAATGTAAAAGTTCCTTCTATATGCTGTGAATCTTGGCCAAGCATCAAGTCTGAGGAAGACCTGCCCACAGTTAAGGTGTGGGCATCCAGAGGGAGAACTTACTTTGTAATGGAATCCCATGTTTCCAGTATAATAGGAATTTAAACTCCTATTCCTAACTTGTAGTTTCTGCCACCATCCTCATTAGGGGCAAATAGTAGAGCTTGATTTGTTAGGAAAGGGGTAATCATAAAAACTCTACATGCGTGTCTCAGTGGGCGCGTGTGTTTGTGTGTGTTTGTATGTGCGCGCACATGAATGGACATCTATTACCACTCTTTTCATTGCTACTCTTTTGATAATGTCATAAGTAGCTTTTGAACTAGAAACTAAAGAGTCAGCTTTGTAATTTGGGAGCACTTGTATTTTATTAAAATTATACTTGGGCTGATAAAAATTGCTTGTTCTTAAAATTTTCTTTTATATAATATTCTGTTTTAATGGCTAAGTTTGCATTGGCCTTATCCATCCCATCTTAGAATCGTCAACAGGTACTGTCACACACAAGGGGGTCTCCAAACACATGATGAGACTATAAAATGCGGCACAAGTCTAGTTCCATTGGAATTGGATGTTTATCTCCTATGTCATACTCATATTATCAACAACCACGGTTTACTAGAAGCTATATGTCTTTGCATCTGGACTTGTCCCTTGAGAGGAAGTAAAACTCTTTGTCTAGACTTTTTGCAGGTAGAATGGAAGAGGGAAACATTGGAGTGTAAAGCTGGGTCTATTTCAGGCACTCTGTTCCTTCCAGGGACATGGGCCAGGGTGGTTCAGAGGGCCACCTTTGAAGAGATGAGTGAGGAGCAAAAGGAAAGAAACTCTGACGTCATGGAGATTTCATGGGCAATAAGTTCAGTCCCTTTTTCCAGGCATCACTTTCCAGGCTGCAGCAAAAACAGGAAGGAAGGATGCCCTCTCAGACCAGAGTGAATGGGCCTGTGTCTGCAGGAGTCAACTGCATTAGCAGATGGGATATCGGGAAACCTGTAGCCTGGGAATGACATCAACCTGAAATGGAAAAATCCACTGTGGCCCTGTAAATATTAAAATAGGGAGACTGGTGGGTATTTAAAAAAACATTTGGAGCTCAGAGCAAGAAATGTTGTGGATTAAATCTCTCTTCTAATTCCTTTCATTATTTTTGTAAGCTCTTTCTCTTCCCAGCCACTGGGAAAAGCTTTCTGGTCTTATTCACAAGTCTTTACCTTCTTTGGAGGTGGAGGTAGGGGTACAGGGAAGGTAGACTTCAGTCTAGGTATGTTATAATCTTCTCTTAAGAACCTGGCATTTCTTAAAAAAATTTTTTTTTCAATGTTTATTTGAGAGACAGAGACAGAGCATGAGCAGGGGAGGGGCAGAGAGAGAGGGAGACACAGAATCTGAAGCAGGCTCCAGGTTCTGACTCCAACACAGAGCCCAATGTGGGGCTCAAACCCACAAACCGTGAGATCATGACCTGAGCCAAAGTCAGATGCTTCACCAACTGAGCCACCCAGGTGCCCCAAGAACCTGGCATTTCTTTGCCCACTTGTCCCTGCAGCTCTCAGAGCCACAGACCAGGGCAGAGGGACACCCAGGGACAACTCTGGGGGTATCTGGGATGGTCTAGGGAAATACCAATGTTCTAGGACTTTCCACAGTTTTTCAAAGGGTTAGCATATCAGGTCACTCCACTCGACTTGCTTCCCTTAAGAATGCTGATGCATAGGGGCACTTGTACCCCAATGTTTATAGCAGCACTTTCAACAATAGCCAAATTATGGAAAGAGCCTAAATGTCCATCAACTGAAGAATGGATAAAGAAGTTGTGGTTTATATATACAATGGAATACTACTTGGCAATGAGAAAGAATGAAATATGGCCTTTGGTAGGAACGTAGATGGAACTGGAGAGTGTGATGCTAAGTGAAATAAGTCATACAGAGAAAGGCAGATACCATATGTTTTCATTCTTATGTGGATCCTGAGAAACTTAACAGAAGACCATGGGGGAGGGGAAGGGGAAAAATGTTAGAGTGGGAGGGAGGCAAACCATGCGAGACTCTTAAAAACTGAGAATAAACTGAAGGCTGATGGGGGGGTGGGAGGGAGGGGAAAGTGGGTGATGGGCATTGAGGAGGGCACCTGTTGGTATGAGCACTGGGTGTTGTATGGAAACCGATTTGACAATAAATTTCATATTAAAAAAAAAAAAGAACACTGCTCTATGTTTAATATCCCAGCCTTGTTCAGACTTCCTTTTCCCTGGTGGTTTCCCAGCCTTGATTGGTAAGCTCAAAAAGAGATGCAGAAGACAAGTTATCATAGCATGCTCTGCTCCTTGCAGGACAAGGGCCATGTATCAGAAATTATAGAAAAACTGAATAGTTTCCCTAAATGTCCTCTAGTTTTAACAGCAAGGAGAGTTTCCTTAAAAATCCACATTTATGGGTTTGCTTTGGAACATTCTCCTGGGAAGACTTGGGGGTGGGGGAGTCTTTGTGTTTAGATTTAACCTTCCCCCAGAGATCATAATAAGGAAGGAAGGGAGCAGATGTGCACATCCCATCTGCCCAGCTGAGGTCAGTCATCTTCCTCCTTCTCATTACCTAGCGGATGTCCAACGGCACGGAGCTGGTCCCTTAACAGATGTGCTGACACAGAAATAATGCCTTAGGCAGATCTGCTCCTAATATTTGCAGGACTTGAGCAAGAGTTAAAAAGAGCCTGAGACCAAGTTCCCTCTTTGTGCCACCCCTGATTCTGTCTTGTACCTTGAGGGGCCACTAGCACATGCGTTTGTACTCCTCAGCCTGCAGGTCCTACTGCTGTCCCATCCTGCCCCAAAGCAGGTCCTACTACTCTCCCATCCTGCCTCTTCCTGACTAGAAGTGCACACACCTGCCCTGTGGTCCTTCAGTAGTATAGGCCTGTGGAAGAAGGCTCCACCTAGGATGGCCTATTCAGGAATTCTTGGGTCCCAAGAACCTGCATCATGATCTAGAAGGGGAGAGGTGCTGAATGGGTACATCTCCTGGCCTAGGACTCCTTGAGTGGAATTCTCCAGAGCAAAGTGTTGCAGGCAGAGGACCTGATGCCTGGGTCTAAGGGCTAGATTCAGGGTCCTATGAATTCAATGATTCCTCCCATAACACATTCAGTTTCATGATATCTGTGGGATAGTATCAGCAAAAGTCATAAGCTGTGTTTGTACTTTTCATAGACTTGAATGTTGTCACCTGTGATAGCTTTACAGTGCTTGCAAAGTGCTTTTTCAGGGAATTCTATTTTTTGTAATGTCTTTCCATTATGATACAGTTTCCATGGTTTCCTCTGTTGGTTCACAAGCTTGGGAGTTCCCCAAATGAAATCCAATGGGGACACTGGTCCCCATACATGGAGGGCGAGGAGAGACCAAATAAAGAGGCAGACCATTCCAGATTGGTAGTTGGCCATTTTAATAAGCAAAGGAACTTAAATATGTGGTTTGTCTTGACAGCTGCAAGAAGAATAGATCTCCCCACCCAGGAGCCAGACTCTTCAGAGTTTATATAAAGGCCTTAAGTGGGGTTCAGCCACGTATACATTCTAGATGGTGCCAAAACACATTACTTTGTCAAGTAATGCATCCTTGAAGTGGCTCCTAGTGCAGCAACAGTGGGCAGAATGTACATTCCAAGGGAAGGGATAGGGTGAGGAGCCTCCAATTACCCAGGTCCAGCTCTTGGGTCAACTGGTGGTCATTCCTCTTGATGATCTCCTCCAGCATCTCAGACGTCCTATATCCCAAGATGTGGCTCAGGCCACAGTCAGTAGTTGTGTGGGGAAGATGTATTTAGAAGACATTTGTGAATGAAACCCATTCACTTCCATAAGAAAGGTCTTGGAGATGCTACCAATGGATTTTCAGACTGGTCTTGTCTCCAAATCATTCTCCTGGCCCCAGGGTTTTTTCCTAGGTAGTACTCCTTATTTGAGCTGTTGACTCTCATCTTTCCGAGTTCTCAAGTGCCTGGGCTCTTCAAGATGATCACTAAGATACCTCCTCCATGATTGGCTTCCATGATGGGATTAGACCTTTCTTTTTTCAGGTTGTCCTCTTCCCTATTTTAGATTTCATTCCCTCAAGGTCTACTATTGTGGATGTGTCAGTGGCTGTTAATGATTCCTCCCGTAACACATTTGCATTGTTATAAGTAGCTTTGGAGCTACGCATTGTCTCAAAGACATTATTGCTGCTGATTTTAGGCATTTCAGTATAACAGTAGAGTGTGTATTATTGGAGAGGGTGGGCCCTTGATGTCTCTGATCCCTGTGATGGCAGAGCCCCATGTCTAAATGCTCCAGATAGAGTAAAACTGGTATATTGCAACTACTGTCTTTCTAACTCATTTCACATCTCTGTATAGACGTTACTAAGACTAAGAACTTGGTTATACCTCAGCTCTAATAAGGCCACTGCATTATTCATTTGGCCAGGGAGTAAGGGTGCTGGTACTAGGGAAAATTATTATATGATGAAATATGTTTTTTACTTAGCAGATGAACTCACAGTGTAGTTTTGATCTACCTAGTGGATTTTAACCAGGAAGAAGGAATGAGGCACTAGTATTGAAGGCACTAGTGTATGAAGCCAGGCTGACTGAATAGGGAAGGGGGGGGTGTCAGGGGAATGTCAAAACACGAGGATCTTACTGAGGTGTGCTGAGCAAACAATGCATTAGGTCATGTGAGCACGGAAATACTTCACTTACCAGCCACCCCTTGGAGTGTCACTCAGTTCCAAGTCCTCAGACAAACTGGCTTCCAAAGGGCTGGCAGATCACATGGTCTGTCTGGGCTTTTGTTTCTTAATGGCATTGTTCCCTGGCTTACAAACATAGCCACTCTACTTCAGCGATTCATCCTTCCCAGAAAGGCTGCCTGGAACCAAATTCCATCTGTCTTGTAGCCGTTTAATAGGTCTCATCTGGTGCTAAACTCTAGGCATGCCACGGAACATGCAGGCTTTGACTCTACAACAAGCATTCAGATTTTTTTCTTTTTTTAAAGAAAAGTTATTCTAGATCCCAAAGGTATAATCAAATCTATTCTTAACCTTGCTTTGAGGAAGGACAGGGGTAAAATCCAGGCCAGCTGCCACTTAAGCAAGCAGGTTATGCAGTCCCACTGGGTACTGCTAGACTTTGATGCCCCTGGAATTTTACTTGGGCCTTCTTTTGTGCTGCATCTTGGTTAAATGTTGTACCTTTGAAAGCTTTAGGTACCAGTCAGTGTTTGTAGTTGCAAGCAACAGAAAAAAACTCTGGTTGATTTAAACAAAACTGACCAAGGGATAGCTACACAGCCCGGAACAACATCCCAAGCAGTGCTGGAAAACTCGTCCTGGGAAGATAGCTCTACTGCACTGCTAGGGTAGATGCCACTCCTGATTCTGCCAGTTCCGGGCTCTCCATGTGGCTACTCCCACTGCTGCTGTTGTGGCCTTGAAATGCAAATTACGCCTAATGGCCACTGTTTCCAGTTCCATCTATCTGAAGCTGCTAGTTTCCCACTCAAAGTCTTGGGGGAGAAGGTGTCCATCTGATTGCAGGAAGTCAGACCAGAGCCTTTGCCACAGCTACAAGACTTGGAGAGTGAGCTACTGATATCTTCAGCATCAAGAGTGTGAAGTAGGCTCTGACTCCCACTGAGAATCAGAGAAATTCTCTAGACATGGGAGGAAGGTTCAGATACTGGGTGGCCAAAAACAGTAACAGATGTCCACTACCCTTTGTCAGATCTTGCCTTGACCTCCCTGTACTTATCCCAGCTTGAAGACATTAATTCATTCAACATACATTTATTAAGCACTTGTTAAGAGGAAGACATTGTGACTGCTTTTGGCATGGGGGTGTGGGGGGGAGGTGGATACGCAGGGAAAAGAGAATGATGTTCTTCTCAAATAGCCCCCAATATGGTTGGGAAGGTAGACAAAACAGAAAAAAAAAGGAAGGAACAATAGGTGTTTTGATATAAGTAAGCACTGAGGTACTTAATCAGAGAAGCTGACACATAAATGAAATCTTGAAGAATAAGTGGAAATTGCCAGAGCAAAGGTGGGTGAGGGTGTTTCAGAAAGAAACACTTTACTATAGCTGCATATGGCTGCATGGAGGAATCTGGTGGGGAATAGCGGTAGAGTGACAGGTAGAGACAGATCATGAAGGCTTTGCATGCCTTACTGACGAGACTGGATTTTATACTGAAGATCATAAAGAATTACTAGGGAATTTTAAGGAAAATCATTTTAGGAACATCACTTCATCATGGGAAATTAATTGTTCAGCTAAGGAGATCACTTGGGAAGTTCCTATAGAAACCTAGGGAATAAATAATGATAGATTCAAGAATGATATGATTAAGGAGATGTTTTGGAGACAGAATTGACAGCACTTGGAAACTGATTAAATATGGCATTTACATGAGGAGGAGAAATTATAGATGACTTGTAGCTTAAGGGTTGGACAATTATGGAGAAAGTGATGTTATAGATTTGGGAGGGAGACGATGAGTTTGAATTTGGACATGTTGAATTTGAAGTGCCTCTGAGGCACTAGAGTAGAGACAGCTGGGAGGCAGAGAAACATGTAGAACTAAATTTTAGAAGGGTAGGTTAAGCCAGAGATAGAGTTTAGAAACCATTATTATCTTGGTCATTGTTGAAGTCATGGAGTGGCTGGATCACTTAGGGAGAAACAGAACAGAGGGAGGAAGGAGGTCTGTGGATACTGCATGGGCTTAAACTATCACCATTTTAAGAGCCATTGAAGAATGTGAAAGGGGTCAAACTAACAGAGACAGAAAGAAAACCAGAAGAGTACGAAAGACAGAAGGAGAGATACATTTTAAAGGGAGGGAGTAGAAAAGTCAAGAGATGGAGAGCTAAAAAGTAACACTTGATTTTGGTAGAAGGACATCATTGGTGACCTTTAAGAGACTTGTTTCAATTAGAGTGGTGGCTGCAAGGACTATAATGAGTCTAGGAGATAAGGAGGGTTGAACAGTGGAGATGAGAAATGCAGAATATTTTTCAGGAAGTTTGATTACAAAAGAGAAAAAAGAGAGAGAGAGAGAAGGAGAACAGGAGCTAAGGAGTCATATAGGATCCAGGGAGGAATTGCTAAAGTTTGGCCATACAACCAATCCAGCATTTTATTACCTGGCCAGATACTGAGCTCTCAATGCATACAACATACTATCACTCTTCACTTACTCTCCCATGATTCAGCCAAGGGAGAAACAACTCATCCAGCACTTAACAAATATTTAGTGAGCACCTACCATATATATATACATGTATACATAGATGTATGTATACATAGATGTACGTATACATAGGTGTATGTATACATACATCATATATGTATGTATATATAAATATATCATATATATATAGCTTTGTTTTTTTTGAGGATCCAAGTGGGCTCTATGCTGACAGCAGTGAGCTCGATGTGGGACTCAAACTCACAAACCGTGAGATCATGACCTGAGCCAAAGTCGGACGCTCAACTGACTGAGCCACCCAGGTGCCCTGAACCTACCATATTCCAGGCACTGCTTTAGGTTCACCAATGAACAAAACAGGCAGTAATTGCTATTTTCATTAAGCTAAGGTTGTCCCAAGGGGAGTATAATAAGTAAGTAAATTATACAGTATGTTAGTGATAAAATGCTAAGGAATAAAAGAAAAAGTAGGCAAGGTAATGTAACTGGGAGTCCCTATTGGGCAACATGCATTTGACATGTTAAATGGTCTGGTCAGAGTAGGCTTCATTGAGAAGTGACATTCATGCAAAACCTTGAAGGTGAGTCAAGTTCAGGAAAACTTAACTGTCACTGGACAGGTAGCAGAAGTCAAAGAATGGATGGAAGGTCATGGTGCCAGTGCTTCTACTGACTCAAAGAAGACCACCATTGAGAAAGGTGTTCATTTTCATTCCTGAATTTCAGTAGCAATGTGTCTTTATTCAACTAATTTGTCTTGGGTAGTGATTTTCATGTCTTTTAAATTTTTTTCCAAGGAAAATTAGGGAAACCTTCTTTTCAAAGGAAATTTTATTTGAAATCCCAATACATAAAACAGACAAAAACAGAGCCACTCTTGGGACCCAAAGCTCCCTTTGTTACGCAATCAAGCTCCCTGGGGAACCATGTCACAACCTTAAAATGCCTCAACCTTAAAATGTGAAGAACTTCTATTCAGGTCAAGCTTCCCTTGTTGATTAAGCTATGTCTTCACTTGGAGACATCCTGCTTACGTTACTCAATCTGTATGGTGTGTGTGTCTTTACATTTTGGACTCAGTTCTTTTTGGGAAGGAAAGAATGAGGGGTTGATGGGCTATTTGACCTATCTCTCTAAAGATGACCATCAGTTTATTAAACCCATTAACGAGAAAGAAGAGAGGATCGGTTTGGCTGCCTACAGAAAGAGAGTTCTTAATTACAACCAAGATCAATAACACACTTTATTAGCATCACCTGATGTCAAAATTCACATTGAGCCTGGTCCTGAGATCCAGCTTCTTTTCACTGTCCAAGCTTCTTTGAAGAAAGAGTTAAAACACTGTTCACAGATGATTATAGAACATTTGTTAAGTCACACAAAATTTATTCAGAAAGTTGGGGAGTTAAGTGTGGAAAGAAGACGAGAGGAAGAATAATATCAACATGTCACATGTGACATCAGAAAAGAACTAACAGTGCTGGAATCTGGGTTTAAAGGAAATAGCGGGTTTTCAGGAATTCTATTTAAAGGGGACTCTTATGGAATCTGTGTTTGGTGGGCCAGAGGGTGCCCTCTGATTTTTCTGGAGATACAGAGATTCACATCTTTCTCCACCCAGTTTGCTTTCCCTAATAGACTTTTTTGTAGGCTAGTGTGGCGATCAAACTGGATGCTCTCTGCCTGGTCTAAAACATAGAGCTCTTCTCCTCCCTTGTTCCTCCCTCCCCCTGAGGGTGGGGCAGACAATCCCAACTTGCAGGCTCACTGGCCTTCCACTTCCAGATCAGGGCCTGGCTGGAGGCATCACTACTCTGTCACTCTAAGCTGCCCTCACTTCTTGGTATCTGGTTTTTGCCCTGCTCCCTGGGCCTGTCTTGGCAATCTCTTCAATACTTCAGCTCCCACCTTGCTCTTTCCATTCTCCATTATCTAGTCCAGAGTCCCACCCCTGACTCGGCACCCTAATTCTGGCTGGCATATTGTCTAATCACCAAAGCCATGGGGAGCCCCACCATAGTGCTGCCTTATTGTTGGGAAATCCTCACATCCCATGCTAACTGCTGTTGTGGCTCCATCAAGTCTTGTCATAGTCTTCTCATGTCACTTCCTGGCCACTAAGCTAGGCTTTATCTCAAAACCCTATCAGAACTTTTTAAAATCGCAAGTGACAGAATACTAACCTAAGCTTGCTTAAGCTAAAAAGGAGATTATTGACTTGCAGCTTATTCTTTACAGAAATTTTAAGTTTTCAAAAAAATTGAGCAGAAATTACAGAATCTCCATATAACCTCTCTTACACTATTTGTCCCCTGCACACAGCTTTCTCTAATATTAACATCTCACATTAGTGTGGTACATTGGTAAAAACTGATGAACCAGTATGGATACACTATTATTAACGAAGTCCATAGTTTATCTCAGGGTTCACTTTTTGGGTTGTACATTCTATGGGTTTTGACAAATGTATAATGGCACATATCCACCAATATAGTGTTATACAGAATATTTTCACTGCCCTAAAAATGCCGTGTTCCACCTATTCATACTTTCCTTTCTCTCTCCACTTGAACCCCTCTATAATTTTGCCTTTTCCAAAATGTCATATAGTTGGAATCATACAGTATGCAGCCCTTAGCCCTTCACTCTGACTGCTTTAACAACATGCACTTAAGTTTCCTGCATGACTTTTTGTGACTCCAAAGCTCATTTACTTTATTTCTGAAAAATAGTCCATTGTATGGATGTACCACAGTTCATTTACCCATTTACCTACTACAGAAAATCTTGTTTCCAATTTGAGGCAATTATGAACAAATCTGTCATAGATACTCATGTTCAGGTTTTTGTGTGAACATGTTTTTAACTCATTTGGGTAAATGAGCAAAATTGCTAGATTGTACAGTGAGACAATATTCAGGTCTTTAAGAAGTGACCAAACTCCCCTCTCCAAGGTGGCTGTACCATTTGGCGTTCTCAGCAAAGAATGAGTTCTTGTCACTCCACATCCTTGCCAGCATTTGGTGGTGTCAGTGTTGTGGATTTTAGCCAGTTAGCTGAATTGTCTTAGGGGTCAGACTAACTTTAGGCACAGCTGGATGTCAAACAATGTCATCAAGACTCTGTCTCTTTTCATCTCTCAGCTTTTGTTTCCCCTGGGTGAGTTCTATTCCCTTGCAGGGATTTACCTCATGGTGTCTGTCACTAGCTTTGCATTACATGCCTAAAATTCCGAGTCCAGCATAAGGAGGATACCTCTTTCCTAGTCGTTCCAGAAGAAGTCCTAGAATTTGAATCACGTATCCCTGAAACAATCCTTGTGGCCAGAGGAATGCAATATTCCTCTTTTATTCATTCATATTGAGCACCTACTATGTGCCAGGCACTGTTCTAGGCACTGATGATGCTTGGTCAGGCCCAAGTCACATGTTTCAGGGGTAAAAGCTATCGTCTAGCCAAACCGTATGAACTGAGAGCTGAGGAGGTCAGGTTCCCCAAAGTGCTGCTGCCAGAAGACAGCTGGTTGAATCAAGAATGCCAGGCAGCCAAAACTGCTAGGCATGCCATATGCTGTGGGTGGTTGTAATTCTTTGTCCTGGATCACTCCACTTCCTCCAAATCTAGTAGTTATCTGGCTCTTTTCTGGTCAGATCTTCAGGTGAGACACCGTGGGAGATCGACACTTTTGCCATTGAAAGGTGGAAGCTGTTTCCCCTCCCTTTGAATCTGGACTACTCTGTGATTACTCTGATTCACAAAACAGTAACATTATTCTACTTCAAGGCAGGGCCTTTGAGAATACTAGCAGGTTTGTCTTGGTCTTTTGGAAGCTACTGCCATATTAGAAGTATGAATAACTTGAGACCACCATGCTAGAAGAAGTCTAAGCCAGAGCAAGGGGCCCAAGTAGATGAGAAGCCGTGTGGAGAGAGAGACTCCAGACATGTGCATGAGAAGGCCATCTGGGAAGGGTATCCTCTAGCCCCAGCTACCCCAGCTAATGCATGTGGGTCAGAGTTAAAACAGCTCATTCCAAGTCCTTTCCAAATTTCTGACTCCACAATTGTGAACAAAATAAAATAGGTGCCTTCAGCCACTAGTTTTGGGGTTGCTTGTAACACAGCAATAATATCCAGAACAGACAGCAACTAGTATAGCAACACATTCAACTGAAACTTAGCACACCAACCCATTCAGCCCAAATAATTTGTTAGTCTAAATGTCCGGACACCCTGTATTCACTAGTCCTATAGGTCCTCCAAGTGCTGTTGACCTAATTTTGTATTTTTGCATCTAACCTCCTTTTTCAAATGGTGTGTGACATGCTTCCGGCTACCCAGAAATAGGCTACCCCTGGGAATCCTAAGGGAATGTTTGGGAGCTGAAAGGGCCCTGAGAGACCATCTCATTTTACAGATAAGATTTAAGGAGACTAAGGAGGTTAAGAGGCGTGGCTATGGTCAGGAGAAATAGCCTGGCCTGGCATCCAAGAAAACCATCACTTACATCACGGTCTAGTCAATAATCAAGTTTCTGTACAAATGCATGTGCTCAGTGGTGGGGTGGATAATTCCAGCTTTGCTTTGAAACAGACTTCATCTCTCACTCCCAACAAACCCATTATTCTCATTGCTTTATCTCATATAATTTAAGGCTGTTTTGAAGAGAGCCTGGGCTCTAGAGTCAGATGTAGATACCGGTTTGGATTCAGACATTTATTACCTTTGTAGTAAGTTAGTTACATTTCCTGCGTTTCAGCTTCTTTAGCTGCAGAATGTGGAAAACTTGTTCCCTGGTTGTTACACATTTGTGTGTATACTGTTCAATTCCACCGAGGCTTTGTGTGTAAACTGCTCCTCACAATACTGGCACACGGTAAATGTTCCACAGGGGTGGCACTAGCTGGTGCGGAGTGTCAGGAGAATGAAATTCCCAGAGATAGAGCTTTTGTCCATGAACAAGTTATGTTCCAAAATGTTCAGCATGTTTTACAACATCACCATCAGTCGGTGGTGTAAGTTACATTTTCAGATGGAGAAAAAAGATAAGCCGAGGCACTGAATTGGTACCTAGTCGAAGTAAAGCCAAGGAGCCAGCTGGAAAGAACTGTACTCCACAGGGATGGACTGGCCTATTGGCCTGGGGAGCATTTTCAGAGAAGTCTCTTGGTTGGGGAAGATAAATTTATCTTAGACATTTCCCTGTGGAAATAAAATGCTTTTTTCTGATGAAAGGAAGTGCTTTTCTTCATTCTTATCCCCTCTCCTCTCTCTCCTACTTCCCTGTTTTCCTCAGATCATCCTGACTCCAACTCTGTGACATATGAATAAAAAAGAAACCATGTGAGCAAAACAAAAGAGCCTACTGTAAAGCAGAAATGAATGGAGTCTCTTTGCTTTTTTCTCAGAGCTCTGACAAGATCTCTGGCTCCATCGCGCTCTGGGAATTCCTCTGGGCTCATTTGCTTTACTGCCTCCTTTATTTCTCCTTCCCTTATTCCTTTGTCCTTCTGTGAGTTCACAGAACTTCCTGCTTCTCACTCTTTCTCAGGCAGTGAAGTTTTTCCCCAGGATGTCAACAGAGCTACCCTGTGCTGCCTTCTGAGGGCTGGGGGATGACATTATCAAGGCTCCAGTGGGTTCTGTGCAGCTTTAAGCCATAACATACACTCTGTATTCTACTGCCAACATTTCCCATTGCATTCGTTTAAAATTTATTTTTAGTTGATCTTTTCGACATTACAGCACTGACTATCCTGAAATAATATTGCATGCTTGTGAGTAAAAATAAATCCAAGTAATAGTTAACCCTGGCTGGAGTTAAAATAAATTTTTGGAAATGAACAGTTAATGATTTATGATGTTTGTACTTAGTAAATGTTTTTAGTGTATCTTGGACTCAGAAAATAGCGGTGATTTATAGAGCCAGTGAAGGAGAATTGAGTGAAAATGGGGTTTGGGTTTTTTATTTTGCAGCAGACTTACTGTACTTATATAAAGTATTATTCAATTTAGTGGAATAGGAAGTGAAAGAATATACAAATGGATAGTCTTATCCATGAGTCTATAAGAAAGCTATCCCAAACAGTTTGCCTTGTCCCTTAGACTGAGTGGGAGTGGGGAGGAAGAGACTACGCATATCATCAGAGACCTGAAAGTAGGTTGACAAATTTGTGGCAAGGTATTATTTCTTTTAACTTCTGCAAGCAACATAGTAGAGCATGAGTTTTGTATTCTATCATTCATTCATTTATTACTATCTCTTTGTTGTTTTCTTTTTCCTTCAATTAATTTATCAAACCATTCAACAAATACTTATTGACTAGTGCCAAGCACTGACCACATAGAATAAGTTTATACAGAAGACTCAATCATGTTACTGAACCACTGACAGAGCAATGAAGTCCCAATGCTTCTTCAGTCTTTCGGGCCTCACTTTCTGACTCAGTTGTGAACATAATCTGGATATAAATATTCTGCTACTGTGTCAAGACTGCCTTCGTTTCCTCCGTATCATATTTTCCCCCCACATAGCTTCTTCTCTTTACTATCCAACCTGGGTTCTGGGGTAGGTCACTTCTGGCATTCTCCTGACAAGACCCTCAACGCCCTCATTTCCTGAACAAAGTGTGCATCTACCTGGCAGATCCACAATATGGGTTATTCCAACCATCTACTTTCTCCAGCTCTATATGTGAGTTTCTGAGGACTGTTGAAGGAAGTGACAATTGGACCATCGTTGTCACTAACATCATACATTCATTCTACATGCCAGGCATGGTTTAAGCACAGGCATGCGATGAGCAATGCAGATGAAGTCCTTGTTTTTCCCGAGCATACATTTTTGTGAGGAGATGAACAATAAAGAAAGGCATAAATAAAAATAGGATAGCCATAATTTCCCAGTAATGAATTATACTACATTGCCGTGAAATCCAGTGACCAAATAGCTATCCCAAATTCAGTGTTCAGAGAAGGCCTTTCAGATGTAGTGACATTGGGGCTGAGACCCAAACGAACGGAAGGAGTTAGTCATGCAAAGATCAGAGGACTAGCATTCTTAGCTGAAGAAGAGAACTGGTACCAATGCCCTGGGAACGAGCTGGGTGTACTCAAAAAGGAAGTCCAGAGGCAGCCAGAACACCATGCCAAGAGATACAGTTTCAAAAGTAGGTAATGGCCAGATAAAAAAGTGGGGTTGTGTAAATCAGGAAAGGAATTTAGACTTCACTGGAAGTTTGAAAACAAAAGGTTTTAAACAAGTGAATGATATGGTATGACTTATTTTTCTAAAACCTCGGCTGCTATGCAGAGAAGGAGTTGAGGACAAAAGTAATGGGGTAGAAGGTGAGATAACAGTTACATCTGGAGCTTGAACAATTAGGTAGGTACAGTGGCATTTATGATGTGGGGGAAATTCAAGAAAGAGACGCTTAGGGGGAAATATCAAGGATCTCTCTCCCTTGGTCCAGCAATTCCACTTCTAAGAAAATATCCAACAGAAATGAGTGCTTATAGCCACCAACACATGTATGAGAATGTTCATAGCAGCTTTATTTGTAATAACTCAAAGTGTAGTTAACCTAAATGCCCATCAACAGGAACACGGATAAACACATTGTGATAAAATCACATGCAGAACACACAATACACGTACCAATGAAAAAGATGAAACAACAGGTACTACAACAACCTGAAGGAGTCCCATAGACGTTATATTGAGTGAAAGAACACAAACCCAATTTGTAAGAAGTTCAAGAAGAGGCAAAACTAATCAATGGTGACAGAAATCAGAAAAGCGATGATTTCTGGAGGGACAGAAATATTGACTAGAAATGTGTCTATTTCTATTTGTCTATTGTCTATTGACATAGACATGAAGGAATTTCCTGGTCTGACAGAAATACATGAAATCTAGGTGGTAGCTCTACAGGGGTATACTTCATCAAGCTATACACTTGAATTGTATTAACTATATAAATTACACCTCATTTTAAAACATACTTTTTTGGGGGCGATGTTTAGTTTAAGATACTTATTAGGCGTCTAAAGATGCCAAATAATTGACTGGATGTAGAAGTCTGTATTCCAATAAGATGTCAGGGTTGGAAACAGATTTTTTTCAAGTTAACTTTATTGAGGTATAATTTATATATCGTAAGATTAATCCATTTTAAGTGTACAATTCAATGATTTTTAGGAAGCTTACCCAAGTCGTATATCCACAACCCAGTTTCAGAACATTTTCATCACCACAGTGAGATCCCTCATGCCCATTTACATTAACCTCTGTTCCCCTTCTTAGCCTAAGGCAGCCACTAATCTTTCTATATTCATAGATTTGTCTTTTCTGGACATTTCCGTATAATATGTGGTCTTATATGTCTGGCATCTTTGACTTAGCATGATATTTTTGAAGTTCACTCATGTTGTAACTTGTATCAATAATCATCAATACTTCTTTCTTTTTTATTGCTGAATAATATTCTATTGCATTATGATGCCACATTCTATTTATCCATTCACCAGTTGAAAGACATTTGTTTCTACTTTCAGGCTATTATGAATAAGGCTTCCATGAAAATTCACATACAAGTCTTTGTATGAATGTAAGTTTTCATTTCTTTTGGGTTGACACCTACGAGTGGAACTGCGGGATCATATAAACTAACTGTTTTCCAAAATGGCTGCACCATTTTCTATTCACACCAGCGATGTAGGAGCATTTCAACTTCTCCACATCCTTGCCAATATTTGTTAATGTACATCCTCTTGATTATAGACATCCTTGCTAGTAGGTATGACCTGGTATCTCACTGTAGTTTTAATTTGTACTTTCTTAATGACCAATGGCATTGAGCATGTCTTCATAGGAAATAAAGACTTGAGGATCATGAGCACAGAAATATTACTAAATATTAAAAGTAATATTAAGATATTAAAAATCACAGAGCAGGATGAGATCACCTAGGAAGTGTGTGGCTTAGAGAAAAGAAAATGGCAAGGACAGAGCAATAAATTCTCTACCATGTCAAGAATAAGGTGGAGGAGGCTGCAGAAGCCACCAAAAAGGAATGGCCAAAGAATCTAGAGGACAATTTCCTCAGCCTTCCAAAAGGTCTCCAGTCTTTCAGTGCATCCTACCCCCATCACTGTATTATTCCTTGTGAAATATAAATCTGACCATATCTGTCTCTCCTTAAAAGTCAACATCAAATCCCTTAGAGTGGCAGTGAAGGTTTTCCACGATCTGGTCACACTTACATCTGCAGCCCTATCTCTTGCTACACTCACACTTGCTAGGCTATAGTAACACCAAGCCACACCCAAGAGTGTTTTGTTCCTTTATGCTTCTGTGGTTTTGCACATATATGTCCCTCTAGTGGGACCTATCTTGTTCATTGTTGTCTTGTTCCATCCCTTATACCTTACATAGTTGCTGCAAATGCCTGGCACTCAGAAATATTTAATGACTAGCTGAATAAATTTATCATGGCATAAAAATAGTGAATGTGGGTGTATTGCCTTCTAATTCAAAAACCTTCTTGGTTTTTGTAATTTTTACTATCAGTCTTACTATCCATAACTATTTTTCCTACTTATTTGTTCTTTAAAACTAGCACTTAAAAGTTAAAATGATGTGTACAGTACTTTCCTTATAGGAAATAGGTTAAAATGATTTCTTGATCACTTATGATCAGTTTTAAACTCGGGTTCCTGGTAAGAATGAGGTAAGAAACTGAAAGACATCAGGATTACAGGGGAGACTGTGTGGACAAGTGTTAAGAGTAGAGCGTTGGAAGTTATGAGCCTGGTGTTTTTCCTCAGTTATGCTTCTCTCTTGACATGTGAACTTGGTCTGATCACTTCCCTTTCATGGACTCATTTCTTTACTTAAAAACGAGGATAAACTTCATGATCGCTCAGGTCCCTTTCAGCTTGTCCAGTTTAAGACTGGCTTTCCTAATATACTCTAGAGGCACACACATGCTTTGCCAAAGAGAGGAATATTTTTGGAGGACTGCTATCTTTGCTATCTGCTCCCTCTCCATACTACTCCCCTCTTGCAGTATTTTATCTCATTTAAACTATTATCATGCCCTACCTTCCTTGGAGGTTTCCTGATGGTACTTTGGGGAATTATAGAGTAATATGCAAATTAGATGTTAGCATTACTGTATTTCCTAGGAAGGGATTCTAGAATCCTATTAAGCTAGATATCAACAGATCTGTGGA
This sequence comes from Acinonyx jubatus, assembly GCF_027475565.1. Classification (NCBI taxonomy): domain Eukaryota; kingdom Metazoa; phylum Chordata; class Mammalia; order Carnivora; family Felidae; genus Acinonyx; species Acinonyx jubatus. Next base: position 13,376,351 of record NC_069387.1, on the reverse strand, counting down.
AGCTGAATATGAATGGCATTTCAGTCCATGTCCTGGTTCAGAGAAGCTTGACAGAACATTAGATGCTCTTTTGCTTTAAACCCTCTGGAAAGGAGTCTTCTCAATCTCCTCTCCCTGAATAATGCACTACAATGTGTTAGCCCCTTGAAACTGGGGAATTCTTCCTATAATCATTCTAAAAACACAGTCTTTTTGCCCCAAATTTTCTTGCTAATTTTCAATGCTTCATTTCTCTGGATCTGGAATTCAAGTTCTTTTTCCTTTACTGAACAGACAGACACCCTGAGGAGTCATCTAACCAGCCATCACCCGGTTTTCAATCAAGACCACCCTTAAATAGCTCCAACAGATGTGTGTATCTGGACCATCATGAAAGGCCATTGGATTTGGGGGGATGAATTCCACCTATTTTTCCCGCCAGCACACACAGGACTTTAGAATGAACAAACACCGAAATACAACCCAATTTTGCAATACAAGCCTCGAGACAGCAGGTTGGCGACATCTTTCTGGACACCAGCCTGCACGGCAGCCAACACTAGCTGGCTCAGGACTGAGCTGACTTGGCAGGTTAGGCTGGGACAGATGGGCTTCCATGTGCCACAGGGGGAGATGACGTATATTAATTTGTTTTCTTTGAGAGATTTGCAAAACCATACCCACTGCATTTCACTACTAAGGTACCAGAAAGTGAACTATTTAAAAGCACAGAGCTGTAAGGAAATGCCAAGAGCAGTGGTAAATCTGCAGACTCAAATTGTTACTCAGCTTGAACAATGAAGATGTGGCCTAAACTTTGGGAAACAAGTCCTGCTAATTCCTAATAATCACCTTGACAGTCATTTTAGTAGATGCTTCCAATTCCCTACTGATCCAGAAGGGCCAATGTAAGAAAAGTGTAATGGCTATATAGCTTGTGTTTGACAATGTTGGTATCCGTGAGCGCTCCAGGGAAAGTCTTCATCTTGTCATTCAATATACTTCCCCTCCCTCCCATTGTTTAATAAGCAATAAAACAATGGATTTTTGACTATGTATGGCAGGACATTTATTCTCCTTGTTAACATTTTAATTCATTACAAATGAATCAGTGTTGTTTTCAGTGAAGAAGATTCTACTGAAATGAATTTAAGTGTGTGTGCCTGAACAAATCTAGTCCCAAATTTATGGGGGTGGCTAGCAGTCCATTTATTTGAATCAATGGCTCAAGTGATGACAACATTGGTGTAGGACCAGTTTTCCTTGCCAAAGTCCTCTATAAACACCAGGGGACCAGTATTTTCAGGGACTGGGATAGTTAATTTTATGTGTCAACTTGACTGGATCAGGGATATCCCAATACCTGGTTAAACATTGTTTCTGAGTATATCTGTGAGGGTGTCTGTAGATGAGATTAGCATTTGAACCAGTATTTTAGTAGAGTAGATTACTGCCCTCCCCAGTGTGGGTGGGCATCATCCAATCTGCTGAGGGCCTGAACAGAAAAAAGTTAGAGGAAGGAGGAAATTGCCCCCCTTTGCTGCCTCACTGCTTGAGCTGGGACATCTCATCTCATCTCATCCCCGCCCTTCGGTGAGGATTTAAATCAACTTTGGTTCTCAGGCTTTCAGACTCAGACCAAATCACCCCACTGGCTTTCCTGGGTCTCCAGCTTGCAGATGACAGATTGTGGGACTTGGTAGCCTATATAATTATGTGAACCAATTCTTTTTACATCCTATTGATTTTGTTTCTCTAGAAAATCCTGACTAATATAGGGACATCCATGGAAATTAATTCTGAAGAGTTTATGCAGTTAATATAATCAAATTAGTCATCTATTGAAGAAGAAAATGTTGACAAGCAGTGTGGTTTTCTGGAAAGAACATGAACGCTGGAATCAGAAAGACTTGGAAGTTGAATCTTGGCTTGGCTACTTGCTGTTTGATGTTGGGCAAGTTGCACAGCCTCTCTGAACCGCAGTGTTCTCATTGTTAAATGGGAATTATAAAACCCACCTCTCAGGGTGGTAAGACAAACAAGTGAGATAACAGAAGCTGAATTTACCACAGTCTTGCCTTATCATTCATATGAACAAATTTCTCCAGTGCTATGTGTATCTATTCTAGTATTTCAAGAGCCCCATGATATATCACTTGCCAGTGTAATTTCCTGGTTGTGACAGGCAGACTGTTGTCACGATACCCTGCACCTAGGAACTAGTTTGTCGTAATGTGTAAAAAATACTATCTTAGTGAATATCCTTTTTGCTTAACATGTAACTTTAGTCAGGTGTGTATACAACTTGATGGCATTTTTGTTAACAAAATACCTTAGAGATCTCTGCATGTGGCTGACAGAGATGGAAAAAAAAAAGTGATGTCCTTTGACAAAACTAAATAAGATATATTAGACTGACTCTGGGGCTATTTTATTTTAAAAAGTTGGGTGGGGTTGACTGCTGATACTATTGCTTGTATTTTTTTCTGTGAAATTGGCATAATGGCTGTGATTAGTTAGAATACTGTATGATTCAGTAATTTATTCTGAGTATCTAATGTTATATATTATATGTAATATATTAAATATCAAAATTTCTCCTAATATTATTTTAATATTATCATGCCATCAAAATATTTGTACTTTATACACAGACAGTATATGGTTTTTTTTATTTTTTTTTTCAACGTTTATTTATTTTTGGGACAGAGAGAGACAGAGCATGAACGGGGGAGGGGCAGAGAGAGAGGGAGACACAGAATCGGAAACAGGCTCCAGGCTCTGAGCCATCAGCCCAGAGCCTGATGCGGGGCTCGAACTCACGGACCGCGAGATCGTGACCTGAGCTGAAGTCGGACGCTTAACCGACTGCGCCACCCAGGCACCCCGACAGTATATGTTTTTATTAGCAAGAATCATAATTTGGATTAACTATGTCAACTGCAACATAAAATATCAAGTGTGTTCTACTTGCATATTTATAACACTTTACATTTGTATAGCACTTTACAGTTTAGAGATACTTTCTTGTATATGTGCTTGTCAAAACAACCCTCTAAAAGTAGTCCAGGCAGGTGTTACTATCCCCATTTTGAAGATAAGGCCACTTACTAAGGCTCCAGCAAGTTTAATGACATCTAGTAAATGGCAAAGCGATCACTGAAAACAGCTCTTGGACTCCTGGCCCAATCAGTATTTTCCCGCTACACAGCACTGCCTGCCTGACAAGTTGACTAATTGTCTATCTGTGGGACAGACTGGTTTATAGAGTGAAGAAAGAGATTTGCCTTGCTTCCTCACTCTTGCTCATGAGGTGTTCAGAATGTGGTCAATACCTGCTGAATGATGATGTCTGTCTGGAGAGCTAGCTGTTGTAAGAAAATGGAACACAGAAAATCAATAGTGGGATTGAAGGGGTGTAGAGAGGGTAGTTACAGTTAAGTCTTCATGCAATTTACCCCAGAAACTGGGGCACTTTTGAGAGTGGAAGGTGTCATCATTAATAATTACATTGGGACAGCAGGAGTAAACTGGTAATGTTCCAGGGAAGCCAGACATTTGGTCACCTTAGATATAATGGGATTAAGGGGAATGATGCGGTAAAAACAGAGGAGTATATGTTATGTGTTGAGAAAGAAATATTTTTTGCGAAGTTATTGATTTAATTCCTCTGTTCCACTGGGCTGAGAGTTCCATAAGGGCAGGCATTCTCTGTCTTGTTTTTTCAGTGCCTGGCACCTAGTAGGTGTTCAGTAAATAAATCAATAAATTGACTGGTATTTGGATACCATTATCGACAGTTTGGATTTTCTCTTGGGTATTGGAAAGTGAGCATGTTCCAAAAAAGCTGTAGGTGAATGTAAGTAGTGTTATATGATCACTGGAAACTTTAAAAGCATCTGTCCTCTTCAGCTGATTGCTTTGCAAGCTTGTATGTGATTCAGAATTTTGCAAATAAATTACCATGCAGTGAAAGGAAAATATGACCTCCTAATCCAATATTCTAGTCTATATGGATACATCAGGGTGGCGAAGCTGTTGACAAAGAAAGAAATCTATTTCTTGAGGCCCTCAGTGATGGATGGCTCACATAAATGACCCCTGCTGGCCCAGCTGGGCGTCCACACCACTTGGAATTGATACCCTCGGGGTGGTTCTCTTCTCCTTTCTCCTTCATCTCTATTTAGTGTGTTCTGTTTTTATATTTCTCACTGCTTTACTTTCAAGTTATGACTTCTACCATTGGCAGTTAAAAAGAAAACACACACACACACACACACGTAGTAAAAACCGCAACACCAAAGAAATAACCAAAAAGGGAGAAAGATAATTGTCAATTATTCTTTAAGAAAGTTGGTAGACTGAAGTGAGTTTGATCAACGGAAAACCTTTGCTAAAGAAAACAGTGCAAATGAAGTTGATCTTAAAGGTTTAAATAATAACCCAGACCATAGCTTTGAGCTTAGGTCTCAGACCACCCAGTAGCTCACAAGCATTGTGTTGGCTGGACATTTAAGTTTACATTAGGGGTTATTCCATAAAGCTTTCTTGCTCCATATGAGGGTGAGTGTGGCAGTGAATAAGAAAGCAGGGGGAAGACACACACACACACACACACACACAGAGAGAGAGAGAGAGAGAGAGAGAGAGAGGGAGAGAGAGGGAGAGAGAGAATGATGGAATGATGACAGGGAATGCCCATGCCCAGCCTTCTTTACTTATTTGGAATTTAAGAGTTTTCTAGAGGATATTTTGTCTTCTTACACCTGCTTAGAGCTTTTTGATGTACCCAAAATTTGCTGTAATCATTTTCTTTTCTGTTTTTCTTTGAGAGAGAGAGCAAGCATGTGAGTGGGGAAGAGGCAGAGGGAGAGGGGGAGAGAGAGAGACGGTTAGATCATGACCTGAGTCGAAAACAAGAGTTGGACACTTAACCAACTGAGCCACCCAGGCACCCTATCTGTAATCACTTTCTAAGCTTCTTGCTTAAAATTAGGAAGTGAGTTGGGCTGCTAAAGTATGGAGATTTAGCTAAGCATTTTAGTGCCTATTTTAGTGTAGGTTTTCCCCAGAAGCCCCAGGAAGAAAGTGGAGGAAGTGATTCAAGGAAAAGAAGCCTGACACTAAATTAACTACCACAGTGGACAAACTGGAGTTTAATACCGCAGAGGAAGTCTGGGAAGTGTGTAAAACACATGACTCAGCATGATCCCACTGAGGGAGATGGGGTATATACACATCAACTCCCAAGAGTCATCAGTTGAGAGTTGCTAATGGGAGGTGTTGATTGCCTGGTAACTATGGTGTGCTGAGTCTCAGGCTACAGGATGCCTTAGTTCTAGAAAAAGTCCCATGGCACTGAGATACATCTACTGACAGTTGGAAGTCCAGGCTGGAACAAACCATCATAGTTAAGATTCAAGAGACATGGCTCCAGCAATGCGACCAAAGCCCAAATCATGATGGTGCTATCTTTAGAATAATACACCTCTGCTTTTGAAGATCAGAGAATGATCACAGTTTACAGGACTTTTTTATGGAAGAAGGCACAAAAAGAAAGAATGAAAGAGTCATTTCAGCTGCACTTGTCCTTTTGAGTAATACCTCCTGTGTAGGATCAAGCCATTTGCAGAAAGTTTGTACAGATTTCTAGCTGCCATGCAGGTAACATGGTTTCTAGGGAGAAGTGTAACACTATTGTCCTTAAATGTGGAATGTTTTTTAAAAAGTGTACCCTCAAAGATCTAACAAACAACTGTTTACAATTTGGTTCCAGGTTATCCTATACTGTGGATTCAGTCCTTTCTTTCTTTAAGGGTAGCCCAGACATCCAATCCTGCTATATTTCCCTTCTCAGCTCTGAGGCAGTACACACATCAAACCATTGTACCTGCTTTGTAACAGAAGATACCTCCCAATGAACATTTTCCTGTGTTCACTTTCCCCCCAGACTTAATTGGGAGCTGCTAGGGACTAAATGTTTATGTCCCCTCAAAATTCATTGGTTGAAATCTTCACTTCCAATATGATGGTGTTAGGAGGTGGGATCTTTGGGAGATAACTATCTCCTAAGAGTGGAGCCCTTGTGAGGGGATTAGAGCTTTCATAAAAGGAGGCTCCAGAGAGCTCCTCCTCCTTTCCCTACACCCCTTGCTTCATGTGAGAATACAATGTGAGAATACAATGAAGAAAATGGACATCCACAAACCAGGAAGCAGGTCCTCACAAGGCACTGGATCTGTGGGCACTTTGATTTTGGACTTCCCAGTCTCCAAATGAATATTTGTCGTTTAAGTGACCACATCTATGGTGTATTTGTTATAGTAGCCCAAACTGATTAAGAGCTTTGATTGATCATAAAATCTAGAGTAAAAGATATTCTGTGGTTCATAAACCTTGCCTTTTAAGCAGTAAATCTCAATCTCTCCTTCTCCACCTCCCCCATCTTACTGTCTTCTTTAAGAGACCCCCTAAGAATCTCTCATTTCAAGTCAAGATTCTAGCCCCTAGAAAACCCAACCAAGCTTCATTACCCAGCCTAGTGAGGCAGTACAGGCCCTGCAGGGAGCTAGAATATTGCTTAGGGTCTGAGAATCCCAACTCTTTCTGTAAGGCTTATGGGTTTACAAACACAAAGGCCCACCCAAAGGCATATGGCCTTCAGGTGCTTTTTCTATTCCCTCTGTGGAGCTGGGTTTATTTTCATGGAAATCTAAATCATATGTGTCTGTTTCACTTGCAACAAATTCATAGCAATGTTGTTTCCTTACAACCCTTTGAAGTTATGAGAGCCTTATACATGGATTCCACAACGTTTATTTTTGTGATTTCCTTCTCAAACTAGCTTTACAAATGTCCATGCTTCATTTTCTCAAGCCAGTGACCCTGGAACGGAAGAAACTGGAGCCTCTGTGTATTTGAGGCCCAAGGACTTGTCTATTCTTCAGATGTGGATGAGTTTCTGTTGTCTCCTCCTTTATTCTTCTCCCTGTCTTCACTAGTACTGGCCTCCTGGGAATTTGTGTTAAGACTGTGTGAGGGCCAATTTTCCATCCGGGAGGATTCTGGTATAGGCTTCTCATCCTAGAGGATACTCTCCTCCTGAAAATGAAATGTGAGCACACGCTCCAGACAATTTCTTTTTTTTTTAATTTTTTTTTCAACGTTTATTTATTTTTTGGGACAGAGAGAGACAGAGCATGAACGGGGGAGGGGCAGAGAGAGAGGGAGACACAGAATCGGAAACAGGCTCCAGGCTCTGAGCCATCAGCCCAGAGCCTGACGCGGGGCTCGAACTCACGGACCGCGAGATCGTGACCTGGCTGAAGTCAGACGCTTAACCGACTGCGCCACCCAGGCGCCCCAGACAATTTCTAAAGTTGATCCAAAATATGGAGTGGAGCTGGAGTTCTGCGTCACTCTAGATGAACTATCTGACTACATGGGATCGCTGCAGGACTAGGTTCTAGGTCTCTGGAACCTAAGCCTAGGTCTCTGTGATCTCTTTGGACCTAAGGACCATATCTTACTAACCTTTATGTTCTACTATGTGCAGACACTACCTGGCATACTGTAGGCATTTTATGTTTAAAGAATGAACTGATGACTACTCAGAAGGTAAGAGAAATCCATATAAACATATATGATTACAAATACATATTCATGCATGTGCTTTTATACATGTTAATCTCTCAACATGTTCCAGTAAGTCTAGGTTCTAAAATGAATCAAGGTTTTTTACTTTCTTCTTTTTTAATTTTTTACTATTAAGGGAAAAAGAAAACTTTCTCCCTGTATAAATGCTGCTGTGATCTGAATGCTGGTGTCCTCCCAAAACTCATATATTGAAAACTTAATGCCTGAGGGCCTCTGGGAAGAGATTAGGTCAATGCGGGCAAAGCGTTCCTGACTAGGGTTAGTGCCCTTAAAAAAAGACGCCTCAGAGAACTAGCTAGATCCTCTCACCATGTAAGGACACAGCAAGGAGTCTCTGAGTTGGAAGAGGGCTCTCACCGGACCCTCCTGGCACCCTGCTTTCAGACTTCCAACCCCAGAACTTTCAAGAAGTAAATTTCTGTTGTTTGTAAGCTGCTCACTCTGTGGTATTTTGTTAGAGCAGCCCAGACAGACTAGGACAAATGCCCAGTGTAAAACAACCCTGATTATATAAATATTCAGGGTTTGTTAAAGTGAGAGAAGTTGAATTAGGGTGATGCCAGCCATTGACACAAACACTGAACTTCCACAAGTTTAATACAACCGACTTTTATTTCTCCCTCAGATAACAGTGCTGGTAGAAGAGTTGTTCAGGGATCAGGGGTGATGCAATTTACCACCTTTAACTCTCTAGAAGTTATCTATCTATATTCCATCCAGGATGAAATAAGAGTATGGAGAGCCCCCACAACGTTTTATGAGTGGCCCAAGAAGTGGCATCGCCTCTGTGGATGCTCCATTAGTGAACTCAGTCACATGGTGGCACCCACCTGCATGAACGGTGGTGCCTGGCTGAGTAGCCACTTTCCAGGGACAAGTGTGCCGAGGGAAAGGGAGCATGTATTTTGGGGGGACAACTGTCTGTCTCTGCAAAAAAAAAAAGTCAAGAAAAGTTCAGCCCGAATTCCCATAAGGGGTGGTAGGGAAAGTACCCACCTTGAGAGTTAAGAAAATAGAAGAGACAAGAGCTTGAAAATGGGTTGTTCCCAAGGACAGTCTGTGACCCCTCCCCCGCACTCCCAGCCTTGCACAAACGGCAGCAGCAGGCAGCAAGGGGTCCACCTCTGAGGTGGCGGGAAGCACGTCTGTGGGAGGAACTGTTCCCTCTGGGACAGGAAAAGAAGCTCATGCTCAATGTCTCTGTCTACTTAATAACGTTGAGAAGCAGTATCTACAGCACATTACTTTTTCTTTTATTTCTAGAAAATCTTTTTAAGCTCATTAAAATGCTGAGGATAAAGTAAAACTGCTGTAGGCCTGGATTTTCAAAATGACCTTCAAATATTCTTTCTGTGTCTAAGTTGATCTTCAAACCCACAGACTCAGATCTGGTGGAACATTTGACAAGCTACGGTAACTGGAAGTGGGGGCTGTCGTGATGGCTATTAGACTCTAACTAACGGACTTCCTTTCTGCTTTCTAAATGACTTGTTCTTATTCCTATGCAAATGCCAAACAGCCTGTGAGATGTGAAATAGAGACACAGAGCTCAGATGTGGCTAAGTTTGGGAAGCTTGGTAATAATAATGACGATAGGAGCTAACTGTCCAAGTGTCAGGCACTAACTTAAGTACTTTACCCAGATGTATGCCTCTCCACAAGTTATACTCAGATCATTTCAGATGGGGAAATTAAAGCACAGAGAGATTAAGTAATTGGCTCCAGGCTACACAGCGAGGAAAGCATGACCCCAATCCCTACCCACCTTCCACAAATATAGAGAAAGGCACACTAATGTCAATTGCTGTGGGATAACGGGAAGAAGGGACTCAAGCACCAATAGACTTGTGGTATCAATAAATAGATTCAGTTTTACCACAGTATACTTTTCTTTTTACATTTTAGTACCATGAACGCTTTACACATTATAGAACATCCGAAATACCTTTCTAAGCAGCCTAACTGCTTTGTTCAATCTGAGGGAATAAACCAGTTAGTGGAAACAGATCAAATGTAGGTATTTGCTGTCATTTCCATGGAACTAGAAGAATAATTTAGAGTAGTAGAGACTAAAAGATTTATGGGTTAGGGCAGGGCACAAAAGTATATTCCTTTAACAAAAACACTGAAAACCAATCAAAAAAGCTTGGAATAGAAGGGAATTTTATCAACCTGATAAAAAGCATCTGAAAAATTCACAGCTAACATCACACTTCATGGTGAATGACTGAAAGCTTCTGCTTTAATATCAGGAAAAAGACCAAGTGGTCTACTCTTGCCACTTCTATTAAACGTGGTACTGGTGGTTCTAATTGGGGCAGTTAGGCCGGAAAAAGAAATAAAAAGTATCCAGATTGTAAAGGAGGAAGTAAAATAATCTCTATTTGTAGATGATATGATATTGTATATAGAAAAATCTAACTGATCCACTAAAAAACAATTGAAACTAATGAGTAAGTATGACAAGGTTGCAGGTTACAAGATAAATATATAAAAATAAATTGTTTCTATACATAAGCAATCAACACTCCAAAAATGAAATTAAGAAAATGATTCCATTTATAAGAGAATCAAGAAAATACTTAGCAGTAAATTAAACAAAAGAGGCACAATACTTGTACACTGAAAACTACAAAATATCATTGAAAAGATGAAAGAAGGGGCAGCTGGGTGGCTCAGATGGTTGAGCATCTGACTCTTGATTTTGGCTCAGGTCATGATCCCAGGGGTGTGGGATTCAACCCTGCATTGGGCTTTGTGCTGAGCGTGGAGACTGCTTAAGATTCTCTTGCGCTCTCTCTGTCTCTCTCTCTCTCTCCCTCCCCCACCTCCCCACACTCCTCTCCTCCAGTCTCCTTTCTCTCTCTAAAATAAAAAATAAAAAAATTAGAGAAGATCTAAACAAATGGAAAGACATCCATGTCCATGGATTGGGAGACTTTATATCATTAATACTTCCCATAGTGGTTTATGGATTCAACACAATATCAAAATTCTAGCCACGTTTTTTGCACAAATTGATAAACTGATCTTAAAATTTGTATAGAAATGAGGGAGTGCCTGGGTGGCTCAGTCAGTTAAGTGTCCGACTTCGGCTCAGGTCATGATCTCACGGTCTGTGGGTTTGAGCCCCGTGCCGGGCTCTGTGCCGACAGCTTGGAACCTGGAGCCTGCTTCGGATTCTGTGTCTCCCTCTCTCTCTCGGCCCCTCCCTGACTCACACTCTGTCTCTCTCACTCTCAAAAATAAACAAACATAAAAAATTTATATAAAAACATAAGGGACCCAGAATAACCAAAAACAATCATTTTTAAAAAAGAATATAGCTGGAAGGCTCACACTTCCTGATTTTTTTTATGTGAGTATAGCTGACATACGATGTCATGTTAGTTTCAAGTGTACAACATAGTGATTCAACAAATTTACACGTTATGTTATGTTCTTCACAAGTACAGCTACCATCTCTCCTGATACATTGCTACTACAATATCATTGACTATATTCCCTATACTGTGCCTCGTGACTTATTCATTCCATAACTGCAAGTCCCTATCTCCCACTCCCTCTCACCCATTTTTGCCCAACCCCCTATACCCTGCACTCTGTCAACCATCAGTTTGTTCTCTGTATTTACAGGTCTGATTTTGCTTTTTATTTATTCTTTTGTTTTAGTTATTGTTTTTTCTGGATTCCATTTATGAGTGAAATCATATGGGGTTTATCTTTTCAGTCTGACTTATTTCATTCAGCATAGTACCCTCTAGGTCCATCCATGTTGTCTCAAATGGCACAATCTCGTCCTTTTTAATGGCTGCATAATATTCCTTTGCATTTACATACCACATCTTCTTTATTCATTCATCTATTTATGGACACTAAGGTTGTTTCCATGTCTTGGCTATTATAAATAATGCTACAATAAACAGAGGGGTGCATATATCTTTTCAAATTAGTGATTTGTTTTCTTTGGGTAAATACCCAACAGTGGAATTATTTAATCATATGGTAATTCTATTTTTAATTTTGGGGGGAACCTCCTTAGAGTTTTCCATAGTGGATATACCAATTTGCATTGCCACTAAAAGTACACAGGGTCCTTTTTTCTCCATATCTTTGTCAACATTTGTTGTTTCCTGTCTTTTTTGTTCTAGCCATTCTGACAGCTGTAAGGTAATATCACATTGTGGTTGTGATTTGCATTTCCCTAGTGATTGGTGATGTTGGGCATCTCTTCATGTATCTGTTGGCCATTTGAATGTCTTCTTTAGAAAAATTTGTTTTCAGGTACTCTGGCAATTTTTTAATGAGATTGTTTTTTCAGTGTTGTGTAAACTCTTGATATATTTTGGATATTAACCCCTTATCGTATATATCACATGCAAATATCTTCTCCCATTCAGTAGGTTGTCTTTTTGTCTTATTGATGGTTTTCTTTGCTATGCAAAAGCTTTTTACTTTGGTGTATTCTCAACAGCTTATTTTTGATTTTGTGTCTCTTGCCTTAGGAGACATATCTAGAAAACTGTTGCTATAGTCAGAGAAATTACTGCCTGTGTTCTCTTGCAGGATTTTTATGTTTTCAGGTCTCACATTTAGGTCTTTAATCCATTTTGTTTTCTTTTGTGTATGGTGTTAAAAGGTGATCCAGTTTCATTCTTTTACAAGTAGCTGTCCTATTTTCCCAATATCATTTAATGAAGAGACTGTCTTTTCTCCACTGTATATTCTTGCCTTTGTCATAGATTAATTGACTTTATAATTGTGGGTTTATTTCTGGGTTCTCTATTCTTTTCCATTGATCTTTGTTTCTATCTTTGTGCCAATACCATACTGTTTTCATTACTACAGTTTTGTAGTATATCTTGGAATCTGGAATTGTGATTTCTACAGCTTTGTTCTTTCTCAAGATTCCTTTGGCTATTCAGGGTCTTTTGTGATTCCATATAAATTTTAGGATTATTTGTTCTAGTTTTGTGAAAAATGCTGTTGGTAATTTTACAGGGATTGCACTGAATCTGTAGATTGATTGGGGTAAATGGACATTTTAACAGTATTAATTCATCTAATACATGAGCAGGGGAAATCTTTCCATTTGTTTGTATCATCTTCAATGTCTTTCCTCAATGTTTCATAGCTTTTGAAGTACAGGTCTTTCACTTCTTTGGTTAGGTTTATTTCTATGTAGTTCATTCTTTTTGATGCAATTGTAAATGGTGTAGTTTTCCTAATCTTTCTTTCTGCTCCTTTGTTATGTGTGTAAAAAACCACTGGTAGTTTCTGGGTATTAATTTTGTATCCTGCAACTTTACCGAGTTCATTTATTACTTCTAATATTTTTTGGTGGTCTTTAAGATTTTCTACATATATTAGTATCATGTCCTCTGCAAATAGTGACACTTTCATTTCTTCTTTACCAATACGGATGCCTCTTTCTTTTTCTTGCCTGATTGCTGTGGCTAGGACTTTCTAGTAATATGTCGGATAAAACAAGGTAAGAATGGACATCCTTGTTTCATTTCTTTATTTTTCTCTTTTTAATAATTTATTTATTTTTAATTTACATCCAAGTTAATTAGCACATAGTGCAACATGATTTCAGGAGTAGATTCCCTAATGCCCCTTACCCATTTAGCCTATCCCCCCTCCCACAACCCCTCCAGCAACCCTCTGTTCTCTATATTTAAGAGTCTCTTATGTTTTGTCACCCTCCCTGTTTTTATATTATTTTTGCTTCCCTTCCCTTATGTTCATGTGTTTTGTATCTTGAAGTCCTCATATGAGTGAAGTCATATGACATTTGTCTTTCTCTAATTTCGTTTAGCATAATACCCTCTAGTTCCATCCATGTAGTTGCAAATATCAAGATTTCATTCTTTTTGATTGCCAAGTAATACTCCATTGTATATATTTACCACTCTTTTTTAATTTTATTTTTAAAATTTATTATTATTTTTTATTTTATTCTTTTAATTTACATCCAAATTAGTTAGCATATAATGCAACAATGATTTCAGGAGTAGATTCCCTAATGCCCCCTATTCATTTAGCCCATCCCCCCTCCCACAACCCCTCCAGTAACCCTCTGTTTCTTCTCCATATTTAAGAGTCTCTTACGTTTTTTGTCCCTCTCCCTGTTTTTATATTATTTTTGCTTCCCTTCCCTTATGTTCATCTGTTCTATGTCTTAAAGTCCTCATATGAGTGAAGTCATATATTTGTCTTTCCCTGACTAATTTCACTTAGCATAATACCCTCTAGTTCCATCCACATTGTTGCAAATGGCAAGATTTCATTCTTTTTGATTGCTGAGTGATATTCCATTGTATATATGTACCACATCTTCTTTATCGATTCATCCATCGATGGACATTTGTGCTCTTTCCAGACTTTGGCTATCGTTAATAGTGCTGCTATAAACATTGGGGTGCATGTGTCCCTTCGAAACAGCACACCTGTATCCCTTGGATAAATACCTAGTAGTGCAGCTCCTGGGTTGTAGGGTAGTTCTATTTTTAATTTTTTGAGGAACCTCCATACTGTTTTCCAGAGTGGTTGCACCAGCTTGCATTCCCACCAGCAGTGCAAAAGAGATCCTCTTCCTCTGCATCCTTGCCAACATCTGTTGTTGCCTGAGTTGTTACTGTTAGCCATTCTGATAGGTGTAAGGTGGTATCTCATTGTGGTTTTGATTTGTATTTCCCTGATGATGAGTGATGTGGAGCATTTTTTCATGTGTCGGTTGGCCATCTGGGTGTCTTCTTTGGAGAAGTGTCTATTCATGTCTTCTGCCCATTTCTTCACTGGATTATTTGTTTTTTTGGGTGTTGAGTTTGATAGGTTCTTTCTAGATTTTGGATACTAACCCTTTATCTGATGTCATTTGCAAATATCTTCTCCCATTCTGTCGGCTGCCTTTTAGTTTTTCTGATTGTTTCCTTTGTTGTGCAGAAGCTTTTTATTTTGATGAAGTCCCAATAGTTCATATTTGCTTTTGTTTCCCTTGCCTCTGGAGATGTGTTGAGTCAGAAGCTGCTGTGGCCAAGGTCAAAAAGGTTTTGCTTGCTTTCTCTTTGAGGATTTTGATGGCTTCCTGTCTTACATTTAGGTCTTTCATCCATTTTGAGTTTATTTTTGTGTATGGTACAAGAAAGTGGTCCAGGTTCATTTTTCTGCATGGACATCCTTGTTTTGTTTCTGATCTAAGAGAAAAAGCTCTCAGTTTTTCACTATTGAGTATGATGTTAGCTGTGGATTTTTCATATATGGCCTTTATTATGTTGAGGTATGTTCCCTCTCATCCCACTTTGTTAAGAGTTTTATCATGAATGGATGTTGAATTTTTCAAATGCTTTTTCTGCATCTATTGAGATGATCATATGATTTTTATCCTTTGTTTGGTTCATGTGGTGTACCACACTGACTGATTTGCAGATATTGACCCATCCTTGCATCCCCAGAATAAATCCTACTTAATCATGGTCAATGTTCTTTCTAATGTACTGTTGAATTCGGTTTACTAATATTTTGTTGAGGATTTTTGCGTCTATGTTCATTAGGGATATTGGCCTATAGTTTTCTTTTTTTGTGTGTGTGATGTCTTTGTCTGGTTTTAATATCAGGGTAATGCTGGCCTTATAGAATGTATTTGGAAGCTTTTCTTCCTCTTCTACTTTTTGGAATAGTTTGAGAAGAATAGGTATTAACTCTTCTTGAAATGTTTGGTAAAATTCTCCAGTGAATCCATCTGGTCCTGGACTTTCATTTTTTGGTAGTTTTTTTTTATTGCTGATTCAATTGTGTTACTTGTAATCAGTCTCTTCAGATTTTCTATTTCTTCCTGGTTCAGTTTTGGAAGATTGTATGTTTCTAAGATTTGTCCATTTCTTCTAGGTTATCCAATTTGTTGACATATAATTTTTCATACTATTCTCTTATAATTCTCTGTATTTCTGTGGTGTTAGATGTTGTTTCTCCTCTTGTTTCTGGTTTTATTTATTTAGGTCCTTTCTATTTATTTTTCTTGATGAGTGTGGTGGCAGGTTTATCAATTTTATTTATCTTTTGAAGGAGCCAGCTCTTAGTTGCATTGATTTTTTTTTTCTGTTTTTAGTTTCTATGTCATTTACTTCTGCTCCGTTCTTTATCATTTCCTTTCTCTACTCACCTTGGGCTTTGTTTGTTCTTCTTTTCCTAGTCCTATTAGCTATAAAGTTAAATTGTTTATTTGAGCTTTTTCCTATTTCTTGAGTTAGGACTGTATCTTTATATATTTCCCTCTTAGAACTGCTTTTGCTATGGCCCAAAGATTTTCAACTGTTGTGTCTTCTTTTTTTTCTTTTTAAAAATTTTATTTGAGAGAGAAAGTGTGTGTGCATGAGCAGGTGAGAGGGACAGAGAGACAGACAGGGAAAGAGAGAATCCCAAGCAGGCTCCATGCTGTCAGTGCAGAGCCCAATGTGGGACTCAGTCTCATGAACTGTGAGATCATGACCTGAGCAGAGATTAAGAGTCAGACACTTAACCAACTGATCCCCCCAGGTGTCCCTGGACTGTTATGTTTTTATTTTTATTTGTCTCCATGTATTTTTAAAAAATTTTTTCTTGTTTTGTTGACCCACTTGTTGTTTAGTATCATGTTGTTTCATCACCATGTATTTGTGTTTTTTCCAGATTTTTTCTTATAATTTATTTCTAGTTTCATACCATTGTGATCAGAAAAGATATATGGTATGATTCCAATCTTTTTAAATTTGTTGAGGCTTATTTTGTGACCTAATATGTGATCTATTCTGGAGGACATTCCATGTGCATCTGAAAAGAATGTATATTCTGTTGGTTCTGTATGGAATATTCTGTATATATCTGTTATGTCCATCTGATCCAATGTATCATTCAAAGACACAGTTTCCTTGTTCAGCTTCTGCCTGGATGATCTATACATTGAGATCAGTGAGATATTAAAGGCCTCTAGTATTACTTTATTACCATCAATACCATCACTTTCTCTTTTTTTATATATGTTTGTTTACTTGTTTATTTATTTAGAGTAAGCGAGCAGTGGAGGGGCAGAAAGAGGAAGAGAGAAAATCCCAAGCAGGCTCTGTGCTGTCAGCACAGAGCCCAACGTGGGGCTCTATCCTATGAACTATGAGATGATGACCTGAGCAGAGATCAAGAGTCAGATGCTTAACTGACTGAGCCACCCAGGTGCCCCCTTCAATTTCTCTTTTTATGTCCAGTAATATTTACTTTATGTATTTAGGTACTCTAGTATTGGATGCATAGATATTTACAACTGTTACATTCTCTTGTTGGACTGACCCCCTAATCATTACATAATGCTCATCTTTGTCTCTTCTTACAATCTTTGTTTTAAAGTCTATTTTGTCTGATATAAGTATTGCTCTTCTGGATTTTTTTTCTCTTCTATTTGCATGGTAATGTTTTTCCATCCCTTCACTTTCAGTCTGTATGTGTCTTTAGGTCTGAGTTGAGTCTCTTATAGACCGCATATAGACAGGTCTTGCTTTTTATCCATTTTGTTCCCCTATGTCTTTTGATAAGAGCATTTAGGCCATTTACATTTAAAGTAATTATTGATAGGTATATACTTATTGCCATTTTGTTACTTGTTTTATGGTTGTTTTTATGTTCCTTGTTCCTTTATTCTTCTCTTGCTCTTTCTTTGTGACTGATGAGTTTCTACAGTGTTATGTTTGGTTTTGTTTCTCTTGTTTGTGTATCTATCACAGGTTTTAGATTTGTGGTTACCATGAGATTCATCTATACCATACTAAGTAAATAGCAGTCTATATTAATTTGATGGTCATTTTTTTCTTTTCTTCAATAATTTTTTTCTTTTTCCTCTAATGTTCTTTTCCTCTTTATTCCCTCCTCCACATTTTATGTAGATGTTGTCATATTTTACATCCTTTTAGTTGTAATTTTATGTCCAATTATGGCCATTTTTTTCCACTTAAAGAAGTACCTTTAAGGGGGCACCTGGCTGGCTCAGTTGGTAGAATGTGCAATTCATGATCTTGGGGTTGTGAGTTTGAGCCCCACATTGGGTGCAGAGATTACTCAAAACAAACAAACAAACAAATAGAAATAAACAATTTAAAAAAATAAGTGCTTTTAACATTTCTTGTAAGGGTGGTTTAGTGGTGATAAACTATTTTTTGTCTGAGAAACTATCTCTCCAAATCTGAATGATAACCTAGCTAGGTAAAGTATTCTTGGTTGTAAGTTTTTGCCTTTTAGCACTTTGTTGTTGTTGTTTTTTAATTTTTTTTTTAACGTTTATTTATTTTTGAGACAGAGAGAGACAGAGCATGAACAGGGGAGGGGCAGAGAGAGAGGGAGACACAGAATCTGAAACAGGCTCCAGGCTCTGAGCAGTCAGCACAGAGCCCGACGCGGGGCTCGAACTCACGGACCGCGAGATCATGACCTGGGCCGAAGTCAGAAGTCAGACGCTTAACTGACCGAGCCACCCAGGCGCCCCTGCCTTGTAGCACTTTGAATGTATCATGCCACTCCTTTCTGGCCTGCGAAGTTTCTGCTGAATCAGCTGGTAGCCTTATAGGTTTTCCCTTGTATGTAATTTTTCGTTTCTTTCTTGCTGCTTTTAAGATTCTGTTTTTACCTTTTGACATTTTAATTACTATGTGTCATGGTTTGGACCTCCTTGGGTTCATCTTGTTTGGAACTCTGTGCTTCTTGGACTTGGATGTCTATGTCTTTCTCTACATGAGATAAGTTTTCAGCTATTATTTCTTCAAGTAAGGTTTCTACCCATTTCTCTCTCTCTCTCTTCTTCTGAGACCCCTATAATGTGAATGTTTGTTCGCTTGATATTGTCAAAGAGATCCCTTAACCTATTAAAAAAATTTTTAAGGTCCTTTTCTGTTTTTGCTGTTCGGCTTGGGTGCTTTCCGTTACCCTGTCTTCCAGACTGCTGATACGTTCCTCTGCTGTTGATTCCCTCTAGGTGTTCTAGAATTTTTTTTTCAGTTATTGTAAGCTTCAATGTTAACTGGTTCCTTTTAACATTTTCTCTTTTTATTGAAGGTCTGAGTTTTTCCATTCTTCTCTCCAGGTGCATATCTTTAAGATTATTACTTTAAATTCTTTATCAGACATATTGCTTATCTCCATTTCGTTTAGTTCTTTTTCTGAAGTTTTTTCTTGTTCTTTCTTTTGGAGCATGTTCCTCTGTTTCCCCATTTTACTTGCCCTTCTCTGTTTTTTTCTACAGATTAGGCAGAACAGCTACTTCTCCTAAACTTGAAGGAATGGTCATGTGTTTGGTTGTGTCCTATGTAGACTGTATGTGCTCGGTGACTTTTGCTGGCTGGCTGGAGCTGTGACCGGCATGGGCTGGGCATCCTGGGCGTTGCACATAGTGGGTGCCCTGTCAGGACAGCTAAAACTGAACTGGATATAGGCTGCAGTATCCCAGGGTCTATGCACTGAAGGTATCCTGACAGGAAAGCTGAAGCTGAAACCAGTGCCAGCCAGGTTGTCCCAGGGTGCAATGCACAGGGGGTGCTTTGGTAGGGTGGCTGGAATTGATGTAGTGTGTGAGCCAGGAAGTCCCTGAGCTCTTTGCACAGAGAGTGTTCTTGCAGGATAGCTGAAACTAAAGTGGATGCAAGCTAGAGAGATCTGGCATTTTACACACACAAGCATCCTGGCAGGATAGTTGAAGTAGAAGTGGATATAAATCAGGGTGTTCCTAGATTCTCCACACTGAGGGTGCCCTGAAGGGGCTACTGAAGCTGAAGTGAGGTTCAGACCAGGATGTCCTAGGGCACTCTACACTGGAAATGTCCTGGCAGGCAGCTAGAGCTAAACTGGGCATGGGCCAATGTGGTCCCGGGACTCTCTGTGCAAAATGTGCCCTGGAAGGACAGCTGAAGCTGAATTAAGTGCAAGCTGAGGTGTCCCAGGGCTCTCCACAGAGGTGTCTTGGCAGGTCAGCTGAAGCTGAATTGGGTGCAAGCTGGAGTGGCCCAAATTGTTCAGCACAGCAGGCAGCCTAGCTGCGTGGCTGGATCTGAGGCCAGCATGGGAGAGAGTGTTCTGGGGCACTCTCCACAGGGGGTGTCCTGTGGGGTGGCTGAAACCTATGCAGGCATGGGCCTGGGGTACTGGGGCACTCCTCACAAGGGGCACCCTAGCAAGGCAGCTGAATTTGAAGCAGATGTCAAACAAGATGTTTTGGGGTGCTCTGTACTGAGGGTACCCTAGCAAGTTGTCTAAAGCCAAAGTGGGGTGGTCCTGGAGAGTTCTTGGGTGCTTTGCACCTGTCACATTGGTGCAAAGGCTGGGGTTGTAGTGGGAGCTAACCAGGGGTGTCCCTGTGTATACACTGCCCTGGTATACCCACAGGGTATACTGCCCTGTGGCTGTCTTGGTGGGACAATTGGGGCTGGCGTGGGCTAGGGCTCCAGGGTTTACTGAAATGGCAGGCTGATTATGGTACTGGTCTGTGCTTTCACGGTGGAGGGGGAGTATAAACTGTCCCCATTAGTCCCTCCCACCTAGAGAGCAAGGGAGCCCAAAAAATGTAGTGGGGAGAGGACAGAATGAATCTGAAAACAAATGGGCAAATGACTTGTGTGGTTTTTCCAAAGCAAATTATTGACACTTTTGTATCTTTCATCCTCCACAAGATACTTATGTTAATGGAAATATTATGAATTTCTTTTAGATTCTCAAGAGGAAAAAAATGCATCACTGAAGGCAAAGTATTATTATATTGTATCAGGACATTTACAAACACATTTCTAATTTTCTCTAAAAATATTTATCTCTTCCCTGAGGACAGTCGAACAAAGTAGGTCAGGATTCTCATTTTAGAGCCAAGAAACCATGGCCAAAAGAGAATATGTCCCTGGCTAAACTGAGACCTGAGGCCCACGCCTGAGCATGTGTCACTGGGGCAGGCTTTGTCCAGTGAACCTCAAATCAGAGGGCCAGGGATCCTGCTTTGATGCACCATCTGATAGTGAAGGCTCCTCCCCTCCTATCACTAGTGAAGTGCCATGGGATGGGAGGTGACGGGACGTGCACTGGACCCTGTGAAGACCTGAACTCTGATCTTAGTTCTGCACAAACAAGTATGATTTCAGGAATGTTGCTTCATTTTTTTTTTTTTTTTTTTGCGTTTGTTTCCTCATCTGTAGAACTAGGAATGAAAATTTCAATTCTTCCCACTTTTCAAGTTGTTGATCAACAACTGTAATGGCCGCATAAAATAGGGATGGTGCACACAAACCAAAGTTGGAATTATTACTGATGTAATTCACCTACCTCAAAAATCCAAACCAACGTCACAAAAAGCTGTACTGTTTTTCCATGTCCCACATCACTGATTTCATAAAAGCCAGGTAGGTTATAAACAGGAATGCACTTCGTTTACCGAGGGGTGGATGAAGAACCAAAATTAGGCCTAAATTTACCAATGAATGCTGGTTTCACTAGGGGAGTTTTGATGTCAGGATGGGTGATGACTTTGTGCCACTCACTAAATCATGCTGTTATTGACTCTGCTGTGAGGTTGGAGATTCAAACATATTTTGGCAAAAGACCTGCCAAGAACTAAAAACTAAAACATGACCTTCACTAGCTGAAGTTTCCTCCAAATCCACACACCCATATGCCAGAGGGCTTTTTTTATGGGCTCTAGGCAGAATCCACATCATCATTCAGAAATGATAGAGCAAAGCACTGCACTTGCTTAGCTGCTGATTAGTGAGGCCATCCAGAGGGGGTTTTGCTGTTTTTCTGAGTTCTGGTTTGGGATGTAGCCAGGACATCAGAATAAACCACATCCTTTCTATTTTACTCAAAGGCATTACAATATTAATAATAGTAACTGTAATTTATTGGTCACCGACACTGTGCAAGTCACCTTAAATGGTTTATTCTCAACTCACTAAAACCAAGTACAGTGGTATCATATGCATTTTAGAGGGGAGAAAACTGAAGAAAGGTTAATTTGCTTGAGGAGGGGCCAAGATTCAAGCCCATGACCATCTGACATCAGCACCTGTGTTCTTTCCACCTCATGAACCACTGCCTGGCAAAACTATGAGTCATTTCATTACCATTAATCCTTTCTAGCTCCCTTTCCCTGGGGCAGACTTAGTGACTCACTTCTAGCAAGCAGAATGTGATGGAAGGATTGGTATGTTACTTATGAAAGGCACTGCAACTTCCTACTTGCTTATTCTCTTGGATTATTTGTTCCGGGGGAAGCCAGCTGCCATGTCACGAGGACACTCAAGAAGCTCTATACAGAGGCCCACATGACGAGGGACAGCCTGCCAACAGCCAGCGACGAGCTGCCCTATGAGGGAGCCATCTTGGGAGTGACCCTGCAGTCCAGTCAAGCCCTATGTGACTGCAGGCCTAGCCAACATCTTGCTTGACCACAAGCTCAGGACAGACCCCAAGCCAGAACCACTCAGCTAACTACTGGGTGACCCACAAACACTGTGTGGGATAATAAATGTTTATTGTTGTTTTCAGCCACTACATTTGGGGGTAACTAATTACATAGTGATAGGTAACTAAAACAGCCCTGAATTGATCTTTTTCTTTTACTTTTCTATCCTACTGAACTTTCTGTTTCATTTCCTGGGAGATACCTTTGATTTTTATCTTCTGGCCTCTTTTAATTTCACTGTCATATTTGTAATTTCTAAAGGTTCTTTCTTGAGCTCTGATTATTTCCTTTCTGCATATCATCTGTTGTTTTAAAGATCTTCTCCTTTCTCTCTGAAGATGTTAATGACTTTAAAAATTTTCCCCCCTACTCTTTGTATTATCTCTGATTCTTCTGAGTTCCCCATCTTTTTTTGTTTGTTTGTTTCTCTCTCATGTTGTAAGTTCTCAAGTGAGCTTTGCTGAGCCTTGATTGTCCATTCATAGTTACAAGAAAGTAGTAAAAAGGAGGTCAGAAACTCTTTTTGTGAGATCTGGAGTTTGCCAATTAGTGATTTCACTACAGGATAATGGGTGGACCACCAGCTTTGTATCATAAACACTCCAACAACAATAATCAATGTTCCCTTCCCTGGGTTAGGTCTCTGAAGAAGGGTCCTCCAACCTCCTGCCTAAGGGTAACTTGGCTATATGGTAAATGTAGTGGTTTGAAAATTTAACACAGCACTACACAGATGAGCCAAGAAATGTCATTTATTTTCCATCATTGATGTAATCTGGCCTCCAACACTATTGTAGGAAGAAAATGAAAATTCTGTTTTTTCTGGATTAAGTAATTCCATTCAGGTCAGTTTCTTTGAATGAATGTTCAGTTTCCAAGTTTCCTCCCTGAGTTTGAGTCTGGACTTCTGGTAGGACAGGTGGGATTGTGGTTTAAGGCTTTGGATCCATATTGCCCTCTAACGAAGATTAGTGGGTTTGATTTGTCCTGGGCCTGATGTCTGTTGAGCTGTAACAGTCTCTTATGACCTCTGGAGCCATTATGTGGCTCCTACTACTGGATTTCCTGGTACCAGCCATTTGAATCTTATGTTAAAGTCCCAGCACATTGTCACCTCTGTGTCCTGAGCCAAGAACACTAGCCTACCAATCCTCTGTGCCCACATTAAGGCACATAGACACTGTAAAGTCTCTGGGCTAACAGACTGAAGGAGTCCAGGAATATATCCTTGGGGTACCCCAACAGCCCCCTCCTACCACCAGTGCTGAGATGGCAGCTCTCCAGCCCCATTTGGGACATGACTGAATAAGAACCTTCTCCCAAATACTTGCAGGAGCCCCTAAGCTAGACAACCATGAACCCTGATGTTCTGATTTTTCTGCTCAACTCATTTAACAAGTCTTACTCCAGAATTCCGATGCAAAATAAGGAAAACAGAATACCCACATCTGCCTATCCCCCCCCCCCCCTTCCCAAGTTCCCTATTCTCTTTCCCTCTCCTCCAGAAATGTCAAGTGATTTGCATTATTTTTTCCTGCTCAAAGACTTTCCTGTCACAAATTCCTCCCGCTCTAGGTAGCATTCCCTCCCTCCTCTCCTTGGGGCCATAAAGGTGATGGTTACAGGTAAAGTTTTTGAGGAGTCCCCTGTAAAATATTTTCAAAATGTTTTCTGTGTAATATTAACCACGCTGTAAAGCAGACATCCTTATAGCTAAAGTTTTGCTGACATTTATGGAATTGCAAGGCCAAGGGACATGAACCATATAGAGGCTTTTGATGCATAGTGTCATTGTTGACAGAGGGTAACATAATAGTCCATTATCCCCCATTACAACAATGTAGTTAACTTAATCTGGTTAGCCAGAAGTGACCATGGATTTGAGTGAGATTCTAGCCCTGTCTGTACAGTAAGAAGCAGCAGGGTGTCCACTTCTGGGGGAGTGATGGGAGGAGGGAAGGGCCATCCTGAGGCTCAGCAGCTAAGACCAGGGCTGCGCCAGAAACCTGGTGTTTAGGAAGAGAAGTCCAAGGAGATAAAAAGCCCTAAAGGGAAAGGGGGGCACACTGCTAGTCTCGGTCACCACTAAGGACATCTCTAGAAACTGTAGCCCAAAGCAAGTATGAATTCTGGACTCATGTTCTGAAACAAAGCCTTTCTTAAGAACTTCTGAGAAAGAATTTGGTATAAAAGCCACTTGTCATCTGAAGCCCTGACAATTTTTCTCCTTAAACCTTTTTCCAGCAATGAGTTTATAAATCATTAAGCCTCAGACTCTGTACCAATGGCCTTGGCTTCCAGTCAGTCCCCCTTCCTTCTGTGACTTCCTAAAATATCAGTAGATGTGTATACTTATCTTAAGTGATGCTGATGGACCAGTCTGGAAAATCATGTCTTCCTGACTTGGTAACTTGGGGGATTTCTTGCTCTTTGGCAGCAAACTGTGGATTTAAGCCTAAGACTACTTTGGGGAAACCCATGTGTCAAATAAGAATCTTTGGATTAGAGCCTAGTAATCAGTATTTTTTAAACACGCCCGAATATATGTATATATATTTTTTAAATCAATAAACTTTTTGGGGGGATTAGTTTTAGGTTTATAGAAAAACTGAGTGGAAAGCAGAGAGTTCCCATACCTCCCGGCCCTTCCTCCCCCTCTCCTCACCCCCCCTTCACCCACTAACATCCTGCTTTGACATGGTACCTTTGTAACAACTGATGAGCCAAGGCTGATACACTATGCTAACTAAAGTCCATAGTTTACATTAAGGTTCACTCTTTGTGTTGCACATTTCATGAGTTTTGAAGAATGCATACTGACATGTATCCACCAAGTAGTATACAGAAGAGTTTCATTGCCCTAAAAATTCCCTGCACTTCACGTATTTCTCCCTCCTTCTTTAGAACCCCTGGAAACCACTCATCTTCTACTACCTTCAGTTTTGCCCTTTTACAAAATGTCATGTAGTAAAACATACGGTATGTAGCCTTTTCAGGTTGGCTTCTTTCACTCAGTAATAGGCATTTAAGATTCCTCCACGTCTTTTCATGGCTTGGTAGCTCATTTATTTTTATACTTGAGTAACATTCTGTTGTCTGGATGTGCCACAATTTGTTTATCCATTCACCTATAGAAAGACCTCTTGGTTGCTTCCAAGTGTTAGCAATTATAAATAAAACTATTATAAACGTTCACGTACAGGTTTCTATGTGGACATGTTTCCAACTCATTTGTATAAATGTTGAGCAGTGCAATTGCTGGGTAATGTGGTAGGAGTTTGTCTAGTTTTGTAAGAAACTGCCCAACTGTCTTTCAAAATGGCTGCAACATGTTACATTCCCACAAGTGATGAATGAGAGTTTCTGTTGCTCCAAATCCCTGCCAGCATTTGATGTTGTCAGTGTTTTGGATTTTGGCCATTCTAATAGGTGTGTAGTGGTACTGAATTGTTTTAATTTGCAATTCCCTGATGAAATATGTTCCATGTGCTGATTTGCCTTCTAGATATCTTCTCTGGAAAGGTTTCCATTCAGATAGTTAGATCTTTAGCCTATTTTTAAATGGGGTTGTTTGTTTTCTTATTGTTGAGCTTTAAGAGTACTTTTATCCAGAGTATATTCTGGATACCAGTCCTTCGTCAGAGGTGTGTTTTGTAAATATTTTCTCCCAGGCTATTGCTTGTCTTTTCATTCTACTAGCAGTGGCTTTTGCAACCAGTTACGTTTTAATTAAGTCCAACTTACCCATATTTGTCTTCAAACATACTGCCAGGGTTGAGATCTGATGCCTAAAGAAAAGAGTAAATATGGCCTGGCTGCCTCTTTGCAGAAGAGGCTGTTTCCACGGGAAATTCAGTTCCATAGATTCTGAAATAGGTGGGAATCAATCTGGGTTCAAACTTCCTAAGGTGGAGAGACTGGGGAGTCATAAAAAGGTATGGCACGATGGGAAATGGAAGGGAGAATGCGACAGAGTGTTTCAGCTGGAATGTTTTTCAGCAATTCCAGGGGCTGAAGGCCCTGCCATTCCTAGCCATTAACATGTGCTGTGTCTTCCACAGCCTGGTCTGAATTTGTTTTTTTTTTTTTCCTTATAAGTTTGCCATCTCCTCCACAAGATGGGATTCATTGAGATACTCTTGAAGTTTTAAAAAATCCAAAATGTATTGGTATCTCATTATTATGTTTAAGGACAGAAAGAATAAAGTGATTTTAAGAGAATGAAAAATGAAAAAGAAAACAAATATGGGGGCCTCCTACTTACTGCAGTAATGTAGCTCCTTAATCTATCCCAGATGCCACAGCTCACAGAAGGGAGGGGAGTATGTCCTGGGAGACCGGACTTCCCCCAGTTGCAAGAGCAGCCCGTGGAGATCACAGCCGTGAGAACAGAGCCTTTTCCTCTGCGGTACTGGGCTCACCTCTCTTCAATCTCAGGGACACTCTGATGGCGATCGTTGTTCTTTTTATCCTGGTTCCAAGTAGAGAGCTCCTGGAAGTCACCTGGAGGCACAAATTCTCTGAGCTGCTGCATGTGATGAGCACCTGACCCAGAGGTCCGGTCTCTGTATCCTTGAGAAGAATCTCACTGTGGCAACAATGAAGGGAAGTAGATGAGAGAGAGGTAGCTATGACAGCCTACGAACTCACATATGGAGTGGCTGTGACAGAATTGGAGCTAGAATGTGTAAAATTATTTTTTTTTACTCTTTTATTGTGGTTAAATATAGCTAACT
The DNA here is from genome assembly GCF_027475565.1 of Acinonyx jubatus. NCBI lineage: Eukaryota > Metazoa > Chordata > Mammalia > Carnivora > Felidae > Acinonyx > Acinonyx jubatus. The sequence continues at coordinate 13,349,522 of NC_069387.1, read as the reverse complement.
TAAATCCTACCATTTACACCACTCTTTTAAGAATTTTTTCATTTATTTGTTTAATTATGAGAGAGAGGGAGAGAGACAGTGTGTGCTCACATGCAAGCAGGAGAGGAGCAGAGGAGAAGGAGGAAGAGAATCTTAAGTAGGCTCCATGTTTAGCATAGAGCCTGATGCAGGGCTCTCTCTCATGATCCATGAGATCATGAGCTGAGCCAAAATTAAGAGTCAGATGCTTAACCGACTGAGCCACCCAGGGGCCCCTAAACCACTCTATGTGTATAGTTCAATGGCGTTAAGTGCATTCACACTGTTTTGTAACCATAACCAACATCCACCTCCAGAGCCTCTTCTGGAACTGAAACTCATTACCCATTAAACACTAACTCCCTGTTTCCCCTTCCCCCTCAGTCCCTAGCAACCACCATTCTGCTTTCTATGAATTTGACTATTCTAGGTACCTCATATAAGAGGAATCATGCAGTATGTGTCCTTTTGTGTCTGGCTCCTTTCACTCGGCACAATGTCTTCAAAGTTCATCCATGTTGTATCATGTCAGAATTTCATTCCTTTTTAAGGCTGAATAATATTCCATCGTATGTATATATCACATTTTGTTTATTCACTTCTCCATCAATGGACATATTTGGCTATTGTGGCAAGACTGCTATGAACATGGGTGTACAAATGTCTGTTTGAGTCCCTGCTTTCAATTCTTTTAGGTATAAACCTAGGAGAATTGCTGAGGAATGTAACACTTCTACATTTGATTTTTTGAGGACCAACCATATTGTTTTCCATGGTGACTGCACCATTTTACATTCCCGCCAGCAATGTACAAATGTTCAATTTCTTTACATCCAAATCAACACTTGTTGTTCTTTTTTTGATAACAGTGATCATAGTGAGTGTGAAGTGGTATCTCATTGTGGTTTGATTTGCATTTCTCTAATCATTTATGATGCTGAGCGTCTTTTCATGTGTTTATTGGACATTTGTATATCTTTTGGGAGAAATATCTACTCAAGGTCTTTGTCCATTTTTGAATTGGGTTATTAGTTTTTGGTTTTGTTGTGAGTTGCAGGTGTTCCATATACATTAAGCTCTGATGAGATATATGATTTGCAAATATTTTCTCCCATTCAATGGGCTATACTGTTTTGATTTCACTTCAGATACGTCCAGTTTAATTTTTAACCACCCAACTGGGCCAGGTGTCCCCCGTATTTTTTCCTGGTTTTGTCAGGGACTTATCTCTAGGGACCCACTTTCCTGAGGATGGGCTATAACTTCTCAACATTTTTAGAGGAAAGACTAGAAAACCATTTGTTAGCAGGTTCTTCTATGACTTCGAACACCTTGTTAGCTATCCATTCAAACCTGTTACTTTGTTTGGATGATTCATTTATTGAACTTATTTTGCCCAGCAATTTACTGAAAACTTTACTACTAGTCTTTTATAACATTTACAAATTTATTTACAAATTTAGAGAAAATAAAGTGATTAGATTTCTCTTTCTAAGCCTTAATATCTCTCAAATCCTGATTTGGGGAGGTGGATTTCGTTCAACCACTTAACATTCTTTGAGGATCTATGACAGAAGGTTGATCACATATGGGTTAGACATGGACACACCTACATGTTTATATATATTAAATGTACATATAATATTGTGTACATACATAAATAAACCATGTATTTCTTTGTTCCTTAAGAACAAATGCACTTTTTGTGGGAACAGTGGTCATAATTATTTTTTTTAAGTTTATTTATTTTGAGATAGAAGGAGAGAGCAGCATGAGCAGGACTGGGGCAGAGAGAGAGAGGGAGAGAGAGACTCCGAGGCAGGCTCTGCGCTGTCAGCACATGGAGCCCCAAACGGGGCTCAAACTCACCAATCAAGGGCCAAAATCAAGAGTCAGATGCTTAGCCCACTGAGCCACCCAGGTGTCCCTCTTGCATTTACTTACCAGTGTATTCTTTATTCTTCATTTGAAAAGAAGAATTAGAAGAGTTTTTATTTCTGCCAATTTTTTTTCATGGACCTCTAAGAGTCGGCTTTAAAGCACTGCTGATGGTATGACAGTTTTAAATTCTGTTTCGTTTGCTAAGAGGTACGTTTGAGTGTGTTTACCTACTTCCTTACACCTTTTCGGCCCTCCCTCATTAATGTGAGTCTCCAAACACCGCCAGACAAGTCTGCAATGGGCTAGTGTTACTGAAGGTCACCGCTATGGCACCACACAATTCCCTCTTCTCTCACACATTGTGTTAGGAATGATAATAATTTAAGTAATTCCTTGCCTGGGATCAGCCATGCCGTTAGGTCTCCCCTTCCTGACGCGTAGCCCGAGCTGATGGACTGGAAGGCTTTTGCTGTCTTCTTTTTCTCTGTTCCCACATTCGCTGATCCTGGGAGAGTCCGAAAATACGATTGGGCTGTCCTTACCACTTACAATGGAGGGCTTGGCCTGGCCCCAGGGTTTTTAAAAACACGTCTGTTAGAGTGGAAAGAGATTAACGAGATGTCAGGAAACATGAGGTTAAACTAGGACATTAAAGAATTTTTTTTTTTAATTTTTAAAGGTTTTTTTTAAATTCTTTTTTTAATGTTTATTTTTGAGAGCGAGACACAAAGTACGAGTGGGGAAGGGGCAGAGAGAGAGAGAGAGGGAGACACAGAATCCGAAGCAGGCTCCAGGCTCTGAGCTGTCAGCACAGAGCCCTGGGGGGGGGGGGGGGGGGGGCTCGACCCACGAACTGTGAGATCATGACCTGAGGAGACGTCGAAGGACGCTTAACGACTGAGCCACCCAGGTGTCCCAAAAATGTTTTAATACCACTCAGATGAGATGAATTCAGCGCTCACCTCCACAAGAAATGAGCAGCAGAGGACACTTTTCCAGGGCAAGTATGACTGGGTCCCACTTCCGGTTCCAGCCTGGCAAGGACACAACGCGCTCGCTGCTTTACAGCATGCGGAGAGGCCACGTCAGGGGGGAGGGGAGATGTGGGTGCGGGTACGTACGTAAGTGCGTGCGTGCGCGTGCACGTCCGCGTGCATAGGCGCCTGCGCCGCACGCGTCTGTCGCCGTCCGATGGGTTCCTGACCCCCAGGTGAAGGTTATTAGTGAGCACGGCTAAATTTTTGTGCCAGCTCCCAGCGCCATTTGTTTCCGGCCTGCTTGTAGCATCCAAGTGACCGGCTGGGCCGAGAGTTCATCCAGGGCTGGTGCGATTTCAGGTAACTTCTGCTGTCAGAGCTGCCAGTGACAAGTGGAGGTTATTTAGTCTGTTTCGACATCTGGGAAGGAGAGTGTCATTGCTGTTTTTGGCAGGAAATGGATGCCCTGGGAGCTGCAGCAGATTGTGCTTCATGGATCCAGGTCAGGATACAGAGATAGGCCCAGGCTGGTTTTTTTTTTTTTTTTTTTTTTTTTTTAGCTGCCACCCCCTTCTTCACCCTCATTTTTATTGTCATTTTAGAATCAGGACGTTCATCTTTTTATTGGATCTCGTCTGATGTCGGCACCAATTACTCTCCCTACGTTAAATTCTCTGCAGACACTGAAATGCCCCCAAGGCTTCCATATGGAAGTAAGCCATCCAGTCAATTTTTCTGGAGTTCTGAAAGTTACAAGTCAGGGAGCCAGGCTCCTTTATCTCGCAAGGTGCCCTGGGGGATGCCAGGCTTAATGGCCATTCATTGTGATGGTGCTTCCCTCCAGCTTCATAACTTGCCCAAAGAAATGGCTCACCTTCAAAGAATAGCCTTTCCACTGGGGATTATTTCTTGACTCTGTTGATTTTCTCTAGATTTTGCATGACCTCATTTAGTTAGCCCCTGCATCACAGTTGTCATTACTGCCTTTTTTTTTTTTTTTAATGGATTCTTCCCTGTCCTCCCCGCTTACAGGCTTTCCCCATGTTAACCTAGTCTGCACACAGTTTGCAGACTAATCTTCAGGATGGGCAATGTTTTTGTTCCAAAGTGGGCTTCCCAGAAGCCTTGAGAATTAAATCAAAAGCCTTAGGAGGTACTCATGCTTAGGAGGTACAAAAGCCTTAGGAGGTACAAATGGTCTGTGAGTAGAACCCATGTCTTATTATTCTCGTCACACACCATACTTTGCCTGCTTTTCCTCATGTTGTCCCTTGACTCTACGACCTACCCACCCTCCCTGATCACAGTATGCCGGGTATCCATGCTTCAACGCAAACCTATTTCTGTCACCAAGATTTTCCGAATCTCCCCCCAAATTACGGTTGTATCCTTTTCAAAACCTCCACAGCATGTGTTCATGCCACTTTTGCAGTGGTCACATCTGCTTTGTATTAGAGTTATTTGCATTTACGACTTAGCCTCAAAGAGGGCAGGGCAATGCTTTCTAATCTGTAATTCCCTGAAAGCTGGCGTACTAGTTTATACACAGTATACAGGAGCATATAGCCAGGCTATAGTGAGATAAACCCCAGAGTGGAAAGCAGACAGATCTGGAGTTGAGTATTAGCTCTACGATCTTGGTCAATCACATAATAACCTTTTTGAGCCCTAGCATGTCCAAGTGGTAAGTGAGTATGATAGTGTTTTCCTCCAAGGGCTGTTTCACAGCTCATGTGAGATAACGTATGTGAACTATCTTTTATAATTGTTAAGTATGATAGACGTGAGAGTGTAAGCGGTAACTATTTGGTGAATAGTTTCCAATATTCTCCAATAGCCCTCCAGGTGTTGCATTTTAGTTCCACCTACACTTGACGTTATCCCTTCTTTCTCCTTTTACTCAAATAACTCGTTCAATTGGGCGTTTGATTGCTAAATTAAAAAGACACAGGGAACTGCCCACAGTGGGTTTCTGCCTCTCTCTTGGCAAATCCACCATGATCGAAGTTGGCTTAGGAGTATTACTATAGGAATGATTTGTTTTTATGGATTTTAAAAATACTGTGAACATTATTATTATTATTTAAATGTTTATTTCTTTTGAGAGAGTGAATGCATATGCATAAGCATGCATGAGTGGGGGAGGGGCAGAGAGAGAGAGAGAGAGAGAGAGAGAGAGAGAGAGAGGAAGAGAATAAGCAGGCTCCATGCTCAGCGCAGAGCCCAATGTGGGGTTGATCTCACAACTCTGAGATTATGACCTGAGCCGAAATCAAGAGTCAGATGCTTAACTGACTGAGCCACCCAAGTGCCCCACTATGGACATTATTTTTAATCTTGGTATTTGTGTTTCAAGACCACAAGTTGAACTGGGACTGGGCCAATGTGTGGCAATTGGCCCCATGGCGATAAAGGCACAAAACCGTAGAAATAGTCTGGATGAAAGTACATTGAGATGGATGTCACAAACTCTATGCTCAAACAGTAGTTGCTCACACTGAAGCCCACAGGCAACCATTTTGCAGAAGGATAATATAGCTTTCAAGGACACCCTTATATGTCACCCTAGAAGTAGAGGCATTGGAAAGTGGCTATTTTTATTTGCCCCTCCTCCGTTCCTCTAAAGCTGTCATAAGAGGGAGAAAAACAGATTCTGTAACACAGTACTTTATAAATTTTTGGCACACAAATTTGAATTTGGCCTATGATTAATTGTTGTGCAGGCATCGCAGACTTTCCAATTCCACAAATGCAAACCCCTGTGTTATTTAAAAAACCCAGGACTCTTGCCCTGGAAATGATTCCAGATTCCAGCCATGGCAAATCTTAAGGAACTTCCCGGTGTCATTTCTGGGACTGAGGTGGGCTTGGAGGAGGCAGGGTTGGGGGTCTAGGATGAGGACAAGGAGGAAAGGAGAAGTTACAAGAAGATGAAGGAGCAGAGGGACCAGGGGAGCCTTTTCTAGTTTGTCCATTAAGTGGCTGAGGTATTATATCCTTTCTGTCTATACCCTCAGTAGAGGCCTAAGGATGGGATCAGCTCCCTTTCTAGGCTTTGGGCCAAATACCATGCACTTTGGTGGCTTATTTTTTCTTTGTACCTCCCCACCCCCTGTATCCCTCTAAACTGATAATTTATCAGACATTATCTGAATAAAATTGCTAGGACTTGTTGAGGAGTGGGGATTGGAGACATAGCTGACTTGAGGCAAGAGCAAACAAGACAGAGAGGAGCAGACTGTGACAGTCTTCAGGGACACTGAAGAAACAAATCACTGGATCCAGTCATGGTGCCCCTGGTTACACCTGACAGGCCCTTGGGATTGGGGTCCCCCCATCCCACCCTTCTCTGTGAAATCTGCTCATGAAGTGGCAAGTACAATCCCCATTCAGAACCCGCTGCCGAATCCAGGACAGTCACTTTTCTGATGTTTGTTAATAGGGCACTGGGGCCACTAGATATTTTCTTCTGGCAAATGCAACAAACAGACAAAGCGTGATTAGTAGTTAGAATTCCACTTGATAAAAGACTTGAGTCACCAGGCCATCAGCTCTCTATCATTTCGTTTACCTTGGCTGGGTTGAGTTGCTAGACTTCTTCAAAACAATAGAAATCTTTGGGGAACACTGAGTAGATCATTGTGATTTTTGGATGGCTCTTCCTAGCCCCGGTGTGCTAAATGATCTCTCCAGGTTGTTTCTGGCTCCAGGATGTATAACTTTATGAACGATTTCTGCTTGTTATTGCTCATAAAAGTCACTGGCCACATGTTTTCTTCTCATTTGGCACATAAAGGATCAGAGAGGTTAATTGAATAACCTAGGCATACGCAGCAAGACAGCACTTATTCTGAAGCTAGACCTGGGGTATTTCAAGCTCAGGATCCCACTGCCTCACTTTCTTTTATCAATCACTTATATATAGCAAAAATAGAGTGATAATTTATCATCTAAAACAACACTTCTGAGAAGGAAAGAAGACAGCATTAATAATCATTCTGGGACAATGGGCATAAACCGTGGTATATGGGTACTTAAACCATGGTATGTGGGTACTTGAAGGGAAGGTAGGCTTTTATAAGAGCATCAACAGGTCTTAAATTTGAATTCTTCATAATTTATGGATTACTTTAAATTTATAAGCGTTTGTATTACTTGCCACTCATAAGAATCCTCTTGTGTGATTAGATTGGCTGTCCTGTACCCAAAGGAAGCAGAGAGCAAAGCTGCTCACTCTTAGCCCCAGTGTAGCTTATCACAGGTAGGACAGCCTTAAATTTCTTTTTAAAAAAATTTTTAATGTTTATTTATTTTTGAGAGAGAAGGAGAGAGAATGAGTGGGGGAGGGGCAGAGAGAGAAGGAGAGAGAGAATCCCAAGCAGGCTTTACGCTGCCAGCATAGAGCCTGATGCGGGGCTCAGACTCATGAACCATGAGATCATGACCTGAGCTGAAGTAAAGAGTTGGACGTTCAAGTGACTGAGCCACCCAGGCGCCCTAGGACAGCCTTAAGTTTCAAAGGTGTCCCTTAGATACCCTCCCATTGACATGCTAAACTCTACTACCTCCTGAAACTAATAATTATTAGATAGTTCAAAGGGAGCCATAGACTCCACGGAAACAAATCTTGGTGTGCCGCTGGAGTACAGCTTGTTTTGTTTGCCCCTTGACCTTCTTTCTGATCTCAGAGCAGATTGTTAGCTGAGGTCTATTTCTACCATGCAGAATCAAAAGGAAATTCCTGTAAGGTTGGTTTCCCAGCCCATTTCTCACTGTGCAGATATAATAACAGAGAGTAAGCCAAAATTGCAGGATAGCCCTTTGCCTTCAAAGCTGTAATTGTCTCTTATTCACCAAATACCCTCTGGTCTCGGCCGTGAGTGGTCTATTCCTGGAAGAGACGTAGAATAAAGAGGAATGGGTCTTGGATATAGACTTGAATTTGAATCCAGATGCTAACTAGTACTGCTCACTGTTTAATGTTTTAAGCTTCAGCTTTCTGCAAAATGAGAAAAACCGTGCCTGGTTTATAGGGGTTTCCTTGAAGAATAGATTCAATATTGTATGTGAAGCTTCTGCTGTCTGGCTCATGTTGAGACTTCATTTTCACCACTGCTTTGACCCCAAAGCAACAGACTTACCTCCTAACAGGTGAGGTTACCCATAGTGTAACCTGAAAAATGTACATCTGGTACTTGATCATATCTCAGACTTTCTCCACTTGCTTTTTTCTTTTATTGACTTGAACTGTAGAGAACTAAGCTATGCTTGAGTATAAACACTAAGAGAACTGATTCATCGTACTCATCTTCCCCTTGCCCATGGCTATTGAGATCACAGTTAATGAACTCCAAATTAAAATACATAATCTGACCATAACAAAAAATGTTGTAACTGACACTCTCATAAAATCCAGAAAGTGTGGTTTCCTTATCCATTGTATTTTTCCCATAGTTGGTCATCAATAAATGTCTGTGGAATAAATGACTAAATCAGACACTATCACTACTGTCACTGGCATATATGTACACACACACACACACACACACACACTCGTTTATTTAGTTTTTGCATCCTGCCCTCCCTGATATATTTGCTATTTGCTCTATCAGTCAAGATCCCAACAGGAAACAGATAGCCCTCCAATTAGAATAATTCAAGGAGAGCTTAATAAAGCAACTTTTGTTAGGTGTGGGTGGGATGTAGAGGAACCGCAAGGGATACTAGTCTCAGGGCAAGAGCTGTTACTGCTCCTAAACCCAAAGGGATGAGGGTGGAGAGGAAGCCGCAACAGGAACCTAGAAAAAAAGAGCATTTCCTAGAGAAGACTGCCTTGATGGGAGAGCGGAATAAGAGCCTTGACCTCACCATCCCCCCTCAGGCCTCCTGCACCTTGTTCCCCAGGACTGACTCCAGTGGGGGGCCAGAGGGCAAGGGAACCTGTGATTTATCCTCAGGCAGGCAGAGAACAATGGGACCCGTGGAAAACATAGGGTACATAGGCTTCCTCTGAGATATAAGTTATAAATATACTTTAAAAACTTTAGGAAGACATTGAAAGCAAAAAATATCAGAGGTGTTTTTTTTTTTTCTTTCTCAAAGTGGTTCCCTACCTGGAAAACCACCCCTTCCCACGTGGTGTCATCTCCCCTGAGAAGTTGTCCTTCTCTCCCCTCTTGTCACGTGCAGACTGCTGAGTCCCTTCCTCTTTACCTTCCCTAGTGCTTCTCCTGTTCTAATGATTGGTTTCCTGCTCTAGGGAGTCCTTGAAGGTCAGGGCCATGTGTTGGTCCCCCTTGTCTCTTCCACACTGAATCCACTGACAGGCACAGAGTGGGCGCTCAAATCACTGCTTGTTGAATGACTCAGTTTCCCATGAAATTAAAAATGCTTGCCATTCAACTATAGTACTTCTTCCCTGGTTTTCTAGATTAAAGCCCACTATTGACCCCTTCCCCAGGAAGCACATTTCTTCTCCCTTAGAAGAGTAGGCAAGGCTCATTGAGAGCACTGGGGCAGCGGTCCATCTGGAGCACGTCTGCAGCGGCTGTGGGAAGCGTCCGCCAGCAGGAAGGTGGGTGGAGGGGCGCCCCGACTGTGGAGGAACATCTGGAAGAAGGGAACTCTGGTTATTAATTCCTTGTAAAGGAACTTTGGGCATCGCTTAAGTTAACACTCAAGTTCCCAGTAACTCCTCTTTCTGGAAGCTCTGACAAAAGAGATGCTGAAATAGACAGCATGGTTCCCAATATGAAGGTCAGAGGCAGGGGCAGGGGGCATGGAAGGCTTAGCAACCGAAGGATTTCGTTACCAGGTCATTCCTTGTTGTGTTGTCCACTCTGGGTAGGTTGTGTGCATGTTTGTATGTGTACTTGTTTGTGTACGTACATGCATGCATGTGTCATTGCATGTATATGTGTTTATGTGTATATGTTTATATATGTGTGTTTGTGTGTGTATGTATGTGTGTGTTTGTGTTTATATTTGTCCATGTATGTGTGTTTGAGTAGTATGTGTATGTGTGTTTATGTGTGTGTTGGTGTATGTGTGTACATGTGCATTTGTGTGTTTACGTTTATGTGTATGTATGCGTATTTAAGTGTGCATGTATGTGTGTTTGTGTATTTAAGTATGTGTATATGTGTGTGTGTTTCAATTGTGTGCATATGTGTGCATTTGTGTGGATATACTTGTGTATTTGTATTTGTGTATGTGTGTGTTTATGTGTTTGTCTATGTGTGTGTTTGTGTGTATTTATGTTTGAGTGTGCATGTGTATGACATTGACCGTTATGGTCTTGGAGTGGGTCTATCAGGCTCTATCCACAAGTAAGAATTGGGCAGAGAAGCATTTATAGGCAGAAAAGGGAATGAAAAGGGAAGAAAAGAACTCTGAGCAGCACTTTTCATTATAATCTGCCCTACCCCCAACCTGTTCCTTCTGCTGAGTTTTCTGTGCATTCCAAGCAGACCTGCAATTGTCTATATGGTGAGGTTAGCCCACAAAATATAAATATTTGCTGAGTGATCATTGTGTGCAAGGTGACAGAATTCTATCCATTTGTGTTGATTTTGTATATACACGGAAGTGCCTGGGCTTTAATGAAGCAAAAAGATAACTGACCTTCATAATTCTCTTTCCAAATACGAATGTTGAGCCTTCTGTTATGTAAAAAAGCTCGGGATGCTTTTCGCAATCCCTCCCTTATTTGATCTGGAAGCATTGCCCTGGCCTGGAGAAGGGCTGCATTTCTGTCCATTTTGTTAAGGAGGAAGTGAAGGCCAGGGCCGTGTGAACCTCGTCAACTTCACACAATTCTGTGAGACTGGCAGGTGGCTCTCATTTCCCACCAGATGTCATTGTCTTTCTAAAATGATATTAATGAGGATGCGTGGAAGAAAAAATTTTTTTTTCCAAAAATTCTCTTATTGGGACCACAGCCGGAAAGATGAGAGGTATATATTGACCCAGGGAAATCCTTAGTCCTCTCTGGCTTTGCTAGGTCTTTTTTGAGCATAAAGCTTCTGTGAGGGAAACTGAAAAGCCGTGAGTTCCAAAACACTATTGTAATTAAAAGAGCTGGTGCAATTATATTTAAAAATGATGTTGCATTAAGATGTATGCTTAGTCAGGACCCTGCATAGTGCTGGAGCCCAGGAGAAGGCAGGACAGCAGGTCGGCTTTCTCCTTCCTCCCTCTCTTCCATTCCTTAGTTGACATCAAGCAACCCCCAATTTAGCCTTTTTTTCGCCAGGATGAATCTAGACAAAATTTTAAGTTCATTTGGGCAATTTATAAATACTCTCTGTTGATTCAAACTTCAGGAAAAGCAGTTGGGTGCCGGACATTGAGCCTAAATTTCCTTACCACTGGCTTCAGTTTCAGCTAGGACTAGAAAAATTTAGGTTTCCCAAAAAAAGTCCACCATCAAATTTTCAGTTATTCTGGAAGGTTCTACAGGAAATCAAAAGAGCTGTTGGGTGTCACTACCTAGGGGTGTGACCTCTACACAGACATAATTCCAGCTTCCATAAATGTCTCAGCTTAGAATAAGTTCTGCAAGTAAGGCTGATCAGGACATGAAACCCAGGGCTGAGAAGTCACCTCTAGAATTCTTGTGATAGCTCTAAGAACATGTTCACACTGCTTCAGTGTGGGTCTCTGGTAGCACCGTTGCCCCCTCTCTGCTTTGGGTCCCCCTCCTATATTCTGATCCCTCTGCCTAAACTCTGAGGGATGGATGGGAGCTCTGGAAAACTCTAGTGGTTAGTGAACAGTGTCTGGCCTTGCCTTTCTTTACAGTTGTGACTGTGGAGTCCAAATTCCTCAAATGGAAAATGGGGGTGTGAGATAGTAAGAAATATATATGTACACACACACACACACACACACACACACACACACACGTGTGTATGATATTGTTCTCTGCCCCGGTTTTTCACAGAGCTCCTAAGTACCTTGGAATTTCCTGGCTGATAGGAGCACCTTTTGTTCTAATGAGACGACACTAGCTGAGGTCCTGGATGGGGACTGCTCACCAGAAAGACCAATCCATGATTAGGAGCTTGGAAATTTCAGCTTCCCGCTCCCTTCCCCTCCACCCCTGCTGCCAACCAATTCTCCAGAAAGAGGAGAGGGGCTGGAAATGGAGTTAATAATTGATCATGTCTACATGATGAAGGCTTCATAAAAATCCCCAAAGTACAGGTTTGGGAAATCTTATAGGTTGGTGAATACATCTACCTGCTGGGAGGGTGGTGCACCCCAGCTCCATGGAGACAGAAGTTCCTGCACTCGGGACCCTTTCAGACCTTGCCCTATGTACCTCTTTGTCTGGTTGTTCATGTATATCCTTTAAAATATCCTTTGTAATAAATCAGCAGTAGTAAGTAAACTGTTTTCCTGGGTTCTGGGATCTCTAGCAAATTATCAAGCCCAAGGAGGGAGTTGTGGGAGCCTCCAATTTGTAACCAAGTTGAACAGAATTTGTGGGTAACACAGAGACCTACTATTGATTGGAGTTTCAAGTGGGACCAACCTGGGGGGTCTGTGCTAACTCTGATTAGTGTCGAAGTGAACTGTGTATACCGAGCTTCAGTGTGGGACAAAATCCACACATCTGGGTCAGAAGTGTAAGTATGAGCAGAGGAAACAGTACATTTTCCCTAGACAGGGAGATAATGCTCTGCCCAGCACACAAAGTTTTTGAAGGAGTCAAATAAAACCATGTATTGGACAGCTCTTTATAAATTGAGAGGTACTAGGCAGATATGAGATATTGCTAATTTTGTGAACCAGTATGGAGAAGAATAAAAACTAGTGCCCTGATTTCCAACATAAATCCTGCTTCTCTCATTCATAGCGTATGTAGGAAATCCTTTTGGTACGTGATCTCTCAAACTTACATCTTCTCCCAGGATTATTTGCAGTGTGCCTCCTAGTGCTTGAAGCCACATGATAGATGCATAGCTTCCTGGAGTTTCAGTTTGAAAGAAAGAAAGAAAGAAAGAGAGAGAGAGAGAGAGAGAGAGAGAGAGAGAGAAAGAAAGAAAGAAAGAAAGAAAAAGAAAGAAAGAAAGAATATTTTGGAAAATTTTTTTCTTAAAAAACATTCATTTATTTATTCATTTATTCATTCAACAAGTGTTTCTGGAGTAGAACTAGATGCTGTAAGTAGCTGAAGAGTTTTATGATTCTTCTGTCACTCATTCAAGATCTGTAATACAAATGTCCACGCAGGATGTATGATAACCCTCAGTAATTTAGGGTGTTAGTCTGCTCACGCAACTTTAACAAACTACCATGCACTGGGTGGCTTAAACAATGATCGTGTAGTTTTCACAGTTCTAGAGACTGGAAAGTCCAAGATCAAGGCACCAGCAGATTTAGGGTCTGGTGAGAGTTTGCTTCCTGGTTCATTGATGGCCTTCTCCTGACTATGTCCTGACAGGTGGAAAAGGCAAGGGAACTCCCTGGGGTCCCTTTTATAAGGGCACTCATCTCCTCTAACGGTTCCACCTTCATGACCTGATCACCCCCAAAGGCCTCCCCTCCAAATACCATCCCCTTGCGTGTTAGGATTTCCACATCTGAATTTGAGGGGGGCACAAACATTCAGTCTATAGCAACATGTACAGGCAACCAGATTTTACTCCTTCCATTTGCCAGGAGTCTGACAGTTTATTTTAATTTGAATGTTTTTGCACTCATTTTGCAGCTTTAAATTTTGGACCAGTGTGCTGAATTACAGTTGTAAAGACTGTGTCAAACTTCCCTCTGCTCCTGGTTCTGAAATTTCCACCATGTGACAAATGTAGTATCGGTTCTGTGGTTTTCTTGGCCTGGGGCTCTCTAGACCTTGAAACAGACAATGGCCTGTCTTTGAAATGGCCCTCCTTAACTGTGAGGAACAATTGTTCATTCCTTTGCAAAGTTCTTCCTTATCCCAAATTCTATTCAGTTGGTCCTTTCACAAGTAAGGCTAGGTGATAACGAGCGGTTGCCACTTACGATGGACTTTTCTAAAAATAACACCATCAAGGAGCAGACTTTAAAGGTAGTGTGATACTGCTGAGAGACCTGGGCCTCTGCCCCAGGTAGATGGTATGAATTCTTGCCCCCATTTAAAACATGCACCGTTAGACAAAGTCCTCAACCTGCCAGGGCCCCTTCTGTATAATGGGGGCACAAATAGCAACATTGCAGTTCCCCTGACAGTGCTTTCCGATCTTGTCTATAGAAGTAACCCCAAGTCAGTGACCCTGCATCCAAACTTCTTTGACATTTCATGATCATCCTAAGCATTTATGTCTGTTCTACACACCCTTCTGCAATGTCATCAGATTTGTTTGGGAAGGAATGTTTTCTTCCCAAATATTTTTAAAATATCTATTTATTTTGAAGGGGGGAGAGGGAAAGAGAAAGAGAATTGCAAGCAGACTCCACAGCATCAGTGCAGAGCCCAGCATGGGGCTTGATCCCATGAACTGTGAGATCATGACCTGAGCTGAAACCAAGAGTCATGCACTTACCCAGCTAAGCCACCCAGGTGCCCCTTTCCTTCCCAAATCTTTGAATGTAATGGTGCTCTAGAGAGAGGTTTGCATACCTCTGGTGTATTATAGCTTACTTCCACGATGTACTTCTATTTTAGAAGCGTGGCTGATGATACTGAGGGTTGAAAATGTTCAGCAGGTATACATCAGGAAGAACACGTTGGCTATTCCAATATCAAAATACCATTGTGTTGACTGACAAATAACTGTTCTCCAATCCCTAAGTGGCATCCATGTTCCACATCACCCCTTTTCCTGGACCTCTAAACTCTGCAAGGTCCAGGAACTAAAGGGCTAAGTAAGGCCTCTCCCTCTGGGACCTCCAGGACCCTCCCCATTCTGGTCAGCTGGTGGCTAATCCATACTGTTAAATGTTTTAAATATTGTCTCATGTTACATGTAACATATGTGAAGCTCCTGGCACATGGTAGGCATTTTTAGTCCTGTGGCTTTGGAGAATTCAGCCTACGTGGGAGTATATATTTTCAACAGCAATGTGGCCAGTATCCTTCCTCCCCTACCTCAGGACACAGCCTTCCTTCCCTTAGGGAACTGTGCCTTTCTGTTTTCTGAGGTTCTAGTGAGGCTTGCAATCACAGTACCTCTCCCTCTAGCAGCTCTTGGAAGGGGCAATAGTATGGGTCTGGAAAATCATAGTCCCCATTCCCTGATAGGCGTGTGCTGTGACTATGTGAATCAAGATAGACAAGTCACAGTCTTCCCCTAGAACTCTGAATGTGAGCGCAGGGACTAAAATACTCCTTATCCCCCTTTGAAGCATGAGCTGAAAGGATGTAGCTCCAGAGCTCCTGGTGGTCTTGACTGTGCAGTGAAGAGGGGCCTGAGAAGTGACACATAGAAACAGACAAATGGAGAGACAGAAAAAGAGAGGGCTTGGATGATATTTTCTGAGTTCTGGGCCAAACTTCCATCCTTTACAATAGTGATTCTCACACTTGGGTGTGTATTAGCATCACCAGGAGAGCTAATCAAATATACTCCTAATGATGAAAAAATAAAATGATAAAAAAAAGGCAACCTATTGAATGGGAGAAGATATTTGCAAATGACATATCTGATAAAGGGTTAGTATCCAAAATCTATTAAGACCTGATACAACTCAACACCCAAAAAACAAATGATCCAATTAAAAAATAGACAGAATATATGAACAGACATTTCTCCAAAGAAGACACCCAGATGGGCAATAGACACATGAAAAGGTGCTCCACATCACTCATCATCAGGGGAATGCAAATCAAAACTACAATGAGATAGCACATCTGTCAGAACAGCAAAAATCAAAACCACAAAAAACGGCAAGCGTTGGTGAGGATGTGGAGAAAGAGGAACCCTCGTCCACTATTGGTGGGAATGCAAACTGGTGCAGCCCCTGGGGAAAACAGTATGGAGGTTCCTTAAAGAGTTAAAAGTAAAGCTACCTTATGATCCAGAGATTGCACTACTGGGTATTTACCCAAAAAATACAAAAACACGAATTCAAAGGGATACATGGACCCTTGATGTTTACTTCAGCATTATTTATAATAGCCAAATTATGGAAGCAGCCCAAGTGTCCATGGATAGATGAATGGATAAAGAAGTGATAGATACAGATTAGATATAGATATATATATATATAAATAGGTATATCTACATATGTAGATATAAATAGATATATGTGGGTATATCCATATATGTAGAAATATACAGATATATGTAGATATATGTGGAGATATACACATAGATATAGATATAGATATATATAATGGAATATCACTTGGTCATAAGAAGGAATGAAATCTTGACATTTGCAACAATATGGATGGATCTAGAGAGTATAATGCTAAGTAAAATAAGTCAGAGAAAGTCAAATAGCATATGATTTCACTCATGTGAAATTTAAGAAACAAACAAGCAAAGGAAAAAAAAGAGAGAGACTGACAAATCAAGAAACAGACTCTTAACTATAAAGAACAGATGCTTACCAGAGGGGAGGAGGGTGAGGGTGGGGGAAGTAGATGAAGGGGATTAAGAGGACACTTGTCATGTGGACACTGAGTAATGCATAGAAGTGTAGAGTCACTATATTGTACACTGGAAACTAATATGACACTGTATGTTAATTATCATGGAATTAAATTTAAAAACTCAATAAAAATTTAGGATATGTTTTAAAAAAGGAATGAGGGGCTCTTGGGTGGCTCAGTCGGTTAAGTGTCCCACTTTGGCTCAGGTCATGATCTCACAGTTTGTGGGTTCGAGCCCTGCGTCAGGCTCTGTGTTGACAGCTCAGAGCCTGGAGCCTGCTTTGGATTCTGTGTCTCCCTATCTCTCTTTGCCCCTCCCCTGCTTGTGCTCTGTCTCTGTCTCCCTCTCTCAAAAATAAATAAACATTAAAAAAATGTAAAAAATTAAAAAAGAAGTAATGAGATGTTAACATGAGAAATTTTAGTCTGATTGTTAGGGAACTTTCCAGATGGTAAGATGAACTGAACTATAACCATGTACCTAAAATGAATTAAGGAAAGTCCTTTGAATATGACATTTTAGAAACTGGCAAATACACAAGAAAAGAAAACAGGTTCGCTTGGAGATGTCAGATGACTCCTAACATCTTTCCATCTGTACTATCATCTTTCAGGGATCTCTTTAAGGACCACAAAAGGAGATAAAACACCAGATTTTTAAAAGCATTTGTCAGTATATATCGAAACACAACTAACCAGTTGACCAGGGTCCTATTCGTGGAAACAATGAATGGATAAATGAGCTGACACAAAACTGTTCTTACATAGAGCTGGTGCCTTTGCAGGAAGTCACTTCCCTAAAAGGGGAAACCATCCACCGCCACCACCTCACGTGCCGGGCATCGTTCCATTTACACCCACTAACAAACTCACCACACCACAGCCCTCCGAGGGAAGAGCTATTATTAGCTACACTGTCCCACAAGAAAATGCAGGCACACGTGACGTAAGGAACTTGCTAAAATCCCATGACTCACAAGTGGGAGAGCTGCGATTTGTACCTATTCGTCTGACTCCAATGTGCATGCTTTTCCACTGTATTAATATGATACAAATAAAGCACTAACAAATAAAAATAAAAATAAAATCCAGAGACCCAGGCTTGTCGAAATGGAAAAGGGCTGGGTTCTCCGTATTTTTGCCATGTCCTCCACATGATTTGGACACACACCCAAGTTTGAGAACTACAAGTTTACAAGCATGAGATCTAATACCTCTTCTTGTTCTTTTTCTTTTTCTTTTTCTTTTCCCTGTAACTACTTAGTTTTCCTATAAGTAGAGATGAAGAAAAGCAGAAAAGCACTTAGCACTCTAGGGCACCATGTAGGGTAGGCTGTAAATGAACCAACCCTCTGGTCAAGGTCCCAGAGCCTCCCTGATCTTAGGTAACTTAGTGACTTGCAGTGTTTGCTCCTGAAGAATATCCTCTATGGGCCCAGCCTTTCTTGGGCTCCCCTTCATCTACAATTATATGAAAGGGCATTCTCTGAGCTGCAAGAAGTTAGGGGTAGCCTAAACTGATAGATTTGGCAGAGGAATATAGAAATAATAAACCACAGAATAGGACACAGGACCACCATCCATTATAGCTCCCACTCTGCCTTTTGCCTCTGCTTCTCATTGAGCATTGGGTTCATTCTCTTAGGCTATCTCAGAGAATATGACTGTCACTAGCTCTGAGGCTCCTACCTAAGACTGTAAGACATCCATCAACCAAGCAGAGAAGTCCCAGTAAAGTCAGGATGACTAGCCTAAATTAAGTTACATCCTCTTACCTAGATTAATCCTTGAGGCCAGGAGATGGCAGCTCTTACCAGATGGGGTGGGTGGATGCTGGATGAGCAGACAATCACCACTCTATCTCATGTTAGTAGTGACCAGTATGATATTCTTACACTTGTCATCTCATTAACCTTCACAGCAGTCCTGCAAGGACATCAAGTGATTACTTGTACATTTTGATGAGGAAACTGAGGCTCACAGAGTTCCTACAAGGCACAGCCAGGATTTGAACCCTGGTCTCCCTAACTCCAAGGCCCACATCCTTCCACCACGCTGTAAGATGACAATGGGCTTTGCTTCTGTCTCCACCCACTTGCTCTATTGTTCTTGGCACATTTCAGAATAGTTGTATCTGCTGCATTAATTCTTTAAAATGACAACTGTGTAGCATGTCTTAAAATTGACTGGATGCTTCTGCCACCTCACCTGTGCACTGGGGTCCAGAGTCACTTCTCTGAAGGCTCAAAGACTTGTTCATAGCTTTGGAATTGTGTTTGCCCACCCAGAAAGAGGAAGCTGAGGACATGGGTGAACCAACTTGTTTATATTACCCTTCCCTTAGTCCTAAGTGCTAACCAAGCTCTTTCTCTCATGTTCCAATATTGAAATTCTTTCTACTCCTTATCCTACATGATTTACACACAACACCACATGAAGAGGAAGGGAGAGAAAGTTATTTGTTAGAGTTAGGATTTTTCATTCCCTAAGAAAACTAAGATCAATGTCATATGTCTCTCCTGTGGTTATGAGTTCCTGGAGGCCCAAGATTATATTCTATTCACTGTGGCATTCCCCACGTTTTTTAGCATAGTTCCATGAACATGGAGGTTCCTCAGTAAATATATATTGACACAAATGGAATTTTTCTAGGTTCTAAATATAGTCAGGAAAGAGCTTTTGGTGGATGACCTGTAATCCTTTCCTTAGTGGTCCAGTGGACCAAAAAAATGGACATACAACCCAACAAAGTGTTTACACTGGAAGAAAAGGAAAGGTGCGTAATATATATTCCCTCTGCAGCAGGCGTTGGAATAGATGCTGTACAGATTTATTTTATCCTCACAAAAACCCATGGATATATATATTATCTCCATCTTCAGATGAAGAAATTTAGAGAGAACAAGTCATTTGGTGTACATTATGGAGAGGTGGTTATGAGCATAGATTCTAGACCAACGGGGTTTTTCTGCAGGCTCACTTACCAGCTGTGTGACTTGGGGAAAGTTCCTTAATTTCTCTGATCTTTCTTGTTAAGTTTCCTCATCTGTAAAATGAGGACAATAATATTTGCTAAACAGATTGTAAAGCTCTTACAGGCAGTGCCTAACAGAGAGTTCAAAATATTAGCTTAAAAACACTCATCCATAATTAGGACTCTCTTTTACAAATATACGATATTTTTAAAGCTTTTTCAGTGCATCGGAAACATCTAGAGGTCATTTAAATAGCAGATACCAGGGTCACACTCCAATTAGTGTGACCAATTCATCTCAGTTTCCCTAAGACTTCCTTGGTTTTAGCACCAGAAGTCCTGCATCCTGGAAAACTCCTCAGTTCCAAGCAAATCAGGATGGTTGGTCACCCCAAACCTCATTCTTAGCAAATCAGAAACTGAGCTGGGGCCCAGGCATCCATAGCTTGAACAAGGGCGAGACACTGATTGATATTAAGGAGGGATTTTAGTATAGTGGTTTATGTCATCGGACTTGGAGCCAGGTAGACCTGGTCTGAATTCCCTCTTGGCACTTCCAGGAAATGTTACTTTGGGTGTGTTGGTGGGTTCCTGGAAAGCTGACTCTGAAATGGAGAGTAGCATATGCAAAGTTCATTAGGGAGTGCTTTGGGGATCAACCCTTGTGGAAAGAAAGAGAAGGATGAAGGATTAGGCAGAGAGAAATGATGGGATACAATGAGGTTTCTCAATGAAGCCCTCCACTAACAGGCAGCTCTGGAGCTAGGAGGGTCCTTCAGAGCTGTCTTGAGATCAAGTGAGGGGGCTGGGCCTCTCTGTCTTCAAGTCAACAAGTCCAAGTGCCACCAGCCCTGGCAACTCTCTTCCAGGATGCTGACAGCTGAGTGCTGTCTATTAACCACATTTCTTGTAGCTCTGACAATAAATCTTTCAGTCCTGAGGGAGCCTCCAGGTGTCACATCATAGTATCCATTACAGGGTGAATGAGCCACTCTGAGCCTCTGTTTCTCCATCGATAAAACAGGACTGATGATAATAAGGTCACCTACCTCAGAGAGTTGTTGAGGACTAATGAACTACTACACAGTGGGGTAGAGTTTGGGATGGAGATGGGAGCTGCTTCAGGAAGGACTTCTTATAGAAACTATGACCTGATCTTTGTTATTAGGCGGGACAATGTTCAAAGTTTCATTGTGGGTTGTGTTACTGGGTTGGATATTAAACAAAAGTGTAAAGTAGGGGAACAATTGAATCCATTCAACAATTGTTTGACAAGCACCTGTTGACAAAGAGGGTAGAGCCTGAATGAAGCTTGAAGAGGAAACATAGTTTTTGCCCTGGAAGATCCTACAAAATAGTGGGATAGATAAGGCTTAGATATGGGATTCCATGGAAGATTAAAAATGTATTTACTAGTAGCAATGCAGTACCGAAATAAAACAAGTGAAATGAGAGATACTCTTGGCACTGGAATATGGTGAGTGTTGGATATCCATTTCTAAAATTACCTCCAATGGGAGACTTCATATCCATCAAAATGTGGACTTAGATGCTGCTAGAGAGGATGTAACAGAACTGTCACATTTTAACACATTAATTTACTGTAATATTTTGTATGGGGGGGAGTTTTACATCAAGAGCCTCAAAAACATTCATGATCTTTGATCCAAAATCCTACCTTTGAAACTTTAATCCAAAATAATTTGAAATAACAAAAACCCTTACACTGAAAGATGTTCTTTGTAGTACAGTCCATAAGAGAGAAGACTTGAAGACTCCTCAAACGTTTGGTGACAGGGAAGCAGTTATTTAAAATTAGAATTCAACTTTCTTGGGAAGGGATGGTTATATTTGGAATCCATTTTCCAGATGGAGGAAGTTGACGCCAAGAGTCAGTCATGTACTTGTTCCAACAGGTGGAGACGAATGGGACTAAATCTCCTTAATTCTTGGTCAAGAATGCTATTTTTCTCTTGAACTACCATCTTGTTTCTAAACTTGCTCTCCTAGAGTGAAATGCCAGCTGTCAGTGTTGCACTATGAGGCCAGCTTAAAATGACTCAAAGTATGTCACTGAGCTTATACAGTTAATGATTGATCGATTGGTTGATTGACTGATTTTCTATTGCTCAAACAGGTGAATCTTAGGGGAAAAAAACTTATTTGTACTAAAACATACCTTGAACTCACTCACTGTAAACATACTCAGGTTGTGGTTTAGTGTGATGTATTGCAAATATTTTAAATTTTCTGTATATTGTAATGTTTTGACATATCTCAAAAACCTTTCTGCTAGCCATTTCTTAGAGACAACAAAGGGTCCAGCCTGGACTGTGCCTGCACGAGGCAAACTAACCAATCCAGAGTTGGACCTTCTCTGTCTGGCCTGTGTACCCCAGGAGGCAATATCCCTCTGCCTTAATTATCTCAGCGCCAGGTACCAGGCAACTAGTGACCATCCCTATGGCTCAAAGCCCACTGAAATTATTTAAGTAGCCAATCCTAAGCTATTTACTGCACCCTGCCTTGCCTTTCCCTTGTGGAAACCCCAATAAAGTCCGTGTCCTAAAGACTCCCCTAGCTCCTGTTTTTTGCTCCCAACCACTCTGGTGTCTTTCCCATGTGGCCCTCCGAGGTGGGCTGAGCCTCTTTTCTAGGACCTGTGAGGGTGATAGACTTTTTTTTTCCTGCTTTTCCTCTCCTCTGACTCCTCTTGTGGTCGAGCCTGACTGACCATCTCATAAAGAATACAAAACTCATGACCTCTCAGTAAAACATCTTGGAATTAGACCTCAGAAGAAATAGATGAAAAGCTCAGTTGTTTGCCAAATTGTATTAGCACTTCCTCTGAGCACTTTGTCAGTGCATCAACCCTGTCATATTCCATTTGAAAATAGATTAAAATACAAGATAGTGTGTGAGTCACAGAAGCTATTGACCAACGCAGCCACTCTGGCTGCCCAGAGCTGAGGTGCATTGGCTGGTTCTGTTAGAAGTGACAGAAAACCTTATAGAAATGGGTTTTTATTTTTTAAATCATCGTGGTTTAAAAAAAAAATGTTTATTTATTTATTTATTTATTTTGAGGCGGGGTGGGGGGGAAGGGGAGAAAGAAAGAAGGAGAGAGAGAATCTCAAGCAGACTCCACACTGACAGCACAGAGTCTGTCACAGATCTCCATCCCAGAAAGAGATCATGCCCTGAGCCAAAATGGAGTCTGACCCTTAACTGACTGAGGACCCAGGTGCCCCTAAATGTGTGTGTGTGTGTGTGTGTGTGTGTGTGTGTGTGTGTGTGTGTTTAGGAAAAAGGAACATAATAGCTGACTTAGGCTGAAAAGTCCAAGGTTAAGCTTTCTTCTGGAATGCTTGGATTTGGGGCTCTAATGATATCACTGGGGCTTGGTATCAGTCCATCTCTTGGCTCTGCCTTTCTTTGTGTGGATGTCTGTCTCAGCTGCGTGTGACAGCAGCAGCTCCAAACCTCAAAGTCGCTTCAGGTTTTACTGGGTAAGAATAGGAGTCAAATTCCTATTCCAAAGTCCAGAGGAAATCTATCATTAGCCTTGATTGGGTCACATGACTACTGCGAACCAATCACACGGAAATGCAGTGGACTGATGGGCCTGCCCTGAGTCACATGACCGTCCCTGGAGTAAGTAGTATGGAGGGAGGTCCATGGAGCTCTGGGCTGGTTTCATAGGAGCCACAGTTGGTGAAGAGTGGAAGAGGATGACTTTAAAGAGGAAACCGGGTCACACTTACTAGATAGAGTGAGTGAATGCCAGGCAGCAAAATCAACAGATGTCTACTACAGTTGGACTGTTGTCATTTTATTCTAGCTCTGCTGGGGAAAAGCCAGTGAGAACAAATTCAGCAAATCACAGACTTGCACTGAAGAGAAGAAACACAAGAATCTAAGAAGCTCAGTCTTTTTTCTCTAAATAGAACATAGTTTACACTATCGAAGACAGATGCTTGTTTATTCTATGCTGAGAGCTCTCCAGCCAAGAGTATTCCAAATATCCTTCCATCTGCAGATCATTCCAGGGCTTTGCAATTTTTACTATTTAATGAGAAAAATTGGGGGAGGGGCACTTTAAAATAAAATAATATGTTCGGAGGAAAGCTGAAGGGCTACATTATTTCACAATTCTGGAATTCAAAGCAATAAAAAGTAAACACTGTTACAGGCTCAAAGGAGAATACTTTCATCTATGAAACAATTTTATTTGGTTATTTGGGCATTTTGAGAGACTTTCCCTATAGCTGTATTATAAAATAACTCCTGTGTTTTCATTATATACAGTCCTGTTTGGCCTTGTGAAACAAGAAATTAGGTGCTATAGTTAGTTTATGTATAATGGGGCTTTATATCATTTACATGCCCTTTGGTGTAGTATTAATTCACATCCCTTTTAGAAATATAATTTTGGAAGCAATTATCATTAAAATTTCTTACAACTTTTAAATTTGAGATAATTGAACTGAACGCGTGTTTACTCACATCACCCATGCCAATACTGGTTCATGGGTTTCAAAAGTAGAATAAGTTTTTGGAACTGCTCCCTGATGAACATTTGAAGATGATTTTTGATCTCTGGAAAAGCATTTGTTCCCAACATAGGTGAAATCAATTCCCTTGTAAGTTGAGTGTGATGACAGTTTAAAGAAACTATTCTTCATGAGTTGAAAAGAACACTTCTTTATCTTACTAAGCCTGAGAGTATGATGGATTCTCGTCTGGATGAAATAGTACTTAGGAGCTGCAAACTCACAACAAATGGGGGAGTACTCCTACCATGGATAATATCAATTTTTGAGTTCCATTGTTCCACTTGGTTACAGAGTAGCCTCGGTTATCATTTATGGAACTCCACACCCGCATGCTTTGTTGTGGTCCAAAACATCTTCTAGTGGGCTACATTCTTTGGAGGAACAAAATATGTGCAGAAAGTGTGCCAGTCTGGGAAGGATGCTGAGCAGACAACTGCTTGCAGTGTAATTGAAGGGATCTTGCATAGAAATTAAGGTCCCATAGAAATAGCCTATAAGAGGCACTCAAATATTTGTTCAAGGAAAGAAAAAAATAAGTGAGGGAATCAGTGTAAAGTCATCTTGCAGACAGAATTAGAAAAGCATCTTGTAGACATTCTTTTTAATTTACCTCCCTCACTCCTAGCTCGGTCTACTTCAGCAATGCTACAGGAGTCACAATGTCATTAAAAAATACCATACCGGAACTCAGAGAAGAATGTGTTTACTCAACTTCCCAGAGATAAAAAATAACTGAATGGTGATAGATTTTTCAAAAATAGGTGAAATCAGCTCTTTGAATATTGAAGAGTAAAGCATAATTATCTTTGTTACACCATGCTGGTGGAATATCTGACTTGTGGAGGAACCTACCACAACTTTGCCTAAGTAATCGATGCTCCCAAACATGTTAGTCACTGAGGGCCCCTGGATTGTATTGCTTCAGGGACCACATCCATAGACACTTCCCTGTGCTGGCACCCTAGAGTTTGTAACCCAGCACCCCTGTAGTTATTCTACTCAACATCTGGTGTTGAATTTGTTGCTTGTCCAAAGACTCAGTTCGTTAAGTGTTTGGTCTAATTTTTTTCAGATCTTGAACTCATATTAATTCAGTAGGTTTGCAGAAAGTGTTTATGTAAATTAGTGCATATTTTTAATGTCTCCCTATTTTTCTGGTTTGTGGGGCTGTAACTCAGGAAGAAGAGGACTCCCGGGAAGAACCTAAATGTCTCGAGTCGGAACAGAAGATGGTATCAGGTAGAGTACATTCAGTGCGACGCCTCCTTTTCTGGGCTGGTGTTGCTGACAGCAGGGCTTGCAGCATCCAAAAGCTTTGCATGTTGCCAGAGAAAGTCTGTGTGACTTTCCAAATGATTGGAAACATGACTAGAAATGTCACTTGTGATGTATTCCAGGCACGATATCTAGACAGTCTGGTCATCATGCTGAAACTAGCTGCTTCTCTTCTTTCTTTTATTGATTCCAGTTCTTGATGAACAAATACTTGCAATGAAGTAAATGATGATAATGATGAAGAAATTTCAAATTTGGGAATACTAAAATAAGTAGCGTAGCTGTTCACTAAAGTTTTTATGATTACCTTGGGAAATGATACTTAGTTGCATTTGCTGGGTTTCTTTTTATGTTAGTGCATAGTGAAATACGCTGCTTTGCTAAGACTATTTACCCCATAATAGGACTCCCTATGAGATACTATGGAAAGAAACAGTGATGAGTAAATTCATAAGTTAGTTTCTGACCGTGATCAGTAAGGATAATGACAAGCAATGCTCATAAAAACAAACATTAGTTGAATGGACCTAACAATAATGAAAGCTAAGTCTCTGCTTCTGTATTCAAATGGATTTTAGCTTGGTGTTTTAGATGTTTAGGGGTTAGAAGAGGGATCCAGATGTGTTTGCTGCTGGCAGAGGCTCATGTTCTTACATTTTAATGGAAATCAGAGAGCAGGATTGAGAAAATGGAAATGGTAATGAAAAAAATGCAAAGTGGGGGGAGAGGTGGCACCCTGCTCTGATATAGATGGAGGAAAGAGAATTAACAATTAAGCATCTCCACCATCTCCCTCTATACCCCTCCCAAGTGTCTATCCGCAACAATAACAAACATTGCTTTATATTGGTGCCTCTCCCTAGGACACTCTCCCCTTGCGGATCCTTGCTTCACTGCCTCCTTCTCATCATTCAGGTATCCACTGAAATGTCTACTCCCTGAGGCCACTTTGTCATTCCTTCCTACCACTTCTCATGTCATTGCCCATTTTTATTTGTTTCATAACTCTTATGACAATCTAAAATTATCTTTCTATGGATTGGTTTGGTTACTTATTGTTCCCTAGAGAGTAGAAACCTTGCCTGTCTTATTTAACAGTGTCTTAGCACCTTGGACAGTGGCTGGAACCTGGTAGTCATTCAGTAAATTCTTACTTGAGTCCTTTGTGTCCACTATATGCAAGGTATTTTCTTTCTCTGTATAATGGAGATATAGGTAGGGTGGGTTTGATGTGAGCCAACTCTGTAGCTACTTTAGATGTAGACCCTTTGGATTGGGCTATAAAGGAGCATAAGACATGACACATGCCTTCAAGAAAACAAAAGTCTAAGGCATAGATGTGTTTGGAACACAAGAAATAATGTGAAAAGACTGATACAACCAAAGCCCTCTGATTACATTGAGGAAGTAGAATCTAAGAAGCTTCCTTGAGTTGATGATGCTTGTAAGGAGTTTTGGAGTTTGAAAGTAGTGGTATAGAGTGGGCAGAGTTGGAGCTTGTGTATCATACCCATGAAAATTGTTCTGAATGCTACTTTTGCACACTCACTCTTGATTTTCAGTTCCTCAGCTAGAGAAGGCTGGGATAATGGCCATTGCTGGGTCAATGCAAATTTGGCCAAGAGATTTTGAGTTTCCTGGTTGCTGATATAAATGGTATCACTTGCTCTCTTGGTATAGTGCCCACTAGATTTTGAAGGCATTTGTTCACATCCAAAGACTTGACTACCTCACATGTTGTGAAGGCACAACTACTCACTAAAGCTTTTCTAAGACATGAGTTGACTCCAACACATCCCACCATGACACCTCTGAGTGAGAAATCAGGGATCCCATTCTCAAACAGTCTGCTAGCATTCTTCAATCTTTAAGTCCTTCGAGTGTGTTACTAGAAATGTATATAGTGGTAAAGATTTTCCTCCAGAAATACATTTGGAGTCAGAGATCCCAATGAACATAATTCTGCAGAAAAAGAGGGACACAGTTTAGTTAGAAATCTATAATCCACATTTCTTTGTGATTGAATTGTATGGCTTTAGAATTTGGATTGTGAATAAATATTCATCTATTTTATTAAAAAACACCAAATAATGCTATTCTCTAAGTAGAAATTTTGAGAAGAAAATGCAAAAATTTCTCACTACTTCTAAAAAGTGCTTGGGTTCACCAACTTTGGGACTTACTACAGAGCCCCTTTCGTTTATTCAGGATTTACTCCCAAAAGTGCATCTCTACACTGTGGCACTAGTGTACTTTGCCTCTAGTTTTCGTCCATTAGTTCAGATATACTGTGTTTATTAACCATTCTTTGAAATCATATTATGTGTAAGTTGTGTCTGCCAGGTTATTTGAAAAGTATGAACATAAAATACAATAACTAAGAAATGTTTATTGGATGCCTACTATGTGCTAGACATTGTACTAGGAATAATGCCATATTTAGAGTGGTAACTAGGACAGACATGACTCCATGTTTCATGGAGTTTGTGGGAAAATGAGAAATGCAGCCATTAAACAAATAAAAGGAAAATGTAAATTATGGAGAAATTGTACCCTTTAAAAAACAAGTAAAATGTAAATTCTAGAGAAAGCAGGGTTCTGTGGAAGTCTTGCCTTTAGAGCTTGTACTGAAATAATGTCTCTAAAACATGGACATAGAGGGCTAAGACAACAGGTCTGATACAGTGCATGCTAAAACACAGACAGGAGTGGGGGAATGAGGTGAGAGAAACTCAATTTGGCAGATCCAGGAAGTTATCCAAGGGATTGCAGCATACGAGTTGGGTCTTGAAGAATAGATATGAAATCCTTTTTGTGAAGAAAGACACATTAGCCAGGATATTTATAAAGTGAAATCCAAATACTATATAATGAATCTAAGCAATACCTATTTGGCATTCAGCCTCTTTTTGTGGCCGCTGACCTAATCCTCAAGCATCAGTCACTTTATCCTGAGATCTATAATTTATACTTGCAGGGTCTACCCAGGGGCTAGAACAGGTTAATTGGGAGTGTGTTTAAACTTTACCGTCATCATTACCTGTCATTTGCTCTCTAATAATTCAGTGTCTGTGTATATTTGAGGGTTTTTTTTTAAGTAAGTGACCTGCGTGTAATAGAACCCTCATGCCTACTCAGAATCAGGGAGCACTTCCCCTTGACTTTATGGATATATTAGCTGAGTGGATAGAGTGCCCATTTATAATAAGTCTCTTTTAATGTGATACACCATGAGTGGCTGTCAGCTGGTGCTTCATTTTAGCAAGACCAGTGCTAGGCACGCTCATCATCAGATAGATAAAATTTACCTTTGCCTCAAGACTGCCCTTTCCAGGCCCTGCCCCTCCACAGTGGGGTTCCTTCCTCACTACCTTTGGTCCCCAGTTCTGCTACCATCAAAACAACATGCAGGGTTCCTGGGTGGCTCAGTGGGTTGAGCATCTTGTTTTTGGTCTCCTCTCAGGTCATGATCTCACCGTTCATGAGACTGAGCCCACATCAGGCTCTATGACCTGCTAGCATGGAGCCTGCCTGGGATTCTTTCTCTCCTCCTTCTCTCCCCTCCCTTGCTCATGTGAACTCTTTCTCTCTCAAAATAAATAAATAAGCTTTAAAAGAAAAGAACATGCAATCAGGCATGTATACATTGGTACGTAATTAATTTACCTGATTATGTTGCCTCTTCTACAGCCTATTGGTATTTTATGGTGCAAATGTACCTATGGAATGAAAAAATTTGGTGGCTGTTAAAAGGACTTTAAACATTAGCAAACAGGTAAGAAGAGGAGTGCTTTCTGGTTACAGACACAATGTATGGTTAGTCACTTTCTTGACTTGAGTAAGGCCTTGAATCATTGGGATGCTCAGTGAAGATTCCATCAGACTGTGTGTTCCTTAAACCCAAGTTTTATGTCTGTGCACAAGTGAGGCTAGATCCTTTATGCAAAGGTGCAATTTTGGAGATATCTTGCATCATTCTCCTACAACATTCTGCTTATAACTGCACAGGGAAAAGGAAGAATGAGGTAATGGACCCATGAAAAATGGTGATATGAGTGGAGATATTGTGAAGGAAAGATTTCCATATATAACAGTTCCTTTGAGGTGGCCATGGTGTTATGTGAAAAACAGAGAAAAACAATGATACTTTACTAATTGTGACAAGAAGGACAACATAATTCCAAGCAGAAGGATCTATATGTCAGCAAGGAGCTGACAATATGACCCTCTGAAGATAAGCCAGTTATTGGAAGTATCCAAGGACAGGGGGAGGGTTTACATGTTCTCACCTGATTTGGTGCCTCATTTCTCGGCTGCTACATCACAGTTGGCAGACATTTTGGTCTCTATGGCTCACTTTGCCATCTGCTCCCAGATCTTTCCTTCTGTAGGTTTTCTTTCCCTTTTGCATTGCCATGAGAGGTGTTCCTTTCCCAGAACCTTCTGTGGTTGCTCTGAGTTTTGGAGAAGTTTTTTTTTTTATTTTATTTTTTATTTTTTAAAATTTACATCCAAATTAGTTAGCATATAGTGAAGCAATGAATGATTTCAGGAGTAGATTCCTTAATGCCCCTTACCCATTTAGCCCCCCCCCCCCACACACACACAACCCCTCCAGTAACCCTCATTTCTCCATATTTATGAGTCTCTTCTGTTTGGTCCCCTTCCCTGTTTTCATATTATTTTTGTTTCCCTTCCCTTATGTTCATCTGTTTTGTCTCTTAAAGTCCTCATATGAGTGACACAGTCATATGATTTTTGTCTTTCTCTGACTGACTAATTTCATTTAGCATAATACCCTCCAGTTCCATCCATGTAGTTGCAAATGGCAAGATTTCATTCTTTCTGATTGCTGAGTAATACTCCATTGTATATATATACTACATCTTCTTTATCCATTCATCTATCGATGGACATTTGGGCTCTTTCTATCCTTTGGCTATTGTTGATAGTGCTGCTGTAAACATGGGGGTGCATGTGTCCCTTCGAAACAGCACACCTGTATCCCGTGGATAAATGCCTAGTAGTGCCATTGCTGGGTCATAGGGTAGTGCTATTTTTAGTTTTTTGAGGAACCTCCATGCTGTTTTACAGAGTTGCTGCACCAGCTTGCATTCCCATGGAGAAGTTTTGCCATGAGGCTTAATTTAATCTCTTTCTATTCCATGGAAGGGCCCTTGGAACAAGCCAAGCACTGCACGTACACACAACAGCCTATAAAAGGCATCAATATTGAGCAAGGTTAAAAGTGAGCATTACCTTTTCGGTACAGAGACTCAGGTTTACAAGCTGACATAAAGAAACTCCAGATCTTGCCCAAACTAATCTTATCTTTAGCTAAATGATAGAAATTATGTAGTACCACTTTTCGGAGATTAGCACATCCTATCTTCATTTATTCATTCATTCCCTTGTGGACAGGGAGACAGATGAATGGGCAGCTATGCTTTCTTGAGAGAGTTTTGTTTTTTTTTTTAATGAATTGCACCCTTTCTGGTGACTATATTTCAAAAAGAAAGTAAAATGTGTTTTTAAAATGTTGGCTCTGTCTTGCCATTTTTCTTGCCCGTGCGTTGCTTTAAAAGCAGGCCAAATATTTTTGAATGCTAAAGCAACTTCCAAATGTGTTTAAAATTCAAGAACACTTTGCTGAATCCTTATCATCTTTTTGGTTGCACTCAGCTGGGGCTTTTGGGGGCCCCAAGATTGCAACACTTAGATCATAATGGGAGAATCTTGTAAGTCGAAGCTATTCTATGACAGTCAGAACATTTCATTGGAACACTCCTTTTGCTAAAGGTCACCTGCGGCTGAGTGGGGCCCGGCACGCTTTCAGAGTTGGCTGTCTGTATCATCTGCATTTTGTCAAGTTTTCATTTCCTGTGGTTTGTAGGTTTCTTGTGTGTGAAGTAAACCCCAAACGGTTAAAATTCTTCAACTAAAAATGAATGCAATAAGGAAAAAAAAGTATGTATTTTTGTAACCTTTATGAGGAAGTGAGACTAGGGTTCCACTGAACAGCTGCTTAAGCGACATGATGTCGCCGTGTGTGTGTGTGTGCGTGTGCATGTGTGTGTGTGTGTGTGTGTGTGTGTGTGCGCGTGCATGTGTGTGAGGCTGGCCCCCTGTGGGAAGGCGACACTTTTGGCGGGGAGCCTCGGGAGGTGAGAAAATGACCTATTCTCTGGCAATTCAGACAAATAAAGTGTTTGGTCTTAACTTTCATGTCACAGTAGAACAGTCAAAATGAGCTTTCCACCCAGCCAACTGTATTTCAGTCACATCCCACTTTGTGCAAAAAAAAGGTTATTTATTTTCCTTACCGATTTTTCCAAGGCGCAGGCCAAAGAATGAATAGAGGACTGTTCAGGTAAGGAAGTTAGAAAACAGAAGATGCTGTACACTTCCTTTGTCCTGGGTTTACTCTCTTTCCATCCCCTTGACCTTAGAACTGACAGTCTGAGGTCCTAGGAAGCCTTTTAATCACAGAAGATGCTGCTGGGGGCTGTAGATGACCCGATCCCTAAATTTCTATATGGGATGGTTGGATGTCTTGGTCTGCATGGCTTCCGTCCCTACCTCCTGTTAGGGCTCTGCTCTCAGCAAGCCTTTCCCTGACCACCCTGAGCAAAAAACTGTGATCTGTTCTTCAACTCTAACCTCTTTGCCCCATCTTGCTTGTCTGAAAGCCACTTACCACTCTGGCGCACCATGTCCTTTATTTACTCTTTGTGTGTCTTCCCCTTCTAGAATGAGCTCCATGAAGGCAGCAGTGTTTGAGCATTTTATAGGCCACTGTGTACATCATGAATGCCTACAACAGAGCCCTATGTATAGTGTGTGCTCAATAAATGTTTGTTGGACGAAGAGGGAATGCTTGCTCTTTTCTTTTAAACTTTCGCTGAAGCAATGAGCTCAGCCAGAATCTGAACGCTGAGTGCATTTTTCTATTTGTTTTTTTTCCCCCAGCTCTCAACACAATGTCTGGAATATGAAAGAGCTCAAAATAAATGGTTGTTTGACTAAAGTATGAGTGCATGCATGAATGATCAAGTCTGGCTTATAGTACAACTTTTAATATCAAAACTGTTTTTCAGCTGGGGCTCTAACAAACATGAAGAGAACCATGGGTGGGGGGTGGTGGTCAAAGATGAGGGAGACATGAGGCTTGCCTTCAAGGAGCTAAATGTACTTCCTGTGCCTGAGTTTACCTTCTTTCCATTCCCTTTCCTGTAGGACAGTCTGTGGGTTCTGGGAGGCCCTTTATTAGAGAAAATGCTGCTGGGTTGCAGATGACTTCCATTCAAGCCCTGATCCCTACACTCCTGTGTGGGACCTAGATACCATGCTTTTGTTTTAGCCTAAGGAGTCCCACTATTTTGTCTCTACTTCAAATACTAGTTGACTGAATGTTCACTGTCATATAAATTCTTCCCAAGAAATGATGGTCTATCAGAGGAATAAGCACCTGCAGAAGTGATATAATCCCTAATCCAAAAACGAAAACACCACTGGATGGGGAGGCCATATTTGGGCTCTAACAGATATTCGTAAGGAGGAAGATGTTTCTAGAATTTATTCACAGGTCCTGCATTATCAGTGTAAGTAGGAGAAAGACATGGGGTGGGGGGAGAGTGCAGCTAGATTTTCTTTGCTGTTAAATCAATTGGCCTTGCCCTCGAATCCAAGAAGATGCTTCTCTGGTGGGCGGTGGTGGGGAGGGAGTGGGGATGATTCTTGTCTTTGGCAACACAAGGCAGCAATGGTTTTCCTTCACGCAGGAAAGGACACTTCCTGGCCTGCCTGTTAGAGATGTACCACTCTGCTCCTAGCTCAATATTATTTTGCATTGAGAACGTGTCAGACTTAAGAAATCCGGTTTCTGAGTTCTCAGCGCTGTCCTAGGCAACAGCCAGTAAGCGGTACTACCACCCACAGCTCTGAAACCACAGCATCCATCCTCCTCAGGGTCACCCAAGAGCAGTTTCTGGTTTTTCTCCCCTCTCCATGGGCAGAGAGCTAATCATTTCCAGATTTCTTTTATTCAGGAAATTAAATAGACCATTTATTGTTCATAAATGAGAAAACACAAACATAAATAAAAGTGAGAGTTTGATTTAGGTCTCTGTGCTCAAGGCACCCTTGATGTATGGTTGACTGACCAGGCACCTGTTTCTTGAAGAGGAGCTGAAATGCACCTGCAGAGGCAATGCCTGGTTTTGGTGTTGTGCCCACGCACCCCAGAAGACACCTTGGTAGCTTTATCAAGTACTAGTCCCCTCAGCACTTCTGGAGACACGAGGCTTTCCAGAAGTTTATCCAGGTCATAAAATGAATCAGTTACTAGGAATGAATTTTCAATGTGGCAATACTTGGAGCAGAATTGCCTAATTTGTGTGTGTGTGCGTGCGTGTGTGTGTGTGTGTGTGTGTGTCACAAGATGTTTCTATGCTATTTTACTTTCCTCTATTATTTCATTGTTTGTTTAGAATTTGTTATTGGGTGTTTGTAGACAGGATTGTGAAGGCAACACTAATACACAAAAGCAGCAATGATGAAGTAGCACTTACAGGAAATACACGAGACCACAAAATGGTGGTCTTCCAGTGTTTCCATCCTGCAGGAACCTCTCTCCCCACTTCTACCGCTCATGTCCTGTTCCCAGACTAGAAAGCTGGGGCTTGTGTCACATGCTGCGTGTTTGGATGCCCAGCCCACTCTGTCCTTGGGGTGTCCCCTTCCTCCTGTTCTCAGGTTGCGGACAGTGGAAATCATCATGTAGAGTTTCCAGCTGGTCATTGTCACAAAGGCTCTTAGGTAGGAGAGAAAAGGTGAAGTTTTTAAATCTCAAAGATTGTTGTTGTTGGTGGTGTTCTTGTTGGTATTTACCCACGTTTCCCTGCAAACATTTATTTATTTTTTTAATTTTTTAAATTTTTTCCAATATATGAAATTTATTGTCAAATTGGTTTCCATACAACACCCAGTGCTCATCCCAAAAGGTGCCCTCCTCAATACCCATCACCCACCCTCCCTTCCCTCCCACCCCCCATCAACTCTCAGTTTGTTCTCAGTTTTTAAGAGTCTCTTAATGCTTTGGCTCTCTCCCACTCTAACCTCTTTTTTTTTTTTTCCCTTCCCCTCCCCCATGGGTTTCTGTTAAGTTTTTCAGGATCCACATAAGAATGAAACCATATGGTATCTGTCTTTCTCTGTATGGCTTATTTCACTTAGCATCACACTCTCCATTTCCATCCACGTTGCTACAAAGGGCCATATTTCATTCTTTCTCATTGCCACGTAGTACTCCATTGTGTATATAAACCACAATTTCTTTATCCATTCATCAGTTGATGGACATTTAGGCTCTTTCCATAATTTGGCTATTGTTGAGAGTGCTGCTATAAACATTGGGGTACAAGTGCCCCTATGCATCAGTACTCCTGTATCCCTTGGGTAAATTCCTAGCAGTGCTATTGCTGGGTCATAGGGTAGGTCTATTTTTAATTTTCTGAGGAACCTCCACACTGTTTTCCAGAGTGGCTGCACCAATTTGCATTCCCACCAACAGTGCAAGAGGGTTCCCGTTTCTCCACGTCCTCTCCAGCATCTGTAGTCTCCTGATTTGTTCATTTTGGCCACTCTGACTGGCGTGAGGTGATATCTGAGTGTGGTTTTGATTTGTATGTCCCTGGTAAGGAGCGACGTTGAGCATCTTTTCATGTGCCTGTTGGCCATCCGGATGTCTTCTTTAGAGAAGTGTCTATTCATGTTTTCTGCCCATTTCTTCACTGGGTTATTTGTTTTTCGGGTGTGGAGTTTGGTGAGCTCTTTATAGATTTTGGATACTAGCCCTTTGTCTGATATGTCATTTGCAAATATCTTTTCCCATTCCGTTGGTTGCCTTTTAGTTTTGTTGGTTGTTTCCTTTGCTGTGCAGAAGCTTTTTATCTTCATAAGGTCCCAGTAATTCATTTTTGCTTTTAATTCCCTTGCCTTTGGGGATGTGTCGAGTAAGAGATTGCTACAGCTGAGGTCAGAGAGGTCTTTTCCTGCTTTCTCCTCTAGGGTCTTGATAGTTTCCTGTCTCACATTCAGGTCCTTTATCCATTTTGAGTTTATTTTTGTGAATGGTGTGAGAAAGTGGTCTAGTTTCAACCTTCTGCATGTTGCTGTCCAGTTCTCCCAGCACCATTTGTTAAAGAGACTGTCTTTTTTCCATTGGATGTTCTTTCCTGCTTTGTCAAAGATGAGTTGGCCATACGTTTGTGGGTCTAGTTCTGGGGTTTCTATCCTATTCCATTGGTCTATGTGTCTGTTTTTGTGCCATCCCTGCAAACGTTTAAATGAAGTGGCTCTTTGGTCCTAGGGGGTCCCCTAAGGTGAGCGTCTTTATTTCCCTCACTCACTCAGCCAGGTTCAGTTTGGCTTCATGGCAGTCAGACTCCACCACCCACTTAAGGATTCCTGGTGGGTCAGCCACTGCTCCAGAATTTGTATATGGGAGGAGCACAGATCAAGCCATATGGTTGAAAAGATTTGTTCTAAAGTCATTTTTGTATGGCACTTCATTGAGAAAATGCCATCATCCGGATTCCGAGGGGGGATGGTGGCAGTGCAGGATTGCTGAAGCTGGGAGGTGTGGCCACCGTGCCCCCACCTCCACTTCTGCGGACATGCCCCACTTCCAGGCCTGCAGGTGTCTGCCTCAGGGGTTCTGTTCCAGAACCTGCTCTGACCCCCCTCAGTAGCCCTCAAGCAAGCGCTGCTGCGACCTAGTGAAGCAATACCTCTGCTCCCTGGCCCCTTGGGGAGGCCAGCTGTGGGGCACACGCCCTGCCCTGGCGCCCCAGAGTTGCCGCCGAGCGCCAAGCCCCCTGTCACCCACAGAAGTAGCTGGTGGCCCTTCCTCCTGGCTTCTCCTCCCACTGCCCCCCCCCCCCACCGCTGTTGCCCTCACCTCCCACATGCACGGCTTCTGGGGGCATCCATAATGAGACAGGGGCCCCTGGCACCGGCACCATGTTCAACACACCACAATGTACTCAAAAGAATCAGTGAGCCTAAGATCTCACAACCAAAACAAAAAACAAACCAAAAAAATCTGAAAATATTTTTTTTTAATGTAAATGCAAACTAGCTGCTTTGATTACTACCTCATTAACTGGTCAGAATGGCAGCCTTCCTAAGCTTCTTAAAAATTCTCCAACCTTGGGGCACCTGGGTGGCTCAGTCAGTTGAGCCTCTGACTCTTGATTTCAGCTCAGGTCATGATCTCAGGGTGATGCGGTGCCGCCCCAAGTTGGGCTCCACCTGGGGTATGGAACCTGCTTCAGATTCGCTCTCTCCCTCTGTTCCTCCCCCACCCCCTCCCCTTTCCCTGTGTGGCCGTGCACTCTCTCTCTCTCAAAAAAAAAAAAAAAATTCTCCAACCTTTTCTGAATGCAGCATTCTGTCCTTACCCGTTAATTGGGGGGTGTTGAATGATTACTAAGAAGGAATAAGATTTTTCCATCTTGAAGTTGACTATCACAAAGCATAGTTGCTTAGATACTGCCACATTGTGACTCATTTTGAACTCACTTGACATGAGTTGAAGAGTGGATTTGAGTCACAAAACCATTTATTTTTGAGTCCCAAACATGAGCTCTAATGTTCAGCTGAGTTATTGATTGGATCTATGTGAACTTGAATAATCATTTACCTTATTTTGAGCCTGTTTTTAAAAAACAGCTTAGAAAAGAACACCTCTGCTTCCTTACCCTTCATCACAGAGAGATGATGAGAAAGAGACAATAAAATACCATAATAAAATGTTAAATGAATTTTCTGTAACAAATTATGGCTGAGGGTTGGTATGTGGTCTGTGTTCCACACAGCTATTCAAAAACAGTGAGTAATTCTGAAAGCCTGAATGGTGATTTTTAACTGCTTAGGACTGGCGTTACCAATAGGGCAAAGTCAGATATGTTTTCTTTGGCCTGCAGTCTTTAAAATTAAAAAAAAAAAAATGATTGCCAGTGTTTAAAGCCTGGAAAATTTCCTGTAAAAATCTAGGTTCTGATATCTCTTGAGAAATTGAAAAATCTGGCCAAACCCGGCCTGCCTTCCTAAGTGATAAAAAATAATAATCAGCTGGTGTCACATCCCTGAGAGGTTACATCCCCATCCTGCCTGTGTCTGAGGAGCAGGTGAGATTGTGTGGGGGCCATTGCCATGGAAACAGGGCAGGAAATGCTAGCTCGCATCAAGCTGGTGAGCACTGACCTCAGCCAGCGATCTTCACACAGTTCCCTGAAGCTCCCCGCAGTTACATTTTCTTCTGGGTCAGAGGCTAATTCCATACTCTTCAGAGGCTTCTCATGATTTCGATAATGGAGTGGTACAAACATTTTGCGACTCTGAGGGGTACCACCGGGAAGGGGAACCACTTAATGGATGGGTGTGGCTGAACAGCTATAAGTGCAGCCCCAGCTCACACCTTAATGACACAGGACATTGGAGGACTAGGGACAGCTCTGGGGCCACACCTGCCTCTCTAGTCCTTTTCCTTTCACGGGAGCTAAGGGGTCACGGTGTTCCCACTGAGAGGGCTGTGGTAAAGGACTTCTGTTTCTGCTCTTGCTCAGCAAGACTGATGTCACATTCCCTTTGTGAGCATTTCCTCATCTGGCCGTGTGCCTGGCACCTTTTAGATGGATTTCAATCAAGTATGACTCCAGTGTATATAGTAATCGTGGAAAATTTCAGCTTTCCTATCCAAGGAGAAACTGACAAGAGGGACACACTGCCCCCTTGGCTTTTAGAAGCAGAACCAGATCAAGGACTTGAAAAGTCAGGGCACGTTTGGCAGAGGCCCAGTGCTAGTATTTGGCCGTCACTGTAAATACTGTGGCATCAGTTCATTTGGTTACATGGTTAACTCATCCATGTGTTCAACGAACATTCTGGAGCCTGCCCTCTGTGTTGAGCACCGATACAGGGCCTCAAGTCTCGCCTTGTTGGTTTTATGCCCTCAGCCCTAATAGCCACGTTTCCAGAAGTTCAAGCTTTAACATTTTTCTTGTGTCTGCATTCTTTTCATGGCTGCTCTGCTATAAAGTGGGTTCATAGGATGCGGGTCCATCCAACCATTGGAAAATGTTTAAGGAAAATGGAACATCATGTTACTTCCTTCAGGTGTCCACACTTTCTCTGCTCCCATTGAGTGTATCCGGAGTTCATCTGGTCCAGCTGCCATTTTTGATTTGAGCGTATTCAGGATCGCATGCTCTGAATTGTCCTTTTCTAACAACTGAACATGAAATGTCTGGTACACATGTTTGCCGGATACTCTAACAATGACACTAGCTAGTATTTACTAAGTACTTGCAATGCATTAGGTGCTATGCTAAGTGCTTTATGTGAATTTCTTGTGTAATCCTCTGAACAGCCCTATGGAGTGGGTACTACATTGTCCCCACTTTGCAGATAAGGAAACTCAACCTTAAAACTTTAGTTTATCCCAACATAGGCCCAGTTGAGTCCAATGCCCTATACCCTTAGCCATTTCAGCAACTCAGCAAATACCAATATGTCTTCTGAACAGAGTTGAGAATTTCTGAGCACTACCATACTGAGGGAGTAGATTTTGTCTCTGCTTTGAGCACGTTTATCAGCAGGGATCTTAGATCTGGTGCCCTTTAGGAAGGCTAATGCTCCTGGTTTCCTGTAAGGAGGGCACCCTGGAGTAGGGCAAGTTCCTGGAATTTCCCCTGGGTATATGAAGTCATGCTTTGGTTGAGATGAAATAAATGAGTCTTGACTCCCCCCCCCCCCACCCCGCCCAAGATTTGGCGAAGTTGAGGATCTTTGTTTTTTAATCTGCTTCACTCTATTAAGATATTATGTTGAAATCTAGAAGAAGCAGATAAGAACAAACTCCCCCCAAACTTGACTCTTCTCTCCAACTGTATAATTTCTGTTTCCCTCCATCTTGGTTTTTAGCTTCAATGTTATGTTTGATTCCTACTTTCCGCTTAACCTCTGTATTGAGTTTCTTTGCAGTATTTCTCATATCTATTCCAACTTTTCCGGTCCTGCTGTCACACTCCAGTTTAGGTCATTATTCCCCCACCCCCATGCCCAAAGTATTTTAATAGTTTCCTAATGATTATTTATTTATTTATTTATGTATTTATTTATTTATTTAGAGAGCACATGCACAATGTGGGAGAGGGGCAGAGGGAGAGAAAGAATCTTAAGCAGGCTTCACACCCAGCCTAGAGCCTGACACGGGGCTTGATCTCACGACCCTGAGCCAAAATCAACAGTCATATGCTTAACTGACTGAGCCACCCAAGTCTCCTCCTAACTGATCTTTCTGCCTCTGGATCTTACCTACTCTTGTCCATCCCACACATCACTGTCAGAGTACTTATTCATCTATTAAAATCATACCTAGGCTTAAATGGTCCAAATCAAATTCTGAGGTCTTGATGAAATGATGGAGTACATACTGAGAAGTAATCTCCCCAACACCTCTCTTATGGCCCATAACTTATAATTATGTGTGGACATGACTTATCTCTGCCAATTGTTTATCCAATATTCATCTTCTCTTCTTTAGCCACAGGATCGTGATATTGTTGGGTGTGGTTTTATGCCCAGCTATAAAACTACAGTTCCCAGCCTCCCTTACAGATAGGGCTGCCAATGTTATATAAGCTAAGTTGTCAGGAGTTACCTTAATTTTGTTCCCCCAGAAGTAGATCCTGGGACAAGGATTCTAGCACAACTTCTTTGGAGGAGATCCCAGGAAGCATAGGTAGTGGAGGGGAAGTGAAATAGCATAAGGTAGGCAGTCAATCAAGGGTTGGTTATTAAGAAAATAATCATGTTTGGTGACTAGAGTTTCATCCTACCAGGGAACTATGGGATGTACCTCAGGTGCTGGCGGTTTCAAGTTGGGACAGTGTGTAAGATGGTAAGAGCAAAGGAATATGGCTGAGTTTTATCTTCAATAGAGTTTTTTTTTTTTAGGGTAGTTTCAGGTTCACAGCAAAATTGAGCAAAAGGTACAGATATTTCCCATATGTCTCCTGCCCTGACACATGCATAGCCTTCTCCATTATCAACATCCCCGACCAGAGGGGACCATTTGTTACAATTGACGAACCCACACGGACACATCATAATCACCCAAACACTGTAGTTTACATCAGAGTTCACTCTTGGTATTGTACGTTCTATAGTTTGGACAAATGTGCAATGACATATATCCATCATACAGAGTATTTTCACTTCCTTAAAAATCCTCTGTGCTCTGCCCATTCATCCCTTCGTCCTCCTCAACCCCTGGTGACCACTGATCTGTTTACTATCGCCATAGTTTTGGCTTTTCCAAAATGTCATATAGTTGGAATCATATAGTATATAGCCTTTTCAGATTGGCTTCTTTCACTTAGTACTATGTATTTAAGATTCCTTCCTGTCTTTTCACAGCTTGATAGCTTATTTCTTTTTAGCACTGAATAATATTTCATTGTCTGGATGGACCAGAGTTTACTCATCTACTGAAGGATATCTTAATTGTTTCCAAGTTATGGTAGTTATGAGTAATCTGCAATAGACATCTGTGTGCATGTTTTTATGTGGATGAAGTTGGTAGATAAGCTTTCAGCTCCTCTGGGGAAACACTAAGGAGTGCAATTGCTGGACTCCATGGTTAGAGTATAATCTCTTCCATAATGGCTAAACCACTTTGCATTCCCACCAGCAATGAGTGAGTGTTCTTGTTTGTCCACATCCTCGAAGACATTTGGTGTTGTCAATGTTCTGGATTTGGTTATTCTGAAGGTGTCTAGTGG
Source organism: Acinonyx jubatus (assembly GCF_027475565.1). NCBI lineage: Eukaryota > Metazoa > Chordata > Mammalia > Carnivora > Felidae > Acinonyx > Acinonyx jubatus. The sequence goes on along the minus strand of NC_069387.1, from coordinate 13,308,408 downwards.
CATCTCATTATTGTTTTGTGGCTGTTTTTTTTTTTTAATTTTTTTTTTAACATTTATTTATTTTTGAGACAGAGGGAGACAGAGCATGAACGGGGGAGGGTCAGAGAGAGAGGGAGACACAGAATCTGAAACAGGCCCCAGGCTCTGAGCCATCAGCACAGAGCCCGATGCGGGGCTCGAACTCCCAGACCGCGAGATCGTGACCTGGCTGAAGTCGGACGCTTAACCGACTGAGCCACCCAGGCGCCGCTGTGGCTGTTTTTTTTTTTTTTTAAATAACATTTCATTTTTATTATAAGCATATGTTACTTATTTAAAATTTAGTTATATAATAAAATGGAAAAAAGCTAATGATTTAATGTGAAGTGCAAAAAGTAGGGTATAGAATTATTTACTCTTATTACAACTACAAAACACAAAAACTGATGCATAGTTTTACAAAATGGAGAAGAAAATCCTGAACGCTTGTAGTGGCTTTTCAGCTCACAGCCTTAGCTCCTAGTGCAATGAGTGTGCAATAAGTATTTGTTGTTCTTAAATAAATGTTGGTCTTGGGGACAAATTAATCTATTTTCCAAATTTGCTGTAATACGATGCTATAATTTTCACAATGAAAAAAATATATAACTGTACAAAATAAGACTGATTTCACACCCCCCAAACAATAACACAGGGAGAGAGGGCTTTCACGTTGTTTATAGAAAGATTTCAAATGCGGTGTCTACTACTGCGGGGCTTCTGGAAATCTCCCTCAAGAGAGCACCCTCCTCCCCTCCTTCCTGCCTAGAATGTTGACCGGATCTCATGATGGCCATCTTGGACCACAGGGTGACTGAGGATGAAACTGCCATCTGATGATAGTGGGGGAAAAACACAGGAGACACTTGGGTCTCTGTGACCAGGGGGCTCAATACCCGCTCTGGATTACCTCTCTGCAGGCTTCTTTTATGTGTAAGAACAGCAACAACAACAAAAACCTTTCTATCTTCCTCACGCTGCTCTTGTGTGTGTTGCTGCCATTTGTAGCCAAAGTCCATCCAGGCTTGTGTTTCTCTTACAAGACCAGGAAGCTTCTCGCAGGGAGGAATCTATCCGTTCATTTTTGTGCACAGCATAGCACGCCACACAGTGCACATAGAACCAAATCCTCAGTCATCTCTGTGAAAAGAATTGAATTCAACGCACGTGGAGAACTGAGCGTAAAGCACCGCGTTGGATGATGTCGGCATCTGAAGATGAATAAAACCTTTTCTCCGCTCTGACTGATGATACAGTCGCTGGATGTGCTCGTGTGCGCATGTTGTCGCTGCTTTGCAACTGATATACCTAGGTAGGCAGAGGAGAGAAGGGAGTCAGCCCCCTGACCGTCTGAGTAAAAACAAGATGCCCATTCACTTCTGTCCTCTCCCGGCATCCTTGGCTCGTTAGCGTCTGCTGGAAAAGCCAGGCCTTGCCTGGTGTTACCATGACGTCTGAGCTTTGAGAGCTGTTTCCTTTCTTCCTAAGCCTAAGAAAGATTATTCTAGTGATATCTGAATAGCTTGAGTTAGCTGGGTATGAGCACAGAGGAAGTGGTTCCCTAGCAACAGGAGCCTCTGAAAGCCTCTGAGCGTTCAGTGCTTCTCCCTGCTTTTTGTTTTCTCTCCTCCATGTTGCCTCTCCGCAAACAGCCCGAGTGATTGCACCTGCTCTGAATTAGGGCCAGTCAGTAAAACACTCCAGCAGTTCAATTTTTTTAAGTCAAACGGCTCTGTTCCTCTTTTGGTCAAGCTTCCTCATGAGGTCTGGGGCCTGTCTTGCTCCTGGGCAGACCATAATTACCTCAGATCATACTTCCTTTTTGCTGTTCAGATCTTGACCAGAAATGGAAAATATTGAGATGCCTGAAGAAAATTTTAACTGAGTGTTTTTTGGACAAAAATCTAGTTGTTGTACATTTTTCTCAAATGTGCTAAATCTCTTAAGAAAAAGTTTAGTAGGCCTTTACTTTCTAAAGCATTTATTCTCACCCCATTCTTACTTTGTCGACAGAAGCCCAATGAATTCTTCATTCCTTATATATGTCAGCATCTCAATATGATAGTGAATATGCAAGATGCTTGGGGCAATAATAAAGTATCTTCTTTTTTAAAAAAAGTTTATTTTGAGAGAGAGTGCACATGCAAGTGGGCGAGGGGCGGGGAGGGGCAGGGAGAGAATCCCAAGCAGGCTCCAAGCCATCAGCACAGAGCATGACTTGGGGCTCGAACTCATGAACCGTGAGATCATGACCTGAGCTAAAATCAAGAGTAAGACGCTTAATTGACTGAGCCACCCAGGTGCCCCTAAAGTATCTCCTTACAACATCGCCTCAGTCTAGCAAAATATTACTAGGTTCTAGCAATAGATACCCTTACTGGGGGGGGGGGGGGGGCACTGATCCTGTTCTTTTTCCAGCCCCAGGAGGTATCTGAGAAAGTAAATCTGCACAGACTGTATCACATAGTGCTAGCATGGAGTTAGAATTACAGTGGAAATGTCTTGGTTCATTTTCAAACAGCAATCTGGATGAGAATAGTAATCTTATAGGAAGTGGTTATACAACCATATCTACCAATTGGCTAGTATAATTCGCAGTCCCGAATATCTGGCCAACTACTGGTGACGAATGATAGCCTGCACCTAATTATAATTGAGCCTAACAGCTCCTAGAAGGCTTGTCATCTACACCTACTAAAATATTTGTATTCACTCATTTGTTCAACCGACAAATATTTGCAGCCAGTTGTCTCCTATTGTGTGTCAAGAGACCACGCTGTGTCTTGTGGGAAAGACATGAACGACACTGTCTGTAACCTCAGGGAGGTCTCAATCTAACAGAGGAAGTAAGTTATGTACCCACACAACTGTCAAGCAAGATCGTAGCCTAAACAAAGATAATCCGTGCAATTCTAGACATTCTTTTTAATTGACTCTTTCTATGAGAGGGGAGAGGTGAAGGTAGTGTGACCTTACCTTTCTGAGTAATCAACTACAGTGTAAGGAAGGGGAGCTGAGAAGTTACGTCTGTTCTGTAGATAAACAGGGGACTCGGTGTCCAAGGCTATTTATCTAGGTCTTTTATTACCTTTACACTTATTAAAACAACGGAATGAAACAGCAAAATTCCCTTGTGTTGCGATAGTCTGTTTCTATCCGACTGGTCTATTTTTAATCAATGTTAAGAGCTTGACATATGTCAGCCAATGTGACATAAAACAGAAACCAGGAAGAAAATTTATCTGGGATCTGGGAAAAATAAAAAATAAACCCTAGCTCAGGGGAAATTTGAATTGCCACTGTTTGTCTTATTTTCCTCTCAGGCATTATTTTCCACTAGGAATTGAGAAAGGAAGAAAAATGCATCTCAGTAGCCAAACCCTCTGGGAGCCAGGCTGTCTTGTTAATAGCCATATCCCCTCCAACAAGCTGAGGAGTCTATTGAGGGTGCTGTGCGTGGTCTTGACCATGGTCACGGTTAACCAGAAAAAAAATGAGTTATAAATCAGTGGAGATGTGGGGGAGGGGAAGAAAGCACCAAAGTCTGGCAACCACGGTGTGTTCTTTCTCAGGCTGGCTTAGACCAAAGGAGAGCAAAAATCTAAAAGTCATTCATAATGTACCCAGGTGACAAGCCTTTAGGGACCATTTTAGACTTACTGAATCAAGCCACTGCCTTCTGTGGTGTTGACACCTATTCAAGATTGATGAAGTGGAGAATGTGAGACAGGCAATAAAAGAGTCTTTTGCAGCCAAATAAGTGATTTGCACCCTAGGACAGAAAGGACAGTGAGGTCCTAGCCATGAAAAGAACTGGATTCCCCAAGTATATGTCCTGAATCATGACGGTAGGGCTGTGATATAGCTAAGTGAGTCCTGGGGCATAATTCCCCCCTCCACCACCCTCAGGATTTTCAACTTTGAACCTAATGGCATACAGGAAGATCGTGGCTGATGATTGTTTTATAATGTTGCAAACATATTTTCCCGTGGCACTGAATGAGCATGTAGCAGGCTCCGTTAGTCACGGTTCTCTGAGATACAGAATCAATAGGATACATCTATGTCTGTGTCTGTGTCTGTGTCTGTTTCGAGAGAGACACAGAGAGAGACAGGGGGAGGAGATAGATTTAGTATAAAATAATTTTGGAGGTAAGACCCAAGATTAGAAGCTATGCAGGGCAAAATGGCCAGAGGTTATTTTAGGTCATTTAGAGGTCAGAAAAGCCAGTGGTTCAGTGCCAGTCCAGGGCCAGCAGGCTGGAGACCCAGAAAGAGCTGACATTTCAGTTTGAGTTCAAAGGTAGAAAAAAATCCTGTCATTCAGGGGAAGGTCAGACTTGTTGGTCTTTTCAGGCCTTCAGCTGATTAGATGAGGTCCACCCACATTCAATTGGGCAATCTGCTTTGCTGGGACTGCTGATTTAAATGTTAATCTCATCTATGGGGGGCCTGGGTGGCTCAGTCGGTTAAGCATCCACTTCAGCTCAGGTCATGATCTTACAGCTCGTGAGTTCAAGCCCCACGTCAGGCTTTGTGCTCAGAGCCTGGAGCCTGCCTTAGATTCTGTGCCTGCCCCTTCCCTGCTCATGCTCTGTCCCTGTCTCTCTCTCTCAGAAGTAAATAAACATTAAAGAAAAATTTTTTAATGTTAATCTCATCTAAAAACACCTTCACAGATTGTTGAAACAGTTTATTGTACACGTGAAACTAATATAACATTGTAGGTTAACTATACTGGAACTTAAAATATAAAAAAAAAAACCTTACAGAAATATCTAGAATAGTGTTTGAGCAAATATCTGGCCACTCTCACCTAGTCAAGTTGACACATAATTAACCATTGCACAAGCTTTGCCTCCTAGGCCCGTTCAAACAAAGTAAGGAAGTTAATATTTATTGAACATCTACTAGACCAGACACTCTGCATTTATTCCTTCTTATAAATAAGGGGTAATTTATTGCCAGCTTTGTGTAACTAGTCATTAAAATAATGGGATGGAAGAAGTATATACGAAAGACCTTTCCTGTCTGTCAAGGAGAAAGAAAAGTTTTTGTATTTTGTTTTTGTGTTTTGTAGTAAACACAATCATACCAATGCTATATATGTGCTACATCCTTCATGATGCTTTCACAATTATTTTATTCGATCTGTGATTAAAATACCTTGACCTAGAGTAGGACAGGTAAATTTTCACTGTAGAGGAGAATTATAATTTAATTCACTGTAATTTTCACTGTACAGGTATAGAAACTGAGTCATAGAGAAAGTAAATGACTTAAGATTATATGGCAAAGTTGAAGCAAAACAGGACAAGACCCTCACATTTTCTGGCTTCTAGCATAGAGGAAAACATTGGCCATGTTTGCAGTATGTATGTATGTGTGTCTGCTCATGTGGACGGTGCTGATGGGCTTTGCAGTGGCAGGCAGAGTGAGTGGGACACCTGGTCATGAGTCCCCAAATCAGACAAGGCGGCTATGGTTCCTAGCTCAACCTCTGGTTTGTTGTTTGACTTCAGGAAATTTCCTTAGGTTTAAAATTGGAGAACTAAAACCATCTCATTGGCGAGGTATGAGGATAACACAATATAATACATGGAATGCACAATGCCAGGTACACGTAAGGGATTAAATGGAGAATTAAATTGGAATATTAGGCATTCCATAAATGTTAGCCAGCGTTATGACTATTGTTGAATCATTATAGATTCGCAGTACCTCTTGGCCTCTCCCTTCACAGCTCTGCCTTATTTCAGAACAGGATTGGGTAGACAGAGGGAGAGAGAATAAGAAGACAAAGGAGGGTACGTATTCCTCCTCCTTACTGGCACCATTAGGTAATTTCCAAATAAGTCATATGACAACAGCTTTAAAAAAATCTCACATTGGACAGCTGTTTTCTTATGTCTTTGCCCACGGTGACCTTAAATTGCCCTTTGGAATTATTTCCTGGCTGCTTGGAATGTCTGCTGAGGTCCTGTACCCGAGGGTCAGTCATCTAAAACTGGCCTAACTTGGCTTTGCGTCAGTTTGTCTAACCCAGTGTTGGTCCTCAGTGCAGCAACTTATATGTTCCCAAACCACTGCTGGCTTCAGTTATTCAGGGGTCTCATGTGGCAGAGGGCCACAAACTCCAAAAACGTGTTTTATTGGTTTACCTGTCAAAATCGTAGTTATTATACATGATTGGTAGTTACTCTATATTGTATTATTGGTATTTATTATATACAACACATATTCATTATATATAATAATATATTATGTATATTATATATAATGATTATAGATAATATACAAGTATTGTATGTACAGTAATACATTGTGTGTGTGTATGTGTGTGTGTGTGTGTATTGGATAAGGGCCATTAGGAAGTATCAACTTGGTTATTTATCTACCTAAGAAGAAACTACAGAGTGTGGTAGAACTTTGTTGATGATTAATTATATTATTTAAGGAAGCACATTTTGTTAAAGCACATTTGCCCTTCAGCTAGAGCTACTGAAGTAAAGAAAAGTAACCTTTTCATTTGTGAAGCAAAAGAACATTCCTCTCATAGGATATTATAGAACCACCATAAATCTTTTGACTCCAATCCCCCTTGGAAGTGGGAGCAAATTATGCTAAGTAAAGGGTGAAATCATTGTAATTGGATCACAACTCCTTTGAAGCAAGTTTTCTATTTAAAATTTTTTTTAATGTTTATTTATTTTTGAGAGAGAGAGAGAGAGAGGGAGAGAAAGCAAACATGAGTGGGGGAGGGGCAGAGAGAGAGGGAGACACAGAATCCGAAGCAGTCTCCAGGCTCTGAGCTGTCAGCACAGAGCCCAATGTAGGGGGGGGGGTGTGTGGGGGGGGGGGGCTCAAACCCACCAGCCATGAGATCATGACCTGAACTGAAGTCGGCGGCTTAACCCACTGAGCCACCCAGGTACCCTGAAGCAAGTTTTCTATTTAAAAAAAAAAGTGGGGGGGGGGGGCGCCTGAGTGGCTCAGTCGGTTAAGCGGCCGACTTCAGCTCAGGTCATGATCTCATGGCTGGTGGGTTTGAGCACCGCCCCCCCCCCCCCCCCCCCCCCCCCCGCCCCATTGGGCTCTGTGCTGACAGCTCAGAGCCTGGAGCCTGCTTCGGATTCTGTGTCTCCCTCTCTCTCTGACCCTCCCTTGCTCACACTCTGTCTCTCTCTCAAAAAAAAAAAGAAGGATAGGGAAATAATGTCAGATTTTGGAGTATTTTGTCTCCTCTGGCCTTTGGCCTGGGAATCACTAACTAGTTTTGTGGCTGTGGGAAGTTTGATGACTACTGATCTGAGCCTTGGCCTCCTTGTCATTAAATTAAGGGATTGGAATGCATCATCTATAAGACCCTTCCAGCTCTCAAATTCCATAATTCTTGGGGCACCTGGGTAGCTCAGTTGGTTGGGCATCTGATTCTTGATTTTGGCTCAGGTCACGATCACAGGGTTGTGGGACTGAGCCCTGCGTCTGGCTCCATGCTGCATGTGGAGCCTGCTTAAGATTCTTTCTCTCCCTCTGCCCCTCTCCCCTCTCTCTCTCTCTGAAAAAAAAAATTCTATAATCCTAGCTAGGAATTATGCAAGGTGCTATCCTAGAAAATTCAGCAAGCAAAAAAAAACTCGCTGTTTTTATTTCACTTGGGAGGACATCCGTCCAGGTCACATTGGGCACTTGAGAGCTCTAGTGGCCTACAGTTGGTCAGTCCTCTGCTTTATTCCCAAGAGAACTTAGAAATAAAGGTTTGAATAAGAACCTCCCTGAGAGATGTGGATCCAAGAAGAGGTCATGTAGGATGTGCTGATGTGAGCAATGAAGGCAAAAGAAAAAGGACAGTTGATTACCTCCCATCTTTCTAGAGAAGTCATTCATCGGTGCACACATTTGTTTAGTCAACACTTCCTGAGATGCAGGATAGTGTGTGGTTAATGGTTCCGGCTCTGGAGTCAGATGCCTTCAGTTCAAAGCTTGGCTCGACCACTTCTTAGTGGCCTTCCTTAAGGCTCCATGGCCTGAAGGAAACTACTAATTGCTCTGTTTCCTCATCTGTAGTCTTCATCTCAAAAGTTCATTGTCAGGGATAAATGAGTTAATACATGTAAAATATTGATAATAGTGCCTGACACATAGAAATCATTCAGTAAGTGCTGTGTGTTACCGTGGCCATGCTCTATGCTGGATACAAATGGAGACTCGGAGAGATGGACAAGATAGCAATAGACAGGTAAGTGAGGGAGGGAGTGGCAGTTGGGGAAAACTTCATGGAGGAGGTGACTCCGGCTGAGTCTTTTGTTTTTAATACAATTTATTGTCAAATCGGCTAACATACAGTGTGTACAGAGTGCTCTTGGTTTTGGAGGTAGATTCCCGTGATTCATCGCTTACATACAACAATACCCAGTGCTCATCCCAACAAGTGCCCTCCTCAATGCCCATCACCCATTTTCCCCTCTCCCCCACCCCCCATCAACCATCAGTCTGTTCTCTGTATTTAAGAGTTTCTTTTGGTTTGCCTCTCTCCCTCTCTCTTTGTAACTATTTTTTCCCCTTCCGTTTCCAGCTGAGTCTTAATGTTGAGATAAGCCTTTGTGGTTCAAAGGAGAAAGGTCATTCCAGGCTGTAGAGGCAGTGTCAGTGAAAGCAGGAGGGTGCAAATTCTCCTTACATTCAGATGCCTGTGTTGGCAATGGCTGGAGTTTAGGAAAAAGGAAAAAGCTTGTGGCAGACGAAGCTGGAAGAATAGGTGAGGTTATGGAGGGCTCAGTAAAAGAGGGTACTCTATGCCACTGAAGCTGGGGTTTTCAGCTAGAATCAGTAAGCCTTCTGGTTTGGAGCCACTCTGGGAGCAGGGCTGGAATTGGAATAAGAAAGAAGTCAGGCATGGGGTTGGGCTCGGACCCAGGGTCTGGTGGATCCCTGAGTTAGGCTGGTGGCAGTAAGAATCTTGTGGCTTTTTGCATATTTTGTGAATCCCAGTTCTGTGGCCCTTTCTACTACCAGATTTCCTGACTCACTTCCTAATTTTTCTGAGCCAGGGATCAGGTAGTCTTTCACATCTGAGTCACAGTCTCTGGAAGGCACTTTACCAGGCAAAGACACAGGGAAGTAAAGCATGGCAGTTCCCAGATCTAAGGTTTCAGGTACTGTTTGAGTGCCGAGGAGTCAGAGAAGGCTTCCTGGAGGAAGCTGCCTTTGGGCTGGCTGTTTAAAGATAGGTAAGAAGGAGCACCTGGGTGGCTCAGTTGGCTAAGTGTCCAACTTCAGCTCAGGTCATGATCTCACGGTTCATGGGTTTGAACCCCGCATCAGGCTCTGCACTGACAGCTCAGAGCCTGGAGCCTGCTTTTGATCTGTGTGTGTCTCTCTCTCTTTGCCACTCCCCGGCTTGTGTGTGTGCACTCTCTCTCTCTCTCTCTTTCTCTCTAAAATAAATAAACATTAGAAAAAAAATTAAAGATAGGTAAGATATTGACAGGCTGAGCAGACTGAATGGAGGTAGCAGCGTTAGCCAAGGTGAGGAAATGAGGAAGCATGGAGAAAATACCACAGGCATCTAGACAGTGAGCCTACAGTGAGCGGTTGGCAATAGCTGTGAAAGGGAAGAAGCAGACGTGGGAAGTGTTGTAAAGACAAATAAAGAGCTCTTGGCCGCCAGCTGGGTGAAGGCGTGAATAAAAGGGTATATTGGAATCTGATTAGGAGATAATCAATCTGAAGGACTGGCCAAAAAAAAAAAAAAAAAAAAAATGGAGAAGTAAGCTGCCTTAATGTCAAGATAAGACTTCCAAGGGAAAGGTATTTGAAAAAGGCAAAAGAAGATATAGATTGGGTTTCTGAGGGAAAAGTTAGACTTTGAGATGAAAGTTTGAGCGTCTTCCCCAGAGAGGTCATATTTGAACTTGGGAAGCAGATACATGTTCTGTGAGAAGAATGTAAAGAGAAAAGAACATGAGCTTCCGGTTTGACTGGAGTCCTTCCATTTCTAACCACAAGGAGGACTATGACCCCAAAGCTATCCAGCCTAAACACAAACAAACAAACTTTAAAACACAACCTAAATATGCTGCACCAAAAATAACAAAGATTTTTTGGTGAATGGACAGCTAATTGTTAAAGAAAATAACGGGAAGTCCTAAGAGCCCAGAGTGAAGAGAGGCAACAGAAAACCAGATAGCAGAGGTGTAAGTTGGTGCTATGGGTGCCCCAGGGCGGGGAGGTCTTAGGAATCTCAGGACTTGGGCTGGACACCTACATGAGCGGGGGGAGGCGTGGGGTATGTTAGTTTTTGCCTACCGTGTAACAAATTGCCCAGACCTGGCTAAAAATGACATGCATTTGTTAACTCACATTTCCGTGGGTCAAGCCTCTGAACTGGTCCTCTGCACAGAGCCTTCAATGGCTGTCCTCAATGTGTCGGCTGGGCTGAGGTCTCCACAGGGGTCCTCGCTGCCAAGCCACACGTGGCAGACCTCAATTCCTGTGGTTATAGGACTGCAGGACTTCAGGGTTTTCCTGGTTGTCAGCCAGGGGCTGCCCTCATCTGCTGTGTGGGCTTCCTCATAGAGACAGCCCCAACAGGACAGCTGGCTTCTTCAAAGGAGGGGACTGTCAGCCTCCCACAGGATGGATCCTAGAATCTCGCACATGTCATCATGTATGTCCAATCACATACACTTAATCTTTACATATACTGCTGTACATATACTGAGGGACTCAGACTTGTGAACCTCAAGATCATGACCTGAGCCGAAGTCAGACGGTGAACCGACTGAGCTACCAAGGCACCCCCAAATCCATATGTTAAAGTTCTAACTCCACTATCTCAGCAGATGACTGTATTTGGCCGTTATAGGAGTGATTAATTCAAAACGAGGCCTCTAGAGTAGGCCCTAATCCAACCTGATTGTGTCCTTATAAGAAGACAAAATTAAGATACAGACCCACACAGGGGCACGTGGGTGGCTCAGTCAGTTAAGCATCTGACTTCGGTTTAGGTCATGATCTCACTGTCTTGAGTTTGAGCCCTGCATCCAGCTCTGTGCTGACAGCTCAGAGCCTGGAGCCTGCTTCGGATTCTGTGTCTCCCTCTCTCTCTGCCCCTCTCCTGCTCGTGCTCTGTCTCTCTCTCTCTCAATAATGAATAAACATTAAAAAAAATTTTTTTTAACAAGCTACAGACCCACACAGTGGAAAGACCATGTGAGGACACAGGGAGAAGACAGCCATCTACAAGCCAAGGAGAGAGATTTCAGAGGAAATCCACTCTGTCAGCACCTTGATCTTGGCCTTCTGGCTTCCAGAACCGTGAGAAAATGAATTTCTGTTGTTTAAGCCACCCAGTCTGTGGCATTTTATTATGACAGTCCTGGAAAATTAATACAATATGGGAAAGGCTAAAAAACAAGGATGTTAAAAATGATTAAGAGCAAAAAAAAAGGGGGGGGGGCGGTGGTGGTGCCTGGGTGGCTCAGTCAGTTAAGCGTCTGACTTTGGCTCAGGTCATGATCTCACGCTTTGTGGGTTCGAGCCCCACATCGGGCTCTGTGCTGACAGCTCAGAGCCTGAAGCCTGCTTCAGATTCTGTGTCTCCCTTTCTTTCTGCCCCTCCCCTGCTTGTGCTCTCTCTCTCAAAAACAAATAAATATTTAAAAAAATGATTAAGAGCATAAACAAAGGAATAAGAAGAACACAAGAATTAGATAAGGGGAAAAAAGGAATAGGCACATTTATTGAAGAACCAAATAGAATTTCTATAAATGCAACATACTGTTGAAAAGCATGAGTTAACAGATTTTATGATTAAGGAATTACTGAATAGTAAGATAAATCTAAAGAAATTACACAGGTAATGTAGAGCACTGAGAGATGACGGCATGTGGAAGGTGAAAGAGAGGTTGAGAGGGAGTGAACGGAGCCTGAGAAGATAGGAGATACCTATAGGCACTCTGTACTGGGCTGTGGAGTGCAGCGGAGTTAGATAGGGCTGAGGATCTTCCAGAATTGTTTGAAGACATGAATCTTCAGATGCAGGAGTCAAAAGAAGTCTTAAGCAAGATAACAAAAAGTAAGCCTACACCTAGGCATATGAAGGTGAAAATGCAGAACATTAAAGACAACTAGGTCTTGAAATAAACCAGAGAAATTGGGGAGGAGGTGGGGTGGAGATACTTACAAAGGAGCCACTGTTAAACCGGGGGAAGACTTATTGATTACAAGGAGAGAAAGAAGAAACAAACAAATCATATCATCAGTGTGTTAAGAGAATAAGAGACAGCGGCTGTCAACCTGGAATTTTGAATCCCAGTAAACTGTTACTCAACTGTGAGGGTAAAATAAAGACAAAATATAAAAGACATTTTAGGCAAACAATGACAGTTTGCTGCTACAAACCAGCACTAAAAGGGCAACTGGACGAGTTCAAGGGAGAAGGAGATTAAACTGGAGGAAAGAATAAGAAAGAATAAACTGTAAGAATAAGACAAACAAGTACATTGGTGAACATGAGAGTAAATTCAAATGTAACACTGGACTATTTAAAATGAAACAGATGAGTTGGGAGCGAGGTAATTGAGTTAAGTTGAGAACTTGATTTTGCACAGTGTTCAATGCTTTGCTTCTCTACCGATTCTTATTTTATTATGATTTTTTAATGTTTATTTTTGAGAGAGAGAGAGAAAGCGTGAGCAGGGGAGAGGCAGAGAGAGAGGGAGACACAGAATCCGAAGCAGGCTCCAGGTTCTGAACTGTCAGCACAGAGCCGGATGTGGGAGTGGAACCCACGAACCAGGAGATCATGACCTGATCCGACATCGGCCGTTTAACTGACTGAGACAACCAGGTGCCCCACTACCGATTCTTATTTTAAAAAGAGAAATAATTACTTTGAGTTATTAAATAGATCATATACTTTCCCTCCAAAAGGTGCTGGAGACATGTAGAGAAACGGCAGAATGCATTATAAGTTTAGTTCTGTGGGCATGTGATAGTAAGTCTCTCTCTCCTCTACTTCTCTGTCTGAAACATACACTTGGGTTGTTTTCTTTTTCAGAGAGTAACGTTATGGCAAAATCCTGACAGCATAGTTATTCTATCTTGACTGGGTAGGAGATGATGCTCTTGTGTGTTCAGGATCAGAGGGGATGGCCAGAGAAACTGGTGAGCGTACCTGAGCTTGAAGCAGAAGCAGCATCTAATACATAGTTATGTTCCGGATGTTTCAAAGTGAGTTGTGTGAAATAGAACATCAGAATGTATTCTCGCATAGAAGCAACATCACAACTAATGGTATTGTTTCTAGACCTGGTTTAAAGACTAAGTCATCTTGCGCCTAAATGAGAATTAACTGTCATTCATAACAATGTTTCACCTGGAAAATATGTCCCAGTTCTAACAAGGGAGGTCTGAAACTTCTCTGAATCTTAGAGCAGCATTTAAGGAGATGCTGACATGTGTGTATTAAAAAACATAATGTACGTATATAACATAGAGTTTACCATTTAAAAAATTTTTGTTTTATTTAATTTTCCAGAGAGAGAGAGAGAGAGAGAGCATGAGAGCAGGGGAGGAACAGAAGGAGAAAGAGAATCTTAAGCAGGCTCCACACTCAGCACGGAGCCCGACACGGGGCCTGATCCCTCGACCCTGGGATCATGACTGGAGTGAAAATCAAGGGTTGGTTGCTCAGTTAACTGAGCCACCTAAAATTTACCATTTTGGTGCCCCAAATTTACCATCATAACCACTATTATGTGCACAGTTCAGTGACAGTAGTGCGTTCATATTGTTGTGCAACTGTCACTGTCACCCATGTCCAGAGCTCATCCCAAACTGAAACTCTGTACCCATTAAACACTAACTCTCTGTTACCGCCTCCTCCCAGCCCCTCGTGCCCACCGTTTACTTTCTGTCTCTATACATTTCAGACTATTATAGATACCGCATATAAATGGAATCATTTATATGGAACTAGGATAAAAATGGAAATCATTTTTGTCCTTTTGTGTCTGGCTTATCTCACTCAGCATAAGGCTTATCTCACTCATACATCCACGTTGTAGCAGGTGTTAGAGTTTCATTAGTCTTAACAGCTGACTAACATTCGATTGTCTATACAGGCTACATTTTGTGCATCTACTCGTCCATTAATGGACACCTGGTTGTTTCCATCTTTCGGTTATTGTGAATAATGCTGCTTATATACATGGGAGTACAAGGATCCGTTCGAGTTTCTGCTTCCTGTTCCTTCGGGCATGCACCCAGAAGTGGAATTGCTGGATGCTGTAGTACATCTCTGTCAAACTGTGAGGCACCAGCCTGCTTTCTGCGGCAGCCGCACCATTTACATTCCCACCAGCAATGCCTAAGGATTCCAGTTTCTCCACCACTTTGCCAACACTTGTTTTCTATTTCCCTGATAATCTGTGGGTGCAGATAGGGTGATAACCTGTGGCTGTGTTCTCTGCCACCCCACGGCTGTGAAGTGGCAACTGACAGTTTGAGTGAAACAGTACTTCAGTACGTAGCACTGTCTCTTACAGGTGGAAGGTAACATCCCAGCCACTCCCCAGCCCGCTCAGTGGAGAACCTCTGACAGAGAATATTGATTTTTTTGTTTCCCGAAGTAGTGAGCAGCAGCTAAAATCTTTGTTTAGTTCTTTTGGGCCTTGAAGTCTAACGGTGAAGACAGAGTTCAGGGCTCAGCCCAGAGATAACGGGCAGCATTTATGCAGAGAAATCGAGGCTCCCTCTCTCCTGCTTTCCTTTCTCAGGTTTCTTCCCCTCACTTTGCAGCTGCCGTGGCTCCCCTGCTTCTGTCCTCTGGTTCCCAGGGCCAGAAAGACTGTGGGTGTCTGTTCAAGTGTTAGCCACCTCCCCCTTCCCCGTCATCCCAAAGGCACCACCTAACTTGAAGCTGTGAGCTGTGGAAGGGGAAAGTCAGCTAGTGCCTTTCCTTCCTCAAATGTAGACCTCTCTCCAAGTTCTGCCCGCTTTTTTGGTCACTCGCCACGCCTTCAGGGGGGCTGTTTTTGGGTTTTCTCTGAAGTTGACAGTTGTTTGCGTTGGGAGATGTGACTCCGCCATTCCGAGAAGCAGAACCTTCTCACCTCTCTCACTACCCACTCTCATCCTCTTGCAAGGCTACTACTGCTGTGGGAATAAACCCCGGCTTATCTGCCTGGCCTCCAAATTTTGGACACTTGGGCATATATTTTGAAACCTTGATCGCTGTCTTGTATGGCTTAGAAAATCAATTAACGATGCCTTAAAAGTATAACTCAGTTACAGAAAAAACATCACAGTCCGCTTCTTCGCATTCAGTAAGAACGCTGCAAGGCCTCACATTCCTGACTTCTGGGAATGTGAGCCGAGGCTTCATCTTTCTACTCATTTCATGTCTTCCCTAAGTTTTATATTTGCGCCACAAAGTGGCACAACGATTGACCAGAAATGTTTTAAATTTCTCGCCGTGTGGGAAGTAGAAGAAATAGGAGGTTAGTGCTGCCAATCAAACGTCTTTTGAATCAATATTTTCTCTGGCTGCCTTGTGAAAAGAAGGAGTCGCGTTTCAGAACAGAAAATTACAATTCTGAGATTTGGGGGCTAGTAGGGGATTTGTCTGAGGTTAGCCATTTATTCATTCGTTCAACAATTATTTGCTGGAGCCTTAGTATATATTATTTAATTTCATTTGTTCGGTGGAAGCTAATTTAGTAATTTGTGGATTAGGCATTAGCTGGTCGTTTCACACTTTCGTTCATCAAGAAATGAATTCACAAATTTAACTGAGTTAATTTAGGAATCCGTCAATGAAAAAATGTAATTCATCAATGAGCACTTAATGAATTTCTATGCCAAGGCACTGCAAGATCTTGTCATGCCTCCTGTAATATAAAGTTGATTGCCTTGCTTGGGCCAGTTTCGGCATCATTGTATCTTCTTGCATTATTATTCGAGAGCCAGGAGCCCACCTGTAGTATGCATATAGATTCTCTTACACTAGAAAGTAAAGTTTCTCTTGTCTGTCAGTCAGTTTCACAATTAGAGATCTATTTAAACTACCGGTGGTCTCTTGAGGGGGGGGGGGCTTCATTCACTAAGGTGCTTTTGACTAGTGGGTTATTTGTTTCTGAACATGGGCCTCCAGCTCTTCTCTGAACCCCTCCCCTCTCTGGCCCTTCTTCTCCTGCACCCCCTCATGTCTATCTTCTGCTGGCCAGGCTCTCCATTCCTCTGCCATATTCTGCGTCTCTCTCTCTCTCTGCCATCCTCCATTCCTGGCCTTTGTTCTTCCCCATTCTTTCCCTAAGAAAAAGTTACTTTTGGATTTCCTTTACATAATTAGTTTCATATGCCCATTTTTGAATCCTATGGAGGGGATTCTGATTCTGATGGTCAGAAATCTACACTTTTTATTTTCATGGACATACTACCTGCACAGTCAGATAGGGGCCTGAGCTTAGAAGGGCCCTGCACTGGACTTCATGCAGTACTGTGGCCGTCTTGAAATGCTTCATCTTTGGGGCGCCTGAGTGGCTCAGTCAGTTGAGCGACTGACTTCGGCTCAGGTCACGGTCTCACAGTTTGTGAGTTCAAGCCCCGCATCAGGCTCTGTGCTGACCGCTCAGAGCCTGGAGCCTGCTTCAGATTCTGTGTCTCCCTCTCTCTCTGCCCCTCCCCCACTCATGCTCTGTCTCTCTCTGTCTCAGAAATAAAACATTAAAAAAATGTAAATGAAATGCTTCATCTTTTTTTAAAAAACAAGGGATCCCGTATTTTCATTTTGCACTGGATCCCACAATGTATGTAGCCAGTCCTGCATTAGAAGTGCTCAATGGGTTTAGGAGTGTGTGATAAATGAGGGACGGAAAAGGGACAATCAGGATTATTTATGATGTCAGTAGGGTGGGAGACAAAGATGTCCTGGAAGGAGGAAAGATGGGATCATCTTTCAGGAATGTTCTCCTTTCTTTGGGAATCTCCTGAAATTGAAAGGCCAGAGTGGGAGGGCATGGTGGTAGCCCTCTTGTAAATCAATCAGGGAACTTTTCACATGACCATAGTCAATCTGATCTACTCTTGAGGAATCCGTGCCAAATTCTAGAAAAGGAATTTATCTTTAAAAAATGGATAGATTCTAAAAGCGCTCCCCCCCCCCCCCATAGTATATACACGCTGGCTCATTTCTTTCATCTAAACAGGTAACTTAACAGAAAAGATGGACAAGGAAGTCCAAGTTTATCCAAGTTTATCCAAGTTCATCCCATGAGCACAAGGTCATCCTGCAGAAATGAACAATGGCAATAAGGCACTTTTTATGGATGCTGGCTGTAAGGAGATGTTGTGGTGGTTCAGGAAGGAAATCCTGGGAGAGTTGCCTGGGGAGAGGATCAAGGCGCGGATCTGTTGAAGAAGTGATCTGTTGAAGAAGTGATCTGTTGAAGAAGTGGTAGGGTGGTGGGCAGGCAGAGAAGGGGGGAAACGCTGAGATTCATATGTGACAAGGAAATAAAGGAACATATGTGAGATCATTGCAACCTGTCCAGAAAAAAGATGGGCTGTTTCAATTTAAGTAGAAAGGGCTTTGTAATGATCTGTACAACAGGACAGAAGGCAGAGTTGAGATTGCAGATTCATGCCTTTCTGTTTCCTTTTGTTCAGGCATTTTGCTGGCTCTCAATAAATGCTAAATGATAATAACCATCCATGAAGTAAACCATTTCAGACAGACTAGATCCCATTCAGGGAGTTTCAAACCGGAGCATTCGAAAGCCCTTTGCCGAAGTTATTTCTTTTAATACACAGAATTGACTGCTCTTGGAGAGAGTTCTTTATGGAACACAGTTTTGAAAATGGGCACCAAGTAAAACATCTGTATGTAAAATTCAGGTGCATTGTTTTATTTTTTTATTGGTTGGGATTCTTTGGGAGCAGTAGGCATTTGTAGGCAATCCTGTATTTTGCTAACGATTCTGATAGTCAGTCTTGCAATCCAGATCTTTTTCTGCAAGTCTGTTTCCAGTGACTCTTTTTTTTTTTTTTTTTTAACACTGAGGGAGAAGTGATGGCGTATTGAACTCAACAACCAAGTTTTAACTTAGCATTTGGGGCATAAAGTGCTAAATTTAATACAACCTGCTGACGTGAGCAAGATAAGTGCATTTTGCACGTTTTCTTAAAAGTCTTCATTATTGTCCTGAGCTTGAGGCATAAAGAACAGGAAATTCTGCAGCCAAGGAAACCCCTATCCATAGGCAGCATCCTGCGGAAGAAGATAAAGTTCCATCAAAGAGTTTCACCATGATACACATTGTTCATTTACAGTGAGACCTCAAAGAACGTACTGTATGTATTTTCATGCATCTTAGGTAAAAAGATTGCATTTCTATGATTTACGTGCTTTTTAATATTAATTCTCGATTTAAAAGAGTAAATTTAAAAGTAATGATTAAGTTTATAAGTCTCATTTTGCGATATATAATGCTGATACGTTTCTAAAAAAAGTCACTTTAAAGGCTCTTCAACTAATCTTTGGTCCCATTTAAATCCTTTAAGTTACACTTAATATTTTTACTGTTTATGTCTTTAGCTTTATTTCTCAGGCCTTGCCTTGTCTCTATAACACCAAAATCTTCCCAAAACTTACTTAAGTAATATAAATCTAATACATATAATAGCATAATATAGAAATTATACGAATAATATTAAATTCTTCTAAATTTTTTATGCTGCTTACAAACCAGGTTTTACCTTGTCAACTTAAAAATCCTTGGGGTGCCTGGGTGGCGCAGTCGGTTAAGCGTCCGACTTCAGCCAGGTCACGATCTCGCGGTCCAGGAGTTCGAGCCCCGCGTCAGGCTCTGGGCTGATGGCTCAGAGCCTGGAGCCTGTTTCCGATTCTGTGTCTCCCTCTCTCTCTGCCCCTCCCCCGTTCATGCTCTGTCTCTCTCTGTCTCAAAAATAAATAAACGTTGAAAAAAAAATTAAAAAAAAATCCTAAGTCTAGGGGCGCCTGGGTGGCTTAAGTCGGTTAAGTGTCCGACTTTGGCTCAGGTCGTTATCTTGCAGTTCTTGAGTTGGAGCCCCGTGTTGGGCCCTATGCTGATAGCTTGGAGTCTGGAGCCTGCTTCTGATTCTGTGTCTCGCTATCTCTCTGCTTCTCCCCTGTTCATGCTCCGTCTCTCTCTCAAAAAATAAATAAACATTAAAAAATAATTTTTTAAAAATCATAAGTCTAAATCAATTATCCGTGCCAATTATTCTTGTAAACAATACAAATATTTCAAATACAAGGTACACAAAAGTAAACAAAAAATTAGAAATACGATGACTTCTACTTATGTAATGGTCTTTAGACTTAGTTCTAAGCTGGCCTGCGGTCAAAATAAACATATCCACCGAAGAACCAATTCCAGTAGACCACTTAGATGTCATTTTTCTTTCCAAGTGTTTTTTTCTAAGTATTCTGGGGAATGCTACTCCAAGGAAGTGGGATTTCCATCCCAGGAGCATTGGGGCGAACTTCTCAGAGGCTGACCACACATAAACTAGAGAGACTAGCTTGGGTGTGCAATGAAAAACTATAGAAATTCAGCATAATTTTTCTCACCAATAAACTGCTACATTGAGCCTTAAAAAAACAAAAGAGGTGAAATTCACCTTATAGAAAATATACCATTTTAAAATAAAAAATCAGTGGCATTTAGTACATTTACACCCTTGTCCTTATTTTACTTAAACTACTTACACTGTAGGGGCATCTGGGTAGTTCAGTCGATTAAGCATCTGACTCTTGATTTCAGCTCAGGTCATGATCTCATGACCCCGCTTGGGGTTCTCATGAGCCCGCTTGGGGTTCTCTCTCCCCTTCGCTTTCTGCCCCTTCCCTGTGTGCACACTCAAGTGGTCTCTCTCTCAAAATAAATAAACTTTAAAAAATTCTAAAAAAATTTAAAAATTAAAAAAATAAAGTATTTTTAGCACTTACACCTTTATACAGTGACATCTGTATTTAGTTCTGAAACATTTTCATCACTCCAAAATAAAGCTCTGTCCTCATGAACGGTTACTCCCTATTACTCATGACCCCCGGGCCCCAGGTAACCACCACCTGCCCTTTATTTTTATGCATTTCCCTATTCTGGATATTTCAGATAAGTGGAATCATACAATATGTAAACTTCTGGTCTTGTTTCTTTCACTTAGCATAATGTTGGTTGTTTTTTAAGTTTATTTATTTATTTTGAGAGGCAGAGACAGCACAAGTGGGGGAGGGGCAGAGAGAGAGGAAGAGAGAATCCCAAGCAGGCTTTGTGCCAGCAGCACAGAGCCGGACATGGGGCTGGAACCCATGAAACCTTGAGATCATGACCTGAGCTGAAACCAAGAGTAGGACACTTAACCGGCTGAGCCACCCAGGCACCCCCACTTAGCATAGTGTTTTTAAAGTTCATCCGTGTTGTAGCATGTGCCAGTCTTTTCTTCTTTTTATGGTTGAATAATATCCCGTTGTATGAATATACCACAATTTGTGTATTAATTCTTCCATTGATAGACATTTGGGTTGTTTCTACCTTTTGACTATTGCAAATAATGCTGCTATGAATGTGCCTGTACAAGAATCTGTGTGGATATCTGTTTTCACTTCTTTGGGGTACATACCTAGGAGTGGAATTGCTGGGTCATGTGGTGAAAATCTATGTAAGTGAGGATTTATAATGTGATGGCTAAAGAGATGGTTTAGATTTAAAAACAAAAAATTTTTTTTACTGTTTATTTACTTTTGACAGACAGAGAGACAGAGCGTGAACAGGGGAGGGGCAGAGAGAGAGGGAGACACAGAATCCGAAGCAGGCTCCAGGTTCTGAGCTGTCAGCACAGAGCCCAATGGGGCAGGGGGGTTAGAACCCACGAACAGTGAGATCATGACCTGAGCCAAAGTCAGATGCTTAACTGACTGAGCCACCCAGACGCCACCCCACCCCCAGATGGTTTAGATTTTTGAGGAACCACCAGACTGTTTTCCATGGCAGCTGAACCCTTTTACATCCCTACTAGCAACATATTAGTGTTCCAATTTCTCCACATTTTCACCAGCACTTGTTATTTTCCAACATATATATATATACATATATGTATATGTATATATATATATATGTATATATATGTATATATATATATATATGGTGATCCTTTTGTGTGGGAAGTGGTATCTTATGGTGGTTTGGATTTGCATTTCAGATGACTAATGATATTTTAGACTTTCTTATTAATGGCTCTGCCACCATGGGACTCAAAGTGGATGTCCTACGTATGTTCTAGGTCCCCTGAATTCATGCACATTCTTTTCTAAAGTTCCTTTATTTATTTTGAGAGAGAGAGAGGGAGAGGGAGAGAGGGGCACAAGGGAAGAGAGAGAGGAAGAGAGAGAGAGAATCCCAAGCAGGTTCTGCACTGTCAGCACAGAGCCCAGTGTGGGGCTCCATTCCATGAACCTTGAGATCATGACCTGAGTTGAGATCAAGAGTCAGACGCCTAACCTACTGAGCCACCCGGACTCCCCTTTGCTCATTCTTTTCTAATTACTTTCAGTTGTGTCCTCTGATTAAGGCATATCATGTGACCCTTCCACCAAACCCTAATTCTGTTCCCCCTCTTTGCCTCACAACCTATTTGGATTCAACCAATCTGTTTAATGTGCCTTTTACTCTGCATTCTTTGTGCATTCTTTCTATCTGGCAAAGCTGCTACTTTAAACTGGTATTTGGATGACATCCTTAAGATTCTGCATGTCTCTGCTGTCTGTTCAGCTATGTGATCAATTTCTAAAGTCATTCTAACTATAATACTCTAAATACAATATTAAATATATTGGGAGGTAGGAAATTTTGGACTGTGGTAAAAATATTTTTGGTACAATCAGATTGCCATACTATATAAATTAATAACCATTCATTTCAAAAATTCTCCTTTTTAATCATATGACCACAATTTAGACTACAGTGTTTGAGCAGTGGCAATTTATCTAAATTGCCTGGGTGATAATTGGTGCCTGCTTCGTAAATATCCTTTCTGAAGATCACCTTCAGGCCATGGTCATATCTAATTAGGAGTGTCTTGTGAGGAGAGAGATGATGATGAGAACAGGGAGCATAGGCAATTGGTAGGGAAGAAAATCTGTGTACGTGAGGATTTATAATGTGACGGCTAAGAGACAGAGCAAGGTTCAAATACATCATATCAGAGCAGATCAAAAACCACATGAACCACATGGGTTCAGTGGTACTGTTTATACACAACCCAAAGAGCTTTACGAAGGTACACAAAGACTTACAAGACACCTAAAGCTATAAAAGGATCCATCCCAAATGCCACCATCTGTTCCCATGAAAGTCAGGTCCAGTGATAACTGTGACCCCAAATGAGAAACCAAATAGCAGAAGTGTTAGAGGAGAATACACTTTTGCATCTAAATTCCAAGATTTCCAGCTCTTGGATAATATAGTACAATTGAAAACTCTAAATGGCCATTCAAATATAAGACAGCATTGTTTTTATTGTTCTCTAATGAATTGTATATTGAAGACAGAGGAGAGGGGAGGGGAGTCTCGGCTAGTTCATGCTACAAGAAGAGTGTTGTATAAATCGAAGGCCACCCAGGGACTGGCAGTGGCCAGCAGTGACCAGCCCTCAAAACACAAAACAAAATCATCACCATAACAGGAGATCGCTTTTCTCTTCTCTTCTCTTCTCCTTTGCCAGCTTCAAAACAGCCACTGTCTTAAAAGAGTCCCGAGTGTACTTTTGGGGGACCCTGTGTCCCCAGCCTCCCCCCGGCCCTAATGAGAGAGGAGGATGTGCGCCCCTTTGATGTACAGCTGGAGGTTTTCTAATGAGGTAGGCAAGAGAGCAGATTCCATTAGGACGTCTCCTTTTAAGCCTTGATTATTCAGCAGCCCTGTTGAAATTAGCTGTTCATTTATCCATAAGCAGCTGCATGCGGGGTTGGACGATTTTGCTTGTAGTGTCAAACTGAGTGGGTCTGGGCTAAAGCACTGCTGAATATTTATTTAATTCAATTATTCCTCTGTGTCGATTTTTTCTTCTTCTAAGCAATAGCACTAGATCCTGAAACTAGAATGTCACCATAAAAATGACCAAGAAATTTGATCTGGATTGTAAACCACAGCTCAGTTCTAACAGGAAGCAAATCCTTTCTGTTCCTTACGCCTGTTTTTCTTCCACGCGACATTAATGCCCGTTTTGGCACATCATGTCACAGCTGCAAAACAGGGCTGTTCCCTCCTGTTTGCCTGTTCTTATGAGCTCCCTGAAGGGCTGCCAGAACAGTCATATTGATGACCGTCAGGCCCTGGCTGGAGCAGACACAAAGTCCTTTCTCCAGAGCCAGGGCCAAGTTCTGCTCGCTGTCCTGGGGAGGTGTGGGGGCTACAGGAGGCTCTGTCAGAGGGTCAAAGGAGAAGGAATGAAGGATGACCTAGAGACAGGGCAGAGATTTAGTGCCAGGTTGGAAAACTGGCAGGGCCGGAAGACATTCACACACACATACACACATGGAAGTGACTTTCCGATCAACAGAATTATTGTCTTGTGTCAAGGGCAATGGGCCACCAGGAACAAATGTTTCTTACTCTTGATTACTTACTGATCAAGATTAATACACTTTTTTTATGTGTGTGCTTTGGGTTTATAAGATGTCTGTGTTACTGATTTAATAGTTCCACTATCCTGTGTTCTTCTCCCTACATCGTCAGCTGCTTGTGTTGTTTTACTGCGTTTGTCAGAAGTGCAGCTTGTCCCAAATATGGAAGACTACTCAGGGCGCTTCAAGCTCCTTGGGAGTTGACCCCTATGTGTGTATATACACATATATTACTCATATATACACATATATTACATGTATATACATATATTATACATACATATGTATATGTATATTATTATTATTATTTTTTTACTTTGAAATAAAGGCTAAACAACTCCATGGTCCCACTGGAACTGGCTCCTCTATTTTTTCTGCAGCCTTTCCAAGCCATGTTTGAATTCTTCTATGCTTCTCACATCTTCTGATAGGTTTCATGGTTGTATTTATTATTCTTTCTTTAAAGTTTATTTATTTTGAGAGAGAGAAAGAAATACGAGCTGGGGAGGGGCAGAGAGAGGGAGCGAGAGAGAATCCCAAGCAGGCTCCACACTGTCAGCGTGGAGTCTGATGCGGGGCTCGATCTCATGAACCGTGAGATCGTGACCTGAGCCAAAATCCGGAGTGGGATGTTTCACCGACTGAGCCACCCAGGCGTCCTGATTCTTACGACCACTAGATTGTTTGTGTTGTTAGAGGTCTCTTTCAGCACTTCCAGTGGTTTTTTTAATGGTCCTCCATTTCTGAATTGGGTGCTGGCTTCACCAGCCTCTACATTATTTTATGTTTGTTTGTTTGGTACCACTTCGTACCATGGCAGTTGATGACACAGGCAACTGACATTTTACAATACTCCATTACTCAGAAGAATGCTTTGTAACTGATGTTGGCAAGTTCATTAAAAATGGGTATCCTCAGCAATGTTGAGCGTTAATACTGAGAAAGATGAGGTTTTTGATAATAGAAATATTAAGGAAAGATGAGGTTTTTGATGATAGAAATATTAAGGAAAATGGACTGTCTTATATGCCTTTACAATTCAAAGCCCGATCGTGAGATATTTAGTTGAAGTCTGAACCCACCACCATCCTGCACATGCCTTTGTGTCGCTTTTGTGCCCGTCTCCATATCTCTGTGCTGCTCACTCTACTTGGGATGTCTGTGCCTTTTCTCTAGTAGATATCCTTTTAATGAACCTGAACTTAGCACCTCATGGATGAACTGTCACTAAGTTCTCCCTGTAGGATATACCGGGTGAGCCCGGTATAGGCTAGATGCTTGCAGCTGATACCCTCTTTTCCACATACTTCTGCTTCTACTGATTGAGTTGTCTGCTTACTAAGATGTGTTTGCTTCACACTGGTTTACACCTGGAGTACTTATTATTGTAATACTGTAATATGATTAAACATTAAGTAAATCAACAAAACATGACTGTCAGAAGAAAGGGTTATTATTATGAAAATCAGATCAAGTGCTTGGAAAAGAACGAAGATGAGCTGCTTAAGACAAATTGCTGTCCGGGTGCCTGGGTGGCTCAGTCGGTTAAGCGTTGCACCGTTGATCTCGGCTCTGGTCATGATCTCACGGTTTGTGAGTTTGAGCCCTGCATGGGGCTGTGTGCTGAAGGTATGGAGCCTGCTTGGGATTCTGTCTCTCCTTCTCTCTGTTCCTCCCCTGCTTGTGCTGTCTCTCAAAGTAAATAAATAAACTTAAAAAAAAAGAGAGAGACAAATTGCTGTCAAATTAGGTGTGGGCAAGAGAATTATATAAAACGAGCAAAGTAGTAAAAATCAAGAAGGCTTCTTTACTCAGATTGCTTTGCAATTCTCTCCACATTCTTGCTTCCATTTGAAGAAACAAATGGGAAATTGTGTAGTTAATGCATTGTAAGCATGATTTGTGTGAGAAAGAAAACAAGAGAATTCCAATTAGAAAGGCTTACATTTAAAAGGAATCCTTGACCGTACAATCAAGTCAATGAGTGAACAAATGCCCTGTAGTTATGTTTACACTAAATTAAGTGTGTAAGGCAAAGATGACTTTTTTAAGAATTCCCTGTGCTGATCAACTGACCATCTATCCAAACCAATAGCCAATAAGAGGATTCCTAGTGTACAGATCCTTTAACATACTTCTTATGTGCTGGATCCTTCTAGAAGCTTCCTCTGACTCTCGTCTCCAATCTGGATTCAAAATCCCTCATCCTGGCTCCCAGCTGTTTGTCCATCACAGCATTTTATTACTTCATAACTGGTTTGCTTAGTTGTCTATCTCTTCCCCTGGACCATGAGCTTGCTGAGGGCAGTGACCTCATTTGTAATATTCTACGTATTTTAATTTGGTATTATTAAAATATTCTCATGTTAATATTCTCTGGAAACACTGCATGGCCCCCGTGTGGATGCACAAATGTTTGTTGAAATGCGTGTTGAAAGACAGACTTCATTACTGGTGTTTATGAAATAACCAAGATTTGAAAAACCAGGTATTACTTAATGAAAAAATTATGTGGGTATAAGGGGGTTGTTTCTCCTGTATTTAAGATGTGTTATGTAATGAGCAAAGAGAAACTACCTGGGGATCACAGAGCAACTTGAATATACTTCATTGTCAGTGTATGTTGTCTTGACACATCTCCTCTCAACTGCAAGGTATTTTGGTATGTATTTTTTTCACCCTGCAGGATTTTTCTTCCACTTTCTTTTAGCTCCCCATGTGCTATATTGTTTCCAGCAGCTAACAAGCAAGCTGCCGAACAGGGCTGGTGCTACCCCATATCAGCTGGGAAAACCTCAAAGAATCTGAATCCTTCCATTTCAAATATTGTTTATTCTCCTTCTGTCTTCCCCAACTTCAAATCAACATATGCTTCTAGTCTGGGAATCCGGGGGAGGTCTCAAGGCTCTGTATCTGTTTCCTTTAATAGACCTGTAGCATGATTAAGCTAAGCATTAGCTTCCTTTTTTGTCCTTTACATTCTTTAATTCTTTGGTCTTAACTCTTTAATCAAATGTCTTGCTTTAATTTCCCCTTGCCCTGCGGCATTTGGCTTATGTCTAGCCACAAAATGTTCCATTTTGTGTACGTTTTAAAAAGTGGCCAGCAAGAGGAAATATTTCATCCAAAGTGAGCATTACAGTTTGAACGCTGAAGAGCTTGGAACCAAATAGTCTGCGGTAGGAGTCAGTCACAGACACCGATGACACAGGCACAGTTTAACAGAAAAATTGTACAATGAGTCTTTGTAATATAAGCAACAGTTTAAGGTGTGCTTTCAAAGCATAGAAAGGAGGAATGGATCCTATTCTTCTCATCTGCCTCAGGCATGCCCCTTCCCTTGGCGTCCCCTGAAAGCAATTGCAAATTGAAAAAACAGAGAACCTAAGAAATAAAACTCTCTGTATTACAAATGACATTATTAGCTGCATCACACATCCCAAAGGATTCTCAGAAACAGCTACTGGAACCAATATGAGAGTTTATCAAGTTCATAGGAAACAAGGAAATCAACTTGTGTATTTCTGTACACTAGCAACTAGTAATTGACAACTGAAACTTAAAAAAAATTTTTTTTTATGTTTTATTTATTTGAGAGAGAGAGAGTGAACAGGGGAAGGGCAGAGAGAGAGGGAGACACAGAATCTGAAACAGGCTCCAGTCTCTGAGCTGTCAGCACAGAGCCTGATGTCAGGCTCATACTTACAGACCATGAGATCATGACCTGAGCCGACGTCAGAAGCTTAACCAACTGAGCCACCTAGGTACCCAGAAAACTGAAACTTTTAAAAAGTCAAAAGCATAAAATACTTAGGAATAACTTTAACAAAATACATGCACGTTTTATGCACCAAAGAATATAAAAATTGATGAGCAAAATCTATAAAGACCAAAATAAATGGGGAGATATACCATGTTTATGGATTATAAGACTAAATATTGTGATGTCAGCTTTCTTCAAATTGATCTATAGATTTAATACAATCTCAATTAAAATCTCAGCAAATTAAAAAAAAATCAACATGTTGATTCTGAAATGTATATGGAAGGGGTGCCTGGGTAACTCAGTCGGTTAAGCATCTGACTTCAGCTCAGGTCATGATCTCACGGTTCATGAGTTTGAGCCCCGCATTGGGCTCTGTGCGGACAGCTCGGAGCCTGGAGCCTGCTTCGGATTCTGTGCTTTCCTTTTTCTCTGCCCCTCTCCCACTCATGCTCTGTCTCTCTCTCTCTCTCAAAAATAAATAAACATTAAAAAAAAATCTTAAAATGTATATGGAAGAGCAAATGACCTAGCATAACCAAAATAATTTTGTGGAAAAACAAATTTGAATGACTCACACTGATTTTAAGACTTACTGTAAAGGAAAGGCAAATAAAATAAAATTAATGAGAGATACATAGACACGTAGTATAGAACAGAAATTCCAGAGATAGACCTGAACTTATACAGTCCATTGATTTTCCACAAATCTACCCAGGAAATTCAATGTATGAAAAATGGTCTTTTCAAAAATGAAGCCGAAACAATTGAACATTCCTATGCCAAAAAAACCCCCACAAAAGCCCAAACAACAAGCTCACCCTTACCTACCACCACATGCAAAAATAGATCATTGACCTAAATGTAAAAACAAAAACTATAAAATTTCTACAAGAAAACATAAGAGAAACTATTTGGGACCTTGGCTTGGGCAGTCTTTTTCACCTAGGACACAGAAAATACATGCCGTAAAAGAAAATAAGTGAGTGAATATGACATCACACTTCAAGTTTTTACTTCTCTGGAAGACACTGTTACAAAAATAAAAAAGAACAGTTACGTACAGGGAGAAAATACTTGCAAGACATACAATTAATAAGGGATTTAAACAGTCTTACATCTTCATCACTAAGAAAACACACCACCAATAAAAACAGGATAGAAGATTTGAACAGATGCTCCACTAAAGAAAATATATGGAGGGCAAGAAAGCACATGAAAAGATGTTTGACATTATAAGCCATTGGGGACATGAAAATTAAAAGCACTTGAGCTATCCCTACACACCTGTTAGAATGGTTAAGATAAAAAACACTGACAACACCAAGTGCTGACGGAGTGTAGAATGACCAAAATCCTCATGCAGTGCTGGTGGGAATGTAAATTCAGGTGCTTTGGAAAACAGTTGGCAGCTCCTATCAAGCAAAACACACACTTACCGTGTGTATTAACTTCCTAGGCTGCCGTAATAAAGGATCACTAACCGGGTGGCTTAAAACAACAGAAATTTATCACGTGACAGACACTGCTGGCAGCTGCAAGGGTGAAATCAGGGTGTCAGGAGAGCCGAGCCCCCTCCGAAATTTGTAGGGGAGTATCCTTCCTTGTATCTTCTAGACTATCAGAGATTTAGAAAACCTACACGTTGAACAGCAGTGAGACCCCCAGCACTGGCTCCTGTGTGCACCTCAGGCTGTTTCTTTGGCATTTACCTGAATGTTCCTTCCTATTTCTGCAGACAGCCCTTCTGGGACATGGCTGTGTTCTGCGCTCCCTACCAGGACAACTTTCTCTCAGTTTTCATCCGTCTTGCTCTGGCCTTATCCTTCTGCTGTTGTCTGCATTCAAATATATATAAACGACTTTCATGTCTCCTATCTATTGTGAAATTATGATACATCAAGCTTCACAGGATAGAATGCACAATTTTATGTTAAATCATATTTGACATGGGCCATTTTTTTTTAAAGACTCTGTTTCCTGGGGGCGCCTGGGTGGTTCAGTTGGTTAAGCATCTGACTCTTGATTTCAGCTCAGGTCATGATTTCATGGTTGTGAGATTGAACCCCATGTCCACCTTCACGCTGAGTGTGGAGCCTGCTTGGGATTCTCTCTCTCGCTTTCTCTCTCTCTCTCTGCCCCTTCCCCACTCTCTCTCTCTCAAAATAAATAAATAAAACATTAAAAAAAAAAAAAAAAAGACTGTGTCTCCTGAACAGCATGGCTCCTTTCTGAATAAGCCCAGGGCTCTCTCTCACTTTCCATTCCAAGGTTCAGAGTCCTGTGTCATGGGGCTCCTGTGTCGTGGGCTCCACCCACATCGTGGGTGTCAGTTAAGTGTCCTACTTCGGCTCAGGTCATGATCTCAAAGTGTGTGGGTTTGAGCCCCTTTTCCGGCTCTCTGTTGTCAGCAAGGAGCCCTCTTGAGACCCTTGTCTCCCTCCTCTCTGCCCCTCCCGCACTTGTGCTCTCTCTTGCTCTCTCTCAAAAATAAACTTTAATTAAAAAAAAAAAAAGTCCTGTGTCTTCCTTAGGGGTTGAAACTAGAGAGGGCCCAGCCTTCAGGTGCAACCCCCCTGTCTTTACAGATACCCTTCTCTTAATACTCAGCAACTGCTGAGAAGGAACCTAACAAGAATCACACACATGCCTCAACAG
This sequence comes from Acinonyx jubatus, assembly GCF_027475565.1. Classification (NCBI taxonomy): domain Eukaryota; kingdom Metazoa; phylum Chordata; class Mammalia; order Carnivora; family Felidae; genus Acinonyx; species Acinonyx jubatus. The sequence continues at coordinate 13,278,295 of NC_069387.1, read as the reverse complement.
GAAGGTTTGTTTCCTGAGGCTTTCATCCATAGTGAAAACCAGGGATTGACCTTCAAAAACCATCTTAAAATATCCTATGCCTTTCTCCTGCCAATTTCCTTTTCCTCATCCCCTCTCTATTTTCTCTTCCTCCCTCCTGCCCCCCTCTTGTTCCGGGTCAGCTCTTCCTTCTTCTCATTTCCTTTTCTCTATCCTTCCTTCCCCCCTCACTTCTCTTCCTCCTCCTGCTCGCTGACCATCTTGTGTTTGCTTTGTATTTTGTATTTTCCCCACTCTATTTAATTTTTTTTTACTGTTTATTTTTGAGAGAGAGAGAGAGAGAGAGAGAGCACAAGTGGGGGAGGGACAGAGAGAGGGGGAGACACAGAATCCGAAGCAGGTTCCAGGCTCTGAGCTGTCAGCACAGAGCCCAACACGGGGCTCCAACTAATGGGGAGTGAGATCATGACCTGAGCTGAAGTCAGATGCTTAACCGATTGAGCCACCCATGCTCCCCTCCCCAGTTTATTTAAACTGATTGTGATGAGGGACTCAAGCGTATTTTTCATCAGTGCTGTTCTTGTTTACTAAAGTTTGGTGTTCTCCAATAAGCAGCAGAAAATCTCCACAAACCTGCCCACAGTATACTCACGGGACCCTTCTACTTTTTATACCAGGCAGACCTAGGTGAGGAACAATACCCTTTATCAGCTTCTTGGTCAGGTTCCAGCTGATGCATATTCATATTTCCTAGCTCATTAGTAGTCCCCTGGGCTTACTCTGTGTCATCAGGAGAGCATTGAGAATAGTGGGAATCTCAATTAAGACAATGCCCCTTGTCTCTTTATTGGCCTTGATATTTTTTGAAGCACAAGTTTCCAATTGCTCCATAGAACCGCTAATCAGATCCTTCTCTTATATATAAAACTGAGTCTTAAGAACAGTTATTCTAGCAAACATGCAGTGTGCCCTAAGTTCAGCTTTATCAAAATTCCCAGTAAAGACACCCAGTTCTGCCTTCCATAAACAGATTGCAATCATTTATTTTTTTTAAATAATGTCTCTAAGGACCTTTGAATAACACAGGAGGGAAATACCTAACATCCTTTAGAAAGGTTTAAAATAATGGTTATAAAAATATTTGAAGAGGGCATCTGGGTGGTGTAGTTGGCTAAGAATCCAACCTCTGCTCAGGTCATGATCTCACGCTTTGTGGGTTGAGCCCCGTGTCAGGCTCTGTGCTGACAGCTCAGAGCCTGGAGCCTGCTTTGGATTCTGTGTCTCCCTCTCTTTCAGCCCCTCCCCTGCTTGTGCTCTCTCTCTTTCTCAAAAATAAATACACGTCAAAAATTTTTTTAAAAAATATTTGAAAAAATAAGGTGTTAAGAAAAGTTTTTTTGTGACCATTTTATATAATCTAATAATACTTTATCATAATGATTTTTTAATATAATTCAACAAAAATCTATAGCTCCACTTATGGTGCTAAGCCCCAAGGGGGTGAAAACGCTGCCTGCCCTCAAGATTCATGAGAGAATTAGGGGAAAAAAGATATGCACAAAAAATATCATGTACAACAGATAACACGTTTGTTAGCTTCCTGAGGGTAGATACTGTGCCTTCCATTTAACTTATTCTCCTCCCAAATCTAGCTCAGTCCTTTACACACAGAGATACTTAATAAGTGTGTTAGAGATACTAAGTGTTATACAAAGGAAATAAAAGGGCGCCTGGGTGACTCAGCACTTAAGTGTCCCACTTCAGATTCTGTGCCTCCCTCTCTCTCTGCCCCTCCCCTGCTCACACTCTGTCTCTCTGTCTCTCTCTCTCTCTCTCAAAAATAAACATTAAAAAACTTAAAAAAATAAACATTAAAAAATAATAAAGGAAATAGAAAGGAAATAAAGGAAGCAATTAATCTGGGTTACAAAAGTTAGGGAAGGACTCATAGAAATAGGACTTGAGCTGAAACTTAATATATGGGTAAAAATCAGCTCTATTAAAGGGAGAGCCACAGCATTCCTGCCAGAGAAAACAGCACGAAGGAGATTCAGAGGTGGGAGCGTGTATGTTGAGCAGGTAAAAGGCAAATCAGCTGGAGCAGAGCGTTGTGCCGGGGTTTAATGTTTAGAAGGCCAATAAAGATAATCACTAATCCTCTAGATACAGGATCATTCCCATCAGCTTAGAAAAAGCATCCTTAGAAAAGGATTACACACAGGCCTTGATATGCCATTAATTTCTTCCATCTTTAATTTTTTTTTTTTTTTTACGTGTATTTGGTTTTGAGAAACAAAGTGTGAGCCGGGGAGAGGCAGAGAGAGAAGGAGACACAGAATCGGAAGCAGGCTCCAGGCTCTGAGCAAGAGGTCAGCACAGAGCCTGATGCGGGGCTCGAACCCACGGACTGTGAGATCATGCCCTGAGCTGAAGTCGGATGCTCAACCGACTGAGCCACCCAGGTGCCCCAATTTCTTCCATTTTTAAAACAAAACGAAATAGAACCTTTCTTGGCTCTATAATCCCCTCCCTAAAAAAAAAAAAAAAAAAAAAAAAAAAAAAAAAAAAGTCGCCAGCTGCCTCCAATTATCCCGCCCTTGACTCTCTCTTGAAGTCACCACGGTAAGGCTTCTGTGCCCACAACTCCACCAGTGACACTTGGGTGGATAAATCCACCTGTCAGGCCCCAGCTCCCACCTCCCTGGACCCGGACTTGCCCGCAGTGTTTGAGACAGGCGACCACTCTTTCCTCCTCGGATCCCGGCCTCACCTGTCGTCCATACTCTCCTGGTTTCCATTCTCTCAACGGCCATTCCTTCTCAAGGTGCTTCTCATTCTCTTGTGCTTGTTTCCACATATCTCCCTGAGCCCAAAATATGGGGGTGGCCCAGGCCCAGACCTCAGTCATTCCCTGGGTGATAGATGGAGTCTCACGTTCAGTATCATGTGCCCGCTGATGACTTTTAAATGTATAGCTCTGGCCTCACCCTTCTCTCGGCTATCAACTCCTCTCCAACCACTGGCTTCATACCTTTGGCTCACTGAGGGCACCTCAGATTCAGCACACCCCGAACTGAACTCCCGATATTCTCTCCCGAAGTGGTTCTTCTCAGAGCCTCGCCTTCTCGGAACAAGGGATTCCATTCGCTCCGGTCTTCAGGCTGAAAACTTGGAAATCACCCTTGACTCTTTTTCCCCCTACCGTTTTCCACATCTAATCCATTAGCAAATCCTGTCGGCTCCACCTTCAAAATATCTATAATGTGGCCACTTCTCATTATGCTGATTCAAAGCACCACCTTTTCCTTCCTGGATTAATTCAAAAGCCTTCTTCTTCTTCTTTTTTTTTAAATTTAATGTTTATTTATTTGAGAGAGAGAGAGAGAGGCAGGGGCAGAAAGAGAGAGGGAGACACAGAATCTGCAACAGGATCCAGGCTCTGAGCTGTCAGCACAGAGCCCAACATGGGGCTCAAGGGGGGCTCGAACTCAGGAACAGCGAGATCATGACCTGAGCCACCCAGCCTCCCCAGTACACAAGCCTTCTAAGCGTTCTTCCACCTTTGCCCCCCTGCAGTCTGTTTTCAACCCAGCAGCCTGGTGATCCCTTTAAAATGTGCATCAGAACAGGTCTGTCTTCTGCTCCACACCTGCCAGTGGCTTCCCAGCTTGCTCAGAGAAAAGGCCAGGCTCTTCTTGCCACAGCCCACAGGGCCTTATACCATCTGTTCTGCTTTCCTCTGCACCTCTCCTCCCTCATCATCTATCATCCCTCCTGGCTCTGGCTCTCCAGCCACACTGGCCTCCTGCCGCGCCTGGAATTTGCTCCGTGGGCGCCTCAAGACCTCTGCACTTACCAGTCTAGCTGCCCGGAGGGCCTGTCCCCCAGAAGCCTGCACAAGGAACCCCCTCACGTCCTTCAGGTATTTGCTCAAATGTCGTTGTCTCAGAGACGCCTCCCTTGCCGTCCTGCTTAAAATGACACAGTCCAACGCCACTTTTCATCCCTGTCTCAGCTTCATTAGTGTTTCTCTAACATAGCAATAATGAATGCTGTCTGACATACTATATGCTTTTCTGCTTTTTTTCCTTTTTTCTTCCTTCCTTCCTCCTTTCTCCCTTTCCTGCTTGATTCCCTCTTTTAGAATATACACCCCACAATCGTAGCGATATTTTATGCTTTGTTCACTATTGTATTCTCAGGGAGTAGAATAGTACCTGGGACAAAGAACATGCTTGAGAAATATTTGTTAAATAAATGAGTAAATTAGGGCACCTGGGTGGCTCAGTTGGTTAAGGGTCCGACTTCGGCTCAGGTCATGATCTCACGGTTTGTGGGTTCGAGCCTCACGTTAGGCTCTGTGTTGACACTCAGAGCCTGGAGCCTCCTTCGGATTCTGTGTCTCCCTCTGTCTCTGCCTCTCCCGCACTCACACTCTATCTGTCTCTCAAAAATAAGTAAACATTAAAAAAAAATTAAAAATATAAATGAGTAAATCACCACTTTACGAATGAGGAACCTGAATCTTAGAGAAGTGGATAACTTGGCCAAGTTCACTCAGCTGGGGAACAGGGGATACACAACACATAATCAAATCTGTTGGACTGTGGACCTAATCACTGTAATATTTGGCTCTCTGTAGGCAAACCAAGTATCTTTATCTTACACAAAGTGCGGCACTGTTCTCCAAGGCATTTTGTATTATCTTATTTGATGACTTCTCTATGATTGTGAAAAAATCTGATTTTTTCCCATTGTTGGGACTATCGACTTGTTCAAAAGTAAATAAGGACAATAGAAGAAAATATTCATTCCAAATCCACATGATTATCGATTTCTAAAGGTTTTATTTTGTGATTCAGTTTTATTTTGCTCAGATAGGAAAAATCAGGAATTGAATTAAATTTGTTATCCAAAGTAGTAAAATAGATCAAAAAAACTTCATGAAAGAATAAATATTCAGAATTCTTCATGATCTAGCTCATCTGTTTTCATCCTAAACTACAAAGAAAAGAGCTAATTCAGAAACCATTAGCTAGACATGTTTTGATAATTGTTTATAAGTAAGAATATTAGAGACCCAGCTCCTTCTAAACCCTTAAGAAGCTACTATTTCTGAGGATGTGTGGAGTTCTTCTCTCATTTCTGATCAGTAACTATAATTCATGGGAGAATTCATTATTCTATAAGAGTGAATTTCCCCTGCCTTTATAGATTCAGCTCAGCTGAATTTGTTAGCATTGTCTTTCAGGACAACTGGTTAGGGAAAAATAAAACCATTTCTTTTTTAAAAATAAAAACTGTATATATTTAAGGTGTATAACATGCTGATTGGTATACATATACATAATGAAATGATTACTACAGTCAAACCAATTAATTCATCTCTTGACATAGTTAAACCATTTAAACCATTTGTGTGTGTGTGTGTGTGTGTGTGTGTGTGTGTGATGAAAGCATCTGAAATCCATTATCTTAGCAAATTCCGAGTATTCAGTAAAGTATTATTAACTCTAGTCATCATGTTGTACATCAGATGTCTAGACTTACTTGTCCTATATAACTGCAATTTTGTACCCTTTGACTAACACCTCCCCTCTCTCCCTACTTCCCCACCTCTGGTAACCATGGTTTTACTCTCTGCTTCTAGGTATTTGACTTTTTTAGATTCCACATATAAGTGAGACCACCCAGTTCTTTTCTTTCTGTGTCTGTCCTATTCACTTAGCAAAATGACCTTCCGGTTCATCCATGTTGTTACAAATGGCAGGATGGTCTTCTGTTTTATAGCTGAGTAATATTCCTTTACCCGTTCATTTGTTGATGGACACTTAAGTTGTTTCCACATCTTGGATATTGTGAGTAATGCTGCAATGAATGTGGAATACATGTATCTCTTCAAGGTACTGAATCCATTTCCTCTGGATATATACCCAGAAGAGGGATTGCTGGATTGTATGGTAGCTCTATTTTTGAGAGAGCCATTTCTTAAAGAAAGCAGTAACTTTGAATTTTAGTAAAATAAAAGCCAATGGTCTGGATCAGAGGGTGGAAGCCTTGTATAATTTGTTGTACTGTATTAGTCTGGTGGATGTGGCCTGCTGGAGCTATGACTTGGGAGGCAGTGTTCACTGTGTGGGGCAGGTAGAAGGACGGTATTGTGGGTGTCCATTCAGTGAGTATGAAGTATCTACAGTCTGGGCAGAATTTGATAGAAATGAAGAGGAAAGTGGGGATTTGAGAGAAATAATAGAGAAAGCAGTGGTTTGGTTTTGTGACCTACAGGGAGGTGGGGCCTGAGAGAGGAAATGAAGAATATCTGGAAGTCTGTGGGTTCAAGACCATCAGGGGTCCTCTTGGTAAGGGGACAGGCATATGGTAAGTAGAGAAGTTAGCAGTGAAAAGAGGAGTTTTGCTTTTCATTATTCCCATTGATAAACTGTCAAAGAGATTAATAATATTTCTAACCAAGCTAAGAATTGTCATTAGCAAATAATTTTTTAAGTTTATTAATTTACTTGGTGGTGGGGAGGGGCAGAGAGAGAAGGAGAGAGAGAATCCTAAGCAGGCTCTGGGCTGTCAGTGTAGAACCCAACACGGGGCTCCGTCTCAGGATTGTGAGATTATGACCTGAGCCAAAATTAGAGTGGGATGCTCAGGTGACTGAGCCACCCAGCTGCCCCAGCAAATAATTCTTAAAATCAATTTCCATAGTACTAGATTCCTCCCATTCTGTGAGAAATCTAATTGCTAATTCAATTCATTGGAAGTTTATGGGACCCTCCAAGTTTCCTATGTAATCCTGAGTTGGTTGTATTTTTGCAGGGATGTTTCTATATCATCTGAATTTTCAAATAAAGTTGCTCATAGTGTTTCTGCATTTACTTTTTAGCCTTTGCGTATCAATAGTTATGTGTCCGTTTTCATTCCTAATGTATTTTTTACTTGTTTTCTGGGTGTCTGTCTCTCATCACTTTGGATGGAGGTTTGTCAATTGTATTGGTCTTTCAGACAAAAAGATAGTTTCTTACATTTCTGCAGAGTCTTTCTTTTATCCTTTTAAGTAGTTGTTTATGCTCTCATGCAGGCAATGGCAGATGCCATAAGCAGTTGTTGTAGAGAGAAATGAGCTGGGGAGGTAAAGTGCATGTCAAAGTTCTGTTTCCTGCCATGTGTCTCAGCTGTTGACTTGCAAAAGGCTGGTCACTGGGGCAAGTTGGAATCAGGACAGGCCAGGTTGTCCCGAGCTATGAGGGTGGCTGTCTGAGGTGAACAGGCAGCATTACAAAACACTTCCAGGAACTGCCTTCAGCTGTCGGACAAGGGCTCTTGTCCTTTTGCTATTCATTCTTCCTTTCTTTTTCCTTATACAGTTTAGCTTTTTATCAACATTATCCAGTGAGCATTAACATTAGTTAGAATTGTAGTTCATGCTAAATTTTGGTGGAACAACTTAAAGAATGTTATCACTCGAAGAGCATTTTTTAAAGCCCAGTAATCCTTAGCATTTCTAATGTGTGGTGATACGATTCTCTAAGCAGAGTTAATAAGCAAACTTTCTCTGTCAAGATTTAACATTAGCTGCAGTTTGGACTTTAGTTGTCAACTCAAAGTGGATGGAGCAGTCTTCCTATCCAGCCAAGCCTGGACAGCAACAGAAACACCATTAATACTATAATTTCTATAGAAGAAACATGCACCTCTGTCTATATGTATATAAAAGTGCCATAATTTTTTCCAAGTTTTTATTTAAATTCTAGTTAGTTAACATTTAGTGTAATATTCGTTTCAGGTGTAGAATTTAGTGATTCAACACTTAACATACAACACCCGGTGCTCATCACAACAAGTGTCCTCCTTAATCCCCATCACCTTTTTAAAATTTTTTTTTAACGTTTATTTATTTTTGAGACAGAGAGAGACAGAGCATGAACGGGGGAGGGGCAGAGAGAGAGGGAGACACAGAATCAGAAACAGGCTCCAGGCTCTGAGCCTTCAGCCCAGAGCCCGACGCGGGGCTCGAACTCACGGACCGCGAGATCGTGACCTGAGCTGAAGTCGGACGCTTAACTGACTGCGCCACCCAGGTGCCCCCCCCCCTCACCTTTTTAAGCTACCCCCCTGCCTACCTCCCCTTTGGTAACCATCAGTTTACCTAAGATATAGGTAGATATAGATAGGGATATAGATTGCTATACCATCACTAACCATCAAAGCCAGAGGAAACAGCCTCTGGTGAGTTGAATATCTCATCCGAGGTCACAAAACTAGTTGGTAACAGAGCCATGATTGAAATCTTTTCTGTCCAACGTAGTCTTTATTCCATTACTCCATGAACTTTATGCATCACCTAAAAGGTAGACGAGAATAAGGGTGCCTGGGTGGCTCAGTGGGTGAAGCTTCAGACTCTTAATTTTGGTTCACGTTATGATCTCACAGTTGTGGACTTTGTGTTGGACATGGAGCCTGGTTAAGATTCTCTGATACTTTCTCTCCCTTTACCTCTGCCCCTCCCCACATGTGCTCTCTGTCTTGTGCCTTCTCTCTCCCTCTCTCTCAAAAAAAAAGGTAGATAAGAATATATAAGTGGCATTTAACTAGTTATTACCAATGCAAGAGTTTTAAGGAATACTTTCTGCTAAAAGAAATGTATGTATCTGGAATGCATATTAGAAGAAAAGAAAGTTGGAGCAAAATGTAGAATATTCTCCGTGAACTGGCTCTTTATTTTACATGTTAGTTATTTGAATTGGGAAACATATAGGAGTTATCTTCATTGTGCTCAAACATGAAGTTGTTTGTTTACTTATTAATATCTGCTACTAAAATGTCTTAATATTTTTGGCAGGATGAGGGTTTCAGGGTTTTTCTCCCTCTTGCTTTTTAGAGATTTTTGTTTTACTATACAGGAAGACTCTCAGGAAATCCTCTTTCCTGGTGTTGGATTCATGTGAAGAGAAAGACATAAAACTCAGATCTTTGCACCATTCAGGAGTTGTTGATGTGGCTAACAGCTGTTTCTCTTGATTCTGATGTGATATTTAGTTATAGCTTTCTAATCACTATTTTATAGTCCCTTTGATTTTAAAATTGTCAATAACAAAGAGGAAGTGTTTTGTAAAAGCCAAATTAAGTATTTTAGGCAACACATATATTAAAGATTTTGAAATTAAAACTTAAACTTTAAGCTCCCTAGAAATGGCAGAGGGTTCAGTTTCAATAGGAATTGTGGCTCTGTTGTACAGTTTGTAAAATGCTTTGCAGTGGATGACTCTTAAAGGGGAGAATATTCATTTTTATTGTTGGTGCCATTAGTATATTTAATAAAGTGGTTCCACTTTTTTTGCTCACAAATGCTCATGCAAAGAAGCTATTTCAATGTAACAGCTCATGATGTTGCTTATAGCACATACTTTTTGATTTAGGTGTATCATTCTGATCCTTTCTAGATGCTCCTCATTTTAAAAGGTACACACACCGAGGTACTGCTGTGAAGGGATTTTGCAGAGGTGAAGAAGTTCTCAAATCTGTTGACCTTAAGATAGGGAGGTGATCTGGGTAGGGCCTGGCCTAATCACACTAGCCCTGTAAATCTGAGTCGAGAGGCAGAGGTGGAAGGAGAGGGAGGTGGAGGGAGGCACAGAGAGGAAGCCTGAGAAGGATTTGATGTGCTGTTGCTGACTTGATAATGGAGAGGGCCACATGGGGAGGTATGTGGGCAGCCTTCAGAATCTGAGAGTGGCTGGTAATTGACAGCCAACAGGAAGTGGGGACCTTAATCTTACAGACTGGACAAACCGGACAAAGAAGGAACTGAATTCTGCCAGTGAGACCTTTGGGCTCCAGATGAGATGAGCCATGGGCTCTGCCAAGTTCTTGATTTGGCTTTGGGGGACAGTGAGCAGAGAACCCAGCTGGGCCATGCCTGAACCAAAGCAAAGATGAGCTGGTATGTGGGTATTGTATTATGTTATTAAGTCTATGGTAATTGGTTTTGCAGCAATAGATAACTAATACACTGATTTGGAATTGGGCCAAGCTTAGCTTCTTTAGAGACCTAAAGCCATTTTTCCTTCTAATCTCAGTCTTATTTGAAAGCAAAGACAAATAAGCAAAATTGAAGTATTTACTTTGATCTATCAGTTCAGTACATGAGGCCAGTAGTACCAATTATAGAATCTGTTGTTGTGGGCTTTATGTTCAACTTCCAAGTGGCTTTTGCCTGTTTATAAATAAGAATGATTTCCCTTGAGACTACCGCTCTCAGCTGTCGCAGCTACCCTCCACTATGTGGTTCCTCAACTCTGATTCGAGGGAAGATTATTTGCAGGGATGACCTCTATGATTCCTCCTGTCCTAGGATCCCGGTACTTAGGTCCCTTTGTAATGTGACCACTGCTTTTACTACCAAGGGGTGGAGTCTGTTTCTCTGAACCTCATATTGGGGCTGGCTCTGTGTTGTTTTCAAATGATAGGATGTCACAGAATGACCTGGCTGCTAGACCTCCTGCTAGGCCCCTCCTGGGGCCTTATGGCTTCCTCTTTCACCCCCACTGGACACAGCTGACCTGTGAGGAAGTCCCAGCCATCCCCCCGAGAGGCTATGTACAGGGCATCTGAGGTACCCAAGCAGACAGCTCCAGTCAACATCTGGACTTTGAGGCCACCCACAACAAGCTGGTCTCTGGCAAATGCATGACAGAGCCTCGCTGAGACTGAATGGAGCAGAAATGAGCTAATCCCAAAATAGTGGATTTAGTAAATTGATGTCCTTTCTTTCTTTTTTTTTAATTAAAAAATTGTTTTAATGTTTATTTATTTTTGAGAGAGAGACGGCATGATCAGGGGAGGGACAGAGAAAGAGGGAGACACAGAATTCGAAGCAGGCTCCAGGCTCTGAGCTGTTAGCGTAGAGCCTGACATGGGGTTTGAACTCTCCGACCGTGAGATCATGACCTGAGCCAAAGTCAGATGCTTAACTGACTGTGCCACCCAGGTGCCCCTTAATTTTTTTTTTTAATTTTATTTTTATTTTTGAGAGAGAGAGGGAGAGAGAACACGAGCAGGGGAATGACATAGAGAGAGACACCAAATCTGAAGCAGGCTTCAGGCTCCAAGCTGTCAGCACAGAGCCCAACACAGGGCTCAAACCAGGAACAGTGAGATCATAACCTGAGCCAAAGTCTGATACTTCACTGAGCCACCCAGGCGCCCCAGTGTCCTTTCTTTTAATGACTTTGACTCAAGAAGTTCAAAGAAAACATTTGATCTCCTCTTACTGTTTTTGTTTAAATTATGTTTCCTGACACAAGGGTAGGGTGATGGCTAAGAACCTGTGGACATTTATACCCCAGACTATGGAATGAGCTACATATTCCCATTCCTCTCAGAGGGCAGGGGAAATGCCATGTAGTTACTTACCACATCCAGACACTCTTCTCACTGTGTTGGCATGATACAAGTGTCCCAGGCTGCTTTAAGGGGACATTACAGGCTCACTGGTGGGTTAGTGCTTTTCCAAGGTTAGAATCTAGAATTTAAAGCATGCTCCTTGTATTAGTTCACTCAGGATGCCATAAATAGTGCCTTCTTTTTTAAAAAATTTTTAATGTTTATTTTTGAGAGAGAGAAAGAGAGATTGAGAGAGAGAGTGAGAGTGAGAGAGAGAGAGAGAGAGAGAGAGAGAGAGAGCATAATCAGGGGAGGGGCAGAAAGAGAATGAGACACAGAATCCGAAGCAGGCTCCAGGCTCTGAGCTGTCAGCACAGAGCCCAGCTCTGGGCCTAACTCACGAACCTTGAGATCATGACCTGACCTGAAGTTGGACCCTTAACCGACTGAGCCACCCAGGTGCCCCCATAATGGTGGCTTCTTAAACAACAGACATGGGGGCAGGGCTGGTTTCTGGTGAGGTCTCTCCCTGGCATGCACATGGCTGTTTTTCAGCTGTGTCCTCACATGACCTCTTCTCTGCATGTTTTAGAGAGAGAGAAAACTCTGGTGTCTCTTCCTCTTAAAAGGTCCACCAGTCCTACCAAATTAGGTCCCCACCTTTATGACCTAATTTAACCTTAATTACTTCCCTAAAGGCCCTATTTCCAGATACAGTCATATTGAGGGTTAGTGTTTCAACATAGGAATTTAGGGGGGACATAATTCAGTTCCTAACACTTCTTATGTCAGATAGTATGTTAAGCATGAGGGGTAAAGCATGTCTTCTATATGCCAGATAGTATGTTAAGCATGAGGGGTAAAGATATATGTATATATCAAGCACAAACTCTGCTCAAGGAAGACACATATTTACAATATAGAGCAATAATTACCAGACTATGTAAGGTGATAGATTCTTTCCTCTATTCTTGTGTTCACAGAGCAGAGCCATTCAGCAAATACAGCATTCTGGCTGAGCTAAGCCCTGGGCATTTGGGGGATGTAGGAGGTCAAGGTGATATCAAGAAGTATACTGCCCTATGGGGTACTGTAGCAAGGAGCTTAGACTTGATTATGTAGTAGGAATTGGGCATTTGTTAAAGGGTTTAAATTTGAACAGATTTGTATTGGGAAAGTTCACTGGGAAGCAGTTTGGAGGGAAAAAGTGTGTGTAATTGGAGGCTGGGGACAGTTGGGAGAGAGACCACTGCCAGGGTATGGTTACATACCCCAAAGGCAGTTGTGGCAGGGCGGGTAGGATGGGGAGGATCCCGGTAGGATTCCTAGGACTTGGGGTTGGCTCCCTTGTGAGGAGTGAATAGAGAATCTAGTCTGGATCCCCAGTTCTGGTTTGGTGACTGGTGGACCCATTGTTAATTACAGAAACAACACAATCCAAGGACAGGGAGAAAAGAAAGACTCAGAGGAAACACTATGGATAAAGTTCACACAGCCTCTTACTCTCTAAATCCTGTGGTAGGTGATTCCACCCCTCAGTGGGCTTCAGGGACCTAAGGATGGCCAGGCCCTTAAAGGGCTGGCTTTAGAGCATCTTTGGAGTAATTGTTTACTGAAATCCATAATTGATATGACTGTTCTGTGTGATCATGACCCACGCTCTTTAGTCTGAAAAACTTCCCAATAAATAAAACCTTATGCATCTGTTGCCAAGAAAATTAAAAAGCTTTTGATTTAAAATCCATCAACCTGTCCTTGTTTGCTACTCTCAATTTCTTAGTTTTGTACCTGTTGTGATTCAGGCACATGGTAATCTGAGAGTCTTAGGGTTGGGCAGAGAAGCAGTTTGCTGTAAGAGAGCTGTAAAAAACGAAAATCAGAGAAGGAAAAAAAAAGGTGAAACAAACCTTTCCTCCTTGTGCACAAACCAAATGTCCAATTACTCTTTGATGGGTGGGGACAGGGAAGGAATCTAGGTAAATTTCCAGGTCACCGGGTTTCAAGTCCTGGTTTGACAGTAAATTTATACAATTAAACCTGTTTCCTCCCTGATTTCTTCTGTGACATATTTGTAGGATTTCAATAGGGACAGTCTCGCTAAACCTCACAAGCGTGGAGTGAAGACAGAGGCCAGACACCCACGAGCCGAGAGCCGAGTAGTTCAGGGGAGAGACCGAGACAGAGAGAGGTGGGGGAGAGAGAGATCTTTAATTGTGGGCTCCGGGAACGTGCTCCCGCCACCTTCGATTTCCCATTTCTCTCTCTCATCTGGTGACACTTAGTTTTTTTTCTCCCAACATTCCCTCTCCTCTTTCCAAGTGTCTGAAGCCAATCAAACTAGAACAACAGAAGGAAAACCTCCCGGAACCAAATCCCCAGACTTTCTCCGAGCTCCCCGCCTGGCGTGGCGCACTCCCCTCGGGCCGCGGCGGTCCCAAGCGCGGAGCCCGCAGCCAGCGCGGCGGGGCGGGGTCTGGGCGGGGTTTCCGCAGTCGCGCCCCGCCCCCGCCCCGCCCCGCCGCTTAATTCGGAGCCGCGGGGCCGCAGGGTGTGAAAGAGCCGCCCAGCGCTGGACTGGCCGCCGCTGCCGCCGTCGTCAGAGCCGCCGCCCGCGCCGCCTGGGGGCCGCTCTGAGCTGCGGGGTCGCTGGGCGCCGCCGCGGCCGCCCGGAGCGAGCGCCGGGGAGGGAGCCGCGCGCCTTTGTGAGCGCGCCGAGGTAGGTTCGCCTCCCGCACTTACTTTGCACACAAAGACTGGGAGCTCGGGGGAGGCGGGTGCGCTCCGGGGAGACTGCGCGGCCGCCCGCCCTTCCCCGACCCCCGGCCCGGGGGACCCCAGGGCGGAAAGGGCCGCCGGCTTTCCCTCCCCGCGGCCGGCCGTGAGAGCGGCGCGCGCGGTGGGGCGGGGGTCCGTGCGTGCGCGAGAGGACGACGCGCAGGGCGGTGGGCGTGCGGGGAGCCCCGGTCGCCCAGCGCCGTGCTCGGTGAGGGCCGGGGGTGCAGGGCTGGGGCGTGGCAGGGCCCGGTGCCGTGCCCCCCCGCCCGAGGGGTGCGCTGGGGGAGGCGGGGGGCGCCGCGAGGAAGGGGAGCCCAGGCGGCCGCTCGTCTCGGCTTGGCTTATTGTTGCCTCCTCGGCCCTGAAAATGGAGAGACCCTGCCTGGAGCGGGATGCGCTGCCCACCGGGTGAGCCGCGCGCGGCCAGATGCCGAGCCCTCGGCGCCCGGTTGCCCCTCGCTGCGCGGGCGCGCTCGGGGTGGCCGGAGCGGGCTCCGGGGCCCGAGCGAGCCTGTGCCTGGGCAGACAAAGGAGGGGCCGAGGGGGGTGGGGGTTGCCCCGTTGCTTTAAAGGTGACTGTCGCACTGTTTCCAAACAGTCTGCAAGTAACTTTTCCATTTTTGACTCCTTTCCGTTGCTACTCATCCAGTAAACCCGGTATGTATCTTGGGCGGCGTCTGCACCCGTGAAGTCCTAGAAATTTGGTTCCCATAGTATCTCGCTAAGCATCTTCGGGTGCCTCGGGGATCGCATGGATATGTGTGGCCAAGTTTTGACACGCTGTGTAGGGGATGGTAAGAGCCACTTCTGAAATATGAAGAGGAATCCTGTTGAGGGTATAAATTGCAGATCTTACTCTGAGCGGCAAGATACCATACCCTTCCTTCCTCAGAAAGACTTAAGTCAGTGACGGTAGAGCAAAGTTCTGTGATTTGAGTATGATATTAAAGGGAAATACAGAAAAACGGGATGCTTGTTAGACTTTACATTCTTTAACCTGAGGATTTCTCACCAACGGGGGTGTTTGTTTTCTCCCCTGACCACGTTGCCCTGGCCATGACTTTGGAGATCTTAGTTATCCAAGTTGCTTTAAGTTGAAATAGTATCTGGGATGGCTGTCTGGAGATTTCTTAGTAGTTTCAGGTTGAAAACTTTCACGTATAGAATTATGTACGTTTATTATAAAATTGAAAAAAAAAACAGAAAAGAAGGTCACTTATGTCTACTGCCCAAACACACCCTGAGGATGAAGGCATTTTAGCTTGATTTATGGCTTGGCAGCCATGGTGTGTGTGTGTGTGTGTGTGTGTGTGTGTGTGTGTGTGTGTGTGTGAGAGAGAGAGAGAGAATAAATGAGTTACTGATTCTTAATCTTTACCAGTCACATCAGATTGAAATATATCCATAGTCTACAATAGTGGTTAGCCACTTTCACACAGAATTAATACCAACAAGTTGTCTGAAATATATTTTCTTATAGCCTTATAAGAAACCACCTGTACAGAAGGGGGGAGGGAAGAAATAGGAAAAACAAGGTAGTTTCCACTTAATTTGGAAGAATGAACTGACAGAAAAGTTTTAGGGACTGTGTTATTCAGGTTTCAGGACTAGTTTTGGATTGACTATTTTAAAAAAAGATATTTCAGCTTTTAAAATATTTAAAAAGTAAAATTCTCCGATTTCATAAGAAATGTTGATGGAAGGACACCTTTTTTGTAGAACAAGGAATGATAGAGGTTTTATAGCCAGATATAGGTTTGCTTCAGAAAGACTCTGCCTTGAGAAAGTAAAAAAAAGGATTTCCCTCTGAGTAGTGAGTGGTTTTGAGTGCATGTGTTCTGTAAAAAAAAGCCAAAAAACAACACATTGTTCAACCACAGATTTGGCACTGAATGCTTTTGTTATTACGTACTTCTGTTTACCACTTGTAAAGTTTTCGGACATTTCATTTCTACAATTTCCACTTGGAAAGTTTCTGGACATCTTCATTACTCCATGCAAAGTAAAAAGAGGTCTTGGAGACAACTGTTTAGAAGTAGATTGATCGTGAGGATGATGCAGTCCTTTTCGAAGTTAGAAGAACTTACGAGAAGGAAGTTGTGGCTATGAACTATCAGGTGCATTCTTTGTTCCTGTTCTAACTTGGGGCTCCTTTATCTGCACACATGCTTTAGAGGGAGCTTTTGCAGCTCAGTAGTGACCTGTAAGTCAAGGTGTGAAGTTTATCGGGAGAAGTACGTTGTCTGCTCTAATGATCAGCGTTCCTTCAGAAATAATGGGGCCTTTCCATGTACAGAAGTCAAAAGAAACTCAAATAGGACATTTCAGAATTCTAGATATTATTTTTCAATCCTCCTGTGGCCTTAGACTACATAAGCACTGTAAACGCAACGTAAACCCAGCAGGACTAGAGGTCAGAGTTGAGTAGCTTTGTTCTTTTTCAATAACGTTTCTGGGGGTGGGGCCGGGAGGGGCGTAAAATTTGGGAGTGGTCCAGTGTTAAGGGCTTGCTATGGCTGTTTGTGACGGCCAGCCTCTTGCCCCTGTGGACCGCAGAAACCATTCTTGGGGATGTTTAAAAGTAGACTTGGTTTATGTTTTAGGGAAGTTCTATGGGAAATCCTGTTCCTGAACTGTGGTAGGATGGGTGCTCTTATTCATTCATTTCTTTGATTTCTTAATTGTTTAAAATGTCGCAAGTGAAAGAATTTATGGAAAAGATTTATACTGGTTTTCTGTGGGAGTGGTTTCAGGGGAGAAGACTTTTCTCTGAAAAGAACGTCTACAGTAGAGTCCTGTTGTGGCTTAGTGTTCTTGTTAACGTCCGGTCTGCACCTTCCTCCTTCCAGGATTCTCTGTGCAGAATGTTGTTAAAAATGGATCAGGAAATTTGGTTCAGTAAGATCTAGATTTCAGGCATTTGTGGAAGTCCCCAGATATGTTGGGGGGTGGCCATCCCTCTTGAAGTCTAGAGAAAGTAGTTGTGGACACTGGCCTATTTCGCATCTCACTTTGGGCATCTGTGTTGAGAAAGCTTCGGTGCCAATGAGAAGTCTGTGTGAACCACAGCCCAAGGCCACGTGGTTCTCAAATGACCCGATGAGGCTTCATTTTCTTGTATAATTTCCTTGTCTTATCTTGGCCTATTTTTGCTTTTCCTTTGTGAAAGCAAATCATTTTTCTCCCCTTTTCCTTTCTGGTGCAGAAAGTGCCGGGCCTTATCCATCTGAAGTTTTCCTTATGCTCAATACTTAGGACACTCGGCTGAAAAGGAGTTGAAGCTTTCTGATTTCATTTCCCATTAGTAAAAGAAATAATTTGGCAAGCTGGTGTAGGTTGCCATTTAGCCTTGGCAAATCTGCGAGGGGCTGTTTCTAAGGCTGGTGGGGGAAGCTTTGCTTTTCATTCACTCCTTCACGTAACAGACATTTACTTAGAGCCTCTTCTGTGCCAGCTCTGGCCTCGCACTGGGTGTATTGTAGTTGACAGCGGATGCGGTCCCTGTGCTCATGGCGCGACGGGTAAGGACGCTGTTTAAAGAATTGCACAACATTACACAGACATGGTTTAATGACAGTCATGTTAAGGGCTGTGAGGGGAAAGTAGCTCTTGGTGAATTAAGGTGTCTCCGAAAGAAAGACTAAATCCCAGCCAAGGCTGAGGGGTTGTGTTGCTAACTCACGGCGAAGGCTGGGGAGAGGCATGGGAGGGAAGTGAGGGTGCTTTGCTGAGGGCTGAGCAGTTTAAGAGCAGGGTGGTAGGGGTGGGGGCTGAACCCAGGAGGAGGACCTTTCATTTTTGTCTGGAGTGTGGCTGAGGGGTCGGGGCACTTTGTGGCCCTGATCCAGGAGAAACAGGGAAAGGATGGTGTTGTCCCCATGTTCTTGTTGGAGGTAAACCTCAAGAAACCAGTTTGGGGACATGGGGTCCTGACCTGAGGGATTCCCAGGAGCTGAGGGCTAGTGTCATGCGGGGAGGGGGGAGAGGCACTGACTATGACTGTGGTGACCAGAAGTTCTGTTCCAGATGAGAAGATAAGATGGGGTTTATGGGGAACTTGTGGGAAGACTTAAGAATGTTTTCCAAACTCTGGTGAGCTCTAGGAGGGAAAACGGAGGGGAGAGGTTCAGACAAAGGAATGTTGCTTTAAAACTAGGTGAACGCATGGGGCGCCTGGGTGGCTCAGTCGGTTAAGAGTTGGACTCTTGATCTCGCCTCGGCTTGGGTCATGATCTCACGGTTCATGGGTTCAAGCCCTGTCTGTGCTGACAGTGTGGAGCCTGGAGAGATAGGCTCTTTCTGCCCCTCCCCCACCCGTGTGCGCATGTGTACTCTCTCAAAATAAATTTAAAAATATTAAAAATAAAATAAAACTAGGTGAACACCTTAGCTGTTCTAAAGATTTCATTTAGGGGGAAGCAGTGGGCGCAGAGCACTTGGAAAGCAGTAGCCATCGCCTATGCTCTGTGGTGATGTGTAGGTGGGGAAGAGGAGGGAGGCGTGGTTTGGTGACAGCAATGTAGCAAAGTCTTGGGCTTCTGCAGTGCGAAGAAAACCCTCCTGTAGAGTCTGTGAAACAGCAGGGGCCTCTGGGCTGCCCACAGTGCTTTTCCTGCTTGTGCTACTGAATCATAAACTCCGTCGTTAGAACCAGAGGTCTTAAATAGGGGGGATGCCCAGCCTAGGCAACTTTCTGGGTTGAAGACGTGTTGTGATGTCTCCTCAGAAAACAAGAAGGAGAAAATGCGGGTTAGAGACCAGCTGTCTGCTTCCTGGCTGGTTGTAGGTACATGTGATTTGGAGGGTTCTTGATGATCTTTGCTGTTGTCAGTGCCAGCTTGTGTTGCTCTGAAGTTTCTGCGGGGACCACCCTGCTCACTCCTGGCCCTGGGCTGGAGGGTGGGACTGGGGAGTGGGGTGCATTTCTTAATGTGGGGTAGGGGAGAGGTTTGGAGCTTTAAAGCCAGACATGTCCGAGTTAGAATCCAGGCCCCAGCTTTGTGACCTACAGCAAGTTACAGAACCCTTAGGAGCTCTGGTATTCTCAATGTGTGACATGAACTTAGTAAGACGTACCTCCTGGCACGGCAGGGGCAAATGCAAGGTCATGAAGCCCCAGAGGGTCATGGTTCCCAACACGTGACTGGAGGCTGTTGTGCCATTGCCTGCAGTCTTATAATTCTGATTTTTAGTAACTCCGTGGCCGTGGTGCCAAGATGCGGGACACCCCCCTTCTGCTCCCCCCCCCCCCACAGTGGTGCCAAGATGAGGGACCCGTAGGGAAGGGGGAGGGACTTCCTTCTCCCTTTTCTCCTCACCTGTCCTTACCTGGCTCCTGGTAAAGATAACCTGGCTCTGATATTAGAAATGACACGTTTTATTCTATTTTTGGACACAAGGTTTGTCATAATGAAGTGTATAGGAGAGAGGGCTGTGACTCTGGTATATACCTTTCTGAGTCATTATTAACATAACAAACGGAGAGCACACTCCATAAGAGTTAAGGTTAAAACTTAACATTTTATCCAGACACCTGGGCCCGCTGTATTCTGATGAGTCTATGAAACTGTACAGTGAGTCGTGTTATAAACTCCTGCAGTGTAAATAATCAGAAGTTGTTTATGAATGTCTAATGTGGATGAATTAAAATTCCCATGTCCTGGAGGAAGTTAAGAATGTCATGGTGGGTATGTCTATGTAGAAAGACGTTCTTTATAATATTCTTTTCCCTTATAACTTAATTTCATTTAAAATAGCTAATGCTGTGGTCAGATTTCTTATCTTTCTTCCTTTTTTTTAATGGACACGCAGAATAGTGTAGTGTGTTGGAGAGAGAGAGACCTAGATTTTTAAAATGTTCAGAATCCTAGGGGTGCCTGGATGGCTCTGGTTAAGCGGCCGGAGTCTTGATTTCGGCTCAGGTCATGATCTCATGGGTTCATGAGTTCCAGCCCCACATTGGACTCCACACTGACAGTGCAGAGCCTGCTTGGGATTCTCCCTCCCTCCCTCCCTCTCTGTCCCTCCTCCCCTGTTCCCTCTCTTTATCTCTCTCAAAGTAAATAAATTTTTAAAAATTAAAAAAAAAATTCAGAATCCTAAGCGCAAGCTCCCCACTAATTAGTACAGTTTCTGAGCAGGTCATTTATTTGCTTTTCATCTGTAAAATGGAGGCAGTCACACTTGACTACCTCTTAGAGCTGTCTTGTGGGTGAGGTCAAGTTTGCATGCTCTATAGCTGGTGGGTTCTTCAACTCAGGGAGTTGGTCCCTGCACTGGGCGTGAAGCCTACTTAAAAAAAAAAAGATGGAACCATCAAGACTCACTAATGGATTGGAGCTAATATTCAAGAGGGAAAGGAATCTTCAATAACATCCACACTTTTAGCCTCAGCAACTGTACAAAGGGTGACTCCATTTATTGATATGCAAAACCCTGGGGGTGGGGGCAGAGGGGAAGGGAGGATGATGCAATGCTCACAGCAGCCTCTGAAAGTAATCCTTTTAGGTTCCCATTTCACAGATGTGGAAACTGAGGCTTAGAGAAGTGAAAAGTTTGCCCCGGAAGGAAGCCGGGTCAAGATTGGGATCCAAGTCTGATCCTGCCAGGCTTGCATTCTGAACTGTTTTTGCTATGTTCTGTAAAATATCTGAATTTGCTGTTATCATGGAGTGGTATGAAATGCCTGTGCAAACTTTTTGGAAACACACCTCTTTTATTTTATGGTAGTGTAGCTTTATTGAGATATAATTTACATTCACACAATTCACCCATTGTCAGTGTGCAGTTTTATAGTGTGTAGTTTATGTGCTTGAACAACTATCACCCCAGACCCGTTTTAGATTCTGCAGTCCAAGGGCAGCTGGGTGGCTCAGTCATTTAGGCGTCCAACTTCGGCTCTGGTCGTGATCTCACAGCCCATGAGTTCAAGCCCCACACTGGGCTCTGTGCTGGCAGCTCAGAGCCTGGAGCCTGCTTCAGATTCTGTGTCTCCTTCTCTCTCTCTGCCCCTCCCCTGCTCATGCTCTGTCTGTCTGTCTCTCTCTCTCTCTCTCAAAAATAAATAAGCATTAAAAAAATTTTTTTAAAAAATGGATTCTGCAGTCCATTCCTGTTCCCATCCCCAGTCTTCGGCAGCTGCTCATCTTTCTTCTGTCTCTAAAATTTCGCTTTTGTAGAAATTTCATCCACACATAAGAAATCGCACAATATGCGGCCTGTTGTGTCCTGCTTTGTATATTTTAACAGAATGTGTTTGCAGCTCACCCACTGTTGCACAACACATCTGCTTTTGAGGAGTGTTTTTTGCCTTTGTCAGAAAGAGGTGCTTTTTGCTGATGAGAATGATTTCCACAGAGATGGGCCTTGAGAAGATGATGAAAATCGTAATAGCTGGCATTTACTGAGCATTTACTGTTACGCTGGGCGTGGTGGTGTTCATGGTCTTCTGTGATCTTCTAAGTGATTCTGTGAGGCAGGTAGCATTATTCGTGTTTGACAAATGAGACACTAAAGCACAGAGAGATTTAAAAGCTTGCCCAAGGTTACGATGATGAAACTCGGGGCTTCTGTCTGCAGAGCTGCGTCTGTTTTCCCTGGACTCTGTTGTAACACTTTTGACTTTCTAGGCTCAGAAGGGGTTTGGGATCCCAGTGGGGGTAGTGCACTTGCCAGGTAAATCCAAAACTATAGCTTTAAGGAGAATATCTGCTCTGCATTTTTATTTTGGCATTGCCATATGGAAACTATAGCGTCTTAAAGTGATTCATTTTTGAAGTTGCTTTCTTCTAGGCATAACGTAAGGATGGCACCAAATTAAAAACACATAATTATGTCATTAGAGCTTGTGTATTTGAGTAGTATTTTAAATATTATGTTTACCAGAAATGCCATTTTTGTACAAACTGTCCCCAGGCTACTGCCTTATTAATGGATGTAATTTAATTAGGCATCATGCATTTTTCAAGATGTTTATATAATTATATTATACATTAATACATTTTCCCCTCTTTGTGACAAAATCTGTATTTAAACAGTATTTTTCCCTGTTCACATATAATTAGTATTGGAGGATTTCATATTCCCTATTGAAGAATTCTTTGTGTATCCCTAATATTCTGAAAATTTTCAAACTGTTTTAAACACCTCCTATGTGTTTTTCTGTTTATCTTTTTTTTTTCCCCCCTAGATTGTCAAGGAGCTTGGTAGGAGCTGGTTATATAATTTTAGCCATCATGAGTGATAACCTCTTTGGCATAAGGACTAACTTTACACCAGGATTCTGCCCTTCGTTTCTGGGGAGACACTTTTTACTGGCCCCGTAGCTTCCTTACTTTCTAAAATGGGATCACGGCATCGTTAAACTAACTGCGGGAAAGTGTAGTACCTTTCATTTTTTTAGGGATTTTTAATTATGGTCCCTGTTTACTAAGTTCAAAATAGCAAACATAAAAGCTGCTCTTTATTTTAGAACACATGGTTTTAAAGAGTGAAACAATGCTATTACATTTGGATCTGAAAAGATTTCCCTCTGATCTTTAAAAGTCTCCATAGGGTTAGAACCACAGGGGCGTCTGCCGTGTTTTAAAAGAAGATTAAATGGTGAAATGGCAGGTGTTTGGAACTGGCAAAAGGGGACGGCCAGTGTTCTGCACCCATTGGGAGGGGTTCCGCAGAGCCGCAGGTGAAAAGCCCTGTGCCTTGAGCTGGAAGCTTTGGGAAAGTGGGGTTTGGGGACAGAGTTAGAGACTCACAGGTGGCAGTAAAGAAGCCGCATCTTCAGTTGCCATCACCGTTGGCTCGCGCTCACTGTTTGGCTGGCCGGACAGCACGCGTCAGCTGTGGAGGCCACCAGCGTGCGGGGCTTGGGAGTTATAAACAGGCCCTGACCTGTTTGTTCTTCCATTCCAGGCTTGCTTCTGACTGGCCCTACTAGTCTCGAGGAGAGGGGATGTTATATCGGAAAGGCCAATCAAATAAAATTAAAATTTCAGGGAGTAAAAATTGATGGAGCTGTGTGCCCTTTACATTATGTAAGTTATACCTCCAATAGATTTATTTATTTATTTATTTATTTATTTATTTATTTATTTATAGAGTTTATTTATTTTGAGAGAGAGTGAGCAAGTGGGGGAGGGGCAGAGAGCGAGGGAGGGGGAGAGAGATTCCCAAGCAGGCTCTGTGCTGTGAGCGTGGAGACTAACTTGGGGCTTGATCTCACGAACCTGTGAGATCGTGACCTGAGCAGAAACCAAGAATTGGACTGAGCCACTCAGGTGCCTTTCCATCAGATATATTGAAACAAAGAAAGGCAAGAAGCCAAAAGAAACTCGACAGAACTCTCCAGGGAGTCAAGGCGGTAGGTAGAGGACTGCTCAAGACTGCAACAGGGAGTTTGCCACTTGGGTGTTGGTCCTATGTTTTCTCCCAGTACACAGGTAACTTGCTTCGAATGCTGATTTTCCTGCTCAGAGCAGTGACTTTATGCTTTTTACATGAATGGGTTTCAGATGAAGCTGGGGGCTGTTGGAAACCTATTGGCAAAAATTGTTAACTAGAGGAACCTGTAAACTTCTTCTTTGGGTAACCCCAGGAACTGCCTCTTGTTCTACCAACTGTGAATCTTGTGAGTCTTCCTACCTGAGAGTTTCCTCTTCCTGTACAGGACCTGGTGGGGCCCAGCCATCCGTACCCTACTTTCTGCCGATGTGCCCTTTCATCGCGGGGCGCCTGAACATGCAGTTCCAGAAGCATCAGACGGCAAAGGGTGGTGGAAGCCCAGGGACCTGTAGAATTCCCAACTCCCTAGGGTAGCTGTCCACCTGTTAACTAAAAAATGTCTTCTACAGTAGGTTTCTTCAAACTGGGTTCAGAACAGAGCCCACACTTGCATTTGATTGTGAGCATCCTGAAGCTTTTTAACGCTGGAGAGCTCTTCTGCCCCACTCTTCTCTCCCTAAGCTATTGATTTGTTGAAGAATCAGGTCAGTTGTCTTGGAGAGTGGCCCACATTCTGGACTTGGAACATTAAACCTGTTCCACTCGTCTCTGTAGGTCTGTACACCGGAAATTAGCCCTCGAGCTGGATTAGATTCATGTCCAGTTATTTGGGTAGGATCAGTTTGTTGGTGGGGTTGTGTATTTCACGTTGCACCATCTCAGGAAAACGGGTGTCTCCCTTTCGGTGATACCGTGGCGGGTCACTGTGTTCACGGGGTGACTACTTGATCCTTCCACTGTGAATTTCCACTTCGTCCTTTCCCCTAATGTCTGTTAGTCCCTGTTGAGGACTCTTACCCAAATCACGTATTTCATGAGAGTTTGTTGATTCTTCTTTCTTCATGAACATGGTTAGTGAGAGGGATATGGAATTTACATTGGCCAGGGATCAGGGAAAGCCAGCCATGTTGATGCAGCTTAGGGACATCTAGAGGATTAATAGAGAAGCAAAATTGGTCTGGCTTCATCCAGGTATTGTGCGTGAATACTTCTTATCTTTAGAGCGAATTGCCTTTTGCACAATCTTTTACGAATGCTACTGCGTCAGGTTAATTTTATTGTAAGTTTTGCTTAGTTAGCAGCAGCATTAAATCCTGTCCTGTTGCTTACATAACTTGGGTGCCTGGCCGCCGCCTAAATTAGGAGCTTATAACGTGGGTTTGTGATCGAATTCCATGTGATGGTGCACACCATGGCAGATTATCCTTCTGAATAGTCACTTTAAATCTCCTGATGTGTAAGGACATTTAAGCCCCATCTTTCCTTAGAAAAGGTAAGTCATTGATAAGTTTAAAACAGCGGGAGGAGAATGATAAATCTGAATTAGTTTAGTTTCTCTTCCACCCTGATTTAAGAGAAGTAGATTTAGTGGCAACTTTTTGACTTCATTGTTAGGCTCAGAAGGGATAGATTCTTGCAGTGTTTCCAACAGGAAGTAATTGAGAGCTCCTTTGAAAGGAGGGTCGTTATGGCAAATGAATTTAATTTACATATGCTCCATCACTGCCAGGACACAGCAGACACACTCTACCAGCATTCTGATTTGGGGACAGCCTCGTTTGAAAGCCACTGGAAGGGCAACACGTGGATTCTTTTGCCACGTATTCCTTTTTTGCCACTGTGTGTTCCTGGAAACCACTTGTGAGAGGGATCGTCACGAAGCAGGTTCTGGGGTTCCCATAAGGCACAGTCTCACACTGTGCAGTTGTGTTTATGACCACACACTTGGTATCAATCAAGTCATGGCTGTGAACGATAAATCCTAAAAGAAAGGTGTGGGTACCAGAAGCCTAAAAGAGTTTGAAGTTGTTAACCACATCACGTTGTCAAAAAGGGTTTGAGCTTGGAGAAGCCATGGAGATCAAGAGATCATCTAACCCAGACTCCTCCTTTGTTAGTGAATAATCTGATACTCAGCCATGAAAACTAGCTTGCCTCAGACCACACAGCTCATTATGGGTGGAGACGGAACTGAGCTCAGTCCAGAATGACAGTCACTAATACTCAGTGTTTCTTGTGCACATGCTAAATGCTTTATGTGTGTCACTCTTTTGATCCTCATCTCATGACTCTATTTTACTGAGGAGGACGCTGGGATCTAGAGACCTTGAGTAACTAATCCAAGATCACATGAAACTCTTATATGCTTGCTCCAGAGAATGTGTACTAGCTACCTGTGGCACCGCCTTTCTTCACCCCTTCTTTCTTTTCCCCCTTCCTCCCTTCCTCCCTCCCTCCCTCCCTTCCTTCCTTCCTTCCTTCCTTCCTTCCTTCCTTCCTTCCTTCCTTCCTTCCTTCCTGTTTATGATTATTTTTTAAACCATTATTCTTTACTAAAGGGATGCCTTATTCCTTATGGCCCATAAACATTACCATTCTAGAGCCTTCCACATACTCTAAAAATTTACATTAAAAATCTATAAGCTTTAATTTATTGCAAATATGGCCAATGGAAAGTGATGCACTTGCCGTAATAAGTATTTAAGTAATTAATATGTTTATTTAGCAAGTAGTTCTGCTTGGCTTCTTAGCATGGTGAGCTCTTAGGTGATAGATTGTTTAGGACTTAAGAGATACCAGGTAGGTTTGAACGGGTGGCTTTTTTCTTTTGATAAATGCCCTGTGCCAACCCACAGCCTTAAAGACATAATTCCTTTGATCATTACTCACAACAGATTGCCCCTCATCCTTTAACTGCTTGAAAACATCTCCGAGGCACTGGCTGGTGGTGGGGTCTGGGAAGCAGCAGTTTCTGGGCTGAGAGGCTCGCCCTCTCCTGCTCCTCCTCTTCCATGTTGGGTTTTCTGAGCATTAGCCTCTTGCTTCTAATGAATGAAAGATTCACCTTTTTCTCTGTCCACACTGTTCCCGAAGAGCCTGGTGTGGGTGCCACAGGGGTGTTCATTAGACCAGTTGGTCTGTGTTAACTGAGTACGCAGGGAGGGGGAATGTGGAGACACTGCTAATGACCAGGGACATGTCCCCTTGGATGTCTCTTGTACTCTGCTCTGTTGGTGACTTTAAACAATTTGCAGTAAAACAAAAACACAGTTGGCTTTGCAGCTGTCCATATATATGCCCAGAATAGGGATTTTTTTGTTTTGTTTGATTTAAATGCTTCTAAATTGCATTCTTCGTGAGCTTCCTGTTTGATTTGTACAGCTGAAATCTGTAATGATTGGATCTACCAAGACTTTTTTTTTCCTTCTTTCTCCATTTGTGCCAGAAACAAAACAGCTTACAAATAGTCCGGAACATGTTGCATACATGTGCTTCTTGGTGAGCCCTAGTGCATAGCTGACTAACTTCACATCCTGCCTATTTATAGTTTCTTCAGAATAATTGTAAAACGTTAGATATTCCCTCTACGAACCTCATGTAGATAAACACGACTCTTTAAATGGAGACAAATGAGTTTTTACTTATAGATGTTTCCCTTGAAAATCCTCTTTAAATACACACCCACCATTTTCTTGGAAGTGTGTGGCTCTAGTCACCAGCCCCTGCTAAAGTGTTTCCAGTAGTCACAGGATTGACTGGGGGATGAGGCCTCACAGAACATGGAGCTCTCACGGGGCAGCTGAAGCTCACCGGTGCTGAGTAGACTAGCGTCTCACAGCTCCTTAGTGCCTGTGAAGGACTAGAACTCTCTTCCCTTGATCCCCAATTCAGTGTGGCTTCCTTCGCTCTCCCTCGCCTTGCCTCGCCCTACCTACTGCTTGTGCTGGCAGTTGCCACCACAGAAGAATAGAAACCAAAACCAAAATTTCCTAGTTGCTGGGGGGAGGGTGACGATTTTATTGCAGAAAAAGAACGTTAGAGGGAAAAAAACCAACTCACAATTCTGTCATCCTAAGAAACTGTCTTTTTTATTGATGTGTTGGTTCTTAGTGCTTGTTCATACTAATATAAAATCTTAGAGATATTAAACTAGTTATTTGTAACCCCAACAAAAGCCTAGGAGTTCGTTTGAATGTATGACAACTATTGTGGACTCTTGGCAGTTCACATTTTGACTTTGAGTGCAACAACTTCCTAGGAGTGAATAAATTAATGATTTTTTTCTAAATGAATAAATATGTAAGAATGTATTTTTGTAAGTAAATATATGAGAATGTAGTTCTCTAGGAACAAGTTTATGAGTTCTTTCCATGATTGTGGAAAGATGCTGTTCACATTACCTCCCTGCAAGGCTTTGTAAAGTGTTGGTTATCATTGGGGCACCTGGGTGGCTCAGTCTGTTAAGCACCCGACTTTGGCTCAAGTCATGATCTCATAGCTCGTGAGTTTGAGCCCCATGTAGGGCTCTGTGCTGACAACTCAGAGCCTGGAGCCTGCTTCAGATTCTGTCTCCTTCTGTCTCTGCCCCTCCCCTGTTCGGACTCTGTCTCTCTCAAAAATAGTAAACATTATAAAAAATTTTAAAAAGTGTTGGTTATCATTTATTCAAACACTTGCATACTAGAAAGAACATGAGGCTTATTTTAGGTAGGCCTGGTGTAGTGTAGTAAGTTCCTTGACCTCTGTGAACTCCAGTTTTCTCATCTCTACAATGTGACTATTAGGCAGGGAATGCAGGTAAAGCCCCTGGCACCATGCCTGCGTGTAGGTATTCACAAATGGTAGTGTTCTTCCTTTGTGTGCTCCCCCCAAGCCGGTGTCTGGATATGACCTTATATGTGATTGTTTTCACTCACGCAGTGGAACAAAATATTCAGTCCCATCGGACTCCACTAGAGTTTGCCCAAGGTTTGGGGTGAGTGCCCACTTCACCTGTACCATCATCCTGGGCCTTCTGTACCTGAAGTGCTGAGCCAGTTTTATAAGTGCTGGTAGAACAGAGAGATGGCTTAGGAAGTTGGGGGTGAAGGGCCAAGGCTGGACTCTGGGCCCTAACTGGAGAGTGGAAGAGAGAACACTGGACCTGAAGGTATGGATATGGCTGTGTTAGTCAGCTCGGGCTACAACAAATACCATAGACTGGGTGGCATAAACAGTGGACATGTATTTCTCACAGTTCTGGAGGTGAGAAGTCCAAGATTGAGGTGCTGAGACATATGGTGTCTGGTGAGGGCCCTCTTCCTGGTTTGCACATATGCAAGACGGATGGCCGTCACATGGCGGTGAGAGAGGTCATTTCTCGTCTCTTCTTATAAAGGCACTAATCCCATTCACAAGGGCTTCACTCTCCTGACCTAAACGCCTCCCAGAGGCCCCACCTCCAGATACCATCACAGTGGACTTTAGGGCTTCAACATAGGAATTTTGGGGAGATGTAAACATTCAGCCCAGAGCAACGGCCAAGCTGAACAGAGGTTTAGAATCTGTGGACAGGCAAAGTTCTTAGAAACCAGGATGTGTTCTGCAGAGAAGGTACGATTTCAGTGGTGCAGCCTGCAAAGTGGAAGTAAGGAGGACGTGGTGAGTGGGCTGGGAACGTCAGCCGGCAGAGGAGAAAATCAGGTCAGTAGGTCACCAGTAACCTGGAGTTGGCAGTGATGCCCAGTGGAGGTCCTTGCCTGGTTCGTTTGTGGGTCATGGGCTCCTGTAAGCACAGGGACTGACTGCTGGGTGAGGGGTCCAGGGTTAGTGATTAATGGCAGGAGAGAGCAGCCCACCGGGTTCATACACAGGGATGAGGTACCTTCTGTTTTGTCTGGGATAAGCTTGGTTTGTGTCTTTTGTGTCGTGTATAATTATTAGTAGAGCTTTCCTCCGGACTCCAAAGTGACCTGGTATCATTGACAAATAATTTAGCTTCCTAGGTACATGTCCATGGCTGCAGGTAAGTGTTGTTGTGTGTTTGAGCAAAGGTCCCCATTAAGGGGTTGACTGACATGAGGTTCTCTGGTAAGCCCACGGCTTCCTGCCTCATTGGAGGAGCTTGGCTCCCGTCTCTTTGTCTGCTTATTATTTGGATTCCAAAGAACATCCTGCATTACGGTTTTCAGCGTTCTTTTCTCTCTGGGTTTATGTTTTTTTCAGTGACTGTTTCGGCAGCAGTCCACGAGCTGTTCCCTGTAATCCGGTCACACCATCATCGTACCTCTTTGCCTGGACCTCCTTGGGGGGCTGTGCTTTTCCTGGGGCTCCTGCAGTGCCTCAGCTCCACCTAATGCCTGCGACTAGTGAGAGGCAGAAAGGAGTGAGAGAGGCAAGGACGCTTGGCCTCCTTTTACTACTCAGCCTGATTAGAAGGGTCTTAGGAAGTCTTGGCTGCCTGGCAGTTGGGGTGTGCAGCAATGGCGGGGGGAACAGGACTCAGTGCCATCTGGGTACTGTTGATAACATACCTGTGTGTGTCTCTTGTTCCCCTTGGCACGGGTTCTCTGTCCCTTCTGCTAAGAGCTCCATTCCCCAAAAGAGTTGCTGTTCCTTCTTGAAGTTCCAGAAGCACCATTTGATGTGGGTGCCGGCATCACACAGCATGTCGTCCTGTTTGAGACTGCTTCGTTTATGATGGAACGGAGTGAAAGGTTCCGCACACTGGGGCGCCCCAGGGTGAGAAGGCAGAGCTCTCCCGCACATTGTCCCTACTGGCAGGTGCTTTTCCTCCTTTGGATTTCTGTGAGGTCCCCTGCTCACGGATTGTATGTTTCCGTGCCTGATTGGGAATTCTGAGTTTGGGGCCCCTCTCATCCTAATCTTGGCCTCCAGAGTGCTGCTGCTTAAATTCTGCCATTGCGAGTCAGACACTGAAGGGCCCACGGGGTTCAGGCGTGTAGATGGGGCTGGGCTGGCTTCAGTCATGCCGTTCACACTATAAAACACACGAGGAGTGCTCGGCCCCTGTTTCAGACTCAGAGTGCTAGGAGTTCCTTTATTATTTTCTTTAATATTTATTTATTTTGAGAGAGAGAGATAGTGAGCAGGGGAGAGGCAGAGAGAGAGGGAGACAGAGAATCTCAAGCACTGCCAGTGCGGAGCAAGAAGTTCCTTTTAAAAGACCTCCATTTACATCCTGTTTTATATCATTTTAGTCACACATTTCCTGAGCTGAAACCCTCCCTCCTAAGAACTACCCTAGAAACATCCCTCCCCCCGCCCACCACCATCACCACCACCACCCCTTACAGCAGATCCTTTTGGGGGAAAGGACTGTCTTGTATGTTGTGCTGTGTCCCCGGGCCCAGTGATACCCTGAGGACTGTCCCATCCACGTTGGAACACAGAGGGCCCTCCCGGTGAGTGGACAATGTACGGTTGTGGGTTTGCCTGCCCTTTGCTTCTGTTGCTTCACTTCCTTCATGAACGTTTCCCCTTTCTTCCTGGCGGCTGGTGTTGGCAACTCAGCATGCAGGTTGGCAGCTTGGCCGAGCCTCTTCTACTTCCTCCAGCCCCCCTCACCCTGTGACTTGGGGTGGGGTGGCGTGTCAGGCCACAACTTCCGTGGCCCCTTGTAAAACAAACGGAGAGCCACACACAGCCAGCTTGCGATCTTCCCCGGATGAAAGAATACTGAAACGTAAAAGGAGAGCAGCCGGTGGGTGGGTGGCTGTCTGCCCAGAAAGGTGAGCTTACATCCTGTTTTTGGAGTCCTGCGGTCCGTACTGTGGTTTTCTGCATGTCATGTCACTTGTCATTAATGAGCAGATTCTTTCTCCTGTATGCTTA
Organism: Acinonyx jubatus; assembly: GCF_027475565.1. NCBI lineage: Eukaryota > Metazoa > Chordata > Mammalia > Carnivora > Felidae > Acinonyx > Acinonyx jubatus. Next base: position 13,247,038 of record NC_069387.1, on the reverse strand, counting down.
GCTCTGGGTTACATATATCTCCCTAAAGAGTCCTGACTCTGGATCTTAAGGCACAGGTTGTCTTTTTAGCCAAATGGGGAAGGCTATGTCTTCCCCTCTCTCCCTGGGTAACTTTTGTCAAATGTTTAATTTTTCACTGTCCAGTTCCTTAAAGAGAAGCAGTGTGATTTGGCATCTTCTGGGATCAGAGTGCTTGGGCCCACCTTCTGGGTCTTCAGGTTACAGCTCTGTCAGTAAAATGGGGATAATAGTGTACACTTGATCGAGTTTTACAGAAATAACAACGAGCACATTAATAGTGTGCCTGCCTACAGCCAGCACTCAGGCGAAGGTTGAAAAACGTGGGTATGTTATTAATGACGCCCGCCTCACCATTCTGGTTTTGTTTTTAGAAGAACTGTTACCTGTCTCCTAGAGGGATGGCCACTGTCTATTCGCTAATGATGTCCAGGGTAAATTGAGAACGAGGCATGCGTTTCTGGGGACGACGGCAAAGAGTATTTGAGATCGACAGTGCCCCAGAAAAGCCGATCTCTTTGGTAACCTGTGGCAAGTGGGATGATGATGATGTACTCTGCGACTGAAGACAGGATTTTATTCTAATGCATCATAACCTGGAGTTTCAGTGGTTGTCACGAGCAGTGTGTGGTCAGTATGCCAAATCTGAAACTGCCCACCTGCGCGAGCAGCCTGCACAATCTCCAGCATTAATCCTGAGCGCCCTACTTTGTGTCTTCTTACAGGAACTGGGCATTGGTTCCACAGCTATTATGGGCGTGGACACCCGCAGGTGCAGCTGAAGTGAGATGGTCCCTGGAACCTCCCAGGGGCTTTATAATGCTGGGGCGGGGGGGGGGGGGTCGCTGTAAGGAGTTGATTTCCACCGCGTTTGGTGGTGTAGAACTCTGATTCCTGAATCAGCCATTTCTCCAAGTGTTGGAGTGCATCAGAAGCTGGTCTGGCTCCTGCCACCTCCCTGACCCAGTTTCCAACCACTTTCCTCCTCCCCTCGCTCCAGCCACATTGGCCTCTTTTCTGTTTTTCCTAAACAGGCCAAGCACACGCTTGCCCAGGGTGTGTGGGGATCTCCAGATCCTCTCTCTGGAAAGCTCATCCCAGATAGTGAGAGGCCTCTCCATCACCCCTTATAAAATCGGCCCCCTGACCTGCACCCTCTTACCCTGCTTTATTCGTTTTCCTAACACTTGACCAGACTCACTGCGGATACCTTATAAGCTCCTTTGCTTCTTGCCTGTCTTTCCCCTCCCCCTATACCCCCAGTAGAAGATGAAGTGCATGAAACGGGTGTTTCCAGCAACAAGGACTCTGCTTTGTTCTTGGTTTGCTGTAACCCCAGGTGTTCTCCCACTGGAGGCGATGCCTAAGCCTTCTCTACTGCCCAAGCAACATGGGATAAGAGTTCCTTAGGTTTTAGTCCTCGAGTATAACTAAATCGTTTGTCTTCTCAGTAAGGAAGGAAATATTTGGGAAGAAAATTCTGCAGAATGCATTATTTTAAGTTCCATTTTGGTATGAAGTCAGGGTCTTGGGAGGCCAAGTATGAGGATCACATTAGCATTTCCTTTTGGTAAATTAAAATGAATGAAAGGCCAGTGAATTAAAGGCCAAGCATAATCCTATGGCTTTGGCCTTTAACAGTTTGCATGTTTTTAAATTGAAAATAGCCATGTGTTCCGTGGGCTTTTATTTGTGGGTAAATGAGCAGGGGATGCTGTTTACACTGTTGCTCATTGCTCACACTTTAGCTGTTTCTTCTGTAGTGTGGCCTTGACTTTTAAATTCCATGTATTTGGTTGCACACATGATTTATTTTGAGGTACCCCATCTCTTTGGAAAGAAGAACTGGGGGATGACAAAACGATTTTATCCGTGTCTCATCCCAGGTATTGAGTAGTCAACCTGGTTTTGAGATTCTGTTGCCTCTGTGTGTTTTTGCTTGGGTGATGCTACTGACGGAAAGTTCTGTGTTCGCTTAGAGTTTCCATTTGTTCGGCTGATAAGCTCAGGGAAGCAATTTTAGGGTCGTTTGCCAGCTGGGCAGGGAGGTAGGAACTTGTAAGTCATGAGTAGGGTTTGGAGGTGAATCTTTCATGGGTTTTATCTGGTGTATTCTTAATCTGGTAAGATTTTGGTTACTTTGCAGTAGAAGGCTTCAGAAGGAATCTGCACTGTAATAGGGAAAACAGATAACTGGCTTCAGAATATTAAAATACAGTTTCTTTAAGCATTGCTGTTTCCAACAGATTGGAGTCCATTTATTCAGTAACTCTGTGCCTTTCTGTGTTTAGAGACTTAACGTCAGTTGCTGTGGATGTTGAGAAGTGATGCTTAAATAGCAAAACCTACTTTTGCTTATGTTCTTAGAAGCTTACGTTCTAATAAATTAGTTTTCAAAATCGGTGTGTCACTTTGGTAACTGTTTCATAAACTATTAAGGAAATATCTTTTCTCTTAGAAAATCAGTTTATTTACTGACTTGAGCTTAATGCATAACTTAATGAGTGGGTGTCCTTTCCTGGTGTCTGGTTCCAGGGTTTTTCCGAGATGTCTGTAGAAGTTAATAGCAAGTGAATGTGGGGTTTGTTGTTGTTGTTTTGTTTTTTTGCTTTGTTATAATTTTGGTAAAGTCTTAAGATTTGTGAACAGGGCTGTCCTTTTTAGTGCACGTTTGAACAAAAACATGGTCTATTTTGTGGAGAGAGTGATTGGAAGAGGGATTTCGGATGGTTGGTAAATTGCAGGTGAATCAAATCACTGCCTTCTGTGAGTTGACATTTGATTGTGTCTCTTTTAGTTATCAATGATTAGTCAGGCATGATGTGCCTACTTCTCTTCTGCCTCTCCCTCATCTTAATCTCTTCCAAAATTGTCATGTTTGTCTTTGACTGAACAGGAACTCCCTACGCTTTGTTCTGGTGACTGAGGTGTGGTTTGTTTTCTAGCCTTATCAGTGGCCCTTACTTGCTTCCTGATAGTGGACTGACTATAGATCCTAAATAAAGAATCCTATTATTGACTTTATAGCAAGGAGCAAAAAGTGAACAGTTTGCCAAGATCCCATCTCTTTTCATGTTTGAGATGGATTTTTCTTCCCCGAGTAAAGACCGGTCATATTTATAAGCTGGTAGTATTATTTCAGCATCTTAGAAGGAAATGTGTGCCCCTGATAGGGAAGGAACTTGTTTATTGTATGCTTTTCTTCTGTATATTTCTTTTTTTAAACATGTTTACTTATTTATTTTGAGATAGAGAGGGATAAAAAAGGGAGAGAGAAAATCCTAAGCGCGGAGCCTGACGTAGGGCTCGAGTCTACGAACCTGTGACATTATGACCTGAGCCGAAATCCAGAGTCTGATGCTTAACCGCCTGAGTAACCCAGGCACCCCTCTTCTGTATATTTCTAACCTTGAGAATATCACTTAGAGAGATTTGGCAAGGTGAGGAAAGATAAATAAAAATGGATTGAGTTTGTGGAAATGTAGTAACTTAGGTTTATTAAACTCCTAATGGAAGACCCAGTGTCCCGGGCACAGATCGGTATGCAGGATATTTACCCTTGGGGAGCTTACATCTGTTAGGGAGGCTAGGCCCATGCTTGGGTTTAACAAATAGGTTAGACAAAGTAGTTGCTCATTCGTTGCAAGTGAAGTTGGCACCATTTTGCTTATTGAGCTTGCCTGATTGGAAAAGGGCTTCGTGCTTTCCTGTACTCGGACCTAAAGATGGAGACCCCTGTGACGCCCTGTGTAAGCACAGAAATAGGTGCCAGCTCTAAGACTGAGACCATTTGGGAAGAACTGAGGAAAGGGGCCACCATTCTTACTAGTGTTAATGCTAATACCTTTAATAAAACTTAATTTAACTCCTTGTATCTCCTGGCCTGCAGCCATAAAAACATTAGTCACCCAAAGATGGTTATTGGGAGAAAAAATGTCTTTAACATTGGAGTTATATGTGAATAGAAAATTGTGGATTGTAAGTGCGTATGTTCATTTACATTTGTGGAAAAGACGTTGGGCCTGCTTATCCAGAGTTGCCTCTGTGGATGTGTGTTGTCATAAATATAGCTTTATAGATCTGAATTTAAAGGACTTGGCATTTGAGGACACTGGGTGTGAAATCAGGGTAAGAGAACACGGCCCCTGCTACCATTTTTTGAGAGCTGAAATCCTCAACTCTCAACTTTAAAAAAAAAAGCAGGGGCAGACACTGTGGTATCAGTCAGCATGTCTTTGAGATAAAAAGAGTTTTTAAAAAGAAATAATTTTTTGATCAAAGAGAGCCTTGGATGATTATACACTTTTTGAGCTCCTGCTTGAAATCGGTGTTTATTCTTTTTCCTACTTTTTAATAGCAGTGACACATATTAACCCCAGAATACTTTGGGAAGATTTTTCTAAATTTTCCAATAACATCCCCTTTTCCTAGTGATCTGATAATGTCTATTCTTAACTAAATTTTCACAGTGTTCTCAACTTTTTCATCAACAGACATTTTTTGGGGGGCATTGTGACTTTAATTTATTAATAAACATCCCTGTTCCTGTTTTATAGTTGAAGCAAACTAAGACTCAGTAGTATATGTTGATTGCAGCGTTAGGATTCTAGCTGTAAAGAAAAACAAAACTGTCCAGTCTCTCCTCCTGTGGTTCTCCTTTACTCTGACACACGACTGCCACGCTCACCACTTGTGACACCAGGTGTGTGGGGGGTTTTCCCCACTAAGCGTTTCTCAGTGACCTCAGCTGTGTGTCCTGCAATTTAACTCAGTTCTGACGTTCTCTGCCTGGATGTGGTCCCACGTGACGGCCACCTCCCCGCTTCAGACACCAGCTGCAAGTATTTGGTTCCCAGGTTACCTCCAACTTCTGCCCTGCTTGGCCACACATTAGAGGTTCCCGTGACCTCCTCCCCCTCGGATTTGATTATGTGTTAGAATGGCTCATAGAACTCAGGGAAACACTTGGTTACCAGTTTATTGAAGGATATGGTGGAGGATCCAGATGAAAACCCAGATGAAGAAATACATAGGGCAAGGTCTAGGAGGGGCCTGAGTGCAGGAGCTTCTGTCTCATAGATTCGAGGTGCATCACCCCCCGGTGTATGGGTGTATTCACCAGCCCAGAAGCTCTTTGAGCCCTGAATGCTGGGAATTTTTATGGAGGCTTCCTCATGGAGGCATGATCAATTATTAACTTTCTGAGAACTGAGGGCTGGGGCTGAATATTCCAAGTTTCTGATCATGGGTTGGTCTTTCTGGTGACCAGCCCCCATCAGGAGTACACCCAGAGTTGCCTCAGTAGGACAAAAGATGCCTCCATTGCTCTTACCACTTAGGAATTTACCTGGTTTCAGAGCCCCGTTCAGTGGGGTCAAAGACCAACTCCTAGAATGAGAGATTCTCCTAGTGCTAGATTTTTGGAACTCTGTGTCAGGAGTCGGGGCAGAGACGAATACATGTATTTTTTACTATCTCACACGAATGCTACAGAATACTACTGGAAATATTTTTCCTAGTTGTTCCAGTTTCATTAATACCATGTCGTATAGAAGACTTTCATTTTTTAGGGGAGTTTCTCAGCTGTTGAGTCTCAGCTTTGTTTTTTATTGTGCTAACGTAACATAAAATTTGTCATTTTTTAAATGGTTTTTTAATTTTGAGTATAGTTGACACACAACGATCTTAACCATTTTTAAGCATATGGTTCAATGCCATTTAGTACATTCACATTAAAAAACTTTTTATGTTTATTTATTTTGAGAGAGAGAGAGAGAGAGGGAGAGAGAATGAGTGGGGGAGGAGCAGAGAGAGAGGGAGAAAGAATCCCAAGCAGGCTCCACACCGTCCGTGCAGAGCCAGATGCAGAGCTTGAACTCATAAACCATGAGATCATGACTTGAGCCGAAACTAGGAGCCGGACACTTAACTGACTGAGCCACCCAGGTGCCCCAGTGCATTCACATTGTTGTGCAGACATCATGACTATACCTCTCCAGAACTTTCTCATCTTCCCAAATGGAAATTCTGTACTCATTAAACAAAACACTAAGTCCCTGTTCTCTCTCATCCCCAGCCCTGGCAACCCCCATTCTACTTTCTGTCTCTCTAAATTTGATTTTTGTAGATACCTCATATAAATGGAATGATATGGTATTCATCTTTGTGTGTCTGCCTTATTTCAGTCAACATACTATCATCATTGTTCATTCCTGTTGTAACAGGTGTCAGAATTTCCTTCCTTCCTTCCTTATTTATTTTGAGAAAGAAAGAATCCCAAGCAGGCCCCGTGCTATCAGTGCAGAGCCTGATGCGGGGCTCCATGTCAGGAACTGTGAGACCATGATCTGAGCCAAAATCAAGAGTTGGACGCTTAACCAACTGAACCATCCAGGCGCCCCAGAATTTCATTCTTTTTAAAGGCTGAGTAATATTCCACTATGTATGTCTATACACATATTGTTTACATATCTATTTTTGATGGATCTCTTATTTTATACCGCGGGTCACAATCAGTACTATTATAACATAAAACACCATAGGAAATATGTACCGTATTAGGGATCAGTATGGTTTGGCGAAATGTGTGTGTGGTTTACTAAACCCTGTTGGTTGTCCATGTTTTTCACAGGTGGAATAGACCTGAAATCTTAAGTATCAGGTCTTATGACACTTCGCAGGTGGGGAGGTGCGCCATGTTTCCTGTGCTGTGGGAGGGGCAGATAGAAAGAAAGAGCAGGAAGAGCTGACTGACTCATGTCCACAGTGATACATTTGGAAGGAATGCTCGTGAATCACATGTCAGCCAAGCAGCATGGTTTGTAAACAGTTTTCAGGGTTTTCAGGTTTTCAGCCTCCTTCTGTACTGCCTCTCAGGTTCTTTCTGTGTCACTGCTGTGTCAAGCTTGATTGGGGAGCAAGTGTACTGTGGGCCAGCACTGAAGTTAGCTCACTAAATATGTCTCGTGTGTGCCTCCCCAATGGTAATTTCGCACCCTGTGCCTTGGTCTAGATTTGATATTTCCTAATAATTTAATAACAATCTAGACCTAGAAGGAAATGTCTCTGGTTTAGAGAGGTAGACCATTCCTTGCCCAGAGTTTCACACAGGTAGTTGGACAGAACTGGGACCAGAGCTCAAGGCCCTTCTTCCTCTGGTTGTAGTTTTTCATTGTGTTAAACATTTCCCCCACAATAGAAAATTCCCAACACATTTCGCAAGTAGACCATATGTCATGAATTATGATCCTTAGGAGCTCAAGTTTTAGTTGCCTTAAAGCCTTCATGCTATAGGTATTGGTGGTGGCGTTACAATGAATATTAAAGCCTAACCTCTTGTAGTTGGGGAGGGTGACTGAGTTGGAAAGGTGACTGAGCATGGTTAGGGTGTGTGAGTGTTGGGCAGGGAACGGTGCCCATGCAGGCTTGGGGAGACCCCCATGCATTTGACTTGTTTATATATGTGTATTGTCACACCACTTAAAGAGGGCGCTGATGCATAGGTGGAAGTGTTTGCTTTTGTTATTAGATTTCAGTGAATGTGTGTAGAAGGTATTTGCTTTCAAGCAGAGTAGCTGCTCTCTTATGCACATTCTGCTTGTGCTGCCAGAGACAGCATGTTCCATTGGTCTGGAAGGTCAGTAACTGGTACCAGAGTTGGAACAGTTTGTTTTGCATTGTTTGCTCGTTTCTATGCCTCATGAGGTCATTCATTTGCACACAGAGATGGATATGCCAACTTTCCCGCCTTCTGGACTTGCTACAACATCTCCCTTTGAAGTTGAACTTTGTCTGTTTTGATTTTCAGAAAAAAAGCTTCTTGGGGAGGGGCAAGTGGTGGTGGTAAATTCTTGTTTGGGGGACTTTTCCTTCCCTCTCCAAGGCACCACTGCTATTGGGAGGTGCATTCTTGCCTGGATCTTTTTATCTGTTGCCTTGAGTGAGGAGCCTGCAAATATCCAGAGTTTAGCATTTATTCTCAGTAACCTGTTTTCAGTAACCTATTGTTGCTTGTGCCTTGAGTAGGTGACAAGTGTAGTGCAATTTCTTGGGTAAACTTTGTCTTACTAAAGGTTGGTTTTTTTTTTTTTTAAACTTTGAATGATCGGGTGAGGGGGGGGGTGCTCCTGGGTGGCTCAGTCGGTTGAGCATCCGACTTCGGCTCAGGTCATGATCTCATAGCTCATGAGTTCGAGCCCCGCGTGGGGCTCTGTGCTGGCAGCCCAGAGCCTAGAGCCTGCTTCGGATTCTGTCTCCTCTCTCTCTGCCCCTCCCCAACTTGCACTCTGTTTCTTTCTGTCTCTCAAAAAGAAATAAACATTAAAAAATTTTTTTAAAAAGCATTAAAACTTTGGATGATCATGAATAAGCCTAAACAAGAAAATGTGTATCTGAGGTAGGAATAAATGTTGAGATCTTCCCATGGGTCACTGAATAATCTAGTCTTTCAAATGTGTGAACTTGAACTTGTGGGTTTAACAGAACAGCAGACCTGTAGGATACGAGGCTAAATAAAAAGTGACATCTTGTTACAGTTTTGGACATCATGTCTTTGCCAGGGAGAGCGTTCTGTAAGAGGCTGTTTTTTCCCCTCTGAAGATTTCTTCAAATGCCCAACCATCTCTGTCATACTCTGGATGAGTTGTACTTTACCTTTTAAAAATAACTTTTGTGTGTCCAGTATGTTTTATCCCCATGTATTTATTCATCCTCTATTCAATGTTTGGGACCCCGATGATTAAATTGTGGAATTTTTTGGAAGATACGCGCTTCTGGTAAAAATGCCACTATTCCATGGACATTATAGGATGGATAAGTATTTTGAAGTATTTCATTTTAGCTAAATAGCACTTGATTTGAAATTGTTTTGCTCATTGCTTTCCCCTTCTCCCTAGTAGTTGTGGATAGAAAAAACACACGTGTACAGGAATAGCAAACCGCTCTGACAGGCTCCGAGTTGAATTTGCTTCTTGTTCCTTGGTGGGATCACGAAAGATGGGTTCTTGGGTGTCCATCATGAAACCGTTCAGTCTCTGTCAATACCTGTCTAAGACGACAAGGGATGTAAATACTCTCCTTCATCGTGCTGTAATATTTTCACAGTGGCTTTGACTTGTCTTGCTACCTGTTCCCGCACCACACTGCTGCCTGGCACAAATATTTGGTGACAGTGTAATGTTGATAGAGACCAATAGATCTCTCTGTCTCCTTCCTGTACTGGCTTTTGGGTTTTTTTGGGTTTGGGTTTTGTTTTTTGGTTTTTGGTTTTTTGGTAGGTGCATTTGCAATGTCTTTTCGTTGGAGAAAAAAAATATGAGTTACCCTTATTAACATAGGGTTCCTATCTTCCTTGTTCACATTCACATTTATTTATATATAAATTAAATTTTATATATTCTGGCTTAACTTTTGAAAGCTTTACTTTATAAAAGAATTCTCTTTCTGTAGTAATGAAACTAATTTAGAAATATTTATTTGTTGGTAACTGCCTTTGTAGGAAATGAACCTGGTTGGTGGGAGTTTCTGTTTCAGGGTCTGTGTGCTGGTTTTTGAGGAGTTCTGGCTTAACCAGCCTGCGTGGTGGGGACTGTGCTGGGGCTGTGCTGGGGCTCGTAGGCTACTCTATGAGAATAGGGGCCCATTTTCCTTCATGAAGCCTGGTCTTGAATTAACGAGAGGATGGGGAGAGAGAGCTTGTTTGTGGGCTGTGTGAGGGGTGGCAAAGGGCCCTCGGTTTCCTGCCCAGGCCCAACCTGTTGAGTAACCATCGGATCTCCTGGCACTTGGGAGCTCACTGTGCTTTTTTGTTTGGTTAGTTCTCCCGCCCCACCCAAGACCTGGCTGAACTCTGTCTTCTCCAGAACTTGAGAGCAAGGTTAGACTGAATAGAAGTACTCGAATTGTTCTTCAGTTGAGGAAGTTTTTCTGCATATATATTTTTGTAAATAAGGCTAAAAAGGTTTTGTTGAAACAGTGTTCTATTATTGAGTCTTTCCGAGCTTCTACAGGACTTAAATCTCCAGATGGCATATACTCTTAATACCTATGCATGCTTGCACATGTGCATAAACACACACACACACACACACACACACACACGCCAGAAAACACAACTCCCTGTGACACAGCACAACATAGCACATATTCTCTCCTTCTCTGTTCCACGGTGATGTGATAACTTTGGCACTTGATTGTCAAGAAATATATTCTGTACTCGGTTTCTGTATTAGTTATTGGCCTCCATATCAGTTAAATCCATGAGGATTTTCTGGATTCAGGTAACATACAAGTTATTAGTGAAATGTGAGAGGTTTAAGGAGAATCTCAGGGTTGGGTGAAGGTTTGAATATCAGAAAAAAATGATTATTTGTGAAACAGACATCTGAGTATTGAGTCCCAAGCAGAAAGGACTTTTAGATAAGGACCAGAGGAACCCATGGTGGAGCTTAGAAAATTCCTAATTTCTTTTCTTCAGGATAAATGTGTATGTACCACATAGCAGTCTCATTGTGTTAAAGTACACCTGTGCTTGTGTCCCACAGACTTCATGGGACACCAGCTCCTTTGGAGTGCCATTTAGTATGTCACCAGCAGCCACCCCACACCCCACACGGGGTTACCTCCCACCCTATTCCCTCTCTCCCTGCAGTTACCTCCGTGGGCTCCTGTAGCCCTGGAACTCCAGGGACTTTCCTCTGAGGACTGTCCTGTGCTTCCCCTTCTTACCCTAGATTTTTGCACTTGCCTCGTGCTGTGACTCCTGCTCCATGATCAGCCTGCTTATCCTCCAGAAGTCTTCACCTCCTGGTCCTAATGGAACCCGGCTCTTGGAGTTTGCTGCTGTCTGTGCCCTGGTGGGCACAGATGGCACCTTCTGCCACACCCAGATAGCGCCCCGGCTCCTCGTGGCTGCTTTCACATCCTTCCTCTCTCACTCCTTGGCCTTCTGGGCTTGCTATGGTTAGTGATCATCTCCTGCCGTCTGTGCAGTCATTTACTAGTCCTAGCTCCAGAGTTTTGGCCCCTGGGCGGCAGTCTCCTGCTCCAGCCTTCAGGAGTTGTTAGAGCTCATCAGTTGATCCCAGTGGCTGCCAAGGTGGGTGACCAGCAGGCCTCATTTGCCTGGGACTGGGGGCTGGGGCTTTCTTCAGGGATCACTTTCAGTTATAGAACCATCCTAGTTTCCCCAGACACGGGACTTTCAATGCTCAAACTGGAATGGGTGGATCACCCTCAAAGAGTCACTGTCCAAGATCTTGCTAACACAGTGAGCTGCTTTGGGTCTGAAATTTGTAGCCTCCAGAACCTCCAATCCAGTTCCTCTGATGGGCTGTCCCAGGTGACGTCAGATATTTGCCCTTCTGGGTCCATTTCGAGCCCCTTGTCCTGCTCCCACCCTCAGTGTCAGTCACGGTGCCTCTGGTTTCTGACTCCACGGCCAACGTTTCACGGTGCCCTTCTCAGTACACCAAATCCCCTTTTCCCTTCTGCCTGCTGTGAGGGCACATCCCAACCCTGGAGGATCGGGCAGCTCACTGTCCCCATGTCTGTGCCTGGACTGCCAGTTTCTGCCAGACCACGTCACAGATGCCACTGTAAGATCCTGGTCCCCACCTTCACCAGGGACTTAGCCCTGCTAGGAAATTAAATGTTTTCCTCCTCAGCACTCCTGCTCTCCACGGTGACTCTGTCCAACCTTCTCAACATGCAAATCTCCAATTTTATAGTCAGCTACATCCCTGCTTGTCCCTTGCTGTCAGCAGACCATCCTTCCACCACTAATAAAATGGTCATTTCCAGGCTGTGCCCTCTTCTTCCCACTGCCCCTCTGCAAATCTGCCCATTCTTGGATCCTTTCTTATTTTTCTGTTGATGGTGCAAGAAGTATCCCCCTCGCTTCCTGAAAATCACTTTCTCTCCCACCACCCTCTCCCACCTCCTGTTTCCACCTCTGCCCTGGTGTTTCTTTATCATAAGGATTTGCCAATGCTCACGTCTTCCCCATCTTAAAAACAGAATACAACGGACACCGTGAAACCCATACCTTCCCTGGTGCCCTGCACTTTGGCTGCTACTTTCTGTCTCCTTCCCTTTGATGAAACGTCTGGAGAGGATATTCTCCTTTCAGGTTTGTACTTCGTTATCTACTGCTGGATGACAAATTATCATAAATGTAGTGGCTTAAAATGACATGCATTTATTATCTCACCATTTCTGTGGGTCAGGAATCCAGGCCTAGCATATCTGAGTTCTGTGCTTCAGGCTGCGGTCCATGGGTATACAGGGCTGTGGTCTCATCCGAGGCTCACCTGGGGAAGAATTGCTTCTAAGCTCACGGAGTTATTGGCAGAATTCATTTCTTTGCAGTCATGGGACGTAAGTTGCCCTCTTTTCCTAGAGGTCCCTGTACTTCATGGTCCATGGGGTTCCACTTACTTCATGGCAGCTCCTGACAGCTGGTAAGAGAGAGACTCCAGCAAGATGTAATAATCATGGGAGTGATAATCCTGTCACTTTTGCCATATCCTGTTGGGTGGAAGTGAGTCACAGGTCCTACTTCCACTCAGAGGGAAGGGGTTGTACTAGGGATGAGAGGTGGGGGATGAGGTTCATGGGGGCCTCCTTGGTCTCTCCACCACATGCCTCATGTCTCAATTTGCTCATTCCCATTCACTCCTCACACTACTGTATTCCTTTTTTTTCCCCCCTTATCTCCACCACTTTACTGAAACTGCTCTCAGGCAGAATTTGCTACATAGTGTGCTGAGTTTAGTGTAAAATGAGAATGCAGGGTTCCTTGTTCAAAAATTATTAAGAATTTCAAGATGGTGGCAGCAAAGCATGAAACCACATCCCAGGTGCATGCTCGCGAAGCCAGCCTTGAAGGAAAGTCATCCTCCCTATTGCTGAGTTCAGAGGGTGCTTGCTTGTGCTCTCGATGGACCGCTCAGCAGTTCTTGCTGAACACAGTTTACCACGGCTGAGAACGTGTTCCTCTGTGCAGTAGTCGCCTATCTCTGAGCCCTGAGCCCTGGATTCCCTGCTCTTCCTGGATACTCCCCTTCGGTCTCTTTTGCAGGCTCCTCTTCACCCATCCTGTAGATTTTTGGCTCCCAAGTCCGTGTATCTAGCCTGTTTGTGACTCTCGAGCTCAAGCACTTATGCCAGTGCCTCCTTTACACATTCACTTGCATGTTTTATGGGCGTCAAAAGTGCAGCATGTCTAAAATTCCTGTTTTCTCTGATCCACCAAGCTTGTTTCTCCATTTTGGTGGCTGGCCTCGTTGTCTCCCCAGGTGAGTTTTGATTTCATTCTATATAAATCCCTGCCCTTGAGCTCCTTCTTTGTTTTTCTGATTAATCTTAAACTTCTTAAGATCTGTGCTGCCACATGTCCATGAAGGGTTGGCCACTGGGACTGATTTCATCCCGAAGGTCTTCTCGACATCTGCAGCCTGTTGTCTCAGGGTTTCCTGGGCTTCCTCTGTTACTACCCAATGTAGTTCATTGCTGCTGCTTCCTTAGTTAAGTGTCTGCTTCCCCCATTAGCATGTAAACCTCATGAGAGTAGGAACTTCGTTTGTTCACTGCTTTAACCTTGGTGTTGAAGTGTGCTGGGCACCTGCTACAAATACATATTCTAATAATGAAAGAGTATTTAAAATTTTCAGTCTGATTTTTTAAAGTGTGATCATTTTGGAGTGTCTGGGTGGCTCAGTAGGTTAAGCACCTGACTCTTGCTTTCTGCTCAGATCATCATCTCACCGTTGTGAGATTGAGCACCGTGTGGGGCTCCACACTGGGCATGGAACCTGCTTAGAATTCTCTCTCTCCCTCTCTCTCTCTCTCCCTCTCTCCCTCTCTCTCTCCTCATCTCCCTCTCTCCCTCCCTCCCCCCTCTCCCTCCCTCTGCTCTCTTTTTCTAAAAAGAAAGTTAAAAAAAATAAAGTGTGATCATTTTGTTTCTTTGTAGAAACTGAATGTTACGGAAAAACAGGACAGGGCGCCTGGGTGGCTTCGGTCGTTAAGCCCCCACCTCTTGATTCTGGCTCAGGTCAAGATCTCACAGGGGCGCCTGGGTGGCTTAGTCGATTGAGCGTCTGACTTCAGCTCAGGTCATGATCTCGTGGTTCGTGGGTTAGAGCCCCGCATCGGGCTCTGTGCTGACAGCATAGAGCCTGGAGCCTGCTTTGAATTCTGTGTCTCCCTCTCTGCTCCTTCCCCGCTCATGCTCTGTCTCTCTCTCTCTCCTTCAAAAATAAATCTAAAAAAACATTAAAGAAAAAAAAGATCTCACAGTCTGTTGTGAGATCAAGCCCTGTGCTGGGCCCCATGCGGGGTGTGGAGCCTGCTTGAGATTCTTTCCTTTTGCCTCTCCCATGCATGCATGTGTGCATTCTCTCTCTCTTTCTCACTCACTCTCAAAAAAACCAAAAAACAAACAAACAAAAAAAAACAAGACAGTGGCATAGTAGCCTTGCAGTGCTTGAATATAAGGAATATCTATCGTGCTGTAATCGTTTTGGGGCTTTGGATTGTTGATTAGAAAGTAACATTGTAACAGGAACTAAGTGCATGTTTTCTTATTTCCCTTGAGTTCCGGGCACTGATAGGTGGAAGGGTGTATGTGTGTATAATTTGGTCTGTGGAATTCACAGAATTGCCTGTGTAATTTTGATAAGAGGAAGTAAAAACAGTGTGTGTCAGATACCATCATCTGAATCACTCTGCTCTTACCCAGATGTATTTTGATAGTTTTTTGTCTTATTGTGTTTAACCAGCAAGGGAGAGGTAATTGTCGTTAGAGATCTTACATCTCTGACTTTCTGGGGTCCTGTTTTCCTTGCTGTATCTGCTTGAAGAAAGTGTTTGGCAATAGAATGCTGAAATATATTAAGTATCTGGGAGCCTAGTTTTTTAGAGACTAAACGTGGGCCAGGAGAGGAAGAATTCCACCCAATGCAGATAGGATGAATTTCTCAAAAGCCTTGGAGCAATCTCACTTAAGCAGAAATCAGTCACACACAAACAAAATAGTACATGGCTGTATTTGTTAAAGAGAGCCTTCATTCTACAGCCCAGGATTTTTAAGCTCTTTGATCTCAGGACTCCTTTATGCTGTTAAAAAGTATTTGAGGACCCCAAAGAACTTCTTCTGTTGTAATGTCTATTGAGTCTTACTGTGTTAGAAATTAAAACTCAAAAAAAAAAATGTACTTAAAATGACAAAAATAGCAATACCCTCATATCTTCTAACAAACTGGGAAAGGTAGGAGCATTGAAATAACCTTTTCGGATAACTATGGATATTCTTTGATACTTCATTAATATATGACTAGTGGTGGTTTTTTAAAGGTTAGGTACAATGTAGGTTCTGAAACCATAACATAGATCTTTTCCTGGTCTGTTACTTTACAATTCAGTAGTTCATCTTGCATTCTGAATAGACAGAAGAGGTATAATTAAGTCAGTTACAACACATCTGTATAATGAAATATTATGCAACTATATTTAAAAAGTATTTTATCGCAGATGAAATGCTTTTAAATGTAATAAATTGTCTACTCAGTATGATCCTAATTTTGAAGAGGTGTGTGTTGTACTAATTGAAAGGAAAATAGCAAAATATGGGAATGTGTCCTGATGCATTCATGGATGAATTTCTTTATACTTTTATGTATTTTCCAAATTTTCTACAATCAGCACATTGCTTCTAAAATCAGGGAAAAAATTAAGGCCTTTTTTTCCTTAAAAAAATTTTTTTTAATGTTTGTTTTTGAGAGAGCACAAAATGGGAGAAGGGCAGAGAGAGAGGGAGACAGAGAATCTGAAGCAGGCCCCAGGCTCTGAGCTGTCAGCACAGAGCCCAATGTGGGGCTCGAACCCACAAACGGCGAGATCGTAACCTGAGCAGAAGTCAGACACTTAACTGATTGAGCCACACAGGTGCCCCAGGGTTTGTTGTTTTTTTTTTTTAAATAAAGAATAAATGTATCTATTAAATGATTTTCCTCATCCCTGGACCACCTGTTACAAGAACCCCAATATGTATAGTTGGAGTGATAGCAAGATCATTTCTTCCTCTCAAGTTTTTGTTTATTTAACAGAACTGATGTAACCTTTCTGTGGTATTTTAAGCCTCGGGAATTTAACTTTTTAGTTTAGTGGCAATTAATTGATGTATTAAAGAAACTGTATTCAAGAATTATTCAAGGAAAGTATTAATTGCTGAATTTTATAGCAGGGACATAATTTGCTTTTCCTCATTTCTGTCACACCTCAGGCAAATCCTGTTTCTTATCTAGGTAAATTGGCAAAAGGATCTTGTACTAGGTGATAAAGCTACTGTCATAGTTGAGAAATATCCTGGAAATCAGCGTGTAATTAACCTCTCATTTACTGCCTCTGAGTAGTTTGTCAGTGAGGTGAGTGTGGCGTTTTTCTCTTTACGGTTTTATGGCTGGAAGTTGAAGTGGCTTCAGAGAAATGCAAAGGGCAGCCCACATCTGGGGATTAGTTCCCTGCTTACCCATGGATTTAGAAAGGATGTTTGCTCGCTATTATGTCCCTGATGTTGTATTGTCCAAAAATATTGCTGCTTTAAGGCTTTTGTCCTCAGTGTGTGGACAGGAATCCAAATCTGCTGATGGGTCTCTTTTTCTGAAAATGGAGGACATTTCTTTGTTTTATGTTGGCATCCTGTTGGCATTTCTTTATGTTCCTTATGATATAATTAAGTGATTATTAGATGTCTACAGAAGCTACGGTGCATCCACCAAGAAGGAAATTAGCAGTTTTGCATCCTCCACTTATCATCTTAAAGATGAGAACATCCCTTTGATATTTCCAGCTGAGCATACAGGTCTGTGGCTTTAGTTAATGTGCTGGTGACGTCTTGCAGTGTTTGCAATCTCTCCAGGGCTGTTTACTAAGGCATAGCCCACTTTAAAGTGTAAACTGTGATGGGAAACTAGTGCCTATTCTAATATTGTTTTACATTAAAAGGCCATTCTCTCCTCTGCCTAAAACAGTCGAGAATATTCTACTCGGGGGCATCCTTAATGGTTAAAGTCATCATTAAATTTGGAAATCTTCTAATATCCATCATATTTTATGAGTTGAACATTTGGGAGGCTAGGGAATGCACTCCAGATATAGGTAGTGATTTCTTCATGTTGTTATTGAAACCGCTGTTTGCACTGCATTTATTTCTCAGATCTGTCATCATCTTTTGTGTAATAGAGCAGGCTTAGAAGAATTTGCAGGCTAAGTAAGGAAGGAGGAGTGTTGTTATTACTGTATTACCGTAATCATAAACTTCATGAACTGCAGGGGTGTTTTACCCTTGCCTGCCTTTGGTATTGATGCCAAAATCCTGTTCCTGACCACTTTTCCATCTTCCCTCCTGCTGGCTCCCTGTGCTGCAGCCACCCAGGCCCCCTTGGTGTCTAGTCTCAGCTTTTGCTCATGCTGGTGGCTCTCCCTGGAGTGGATCTCTCCCTACATAGCAACTTCATTCAGATAGTTGCTCAAATACCACTCAGGTGTCTGTTCTTTCCTTAATGAAATCTTCCCTGAATATCCCAAATAGCCCAGCCTTTCATTCTGTTTCCTTCCCTGTGTTTGCTTTCCCTAGTCCTTACTTACTCCTTGATAAATACATATATGGTAAAACCTTGCGATGCAGGTAACTTGTGCTGCAAGCGTTCTGCAAGACAAGCAAACATTTCTAATAAATTTTAATTTGATAAAAAAGTGACGTCTTGTAATACAAGTAGTACCTGATGGCAAATGTCACAGGATCACAATTGAGCGGGTGGTTCTTGAAATTCACCTTGATATTCAAGTGCTTTGGATTACAAGCATGTTTCCCGATGAATTAGGCTTGCAAACCAGGGTTTTACTCTATTTCTATTTGCTTGCCCGCCCCGCCTCATGTGGGTTTCATGAGGGCGGGGGCTTTGTTTCCTCTGTTACTACTTCCACATTGTTTAGAATAGTGTCTGGCACTTAACAGGCATGAAATAAATACTTGATGAGTTAAGGGAAGAAGGAATTCACCAGATTCTCTGTCATGGGCTACTATAAACAGATTGCATTTAATTTCCTGATGTCATATGTCTTTTGAAAGACAGGGGATGAAAGGCTTGCTGTGTTATACCTTGATTCAAACTGTGCCAAACACCATCCCGGACAGGCAGTTGATGGTCACATGTTCTGGAACAAAATTAGATGTGAGTGGCCAGATAGTTGTTTATACTCGTGTCTGTCAGTGGCTTCCAGAACACCAGTGTGCTCTGTAGATGGTGCAAATGGGAGCATGAAAAAGCCCGAGAGATTGGTGGGAAGCAGTTTGATTTTTTAATTTTTACATATTTGGACTCTGGAGTAAATACTTTGACTTGCTTTTTAATGCTAGTGTTATGAACAACTTTGATGAGGTTCTTGTTGAAAGTAACTGGTGTGATGTTGGGCTAAATCGGAGAGTTAGTGACAAAAACAGTTTCCATCAGTGCCTTTCTCCTTCTCAGGGACCTGCTACAATGGTCGTACAGTGTCAGAGGTAAACCACATCTGGATTCAGAGCTCTTTGTTAAACTCGTCCTCGTACCGATGTAGCCTTCTTTCCTGCCATTTATTTACCTGGTGAGTCCTCCTCAATTTGGTCAGGCTGGTATTACCATTATTTCTCTTGCCTCTGGGTCCCCTGGTGTCCCTTAAAATACCTGCTTGGTCGTCGCTGACCCTGCCTGGCCAAACCCTTCTTTCAGGGCTTGCTTCAGTGGGGTGCTCACCCTCTGACTAATCTGTGTTCCCTGCTGTTTACACAGTTTAGTTCTGAATCAGTATGTGATATTAATGTGTCTTTAGTTTTTACCAAAAGACTTTTAAAAGGGACTCTTGTGTATCCTTTGTTTTTCTTTTTTAGATAATATTTCTTTTAGGGGCGCCTGGGTGACTCGGTCAGTTAAGTGCCAGACTTCAGCTCAGGTCATGATCTTGCGGTTTGTGGGTTTGAGCCCCATGTCAGGCTCTGTGCGGACAGCTCAGAGCCTGGAGCCTGCTTTGGATTCTGTGTCTCCCCCTCTCTTTGCCCCTCCCCTGCTTGAACTAACTCACTCTCTCTCTCTCTCTCAAAAATAAACATTAAAAAATTAAAAAAAAATAATATTTCTTTTTTTACAAGTTTCTTTATTTAGAGAGTGAGGGGGGGAGGGGCAGAGAGAGAGAGGGAGAGAGAGACCCAGTCTCCACGCTGTCAGCATAGAGCCTGATGTGGGGCTCAAACTCACAAATTGTGAGATGATGACCTGAGCCGAAATCAAGAGTCAGATGTTTAAGGAACTGAACCACCCAGACGCCCCTCATGTATATCCTTTGTATCCCCCAAGCCTGATAGGCAGTGAAGAAACAAGGAAATATAAGACCCAGAATGTTGACTGGACAAACTTGACTTTGGGACATTCCAGTCACCCTCTCTGAGGATGTGGGGCACATAGGGGCACTGAGGAAATAGGGTTTGATTACCTGGATCCAGCCTTTGAGTAGAGCAGTGTGTTGGGTCGTGCCATTTGAAGCAGAGCATAACGCAACAGAAAACTTAGTTCTGAGGACTGAATGAGAAGCTGTGGCCTTAAGGGACTTAAGTTCAGTAAGACGGATTGAAATTGCTTGGAGGGACCTTTTCAGCTGCCCCCCACCCTCCTTTTAAAGGGGTAACTTAAATCTCCATGCTGTGGTTTCACTAGAATGGAAGCTCCTTGAGGGCAGGTCTGCCAATGTAGTCTGCCATGTGTCCCTGGTACTCAGTGCTGGCACAAGAAGTGCTCACGGAAGGGTAGATGGATGGATGGTTGGTTCAGGTGGCTGGTCTTGGGGATGGAGGGAGAGGAGACAAGTGGACAAAATGGTTCTTGCCGCCCTTACCAGCCTTTCCCCTATACATGGTCGTGTTCTAGCCCAGACCCTGTTCTGGGTGTGGCTGATCAGGGTTGACCCTCCTTTCATGGTTCTCGACCAGAGCTAGACCCTGGTATTGTTTTTGAAGTGCCACAGGTGATTCCGATGTGCAAGCCAGGTTTGTAAATCACAGCTGTGGAGTGTTTGAAGGGAAATGGAGGTTAAGTCAATCCAGTGGGTTCACATGTAAATAAGCAGAATCAGCATGTCCTGTTGAGGAATGTGTTATTTTGCTGCTCTTTAGTTGGAGCTGTACAACTCAGTGGTTGAAGTGTTTTTTTCCCTTACATCTTCATCTGCTACTTTGGGCTGCCTTTCACATTTAGCTCTTGGCAGCTTAAGAATTGAAGCTCTTTGGGCATACTTTTATTATACCTGGCACAACATACTATTAAGCTGTTGAAGGGTTTTTAAAAATTCAGCAGCAAAATGTAGGTGGTCTCCAGCTCCAAACACTGAATGTACAATCTCCCTGCCCAGTGCCCCTCCCATACCCAGTTTTCTAGTCCCCCCGCTGTTCTCCCCACAAGTATACCTGTGAGCAACTTGGACTCTTGAGTTCAGAAAAGGAGGACTGTAGATAGGAAAATCGCAGTCAGGTGTACTGTTGCCAGTGGCCTGCTTCATTTAATCATTTAATTATCATCCTGGACACTTCTTGAAATTTCCACCTGATTTTGGTCATGTTCAGGCTGTGTATTAATTCAGACTGTACTTTGTGAACAAGTAGCTTTTTATAAGTTACACATTTTAGGATCTCTAGGAAGGTCAAGGAGTTATTTTATCTTTTATATCTCAGGCTGAACTAGTTCAGGTAACTTACTACCTTCTGACTTCTGAAAGCTAGAGAGAGCAAATTGGAGTTTGGAAAGAGGTTTGCGTCTGCATGTAAGAGGTTTGCATGTTTGATCGTGTGCGTGGGCACACTTAGACGCTCACACACTTGTCGTAGGCTGGGTTGGAAAATAGTTCCGGACTGTGTGATGAATGGCAAAGTGGTAGAGATGCATGAATGGGGGGGTTCAGGGAAGTGGGAGATGCTGAGGAATAGGAAAGCAAGCTGGAAGAATTAGGACAGAATTAGCTGGACTGAGGCCGAGTGGGTCAAAAGATGAATTGTCTTTTTTCCCTAAAAACTTAGCAAATAATGGCCTGGTTCCAAAATGAGAAGAGACAGCACTGCCTGGTCTCTTTCCCCTGGGAGTGGACTTCTCTAGGAGGGAAAGAAGCCAGCTGTGGTACTGAAGAAGCCAAGGCTCTGGCCGCACCCCCCACTGGGCTGACCCACCTCTTCCTGTTGCATGACCTTGAGCTAGTTGCTAAGTCTCTGTGCCTCAGTTCCTACTCTGTCAGTGGACGTGAAAATACCTCCCTCATGGAACTGTCTTGGAGGTTACATGAGATGAAATACACGGTGTTTGAACGGTGCCTGGAACGTAGTAAGGACTGAATAAATGTTAGTAGTAGGAGTATTTCTGTGGATTACCTGAGAACCAAACCATCACTGATAATACAGTTTCTACTACCCATTTCAAATGATTTTTTTTAAATCCCATTTGAATCAAGACATTGCAGGAGAGCACAGACCCAACCAAGGGTGGGTATTTAGTAGAGAGAAATAGAGAAGTTAATTTAGCCCAATACCAGTGACTACAGTTTTTTTTTCTTCATCATGACCAATTAAGGACAAATAAAAAGGTTTCTGGGCTGCATCTTTTCTCCATGCAAAATTTATTGAGATACTGAATTAGTTTAAGAAATGATGGTTGAGCATTTAGTATATTCTAAGCCCTGGAGATACAGTGGTGTACAAGAGAAATGGCCCTGGCCCTCTGGTGGCTCTGTATCTGGAGGGGAGATGATCGAGTAACCTGTGTCCAGCACTAGATAAACAGTTCCAGACTGCGAGAGGTGGGACCCGAGCTCAGGACAGGGACTGATGGTGGAGGAACCCCGGTTAGATGGGGTGATCTGGAAAGGTTTGGGTAGAGGTTAAAAGGGTGAGAATGAGCCAGTGTGGGGAGAAGGTGGGATGGGTTGGGAGGAAATGCTGTTGGGTGGGGTGATGGCCTGTGCAAAGACTCAGCCAGGTAAGAGTTAAAGGATGGCCAGTGTGGCTGGAGCGCAGGGAGCGAGGTGAGTTTGGAGCCTGGGGTGTGGTGAGAAGCAGTCCCTGGTCCAGTCAGGGGGGGAGTGGGGGGCCACTGCCAGGGGTTCCGAGAAGCTATTGTGCAGTGACCTGACCTAATTTACATTTTAGGATAACACTTGGGAAGAAAGTCCATTCTTGGTGCAGGCTTCCTGCTCTGGCGT
Organism: Acinonyx jubatus; assembly: GCF_027475565.1. NCBI lineage: Eukaryota > Metazoa > Chordata > Mammalia > Carnivora > Felidae > Acinonyx > Acinonyx jubatus. Next base: position 13,224,748 of record NC_069387.1, on the reverse strand, counting down.
TTTTCTTTTTAATAATAAACCTCTTGGTGCTACTTTTTTAGCCACAGAAATGTTGGTATCTGGGTGTGTCTGACAAGTGGCGGTGCCGGGATGGCCTTCTCCGATTTTACCCTGAAATTGCACTGCCGCCAGTACAGCCAGGCCGGTGGCCGTGGCCCACACGTACCCTACAGACTGCAGTCCGGAGGAACACACAGTGAGTCGCTAATCAAGCTGGAGGTTCTGCACAGCTTTGTTGTGTCAAGAGCAGAACTCTCGTCAGTCAGGGCTGTGACAGATGAGAATATTGTGACCCGGCTGATACCTGGCAGGCTGAGTGCTGACTGGTGTATTTCCTTTTTCAGTCAGAGCATCCTGGCGGAGCCAGGAGCAATTCAGAAACTCTGTGATCAGCACCTGTAGATCTTCTGTGCTTTTGGGAGGAGTCACCACGGACTACTTTATTGTAGATCTCTGAGATCAAATAACTGACTTTCACATCAATTCTGATGACAGGGAAGGGCTCTTTGGAAGACCATTTGAAGTAATGGTTATTAATCAAATAGTGCTCCCCCCCCCCTTGAGTAGTGAGAAAGGAATGTAATGTTCTTTTACTGCAGTTTACTTTCTCTTGCTGCCTGATCACCTCAGACTATTGAAAACCCCAAGGTGGCAATGAGGGGCTGCATTTCATAGCCAGGCTGTGGTATGCATTCCTTATGGGTCATAGGTCTGTTAGGAGTCACCCTGTTTGTATTATAGCTGCAGATAGATAAATAGCAGATTTCTCACGTTTCCTATTTTGGGGGGGGGGTAGGGGAATGTGTGTGGCTTTGAAAAGTCTGTCTCATGGAGGCTGACTGTGTTGCCCAGTGCATTGCATTGCATCGTGTGTGTGTGTGTGTGTGTGTGTGTGTGTGCGTGTGTGTGTGTAAAAGTCTCAGGTTTAGATCAGACTGCCCCAGAACCTCCGATCCCTTGGTTCAGGGCTCATAGGTGATGAAACTGATCCTGAGGGGCACGAACATTTTCTGAATGCATGGAGCCTAAGGGATGGCAGACCCAAGAACAGGGCCTGGCATTTCTGAGGTTTGGACCTGTGCTCTTGGACCTGTGATGTTTAGTTAATTGTAGGGAAAAGGGGCAATGACAGATTTAGTAAGGAAATAATACACAATTATCCCAAGTCACGGAGTCGAATATTTCTGTCTCTGCAGTGAACCATTTTAAGAGAAAACAAAGTTTGTTTCTTGCTAATGAGGTGGAAATAGAACTTATCTTAAAATAAGCACAAGAGGCAAAATAAAAGATTAAAGACAAAATCTGGGATATTTTGTATGTTTATCTTATAATCAGGCATTAAATTATAACTTCAGTAGGAGTGACATTAATGATTCTAAGCTCACAGTGTAATCAGTCCTTCATTTCCTTAAAATAATAGGTGTATTAGTAAACTACTTTTTTTAGATAATATTATTTAATCTGGCAGTTAGTTTCATGGTTAATTTTTTGCCAAAGTCTGAAAACAAACTTTTTATCTCTTGAGATTATTAAATAGTTTTATAGTAACAATGTCTTGTTTTCTGAACATTCATAAATTCAATTTATGTCATGTAGGGTTCTGGGTGCTTTTTTTCCAGGTGACACTGTTGGTTGTATTTCCCTTTGGTTTGACAAACTAGTGATATCTTAATTCTCAGAAGTTGGTTTTTATAATAGTGATAGAAGTATACGGTGAAACAAAGAGGTAAAATGCTAACTCCTAGTCTGAGCAGGCATTGTCTGCTGTTGCTACAACAACAAATTGAGCGTCACGTTTGTAGCTGACTTGTTATACCATAGGAGCATACATACCTACACTGTTACTCTATATTTACTTTTAAAAATGGTCTGATTTCAGTAATCGGGTGATGGTGTATCGTTGGCCTGTCTTTCAACAACTTGGTTAAATTAACTTGATTGTAGTACTGTGGTTATGTCCTTTGAACAGCCTGTCAGTGCCTCTGTTTACCCACCTTTTTTGTGTGAAGAACTGGAGGGGAGGGCATTTGCCAACTAACGTGGAAAGAAAGGAGAAGGTAACCCAATTTTGAAAAATTCTGTCGACACTTACTAGCTACTTGGTACGGGTACTTCCTGTTTCCAAAACCAATGTTAATGCAATCCTGCTTTGCATTGTGTGGTGGTTTATTGCCCTCAGCAGAATTCCTGGCATATTTGAGGCCCTGCCCTTTTATTTCTGCCAGATCCCCCAGCCACAACTGGCCTAGTCCATTCGACACCGGCACTACCCGCCTAGGCTCCCTCCTGCCTTCATGCTGTCCGTGGTAAAATGAGCATAACCCGGAGGATTGTTCCAGCACACTCCTGCTATGCTGTCTGAGTCCCAGCCTCTGTGGCTTTCAGCCTGTCACTGTCTTGGCTCTGAATTAAGCCTGACAACTTTGCTCGTCTTATAAACGTTAGATACCACCGCCTTCTTTCCTTCAGTAAATATACTCATGATCCAGGTTACGTTGCTCTACCCTCCAGTACATATTTCCTAAGGTCAGTGAAAGGTATTTGTGGGGGAGGTGTGTCTGAGGGGGTGGGGCAGTGAGAGGGTAGAAGAAAAAGAGATAAAGTTTGTAACTCTGAACAGGTGAAGTCGGCTTGCGTGAGACACCCTGTGCCTTGTGCTGGGGCAGCTGTGTCACTGGATCTTGGTGGTGATGGGTCCTTATCTGACAGGCAGGAAGTGTTAATCCATACAGTGGCCCTGAGAGGGAAAGGTAAGGAAACCTGGAGCTCAGAAGGCAACCCCCACGGAGGTTTTGGGATGAGTTGGGCTGTGTTTGAATTCTGGCCTTACCATGACTCACTGTATGAGCGTCGGCAAGTTTCCTAGTTTCTCTCTGGTCCTCCGAACCTGCCTCAGAGTTTTGTTGTGAAAATTCAGTGAGTTGGTGGGTGTGCACATTTAGGACTGTGCCCCGCCCACTGTTAATATTTATTGAGCAGTTATTTTAAGTGTTTTTATTGTCGAACTAAGGTCACACAGCTAATGTGTGGTAGAGCTGGTTTGAGCTTCTCAGACTCTAGAGCTTAACCTCCTTCTGCTGTTCCCTACTGCCCTTACTGTTGCCTTTCCATCTTTGACCGGGACGAGAAATAGATCAATTCTAGTTTCTCCCTTACATTTTCTGACCTGTTTCCTCTGTGGTGGGGCTAAATGGCCTTTGTTTGGTTTTGGGTCCCCGGGACTGCAGCCCTTCCTCTTACTCACTGTTGACTTTAGCTCCCTGTGTAGAATTTTGTTCTGCCTCTTAAGAGATTATGCAAATAGAATTACTGTTTTGGTATTAAGAAACATATTATCTGAGTTACACTGTCATTTTTAAAAAATAGGCAAATGACATTAAAGTATTGATGTACTATATAATTTTATTTGTGGGTAGAGAAATTATTGAAACTGCTTTTTATTTTATTAATTAATTTTAGTGTTTTATTATTTATTTTTGAGAGAGAGAGAGCGTGCACAAGCAGGGGAGGGGCAGTGAAGGGGACAGAGGATCCAGATCCAAGGCGGGCTCTGTGCTGACAGCAGTGAGCCCATGTGGGACTCGAACTCATGAACTGCAAGATCATGACCTGAGCCGAAGTCAGAAGCTCAGCTGACTGAGCCCCCCAGGTGTCCCTGAAACTGCTTTTTAAAAATATTTTAGAAAGTTGAGAAAATACAATACTTCCTCTATTGCCCATGTTCTGTCATAAGCAGGGAAGAAGACTTACCTAACCAGGAACAGATAGAATTCTCTAAGTAATCTTTAGTTTGTCTTCCTTTACTCATTCACACACAGCTAGAAGGATGTGAAGTTGTTCTTTAGTGACTGGAGTCAGGATAAAGATTAGGCAGAAGAGAGGTGATGACTCTAGTATCAGTAATACTCTTCCAAATAAAATTTTGAAAAGGTAATGGATTTTAAGTGTTTTCTATTTGGAAGGGATGATGACAGTTGGCATACAGCAGCTCATCCAATTTACATTTTCAGATGCCTTCTCTGGTCTTGAGAGTGCTGCTAAATTATTGTAGCAAGTTCACATAAATGAGTCAGGGCAGGATTTCTCAAGCTGCATCCATTAGTGGGTCATGAAGTCAATTTAGTCGGTCACAACCAGTATTACAAAAAAATAAAACAGTGAAAACAGCAGAGTGTACAGCATATAGCAAAGGCAGTGTATTGCTTCTGGAAACTTCTACTTGAGCTGATTTTAGTGCGGGTGTTTATTGGGTTACTCTATAAAGAGGATTACAGACAGAAGTTTGAAAGCCATTGATTTGAGGTAGTTTAGAAAGTTTATTAACTTTAGAGCAAGTCTGATAGTATATAGAAGGAAAATGCTTATAACTATCTTTAACATTGGTTTTTGTATATTGCTATCAGATGTAAAGAAATTTAAGAATGGTAACAGATCTTTTCTAGAACTAATATATTTTATTTAAACTTTCTTAAAAATTTCTTTATTTTTTAAAGTTTATTTTGAGAGGGAGAGAGTGAGTAGGGGAGGGGCAGAGAGAGAGGGAGCCTGTCAGTACAGAGCCTGATGTGGGGCTCCATCTCATGGACCACAAGATCATGACCTAAGCTGATATCAAGAGTTAGATATTAACTGACTGAGCCACCCAAGTGCCCCAAAACGTTTTTTTTTTAAATGTTTATTTATTTTGAGAGAGAGAAGAGGGGGAGGGGTTAGAGAGAGGGGGGAGGGAGAGAATTCCAAGCAGGCTCCTTACTGTCAGCTCAGAGCCCAACACGGAGCTTGATCTCACAAACCATGAGATCATGACCTGAGCTGAAATCAATAGTTGGATGCTTAACTGACTGAGCCAGCCAGGCGTCCCTAGTACTAATACATTTTATAAAGAGCAAATGAGGTTTATGACTTCATTTCTGAAGATTCATGGATAAAATTAGGAAAATAAGGTCATTAGTGTCCTTCCTAATATGTCACACGTACCATTGTGTTTGCAGATTTTGTATTATAAACTGAATTTGAAATCTTAGCTATTTTGGTCCCAAAAACTTGGAATCGTGTTCATTTTGACATTTGTAAGATTACAAACTTTATAAAGAGTATTTATTTCCAGATTTTGAACCCTGAATTGCCTTGCAGAAATTTTGAAAAAATTACCTCATTTTTCATGGTCCTTTAGTATACTCAACTTTGAATACTACTCTAAGTAGGTAAAGCTGTCCTATCCTTATTAAGCTTTTCAGATAAGTTTTTACCCCCCCCCCCAAGGCATAAGGGAAGTTAAGCTATCGTGATACATCTGTAGTTTCTTGATAATGATTTTATAATTGTTCTTCTGGAAGCAATGAATGATTTCCTTTATAACCAGCTGTAAGTAAAGGACAGGTTTTCATTGTGAATGTGATGATATGTCATTTGTCCTTGCCCTTCTCATTGAACTAAATTACAGTAGCTACTATTCGTGTGGATTTAAAAACAGATACTGTTCAAATCAAGTTCTGAAGTTCTTGACAGGGGCTCTGAGAACTGGTGGGAGGTTTCTGGATGCTGAGTTCTTGAGTAATGAATCCTCTTGCAACGAGAGAAAGGAAAACATTTAAAACCTGGGCAACTTCAGGGAGAGAGCAGCAGAGTTCTCCATCTTATGTGGAACTAGTGTTGGGCAGAGCATTTACTGTTACCAGCCTGTCCTGTTCTTTTTCTTAATCAGTATTGCAGCTGTAGGATTTAAGTAGCTTGACGGTATGGCAGGGTTGGGGAAAACACCATTTGACTGTGGTATTATTAGGTAGTAATAGATTTGACTGAAATGCCAGAGTGAGTGGAGGATATAGTAGTACTTGGGGGCTGGGTGGGGGGGCAGTGTAGACAGTGGTAAGTGGTTTGAGTTTTGCATAGTTGCATGCGGGGGAAGAAGGTGTGATTTACCTTGAGAATTTACTTGAGGGTAGACACTACGAAGTAAATAGGAGACTATTGCAGTAGTTATAAATTGGCCTTAAAAGCATTGTGTTTGAATGATGAATGCACTCTCTCAAGTTCTTTAGGATCTGGATTATGACTTAAGTATCTTTTTCTCACTACTAAAATTAAGTGATTATTTCTCTAAGGCCTCTACTCCAGAAATACATGCATTATTGAAATCTTGAATATTTTCTAAAACAGCCTCTGGGGAGCTTGGGTGGCTCTGTCTGTTGGGCATCCGACTTCAGTTCAGGTCATGATCTCCTGGTTCATGGGTTCAAGCCCCGCTTCGGGCTCTGTGCTGATAGCTCAGAGCCTGGAGCCCGCTTTGGATTCAGTATCTCCCTCTTTCTCTGCCCCCCACCCCCCTTACGTTCTGTCTCTGTCTCTCTCAAAAATAAATATAATCATTAAAACAAAACCGTGAGCCTCCTTCCTATTCCAGTAAGACTAAAGGCCGTTACACTTTTTAGACATTGCGCCACCTAAGGTCTGCTCGTGTAAATGCTGGCCACTTGTTTTTAGGCTTTCATTTTCCTGTGTTCCTGGTTTGCCAAGGAGGTTGTTCTGATTTTTTCCCCATTCTCACTTTGAAAGCTTTCCTCTGCCTGTTAACTGTAGGCAGAGATAGTCAAGGCTTCGGAGAGTAGCCCCGTGGGGGACGCCGTGTGCCTGTGAGATGGGGTGACCGAAGTAGTGGCTTGTGGGAAGTAAGATGCTTTCTGGAGCTGGGGACACCGTGTTCTGTTTTCCTGTGACTCCGCCACAGCCGTGGGAAACGGTAAGGGCTGGGGTCTTAGAATGACAAGCTTCCGGAGGGAACTGAATTAATCCACAGAGTTCAAGCAGAGCGAGTTAGGAGGCAGAGTAGTCTACTCCCTTGCTCCAGGGCCCACACCCACTACTAATGTGTTTACATTTGAACCCTTGCCAAACTCCCCCCCCCCCCCCAGCCCCCGCTGCCCCCCAGTTTAAAAAGGGAGGTTTTATGTAGGGGGAAAAGGGTTTCCGTTAAGAAGTCTCCTGTCTTTGTTGCTTATTGCAGCTTTTACTCCTGATGCTGTGAGGGCTACACACTTCTAAGAAATTAGCGTTGCTGTGGTTTCCCTTTCAGCTTTGGAGCCCACGAGTGACCTCCCCCAGAGGGGCCAGCGAGCCTCTTGTCAGGATGTGTTTGCTCCGGCTGCCATAACAAAATACCACAGTCCGGGTTTCATAAAGGACAGACGTGTCTCTCACGGTTCTGGAGGCCACAGGTCCAAGATCCGGTGCTGGCCGACTTGGTTCCTGGTGGGGACTCTCTTCCTGGCTTGCAGACGGCTGCCTTCTCACTGCCCTCACACGGTGGAGGAAGAGCGAGATCTGGTGTCTCTTCCTCTCACAAGGACGCTAGTGTCATCATGGGGTCCCATCCTCGTGACCTCACGGAGGCCCTGCCTTCAGGTGCCATTATCCTGGGGGATAGGGCTTCACCATATGAATATGGGGGGGAGGGGACACATTCAGCCCATAACAGTCTTGTGTGTGACAGAATTGACTGTTCACGCAACAGACCTCGTGCTCCCCTCCCCCCTCCGCAATGCCGTCTTCCCGTTTTCCCAGTTTCCGTTGTCTGGTGATCACATGACCTCGTTCTGGCCAATCAGGAGCAGGGAGCTCCCCAGGGGCTTCTGGGAGTGACCCCCCCCTCCCCCCCCCCCCCCCCCCCGACGGAGGGGGAGACTTCTGAGCGGGAGGCTTACCCAGCCGCGTCTCCTCCTGGAACTGCCGTCTCGGGCTGCCGAGGCGGAGCGCCACAGTGGGAGCCCGGGTCCCCGATGACGCCACTGAGCGTCGGAGCAGCCCCGAGGCATCTGACGCCAGGTTCCTGTGTGAGTTACAGATGAGCGCCCGTGGTTTCAGCCGCTTTTAGTCGGGCGGCGTCCCGTGTGCCCCCGAGCGTCCTCACTGATGTGCGCGTAGGCCTCAGAGAGAACCTGGAGTCGGAAGGAGGTGGTCTTAGGAAGACCCTGCCTCCGAGACGTGCGTGCGCTCCTCGCCCTCCAGATGTACGTACCACACTGCCTTTGCGGCGTGTGCCTGTGTCCCCCGCCGGCTGCGAGCTCCAGACGGCGGCGAGTGCGGCCCCCTCCCTCTCCTCGGGGCCTGAGGCGAGGCCCACGCGTAGGAGGGACGGGGCGGAAGTACAGGGGAGGAAACCCGGCCCCGGCCCTGCTGACAACAGGTGCTTTACTATTCCCGAAGGTCTTGGTTGTGGTGGCTTCCGTAACAAGACCGGCTGATGTTGTTCGCGGAAAGCCCAGGAGGTAACCTGAAGAGGAGCAAGTGGGAAAACAGGCTTTAATTCAAAGTACCTGGGCCACGTGCATAGCTGCTCTCAGGGGCTTAGTTCGAGCCAGACGATCCTCTCAAGAACCAGACGGGAGATGTGCCCCATTTTCCTTGTGGAAGCAGGAATCGAATAAAAGTCCACTTACATTCTTACAATTGGGGAACATTCTAACCATTCAGAAAAACACGTCATTGTAACGATTGTTTTTGGCCCGAAGTTCTCTCTCCCCGCCCCCTTAGTTTTAAAGGTGAAAAATGAAGTTCTCCAGACAAACTCTATCAGCGAAAGGGTAAGGTGAGTGATCGGAAGCCAGGGCACGTTCTCCCATAGAAACAAATCTGTTGGACGCACATGTGGCCGAAATGTGGCAGACTGGAGATGAAAAGTTGGAGATGAAAATGATAGGATTACGGGCTGTCATTTTACCAGTAAGGAAGCAGACCCAGAAGAGTGATGTCGGGATTTATAGGTTTGTGGGCCTTTTATTTCAGGTTCTTTTTCCTCTACCACTTGTTACTGTAACTTATTAAGACAAAAGCGTGTTGAATCCCATGAGCCAGCAACCACCAGGATTAGGTATAGTCCCGTCAAAGTGGGTTCATTTAACTCGCTGATGTAGACAAATGTGGTCCAGAAGAATGTTGGGATTCTCTTGGAAAGCAGAGTTGGGTTTGTGCTTGAGCTGCATGTTTTGAAGGCGGGATTGGGGAATGGGGCCAGACCTGGGTTGGATGTGGTCAGGAAGCAGGCACAGTTCAGTGATGGGGTGTACCGACAACCCTTATCTAGGAGGCAGCACGTGAATGTGGACTGAGAGCTGTCACTTAGGAAAAAGTTAGCAGTCCCACCTCTTAGTGAGATAAGAGGGACGTCTTGTCGTGTTTCTGGTGGCATTGTGGGCCTGTGTTCCATTCTGAGCATATTTTACGTTCTGGTGGCAGTATTGGGGACGGCTTAGAAGGTTGGTCTTTTGTTTCTCCAGTTGTCAGTAGGGCAGATTTTCACTTCTCCAGTAGTTTTTTAAAAAATTTTATCCTAAATCCTGATAGTTGACAAAGGGTGGGATTTGACAGAGGATGGGAAGGTAAATGGGGGTCTAAAGGGGATGTCCGAAGTTACTGCATCTGAGCAGTCACTGGTGGTTGTTGTTGTTTACATTGTAGTTCACTGCTAATGCATCAGGTCAAAAAAGGGGGGGGGGCAAACATAGTTTTCTCCTACCTTGAGAGGATTTTTTTTTTAAATCACCGCAGTGAATTTGTACTTTTTTGAAATCTGGCAGGATACCAAAGGAGGTAGAGTCTTGGTGCCGTTATTAAAGCATACTTGTAATTTAAACATACCATCTTTAACAATGCTATCCAGTTATTGATCAAGAGGTAGTGTTCATGGTGGTATTAGTGATTGTGCCAAATCAGTAGAAAATGTAGAAAATGAACTGAGAAAGTTGAGTAGAGTCGTCAGAAGTGAGAGAGCCAATGTGGAACACAGAGTGTGGACCAGTCATATTGGTTCTGGCCCAGGCATTGCCCCTTTCTCTGTGAGCTTCGCCAAGCCATTTTATTTTCCTGGGCCTCAGTTTCCTTATCTGTTAGTAATGAGGAAGTTGGAAAAATGGTCTCTCGTGCTCCTTTAAAGTTTTTGTCACTAAGTCCTTTTAAAGATAGTCTTCTCTTTTGAAAATACTTGGTTAGTTGGTCCAAGTCATAAATTTTATGAAACTATTATTCAGCTCTTGAAGACAGGAATATTTGAGGACTTTGAAAACTAGTCCAGCTGGACATTTTTTCTGTTCTGTGTAGTTTCCTTCCTCTCAGGAGTGATGAGGCCTAAATCAACCATCTTCCCAGTCCGTTCCCTTTGTAGTTTCCTGAAATGAACGACTGAGGTGTTTCTTCCTTAGAAAATAATACACAATAAAAGTGCTGAGGGAGGTTTCTTTTATTTAGAAACTTGCAGTTTGGGAATAAAATCTGGTAGCATTTTTTTTTCAAATTTGAATTTTGTGAATATAAGATAGCGTAATACAAAAATGTGTTATGTGTGAATTTTGAAATAACGCGGAAGCCAGAAGAGAAAAAGAAATTGATCAAAAGTTGCATAATTTTGTAAATGGTAAACCACGTGGTTTGTAAAGCGTGTGTATGGGATTGCCACGTGGCAGCTTCCTTTTAGCTGGTAACAGAAGGGCCTTCTATATTTAGTCTGTATCATGGTCAGCGTTGGCTGTCGCTGGTGGGCATTGAGGTTTCTGCCATTGTGGGCTGGTATTTAATGTAGAGATCTTTTTATAGCCTTCAAAGGTGTCAGGCAGGTGCTCACCACGAGGTATGTTAATGGAGGTGCCAGTGATGGTGTCAAAACACCCCCACTCCGGTCAGGAGCTTTTTGTAACAGAAGTGCTAAAACACAACGAAGAAGAAAAACCAATAGGTGGGATGCATCAGGCTGTTAATTTAAGGGAAAGAGCACTGTGCACACTTCCAAGTATGAGTTCACCTGGGGAGGCACTAGAGCAAAGTGGTTCAAAAGCATGGACTCTGGAGGTAGCTGTGTGATGCTTCCACTTACTAGCCTTTTAGCCTTAGGTGAATTAGCTAGCTTCGGTGCGCCTCAGTGTCTCCGTCCCTCCGACAGGGGGAATTTCAGTATCTTACCCCAAAGGTTGTGTGGCACATAGTGAGCAGGAAAGCATAGACTGCTGGGCCTGCCTGCAGCTGTCCTGATTTAGTCTCTCAAAGGCTGGGCATTTGCATTTAGCAAGTTCCCTGGTGGTGCTGATACATCTGATCCTTGCACTACACTTTGAGTAGCTCTTGTACACGCAGACAGGCATACTAGAAAAGAGGGGGCATACTGTTTTGGAGCCTGATATTTTTTTCCTATTTGATATATTGTGAATATTTCCAATTTTATTGTGTATTCTAAAAATACGATGTTTAAGTCCATTAAGTCCATTATCCCATTATTAGATATTTAAGTAGTTTCATTTTTAAGTTGATTTCTTTATTTTGAGAGAGAGCGAGAGACAGCACGAGTGAGTGGGGGGAGGGACAGAGAGAGAGGGAGGGAGAGAATCTCAAGTGGGCTCTGAGCCCGATGAGGGGCTTTTTTTTTTTTTTTTTAATTTTTTTTTCAACTTTTTTATTTATTTTTGGGACAGAGAGAGACAGAGCATGAACGGGGGAGGGGCAGAGAGAGAGGGAGACACAGAATCGGAAACAGGCTCCAGGCTCTGAGCCATCAGCCCAGAGCCCGACGCGGGGCTCGAACTCATGGACCGCGAGATTGTGACCTGGCTGAAGTCGGACGCTTAACCGACTGTGCCACCCAGGCACCCCGAGGGGCTTTAATCTCACCAACTGAGAGATCATGACCTGAGCTGAAATCAAGAGTCAGATGCTTAACCAACTGAACCATTCAGGTGTCCCAGGTGGTTTCAAGGTTTGTTTGTTTGTTTGTTTTGCTATCATAGATCATAGATAAATATTCTTATACATTCTTGTCTACATCTCTGATTATTATCTTGGAGTAAATTTCTAGAAGTGAAATTATCAGGTTCCAGGGTGTCTTTGTGTTAAAGCCTTTTGCCACAGACTGCCAACAAATTCTTCAGAAAGGCTGCTTCTTCAGCAGCACAAGTTTATCTTCTTACAAGTGGTCCATGAGAGTAGATGCTGGTTTTCTAAATGTAGGGGAATGAGGAGAAAAAGCTGTTAATAACTTTATAAAAGTCACAGGTATTTGGAATTTGGTGGGAATAAGCAAGAAGAATTATCTATGGATTTATAGAGAAGACAAAGACGTGTTAAGAGAAACTAGCTGGTAGGGGGAGTAAGGTCAACTGTGGCATGATTCCACTGTTGTTTTTAGGGGTCAGACTTGAATTTATTCATTTATGGTACAATACGTACTTGATACAGGAGACTTTATGCAAAGAGGAATAGTTTTTCATTTTTATTTATCCTGTATGGTATAGGTCTCTTTCTTCACTGTGATATTTCAGAGCTCCCCCCCCCCCCCCGATTTGGAGTTTTGGTCTAATAAAGTCTGGCCCATGCTCCATTCCTATGTGGACCTCTCTAGCCCTGGGCCAGGCAGTTGAGACTCTTATAGGCGCACTTGGGGTGAAGGTGGCTGCATCCGGGGAAATTCAGTATCACTAGCAGAAAACCTACTCGCTGTGGATTGCATGTGGTGAAGTGCATGGTTCTGAGGAACAAGGGTGAGCCAGAGTGGAGGCCAAAGTGGGGTACGTGAGGAATATCTCATGTCCATCTGGCTGTAATGATGGGTCCAACCTCTGCAGCTCTTGGCTCTAAGCTCCTGTGGTTTAGAGCAACCGATAAGCCGAACTCTTCCGTATTATCAGAATGTTAGAACTAGTAAGGGATCTCAAGGGTCATCTGGTCCAGCCTTCTCTTTTTACAGATAAGGAAGTTAAATAATTTATTATTTTCAATTAAACTTCACCTCATACGTATTTAAAATCAGATAGTCAGCCTTGGAACAGAATTGGCTGGTTATTCTTTCCTTGTTCTGGAAGATCTGTTTTTGAGAACTGAAGTGGCTGAAGGGTAGACAATAAAGCAGATGGCGGGGTGGGGGTTGGTGACTGCGGTCCTGTTGCTCAGCCCCAGGACTGAACTGATTTAGAGTCAAACGTGCACTGCCCCGGAGTCAGGGAACTTCACTTGTGCCTCTCTTCAGATCTGAACAGTGTTGTATGGTCCCTGAGGGCTTCAAAGTAACCTTGGCTGTAGGGTAGCTCTCTGTACCAGTTCCATGTTTTCCAGGATTTACACATAACTAGTTTTCTTTGTGCAATTCAAAACAGTGGTTTTCTTTTTTCCCCTTTAGTAAACACATGTGTCAAATGCTTCTTTTTAAAAACAACAGCTGCTGTGAACACAAGCTGTGCCTTCTACCACTGGGTGACACTGTTAGACCACAGAGGAGTCTTCTCTGGTAAAAGCAGGGCCCTTGAACTTCAGATCTCATCAAGCTGCTTTATGTAGGAGAGACAGAAGCTCTGAGTCACTTAATGGTCATGTATCAAATGTTACTTGATAAGTGTAATTTATCTGTCTAAGGCAATTTTAAGGCCAATGACTTTAAGGTAATTAATTATTAAAGAAATCTGTTAATTGGACAGCATTTCAGTTGCTTAGAGGTTTGTGCAGATTAATGGGCTGCATATTAATGAAGTACTAATTGCTTTTTGGGAATATTTATGCAAGCCGATGTATTAATATTTATTTCTCACCAGACAACGATTTGAGTTAGCTTTCTGTGGCAAAAGACTCATTTTTTACACACAGCATTTGATGTCGTGGGCTTTTAGTGAGCATTTTATTGGGTCATCTTGTTCAAGAGGGAGGATAATCTTCTGGGTTAGGAAAATGTCTGCTGGACATTTGGTTCCCTGTACTGATCTTTATTGAGAGAAGAGACTTCACTCTAACTCATTCTGTGCTCCTTCAACATAGGATGAGGACAGAGAATTTGTTTAAAGTAAGGGTTGGCCTCCCCTCCACCCTCTGTTTTTGCCCCTTTTTTGTAAATCTGAGCTCTGTACTTGTTGCATATCATCTGGCCGATTTTAGTTGAACGATATATGGAAAGCACACAGAGATGTTTCTGAAGATGAGAAATAAGTAAAAGTCAGGTTTCCCCTTTGTGAGCTTAATGTGAGGGGAAGAAAACTTCAAATACAGTTTTAATAGAAGTAGACGTAAGTAGCCTCAGAGAAGTAGGAACAGTGTCCTGTTGGGCCAGAAGAGAGGGAATTCTCATGAGGAGTCAGGAAAAGCTTCGGGAAAGGAGCTACTTAATTTGGATACTGTCACCCTTCGGTGTTTTCCCCCATCATTCAGTCCACTTTTATGGAGTGGCCATGGGTGACACAGGCATGGTGCTGGGCACACAATAGGGAGTAAACACAGATCTGTTGCCTGCATGGTCCACAGCCAAAGTCACAAGGAGTTAGCGGCCCCAGCTTTCTTCTGGTTCTTTTGCATCATGTAGTCCCTGTGTGTCTGACTCTCCTTCCTGTGGCTTATGTTTGAGGCACTGTGCTAGAGCTATGGGGATGATTTAAGTCAGTCAAAGGTCTCTTCCCTGCCAAAGGACACTCATCTGTTCTTGAAGGAGACAACATTGATACATAGGAAAAATTAATTCATGGTAAGTGTCAGATTCGTGGGGTAAGGGGTCAGCGAGCAGAATTGCCCACGTCGGTGCAGACGAGAGCACATCGGTGCTCCTGAGAAGTGGCAGTGGGAAGATTTTTGGCGAGGCAAGCTTTGAGCTGGGTCTTTGCAAGGACTTTTCATTGGTCTTGAGGAGGGAATTTTACCTGAGAGGAAATGAGGAACAGAGGTGGAGATGGGAATGTGTGCAGGTTTTGTGTGGACTGGTTTGCCAGAGTAGAGGCTTTGTGTTGGAGAGGAGCCACAAATTTGCAAGGGTGATTGAGGGCCAGATTGTAGGGAACCTTGGGAACTAGGTGGAAAGTTAAGACTTTATCCTGATGTGGCAGTGATATTTGGCCTGGCGGTTCTTGATCTGATGAAATAGTGCATCGGATTTGGCTGGGGTGCAGTGGGAAGAGTGATCGGGAGGAGTGGAGGCCGGTGAAGGGCCAGCTGCTTGATTCGGAGACGAGGGGAGGAAAGCGTGAACTAGGACTATAGCAGGGGCAGTGGGTGATGGTCTCAAAGACGTTTATTATGAGAAAGAAACACTGACTGGTTGATTCCCTATCAAGGCTGAGGTATAGGACATTTCAGAGATAACGTCGGTTTGAAAACTGGCTGGCCTATGGTGAAGTTAGGAAGTTAAGGGACAGCCACAGGATTATTTCTGACAGTGGGAGACAGGTGTGTGTGGTGTCCTCTCTGTTGCTATTGAAAACAAAAATTTCGACTCCCAATTTGCCAGGGAGGATTTCCGCCAGAATATAAGGGGTTGGCTCTGTCCTGTTTAGTGTTCTATTCTTATCTGGCCCAAAGGGGGCACTTATTAAACCAGCCAGCGAGGTTGAGCTCAACTTGACACATGTTTGCTTCAGATGTGAAGTATCCAGTTGGCAGTTGAAACTTTTGACCTGGAGCTTGGGAAGAAAGGAAGAATCTTCGTATACCCTTCAGAAATGGCTCATATAGCAGAAAGGCCAAGGGCATGTTGGGTCACCAGAGCCAAGAGTATAGAGCTAGGGACCTGTTCTGTAGAACAATGGGCACTGAGAGAGTGGGAGGGAAGAGGACGCTTGGGCAGACAGGTAGGGAGGGTCAGGGGAGGGTCGTCCAAGGGCTGGCTTTCACATCGAGGAGGACATGGACAACAGCTTTGAATTCCATGGAGTGGGTGAGGAGCCAGGAGGCCTGAGGAGAACCGTGTGCACTGGCTGCTATGCAAATAGGAACACAGTGCACGGAATTTGTTTTCTGTGATCTGTTAGTGATCCACTGGTAGCTTTTTGTGCTTGGCTGCCTCATGGATCACTGTCCTTGTGGACAGACCTGAGGGTCGGAGCATAGGACCTCCTATCTGAAAGAACGTCTGACCGACCCCCTGGCACAGTCCACCCTCTTGATAGCAGCCCAGAAGGTGACACCCCATCTCAGTTTGAAATATCTCTGGATGAGAGCTTGAGCCTCACCATCTTCTTGTGCTTGTTTGGTTGAGAAACCATTCTGTGCTTTTGGGGGCTTCAGAGAGGACTAAGCATGCTGGGACATGCGGAGCCCAGAAGCCTGACAAGTGGTGACATGCCCTGTGGTGTGGGCTGCCGTCGTGCAGCTGTGCTGCGTGTCATTGCCCACGATGGTGATGCCGGTCACCCGGTTGCCACTCTCTTTTCTTTCAGATGAATGCTTCTGTTGGCCGGGGCTGAGGAGATTTCTCCCTCCCACCATTCACTCCTCACACAATTAGGGTAGTACCAGAGGGCAGCAGGGAATTCTAGAATCTGCCCTCAAGGTAGAGGGAGGGAATGTGCAGGATTCAAGTCTTACCTGAAGGGCCACGGGAGGTTAAGCAAATTGTGAACATAAGTAAAGTTGTCTTGATGTTTGAAGACTTAAACTCTATATTGGGCCAAGTTAGGAAATGTTATGTTTTTGGAGATCCCTTATATTCATATAATTGCTCCATGCTCAGAATAGTTATTTGCAACAGGTTACTGAGAAGTTGGAGAGAAATGGCCATCCAGTTCTGCAGGTAAGACTGAAGCGTAGTAATTGGGAAATTATCAAGATTTTCAAGGCATTGGCAGGCTCAAGCTGCAGGCTCCACTCTGTGCTTTGGCCTTGTCTATCAGGGATCTTCATCACCCCCTCCAATCTGCCCCCCTCCCACATCCCTCTCTGTCACATGAGTCCAAATCGAGAAGATGAGCAGAGACCAAGATTGGGTTTATCCATTAAATTTTGTCTCAGCTAGTATACCTGTGGCATATGGCCATCCATTTTCACTTAAATAGAACATTAGTTAATGAAGAGGTAGATTAATGAATTAATGTGTTGGAACTATTGAGCTGTCTAATTTATTGAGCATATGCCGCAGGGGCAGGTACTGTGTGTGGTGGATGTTTTCCAGAAGTTTTCTTTTAATGCTTACAACTGCTCTGCAAATGTAGGTATGTGAGCTCTGATTCACAGTTGAGGAGATCAAGACCCAGGTTAAGTAACAAAAATCACATAACTGGTAGATGATGTAACCAGGATTCTAATCCAGGATGGGTGGTCTTCAAGCCTGGTTTTCTTTTCCATTATACTGTATTATTTCTCAAGGATTGAACAAGGTTTAAAATGGGTGAAATGACAAAATTCTAATAACATAGCAGCAACCAAATAATCTCTTGGATAGTAATTTTAATAGCTATTTGATATGTACAGTATTTAACGTGGTGTGATGTATAAACAGAGAAGGACATAGGCCGTAAAGGTGTAGTGAGTGGTGCATTTTCCAAGTGGACAAACCTGTATAACCAGAACCTATATCAGGAAACAGAACATTATCAGCACTCTGAAAGTCGTATTCCCTTCACTCCCAGCCCACTCCCAAGATATCCTTTATCCTGATATCTAACACCAAAGATTGGTTTTGCCTGTTTTTGGACATTATGTATGTGGAATAATGAAGTATGGACTCTTGTGTCTGGCTTCTTTTGCTCAGAGTTACATTTGTGAGATTCAACCTTGTCGTCCATTCATTCCCATTGCTGAGTAGTATTCCAGTGTATCAGTGCGCCCAGTTTGTTTATCCATCCTCCTGATAATGGACATTTGGATCACTTCCTGTGTGGAGCTATTAAGTATAGCACTGCTGCGAACATTCTTCGAAAAACCTTTGTGTTTGAAAGAACATGTGTCTTTCCTGACTTCTTTCCTCACTTGAATGCAGTTTTCTGCAAGATGTCTTCTGTTTGGGGTTGTAAAGCTGTGATGTTAAAAGGCTTCTAAAATCTTTTCAAGAGGTGGAGATCATCATCCTGTTAAAAGCGAAACTTAAGTCTTCCTTCCCATTATCCCAATCCAGAAGAATGGACTGCTCAAAGAGCATCCCTTTGGAATCAGGCAGACCCAAGTTCAAATCCTAGTCCTGTCCTGTAGTAACTGTGTGACCCAGTGCAGGAATAACAATGTTATTATTACTCATTGTTATATATTGTCAGTGATGGCGCTAATATCAGATGACATCTGCTGAAGATTTATGATTTCTAGTCACTGTATTTGGTATACGTTTCTCATTTACCCTTCCTAACAACCGTACGAGATAATCTGCCATTCTTGTTTTTTTTTTTTTTCTTTAACTGGTGAGGTAACCTGCCCAAAGACACAGTAAATGAGAAATCTAGAATTTAGACCCAGTCAGTACGATCTGGAACCCATGTTCTTGAAGCTGTCTGAGCCTCCTTTGTAGACCATAGGGAATAATAACTCCTACCTCATAGGGCCTCATCCAGAATTAAATGATGGGGAGAAGCTTAATGTACACCTTCTAGGGGAGATCCATAGGGACCCCAGAGTGGATTGCTTTCGTGGCATATCTCTGCACTTTTAACAGTGTTGGGGGTCAGGGGTGAGGCCTCCCTGCTCTCCTGGTGGTTGTTAGGAAGACGGACATCTAGTTATTTGTGGAGCCGTCGCCACCTTCTGGTTGGTCTCGCCTCAGCCAGACCAGCTTAGCTTTGATAATGGCCTGGGTTCCGTCTTCCCCATGTTTCTTGCCTCCTTTCCCATGTTCTAAATATAAAATATGTGCCTTTTTTATAAAAATACATTTTTAGGGGATGAAAAAACTGATGAGAAAATGAGTTTGGTATTTTCCCAAGGGCGTCACCATTTGGCGTTTGTACAGCAGAGTATTTGCAGCCACTTTATCGAGAGTTTGAAGTGGCGGCAGTCATGGGGCCAGGCAGAGGTGAAAAAGTGACATTTCTGTGTGCAGACCGCTCTGGTTGGGCGCCATTTCTAAGCCTTAGTTTAGGTTTGTGGCCACAGAGGTCCCCTGGGCTCTTGTCTAATGCCTTCAGGTGCCAGATGGTGTCACTGTCCCTGATGAATTTGTAGGTTCCAGGCAGGTCAGGAGTTTGTCGTTGCAACCCTTGGCTGTTGGGGAACAGTTCTTGTCTTAACTACTCACCGCTCTCTCAGCTTCCTCTTTACAGCCTGCCTCCCTCCTGGGATTAGTGGGTACTGAGGGCAGGCTTTCCATTGCCAGGTGACCTAGGCCTGGGGCTGGCCTGCCTGCTATCTTAAGTGATCGGGCTATCTTAAGTGATCGGGCTATCTTAAGTGATCGGGCTCTTTCAGAGTATTGTTAGAGGGTTGCTAGAATCTCTTAGAGTCAGCCTGGGAAACAATTGCTCCTCAAGAGTGCTTTGGAATTACTTCTAACTTGCCGGAAGTAGTTGTAGCAATTCAGAAGTTTACTTGTTTCACTTTGATTGGTCACAGGACACCTGTAGCCTACAGTATACCTGCATACATTGCCATGTTGCAGGTGTTGTTTTCAAAAAGGCTTCAATTATTAGTGCTTCTAGGTAGAATATGATTTTAAATATTAAGGTAAACATGAAATTTAGCATAATTTCTAAATGTGGTTTTTAAATCTCATGGGATCAGGTTTTAAATTTTATCTTTCTGATGTAGAAAAGCAGATAAAACTGCTGACTCCAAAAACGGTGTGAGGAGGAAATTCAGATGCAATAAATATTTTTTATTAATCCACTTGTGACGTGTTTCTGTGGGAATGGTTATTTACCTCTGGAAAGCAGTCAACACAGAATGCCTGCGAATAGGCATGAAGTGGGCCCAGAGTGAACCTTTTTGATCGGGACAACAAAGCCAGGACTCAAAATCCATCTCTAATGTTGGTATTTTCTTGTCTCCTGGGATAGTAGAGTTTAATAATGACTTCTGTTTGTGGATTTCCAGAAGTTAAAGCAGAATTCTCATCAGGTGGTATTTTTCAGTGCACCGTGTTTGGGCTTGTGGCCTTGGGGGTCTTCTGGGTTCTTGTCGAATGCCTTTGGGTACCAGATGATGCCACCGTCTTCTGGTCCAAGGCAGAGTTTTTAGGTTTGCTTTCAAATCTCTAAGATGTATTTAGTATTAGGGTCAGTCTAAAATGCAGTTCTCTGTTACTCAACTTGTTACGGTATTTCAGTGCTGCCTTGGTCTCTGAGTGGCATAAAAGGACCTTGCTATTGGGGCCTATGTCTTGCTCTACCCTGCCCTCTGGCTAAGCCATTCACAGCTCCATGTAGCACCTTGAAGGTGGGATAGACCTTTTTACACTTTTCAGAAGGTTTTTTTTTTTAAATGGTCATTTATTTATTTTTGAGAGAGAACATGCAAGTGGAGAAGGGCCAGAGAGAGAGAGGGAGCCAGAGAATCTGCAGCAGGCTCCAGGCTCCGTGCTGTCAGCTCAGAGCCCAAAGCCGGGCTTAAACTCACGAATCATGAGATCATGACCCGAGCCAAAGTCAGATGCCCAACCCACTGAGCCACCCAGGTGCCCCTTTTTGGAAGGTTCTTAATGTTTGTAGCATGAATGGGTCTTAGAATTACTGGATGTTACCAGTGAGAAGGGCTTTGGGTCATTTAGTTGAACTCCTATGTTTTTAAAGAAACCAAGGCCTAAAGAGGTGGAGTTTTGTATGTAAGGTTTCTTAGACCTCTCAATAAACTGTGTTAGTGGTGTTGGTCACACAGTTTATCTAATAATAGCTTCTATTTATTGAATTTCCATAGACATGCCAGAGATTGTATGGAGTACTTAAATAAATCTACATTTCAACCAATTCTTACAACACTCACTTGAACAGATGGGAGAACGGAGGGTCAGGAAAGTTAAGTTTTATCCAGGATCTCAAGCCAGTTTTATTTCTCCTACACTGAGCCAACACTAGTTTTCCTTTATTGAATTGAAATTAAAAAAAATACAAATCAGTTTATTTGATCAGGGGAGTATGACAAAAATATCTTCGTGTTATTCTTCATGAAGAATGTGTCATGTAGTAATAATGTCGATGCACAAAGTACTTTTCCTTCCAGACAGTTCTGTCTCATCCTCTTTGTCTGTCAGGCTTCAGGATTACCTGATGCTCAGGGAGGAAACCCTGCCCTCCCAACTCCACTTTCTGCACTGCACACACAACTTGTTGCTAGGACTTTGGACAGCTCAGGGGCTCCCTCTACTGGTAGTTACTTCATTTGACTACTATTTATTGACCCTGTCCAGGGAGTGTGAGGAATGTGAACATAGACTGTTATGCCCAGAATTCGTGATCCCCAAAGACCACTAGGGAGCCGAGTCCGATGCAAAAGCAAAGAGCCTTTATTCGAGCTAGCTCGAGCTCAGTCCCCTACCTGCACCGACGCAGCGGTGAGATACCAGGGAAAGAGAGTGAGTTTCAAAAGGACAAAGGTTTTATTGGGGCCTGGGGGCAGTTGGTGAGGTAATGGCTATGGCCTCAGCCGATTGGCTGGGGAAGGGTCCTGGGGAAGGGTCCGAGTCCTGTTAGGCAGGTGAGGGGGGGTTTACTCAAGGGGAGGAGGTGTGGTCAAGGTGAAGGACACAGAACAAGATGGAGTCGGCCGGCGTAGGCCCGCCCTTTCAATACTGACCTTAGGAGGCTGTGACCTGTTTTGATTCAGTGTCATGGAGATTATCCATGGTTTGGAGCAGAGAAACAGATCCTTTTATGGGATCCTGTAGGCCTTCTTGTCTGCTCATTAATGAGAATGGAAAGACCTCTGGGGCCACACAGAGGTGTGTATGGTGCCTTTCACATATCAAAGAGCACACTTTGGTGTGGGGCAGCGTATTAAAGCCAGGCTGGCCGTGATGGGCTTGCTGACTCGCCACGGTCAAGGTTTGTAATTCTCCAGTCAGTGCGGTTGCAGGCATTCTGATTTAAAGGATCCATGTCAATAGCGTTCAAGGAATATTTGGCGTAAGTTGTTACGCACATCTCACTGTTCAGTAATTCTGAGCCTCAGTTATGCCGTTAAACCTAAAATATATAAACAAATAGTGCATCCACAGTTTTTCTATTTTAGCTGATTTATTTATTCTTTGGATTTTTAATCTCTTTATTTTCACATTAATCTTCAAGAGATTTTGCTATAAAAATAGCAAATTTGGTAGAGAGAACAGGTTTGAGACCAGAGACATTCATTTTAGTTTGAGCTTCCCATTACTAGTAATATTAGCATGAACAAGTTACTTTTTGTTTCCCCGTTTTATTGTTTGCAAAGTGAAGATTCTAGTTCTTCTGTTCGTTGGGTTGTTGCTAGGCTCACATATGGTCACGTCCGGGCCCTGGGTGATTGCTGACTGCTGCTTGGAACGTCTTTTCCCCTTGGGTGTGGAAGAACACACCAGTGGTTTGGAATAGTTCAGGATCTGGGAAAGCATCTTCATGACCTTGAGAGCAAAACTCCTGCTTGTGACTGACTGCAACTGGATCCAGTTTTTGTTTTTGTTTTAAAATTTTTAGTTGAAAACACATCTTTATTTTTTCCACTGCCTACCCCTTCACTCCTGTGCCCAGAGTCCATGGAAACAACACCGTGTGTTCTCTCCTCCCTTCATCCCACCCTCTTGTGTGAATATACGTGCTTTTACTTCATGTTTGCTCGGTGGGTTGATGTCATGGGCAGAAATAAAGATGGAACTTGTCTTCCGTCGAGGAGCTTATCCCTGGAAGACCTCTCCACTTTTTTAGTTTAGACCAGATTTGATTCAGTTAACATTTATTCAGCTTCTGCCACGGGCCAGGCACTTTGCTGGGCCTGGGGATTTAGAGCCGTAAAAGAAGCGGTTCTGACTCGTGGGGAGAATAGGCAGAAACCCCTGGCTCCTCTGTGTCATGGTGGAAGTACATCTGCACCACTGCTGGGCCAGGACGCGTGGAGGGGATCGTTCTCTCCGTGTCCCTGGAGAGGTGGGGGAAGGTGGCCGTTTTGGGTGTGAGCCCATGCACGTCCGGGTCTTCCCCCAACCTTGGCCTGTTCTGTGGTCGCTGTTCCGTCCAGAGGCGTCAAACTGGCCAGAGAATTAGTAAGCATGTTCTCTGGACTTTGAGGGAAGGCCCAGTGTCAAATACTGTGCCATAGTCAGACTCTGTATCTCATTTTTGGTTTGGGAAATAAAGTCATCATACAGGGACAGGGAAGCATGAAATGGCATGTTAATTATCTTGAAATATTGGACAGATTTGTTTTGGGGGCAGGGGAGCAGGATTGAGGTCAACACCAAAAGTGCCTAGGGGTCCACAGCAATGGAGTGCCTGCCGGCTGGACCCATCAGCTTCCAGCCTGATGCCCAGCCAGCCTTCTTCCTCCCAGCTCTTGCCCTCGCTGAGTTTGTTCTTCTGTCTCATTAAATATCATGAATGTTCGTGGACTGCCCACTGTGCACCACACACTGCCCCTGCATAGCTACAGGGGCGTGTGTGGGGGAGACCTGTGTCCTGAGCATCTCTTATGGGGGGACACACACTTAAATCATAGAATGAATGACTAGAATTGAACACGGGGTGGTGGTGGGGGGGGGGGGGAGGGACCCTGGGGATCGTCCTCTGTTCCTTTTGCTTTATTGATCAGGAGTCTGAGCCCAGAAAGGCCGTGGGACTCTGCCCAGGCATTCCATGGAGTTGTTGCGCTGTGCTCCAGTGACTGCCTGCCCTCCCCGCCAAAAACCTATACAGACACGTTCTTGCCGCGAAGTATCCTCCCTTTGTCTTCCCTTCTTGTCACTTCCTTTTTTTCTGGCACTGTTGTAGGGCAGCTGGAGAGGGGGTAGGTAAGACAAAATTCTCGCCCTCGGGAGCATTTGCTTTCGAGAGCCAGTAACCAAGAAGCCAACTCACAGGACTGACAGCAGGGAAGAACTGGGGGCCGGGTTCGGTTTAAGTAGGGTAGGGAGAGGTCAGACCTCACTGAGAAGGTGACGTTTGAGTAGGGAGCGGAGGACAATGTGAGCTGGGTCCTCATGTAAGGGGAGAGGAGACCCCGGCCAGTGGCAACATCAGCAGCAGTGCTCTGTGCTCTAGAAGCCTCGCAACATTGATGGGTGTCACGGGTCTGCCCATTACTGGTGCACATTCATTGCGGGGGTGGGGGGAGGGGCTGAAAGAAGCAATGAAGGATCCCGGTCAGGTGTCCAGGTGCTTGTTATGGGGTTAAGTTGGTCTTTTGACATGTTGGCAGGAAGCATCCTGTGTGACCTGAAACTTAAAGTGTGGGCAGTAGTGACCAGAGTCAGATCGTGGGTCCCCTTTGCTTTAGTCACCCGGAAAACCACGGCCATTGTTGTGTCTCTTTTTCTCTGCCTCCTGCTTTCTCGAAGCTTCAGAGGAGTTTTCAGTGAAGCAGTGAAGTGGGGTCCTGGGGGATGGCACGCCTCAGCAGGAAAGACCAGAGACCGTGTCACCTTTCTCTTTCAGACGGCCCGTCTGAGGACAGTGACCTCAAGGACGCCTATCTCATTCCGAGAAACATCATGGCTGAGCCAGACTACGTGGAAGATGACAATCCGGAGCTAATTAGGCCTCAGAAACTAGTCAATCCTGTCAAAACATCCCGCAACCATCAGGATCTTCACAGGGAACTTCTCATGAATCAAAAAAGGTACGGTGGTTTCTTGAGCAGAATTTTCCTTTGGGGACTTCAGCTTCAGAGATGTTTACCTTTCCTGATGGTTTTTAAGGCTGCCTTGTTCCTTCTGGTGTCCTTGAGCCAGGGCACCCCCTCCCCCCCCATAAAGTCCCATCATCTGCTGGAATGACTCTGCATTCTGCAGAACTGTGTCCTCTTTGAAAATAGACACCTGCTTTAGAATTTGGATGTGAGGGGATCGATTACGGATAAAAGAGTATCCTAAGTTGAAGAGGAATACCTTATTTGTTAGATTTGTAAAAATTCTGAATTTGCCCCTTACATTTGGGGCATTTATTATTTTTTTGGAAGAGAGAAAACATTTACCTTTTATCTTCTTTGTAGACAGTTTGCTCCATGTGTGCTATAAAAAATTTGGATGTTGGGTTGGTATAGTTTGCTTTTTAAGTGATTCTGGGCGGGGCAGGTTGACCGGGAGAGCCAAGGATACAAAATTATTTTCATTTATTAGGACACAGAATTACTTACTTTATTTAAGAGCCTTTAAGCTTCCTTTGGAGCTCTTCTTGGATCTTCAGAATGAAACTTTTGATCTTAACTGTGGGACCTTATGGGTCATTCATTGCCCCACTCTTTACTCAGCCTTAGTAGGTACCCAGTGAACTGAAGGATATACGGACCAAGTTAAGCAGCCGGGTCCTATTTTAGCAGGAAGGCCTAATTTAAAAATAAAAATAAAAAAGTGTGAAGAGATGTTGGCGGCAGATCTCGTTCCCTAGTGCACCCCTGCCACGCGTCATTCACGTGCCCCAGTACGCTGTTAGATTCATGGTGATTAAACTGAATGCACGTGTGATCCTTTTTGAGTAAGTGCTTAGCTTCTAACCATCTTTGTCACATAAAAGAAAAAATATGTAGAATTGGTATCATGCCCAAAGCAAAGCAGAACTGTACGTTCCTAAATAGACCACAGAGTTTGAAGGCAGTCTTACCTGGGAAATGATGCCTGCATTTTGGTACAAAGATCGAAAGTTTAATGTACTCCAAAAGAGTAGCTGTTGCCACTGAGTGATTTTCTGATCATCTTTTACCTCTTGGTCCTCAGTTGCCTTATCTGTAAAGTGGGAGGAGGGGACTTGGTTGATCTCTAGTAAGAGACATTCTGGCCCAAGCTGTTTTTGTTTTATTTGGTTTGGTTTTGTTCTTCTATTGCATCTATGAAAAGGCTCCAAGTCAGAAGAGAGGCAAAGGTAAAACCAAAATTGGCAGACTTGTTCTCTGAATTATAGCCTACAAATTATTCCACAAAAATGTACTTAGTACCCTGGGTTATATCTAAAACGTATAGGTTTGTACAATCGAATCTGGTTCCAAATTTTCTAGAATAGTCATTTTCTGTGAAAATAGACCTTCCTTCTGTCCGACTTTCTCTGGCCCATGATTTCTTTTCCTTGTTTACACAGCTGACTCTTTAGCCAGGCCCAGCTCAAGTAATTTGGGAGAATGCTGGTGTTCCCTCAAGTACCATGGTGTAGAGAGGATGTTGCTCTGAGGTTAGAGGGAAATCATCTAAATCCTGGTTTGCCATTTAACTTGACCTACCTTTATGACCTTGGACAAGGTCCCCCTTCCTGATACACATTTCTTCATCTATGAAATCGGGGATAAAAATATCCTTCTTACAAAAAATAAATAGGGGATGGGGCACCTGGGTGGCTCAGTTGGTTGAGTGTCCCACTTCAGCTCAGGTCTTGATCTCATGGTTTGTGAGTTTGAGCCCTGTGTCCAGCTCTGTGCTCACAGCTCAGAGCCTGGAGCCTGCTTTGGATCCTGTGTCTCTCTTTCTCTCTGCCCTTCCACTGATCATGCTCATGCACTCTCTCTCTCTCTCAAAAATAAATAAAAACATCTAATAAAAACAAAATAAATAAGGGCGCCTGGGTGACTCAGTTGGTTGAATGTCCGACTCTTGATCTTAGCTCAGGTCTTGATCTTAGGATCGTGAGTTGAAGCCCCACGATGGGCTCCATGCTTGGCATGGAGCCTACTTAAAAAAAAAATTAAATAATAACATGTGTGAATACCTGTTAAAATGACTGGGGTATAACAAATGCTCAATTCGGGGCCTGGGTGGCTCAGTTGGGTGAACGTCTGATTTCGGTTCAGGTCATGATCTAGCTTGTGGTTCATGAGTTTCAGCCCTGAGTTGAGCCCTGTGCTGACAGCTCAGAGCCTGGAACCTGCTTTGGATTCTGTCTCTCTCTCCCTCTCTCCTCCTCCCCCACTCACTCTCTCTCTCTCTCTCTCTCTCTCTCTCAAAAATAAACATTAAAAATAAATAAATTTAAAAAATAAATGTTCAGTTAGTCCCATCCATATTCCACCTCCCATGTAGCATCTTCTGAAAATTCCCATTGCTTCTTCCCCCTTTTCTCTGAAGGGCTGTGGCCTGGCTTTTGAAGTATATCAAGAGGGGGAAAAGAAACCGAAAAGGCAGGAAGGTGGGTTTCAAAATCCAATGCATGTATCTCATCCTATGTTTTCAGGTTTTTGAACATAAGATCTTAGTTTGGTGGGGTCCTCACATTAGAAGTACAGTTGGTTTGTGGAGTGAAAATGTCTCAAGCAGTTTCTTCTCTGATTCATCTTCTATCATATATACTTACTAGAGACTCTGGGGTTTTTATTTAGAAATAAAATTTCTAAATTTAGAAAATCAAGAAATTTTTGTGCCAAATGATAGGAAGTTTCAGACGGATAATATATATATTTGGTTAAAGGATAATTGTACTTGGTTTTTGGCTTGAATCATAATGAAAGTCTGCTTCCTTTTCTACAATTTGTAAAGGACCTTCCCATATTTTATCTTAACCAGTGATCTTTCCAGTAACCCAGTGTGTGTTATCTTGGGGTTACCCTAATTTGACATATAAATACAAGAAAACCCAGAGAATAAACATAGAATAAAAAGCAATTCATACAGATAAACCAAATAGAGTAATAGTATCATTCAGAAAAAAAAGTGGAGAAAACAAAGGGAGACAGAAATGAGATCAACGCAAAGCAGGCATTCCATGGAGCCCTGTACCTTTGCTCTACTTAGGCATAAATTTGGCTCAAAACCCGGGAGCATTTGGTTCACAGAGTTTTTCAGGTTACATTTTAGAGATCATAAGATAAAAGCAGACTCACTGTTTAGGAAAACAAATACTCGTAGATACTCGTAAATACTCTGAAACCTACACCCTGTCAAGGATATAATTCTCCTCTACTTACCGTCTTTTGGACCTAGATCAGTTTTAGATTAAGAGTTTTTAAATTTTGATCTGGTTACAGTCTGCCATTAGGTCTGATTATGAAGACCTTTGGTCAGCTTCTCAGGTTCTGTAGGTGTTCCCAGTGGCTTAAAGGGCAGATTTCAAGAGGCATTATTTTTTGTAGTCGGCAGATTTCAAAAGAAATTACTTTTTGTAGTTGAAAGATGAGTGTTCGGGACACCTGGGTGGCTCAGTCGATTGAGCATCTGACTTCAGTCAGGTCATGATCTCACGGTTCATGAGTTTGAGCCCCACAGCAGTCTTGATGCTGTAAAATGTAGGGATTGAAGCGCAGAGCCCGCTTCAGATCCTCTGTCCCCCCATCCCTGCTCGCCTCTCTTTGCCCCCCCCCCCCACTCAGGCTCTCTCTCTCAAACATAAAAATGTGAAAAAAAAAGTGCTTGAGAGGTCTTAAAAATATAGGGATATTTCTTATATAACTTAGAGAGATTCTGTCTTCTCTACAAAGTACTTTTGGCCACAGATATAGAATATCCAATCACCTAAACACATCTCTAAAATTGGTTCTTTGGCTTGTACCTTCCAGTCAGCAATTTCGTTTCCTGTGATTTTAGTTCATTTTATATGCTTTGCTGGACAGATAGTTCCTCAGTAGATACTTGTTGCTGTACCATGTGGCAAAAAATATGGGAAGTTGAGTTAGGAGTATTTGCATTTAGAATCCATGCAGGTAGAAATGACTCAAGCCAAAAATGTAGATAAAGACAGGTCAAACCAGAAGATTCCAAGATTTAAAGATCAAGGACTTGAAATCCAAATGCAACCCTCCCCTCCCACCCTAAGAAAAAAATTAGGCCAGGAGATATTTGGCTGGGTGGGGAGGGGAGCTGTTCCATTAGTGTTTGAGCCAGCCCTTGCCTCTGGCTCCGTGCTCTCCCAGGTGAGGAGAGAGGGAATTTCACCTTTATGGGTTTTATGTGTCTGGGGTGGGGGTGGAGTGAATGAATATAGACCCTTCCAGTCTGCCCCTTGATGTATTCAGTGGTTTATGTGAAATGTGAAATGTACCTTCAAAAGTCGTCTGTACATTTCATCGCTAGGGGTAGAAAGATAAATTGTTGGAGCCTCTCTTGGAGGAGGGCAGTTTGGAAATACCCACTGAAACGTAAAATGTGCTGGTCAGCCAGCAGTTGTACTTTTTTGCATCTAGCCAACAGAAATAGTTCTATAAAAGGGCAGGTATACATGTATAAGGAAGTTCATTGCTGCATTGCTTTTAATAGGGAGCAATTGGAAACAACCTAAATGTTTGTCAGGGGAGTGGGAAAATGATGGCACTTCTGTACCATGACATCTTAGGCAGATGTTCAGAAGAATGAGGAGGAGGCCATAGAAAGTATGGAAGAGAACAGACCAAAGTCTTAGTTATCTGTGGGTGTAAGAATGGGAAATGGTCCATGGGGCAAGGACTCTACTCTGTACAATTCTAACCACATAGAATACAGTGTATGTGGTGCTCCCAAGATTTGCTTAACAGGGAGTTTAGGTGTGCTTTTACTTTTACATATATGGGTGTATATGTTACCTACCTTTTTTTGTTTGTTTTGTTTTTGCAAAGAGCACTTACGAATTTAAAAAACTGTCTTGGGTGCCCTCTGTCACATTATAGTCACAGGAACTAGACCCAGAAATAACTGTAGGTGTTGAGTGGTTCAAAGCCATCAGGACTTAAGCACCTGTCAATCTTAGAGGAATTGAAAGTGCTTGTTAATTGTATCTGTCAGAAGTGATTAAAGAGAAATCAGCTGTTAGCATGCAAAGAATGACACTGTAGTCCATGACATTTGGAGTGGCTTGTTTTTGTCTCTGGGCACTCTCTACAGGCTGATCCAGTTTTCAACTCAGAATCATATGGGCACTGCTTGACTTTCCATTCACCACAGAAAGTGAAGTGATCTTCTGTGATAAAATATTAACTAAATTTGCATGACTTTTTGACTGCTGTAAGTGCAGAACATTTATCAGATAAGCACCATTTCCCTGAGCTTTCTGTGGCTAAATATTTTATCTTACTGTCTCCATTGTGTAAAGTCTTTGACTAGAAAATGAATACTGGATGTTAGTTAAACCCATTCATAGGCTGCAGCGGAATGCCAGCTTAGTGTTCATACATCAAAGTTGTTGAGCATCCTTTGCATAATCCAGAAGAATTTAATAACCATTGAGGTTAATTTTGCCAGTGAAATAAAGGGAAAGGAAAATTTTTGAAATTTAAATTATGTAGATAGCTAAATTCTTAATCCTAAAATTTAAGTCCCTTAATTCTGTCTGTGGTATCCTACTGAAGCTTTTTAATAGTCATGGAACTGAGTGGGTCTTTACTCAGATTATTTACAAACAAATTTTTGTATGCTCAGGTGCCACTTACATTTATTGTGAGCAAAGTACCATAAGTAGTTTTTATTACACTTCATATTTAACTTCCAGAATAGTTCCTCGATACTTCTGTCGACACCGTAAGATCTTTTTTTTTTTTT
The DNA here is from genome assembly GCF_027475565.1 of Acinonyx jubatus. Lineage (NCBI taxonomy): Eukaryota > Metazoa > Chordata > Mammalia > Carnivora > Felidae > Acinonyx > Acinonyx jubatus. Next base: position 13,194,507 of record NC_069387.1, on the reverse strand, counting down.
AATCTTTATTTTTAAATTTATTTATTTTGAGAGAGACAGAAATAGCATGAGTCGGGTAGGGGCAGAGAGAGAGAGGGAGAGAGAGAACCCCAAGCAGGCTCCGCACTGTCAGCAAGGAGACTGATGAGGGGCTCAAATCCACAAAACCGTGAGACCATGACCTGCGCTGAAACCAACAGTCGGACGCTCAACCGACTGAGCCACCCAGGTGCCCCCATCATAAGATCTTAGTAACTGCAAAACACACTAATTAAATCACAGAAGTAACTCATCTCCTTTCCTTTGTTTCTTCTTCTTTTTTTTTTTTTTTGGCTGAATTTAATGTTTTTCATTCTTCTTTTTTACTAAAAGTTCTGCTAATGAAAATTGGGAAAGTGAGGATACATGTTATTTTGACTATGCATCCTTTATCTGTAGTGATGGCATATACTGATCTTTACTCTGTAAACAACTTTGAAACATTTGTGATTAAAAAAATGGAGATAGGGGAGATGCCAGAATCTTAAAAAATTATAGTTAGATAAATGAAGAAGTGTGATATTGAAGATTTGTTTACAGATGAAACAGTGTGAACTTGAAAGACATTGAGAGGAGTGTGTTGACGAGTTTCTTGCAGCCAGAGCCCACACTTGGGAAATTGTTATTTGATTTAACAGTTACTCAGATGACTCCCAGATGCTGAGACAGACACACTGGTTGATTGAAATAGTTTAGAGAACCACCACCAAGGTAGACATTCCTGAATTACAGACTAGCAGTCACCATCAGCAGGACCAGAAGGTGCGTGGGAAGGTGCATGGGCCCATCTCAGTCCTGAGTTGATTCAGTAGGGCCCTTCCTGCTGCCCAGAAAAGCCTGGGTCACTGACAGGTCAAATGTGCATGTGTGTGGATGCGTGAGAGTGAATACACCCACCATCACTTCCACCCTGTGCTGCCTGAAATTGATGATGTTCTTCCTGTTCTGTGGTTTGTTTCATTTTTATTTTAAATGCTCTTAGTAAATGTTAGTATCAAGTTGAGATTACTTGAGAGCTAGTGGAGACTTGCTAAAGAGAGAAGGAAGACAGAAGGAGATAGGCTGACTGAGCCAGCACCGTGGAAAGCCTGGACTGAAGAAATCTTAAGGAAATGGTAGAAAAATAGAAACCAGCAATGTCCTAGCTGACAGTTAAACATAGAAGTTCCACCTAAGGAAATGTCCTTGACTTACCCCAAACATTTTGGGTGCAGGGTTGCTAGGAAATGGTCTAAGTTTTGCTTTTGTTTCTCCCCATCTGCAAAGAAGGCAGCCTGATTTATCTCTTAGAAAAGTAAAATTTCCCTGAAGCCTGATTTCCGTGCATCATCAGTAGTAAACTACACATCTGAAGCAGTTCTACTGTATGGAGCACTAGGAGTCAAGGGATCAGAATTCTCTCCCCCCCCAGCAGTGATGAAATCTTAGATGTGCCTTCTGGTATACAAGAGCCCTACGACAAATTTGAGAATTTTGGAAGAGGGGTCCAGGGCCACTTTGCTGTTTACATTTCTGTGCTAGCCTAACTCTAGGCAATATGTGTGTGTGTGTGTGTGTGTGTGTGTGTGTGTGTGTGTATTTAATATTTATTTTGAGAGAGAGAGGGGGAGAGAATCCCAAGCAGACTCCGTGCTGTCAGCACAGAGCCCGACGGAGGGCTCAATCTCACGAACCATGAGATCGTGACCTGAGGTGAAACCAAGGGTCGGATGCGTAACCAACTGAGCCATGCAGGCACTCGATTCAAGGCTATATTTAGTATGTGGGATCGGGGGCTCCATCTTGGGAAGGTTTCCCTAAAACTTCAGGTGGAGGCACCTCATATTCTGGGTATCTCCATCCTCACCATCTCTATCTATCTCCATCATCTCTGTTCTCCTCTGTCATCTCCATCCCCATCATCTCCATCTCTGTTTTCTCCATCTCCACCTTCCTCATCTTGTGTCATTCCTGTCCTCCTCTTCTCTGTCATCTCCATCTTCTCCATCACTGTCTTCTCCACCATCTTCGTCTCCATCTTCTCCATCTCCATCAGCATCATAAGCGATCATAATACCCATTGAATGAGCCTACTATTCTGACCTTCCCCCCTCCAAACCATCCTCACTACCCTTTACATAGCCTAGTATCTGGCACACAGTAGGTGCTCAGTCCATTTTTATTGAATGAATTGGAAGTTCATTACTCCAATGAAGTACTCTTGGAAGTTGTTCTTGTCTTTCTTCCATGCTTGTGAATTTCTGACACGACCCGTGCTGACTAGCAGCTAGTAGGCATCATAGTGTTGCTGCCAATTCAGTAGACCCCTTTTCTGTGGCTGACGCCGTAAATTTCTGTTGATGAAGGATGTGCCCATTAGATTAAAACTTTCTTTTGTTTTTGTTTTTAAGATTAAGACTTTCTAATTTTGTTATTTATTTACTTATTTATGCAGGGGTCTTGCCCCTCAGAATAAGCCAGAACTGCAAAAGGTAATGGAAAAGAGAAAACGAGATCAAGTAATAAAGCAGAAAGAAGAAGAAGCACAAAAGAAGAAATCTGACTTGGAAATAGAACTATTAAAACGGCAGCAGAAGCTGGAGCAGGTGAGAGTGAGATGAAAGTTGTCTTTTTCCTTTATTCAGATCCATCTGACATTCAGTATCATGTGAGTTTAAGGTGTACTGCGTGCTGACTTGGTGCTTTTATATTGTGGTGTGTTTGCCACTGAAGTGTTAGCTAGCGCCTGTCACATCACGTAATTATCATTTCAGCGTTGGGAACTAAAGGTCTAGTCACTTAGCATGTTTCTGTTCATAGTGTACTTTTGTTTGTTTATGTTCATAGTGTAGTTTTGGTGGCTGTAATTACTGTGCTGTGCTGTGTATTACTTCTCTACTGGTTGCAAGTTCCTACCCTTAACCAATATCTCTCCCGTTTCCCCAGCCCCTGCTAGCCGCCATTTTACTCTCTGCGTTTACAGTTTTGGTTTCTCTAGATTGCACAAATAAGGGAGATCATGCAGTATATGACTTTCTCTGGTTGACTCCTCTCAAAAGTTATCTCTTCTGTCCTGAGAAATAAGAATGTTGGAACAAGCAGAATTTGCCAGACATGTCAGATGTAAATGCTGATTTCACAAAAGGAAACTATGAGACAGAATGTCAGCTAATGGGCTACATAAAATACATTCAAATGAGGTAAAGACAAGGATTCAGGAGGCAAAGCCCAAACTGGGGAATATCACTGAACTCACAGCAGAGCACTGGGGAGCTCAAGCAATTGAGTGAGATTCAGCCTCACCAACCAACTGCACATTGGTCTCGGGATCCTGTTTCCATAGCCTTGATTTTTAGGTTTTTGGTTTTGGTTTTGCTGGTAGTACCACCCGGGGGGGCTGCTGCTCCCTCGCAGGACGACCCCAGGGCCTGCACATGTCCGTACATACATACACCTAAGGTGGAGACTGGGAGAGAATTTCCTCCACTGGGAAATGAAGGTGTTAGGGACTTTGGAAAGAGGAGTGGTGTTTCGAAAAGCCTCTCATTTTGTAAATAATTTTCCTGTTTCTGAATTTCATTTAGCATGAACTTGAGAAGCAGAAATTGCAAGAAGAACAAGAAAACACCCCAGAGTTTGTGAAGGTTAAAGGCAATCTCAGGAGAACAGGCCAAGAAGTGGCCCAAGCGCAGGAGTCGTAGGCCTGGGCCACAGAGACCGCGCGCCCAGCACACCACACGGGGAGGCCGTGTGCAGGTGTCTCCACAGCACTTAAGCTCAGGGCAGAAGCCCCTGGAGAGAACCCCAGCCAGCAGAGAATTGTTACTTTAAAAAGGATTTGGTTTTGGTTTTCCTACAATCTGGGTGGATAAATGACCTGTGACAGTTGATTTCTATTCGCCAAATGAAGGACGTTGACCAGCACTTAAGTTGGGATAAGTGAACCTGTGTTCAAAGACTTAAAAAAAAACAAAAACAAAACCACAACAGCAAAAAAGAAAGAGGACACTGGAATAAATTCTTCACAATTGCACTACTTGGTTTTTCTTTCAGTCCAAGTTTAGTGGGGCAGAGAGCCTTTCTCCTTCTAAAATCTAAAACAAAAAAACAAAACGTGTTTTGTTTTTTCCTTTAGGTATCTGCTAGATAATTTAGATCACATAGAAAGGCATTGATCTGTTACATCTTATATTTGTAAATTCTCTGTTGAGAATCCAGAATTGTCTTGTGTAGTCCTACTGTCACCCGTGTTAGGTTGACACCTGAGAATGTTGATGTTAATGTTGAGCACAGCTGTTACCTTTGTTGGCATTAAGATTCAGAAATAGGGTGAGAAGGTTTAAAAACATGGAAACAAAAATACCTAAAAATGCGCAAACAAGTTACATGTAAAACATACGGAAACAAAAAACACATAAAGGTCCGTCTTGATCTTATTTTAATTGCTTTTGGTTCTCTGATACTAGAATGCTCCATAGTGACAGTCCAGTTCAGAGAAGGCACATTGTATAAATCCAATTCTTGCTTTGATAACTATTAGGATCTTGTTTTGTTTTGTGTTTGAATTTCTTGCCGAGCCTAGTCCCTTTATATGAAATAATCCTTCCGCTCCTTTGGAGTATAAAAACTAGTTCCATATAACCCAACTTCAGTGTCAAACGTAGAGGGTCCAAATCTTTGAGAACAGTGTGGGGGAAGCTCCCATTGGGAGCCAGGCAAGGAGGACTTGTCTGGGTATTCTAATGTGAAACAAACGTAGATCAGTCTCCAGGAGGCCTAGGTGGAAGGTTGATAGCATCTGTACATTTTGGATGTCATTAGAATTCCCAGTTTTGGAAATTTCGGATCAAGGATCACATACTGCTTTGCCTTGTTTTTTGTTTTTTGTTTTTTTTTCCCGGTGAAGAAAGACTCTTTCGCTGCTCTGTCAGCGGTGATGACCACTGTATGCACCTCAGGAAACGCTGAGGTGAAGGGAGAGGCCGCCCAGCTTCCGCACACCAGCTAGCTTGCTATCGTGAGTGAGTCCCAGGCAGACAACAGCGAAATCCTTACGCAAAGTACGTTTTATTACCGCTGGTACATTTTACTGGGGGTGATCTGGAAGAATTCATGTGGATTCAGTATGTTCTCCATCCAGACGATTCAGCCAGTAATTTCTACATTGCAGGGTCCCCTCCTTTAAAGGCTCATAGAAAACTGGATCCCGAGCTTTTAATCCTAATAAGCATAGTAGAAATTAGCTTTCTGTGGGAATGCTTTAGTTTTCATTGTTGACAGGCTCATACTCAGTCCTCATGTGAACAAGATGAAGGTAAACACAGAGACAGCACATACTGCCAGTTAGAGGACATGTCGACCACACCCGCAGTGGGTGATTTCTCACCAGTGGGTATTATTTGAACGAAACGTGAGATGCTGAAGATAAAATGTTGCTCTGTCATAGTCTACTTTTGAAGGATGGAATGGTAACTTTTTTTTTTCCATCCTCTTTCTTTTTGAGAGAAGAAGGTATGTCACGTGATCCTCTTGAAGGTACATTTCTGATTGCATGCTGACTGGAGTGCTGTCTTTGTGTATATGGACTAATGATGAGATTTGCAGGATGAAGATTCAGGACTAGCTCATAGCCTTTCACCTAACTGGATGTTGGATCTTAAGTCCTGAGTCTCTGAAGTAATTCTGCCACTCGATAGAATTCTCAAGGGTCCCCAACAGACTCCTTCAGAAGGACCGATTCTGTTCCTAGAACTTACCTAGAATTCGTTCTTCACTGGGAAGAAAAAGGACAAAAGCATCTCCCTCCCAGTCTCACTCACCAGTCTGCACAGTTACGTGTAGCGAGTAGTACAAGGTCTGGCCAGAAGACTTGTAAATAGCGTGAGGTGATGTCTTATGACCAAACAGTGGGATGTACAGGTCGAGAAGCTCCCTGAAGCCGTCAGCTCAGCTCAGCTCACAAGCCTGAGTTTAAAAAGGTGCCAGTCTCCCCTCCACACGTTAATACTGTGCGGTCCAGACCCCTAGGACTCCTGAACATCCGGGCAGTTTTGTGCTTTGAGCCACTTTTTGACAGAAATGGCTCCATTTTTCCACTCTGGTTTTCTTAAAATAGTTCAGTGTTTTATAGTCTCCTGGTAGTAAAGTAGTATTGCTTTCTAAGCTGCAACAGTTGACTTTATTCTTCTACTCTGAAAAATCTTGACTTGTTTGAGTGTATATAATATATATAAAGGGAGCCTTAATGGATTTGTTTTCATAATTTAATATTTTTTGTATTTGCTCTTGTATAATTGTTTTTAATGGAAAGTATTACAGAACTGAGGGTGGAATTCTTAGAACCAAAGTTATTCTTAATAAAAATCACCACGCGCTTGGACCACGCAGCTGTGTTTGTCTGATCTGTTGGAGGTGGATATCTGGAACCGAAGGGGGGTTGCTGTGTTCACCTTCAGTAGAAGGTGGTTTTAGGGTCTTCCTTTGGTGACTGTCCTCTTTGACACCCCCCCCCCCCCGCCGCCCCCATCAGTTATGTCCTCTGTCTTGCATCAGTCTGGCTGACAATTCATTGTGTCAAACAAATTCATGGTAAGGGATCATGCTACTTTTTGTATAAAATATGTGGTATTTTAGCAGCAGCTAGCTGTCCATCAGGTCAAAGTATTCTGAATTCTAAGTAGCCTGGTAGAACAGTGGGAGGTGTATTTTGGCAAGGGCCATTTTTTAATGCCATGAGCTAGTACATATAACATATCTGAGGTGTGACCATGAAATTATTCCGCTTATTTAACTAGGTTAATGTTATCCTCCAAAAGTGACTTTGGGAAACTGTACGCTTGATTATACTGCACTATTAGTTAAAATAGTTTGGAGATTCCAGTCTCTCTGTGCCTTTTTTTTTTTTTCCCCAGCCCCGAGTTATTACTCAGTTTGATTACCCAGCTGTATTAGACTCTTTTGAAAATGAAATGTACTCAGGGCAGTGAAGATTTTCTACATCCAAGGGTAAACCATGAGTTCTAAAGGGCAGTGCAGAAGATGGGTTACAAACACGACTCGAGCTACAGCTGCATTCTTGGAATAACCAGGCAGTTTCCCAAGGGGGTAGTTTTGAGGCCATTAACTCCATTTCATCGAACCACTCTACGCTTGCTTGTTTCTTCGAGTAAATAGTAATAGATGTGAAAAAAGCAGAGGGCAATTAAAGTGTTTGAGAACGTTTAAAATGCTAATTGCAGCTAAAAAGTATTGGAATACAACTACCAGGCTTACATTTACTGGTATAAGGAGAAATGAAGTGTTTTCTCTCTAAGGTCTTGGGTAAATAACGTCTTTCTGAGGTAGCCTCACATTTACAGTTTCTTACTTTTTTTTGTTTCTCCTCTTGAGAAGATGCAGTCTGATTATCAGTTGAGATGTTTTGAATGTCTTCCTACTTGTTCCTAGGTCTCCTAGCAAGATGGTAATCGTCAACCAGAGTCTGGGAAAAAGGACGCTTGGTTATTTATCGAGACGATGTTGATTGCTGCTGAGTGGTGTTGTTCCCAGGCCCCTGAGGGTTAGGGAACATATTTGTGTGTGTCAGTGTGAATGTGTATTTACACATTTGTATTGATTTTATTTTTACATCTATGGTGATCAGAAATTACGAGTTCACATTGATAGTCTCAAATGTAACCCAGTATTACATGCTGGCTTTTCCATTTCCATACTTGTTGCCTCTTTCTCCAGCAGTGTAAGCCTTCTCCATGTGCCTACTTATTTTCATAGCCCCCCATATGTCACCCACCTCCTGCCTTCGCTCGGCCACCATCCCCACTCTGGCCCTGCTTAGTGGCTTTGTGAGTCGATTTTTTTTTTTTTTAACTTTTCATTTGTTTATTTGTTTTAAGAGAGAGCATTATTTTGGGAGGGGCAGAGAAGAGGAGAGAGAGAGAAACCCCAAGCATGCTCCATGCTGTCAGTGCAGAGCCTGACTCAGGGCTTGATCACCCAAGTGATTGGGGCTTGGGCCACCCAGGCACCCCATTGGACATTTAAGCATGTATTGTAAATATAAACTAATTAAATTGTCTAAAACCTCTTAGGGGCGCCTGGGTGGCGCAGTCGGTTAAGTGTCCGACTTCAGCCAGGTCACGATCTCGCGGTCCGGGAGTTCGAGCCCCGCGTCGGGCTCTGGGCTGATGGCTCAGAGCCTGGAGCCTGTTTCCGATTCTGTGTCTCCCTCTCTCTCTGCCCCTCCCCCGTTCATGCTCTGTCTCTCTCTGTCCCAAAAATAAATAAACGTTGAAAAAAAATTTTTTTAAAACCTCTTAAAGTGTGATTACAAGTTTAGTATGCCTAATTATTTTGAAATCTTCAAGCTCTTGAAACAGGATGTGAACCATGCTTGATGTATCAAGGGTTTTTGGAGAAACAGAGCCAAGAGGAAATACCAAAGATTTAGTGGAAGATCTGATTGGTTGACTGATTGGCAGACAGGCAGACAGACAGACTTATGAGGAATTAGTTCACGCAGTTGTGGAAGCTGAGAAGTTCCCCCGTCTGCTGTCTGCAACCTGGAGACCCAGGAGAGCCAGTGGTGTGAGAAAGTTGGGTTTTGAAGGCCTGATGACCAGGGGGAGCCGATGGATGATGTGACTCCTAGTCTGAGAGCAGGAGAAGACTGATGTCCCAGCTCAGAAGTCAGGCAGAGAGAGAAAGGGAGTGAAACCTCCCTTCCCCTTTTCTTCTGTTCTGCCAGGACCTCAGTGCCCTCAGCGGATTGGACAAGGTCCCCCGCCCTGGGGAGGGCAGCCTGCTGAGCCCACTGACCCAAATGCCACTCTCTTCTGGAAACACTCTCATGGACAAACCCAAAAATAATGTTCGATCTGGGTGCCCTGTGGCCCAGTCGAGTTGACACGCAAAATTGACCATCACACTTGAGTACAGTGATTAACACATTATTAAAAATAACTCCCATATTTCACAAATCAATTTGTGAGCTTCATGTCGAAAACTATTTACTTTGGAAATACTTTCCTACTATTAGGGCTGTATTTATTTTCATATCCTCCTAGGGAATTCAGTCCTATCTCACTATATTTACTGGGCTTTCAATAATCTTACACACAGCCTAGGAGAACAGGAATTCCTCAGGCTGACTGAGAGCGCCATCTAAGGACATGGAGCCTGGCTGCATAGTCCAAGCCAACTAAACCACGAGCCCCAGGCCTTGCGTTAAGTCTTTTTATAATTCTTACTTCCTTTGTCATGGGATTTTTAAATATCTTACCATGTATGTTACTTTAATTTTTTGGAAATTGATGTCTTTCCCAGAAACGAAGTTTGTTTATTGATGGATTGATTGATTGCACGAGTAGGGGAGAGGGACAGAGGGGGAGAGAGAGCATCGCAAGCTGGCTTCACACCCATCATAGAGCCCAACATGGAGCTCCATCCCACAACCGTGAGATCATGACCTGAGCCGAAATCAAGAGTCGGATGTGTAACCGACTGAGCCACCCAGGTGTCCCACCAGAAACGAAGTATTCTTTAATTTTGCATGGCCAGCATTGCCTAATTCATCCTGCTTGTATGAGACATTGATCTTGTCCATTAACGTTATTGAAATTCAGATATGCCTTATCAATATCATGTAGGATCCATGGGATATATTGAGGTTAATTAGTAGGATCATGTTGAGATTTTGTCTATAAAGAATCATCAAGTCTGTGGTGAATTCTTTGAGACATCTGACTATTATCTTGGGCATACTGTTATATCCATGTAAGTTTGTGACTCTCTGATCAGTGACTCCTTTTCTTCTTGGTTATTATATGTGACATATGACCACTGATGATGATCAGTCTTAACTTCTTGTACTGCTTTTTCTAGTTTCTTAATCTTTCAGATTTCCTATATTTATTCTTTACTGTATGCATAGCTAGAAATAAGCACATGCCCATGCTTTATGAAAATATATATTCTTAAAACAAAATACTCTCATTGGGGATGTGGAGAAATAGTTACTGTTATATAGACACCTTTGGTGGGAGTGCAAATTGGTAAAGCCAGCTTTAAAACACACGTCTTCACATCCTCTAGAAGATAAAAAGATAGGTGTTGACTAGGATACTGGTGAGAATATAACATGGTGCAGCCACTTTGGAAAAGTCCAAGAGTTTCATAGAATGTCAAACATAGATCTATCATGACTCCACAGTCCTCCTAAGTATACCGCCAGAGAAACAAAAACATACATCTGTGGGTGCAAAGTCTTGCACACAGATGTTCACGGCAACGTGATTCATAGTGGCTAAAAGTGGAAACGTCCAAAATGTCTATCAGCCGGTGAGTGGATAGGCACATTGGTATATCCCAATGGTGGGATATTATTGAGCAATGAAAAGGAATGAAGTATTGATACATGGATAAAGTACCACATGGATAAACCTCAAAAAAAAAGCAAGCTAAGTGAAAAAAGGCAAACACCAAGGACCACACAGTGTGTGGTTACATGTATATGCCGTGTCCAGAGTAGATACAGGAAGTGCTGTAGTGGTTGCCTAGGGCGGGGGATGGGCATGATGGGAATGGGGCTGCAAATGGGCATAAGGTTTCTTTTTGGGGGTGAAGGAAATGATTTAAAATAAAATTGTGATGGTTGCATAACTCTTTAAATATCCTAATAATCATATTAACATAAATATTCTAATACCCACCCCAAACTTTTAGGGTATGTGAGTAATCCATCAATAAAGCTTTTAAAAACACACATATCCTGTGACACACAATTACATTTCTAGGAATTTGGCCTTCAGGAATATTCATGTGCACAAGGGTGGTTGGCCATCTGCAGCAATTCTCAGGAAAACAACCCAACTAAATAGTTGTAGCTTACTAGATTAAGTATAATACTTCCCTATTTGTGCCTATGGACTATTATTATATTGTTGTACATATATGGAAATAAGACTTTGAAGCTATCCTGTTATATAAAAAAAAGCAAGCTGTAGAACAACACATAGTATAATTTCATTTACATGAAAATATTAACATGTTTAATATATATGTATATATAGCAATATGCCCATATATATATATATATATATATATATATATATATATATATATGAATGCTTACAACTAGGACTGGAAGTTTATCGATCATGTCAACAATGGGACAGGGAAGGCAACTGGAATCAGAAGTAAAAGGGGGCATCCATGTTTCACCTGTATATTTTTATATTCAAAAATTTTTATACAATAAGAATGTGTTCTTGAATCGCTAGTATTTAAAAGGGCATAAGAAGCAAAGAGTTGGAAAATATGTCTACTTCATACAAAATTATCTCTTAAAATTTAAATGCGATTCATTTCATGATTATTTGCATGGAGAGCGTATGTATGGTGAGAGATTACAACAGAATGATTTCAGAGTTCCAAAATAGCAGAGTAAAAGTGAATCCGTTTTAAGAAACTGTCAAGAATCCAATTATTTTAAGCACACAGGCCTATAATTGATGTAGAGGCAAAGAGAAAAAGAGTCCAGTGAAGGAAGAAAGAGAAGTGTAGGCTCCAGAATGGCAATGAGGAAGGTTTCAGCTCTACGTCGACCCCCAGTGATGGAACAGAGACCTGAGCCGTGGCTCCTTGTAAGGGATCCACCTGCAGGCTTCACCATGAAAACAACTTTGCCCTTTAAAATATTTGCCCTGCCACTGGAGTTTTAAGGTACTGTGGTTATAGGATTAACTACATTTTTCCTCCTGTTATTTTTATTGGCCAAGGCCAAGGTGCTTGGGAACGTGAGGAAACGCAGTTCACTAATGAACTTTTAAGGCGCCCTGTGCGCACAGGACCTTCCTGGCCCCTATTCTCTCTTGGATGATGGTGAAACTTCTGTTCACCTCCTCCCTTGACTCCAAATGGGGCCTCCATCATATTGGTGAGAATACTTCCATGTCTCTTTCTGCTCCTGAATAATGCTCAAGATTTAAGCTTGGAAGAGGAGCTAGCCAAGGACTGAGGAATGGTGACTCTTGGCCTTTGATGGAGGCCTGGTAGAACCTGGGCTAGAGGTGGGCTGAGGATGGAAGGCACCACAGAGAACACAGGTGGCAGCTGTTCCGACTTCGCCATCGAAACTGGAGGTGCACTCCCCTGGGTACCTCCTTGGGCATTTGTAGATGGTTATGTATTCATTCTAGAGATTCCAGGGGAATGACTACACCTGTGTCAGGCAGGTGCCAACAAGGAGGGAAGAAACATCACATAACCAGGCGGCCAGAACGTTACACAAGGAACCGGGAACCAGAATCAGGCTTCATAGGGAGCCTCTCTGGAGCTAAGAGCCACACCAGGACCTTAACACGGAGAATATTCACTGTGTAAACTCAAATGAGCAAAGATGATTTTCTGGCTACTATAAATTGGCTTCAGGGTGATGAGTTGGCGCCTTTGTTATCCAGAGATGGTTGTTTTCTGTGTGTGCTCTTTCTTTACATTCCCCTTTCCTTCCTTAATGATTTCAGTGTTTCCTAAAGATAAGCAGCCAGATCAACCAACTAAAATTACTTACCGAATATGTTTAGGAAATATCTTGCTGGGAGGTGATCCCAGCTCTTGAGGGGTTTATAATCTTGTTCAGAGATAAGGCATTGCATAAGACGTAATAAATAATAACAAGCATTAAATAAAATGCCACATCAACACCTACAAGAACCATAGGAGCAAATTAAGAAAATATATACACTAAGTCAGATGGTTTTATTGCTGTGTAGATGGTCACATAAATGTTCTCTGAGGGAGGCAGTGGAAATGATCAGTTCAGATAATGGTTTTTTTAATTTTTAGTTTTTTTTTAATTTATTTTTGAGATAGAGAGTGTGAGTAGGGGAGAGGCAGAGAGTGAAGGAGACACAGAATCTGAAGCAGATTCCAGGCTCTGAGCTGTCAGCACAGAGCCCGACTTGCTCTAACCCACAAACCACAAGATCATGACCTGAACTGAACCCGGAGGCTTAACCAACTGTGCCACCCAAGTGCCCCAGTTCAGATAATGTTTTAAATTAAATGTGAATCTTCTTTATCCTTGATCTTCCTTTCTGCTTCACAGACATTTCTTCCAAAAATAAGACCAGACAGTTTGAAACCTCTGTTTCTTGTGAGTACCAGCAGCGGGAGGGAGATTGTGGAGGGGGGTGATGGCGATCAGCCCACAGTCTCCCCAGTGACAGTAGTATTGCCAGGTAACATCTTTCCTTGTTTCTTTCATTCTTTTTTAAAATTTAATTAATTAATTTTTTTTTAATTTACATCCAAGTTAGCATATAGTGCAACAATGATTTCAGGAGTAGATTCCTTCATGCCCTTTACCCATTTAGCCCCTCCTCCCTCCCACAATGCTTCCAGTAACCCTCTGTTCTCCAATTTAAGAGTCTCTTATGTTTTGTCTCTCTCCCTGTTTTTATATTATTTTTGTTTCCCTTCCCTTGTGTTCATCTGTTCTGTGTCTTAAAGTTCTCATATGAGTGTGAAGCCATATGATATTTGTCTTTCTCTAATTTCGCTTAGCATGGTAGCCTCCAGTTCCATCCATGTAGTTGCAAATGGCAAGATTTCATTCTTTTTGATTGATGAGTAATACTCCATTGTATGTATGTACACACACACACACACACACACACACACATATACACCACATATTCTTTATCCATTCATCTGTCGATGGACATTTGGGCTCTTTCCATACTTTGGCTGTTGTTGATAGTGCTGCTGTAAACACTGGGGTGCATGTGCTCCTTTGAAACAGCATTGGATATTCATTCCTGCTTTGTCAAAGATTAGTTGGCCATACGTTCTGTGGGTCCGTTTCTGGGTTCTCTATTCTGTTCCATTGATCTGAGTGTCTGTTTCTGTGCCACTGCCATACTGTCTTGATGATTACAGCTTTGTAATACAGCTTGAAGTCCGGGATTGTGATGCCTCCTGCCTTGTTTTTCTTTTTGAAGATTGCTTTGCTTTGGCTATTCGGGGTCTTTTATGGTTCCATACAAATTTTAGGATTGTTTGTTCTAGCTATGTGAAGAATGCTGGTGTGATTTTGATAGGGATGGCATTGAATATGTAGATTGCTTTGGGTAGTATTGACGTTTTAACAATATTTGTTCTTACTCAGGAGCATGGAATATTTTTCCATTTTTTTGTGTCTTCCATTTCTTTCATAAGCTTTCTATAGTTTTCAGTGTATAGATTTTTCACCTCTTTGGTTAGATTTATTCCTAGGTATTTTATGGGTTTTGGTGCAATTACAAATGGGATTGATTCCTTGATTTCTATTTCTGTTGTTTCATTGATGGTGTATAGGAATGCAACAGATGTATTTGCATTGATTTCATATCCTGCAACTTTGCTGAATTAATGAATCAGTTTTAGAAGTTTTTTGGTGGAATCCTTTGGGTTTTCCATATTGAGTATCATGTCATCTGCAAAGAGTGAAAGTTTGACCTCCTCCTGGCCGATTTGGATGCCTTTTATTTCTTCGTGTTGTTTGATTGCTGAGGCTAAGTCTTCCAATACTATGTTGAATAACAATGGCGAGACTGGACATCCCTGTCTTCTTCCTGGCCTTAGGGGGAAAGCTCTCAGTTTTTCCCCATTGAGGATGATATTAGCGTTGGGTCATTCATGTATGGCTTTTATGATCTTTAGGTATGATCCTTCCATCCCTACTCTCTTGAGGGTTTTTATCAAGAAAGGATGCTATATTTTGTCAAATGCTTTCTCTGAATCTATTGAGAGGATCATGTGGTTCTTGTCCTTTCTTTTATTAATGTGATGAATCACCTTGATTGTTTTGTAGATATTGAACCAGCCCTGCATCCCAGGTATAAACCCCACTTGGTCATGGTGAATAATTTTTTTAATGTATTGTTGAATCTGGTTTGCTAGTATTTTGTTGAGGATTTTTACATCCTTGTTCATCAGGAAAGGTGGTCTATAGTTCTCCTTTTTAGTAGGGTCTTTGGTTTTGGAATCAAGGTAATGCTGGCCTCATAGAAAGAGTTTGGAAGTTTTCCTTCCATTTCTATTTTTTGGAACAGCTTCAAGATAATAGGTGTTAACTCTTCTTGAAATGTTTGGTAGAATTCCCCTGGAAAGCCATCTGGCCCTGGACTCTTGTATTTTGGGAGATTTTTGATTACTAATTCGATTTCTTTACTGGTTTTGGGTCTGTTCAAATTTTCCATTTGTTCCTGTTTCACTTTTGGTAGTTTATATGTTTCTAGGAATGTGTCCATTTCTTCCAGATTGCCCATTTTATTGGCGTATAATTGCTCATAATATTCTCTTATTGTTGTTTGTATTTCTGCAGTGCTGGTTGTGCTCTCTCCTTTTTCATTCTTGATTTTATTTATTTGGGTCCTTTCCTTTTTCTTTTTGATCAAACTGGCTATGGTTTATCAATTTTGTTAATTCTTTCAAAGAACCAGCTTCTGGTTTCATTGATCTGTTCTACTGTTTTTTTGTGGGGGTTTGTTTGTTTGTTTGTTTTTGGTTTCTACAGCATTAATTTCTGCTCTAATCTATATTATTTCCTGTCTTCTGCTGGTTTTAGGTTATATTTGCTGTTCTTTTTCCAGCTCTTTAAGGTATAAGGTTAGGTTGTGTATCAGAGACCTTTCTTCCTTCTTTAGGAAGGCTTGGATTGCTATATACTTTCCTCTTATGACCACCTCTGCTGTGTCCCAGAGGTTTTGGGCTGTGGTGTTATCATTTTCATTGACTTCCATGTACTTTCCAATTTCCTCTTTAACTTCTTGGTTATCCCATTCATTCTTTACTAGGATGTTCTTTAGTCTCCAAGTATTTGTTACCTTTCCCAATTTTTTCTTGTGGTTGATTTCGAGTTTCATAGCGTTGTGGTCTGAAAATATGCTCAGTACGATATTGATCTTTTTGTACTTATTGAGGGCTGATTTGTGTCCTAGTATGTGGTCTATTCTGGAGAACGTTCCATGTGCACTGGAAAAGAATGTATATTCTGCTGCTTTAGGATGAAATGTTCATCCGGTCCAGTGTGTCATTTAAACGCATTGTTTCCTAGTTGATTTTCTGATTAGATGATCTGTCCATTGTTTTAAGTGGGGTGTTGAAGTAACCTACTATTATGGTATTATTATCAGTGGGTCTCTTTATGTTTGTGATTGATTTATATACTTGGGTGCTGCCACATTTGGCACATAAATGTTTACAATTGTTAGGTCTTCTTGGTGGATAGACCCCTTAATTATGATATAATGCCCTTCTTCATCTCTTGTTACAGTCTTTAAAGTCTAGATTGTCTGATAGAAGTATGGCTACTCTGGCTTTCTTTTGTCAACAATTAGCATGATAGATGGTTCTCCATCCCCTTACTTTGAATCTGAAGGTGTCTTTAGGTCTAAAGTGGGTCTCCTGCAAACAGCATATAGATGGATCTTGTTTTCTTATCCATTCTCTTACCCTATGTCTTTTGATTGGAGCATTTAGTCCATTGACATTTAGAGTGAGTACTGAAAGATATGTATTGCCATTATGTTGCTTGTAGAGTTAGAGTTTCTGGTGGTGTTCTCTGGTCCTTTCTAGTCTTTGTCGCTTTTGGCATTTATCTATCTATCTATGTATCTATTTATTTATTTATTCATCTTTTCTTCCCTCAAAGAGTCCCCCTTAAAATTTCTTGCAGGGCTGGTTTAGTGGTTAAGAACTCCTTTAATTTTTGTTTGCCTGGGAAACTTTTAATCTCTCCTTCTATTTTGAATGACAGCTTTGTTGGATAAAGCATTCTTGGCTGCATATTTTTCTGATTCAGCACACTGAATATATCTCACCACTCCTTTCTGGCCTGCCAAGTTTCTGTGGATAGGTCTGCTGTGAACCTGATCTGTCTTCCCTTGTAGGTTAAGGACTTTTTTCTCCCTTGCTGCTTTCATGATTCTTTCCTTGCCTGAGTATTTTGTGAATTTGACTATGATATGCCTTGTTAATGGTTGGTTTTTGTTGAATCTAATGGGGGTCCTCTGTGCTTCCTGGATTTTGATGCCTGTGTCTTTCCCCAGGTTAGGAAAGTTTTCTGCTATGATTTGCTTACACAACCTTTCTACCCCTATTTCTCTCTCTTTCTCTTCTGGGACCCCTATGATTCTGATGTTGTTCCTTTTAATGAGTCACTGATTTCTCTAATTCTTAAATAATGCTCTTTTGCCTTAGACTCCCTCTTTTTTTCTGCTTCATTCTCTGTAAGTCTGTCCTCTATATCGCTGATTCTCTGTTATGCCTCATCCATCCTTGCCACCACGGGATCCATCTGTGATTACAGCTCAGTTATAGCATTTTTTATTTCATCCTGACTACCTTTTACTTCTTTTATCTCCTCAGAAAGGTATTCTAATCTATTTTCGACTCCAGCTAGTATTCTTATTGTGATTCTAAATTCTGGTTCAGACATCTTGCTTGTATCTGTGTCAGTTAAGTCCCTGGCTGTCGTTTCTTCCTGCTTTTTCTTTTGGGGTAAATTCCTTTGTTTCATCATTTTGAGGGGAGAAGAAGAATCAATGAGGTAAAAAAAAATTAAAATTAAAAAAGTCAAAATTAAAATTAAAAAATTAAAACAACACACACACACATACATACACAAATCAAATAAATGATGCTAGATCCTAGGTGTGTTTTGGTGGTGTTGAAAGGGGCTTGTTAGAGAAAAAAGGGGGGGGAAGGAAATCGTTTGAAAATGTGAAAAAATGAATACACTGAAATACAATAATATGAAATGATGGAAGTAAAATAGAATTTGAAAATTTTACAAAAAAGTAAAAAATATAGAAAAAAATTAACGAGAAATATTTTTAATAAAAATTGAAAATAAAAATTTTTTTTCTGTATTCAAGAAAAAGAAAACAGAGAAGAAAAAAAAAGTTGAATAGATGGACCAGCGAACAGACTGAAATACGATTGAAATTACTTCGTTTTCCCCTAGAAGTCAAACTACGAAGCCCTTTATAGTCCACAAACAAAGTAGGAGGAAAGACTTGTGTTCCGGAAGCGCGAGGTTGGCCTAGTCTGGCGGGGCTTAGTGTAATGGCCCCGTTCTCCACTAGATGGCGCTGCGAGCCTACTGGGGTGGATTGCTTTGGCGCTTGTTGGTGCGTATGCGCATGCGCGGAATTGGTGAAAATGGCTTCACCCAGCTATCTGGTCTGTAGTATTGGAATCCTGTTCTCCCCATCAGCAATCGCTCACCCGTCCTTTGTCTCCGGCTTCCATCCACTCCCCACTTTTACACCGTCCGTGACCAACCCCCAGGCGGCACCTCCCTCTTGACTTTTCTCTCAGATGCGCTGTTTTTCCCAACCCCTTATCTCTGAGGGACTGTGGCTTTGACCCGTTCCACCCCTCTGTGGGAGGGGCTCACCGAGCCATGGCCGGTCCCGCTGCACCCAGGGATGTTCGCGGGACCGTGCTTCTGCCACGCCCAGAGACTGGTGCCAGCCCGCCCCGGAAAAGGTTCACGCTATTGTGAGCAGCGGTGTTTCAGGGATTGGGGCAAATCACAACACACATCTGGCACCAGCCTTCACCCTTAAGGACCTTGCCCCAGAACGAGCGAATGTCGTTGTTCTCCCGGGTCCACTGGAGCCTTTGCCTTTGAGGGAGCTACACAGCCTCTTCCAGATGTCCTCCCAGCAGGGGAGCCACCTCTCCCCGGGGTGGCCTGAAGCCTGGACGTCACGCTGCTCCTGAGGATTCGCCCTTCCCACCAGAGCACCGCCAGGTATCAGCTGCAGAGTTTCCGACTCTGTGCTCCCCCTGTTAATAGAGTCTTAATGGGATTTAAACCCTCTCCTTTCTCCCTTTTTAGTTCAGCCCCTGCGGCTGTTTCCACTTTTCTACTTTCTCTCCAGCTGCTTTGGGCGGGGGTGTTTTCCCGTATTCTCCCCTCCTTCCCAGTCTCCGTCCTCTCTCCGCTCGCAAAAGCTGCTCCCTGCCCTCCGTGGCTTCTCTCTCCCCCAGTTCACTTCTCCGCGCTGCGTACCTGCTGGGTTCTGTGGTTCAGGTTGTGCAGGCTGTTGTGTTAATCCTCAGATGGGTTTTCTAGGTGTGCAGGATGGTTCGTTATTAACGTGGCTGTATTTCATGGACGCGAGACACACACAAAAAGTTCCATGCTGTTCTGCCATCTTGGCTCGTCCTCCTTATTTATTTCCGAAGACCTTCCCGGAGTGCTCGGGGTTAGGCTGTGGGTGTGTTTAGGTCTTCTTTCTTCATGAAATCTGAAGCACCATGTGGGTCGCTGAGGCATGTTTAATACCCACCACCTGGCAGGCTGGGCCCCCCACCCCCACCCCCCTGTACCTGAAGTGGGTCCACAGCAGTGAGTGGAGCTCCGGTGAAAGGTGCATTTCCTGTCGGAGCTGTTGGTCCCTTTTATCACAAGGTTCCATGTGGGGGATACAATGCTGAGCAAAATCATGTCCGGTCCCTGCCTTTCTGACAGCCGGGGTGAGTGCTCCGAAGGCCCTGCAGGGCTGCAGGAACCCAGAAAGCGTGAGTGAGTCCACAGGGTGTATCCAGCCAACAGATCTAGCCAACCAGAAGCGACCGGACAGTCAGGAAGGCCCGGGAGGAGTCTGACTGGTGCGAGTCGGAGTGCAGTGATTGCCCTCGGGCTTCCACATATGTTTCGGAACAAGGGGGCTGAATCTATAATCAGGGTTTAGATAAACCCAAATGTAAGCTATTTATTTACACTTATCGACAAGCTATTATTAGTCTTCAAAAATAAGTCTCCTGTCCTCATTCCCAATACAACTCATTGTGTCTCCGCCCCCTCCTCCTGACTCTCCCTGCAATCTGTCCCTGCTTACTGCAAAGCAAGGCACAAGAGATATCTTGACTGCTGCTCATAAATTATTTAGCCAGGTGAAGTCTTTTTTTGAGAACCTGGAACCTTGAGGCTCTAATGAATCAACTTTCTGTGGTGACTACTTTCTTTACCTTATTTTCTATAATGGCCCACGTTTCTAATGTTTATTTATTTTTTGAGACAGAAAGAGCATGAACAGAGGAGGGTCAGAGAGAGAGGGAGACACAGAATCTGAAAAAGGCTCCGGGCTCCGAGCTGTCAGCACCGAGCCCGATGCGGGGCTCGAACCCACGGACCGCGAGATCATGACCTGGGCCGAAGTCGGACACTCAACCGGCTGAGCCACCCAGGCGCCCCTAATGGCCCACTTTTCTTATGCAGGATCTGGAGGCCTCTTGCCAATGTTGTATTTAGCCAAGCTGTGCTGGCCTTTTCTGCAGTGTTTAGTTTTCCTCCTATCTTACTCTGCACGTGGTAGCTTTTGCCAACATGTGTGTTCCAGAGAAGACTCATTCTTTCCCGAGGCCACTGTCTCCTCTCCCTAGTGTGTTCTCACACTTCATTTTGTGTCGACTCACATTTATTGAGCACCCACTGTGTGTGCCAGTCAGGATGAAGATCATACGGGACCAGAACACAGTCCCCATTCTTGAGCTTATATTCTTGGGAAGAAGACTCTACCAGTAAACAAGAGAGTCCCCCACATGCAAGGAGTCTCCCCTATGTTGACCTTGATGAGAGTGGCTATGGAAAGTGTAGGAGCCATGAAAATGCACATACATTTTTATAAGTGTGAAGCAAGTTCAAATTCAGGTGTCACAAGGAAGTACCATGGCCTTATCTGGGTCCCCATAGGAACACAATTATTTGCTTATGTAAGAGCAAAATGCCATGAGCCAAAGCAACAGCCAACTCCCGGTTCTCTGTGACTTCCTTTCCCCAGCTTGCCACTAATTGTTGGACTAATTCTCACTGGCTGACAGCATGAAGCAGGAGGTATTTGGAGCTGGCTGCCTTCACTAGAAGGGCTGTGTGTGTGTGTGTGTGTGTGTGTGTGTGTGTTTGTGTGTATGCGTGCGCGCGCGTGCCCGTCCCAGGGGAGGGGCTGCTCTCCATAACCAGTCTTTGATGGAGTTTATATTGGATGTTGCTTTGAAGTTTCGGAAAAATTGAATGGGCTGTAGAGTAAGGTTAGGTGTGCAGGCTCTGGTTTAAGTTTTAGCCCCACCACCTTCTAGCTCTGTGATCCTGGGAAAATTAATTCTCTGGCGTAGCACCTCATCTGAAAAATGGGGTAATGAATGTACTTGAGACCATGAGTTTCTGTAGCAGTTAAAGGAGATCATCCATGCAAAGTTAACATTAGCGATTGTTACTGTTGCCCTTCTTTGTTTATGTTTGTTATCTGTGTGTTGTGTTGCTGAGGTTTGAGTAAGTGGAGGCTCAGTCATCAGAGACCTATGTGGGGTAGAATTGCTGTGGGGCTGTGTTGCCTACAGAATCAAGATCTGCGGCCAAGGCGACGTTCCTTACAAGACCCTCCTAGGCATAGTAGGATTTCTAGCCATACCTACCTGTCCCGAGTTCCTCCTCTAAAAGCCTCTAGCATTAACCTTTAAAATGCCAAACAGTTTAGATCTGTCAAAGTTCCAACATGTCAGTACCTGGGGAGACCCAACACATTTAACTACTGCAGAGCGGAGGCCTCTTGGTGCATTCTCAAGCACGGGGAACAGTCAGGACAACCCCTCTTGGCCAGGCCGTGAGCAGTCAGGCCTGGGGAGGCTGAGCAGGAGCCCTGAGGCTCCAGAACGGAAGTGGGTGGTGTGGAGGTAAAGGCACTTGAGGGTTGGAGGCTGGTGTTTGGGGCATAATGCTTGGTGTAGAGTAGGTGCTCAATAAATACTCGCCATGAAACAACAGGTCCTGGAGAGAGGCAGCTTGGGTACTGGCTGGCATCAGCTGTCTCTTGTGTGCCCTAGGTCAGCCCGGCTCAGCAGATGTCAGGGGCCAGGAAGGAAGGCGGCCGGTAGTATTGCTGGACCACTCTCACAGCCACACCTTCTTAACTCAGATGAACCTCTAATTTAAAGGCTTGTAGGAGTTAAGGCTTCCTCTGAGGGGCTGCTTTAGTGACGAGGCAAGACAGCCAAATGGAACCTCTTTCCAGTAGGAAGGTCGGTGATGTCAGGCTTCTGCAACTCAGATTAACTCCTTTTTGCTAGTATATTTTAATGTACAGTATTGAGTGGTTGAGAGGCTTAAATAAAATAAATTCAAGCCCTTGCCTCGGTCTATACAGCCCCTCCAAATAGTAAAGTTGCTCTTACTGTCCTGAAAACAATGCAAGATGCTGCCACCTAGTGTGCGTCAGCAGAACTTTAAAAAATTTTAAATTAGCATTGTACTTCATGAATTCCTTTGTTATTTTTATTATCATTTGCCCTGTTGGGCTCAGAATTTTTTTTTTTTCGGAACCTTAATCTGTTCTTGGTCTCAGGTGAACCAAATGTAAACCAGTCCTCCCCCCCCCCCCCCCCCCCAGTTCGATATGCCGGGTTTTCCAGCTCCAGTGCTGGAGTGGCAGGGGGCGGGTCACGGAGCCTCCTGATGTTCAGTTTTCCTCATCCGGGAAATGGGCTGACCAGATGTGGCCCGTATTATGAGGATCGCAGCTTCACCCCCTTGCTCCTCCCAGCCGGGGATCCGCCGTGCAAAAGGCTGCCTTCAGCCCTGGATCCCCAGGTGGGCAAGGAAGGGAGGCGCTGCCCGCTGGGAGCTGGCGATGCCGGGAGGAAGTCGACGCGCGCGGGGAGGAAGTCGACGCGCACGGGAAGTGAGCAGCCACACCTTTCCCCACGTGGACTCATCCGAGGCTCTCTTCCTCCATTCTCTGCTCCCGTCTTCGCCCTTTCATAGTAAGAGTTCTCTCCGGAAACCCGAACCTAAGCATATTACTGCCTTGCTCAGAAATCTCTCTGGCCATAAGAGCGGTCACCCCTTATCTGCGGGGACACGTTCCAGGATCCCCAGTGGGAGTCTGAGACCGCAGACCGTGCAGAGCCCAGTATAAATAGCCTCAGACTGTACCCGGCCTATATATAGGGCTCGGCACTGTCTGAGGCTAGTTCTGTTTCCTATTTCTATTTATGTTCAATGTTTTTTCCTATACACACCTACCTACGATAACGTTTAATTTATAAATTAAGCACAGTAAGAGATAAACAGCAATAATCAGTGATAAAATAGAACAATCATAACAACACACGGTAATAACACTTCTGTGAATGGGTCTCTCTCCGAATATCGCATGGTGCCTTACTCACCCTTCTTGTGACGGTGGGAGATGGCTAAATGCCCACGTGATGAGATGAAGCCTGGAGAGCTGGGGGAGGGACGTAGGCACTGTGACAGCCCGAGGCTCCGCTCGGCCTTCCGACGATTCCGAAGGGAGGCGATCTGCTTTCGGACCCGGTTGACCTGGGGTAACTGAGGCTGCAGAAAGCGAAACCATAGGTAAGGCGGGGCTGCTGTGCGATCAAAGTGCAATTTCCCTGTCGCGGAAGCTAGCGCTGCAGTCGCACCGGCGGACTTCCTCCGGCTGTCGGCGGCTTTCTGAAGTAATGGCAGCTGATCTTCACCGTGTGTCCGCTCTTCTGCCTGGTGTGGCATCTGCTAACTTCCGCGGCAGCCCTGTTGTTACCCCCCGTTCGTCTATGGGGAAACTGAGGCAGAGAGAGGCGAAAGAACATGCCTGAGGTCACGCGGCCACGAAACAGCAGCCCCGCCAACTGAAACCCAGGTCCACCTGCCTGGAGAGCCCATGCCCTTAAGCCACTCCTATGTCACACACGCCGCCACGTTACTTCCTGCCTCTGCAGGAATGGAAAGGTGCTTGCTTTTCCATTGCCACCTGGTTGAGTCTCACTCATTGCTCATGACCCGGCTCACATATCCTGGCCACCAGGCTGCTTCTAACATCTGTACTCTGCTCCTGCTCTGCCACCCCCAGCCCTGGAGGGGTCACTGCATGCGTCCTGCCCTCTCGTGCCAGGCAGAGGTCGTGCCTATGTCGGCTTCCCTTGATACAGTGCAAGTATCTTTTTTTTTAAATTATTAATTTACTTATTTTGAGAGAGAGGCAGCGTTATTTACTTATTTTGAGAGAGAGCATGAGTGGAGGAGGGGCAGAGAGACACACACACACAGAATCCCAAGCAGGCTCTAGGCTCTGAGCTGTCCGCACAGAGCTGGACGTGGGGATCGAACCCGTGAACTGTGAGATCGTGACCTCAACTGAAGTTGGATGCTTCACCCACTAAGCCACCCAGGCACCATGGAGGTTTTGCTAAATTGGAGTAAAGGAACAAACAGCACAGGAGAAAGTGCTCTGAAAATGTAAAATGCCGTAAGTCAGCACACGCATTGAAAATTTCTTTATAACATATAAACAGATTTAGAATATAAAATGTTCATTTGTTTCTGAGCACGTTCTTTTTGATTTTAGTCCACATTCTACACCAACTAAGGATTACTTCTACCCTTCTAACCAGGGGTCACTACATGGGGAATCATTCCCATTACTTACTGAGAAAGAGATTTGAAACTGTCCCTATGAAGACCTGGCAGAAAAGCAAGCCTGACCTTCCCTGCAGAGCTTCAAGAAACTTCAGTGAAGTGACTCCTTGGGGGGAAAACCTTGCCAGGAAATGGAAGGGACCTGGCTTGGAGTCAGGTACTTGGTTCTGGCTGGAGCCCTGCCTCTCACTGAGGCAGAATTTCATTAACCTTCTCAGCAGAACGAAGGAGTCTCAACATTATTTCTGAAGTCTCTTGCAGTCCTCTGGTTCTTATGTTCAGGTCTTGGCTGTGCAGCCTCATTACTGAGAGTTACTTAATTGATTTTGAAAATCAATTTCCTTGCCTATAAATTAGAGCTGGTCTAGCTTATAGTAAAATTGGAGGCATTGCAGAGAAATATGAATGTAAATTGCTCATGCAGTTTAAAATCTGATAAATGTAGAGAAGAATGGAGGAGCACAGTGTTGCCAAAGTTAAAAGGGATGGCTCCCTTACCGTGGCCGGTTTGCTCTTTTGGGGAAGACGAATTAGGTAGATGAAACCTGAAATCTTCTTTCTTTAGGGTGACAAACAGATTTATATCCTCTGTGACATCAGAAACTATGTCTCTCATTCTCTAAAAAAGACTGTCTTCCTCTTCCTTTGGTAGCCACCCCCCTCATTTCTGGGCACATCTGTCTTATGGCTCTTCTGACCTTCCTGTGCAACAATTCCAGACTCAAAGTCTAGCAAGCCCAAGGTTTTCTTCTGCCTGTTCATTTGGTTGCTAATAAAAATTGCTTTATATGAAATAATTTGTAATTATGGGGGAAATATCACCTTAAAAAACCAAAATACTCTTCAATAATATGTGCTTTAAAATTTGTTGTTATTTATTTTGAATCCCTTGCAGGCTCCACACTGTCAGCATGGAGCCCAACATGGGGCTTGATCCCATGAACTGTGAGATCATGATGTGAGCTGAAATCAAGAGTCAGATGCCTAACTGATTCTCAACAAAGATCACTGTTGATCTTTGATCACTTTGATCACTGTTGAGTGATCTTTGATTCTCAAAGTAATCTCAATAGGTGTGTGTGTGTGTGTGTGTGTGTGCGCACACATGTGTGTGTTTGTATAATTCAATAAGCAGACTCAATATTTATATGTAAGAATAAAGAGCCAACTGTAACCAAGGCGAAGAGGTCATCCTAGGATGGCTCTTACCAAGGCAGATACCGAGACAAAGTATAAACTAGACAGCTGACCCCTGAACAACGCAGGTTTGAACTGCAGAGGTCCACTTATACATGGATTTTTTTGGATACAGTACAGAACTGTAAATGTATTTTCTCTTCCTTAAGATGTTCTTAATGACATTTTCTTTCTCTGGCTTGCTTTATTATAAGAATACAGTATATAATAGATATATCATGTAAAATATTAATTGACTGTTGATGTGGCCGGTAAGGCTTCCAGCCAACAGTAGGTTATTAATAGTTAAGTTTTTTTGGGAAAAAAAGTTATGCATGGATTTTCAATGATGCCCCTAATCCCTACATTGTTCAAAAGTCAAATGTAATAACTAAGATTGTGTGATTATGTGGTATGGATGTAGAAATTAAAAAAAAAAAAAAATAGAACAACAGAACAGAATGGGTTCCAAAAACATATCTGCAACAGATATTGTCATTGGTCATACAAGATAGCTGATTTACAAACCTGGAGGGGGAAGGATTGACATTTTAATAAATGTTGCCGAAACAATTATTTATCCAGGTGGGAAAAATAAAATTGGATTCTACATCACACCATACACAAAAATCAATTCCTGGTGGATTAAAGAACCGCAATATGAAAGCAACAGTTTAAAGTATTTATAAAAGAATATTTTTAGGACTCTAGAATGGTGACATGTTTCTTAAGACAAAAATTGTAAAAAACATATTTGGGAAATAATAATTGACCAAGGGCTCACATTCAGAATATATAAGGCAATCTGAAGAATTAATAAGAAGACATGTGGCACCTAGGTGGCTCAGTCGGTTAAGCATCTGACTGGCTCAGGTCGTGATCTCATGGTTCGTGGGTTCGGGCCCCACGCTGGGCTCTGTGCTGACGGCTCAAAGACTGCTTCGGATTCTTTGTCTCCCTCTCTCTCTCTGCCCTTCCTCCGCTTGCTCTTTGTCTCTCAAAAATATAAACGTTAAAAATAATTTTTTTTTAAAAAAGAAAAGACAAAGAACTCAGAAGAAAATCGCATTAAAACTGTGAACAAATATTGCACAAATCAAGGAAAATTCGGCTGCCAGGAAACATGAAGGACAGCCAGCCTCCTTAGTAATTATAAATGCAGTTAAAACCATAGTGTAATGCCATTGCACACATACTAGATTTGGAATTTTAAATGACTGACAACATCATGTTTGGCAAGACTGTGGAGCAACCAGAAAACTGTATACCAGAGTGGGAGTGAGTTTTGCTGCTGCAGTTTGGAAAACAGAGGCTATTGCTTTGTAACACCGTGCAGGTGCCCACTCTAGGACCTAAGAGCTTCACTGGTGTGGACGTGTATTAGTTTTGCAGTGCTGCATAACAAAAACCACCACAAATAGATAGCAGCTTAAAATATCACACACTTAGTAGCTCACTGCTCTGCAGGTCAGGAGTCTGATGGGCCGGGCTGGTTTCTCTGCTTAAAGCTCTCGCGAGGCCAAAGCGAAGGTGTCAGCTGGGCTGGGCTGTTGTCTGGAGTCTTGGGGAAGAATCCACTTCCACGCTCATCGAGGTTGTTGGCAGGATTCAGTTCTCTGTGGTTGTAGCCCTGAGATCTGGTTTCCTGTTTGCCGTCAGCGGTGGGAGGGTCCACTCGCAGGTTTTAGAGCCCTCTTAGAGCACACCATGTCCTCCTGCTTTGTATTTCTCGGACTTCTCCTTCAGCAAGCAGCTGGAGAAAACTCTGCTTTAAACACTTGAAAGGTCCGTTTGGTGAGGTTAGTCACCTTGGGTGACTGCCTTTTGATTAATGCAGAGACAAGTCCTTAGTAACCTTAACTACATATGCACAATCTCTTTTGTCATGTAACTTAACATAATCAGGGCATACTATCTCCTGACAGTCCCAGTCTCAGGGAATAGGGTGGGAAATCTTGGGAGGGATTTTTTTTAATGTTTTATTTATTTATTTTGAGACAGATAGGCAGAGTGAGAGGGAGAGAGAGAGACAATCCCAAGCGGGCTGTGGGCTGCCAGCACAGATCCCGAGCTGGGGCTCGATCTCACCAACCGCGAGATCATGACCTGAGCTGAGATCCAGAGTCTGGACACTCAACCAACTGAGCGATGCAGGTGTCCCAAGAGGTATTTTAGACTTTTGCCGGCCCCATATGTATCTATGAGAAACTTTCCTGTACATGGGTACCAGGAGTCAAATACAAAAATGCTCATAATAGCCCCCAAATGAATACATGCCCAATGTTATTGCCATTGGATGAATAAATTGTGATACAATCATGAGGTGAAATTCTATACAGCAGTAAAAATAGGTGAACTACAAGTACATTCATCAACAGGGACAAGCCTTACCAACGATGCTAGGCAAAAGAATTTTTCACAAAAGAATGCATACAGTGTGGCTCTTTTCATACAAAGTACAGGTGGAGGCAAAATGAGACTACTGTGTGGCAAAAGCTAGTGAATGGTGACGCGCTAAAAGGGAATAAAGGACTCAACAAAAATCAGGAAGCAGTCACTTCACATACCTCTCTGGTTGGGAAAAAGGATGCCTCAGGGAGAGGATGCTGGGAGTTTGTAAGTGTTTCTGATGTTCTGATTCTACTTCATAACCTGGGTCACGGTTGTATGAGTGTTCGCTTTATCATTATTTATTGCGTAGGCATGGGTTTTATACACTCTCCCACAGGAGGAAGTATTTCACATTGAATTTTTTTTTAAAGGGTGAATTTTCAGTGAAGCCTTATGATTGGTGTTATAAGAAGAACCTCAGCAATCTAGGAAGTGACACTAACATGTCTGGGAAGGAGAAGGAGACCAGGGTAGTGCAAAGGAGCCAACCAGGAGGCTTTCCCCAAACGATGGCCCCAAAGGCAAGGATCTCGTTTCATCTCTGAGCAGGGCGTTGTCCGCTGCTCTGTAATCATGTCTCGCCTGTCACCCAGGACTCCCAGTGGGTTCTAGCCACTGCCCGCACACAGTGGCAGAAATGCAATTTTACTATTCCAAGGAGAGAGGGGAGACAGTGTGGGCACACCAGTATTGCAGCAAAGGGATTCAGATTAGATTTGCTTCACCTTTTAGTTTTTAAAAATCGATAGCACTGGCAACACTTGTAATAAATCTGTAGCAGATATACTGGCCTTTGATGTTTGTCATTGCAAACCTAAGACCCCTCATCCTCCTTTTACTAGCCCCCTGTTGTGAGGCTGAGAGAGCAGTGCAAGCACTTCCTTCTAGGAAAGTTCACTTGGAATTTTCTGGAAACACCAGATCCCTATAAAAATGAAACAAACAGAAGTGAAGGGGAGGAAGGCCATGCCTAACAATTGCTTATTACCCTCTCTTTATCCATTGTAATTTCTTTTCTCCCTAACATCTATTACCATGTCTCAGTTAAGTGGTTCAAGAGACTTTTCTGCCTACAAGAGCAGTGAGGCACTGGACCATGTGGCCATTCAAAGATGGAGCCTCCTTTGTTCTTTGAGGGTGAACTTTGGATGTTCCTGGTAGAAATGTGGCAAAGGGCCCTCAGTGTACATCATTTGGGGAGATAAAATCCATGTGGCAACGTCTTAATTCAGTCAGTTCCATGCATAAAGGAACTCAGGTCATGATCTCCAGGTTCGTGGGATCGAGCCCCACGTTGGGTATCATGCTGACAGTGCAGAGCCTGCTTGGGATTCTTTCTCTCTCTCTCTTTCTCTGTCTCTCCCCTGCTTACACTCTTTCTCTCTCAAAATAAGTAAATAAACCTTTTGTTTTTTTAAAAGAGAGACTTGTTTTCCAGCTTGCCATTCTGTGAATTTTGAATGAAAAAGAAAAAAAAAGTAACAATTTTCTATTGCACCAAGCATGAAGGTTGTAAAAACCCTTCGCTTGAGTTTATGGTATTAAGATCTTCAGGGCTCAGGATTCTGAGTCATTTCTGTATCAGAAATGAAAAGTGGAGTTGTGCTAGTTAATGCGGAGCAGCACAGCACATATCTTTTCCCCTAAAATGGGTTTATTAAATGAAATGCAAATATAATGGGTGAGTGGGGATGGCCTATGAAGGTAATGTAAAGACATATCCTGTACTGCTAGGCTCCAAAACCTTGCATTAGGTCCGAAGAGTATTAAACCTCGAAACTTCCCCTTGATGGTTGTAAAAGCAGATTCCCGTGTCATGAGGAAAAAACAAGCAAGCAGACAAACAAACAAACAAACAAACAAGCACCTGCCTATAGAGGTCACTCATCATGTTTCAACCATAGATTTCCTTAATAAACACAGGAAAATCAGAATTTAAGCCAATGAATAGTCAGTGTGAAATATATATATATATATATTTCCTGCCTGGCTCCTGCCTCCCGCTGAGGGCTGTGGCTCCTCTTGGGCTGCCTGAGAACCTCTTTGGCCTCTTAAACATCCAAGTGCCCAGGAATCAATACCTGTGCTGCTCTACAGAGCCCACGGGACCAAGGTCCAATTGCATCAGTAAGTAAACTTCCTAGAATATATTGCAGGTGAGCCTTCTCCTCTGCCCCCTCCCTCCCTCCTTTCCTTCCTTTCCTTCATTTCCTTCCTTCTTTCATGCTCTTGCTTTCTGTTTTTTATTTTTTTTAATGTTTATTTCTGAGAGAGAGAGAGAGAGATAGTACGAGCAGGGAAGGGGCAGAGAGAGAGGGAGGCACAGAATCCAAAACAGGCTCCAGGCTCTGAGCTGCCAGCACGAAGCCCTATGAGAGGCTTGAACTTGTGAACTGTGAGATCATGACCTGATCCCAAGTCGGACGCCCAGCTGACTGAGCCACCCAGGCACCCCATTTCATGCTCCTGTTTTGATTCATAAAGACAAGAGTGTTGTGGCCAAATCTTCTGAATCTTGATTCTACAAGCATTTGATAAAAACGCCACCTCAGCCTAGAAAATCACCTGTCATCTTTTGCATGACACGTGCCAGTCACAGCTTCCCCTTTTATTGGAAAATGGCTTCAAGCCAGCTAGAGGTTCAGGGAGCACGCCGCAGTGAATGTGACCATGCGAGGGCATTTTACGCCTGAGTGAAGTGCTGGGCAGCCCAGAGGCTGTGGGAGGTCATAGTTTTCCAAGTACAAAGATCTAGACTCAAATCCTGCTTCATTTCTGCATTCACTTCACAAACATTTGAGTGTCTGCTCTGGGCCAGGTTCTGATCAGAGAGGGAGGGGAAGAAGGCTCACTGGCTGCATACTCTAGGAACTTTACTCACTGATGCAATTGGATCTTGGTCCCATGGGCTCTGTGGAGCAGCACAGGTATTGACATATCGGTAGACAGACAAATTCTTTGTCTTTATGGAGCTTGCAAACTAGCAGAGGGAGCGTGTAATAGACAAAGCAAGTAAATTCCCGTACTTTGTTATTGTTGATTCTGGGAAATACAGAGTTTCCCTTAAGCAGTTCTGAAGTTGAGATGCCTTCTACAATCACTGGTACGCTGGAATTTCTGTTGGCCAGGCAGCTCTCCCTTTACGTATTTGTCATTGCCTGTGAATGTGCAAGCCCGTGGATAGCTGTTCGTATGGTTGCTACTTCAGTTCAGGTGTGCATGTTGTTTGTATGTGTAGGACTTAATGCACCATTTAAAATGTCTTCAGGGGGTCACCGGGGTGGCTCAGTCGGTTAAGCATCAGACTTCAGCTCAGGTCATGATGTCACCATTCATGGGTTCGAGCCCCACGTCGGGCTCTGTGCTGACAGCTCAGAGCCTGGAGCCTGCTTCAGATTTTGTGTCTTTGTCTCTCTCTCCTCCTCCCACACTTGTACTCTGTCTCTCTCTCTCTCAATAAACAAACAAACAAACAAACAAAGACATTAAAATGTCTTCAGGGTGGCCTAGTCAGTCAGTTAAGCGTCTGACTTCAGCTCAGGTCATGATCTCACGGTTTGTGGGTTCGAGCCCCATGTCGGGCTCGCTGCTGTCAGTCTGTCAGCATGGAGCCTACTTTGGATCTTCTAACTCCCTCTTTCTCTGCCCCTCCCTTGCTTGCGCTCTCTCTCAAAAAATAAAACATTATAAAGATAAAATAAAAGTATAAAATAAATAAAATAACATAACATGTCTTCGAAAAAGATTCTATGATAATTGCACATTAAAACAAAATGTTATCATGTACCCAGAAAGGTGTGAACACCAAGAAGCAAATACTCATTCTTGGAGAATGATCACAATTCCATATTTTCTAATAAACAGCCAGCAGTGTTTTGACACAGTAAGAAAGTGGGGGGTACCCCCAAGTGGAAGAAGCTGTGTCACATCTTATTAGTGAGCTATATTTGCAGAAGGATGGACTGTCACATGCCAAGGAATTCAACCAAAGGCAGGAAAAGTCTCTTAAAACCTCTAAATTGCTAAAGGAAACTTGAGAGTTTCGACCTCACGTTAAGGCCATGACTCACTGGCAAGTCTTAATGGCACACAACATATAGTGTGCCCTGAAATTCATGCTGCCTCAGCTGAAATAAGATATTTTGTGTGTCAGATGCGTCATGCAGGAGAGGACAACGGGGTGATGCAGGGAGTGGTGTGCAGGTTTCAATGGTGTGGATGTGGATGTGCTCGCTGAGAAGGTGGCCTTTGAACCAAGACCTGGAGCTCGAAAGAGCCTTGCTTCCTTCCAGCGGAGGACTGTGCCGGGAAGAACAACTGAAAAAGCAAACTTACTTAAGGCTATACTCCAGCCAAACTCAAAATAATTTAAGGCTCTCGCTGGCATGTAAGCTCTATGAAAGACAGAGACATTGTCCCCTTGTTATCACTAGATCTCCGTGTAGCGTGTGTCCGAGGCATTCAGTATTTGTGGATTAAGTGAATAAACTCAGAAAAGGGAAAGAAATGCTACCGTGACCAGTGAAACTATTAATACTTGAAGTTATATTTAAATAATAGCTGTTAATGTAGTTGTGAGGTTTAACACTGTTGTAGTCTGAATATTTGTGTCTCCCCAGATTCATATATGGGAACCCCAATGCCCAAGGGGGATGGGATCAGCAGGTGGGGCCACAGGGAGCACTCATGGATGGGATTAGTGCCCTTGTAAGGAAACCCCACTCAGCTTTCTATGTTTTTCTGCCACGTGAGGCAGACAAAAGTGTGCAACCCAGAGGAGGGCCCTCACACACTCTCCTCGGACTAGGTGAATGGGTAGGTGAATGGGTAAATAAACTGTGGTACATCCACACAGTGTAATATTATGCAGTGCTAAAGAGAAATGACCTATCAAGCCATGAGAAGACACAGAAGAAACTGAACATGCATATTACCAAGTGAAGGAAGCCATCTGAAAAGTCTACCTACTTTCTCATTTCTACTATATCACATTCTGGGAAAGGCAGACTATGGAGAGAGTGAAGGATCGGTAGTGGCCAGAGGTTGGCACGGTGTCGGAAGGGATGAACTACTCTAAGGACACTGCAATGGTGGATTCATGTCGTTATACATTTGTCCAGACCCACAGAGCACAATATACCACGGGTGACCTTGAGGTAAACTAATAATGCGTCAATGTGGGTCCATCCGTTGTCACAAATGCCCCACTCTGGTGGGTTACGCTGATAATGGGGGAGGCTGCGTATGTGTGGGGGCAGGGGGCATATGGGAACTCTCTGAACGTAACCCTCAATTTTCCTGTGACACTAAAACTGCTCTAAAAAAATAAAGTCTATTTGGGGCACCTGGGTGTCTCAGTCAGTTTGAGTGTGTGACTCTTGATCTCAGTTCAGGTCACGATCTCACAGTTCATGAGATTGAGCCCCACGTCAGGCTCCACACTAACAGCATGGAGCCTGCTTGGGATTCCCTCTCTCTCTCTCTCTCTCTCTCTCTCTGCCCCTCTCCTGCTCACGCGCTCTCTCTCTCTCAAAATAAAATAAACTTAAAAAAAAAGTCTATTAGAAATAAAGGAAAAAAAGGTACAGAAAAGGCCTACCAATAATATTTATAATATTAAAACTAAAAGTCCACATGATTTCAACAAAGCTTAAGGGCCAGGGGCCATTAAGACGAGGAGGATGTAGGGGTGCCCGGGTGGCTCAGTCAGTTAAGCTTCTGACTCTTGATTTGGGTTCCCCTCATGATCTCATGGTTCATGAGTTTGAACCAGGTCTTGGGCTCTGTGCTGACAGTGTGGAGCTTGCTTCTCTCTACCTCTCTCTCTCCCCCTCCTCCATTTTCTTTTCTCTCAAAATAAATACATAAACTTTAAAAAGAAGATGAGGGAGTATAAGCAGTTGTGAACATCTCATCTTGTTTGAGTAGAAGAGAGAGGTTATAGATACTATTCAATTATTGATGTTGCTAGAAAAATGCCGGTTGAGTTAGTTAAAAATTAGTAAAGCTAGTGGAATAGAAATAGAATGTAGAACTTCAAAGAAAAGTACAGAAAAGAATAAAGGAAAACTTAATGAATCCAGTGTATGTTAGGAGAGTAAAAGGAAAATACTGGGAAAATATAAATTGAAAACACAACCGGCAGGCAAGAATAGCATGACCCCTCCTAGCAGGGCAAAGGCGAGTTCCCCCCTTAAGGGAGAGGGACAGGCCAGTCCTGGGTGTGGTGAGGGAAGAGGAGGGGACTGCTGGGGACATCCCTTAGGGCTCCTCCTCGGGAGTGGGTGCTGGCAGGGTGATGCTCTGGGGGCGAGACCCCTTCATCTGAGAAAGCTTGCAGGTAGCAAAGGAAAGGAGTTTGCAAAACCTGGTTCATCCCTTCCCAGCGCCCGGCCCCCCTCCCCCGCTTCCCAACACCCCCCCCCCCACCCCGCCCCTTGGGAGGTGTCCGGATGTTGCTAGTGGTGGAAAAGCCGGAAGGCCTTAACTCCCAGAAGCAAAGACATCATCATCACCTTTCCCTCCTGTGCACGCTGTAACGCACATGGCTCCCCCTTGGGGACCGCATACTCTGGCTCGCTGGTCCCCCATCGATGTTGGTATTCTGCCCAGCAAATCCTCCCTCGCCCGGCGAGCTGTGGGCCCTGCGTGAAGCTGACGGTGTGGACCCGGCGCCCGTGCAATCACAGCAGTGTTTCTGTCTGTCCCCCGTCAAATGTCCCCTTGGCACCGTCTTGTCCCGGGCAGCTCTGAGCTGGAGGACTTTGCGGGCTGTGTTGGGGAAGGGCTTCTGGTCTCAACCAGGCTTCCCTCTGCAGGTGCTGACTCACGGTCCCTCAGCCCGGATTTGTTTTTCCGTCGGTCCTGCCCCATCTGCCCCACACCTCTCCACAGTGCTCCCAAAGTTTCTGGCCTGCTGATGGTCTGTTGCAAACGGCAACCTTGTTATATGGAGTGTATTCTGCTTACTTTGAGGGTCGCAGCACTCAGTGGGGTGTACCAAGTCGGGTACAATATGTTTGTTAAGAAACAAAGCCCAGTCTTTTGAGCACACCAACCGTGCTTCCCCAGGGCCTTTGCATGACTCTTCCCTCTGCTGGGCTGACCTTTCCACCATGTGCTTACATAGCTTATTTCCTCTTCATTCACTTCTCTGCTCAGATATGCCCTCCTTGGAGAGACAGTTTCTGAGTACTTTTATCCTCTCTCTCCTTCCTTGCTTTATTTTTACCCTCTGTCTCATTTCTTGCTTTATTTTTATTTCTTAGCACTTATCACTCTTTGACATAGTATATATTTATCTGTTTGCTTTTGCCTTTCCTGTCAATAGGTATAAACTCCAAAAGGGCAGGGACTTTGTTTACCAACTTCTCTGTCCCTAGCATCCAGAACAGTACCTGGCACACGGACGTACTCCATCCACATTTGTGAATATAAGGATCTGTGATCGTGGAGGAGGGCGACTAGTCCATCTGGGTTGGCTGGACCGCAGTCCCCACTTCCCTTTCTGTAATATCACATTCACACAACAGCTTGCCTTATAGTTTTAGTAGTTTTCCATTTCTGGATAAAAAAAAGTATCTTGCATTTCACTGCATAATAATACATCGACATTGTGGTTAACAAATCAGCCCTCTGTGACACTGAGTTACAGAGCCCAGAGATGTCACCACGTCAGAGGTCTAAACCCAGCCGCCAGTCTTCCTGGTGTCTGTGGTGTCCCTCTGAGTATAACCTTTTGTCTGTGAGCACGTAGCTCGGATCTGCCAGCCGGACAATCAGTCAGAGATAATAAGGCGATAGAGCAGTTCCCAATGGCTATGTTTGGCTGGTTCTGTCCTCGGCCGACATGATTTTATTAATACCAGCCATCACTCTTTACCATTCTATTATTTTCCAGTGTGATTAATGGTGAGACTATGGATGAAAGGAGCTTTACAATAGTAAACGATTATTTAAGTTATGCTTTGACTACCTCCAGCTGCCTGTTCAAGTGGAAACTGACTGTTCAAGGTGGAAGGTAATTGCTAGATGTAGAATTTAAGTACCAAGAAGTGTTCAAGTAGGAAGGAAGGTCCCAAAGAGGGCTGTGCATGCGGCACACGGCAGGCCGGCCTTCCAGAACAGCAGTCAGCCATCCTGTCAGCAACCCGCAGGCACCACAGTCCTCCAGGAGAGAGACATAAGCCAGGAACAATAATCGTTGTGAAGGAGGAAGGAGGGAGCAGAAGAGGCAGAGAGGAGGAATAAAGAAGAAATTGTTTTGGTTGGGAAGTAATAGAATGTCATCACAGAATTTTGCTCTCTGACCTCAGTATAAGCACTTCTATCCAGAACGCTTATCAAGTAGGGCAAGAATCGGTCCTCACTTTTCTATTGACTTCTGGAGGTAATACAGAAATCGGTGGAAGTGCTCGATGTTGTCAGAATCTCTCTGGACATCTTCAGCCTGGAAGCAGCATTTCAGGACACAGATAGCAGACATCGAGAGGCTTCCGATTGTGAAGGGAAGCTGCTACTGAAGGAGAGCAGTGATAAACATGCTGATGGCTTCTCCCAGAATTCCTCCTTTTTCCATCAGTAATTCAGAGTCTTGGGTTAATGTCAAGAAGCCAGAGTCTGCCCTGGCTCTCAGAATGACTTCCAGGATATGTTATTGATCTCTGATGATGCTGTATTGGAGCCAAATAGGGCTATAGGTTAAGACTAGCTTAGGGGCATCTGGGTGGCTCAGTTGGTTAAGCATCTGACTTTGGCTCAGGTCATGGTCTCACAGTTTGTGTGCTGACAGCTCAGAGCCTGGAGCCTGCTTCAGATTCTGTGTCTCCCTCTCTCTCTGCCCCTCCTCCACTTGCACTTTGTTTCTCTCTCTTTCTCAAAAATAAATAAACATTAAAAAAAACAAAAAAGACTAGCCTAAAGGGTAGTTTTAATGAAAGCTCTGTTACAGGAAAATCCCACCTCTCATTGGAACAGTCCGTAATTCCCTCTTGGTTGATCGCCCCCTGTTGGCACCAAAACCAGATGTGATGTTAACAGATGGGCTATCATCAGGGAGGATGGAAAGATTCCCACAATACAAGTTTTGCCTGCAGTTCAGCCTTAACGTTGCCTTCTTATGTTCTTCTGGTTTGTGCTCAGCCTATTCAGACGGGTAACACTCCACCCCCAGCCCTTAACGCTTTCCAGACTGCATTTAACATGTTGGCAACAAAGATACTGCTTGAATCCTCCCCCGCCATGTCTAGTGGCAATATCTGGGGAAAATAACGCAATTACATAGATTTTAGCAAAAGGGGTACATCATCCACAAGGGGCCTTAATTAATGACTAAAAAAGGGGAAGACTGTATATGGTTAAAAACATGGACTTGGGAATCCCAAAAATCCAAGAGCTCCTACCTACTTGGTGGCATTATGAATTTTAGCTAATTACCTGGTTTCAGGAAACTTCAGTTTCTTTATCTGTGAAATGGGAGCCTCTGTCATGTGGGTTCTCAGATAAAGGTTCTCAGGTCTTGCATATTCTAAATGCACAATAAATAATTACATTTACAATCACTGCTATTGCCGTTAATTCCAGAGAATAATGGGAAGAAATTTTAGCCTAAACAAAATTGACTGGAAATCTTCTCAGGCCAAATTCCCCAAAATCGAATTGAAGAATCCCTGAACAGTTTGTAACTGTGATCAATGCAAACTGGGCTATCTTGTGTCCCCCCAATCCATCTTTCATACAGTCTCCAGTTTTTATTTAAACAGTGAAAATCTTACCACGGAGACCTCTGGAAAAAGGTCTCCAGATCTCTCCATGGGGCCCTCTGTATTGGTCCCCCTGTAATTCTGTAGTTCTCACTTTCCTTTAAGAGAGACCGCAGACTCCTGAGTGGATTCTGATCACACGGAGCCATTGTAGTGGTGCTTGTAGATGCTGGGCTTCCCCCAGAGTGGCCCCCTCTTCCTCCCTCCCTGCCTTTGTCCACTTCCGGCACCACCATTCATCATTCAGGTACAACCCATAGGTGACCTCCTCTGAATCCTTGGCTCAGACCCGGCCATTCATTCCCTCCATTGTGCTGGAGCCCTGGGCGTAGCTCTCTGGTGGCATGTATTTCATGGGATAGTGGGTGGTGGCCTTCCTGTCTCCTTCCCCCACAAGACTACGAGTTTCTGAGGCGTTCAGGCCATGTCTTGGTTGCCTTGGAGGCCTCTGTGCGGGACCTAGTGCCCAATAACAGAAGATGCTCAGCAAGGTAGTGGAGTGAAACAACGAATGACAACCAGTGGCAAGCGGGTTGGGCTTCCCGTCGATCTTGAAGCGCTAGCTAGAAGCGCTGTCATTTTTTAATATGGTTCAGTCCTAGGTGCCATGTGCCCCCTTGCCCTGATTATCTGTTGGTCCCTGAGAATAGAGACTATATCTTCCCTCTCTGTAGTTTGGAGCCCGATCGAGTGCCTGGAACATGGGATTTATTCCATAAATGTTTTTTGAGCATATAAGTGAAAGATATGCACTTAATATTCATTTGGGACTTACTTGCCATTGGTATTTTTGTTGACTTCTTAGGTCTTAGACTTCTCAAAATCACTTTTAGTTTCAATCCCAGGCATGAAGATTTAATAGGCCCTTAATAAATAACGTTTGGTTGCTTAGGGCTTTCCCTAATATTGTATGTTACCACTTATATTCTGTCATTATGACATTTCTTAAAATTATCCCGGAAGTGAAAGACAAACGCTTATATTAAACCTTTAAAGCCAGGCTTGCTCCAAGAAACAGTATTGTGATAATCCTAGATAAATAGATAAATCCGCAAGTAGATCTAGTCCTGCTGGGTAGCAGAAAAGTAGCTCAACACTAGAGGTCCCTCTCTGCATATGATCCAGTGGCCCTTCCCAGGATCCTTGCCAACTTCGGTGGCTTCTGGCTTGGAACAAAAAGTGAGGAGCAGAGGAAATTTGAACCAGTAAATTCTTTGTGGCATCACAAATTAGATCTTACACATCAGGCCTGCGTTGCCGAGGCTCTGGCGGACCCACAAGAAAAGTACTATTTTCTGCCCCCAAATCCTAGGCCCAGTTTAATTTTATTCTATTTATATCTGGCTCTTGAATTAGCCATGTGACTTTATTCAGCTCTTTTTATCTCATCCCCATCTGGGAGGCAATCTGGGTTTGGTTGCTAGTTTTACACTGAATTATCACGGTGGCATATAAGCAAGGAACGGTGTTCCCCTGTCCCTCATAGTGGCATGGCAAATGACAAAACTAGGACAGTGTGATAACGACTTGGGCATCCTTACTCAAGGGAAAACATGGATGGAGGAGAATGGACCCTCACAAGCGGTAGCCCACTCTTCCCGGTAACTGTATCCATTCTCCCCTTTGAGAGTATCGATCTTCCCGCGGAATTCTGGACCAGAGCAAGTTTTAGAGTCTTAGAAGAGGCAATGTGGAAACAGGGCATGATAGACTAGGAGGTCAGTCCCTTAAGGGATTTCCTCTTAAGGCTAGCAGGTCCTGGCCAGCAGAAGGTGAGCTAGCTAAAGCTGTGATAGAGGATTGCGATTGTTGTACATCAGCTGTCCTTGACAGCTGTTTTCTGTAAGCCAGGCTCACTTGGGTTTAGATTTGCCATGTGGGCCAGGCCACTGGGGTGGCCTCTATTTTGTGGGTTCCAGTATATGAAATGAACTGTATCAATTCCCCACTTTGAGAGTATTGATCAAAATTTAAGATATTAGTGCCGCTCTGAGCTATCACTTTTTGTTGATGTTGGAGTCGGGTTGGATCCCCAACTGGAAATCATGGGTTCGGATATCAAGGTTTCTGTCCTTTAAGTGACCATTTTCTTCATCTTGTTTTTGGCATGCTAGGTGAAGGGAGATCATTTGTCTGGTCACCAGTGGCTGCACATATGCATATAAAACTTTTGAGAGAACACAGTGTATCAGGGAGACTATTCGAATGACCATAAACAGGATAATAGCCAATGTTTGGAGGGTATTCTGAAGCCACAGTGCCTGTGACCCAAACTAATTTAGATCAAATAGATCAAAGAAAGGCCCCTGTTGAAGGACTCGCTTTTGGGTTTTTTTTGGTTTGTTTTTCTTTAATTTTTTTTTTTTTTAACATTTATTTATTTTTGAGACAGAGACAGAGCATGAACGGGGAGGGTCAGAGAGAGGGAGACACAGAATTCGAAACAGGCTCCAGGCTCTGAGCTGTCAGCACAGAGCCCGACGCGGGGCTTGAACTCACAGACCGCGAGATCATGACCTGAGCCGAAGTCGGCCGCTCGACCGACTGAGCCACCCAAGCGCCCCTGAAGGAGTCGCTTTTGTAAGCCAAACGGCCTGTCCAGTGATCTCATTTAGTGGACTCTCAACCTCCCCAGATGTGTTACTCCAAGTGCAGTCAGACGTGTTGGCCACAGCACAGACACCCCTTTGCTCAGCTACAAGACAGTCAAAGGCTATCCTATTGTCAAAGACAACTCTGGCCAGAGAGTTTAGGGATTTTTGTTGGACAGCTATTACTGCAGCAAGAGATTCCACAATACCTTCAAGAGTTGAGGAGAGGTTCCTACTCACAGCCTCATAGATACTTACTCTGAGCCAGGGTAGTAAGGATCTGCCAAAGGAAGTGAATTTTGAACCATGAATGCCTCCTGGCAATTCCCATTTGAGTCTGTGAAATGGGTTGAGAAGTGTAGCCCATCACGAAGGTTTGGTTGTGGACCAACCTTCCAACCATTTCCATCTATTTAAACATCGAGCTGCCCATCAGTGGGAGGTGGGGGGGAGATAGTCCTCCACAGATACAGGTAAGCCCAGGAGGAGCACAGTGCCTAAAAGTGTCCCATGGTGGAGGCTGTTGAAACAGCAGAGCGCATGGCAACCAGCCGACGCTCTGAACTGGAAAGATTACAGGCCCTGGAGGCAAGTCCGATCGAGGGGTCTATAGGCCACAAGACGGCATTGTACCGGTTTCTCTTTCTGTTACAGAGACAGGATGGGAAGTTTCTCAAGTTCGGAGTTTTTAACTGGAAGCAGGGGCATTCACTTACAGGGGACAGGGTTGGGGGGTCCGACACTATAGAGAGTGGGCTTGGTGTGGACCAGGAAAACAGCCATCGGAAATCAGACAAAAGTGCGTAACAGGCAGAACAACGGGATCACCAGCATTATGGACTGACCGGGGTGTTTGGTGGCAAACCCATCAAGCAGATAGGTTTCCCCCTCTCTGTGAGCTCCAGAAATGTGGATGACAGCATTAATTTTCCAGGTGGTAGAAGGAGAAAGAACAGCAAAGCAGATACCAAAAGGAGAAGGGGTTTTGTGATGAGAGGGGAAGGGACCAGGATTCTTGTTCTAATGTCTTGGGTGGAAGGAGGCTACTTTGTGATTCCAGAGGATTCTCATCCTAGTGAGCCTGATTTTGAGGTCCCCTCCAGTGTTTGCACCAGACCCGGTGTCACGTGGGCCTTCTTCAGCTGCGAAATATGTACCTAAGTTTCAACGTCTTGTAATTTGGCAGGGAGTCAGGGCTCAGGAGCTCTTGGTAGCGTTCTTTCCATGAATGTCACTTTTGCAAAAGCATTACAGTGAAACAATAACTGTCTGTAAATGACAAATGACTTAAAAATGCCCATGGTTAAAAATCTGAGGGAGATGGGGCACATGGGTGTCTCAGTCAGTTAAGTGGCCAACTCTTGATTTAGGCTCAGGTCATGATCTCATGATTCGTGAGATTGAGTCCTGCATCAGGCTCTAGGCTGACAGCATGGAGCCTGCTTGGGATTCTCTCTCTTCCTGTCTCTCTGCCCTTCCTACACACACACTCTCTCTCAAAAGAAATAAATACGTTTAAAAAAAGGTAAACTTTATTAAAAAAAAACTGAGGGAATTCATTTGATAAGGAAGTGTAGTTATTTCTGTGGCATACAATAATTTAGGGTAATAGTTGGACAGTAAGAATATTGACAAATTTCTAGACTTTAACCAATTTTTGGAATACCCATATTAGGAACATATATCCAAACGCATGTAACCTAAAGTTTATCATCACTTCTTATTTGACAATGCTACCAATGAAATTTAACCTACCAAATAAATTTAATTAGTTTGACATCTCTCCTTTACAAGGTGAGAGGCAAATCCTTTGACATTTTCCAGGGACTCTCTGGGATATCTCAAAGTTACTTTGAGGTCGAAAGACTCCATTCAGAATTTGGTTTGGCAAAGCTATCAAATGGCAGAAGGTTTGAACATTTGACTAAATAGGATCACAGATCATTAGAAAGTAATACTTAATTGCCTATTTAATCAAAGTGACAGTAGAAGATGTTAGAGGCAAATACAGAAGGTTACATAGTGATGAACAAAACTCAGCTCCTTTAATATTGAGAAGATTGGGTTTTGTTAAGTAATCCTACCTAAGAAAGACAATAGGAAGCCCGGTCAATTATTTTGCTAAGACACAAAATCTTTGTTGTCCAAGTAGATTAGTCAAAAGGTTAAAAAAAAAAAAAAAAAAACTTTCACAATCTCTTATGCAGAACAGACCAATAGTTCAATAGTTCAATAATTCAAGACCTTTGTCCTTTTAACAGAGAGAAAACCAAATTCTAATTTTGTTCCGGTATACTTTTTATATTAAACTCGTTTTTAAAAACTTAAATAAATCCATTCCAACCTTAGCCAGCTTAGCCACACCTAACATTCCTTTCCCAAGATTGCTTTCTTGTAAATACTTTACAGTTTATTTTTAATATCCATTCAAGTTTGTCTTCATTTTCCCCTCTTTTTCTCATTCTGGATCAGTAATTTTACTTTAGCACAAAATTACTCTCTTTTCCCCTTAACAAAAAACACATACCCATACCTCAGACATTTTCTTACCAAAAACACATCTTACTTTCCTTGCACAAAGTTGATAACTTTATTTTTTCTAGTAGTTTTAATTACATATATTGATGAGAACTCTTAACCCTTAGAATCATTAATTTCTAGTGAAAACCAGAAAGTAAGCACTTGTAGACCGTCAAACCACAATTCTGTGGATTGGCAAATTGATATATATAAAATTTCTAGAAGTACATTCTTGTAGTAAATTTTTCAGTGTGGCGTAAAACATGTTTATGAATAGACTCAAATATCTTTAGTTCCTCTGTAAAAGGAAACCAAAAAGTGGATAAACCTATGTTTTGTAATTAATGTTTCAGTATTTTATCTTATGTGGAAATGATCTAGATATTCAATGAATATTCATTATTTAACTTATTTCAGTATAGAGGTGCCCGGGTGGCTCAGTCGGTTAAGCGTCCAACTTCGGCTCAGGTCATGATCTTGGTGTTCGTGAGTTTGAACCCCACATTGGGTTCTGTGCTGACAGCTCAGAGCCTGGAGCCTGCTTCAGATTCTGTGTCTCCCTCTCTTTCTGCCCTACCCCTGCTCAGGCTCTTTCTCTCTCTGTCTCTCTCAAAAATAAACAAACATTAAAAAAATTTTTTTAAATTATTTATTTCAGTATAACTTTAAGGTTTCAAGTTACCATATTTTTAAAGTAGACATCCCAAGAGCATAATTATTGCTGAAAAGTTTATAAACTTTGTATCTTACTTATATCTATTTGATTTACTTGTTCTTAACAGTTATGTTTAGATTACTCATGAAAGACTCATGAGACATTAAACAGCT
Organism: Acinonyx jubatus; assembly: GCF_027475565.1. Taxonomy (NCBI): domain Eukaryota; kingdom Metazoa; phylum Chordata; class Mammalia; order Carnivora; family Felidae; genus Acinonyx; species Acinonyx jubatus. The sequence goes on along the minus strand of NC_069387.1, from coordinate 13,150,774 downwards.
AAACACTTTAACTCATCTTTCTTGCTGACAAATTTTGTAACAGAGATAACATGACCTTATTTAATTGTTAGTTAACCTACAATAAAAGTATCATGCAGGATTATATTTAATATTGATAGCTCTAAAGACATGCCTGTTTTAATTAAACTAACAAACTAGCTCTTATTTACTGAAGATTATACTAGAGCATGTGAACTTGAACATTGGCATTAGTTTCTACATTTCTAAGAGTATACTTGATTTTTTTTTTTTTTTTTTTTAAGTAGGCTTCATGCCCACTGTGAAGCCCAACGTGGGGCTTGAACTCATGACTCTGAGACCAAGACCTGAGCTTAACTGACTAAGCCACCCTGGTGCCCTGAGTGTATACTTAATTTATACAAATGTTTAATTTCTTTAAGCTAATCAAATAGAATTCTTTGCAAATTAACTTTGACAATACCGGGTAGAAGAAAAATCACATGTTTATAACATACATACATAGACATACATAAGTAGGCAAATGAAAATAGATCTGATAGCCTTCTTTTAAATTTTTAACCCTGAGACAGGTACGATAATGTAAAACTCACTAATTTATAAAACAACGGTTGGATCCAAATTGTGTTCCTAGCAAATAGAATAAATTAAGCTTATTTGCTCAGATGGCTTCAACTTTATAAGGATTTTTCATTTGCCAAGTTTCCAAATTGCCTTTTCCTTTTCTTCTCTCTTTTTTTCCTTCCCATAAGAATTACCTCCCTGAAGTTTGCATTTCAAAAAGATGGTCCTCAGTTCCTGGAGAAAACTGGGTAGAAGATTTACATCTCAAAGGCACAGGGAAATAACACAAGCCCCTCCAAGAAGGATTTTGTTCCCTAAACTCAGAATTTTATAACATCTCCAAGCCTTTAGAGATGAATTGGGGAGGTTTTAGGATTGGTAAAAAGCATAGGTGGGCTTTGAATGAGCTGAATTTTAATCTTAAGGTGATGCAGTAAGATAAGGACAGTTATTTTTAATTTCTCAGGATTGGGTTGTCATCTGAGTGACATCACAGGTGGACCCACCGACTCCACATTTAATCTTTAGTTTGCTTCTTTATATCAGAGAGAAGATCTTCAAGTAAGATGGAAATCAAAACATTACTATGTTCTCGATTTAGAGCTGTTTGTCTTTGGAATGTTGTTTTCGTTTTGTTTTGTTTTTTGTTTTTTGGTTTTTTTTGTTTCCTTCTGGGTGAGTACATAGCTTAATTTTAGCTTAGGGGAAGAAGATGTGAAAAAAGTTCCTATTAGGCTCTGATGATCCGCTTTCAATCTGGCCAATTTCTGACCATAGAGCTATTTAAAAATCCTTTCAAATATCTTGTCAGGTTTCACCCAAAACAAATGTCAATATTTCTGGCAGTATTGAACAACCCCTTGGATGCAAGAGGCATCCTCAGAGAGGGTGCACAAGTTCGTACCTTCTCGAGATCCAGAGATACTGCCCAAGATCACCTGAAGAAAGATTTAGACAATTCCCCCAAGAACCAGAAAGAGTTGAGAGGACGCCAGCCACAAATGGAGAAAAATCCACATTTCTGTTTGGCCAAATCTAGCCACAGGCGGGCTGTGACCCACATTTTTGTCTGGTCTTATATTTGGAGCCCCCAACGTGATGTTTGCCAAGCCAAGTTCTCAGGACACAACACGAGACAAACCAGAAGGCAACAGTGTTCCTGGGAGAGAAAGGATCAATAACCAGTGGGTCTGAATTTGGAAGGGAAGGGATGTGAAATTTTACCTTCCTCTTCACTGGGTACAGCAGAGGTTTGAGAGAGCTGGCTCTCGTAAGGATTCTCACCCTTTGCCCACTTCTGCCAGTTTTCCCAGGATCTCGCCTATAGGGTCTGGAGCAAGTGGGGGATAGAGCGGAGAGTGTGGCCCTGGTATCTACCAGAATTTGGCAAGGTTTTCCATTAATTTTAATTTGAGTTTCCCCTTGGCTGTGTAAGGGAATAACTGGTAGCAGTTAAAAGAGAATCCCTTGGAGTCCTCTCAGTCTGAGAAGGGCTCTTATGGGGCCCCTCCATTGAGTGTAGATATGGGGTGCCTGTAAGACCACTAACTGGGCGGACTTCTAACTACAGTCATGTAGTCTCTGCAGAGTAGAAAGACAGTTGAGATAGAGGATTAGTAGTCTGTAAGTACTCAGGCAAAGGAGGATAAAGGGGAGTTGGGAGTCACATCGGCTTTATGGTCTTTGGTTTTAGATACCTCTTGTGTCTTTAATTTTTCATTAGCTTTTTGCAATGAGTTTTTCCATGAAGCTATTTTGGAATTTTGAAGCCTTTTGGAAACTTCTTCATGCCAACTAAAATAGGTACCCCATTCTGTTGTTGATTTGGGAACAATTTGTAATTTTTCCCCAGTACTTAAGGGGCCATTTCCCCCCATACAAAACTAATCACAGCAAAATTTTACATTCGTCCATCAAATTAAAAAGGTAATCAAGGTCATGTTTCAGGCCATGAAAAATAATGTAAAGACCTAATTTAGGATTTGACAACCTGAGAGGATTTTACTCTGTATCCAATGTCTCCTTTTATAGATAGGGAAATTGAGCCCCAGGATGGTTCAACGGATTCTCTAAGTCCATATAGTCAACTGGGTTAGAAGGCTTCAAAGGATAGAACTAAGATCAAAATTAAGAACTAGGTCTCCTGATCTCTAGGAAATTGCTCTACACTGAGCAAGAATGACTTGACAGCTATTTGTGTGGATTCTTTTATAGATTCAGATTCTTTCTGAACCAAGTTTCTTTCTACTACTTTCAGCAAAAGATAGATTAAGTTTTTTATTTTATTTTTTAATGTTTATTTATTTATTTATTTATTTATTTTTAATGTTTATTTTTGGGAGATAGAGCAACAGAATGGGGGAGGGGCAGAGGGAAGGGAGACACAGAACCTGAAACAGGCTCCAGACTCTGAGCCCATCAGCACGGAGCCCCACATGGGGCTCGAACCCACAAAGCGCAGGCTTATGACCCGGGCCGAAGTCGGATCCTCAATGGAGAAGTTTTTTAAATCACTGGCCACTCTCTGATTCATTCTCTCTGTCTCAGCATCACTATGAAGAAAATTTTTATTTTAATTTGAAAACATCCCTGAGCTAAGTAGAATTATTTAAGAGAATAAGTTAGGTTAATTTTATTGGTATTCTTGAAAAAAGGTAGAAAACCTTTTTAGTGAATAAAGTGACGATGTAAACCGATGAGGCACTGGACAATGTCAGTGTCAAAATAAAAGACAAATATACAGATGGAAAGAGAAGAAAAGAGAAAAAAGAAAGCAGAATAGAAATCTCACAGAATATTTTATTTCTCATTTTTGAAAAATGGTAGGAGGAAAATTTTAAGAAAGTAGAATGAAATGAATCAATCTACAAAGCAGGAAACAACCAAAAACCGAGCAGTATTTTGACTTCAACCCACTCAGACCAGCGGGGCCAGAATGTCTTTATTGCCAAAAGGCAGCTGGTGTCTGAGTATAACCACCACTGCCCTTTTTAAAAAATTGGGGTATAATTGACATATAATATTGTATTAATTTCGGGTGTACAACATAGTTATTCAGTATTTGGATACACAGCAAAATTATCACCACAATACATCTACTTAGCATCTGTCATCGTACATAGTTACAAAAAATTTTTTTGTAATGGGAACTTTTAAGATCTATTCTTTTAGGAACTTTCGAACATGCGATACAGTATTATTAACTATAGTTGCCATGCTGTACATTACATGCCCATCACTTACTTATTTTATAACTGGGAAGTTTGTACTCTTCACCCATTCCATCCCTGATTCCTGCCTCTGGCAGCCAGTGATCTGTTCTCTGTGTTTATGAACTTGTTTTTTCTTTTTCTTTTTTTTAAGATTCTACATATAAGGGAGATCATATGGTATTTGTCTGACTTATTTCATTTAGCATAATGCCTTCAAGGTCCATTCATGTTGTTGCAAATGGCAAAATCTCATTCTCTTTTTATGGCTAAATAATATTCAATATATATTGAATAATATTTATATATTATGTAATATTCAAAATACTGTGTATATATACCACATTTTCTTTATCCACTTATCCACTGATGGACACTTAAGTTATTTCCATGTTTGGCTATCATAAATAATGCTGCAGTGAACATGGGGGTGCATATATCTTTTTGACTTGGTGTCTTTGTTTTCTTTGCATAAATACCCAGAAGTGAAATTGCTGGGTCGTATGGTAATTCTATTTTTAATTTGTTGAGGCACCTCCATACTGTTTCCATAGTGGCTGCACCAATTTACATCCCCACCAGCAGTGCATAAGGGTTTCCCCTTCTCTACATCCTTGCCAACACTTAATTTCTTGTCTTTTTGAGAACAGCCATTCTAACAGGTGTGAGGTGATACCTCATTGTGGTTTTGATTTGCATTTCCTTGATGGTCATCTTTTCAAATGCCTGATGGCCATCTGGATGTTTTGTTTTTGTTTCATTTTGTTTTTTTGAATAACATCTATTCAGATCTTCTCATTTAAAAAAAAATTTTTTTTAATGTTCGTTTGAGAGAGAGAGTGAGACAGAGTGCGACTGGGGGAGGTGCAGAGAGAGAGGGAGACACAGAATCCGAAGCAGGCTCCGGGCTCTGAGCTGTCAGCACAGAGCCCGATGTGGGGCTTGAACCCACGGACCATGAGATCATGACCTGAGCTGAAGTCGGATGCTTAACCAACTGAGCTTCCCAGGTGCCCCTCTTCTGCCCATTTTTATTGGGATTATTTATTTTTTTAATATTGAGTTGTATGGTTTCTTTATATATTTTAGATATTAACCCTTATCAGATGTATGATTTGCAAATATTTCCTCCCATTCAGTAGGTTTTAAATGTACTTCTGAAATGAACGTGTCTAATTAGAACATTCCCCATAATAGCCATTGTAATTCTGCTAAGATTTTGCATTTTGTAGATCTGTACAACTTGCAGGACCACAGTTCTTAGACATAAAATAAGCAGTTGTGCTCAAAGGTGACACATTTAATTCTTTGAAACTTGGGGACCTCATTTCTTTAGCCAAGCCTTGGGTCTCTTGGAGCCAATTTAATACGTAAGGGGATGTGCCCTTGAGTTAGGGATTTTGTGGTGTTTTAGAGTGTACCCTGTTGCACAAAGACTTTCTTGAGATTGGCAGGTAACCTACTGTCAATGTAACCCATTTCATGAGCAATTTATTCTAGCACAGAGACCTTAAAGTTAGGTGGCAAACACTCTAACAGCTTTTAAGTTGTTGACCCATGCCCACCAATTCTGCAGCTGTGGCTGTCAGACTCCCATGAGCAATAGATCTATTATTTCTTTCACAAGAAGATTTCTTTATAGTGGTGGATGCCCTCGTGGCTATTAATAGTCCTGACTTAGGCCTACTTAGATTTTGACATGGTCAAAAATGTCCAGATTTCTCCTCTAAATTTATTTCTCCAAGTCCCCCAACAGTTTATGCTGTGATCTTAGCCTCAAGTCTCTGTGAGTCCTCTGATGGCTGCCATCTTGTTTTCTTAGGCCAAGGGGTATCCATGATTTTCCCGGTTGAAAGAATCCTCTCTAATTCAACTAGATTTACTGTTTGTGGCTGCCTGCACACAGTTTCTGAGATCTGTGAGGACCTCTTGAAGGCATTTACCTGGTAAATGAGATTCAACACAAACCCAATGTTGTGAGTTCACTACGTCTCACCTGGAAAATCTGGAGTTGGAGGGATTAAGACAAACTCAAGGAGCTCAGAATACAAATTAAACAGAGCTCGATCTGAGAGAAGCTTTTGGGAGATCCTGGAAAGCAGCCTAAAAGGCAGAGAATCAAAAGGGCTTTGTAGGTACCTTCACCTGTATCTAAGAGCGGTCCCTGGGAACTTCAGCAGCCATTTCTGAGTCCCATCTTGTCACCAAAACTGTCCAATGACAAGATTAAGACAATTAGTAATGGGTTTGATGTCCTTTATTCAAGGCAAAACAGTCCATGGATGGGGGAGTACAGTGCCTCACGAACAACAGAACATGCTTGCTGAGGGGTTCGGGGCAAGAACAAGTTGTATGAAGTGTTAGGAAAGGGCATGACAGGCTAGCAGGTCCTATCTTCTACAGCAAGGTGAGCTAGCCAAAAGCTGAGTCACAGGAGTGAGACTGGTGTATGTTAGCTTTCCTTGACAGGTGTTTCCCATAAGTGAAAGCTGACTTAGGTTTAGGTTTGTGATGTGAGCCAGCCCACTTGGGTGGCAGGTGAGGGAAAGAAAGCTCCATTTTGTGGGTCCCAACATACAAGTTAACTTTCTCAGACAGGAAGGATATAGGAATAAACTCAAGGGTTGCCAGGGTCTCATAGCTCAGGCTGTGCCTTATCCAGGGCTGGTTTCACACCTTAAGAGTCAGGGCTCCTCACAGCCATGGAACACTTCATTATTAAAAAAAAAATGTTGTTTGAAATGTTTATTCATTTTTGAGAGGGGGGGGGATAGGTAGGGGCAGAGAGAGAGGGAGACACAGAATCTGAAGGAGGCTCCAGGCTCCGAGTTGTCAGCACAGAACCTGACGAGGGGCTCGAACCTACAAACCGTGAGATCGGGGCCTGAGCCAAAGTCAGACGCTTAACTGACTGAGCCACCCAAGTGCCCCTGCACCTTCTTTACTGACATACAACTGTATGTGCTGCAGAGGAGAATCAAGGAAAGAATCCTTATTCTTTCCACCAAGGATCAATGACTCATAACAAGAAACCCGTAGAGGAGCACACGAAAAGGATAAACACTGCTTTGAAACGACGGGACACGTTGGAACTTACGTTATAAAGACTAGAAAGACGACTTTCAAGGAAAGAAGAAAATTAGGTTTCAGGTTTTTGTCTCAGTGCTGATGGAGTCAGTAAGGAAGAGAAGGCAAAGGTGAAGAAGAAAGGGTTCCCTGGAGCCTCCTTGTTGCTAAAGCAAACACAGCTTTTTCAGGATTGACTTTGTATAATCTCCCAGTTGCACCACTGCAGGCCTGGGAAAGAGGCCGCCCCCTTCTCTATCTGTACCACAAGGGGCCTTCACCCCCCTTTCCCTGTGTGCACCTGCCCCTTGGCACTGTGTCCCCGGTGATGCACACGGGCAGCGTGGGCTACCCTATAGAGCCCAGAACTGGGGAAGAAGTTAGTGGCAGCCCTACATGTGGGCTCTGGGCAATCTGATCATGGAATTCTGGGGCCTAGAAGTTGCGAGGAGCTATGGTCGTTGATGTGGTGATATCCTCTCAGCCTTGTGATCCCCTGTCTCAGGGCCTGGACCCTGACTGTCAAGGTCTAAAGGTAATCTCAGGGTCTCCATTCTTTTCTGGTTCTACGTTCAGTGCTCCCTGACCTCAAGCCTTCCCAACTCAGGACCAGAGAACATCCCATGACTGACCTAACCACATCTGGTGGCTGAGTTCTTAAAGATTTTTGCCAAATCCAGTGGCTTTGGGCTTGGCACGATATGTGTCACTAAGGAAATACAAACCAGCAAATATTTGGTCAAGGCGAGCTTTCTTCTGATGGAGAGTTGAGAAGGGGTGGGAAGTGTTAGAAAATTATACAACTTTTCAATGCAATTCTGTATCCAGGCAAAACTCATTTTACTGCACTTTGCAGGTGTAGTGGCAAGGGAGGGTCACCCCAAGATGAGCCACTTTGGCATGAAGGTTACTTTGAGTTAAAAAGCAATCAAAACCCAACAGATTCAGGAAAAACTCTTCCCCCACAACTGCCTAAAAACAATTTAGATGAACTGCTCCGGGAATAGAGCGATCACCATGGATAGCGACATTTTGATAGAAACCAGGTATGCTGGGCAGGGAGAAGCCTAGCATGGCCGCTGATCCAAGTCCTCTCTTTGTCCCATGGGTTGTGAGTGGCCCAGCAAACATTCGTTTGCCAAACACTTGCTCTTTTTCAACTACCTATGAATTGCATTTCTTCCCTTTAAAGTCCCAGGCCCCTATTTCCTTCCCCTTAGATCAGAATAGCTTATATATCTCGTTTTACCTGTCTTTGAAATTTCCAGGTCTATGTGGATTCCCTAAATGTATACTATTTTTTTTAAGTTTATTTATTTATTTTGAGGAGGGAGTGAAGGGCAGAGAGAGAGAGAGAGAGAGAGAGAGAGAGAGAGAGAGACAGAGACAGACGGAGAAAGAGAAGGGGACAGAGGATCCAGAAGGGGTTCTACATTGACAGCAGCAAGCCCAATGCAGAATCCCAAGCAGAATCCCAAGCAGGTTCCGTGCTGTCAGCGTGGATCCTGACACGGGGCTTGAACCCACCAATGGTGAGATCTGAGCCAAAATCAAGAGTTGGATGTTTCACCCACTGAGCCACCCAGGAGCTACCCACCCCACCCTCTCCGCACCCCCCCCCCCCATCCCGCACTCCTTTGTGCCTTATGTATGCTATTAAATTTGATTTTCTCCTGTTAATCTGTGCCAATTTGATTCTTAGTCCAGCTAGAAGGACCTTGAAGGGGGACAGGAATTTTTGCTCCCTGACACAGATTCTGTGTTCTTTCACAAACAGAAGGTTTGTGGCATTGTGCAACCCTGCATTGTGCAAGTTTATTGGTGCCATTTTCCCAACAGTATTTGCTCTGTTTGTGTCTCTGTGTCACGTTTTAGTAATTCTCACAACATTTCAAACTTTTTCATGATTACACTTGTTATGGTGATCTGTGATTAGTGATTACTAATCCCTCACTGAAAGCTTGGATGATGGCTAACATTTTTTAACAATATTTTGGACATTAAGGTACGTGCATTGTTTTTTTAGACACAGTGCTATCGCACAATTAATAAACTACAGTATAGTGTAAACATAAATTGTTTTATGCACTGGAAAAGCAAAAACTTCATTTGACTTTCTTTATTGCAACACTTGCTTTACCGGGGTGGTCTGGAACCGAACCCGCGGCGTCTCTGAGGTGTGTCAGTATATCACCAGTGCCCTGGCTTGTTCCAGAGAGATTCTTGACTACTTTCAAACCAGGCTACATCAAGAGAATGCTGAGGGTCTGCAAGTGGATTTTAGAACCCCCTTAAAGCCAAACCCCTTTGCCTGGAGTGTGGCCAACCAAATTACAAAGGGTCAAGGTGGGGGTGACGCCACAGACACAGCCTCTCATTGGGAATGACGTTACATTTCTGACGCCTTAGTTTCAAAGGCTGTGTGTCAGATTATAGACGTGTTAGTTTGCCACCCTGGAATTCTGCTTGGGGTCTTGGCAGAGTCTGTTAGCTGGCTGTGACCTGGCCACAAACTGGGAGGAAGTTAATGTGTTTCACATGTTATTGGCAACCTGGGCCCTCCTACAGTAGTGAAATAACTCAGGAAATTCTTTTGCTGACTCCTTACTGTTTTTATTTTCCTACAGAGACACAACTCAGGGGCCTCTGTGATTTCCAAATCAATGAGCAAGAACACCTGTGAATTGCTAATGGCTTGAAACTTTGGGGAAAGAAAGCTCCAAATGTGACAGTGGCATTCTGATTAATTTAGGGAGGGGAAAGGTGCAACCTTGGATCCAGAACGAGCTGGATTTTCCCAGCATCTTGTACCTTGTTTGGTTATGAACGCGTACAACCTCCTATGAGGTGTGCAGATTCTGAAATGGAATCCAATTAACCTTTTGCAGAGTTTCAGCTAGGAGGCTGTAAAGCACATTTGTTTCCCCTAATTCTGCTGTTGTCATGATGCTAATCGATGATAGCACATTGAGGGACCTAACAGTCATTGGGTTTTTATAGCCTGGCAATTAACTTCTCCATTTTCTTGCAGGCTGGAAGGCTGGAATCCCAAGGCAGGGTTCTCCCTCACAGCTTCCCTTGCTTCTGAGCTGTGTGTTTGGCAGGTGCTGGAAAAGCCCACCATACTCCCCCCTCACTGGGATTATAGCAGAGCAACAATTAAGCCTCAGTAAGAAGAATGTTGGCTTCAAAACATTACAAACTCTTTCTATATGGAATGCTTATATTTTGGAATCATAGAGCGTCTACTGTGCCGGTAATTTGAAAATTAGTATTTCTAGGGCTCCTGGGTGGCTCAGTTGGTTGAGTGTCCGACTTTTGATTTTGGCTCACGTCATGATCTCAGAGTGGTAGGATCGAGCCCCACGTCTGGCTCAAGGTTGAACATGAAGGCTGCTTCGGATTCTCTGTTTCCCTTTGCCCCTCCCCCACTCGTGCACACACTGTCTCTCTCTCTCTCTCTCTCTCTCTCTCTCTCTCTCTCTCTTTCTAAAATTAAAAAAAAAATCATTTCTGAGAGATTAGGGTATTCTGGTTATAAATTGCTATGTTGCAAATTACGCCAAAAACTAGTAGCTTAAAACAAAAATATTCATGTATCACCATTATACTGGTGTGCTGGGCGGCCATAACAAAGTACTGCAGACTGGTGGGTGAAACGAAGACATTTTTTTAATGTGTGTGGTTCTTGAGGCTGGAAGTCAGAGATCAAGGCATAGGCAGGGTTGGTTTCTTCTGAGGCTGCTCTCCCTGGCTCTTCAGTGGCCATCTTCTCCCTGTATCCTCACATGGCCAGTCTCCTCTCTACTTGTCAATGTCTTAATCTCCTCTCCTTATAAGGACACTAGTCATACTGGATTAGGGTCCACCATAATGGCCTCATGTTAACTTAATTACCTCTTTAAAGGCCCTTCTCCAAATACAGGCATATTCTTCTTTTTTTTTAATGTTTATTTTTGAGAGGGAAAGAGAGAGAGAGAGAGACAGCATGAGCTGGGGAGAGGCAGAGAGAGAGGGAAACACAGAATCTGAAGCAGGCTTCAGTCTCTGAGCTGTCAGCACACAGCCTGACATGGGGCTCAAACTCATGAACCGCGAGACCATGACCTGAGCCAAAGTTGGACACTTAACTGGCTGAGGCACCAGAAGCCCCAAAATACAGGCATATTTTGAGGTACTGGGATTTGGGGATTCCACCTGTGAATTTGGGGAAACACAATTTATCCTGTAACAGTCATGCGTCTACCATTTGGACAGAAGTCAGTAGAGACAACTCATTTGTGCTCCACGACATCTGGGGCATCAGCAGGGATGACTAGAACAGCTGAGGCTATCCAGGATCTCTCTCTTCATTGGCTCTCTCCCTATGTGCCTTTCCATTACTGGCTGCTTCAGGATGGCTGACTCCTTACTTACTTGCTGGGTCTGGGATTCAAGAAATTGAGGGAGAAGATGCTGCAAGACCTTTTACAACCCAGTCTTAGAGGTCATTGTTAGTACTCCTTTAGTCAAGGGGTCACACAGGGCCAGCTCCAATTCAGCATGAGAAGGGTTTGGTAAGCATGTGAATACTGGGAGGTCTGGATCATTGGGATGTCATCTCGGAGGCTGGCTCCCACGGGAAAGAATATGGGTCTAACACACAGAGCTGAAAGGAGGGTAGACTCTTGGGACAGACAAGATAATCATGAGTCCGGTCATGGCAAAGGGAGAAGGGAGAGATTTGAGGAATGTTTTGGAATTAAAATTGAGGGGCGCCTGGGTGGCTCAGTTGGTTAAGTGTCCGACTCTTGATTTGGGGTCAGGTCGTGATCTCAGGGTCATGAGATTGAGCCCTGTGTGCTTGGGATTCTTTCTCTCCTTCTCTCTCTGCCCCTCCCTTCCCCTCCCCTCCCTTGCTCTCTCTCTCTCTCTCTCTCTCTCTCAAAACAAATGACTAAACTTAAAAAAAAAGCATTTTCAAAACAAATGTACAGGGCTTTGCCACTAGCTTGGGAGTGTGTGTGTGTGTGTGTGTGTGTGTGTGTGTGTGTGTTGGGGGACATCATATCAACAAAATCTCTGTGGAACACTTGGGGCCAGATTGGTCTCAATCTTTAAATTACCCTAGGACCCCAGAGATCTCTAGCTATGGAGAAAAGAACCTTAGTGCTGTGACAATGACCCCTTGGTAGGGTTTTCAGGAGGATTAAATGAGGCTTATTTCATTCCTATGAAGGGCCTGATAGCTGGTAAGTGATAAACTGAAGTTCATTTCTTTCCCTTTATGGTCTTATGATAATTTATGGTCTTAAAATTTTTTCTTAAAAAAATAAGGTTTTAAAAATAGTAATTCCACTTCCCTAGTAATTTCGGAAAGTTTATTTCTGGCTTAGGCAGTTTCTAACTCTGTGTAATAGATGAACCAAGGCACTATAGTTTAGCAGGGTGTCAAGCCAACAGTCACCCCAAAGGTATTTGAAAACCAACTTGTGAAAAATCTTTCCGTGATTATAGCAACTGTATTTTTTTTTTTTTTAGTTGGCTGGGAAACAAGTCCCAAGAAAGTGCATAAAATGGTTCCCAGAGAAACGATAAAATCCATAGGGAAAGACGTCAAGAGGCTATTCTTCCGACTTGCCCACAAAAAAGAATAAACACTATGATCCGCCCTGGATCCAAAGCACAGCTTTTGGAAAATAAAGATTTATGATCTGGGTATAAATGGTGATGAATCACTTGGCGATACATGTTTTCTGGCACAACCTGTCAAAAGTAACGAGCCGTAGTCTGTTCCAGAGTTCATCTGTTTGTAAGTGTTCCCTGTAAAATATGGAAGAGAGTGGAACACAATTTGTCTGAGTCTTTGTGTGACTCTCGTCCAATTACTGCACTTCTGTCCCTGTCACCAGTGAAAATAAATGGGCTGATAATTACAGCCTCAGATAGTCTCATAGCCTGCATTTCCCTGAGCTTCACCAGCCTGTGTGTCTAATAGGGTCACATTATAAGGCATAACTCAGATTTTATTATCTCCTACTGATGCCCCCTTGCCCCTCTGCTCCCCCCGCCCACACTGACCTCCATTTCAGTGCAAGGTTCTCCCCTTCTCCCTGGGGTGTGCCATACTTGCCCTTGGATTAAGTCTGCTCCTTGGATACCGTCTCTGTTCTGGGCATGCAGTGTCCTCCTGGGTGCATCTGGGGTCCTACTATTTTTGCTGGGCATTATGGTCTTCCTTTGTTACCATCACATCTTTTCCTGGGTACTGCCCTTAATTCCTGGGACCCTCCTGGTGCCAAAGCTGTGTGGTGTTCTGTGGCAAGACAGGCTAGAACCAACACCTCTCTCTTTGTTATTGTGCGGTGTGTGTGTGTGTGTGTGTGTGTGTGTGTGTGTGTGTGTGTGTCTTTAATCTATAATGCTTGCAACATAAAGGTTTACAAAGATATTAATGAAAAAGGCTATCTGGTTTTACTTGTAGCCTTCTTTCTCCCTTAGACCCAAGTAAGAGCCAGTGTGCCCCTCCTAGAACCCTTGCTTTCCATGCCTGGCTCCTTCTCCCCCCAACCCCCCCACTCCAGAATGAATTCTCTCCCGGGAAACGCTTCAGTACCCAGTGCAAATAGTGAGTCTGTCTTGCCAGGTCACCATATAGGTTCAACAAATATAAACCCCAGATCAGGCTGGGACCTGCATACATTTTCTTTTTAATGAAATATTTGTAGTTCTTTTGTGAAGGTTTTCATGGTTACCCATGAATCCCTTCTTGGGAGGTGGAGGAAGGAGCCATGTGAAAAGTGGGGCACTATAGCACTTCTGCAGGCTGGCTCCCAGGGCGTGCTTGACCATTTTGTGAGAACTTGACCCTGGCTACGTTGCTCTATCTGTCCAATAGGTAGTGGACACCACTCGTTCTCTTTGATCTCTAACTGGCTCTGTTAGGAATGCTGTGTCCTAGGAAAGCCACTGTGAGCAATCACAGGTATGACATTCCTGCTGGCTGTTCGGAGGAACAGTGAGGACAGAAGGATGCCTGTTTGGCATATTCTGGTTTTTATTGCTTCTATTTTTTAAAGAATATTAGTGTTTATTATTTATTTTTGAGAGAGAGAGACAGAGAGAGAGAGAGAGAGGGAGAGAGAGAACAAGCATGCGGCACAAGTAGGGGAGGGGCAGGGAGCAAGGGAGACACAGAATCTGAAGCAGGCTCCAAACTGTCAACACAGAGCCTGACATGGGGCTTGAACTTAGGAACTGCAAGATCATGACCTGAGCCAAAGTTGGAGGCCTAACTGAGCCACCCAGGCGCCCCTGATTTTTAATGCTTTTAAATCAATTTTGTTTACGTATCTAACTTCAGATAATGGTCCTTTTTTTTTTTTTTTTTTTAAATTATGGATAGGGAAATTGAGAAAAAAAAATCCAGGAAGTTAAGAAAAAACCTCTGGGCCCTTCCAGGGCGTCTTTCTCCTAATCTTCAGTGACCTGCCCTGGAAATGAACTTGCAGCAGGGCTTGAAAATGGAGAAGACGTTAGTACCAAAGCAGACCGATGCTCCCTTCTAAAGTTTGGGCCCCATTCCAGGGTTTCAGCGCACACGGTCTGTCTTCTTCCAGAATGACTTCATGACATACTGTTGATTTTCACGAGCCATGAAGGACACCAGTCCAGGTCACAGATGGCTGGTCCTAGTGAGTCACACTTGCAGTTCCAAAGATCTCTCTCTGAGAGCATGATTGATGGGAGCTTAGGGAAGACGGCACTTAACCTTTCCAGAGGTGACCATGGAGCCACTCAACTGAGCTGAGATTAAAAAAAAAAAAAAATCTCATGAACCATGTTACAATAGCAGTAACAGGGATTTGAAAAAATAAGCACCCAGAATCCCAATATACCAATAAATAGCTATTTTATTTTTTCTGTGTTCACCTAAGTATAAGAAGCAAAAAAAAAAAAAGTATTAAAAAGAAGGGTGAGGCTTTGAGTGAATGTACAAAATTGACTAAATATACATGTAAAGAGAGCTACTTGGGTAAAAGCTATACGTGCTATTGGATACCCCTAATTTATTAAAAAGGCTTTAAAAAGCCAAAATGGGAGAAAGCTATATTATTTTCACATATCCTGCCTGAGTTCCCTTTTGTCTAAGAGGAAGAGGTATCTGAATGCCTTTTATTTTTCAAGGAAACCAATCAGTTTATTGCTTGTTAAGAACTTTTTACTGGGGCACCTGGGTGGCTCAGTCAGTTGAGCGTCCGACTTCAGCTCAGGTCACGATCTCACGGTCTGTGAGTTCGAGCCCCATATCGAGCTCTGGGCTGATGGCTCAGAGCCTGGAGCCTGCTTCCGATTCTGTGTCTCCCTCTCTCTCTGCCCCTTCCCTGCTCATGCTTTGTCTCTCTCTGTCTCAAAAATAAATAAAAACATTAAAAAAATTAAAAAAAAGAACTTTTTACTAATGATAAAAGTAATATACACTATGGCAGAAAATCAGTAAAAATAATAAAAAGGAAAATCACTAGTGATTTCACCACTAGGGACAATAGCTGTATTTTGTTTACTATTTTTTTAATAGTGTCTCCTCTGTGCATGTATGTGTACTTTAGAAACTGAATTTGGTTGGTCATGCTCTCCTGACAATGTTTATTTCTGCTATTTTTACTTACTGTTATATGTACAGTGTCTCTTCAGTGCCATTAAATATTACTTGAGGGCATCCTGTTAAATGGCTGTATCATCATCCATCCCAGAGACTTCTATCACTGAACATTTGATCCAACGTTTTTCATAATCACTTCAGTGAACAAGTTTGTACATTGACCTTTGCTTGGATTTCAGGAAAATTCCTTAGGGAGATGCTTAGAAAACATCCTGCCATTAGCATGAACAGTGACATTCTTTGTTTCATACTTTTTATTATCATTTTGGTGCTTATTTTAGGTTTCACAACATAATCTTTGACTTCTCAAAGCCTAATTAATATTTGGTGCTTTTACCTTTCTTTGGGTAAGACAAGGTCTTTATAACACTTTCCAGCTTATAGGTGATCATGGTAGCCTATATGAGTTCTCTATTTTCTATCCCACAAAACTTTTTTTGGGTTTATAACTTGTCAAAAGTTACTCATATTTACTCACAGATTTACCCTTCTCTTAAAAAAACTTTTTTTAATGTCTATTTTTGAAGGAGAGAGATACGGAGTGTGGGGGGGTGGTGGGCAGAGAGAGAAGGAGACACAGAATCTGAAGCAGGCTCCGGGCTCCAAACTGTCAGCACAGAACCCGATGCAGGGTTTGAATTCACAAACCACGAGATCATGACCTGAGCTGAAATCGGACGCTTAACCAACCAAGCCACCCAGGCGTCCCAGATTTACCCTTTTCAACCTGCCTCATTTCTTCCTACAACAGTGAACTTTATCTGGGATAACTTTTCTTCTGCCCGGAGAACGCTCTCGGTGTCTCTCATAGTGCATACCTGCTCGGGGTGAGTTCTCTGCTTTTTTTTGCAGGGAAATGTCTTTCTTCCCCTTCTCGATGAATGCTTCCACTGGACAGAGTTGGCAGCCCTTTTCATTTCTTTGTTTTCTACCTTACTTTTCTTTTTCTTTCCCGTCTAATTATTGCTCCTTTAAAGATAATTTGCCCTTCTTTTCAGACTGATTTTAAGATTTTAATTCTTATATAGTGTTTTAAAGTAGTTTTACTAATATGTACCCAGGTGAGCGTTCCTTCCTTCCTTCCTTCCATCCTCTTGTTTGGAATTTGCAGGGCTTGAAATTTGTGGCCCCATATCTTTTATTAGTTTGAGACCGTTTTACCCAAATATTTCTTCTCTCCATTTTCTTTCCAATCTCATTCTGAGACTCCACTTACATGGCTATAGACCATTACCCAGCAACCTGTATGTTTCCCTTGTTTTTTTTCTTCTTGTATTTTTTTGTCCTTCTCTGTGTTTCATTCTGGAACTTTTGTTGTCAGCTACGTGTAATTTGTTAATTCTTGCTTCACCTACCCCATCTGCTGTTACGTTCTTTGAGTTTTCAATTTAAGTTATTGCAGGTTTTAATTCTTTAATTTTAATTTGTTCCTTTTACGTTTCAAACAGTTTTGCCTTCTCTGTTGAAATTCTCAGTCTTGTTTCTCCCCTTGAAAGGTTTTATCCTAAAGTCTGTGTCTGGTAACTCCAGTGTCTAGACTCCTGTAGGTCTGCTTCTCTTGTTTGTTGTTTCTGCTCATTTTTATTCATGTTGCCTCATCATTATCTGTGCTGGGTTATTTCTGATTGTGAATTTAGACTTGTTTGCAGAAATACTGTGAGGCCAAGAGGGATTGTATCTTCCTTTGCCATTAGGATGGGTGACATGAACCATCTGAGAGTTTCTCCATATGATTTCAGGGATTGGGATCATTCAGATGACTCAAAGGGCCTCCTGTGTCTCCACATTATTTTGCTCTGAAGCTGGAGCCTTTTACAGCCCTGACCCAAGAGAGGGCATTCACCAGGACATCCCTATTGTCAGACTCTGGATCCCAGCCCTTTTTCTCCGTCAAAAGCAATGCTCAGTCTTTCAGCGATGGCCATAGAAGTTGGCAAATACTTCTAGGGGAAATCAGCCCTAAATACCAGCTGATGTCCCTGGACCTCTACCCTCTCCCAGGTCCTGTCCCAGTAATTCCTCACTCTCTTGTCACCTCCCTTTTCTCCCACAAGGCCAAGAAAAGAGCTGGGAGGGCCCAGATGGGTCCCTCTGCCTCCTTTGAAACCCAGAACAGCAGCTGGGGAGGACAATGCAACAAATCGGTGACACCACCATCACCCCAGCGCCAAGACAGAAAATCCATTTCATTACCTACCTGAAATAACTTCCCTTCTTTAATTCTGAATTTCAAGTGTTATTGTTGGGGTTTTGTTTTCTGCCTTAAAATTAAACCCAGTGAAATGCCATTCTTGATGACAGTATCTTGATGCTTATGTCTTTGGCAGATCTGCTTTAAGTAGGAAGGGAAATTTCTGGTAGGGCTTGGGTCCTTTTTCATCCTCGTATTTCTTGAAGAAGGTGTATCAGATAACAACCCAGGATAGCAAAAACGGAAAGTATGAGGCCAAAGCCAGCCATCTCCCTGGTTGATCCCAGTTCTGATGCGTTCCAGATCCTCAAAATACCATGGCTTTATTATCCCCCATGCCTATCAGCTAAGTCTGACCTTCAGATTGACAGAGAAAATAAGCATACTCTCAGGAAAGGAATGATGTCAGCTCAGTCTTTGTTGCTTTTCATCCCTGGGGGGCGGGGCGCACAGCACATTTCCCAGGAAACCACCCTGGTGCTATCTTAGCCACAGTCTCACAAGCTTTACAAATGTTAGGGCCCGAGAGTGCAGGATTGCTTACGACTTCAGGCTAGGCACGACCTGACTTCTCTCACTCGTGCTTGACAAAATCTCAGGCTGTCAATGGGAATGAAAAGAAGAAAGTAAAAGTTAGAGCGACCGCATTTTGTACTCTGCTTCCTTTTCTTTAACGACATTTATCCAGCTAGAAATGACCAAGGGGGAGCTGGGAGCTTGCAGAGCTGGGCGGAGAGGCCTGGCCACACCGGGGAAGGCCTGTGTGATGAGCCTGTCTGAGGAGCCCCATTGCTCTGCTCAGAACTTTGGTCCCCATGCCACCTGGCACATTGGTTCCTGGCCTGTGGCGAGTGCCTGACAGGAGGGGAGTTGGCAGCGTGGGGTGCCCTGTGCGGGGTGGATTTTGTCCTCATCCTTTGGGGATGGAGACAGAGGGTCACAGTGGAGCTTTTCCAATGATGCTCTTCGTTCCTCTGCTTCTAGACTCAGGAACCTTTCCCATGTTCTGGTTTCTATCTTGTTCTCCATTAGTCCCTAACTAATGGTTAGCTGACTTAAGTGTAATCCCAGATGTACTGTAAGTGTCATCTCCATCCAGCCCCCAGCCTCTGGGATTTGCCCGCAGGAAGGTGCAGCCATGCGGCCTCTACAATGTGGCAGACATGTGCTATATGCTGGGGTACGTGAGTGAGCAAGACGCTCCCTACTTGTACGTTCTAGTGGGAGAGATGGACGAGTGAGGGATATGTGAAGGCTACAGGAAGTACTCTTAGGACACATAGCGTTCTCACAGGAGAAGGAGTCGTGGAAGACTGGCACTTTCTACAGGGAGGTCAGGCGTGGCTCTCTGATAAGGCCACGTGTGAGCAGAGACCTGAGGGGAATGGGGGAGCAGAGACCGTGGGCATATCTGCAGGGAGGGTGTTCTCGGTGAGGACCCGATGCCAGACCTTGTCTGGGGACCGGAGGCCCTACGGGGAAGCAGGTGGGGCTGGAGCAGGATGGGTGTGGTCGTGTGGGAGCCAGGCTTACGGGGATCAGATGGTGCCGGGCCCTGAGGGCCGCGGTAAGGAATCTGAATCTTACCCTGCCAGATGGAGAGCCTTGGGAGGGCCTTCGGCAGGGCAGTGACAGGATCCAGGGTGTTAAGCCGGCTCACCACGTCTGATGGCTGGAGAAGGCACCAGTGGGCAAGAGGAGCAGCAGGGACACCGGTTGGGAGATTATCCCAGCAGTTTGGTGGCTCCAGCGTTCTGGGGATCAGCATCCAGTGATCTGCCCTGCTAGTCCCCATGACTGTAATTTTTTCTTGTTTGAATCCTGCCTCTCTTTGATTCTCTGGGGACTGGCCCCTCCAGGTCTCTGTGCCTGGACACTGATTTCATACGTTACCTGGAGCCACAGGGCTTCCTTTTCTTACTCATCCCTCCTCCCCACCCCAGGGAGGGGGCCTGTCCTTGGAGCCCTGGCCTGTGGCACCAGGTTCTTCCTGCTTCTCTGTGCCAAGAACTGTGCAAGGACCTGGAGATTCCGAGCTGGACAGGACAGACATGAAGCCTGTCCGGAGAGGGTTACAGTCTCACAGGGGAGACACAACATCAAAACATCAAGGAAACTAACAAATACACAGCTGAAACCAATGAACACCTTAATTATATGTTTATGAAATATTTAAGTCCTGTGAAAAACCAAAGAGACATGAGAGGGTGAGTATATTAGTCAAGGTTTGCCCAAGAACATATATATAATGTATTTCTGTAGTATAATATACTGTATTATAATCATAATATTATATCATATAAATATATTATATGAATGCCTTATATTATATAAATAATATAATATATAATATATTATGTATAATATATAAATATTATAATATATATGATATTCTATTTAAAAATTTTTTTAATGTTTATTTACTTTTGAGAGACATAGAGAGACAGAATGCCAGCAGGGGAGGGGCAGAGAGAGAGGGAGACACAGAATCCAAAGCAGGCTCCAGGCTCTGAGCTGTCAGCACAGAGCCCAATGCAGGGCTCGAATCCACAGACTGCGAGATCTTGACCTGAGCCACCCAGGTGCCCCTATGTATAATATTCTATATATATGTTATATATGAAGGGAAGGAGGAGAGAGGGAGAGAGAGAACATATTTATGCCTTTCATATATATGTTAGATATAGATGTATAATATATATACTATTGAGAGAGAGATTGTCAGGAATTGGGTCATGGGATTATAGATGCTAGCAAATCCAGAATCCACAGAGCAGGTCAGCATGCTGGAAACTCAGGCAGGATTCCTATGTTACAGTCTTGTGTCAGAATTCTTTCTTTTCTGGAGATCCTCAGTCTTTGCTCTTAAGGCCTTCAACTGATTAGATGAGGCTCACCACACCAGGGAGAGTAATTTGCTTTACTTAAAGTTAATTGATTGCTAATGTTACTCGTATCTAAAAAAATACCGTCACAGCAACATCTAGACAGGCGATGGACCAAACAGCTAGGCACCATACCCTAGCCAAGTTGACACATAAAATGGACTTATGTGGGGGCTGACTTTAGTAAAGGAGACTTATTTTAGACAAGGTGAGTGTGGAAGCTTTCTGTGAGGAGAGGACATTTATATGTGGATTAAAAGGATGAGGAGGATGTAACCATGTGAAGGAACGGGGGAAAGTCCTCAGGGAGGGGAAGTCATGTGCACGGGTCTTGAAGCAGAGAACTGTGTGCAGAGCAGTGGAAGCAAATCTGGACAGTGATGAGAGGATGGAAGTAGAGTTGGAGAGAGAGATGGGAGCCAGGGGCTCACTTGTGCAGGCTCTTGTAGTCCTGGGTAAGGGGTCTAGATTTCATTCCAAGCACGCAGGGAACCTAGTGTGAGGTTTTAAGCATAGGAATACTGTGCTCTTACTTAATTTTGAGAGATTCCATCTTTCTGCTCTTTGGAGAGTGGCGTGGGTGGGGAGGGCTGGGATTTGGGTGAGGTGAGTGAGGGGCCTGCCTCAGGTGCAAAACGTAAGGAGGTACAAAAAGCTCAGCCATCAGGATAAATGATATTTTGATGCAATAATTTCAAAACTCAAAATCAATGCCCCCCCAAACCCAGGATGTGCAATGTATACAAATTGTAATTTTTTTTTTAATGTTTATTTTTGAAGAGAGAGAGTGCAAGCAGGGAAGGAGCAGACAGGGAGACAGAGGATCCAAAGCAGGTTCTGTGCTGACCGCAGAGAGCCCGATGTGGGGCTCATACTCACAAACCGTGAGATCGTGACCTAAGTCGGATGCTTAACCGACTGAGCCACCCAGGCGCCCCACAAATTTTAAGTAAAGATAGGATCCAACGGTGCCACCCTGAGCCATACTGAGGCCTGAGGCAAAAGGGAAAATGTTGCTCTGATGTACATGTTTTTATATATTTTTTAATGATTGGGTTTTCAGGACATTATAGCAGTTGCAAAATGTTGAGAAGTGGGCAAGTGGGTGTGCTAAAACTCACATGATTATTCTAGATAGAAATATTTGGAAAATTTATTGATATCTTTTCTAAAATTTAACATTCGCGGAACACTCTTTAAAAGTCACTTTCTCCCATTTGGTGTTGCTTACAACTCCCGACAGAAAAGAAAATGAACAAAGAAGTAGATTTGGAAAATACTACAGATGTGTTCCCTTCCAATATATCTAGAAAGCTAAAGTGATAATAAATTCTGTTTGGGATAGAAGTAAAATAGTTAAACTTTAAATAGCATTGCAAGTTTTAATTCCTCTAACTTTCCAGTGTTTCAATATTTTCAACTACATTAATGTTCTGATAAACATTACTATTGACACTTTTCCATAAAAACCTGTGGATAGAGGTGAACATTTTTCCTTCTGCCCTGGCTTCCAGTATGACTTCGTGTGGCACTGTTATGTCATGTCTTTATTTATAATTCTTGTATTTTGTTCATCATGAATACGTGTGATTTTTAAAAAATGTTTATTTATTTTGAGAGAGAGAGAGCACAGGGGAGGGGCAGAGAGAGAGAGAGAGGGAGAGAGAGAATCCCAAGTAGGCTTCACATTGTCAGCACACAGGCCGACACGGGGCTCCATCCCACAAACCGTGATCATGACCTAAGCCAAAATCAAGAGTCAGACTCTCAACCGACTAAGCCACCAGGCGCCCCCTAAATTAGATTTCTAAAAACTGTTGCACTGAAATAGAATTTATCCTGATCCCTGCATTTTTCAGTATGTTTTGCATCCAAGGTGAGCACCTGCCTCACCTAATTTGGACCCTGATGCGAAGTGGGGTGGTCAGTGAGAGCCTCCTGTACAGCCCAGGTGAGGGGGGTGGTAGCTTGGGCCTGGTGGTGGAGGTGGAATTGGAGAACAATCTGAAAAGTGTAAATGAGTATAACCACGTGGACAGCAGGGTTATGGTTCCTTGTTGCTCTAAGGATAATCATTTGCTGGGTCTTACTCTGCCTTCCTTGGCCATGTGGAGTCAGGATATAATTTTCCTTTAGCGGTATAGTTTTCCAAAGCCGTATTTCAACATCACATACTCCTGGGCCAACGTTTTATATCCACAAAGTCAGCAATTTTCTTTTAACACTTCGGACATTGGAGTAAGAAGGAAATATATTCTATAGGCAGTTCTGTTTCGCAGTCAGGCTCTGCAGACTGAATAAATGTGGCACCAAAGGCAGCTGACCATAATCACATGAAGGAAATAGTACCTTCCCTTCAAGAGACCTGTGCGATGAATAAACCAGTGTGGCCTCTGCGGCCTTACGGGACTGTCTCCCAGCTGAGACTCACAGATGTGGATGGAAACTCAGCCCATGGTGACTGCTATGAGCATCTGATGAGTGATTTTTATTAAGTCTTCTAAATTTTAAATAGTGACAGGTGTAGGGGGTATAATAATGATACTCTGAGCGTAGTTCCTATGGATATGATGATTCTGGCATGGATGGGGGAATCTTCCAGTGATGTTTTTTTTTTTCTGAATGTCTGTCTCATTAATTTTCTTTCTTTCATTTCCTTTTTAATTTTTTTTAAGGAAGCTTATTCTAGTTTAAACGATATTCTCCCAAGGAAAGAGCATGTGCAAATTATCTTTTGTTAGAAGTAAAAGGGCATGTCATGAATGCTTTTCCACTGTAGGGTTTCGAAGAATACATTCACTCTTCTGGACAGAGAAATAATTGACTCTGAATTAATTATGCAATGAAGATTAAAATGTAATTTTCATAGCCGGGGTCCTTTGGGTACTTTACCTTTCCATCACAGGTGAGGCAAAGCTGCGGGGTTTTCCTTCTCTCTGAGGTACCACGTATTGATATGGGCCACGTGTCAAATCTACGAGGGGATCCAGTTTGGGGGGCACAATGGCAGTCATCAAAGTGACAGTGACCGTATTTTTTTTATTTTTCTACACTCACTTGGGATCTAGTTTTGGAGCTAATGACCATAAACACCCCAACTGTTGTGTCTTAGCAGAACTGGTGACATTAAATGCCTCTCTTTATTGCATTCATTCAACAAACATGTGTCGTGTGCCCACATGTGCCCTCTGTGGTGCTAGAGCTGAAGGTGTGACACTGAAAGGAATGTTTTGTTCAACACCTGTGGATTTAAAACCTTAAGGTGTATGTTTTGAGTGGTCACTCAGACTGTGCCTCGTAGGGAGAATCCTTGGTTTCCAGATGGCACAGAGGTCCCTGTCTTAGTCAGCTCAGGCTATTATAACAAAATACCACAGATTGGGAGGCTTCAGAAACAGACAGTTTTTCCTCATGGCTCTGGAGGCTAGACATCCAAGGTCAGTGTGTGGGCAGATGTAGTTGGCGAAGGCCTGCTTCTTGGCCATCTTGTCGCCATCTTGTATGCCGCATGCTCACATGACCTCTTCTTTGTGTGTGAGGAGAGAGGGAAATCCTCTTCTCATAGGGGCATTTACCCCATCGTGGGGGCCTCACCCTTGTGACCACATCTAAACGTATTTTCTCCCAAAGACCCCAGTTCCAAATACCCCCACACTGGGAGTTAGGGCTTCTACCTATGAATTTGATGGGACACAAGCATTCAGTTCACAACATTTCCCTTGAAGAAGGAACCAGCCCAGGAAGTGCTGCTCGAAGGGAGGTATGTCTGATCCCTGCCTGATCTCAGAGGAACCTGAGGAACGAAGGGGGAATTGTTGTGTGGGCAAACCCCTTCCTCCTTCTGTCCCTTAGATTCTCCACCCTGAGCAGGCCTGTTGACAATTCTCTCCACAAAGTGAGGAGATTTAGTCACGGGCATGCTCCCCAGGCCCAGGCTTGCTGCTGGCTAGAGTTTTCTCCGCCCTCATTTAGTTGGGGTGCATTGGGCCACTCTGTCATCTGAGGTGCCCTGTCAGCTACTCACTAATTCCCCCATACTTCCTTTCAATTCCAGCTTACCATGTCTTTGCTCATAAAGCCTTTTACTTTTTTAAGTTTATTTTTTAAGTTTATTTATTTATTTTGAGAGACAGACAGAGAGAGAGAGAGAGAGAGAGAGAGAGAGAGAAAGCAGGGGAGGGGCAGAGAGAGAGGGAGGGAGAATCCCAAGGGGGCTCCGCACTGTCAGTGAAGAAGCCAATGTGGGGCTTGAACCCACGAACTGCGAGATCACAACCTGAGCTGAAATCAAGAGTCAGACACTTAACTGACTGAGTCACCCAGGCTCCCCATGCCTCTCAGCCTCTTTCCTTAGTCTTCCTAAAACGGAAAGAGGCCATGCCATAGCCCATGTGACCAGCACCCTTTAGAAGAAGAGTGGGATCCTTGCTTTCTCTCAGGAGCCGTCCTGCTTGCTCCATCACCAGAGGCTTCCAAAGAGCATCTCAAGGCACCTGGGTGGCTCAGTTGGTTAAGTGTTCAACTCTTGGTTTCAGCTCTGGTCATGATCTCATGGTTCATGACTTCGAGCCCTGAGTCAGGCTCCACTCTGACATCATGGAACCTACTTGGGATTCTCTTTCTCCCTCTCTCTGCCCCTCACCTGCTCACTCTCAAAATAAATCAATAAACATTAAAAATAGCAACAGAAAACCAAAGAGTGTCTCTATTGTGAATGAGGAATGCCTGAAGGAGGAGTTTCAGATGTTGGAACTCCCGTGGATAGAATTCAAATCCCAGCTAATGGGATGGCCTCAGGCAAGTCATTTAACACTCTGAACCTCATTGTCTCTTTTTGTAAAGCAGAGAAAATAGAATCTACCAGGATGAATTGTTTTTAGGATGTAAGATTATAATCTCTGTGAGATGTAGGTATAGACACACATATACTTCCCCTAGAGGCAATGAATTAGTATTCACTAATTCAGAGGTCAGGTGACTTTCTAGAGCATACCCACTCTGAATAACCAGTATTGACTGTAAACCAAAATGCTGAGCTGGCCTGGAGATTGGTTAGCTGACCTCTCTCAACCTGGAAGGTGTGCCTTCCAGGCAAGGAAGCTAAAGCCACAAGTCCTTGACATGTGACTTTAAAAAGCTCCTTTGTCCTTGTCCTGCTGGGTGGGCTGGGCCCTCCATGTCTGAGGGGGAGACTCTGCTGGACGAGCCAGGCAGGACTGGTCCACTTGGAGGCTCACAAAGACTTGTTCCTTCCTGAAACAGATTTCCCACACAGCTCTTCCAGGGAGGTCTCAGCTGAATCAAAAGGACCCATTTCTATTCATGTGGTTGGGATATCAGATCCAGAAACTCCTCTGCATTTGGCTTTCTCTTCTGTTTCCTTTACTGGAATGAAGTGTGATTGAGCATTAAATATCACAGTATGTGCGTGTGCACCTATTTGTGTATCTCTTTGTGTGTGTGTGTTCACGTATATGGGTAAGTGTATGTGCTTGAGGGATTATGTGTGTGTTTGTACATGCATGTACACGTATTATGTATATGTTTGTGCATGTGCATGCATTTATGTGTGACCCATGTATGCATGTGTTTTCTTGCATGTATGCACGCATGTGTATTTGTGTGTGTTTATGTATTTTTGTATGTCTCGTGTATGTGTGCATGTGTGAGTATGTGTGTGCCTGTGTGTATGTGTGTGTGCATGTGTGTACTGGAGGTAGAGTGTTAAGATTCAAGGCAGGGGAAGGCAACCAGCGCAAGTAGTGAATTTAAAGGTGGCAGAGAGACAAGTGACATGAATTTCCGCAGTGAGGCAGCTTCCGGGGCTGGAATGAACTTAAACATGTCAACATCCTTTCCTAGCTCAGCGTTTGAACCACAGCCCAGGTGGCGTCTTCAGCATGATCAAAGGGAGACAGACACCCCCCTCCCTTTTATCGTTCCTCTTCTCCCCTCCTCCTGAGCCTCTCTCCCTGTCCTGCCTGCTTCCTCCCCTGTCGTCCCCTCTCTCACCCAGCCCGTGACTAGATCTCTCTGTCAATTACTGTGGCTTTAAAGCCAGCTCCTGTCACACGTGCCTGCACCCGTGCCCAGCCTCACTGACCTATTCCAGTCGAGAGCAGAACCTTCGCTCACCCCCTGCAAGCTGGTGGGGTTCGTGGGCCAGCAGCACCAGCCTCCCTCGTCCCTCCCAAGGCTCTGGGAGCCGTCACTCAAAGCTCCGACACGGGAGGAGGTGGTGGCCATAAGGTATCACAAGCGAACGAACACATTCAGCATCCGTGAAGGAAAGCATCCTCCAATGCGGGGACACCTGCTAACACAACACAGTGTGAAAAGACATATGGGGCGTCCTGCTTTCACGTTCATTCACCCGGTGTAAACACTGCAGACTGGCTATGAGAGGGTCCAGGGCTTAGGTGCCACGTGGGGGAGTGGGGAAGGTAGCGCTGCTCCCTCAATACTCATTCATTCGCTGGTTTGTTTGTTCACGGTGGATAATCACGGAGTGCCCACTGTGCCAGGCACCGCTCCAGGTGGTCAGACCCTGGACTCTGCCCTGACTCAGCCACCCAGCCTTGAAGATAGTGACTGCGTGTTTGGGAACAACAGAACATCATAACATTTGGGACCCGATTGCCAGGAGATCCCCCGACTTAGGCCTCTCCCTCACTTTCAGCAACCTTCGAGGTCAGGAGGAGTCTCCAGGTGTGGCCATCGGTCCCCCTTTGTCAGGGCGGGGACGGAGCTAACAGTCCCCAAATCCTCTACACTCCAGCCAGGGTTGCTCAACTTCTATTGGATTTGTTAACAATTTGCAAGACTTTAATGCACAAAGAGTTCTGGGGCTTGCTTTATTTTGTTTTTAAAGATTACTTTTTCAGCTTCAGATCTGGAAGGAGACTTGTACATACGTTTCTAACCCTGAAGCAATGTCTAACCTATGGCAACTCACTTGCCTTGGTTTGGTCTCACTATTTTACCCGGGGGATAGGGGGAATAATAATTGGGAATAGCTTACATAGCTATCCCTTTACATATTCAAAATAATTTATACACAATATGCCATTACATATACATTTCCTTTTTCTCGTGGTTGTAGAAACAACGGACAAAATAGTTATTGCTGTTTCTGGAAGAAAGAGTTCAGAGCACGTCTAAATGGATGGTTTCTGTGTAATGACAGAGTAGGCTACGAGGATTTTTTTTTTTTTTTTCCACAGCACACATTATTGAAAAAGAAGTCTGTATACATTTGGGTCTTCAGCATATCAATAATTAAAGAGGATCATCAAATAAATATTGCAGCCATCTCCCCTTTCCCCTCTTTCTTTCCACATGGGCACCCTGACATTTGTGCTGTAGGAATGGCTGACAAATCTGTTTGCCGTTGAGAAATAAACTGCTCTTCCAACCCAAAGGGGCGCCCACACAGGGTCTGCTCTTATAAGGAGACATAAAATATATATTTTGATTAAAAGAAAATGTCAACGAGGGGAAATATTGGGCTTTTCTCCTGCCTGCAGCCAAGAGCCCTAAAGCCAAGGTTGAGACTATGAGAAATTAAAAGTTGTCTACAGAAAAAGCCCGAAGCCCCATAGCACTTTGTAACAAAATGTTCTGAAGGTAGGCTTGGTACAGAAGTGAAACTTTTCTGATCCATCTAAATTCCATGGCTATTCATTTCCTCCTTCATTTCAAAAAATATTTTTGTTTGCTAATTTAAAAGTTATTGTGATGGGGCACCTGGGTGGCTCAGTCAGTTGAGTGTCCAACTTCAGCTCAGGTCACGATCTCATGGTTCACAAATTCGAGTCCCTCATCAGGCTCTGTGCTGACAACTCAGAGTCTGGAGCCTGCTTCGGATTCTGTCTCCCACTCTCTCCCCCTCCCTGCTGGTGCTCTGTCTCTCTTTCTCCCCAAAATAAATAAACGTTAAAAAAAATAAAATAAAAAGTGTGATATAGTTTAAACATAAAAAAAGATTTTCTGTATCTATGTTTAAGATCTGAAGGATGATTAATAACTGTATACCCATTGTCCAGTTTGAGAATATTATGAGAACTCGGGGTGCCTGGGTGGCTCAGTCAGTTAAGCATCTGATTTCAGCTCAGGTCATGATCTTGTGCTTTGTGGGTTTGAACCCCACATCAGACTCTGTGGTGACAGCTCAGAGCGTGGAGCCTGCTTTGGATTCTGTGTCTCCCTCTTTCTGCCCCTCCCCTGATCACACTCTGTGCATCTCTCTCTCTCTTTCTGAAAAATATATAAACATAACAAAATTTTTTTAAAGAAGCATTATGAGAACTCTATGATCATATTCCTCTGTGTTAGCCCCTAGCAATAAATACTGTTTTAATGTTTGTGTTCACCATTCCCTTGCTTTTGATTACAGTTTTACTAAGTATGAATCCCTAGACTAAATGGCTTCATTTTTGTATTTTCGACCATTTTATGAATAGTGTCCTACTGTTTTCATTCTTTGGTGACTGCCTTTTTTGCATTTCATGTTTCATAGAGGCATTCTTAAAAAAAACTTATTTATGTATGTAATTGTAATTAGTTAGTTTTAACTGGTCTGCATTCCATAGAATGAAGGGGCCACCATTTATTTACCTATTTTCCTTTGGAAGGACATTGATTCTAGTTTCTTTGTTTTGTTGTGTGCATTTGAATTACAAATAGCGCTATTAGGAGCATTCTTGACCAGGCTCCCTGGTGCTCCCGTGCCAGAGTTTCTCTAGAGTAGATTGCCTAGGAGTAGAATTAATCACAGGAGCATACAGCGTGTGCCTCTCCAGCTTTACCGAATAATGTCAAATTGCCTCCCAAAATATAACAATTTACACCCTAGCAGGGTATAAAAGTTTCCATTGCTCTCCAAACCTGCCAACACTTGATATTCTGTAACTTTTAAAATGTTTGGTTGGGGTGTGTGTGTGTGTGTAATACATTGGTATTCATGTTGTTTCTATTTATATTTCCTAGATTACTATTTAAGTTGAGTACTTTTGCATGCTCAAGCATTGATCATTTCTGTTTACTGGGAAAATGTTCATAATTTTGTCCATGTTTCTGTTCTCAGTTAATATTGTGTCACTTCTTTGTAGATGCTGTTATATAGCTTACATAGTTCTTTTTTAAAATTTTTTTAATGTTTATTTTTGAGAGAGAGAGAGAGAGAGAGTGAGAGCGCGCGCACGAGCGTGAGTGGGGGAGGGTCAGAGAAAGAGAGGGAAACACAGAATCCAAAGCAGGCTCCAGGCTCTGAGCTGTCAGCCCAGAGCCCGACCTGGGGCTCAAACCCATCAGACGTGAGATCATGACCTGATCTGAAGTAGGACCCTTTAACTGACTGAGCCACCCAGGTGCCCCTATATAGTTCTTTTATAGATGCTGAGCACTAATTGTCAGTTATACTGCATATCCTCTGGCTTGTGGTTTGATGTTTAATATCTTTAGACTGTTGTTTGATAAAGAGATCATCTTAATTAGAATGTCAGTATTGTCAGTGTTCATTTTATGGTTTGTCCTTTTTGCATATTGAGCCAGAATGCCTTCCCTGCCTAAAGCTATGGAACTGTGTTCATTACAGTTAATTCGCTATTCTACCTGGGATTAATTTTTGTGTATATTGTGAAGAATAGGTCAAATGTTATTCCCTAAATGGATAACAGATGTTCTACCACCATTTTTGAATAATCCATTTTGTTTCCATGATCTGCAATAGCACGTCTGGGCTTTTATATATATATATATATGTACATACATACATACATATATATGTGTGTGTGTGTGTGTGTGTATGTATACACACACACATATATACACATATATATAATTTTTATATATTTAATTAATATATAATTAAATGATATATAATTACTACATATAATATAAATTAATATATAATTAATAATATATATTTTTATTGGTTCATGCAAACTCTTCTATTATCTACCTCTCTTCCCGCCACCCTTTCTGTTTTTCTGTTATTTTTACTTCCGTTTCCCCACTCCCATTTGCCTCATTTTCTCATAGGCAACCTTTCTAAACAACATAATGTGTATTCTTTTGCTTTTGTTTTGCACATGTACTTATTACATTGCGTGTGTGCGCCATGGGCTTTATTGAGCTGTGATTTACATATAATAAAAATTCACCCATTTTAAGTGTATACTTAGATGAGTCTTCGCAAATGTATATAAGCATGAACTACCACCACATTCAAGATACAAAATGTTTCTAGCACCCCAAAAAGTTCCTCCATGGGTCTTTGTACTCAATTCCTCCCCTCCTCCCCAGCCTCTGGCAGCTGCTGATCTGCTGTCTCTATATTTTTTTTCTAGAACTAAATATAAATGGAATAATATTATAGTCTTGAGTATCTGAGCTTTTTGTACTTTGCATGATGCTCTCAGGATTTCCCCATGTTGTTGTATGGCTCAGTAGTTCATGCCTTTTCACTGCTGAGTGGGATTTCATTGTATGGATACATCACTATTTGTTCATTAACACCATGACGGATGTCTGAGTTGTCTCCAATCTGGGAGGCTATTGTGAATGAAATAGCTATCAACATTGTATATGAGACTTTGTGTGGAATACATTGTCATGTTTCAGGTGAATAGCTAGAAGGAGGTTTTCTAGGTTGTGTGACAGGTGTATATTTACCTTAATTAAACCCTATCAACCGTGTTTTCCAAAGTGGGTGTGTAAAGTGATTTCTCAACAGCAAAGAATGAGAATTTCAGGTTGTCTGCATCCTCACCAGTAAAAATATTGTCAGTTTTTAAAGATTTTTGCCATTCTAATGGCCATGTTGTGGTACCTTCTTGTGTTTTAATTTGCATTTCCTCAATGACTTGAGATGTAGAACATTTTTCCCCCTCTTTGGGCTGTTGGCCATTCTTAAGGCTGTGAAGTATTTGTTTTCATCTTTTGCCTATATTGGTTTTTACTAGTTGATTTTTCTCATTGCATTGTAAAAGTTCATTATATATTCCATTAAAAGTCCTTTATCGGATATATTTTTTGCATATATTTATTTTCTCCAGGATATGACTTGCCTTTTTATTTTCTAATAGTGTCTTTTAAAGAGTAAAAATATTAAATTTTGATTTATTGGGGGACCTGGCTGGCTCAGTCAGTAGAATATGTGACTCTTGATCTCAGGGTTGTGAGTTTGAACCCAACACTGGGTGTGAAACCTACTTAAAATTAAAAAAAAATTTTTTTAACTTCTTAAATCAAATTATCCTGTAGTTCTTCAATGGTTTATGTTTCTGTGACCTACCTGAGAAATCTTTTCATTTTTTTGACCAAAGTTCACAAGTAGGTTTTTCCTATGTTTTCTTCAGTAAGTTTTATATTTGAGATTTTACATTTTGGTCTTTGATTCATTTTGAGTTGTTTTTTTAATGGTAGGAAGTTGAGTTTTAGATTCAGCCTACTGGGATTTTGAGTAAGGTATGCTGAAGAATCTCCTGCAGAAGCCTGGTACATGATTTTTGTGTTAATTGTAATCTAAATTCCCTCCTGCAGGGGAGACATATCCTAGGTGAATTTGCTTTTTCGTTAAGGAGCTGATATTTCACTTCAGCTTTCCAATCCTTAAAGTTCAAACAGTGCAAGTAATTTTCACTTTTGAAATGAAAATTTTTTATACTGTAAAGTGCATGGTGAAAGGCTACATAACGATCTTGCATTTTAAGACAAATATTCTTTTATTTCTGTTAAAGCAAATATATAATTATTGTTCCCTCGGCAACTAACTTTAATTTAATTTCATGTTAACCAAACACAGAGAGTGAGAAGACAACTCTGTGAAGATCTAATTATAGTAATAAAGAAAATAATTTATGCAAGGAAAAAAAGAGGATGCTTACATTTATTTATTTAGTTAGTTATTTAAATTGTTGTCAATATTTTTTTAAGCTTTATTGAGGTATAGTTTACAAAATTGTAAGATTTTTTAGGTTAAGCCAGCTCTAGTTGGTTTCTCTCTTTACTCACTGAAAGTGTCCTAGAAATGGTCAGGGGAACACTAGTACTTTGTAGAAGGGTAAGGTTGATATTATGTTTCCAGGTAAGTCCAGATAATCAAAAAGGTCCAGGAGTCTGAGGATGATGGAAAAATATAGTAGAAGGCAGAAGCCAAGTGTTATGGGTTGAATGTGTCCCTCCCAATTTCATGTGTTGAAGCCTTAACCCCCAATGTAATGGTATTGGGAGGTGGGGCCTTTGGCAATAATTAAGGTTAGATGAGGTCATGAGGATGGGCACCCATGGTGGGTCAGCACTGAGAGAAGGCCACGTGCAGACAGGAGAAAGTTGCTGTCTGTAAGCCCAGATGAGAGCCCTCCCCAGGAACTGAATCAACTTGCACCTTGACCTTGGACTTAACAGCCTCCAGAACTGTGAGAAATAAATGTGTATTTTTTAAGCCACCCCATCTGTGAGATTTGTTATGACAGCCTAACCCGACTAAGATGGCAAGTCATATGCTTTCTGCTCCATTCACTCTACTCAAGCCTGATCAGTGCAGACTCCACCCTGGGGGTTAAGCAAGGCCAGAGGAAGGATGTAGGAGAGACACTGAGCACAAAGGAATAGAACTAAACAGTCTGCACACTCACTTCTTTCAACTTTGCCATCTTCTCAGCTTGCCTCTGTAGGTCTAGGCATCACTGCCCTCTCTCTCTCTCTCTCTGCCTTACTTTTCTCCCTCCTTTCCCCAAGACACAGGTGTACCCCTCCACTCCCCCCACACCACCTACACACACCCATGTGCCCACACTCCCTACACCCCCACAGGCCCCCCCCCATTGGCCCCGTCCCTCCTCCTACATCCCTCCTGCCTCCAACTTTGCCAACATACCTTCAAATGCAGTAGATTCTGTGGTGATGAAGAAAGTCTCTATTTATGTCCCCTAACTTTATTAAAATATAAAGCAATGAAGATTAGCTCAGATACAGTGTTTACTTGCAACTTAAGTTTTTTTTTGTAGCAACTGATAGACATCCTCAACTTCCCTGACTCAGCTCTCACTTCGAACTTACAGGGTTTAATGGGACGGTTTAAGTCTAAGGAAGATGTCCCCATGGTGCTCACAGCCAAATTTGCCTAATTCATTGCTGTTGCTCTGAGGTCAGCCACCAGCTACCAAATCTTGCAAATTTGCAAAGAATTGAAAAAATCTCTAGAGAAGAAAGTCAAGGAAAATAAACGTGTCCTCCCATGGCCCTTGCTCACTCGATCTGACAAGTGTAGATTATGTTGTTTGAAATACTTTCCAGTCTGCCAAGAAGTGTCCCCTAGTGGAGTCTATGGAAGGAATAAAGTCCTTGAATTGTTACACACTGCTTTGCTATTTATGAAATGGCATAGATTTGAAATGAAAGACTTATTAAGTCATCGGGTCTGCTATGGCAGCACAGGCCTCTTTCTTTCTAGTATTTCATTCAGCCTGCAGTGTTTGGCTATTTTATGTCTATAATTAAAAAAAATTTTTTTAATGTTTATTTATTTTTGATACAGACAGAGACAGAATGCAAGTGGGTTAGGGGCAGAGAGAGAGAGAGGGAGACACAGAATCCGAAGCAGGCTCCAGGCTCTGAGCTGTCAGCACAGAGCCTCTTGCGGGGCTCGAACTCACGAGCTGAGATCATGACCTGAGCTGAAGTCAGATGTTCAACCGACAGCCACCCAGGAGCCTATTTTATGCCTATAATTATAGCAAAGTAGCACAAGGCCTAGGTCAAATCAAATTCATCTTTGGATCTGCAGTACCTGTGTTGGCAAAGGCAGCTCATAGATATTTAATGAATGTTTGTTGAATAGAATTAAATCGACATTTTATCTAAAGCCCAGCCTTTGGCATATTGAATTTTTCTAGTTTGCTTATTGAATGAACGTTTGTTATCTGCGATACCTGAAGCACTGGTTACTTATTTCTTGATAATTCTTTGATATACGCATGAAAACAGATTCATCCATCTTCACAAATAAATACAATGAAACAATGAAACACATGGTACAATGGAATTCTTAACAACCAACCTCATGCTGCCTAGCTAAAAAAAAAAATAGCATCAACTCTCTTTTAAAATGAGCAAGAACTGTGTGTAAAGAATGTAAAACAGATTCTGTTTTGTTTCTTTTTTCGTTTGAAAGCGAGTCTTAATAGACACCACAGGCAAACAAACAAAAAAGACTAATGAGAAACTAAAAACTACGGAACTTCTAAAATGTTCTTTGTGCTATGACCAATCTTACAGAAAAACAGGAAAGATATAAACGGCTCCTGTAAATGGGGAGAGTGAAATAACTAAGGGGCTTACCTTTCGTGCTGTACATCACTGCTCAATTTTTCATCGACAGGATAAAAAAGATTTGTTTTTCAAAAACAAATACATAAACTTATGCTATGTGCAGACTATTTTTAAAGACATGCTTATGGGTAATGCCTGCATTTACCTTCTATGATTCTCCAAAACCGTTCTTACAAGGGATTGTTATAAGGTGACTTCTCTGTGCCCAAGTTGTTACTTTGTGTATTTGTTGCTCTCTGGAAATGATGAGGGAAGAATAGAGAATAAGGAGTATGATAAAATTAAAAATTGCAGAAGCAGGGCACCTGGGTGGTTCAGTCGGTTGAGCGTCCAGCTCTTGATTTCAGCTCAGGTCATGATCCCACGGGATCCCATGGGACTGAGCCCCATGTTATTGGGCTCTACTGAACGTGAAGCCTGCTTAAGATTCTCTTTCTCTCTCTCTCTGTCCCTCACCCCCACTCACACTCTCTCTCTCTAAAGAATTAAAGAAAACATTTTAAGAAATTGCAGAAGCAGAGATTTTCCCACATGTTAAGCATCCCAGAGCTATTTGGCATTCCTTGCTGTGGTCATAAAACGGTGCTATCAGTTTTAAAGAGAATTCCTTTCCTTGCGTCAGTGGCTTTCCTCAGAGTCCCTGAAGGAAAAGCACAAGGTCCTGAAGAACCATAAGCTTTCCCAGACCTGCTTTCCTTTTTGCTAATTCGAACCTGGTTGGTTTCACCTGCAACTTCAGTTCTTTTCACTCTTGCTATGCCGCCATTTGAAATCCTTGGTGATACCTGGTCCCATCAGTTGATTATAGTTAACAGTGCTTGGGAAATTCAAATCCTTAAATCATCAGCTCATGTCATGCTTCATTATTAATCTGAGTTTGCACTGAATATTTTTCCGTCTTATTTTCATTTGCAATAAGAAATGTGAAGGGAGAAAACGTCTCAGTGCATCACCACCCTGCAGGGCTGGCTTCACGGCCACGCTCCCCATAGTTCTTTTAATGCTCTCTTTCGCCATCTTGAAACTCTTCATGCTTATTGAACAAGGGACTCGCGTGTTTATTTTACTCTGAGCTCCTCAAATGATGGAGCTGATCCTGTCACCAGCTGCCCTGATCTGTTTCTCAGAGAAGTAGAAAGCTGGAATTAAGTGAAACACTCTAAAACGCACTCCCTCAATGAGGCTGAGAACACAGTGGATTTTGCTCTGTTTGTTCATATTTGCTGAACACAGCATCTTGGCGGGAATCCCAATTCTTCCAGGGAAATGGAAGTAGGGGTCCTCCAAGCCGTTGGCTATTATTCCTTAAAATGTACTTGAAGCCTAGCATGTGTTGCCGGCAGCATGAAAGGCAAAAACAGAGAGAGATGCATATGAACACGGGGTGGTACAGGAGAAGACCGGTGTTGTTCATGCTGCCATACTTTTGCCAGACGTTTGGCTACTCTAGAGCACAGAGTACGGCCAACTATTTTAATGCACTTTGTGTTAAACTGTGATATTAAAGTAAAGTCAATCCGTGTTTCTGAGTCATTTATTCCTAACTCATTGAAATATTATTCTTAAGGCCCTTTGAAGTCTAGAAAAACCTCAGAAGTTCACAGATGGATTCTCAACTCCTTTTTGCTAACATTAAAAATAGAAAATTGAGATTAGAGAAAAAGGCACACTTGGGTGCTGTTGGTGGAAATGCAAACCAGTGCAGCCACTGTGGAAAACAGTATGGAGGTTCTCCAAAAAGTTGAAAATAGAACTATCTTATGATGCAAGTATCACACTACAGGAGCCCTATTTCAAAGGGATCCATGCACCCCGATGTTCATATCAGCATTATTTATGAGAGCCAAGATATGGAAGCAGCCCAAGTGTCCATCGATCAATGAACGGACAACAAAGATGTGGTATACATACATATACAATGGAATATTATTCAGCCATAAAAAAATGAAATCTTGCCATTTGCAACAACATGGATGGAACTAGAGGGTATAACGCTAAGCAAAATCAGTCAGTCAAAGACAAATACCATATGATTTCACTCATGTGGAATTTAAGAAACAAAACAAATGGAAAAAATAAAAGACAGACAGAGAGAGAGAAAGAGAGGAGAGAGGAGAGAGAGAGAGGGAGAGAGAAATCAAGAAACAGACTCCTAATTGGAGAGAACAAACTGAAGGTTACCAGGGGGAGGTGGGGGGGGATGGGTGAAGTAGGTGATGGGGATTGGCGCACTTGTGATGAGTGCCAGGTAACGTGTGGAAGTGCTGAGTTATTATATTGTACATCTGAAGCAAATATAACACTGTATGTTAATAGACTGGAATTAAAACTTAGAAGAAATACAAAAATAGAAAATTGAAGATTATGCCACATAACTGAAAATAAGAAGTTGTGGAATGTGGTTTGGGACTCAAAAAGTGGCCAAGTGTTTTCAGTTAACCAGGGTATCTGACTTCATGCTCTCCTGCTTTCACCTCCAGCACAAACTCTGTCACTTCCTGCAAAAACATGGCCACTCTCTTTAGCTCTGGCTGACTTGCACTGCATGTAAACCAAGATGACCCTGTCACCTCCTCCAGGGCTGCCTTTTGTCATAGAGCATAGTTCTCAATGATGGATCTAAATAGAATTATATCTGGTCTCAGATGATCAGATGCCACAGGAAGTATGCATTTCATTTCTGTCTCTGGATTTTTGGTGACCTTGGGTGAGTCTTCACTCTTGTAGGACCTTGATTCTCAAGAGTAGGCTTAAATGTTCCTCCATCCAAACTGCCACCAAGATTGCCATTTGCTCTTTGATTCCCATTTTGGTTTCCATCGTGCACACATCTGAACCACAAGCACCACTCTCTGCAATTTAGTGGAGGTGCTGTTGATGGTATGACGTGGCCCAGCTATTGAAACATAGAGATGACAGTATTTTCCTTTGAAACCATGGTGTGGGTGTAAACACCAAAGGGTACGTTTGCAGATGTCTTATACATATGTTTATATCCCCTCACGCTTCTTAGCATAGTTCCTTACCACAGAAGACTCTCTCATTTTACATTTCTGGTACGAATACAATGCTTTTAATATCATGAGTAGAAACTCAGGTGAACTTCTAGTGGTGATTTCTAAGTACGTGTCAGAAAAAATTTGAAAACCCTTTTGCGATCCTCAACACTATGGCAAAATTTTCTGCTAAACAGAAGTAGGTCGAATAATCAAAAGGAGTCTAAAATAAAACCTTATAATTTCCTCCAGAATGGAAGCTCCCGGAGAACAGGGCTGTTTGTCTGTTTTGATCACTGATGTGATCTATCAGCTTGATGGGTACTCGAGAAAAATTTGTTGAATGACTGTCATTAGGAATGGATGGGGGACACTTAGAGAAGCCATGACTTCTCCCCAAGGATGAAAGCTACGCTTCACTACCTACCTTAGTCCCTTTTTTCCCTCATCCCAGTTAAAAAAAGAAATCCTCAAAGGAAAAAATCTCCCTCTGCTGCAGACGACTAGAAGCAGGTCAAAGTGGTCTCTGGACCAAGCACATAATAGCTTTGGAAAATGTTACAATTATTAATGAAACATATTTGGGAATAGGGCCCAGTTATTTTTTTCTGATACATGTCCACTCATGTCTGAATTAGCCTACTTCATACTTTGTACCAAGATGGACACTGGTTCCTGAAGCAACATACAAACACTATCATGTAATTGACGTGGCTTTGGGGATGATATTTCTTTCAATCTTTTGGTTGCAACTCCATTCTCAGCCTTTTCATTTATTTTCCCAAATAGGAGGTTTTAAAATCCAGAAAAAATTACAGGACTGTTAAGAGCTCAACTGGAGCATAACTGGAAGCCTGGGTGACTCACTTGGTTAACCATGAGCCTCTTGATCTCTGCTTAGGTCATGATTTCATGTTTGTGTGTTCAAGCTCTGCATCGAGCTCTGCACTGACAGTGCAGAGCCTGCTTGGGATTCTCTCTTTCTCCATCTCCCCCTCCCCTCTGCTCATGCTCACACTCTCTCTCTAAAAAAATTAAGGAAAAGGCTCTTCCCATTCATTTTCTCTTTTAATGGGTGTCTATGATGTAGTGATGATGAGCCAAGCCCAAGTACTTGTGGCCACTGCTTACTAATTACTTCATTATTCCTGTATGTTTCTTAGAACAGTTTGCAGTTAGGCTGGACCATATGACTAGTTCTGGCCAACGGACTGTGTCAGGGCTAGGACAGTCAGGATGATCCCTTTCTTTCCCTAGTACGGTGACCTTGTCCACTGTTGAGATGGCAGCACCATAAAATAGCAGAACCCTTAATCCCTGAGTCACCAGGTGAAGGTGTCCCTGGCAACCTGCAGTGGTCCTTTATTCTGTTAAATCGCCAAGGCTCTGGGCCTCATCTGTTAATGCAGCCAACATTTAAAAAAAGCTTTTTTTTTTTAATGATAAATTAGATTTTATTAAAATGTAAAACTGCTTTTGAAAAGACAATGTCAAAAGAATGAGAAGACAAAACACAGATTGGGAGAAAATATTTGCAAAAGGCTTATCTGATGAAGGAATGTTGCCCAAAATATGCAAAGAACTCTTAAAACTCAACAATAAGAAAACAAAATAAAACAAAAAAACAGTTAAAACATGGGTCAAAGACCTTAACAGACACCTCACCAAAGAAGATACACAGATAGCAAATAGGCATAGGAAAAGATGCTCCACATCACATGTCAGCAGGGAAATGCAAAAATTTTTTTCTTATTTATTATTTATTTATTTATTTATTTATTTATTTATTTATTGTTTAATTTCCATCTGAGTTAGTTAGCATATGGTGCAACAATGATTTCGGGAGTAGATTCCGTAATGCCCCTTACCCATTTAGCCCATCCCCCGTCCCACAACCCCTCCAGTAACCCTCATTTGTTCTCCATATTTAAGAGTCTCTTGTGTTTTGTCCCCCTCCCTGTTATATTATTTTTGCTTCCCTTCCCTTATGTTCATCTGTTTTGTCTCTTAAAGTCCTCATATGAGTGAAGTCATATGATATTTGTCTTTCTCTGACTAATTTCGCTTAGCATAATAGCCTCCGGTTCCATCCACATAGTGACAAATGGCAAGATTTCATTCTTTTTATTTGCCAAATAATACTCCATTGTATATATACCACATCTTCTTTATCCATTCATCCATTGATGAGTGGCCCCTTACATACTTTGGCTATTGTTGATCGTGCTGCTATAAACATGGGGGTGCATGTGTCCCTTCGAAACAGCACACATGTATCCCTTGGATATGCCTAGTAGTGCAATTGCTGGGTCATAGGGTAGTTCTATTTTTAGTTTTTTTGAGGAACCTCCATACTGTTTTCCAGAGTGACATCACCAGTTTGCATTCCCACCAACAATGCAAAAGAGATCCTCTTTCTCTGCATCCTCACCAATATCTCTTGTTGCCTGAGTTGTTAATGTTAGCCGTTGTGACAGGTATGAGGTGGTATCTCATTGTGGTTTTGATTTGTATTTGCCTGATGATGAGTGATGTGGAGCATGTTTTCATGTGTCGGTTGGCCATCTGGATGTCTTTGGAGAAATGTCTATTCATGTCTTTTGCACATTTCTTCACTATATTATTTGTTTTTTGGGTGTTGAGTTTGATAAGTTTTTATAGATTTTAGATACTAACCCTTTATCTGATATGTCATTTGCAAATGTCTTCTCCCATTCCATTGGTTGCCTTTTAGTTTTGCTGATTGTTTCCTTCACTGTGCAGAAGATTTTATTTTGATGAGGTCCCAATAGTTCATTTTTGCTTTGGTTTCCCTTGCCTCCAGAGACGTGTTGAGTAAGAAGTTGCTGCAGCTGAGGTCAAAGAGGTTTTTGCCTGCTTTCTTCTCGAGGGTTTTGATGACCTTACATTTAGGTCTTTCATGCATTTTGAGTTTATTTTTGTGTATGGTGTAAGAAAGTGGTCCAGATTCATCTTTCTGCAAGTCGCTGTCCAGTTTTCCCAACATCATTTGCTAAAGAGACTGTCTTTATTCCATTGGATATTCTTTCTTGCTTTGTCAAAGATTAGTTGGCCACACGTTTGTGGGTCCATTTCTGGACTCTGTATTCTGTTACATTGATC
The DNA here is from genome assembly GCF_027475565.1 of Acinonyx jubatus. NCBI lineage: Eukaryota > Metazoa > Chordata > Mammalia > Carnivora > Felidae > Acinonyx > Acinonyx jubatus. Next base: position 13,109,786 of record NC_069387.1, on the reverse strand, counting down.
TGAGTGTCTGTTTTTGTGCCAGTACCATACTGTCTTGATGGTTACAGCTTTGTAATACATCTTGAAGTCTGTGAGTGTGATGCTTCCAACTTCGGTTTTCTTTTTCAAGATTGCTTTGGCTATTCTGGGTCTTTTCTGGTTCCATACAAATTTTAGGATTGTTTGTTCTGGCTCTGTGAAGAATGCTGGTGTGATTTTGATAGGTATTACATTGAATATGTATATTGCTTTGGGTAATATCAACATTTTAACAATGTTTGTTCTTCCAGTCCAGGAACATGGAATATTTTCCCATTTTTTTGTGTCTTCAATTTCTTTCATTAGCCTTCTATAGTTTTCAGTGTATAGATTTTTCACCTCTTGGTTATCCTAGGTATTTTATGGTTTTTGGTGCAATTATAAATGGGATTGATTCCTTGATTTCTATTTCTGTTGCTTCATTGTTGGTGTATAGGAATGCAACAGATGTATTTGCATTGATTTTATATCCTGCAACTTTGCTGAATTAATGAGTCAGTTCTAGAAGTTTTTTGGTGGAATCCTTTGGGTTTTCCATATTGAGTATCATGTCATCTGCAAAGAGTGAAAGCTTGACCTCCTTCTGGCTGATTTGGATGCCTTTTATTTCTTCGTGTTGTTTGATTGCTGAGGCTAAGACTTCCAATACTATGTTGAATAACAGTGGCGAGACTGGACATCCCTGTCTTCTTCCTGGCCTTAGGGGGAAAGCTCTCAGTTTTTCCCCATTGAGGATGATATCAGCGTTGGGTCATTCATATATGGCTTTTATGATCTTTAGGTATGATCCTTCCATCTCTACTCTCTTGAGGGTTTTTATCAAGAAAGGATGCTATATTTTGTCAAATGGTTTCTCTGAATCTATTGAGAGGATCATGTGGTTCTTGTCCTTTCTTTTATTAATGTGACGAATCACATTGATTATTTTGCAGATATTGAACCAGCCCTGCATCCCAGGTATCAACCCCATTTGGTCATGGTGAATAATTTTTTTAATGTATTGTTGAATCTGGTTTGCTAGTATTTTGTTGAGGATTTTTGCATCCTTGTTCATTAGGGAAAGTGGTCTGTAGTTCTCCTTTTTAGTAGGGTCTTTGTCTGGTTTTGGAATCAAGATAATGCTGGCCTCATAGAAAGAGTTTGGAAGTTTTCCTTCCATTTCTATTTTTTGGAACAGCTTCAAGACAATAGGTGTTAACTCTTCTTGAAATGTTTGGTAGAATTCGCCTGGAAAGCCATCTGGCCCTGGACTCTTGTATTTTGGGAGATTTTTGATTACTAATTCGATTTCTTTACTGGTTTTGGGTCTGTTCAAATTTTCTATTTGTTCCTGTTTCACTTTTGGTAGTTTATATGTTTCTAGGAATGTGTCCATTTCTTCCAGATTGCCCATTTTATTGGCATATAATTGCTCATAATATTCTCTTATTGTTTGTATTTCTGCAGTGCTGGTTATGACCTCTCCTCTTTCATTCTTGATTTTATTTATTTGGGTCCTTTCCTTTTTCCTTTTGATCAAACTGGCTATGGTTTATCAATTTTGTTAATTCTTTCAAAGAACCAGCTTCTGGTTTCATTGATCTGTTCTACTAGTTTTTGTTTTGGTTTGGTTTGGTTTGGTTTCGATGGCATTAATTTCTGTTCTAATGTTTATTATTTCCTGTCTTCTGCTGGTTTTAGGTTTTATTTGCTGTTCTTTTTCCAGTTCTTTAAGGTGTAAAGTTAGGTTGTGTATTGGAGAACTTCCTTCTTTAGGAAGGCCTGATTGCTGTATACTTCACTCTTATTACCACCTTTGCTGCCTCTGAGAGAGTTTGGGTTGTGGTGTTATCATTTTCATTGGCTTCCATGTACTTTTCAATTTCCTCTTTAACTTCTTGCTTGGCCCATTCATTCATTATAGGATGTTCTTTAGTCTCCAAGTATTTGTTATCTTTCCAAATTTTTTTCTTGTGGTTTATTTCGAGTTTCATAGTGTTGTAGTCTGAAAATATGCATGGTATGATCTCAATCTGTTTGTACTAGTTGAGGGCTAATTTGTGTCTTAGTATGTTATCTATTTTGGAGAATATTTCATGTGCACTCAAGAAGAATGTGTATTCTGCTTTAGGATGAAATGTTTTGAATATATCTCTTAAGTCCATCCGGTCCAGTGTGTCATTCAAAGGCATCGTTTCCTAGTTGATTTTCTGTTTAGATGATCCATCCATTGTTATAAGTGGGGTGTTGAAGTTCCCTACTATTATGGCATCATTATCAATGAGTTTCTTTATGTTTGTGATTAATTGATTTATATACTTGGGTACTGCCACATTTGGATCATAAATGTTTACAACTGTTTGGTCTTCTTTGCTGATAGACCCCTTCTTTATTTTAAACTCTAGATTGTCTGATATAAGTATGGTTACTCTGGCTTTCTTTTGGCGACCACTAGCATAATAGATGGTTCTCCATCCCCTTATTTTCAATCTGAAGGTATCTTTAGGTCTAAAATGGGTCTCTTGTAAACAACATATAGATGGATCTTGTTTTCTTATCCGTTCTGTTACCCTCTGTCTTTTGATTGAAGTGTTTAGACCATTGATGTTTAGAGCGAGTACCAAAAGATATGAATTTATTACCATGATGTTGCCTGTAGAGTTGGAGTTTTCTGGTTCTTTCTGTTCTCTGGTCCTTTCTAGTCTTTGTTGTTTTGGTATTTTTTTTTTCTTTTTTCTTTTCTCCCCTCAGAAGAGACCCCCATAAAATTTCTTGCAGGGCTGGTTTAGTGGTCATGAATGCCTTTAATTTTTGTTTGTCTGGGAAACTTTTTATCTCTCCTATTTTAATGACAGCCTTGCTGGATATAGCATTCTTGGCTGCATATTTTTCTGATTCAGAACATTGAATATATCCTGCCACTCCTTTCTGTCCTGCCAAGTTTCTGTGGGTAGGTCTGCTGTGAACCTGATCTGTCTTCCCTTGTAGGTTAAGGACTTTTTTCTCCCTTGCTGCTTTCACGATTTTTTCCTTGCCTGAGTATTTTGTGAATTTGACTGTGATATGCCTTGTTGATGGCCAGGTTTTTTTTAATCTAATGGGAGTCCTCTGTGCTTCCTGGATTTTGATGTCTTTGTCTTTCCCCAGGTTAGGAAAGTTTTCTGCTGTGATTTGCTCACATAAATTTTTGTGCCCCTTTTCTCTCTCTTCATCTTCTGGGACCCCTATGATTCAGATGTTTTTTTCCTTTTTTAATGAGTCACTGAGTTCTTTAATTCTTAAATTGGTGCTCTTTTGCCTTAGTCTCCCTCTTTTTTTCTGCTTGATTATTCTCCATAATTTTGTCCTCAGTATTGCTGATTCGCTGCTCTGCCTCATCCATCCTTGCCACCGTGGCATCCATTTGAGATTGCAGCTCAGTTATAGCATTCTTTATTTCATCCTGACTACCTTTTACTTCTTATATCCACAAAAAGGGATTCTAATCTATTTTCAATTCTTATTTCAATTCTTATTATTGTGATTCTAAATTCTGGTTCAGACATCTTGCTTGTATCTGTGTTGATTAAGTCCCTAGCTGTCACTTCTTCTTGTTCTTTCTTTTGGGGTGAATTCCTTCATTTTATCATTTTGGAGGAAGAAAAGGAATTAATAAACTAAAAAAAAACTTAAAAAATTAAAAACAACACAAAGAAATAAAATAAAGGATGTTAGATCCTAGGTGTGTTTTGGTCTGGTTGTTGAAAAAAGCTGATAGATTAGAGATAAATGGAAAGATAAAATAAAAAAAAGAAAAAAGGAAACTGAAAAGTTAAAAAAATTAATACAATAAAATAGAATAAAATTAAATGATGAAAGTAAAATAGAATTTAAAAATTTACAAAAAAGGAAAAAATATAGTAGAAAAAAATTAAAGAAAAAGCTTTTTAATAAAAATGGAAAACAAAAATAGTCTTTCTCTTTCTATATTCAAGAGTAAGAAAAGAAATGAAAAAGAAAAAAAGTTGAATAAAAGGAGCAGCAAACAGAATGAAGTACGATTGAAATTACATCTGGTTTTCTGGAGAAGTCAAGCTACAAAGCACTTTATAATCTGTAAACTAAGTAGGAAGAGAGACTTGTATTTGTCAAGAGCGCTGTTGGCACAGTTGGGTGGGGCTTAGTGTAATGGCTCCGTTCTCCACGAGATGGCATGCTCAGCTTACTGGGGTGGGTTGCTGTGGTGCTTGTAGGCGCGTACACCTATGTGCAGGTGGGGTGAAAATGGCATCACCCAGCTACCCAGTCTCTAGTATTGGAACTGTGTGCTCTCCACGACTGGCAGTTGAGCACCCCTACTTTGTCTCTGGCTTCTTCTCACTCTCTTCTTCTACACTGTCTGTGACCAAGCCATCACGCTGCCAGGTGGCACCTCCCTCCAGAGTTTTATCTCAAACGTGGCTGTGTTTCCCGACCCCTCACTTCTGAGTGATTGTGGCTTTGACCCACTCAGACCTTCTGGGGGTGGGTCTTACTGAGCAATGGCCTGGTGCTTGCCTGCCCCCAGGAACATTCACAGGACCACGCTGCTGCCAATGCCAGAGACTGCAGCTGGGTGCTGGCTCAGCCCAGAAAATGTTTAGCCATCTTGTAGCAGCAGTGTTTCAGGGTTTATGGAAAATCACAGCACATATCTAGTGCCAGGCTTCCCCCTTAAGGACCTTGTTCCAGTGCCAGAGAATGTGGTTGTTCTCCCAGGTCCGCTGAGAACTTTGCCTGTGGGGTGGCTGCACAGCCTCTACCAGATGTCCTCCCAACAGGGGAGCCTCTTCTCCCCATGTCTGGGACCACCCGGACTTCACTCTGCTCCTGGGGATTCACCCTTCCCACCAGAGCACCACCGGGTATGGAACTGTGGAGTTGCAGACCCTGTCCTCCCCTGTTTATAGAGTCTTAATGGAATTTAAACCCTCTCCCTTCTCCTTTCTCCCTTTTTTATTCAGTCCCTGTGGCTGTTTCCACTTTTCCACTTTCTCTCGAGCTGCTTTTCCCGTACTCTCCCCCCATCTCCATCCTCTCTCCACAAGCAAAAACAGCTCCCTGCCCTCTGTGGCTTCTCTCTCCCCCAGTTCACCTCCCCGGACCCCGTACCTGCCGAGTTCTGTGGTTCAGGTTTTTCAGATTGTTGTGTTAATGTTCAAATTAGTTTTCTAGATGTGCAGGATGGTTTAGTGTGGATCTGGCTGCATTTAAGGGACAAGAGACGTAAAAACAACTTCCCTACTGTTCCGCCATCTTGGCCCCTCAAAAAGGATTTTTTTTAATGTTTATTTATTTTGAGAGAGAGAGACAAGAGTGTGAGTGGGAGAGGGGCAATGCGAGAGGGAGACTGAATCTGAAGCAGGTTTCAGGCTCTGAGCTGTCAGCACAGAGCCCGATGTGGGGCTTGAACCCATGAACCGTGAGATCATAACTTGCGCTGGTCAGACACTCAACTGACTGAGCCACCCAGGCACTCTGATGCAGCCATTCACTCCCTACATGAGTGAAACATCACTACCATGTGAAAGGGGAAGGATTAACCATAGGTTCAAAGTCTGATTGATCTTTTCCTGCCAGTAGAATTCATCACAAGTCTTGAACGTGAACCTTTAGGCTTTAAAAACAAAAAACAGAGGGTAAATACCAAAAGAAGTTAAAAATATTTGTGTACTCATGTTCACAGCAGCATTATGACAATAGCCAAAAGGTAGAAGCATCCAGGGGTCCACAGATGAATAGATAAACAAAATGTGGTGAATACATACAATCGAATATTATTCAGCCTGCAAAAGTGGTGGACTTGTGATACAGGCTGTGGTACATATGAACCTTGTAGACCTTGTGAGACGTGAAATAAGCCAGTCCCAAAAGGAAAAATAGTGAGTCCACGTGTATGAAGTACCTAGAGTGGTCAGATTCACAGAGACAGAATGTAGAATGGGGGTGGCCAATGGTTGAAGGAGGGAGTTGTTTAACGAGTACAGGGTTACACTTGGGAAGATTAAAAAACCACTCTGGAGATGAATGGTGGTCATGGTTGTACAACCATTTGGATATGCCTAATGCCACTGACATGTACACCTAAAAAGGTGAAAATAGCACATTTCATGTTAGGTGTGTTTACCACAGTTAAGAAAAAATTGAGAGAGGGGAAAAAAGAAGAAAGGAGAAGATTATTTAACTTCTGTTCAGGGGAGAGCTCTCTGATTCTTTAACATCTCTGGGCCAGATAATTCTCACATTTTCTCAACTCCCCTTCCTAGGTTCTCCACGCACTCTTCTCTTGTAATCCTCCTCTCCAAGCCATCATCTCTGTGACTGAGAGGTTTAGGGCTAGCTCGTATCCCCACGTCCCTGCCTCTCCCACTTGCTTCCATGTGGGAGTCACCCAGCTAGTCGCTGGGTTATTTTTCTGAGAAAATTGTTCTGCAGGCAGTTGTAGATTTGGTGTGTCTGTGAGACGAAGTGAGTTTGGGACCCTCCTAGTCACCATGTTGAAGGGCAGTTAAGTTCTGAGTGAAGGTGCCATTTTATTTTATTTTTAAGTAGTCTCTACACCCGACGTGGGGCTTGAACTCATGACCCCGAGGTCAAGAGTCCACAGTGCGCTACTGAGCCAGCCAGGTGCCACCTGAAGGTGCCATTTTAAATGGGCCGATCTGAGGGACCTCCAGAGACACGGAGTTTCCACACAGCGTGATGAAGGTGAGTGAACCCCTGGTGCTCACCTGGGAGGAGAGCATCCTAGGTGGAAGCGGGAAGGACAAGTGCACAATTCTTTGTTTCTAAACTGTATTTCTATTGGGACCACAGTTCTTATGGACATCGTGTTATGAAGCACGATTTTACTTGTCTATCATCTTCTTTTTTTTTTTTTAATTTATTTTTGAGAGAGGGAGAGAGAGAGAGAGAGAGAGAGAGAGAGAGAGAGAGACAGGGAGGGGCAGAGAGAAAGGGAGACACATAATCTGAAGCAGGCTCCAGGCTCTGAGCTGTTAGCACAGAGTCCGATGAGGGGCTCGAACTCATGAATCGTGAGATCATGACCTGAGCTGAAGTCGGATCCTTAACTGACTGAGTCACCCAGGCATCCCTTGTATAACATCTTCTAACTAGCGCCTGGACCAGCCAGTGCTCACAATGTCAGCTTTCAGTGATGCTCTGAGCCTTGGTATTTCAGGATGGGCTACAAAGGTGCATTCACCCTATGTTTCTGAGGTCATGAGCTTCCAGGGCTGCTGTTCCTATCCCCCATCCTTAGACCAAGGCCCGTTTTCTTCTTAGTGTCTCTTACTGTGCCCTTTATCAAAGGCTAACTTTACCACCTGCCTGTTGATTTCAGTTGTCATCACCCACGTTCAGTGCAGGATTTTGTACGAGACTAGGAGGATAATATCTTAGGTTTCATTTCCAATCATCATGCCTGATGAAGCAAAGAGCATCAGGTTTGCTTTCTGAGATAGATAACTCATATTATTGAGTTGAGTGCTTTGGGGAGGAATTAAAATGATTCTGCTCTTTTTATATTTATTAGCCACCATCTTTATCGGGAATTGTTTCATTGCAATGAATAGGAGCCAATTTATCAAAGGTCAAGATCCATGGGCAGCCTTCTCCTGCCACCCTGGGGTCATTTGGAAATATGTAGAAGACATTTTTTTGTTTGTTTGTTTTTAAAGTAGGCTCCACACCCAGTGTGGAGCCCAACAGGGAGCTTGAACTCAGGACCCTGAGGTCAAGACCTGAGTTGAAATCAAGAGTTAGACATTTAATCTACTGAGCCACCCAGGCACCCTGAGGGCACTTTTAATCATCTTATCTCTGTATCTCCTATGGTCCCTGCTTTGTTAACCTTTTTTCTCAGCCAGCCTCCTAGTTTATGCCCTCCATAGCTGCAATAGACTGAATGGGTCCCCACAATATTCATGTGTTGAGACCTAACCTCCAATAAGATGGTATTAGGAGATGAGGTCTTGAGAGGTGATGATTAGGTATTGGGAGATGATGAGGTCATGTGGATGATACCCTTGCATGGAATTAGTGCCCTTGGAAAACAGATAGTAGAGAGCTCCCCTACCCCTTCCAGCACGTGATGTGAGAAGGCTGTCTACGAACCAGTGGCTCTCCCCAGACATCGAATCTGCCAGCATCTCTGTCTTAGACTGCCAGCCTCCAGAACTGTGTGAAATGAGTTTCAGTTGTTTGTAAGCTCCACAGCCTATAATGTTCTGTGGTAGAAGCCCAAGGGAACTAAGACAGTAACTTTGGTGGGTCTAACTTGACATGAATGTTAGTTCCAACACCATGTGACTGATTCAAGCTCTGTTTATCAGTTGCACATGCCTTTGTGGTGTGGGAGGAGCTGATGGCCATAGATCAGGTTCTGCCTTTCCCAGTCCAAATGGTGGAGGTGAGTGGAGTGGCATCTTCTAAGCTGCAGTGAGGCAGATTCTTTAAGAAGGGGCTATTGATGGGGAATGAATGGTGGGTGTCTTTGGCTCAGCAACATAAGTCCATGTAGTTCATGGTGACACTTAGTCAATATTAGTAAATTCCAGCTTCAGGTTAAGACATTATCTTGAGCTCATTATTCTTCTAAAGCAACTAAACTAATCCTGCCAGCAGATTAGCATAGAAGTAGAGAAGCTTAACCTGATGTGCTTCCTTTATTTCTGGCCCTTTATGATCACAAAGCAGGTTCAAAGCTGAGTTTTAGTCTTCATTTTGAGTTTTTCTGGGTTTTCACCTAGCTTGGTCAGAATATTAATATTTAACTTATAATGTCAAAGGTAGCCAAATCATAAACTTTAAGAAAATTTTAGAGATAGTGCAGAGTTTTAAAATGGAGATAAGCCACTTACTTTGTAGTGATGCATAAACTTTGGGGCACTGGAGATGTTAATTAATTTTAATAGCTCCAAGGACATTAATTAATATTTATTGAGATCCAGTGAGGTTTATTCAATTTGGTGCAATTTAAAAAACAGTGAAGTTCTTTGCTTCTAATATTTGTTGAATGTTAATCACATGAGACAACTATCATTGCCATCACTGAATTAGGAATAAAAGCAAAACCATTTTTACATAGACAAAAGTTTTAAATGTCTGTTTTTCTAGTTATTATTCCCTTAAATCAAATTGAAGACTTCAGAAATGCTTCTAATACAATTAAAATTCTTCTTTCATTGAAATATAGAAAGATAGAGTCAATTGTTACCTTATAGACCTAATGGTAGTCCCTGGTTGTTTTAAGAGAAAAATGAAACCTAATGAAGGGGCTAAGTGATGAGTTTTAAGTCACATGGCTAATGGGATATCTTTCCTGATTAGTTTATTCCCTTAATAACTATGCTGTGAGCTTGTTGGATGCTCTCTAGGAAGAGGGGAAAGTTGCTTGAAAAAAGGGCCCATCAGTATTGTAAACTGGAGACAAACTGGTGTTTCCTTAATTAGATGTTTTAGGATTCCAAAAACACTGAATGATGACCAAGATATATATATATCTTGAGGGGGAGGGGGCGAAGAGGCAGAGAGAGATGGAAAGAGAAAAGAGAAAATCCCAAGCAGGCTCTAAGGAGCCTGACTTGGGGCTTGAACTCATGAACCTGTGAAATCATGACCTGAGCCAAAGTCAAGAGTTGGACATTTGACTGACTGAGCCATTCAGTTGATCCCAACTTTATATTGTTTTTAAGAAATCTGTTGTAACATATCTAAATGTGCTTGAAAATTTATGTATGTTCTTTTAGGTTTTTATTTTGAATCTTCAAACTGTTTCCCCCCTCCCCAGAAAAACAAAACAAATTCAAACAGTTATCAGGGAATTATCAATCATGTTACGGAGGAGCTAGTGGGAAATAGGACCAATATGTAAAAACTAATCAAATCGATAAATAGGTTCAAGAATAAAGGATCCCCCTGAAACAGTAGCAAAGAGTCTTCTGAATGGGGAACAAAGCAGATTTTCACAGAGATCAGAAGCATGATGCTATAATCATTTACTTTTTTTTTAAACTGAGGATATTATAGATATACATAAAATGTAATACTAATCTGAAGCATTCATCTGGATGAATTTTTGTACATATAGTGTGTGTATTTCCATGTAACTACTACCCAGATCAATACCTCCAGCATCAACCAAGATGCCTGTTCCCAGTCTATACTTTATCCCTGCTAAGGAAACTACCGACTGCCAGCATCATTGGAGCATTATATTTCTTAAAGTTTGAAACTAGGAAATTATCATAATTTATTTGCCATTCATTAATTTAATAAATATTTAACGACTATAATAAACTTTACACAGGAATTGGACATCACTGGTGAAAATGACAGACACCATTTCTCATTAGTGTAAATAATGCTGTGATCATTTTTACTGCATTTTGAAAGTCTTTTTTCCCTTAAATTTCATTCCAATTGTGTATCTTTAGGAAAGATATTACATATATCATTTTATATTATCTCTTATAGTTTTAATATGTGATTTGAACTTTTTAAAAAAATTTTTTGAGAGAGATAACTAGAATGAATGGGGAAGAGAGGGCAAGAGCAAAAGAGAGAGAGAGTGAGAGAGAATCTTAAGCAGGCTCCAAGCTCAGTGTGGAGTCTGATGTGGGGCTTGATCCCACAATCTTGTGATCATGATCTGAGCCGAAATCAAGAGTCAGATTCTCAACCAACTGAACCACGAAGCACCCTTAAAACTTTTTTTTTTTTTGAAGTGTAAAGAAGAGAATTATGAGAACAAGAGGATATAACTTTCTTAGTTGACCCACTGGGAACACTGGCTCTCAGGACCAAGCAGCTATAGCACTTTTACCAACTTGGGGCAGGACCTCTTAGTGAAGGTAAAGTGCCCAAACAGAATAAAATGCACGGACCTGTGCATTATGCCCTAAGTTGCTGTGATGCAGGAGAGGGGCCAAGGCCAGCTGTAGGAAGAGGAAGATGGAATGTCCCAGGGGAAATGCATGGGCTCCCGCTGTCTGTAGGTAGACCTAGATCTCCACAGCTGATTTCACTTTTGAAATATATTAGTTGTACTCAAAGGGCAAAATGGGCAGGTGAAACTCTTTTTTAAAATTGAGTATAATTAACATGCAGTGTAATATTAGTTTTAGGTGTACAATAGAGTGATTCAACAATTCTATACATTACGCATCTAGTTAAGTGTGCTCTTTAATGCCCTTTATCTATTTCACCTGTTCCCCATCTACCTCTCCTCTGGCAACTGCCAGTTTGTTCTCTGTGTTTAAGAGTCTGTTTTTTTTCCTTTTTTTATTTGTTCTGTTTCTTAAATTCCACATATGAGTGAAATTATATGGTATTTGTCTTTCTCTGACTGACTTCACTTAGCGTTGTACCCTCTAGGTCCATCCATGTTATTGCAAATGGCAATATCTCATTTTTTATAGTTGAGTAATATTCCATTGTGTATATATGCCACATCTTCTTTATTATACATCTATGGATGGACACTTGAGTTGTTTCCATATCTTGGCTGATGTAAATAATGCTGCAGAAAGACATAGGGGTGCATATATCTTTTCAAATTAGTGCGTTCATTTTCTTTGGGTAAATACCCAACAGTGGAGTTACTTGTACACTGTTTAGAATGCTAATTAGTGAGTCTTGACTGTTGTATCAGAAGTCTCCCTGCAGTCCCTATATCTAAATGATGACTAAAAGCTTGCTGAGTATATTTCCCAGAAAGAAACACACTCCAAAGTTTACTTAATTATATGTACTATTCTGGGCCAGTATTCTTGGATATTTCAGCCCTATCATAGGAAGTCAACTTATGACTTTCATACGTGAGAACTGAAGTTAGACACAGTTGTTTTTGGAAAGGGGAAACACACCTTTCAGTTTTTTAGAAACAATCTTGAAAGAGATGTCCACTTTCACTCTTTCTAATAAACAATTGGCACCAGTGAAAGCTAACCAATCTATCTCCATAGGAAATGGCTTGTAGAGAGTGGGGCTTGATCTATATAGATTTATGGGGTCTTCAAAGCAATCAACAGACAGCCATTTACTATTTACCAAAAAGGCTTGGGAAGGAAATAGTAGACAAGTTCACAGACTAATGTCCCAAAGAGCTGTTGAGTTTGCTGTTTTTTTCCTTCCTGGAAGGAATGGGAGACTTCCCAGATGAACATTTATTTCAGACAATTAAATAGAAGGTCATGATTGACATGTTTTCATGTTTTCTTTCTTGGCTTGACATAGAAAATCTACTGGAATCAGGCTAATTTACAAATGAAGGGGTTGATTTTCCCTTTGGTTTGTGGGCATAATTGTCTCCATTAACTTTAATGGGAGTTTCGGGGCCTGGTCTGAAGGGAGAATGGATGGTTTATAGTGAGTGCTGGCTCTGTGCTATTAAATCCATGGGGAGGAAATGCAGTGTATGTTTCGACACCCAACTTCTATACCGTGAAGAAAATAGAAGCTGTTTGAAAGCATTCACATTTTTCTCTATCAATGCCTTACAAAGAAATAAAATGAAAGCCCAGTGTGCACAAGAGCAATTTTATGTGGCCATTGAAAAGATTAAGGATCATCTTAAAAACATTGCAAACATTTCGTCTGGAGTAATGGGGTTGTGTGCAGCAAATAAATGCACAGCAACAGACAGCCCAGCTTCTGCATCTTCTAACCAATGCAAGTTCATATCCAAAAGGTCAGGTTGGCCAATAGAAACTTCCATAAAATTCAGAGAGTGGCAATCTAATCCTCTGAGAAATGAATCTAAGATATTATCAGGGAGGTATTTCACAAAGAGGGGCTCTGTTTCACTCTTTTAAGATTGTGTATCAAGAGTCCTCTAGGCATCTGGACAAGACACTGAATTCACAATTATGATGCCATTAGATTAATGGTATAACCATCACATGGCATTGTGTACTATGTGAAAATGACAAAAGGGCTCTGGGTGTGTGGAACTCTACTCAGGATTTAATTTATTTTCTGAAATGTTAATTGTCTTCTTCAGTGCCTGGCACATAATTGGCACCCAGTAGTATTTGTTGAATGAAGAATGAGTGATGGAGTGTTTACAATGCAGAATACAGTGTCTTAATCAAGAGAATCAGATATGGTCCTTGCTGTCAAGAAACCACTGTCTAATAGTTTCACATATACAACTAGTGTGTCCTTTTTTCAGCTCTTATGTGTAATCCAAATACAAGGCTTATTATCTTAACTGCAGTATGTTTTTTAAGGTATAATCCAGGTGTAATGGGAGAAAACAGAAGGAGTGGTGAATTTTTCTAGGAAGTTTTCACGAAGGAAATACCAGTTGACTTAGGCTCCCGTGATAGGAAAAGGGATGAGCAGAGAATCAGAGATGTGAAGATGCACATCCTTTACAGGGAATAACAACAATCTAGTATGGACAAAGCTAACTTGGTCTGTGTGGGAGGACAGTGGATGGTAGAGGCAGGGAGGATGATGGATGATAGAGGTGCGATTGTAACGAATCTTGAATATTATAGGAAGGACTTTGGGTATTTTTCTTTTATTAAATGCTGGAATCGCTGGCTCATTTTTAAAATTTTGCTTTGTTTTTTCAGAGAGAGAGTGCATGTGATCGGGGGAAAGAGAGGAGAGAGAGAGAGAGAGAGAGAGAGAGAGAGAGAGAGCCAGAGAATTCCAAGCAGGCTCCATATTTAGCATGGAGTCTGATGGAGGGCTCGATCCCATGACCCCAGGATCAGGACCTGAGCCAACATCAAGAGTTGGACACTCAACCAACTGAGCCACCCAGGTGCCCTGGACTCATTTTTAAAAGAAAATTAGCGTGATGTCATGATTAAATCTGAATTTTAGAAGGATGACTCTGACGTCAATATAGAGAATATATTGAGAGGGAGAAAAAAAGATTGTAGACAGTGATGTTCATTACAGCGACCATTGTAATTTGATGATAATGGGCAAGAGTAGGGTCAATGGCAATGGGGCTGGGTCTGCCTAACCATTCATTCACCCTTACACTCCCCCACCTGTCTACCCGCTCATCCTTTGAATCATTTACTCAATCAACAAGTATTTATGAAGGGCTGGAGTCAACACTGGTGCTTCCTTCACAGACATTTTGTCTCCTTCACTCTCCTAACAAACCTTGATTTCTTTCTGATACTGAGTGGCCATGTGCTTTTGGAGAGACTGAGCTCTTCCTCAGTCCCACGCTATTGATCTTAATTAGTATAAATTATTCATTAATTTATTCAATATTTATGGAGTACCTTCTAGGTTAGGGGTACTGTTTTCAGAACTGGGGATATAGCAGTGAGATGAAGAATTATGATTCCTCCAATTAAGATGCTCACACTCTGTTGCTGGAGACATTTACCATGACTGGAGTACATAAAAATTAACATTAGTCAGACTTGTTTTTTAAAATTATTTTTTAAATGTTTATTTATCTTTGAGAGACAGAGAGAGACAGCATGAGCAGGGGAGGGGCAGAGAGAGAGAGGGAGACATAGAACATGAAGCAGGCTCCAGTCTCCTAGCTGTCAGCACAGAGCCTGACGCAGAGCTCAAACTCACAAGCCATGAGATCATGACCTGAGCCGAAGTTGGACACTTGACCGGCTGAGCCACCCAGGCGCCCTACTCCAGTCAGACTTGTAATGCTTATCCATATCTTTTCCTGGGCATACCCACTCTCTTGCAGTTAGGCAGGACCAAAGTGACTCATCATTTCTTAGCCAGGATCTCTGAGTTTGTGTGGTGGACCAGTATGCTGCTATTACCTGAGTAGGCTTTGCTTGAGCGGTAAATAAGTTTCTGCTTATACAATAACCAAGATTTTCAGAGTTCATTGTTAGTGTAGCATAACCTAGCCTAACCCCACTGATACAATGATTAATGCTAATATTCAGGTCTGAGTTAAGTGCTGTGGAAGCCCAGAGAAAGGAGAAAATGATTGGGAGTTAGCTGAGCAGGTAGGCAAGCAAGAGGCTTCAATATAGCAGAACCGTCCTGGGCAAGGCTTGGGGGCTGAAACGGCCTGACGAGTGGGGAGATTACTTTGGCTGGAGGTAGAGTGTGGGGCCTAGAGAACGGCTTTTGTCAGTCCAGGAGTTCAGCTCATTACTGCAGAGTGCCTTCCCAGCATGCTGATTGTGAATGGTGGAAGACAGCAAGAGTCCCCAGTATACAGAGCAAATCAAATGTCAGAGCTTTTACTGAATCATAATAATTAGGGGTAGAATTAAGGGTTTCCTTTCCACTTCAGACTTTCAGCTTTTGCTGCCACTAAATAGCATTGAATGAAGTGATACAACCTATTAGGGTCTTTCACACAGCTCCCTTTGGGCCCATGGAGATCCCTTTAGAGAGATTAAACTTTGGAACCAGTGGCGTAAACAGGAATTATTCAGGCAGAATTAATAAGAGTGGGCGGATGCCATTTGAGTTGTACATATTTATAGTTTAGAAAAAAAAGGAGACCTAAAAATACCCTTAGAGCAGTGACATGTTTTGTGGCAGATGTAGTTTGATAGTGAGCGACAATTACACCATTCACCAGGCGTAATTATTTTTTAAATGTCTCCTCTATGGCTCATAAACTAATAAAGAAGTACATGCTGTCAGAGAACTTGTTAGATGTCTCAAGAAAACGCATAGGCTAGAAAATACTCTTTAGTTACTTTGCAAAACTAAAGAGAATTTTGCTTTTCCCTCTGTAGTTCTTGACGTTAAAAAAAAAAAAAAAAACCCGGTAAGTAATCAGTGATTTCTTAACACTCAAGAATATAAAGTCTTCTACTTGAAAGCAGGAATGTGCTAGTTGTTTTTATATTTCTCCCAAAGCGTAATGCAAGCCGATACAATAAGTGAGTTTATTCAGTTGCACAACAAATATTTACCAAGTGCCTATTCAGAGTCGGGCAGTACCCTAAGTGCTAGAGGTACAGTGGTCAACAAGCTGGACTCCTTGCTGCCTAAAGAAACTTGCATTTGAGTGGAGGAAGAGATTAGAAGCCAATAAATGAATAATGTAAACAATGTCCGGTGGTGGTCAGGCTACAGAGAAAATAAAGAAGGGGTAGGACATATTGAGGGTTGTTTGCTATACCATGTAGAGTGGTCAGGGAGGGCCTCACCTTGGTAAAGTGACATTTGTTCAGAGACCTGGAGGAAATAAAGACCATGTGGATATCTGGGGAAAGGTAGATCCTGGCAGGAGGGGCAGCCACGCAAAGACCTTGAGGTGGGGTGTGCTTGGCATGTCGTAGAGCAACAAGAAGGCCGGTGTGGCAGGAGGGCAGTGAGCAAGGGTGAGACTGAGTTCAAAGGGATCTTGGGTCATATCCCATAGGACTTGTAGGTCGTGCTAGGGACTTTGGCTTTTGTGCCGAGTGGTCAGGGAAGCCACTGAAGACTTCCAGAGGAGTGTGTAGGCTGGCTCTTAAGGGCTGAGTTGTGTCCTCCTGAAATTCATTTGTTAAAGTTCCTAGCCCTCCAGTCACAGAATGTGGCTGTATTTGGAGCTAGGGCCTTTAAAGAGTTAATTTACATAAAATCACGTTATATGCATGGACCCTGGTTCAGTATGACTGGTATCCTTACAAGAAGAAGAGATTAGGGCACAGATACACACAGAGGAAAGGTGATGTGAAGACACAGGGAGAAGACGGCCATATGCAAGCCAAGGAGAGAGGCCTCAGGGGAAACCAATCCAGCCTGCACCTTGATCTTGGATGTTCTGCCTCCAGAACTTTGAGAAATAAATTCCTGTTGTTGAAGCTCTGTAGATGGTGGTACTTTGTTATGGCAGCCCTGGCAGACTAAAGCACTGACCTTCTTTTTAAAACATCATTCTGGGGGACGCCTGGGTGGCTCAGTCGGGAAAGTGTCCGACTTCTGCTCAGGTCATGATCTCGCAGTTTGTGAATTTGAACCTCGCATGGGGTTCTGTGCTGGCAGCTCAGAGCCTGGAGCCTGCTTCAGATTCTATGTCTCCCTCTCTCTCTACCCCTCCCCTGCTCACTCATTGTCTCTCTCAAAAATAAACATTAAAAAAATTAAAAAAAATAAAACAGATCATCCTGTCCTCTGTGTGAGTACAGAATGTGGGGGGCAAGGGTAAAATCTGGAAGAACAGGTAGATGTTATTTTAATAATCCAGGTGGGATTTGCTGGTGCTCAGTTCTGAGAGGTAGAAATGGAGGAGGTGTGAAATGGTTAGATTTGAAATATATTTTCAAGGTAGAAAGGAGGGAATTTGTTCTTGGCTTAAGTGGTGGGTGTGAGAAGAAGAGAGGAGTCAAGGCTGTCTTCTAGGTTTTGGCCTGAACAACTAGAAAAATGACATTGCTGTTTACTGAGATGGGAAAGACAGAAGAGTAGTTTGGGAGGGCGGTGGGGTGATCAGGGAGTATGACTGGGGTGTGTGAGTCTGACACACACAGGGTGTGTGATTGGTTTCCCCTGAGGCCTCTCTCCTTGGCTCTATCAGTCTCTATCAGAGAGCCAGTAAATGCATCTTCAGCCAAGTAATGGGAAAGAGAGTTTCAAGAGCCTTTGTCTACTGACCACTCGCTAGGTGATTATACAAGCCCATTGACTAAATGAGTGAATGAATTTGAAGATGAAGATTTTAGCTTTGCTTTTTCTGACTTTGGGAAAAGCATGTTACAACTCGGCATTTGAACAAAATGTCAATGCTACTGCAGAGACATTTTGTTGTAAGCTATATTTTTACAAGTTATGTGAAGGCAGCTTAGGGATTCACATTGTAAAGATACGGGCTACATTATTGTTTTGAGGGTATTTTCCAAATGTATTTAAACGAGACATTTAATTTGAATAACGAGACGTTTGATATTCTATAACCTCTCTGGAACAGTTCTTTGTGCTTTCGTCTAGTAGGTGTTTAGTCCATCCTGTCCCCTTAGTGTCCTTAGGTCGTGGCTTCTAGGAGAAGCCTGGAGAAGTGTTACCCTACACTGACATGGCTAAGAGTGTCCACTTAGTGATTCTACACATCTTTCAGATGATGTGTAGTGTCCTCTAAAGGAGATAGAGCACATTAGGGAAAATTTAAAATTTCATCCAGTGGTCATACTGTGACACATATAAATATTTGTGGATGTAATTGGTTTTTAGCTGTGACTTCTTCCTTGACACTATTTTAATAACATTTCAAACTTAGAGATAAGTTTCAAGAATAGTGCATAGAATTTCTGAATACCCTTTGCCTGAAATCATTAATTATTTCCAGTTTACCTATTCCCTCTTTGACTCTCTCTCTCCATGCATGCACATGTGCACATTTATTTATTTATTTATATTATTTATTTTCTTTAGTATTTATTTTATTTATTTATTTTTTTAAATATATGAAATTTATTGTCAAATTGGTTTCCATACAACACCCAGTGCTCATCCCAAAAGATGCCCTCTTCAATACCAATCACCCACCCTCCCCTCCCTCCCACCCCCCATCAGCACTCAGTTTGTTCTCATTTTTTAAGAGTCTCTTATGCTTTGGCTCTTTCCCACTCTAACCTCTCTTTTTCTTTTTCCTTCCCCTCCCCCATGGGTTCCTGTTAAGTTTCTCAGGATCCACATAAGAGTGAAAACATATGGTATCTGTCTTTCTCTGTATGGCTTATTTCACTTAGCATCACACTCTCCAGTTCCGTCCACGTTGCTACAAAGGGCCATATTTCATTCTTTCTCATTGCCACGTAATACTCCATTGTGTATATAAACCACAATTTCTTTATCCGTTCATCAGTTGATGGACATTTAGGCTCTTTCCATAGTTTGGCTATTGTTGAGAGTGCTGCTATAGACATTGGGGTACAAGTGCCCCTATGCATCAGCACTCCTGTATCCCTTGGGTAAATTCCTAGCAGTGTGCACATTTTTTTAATTACACGAGAAAAAGTTGGAAACACCATCCTCTTTTATCCCTAAATACTTCAGTCTGCATTTCCTTAAAATGTGAATATTCTGTTACATAATCATACATTATCAATATCAGGAAATTTACCATTTATATAATGTTATTTAGTCCATAGTCCAAACATACTCAAATTTTTCATTAGTGGCAATAATGTCCTTTATAACCATTTTCTCCCCCTGGCATGGGATCTGACGATCCAAGGACAAAGATGGCCTTTATTTGTGCTAGCTTCTTTTTCTATAATCTAATAGTTTCTCAGCCTGTCTTTATCTTCTTGATTATGACATTTTTGAAAAATAGAGGTCATTTATTTGATAGAATGTCTCTCTATTTGGCTTGTTTCTATCTCTTCATGACTAGATTTGGGTTCTGCATTTCGGCAGGAATAGCACAGAAGTGATGTTGAGACCCTCCTGGTGCATTGTATCAGAAGGCACATGCCTTTTTGTCCCAATTTTGGTGATGGTCATTTTGCTCGCTTGTTAAGGTGAGGGTGCTCCCTTGAATGTTACTTTTGCTCCCTCTGTAGTGAATAAATAATTTCTGGGAGATACCATGAGACTTCTATAAATGTCATGTTTCTCATTAAGCTTTTGCCTACCACTTTTAGTGTCTGATGATGAGTTTCTGTCTCCAGGTTGATTGAGTTTTATTGGTTATCCAATGATGAGTTTCTGTCTCCATGTTGATTAAGCTATAGGACATCTATTGAACTAGACATTTATAGGGTTATTACTTTTTAGATCTGCCTGTGGAGTTCAGTGGATCATCACTGAGCATACATGTACTCATGGCTTTCTTTGGTCATAAAGGTCACGATTAATTAAAATGCTCTGGCAAGGTGTCACATCCTGGGAAGTCAAAGGGATCTGTTCTAGCACTCATTTAATATTTGAAGACCGACCATCTTACAGAGTTGACAGTTCTGGATATGTGGAATGTGTATGACGTACATGTACTTCTGGGTAGTACAGAATAAGTGTTATAAAGTAAGTCCCTGATATGAGCTTTGTTTTCATTTACCCTTCCATTCAGAAGTGGAATGAGCAACACTCCCGTTACTTGAAGGTTTCATTTATGTTTCAGTAAATTAAAGTATTGCATAGCTAAATGTAAAAAGACCATCTTCCAAGCACTTTCAGGAATCTGTATTTCTTACGACAACATGGGAAGTTTATAGATGTCATCACCCACACATGTCTGATACCGTCCTCCTCCTCTTCCTGTTATGTAAGTTTTGTGTTATAGGTCACATGCATTGCAATTTTTTCCTCAGTTTTTTCATGATTAGCAACCATGTAATACCTCAAAACCCAAATTAGGGTACAAATTATGTGTTTAACTGATAATCCATACAAAATAGTGAATATCATTGCCCCAAGAGTATTGGATTAATTCACAAACAATGTCACAAATAATAAAATTTGTAAATATTCAGCAAAAGGAAACAAAATACTCAGAGATTCTCAGTTTCCTGTGTATGTCAATGGCTTTCAGGTTACCAGGTTTTCTCAGGTGGCTGTGATACTTATATGTTAATTCTGCCTTGGCATGGAGCCCATCTTACTGGAGTGGTCCTGCCCTAGCCAAGATGTTCACCAAGATCTGGCCCCTTCGCAGCCTCTTTCTAGCCCTCCTAGGTACCCATACAGACTCAGGGGCTTGTGGGAGACATGTGAATAAAAAAAGAACAGAACAAGGATTTGCCACCACGAGTAGTGAGCGCAGTGTGACTGGACACTCTCACCCCGCCATTTGCTAGCGGCTTTCTTCAGGACCCTGTGCTGAGTGAGGCAGAACCGAGTTTCTGTTTGCACGCTGTCGTGGGTTTCATAAACAAGTCTCAGGCATCACTTCCAGTGAAGAATGTTTTAGATTTTTTTAGAATTTTACATGTGAATTTTTAGAATTTTAGAATTAGAAATTTAGAAACTTAGAATTTTTAATGTGCTCTTATATTGCAAGACCGAACTCGCAGTCTGTTCAGAGGCAGCAAGCAACAAGTTATTAAACTCTGATTTTTGTTGTATGTGCTTAAAATGAGGACTCCTAGGTTTCGGTTTGATTTTAGTGGAAGGAATGGGAGTGTAGAAACCTAACAGAGCAGGGGAGACTTTCATTATGATGATGGCCCAGAGTTACATCTTTTTGTAGGATGTGAGCCCAGTAAACTTTCAAAGGGAGAAAATACACGGACCTTGAGCTCATGCTGAGATGACCACTTAAGGAACCCCTAATCTCCTTCATGGGGACTGAATACTCTTGCATCCCCAGTGGCTTTCTTTTCCTTGTGTTCTGTATTTACCATGCTTTATTTACAGGAGCAGGAAATCTAGCACCGCGTGAGTAGATTACTTCTATTGTAGTATTTGGCTTGGTGCTGGGACATTGAGTAGCTCATAAGATGAATATACTCTTTTTACATATGTGTATATATACCTGGTAACATTTTCAGCAGTGTTCTTGAAGCTTTCAAATGTTCGCTGCTATTTAGAGGAACTAAGAGTTCAATCACACAGTCATTTCTTTATGTAAATTCAGATGAGGCACCTATAGATCCACAGTGAAATCTTCACCCTTTTTGGGAGATAGCTCATGCGGCCGGGGTAGTCTGGCTGCCTCATGTTAGTTGTGCCCACAGATACTGCTCCCCTTCAATGCTTCTTTATTGAACTAGAGCGGGCTAATAGCCCACTGTTTTATTAAGTGGAAGGGTTTATGGGCAGTTAGACGGTCAATAACATTGACCATTCATAAATCAAATAATTAAGTCAAATGAAGCCCACACAAGGTAAGCTGACACTTAGATAGAAAGTAACTTCCCAAGGGCACTTCACCTGGTACAATTTATTTTGCTAGACTTCAGGTTATTCTGGGTGTAGCTGGGAGTGGTAGTTTTGGTTTGGGGAATGTGTAGTAATACACAGAGCGCAGCCTGAACTTGGGTAGTTGTTTTGATTCTCCCACTACTGTGCAATGGCACTGTCACATTTAGCGAGCTGTTCATTCCCCAAGGGTACTCTACAAGGCTCTTGTGAACCTGCCAGGACTCAGACCGGGAAACTAAAGTCACCACACATACCTCACCTTCCTACAGAGCTTTATCTGTTCCAAAGAGGAGTTCTCACTGGCTGCTTCCTCTAGGGAAGAGCAGGAAAGTTCTCAGAGCCTTCTCTCAAATGCCCTCCGTGTAAGATCAAGGGGAGGAAATCAGGGAAACAAAAGAACTCCCGTTAAACTAAGTGCCATCTTTAGCTTTAGAAATCGTAATGATAATAATGCTATTATTTGCCATTTACAAAGCACCTGTGAGATACCAAGCATTGCACTGTAATCTTCGCACACGTTGACTCAGAAGCTCGAAACAGCCTTATGGGGCAGGTCGTGTCCTCCTTTAACAGATGAACTGGGCTCCGAATATGCAGCAAGAAGGCCAAAATTTAAACCCAGATCAGACTGCCTTCAATAAGCATTTAGTTGGAAGAATAAGCCAAGGCCAGATGACCCTGGGGGTGGAGTAAACCAACTTCTCTGTAATACAGATTTCTAGGGCTTATGCCTGAGCTGGGAGTGTGAGTAGGGGATACTGAGCTGTGGAGCTTTGTGGTTCCAACAAGACAATAACAACTACTCATGCAGTGCTTAGTAGGTGCTGGTCGTTATTCTGAGCTTTTGTGTATATAATTACACAGTGATTGCTCTCCCTGATCCTATGAGATAGGTACTGTTGTGATCCCTGATGCACTTCCATAGGTAACCAGCAGGCTCCTGAGTGCTCTGAATCTTTTTTTTTTTTAATGTTTACTTTATTTTTGAGAGAGAGAGAGAGAGAGAGAGAGAGAGAGAGAGAGAGAGAGAGAGACCGCATGAGCAAGCACGAGCAGGGGAGGGCAGAGAGAGAGAGGGAGACAGAGAATCCAAAGCAGCTTCTGTGCTGACAGCAGACAGCCTGATGTGGGGCTCGAACTTGTGAACCGTGAGATCACGACCTGAGCCAAAGTCAGATGCTTAACTGACTGAGCCACCCTGGCGCCCCAGTGCTCTGGGTCTTAATGGCACAGTAGACACACACTGAGATCTGACAGGAGTAAAGACAACAGTTTTTTCTGTTAACAGTCCCTATAAATTCCATTTGTTGTAATATTTTGGGGTCAATGTGTGCATTGTCTGAGAAAATCTGAGACAACTGTCTGGTGTATACATTTTGAATTTAACATTTTTCTGTTTTGATTATAAGCACAATTTTTTATTTTATTTTATTATTTTTAAATTTTTTTTAATGTTAATTTATTTTTGAGAGAGAGAGAGAAAAAAAGAGAGAAACAGAGTGCAAGTGGGAGAGGGGCAGAGAGAGAGGGAGACACAGCATCGGAAGCAGGCTCCAGTCTCTGAGCTGTCAGCACAGAGCCCGACGTGAGACCCGAACTCACGAATCGCGAGATCGTGACTTGAGCCAAAGTTGGACGCTTAGCCAACTGAGCCACCCAAGTGCCTCAAGCACAATTTTTTAAAAAATAAAGTAATTAAAAAATTTTCTAATCATAAACTTTTCAACAGGAGGGCACAGGATCTGAGAAAATCCTCACTCTTTGAGTAAGTCAGGTCATTTGGGAGAAATCTGAAGGAAGACATGGCATCTCAAATGTCTGCTCAGCCCTGAAATTACCTGAACAGGGGGAATAATTGCTGTCAGTGGGGATTGTTCCCAGGCCTTTAATTGTAGCAAAGGGAACAGATAGGCACTCCAAATGCTCTTGATTAAAAACTGTGTTTCTGGGGCGCGTGGGTGGCTCAGTTGGTGAAGCGTCCGACTTCAGCTCAGGTCACGATCTCACGGTCGTGAGTTCGAGCTCCACGTCTGGCTCTGGGCTGATGGCTCAGAGCCTGGAGCCTGCTTCGGATTCTGTGTCTCCCTCTCTCTCTGCCCCTCCCCCGTTCATGCTCTGTCTCTCTCTGTCCCAAAAATAAATAAACGTTAAAAAAAATTAAAAAAAAAAGCAAAAAAAAACTGTGTTTCTGAGTTCTGCTGTAATCAGAACACACCCACAGGATGTCTGAGGGAGACTCAGAGGCCAGTAGCAGTTCACTTGTCGTAGGTGTAATAACCAAGTTATTTATTTACTTAAAATGATGTGTAGTTTAGAATAGAACTGTGATGACAAAAAAAAAATCACAAGCCTCCATTATCCGAGAACTTCAGATATTCCGAAATCTGTCATAAAATTATTTACAGTTTGTTTTGAATTAGAAAATTCAAATCCACAAGGAGAATACATATTTTTTCATGGCCCATCATCCCCTGACTCTGAAAAAAAAAAATCTCTGGTTGTTGTTTCTCCATGGTTTTATTTCCAAGGACATCTGTGTTTTTCGGACACAGGCTGGCACCTGTGTGATGATGTGGCTGATTGCTTTTGCTGGTAAGGAGCCGTCCCGATTTGCTACTCACTCCCGGCGATCTCCCTGCTGAAGGTGGCTCAGCCGAAGGTGGGGTGGGATGGTTGTGCCATTTTTGCCCAATGGCCGAAGGGAAACGGAGTGAGAATAACAAATGTGTTGGTACTGAAGATGATTTAATTCCGCGAGATAAGCTGCTGCCTGGACAAGTGACACTGCTTCAAGGACAAAGCTAGGACAAACCAGAGCCTGACACTCCACATCCTTCATGGCTGGTTCTCCACCCTCTTGGCTGACACCGGGCATTCTGGCAGTGACAAATTCTTCACCTTGGCTTAACCTCTTTTTGTCTTCATCTCAACTCAAAGCAGTAACTTTCTCGCTTTGTAGCGCAGAGAAGTGGGTTTTCTACCTAGGAGCGTCTCCACTTAAAGCTGTAGTGTTTTTCGCAAAGAATTTTAGGTGAAAATGTAGCTAGGGTTTATATTTTTGTTCTTAGTGTCTGTTTTACCTTAAATCTCCTGGGAATATGCTGGGGACATAGGGGTCACTAGAGGGGACGAGACCAAAGGGGCAGACAGAGAGAAGAGAGAGATAGTCACCCACAGGAAGTCAGATGGGTTGAAGACCTTGGATGGGGTGAAGGACAGGGAGGTGAGAAGCATTCACAAGAGTGGTGTAAAGGTAGAAATCAAGGAAATAAGCAACATGTGGGAACAATGCACAGCAAGAAGCCAAATGAGAGGGTCTGGGCTCCAGAAAATTTAGGTCAAGACATTTCTTCCATTTAATTTTAGAATTTAAAAATAGCAGTAGGTTATTGCTTTTTATTGAAAAAAAAAACTGGGGGGTGGGTGCTGTTTACACACACCTGTGACTATTGTCATCATCTCCCTTGCCAATTAACATAATGAACAAATCTAAATTTTCTGTGATATTTTTAGTCTTCAAGCCTGTTCCCTGTGGTGTTGGTATGTTGAATAACAAATATTTTTGTTTTATAAAGTTCAGCACGGCTATATGAAGAGTGGAAAATATGTTTCCAGTTAAGATGGAAAAGGAGTCCTTGGTCAAATGACTGTTAAAATATACATAAGAATTGGAATGAAAAAAATCCAGAGAGGGTTGTAAAATGCACTGTGTTGGCTGTGACACTAGTTATGATTTTGATGGCCAGGAAAAAATTACAGTGTTTCCCATGCCATCCAAGGGCTAATATCACAATTTATGGACCATATAACATGTTTTATATAAACTCCTGGGAAATTTAAAAACTATATATAATACCAGGATGATACTTGAGAAAATAAAGCATCTTGTTTTAATTCTCTAAGATGGTTTAAATGTTATTAATGTGTGGGAGTTCACAACTCCCTGACCTTTTCCAACTCTGCTTTTCCGAGGAAGAAAAGGACAAAAGCCACATGCAGAGGTTCCTGTGAAAATATTTATTGGAGGTGGTGGGAATAGAGGCAATTTTTATGGAGGAACAAGGGAACTGGGGGCAGAAAAGGGAGCAGGAGGGGTGAATTCGGTTAGTGTGAAAGAAGAGTGAATCTTGGGAGATTTGGTAGCCTATTAAGAGTTGCTGGACTAATTTTTTGACCTGCCTTAAATGTTTGAGAGAAAAACAAGGATAGAAATTCCTATCTGGTTATTCTTCTTTCATTGTGACCCTGATCCAAAGTTATACAGTGAGGGGCAGGACTACGTAAGAATTGTTAAATCAAAGTGACAGGAGACTAGCTCTGCTGTAAGCTAGATCCATGTTGGAGGACAAAAGCCCATTGGTTCCATCCTTAATGTATTTAATCTTTATAACAACTGTCTAGTGATGATGCCATTTAATCTCATTTGCAGGCAAGGTACTCAAAACTTAGCAAGGCTGCTTAAGTTAACCAAGTGCTGACAGCTCGTATCCCATACCCCATGTCCAGTGGGCTGACCCCAAGACCTGACCCTTTCCTCCCATCCTAAACAGCCTTTGGGTTCAGGATCGCTTCTCAATTCCTTCCATCTGGGGCCCGATCACAAGTCTCTCCCATGAGATGTTCAGCAGAAAAGGTGAGGGACAAAATGCCAATTTAGGTGTAGCTTTGCTGCGACTGGCTTCTTTGAACTCAAGGGGCTTAAAAATCTCTTAGATCTCCCTAAGCAAAAAAACCAGACATAAGAATGTTATTATTCTAAGTCTCGCAGGGAGTTTGTGAAGATTCAGAAGTCAAGGCCTGCTATAAAACTGCTCAGGAGAAAAGGACTTAGTAGAGTCACCCAGAATCAGAGTCCTTTCCGTGATCATCCTGAGGTCTTTCTCAGGACCTCAGTAAATGAGTGCCATGGCAAGTCTAGAGTTTACTGAGACCTGGGTTACATTGCTGAGATAGAACTCAAAATCTGAGCTGCACTTCTGCTGTGTGAGAATTGGAGGTGAGAAGCGATAGGGCCAGAAATGCTTTCCCAGGTGTCTACTTAGCAGGTAAGGTTTTTTGAGTTCGCATGATGATTTGTGGACTGGTGTATCAGACTCTGTAGAAGGAACCCTCTCTGAACACAGGCGCATGACTGGATGGAGGCTGGCCACGGACACCTTTGCTAGCCTCCTATCCCTGGGATAAGTGTCATTGGCAATAATATGGAATTAAATTCTAGACCTTTCGTCAAATACATTCAGAACGCACTCACTTGCCCATATTGATTTCAGAATAATTACACCTCCAGCAGAGGGTGAGCCTCCCAGTGATTCATGTATTGCTTGGAAGCAATTGCTTGCGATTCTTTTGATGCCAGGAATTACTCAAAACACATCTTAAAATAAGGGAATTCAAAATACCGGACAGTGGGAAGGCCACTGGATCTTGTGTCTTTGTGCTCAGGCAGCTGTGTGGGGGGTAGATGGCCTGTCCTCCCCACAGTCATCTGAGCCTGAGAAACTGGGAAAGTAAAGCCATTCCATCAAGAGAATAATAACAATTTGAAAGAAGCTTCTTTGCTTTTTGTTAGATCCGAGCCATGGCAGATTGGATCCAAAAGAAGGGATGTATCGATTCGAGATTTTCTTCCGCAGTGTGGTGACACGATGAGGGTGACCTCATCTGCTAGACCAGATCCTGGTATCCTAGCAAAAGACAACAAGGCATAACAATAGAACAGCATCCAGGTTGACCCCAGGCCATCAGTGGGTAGTCCTGGGCATTCTGTCCAGGTGAGGGAAAGAGCTCATTTCAGACATAGCGTCCTTTCTTTAAGGCTCTAGAAACTCTCTAAAGGGATACTTCCTCTCCTAGCCCAGAACCTCTAATTCTCCTGCAGGCCGACTTTGTGCCAGATCCTAAGAAGAGAACATTGACAGGAAATTCAGTGTCTCCTTAAATTACCCCTTTATTTAAACATTTAAATGTGTTTCATTTGTTATTGTTGTTGAGTAGTTATTTTTAAGCCAGAATGCGTCTCCATCCTTCCACCATCTATTTTGGGCACCCATGAGACAAGGAGCGCTGTTAGAAACCAGTGCTGTCTGTGGCTTTCTAAATTAGCTTAAGGGATCCAAGAATCCTTATGTGCCCTAAGCATTGTGAGTTGCCTGGATAATAATGACTTATGTACATATGTGAGATTCATGGATTTTGTTGTAAGCAATCAGATACAAACTTGTTTATAAACATTATTAAATTTATCGTAGCTTTTTGCCTTATTCACTGTGTACTAAGAATATAGTGATGACCATATATTTTTTGGAGAACCACAAAGGGATTCTAACGTTGAAAAGGCTGGAAGTTAGTGGAGTAGCAGAGTGAGATTCAGAAGAGCACCCACCTCTCCAGACTTTCTACCACTTTGTTTGGTTTCTGAGACTAGAAGCTGTTTCCCTTACAGGAACCATCCAGGAAGGACCATGCCTGGAGTCAAATGACCTGTGTTTGAATTCCGGCTCTACTCCTCTATTCCTAGCTATGCAACCCTGGCAAAGTCTCACCTGTAATATGGGGACAATTATAGGGCTACTTAAAGTATTTATTATAAGGCTTGGAATATAGTTAATATTCAATAAACAATAGCTATTGCTTTTCTTTTTCTTTTGAATATAACAGCTGCAACTTTAAGAAACGAAGGCTGTGCAGTTTCTTTTTTTAAATGTTTGTTTTATTTTTCAGAGAGAGAGAGAGAGAGCCAGACGCAGGGCTTGATCTCATGAACCGTGCAATCATGACCCAAGTCTAAATCAAGAGGTGGAACCTTAACCGACTGAGCCACCCAGGTGCCCCAAGAATGTGCAATTTCAATTTGATCAGATAGAACCCCTGTCGGTGGTCAAGTGCTCTCATGAGGAGGCTTTGATGAGCTCTGTAGTGGGGAGTTCCTTCTGTGGAAGAGGCTGCTTTCCTACAGAGGATAAGATACTAACATGATCCCCAGGAAACAAAGCTGATGGAAATGTTTAGTTTTGTTCTAATTGAACCAACTCAGCCCATATTTATGAGTTTCTTTATTTTTAGGGGCGCCTGGGTGGCTCAGTCTGTTGAGCATCCAACTTCAGCTCAGGTCACGATCTCATGGTTTGTGGGTTCCAGCCCTGCGTCGGGCTCTGTGCTGACAGCTCAGAGCCTGGAGCCTGCTTTGGAGTCTATGTCTCCCTCTCTCTCTGCTCCTCCCCCACTCGCACTCTGTCTCTCTCTCAAAAATAAATAAACATTAAAAAACTTTTTGAAAAATTAAAAAAAGCGTTCTTTTATTTTTCAAATAAAAAGAAGCCAAACTCTTCCAGATAGACGTGCCTGACAGAGTGGGATAACCAACCAAGGGTAGCATCCAGGCTCCCGTTGGGCTGTCTGCCTGTGTCCTTCGACATTGACGGCAGGTTCTGGAAGACAACCTGGCAGCCCTCGCAGTCCATTAAGACAGCAGATGCAAACACACTCAGAAGCCAACTGCTGCAATCAGGTTAATTTCAGCCTCATCCTGCGGCTGTCCCCTCACAGCCAATGCCAGCTCAACCCAGAACTGTGCAAGGTTAGGTCATGGTAAAGCTCCCGCTAATGGGCATTTCTCAGTAGGGTGTGTGCTAAATAAATGAAAAACTGGGTGTCTGTGTGGCTTCTGCTGGGAATAGAGCTTGCCAGCCCATCAGCAGGAGATGAAAGCAGGGTAGAGCACACACAATAGGAGACAAACGCACAGAAGTGGAGTCGGGTGACAGAAGTCTTCGGACTTGATCTGTGTTCATTTCCTAGAAGATCAGATTGTTTCAGGAACAGCGGACTTAATTGGGTTCTGTGACTGAACTTTTTATGAAGCAATAAGGTTTATTTGCATTTTGCCATGGTGACAGCAGTGTGGCCATGTGGAGAAACAGGCAGACGGAATTGAGTGATTCAGTGACCCAGTAACAACTCAAGTTGGAGTTTAGATCATCTGTCCTTACCTTTGCTCTCTGTACTCTCTTTTGCCTACTTGTGGACCCAAGTGTGTACTTAAGATTGAGAAAATTTGCTGTTAGGCATGCTGTGTGTGTGTGTGTGTGTGTGTGTGTGTGTGTGATTCAAAGTAAAAAATAAACTTTGGGAAAATGAAAGAATTGAAGGCTGCCATCGTTCTGGTAATAGCTACTTTACCTTTCAGGGAAAATGCTTTTCTACTACTGGAAATGTGCTTTTTCTCTCTCACCATTAAATTTCTGATGATTGTGGTCCTCTGATAGGCAGGTCCCCTGCCCACCTTCTCCTGTTTACTGTGGTGGTGCCCCTCCTTCTCTTCCTTCTTTTCCCGGTGCCAAGTCAGGGTAGCCCAACACTTAGCTTTGTGCACCTGCTCTTTGCCGGGCATGTGGCAGAGCTTTGGGCACAGGAGAAAAATGTCTGGTCCTTGACCATAAAGACTCCAAAGTCTAGGAGTGTAGGCTTGCCACCCCCAGAGGGAAATGGCACAGCAAACAGAGCGGGAGAATCTCGAGCCCATGTTCTTTGCTCTGCGGTTCTTACCTAGCCTGTACCCTAGGCTCATCTGGGCTCATGGATGGGTACGAAAGGTGAACAGAAGCTTGTTTAATTGCACATTTTTAGGAATGATGATTTAAATAGCAGTTCTGCCCATGATTAAGAGCCTGGGCACTGAAATTAGAATAGGCAGAACTGGAATGCTGATGTTGCCAGTAAGCGCTGTGTGACCTTGCAGAATGCACCTTACGCTCTCTGAGCATCAATTTTCATATATGTCCAAACAAGCAAATAATACCTACTTTGTCGTGCTGTTGAATGACAAAGTGACTAGCACATAGTAGGCCTTAATAAATGGTAGCTGCTGTTATTTTCTAGTTGTGTGTGTTTGTGGCCGAGTTCATTAATGCCTGTGAAGGGCAGGACTGCAGTACTGGGGGCAGAGGATAGCACGGACAGGTGACACAGGAGCCATGGATGGCTGCCCAGGAATCACGGTGGGTGTGAGGAGGTGGGGGACACTGACAACATCTTTGCTTTGGCAGCAGCTGAGTTTTCTCCTATGGGAAGGAAATGGCATGTTCAGCCAGCCAGCCAACCAAGCTGCTACCATCAGAGAGCCTTTGAAACAGAGCTTTGCAAATGCGTTCCATGCAGCCTGAAGTAATGAGATTCATGCTTCTTCAGTGGTAATCCTCTACTAGACAGCATTTTAAATCTTTTCCTATTTGGTGCATAGAACCGAGGCCCAGGATATACATATTTCCAAGTGTCATTTTTAATTTAATGCGTGATTGAATGTATTACCACTGGCACAGCTAAATGGTTAAACTAGAATCCATCAATTTGTCCTGAACTGTTGACATGCAGGGTAATGCTACGGTTAAATTAAATTTAAATATAAGAATGAGAGGCAGCTTGGTTTCCTGGCAATGCTAGGGCTTTGTCAGTGAGGCCTGGCTGCAGCGGAAGAAGGACATTTTAAAATGTGAGGTACATTTCTCCCCTCCTCTCCGTATGGCTTGGAAAATTGCTGATTCTTTTGCATTTCTGGTTATTTTCCCTGAGTGGCAAAGCAGACCAGGTGTCCAGATTCTGGCAGCAGGGCATTGTGCAAATGTAAAAGCAAATCACTGTTAATAGGAAAAACCTGGTTTGCAAATCATAACATTTCAGAACTAGAACAGATTTGGGAGACCCCCGAATGTCAGAATCAGGGAGATGGGCCAGAGTTTCAGCCTAGCTCAGAGAGGCTGGGAAGCCTGCCCAAGGACATCTGAGATGAGAACCAGGCCCTCCAACTCAGAGAGAATGTTCTCTCCCTGGCATTTCTTTATACTTGATGCAAAGATGTGGCCGAGTGTCCTCTGTTGCTCACTTCTGAGAGAACTTGGGCAAGTGAGTGAACCTCTCTGAGCTCAGTTTGCTTGTCTGTATAATGGAGATAATATCACCGGCTACTTCATAGGATTGTCGAGAAGACTAAATGAATTCTAGGTGTGAAATGGTTCAATCAGTGACTGGTACTTGATAAGAGCTCAGTAAATATAAACTATTCTGTTCTGTGGTACTAATAAAAATAACTTTTATTATTGACTCAACATTTTCTCTAATTGTTTTTCCAGGATTGGGGACTCCCTAGCCACCAAGGGTAGCCCGTATTTCTGTAGCCTGGGTTCTCCGATGTTCTCTTTGAAATATTTAAGATAGGCTGTGCTATCTTTTTTTTTTAATTTTTAATGTTTATTTAATTTTGAAAGAGAGAGAGAGAGAGACAGAGACAGAGTGTGAGTGGGAGAGGGGCAGAGAAAGAGAGGGAGACACAGAATTGGAAGCAGGCTCCAGGCTCTGAGCTGGCAGCACAGAGCCCGACCCGGGGCTCAAACTCACAAACCGCAAGATCATGATCTGAGCCGAAGTTGGACACTTAATCGACTGAGCCACCCAGGCGCCCCGGCCTGTGCCATCTTAAATTAGTCTCTTAGGGCTGTCCTAAGAAATTACAGCAAAGTTGGTGGGTTAAAACAACAGACATTTATTCACTGATAGTTCTGGAAGCTAGGAGTCCATAGTAATGGGGACAGCTGGGCTGTGCTCCCTCTGAAGGTTCCTTCCTTGCCTCTTCCATTTTCTGGTGGTTCTAAAATTCCTTGGTTTGTTCCCACATCACTCCAAACTCTCTTTCCATCTTCTCATGGCCTTCTGTTCTCCATGTGACTGTCCTGTGTATATCTCTTATAAAGACATTTGTCATTGGATTTAGGACCTACCTGGATAACCCAGGACTTATTGCCTCTGTGATTTTATTGTGACATGCTCAGCTTAATTATGTCTGCACAAACCCTTTTCCCCAAATAAGGTCATATTCACGTTCACAATTCTAGAACACGGACATAACCTTTTGGGGGCCACCATTCAACTGGTTGGGGTGATATCTGGGCACTGGAAATGGAACAAAGCTGGAAGAGATTCAACCCATAGACTTGACTTTGATTGAACTTTGTACTAACCCACCATAGTCTCTGGTACTTAAAGGGATGGAAAATGGTAGAAAGAGAGAGATGATGTGATTGGAAAAACTTCACTTGACTGATCAAAATGAAACATGTATTGTGACTGGTAAATAAGTTGGGCCCTCATTCATTCATTTATTCATTCAGCAAACATGAATTGATGACATACCTAGTCCCCAGCTTTATTGTGTGCCATATGCCAGAGATAGAGAGTTGAAAAAAGACATTGTTTCTGTCCTTGTGGAGCCATTAGTCTGGAGAGGAATAGACATAAAATTTAAAAATTATAAAACAATATAATGAGTCCAAAGCTTGAGCTGTTTTCAAAGTATTATACGTTTAGAGAGGGGTGGGGCGGGGGTACAGAAAAGAGAAGCGTTGAGTGGTTATGTCCTTTCAGGCTTCCTGAGGGAAGTGACAGTGAGTCAAATCTCAATGAAGGAATCAAGTTGAATACAAAAGGTTCATGAGCAACCAACTGCATGAGCAAAGGCACAGGGGCAAGTCAACAAATATAGGGACCTAGAGTCAATACAGGCTCCTTGAAGTACAGAGAGGGAGACAGGGAGAGTTCATGGAGTCCCCAGAAGTAAGGAGGGCAGATTATGAAGAGCCTTGCTCTGCTAATTATAGAGCATGATGCTTATCCTATAGGATATCCTTGAGGGTTCTTGACTATTATAAGCAATGTAGAGTCAGATTTACTTTGTACAGGACGCTCTTGACTATTGCAAAAGAGACTGAATGGAGGGGGTAAGAATGGGGGCAGGAGATGAGACAAGGGGGATTTTGTAGAAACTCAGTCAAAAGATAATGAAGACCTGAATTTATCTACTAAATACTGTGCGGAAAAAGTATATTTAAAAATTGCCTTCCATATCTCCAGCCTGGGTGACAGGAATAATGGTGGTGGCACTGAATGGATGAGGGGTAGAGAGAAGAGCAGATTTTGACAGGAAGATCCTGATTTCTGCTGGGGATGTCCACATATAGCACATTCAGGTTGAAGGAGCCAGGTGAAAATAAACATGAGTTGGAAACATGAATTTGGGGCTTGGGGAGAGAACTAAGGTGGTGATAATAGCTTTGTGAGTTACTAACATCTATATTCCTTTCTTAGAACTGCTGTAACAAAGAACCATAACCTGGGTGACTTAAAACAACTGAAATTTATTCTTTCATGGTTCTGGAGGCTAGGACCCCCAAATCATCAGGATTGGTTCCTACCAAAAGCTCTAGAGAGAACTTGTTCCATGCTTCTATGCTAGCTTCTGGTGTTTACCTACAATCTGTGGTGTCCCCTGACTTGTAGAATCATCCCTTCAATCTCCCTCTCATGGCCTTCTCCTCTACATCTGTATCTGTTTCTTATCCTTCTGTTATAAGGACACGAGTCATATAGTATTTAAGCCTCTCCCACCCCAACTCCCTATGATCTCATCTTAACTAATCACCTCTGCAAAGATGCTATTTCCAAATAAGCTCACACAATGGGAGTAGATTAAATCATTTGAAGATAAGAGCAAGTTGAGGACAAAACACCTACTTTTGTCATTGAAGTATAAAATATTAGTTTCAAGTATACAGCATATTGTTTTGACCTTTGTAGATGCTGCAAAATGATCAGACCAGTAAGTCTAGTTACCATCTGTCACCATACAAAGTCAACACAATATTATTGACTGTTTTCTCTATTGTATACATTACATTCCCATGACGTCTTCATTTTATACTTGGAAATTTCTACTTCTTGATCCCCTTCACCCATTTCACACTTTACCTCCCACAACCTTTCTCCCTTCTGACAACCACAATCTGTTTCCTGTACATCTGGGTTTTATTTTGTTTTGCTTGTTTTGTTTTTTAGGTCACGAGCATAAGGAAAAACATGTGGTATGTGTCTTTCTGTCTGACTTATTTCAACTAGCATGGTACCCACAAGATCCATCCATATTGTCACAAATGGCAAGATTGCATTCTTTTTTATGGCTGAGTAGAATTCCATTGCATGTGAGTGTGTGTGTGTGTGTGTGTGTGTATTGCATCTTTTTATCCATTCATCTACTGATAGACACAGGTTGTGTCCATATTTTGGCTATTGCAAATAATGTAGCAGTGAACATGAGGGTGCATATATCTTGTCCAATAAGTGTTTTCATTTCCTTGGGGTAGATACCCAGAAGTGGAATAGCTGGATTATATGGTAGTTCTATTTTTAACTTGTTGAGAAATCTCCATACTGTTTTTCCCAGTGGCTGCACCAATTTACATTCCCACCAACAGTGACAACTGTTGAGTATGGAATATCTTTCAACTTATTTGTATTGTGTTCAATTTCTTTCATCAATATCTTGATAGTTTTCAGGGTACAGGTTTTTACCTTCTTGGCTAAATTTATTCCTAAGTATTTTATTCTTTTTGATGCAAATGTAGATGGAATTGTTTTCTTAATTTCTCTTTCTGATAATTCATTATTAGCATATAGAAATGAAACAGATTTGTGTATATTAATTTTGTATCCTGAAACTTTACTGAATTCACTTATTCTAACAGTTTTGTGTGTGTGTGTAGAGTCTTTAGGGTTTTCTATATATAGTATCATACCATCTGCAAATAGTGAAAAGTTTTATCTCTTCCTTTCTAATCTGGATGGCTTTTATTTTTTTGTCTTGCTTAATTTCTGTGGCTAGGACTTCTAATAGTATACTGAATAAAAGTGGGGAGAGTGGGCATCGTTTTCTTATCTGATCTTAGAGAAAAAACTTTTAGCTTTTCACCATTGAGTATGATATTAGCTATGTGTTATATATGGCCTTTATTATGTTGAGGTACATTCCTTCTCTATCCACTTTGTTAAGGGTTTTTTTTTTAATCAAAAATCGATGTTGATTTTTGGCAAATGCTTTTTTTTATGCATTGAGATAATTATATGACTTTTGTCTTTTATTTATTAATGTGGTATATCATGTTGATTGATTTGTGGACATTGAACCATCATTGCATCCCTGGAATGAATCCCACTTAATCCTGGTGTATGATCTTTTTAAAGTACTGTTGAATTAAGTTTGCTAATATTTGGTTGAGGATTTTTACATCTCTGTTAATCAAGGACATTAACCTGTAATTTTCTTTTTCTGTAATATCTGTGTTTAGTTCTGGTGTTGGGTTAATTCTATCCTTGTAAAATTAGGTTAGAAGCAAGATCTCCCATCAGTTTTTGGGTTTTTGTTGTTGTTGTTGTTGTTGTTGTTGTTGTTGTTGTTGTTGTTTTTGCAAGAGTTTGAGAAGAATAGGTATTAAATCTTTTTTGAATGTTTGGTAGAATTCACCAGTGAAGCCATCTGGTCCTTGACTTTTATTTGTTGGGAGTTTTTGATGACTGATTCAATCTCCTTACTAGTAATTGGTCCATTCAGATTTTCTACATTGTCTCCCTTAATCCATGGTTTTGCTGTCCACAGTTTTAGTTCCTGCAGTCAACCACATTCCAGAAGCAGATGATCCTCCCTCTGATGTCAAAAGGTCAGTAGTAGCTTAATGCTATGTCACGATGCCTGTGTCTTTCACCTCACTTCATCTCATCACATAGGCATTTTGTCTTCTCACATCATTACAAAAAGAAGAGTGAGTATAGTAAATAAGGTATTTTCAGACAGAGATCACAGTCACGTAACTTTTATAATAGTATGTTGTTATAATTGTCCTATTTTATTATTATTGTTGTTAATCTCTTACCGTGCCTAATTTATCAGTTAAACTTTATCATAGGTTTGTATGTATAGGAAAAAAAATAGTACAGATAGGGTTCGGTACTACCTGTGGTTTTAGGCATCCACTGGGGGTCTTGGAACATATATTCCTGTTGTGTGGGCAGAGGAGCCTGTGAATGACAGAAATAGAGTCAGAGGACTGAACTGGGAGAAGATGTACAGTAAGAGTCAAAATGGAGAGTTCTGGAGGAGGAGGATGTGAGTGGGTATTGACAAGCTTATTAGTGAACAGGGCTGTCCTTTGGAACTGTTAACTGAGGGGAAAGGAAGTGAGCCAACAAGTAAAGGACTGATGGCCAAGCTAAGGACCTTCTTCAGGTGAGGATCATGAGATGGTGGACACACTGTCCAATCTTCATTCTTCCTAACTGTTACCCTTTGTGCTTAGAAGCGGAGAAGGTAGAACATGGTACCTATGCAAGGATGAGGGTTTGGCGGGGAAGTAGGCAAGAGGCGCTGGGTGAAGAAGAACTGAGTGAGAGAGAGAAGAGCTCAGGTGACCAACCATAGAGTTGAGACCAGTAGAGAGGAAGTGAGACTCGGAGGCACTGATAGACTGGGGAGAGAAAGGCAGCAGTTGATTAGATTATGCAAGGTAGCACACAGTGCCTAAATATGGGTGCTAAATAGCTATTAACAGTAACTTTAGTTTTCTCATTTCAACCAAGGTAACAGCATTTCACAAGTTCTCCATCAACCCCATGTTGATGAAAGCGAAACATGTAAGCTGAGTGAAGGTGTTGTGGGTCAAGAATTGTGGCTAAACGGAAATTTAGTGGGATAGGAAAATACATGAGTCCACAGGATTATTGATGGCTCACAAAACCTTTCTTGACCTTATCCAAAGTCACACTGATAATCAGCGGTGGAGCAGGGGCTAGAACCAGGGCAACATTGATGTCAGTCACTTTGACTCCCATATATAATCCATTACCGAAACCTGATGACTCTCACTTCTCAGTGCACCTTGTCACCCATCTTGTCTTTTCCTTTCTACCACCTCTACCTTACCTCACAACCTCATCATCTTGTGCTAGACTTGAATGGGAAATGTCTAGGTGCTGTCCACAGCTCAGCCCCCTCTGTCCCTGATTTTGTTTCATAAGCCATAGAATCAAGGAGTTTCCAGACAATAATATGGGACTTCCAATGGGTCAGAATGTCTCTATAGACTCTATACCTTTCCCCTGTTGAAAATGCTTTGCGACTCCCCATTTTCTACAAGGCCTTTGCTATCTGACCCTCCTCACTTTATTCTCCTACAAATTGTTCTTTATGACTGGACTGGCCAAGTGGTTCCTTACCAGCTTGAAATCGCTCTCATTGCCTTCTTGCACACCAGAATTCTCTACTTGTCTCCAGATCTACTTATTCTACACATTTTCAAGTCCCAATTTATGTTCTGTGCCCTTCGTGAATTCTTCTTGTGTGATTTCAGCCTTCCACTGGCTTTGTTTCTTCTGATGTCCTTTGGCTTCTATTAACTGTACTGTTCATGAGGCATATTTCAAAGATTTGTCTTAGTTGTTATTATTATTATTATTATTTGCATTTCTTTTACGTTCTGCCAGATTGAAAAATTCTTGGGGAAGCAGCTTGGTGTGGTGGATGGTTCTGGAGAGAGAGTGAGATAACCTGTGTTATAAATCTAGTTTTGTTAAGTTGGTAAGTTGGTAACTGTGATTTTGAGGTAACCATAGAGCATTTATTGTTGTTTCTGTGTATTGTAGGACTTAAACTCATCTCTCCTGCCTTCATCACAAGCTTTCTGAGATCAGATGAGGTAGTGCGTGGGAATGTGCTGCCCTGGTAAAGTCCCTTCACTTGTTAGGACTGAATAAGTGACTGGAACTTCATTCAGAAATTCCCCTTTTGGTAATTATCAAGTAAGTGAGAGCCGGGGGTGGGAGGCCATTATTTCTGTTGTGGCTCATAACACAATAGTTGGCCAAGTGAAGTTAAGCCCAGAATACATCCACAAGGATGGTCTGTTTTAAAGTTTTAAAAGAAAATGGACTCAAATGTGTTTATTACTAACTTTCTTTCACGTGTTTGCCTGGTACCAGCTACTACAAACAAAGTAACCTCCGCTTACATATCTTACATAAAGAAAGGAAGCTTCATGTTTTCATGAAAATGAACCAAACGTTTTTCATCGAACCTCCTTCAGGACTCTCCTACGAGAAAGTCCCCTCTTTGCATGGCGCAAGACATGGTGCTAAATCCTCTCGTTTTTGTACTGTTTGAATCTGTATCTTCATTTCTTTTGAAGCCCAGACTCGATGGGTGGAGGCAAAAGAAAGGTGGGCTCCATCCATAGCAGCGACATCAGATACAGCCGGCTGGCCAGCCTTGCCAGCCTCACTCAGCCTGCTGTAGGCAGTGTTCCACAGCAGGGGAGGTGGCTGGCCACCTCCTGGCATGACATCATCAGCTGTGCAGCTGTGGGCCTGGCACATCATCGCGTGAGCTTGGTGGTAGACCGCCAGCCACTGAATTAGAACAGCTGCTGATTGGGATGGAGAGCCCAGCAGATGGGTCAGTTAAGCCTGCTGCTTGTGGTCATAGCGTCATTTTTATCACTGTCTTGTTGATGCAGATTTAAGTACTCAAGTGATTCCTTCTTTCCTTCCTTCCTTCCTGACCCCTGGCCTTGAAGATGACAACCACATTTTGTAAGACCTCAACACTTTTCTTTTTACAATCACTTTCCCCAGGCCCGTGCTTTCTTTCCACTCTTCTCCAGAAAGGGAGGGAACCATTGACGTCATCAGTTCTGCGACTGATTATGCCATGATTAGAATCCAGGGAACTTAGGAAGCTGATTTTTCTTGCTGTCCTTCTTCTATGATGCCAGAACTTGGAGTCTTTGGGATCTTAGAGGGAACTTCAAAGCTGATGTAACTAATAACATGTGAGTTTGGCTGGTGAGGGAAATGGATACCAGACAAGTCAACATGAGGATGATAGAGTATGGGGCCTCCTGAAGCGTGGTGCCAGGGTCACCAGGATGTCCATTCCTGGCCACCATATATCAAGGACTCCTGAAATTTGACCAGCAGAGGATCGTTCTTTTAACCTAAACCTGTTCTTTTATCAAAGAGCAAGGGCACCTGGTGGGGGGTGACCAGTTCATCTGCTTTCAGGCATGTCTACCTAAATGTGCATGAGTTTATCCGATCACTTCCTGAGATTAGATTTTGTTGGAAGGATGAAAGAGGGAAAACGATAGCATGAGACATCTGAGTGGTGTGAGGAATGAGGAGAAGGGACATCGATAAGAGAACGTAAAGAGAAGGAGGCTAAGTTCATATACATTGCTAGGCTTGGCACTGTGAATGAACAGAATGATGGAAAATCAGGACATTTTGATGGAAAATGATCATCAGAATACTGCTCTCCTGGAGAGAGACAGGAAGCCATCCAGCCAACACAGCAGTGTATTGATTGGGTTCCAGGGATCCTTTCTTATACAATTTTCTTCTGAGTGTAAAACACAGCCTGATACTTTTCAATATATTTTCCTTTTCCCTACTATCCCTGCACTGCCCAACAAAGCATTCCCTAGATCATTGCTGGACACTTAGCCTCCTTCCTCAGCTCTCCTGATGCCACATGAAAGTCAAGCAAGACTTTTCCAGAAAGTCATGCTATGCAGGTTAATTAGTGGAAAATACAATGTTGCAGCTCTTTTGAAAATAGCAGGTACAAACTGTTCTAGAGCCCTTAGGGTGTAAATATCATGTCTCCATTATTTCCTCAAATTAAATTAAAACTAGCCTGTGGAAAAAAAAGATCAACTTAAAATTGCATTATTTCAGTCTTGGTTAAAACTAGAAGACATAGAAATAAAGTTGTAAGAATAAGAAATAAGGTTGTGATGGCTTTGATGGGGTCAAAACTTGAAATGGAATGAACTTTATTGATAAAACTGGTTCAAGAATTCAAAGTGCAGGGCTAAGCAATTCCATTTCTCAGCAAGATAAGAAAGAGTGAATCAAGCAATGCTTATATTTGGTGGTTCTTAAAATACAATGGACCAATGACCCTCAGTCAAGGGAAGAAATCTTGTCTTTTAGTTTAAATTTTCACATGCTCTGACTCTTGTAGATATAAAGATGGTTCTTCCTAAATTTTGATGAATGAAGGGCATAGACTCCGTTAGGTGAGATCTGGCTTTTCCTTCAGAGATTATTTAATTTTGGATCATTATCATCCAAGGTTGAAACCTAAAATCATCAGCCTGCATAAACTTCAAAGTTGAAAGATAATTGTTAAAGGAAACTTGGTTTGTTCCTTTAAACTTATAAACTCTGTCATAGGAAATTTCACTTAATCACTAGTAACTAAACTTCTCTGGTTTTACCGGCCACAATAATATAAACTACGTAAGTTCACTTGCTGGTCAGAAAAACATTTCAGGGGCTCCTGGGTGTCTCAGTTGGTTGGGCGTCCGACTTTGGCTCAGGTCATGATCTCACGGTTGGTGAGTTCGAGCCCCACATCAGGCTCTGTGCTGACAGCTCAGAGCCTGGAGCCTG
The DNA here is from genome assembly GCF_027475565.1 of Acinonyx jubatus. Taxonomy (NCBI): domain Eukaryota; kingdom Metazoa; phylum Chordata; class Mammalia; order Carnivora; family Felidae; genus Acinonyx; species Acinonyx jubatus. The sequence continues at coordinate 13,068,683 of NC_069387.1, read as the reverse complement.
CCTTGGATGTTGTGTCTCCCTATCTCTCTGTTCCTACTCCGCTTGCACTCTGACTTCCTCTCTCTCAAAAATAAATAAAGATTAAAAAAAAAAAAAAGGAAAACATTTCAGAATCGACCTCCTTGAATCCAGAATTTCCTCCTTGAGAGGCAACTGTATAAGTAAAATAATATCTTGTTTATGTCCACAATCATAAATGCTCATTATTTCACAGGTAGCCTGTCACCCCAAGACAGGTGGGAAGTCTAGACTTTCTTGGGGGTACTCCTCTCTCCTGGATGATAGGAGGATACAGGAGAGTTTATATGGTTTAAGATGAGGACTGTCAAACTTTGCTCTTAAGCTTACATGAGAGTACTGTATTTATAGGATGCATTCTACCAATCAGAACCCAAGACACTGATACCTGGTTTTATGACTGCCATCGAGCAGACGTGGGTGACTAAGGAGATGCATATACTTCCTGTTAAATCAGACACAATAGCCTCCCTGAAACCCAGTGAGTTTAACATTTGTGGATAGGTCAATTGTCTGTCTACATCCAACTGCAACTCTGATTGATTTTACCCAGAATACAGCAGGAAGTCAAGGTTACACGATGAATATAGGGCATTTGCTATAATCAGCTAACATCTTTAGGACTACCGTGTTCTAGACCTTTTAGCATAAATATAGCCTAGTAAATAGTGTGTATGTGTGCTGGTGTGGAATGAATTCCTTCGAGGACTCCTGTGGTCCTCGGGACTCAATGTCATTTATACAGTGCGGTGTGCATCCTGAATTCTTGACCAATACCCATCAGGCTTACTAAACCCAAAAGTGATCATTGCTAGAAGCTGATATCTTAATTTCCCTGATGAATCCAGTTCAGCAAAACATATCAAGATAGCCTTTGCTTACCCTGAGCTGCTGAAGATACACTAAATTGGAGAAGTATGCATTTGACAAACATTGAAGTTGAATTTTTACTCACCACCTTCACCCGAGGCTTCTTATTGAAACATGTCAAGGTCAGTGACCTGGACCAGCCCACCAAATTCTGTTAACATTTTTTGGATCCCATGGTCTAGGACTAGGGGTTTGTGCTATATCTTTTCACACAAAGTGCTTCCCTATTTGAAGAAACCTCGTAAATCATCCCCCCCTTTAATGAAATGCTATTGATTTATTCATTTATTCATTCAGTTCTTTATTTAAGAAATAATGCCTACACTATTCTTGGCTATTAGTACAGAGTTGGTTGACATATATTTTTTAAGCTCTAGGGATACAGGATGAGAAAAACAGACATGTTTTACAGTCTCACGGAACTCACAGTCTAGCAGGAAGGACAGACATTAAGTACATAATGGCAGCTAATTAAATGCATGATTACTGGTAGGTAAAATGCCCTAAGGAAGAACCGGGGTGCTCTGGGATCATCTAGCAGGGAGACTGGAGTCAGGGAAAGTTTCCTTGAGGAAGTTTAACCTGAAATAGGATGGAACCCTCTGTATATCAGTATGTAGCCTGGATGCTGGTTTTACTGGGTGTAAAAGCAGACGTGCCTGGAACCCTGACTCTTGTTACTATGCCCTTGTGGCCTCGTGAGTCGGCCATGACACTGTTTTGCTTGGCATTTCGGGAGCCAGTCATTCCAAGGGACACACGTGAAACTATGAGGCTAGAAGGAAATCTCAAGGGCTTTCTTCAACTTTGAATCATGACCATTATGGATTTTTTTTTTATCCCCAAGTATCCTAAGTTTCCGAACAGGTCAATGAATTAACGAGGAACCTTCCTTTCTACCCTAAGGCAATTCAGGTTTCTGCTCCTATAGCTGTCTGAGGGGGGACATGAAACAAGAATGGGTTTTATTAACAACAGCTTCTGCTCAACAGCTCCCTCTGTGAACACAGTCCACACATCCTTCCTGTGCCAGCCAGGGATCCCTGGGGTCTTCTCCATCTACTTCTGAGTGCCTACCAGGGTTCTTTTCTGATGATCTGGGAGTGATCCCCTCGCTTTGCTTGCTGGGTGGTCTCTTAACTGTTAGAAGGTGGAGGAAGGTCAGTAATGTATCTCCCAGACTGAGAGGGCACTTTGATACTGAAAAACAAAACAAGCTACTCCATGCCATGTACATGGTTTTATTCAGGTTAACTTATTGACAGAGATGGGCAGACAGACGATCCAGACTGTACTACACAGCTATTCTCTGCCCAGTCTGGACCTTAATCCCCAGCTTTTATGGAGTGAGGGGCATGGTTGGTGGGGCCACAGGATAGTTATGTAAAGTGGCACCATCTGTATGCTAGAGGGGAGAACACGATGGTGGACCAGAGATGGAGTCAGTGTTGTCAGCTCTCCTACATTTAACCGTTGATGCTTTTGCTAGGTAGAGTGCTAGGTGGTGCCTCAATATTTTGATGTCAACTTGGGTCCATGTTTTCCCGTTTTGTTGAAATACAGCAACCATGTGCTTTGGGCTCCTGACAGCCCCCATGCTTGTAGTATTCATTCCTTTGAGTCAGGTTCCAATGTACCCCAACCTGCCACACCTCCAGAAATCGGATGACTCTCCTGGAAGAGAAAGAACAAAGAAGGAGAGTAAATGATGCCACCTGGTGCTGCCCACGGTGGGTCCCTTTCCCACCATTGTGCTCCTAACGTGTACTTCATGAGTGGCAATGTGAATTCTTTAGCTTGGAGAAAGGGGCTCAACCCAAGTGAGGGAACATCATGTCTCTGAATTCAACGCAGACAATTTGGGGGAGGAGGGGCCCAGTCTATTACACACAAGTTTAAAATTTCCAAAGCTCTGTGTGGGAGCTGCTGTTATAAATCCTGCTCTCTGTTAATGGGATTTGAGCCTGAAACGCCCACATGCTGCTTTGAAATTTTCCTCCATCTGTTCATTTCTGCAGAGCTTATTTATTTATTTAGGACAAGAGAAGTGGCCTACTAATGCCGCCAGCAGAACAATTGGGATTGTAGATCTGAGGAGAAAATAAGCTGTTTGCTGAGGGTTTTTTGACATGTATCTTCTTATACCCACTCCTCTGGTGTCTCTGGGCGAGAAGGTTCTGGTAGAAGTGGAGTAGATGAGTGGTAGACGTCACCGTTGGTGCCTTGTCTGTCCTCAACATGGCAATTCCTGGAGATTAGCTGTGTGGTGTCAACATGGTCACCGGGAAGTGCGGTAAATGGGTTTTAGATCACAACACTGCGTGGATTGAGAAGTTATGGGCGAGAGCTGTCCAAGCGGCCTTGGAAAAGAAGATCAAAGAAATACCTGAGAGTCTCATTTGTGAACTGACCCAACTTAGACCTGGTGCGGGAAGGACTTTGTTCTTTAATTTGCCTTTGGGAAATTTCACCATCAGTGTTGGCTTTTGTTTTAAATTCAACTCCTGGAGTTTTTCTCTCCTCTCTTTTTTAGTTATGACTGCACCTAGGGGGCTTCCCTTCCCTTTCATGCCAGGTGGGATTTTGGCCCTGATTTCCACTCACAGGCTTTTGGCCCACCTCTCAAGCTATTGCAGACAAAATTAGGCCAAAACTTCCATGATCTTGGCCGTTTCTCTCAGTTGTCTGCTCCTCTTGGCCATGACACTTCTATAGACCCAGTGTTCTTTTCAGAAACAAGTGGATAACTAAGTCTTGTACCTATTTCATAATTATAACAAACCTCTTGGACATGTTTTTCCTTTAGCAGATGTTTACTGAGTGCCCAATATGAACCAGGCAGCTTGGGGATACAGAAGCAAAAATATGGACAAGGCTTCCCTCAAATTTCTCATTTCTCATATGAACACTTATTTTCACCCACACTTCTTATCACTGTTTCCTCTTTTCTGTAATTCTCCCTGGTCCCAGCCTTCAGCTCAGCTCAGACTTTGGTCCTTCCTGAAATCAGAGAAACACAAGGTCAATATTCTCCTCACTTTCCCCATAACACAGATATTCCATCTGGGACTTGGGAGAGCAAGTAGGGCTACCCCCTATCTAGAAAAGGTATCCTTTTTTCTGGGATCATTCACGGTCCACATCAGGGTTGTGTCAGCCTTACAGTTTTTCCATTGCTTCAGGTGTTTTCCTTTTCACTAATAGTTTTGACTTAGACTGGTTATGAAACAGAACTGGGTACTGTCTACATGGGCACACATTTATAATGGAGTCTCATTACAGATACCTATACTTTGGTACACCTCTTTTGGATTTGTTTGACAGTGAATCTGGGAAACTCAAGAAAGGATGTAGAAACAATGATATATGCATTTAGTTTGGATTATGTAGCTGGATTACAGTATAAACGATGGCACAGAATGGTGTGGTCTGCAATGCAAGTCACATGTGGGATTCAAAAATTTCTAGTAATGACATTTACAGAAGTACAGGGGCACCTGGGTAGCTCAGTTGGTTAATCATCTGACTTTGGCTCAGGTCATGATCCCACGGTTTGTGGGTTCAAGCCCCACATTGGGCTCCGTGCTGGCAGCTCAGAGCCTTGAGCCTGCTTCGGATTCTGTGTCTCCCTCTCTCTCTCTCTCTTTCTGCTCCTCCGCTCATGCTCTCTCTCCCTCTCTCTCAAAAATGAGTAAACATTAAAAAAAATTTAAAAAAATGAAGTACAAACAAGTGTGTACAATTAGTGTTGAAGGTATATTAAATTTGCATCTAAAATATTATCATTTCTGCCTGTAATCAATATAAAAATTATCGAGATATTTACTTTTTTCCCCCTATACTAAATCTTTGAAATCCAGTGTGCATTTCATACTTACCACATATTTCATTCTGGACCAACACCATTTCAAGCACCCCATCACCGCATGTGGTTAGTGGCTTCTGACTTTGCACAGAGCATTGTTCTCAATTTCTTCTTTGGCTTCCCGGATTTAAATAATGTCATTTTAAAATTAAAAGTCTTTCAATGCTGTTTAGCCCAAATCCTCCCCCCACCCCTTTTTTTTTCTTTTTTTACAGATAAGAGATTGAGTCTGGGAGAGATAAGGTGAGTTGCCAGAGGGTATACAGTGAGCTAGAGACTAAGTGGGCTCTGAGCCCATGTCTCCTGCTCCCCCCGCCGGGGCTCTTTCCAGACTACGCTCCATCCCTGGGGTGCGGTGACTCATGAAACTCGTCTAGACGAGGAATAGGCCAAACTTTGCAAATGCTGCATTCTGTGCTCTGCCTCTGCCTTGAGATTAAATCAGTCTCACATCCTTTTGTTGACTGCCTCCTACATGCTAGGCACTGGGAATGCAGATACACGCGTGGACAAATTCAGTGTGAGGGGGACAGACAGCTGGGCCACGAGCTGCAGCGTTATGAAACAGCGTGTTAAACGGTTCGCCGTTAAGGGATGACCATCAAGGAGAGGACTGGTGAAGACACGTTCTGTAAAATGGCATGAGTGCAGAGGAGAGTCTGACAGAAGGGACAAGTGCCACTGACATCTAGGCTGGAATTGAGACCTTTGCTCATTCGTGCAGGTTGTGCTATCGTGTCCTGCTGTATTAGGCAGCGGGAACTAGGGTAACAATCCAGACGCACAGTTTGCATATCTAGTGGGAGAGACATGCCAACATCACTGTGTTAAAATGAATAAATAAATTACAAAATGCAAAAAGAGGATGAGAAACAACACGGTGATCCAGAGAATGGTGGAGGGGTAAAGCTTTCTGTTGTTGGGACAGAGAATACCCCTGAGAATAAAGATTAGTGTTTTAACAATAAGAGGAATACTCCAGATTATGTAATGGCTCAGGGACTTTTTTTTTTATTCATTCACATAAAATCCAAATGATTTAATCGGCAGGTGACTCTTCCCTACAGTGATTCAGGGACCCTGGCCCCTTCCATCTTGTGGCTCCTCAGTTTTCAACACACCTAGAGGTCACCGTGCTCCTCTGCAGTGTGGTTTCCTCAGAGGGGGTGGTAAGCCCGTAAATGATGGCTGCTTTTTTGCCCTCCATCATCTGACACATCTAACTGCAAGGGAGGCTGGGAGGTAAAGTCTCCCTCTGCCCCCCAGAGGAAGGTGAAGCAGCTTGCTGAACCTCTAGCAAGTTTCCACCATAGATTCAAAGGAATAGAAGAACTTATAGCTGCAAAGAATTGTGGGAAGAACATTCTTGACAGAAGAAAAGATACGTGCAAAGACTCTGAGGCAAGAAAGAGCTTGGCATGTTTGAGGAGCTGAAATAAGAATGGAGTGGCTGAAGCATGGGGAGCAGGGAGAGAGTGGTGTGAGAGAGTGGTGAGGAAATGGGCAGAGGTCCAATTAGGAGAGGATGTCAGGCTTTAAAACTTTTTATTGTGGTGAAATATTCATGATGTCAAATTTATCATTTTAACCATTTTTAAGTATACAGTTTGGTGGCATGAAGTACGTTCACATTGTTGTGCAACCATCACCACCATCTATCTCTGGAGCTTTCTCATCTTCCCACACCGAGACTCTATCCATTAAGCACTAACTCCCCATTCCTCCTCCCAAGTTCTGGTAACCACTGGTTTACCTTCTTTATTTATGAATGTGACTACTTTAGGAAACTTGCATAAGAGGAATCATGCGGTATTTGTCCTTTTGTGTCTGGCTTGTTACACTCAGCATGATGTCTTCAGGGTTAATCTGTGTTGTAGTGTGTATCAGGATTTCATTCCTTTTTACAAATGAGTAATATTCCATTACATGCATATACCACATTTTGTTTATCCATTTCTTATCTGTCAACGGATATTTGAGTTGTTTCCACCTTTTTGTTCGATGCTGCTTTGAACAGTGGTGTTACCAATATGTGTTTGCATCCCTGCTTTCAATTATTGTGGGTGTATATTATAAATAATTGGTGGGTCATATTGTAATCCCATGTTTAATTTTTTGAGGAACCACCATACTGTTTTCCATAATGGCTGTACCATTTGATATTCTCACCAGCAATGTACAAACGGTCCAGTTTCTCACCAACATTTACAATGCGTTTTTTTAAAATAATAATAACCATAGTAATGGGTGTGGAGTGGTATCATACCATGGTTCTGATTTGCATTTCTCTAATGATTAGTGACGCTGAGCATCTTTTCACATGCTTATTGACCATTTGTGTATATTCTCTGGAGAAATGTCTATTTATCTCCCTGGCTGATTTCTTTTTCTTTTTTAATGTTTATTTGTTTTTGAGAGACAGAGAGAGACTGAGCATGAGCAGGGCAGGGGCAAAGGGGGAGGGAGACACAGAATCTGAAGCAGGCTCCAGGCTCCGAGCCATCAGCACAGAGCCCGACGCAGGGCTCGAACTCACGAACCCTGAGATCATGACCTGAGCCGGAGTCAGATGCTTAACCAACTGAGCCACCTAGGCGCCCCCTCCCCCCTTGCTGATTTTTGAACTGGGTTGTTTTGTTATTGTTGAGGAGTTGAGGATTTTATTCTAAGTGCAGTAGGAAGGCATTGTGGATATCAAGCAAGGAGTGACATTTTAGGAAGAACCTACGCCTTACTCGGGGCGATTGTGTGACATTCTTCAGCAGCATTGGCTCCTGGGTCCAGAAGCCGTGTGGGTGGATGCTGATGACATCATTAACCACAAAAGTCCCTGTTCACTATGAGCTAAAAATGTAGTGTAACTAGAGCAGAAGGCCTGGGTTCTGTTTTTCCTCCCACAAACTTCGGCAATGGCCTATATTTTCATGCCGCTCCCATGGTGTCCCATATTTCCCATATGCTGAGGCTGGAATGGGGTGGGGGTGGGTCTGAGACAGCTCTGAGCCTGTGAAAGGCGATTTAATTTCCAGGGCCCCTTTGGTCCCTGTGATTCTTAAAGGACCCGACAAGGGCAGGCCAATTAGTACAGGCGGTGATCGTGGTTGCTGTGATATGGCAGAAATGCTGGTTCCTTGGGAAGCTGGTGACACTGTGAATTCATTGCACACCAGCCCGACAGGAACAGCTGGGTGGGGGTAAGAGATCAGTGAGGGGGAAGCAATAGGGTTTCTGCTCTCCTGAGAGCCAGTTCCCCTCACCTCCCGATGCTACTGCACTTTCATACAGCCTGATACATTCAAGTCAGAACGCGACATTAGACTTAACATGGCACTTGACAATTTTACATGCTTTTTACACGTTTTGTTCTTCTCATCTGCTCCTGTTTACCCACTAAGGCAGTGGTTCTCAAACTTTAGTGCGTCAGAAGCACCTGGAGGGCCTGGTAAAATCTAGAGGGCCCGGCCCAATCCCCCCAAACTTCTGAGGCAGCGGGACTGAAGTGGGCTCAAGAATTCACATTTCCAGCAAGTTCCCAGGAGACGCGGCTCCTGCTGCTCATCTGGGCCTGTTCTTTGAGAGTCTCTGCACGAAGACACTAAGCACAGCTCTTCAGGGTCATGGAGCAAACTGATATAGAGTTCTTAAAATAGCACTAATTGTAGCTGCTGCTCGCTGTGGCCTGGGAACAGACTGCCTACCCCCTTTTGCGAGTTTTTTGTCTACAGACTATGGTATAGCTGGGTGTGTGTGCGTGTGAACACAGACATGTGAGCCCATGACCTCTGGGGATTTGTTAAAGACCATTTCACCATTGCAGCAGCTGAAAAGTCCCTGGTCCTGATGTGGCTGGGAGACAAATCATTCTTTCTATTGTTTCATGTGATCACAAAGAAAAAGAATATTGTCTCTGTTACTGAGGAGCACATGGCAATTAACTAACGCCCATAAACACCTTGATTTCCTGCATACAACTCATTAAAAGTATTAATTGAACGTCTATTTTATGTTCACTTTGTTTTATGTGCTGGAGATACAGCAGTGAACAAAACAAAGCCCCTGATGACGTGGGACCTTTTTTTCTAGTGGCAGGGATAAGAAATAAACAAAAAGAAAGTTAAATATGTTGTATGTCCAATGGCAATAGAGGCTATGAAGGAAAAAAGTAGACTGGAGATAGGGTGTAGTGGGGGTGGGAGAACTTGCCATGTGTTTGTGTGTGTGTGTGTGTGTGTGTGTGCACTATGGTCAGGGAGACATCTCTCAGAAGGTGGCATTTGGGCATAGATTTGAAGGAAGGGAGTGAGCCATGTGGAAATCTGGAGGAAGAAGGAACGGCATGTGCAAAGGCCCTGAGGTAGAGCACCCATGGTATTTCAGAGAAGAGCTAAGAAGCCAGTGTGGCCGGTGTGAAGAGAGAGAAATTCAGAGAGGTAACCAGGGTCAGATTGTGTAGGACCGTGTAAGCCGTCATAAAGATTGTGGTGAGGGGCGCGTCATTGGGGGGTTTTGAGCAGACGAGGGGCGCAGTAGGATCTATACATTGAAAGGCTCTTCATGTCTGTTGAATGGAGCGTGCGCAGTAGTGGAGTCGTGGGGGAAGCAGGAAGGCCAGTCAGGGTGCAGTTTCAGTAACTAAGGCAAGGGTGATGGTCAACTGCATCAGAATGCAGAGGCGAAGCTGGCGACAAATAGTGGCATTCTGACGGAAGAGCCAACAGGATTTACTCATTTAGATGTGAGGCAGGAGAGAGAGGACCACGCCTGACCGCAGGTGTTTTGGCTGGAGCCACACGGTTGCGTTCACTGTGACGGGAAATCTGCAGAAGCAGCAGGTCTGTGGTTTAGCGGTGTGCCCAGGAGAAAGAGGAAACGGCAGAAGAAAAGGAAAACAAGATGGAATACAAAAGAAAACCACCCAAATCCTACAACCTGAGCAGAGCTGCTATTTTTATTTTTTCATGATTTTTTTTTTTTCCATTTCACAGTCCATATCCATGTCTAGTTTACAAATAGGAATAGCTAACATTATCGGGTGGTTAATACAGGACAGGCACCGTAAGAGGCATTTCTGTGGCATTATCTCATTGAATCCCCACAACACCCCAGAATCAAGGTAACAGACACCTGACAACTTGAGCAACACCCTGCTTACTAGTAAGCGGGGGAACTGGACTTTCACGCAGACTCCAACCCCCCCTGGTATATTACAATGAAATATTGTATATAATAAGTCTTGCACCCTGTCTCTTGTACCGAGGGAATGTTTCACCTTCTGCGATATTCCTGTGTACTTTCAGGGATTGCTTTCCCTGGAATGTCGGAAATAATTAAGCTAAAGATCACCAGGGAAAAATGTGTAGCTCACAGTGAGATTTGCTGACGATGAGGCCCGGGGGGTTGCTCCGGGGGGGTCCAAGGAGGACCTCATCACACAAAAGAAGTGGGGAGGTTATAATAAGACTTGGGGAAATGGTAGGATTCAGCTAAAATTCAAGCAACCCGGGGTTTTGATGGGCTCAAAGCAAAGTAGGACTGTGGGTAAAGAAATTCACATCAGCCTGGGCTGAGGTGCAGACTCAGGCCTGTTTCCTCGGAAACTACAGGGTTAAGAGAACCGTAGAATGTTGTATCCAGAAACCCCCATCGGAAGCTTGAGGGGAGCTTGAGGCTGTCTTTGGTGCGCTCATGGGGGAGTCTGCCTCCCCTAATGCCAGTCCTGCCACGGTGAGGGTCTCCCAGGATGCACGCATGGGTGGAGCAGGTTTCTAGGGAACACACGTTTTTCTTGGAGTTAAATAGCATCACATTGGAAACGTTCACCTGCTGTAGAATTGATGAGCCCAGCATGGGGATCCTGTGCCTTTCATCACTGAAGGCAGGCTTCCGCGTAGTGGTTTGGAGAGCTTGAGCAGTGATGTTTTCGACCCAAGTGGGGAGCAGGGGAGCTCCCTGGATGGGGCACATGCTTTAAGTAACTGAGGGGCTCCAGCTGGAGCTACGGGGCCGACCTAATAACCAAGGCGAGGAATCCCGTCCTCCTGTGCTCCGTAGACCTGTGGCTCATTTACTGAGTATGCTTCTTACTGCCAGGCCCTGTGGAAGCCCCCCGGGGAGACAGGGGATTCGAATACAGACTTGCCCTCCAGACACATCACGGAGTGGGGCAGACAGGTAAGAAAACACGCGATTTAAATAAAATGCACAATGGAAGCAACCAGAAAACACCTTCAGCAGCATTATGTTGAGGAACCACCGGACATCAGAGAAGGAAGGGGACTTAGCCCAGATTGAAAGGTTGGTACACCGGGGCGCCTGGGTGGCTCGGTCGGTTAAACGTCTGACTCTTGGTTTCGGCTCAGGTCATGAGCTTGCGGTTCGTGGGTTTGAGCCCCACATTGGGCTCTGTGCTGATGGTGCAGAACCTGCTTGGGATTCTCTCCCTCTCTGATGCTCCCCTGCTTGTGCCATGTCTCACTCAAAATAAATAAGTACACTTGCAAAAAAAAAAGGTTGGTAACAGTCACAAGATGGGGTTTGGATGGAGGCTTTAGGGACACAGGGAGTGAGGGGGAGAGCGAACGGAGTGGCTCAGGTGGGCTGCGTGGCCAGAAACCAGGCTGGATAACTGAGCAGGGGCTGCCTGAGAAAGACTGGGGCAGCCAGCAGCACTCGTCACACTGTCGTCCTTGAAGATAGGGCCATCTCTGATTTCTCCTTAACATCCACTGCACCTCGCTCGACATATTAAACTGACCGAGGTGAGGGAAGAGGTGTCCTTTGTCATTTAGGAAGGTAATTCTGGATGCACGTGGATGAGGTACGAGAGGCAGGGTGGACACCCGGGTGAGGGCTAGGGAGAGCCTGCATCAGGAACAGGGCAGAAATGAGAGCATCAGAAAGCACAGGTGAGGGGGGGACAGGGGCTGCTAGGAACCTTGTGAGGTAGGAGCCAAAGAGTGGGGTAGGAGCCCCAAACCGTAAGAGGGCAGCACATGCCGCGTCCCCGGGGAGCCACAGGAGACGCTCCAGGCTGCACGGGTCAAGGCCGGTTCAGGGAGATCGAGCCCATTTTAGGGGTGTTTTCTGTTTTGTGGGGCTTGTCCATGTGACTTGGTAGGAGGGCTCATTTCACGTTGCCACTTTGGCTGTAAGTGGGGATGCCCATCTGGGGTGTGACGGATGCTCTCCTGGGCCCTCCCGGGGCCATGAAGGGGGGCCAAGTGGTATATAATTAAAAACTGTTAATGGCTCTGTTATAATGTACCCTCAAGAGTAAACCATCCCATTTATCTTCACTGCGTGAATAAAGCACCATTTAATGAGATACTAGGAGAATTTATTGAAAGAAATGCCCACCATGTAGTGTGAGGAGGAAGAACAAAAGACCTTGGTGGGTTTTTTTTGTTTTTCTGTTTTTTTTTTAGGTGCCTGACATCAGTCACTCAAACAAATAATTATTGAGCACCTACTATGAGCCAGGCACTGTGCTAGGCATGGATGGAGCAGTAAAGGAGGGAAACAGGACTCCCTCTGACGGAGTAGACACTGGGTACAGGAGGCAGGCCACCAATAAGTCACAAACAAGCCAGATAATCCGTGAAGAGCACGGATTAACAGGGCAACGTGATGTAGCATGTCACCCGGGGTGGCCGGGACAGGCCTTTCTGATAAGGTGATGCTGTGCCCAAAACGGTGAGCCGTGGTCCACTGGCAAAGAACCAGTGGAAGAGGAGAGCCTGGGAGGATATGGGTTTGTGCTGGAGCAGGGCAGAAAGCGGGGACATCGGACAGGAGGCAGGCTCGGATCGCAGAGCCCTCAACACGCTCGTGAATGTTAGCTTTATTCTTGCAGCGCCTGGGGGCCACCGAAGGGGGTAAGCAGAAGAGAGAGCTGGTTTGCACTGCGAGAACATTGCTGTCTCACTGAGGGGAGAATGCACTTAAGGAAGGTGGGAATCAGAACAGGGGGCTCAGTGGGGAGGAAGAGGCCGTTGTTCAGAGCAGACGGGTTGGTGGCTTGCATTAGGCTGGTAGTCGCAATGCAGGGGGGAATGGATGAGGCTGGGACATGTTCTCGAGGCAGAGTTGACCGGGCTTATTGCTGAATTCAGTGTGCAGTTTGGGGTAAAGAGGGGCCCGGGAATACCCCCCCCCACCCCACCCTGAGGTTGAGCTTAAGTAGGTTTGAGTGGAGGGTGTGGCATTTCCTACAATGGGACATCTGAGTAAGGCTCAGATACTCATTGTGCCATGTAGAACGACTGAAGTCTGAGAGGCCCCTGGGCTGTCCAGGTGGAGACATCCAAGGGGCACAGCTGGGCTGTGAGCCTGTTGCCCAGAAGTGAGGTGTGGGGTAAGAATTGGAGGGCCCCTGTCTGTAGACGGTTTCATTCAGACTATAGGACTGAACAGGAATGCATCACGGGGAGAGGCTCGGAGAGGAGGATCCCTCCAAAGGACCAGTCAGTCAGGTAGGAGGGGAATCCTGGGCAGACAGCACTCAAAAAGGCCTGAATAGAAAGAACTTCTGGAAGGAGAGGATCAAACGTGCTGACACAGCCAGTCAGAGTGGGTGCTGAGACCGAGCCAGGGATTTGCAACCCGATGGTTGGGGACCCGGACTTAAGTGTGCAGAACTTTAGCTCTGGCATCCCTTGCTTGGAGAATGCAGGAAATGGCTGACCTTGGAGAATTTTTATTGCATTTCACGTGGATAGTGGCACTTCAAGCTTCCCGGGGCCACGGATCAGATGACTGTAGATAGTTCAGTAACCACAACTGTGGTAGGAGCTGGGGAGTGGCTGGCTATCTATATTGTGAAACAGACGTAGGCTTTTACCATCAATTCCGTCCTTTCTCTAAACTAGGGTCAGAGCAGACAGCAAAATCTGAACTCAGACTGGGTTCCAGAGACCTAGTCCAAATAACCGTTCAGATTGGACTATTAATTTGGCTCATATCCCGGAACCTTCAGAGGAAGGCAGTTGGGAAGTTCCCTGGTGTTCTAGGCTTCGGGCAACTTTGATCTGGAATATCATCGGAGCCCATAGAATCATCATCTTTTTATTTTAGTGTTTATTTTTGAGAGACAGTGAGTGGGGGTGGGTGCGGAGAGAGGGAGACAGAATCCCAAGGAGGCTCTGAGCTGTCAGCCCAGAGCCTGATGCAGGACTTGAGATCGTGAACCGTGAGATCACGACCTGAGCTGAAATCGACAGTCAGACGCTGAGCCGACCGAGCTGTGCAGGCGCCCCTAGGATCATCTTCTTGTGGTCCCCTCTTTCCTTGTTCCTACGTTGCTGGGGAGGCTAGGCTGCTTCAGCTTTGATGAGACGTGCACGTCGTGCAAAGACATCAGACTGCGTCTAGCAATCAGTCTGATTACTCTCATGATCAGCCCAGGAAACGGGCTGTGTCACCGAGAGGGACGTACCTCCACACGTCTCTGGGCTGCGAGGGGAGGGAGAAAGAACTGGAACTGAGGATTGGGACCTCCAGTCCTCGGTTCCTCCTACTCCAGCTGCAGACCCTGAACTGCTTATTGGTGCTTCCTCGACCAGCATCATCTCAGGGGCATCACAGTTGTGTTAACAGCTGTTGTCATTTTCTCACTCACCCCCTCTTTACTACAGGACTATGCCCTGAAGGGAAAGTGTACCTAGGATGAGAGGTAGAGTTTAGTATGTTATAGCCTTGCACTTTCTAAAAATTTTTTTTTTACATTTATTTATTTTTGAGACAGAGAGAGAACATGAACAGGGGAGGGTCAGAGAAAGAGGGAGACACAGAATCCGAAGCAGGCTCCAGGCTCTGAGCTGTCAGCACAGAGCCCGACGCGGGGCTCGAACCCACGGACCGCGAGATCATAACCTGAGCCGAAGTCGGACGCTTAACCGACTGAGCCACCCAGGTGCCCCCAGCCTTGCACTTTCTAGAAAAACCATGCAGCGATCAGCATCGAAGGCACACAAAATAATATATGTATGTATATTTTACATGAGCATGAGTGCATAGACCATATGTATCTCTACCCCTGTGTGTGTATATAGAAGTATATTTATATATCTAAATGTATTTCATTATATAATGTGTATTGTTTGTGACAGTATCAGCAGTTAGGTCACCATGGAAATGAAATGTTTCATAAGTGATTGTCATCTGGGCCTTGATGCACATTACAAGCCAAGTAGGACAGAATGGTACAAGTAGCCGGAGAGGAAAATGTCCCTTGTGTTTGCTCACTGAGGCCACAGCACTCAAGTTTACGGGTCTAAGGCTTATTTGTGGCAGAGTTGGAGGCACTGACTCTCTTGACATCTTTTTTTTTTTTTTAATGTTTGTTTATTTTTGAGATAGTATGAGCAGGGGAGGGGCAGAGAGAGAGGGAGACACGGAATCCAAAGCAGGCTCCAGGCTCTGAGCTGTCAGCACAGAGCCCGACACGGGGCTCAAACTCACACACAATGAGATCACGACTTGAGCCGAGGTTGGACATTCAACCGACTGAGCCACCCAGGTGCCTCTCTTCTTAGGTCTTTCTAGACCTCGACACATGTTTGTCTTTGGTCTTTTTATGACCTTGGACATGTTACTAAATATATATATGCTCCCTGAAGACCAGCTTTTGTCAGGAGGGTGTTTGAGCTGGGGGTGTCTGTGCTCGTTCGAATGGGAGATGGGGGCTCTGGGCTCACAGACGGTGTATGTTGGGCAAATGCTGGTGGACGTGGGCCACAGCCTCACCCCAGCACATTTGCTGAGGTCCAGAGAGGCAGCTTCCGTCCCTTCGCACCCAGGGACCCCAATCCACGGATGGCCCAGCAATGTGATGTGCCGAGATGTGTTCAGAGCTCCCGGAGTGGCATGTGTGGCTGCATTGAACGTTTCCACAAAAGTGCCTCCAGTGTGGGGACTTTGTCATTTTGTCTGTAGCTCTGCTAAAAGCTTTGTACTGGTACGAACCCCAGGCAGAAATGGCCTTTTTTTGTAAATGCCAAGAAAATCACTGGGTTCAGATGCACTGTGTTTGTAAAAAGAGCAGAGCCAGAGTGAGTTTTCACACCTGGTGCTTCCTGTGGTCCACTGTGAGTGTGACATATCATTCCACTGACAGTGATCTCATCTGCCCCGGCTGTCTTGATGGTCTGTTTCCTTAGAAAAGATGCTTTTTTTCAATGCACAGATGATAACCTTCTTTAGGCTTGGCTTGCTTTCTTTTTCTTTCTTTCTTTCTTTCTTTCTTTCTTTCTTTCTTTCTTTCTTTCTTTCTTTCTCTTTCTTTCTTTCTTTCTTTTTCTTTTCTTTTTCTTTTCTTTTCTTTTCTTTTCTTTTCTTTTCTTTTCTTTTCTTTTCTTTTCTTTTCTTTTCTTTTCTTTTCTTTTCTTTTCTTTTCTTTTCGTTTCGTTTCTTTTCTTTCTTTGACAGGCTTCCGACAATGGCCTTGGGAGGTGCAAAGAGTTGTGATAATCACATAAATTTTGAACACCAATCTGTGGCTGGCAGGGGCTGGGACGGGGGGCTCCAGAGGGAGAGATGATCAGAGAGCTGCCCGGAAGTGTGTGTGCCTAGCGGAGGGGGCGGGTGAATGAACAGCTGGTGACAACACATTGTACTTGTAGCCACAGGAGGGGAAAGTACCAGATGTGTGGTGCTCAGAGGAGCGGCTGCTAGTTGTTGACGTGGGGTTGGTGGGATGTCAAAGACAGGAGAGGAGTGACCCGCCCTTAAAGGCCCTGATTGGTCATTCTGTGACAGACGGTGCTTAGCGTGCTACCAAAGTCTTTCTTCCTTTCTCCCGTCTCCCATCTTTGCTTAGCACATGGCCTCTTGGAATAAATGATATTACCCCTCCTCCTCTGCGAATGAATCCGTGTGAGTAAGTCCTGGCCGATGGGATATAAGTGGAAGTGATGTGTGAAACTTCCAGGAAGTTTCCCTCCTTCGAGGGAGGGGGTGTGCCTTTTTCTTCCTTTCCTTCTTCCTGATGGCTGGGATGCAAATACAATGGCTAGACTCTGGCATCCATCTTGGACCCGATGGAAAACACATGTGTAAGTGAGTAGAGCAGTGAGACTTAAGTGCCTATGTTTATGTAAGGGAGAAATAAATTTATGACATAGTATAAGTCACAGCAAGAGTTTTTGTTCTGGGGCCCCTGAGTGGCTCAATCGGTTAAGCATCTGACTCTCGGTTTTAGCTCAGGTCATGATCTCACCGTTGGTAAGTTTGAGCCCCGTTTCAGGCTCTGTACCGACAGTGCAGAGCCTGCTTGGGATTCTCTCTCTCTCTCTCTCTCTCTCTCTCTCTCTCTCTCTCTCTCTCTCTCTCTCTCTCCCCCCCCCCCCCGCTTATGTGTGTTCTCTGTCTCTCAAAAATAAATAAATAAACACTAGAAAAAAAGAGGGTTTTTTTGTTGTTGTTGTTGCTGTTCCACACAGGCAAATCCAATAGCAGTTAATTTGGGTTTTACGTTTTCACTGTGTGTTATCCTCAGTGGTTTGGGACTGTGTTTTTCAATATCTAACTTCTCTTGACCAGCTCTATCTCAAGCTAGGAACCCCGAGGTTAGCCTGTGAATATTTCCAGTCTGTGCAATGGTTTTGAGTGGATATCTCCGTATCCTTCCTATCTGTTTGGTACAAGGTTTTGGTTTTGGAATCATCAAAAACCCACTCGTTCAGGCTTGGTATCATGTGTTTCAATCAAGCCCATATTACAGAATGGCTGAAAGTGACCAGCTGTGTGACATCAGATAAGCTATTTGTTCTCAGTAAGTCCCACTTTCCCATCTTTAAGATGAGGAAACTCGTAGTCCCTTCTTCACAGCCTGTTGAGAGGATCGCCCGACAAAATGTAGGAAGAGCAAATAGCATCATTCTTCGCACTTGTAACTGCCCACTAAGTATTGACTGCTCTTGTGTGTCTGGTCTTCCGTTCTTGAGAGTCTCCGAGCACATGTGAAACATCGGCTCATCAGTATGCACACCCTCCCCTCCAGAAGTCATGTGAGTGAATTATGTTTACCTTCTCTATTTATAGGTATGGAGAAGTAAAATTGTATTTCCCGCAGAGCACAGACAGAAGCAGAAATCAGATCTAGTTTCGTCCCCAGATTAAAGATAACACATGTGAAACGATTTTGCTAGTTGTGCAGAGATTTGTGAGGGAAAGACTTTGGTATGATTTCCTTTTCCTTGTTTGCCCTGAAGGCCAACAGGCCCGCGTCAAAGCACTTGCCTCTTACCTCTTATGTTAATGCTACTGCCTATCTTTTCCCCATCCTCAGATGATGGAAGCATTGTCTCCCCCCCCCCCCCCCCCCCCCCCCACTGCCTGGCTACTGTCACCTCCAGACACTGGGCTCCCATCCGGTGCCTCTCCTTACCTGCCGCCCCCAGAATTGGTGCCGCAAAAGGGGATTTGGCATTTACTCTCATCAGCAGGAAGAGTGAGATGAGTTTAAAGTATTCCTTACGTGATGACAGGGCGGCTCCTGGATGGACGTGTCTCACAGCTGATAGACAGGCTACCAGAATGGCTTGGAAGGCGCATGTGGGATTTTGCGTGCCTTGCCCCTGAATTTAGGGCAACTATGGATGCCGACTGTGGGTCCTGGAGTGCCCCTGCCTGGAGTTAAACTCTGGCTCTGTGCTTTGCTCCTGTGCGAATTTGGGCGTTACTTAACCTCATCTGCAAACGGGGGTGACGGCGCTGCCCTGACCTAGAAGATGTGGTGCTAGGACAGGGCTCCACACGACGTTTGCCCTCAGGGCAGTGCCTGACCCTGTAAAACACACGGGCAATGTTGGCTGGGTTGACAAAGTGGCGTATCTTGAGGACAATTCAAGTTTTCCCTTCGCTGAGAGCTTCACCCTCGTTTGACTCTCGGCTGTAATCTGGTGTGCCTCTTGACCTGCACAGATCTTAACTCCCCAGCTGGATTACGGGCTCTGGAATTTCTTTCTTCTCTCATTTGTCCCAGGAGGTCCTCTGCAGAACCCACCATGTACCTGTGTCAGTTAGCTTTTGCTGCCTAACAAGCTACCCTAAAGCTTATTGACTTAAAACAATAACTGCTTATTGAGTTCATCACTTTGCAGGCGGGCAACTCACGCTCAGTGAGTTGGGTGATTCTGGTCCAGGCTGGGCTGTGCTGAGCTCAGCGGGGTTCACACATGTGTCTGTGGTTAGCTGGAGGGCCAGCCGGGGGTGGGGGGTGGCTTTGTTACAACCCTCCCTTGGACTGCTGGTCGACTGGGGTCCCTTTCCACGTGGTGTCTGATCCTCTGGGCTGGGCTGGGCTTGCTAACAGACTGGTTGCAAGGGCCCAAGGGTACCAGTGCGGCATTAGCGGTTTCTAGTCGTTGCCTTTGTCACATTTTTCTACTGTCCTATCACCTAAAGCGAGTCGTGGCCAAACCCAGAGCCAGGGCGAGAGCAGGTGCCTAAAGGCAGGGGGACAGGGAGGTTGCAACAGTCTATCACAGTCCCTCAGAGTAGAGTTTTCATAGTTGTTCACTAACTGGGTGGTTACAATGTGGCCCTTGCCTGGCTGAGTAGCTATCTGAAGCCACTCAATGTCTACTTTGTTTTCGGAGGCCAGCATGTGAGTCAGCTCTCTGCAGCATCACACCTGGCTGCCAGTGTGAAGTATCTCTCCCTCTTGTTGGCTCTACCTAAGAAGAGAAGGTGTATCCTTCTCCTCTTGGAAAATTCCGGGGATCCATGGATCAAAATTCCAGAGGTACTATTCACCCAGAGATACTATTCACATAGTTTTTTGTATGAATGCCCTTCCTTAATTGTGCAGTGCACAGCCTGTGCAACCATATGTGGCAGACCTCAAGCAGAATCTTTCTGGTGGATGTGAAGGTTTCCAACTATAGTGGAGGAGCTAGGTCACCCTACAGTCAAGAGGGAGGGGGAGAGTTTGCATGGCCACGAATTCTTATGTTTTAGGAGGCGGCTGGTGTCTAGGCCTCATCTACATCACCGATTGACTAAGCAGCATGCACCAAGAGACTCAGTTTGAGTAAGAGTCTGACCCTTTCAGACGTATGTTAATGATACCAGTTAATGCCACTGTAGTTGAAGGGAAGGACTCCTGGAACGGGAGATTTATCCAAGGCCTATTACATGCTGGGCACTTTATATATAGGGCATCTCATTTCATCTTTATACCAAAAAGGCTGTGAGATGGGTAGAGTTAGGTCAGTTTTTGCTGAAACGGAAACTGGAATTCAGAGAGGATTGCGTAGATTGCCTGAGGTCACACAGGTGGTCAGCAACAGGCCTAGGATTTGAACTCTGGTCTGTCTGGCACCAAAGCCCTTTCCTCTCCGCGGTGCCATAGCCGAAGCCTGGCAAGTAGAAGTCCGCTTGTCTATGACACTGTCCCTGAGTATTCCCCCGGCACCTGTAGGGTGCCCACGGGGAACAGCAGTCGTGAACACCAAAACCGGCCAGCCGTGGGGGCCTCCACCATCGGCCAGGGGCTCCGACAGCGTTTCGTAGAAGGAGGAAGGAGCAGAGCTGACCAGCCAGGCTGGAGGGCAGACCACTGACTGGAAACGGACTCTGTTCAGGGGACACCGGCTGTTTCCTGGGCGTGGTAAAACAGGAAATATTTCAACATTAAGGTGTAGGAGTTTGGGCAGGGAAAGATTTGATGACTTCAGAATGGCACTGGAGACTAATCTGAAAACAGCAGATACCTCCATCTGTCCCTAAAATAGTGGACTGAGCTGCATTAAAACAGACTGTGCCGACCGGCCTGGAGGCGGCATTATGTAGATTGGATGAGACCGAGAGTGCTCGGCACCAGATGATGGCTTTTATTTCTATTTATGACTGATGACGAGGGGCTCAGCCTGTTCAGCTCGGTGGCCTGGCTGTGTGGGTGCCACCTCCTGAGGGCTCAGTTGACGGGAAGCAGCTGTCAGTCCTGCCGGAAGGGTCCTCCCCCTTCAGGAAGGGAGGGGAGGAGCCGGAGCGATGAGCCACCCCATGTGACCTCCGGACACATGCAGGCCCCCTTTCCTAGTCTGCCCTGGGCTCCAGGAGCCAACTCCCAGCTCCCTACATGGAGGAGGAGAGCGTGGCCAGTCCACAGAGCTCAGGTTTTGACCAGTGCTGATGAGGCACCAGGACGGCCTCGGGGCTGGGTTTGCAGATGGATTAAACCCCTTCCTGCAGTGTGGTTACAGGGGCCTTAGGGGGTCGTACCTGGAGTCCTGAGGACATCTGGTTGCCTGTGTGTAAGAATTGTCACGAGGGCAGTCCCCTCCTTCACCACTCTCCAGCTAAGGAGCGTCGTGGGGAGAGGGAGCTCGGGGCGGTGGGGAGGGGGTACTTGGTGGTCCTGGGGCAGCAGCCCTTTACCAAGCAGACAATGTAGGCACGTGTGATCTTTCCACTGTGTTTCAGCCTGGGCATTCAGGGTCAGTGCCACACAGGAAGAGCACCCAGGGCACTGGGGAGAGAGAACACACATGGGAAAGGTGAGCTGAGCATTCTAAGAAGAGAGATTCATTACGAGAGCCATAGGGTCGGGTGGGGACTGTGATTGTGGCAGACGCAGACAGTGACGAGGCTGAGGACACAGGTGGGGCAAGCCTTGAATGCCATCCCAGGGAGCTCCAGGTACTTTCTGTTGGGATGGCCTGCTCTTGAAGGGTTTTAAGCAGCCAGTAATAATGATGGCCTTTTATTGAGTACTTAACTATGTGCTCTATAATGTACTGTTTCTAAATTTAATTCTGGAAGTCACCTTGTGAGTTAGGAGTCACTCTTCGGTTTTATAACAGAGGAAACCAAAGTACTGATGAGTTAGCTTTCTATGGTTTCTACAGTCAGTGACCAGAACAGGGATTTGTCTTTAAAACCCATCCACATAGCCAGTTTCCTCTACTACCTCAGGCCGAAAAGGGCTTAGACTAGACCACGATGGATGTGACGTGAAAGAGGACAAGGGTGTAGGCTTTTGTCCCCTGAGCCTGTGCCTGTTCCTTCACAAGGACCTCGTTAAATAAGGACGTGATTGGAGGCAAGGAGCCAGTTAGAAGTCTACTGTGATGGTTCATGTGAGTGAGGAAGTCTTGAATTAGAAGATCATCCTGCCCTCTGGCCAGATTTGAAAGCTGTTGAAAAGGTAAAATTCTTTACCCCTTGATAACTGAGTGTTTAATGAGAGACGTGTTTTGGTCACAAGTGGTGTGTGTGTGTGTCTGTGGAAGAACGGAGGAAAAATGTGCAGGTATTCTGCAGTCACGTGTCCAAAGCTCATGGGGCATTTGAGACTACAGATGGAGACCTGGGGTCATCAGACATATGGTTGAAATTCCGTGGGTTTCCATGAACGGGACTAGAAAGGAAAGATCAGCAAGGGAGACCAGGAGAGAGAGTGATGAAGACTGAAGGGGAGAACGTACCATGAGGACAGGAGAAGCCACCCATGGCTGCCAGAGAGGCGAAGGTTTCCCTTGCGTGATGCTCTCCCGGCCCTGCAGGCTCAGTGGGGCTCTTGGTCGCTCCTTGGGCAGCTGCCAGGGGTTGAAGGAGAAGAAAATAAATAGAAAGCATGCGTAACTTATTTTAAGTATCTCGTTTGGAAGCCATGCTTGGGGAAATCTGACGTAAACAGCAGTTTCCATGGGTTTCCGCTGACTCATCTGTTTCATCAGGGGGTGGTGTTACATCAAAGATCCTCTAGTTTGAGCTTCCTAAGATTGATGTGCGATACCAGCCTTTGTGGGGAAGCGCGTCTTCAGACTCATATTAATCCATTTGTCACTTAGTTACATTAGACGAGGTGCTAGCAATTCACCCTTCTCCGGGGTCCTTCTTTTGAAGAACATCCTCCCTCAGCTCCATTCTCTTGCCTTCACATTGGCACCTGATGGTGGGGAAAAAGAGCAGGGATGGAAAACACCTAGAATGGCCTGGAGATAAGGCTTAGATTCAAATTCTGACGAAGTTAGTTTGATACTTGCATTATGACCTACTTTCTATCATTACGACTCTTAGCAAACTGTTCAACCTCTCTGTCTCAGTTTCTTTATCTAGAAAACAGACATAATGACAATAACTAGCATTACTATGTAGAAGTCATGTTACACTAATTAGCTGGTGAGTCTTGGCAACAATCCAAGAATTTTTAGTATACATCCTCTGGAAAAACTATTCTTTTTTTTTTTTTTTAAGGCTTGTTAATTTTTGAGAGAGAGAGAGAGAGAGAGACAGAGCTCAAGCAGGGAAGGGGCAGAGAGACAGGGAGACACAGAATCTGAAGCAGGCTCCAGGCTCTGAGCTGTCAGCACAGAGCCTGACGTGGGGCTCGAACTCATGAACTGTGAGATCACGACCTGAGCTGAAGTCAGACGCTTAACTGGACTGAGCCACCCAGGCGCCCCTATACAAAACTATTCTTTACAGTGATACTAGGGCATATTTGCCTTTTTTAGTATCTTTCTCCCATGAGTATATGGTGAAGTTTTCCAGAAAGCCTCCATGATGTGTGGCATGGCAACTGCCAGAATGCAGAAGCAGGTAGGAGAATTTAGCTGTCTCCTTTTAAGGCAGACATTTAAGAGGTTTTGTAAAAAATGTAAAGCTGTACCACTGTTCTCACTGAAATATATTTGCATTGAAAAATAGAGTCATTGGGATAATAGAAAATTTTCATTATTTTAAATAGATTAATAAGTAGCTATTTTTTAAAAAACGGTCTCAGTTTGAAGTTCCACTATGGAAAATATTCTGGAAACTCAGTAGCCATTTTAAAAAATTTCTCTGTTTTCAGTTCTATTATGGAAACTCCACATAAACAAAAGCTTTCTGGGGCCCTCAGTTATTTTGAAGGTGTGCAGACGGGTCCTGCCCTGAAATGAAATGAAAATGTTGGGGAACGTGGGTTGATAGCATAGAGTTTGAATGGATGTGTTTGCAGAGTGCTCGGACATTGTCTGGGATATGGCAGCTCTCCAGCCATAGTAGTAACAGTAGTAATAGTAACAGTAGTAACACTAGCAACAGCAGTAACAGTAGTAACACTAGCAACACCAGTAATAATAGTAACAGTAGTAATAGTAACAGTAGCAAAGTAGCAGTAGTAACAGCAGTAACAGTAGCAATGGTAGTAACAGTAGTAATAGTAACAGTAGTAACAGCAGTAACAGTAGTAACACTAGCAACAGCGGTAACAATAATAACAGTAGCAATGGTAGTAACAGTAGTAATAGCAGTAACAACAGTAATAGTAACAGTAGCAATAGCAGTAATAGTAGTAACAGTAGTAATAGCAGTAGTAACACTAGCAACAGCAGCAACAGTAATAACACTAGCAACAGTAGTAATAGTAGTAACAGTAGCACAAAGCAACAGTAGTAACAGCAGTAACAGTAGTAACACTAGCAACAGCAGTAACAGTAGTAACAGTGGCAATGGTAGTGACAGTAGTAATAGTAGCAGTAGTAACACTAGCAACAGTAGTAATAGTAGTAACACAAGCAACAGCAGTAGCAGCAGTAACAGCAACAGCAGTAACAGTAGCAACAGTAGCAACAGTAGTGGTAGTAGCAGTAGTAGTAATCGTCGTCGTGGAACCAGGAGCCGCAGCTCTGTGACAGTCACTGTGGTGGGGACTGCTGTTGTGCCGCCATGCTTGTGGTCTGTCACAGCCTGGGTGGGTCCCGACAAAAGAGCAGCAGAGACCCAGCCGTTGCCGAAAGCAGAGCCTCCGACGCGCAATACTTGGGGCTGCCTGGGTCATTCGGGCTCTCCAGAGAAAGAACCGGGACAATATATAGAGATTTGTACAGAGACACTTCTTATGGGAGCTCGCTCTCATGATTATGCAGGCTGAGCAGTCCCCCAGTCCGCATCCGCAAGCTGGAGGACCAAACATTTGGACAGTAGGAGACAGTCACGATGTGTTGTACCGGACGGGGTTGCTATTGAACGTTATTTCTTTAAGAAAATGCAACAGGGGCACCTGGGCGGCTCAGTCAGTGAAGCGTCTGACTTCGGTTCAGGTCATGGTCTCGCCATTCCTGAGTTGGAGCCCCCATCGGGCTCTGTGCCGACAGCTCAGAGCCTGGAGCCTATTTCAAGTTCTGTGTCTCCCTCTTTCTCTGCCCCGCCCCTGCTCATGCTCTGTCTCTCTCTCTCTCTCTCTCTCTCTCTCTCTCTCTCTCTCAAAAATAAATAATAAAACATTTTAAAAAATGAAAAAGAAAATGCAACAGAGGACGATGGAGTCTGCAGAGTTCAGGCTTCGCTGGCAGTGATGAGCCCCTGTGAGATCCAGATGGCTTTGAACCCAGCCTCCAGGTGGGGAGGCCAGTCCTGAGGCCCACCTCTGCTGGAGGAAAAGGCTACCCTCCTGGTAGAGTAAACATGCTGTTTGCAAACTGAGTTACAACTTAACTTCTAGAGGGAAGCTCAGCGCCCACGACCTGACTGTAGCGAACCCCATTTTAAAGCAAACAATCCTTTCGGACAAGTGCCTGTTTCAGGTTTCACGCCCAGTCACGTCACTTGCTGCGAATCCATGGAGAGAAAGGCTTCATTCTTGGAGGCCTGACAGGGGCGTGAATTTCAGAGTTGATTTGTAAAACACTGCTGTAAGTTGCGGGTGGAAGTTGCAAATCAGAACGTGTTGATTTATTCAGTTTCCAGGGACCTTTTGGTAATGACCGCAATAAAGACAAATCCAATTAGTCGGGTGTGGAAAGGTGGCCACGCGTAGTAAGTTGTGAGAGGGACGATTCAAGCAGAGGTCAGGCCAGTAAGAAGGAGCTGATAAGATGGGAGAGGGGTAATGTCTGTTGCTATGAATGAGGGAGAAATTTCGGTCCTAGATGAATGCAAGCTTCACTGAGACAAACTCTCCCGAATCGGGGGCTATTTCTCCCTCTGTGCTAGACTGAGAGGCTCCTGAAGGACGGTGGCCAGAACTTTGTCACACTTGTATTCCCCAGACATGGAGTGTAGAAAGTTCTCTGTGACGGTCTGTTTCCTAAACTCAAGTAGGGCTTAACCCATCTCTGAGTTGGTAATAATTTTGAACTTACACAGTAGATGCAAAAAAAAAAAAAAAAAAGTCCAGAAAACACCCATATGTTCTGGACTCTGATTCACCTATTGGTTGGCACTTGCTTTGTCTGTGCCTCTCTCTGCCCCTCCCCTCCTCTCTGTGTTCATAATATTATTTTTTCCTGAATCATCTGAGAATAGGCTGTTTATGTCACTGCCATGTACCCTCAAATACTTGAGTATGTGTTTGCTAAGAATAAAAATCATCTCCACAAAACTGTACAGTTGACCTCAGTAGATTTGACATTGATACAATCTTTGCATCTATCCCACCATCTGTATTCCAGTTTTCTCAATTATCCCAATATTGGCCTTTATAGTTCATGCCCCTTCCAATATAGGATCCTGTCTATGATCAAGTGTTGTGTTTATTGTCATGCCTCTTTAGTCTGTTGCATCTAGAACATTTCCACAGCCTTTTTTTTTTTTATCCTTTATAACACAGATATATTTTTCTAGAATACAGTCATCACTTCTTCTGGGTTGCTGTGGACATATATTCTAGATATGTGTTTGCCTTTTCTGCCTGTGGTGCCTCAGACATTACATTTCTCCAAGGGCTTCCTCAGTGTCTGGTGAACTGTCTTGGGATCTTGAGTAACCTTAGAATGAAGGACCGATTTTATTGCAAAGGAAGTGACCCAGGATCCACTGGTCTTGCTGTCCTGAATCTGCCAGAGACTGCCAGCCCGAATTTTGGTGTGGTCCTTTGAAGTGGCAGCTAAGGTACCAGCTTGGAGATCACACCCTGTGGGTTTGGGGAGATTTCTTTCAAGATGTAATAGGTACTTTGAACCAATGGTTATTATATGATGCTCTGTCCTTGGAAGATAGAATCAGGAGTGGATGTACAATTAGCCCCTCTCTGTCAATCTCCGTGACCTACTGGGGAATTTCCTTCCTAGTCCCACAACTTCAGGCTCTTTTGAGGGTAAGGAGATTCTTCTAGAGCACGCCTGGAAAGGATACCACTAAAACTAAAGGTATGGCTCCCTCCTGGTCATTTGGGGCTCCTTCTGCCAATTGTCCCGCAGGCAAAGGAGTTACTGTACGAGTGACCTTGACTCTGATTATCAAGAGGAGATAGGGTTGTTCTGACATAAGGGGGCAGGGAAGGGTGTGTCTGGAACCCAGAGGGTTCACCAGGTATCTCTTGGTGCCTCATAATTGGTGATTACTATAAACAGACAATTGTGACAAGCACAGCCTGACAAAGGCACTGTGCCCAGGGGCTCAGATCCCTGTAGGAATGAAGGCTGGGGCTTCCCTCCCACGCAAGCAGACTGGAGCAGCTGAAATGCTGCCCAAGGATGAGAGGCATCTAGAACAGGTGGTGGAACAGGAAGAAGATGAAAATTAATTTGCTTTGACACCAACTGCGATGATGTTGCCTCTTGTCCCACTGACCCTCACGTCGAAACCCTCTTTTGTTGTTTTTAATTGTAGGTGGCCACCATCTTAAGGACACCGGCAACTTAACTTGTGGTTTGAATGGATCTGAATGATGTAAATGCTAGACTGAAGCAGACACTCCTAGTGAAGCCCCCATATCCCTTGGCATTCCTTCATACAGCAAAGGCTGCCTACACGTTCTGTCTGAACTTCTTCCTGGTCTTGGGCACACACTCAACCTCCTTTCAGGGCAAGGCAGAAATGTCCAAGAATTACTGGGCTGGGGGGGGGTGGGTATCTCTGAACCCATGACAAATGGGAGTTGGTGAGAAAACACTGGCTCTCTTGCCCCTCACTGTCTCTCCAAGTATTCTCTGGGACGAGCTTTGGTTGATCTTAGTGAGAACTTGTTTGATACTGGGTCCTTTATAGCCTTCCTTCCCTTCTCTGTCTCACTTCCCTATTCCTTTATCAGTGTTCCCGGGGCCCACTTGCTAAATATCCCTGACGCAGGATCTGCTTCTTGGGACACCCAAACTGGGACACCTGGGATAATGTCTCTAGGCTCCGAAGTCCTCGTGACCATCCAGTTAGGTCCTCCAAGTTTAGGGGCTTTTGCTTGGCAGTATCCGAGAGGGCTATTGAGGAAAAAAAAAAAAAAAACTTTTCGGAGGGAATATTTGTAAAGGAAAGTACACATAGCAAAGTTATTCAGCTCATGAATTGTCCCAAAGTCGACACCTAGATCAAGGTCTAGAGCTATCACTAGCCTCCCAAGAGTGTTTGTTGTGTGTTCAATTTAGTAGATACTCTGAAATGGTTTTCCATATGGCTGTTTGAATTTACATTGTCTTCAGCAGGGTGCAAGGGATTCACTTGCTCAGAGTTGTTGTCACTTCTTAATATTGCCCGTTTTTCTTGTTTTAGCCATTTTGATGGGTGTGTAATGATATCACAATGTAGCTTTCATTTGCATTTCCTGGACATCTAGTGATAGTGAACACTTTCAGTACATTTCTAGCCATTTGGAATTTTCTCTTGTGAAGCATTGGTATCTAGTCTTTGCCAGCTTTTCTGCAAGGTCATCTTTTCTTTTTTATTTATTTTTCAGAAAGAGAGAGATTGAGAGACAGAGACAGAGAGAGACAGACAGAGAGAGGGAGACAGAGAATCCCATTCAGGCTCTGCACCACCAGCCAGAGCCCAATGCAGGGCTTGATCTCACACACCACAAGGTCACGACCTAAGCCAAAAGAATTGGATGCTCAACCAACTGAGCCACCCAGGTGCTCCTTATCTGTCGTTTTCTTACTGATTAGTAAGAATCCTTCATATGTTCTGGAATGAATCATTTGACACAGACATGTATGGGAAATAACTTCTCTCTGTGAATTGTCTTTTACCTCTTTACAAAAAAAAATTAAAAAAAAATTTTTTTTTAATGTTTATTTATTTTTGAGACAGAGAGAGACAGAGCATGAACGGGGGAGGGTCAGAGAGAGAGGGAGACACAGAATCCGAAGCAGGCTCCAGGCTGTGAGCTGTCAGCACAGAGCCCGACACGGGGCTCGAACTCACGGACCGTGAGATCGTGACCTGAGCCGAAGTCGGACGCTTAACCGACTGAGCCACTCAGGCGCCCCTTTACAAAAATTTTTAAAAATGTTAATTTTTGAGAGAGAGAGAGAGAATGCGAGCGAGGGAGGGGCAGAGAGAGAGAGGGAGACACAGAATCCGAAGCAGGCTCCAGGCTCTGAGCTGTCAGCACAGAGCCAGACACGGGACTTGAACCCATGAACTGCGAGATCATGACCTGAACCAAAGTCAGATGCTTAACCGACTGAGCCACCCAAGTGCCCCTGTCTTTTTACTCTCTATACAGTAAATTTGATGAGCAGAATTTCTTAATTTTACTACAGTCCAATTTATCAATTCTTCCTTTAGTTTCAGTTTCTTTTGTGTCTTATTTAAGAAATCTTTGCCTGTTTGAGGTCATGAGAATGTTTTCATGGGGCTGTCTATATAAGGCTCTGTCTCGACCTTCTGCTCCATTGGTTGGTTTTTCTATTCTTGGATTTCTTCTATTCTTATGTTATCTTCATTACCATAGCTTTAAATAGGTCTTAACGTCCAGGGGTGGAAGTTGTGAAGCTTTACCTACCTTCTTCAAGATGGCTTTTCTCTTTTTGGCCTTTTGTATTTACATTAATGATTTTAGGATCAGCTTGTCAGATTCTGAAACAGAAAAGAAAATTCTGGGCTTTTGTTTGGAATTGCATTAAATCTATAGACTCCTTAGGGGAAAAAAATGATGTTTATAATATCACATCCTATAGTTCACGAACGTAGCATGCTCCCTGATTCATTTAATTTTTCTTTATATTCTCTTTTGTAGTTTTTAGTGTTGAGTGTAGAGTTCTTGCATACCATAGGGGCTTGGGAACGTCTGAGTTGTTTCAAAGGCAACAAAAGGATAAATTGAGACGCTGGACACATTCTACTGAGTGAAAGTTGAAATGTTTTTCAACTCCATTAACTAAGCGACCACAGACTACACAGCCATTCCAGTAAGGCTTTGGAGTGAACCGTAATCCTCCCTTAAAAAGGAAAAAGGACCGACGTGGATTAAATTGTATCCTCTAAAAAGATACGTTGAGGGTCCATACCTCCTTTACCTGGACGCGGGAGGGTCTGAGAAATGCAGTTGTGGACAGTTGAGTCTCTGTGATGCAGGAAGGCGCGAAAGGAAGCAGGACTGAGTGTCGAGCCAGCTTGTGGCATCTGCTGGGGGGAGGGCGCTTCTTGCCTGCCTTGGCTGGTGTCAGGAAGAGAAAACCTCCCCGGTCAATTGGGAGAGACCGCATCTCAGCCCTTCTCTGGAGTTTGTTCTTTGGCGTATGGTTGAATCCTGCCTGCCTCTTACTCCTCGCCCTCTGGTAGTCCCGGGTTTTGAGATTTAACTCTTTCATGCCCTTTGTGAAGGTGGCATTCGTACTCTGGTTTCAAAAGCTCTGACCATGTAGAGTAGCTGTTTTCCTGTCCACAGGGGAAGCCACCAGACAGCCGCTTTGTCTGTCTTCCCAACACGTTAGAGGCAGACGGTGGCTCTCGGAACCTCCGGGCACCACTTCTCTTTGCCCTCACTTTTGTTCTCCCGGTTCTATTCCTGGGACTGGCTGCAGCCCTCAGGATAGCACCACACGCATGGCATTCTGCCTCTACATGTACCTCTGATGGGCGATACATTTTCCGCTCCCCTGGTGCAGCCGACTGTCGGGCGCTTGTGAAATAGGATCAACAACACATGCTGCTAATTGGCACTGGTCCGCACTCACACATACGTCATGTGTGTGGTCTGGCCACTCCCTCCCATTATGGCGATCGGGGCCCACGCCTTCCAAGATTATCAGCACAGCCGCGGCCGCCAATGCTGTGTGCATGGCCTCTGGCAATGGGCATCCGTGTGATCTGGTGAGGACGAGGAGGAGAAGGTGGTGGTAGGGCCCAGACCCCGCTGCCATCTTTCCCGGCTCTTCAGGTGGGAAAATGGCAGAGAAGCTGACCCTGTACTTGGGTTGCTTTGGTGTGAGGTACAGAGGTGGGTTTTCTCGGGCTCTTGTGACTCTTGGCCCCGTGCTGTCCTGAAGAATAACGTGCTTCACTGAAAGCTCGCTCCGATCTTTTCTAAGCTCTCCGCCGAATATAAATTTGCTGCTGCAGCTGCTCAGACCATATTTAATCTTGGGAGAAGGAGGCCCTGGCCCTTGCTTTGGACAACAGGGTATGATGGACTGAGTCACACTGGCTATTACTTTCCTGATTCCTCAACCTGAATCGAGGTTACTGTTTGTATCAGTCAGGGTCCTGCAGGAAATAGATGGAATATTCCAGTGGAAAAATTGTAGAGAGTTAATTAAAGGGACTTTTTACCTTATTCAATTTTTTTTAAGTTTATTTATTTCTTTTAAGAGAGAGAGAGGGAGAGCAAGTGAGAGGGAGGCAGAGACAGCGAGAGAGAGAGAGAGGCAGAGAGAGAGAATCCCAAGCAGATTCTGCACGGTCAGCTCGTGGAGCCCAGTGCGGGGCATGAACTCATGAACCGTGATGTTGTGAGCTGAGCTGAAATCAAGAGTCTGACGCTCAACCGACTGAGCCACCCGGACGCCCCTTTTTATAAAGTGTATGTGGTACAGGGGTCACAAGAGATGGTGAAGCCCCCTTGGGTGAGTTGAAGCTATTTTGGCCTCTGAAGGGACAAGGGGAGGGAACCATCTGAGATCCTGGGAAGAACAGTCGTAAGGGGAGGGGTCAGTGCAGAGACGCGACCCTCAATTTGGAGACACAGCCACTCCATGGCCACCGAGCAGGGAGGGACTGGGGAGCCATACCTTGACCTCATTCTTCCTGCCTTGCAACCTTTAACCCCTCATTGACCTAATGCAGCCAGAAACCAGAAGGCAAGGGAATCCATATGCAGCCCACATAGGTTAGCTTTCTGGGGTGTCAATGAAGGGTGCCAAGTGGATGCGGAGAAATGGAAAGTCACCAGCAGCTATAGTAGAAGTGAATATAGCCCACTCTCTTGGATCTGAGAAATGTCTCATTGCTTTATTTTTCTAAATCAAGAGAAAACTGGCTCAGTATGCCGTTATTACAGTAGGTCACAAAGCAAACACCAGTCATTGGGAGGCTCCCCATATGACAGTGGGTCATAGAAAAATCCTGGCCTTGGGATGCCTCGGTGGCTCATTCTGTTAAACATCCAGCTTCGGCTTGGGTCATGATCTTGGAGTTTGTAGGTTTGAGCCCACGTAGGGCTCTGTGCTGACAGCTCACAGCCTGGAACCTGCTTCAGATTCTGTGTCTCCCTCTCTGTCTGCCCCTCCCCCACTCATGCTCTGTCTCTCTCCATCACTCAAAAAGAAAGAAATGTTATTATTTTTTTTTAAATCCTGGCTCTATGTGACTATGGCAAAAACCGGAAGGGGCCTTTTCCTTGGATCACAGGGCCCCATCCGTAGTGGACACCTGTGGTTTTGCCAGCATGCCACCTTCTTTTAGCAAATAGCCTATTGTGTTTATTTGGGAAATGACTCTCCATCAGAGAGATGGGTGGGATTGTCAACAAACTGTCCTGCTTTTCCTTGGCCAAAGAGCATAGGCATTGAACCCACTGAGCCAATCACGCTCAATGTTCTGGGAGTTTGAATGGGAGGCAAACACTCAACATCTGAACAGAAAATAGGTAGAACGAAAGAGTCCCAATAGCGGAGTCCCACGGAGAATGGATGTTGCTGGTTATCTGCGTACCCCGAACTGCCTTGATTTCTATCCTTCGAGAGACCTGGTTTTTCAGTTTTCTCTTTGATTGTGTGAGACACCCTTTATCTTTTTTTAAATCGCCAGCGTTGCTTTTGTGGCTCGTGACCAAAGCACCCTGATAGCGACACCATTGTTGCCATGGTTACGTGTGCTACCTGGTGCCTTTGCTGCCCTTGTCTCCAGCCAGCGGCCTTGGGAGAGCTGCAGGGAGCTTCTCCAGGAGGTCTCCCCAGCCACCGCTGGCTTGTCCGTAGCTGCAGCTGGTAATGTTGTGGCTTTGATGTCCAGCCTCCCCGCCACCCTGTCTCCAGGGCGCTGCCTGGGGACAGAGGGCACATTCCCATCACTTACGCAAGGTGCTGTCTTTTGTGCTTTCTCTTCCCCGCCTTCCTTTCTTGGGAAATCAAGACTGAGTTGGGGGCAGTTCCCTCTCTTCCAGTCTTCAGAGCTCTTTTCTTTCTGGACAAGTCCCCTTTATTACCTAGGCAACCTTACCCTACATTCTAAATGTAGCTTAACCTACATTTAAAAACAAAACAAGTCTGCAGGGTGCCTGGGTGGCTCAGTCGGTCATGATCTTGTGGTTCGTGAGTTCGAGCCCTGCATTGGGCTCATTGCTGTCAACGCAGAGTCTGCTTCTCTCTCTGCCCCTCCCCTGCTTGTGCCCACTCTCTCAATAATAAATAAACATTTTTTTTAATTAAAAAAATAGGGGCACCTGGGTGTCTCAGTTGGCTAGGCATGTGACTTTGGCTCAAGTCATGATCTCACAGTTAGGGAATTTAAGCCCCACTTCAGGCTCTGTGCTGACAGCTGGGAGCCTGAAGCCTGCTTCAGATTTGTGTTTTCCTTGCTCTCTGCCCCTCCCCTACTCGTGCTCTGTCTCTCTGTCTCTCAAAAATAAATGAACATTAAAAAAATTTTTTTTTCAAAATTAAAAAAATAAATAAACAAGTTGTTAACTCTTCCCAAATGATAAATCTTGATTTCTAGGGTTCAAACACCTTGGGACTGTGTTCCTAAATGATGGAGTGGTGAGAAAATTCATTATTGTATTGTGGGAAATTGTCAGTACAAAACGAAAAGAATATAAAAAATAGTTCATTTCTCTTTCCTGTAATACTTCTTTCTATATCTTCTGACAGAATGGATCTAAACCTACAGTGCATGTCCATGGGATCTCCTCCCTACCCTTACCCTTTCTTTCTCCCTCCCTCCCTCTCCTTATTTGTCATGAATATAATTTACTAAGCTATAAGGGGTTTCTCTGTATGCAAATGAACTATATTCATAATTGAGTACGTCGTTGTATATAAACTGTATTTCTCTTGAAACTGCTAGAAAAATGAATGACACAATATCTACAATAAATGGATTCCTACTAATTCACTGGCACTGAACTTTAATGATTTTAGTCAGCATAATTAAAACTACTACTCACTGTTTTTCTCTGACTTCCCTCTTAGTGCCTGTTTGTCATTACTCGTCATCTTACTACAGGGCTTATTACAGTTCCCTCCCCAACCCTTTTTTTTAATGTTTTTATTATTATTACTATTATTATTATTATTATTGATAGAGAGAGAGAGACCGAGCACGAGTGGGGGAGGAGCAGAGCCAGAGAGGGGCACAGAATTGGAAGCAGGCTCCAGGCTCTGAGTTGTCAGCACAGAGCCCGACATGGGGCTTGAACTCACAAGCATGAGATCATGACCTGAGCCGAAGTCAGATGCTTTACCCACTGAGCCACCCAGATGCCCCACCCTCCCCAATCTCTCTCTCTCTGACTAGGTAATCTCTCTCTAGTAAATGTGTGGTTCTTCTATTCTTTTTCATCCCTATGTCCTATGTCACCACTTGTAAGAACATTTCCAAGCTTGATTGGAATTTTTTCCTTATGTAATATACAGTGTACAATTTAATATATACAATATGCAATATAATATATGCAATATACAGTAATATATATACTCTATAAAAATTTAAATACATGTGCACCCTCTCTTCCAATCATGTGTATTTGTCTATAATCTGTCAATCTCTGTTATGTTCGTGCTTAAGTAGAGAATATGTCCATATGTTAAAACTTCATTATGAATAAGAACCCATTTATATGTAATCAGCAGAAGAAAATGGAAGGCAAAACTTTTCTTTGCATTGATTATGCCAATTTGCATTTATTAAACTTCAGGCAAATAGCAATAATTTTCTCTGATTTGTTTTTTGAAGAAAAGGAATTGAAACCACCATCTATAATAACTTAATGGTAACAGGTTAGGACTCAACATTGACACAAGAATCATGAGAGTACAAAAGGGCGCAATGGCAGAGTAAGCAAAGCTGAGCTAAGAAGAGCTTACTGTCATAAGGAATTAGTAATAATTCTGGTAATCGGGAGACAGAATTGAGAAATTTCTTGAATTGCTCAAAGTTCAAGTTTGTATTGGGAGGAGACAAAGAATACTGTTTTGTGACTTATGGTTATGAATCATAAAATGTCAAATTTTAGTGTAAAGGAGAGAAAATTAGTTACGTTTATGTTTTGTGTCCCAGGAAGCAAAGACTAACGTAAGTTCCTTTGTGGTGTGTGTCCCTCGAGTACCTTTCAAAGGATGCTTATAAATTTATGCATATCTGCAGAAGTTGATGAGGCCCCCCAGGAGAAGAATTCTAGGTTCAAAAAGTTCTTTTTCATTACACTCAGGCATCACAGAGATGGAAATTCTCTTAGAGGCGATTCTTCTGAATTTTGTGTTGCCCACTTTTTCATGTGTTTATAAATTTTGCAAGCCTTTGTTGAGCATGAACGTCTTCGGGGAACGGCCGGGGAGCAAACGATGCAGCAGCCTTGGTTCTGCTAAAGGTAAACAGCTTGGTGGGCTCCATAGGCCTGGTAACAAATAACTATGGCAGAGGAGGACATGTGCTTCAAGAGGATATAAATGCAGTTGTGATGGAGGGCGGTCAGGGAAGGAGTGAGGAGTGCCCAGGGAGAGAACATCCTCAGGGGTCCTGTGGAGGGATCGCCTGTGGAGGGATATGGCCAAGGATGGAATCGAAGGGTCAGAGGGTCACCAGAGCTCAGGGGACGCTTAGGATTGATTTTACAGTCACAAATGGAATATAAACTTATGAACACGCGCCTTGACATTTGAAAGCTGGCCTTCTCGGATGGAGTTTTGTGCGACCTCGCTGTGTTTTCTGGGCCTCTGAGTCCAGGCACAGAGGTGTCATTAGGCAGTCGGACATGTCGAGTTCTCAGCTTGACCCCCTGCTTCCCTTTTGCTTTAGGGGCCCCGTCTCTTCCTTTCAGAACCTTTGTGAATTCCGTGCGAGGGTTCCTTCTTGCTGCCCCTGCCTCTTAAACTTGTCCTCATCCTAAAATGTCAGTGCACTGACCACCTAAGACCCTGGGGAAGTCATGCAGCCTTACAGATAGCTTTCATTTCAGGTCATTGGTTCTAATCCATTGAAGGCACTTCAGTCCCTTTTATTTCTGCCCACTGTATGTGCCCTTAGAATTTCCCTGTCACTACAGGAATCCATACCAACAAAAAGGGGGGAATCAAAAAAGAAAAATCAGTTATATTATTTATTCCTTAGAAGCCCCTTGCCAAAAGTCTACCAGGCCATCAGTAGTTCTGGGCCTTCAGGCCAGTATTTCTTTTTATGTTTGGGTTAAGGAGTTGCATTTGGACCGTGGGAATAAGAAGGGGTCTGCAGCTCAGCACTGGTTACTGCAGCAGCAAAAAGAATGCTGTTTAAATGCCCCCAGTGCCACCAGGATTGATGACTCAGCGGTCCTGGCTCCTGCCTCCTGTTCAAAGCTGTGACAAGGGACTCCTCCCCGGGCAGTGAGCCAGGACCCCACCTGACTGACAGATGCCCCTTGCCCAGACCTCTTTGCTCCTCTGGCTGCGGTGTTCCCAGGAAGAAGAAGTTGCACGACCCAGTATGTAAATGAAATTCTTGGAACAGATTTTGGAGACTTGGCAGTCCTGTCTCTTTGCTAAAGGAAACGCTCATCTTCTTTAGAAAGTGTGTGAACCTGGGAGTGACCGTATAGGGCCCTGATGAGCAGATAATTGGGACATAATGAGACTTAACCTGGTCACTTTGATGGAAAATGAGAGAGGTGGATAGATACTATAAAAAATTCATCCGTCTTCATCACATTCCATTCACATCCTCAACACCTACCCCCAAGAGCTAACTAAATGGACAAAATTCTGGTAACTAAAGTGGAGCCCTCAACATTGATGTATTTTCTCTCATTCTGTGTGAACAAATGGTGTATTGGACCGTTAATATTTAACCTAACTGCACGATGAAGATCGTTTCACCATAATTGGCTATAGGGGTCTGATATTTAGTATCTAGATACTGACCTTTTGGGCATGTGGTGTTAATGATTTCATGTTGGACCTTCTCTGCATTTTTTAAGGGTCTAATTAGGTTGCATGTATGTTTCCATTTGGGAAACCTAACGGAGGAAGGGGGGCATTTACTGGACATTGTTTAATTCATTCTCTTAAAGCTCTTCTTCTCGCAAAAGTAGGGTGTGAACCTATTTCCATTGCCTTCCTGGTGTCTCTTCAGCTGTCTTTTGTTCTGGCCTTGGGGCAGGTTCAGGGTCCCTGAGGCCCTTCTTGTGAACAACCGAGAGGAGGTGCTCAACAGCTGGTTTCACTACTTCTCAAGCAGAAACACAGTATTTAAATTCTATATTAATACTGGACCTGCCCATATGCAGCCGTGGGAGAAATCACCAAGACAGGACTTAATGTGGGGAAAAGCAAGTGAGAATACTTGGAAGTCATACACATAAAGGTAACCGTTTCCTAAGACACTGTGACACTTTAGGAGAAAAGGAGGAGAGCTGCTTTGTACTCTTTTCCCTTGGATTATTTATATTTTTCGGTTAATTTCTATATTACTTGAATGGTTTTGTTTAAAAAAAATATTCTGCAATAGAAAGTTTCCCTATATTGCACACAATAATTTATTAACTAGTTTCCCCCCTAAGATTTTCAGTCTTCTTTTTTAAACACTTGTAAGTGTTTATTTATTTTGAGAGACACATAGAGAGCAGGGAGTGGAGGGGCAGAGACAGAGGGAGAGAGCGAATCCCAAGCAGGCTCCACGCTGTCAGCACAGAGCCTGATGTGGGGCTTGAACTCAAAAGCTGTGTGATCGTGACAGGAGCTGAAATCAAGAGTCGGATGCTTAACTGACTGAGCCACCCAGCCGCCCCAATATTTTCATTATTCTTAAGTAAACTTCTTCCTGAGAACTTTCACAGAAATATCATATTTAGTATATTCCTATGAAAATGTAATGTTGCTGTCTTTTTACCTTGGTGAATATTCAAAATATGAAAACATTTAAAGAGCAAGTCAGCGGTGGTTTGCTCATGGTCATGGAAGCTAGACCTTTGGAAATAACTCCCGAGACTCATTCCCAAACCCCCTTTGCTCCCTCTTTTATGTTAAAACACGTTGCTAGGGAATGTTTGGTTTCAGTTTTCCTGTGGAAAATCAGAAGTCGATCCTGAAAGACACAGACACAGAGAATGGCAGGTTAGGGTTTGTCTTAACTTCGTAGTAATGCTGACTTTATAAACTCAAAATTGTCTCTGCTTGCAGCTCTTGGCTTGACTTTTCTGTCTTGACATTAGCTCAGGGTGAAGGGACAGAGTGCCAAGGGCATGCTGTGGTTCTGTCCTCAGCTTGTTGACCCGATAGGGCCCAACCCTGTTAGTTCCCACGGGAAGGTGATGGATTGATCATTTGTCGTCAAGTCGCAGGGATTTTTCCTGCTGGCTGATGCCCTGTTTGCAACTGTGTGCTTAGGGCCAGAGCTCTGTGACCTTTGCAGTTATTACTAGCCTGGCTGACACCTGTTCCCGGTCATATATCTTACAAAGACATCCTCACTTGTGAAAAAATATTTTTCATTCTGTTTTTTTTTTTTTTAAAGTAGGATACATATCTGTTATTTATTTACCATCCCACTTACTGGTGAGAACCAGTGTTGCTATCTTCTTTGTTTGGATTTTTATGAAGGGAGGCTCCTTTCACAAATATAGCCAACGTGGAGTAGGAAGATAATCATCTAAGTCATTCAAGCCAAAGATTACTTAGGTATCTTCAAAGAATACAGGAGGAAAAGAATACCTCAATCCACATTACCATGTATCTGTAAAATATCTTACTTGAATTTAAATTTTTACAGACAGGTTTGGAACTCTTTTCAGCATCAATTATGAAAACACATCACAATAATAATTAATATATTTGCCTACGTTTTAGCCATGTTCACAAATCTCTTTTTAAAAATAAACCTTTTAGGGGAGCCTGGGTGGCTTAGCCAGTTGAGCTTCTGACTTCAGCTCAGGTCATGATCTCACGGTCCATGAGTTCAAGCCCCGCATTGGGCTCTTTGCTGACAGCTCAGAGCCTGGAGCCTGCTTCGGATTCTGGGTCTCCTTCTCTCTCTGCCCCTCCCCTGCTCACGCTCTGTCTCTGTCTCTCTCAAAAATAAATAAAGATTAAAAAAAATATCTTAAAATAAATAAATAAATAAAATAAAATTACAAGCCTGTAGGGGCACCGGGGTGGCTCAGTCGGTTAAGTGTCTGACTTTGGTTCAGGTCATGATCTCACGGTCCATGAGTTCAAGCCTCGTGTTGGGCTCTTTGCTGACAGCTCAGAGCCTGGAGGCTGTTTCAGATTCTGTGTCTCTGTCTCTCTCTGACCCTCCCCCATTCATGCTCTGTCTCTCTGTCTCAAAAATAAATAAACATTTAAAAAAGATTAAAAAAAATGAACCTCTTATTTTTAGGAAAGTTTTAGATTTGCAGACAAATGGAGAAGATAGTGCAGAGAATTCTCTTACTGTCCCACATGCAGTTTACCCGTATTATTAATGTCTTACATTAGTATAGTGCAGTTGCCAAAATCAATATTGATACATAGTTTTCTTTTTTTTTAAATCTTAACGTTTATTTTTGAGAGAGACAGAGCAACAGAGCGAGCGAACGAGAGCACAAGCTGGAGAGGGGCAGAGAGAGAAGGAGACCCAGAATCCGAAGCAGGCTCCAGGCTCTGAGCTGTCAGCACAGAGCCCGGTGCAGGGCTGGAACTCACAAACCCCGAGATCATGACCTGAGCAGAGGTTGGACGCCACCCAGGTGCTTCGATATTGATACATAGTTTTAACTGAGATCCATACTTCATTCAGAGTCCCTTTATTTTTACCTAATGACCCTTTTCTGCTGCAGGCTCTCATTCAGGGAACCACATTACATTTAATTGTCACGTCTTCTTAGGCTCCTTTTGGCTATGACAATTTTTTTTTTTTTGGAGACTTCCCTTATTTTCAATGACTTTAACAGTTTTGTTTTAAAGAGAGAGAGTATGCAAACAGGGGAGAGGGGCAGAGGGAGAGAGGAACAATCTCTCAAGCAGGTTCCACGCTCAGTGTGGAGCCAGATGTGGGGCTCGATCCCACAACCCTGGGTTCATAACCTGAGCCAAAATCCAGAGTTGGACGCTGAAGCGACTGAGCCACCCAGGTGCCCCGACTTGAGCAGTTTTAAGAAACACTGGTCAGGTGTTCTTTAGAATGTCCCTCGTGTGGGATTTGTCTAGTGCTTTTCTCATGAGTAGCCTTGAGTTATATAGGTTTTGGGGAGGAAGACCTTTTATTTCAAGTGTCATTTTCATCACATGGTATGAAGGGTACATTGTATCAGTCTGACTTATCACTGTTGCTATTAACCTTGCTCACATGGCTGAGATAGTGTTGGTTAGGCATAGTACTTTTTAAAAATTAATTACTTAAAATCAATGTTATCTTGGTTTTAAGTGCACAACAATATAACGATTCAACAATTCTATACATTACTCAGTGCTCATACAGATAAATGTACTCTTTTATTTTTTACTTTTTTTTAACGTTTATTTATTTTTGAGACAGAGAGAGACACAGCATGAACGGGGGAGGGGCAGAGAGAGAGGGAGACACAGAATCGGAAGCAGGCTCCAGGCTCTGAACCATCAGCCCAGAGCCCGACGCGGGGCTCGAACTCGCGGACCGTGAGATCGTGACCTGAGCTGAAGTCGGACGCTTAACTGACTGAGCCACCCAGGCACCCCCAGATAAATGTACTCTTAATCCCCTTCAGCTATTTCACACACCTCCCCCCGACCTCCCCTCTGGCAACCACCAGTTTGTTCTCTGTACTTATGAGTCTGTTGTTTTTTTTTTTTTTTTTTTGTCTTGTTTTTGATCTGTTTGCTTATTTTGTTTCTTAAATTCTACATATGAGTGACCTCGTGGTATTTGTGTTTCTTCGACTTATTTTGCTTAGTATTATACTCTCTAAGTCCATCCATGTTGTTGCAAATGGCAAGATTTCATTCTTTTTTGTGGCTGAGTAATAGTCTTTGTGTGTGTGTGTGTGTGTGTGTGTGTGTGTACATTTTCTTTATCCATTGATCTATGGATGGACCCTTGGGTCGCTTCTCTATCTTGGCTGTTGTAAACAATGCTGCAATAAATACAGGGTGCTTGTATATTTTTGAATTTCTATTTTCATTTTCTTAGGGTTAATACCCAGTAATCAAACTACTGGATCTTATGGTACCTTTATTTTTAATTTCTGAGGAACCTCCATACTGTTTTCCATAGTGGCTGCGCCAGTTTGCATTTCTATCAACATTGTCCATGAGCTGCTTTTTCGTTACATCCTTGCCAACACTTAATGTTTTATGTTTTTTATTTTACCCATTTTGACAGCTGTAAGGTGATTGTAGTTTTGAATTGCATTTCCCTGATGAGGAGGGATGTTGAACATCTTTTCATGTGTCTCTTGGCCATCTGCATTTCTTCTTTGGAGAAACATCTATTCAGGTCTTCTGCCCATTTTCGGTTGGACTACTTGGTTTTATTTGGTGTTGAGGGTTTTTTTAAAACATATTTTAGATATTACCCCCTTACCAGATACATCATTTACAAATATCTTTTCCCATTCTGTGAGTTGCCTTTTTGTTTTGTTGATAGTTTCCTTTGCTGGGTACAGTACTCTTTTAAATGGCAAATTTCCATTGCATATTTGAAAGATGATAAAGAAATTTATTTCTGTGTCACATGTCAGGAACACTGCTTTTACCTGAAACAAATTATGGCCACCATATTAATCTTGTGTAGTGAGAGATTGAATGGACATGGAATGAACCAAAACTACCTAAAATTGATACAATATTTGAATTTCTAACCAGGTTAAGATTTCACTGAATTTTTTAATATTTGCAAGTATAAAAACAGTTCAAAAATATTTCTAAGTATTCTCAGTTCTATAGTATTTTATTCTGCAGTGAACACCAGATTTTTACCACTGGAAGACAAAGTTTAATGTAATTTATTCATTAAAATAGTTGAACACTTCTCTGTGTTGTCATTACAGATACATATGTTAGAATTGGAAGTTACATTCTGCTTCTTACTTGCGGGGCTATTTGTGGGAAATAGTGGGGAATAAGGAAACTGCCAGATGTTGACAAAAGAGTCAGGTAATCAAGGAGATTAAATGAAATGATAACTCATGGGCTATGTAATATGACTGAACTAAACTGCATAAAACTAGTTGTTGATAACTGCAACTCCCATCAAGTAACCCAGACACAGGCATTAATCAACGTTACGTACACAGACAATAAGACATATTCACAGGGGTCAATTTGAAATATGTCAGCAAAGCACTTTGTCCTCATCTTGGTTATTTTTCAGGCTGGCTGAATCATTAGAATTTCCTCTTTGCTCTCTGGTGTGGATGAACCATTGGCCTGCATCCATGAAAAGGCAATAAGTTCAGTTGAACAATATATTCGTTATTTTTAGGAATATCGCTAGAGATTAATTTCATTTAATTCTTCAAAGGAGAAATATTTACCAAAATGCATTAACCGTGTGTGGGATGGCATGCTATATAAAATTACACCTGTCTGATGAAGTCTTTAGTAAAATTCAGTACCGATTCCTAATCAAAGCTCTGAAAACAAAGGAATAAAATTATTCATCCAAACTATGATAAAAAAAAAACTTCCACTTATTATCATAGGTAAAAATCATACTGAATTTAGATATTTTCCGAGTGATTTATCTTCAAATTGATGCAAAACATAGGTGTGCTTTCATTCAGTACAATT
Organism: Acinonyx jubatus; assembly: GCF_027475565.1. Taxonomy (NCBI): domain Eukaryota; kingdom Metazoa; phylum Chordata; class Mammalia; order Carnivora; family Felidae; genus Acinonyx; species Acinonyx jubatus. The sequence goes on along the minus strand of NC_069387.1, from coordinate 13,025,912 downwards.
TTTTTATTGAGCATCTACTTCCTAATACTGGGGATACAGTAATGGGTAAACGTATAGGAATCTTTGCACTGTGAATCTTATATTTTAGTTTGGTGGTAAGCAGGGTGGAGTGGGAAGGATATGGGTAGGGAGATGAAAAATCAGCACACATAGGTAATATCAGATGGTGAAAAGTGCAATGGAGATAAATAAAGCAGGAAAAGCTTAGGGAGCACAGGAGAGGAGGAAATGTTTTTAAATGAGGGAGCCAGGAGAGGCCTCCCTCAGGATCTGAAATTTAAGCAAACACCTGGAGGATATGAGGGGGTGAGAGGTGCAAATACCCAGGGAAGAGATTTCTAGGTATCCACAGCAACAAGTGCAAAGGCCCTGAGGCAGAAGCATATCCGATATATTTAATGAATAGTAGAGTCTACTATAGCTGGGAAAAAGTTAATTAGCAGAGTAGGTTAGATGGGTAGAAGGGACAGACCATACAGGGCTTTGTGAGAAATATTGGGCCCTTGGAGAGTTTTGAGCAGAGGTGTTAGAATTTCTAACCTAAGTTCTGAGATCACTCTGGCTGCTCTTTGGGGTTGTGATTAGGAGGCCACTGTAATAGCAATCCATGTGAGAGAGGATGGTGGAGCAGAGATGTTGAGAAGCAGTGGGATTCTGGAAGTATCTTGAAGGTAGAGTCAGCAGGTTGTGCTGACTGACCAAATGTGGTGTGAATTTCTTTTCATCATCAGCAGCAGGAAGGATGAAGTGGCTGTCACAAGGAGTATTTTGTAGAGATTTATATTTTCTTGTCCACGTAATAAAGTACAAAAAAGAAATGAGCTTCAAAGGGAACTCCATTAGGAAACTATGATTATACACCTAGAAGAGCTAAAATAATCAACCAGAAGCTGTTAGAGATAATAGAACAGTGGAGAAAAACTACTGGTCAAAAGATAGAATAACACAAATCAATCCCCTTCTCAAATGCCTTTATTATCTAGCTAAAAATAAAATAGTCAAAAGCCTTTTAATTTATGACAGCCACAACATTGAATTATATGTTAATTAAACTTGTGTAAGGGCATATAGCACCAATCCAAAAAAAAAAAAACTACAAAATTTTAATGGTGGAAAAAGGCTTGAATATATAGAAAATATGTCCTACTCCTGGGTAGGAACAATAAATGTAAGTGGAAATTGTTTCTGGTTTAATTTGCAGTTTTAACACAACTTCAGTTAAGATACCAGTGAGGTCATTGGCATTATACAGAATTCAAAATAATTTATTCTACAGAATACTTGGAAAGATAGACAATAATATTAAAGTGTTAATGAAGGAATAATAACTATCTTGCAAAACAGACTGTTTAAAAAAACAAACTGAGCCAGCGTAACACTGGATTAGAAGGAGATATGTAGACCATTGAAATAAAATAGAGCATGCATAAATAATTTTAAGTACACCTGAAAACATAATATATGGCAAATGAGTATAATAGAATTATAGAGAACCTAATTATTTTAGACATGCTGCTAGAGTAATTTCATTTCAATGTGGCAAAAACCAAATTTACCTCAAAACATCAAAACAGAAAATTAAACTATATACAAAGAGATAGTTTATTTATTTAACTGAAGAGGGAAACCATTTTAGATTTTTAAAGAAGTTATGAAGATGGGCAAAGGTATTTAAATAAAATTCAAACATCTGTACAACTAAAATAAATTACAAATAAAATAGCAAAATAAAGAAAACATTTTTAAGTATTGGCAGAAATGTTCTTTAGAGTTACTGATATTTTTATTTATTTATTTATTATTTATTTATTTATTTATTTATTTATTTATTTATTTATTTTAAACGTGTATTTATTTGAGAGAGCGAGAAAGAGCTCGAGCATGAGCGGTGGGAGAGGCAGAGAGACAGGGAGAGAATCCCATGGGGCTTGAACCCACAAGCCCTGATTCATGACGTGAGCCAAAATGAAGGGTGAGATGCTTAACGGAGTCACCCAGGCACCCCTTTTATTTATTTATTTAAATTCAAGTTAGTTAACATACAGTGTAGTCTTGGTTTCAGGAGTAGAACCCAGTGATTCATCACTTACAACACCCAGTGCTCATCTCAACAAATGCCCTCCTTAATGCCCGTCACCCATTTAGCCGATCCCCCTACCCACCTCCCCTCCAGCAACCCCCAGTTTGTTCTCTGTTTTTAAGAGTCTCTTAGGGTTTACCTCCTTCTCTGATTTTATCTTATTTTTCCTTCTCCTCCCCTATGTTCATCTGTTTTGTTTCTTAAACTCCATGTATGAGTGAAATCAGATATCTTTCTCTGACTTATTGCACTTAGCATAATACACTCTAGTTCCATCCACGTTGCTGCAAATGATAAGATTTCATTGTTGTTTTCATCGCCGAGTTGTATTCCATTACGTATATAAACCACATCTTCATCCGTTCATCAGTTGATGGACGTTTGAGCTCTTACCATAATTTGGCTATTGTTGATAACACTACTATAAACATTGGGGTGCATGTGCCCCTTTGAATCAGCATTTTTGTATCCTTTGAATAAATACCTAGTAGTGCAGTTTCTGTGTCGTAGGGTAGTTCTATTTTTAATTTTTTGAGGTACCTCCATACTGTTTTCCAGAGTGGCTACACGAGTTTGCATTCCCACCAACAGTGCAAAAGGGTTCTCTTTTCTCTGTGACTGATAACTTACAACAACAGATAGAACTTTAATATAGAGAATATATAAAGAGCTCATAAAACAATATTTTCAAAAGTTTTTATTTATTTTTGAGAGAGGTGAGAGAGAGCTGGGGATGGGCAGAGAGAGAGGAAGAGAGAGAATCCCAGGCAGGCTCTGCACCATCAGCATGGAGCTTGATGCAGGGCTTGATTTCACAAACTGCGAGATCATGACCTGAGCTGAAATCCAGAGTCAGACACTTAATCGAATGAGCCACCCAGGCACCTAATAAAACAATATTTCACTGCAACAGATAGAAATTCAGTATATGTAATATATAAAGAGCTTCTAAAATCTCTAAAATTAGCACCAAATCTCAAATAGGCATAGATATGTATGTTTGTGTGTATATATAATATATATATATATTATGTATATATATATTATATATATGTATATCCGTGTAAGTATATAAACAAGCAACATACAAGAAAAATATGTAACATCTTTTATAAGGAGATAAACAGAAATTAAATTAGTTAAAGTAAATTACACACACATTAAATGATCCCATATCAGAGGGTCATGCCAATAAATCTTAAAGTGAAGGTGCCTCATGCAGTAGATAAGACCCTGTCGATGGGTTCATTTCTTCATTGGGCAGTATTTTAGGCAGCATTCAAGTAAGCTTAATTCTTAGAATCTCGTGATGGGGATGCTTTTGCATGAAAATAATCTAAGTATTATACTTAGTATAGTAGTATAGTAGTTATAGTGTATTACCTGTGATAATAACTGGAAACCAAATAAATGTTCGACACTTGGAGAGTGATGATGTAACCTATAGTTTAGTTATCTTCCGTGAGACTGTGGATTGAGTCTGAGATGGGAAATTAGAAATATATTATCAGAAAAAAGATCATAGGGAAAAAGAGCCAGAACACAAAATTTTGACTCTGATCCAAATACTAGAAAGCATTTACCTGTGGTTAAAGGTGGAAGAGGCTATCAAGAAAGGTAGTTAAGCTAGGTGAAGGAATTTGGGATTTAATTTACATAAAAAAAGAATGAGTATAAACACCTACATATATTAATGGATTAATTGGGAGTATTAGGAGGTTCCAGGAAATGTACCCATTGGCCTGTTTCCTGTGATTTGACTTCCTTAAGCATGTTGCATGTTTCATTTGGGAACTGGGGTGGGCGGAATCACCTTTATTTTGAGGGTCCTTGGAGTGAAGGAATCCTGGGCATGGGTGAGGCTGGGAAAGGTGACCCAGGCTGCTCTTCTGCATGTGGTAGCATGTGACCTAGAGTTTGGGACAGGATTGCAATGCTGTGGAACTGGACTGCTCAGCAGAAGACAGAGAAACTAGCCAGTTATGTGGATTCAGCTACCCCAGCAAGGATGTGTCAGAGGAAGGCTGTGGGGACCAGGTCCCCTAGGGACAACCCAGGATTGCAGTGGACTCAGTGCCCTGCTTTATAGCTGAGGACAGTGTATCTGCTAGTGAGAGACATCTGTAACCCTGGGTGGGGGGCCCCAGGGGAGACAGCGGTGGATCTCCCGTCCACAGGCCTGCTGTCGACGACCCAGCGGCTTCCAGGGCTTTGTGTTGTGTGGAGAAACACGGGAGAGGGACGGGAACATGAAGAGCATCTACTGAGATCAAGACCCTTGAAAGAAGGTGCTTTGCGCCCTCCTTAGCAGATTATAGTATCTGTTTCTGCTGCTCCACACTTGCGTAACATTTCTCTGCATTTTCCCCTTTTCTTCCTTCTCATCTCGGGAATAAGCTCCCCACTTCCCTGTGAAAAATAACCCCTCCGCCTGGACCCCCTTCCCCACTCCTTTGGTGTTTGTAGAATCCTTCTGTCTTTTCATCTCCTTGCTGGTGTCTTGTTTTGTGCCTTAAGGTACACTCAGGCTCTTCTGCCCTCGCCAGCAACAAAAAAACAACATCTTCTCCCGACCCTAATGGCTCCTCAGGCTGTGCTTTTCTTCTTTAGGTAATAAAGGATTTCTACAAGCATTGCTATTTTAATTATTGAAAATACAATAGAAGGGGAAGTAAAAAATTTGAAATGGGGAAAAATCACTCAATTCCACCCGCTAATGGAATTTATTTTTTTGGTAAGTATCATACCACCTGTGAGCCTGAAAAACCAGCTTTATTGACACAAAGTTAACATAGAATAACCTGCACATATTTAAAGCACACCATGTGATAAGTTTTGGCACATGTGTATATCCATGAAACCACGACCGTAAGGAAGATGACGGACATACTCATCACCCCCAGGTCTCCTCGTGCCCCATGGTGAGCCCTTCTTTCTGACTCTTTGACTCACTTTAATGATTTTGAGATTCATCCATGTTGTTGCCTGTGTCGCTAGTTCATGCCTTCTCTTTCAAAAACCCCAGGTTTTTTTTTTCCATGCAGTAAGGTATAACTTACATATAATAAAATTCACCTATTTTTAGGTATACAGTTCAGTTAGTTTTAGTAATTATATTTATAGAATAGTGCACCTCATCATCACCATCCAGTTCTAGAATACGCTTTGTGCCCATTTGCAGCCACTGTCATACAGGCAGTCACTGATGTACATTCTGTCTCTAGAGGTTTGCCCTTTTCGGATGTTTCTTATAAATGGAATACAAAATATGTGGTCCTTGCATCTGCCCCCCCTCCCCCGCCACTTAGCATAATGTCTCTGAGCTCATCCATGTTGTAATATGTGTCACCAATTCCTTCATTTTAATTGCTGAATAGGATTTCATCATAGGGCTCTACAATTTGTTCAGACATTCACCCACTGATGGACATTTAAGTTTCCAGGTTTTGACTTATTACAAATAAATCTGCTGTGAACATTCACGTTCAAGTCTTTATATGAACTTAGGCTTTCATTTCTCCTAGGACGGCTGGCTCGGGAGGTAGATGTGTGTTTAACTTTATAAGAAACTGCCAAACTGTTTTCCAAAGCACGTGTTCTATTCTACGTTACCGCCAGATCACCACATGCTACCTAAAACTTGGTGGGGCCAGTCTTTTTAATTGTAGCCATGTAATAGGTGTGTTGTCTCATTATGATGTTAACTTGAATCTTCCTAATGACTGATGCCAGGCGCCTTTTCATATTATTTGCCATACATATATATTCTGTGAAGTGCTTATTCATATCATTTGCACAGTTTTCATTGGGTTGTGTTCTTAGTATTGAGGATGAAGAGGCTTTTTTTAAAAAAAATTTTTCAATGTTTATTTTTGAGAGAGAGAAGAAGACAGAGAGTGAGTGGGGGAGGGACAGAGAGACAAGGAGACACAGAATCCGAAGCAGGCTCCAGGCTCTGGGCTGTCAGCACAGAGCCTGACACAGGGCTCGAACTCCCAAACTGTGAGATCACGACCTGAGCTGAAGTTGGGTGCTTAACCGACTGAGCCACCCAGGTGCCCCTAAGAAACTTTTTATATGTCCTGGCTATAGTACCTGTACCAAACATGCTTTGCCAATATTTGCTGCTATTTAATGTTTTGTGGGTTTTTTTTAACATTTATTTATTTTTGAGAGAGAGAGACAGTGCAAACACGGGAAGGGGCAGAGAGAGAGAGGGGGACACAGAATCCAAAACAAGCTCCAGGCTCTAGGCTGTCAGCACAGAGCCCCACTCCGGGCTCACACCCATGGACCATGAGATCATGACCTGAGTCGAAGTGGTACGTTCAACCAACTGAGCCACCCAGGCACCTCCAGTGGGTTGTGTTTTTACTCTCTTAATGGTATCTTCCAAATAGCAGAAGTTTTAACGAAGCCCAGTTCATTAATCTATTCTTCTATCAGTTGTGATTTGGGTGCCACATCTAAGACATTTTTGCTCTACCAAAAGTCACAAGGATTTTTCTCTCCCATGTTTTCATCTACTGATCTTAGAGTTTTAGGTCTTGTGATTAGGTCTGTGATATATTTTGAGTTAAATATTGTGTATGTTGCAAGGAATGCATTGAAGTTAATTCTTTTGCATGTGCATATTCTCTTGTCCCACCATCATTTCTTAAAAAGACTATCCTCTCTCCAGCGAATTGCCTTTGCACCTTTGTCAAAAATTAGTTGTCCATCTATGTATGGCTCTCTCCCTGGATTCTCTGTTGGTTTTGTTGAACCACTTGCCTTTCTACTACACTGTTTTTACTACTGTAAGTTGCTAGTAAATCTCTAAGTTAGGCAGAGTTAGTTCTCCAAAGCTATTTTTCTTTTTCGAAATTGTTTTGACTATTCTGTGTCCTTTGCATTTCCGTATCACTTTAGAATTAGCTTGCTGATTTCTGCAATAAAAGCCAGAAGGGACACGGGTTGGAATTCTGTTGAATCTATGAATCAGTTCGGTGAGAAGGGACATCTGTTTTTTTTTTTTTTTAAGTTTATTTATTTGTTTTGGAGAGAGAGAACACACACAGGAGGAGCAGAGAAGGAGGAAGAGAGAGTCTCAAGCAGGCTTTGCACTGTCAACATGGAGCCCAACGCGGGGCTTGAACCCACGAACCGTGAGATCATGACCTGAGTTGAAACCAAGAGTTGTACGCTTAACCGACTGAGCCATACAGGTGCCATCCAGGCGCCCTGAGAATGGGTGTCTTAAGAACACTGAGTTTTCTGACCCATAGCCCCATCTGTCTCTCCATTTAAGTCTTTACTTACTCCTGGCAGTGCTTTGTCCTTTTCAGCGTACAGTTCTTTTGCATCTTGGTCAGATTTTTCTCTAAGAATTTCATATGGTCTGATGCTATTGTTAGTTGGACTTTTAATTTAAATGTCTTACTGTTGTTGGCATATAGGAATACCGTAGATTTTTGAATATTGGCCTTGTATCCTTCAACTTGACTCAACTTTCTTATCCTAGTAGCTTGTTCGTAGATTCTGTCAGATTTTCTACACGAAAAATCATGTTGGATGTGAAAAAACCACTTTTTCTTTTCCCATATGATTAGACTCCCCCCCCCACCTTGTCCTATTGGACCGTCTAGAATCTCCCTTACCATGTTGAAGAGAGGTCCTGAGAGTAGATAACTTTGTCTTGTTCCTGATCTTAGGGGGAAAGTGTTCAGTCTTCCACATTAAGTATGATAATAGCTGTAATTTGTTGTAGATGCTCTTTTTCAAAAAATTTTAAAATATTTATATATATATATATATATATATTTTTTTTTTTTTTTTTTTTTTTTTTTTTGAGAGAGAGAGCCCGAGCACGCGTGGGGGAGGGGCAGAGAGAGATGGAGACATAGAATCGGAAGCAGGCTCCAGGCTTTGGGTTGTCAGCACAGAGCCCGACGAGGGGCTTGAACTTAGGAACCGTCAGATCATGACATGAGCCAAAGTTGGACACTCAACCAACTGAGCCACCCAGGTGCCCCTGTAGATGCTCTTTATTAGACTGAGAAAGTTCTCTTCTATTCCTAGTTGCTTGAAAGTTTCTAAAACTCAGGAAGAGATGTTGAATTTTGACAACTGCCTTTTATGTGTCTTTTGTGTTGATGGTGTGGTTTTTCTTTTTTTAGTTTGTTAATATGGTGAATTCCACTGGTTGTTTTTAGAATATTAAACCAACCATATATTCCTAACGCCTGGCTGGTCATAGTGCATTACTTTTTAAATATACTGTTGGATTTTATTTTCTATAATTTTTTTGTTTAGAATTTCTGTACTTTCATTCATGGGGGATGATGATCCATAGTTTTCTTTTTTTAATATTCTCTTTTGATATTTATGCTGGCTTCATGAAATGAGTTCAGAGACATTTCTTCCTCTTCAGTTTCTCAAAGAATTTATGGAGAATTGGTATTATTTCTTCCTTGAATATTTACTAGGACTCATCACTGAAGCCTCCTGGGGCTGGAGTTTTCTTCGTGGCAAGTTTTTCTCCTTCCTTTCCGATCTGTTTTCATTGTATTTACTTTGTATGTCCAAAAAAGTCTTTATCTTGCTTTTATTTTTAGAAGATATTTTTGTTGAATGTGGAATCCGAAATGGATGATAGTTTTTCCTTTAAAATTTTGATTAAAAAAATTTTTTTAATGTTTATTTATTTTTGAGAGAGAAAGAGATAGTGTGCACATGGGAGAGGGGCAGAGAGAGAGGGAGACACAGAATCCGAAGTAGGCTCCAGGCTCCAAGGTGTCAGCACAGGTCCCAACGCAGGGCTTGAACTCATGAACTGCGAGATCATGACCTGAGCTGAAGTCAGACGCTTAACCGACTGAACCAACCAGACGCCCCATCCTTTAAGTTTTTAAAAGGATGTTGCTCCACTGTCTTCTGGCTTTCATTCATCCCAGCCGGAAATCTGTTGTCATCCTTATCTTTGTCCCTCTGTGTATGATAGATACATCTGTCTGCCTCTGATTGTTTTCGAATTATTCTCTTTATCACGGATACTGAGCAATTTGTATTTGATGTCCCTTGGTGTAGCTTTCTTCATGCTTAGAATTTGTTCACTATATTATTTGAGGAAATTTTGGTCTTTAATTCTTCCCATATATTTGTGTCTCTTTCTTCAGGGATACAAGTTACATGGACATTCGGCTGCTTGAACTTGTTCCACTACTCACAGGTGGTTTTGTTTTTGGTTTTTGTTTATAAAACATTTTTAAGCTGCGTTCATTTGGAATAGTTTTTATGTTTTCAGATTCACTACGTTTTTCTCCTATAATTTCTGACCTCCATTAATTCCAACAAATGTGGCTTTTCTTTTTCCTTTCAATATTGTAATTTTTAAATCTCTGGAAGCTCAGATCTGTTCCTTTTTATATCTTTCCTATCTCTACCTGACTTTTTGAATAATGTATAAAATTATAATAACTTTTAAATTTTTTAAAAAAGTTTTATTTATTTTGAGAGAGAGCATGAGCAGGGGAGGGGTAGGGACAGGGAGAGAGAGAATCCCAAGGAGGCTCTGTACTTCTAGCTCAGAATTCATGAACCACAAGGTCATGGCCTGAGCTGAAATTAACAGTTGGACACTTAACCAATTGAGCCACCCAGGTGCCCCTATAATAACTGTTTTAATGTGTTTTTTTCCCCCTGACTCTAAAATCTGTGTTAGTCCTGGATGATTTTGATTGATTGTTTTGTCACTGTCTTCTTCTTCTTTTCATGGAGAACAACACAGGGCTTGAACTCATGACCTTGAGATCAAGACCTGAGCTGAGATTGAGTCGGACACTCAAATGACTGAGCCACCCAGGCGCCTTGAGTGACTTGTCTTCTACTTAGTGGTTATATTTTCCTACTTCTTTCCATACCCAATAATATTTTTTAGGTGCCAGACATTGTAAATTTTACCTTCTTGCATTTTTGTGTTTTGATAAATGTTTTTTAACATTGTTTTGGAGCACGGTTAAGTTACTTGGAAACAGTTTGGTCCTTTCGGGTCTTGATTTTCAAATTTGTTAGGCAGACTTACGGGAGTGATCAATCTAGGGCTAATTATTTCTCACTCCCAAGGCAAGAACATTCTGAGCATCCCATCTAATGCACCGTGAATCTGTGAGGCTTTCCTGTCTGGCTGGTGTGAACAGGTGCTGTTTCTAGCCTTGTGTGAGCCCCAATCACCAACCTTTCTAATTATTTTAGATGGTTCTTTCCCCAACTTTGGACAGTTTCCTCCTGTGCATATGGTGATTAGACCCAACAAAATGCTCAGAGGGGACCTTTTTATAGACCTCTGATACTCTGTCTTTCTCTGTCTGTACCACTGTCCTCTCTGGTGTTCTGCCCTGTGAATTCTATCCATCTTTGTCTTCCCCTGACTCTCAGTTCTTCTTAATTTAGAGAATACACTTTAAAAAATGCTTTTAAATTAATTAACGAATTATTTTGAGAGAGAGAAAGCGAGCGAGCAGGGGAGGGGCAGAGAGAGAGGTAGAGAGAGTCCCTAGCAGGCTCCAAGCCGTCAGTGCAGAGCCTGATGTGGGGCTCGAACCTACAACCTGCAAGATCCTGACCTAAAGTAAAACCAAGAGTCAGACACTTAACTTGCTGAGCCACCCGGGCACCTCTGGGAATCTGCTTGATTCTACCTGGGTTTCCTTCTACCTGGAAACACTCTGAATTCAATAACCTGGGATTATTGTAAGTCTTATCTTTGTCCTTTGTTGTCCTGTGTCCTGTGTCTTGAAAAGTATTGGTTCAGATATTTTGCCCATTTTTGTTGTTGTTGTTGTTGTTTTTTTCAGGGTAAACTTTACCCAGTTACTCCATCTTGGCGGAAAGCAAAAGTTTCTTCCTGTTCTCTTAAATACAAATATTTACATGGTTGCCATTAAAGTATATGTATCATTTTATGGTCAAACAAACATTGTAGCTCAGAAAGTTTCCATATTTCCTAAATGGTTTTCCTAATTGCCATTTTAGTAGCTGCGAAATATTTCAGTGTGCCAAATTTATTTGAGAGCAGTTTATGCATTAAAGAATGATTTATGTTCTACCTCTTTCCAAAAAAGAATTTCAGATGGCTTACTGACAAAAAGGCCTACTAAATAAGACTAATACATTATGAATTAGAAGGGAAAACAAGGTTGAGAAAAACCAAGGAAGTAATAATGCCAACTATGATAATGTGCTGTGGGTATTCTGGCAGCCAAATGTGACAACTGTGATTAGTTCTGTTATTTTCATTATCAGAATGAAAAAGAGACTTCTAGGGAATAACAGTTACAGAATGCCTACTGTGTGCAACTTAACAGAAGGCGAGTTTGATTTTTACCTCACCCTCATGGTATTTGCTCGGGGCACAGAGTAACTCAATGACACAGTAGACATTCTAGTTCCTAAGAGTCAAATGCCTCAGCAGGGAGCCCGAGAACAACACCAGCCATCACACAGGCCACCTCAGGAGGGACAGACACTTTTCTTGTACTGAGTTCTGGTGGAAATTTTGAGTCATCCGGTGATCGTGTCTTCACAACAGCTTCATAGTGAATACAGAGGAAGTTTAATTTTCATTCATTCATTCATTCATTCAGGTAAGCTTTTGATAGCTGTGACATTGCATTGCCCCTTGGTTGAGCAACTACACTGAAAGGGATTACGTGTCTTGAGAGGTAACGCCAGCCAAGGATGGAATTTCCTTCCTGGGAGGAAAGGACTGCTTGCTGTCCTGCATGCCTCCTTCTATGATCTGGATTGCTTTTGAACAAGGTTTTGAAAAGACCTAGGGAACTCCTATCTCACTTTTTATTTTTAATTAAGGTACGAGTCTATTTCATGCTAATTAACTCCTTTTCCTCACATGCTGCTCCGTAATCCTTTGCACTTGGACTTCCTTGTCTCTAACTCTACTAAAACGCTCCAGGCATCTTTGTGGAGCCACCCTCGTCCCTGGAATCCTGGGGCTCCCTCGTTCTCTGTCAGATGCTTACTTCTCACCAACTCCCTGTGTTCTAGCGGCCCGCCCCCAGCCCCGGGACGCTGTCCTGGCCCCCTTGCTCTGTGTCCTTCACATTTCAGCACCTCCCCTCGTGCCCATTGATAGGACTGAGTACCCACCGCTGTCTGAGCTCCGTGCTCAGAGCCGCATGGGTGCACAGAGGCAGCTGACAGTAGGTCTGATGTCGGGTTTCTCACTCTCTAGGACTGGGATAATACAGCACAGTGAATAGCTGTTATAAAAAAAAAAAAAGGGCAGCAATTTAGAAGTTGTCCAAACAAAGCAAATAGAATACTCAAATGGAAAATCCAGGGAATATTTCATGGAGGGTATAACTTCAGACATTGGAAAGTGTGTAAGCCTACACACTTTGACCACACTCAGTTCATCCACCCCCCAGATTCTCCTGTCCCCCCCACTCCTCCCCCGGGTTTAGCTATTTGCTGGGTGGGGCCTACGGCCGCCGCTGACTTTTCAGCTCCTAGCGCTGCCCGCCCCTGCAGACCTCTCCAGGGTGTGGGCTGGCTTTGGGACAGTCTCCAGAACAGCCGCCGAGGATGGAGCCTCACAAGCTCCCGTGCCAGCGCCCTGTCTGACTGACCCACCGAGTCTGTGGCGCCTCCTTCCATTTCTGGTCCAGACGCCAGGCCTTTCTGAACTTCCCGTGCTTCCACGTAGTAGCAGGCGTTTCTCTGAAGCGCAAGGGACTTCGTGCCCGACGGGGTCAATCTGACCAACAAGACAGAGACAGGAACAGGCTAGCGAGGCCCTCTCTCCCTGATGGACTGTGCCAAGGCATGCAGCTCCGTGCCCGTCCGAAGCCTTTCCCCCTGACTGCACAGCTCAGCGGGCAGCACTGTACCTCTGCTCGCCCCTCCGGGCCCTGCCTTCCCAGCTCCTTCTCTCTCGCAGCCCTGATAGAGCACCTCCCAGTCATGTCTTCCCGAGGTCGGCCGCAGACTCTTTTTTCCTTAAGAAGCTGGGCAAAGGTTCAGCATGACGTTTTTTGTTTTTTATTTCTTTTTAAATATAATTTATTGTCAAACTGGCTTCCCTACAACACCCAGTGCTCATCCCAACAAGTGCCGGCCTCCCGCGCATCGCCCACTTCCCCACCCCCCCATCCACCGTCAGTTTGGTCTCTGTATTCAGGAGTCTCTTGTGGTTTGCCTCCCCCCCCCCCCCCCGTTTGTAACTGTTTTTCCCCCTTCCCCTCCCCCAGGGTCTTCTGTTCAGTTTCTCAAGATCCACATGAGTGAAAACATAGGATGTCTGTCCTTCTCTGACTGACTTATTTCACTTAGCGTAATACCCTCCAGTTCCATCCACGTTGCTGCACGTGGCAGGATTGTATTCTTTCCAGCATGAGGTTTTCCAAGCAAAGTAGGGAGAAAGAAAGGCAGTTATGCTGACGCCTGGCACCAGCAGTTGAGGTCAAGTCTCCCAAGCCTGCCTGTGCAACCGAGCGAGTCCTGTACCCCTGGGCCTGCAAAGGCTCCTGCTGGGCCCTCGATGGGCACACCTTCCCCTCCCCACCACACCCACCAGCTGCAGTAGCACAGTATTAATTTCTCCCTGTGCTTTCTGTGTTTTACAAGCTCATGGTCCGTGTAGAATTATAAAACACAGGTCATAAGAAAGACATTCTGCTTATTCCTCAAGTTCCAGCTTAAAAACTGCCATGTTTTTGAAGCCAAAAGTAAACTCTCCCTACTCTGTGCGGCCCAAAGTATTTTTAAAACATTTTTAAAATTATTTTTTAAATGTTTTATTTCTTTTTGGAAAGAAATGAGGGAGGAGCAGAGAGAGAGAGAGAGAGAGGATCTGAAGCGGGCTCTGCACTGTCAGCAGTGAGCCAGATGTAAGGCTCGAACTCATGAACTGTGAGATCATGACCTGAGCTGAAGTCAGATGCTCACCGACCGAGCCATCCAGGTGCCCCCCAAACTAATTGTTTTTAAGTCACTTTCCAGCATTTATCACATATTGTCATGTATCATAGATGATTGTTGGATATCATTGTATCTATCAGATAAAAAGCTTCTTGAGGGCAGGGGCCATGATTTAGCTTTGCATCTTCTACAAAACTTATCATAGAGTACTGTATACAGTAGGCACTCAGCAGTTATCATTTGAATACATTTAGAAACATACCTGCAAGGTTAAGGGAATGCTATAGATACGTTCTTTAAATTATTGTAATCAAATAATGAGTTATTGTAATAAGCAAAAATTCTTTTGTGAAACCCACCAGCAACTCTAGAATATTCCCACAGCTCAGTGCAAGGTCACGTTCACATGACTCCGGTCATGCTGTGAATCTCCAAGCACCTGACAGTACAAAGATTCTCAGAGGTTCCTGAGGTCAAGGGCATTAGAATCCATTCAGACACCATGGAATAAAGCTTTAACTGCATTGGGCCACAGGATAAACAATTAGAGAGGGATCTTCTAATTCATTCAATGAATATTGTTGAGCATTTTGTGATAATGAAATAAATGCTTTTAAAATATGAACGATATAGGGACCACAGATATAGTTGTCCATAGGAGCACGTAAAGGTGATGAATTTCCTCCCCCCGGTTTCTTATTTACAAAGTTGGTTTCTCTTACATTTCACAGCGTCCAGTTAATTGCAAGGAATTTTTGGAGTCGTTACAGCAGGTAAGTGAAGGGAGAAATTGAAAGAGAACGTGAAAACTGTTACTAGAAGTATTAGTAATTGCCATTTGTAGATGAATAATTAGACTCCATAAGACATAGAAGCTTGACGTTGCTCATAAAAAAAAAAAGTGTTTTAATTTTCTCAAATCTTTGACTCTGAGAAGCCTTTTCAGCCTCTCATTATATAACAAGACTGGGCAGGCTTCCTTTTTTTTTTTTTTTTTTTTTGCCATTGACATCTTCCAAGGAAAATGCTGCATGATATGATTTTCAAGGCTAATTTGCCTTATTGTCTTAAGCAGTGTCTCTTACTACAAATTAGCCTCCTGTACCTCTGTGAGCTAGAGAGGCTCCTTCAAAATTCCTAACAGGCAGCCTGGTGGAGAGATGGGAGGGAAAGGAAGGGAGGGAGGAAGGGCGGGAGGAAGGGAGGGAGAGAGGTAGAGGGTGCCTGTCTGCTTCGTACATGTGGTACAGCCTGGGAGATCAGAACGCTAACAGAACAGGCAGTGTAATTACATGTTCCTTGTAAGTATGTTAGCCCCACGGGGAACTAAGCTGGGCAGTCCACTTGGAGAGGGAAACTAGATTTAAGGATGGTGGAGGGGTCATTGCATAACTGACTTATTACTCGGTGGTGATGAGGGCATTTGCTGATCTCCAGTAACTGCCTGGTGCCTGGTGCTTTTGGTCAGGCTCAGCTCTCTCACTCCCAGATACTTGATTTTTGCAAAAGGGACACACCTTTCTGCAGGAAGAGAAGATACTGACCAGATTGCGAGCGGTAGGTAGTGACATTCAGCATGTTTATGCAGCAGAATTGCTGAGAGATTGCGGGGTGGGAGTTTGGGGGGGGGTGCTGGTGGCAGTGGTGGTGATCGGGTTGGTTGATTTATCTGCAATAGGGAATATGTTTTATTTTAATTATGAGTTAAGAGTTGCTGCTGCCTAGGCTAAGGTATCAGTTAAAAATGCTGTGTTCCCAGCTTTCATATTTGTGTTTGATGTGGTTTCTGTGCTCATGCAGCTTGGTGAAGCTAGGGAGGGCTCACCTTTAAATAACCTGCAGCTTCCTATTTTCGTTCTTGTTTTTTTTTTTTTTAAATCCTTAAGCACTGTTCCCACCGTTTCTTCCCAATATCCGCCTGACTGCCCCCCCCCCCCGCCCCGCCCTCCGCCCCATATGAAATGTGGCCTGTCTTCATTCTGAGCCTTTTGCGCCCTGAGTCTGGATTTCTGGCTGGTTTGCTGTAGGTATTTGTGGATGCTTCGCAGTCACCCAGGGCCCAGGCAAACTGACTGTGCATGGGAATCGGAGACCATGGCTGTGCAGCTGGTGCCCGACTCTGCTCTCAGCCTGCTGATGGTGAGTGCTCCGGGAGGAGGTGGGGCCCGGGCAGCGCCCAGCTCCAGCCTTACCCTCCCGCACCGTGGGCTGCCGCTGCAGTGCTGCAGAAATGCTAAAAATCGCTCCGCTTTATCCCGCAGGCTTGTTGCAAATGATTTCTTGGGTGAGAGCATCAGCCATGACAAAGCACTCTCAGGGAAGAGAAGCCCTAGATTTGCCATTTTAGAAACTTGTTGCTTAATGCTATTTTGAGAGAGATGCTTGCGAACAGGTGCTAAGAGCCCCTGGAAATAGATTCCCACCGACGCCTCCCCCTGGCTCCTCAGCATCCTTCCCCCTCCCTCCCCTCCCCTCCCCTCCCCTCCCCCACTGCCTTTTGCATCTAAGTTGAGGTGATCCTGTTTGTTGATTTGTTTTTCTGTCTTCTCATAGCAACTGTGGAATTTTTTTGCCTACGGAACAATTGAATAGGATCTTCTTTCTAGGTGTCCATGTGTTTACTCCGATTTCCCCGGGGAAGTGGCCAAGGAGGTTGTCTGTGGCCTTTTTAACACTGGGACTGCAGAGCCACCTCCCAACTGTGACTGCAGGGGAGACTCTGGCAGGCCTTGTCCAGGCCCTTGCCCGCGTGTAGACCACTGACCTCCTTTAAGCCTCTCTGTGATTTCCATCATGTTAAGAAGGCCTCGGCTCTTAGCCTGTCTAAGCAATACAGGGGCAGTGGCGTCACCTTGTTTTAACCTGATTGACTTCGGGCTAGGCCCTAGATTCAAGTTTGCTTTCGCTGTCGTGTTGCCCCCCTTCTCCTCGCTGACTAGCTCACATGCCAGGGTAATGCTGACGGAAATAACCGGCATCAGGCTCCGCGTGTGAATGTTTCTAATAGTTACACAGGAGATTTTTACGGACAAAGCATAAGTGCTTCTGCTGAGTATATTGATCTGTGTTTTCTGACTGAGAGGGGGAAATACAGCTTTGTGAGGCCTGATGAGTTTGTTAAGAGCACTTGGAAGAGGAGCCAGTGGGGAGCCTGCCTCTTGAGCAATGAGCTGGGTCAAGTTAAGAGGGACGGAGATCATGGTTCTTTTTTGCCTCAAATGTCGTTTCGGCCCCAGAGCCATTTGAAACGCCTGGGATCTTCTGCTGACTTCCAATTCCACTGCAAGAGAAGTAGTCAAAAGAATTAAAGTTGTTTTCTGGAGAAATTACCCTGGTCTCCTCTCCCTTCCTTATACTTGTATTGTCCAATGATACTGTATCCAATGATACTGACCACTGATATGTCCAATGGTCACATACGTGGATGGTTAGGATCTGAGGATTTCTGACTGACAGGTGATACAGTGGCAGTGTCTCTGAGGACCAAGAGACTCTGGGAAACCGGAGTCTGAGTCATGTGCAAAAAAATAAGGGCACATGGGCTCCTGTTCAGGTAGGCGTGTGCGTATAATCTAGTATTGCTTGACAGAAATAAATCTTGCATTATGTTAAAATAGGGAAGAAATGTGTTCTTAAAAATCAGCTGTAGGGAGAGCTGGGCCTGTTTGCCTCCACATTTCTGTCCTGATTTCTTCTCCATGCTTCTGAGCATTCGGGCGTGCACCTGTTTTACTGGGAGCCCTAAGGAAAAATCCCCTCGACATGCTGGTCCAGCTGCTTCTGAGACATACGCACTGAGGTTCTGTTTCTGGTGCTCCCAAATATTACGGTTGCTGTCCGGGAGGTCTCCGTGGCTCAGACTTTATCCTCTGTGTCAGCGGCCTCTGCCCTCAGATCTCTCCCTAGCACTCACCTCCTGCCCGGATTAAAGGACTGCATGTGTGTCTCCCTCAGAAGCCGGGGGAAGTGGCTCTTGACATCACAATGGGCCGTTAGATTAGAGAACCTTGGAGCACCATGTGTAACCATAGTCAGGGTGTGTTTTCCCGTTCACAACCGGTTCAGGGGGACTTTTCCCCTATGGACTTTGTTCCTTTTTTCATTGTTAAGAAGAAACCTCAACATAATTGCTTCCCAACTATTGCAGGATGAGTCTCAAAATGTATATAAGCAAGTCACTGAGGAAGAGAGGAGGAAAGGAGGCCATTTAGCAGAGTTGCTTTGGCCGTGAGTTCTGGAAGGAAGCTGTAAACATTATTATTTGTTAGCTACTCAAGCAGCCAATCCGTTCTCAGTATTTATGGAGTGCCTCTGCTAACTAAGAAGGGTAGCATAGTATAAAGGCCAGAGCTCATAAGCACCCCGTTTAGGGGGAGGTCAATATCAGATGGCTTGATGGGAGTTCTGCAATTTCGTGGTATCGAGTCATTGGGCTGCAGGGAACCAGGGGGGTGGGGAGCGACTGGCCACACCCCTTGGTTTTGGATAAGGACACAGTCAGAGGTTATACTCCGTGTAGACTCGACATGATTCAGGGCAGAATACATTTATTTGGTTCTGCAAAGTGGCACCAGGTCTGGAATTGGAGAGCCCTACGTTCTGTTCCCAGCTCGGCCACTCCCTGGGTGGTCCTGGATATGTCGCTTCCTTTTTCTGTGCCTTAGTTGCGTCATTTGCTTTCTGAGGGGGTCATGGTCCTCTGTAGGGTCCCTTTAAGCTCTGTTAAACATAACATAAGACCTCTAGGAATAGCGTCTAGAATAGAGGTCCTTGACGGGCAAATGTAACGCTTTATTCAGCATTATGTCTTAGTTGTACCCTAGGATCTGGGCAGTGCTGCTTTTAGATGGTAGAATTTGTTCCCAACCATATGGCTTTTATGCCAGAAGAAGTGTTTTGTGTTATTTACTGGAAGGGGTGATCATTTGCATTTGTTCACACTCTGTTGTCTGGAGACCTACCCCCCCAGGGGAGCCTGATTTATTCTGCCAGACTACAGCAGGTGACCTTTGAAAAGTACGAAAGGTGACTTTTCCAAGCTGGTGCTGGGTTTAGAGCCTCTGGAAGGGGTCCTGGGTTGTAAGCATGTGCCGACTGCCTTGAGGTGAATGCATTTCACTGATTCTTTCAATGAAGAGTTAGTATGGGGTGGATGGTGATGATCATCTATGCCACACGGAGGTCCTCAAACAACGAAGGGTGGACTCAGAGGACAGATACTGGTGGTGAAGACCACATGCCATTGAAAAGCCCACCTCCTTCATTTTTGCAGACATTTTGGGAAGCAAGAAAAGACACCGTTGGGAGCCTCCAGCAGGATGTCACTAATTATAGAGCAGGAAGCTCTTGGCTATGTGTCATTTGCTGAAATCACATGAGTTTGGGGAACCCTTTAAAGGCTGGAATGTGCTAGGGCCAAAGATTTGTTGATCATTTCTCTAATGACAGGGTAGAGATGGATAGCCATGGGGCTACAGAGGTGGTATTAGGATATTTTGGCTCTTAGATTCTGAAAGCTCAGATTAAGATATTTTAATGTAAGTTAGCTAGCTAGGCTATAGTGCAAATTACGATTTTCTGCAAAGCATCTTCACCTGTATTATCTCAATCCCTTCAACAATCCTAGTTTTAAGACAACCTTATTTGGTAATCAGAATTTGAGAAACTGTCAATGGTCCCACGACTGAAAGTGATAGGGCAAAGTCTCACGATCAGGGTCCTCTGACGCTCAAGCCAGGGCTGACTTTGATGTCATGTCAAAGGTCGAGAACTTCACCACCAGGATCTTCTAATGCTTTGGATTTAGCCCATCAAGGGCGCCTCGTCTCTGAGCCATTCTGCGTTTTTCACATTTTAAGGTGAGTAGTTCCATCGTCTTGTTTATCTGCATTCTTTTCCATATTGCAATATAAAATAAAAGGTGATACCATACATCTGGCTCAAGACATCTGCTTGGACTCTAGCACAAAAAAATATTTTTATATCCATAAGAGATTTTCCACATTTTTGACGTTCCATTCTCTTGCACATTGTTTGTAAGAAAATTGCCAAAAGTCAAGTTTTTGTGATAGGAAAATTAAATATGCAAAAACTTCAATTCGTAAGTCAGAGAAATTAGTGGGTGACTATTCTCAGTGAATGAAAGATGTGAATTAGATTATCTTGAAGAGTCTTTGTATTTCTAAAAATTTGATTTCAGATTTCTGGGATTCTCTTGAAGAGACTAGCTCTCTGGTCTGTTTGAATAGATTCTAGCTGATAACCTGCTCTTGTAAAACTTCATCTCTCTAGTTCATTTCATTTTATTATGGATTTGTCTTTCCTCAGATAGTTTCCTCCTTTGGAAATTTTCTTTGTTAGTTAACCAACCAATATTTGCTGAGTATCTACTCTGTACAGGGAGAATACAAGCCAGTCCGTGGCTTTAGTGAACTTAAAAATTAATTGAAAAGATGTACCACTGACTATTAGAATGGGAAAACTGGTTTAAGTTTAAGTAACATGTTGAAGAATAGAGGAGGGTAAATCTGAGGTGAGAAGACTGAATGAATTAGGGTAGAGTCCAGGCTGTTGGGAGATAGAAAGTAGACTGGTTTGGACAGAGTTCCTAGAGGTGACAAAGGCTTCGGTGGCCAGAAAGGCAGGTTAGGGGTATGACCAAGGTCCTAGTTCTATAACTATAACATAATTTTCCTCTGAATTTGACCTGTGACAACTCTCTATTTGGAATTTCTAATAGACCATGGATTTTCTGGGGCACCTGGGTGGCTCAGTCGATTAAGTGTCAAACTCTTGGTTTCGGCTCAGGTCAGGATCTCATGGTTTGTGAGAGTGAGCGCCACATTGGGTTCTGTGTGGATAGCATGGGGCCTGCTGGGATTCTCACTCTCCCTCTCTCTCTCTGCACCTTCCCTGCTAGTGCCCCCTCTCTCAAAATAAATAAGTAAATTTAAAAAACAAAAAAAAAAAGACCGTGGATTTTCTCCAGATTGCGAAAGGCAAAAGGCATAGGATAAAATTAAAGTCTGTCCTAAGAAATCTTGCTCTTGAGTAATAATAATAATCCTTTTAATTTTCAAAGTGCTTTTGTGCCTGTTGTCAGGACAGGTACTGTATCTTTCTATTATATGGTAAAACTAAGATCCAGAGACGCTAAACAGCTTGCCCAAGAAGACTTGGCTAATTGTGATGGTTTCCATAACGATTAACCAATACATTTGAAAAGGTAATTTGACCCCTTTATAGAAATTTAAAGAATAATAATTACGTGGTAAGAGAGCATAGCCACCTGAAGCACTGTGCACAGAGTGGGGCCATGTAAGCTTGGGGCCCAGGGCAGGGGTCCTAGATATTCAGGTCTATAGTGGGTAGTGTTCTTAGTGTCATTTTTCTTTCTGGTTTATTTAAAGTAGGATGATTGTGGGGGAGCCTGGGTGGCTCAGTCAGTTAAGCGTCTGACGTCACCTCAGGTCATGATCTCACGGTTTGTGGGTTTGAATCCTGTGTCGGGCTTTGTGCTGACAGCTCAGAGCCTGGAGCCTGCTTCAGATTCTGTGTCTCCCTCTCTCTGACCCTCCCCTGCTCACTCTGTCTCTCTCTGTCAAAAATAAATAAGCATTTAAAAAATGAAAATAAAATAGGATGATTATCAAAACATCCCTAGAAAATGTTTCTGTAACATTATATCTAAGTCAGTAGCTAAAATCCTTCTTAAACCCAATTATCCACCTTCTAAAATGGAATTTCCTAATGGGTATGTTTGAAATCTTGATACTAATAATTTTTGTAGTTAGTGTTTACTGTACAGATTTCTCTCTCAGAGGGTGAAATTTAAAATCAATGAGTCATACTGCCTCTCTCAGATAAGTTTTTGCTGACCGTATTTTTTATTTCATTTTATGTCTTTCTGGTTTTAAGGGACAGAGTTCACTCACACCAGCATTAAGAAAGAAGGGAAACGTATTGACTGATGAAATGTACTGACTCGTTCCAAGGAATGAAGTGGTTCCAGGAAAAGCTGGACTGAGGACTTTGGGTGACAGAGTCCAGACCCTGTTTTTCTGTTTCTCTCTATGTCTTTCTAATCTAGCAAAGATTCTACTTTGCTCTGTGTTAACTTTAGGCTCTAGCAGATTCTTTCTCTCAGCAGCTCCGGGATAACTTGTTCACAGAGCTGGTGGGCCCAGATAAATAAGTGGGACTTTCCTTATGAGGTCCTTTCTCAACATCCATTAGGCCCTGTTGGGTAATAGGTTTTGCCCCTGGCCAATCACTGGTTCTCTGACCAAGCGTGTTGGCGTCTGTGTCTAGACCTGTGGGGAGAAAGGAGTTGGGTCACTTGACTGATAAGTTCACCTGAATCACATGGAGTGAGAATGGCAGGTTCCAGAAGGAGAAGAGCTCTTTTACTAGGAAGGAGGAAGGGATACTACCAAAGTAAAAACAATACGTACTCATTACAGTGGTCTTTGCAACTTGTATACCATTATAAGACTCCTATAAAACCAGTCGGGGGTCGGGGAGGGGGTGGGTAAAGCGTCAGTGAACCCTAAATCATTGGTTCAGTTTTCCTCAAAATGAATATAAGTGGAAAAGCCCAATTGTCTAAATAGTTTATGGTTGTTTGAAAAGGTCTCGCCATCTGTAAAATGGGATAATAGTAGCTACCATGTAATACTTGGGATAATTCAATGAGATATGCAGGTAAAGTACTTAGCATTGTTCCTGGATCAAAGTAAATACACAGTAAGTATTAGCAGTTGTTTCTTTATATTAAAATGATATGGAACTACCATCCCCCCAAACTCATCTCACTGGACTCCTGCATGAGCCAGAGTCCATCTAAAAGAAGTTGCCCAAGCCTGTCTGCATTCCAGTTTCTGAAATCAGGGACCACATTGGACAACCAGCCAGTTGTTTTGGAAAACAGATGGACCTAGGATCAGGTGAACTGCTCCTGTCATGAGCACATTTAAATTTGCATTCCTGTCTTGAATAACTAACAAAATTTTCTTACCCTCTAAGGGAAGATGACTAAAATATGGGCTGCAATATGTTCTCTCTGGCAAATGCAAAATGCATGCCATCCAGGCTTGCTATACATGATTGGGTGGCTATTAGTGGATCTCTGCTAAAAATTAATTGTGTGGCTGCTTTGCAAAGTTTAGTAGTCATTTGGAGACCATATGTTACTGGTGCAGGTAGCAGTATCTCACTGAATTCTATGCCAAAATGTGAAGTCACATGGAACATATGGTATTTTGGCCTGGCCATAATCAAAGGTCCTGGAAACGTGATTGACTGAAACCATGGGGTACATACAGAGTTAGAGGACTAAATTCCAGTGTCAAGGTAACATTGGCCTATAGTAATGAGTGCTTTTTATAACCCTGGATATTGAAATTTTAGTCTCACTTTCCAGACCTGGAGAAGCACTTTCCTGAGCCATAGATCCAGTCCCACTCCCCAAGCAATGTCATGCATGCCCATGGTTTTAACTCTTGTCTGTACATTCATGACCTTCTAGTCATGGCTTTGGCTCAGGCCTTGCTCCCAAGTTTCTCATGACTGCCAATCCAGATGCTTATCAGATTGACCCTCCTGTTTGTCCCATGGGCGCCTCAAATTCACTTCACCCTAAAGAGGAACGGTGACCTTCCTCCTGGTCTACATGTCTTACTTCCATTGGTGGTAGGACCATTTTGCCTGTCACCCCAGAATTCATTGTTGACTCCTCCTCCTCCCTCATCTACCTTGTTCAGTTATCTCCAGGTTCTTTTGCCTCTGCTCCCTCATTTCTCTGTGATCTGGCCCCTCCTCCCTTATCCCTCCCACTGACTGTCAAGTTTATAATCTCACCCGCCTGGGTCTCTCTTTCTACTCTCTTTTCAATATGTCTAATCTTCTGTACATGCATTTTCCGGAGTGATGTTTATAAAATGATTCTGATTTCTCTAGTAATTAGATCTAGGATTTTCTTCTAAAATGAAGGTCTAAAATCCTCTGATTATACTTGATTATACCTGGAATAAAGCTCAAGCTTTTTATTTTTTAATTGAGGTAAAATTGGTATATAACAATATAGAAGTTTCAGATATACAACAATACAACTTGATGTCCGTATGCACTACAAAGTGGTCAAGCTTTAGTTTAGTGGTCAACATTAGTTACTTCAAGCTCCAACCTCTGCCTCCCTGTCCAGTCTCACTCCCACTGTTCCCTCCACCACCCCTCAGAATTGGTGCCCTGGCCGTGTTGGGCTCTTCCTGCTCCCCATAAATAACATGCTGGCTCAAGCCTGTGCACCTGTGAGTGTGCTCTTTCCACTACTTGGGCTATGGCTCTTTCTACCTTCCTCACTTTTTCTTGTACTTCATTTATATTTATATTTTCTATCATTTCACTTATTGATAACACTGCCATATGATATTTGACTTTTGTATCTGTTTTCCTTAACAGAGTAGGAGTACATCAACAATATGGAGTATTTCTCATCCATTCATCCAACACATATTTATTGAGTGACTACTCTCTTTTGGACACTATTTTAACATGAGGGATACGGTGAAGTGAACAAGACAGACAAGGCTTTTGTTGTCCTTGAGCTTACCCAGGGAGAGGTTAAAAAAATAAATACATTGAAAATACATAGAAATATCAGGGAGTGATAATTGCTCTAGAGCAAATTGAAAATGACGGTGGGGAAACCGTGGTTGGCTGATAGCTTTAGAGTGGGTGATCAAGGGAGCCTTCTGAGGAAGCTAAAAGGTGATTGGCAAGAAGGAGGCAGTGGTGGAAAGTTGTGGGCAAGGCATTCCAATCAAGGTAAAAGCCATAGAACCTGAAGGAATTTATCTGGTCCCAACACCTTGCACTGTTCTCCATATATTCAGTGAATTAAAGTATTGACCCAGCACTTCTGGCAGTTTAGCGCAGGACCAGGCTTTGGGGAGGAAGTGGAGGTGAGGAAAACCCACGAGTCTTGTTCCAGAGCTTCTATATCACAAAGAAATACAATTACAGAGTACGTTGAGGTAACACCTCACAACCTCGTGAGAGGAAATGGTCCCACCTTATGGGCCACAGTACCAACCGTGCGTGGGAAGGAATTCAGAGAAGTGGTCTGGGAGGGGTAGGGGAGGGCGACCTAGAGATCTAGTTATGACAGGGTCTGTGGAGGAAGAGGACATCAGGCCATTTTGAAGGATGCAGTTTTTTCCCCCTTTATTGAGATACGATTGACATATACTTTGTGTAAGTTTAAGGTGTACAGCACATTGATTTGTTACACTGATATATTGCATTACGATTACCACTTAGCATTAGCTAACACTTCCATCAAGCACATACTTATTTTTTTTTGTTGTTGTGCTAAGAAAATCTAAAATCTCTCTCAGCAACTTTCAAGTGTATAATACAGCGTCATTAGCTATAGTCACCATGCTGTATATTAGATCTCCAGAACTTGCTCATCTTCCAACTATAAGTTTGTACCTTTACCAATAATCTCCATTGACCCCACCCCCAGCCCCTGATAACTGACATTGTATTATTTTCTGTAGGTTTAGCTTTTAAGACTCCACATTTAAGTGATGACATACTGTATTTGTCTTTCTCTGTCTGACTTACTTCACTTAGGGTAATGCTCTCAAGATTCATCCCAGTTGTCATAAATGGCAGAAATTCCTTCTTCCTTGTGGCTGAATAATATCCCTGTGTGTGTGTGTGTGTGTGTGTGTGTGTGTATCACATCTGCTTTATCCATTCATCCATACATGGACAGTTAGATCGCCTCGGTTAGCCAATGTCTTAGGTAGGTTGTTGTGGTTAGCCAATGTCTTGGTTATTGTGACTAATGAAGCAATGAACATGAGGATATAGATACCTCTTAGAGATCCTGTTTCCATTTGCTTCAGATAAATTCTTAGAGGCGTGTTTATTTTTGATGAGGGAGAGAAGGGACAGAGTATCTTTCTGGGAAAAGAAAAAAGGGATCAGGGAGATTCAGGAGGAGAGGATTATGAACCACTGTGGTAGATGATAGAGATCCCATGAGGGCAGAGGTAGGGGTGGGGAGGAGGGATTGGTAGGAGAGGATTTGCCTTGTGGAGGAGGAGGAGGAAAGCTTTTGGAGCACGTTGGGACCAGAGGAGGTAAGACATTGCAGATGCTCCCATGAGCACCTGTATTGGAGCCACAGGCATTTAGGGGCCTGTCTGTGTTCTCGCATGGGGACTGACTTAGCCGGTGTAAGGGTTGGGAAGTTTAATTTGGTGGTGGTATGCAGGGGAGACAGGG
The DNA here is from genome assembly GCF_027475565.1 of Acinonyx jubatus. Classification (NCBI taxonomy): domain Eukaryota; kingdom Metazoa; phylum Chordata; class Mammalia; order Carnivora; family Felidae; genus Acinonyx; species Acinonyx jubatus. The sequence continues at coordinate 12,999,616 of NC_069387.1, read as the reverse complement.
GGGAGAACACCTATTTAGAATCACATGCTTGGGGGTGCCTGGGTGGCTCAGCTGGTTAAGCGTCCAACTTCAGCTCAAGTAATGATCTCACAGTTCGTGAGTTTGAGCCCTGCGTTGGTCTCTCTGCTCTCAGCACAGAGCCCGCTTTGGATCCTCTGTCTCTGTCTCTGTCTCTCTCTCTTTCTCTCAAAAATAAATAAACATTAAAAATATCAAATGCATGAACTCTGGTGGAGAGTGAAGAGGCAGCATGGTGGTGGCTATGGGAAAAGTGGAACATGGATGAGTTCAAGGGCCGTTCTGAAGGCAGCATCATCAGGACCATAGGATAGATGGATAGTGGGACCCACGCACAGGGAGCAGTCAGCCGGGACTACAGAGTTGGATCTGGAGCTTCAGGGAGTGGTGCCAGGAACAACTTCAGAGCCAGAAATACATTTGCAGAAGAAAAGGGCTGCACTTAGCTTAGGACCACCCAGTTGAAGGTGTGGAGGAAATAATGGGATTTCCCAGCAGAGATGGCTAATGGGCGGTTGGATATCGTAGGCACTTAGGTCAGTGATTCGATTCAGAGAGGCAGATCTGGGAATGAGACTAGAAGCACAGGAATCCAGAAGAAAGATCGTAAAGGGAAAAGACCAGAAAGCCACACTTGGGGAAGGGGAGATTTAGAATCCATGATCAGAAAAAGTTCATACTATCTTGTGATACAGGCCACATTTGTACCAGGTCAGTGTTACCTTGACTTTCCTCACATTAAATGTACCACGTGGTCTAATTGAAGCAACCTCAGACCTTTTTTAAGTTTGTGTATTTTGAGAGAAAGAGAGAAAGTATTAGCACCAGAGGGGCAGAGAGAGAATCCCAAGCAAGCCCCTCACTGCCGGCACAAAACCCGATGCAGGGCTTGAACTCACAAACCACGAGATTATGACCTGAGCCGAAATCAAGAGTCAGATGCTTAACCGACGGAGCCACCCAAGCGAAGCAGCCTCAGAATGTACTAGATGAGGGTTAAATGCAGTTCCATTAGATGACTGCTTCTCCCAGATTGCTGTAGGGCACAGGTGAGCTGAGATTGTGCACATGCCCACTGTCACCACCCCTGTGATGCAACTAGACGCATCGCGTGTGTGTGTATTCTGCTCACTACTTACTGCTACGTAGCAACTGCTCCACATTCTGTGACTTAAAACAACCATTCTTTTATGCTCACCAATTCTGTGGGTCACGAGTTCCAACAGGCGGCCGTGGTAATGGCTTATTTTTGCTCTATACTGTCTGGAGCCTCACCTGGGATGAGTGAAAGTCTGGGGTGACTCAGCAGCTAAAGTCTGAAATCTCCCGGAGGCATCTCCACTCACTTGTCTGGCACTGGGTGTTGCCATCCGCTGGACCGCAGCTGGTTTTTTGACCACAACATTCTTGTAGGAAAACTCCACATGACCTGAGTTTCCTCACAACATGGCTGCTTCAAGGTCGCTGGACTGTTTATGTGGTAGCTCAGGGCCTCAAATTGAGTATCTGAGCTCACAAGGCAGAAATGTATCACGTTTTGTGAGCTAGCCTCGGAAGTCACACGGACTCACTTCCGCTGCATTTTTTTTTGGTTACAAACAAGTCACTGAGGCTGCATTGGAAGGGAGAGGATATAGACTCCACCTCTTGGTGAAAGGGAGTTAACATGGTTTGTGACATGTTTAAAACCACCACAACGAGCGTTCATTCTATGCAATTTAATTTCGTGGTCTTTGAGGGTCTTAATTACTCACAACTTGGCAATGGAATTTTGCTCAGAGGAAGCATTCCATAACTATTGATTGAATATTACGTTGGTATCAGAATTCCATTAAAAAATTTTTTTTCCTACTGGCAGAAAGTTACCTTTGAGTTTTTAGATGTTTATCCAAACTCTAAGCATTTAGAGAGAACCACTCGTTTAGCATTTCTCTGTTATGCCTTCGAAGAATACCCAGAGAAAGTATGAATCAGGAACATCTTTATCTGCCTTCTCTGTGACCTCCAAAGTTTTCTGATTTAGTCCCCACTGATGATTGGGACTAATCATAGTAGTAGTTCCCATAGTGTTGCCTCTTTTCCATGCTTAGTGTTTGAACTCATAATTTGTTTTGTATCTTTATTGCCCATGTGTCAAAGCAAAAGGAGGGACATAGCTTGGTATTAGGACTGAAGTGCTTTCTTTCCTCATGGGGAGTGTGAACATAATTGAGCTGTAATGAACATAGCTGAGGCCATTTTGTAGGGATTAATGACAAAGAGAATGTGTTCATGGCCCGAGGCTTAGTCTTCGGTCATTAACCTAGTTGGTCATTAATATTGTCTGGGAATGCTTTATGTTAGGCCATTACAACTACTGCCATATGCTGCTGGAATTGGGAACATGAACATTACCTGTATCAAGTGTTATTTGTTTCCTCTCCATTCCCCACGATTGCTGAACAAGGCAGCCTTTTTAATACACACTCCAAAGGCGTGAAGTACCAAGGGCAGAACAAATTTGAAGCTTCCCTTCCCTCCTCTCCCCTCTTCTTCTTTTTAAAAAAAATCATTAATGGAGGACTACAATCAGAGAGACATTATGGTGAGCACTGAGGATCTGTGGGCATATGTGTAAATACCACCTGGTCATTGATCTCAAGAACTTTAGAGTGTAATTGGAAAGGCCATTAGAAAGACAATTCCAATGTACTGAGATAAATGTTATGACAAAGAAATCATCAATGTGCTATGGAGTTGAAGAGCATAGAACAAGAACCACCACGTGGCACTGATGTTTCAGGTGAGTTTTGAAGGATTAGAGGTGGATAGGTGGATGATGGTGGTGGGGAGTCCCAGGTCCTGGAAAGAGCCTACACAAAGGCAAATGGAAGAGTTGCATGTTCCATCAACTATGTAACATTTTTGAATGGGGAAGGTAAAAGGGAATGGAGGAGAAGAGGCAAAAATCCTGGCTAGGGGTAGACACAAACTATTTTCTGAATAAATGATAAGGAGTTTGGACTTGAGTAAAATTAGTAAATTTTACTAATAGGCATCGAGGATTTGAAGCAAAAAATGACACGTTCAGAGTTGAGATGTGGAAATACCACTCTAGAGGTAATACGGAGAATGGATGCAAAGAAGGGATGACCTGAGGAGAGGAAACCGGGTAAGAAGATACGGAGGTCGGCCAGGCCAGCAGTAACGTGGGCTTGAAGTAGTGGTGAACCAATGGGAGTAGAGAAAAAGGCAGGGATGAGCAGTTCAAGTGGGAGACAGAGGTGGGTGGTTTGTAATGACTCCCATAATAAGTAAAATGCCTGCTCAAACAGGCTTTAAGATAGGGAAATTCTTTAGTTCATACTGAGTCCAGAGGGGAAGCCAATTCTAGGATCTGCCTCTGGTCCCACATTCACCCTCAGTCCTCTTAAGTCTTTTGGCTCTGTTCTTATCTGTGGGCTATGTCTTCAGGATGGCTTCCCTCACGTGGTCACAAGTTCACTGCCATTGGCAACTTCCTTGTTCAAGCCTGGAGGGGAGAGAAGAGTCTTTCCTTAAAATAGGAATCATGATTTCTTCCTTTCTTTTTGAATGGGTCAACTCAGGTCATCTCCATAGGAAAGCCAAGCACTTACTGGCTTAAGCATGAGATCTTGAACTAGTCATTAGCCAAGAGGCATGGAATCACCGTATTTGGCTTGATGTATCTGCATCTACCACTGAAGCTTGAAATTGGGTCAATTCTTACTACCCCACATAAGAAGGAAGGAAGAAGGGAGTGTGGTTGCTGCACAGACAACCTACATTATCTACAACTGGAGCACAGAAGAGGGCACTCAACCCACTCAGGACAATGGGAAGATGAGGGAGGTCATTATGTAGATTATAGGTTTCCTTAGAGCGGCAACTGTGTCTCATTCACCATTGATTCTTTAGCTCTTAGCTCAGTGCCTGGCACATAGCAAGTGCTCAGTAAGCATTTGTTGAATGAGTAAATCCTCCAAGAAGTGGTATCTGAGCTTGAAGATGCAGATCAGGTGACAAAGTAGAGAAAGGATTTCAGGCAGAGGTCAAAGTATCAGCAAACGTAAAGGACCATGCAACTGCATGATACATTTCAGAAAAGTCAACGAGTTAAGATGCAGTAGCAACTAAAATCCAAGACAGGGACAGGCAGAGGCCAAGGTTGGAGAGGTTAGGAAGGACTATACTCTTGCTGAGGAGCTTGAGCCATATCCTATAGATACTGGAAGGTATCTGAACAGTTTTGGGCAAGAGAATGAAATAATCATGCTGTGTTTGTATAGATCACTCTGCCAATGATGTGTAGAAAATGGCTGTAGGAATATGAGTAAGAAATGATGAGGTGAGATCATCAGCTGATGAGATTTTAATTTGGCAGGTGACGCAGGGCAGGAGTCAAGGATGACCTCAGATCTTTATGTTGGGAAAGGAAGCAGGTGGCAATCACAGGGGAAAAACAGATTTAAAAGCAATAATGATAGCTTCATTTTGGATAGTTTCATCTCAGGGGCCTGTGAAAACTTCTAGTCGGGGTGTTTAGCCATGGTTGGATGTATGTATGTGAAGTTGGGGGAGATTTCTGGACTGGACATACATATTCAGAATCATTAGTATGCAGACAACAGAATAAGGGTGAAGGCCACCAGGGGGAGTGTAGACCAGGTGAGGCCATGAGTCATGGATGAGGCAATGGAAGGATAGGGAATGGAAAGAAAGCCCATGAACGAGGCAAAGAAAGAAAGTCAGAGAGGTGGAAGGAGGTCCAGGAATGTATACTATCTTGAATGACAAGAGTGCAGAGAATTTCAAGAAAGAGGAACAATGATCCTGACGCCCAGAAAAATTAAAGAAGTGAAAAGCTGAAAAATCCTCTTTAGATTTGCCAGTCAGGAGGGCAGCAGTGACCTTCTGGTGAGATGCCTCATAAATGTGGTAAAATCAGGAGCCAGGTTGCAGTGAACGAAGGCAGAATAGGAGGTGAGCAAGTAAAACAGAGAGGAGAACATAGGAAACCGGGAAAGCAGACATCGGGTAGTAGCCGGAGGAGGGGTAGGGAGCAAGGAAGATATCTGGGAGATGGGGAAAGCAGGAGCATTGTTAGAGGCTCGAGGAAACACGCTCAGAGAGATTGGAAGGTGAGCACTAGGAGGGGGTGGGAGGGAATGTTGGCAATGCTTCCCCTGCTGGTTCCAAGATGGCTGCCCCAACTCTAAGCTTCACGTCCTTCACTCCTGTGTCCAAAAGCAGAAGGAAGCGGAGCAGTAAAGAAAGCTCTCCTTTGTCTCTGTATTTCCATCAAGAAGGAAAATTTCTCCTAGAAGCTCCCCAGAACACATCCCATTATTTTTAACTGGCCAGAACAGAGTGACTTACATGACATGTTACTGATAGGTTTACTCGCCTCCCCCCCCCCGCCCCCGACAACCCCTCTCTAGAAAGTCTCCTAAACTGTAGAGGCCGGGGGTCTCAGGACTGCATTTCCCAACCTCGCTGCATGTGACCCAGCTCCTATCAAGCAAGCTCACCAGCACCAGATCGGGGAAGGTGAGGCGACAGATGTGAAGTGGCAGTTGCAGATCAAACGTTCTTGCAAGCAAGGTGACACAGTGTTGAGGTTCTCGGGGATGAGCTTTGGTGGAGCTGCTGGAGTTCAGGCTCCAGGGTCAGAGGCGGCGGCTCAGTGATGCCATAGGTTTCCGCTGTAATGGCCTCTGGCTGCGCTTCAACATTCACCTTGGTCTGTGGGGAATGGTTTTGGTTTTCGGGTTTTCCTATATATTCTTAAACTACTGCTTAATTTAGTGTAATAAACCCCTTTCTACTTAGGCTAATTCGGGTGGGTTTTGTTATCTGCAACAAAGAACCCTGAAAAACACATGAGATCACCCCGGCTGTAAGGGAGGCTAGGGAAGAGACTGGCTGTCGTTTTTAGGCTCTTGCAATAGAGAAGGTGGCTCAGGGTAATGGCTGCTGTGTAGTGACCCGAAAGAAATGTGCTAACAGTAAGTGTGGTTGTAGATGAGTTTGTAAGGAATTCGAATAGACTAGCTGAATGTTTGGTTTGGTACATGAGGTTTTTAGGGGCATACCAAAATATTTAAAATATAACTGTCATTCTATCAAAGTGGCCTATGTGAACGAGACATTGGTACAAAGCCTAAACCTTTTCACCCTCCTGTCGTTGCTGACAATAGCCTCTGAAACCCCAGTCAGGCTACCAGTCCAAATCCAGTGATGACAGGACACAGAATCCACGGAACAACAGGGAAGGGAGGAGGGAAGGAATAACCATTGTGCCTTTTTAATAAATACCAGAATCTCAATCATGGGTAATTTTTTTTAAGTTTATTTATTTTGAGAGACAGAGAATGCAGAGGAGGGGCGGGGGGGGGGGGGGAGAGAGAGAGAGAGAGAGAGAGAGAGAGAGAGAGAGAGAGAGAGAGGGAGAGAGGGAGAGAGAGAGAGAGAGAGAGGGAGGATATCCCAGGCTGGCTCTGCACCGTAAATGCGGAGCCCAATGAGGGGCTTGAACTCACGGACCATGGGAGAGTGACCTGAGCCAAAACCAAGAGTCAGATGCTTAACTGACTGAGCCACCCAGGTGCCTCCCCAATCATGGTTATTTGAACAAACCGGCAATATGGCGAAGATGTTTTTGAAGCTCTTGGTAGATATCTAGCCGTGCGATTTTTCATTCCCAATCCTTCTGACCACTAACACCATTTTATTTGCAAATTAATTTTTTTGGCTGGTTTTTAAAAATAGAGATACTTTTACATGTTATATACGTATGTGCTACCCTAGTTCCTTACTCCTTTAGACTCTCGTGTATCCTTCCAGAAATTCTGTATGTATCTGCCCCATCCTTCCTTGTCAATCCCTATAGTGCTACCTCATCCTTTTTAAAGGTTGTACAATATTATATTGTCTGAACGACTCATAATTGGTTAATCAATCTTGCACTGATGAACATGAGGCTATTTTCAGTGCTCTGTATTTACAAACAGCCCTGCAGTGATCATCCACGTGCCTCCATCATTTTGTAGATGGCTTGAGTATACCATACATAGGATCTATCCCTAGGTAGAGAGTGCTGAATCAAGAGGATGCCATTTATGATTTTTACAGATACTGTTGTATTATTGTCTCCAAAAAGCCATGTTGTAAATTTGTTTTTAAAGATTTTACTTCCTTGGGGGTGCCTGGGTGGCTCAGTCAGTTAAGCGTCCGACTTGGGCTCATGTCATGATCTCGTGGTTTGTGGGTTTGAGCCCCGTGTCGGCTCTGTGCTGACGGCTCAGAGCCTGGAGTCTGCTTCGGATTCTGTGTCTCCCTCTCTCTCTGCCCCTCCCCTGCTCATGCTCTGTCTCTCTCTGTCTCAAAAATACATAAAACATTAAAAAAAAATTCTACTTCCGAAGCTCTAGGAATATAAGAACCAATTCTTATCTGCTGGTAGGGAATAGAAGTATTGGAGGAAAAGTAAACTATTCTCTAAAGGGTATTTAGAGTCTTACTGTATAAACAACTGCAGCATTAAATGTCTGCAAAATTCAAGTGGCAAATGAGCAGTGAATATCAATTACGCATCTGCTGCATTTCAAAGGCAGATGGCCTTTTAATTTTATATCCCAAGAATTATACCCAAATTTCATTCCCTTCTTCAGATTGCTCCCCCCTCTTTTATTTACTTGCACTGAGTAAATGGTTTATTGCGCTTCTCACATATTACATTACTTTTGACGTAAAGCACAAAGACACCAACTTGTGTGTTTACTAAGTAGACATCTGAGGTTGGGATTTAAACCCAGTTTGTATATATTGAGTCCCCATAACTGTCTAACACTAAGGAGTGCCGTCTAAGAAAACCGTCCCTACTTTCAACGACCTTACAGTCAGATGGAGAAATCAACCTATAAAACTTGAATGGTTAAAGGCCAAATAAAAAAGGAGTATCTAAGTGCTCCGCTGTATAATTTACCTATTCTTTTATGGCAATACAAAACCCCCAGCATGAGAGCTGTCAGGGATTCTAAGAAACGTGGGTGTTGGCTTGGTTTTGAGGGGCAGGAGGGAGAAATAGAAAAGCAGGGGGCAGTTTAAGGTGCCACCATGAACAAATGGAAGTAGGTAAGAACTTGCAGAGGGAGAGCCTGTGGGGGAGACACCTGAAGCAAGGTTGGGTGGAGGGGGTGGGGCCACGTGACAAAGGGCCATGCCTGGTGGGAAGAGAATAGGAAATAGTGGAAAATGAGTGTGATGTACAGGAAGGAACATTTGCGGGAAGGAAGACAGGTAGTGAGTATACGCCGAGGAGCTCTGTAGAATTAAAAGGGCTCATGCTCTGTGGGCTCTCACATTGGAGGTGAACCCTTCTCAGGGTCCCACATGTAAAACGCCATCTTTCTTATGTTCCCAAGTTTTGTGAATTTATTTAAGTTTGCCCAGTCTTGAGAGCATAAGACAGCTATTTTCCAGGACCTGGACAGATACTCAAGAAACCTTTCTTCATGGGCAGTGATGGGAGGAAGGGATTGGAGTTGGAGCATGGGTGGGGAGCCCAGACAGTATTTCAGGTGCCATTGTAGCAATGCACTGATGGGGACGGAGCTCAGAAATTTCAAAGCCAGTAAGCACCAGTCTTGGTGATCATGAAGAGGGTGAGGGATGAGTCTGTTAAACAATCCAATAAATATTAGTGGGGGGTCTGCCGTGTTCACACCCCATGCTGGGTGCCATAGGGGAGGAAAAAGCTGATAAGAGCTCTCCTTCATTCAGTACAGGGTGGGCAAGTTGAGTGCAAGAAAGGATGAGGCCAAATAAGGTGAGAGGCCAGGACAGGTATGAACAAAATGCTGCAGAGGTTCAAAAAGGAAGCATCCTGGCTTGTTGGGGCACTCAGGTTGACATCCGAGGACACGTTGGAGTTCAGCTTGCAGGCTGGAGGAAGAGGGGCTGGGGAGGGGGTGTCCCACCGAGAGGTGAGCCAGAGCAAAAGGAAGGATGTGGACACATCACTGGCAAGAGGAATCCATCATTCGGGGACGCTAGATACATGGAGTGCAGGGAAAGGTAGGAAATCAGGCCAGAAATCAGTCTTTGAATTCTGGGCTGGAGAGTTTGTTTCAGTAAGACATGAATATTTGAATTTGACTATCTGAATTTGTAACACATCACAATCTACTACAGATTCGTGAGCAAGGGAGTTTTACCAGGGTGAGAAAATGGTAGTGAGCCAGTCAGTGGGGAAATGATCACGACGGTTCTGAAAGACAGAAGTAACCTGAGTAGTGAAAGCAGTGTAACCTCTGTTGGGTATGGAACTGGAAAGAAAGGCCAGTTGGGTGGTTGGACTTTCGAATGCCCACCCAGCAATACTCTAAGGACAGTAGATTTTACCCTGCTTTGGAGGTTCTCAGACCTTGAGACGACCTGAGAACCCCGTTGGGTGTTTGTTTAAAATTCAATTTTCAGGGCCTTAACCTCTGAGATTCTAATTCTCTGGATCTGGTGTGGCTCCAGAAATGTGAGATTTTTAGAAACCACTCCAGATGATTGTGTTTAGCCAGATGATTGATGTAGCCCAAGAATCACATACGTTGAGAAATTCTCTGTACCCTAACGTGCTTATCTGTGAACTGGCTGTGGTTTGAATATAGGCTGGCTAAAGCCCTTTTTTTTAAGGAAGAAGGGAATGGAAGAAAAGGCAGGTGTCGGGGGGGAAATAATACTGAGTCCTTGAATAGCTCCTCAGGTACATAAAAAGTGCGCATCGGCTGAATGCGTTTTTGCCATTCTTCCAGATGTTAGCGGTGAGAGGACGTCTTCTAGGATAATTGATCTAAGGTCATATTTTCAGTTTATGTGAAAACAGTTTATCTGGTTTCTTGAATCCCACCCTGATCTTGTCAGTATCCTCTAATGAAGGGGTGTGGTGGTCTCTTGTCCCTATCCACTGGAATGGCACCAATATTTCGTAACAGTGGTGGCAGTGGTCATGAACACACTTCCCATCAGCACTTGAACGTTTTCAAAGAGTCTGCTTGTTGTTCAACCTGAAAATCAACTTAAAAGAAGTACAGTCACTCCTCAAACATGAAAGATACGTGCAGAGAGAGAGAACCTTTGAATTTAAAAAAAGAGGTAGCAATTTCATATAAAAGCTGAGCTACATTTCCTCCTCAATCTGCTGCTGCATAATTTTATCCTACTTTCTAATTATGGTAACAGAACAAGAAACATCCAGACTGCTGTTCACATTCTCACTACTTTCCTCAAGGAAAAAAAACCAAAAAACAAAAAACCCCACAGTGTCTATGCCAGAGAAAGGGAAACAAAGACAGGATGTAAATTTTCTTTGTGTGAGTTATCCTTGGCACATTTCTCTCCTTTCTCTTCCTAAAGTCATTTAAAAGAGTGACACTCACGTCCAATTAAAGGGATTTGGATGAGAAACTTGGAGTTTACAGTCGGTTCCAATCAATAGTACAATTTGTCCAGCAATAGACTTTGAAATGCTCTTCAAAAATAGTTGCATTTAACCGTGGCTAAATGATTAGAAAACGAAATTTCATTGAGCAAGCTCTCCTTTGTTTGAAAGACTGAGCTTCAGAGCCCTGAAAAATCATTTTTTTCCCTTTATTATTTGTGTCCAAGTCTGTCGATTGGCCAAGGAGAAATTGTCGGATGCATCTTAGATACTTTCTAACACAGGTTTTGCCACTGACTTTCAGCATGTGTTTTGTAAAGAATCCTGTATAGAGAAGTGAGGAATTGGAGTCAGGACTCCCACAAAGAGCTAGGAACCAGAATTAGAGTTAGTTGTAAGACGCAGTTGTGGGCCAATATATCTTTCTTACCCAGACAGTATGCCCCTAAGTTAAGGCTCCATGAGGACGAATTCTTTATGTTCTCTGGAGTTTGGGAAGGCAAATAAAAGTTGCTAAACAAAAAATGTCCGTGGGATTTTTCCCATATTGTCTCCTCATTTTTGAAAGAACCTCTGTAAAGTCACTGGTCCCTGCCACACAAGTTGTCACTCTGGGAAGGGATCACTTTTGTTTGTTCCCTTTGGATTTTCTTTTCAAGTTATCGATGTAGATGGAACAGGGCAGAGAGGTGTTTTCTCACCTCCACAGGAAGGACAAAGGGTGGGGTGTTTAGTTCTGGCTCTGGAAGGTATGGAATTAGAAGGAGAAGAAACAGAAGATTAGCATTTATTCTTGAAGGCAGATTTCAAAAGCACTGTGTAAATGACCCTAGTGACCACCTCAAGCCGGAACAAATGGAAGGTGTCTTATAGTCATGTTCTTTTACTCTCCATGGCTCATTTTTGGGGAGAATGATTTCTCATTGGGGGCCATTTTCCTTGATGGGTATATTAGTTCAGGCTGTCATAACAAAGTATCACAGACTTCGGGGGCTTGACCGACAGAAATTTATCATTCACACTTCTGGAAGCTCAAAGTCCAAGATCAAAGGGCCAGGCAGTTGGGTTTCTGGTGAGAACTTTCTTCCTGGCTTGCAGATGGTGACTTCTCACTGTGTTGTCCTCACATGGCTGGGAGAGAGTAAGAAGGCTCTTGGAGTCTCCTCTTCTTATACTAATCCCATCAGATGAGGGGCCCACCCTTCCAACCTCATTTCACCTTAATAACTTCCATGGAAGCCCCATCTTCAGAGATAGTCACTTTGGGGTTAGGGTCTTGACATATAAATTGGGGAGACATAAGCATTCAGTCCCTAACAACTGGTTAACATAGCCATGTAAGGCCCAACCCCTTTCTGATGTGTTGATTTTTCATCTTTTGTAGAATTGTCTCTGATTCATTGTTGGATTCAAATTTGTAGTTTTTTTTTTTTTTTTTAAGCACATTTTGTTTCTACTGACAAATGGATGCAACTGTGGTCTTTTTTTTTTTTTAATTTTTAATGTTTGTGTATTTTTGAGAGACAGAGTATGAGTGGGGGAGGGGCAGAGAGAGAGGAAGACACAGAATCTGAAGCGGGCTCCAGGCTCCGAGCTGTCAGCACGGAGCCCGATGCGGGGCTCGAACTCACGAGCCGTGAGATCATGACCTGAGCTGAAGTCGGACGCTCAACCCACTGAGCCACCCAGGTGCTCTGCAAATGTGTTTTTTAAATGTTTATTTATTTATTTTTGAGAGACACTGTGTGTGAACGGGGGAGGGGCAGAGAGAGAGAGAGAGAGAGAGAGAGAGAGAGAGAAAGAGAGAATCCCAAGCAGGCTCTGTGATGTCAGCTCAGAGCCCAACATGGGACTCAATCCCACAAACCTTGAGATGGTTGACCTGAGCTAAAATCAAGAGTCAGATGCTCAACAGACTGAGCCATCCAGGGACCTTATGGATGCAAATATTTTATCAAAGTGAAATGTTAGAAGTCAGAAACTAACAAAGAAAATCAATAAACCATGTTAATGGCTAATAAGTGTTAATGAGTTTGTACCTAATAAAACCATTTTACCTCTTACCAACACAATCACATTTAAGCTGTTTTGTTTTTTCCTGGCTCCTACCTTAGTCATAGGAGTAGGGTCTTATTAGAAGTTAAAAATGTTTTCTTCAAAGGGTTATGATTTTGCTAAATGTTGGTCACTCTCCCTGGTTCCCCTACCCTTCTCCATCCTATGCCCCCACCTACACACCCTGAAATTGCTTTGGGTTCAGAGTTTCACATGTATAAAGTACATGACTTTTGAATTATGGATAAATCATTTTGCCTTTTCAAGAGCTGGAGAAATTGAAAATAAAAATTTTAACTAGTGGACCTTAAGCCAGGCAAGACTCTATTGAATGTTTACCGAGTTGTTACCTCTATATTGCTTGTTTTTTGTAACCTGTGCATTCCCTTGTAGGGGCTTAGGTTCAAGTTAGGGATTTATATTAAAAATACTAGAACAGACTCTCTTAACTCTTTTCCATGGAGAAAATGAGCAGATGCCTCTGGTCCTGTGTACCCCCATTTTGAAATTCGGAATTGGTTGGGTGTTAGCATTGCCTGCTATTATAATGGCCATAACCTTGAAAGATAATGTTGGATCTTTCTGATTTCGTCTCCCATTTACTCAACTGTTTGCTACATCAGAAGCATTAACTGATTACTATTTCTGTCTCCCAGTTAGAGCAGCCACTGGGTTTCACTTGGGTAAACGTTTGCTTTTTCCCACAAGGATAGCTCAGTGTCGGGAGCAGATATTTCCCGCCTTCTTTCCCTCTTTTTCATTTTGAACTTGGCTCATTTTAATTTTCACTCTCCTGCTTTAAAACGTGCATTTAATTCCCATCAGGAAAAACCTTTATGTGTCTCATATAACAGTTAACTTTCCACAGTCTCATTCTCTGTGTAACGGTTACAAACCAGATATTTATGAAGGTATAGCTAAGCACCAAGGGGAACCCAGCAGAGAGAACATCTGGCATTCAAGATTCCATGATTACTAAATGTATTACCTTATTACTAGGATTAAACTCTATGAAGACGTTTCCTTGGCATGAGGTGTATGTGAATTCTAATACACGCTACATTGTTATGCTCAGGCCGTAAATAGTTGTAATAGGTCAAGGTACAAACTTTATTACTTAAATATGCAAACTGCTTTGCTATTTTGCAGCAATTTCCAGGGTGTAGTGTGCTACCTTGGAGTATTTTACTATTAGAGGTAAGTGGGACATATGAATCTCCTTCAGACACATGCATATTTTGGGGAAATGTAAAAAATGGAACCTGGTCTATTGATGAAAGAGAAAGAATAGACTCTTCTTCGCTTTTTTTCACACCAACCAAGACTAGCCAGGTGCTGTGTTTAAGTATTTGTAGCTGAAGGAGATACAATATTGCCTTCATTGATTTGAGTTCTCCCAGAAACAGCCCCTGAGGCAAGGACGGGAGGGCAGGTTGTTTATTTAGGAGGCAATTTGAGGAAATAACTTGCAGGGAAGCTGGGAAAGAAGGCAGGGAAGGAAAGGCAGCGGGAAAGGGAGGCATCCTCAAACCAGTTTCCACAATAGGCATCTGCCACTCAGTGGGAAACTCTTGGAGGCAGTGTGGAGGGCACTTCAGAATTATCCCAAGGCTGGGAGAGGCCCCTGGGGATATTGATCTCCTGGCTCTCCATTTGTCAGTGGTGGGGGGCCGTTCTGGGGTCTTTCATTCTTCTGCACTTCTAATGTCCTCTGTGGGGAAAGAGCATTCTCCCGCTGCCGGGCACAAAATCCTTAGGCAGAGGTTTTAAGCAGGTAGCAGTGATGGAGGAGGGGATCTGGTGGGACCCGGAGAGTGACTACCACAGTACTCATGAACAGAGCAGGCACTCTGGTAGCTGGATGTGACACGTTCTGAGGCCACAGGAGAAAAATGCCACGTCTCCTTCATTGATGGCAGTCTTCGCCCAGCTGGAAGCTAGGATTCCCACCCGTGAGTGGTAAATAATGAGAGGCTGCCTATAAATGCTGAGAGTGAGATTATCCATTTTTATTAAAGCCACTGCTGTCAACATCACTAATCGTTAAAGAAATGCAGGTCAAAACGGCAAGGAGATAAGACCTCGCATTCATTAGAATGGCTACCATTAAAAAAGAAAGACAGAAAATAACAAGTGTTGGAAAGAAAGGAATAATTGGAAGCCTTGCGGGTGGGGGGTAAAATGGTGCACCTGCTGTGGGAAACAGTGTGGCGGTTCCCCTAAACACTGAAAACAGAATTACATGTAATCCAGCAATTCCGTTTGTGGGAATATGCCCCGAAGAGTTGAAAGCAGGGTCTCGAGGAGATGCTCTCACACTCATGTTCACAGCAGCTTATTCACAACAGCCAGAAGGCGGGCATAACATAAGTGTTACTGACGGAAGAATGGGCAAACGGAACACGGTCTGAGCATACAGGGGGACACTAGTCCATTCCCTAAGGAAATTCTAGCACGTGCTCTGACACGGATAAGCCTTGAGGACATTGTGCTATGTGAAATGAGACGAGTATTGTAGTTTGCCACCTTTGTGCAAGGACCTCGAAGAGTCACATTGGTGGAATGATGGCTGCCCGGGGAGGGGGAGGGAAAACGACTTCTGTTGGCCGCACACCTAGTCCCTCTACCTTTTTACTTTTAAGTCTTAGACCTTTGCATTCTGACTATAAACGCTGCCTGTGTCAGCCCCACACAGCTGAATTCGCTAACTGCCCACGTGTGCAACCTCAGACCTACCCCAGAGTCCTGACCGTCCTGAGAAGCACCTGAGGGGTTTCAGTGCTTCCTCTTTCTTGCCCAGGAGGGCTTGGGATCGAGGCACCCTTCCCAGTCCAAGGACCCAGTAGTCAAGTTGCCGTTACTGTGCGCCCGCTTTGGGTTTCTCTCCGAGCGCTCCCCGTGTTACCAGGCCCAAGCATCCACAGTCCACTGACCAACAGCAGCATCAGCACCTGGGAGCTTCCGAGAAATGCAGAATCTTGGGTCTCACCCTGACCTACCGAGTAGGAATCTGCATTTCAACAAGAGCCCCGGTGATTCCTGTGCCCGCTAACATGTGAGAAGCAGTTGGGTAGACTCTGAGAGCAGTGGTTCTCAACCCCGGTTTTGCGTGAGAATCACAGGGTTGGAGGAAGATTTTAAAACATTGGCAGTACCCTGAGATTCTAATTGTGTTGCCACGGGGTATTGTGTAATCACGGCTTGACCATTTATTGAATAGTGAATATGTGCTAAGCGCTGTTCTAAGTAGACGTCCGTACGTGTTAAATAATTCGGGCCTCACGAAACCCTATTGTTATCCGGTACATGCTGGAGGCACGAAGTAATGCAGTAATTTGTTCAAGGTGCTTGGTACAGTTGAGGCTAGAGTCTGACTCCAGAGCCCGTGTTCTTAACCATTATGCTGTTTTTGAATAAAGTCAAAATACAGAGAGGATCTCAGGGAATACATTACATACAGTCAGGTTTTACTCTGTGGCCCCTTTGCTCAATCCAGGTTGACTCTGCATAACATAGAAGTTTGGTTTTTTGATGGTTATGACTTGTTGCCACCCCCACCCTCTAAGCCAGCTAGTTCGGCCTCTGGTGGCCAAGCTAGAGTAGGCTTCCAGCAAGAAGAAAAATTGGGAGACACTGAGAACCCATGAAGGGGCCTAAGAAGGATCATCAGAAGCCCTTGTGTGAAAGTCAAAGCTTTACCTCCTAGGCGAGCTCTCTTCTGTAGCCGCCTGGCCTCTGAAGCAGCCACCTGGCGGTCTTGTTTCCCTCCTTTTGTTTGGAAAACACTCCTGCAAATTACTTTTCTCTCACAAGCCTTTCCTAACAGGCCTCCCTGGATCAGTTGATGCCCTGCTTTTGCTACGTGGTGAATTCTGCCCGCCGATACCCAATCATTCAGGGTTCTACCTCCTACCTCTGCAGGCAATTTCTAGTTGCCATTTTTAAATCATTGGCTCAATTCCTCCCCCTTTTGAATTACCTCATTGATTTTACTGCCCATAAATCTTTTCTGATCCACTGTGAACTTAGCATTTCTAAAGCCCACCATGATGTTGGAACACATGGAAATGTTTTCTTACGGGAAAATAAGAACTATGCATTGAGCGTGGTTGTATCAATTAGTCTTAAGATTGTAGGAAGAAGAAAATATTTTCAAAAGATGATAGGATTCACCAGGCACTGGGTGTTTTTTATAGCAGTCAATATAGTTGAGTGAGAGTGAGGCCTGGGGGTATACACAGAAAACAATTACGGCTACTAAGAGGAGACCTCTGTCTCACACTCTGCCCTCTGCCTAGGGGACTTTGCCTCTTTGGGCACTTGGGAGAGGGACAGTCCCCACCACAGGCCATCCCAATTCTGACAGGAATTGCAAGTTCAAAGTGTTCCCCAAACGGCACTCGGTTTCGAGAATTCTACAGTAGTACTTAGAGAACTCACTGCAAACTCTGACTTATAGTTCGGGTTTATTTCAGTGAGAGGATAAAGCTGAGGACCAGCCCAGGGAAGACACTCGTAGGGTAGAGGCCAGGAAAGGTACCAGATGTGGAGCTTTCATTGTGGTCTCCCCTCCCCCCAGCCCCCAACTTTATTGAGCTTTAAAAAAATTTTTTTTTCACATTTATTTATTTTTGAGAGAGAGAGAGAGAGCAGGGGCAGGGGAGAGGCAGAGAGAGAGGGAGACACAGAATCTGAAGCAGGCTCCAGGCTCTGTGCTGTCAGCACAGAACTCGACACAGGGCTCGAACTCATGGACTGCGAGATCAAGACCAGAGCCCAAGGCAGACGCTTAACCGACTGAGCCACTCAGGTGCCCCACTTTATTGAGATTTAGTCGACAGATCACATAGCGTAAGTTCAAGGTGTCGATTTGATACCTTTGTATTCATTGCAAAATGATTACCACCGTAAAGTTTGCAAACACTTGCGTCCTTTTGCACCATTACATTTCTTTTTTGTGATGAGAACATTTAAGATCTAGTCTCTTAGCACCTTTCAAGTGTGTAATACAGTTTTATTAGCTATAAACCCCCATGCTGTACATCAGCTCCCCAAAACTTGTTCATCTTGGGACTGGAAGTTTGTACCATTTAACCAACATCCCCCCTTTTCTCCCACCTCCCAGCCCCTGGTAACCACCACTCAATTCTGTTTCTCTGAGGATGGTTTTTGTTGATTCCACGAAGTGTAAGTAATACCGCACAGTATTTGTCTTTGTCTGAGTTATCTTACTTAGCGTAATGCCCTCGAGATTCATCCCCCTTGTCTTAAATGGCAAAATTTCCTTCTTTCTCATGGCTGAATAATATTTCTGTGGGTGTGCGTATGAAATATATCTCACATATTCTTTATCCCTACGTTCATTAATGGACGTTTAGGTTGCTTTCGTATCTTGGCCATTGTGATTAGCGCTGCCATAGACACAGGAGTGTCAGGATCGTGTAAGATCCTGATTTCAATTCTTTTGCCTGTGTGTCCAGAAGTGTGATTGCTGGGTCATGTTCTATCGTCCTTTCCGCGGAGTTAGGACGGTGTTACTCTCTTGGTGTTGATGTTTGATAATATGCACTGAGTATTGCCAGCTAGGGAAGGTCACCTGAGCCATTGGTCTTGAGAGGTTTTACTGGAGGAGTGCGGTCACATGCTACCGTTGGTTGACCTTTAGTCTCCAATGCTTCCAGAGGTAGAACTAATAAAGGGTGGCCCATGGCTCCCATCATAATCATACTGCTGGACTGTCCATTGGTCAAAGCCCCCAGGCAAACAAAGGCACTTGTACCAAGCATGACAGTCCAGGACCTGGAGATGACTTCCCAGGAGCCGAGGGCAAAGGCAAGACCGCTCTTTGGGTAAGGGTAATTCTTCACTCCATGGCACCTCACCTCCTACCTAACATCCAGGCCTTAGTTTCCCCATCTTTTCTTCAGGGAAGACTTTCCTTCTCCTCAGATTGAGGTATCCTTTTGTTTGATGATCTCATAAACACCTTTTCCTTTATAGTATTTCACACCATGCTTGACGTGAGCAAGTATCACATGAGTACCTGTCTTTCTGATCAGATTATACATCCCATGAGGGCAGGAATCAAGCTTGTCTTGGTCCCCAGTACAGGGCCAGCCTTTAGCACAGTGCTGGGCTCTTAAAATGACATAAGAAACAAGTATCGTTGGAGCCTGAGTTAAAAAGAAATACTTTCAGGGGTGCCTGGGTGGCTCAGTCGGTTGGGCGACTGACTTCGGCTCAGGTCATGATCTCACGGTTGATGAGTTCAAGCCCCATGTTGGGCTCTGTGCTGACAGCTCAGAGCCTGGAGCCTGCTTCCGATTCTGTGTCTCCCTCTCTCTGCATCTCCCCTGCTCGTGCTCTGTCTCTGACTCTCAAGAAATAAATAAATGTTAATAAAAAAATTAAAAAAAAAGAAATACTTTCAGACTGGCTAAGCACATAATGTGACCTTGGAAAGTAATTAAAGGGCTGAAGTTTTATGCACTGCTTGACATCGGGCCTGGCAAAGTGGGTGCTGATGTTAGCCCTCCACGCCCCCAAGCCTGCTTTCTCATGAGGAATTGAGAATTGATGGTAGATGGAATAAAGCCGTTCTATTCCAGATGGGAAAGGCCCGGGAAGATCAGGAGACTGGAGAGACACAGGAAAGACCTTGAATATAACTTGGCTAAGGAAGTGCTTTCCATTTGGAAAATCATACTTTCACTGACTCTGGTCAAGGAGGTCTTTCTGGACTAGATATACAACATGGGTACTAGACCAGGTTCCTCTCTGGATTCTGGGGCAAAATTTGTTCCTCCGAAGATCACTCTAGAACCTTCCCCTTGTGCTTCCTGTTTCTCATGGCTTCCTCTCAGCTCTGCTTTCTAGGGCCGTCGAGTGGAAAGCCCATCTATTCTGTAATGACTTTGCTTTCTTGCTCCGCCCGGCCCCCAGCCTCTCCCTCCCTCAGTCTGCGCCAAACTATGCATATCGAATTCTTCTAATCTTTCCTGACAGATCAATCCTTCTCAGCCCTTAATTATTCATGTGGCTCTCCTCTTCATTCCCTTCAGGCCACTGTCTCTTTTCTGGTGGTTGACAATTCCTGTCTGAGATAGCTGATTTCATTCCCAGGGGGTGGGCATTGTCGCTTATGGCCAGGACCCCCCTCAAAGGACAGAGAAGGTGATGACTAAGGTGTGGGAGGTAAGGCATGCTGCAGGAGTAGGGGTTAGGATGACCCTCGGCTTAAACTCTGGCTCCCACACTTAGTAGCTGTGTGACTTCAGGCAAGTCAGCTATTCGGCTTCCTCAGTTGCAAGGTGGGGTGAAAATAATACTTAGTTTGTGTGGGTTGTTATAAATATTAAGTGAAGTATTGAGCCACAGCAAATGCTTTCTCAGTGGGAGCCTTTATTATTAGCAACAGTGCAAATTTCCCTCCTCTTCCTTACAGGCCCCTGCCCAGTAGCTCCTCTGTTGGCCAGCCATCTGCCCACATTCCTGCCACTAAGTGGGGGTAGTCCTTCAGGATTAGAATTTCCTGCCAGAATGTCCTGGCGAGAATGTACCCGGAACCAGGCATACGCAGAAAAGAGGAGGCCGTTCCTTTCCATGGAAACTGCCAAGAAGTCGTCTCTCACTATGTAACGGATGGAAGATTTCTTAGTTTAGGAGTCTGGTCACCTTGTGTTGGGACTACAGGCATAGCCTCCAGACAGGTCTCCTTACCTCTTCAAGACTGAGGAGATGTCCATTTCTCCATTTCCTCTGTCCTAGTTTAACCACCAAAAGTTCTGTGACCCGGGAAACTCCTTAGTCCTCAGCAAATGGACACAGCAGGTTATCCCAGAGAGAACCCCCCTTTTCCCAAATACCTTTGATGATGCCACCATAGCATCGATCTCAGAACACCATTCGTCCTTTGAATAACTCAGAGGCTCCGCCTTGGTTAGTCTTGGAATTGCACACTTTCCAGTACAGTCCCACCTTGCCGCCATGCCTCGGCTGAATGTCCTCCCCTCCCACACTTTGCTCCCGACCATGGCTCCTCCATCCATATGCCTTTGTTGGGCGGGTCCTCCCGAATTTCTGAAGTGCTTTTCTCTATAAAGCTCACTAACACAAATCCAAGCGTTTGCAGTGATTTTCCTTAAATTTGGTGCATTTCACTGATTTATGTGATTTGTCTCATTCATGTAGGCATCTGAGCTTGGGTGTTACGATATAGTACGGGGTTGGCCTGTATTCCCTTAACCTATCGGTCCCTGTCCACTGTCACCTGCAGGCAAGAGACACACAACAAGATGAAATCAGGAAAATGAGGCCTGAAATAAAACGAGAAGTTTAATGAAGAAATAGAAACCATAAAAATGAGCCGAACAGAAATACTACATCCCATGAAACCTAAAGTGTTTATGGCTTTGTGGAACATCAATTTCCTCTTGCAGCCGTTTCACTCTGTCCTGGGGGCGTGAAAACAATCAGATAATATTGTAAGCGACTGAATATGGCTGCGTTCTGATAAAGCTTTACAAAAACAGGTGCTGGGCTGGATTTGGTCGTTGGGCTACCTCAGTTCCTGATCCTGTTTATTTCCCTTAGTTCACAGATGAGGAAACCAGACAGATACTGCCACTTGCTGGTTTATACAGCACTGATGCCAAGATCTTAGCCTTTCAACTCTTAAGGGCCTGATACAAATACCTCCATTCCATGCTGGCGTTGGCCCCCTTCTGGGGCTGCCTCCCTCCTGGGCTTTAATCCTGTCCTGCTGGATGGAGTGATCTGATTAGAGCTTTAGGGATACGGATGGAAGATAGTGGTGATACGCTTTAGTAGAGTGTATGGTAGAGGGATCTTTCTCCCCTGGGTACCCTGTAACACCTGACACCTCTTAGTGCCTTATTTTTTTAATTTTTTTTTTTATAAATCTTTATTTATTTTTGAGAGAGAGAGCCAGAGTGCAAGCAGGGGAGGATCACAGAAGGCACGGAATCCGAAGCAGGCTCCAGGCTCTGAGCTGTCAGCACAGAGCCTGATGCGGGGCTCGAACTCAAGGACTGCGAGATCATGACCTGAGCATAAGTCAGATGCCCAACCGACCAAGCCACCCAGGCGCCCCACGAGTATGATTTCTTAAAATGGAGGCCTGGGTGATAGGCAGATTCTTTATGTCTTCTTTACCTTTCTAAAAAGAATTTAGAGAAAGAGCATCTGAAAAGCTTATGGAGAGCTGGGGTTCTCTGTGTCTGGCAGAACTGTAGTTGGTGGAGTTAAGGGGGAGATGATAAGTAGGTTTTATCTTGTGGGCTGTTTCTGTTCACTGGTTCCTGGATGCCTGCAGCACTGTGATGGGAAGTGCTATGAAGTTGTCTAAGCAAGGAAAGAGGGAGCGAGGGAGGGAGGGGGAGAAGGAGAGAGGGAAGTCTGTGATCGACCAGCGATGTCTGCCATGGCGCAGAAAGGAGGAAGGGGGTATGGGGGCTCCATGTGTCCACCACTAATTCAGGACAAGAAGATAAGTGGGGAGTGAGAAGTTTCATTAGCCGTCTTCCCCCTTGCTGCTCCTCTCTGGGGCAGGAATGAAGACAACGCTATAAGGAAGGAAGATGCCATGATGGAGAGATGTCCAACAGGGGGCCAAGGCAGGGACGAGAGTGCGTGTAATTAATGGTAGTGCCTCTCCAGAAAGTAAACGAGAAAGTAAACAGAATTCATCATCCTCTTTGGACAGGAGGCACATGGTCTCCTTCTCATTTGGTTTCCACATGAGCATTTTGTATCAATAAGCCGCCAGAGGTACCAACCCGTTTCGTTGGTGTGTCTGAGAGCATCTGAGTACAGACATGGCGGGGAGATGATCTCACTGAAACCCGAGGGCAGATGGGGGCTGATGACAAAGGTGTGGGGATGAGAACCATGATCTCCGGGAGGACAGCGCCGTAGGCCTGACGAGGCAGGGACAGGAAAGCCTTTCTGAGCAGTTGGCAAGTGGGATGCGGGGGAGCAGTGAGTTCCTATTGTGGGTCACAGGGCCCGTTGCACACCCCCCGCCCCCATCTTGGAGCAGGGGGTCAAGCATTAGCTCTTTCTCCGGAACACCGGCCCCTGTTTTTGCATCTGCGTGTTCCTGCCTTGTCAGGTGAGGGCAGGATTTTATTGCTTTGGCTCCAGGTCTTTACAGGAAATATTCTCATCTGCCAAGTGTTCATGACGTTGTATATTCATCACCCACTACTCCATCTCGGCACCATTTTCCTGGAGGGAGCGGGAGGTGAGGTGTGACCACAGCAGGTCCGCTGCCGTGCCAGGCGACTCAGTTTGCCTCTTCCCTTAGAAAGAGACTTCTTGTCAAGTAATTAAAAGTAGAAACAGTAATTGGAAAAAAAAGTTTAATAAAGTGCTTGGGCAAAGAGAACTGTTACCATGCCACCGCACTTCCAAAAGTATCATTTCCTTTTGTTTATATTTTGACCTAATTTAGACTGTTGTATCCCATTTTTTTCTACCTTTTAAGAAATGTTTATTTATTTTGAGAGAGAGAAAGAGAGAGAGAGAGAACGTGTGAGCAGAGGAGGGGCAGAGAGAGACGGAGAGAGAGAGAGAATCCCAAGCAGGCCCTGCGTTGTCAGCACAGAGCCCATCGTGGAGCTTGAACTCATGACCCTGATATCATGACCTGAGCCGAAATCAAGAGTCAGATGTTTGACTGAGCCACCTAGACACCCCAAAATTATTTTATCTCATTTTCCGAAATTATTTTTGAGATAGCTTTTTGAAAGCTATTGAATTTTTGTATATTTTAATATATGCAGAGGCTTTTCATACTGAGCAGTAAATTTTATTCTTTAAAACATGGGGGCGCCTGGGTGGCTCAGTCGGTGAAGTGTCCGACTTCGGCTCAGGTCATGATCTCACAGTCCGTGAATTCGAGCCCCGCGTCGGGCTCTGTGCTGACAGCTCAGAGCCTGGAACCTGCTTCACATTCTGTGTCTCCCTCTCTTTCTGCCCCTTCCCTGCTCATGCTCTGTCTCTCTCTGTCTCAAAAATAAATAAACATTAAAAAAAATAATAAAAAATAAAAAAAGAATAAAAGATGAATTAAACTAGGGACCCCTGGGTGGCTCAGTGGGTTAAGTGTCATGATTTCAGCTCAGGTCATGATCTTAAGGTTGGTGGGTTCAAGCCCTGTGTCAGGCTCTGTGCTGGCAGCACAGAGCCTGCTTGGGATTCTCTGTCCTTTCTCTGCTCGTAGCCACTCAAGCACGCGCTCTCTCTCTCAAAATAAATAAATAAACGTAAAAAAAAAAACCAGGAATTAAGTGAAGATGTCTGTATCCCTGCCCACCACTTCCCTCTCCCAGACTCCTAAGGGAGAGCTGTCCATTCGTGGCCTCTGTCACAGCCACATTTTATATGCCCTTCCCACTCCTCTCTCCCTGGCCCCACTGACAGGGGGAGCCGAGAGTCCAGACACTGCCCGTGACATGTGACTCTGATTGGTCCGCCACAAAACGTGAGCTGGGTGCAGCACATTCCCTGGTCTGGGATTGGGAAGCACGAAGAGGTTGAGGCAGCAGGAGCCGAAACGGAAAGTTCGAGTAATATATGGGGTCAGAGGCACCACGAGGAGCCTCTTCTTTACACCCGAAAAGCAAAGCAGAAACAAAATCAGCTTATACTTTCTTCTTCTGTTTTCTTTTTTTTTAATCACTTGACTTTCTAGAAAAATCAGAGCTTCCCAGTGAGTGTGAGAGAGAGAGAGAGAAAGAGAGAGAGAGCCTCAGCGGAAGTGAGGTGTTTCAGCAACGAGAATGAATCTTCCTGGTAAACCAGGGCGTCGCTCGGAGGCAGGTGTGAAGTCCCAGGGCAGATTTCGCACACCTACTGCTCAGGGCTCAGTCCCTGGGGTATGTGGATGGGGCATGTCATGTTGATGCTGCCCTTTCTTCAACTGTTCCACCCATGTCATTTTGTCCCAAAGCCCGAGTTTATAGAGCCCGGCTCTCGTTGGAATTACTGTCTTCAAGAGAGAGAGAATAATTTCATGACCAAAAACACTTTGCGTGGGACTCTATTTCCCCATTTGCCAAAAGCAGGGAACCCGGCTCCCCCCACCCCCATGTTGCCAGGGCAGATAGAAGATGAATGTGACGCCCTGAATGATTCAGAGGGCAGATGCGATGCAAATGAAGGACACAATAATAGCCGGGCTCGGCACACCTGCGCCCACAGTAACCTTTAGATGGCCTTTTTGGAAATAAGATGAGAGCTGATATTTAATAAGGCTTATGTTTTTGAGAAGATTGTGGGGAGAATCTTGCCTGGCAGATTTAGGCTTTGGTGACCTTTCTATGCCATTACAAACCGTGTCAGCAGGTTAACGCAATGCAGAATGTGTTCACTGTTGTAGAGAAAAAGCCTTTATGTCTTTATTAGACTTTCTTCTTCTTCTTTGAAAGATACTAAAGGCCTCAATTTCACTGGGTTTGTCCTTTTGAATCTGACTGAGTTTGGGGCCAGTGTATGTTACGCATGAGGGAAGCATGGTAATCATGCCTGTATCAAGGGTCAGTGAACTATGGATTGCAGTACTTTGCAGAGATATTGCATTTACTGCAGAACCAGCGGCATGGCCTTATTTTATCTAGCCTATGTAGAGGACACCTAATACATTTTTTTTTTATTAGTCCCCACTAGGCCATTTGGACATCTGGCTTTCAAAGCCCTGATTTTTAGCATTGCTGATGGCTTAAACCAAAGCATGCCTATTCCTTTTATTAAAAAGTAGGTTTTAGATCATACATGTAAAAGACTACATAAAACACACGTCTAGAGGTGCCTGGGTGGCTCGGTTGGGTGTCTGACTTCGGCTCAGGTCATGATCTCATGGTCTGTGGGTTTGAGCCCTGCGTCGGGCTCTGTGCTAACAGCTCAGAGCCTGGAGCCTGCTTAGGATTCTGTGTCTCCCTCTCTCTCTGCCTCTCCCCAGTTTGTGTTCTGTCTCTGTCAATAATAAATAAATAAAAACTTAAAAAAACATTTAAAAAACATGCGTCTAGCTTAAAGAAGAATAAAATAAACATCAATGTATCTACCAGTCCGAGTGGGAAACAAAATGGCAGCATTTAGAAGTCCTGGGTGCCTGTCCTTGACCATCCTTGACCGGACCCTCTCCCGCCTCACCTGGAGGTATGAACCTGCCTGCACTTTTATGTTATTCATTCCATGGCTTTCCTTGGTAGTTGTTCTGTGTAGCTATTCCCAAGTATACATTCATTTTTGCTTACGTTTGAATTTTCTTTAGATGGAATAATCCTGCATATATTCCTCTGTGACTTTCCTCCTTTTATTATTGTTTGTTTATTTTTGAGGGTGAGAAGGGGCAGAGAGCAAGGGGGACAGAAGATCCAGAGCAGGCTTCGGGCTGACAGCAGAGAGCCCGACGCGGGGCTCGAACTCACAAACCACGAGATCGTGGCCTGAGCTGAAGTCGGAAACTTAACGGACGGGGTGACCCAGGTGCCCCTCTGACTTTCTTCTTTGATTTGAGTTCCCTTCACATTGATACAATGTTCAGTTCCAAACCGGCCACGTTTGATTCATTGGACTGTTGCAGAACACCTCTGGGCCATTTCTGGACTTCAGCCTGTATGACAGTGCTGGATGAATATTCTTGAGTATGTTTCCCGGTGCATGCTTGCAAGAGTTTCTGCAGGGAATATATCAAGGAATGGAATTGCTGGGGCTTGGGATAAACACAACATATGTAATGCAAAATGCTTCCCATGAGGTTATGGTAATTTAACCTCTAACCAGCAATAGATAAGCATTACCTGTTTTTTTGTTTTTGTTTGTTTGTTTTCTGTATCTTCCTCAACTCTTAGAATTACCAACCTGGTAGTGTGACATGATTTTTATTATTATGCCTTATTGTCAGTGAAATAGGGCATTTTTGTTCGTTGGCTTTTTGCATTTCCTCTTCTGTAAAATGCCTATTGTCTTTTGCACATTTTCTGTCGATTGTCTTTTGCTTCTTACCTTTTGTCAGTTTGTTACATACTCCTAATGCTTATCCTTTGTCAGGGCTAAGTGTGATACCTCTTTGGCGGCTGATATTTTCGCTCTTCTTTAGATAATAGCTTTTAGTGAACAGAGATTCTTGATTCTAACGTACTCAAATTTATAAATCTGTTACGTATTCCCCATTGGTGTGCTATTTAAGAACCTAGATGTGCTGTTTCTTCTAAAGGTTTTATCATTTTCCCTATGGAGTTTAATAAAATCTGTCAGGGGCTTATTTTTGTGTAGCGTGTGAGGAAGGTTTGCA
The DNA here is from genome assembly GCF_027475565.1 of Acinonyx jubatus. Lineage (NCBI taxonomy): Eukaryota > Metazoa > Chordata > Mammalia > Carnivora > Felidae > Acinonyx > Acinonyx jubatus. The sequence continues at coordinate 12,972,788 of NC_069387.1, read as the reverse complement.
GTTTACTTTTTTTTCATGTGGAATGATGATGTTCCTGCATCATTCATTGAATTGTGTATCCTTTCTCCACCTGTCCTTCAATGCCATTCTGTGATAAATCTCCATATATGCTCAGACATACTTCTGCGCTTTCTGTTCCATTCTCTTGGCCTGTTTCACACCAGTGCCAATATCTTACTGTCTCATTACTGTATCTTCATGGCAAGTATGATATCTGCAAGACCCGTCCTCCTTCCAAGTTGTTCTTCTGGAACATCCTGGTTATTCCTGGCCCTTGATGTTTCCACATAACTTGCGGAATCGGCTCCTCTGGTTCCATAAAATATGCCTTTTGGTATTTTCAATAGTATTACATTGAACACTTGGGTCAATTTGGGGAAGATTAACATTTTTACTACTCCAGTCTTCTTATCCATGAATTATTTAGACCTCCATTTATTTAAGTCTCTGAAGTCTTTCATTAAAAATGTCTCATTTTCAGATGGACCCAGAGGGTATAATGCTAAGTGAGATAATCCAGACAGACAAAGACAAATACCATATGATTTCATTCATATGTGGAATTTAGGAAAGAAAATAAAATGAACAAAGAAAAAGACAAATGTGAAGAACACTCTTAAATACAGAGAACCTTTGGTGGTTGCCAAAGGAAAGGTACGTGGGAAGATGGGTGAAATAAAGAGGAATAAGAGTAAAAAGGAAAAAAAATCTAATTTTCTTTATAAAGCAGCCATACATATTTAGTTAGATTTATTCCTGAGAAATGTGTACATGTGTATAACTTTTGAGACCGTAGCTTTCACAAATAGCATTTTAAAATTATTAAATTTAATACATTAAGTTCATCTTTTATTAATCTTTATTAGTCATCGATTAATCATTTATCTGTAGATTCTTTTGAGTTTTATATCAGTGGTAAATGATAGGTTTTTTTTTTAATTCCAACTCGTGTGTGTGTGTGGGGGGGGCGTGTATAGTGTGTGTGTGTGTGTGTGTGTGTGTGTGTGTGTGTGTGTGTGTATTTTTTATTCTTACTGTGTTAATTAGCAATTCAAGTAGGAGTAGTTATAGTGGGAATTCTTAGTTTGTTCCTGCTCTTAACAGTGTAACAGAGTACTTTTAACAGTTCACCTTTAAATATATTATTTCCTAAAGATTTTTGTGTAGGTAAACTTTATTAGGGAAATGAAATTCTTTTTTATTCCAAATTTGCTAATATTATTCTTATCATGAATACATGTCAAATTTTGTAGAATTATTATTATTTTGCATCTATAGAGATGATCAGATAGTATTTATTCTTTAAGTTGTTAATGGTGTGAGTTGTATTAGTCCTTCAAGCCAACCTTGCATTCCTGACATGCAACCAAGAAAACATGATGGGTATCCTGTTCAATGCATTGCAGGGTAGTAGAAGGATCTGAACCTTGAGTCAGAAAACTTACATTGAAGTCTCCATCTTGCTTACTTTTTTTTTTTTTTGTAATAATGAAGCCCATGTCTCAATGTTGTTGTTGGCCACCAAATTTTAATTGAATAAACACTAGTTTCCTTCTCATTTTCAGTTTCCTCATTTGTAAAACACTAGAGACTTCATTAAAAATTGTAGATGGTATTACAAATATGTATAATTTGGGGGCGCCTGGGTGGCTCAGTCAGTTAAGCCTCCAACTTCGGCTCAGGTCATGATCTCACAGCTGTGAGTTTGAGCCCCACATTGGGCTCTGTGCTGACAGCTCAGAGCCTGGATCCTGCTTAAGATTCTGTGTCTGCCTCTCTCTCTGCCCCACCACTGCTCACACTCTGTCTCTGTCTCTGTCTCTCTCAAAAATAAATAAACATTAAAAAAAATTAAAAAACCCAAATATGTGTAATTTGTATATCTTATGATTTGTTATATTTTTATTATTCTGAATATTATAATTGCAATATATAATTTATTATTATTATTCTGAATCTATGTCCAGGAGAAAAGCATCCATGTTCTTCATTCTTACTATCTTGATTCAAGTTGAAAATAGCAAGAAACTCCGTGATTTAACTTGCATCTTCCTTTTCTTTAAGTCTCAGAGGAAGTAACAGTTGAGTGTAAAAGATCTCAATCTGGGTTTTCTCATTTATTTTTCTTCCCAACTTGCTGTGGATAAATCTCACATTCCTAAAGCATCAATTGATTGTTATGGAGTCAAAACTCAATTTCACTAGTAGTAATAGATACCTTTTATTGTGTTCCTGTGTGCCAGGCACTACACTAGGAGTTTTTCATATATTTTACACGTTTTGGAACCCAAGACCCCAGGGGTTATCATCATGCCCATTTTAAAGATGAGGAAATGAGTTTCAAAGAAGTTGAGTAACTTGCCCAAGATGCTACAAGATGGAACCATACAAGACTATCCTCCTTCCACACCAACACGCTATTTTTCTCCATTTATTGGGGTATAATTAAGACAAGGTGATGGCTTGCTTAGACTGTGGAAAGTCCAAGTTCCCAGTGTAAACTGTATTTATTCCTTCTTGTATGCAAAATTGCAATTTAGATAGAGCAAACCTGTCCCCCACTCCTCCCTTCTCCCCCAAACTCTAGGAAAACCATACCAGTATATTCCAAGATGGCTGGAGTTTGACTCTAAGATAAAATTCTGTAATTTCTTTTTGGAAATAATGGGATATGCTACTGCTTCACTATTGGGAAGTTGGACTTTGAGCTTTGCTATGAATACCTCTGTACTTAAGTACTTGTTTAAACACTTCAGGGCATACATTTCTTGAAAAAAGTAATAGTGAGTATGAAAAGTTTGATGAAGGGTGTGGTTTGGCATAAGTCTTTCTTCTTGGGAACAGCCTGATCATCCCGACTTCTTCACTGGTGAAAGTCATTTCATCTCAAGAATCAGCTACCTCTGAAAATGGAAGATAAACACTTGGCTTCTCCATGGGAGTGTAGGGGGAATTCCTGTGGTTAATTTTTATGGCACTTGGATAAGAGTTATTCCGTCATTTCTGACATTAAGCAATTATCACCTTACCCTGTTTCTCTCAAACCTGAAATTTACCATTCTTCCCAGTTGCCAGGTCTTTGCAAAGGAAACCCCAAGAACTGGCAGCATGGAAAGCCTTAAGAAGGTCGAGAACACTGCTTCATCAGGGTGGGCAGTATGTAGCAAGAGAGGGATGAGGGCATGTATGAAGAGGGACCTTGTTTCCTCATTAGTGAAAGGACAAATACTTTGATGACAGTGACTGTCTTATTTATAAAAGTTGTTGGTATCTACCAATAGAATTGGGTCTAAGAAGGGTTCAGTGGGGGTATCCTGCCCCCACTGACCAACAGCTCACTCTTGCGATCCCAGAGGTGTTGTGAACCTTTTTAGTCTCTTTAAACATGCTTATATGTCTAAGAGGAAATATAGTGAAGGTGTTATCAACTAGTATCTTACCAGTTTATTCAATTGTTTTTGAAAGATATATTCAGTAACTACTAAGTGCCATAACCAATGCTAAGATCAGGGGATATAAAAAGGAAGGAATCAGAGCCTTCCCCTTTTAAGACCTTGTAGGCTGGAGCAATACATATAAGAAAGCTGTAATTTTAGCAGTGGGATCACTGTCGATACAAACACACACACTTTGCATAGAATCACAGAAGAGGGACATCATAATGACCAGGCTATCCCTCAGCAGGGGTGACCTGATGGCCATCTGGGGGCATGAATGGGTGGCAAAGGAGTCATGTCAAAGAAAAAGATGACAGCAAGAAGAAAGACTGGGATACTGGTAGGTGAAACTAGAAGGTAAACTTTGCCTGCTTTGCAATTTTATCACAGAAGAGAACCCTACAGGCAAGTTGAAATACAGTTTGTGAGAATGAAAACGTGCTGCTCTATTGCATAACAGCAACAGTAGGACCTCCACCATTTCAATTCTTTCACTGTCCCCACCAGTGCCAGCAACCAGCTGCTTGTCCCTTTACGACCCTTGGCAAACTTCCCATGTGGACTGGGTCACTCCCACCACCTCCTTTGGCCTCGTCCCCACTTCCAAACCCAGCTGAGGTCTTGATGGGTTCATTCGTACTCTGAGCAGATTGAAGGCTATCCGTGTTCTCCGTGCTGGGGATAGATTGTGGCCTCCATACAGCCCATTTGCAACAATGCAAGTGACTTGGTGGTGTTGAGGCAGGCATGCTCCTGATCTTGTGCTGGAAAATGCAGCTGCTTGACTTCCGGGTGCTGTTAGATGCACAGCGTCACTGGGGAGTGGAGAGTTGGGTTTCTCTTTGCGTAGCTCTTTCCCCATCATAAAAATTTTGGTTTTCCTGGCACCTTTTTTTCTCAAGCTGTTACTTAAGAGAGAGCATCATGGATATGAATAATGCAGTTTGAGCACGAATCCTATAATGGCAAGAATCTGAGTTTCTGTGGCTCGTTCAGCCTGGAGATTGGACGATATTGTTGAAGAGCATAGGGCTCCAGCCCGTGATTTCATTTAAGGGGTAGTTAGGACATGGTTGAATGAGGATAAGCCAAGGCTATGATATCCTTTCTTTCTCTTTTTGACTGTTTCACAATGCCGAGAGGAGGAGGGGAGAACTGAGCGTTTGCAATTCCTTTTCTCAGCCAGCCACGTACAAGTCCATGTATCGAGTCCAGGGAGAGCCGGGGCTTTGAGGACAATGCCGACGCTTTGAAAAGCAAACTACAGAAGGGCAATTTCTGATCTTAAATTAGCACCCTCATGTACGAGGAGAATTCTAATGATCCCCTTGCCGGGCTGCACGGTTTTATTTTAGCAACTCTGAAGTCCTTTCACAGATCCACCATTTTTCAGTTTTGATTAGATTTGTAGGAAACTAGTATTTCCAAACCCACAGTATTCAGACCAAAACATCATCATCATTTGATTAGTTTACTGGTTCCTGAGGCAAATGGGGACTGTTTAACTGATTGCCAATCAGCTGGCACTGATCCGTGATCTTAAGCCACGAGATGAGAGTTAGATGACTTTAGAGGAGAAGCTGGTGTTGGAGGAACAGAAAGGGAACTTTACTATTTATTGAGCGCACTCAGTGCTGTGATCTGTAGTAGGTGCTTCATGTGAAGTGCTTTCTATTATAATCCTGACAGCCTGAAGGTGTATTATTACCCCATTTTACAGATGGCCAAAAAAGTTGAGTAAGTTGGTTAGCGTGTGGTAGAACTAGGGGACAGACCAGTGTTACTCTGTAACTACCCTTTTTCCACTATACCGAGGCAGAAATGGGATCAACGATATAACCTGGGATCCGTTTCCCATGTGCCACCATGCGTGGGCAGTGTTTCCCTAGTGAAACCTTGTAAAACTATCTTCAGGGTAAAGGGAGAGCCCACCTCAAGGCCTCCCATGTTCTCTGGAGGTGCCCCAGTTGGACCTTGCTGTTCAAACTAATGTTTACCACCCACATCCTTTCTCACGTCTAGAAACGTGGCAGCAGCACAAGTGCAGTGCTTGGAGCCCCAGTGCAACTCTGAACCCAGAAAGGGCTTTGGAAAGACAAGAACTGGGCTCAGACCCAACAATGTGAATGTAGAAACTAGGCAGGTGAGGGGCGCCTGGGTGGTTCAGCCGGTTGAGCGTCCAACTTCAGCTCAGGTAATGATCTCCTGGCGTGTGAGTTCCAGCCCCACGTCGGACTCTGTGCTGACAGCTCAGAGCCTGGAGCCTGCTTCGGCCTCTGTGTCTCCCTCTCTCTCTGCCCCTCTCCTGCTCGTGCTCTCTCTCAAAATAATTAAACCTTTAAAAATTTTTTTAAAAAAATAAAGAAACTAGGCAGGTGAGGCGGTGGGTGGATTCTCTCTGAGGGTCTGCAGTTTGCTTTGTTAACTACTCCAAGTCTGACCCTTGACTGTAGGTATCCTGTGAAATGGCATCTGTTGTCCTAATGTGGAAAGTCTAATGAATACTAGATTTTGAAATACTTACATTTTAAACCCCATTTTACACTACCTTAGATATTCAGGTTATTAGGAATTTAAAATCAGTACAACGTGTTCCTTCAGCAAATAATTATTGTGCACCTTCTGTATATCAATCAGGTCCCATGTTGGACCTTGGTAGCAATATTTCCCAAGGTGTAGTCCCTGCTCTAGAGTACCATCTAGTGGGGTTCTGTAGTAGTACAGAGGAGAGATCAGTTCCCTCCTGTGGGTGGAAGAGAAGACTCCAGAAGAAAAAGCATTTGAGATGGGCTTTCAAGGATGAGTAGGAGTTTTCCAGGAAGAGAAGGGAAGAATGAGGACTGGAGATAAAGTACCATCACACAAGTACGTAGAGTAAGTACCAAACAGGTACCTATAGCACCATACAAGTTTTGCAGTCACTACACATATTTTATTGCTGAGAGATCCTAACATATTTAACTCTGCAACAGTCTTTTATCATTGGTTTTTTGTTGCTATCTATCCAGTTACCACCATCATTATCTAAAATTGTTATTTGGGGGATACCTGGGTAGCTCAGTCAGTTAAGCATCTGACTCTTGATTTTGGCTCAGGTCATGATCTCATGGTTCGTGAGATTGAGCCTGGCTTGAGGCTCTATGCTGACAGCACAGAGCCTGCTTGAGATTCTCTCTCTCTCTCTCTCTCTCTCTCTCTCTCTCTCTCTCTCAAAATAAACAAATAAAAATTTTTTTAGAAATAGAATTGTTATTTGGCATGCCTACATTAGGTTCAAGTAAGTAGAAAGGTGTACAATATTAGCAACTTAATATTTATTGGGTACCTAATTTGTGCCAGCCTCTGTGGTATGGGTTATGTATACAATCTCTTTCAAAGTTTGCAACAATTCTATGAGCTGAGTCATTTTGCTCGTATTTCACAGTTGAGATAGCTAAGATTCAGAGAGGTCAAGGAATATAGTTGGACTTTTCAGGTTTAGACGGGAGCTCCTCACTAGCTATTTGACCACGTGCAAGTTACTTAACCCCGCCAAGTATCAGTGTCGTCATCAGAGAATTGGGAGTAATAATTGTATACTTACCAAAGGGTTGTGGAGGGATTAATTGACCTTGGCACAATGCTCAATGAAGTATAGCTATTTTTAGTTATTACTACAGAGGTTAAAAAATTTGCCCAGAACTGCTCACTGTTCTGATTCCAAAGCCTATTCCTGCATGTTTTAAAATTAGAGCTCAGATTCAGACCTATGAGGAAGATTCACAAAATAAAGTTGTTGAAACAACACATATCATAAATAAGTACGTGAAGGTCAACACCACATACAGCCAAAAGAATCCCAGTAGTTATGAGGTGGTGAGTAAATGAATGTGAACACAAGCGAAAAGAAACACTTAAGGTTTTGAATACCCATACAGGGGGCCAATCCAAAAAGTTTCCCTTCTTGGATTTTTTTTCTAGTCTCTGTGTTTGGTTTTTAAAAAAAATTCAGTCCTTTTCATCTTTACCATGGTTACTATGGATATGTAGGCTAAAGCAATACCGTAAGTCTGTAATTAGATGTACTATATAATTTCTTTTATATCTAGTCTTACTTCCTTTCAACAGTCAACTTTTTGGCTATTACCAATTTGAGCTCTGCTGCTTTAACAGTCGCAGACGTTGGCAGAAGTCATCCCGATTTGAAGCCATTCGAATTCTGAAATCTTTCTAAGTTAAAGTCAGCTCCTACTTGGAATCCAGATCTGAGGTTGGGAGATGAATCTGAGAATTTTAGTGGGAGAAGCTTGTGAATGAGGTTTAGCATGTTCTGCTCTTTGCTGATGATGCTGTTTGATAATCCCTTCAAATTTGTGAGTTTGGGCTGAAGGCTCCCAACTGAAACTCACAAGAGACAATAACATCTTTTGAAAACACAACTGTAAGTGTCCAGTGGCAATGTTACTTGGACATGAGCTTACGCATTGCCTTCTGAAGAGATGTACTTTGATGTTAGCTCAAACCCCAAGAAACTGCTCTATCCGGGTGTGGCTAAGGCAAGCTGTGTCTCCTAAGGAAGGGAAGGAGGACCCACCAGTCTGTGTAATAGTTGCTCTTAGAGAGCAGTGGATGGAAGGGAGGAGACCACGTATACAAATTTTTGTTCCGAGGACCCTGATTCTCAGCACCGCTGAGTGATCGATCAAAGGGTGAACCAACTTGTACATATCCCTTTTCAGATGTGTTCTCATCATGTACCTTTCCAGTTATAAATCTGTAAGTGACCTCCCATCAGAGCCCTTCAATTTCTCTATTTCTTTATATAGTTTATTTCTACACTTTGTTCTGGAAACTCTCCATACTTATTTGGATTCTGGTTGCTTCCATTCAACTCCATCTAACATTGGGAGTAACCAAAGAGGATTTGCCTGGAAGCCCATGACAGGGCTGTATTAGAATGCATTAGTTTCCCTGTCTCCCCTACCTTTATTTAATCTGCTGAGTTGTGCTTCCTTATGGCAAAAGCAAAGACGATTACTCATTTTATTAGAGTACTTGTCTGCAGACTACTGAGCCTTCTGGAAGGATAGATGAGTCACAATTGCTAGTTTATCTTGTCTGCAAGCAGGAGAGTTGACTGGGAAGGCCATGAGCTACTTGGGATCAGTGTCTGGATCAAGCCCCAGTACCTTTCCAAAGGGCACTCGCCTGCTTCTGATAAATATCCTCACATATATTGCCTTTAATTTATTGACTAACCTGTCCCTACATGTCCCCATGTAAGTTTCCCACTGTAGGTGTGGGAAGAGGTTGTGCTGGCTTGGAACAGGCAGATGGTAGCATTGCATAAGGTTAAAAATGGATCAGAAAAGGAAGTTAGTGCTTCATGGATACAGAGTTTCAGTTGGGAAGACGAAAAAGTTCTGGAGATGTCTACACAACAATGTGAATGCATTTAATGCCCCTGAACTGTACACTTAAAAATGATTAAAATGACTGGGCACCTGGGTGGCTCAGTTGGCTAAGCATCCAACTCTTGATTTCAGCTCAGCTCCCCATCTCAGGGTCATGGGATGGAGCCCTGCTTTGGGCACCATGGTGAGCGTGAGCCTACTTGAGATTCTCTCTCTCTTCCTCTGCCCCCCCCCCCCACTTTCTGTGTGCTTTCTCTTCTCTAAAAACTTTTTTTTTAATGATTAAAATGGTAATTTTTTTGTTGTATTTTACCATAGTTATATTTGGGCTCCCATAATAAGGTACCACAGACTGAGGGGTGCTTAAAGAACAGAAATTCCTTTTGTCACTGAACTGGAAGCTGGTGATCCAAGACCAAAGTGTGGCAGGGTTGTTTCTCCTCAGGACTCTCTCCTTGACATATAGATGACTGTCTCCCCCCTTGTTTCTTCTCCAGGTCTTCCCTCTGTGTCTTAATCTCCTCTTCTTAAAAGGATGTCAGCCATACTGAAATAGGGCCCATCCTAATGATGTCGTTGCAATATAATTACCTCCTTAAAGACCTTATCTCCAAATACAGTCCCATTCTGAGGGAATGGAGAGTGGGTTAGGACAACATACGAATTTGAAGGGACACAGGTGAGCCCATAAGAAAAATAAAATTTTTAAAAAGTCAATTGAACTTGGTTATTAGAAGGACTGCAGGGGGTGGGCGGGGAAGGGGGGGGACAGTGGATCCAAAGCCAGTTCTACATTGACAGCACAGAGCCCAATGCGGTTTCAAACCCACAAACCGGGAGATTGTGACCTGAACCAAAGTCAGACGCTCAAGTGACTGAGCCAACCAGGTGCCCCAGGGAGTCCACAACTTTTAATTACTTACTCAGTGGTTCCCAAATGACACATGATTGCCTTTAATCTTTTTTCAAAATTCACATACCTGGGGACTTTCAGAAGCTTGACACATGGGCCTAGATATTTTTGAAATACCTCCCTGGGAGAAAAATCTGGCACGACAGAAAGGAAGGATGGATCTAGTCGCTTACTTTAATAGCTAAAGCTAGAGCTCTTTGTCACTGGAGTCTGTTTAGGAATGATTATTATATTTAATTTAAAAAAATTGATTTATGTAAATTTGGATCATGTTGTTATACGTGTAAATCACGTAGTGACCATGGTAGGTCTGAGAGACAAGGAATTTCATAACGTGTATGACCAAGGTCAGGGAGGAAAAAAGCTGGCCTAGTGGCAAGGAGTCTCCATGATCCTTCCCACCAAACGGAGGTGATAGGGAAGGTGGACAGCTCCCTCCTTACCCCTCCTTACCCCTGTCCGCTTTGCCCCACCACCATGTTGCATTCTCAACCCCTGGCAGTATTGTCCTTAAAATATAAATGACCAATTATGTCCTTCATAGGTCAGAGTCTACTCAAGATGGGCAAAGAGTTGTCAGGAGCCCTGAGGTGGCATAGTCACTCTACCACTACTTAACATGGTGATATGGAAAAATGGCACCTCTCTGGGCCCCACTGTCTTCATTTGTGAAGTGTGGGACGTGCACTAGATAGCAAGGGCATGTAGCGGTTATGAGTGTGGGCTTCAGTCAGGCAGACCTGGGTTGGAAGATGATGTCAACTTGAACAAGTTACTTTGTTTTTTTACCCTCAATTTCTTCACAATGGGGAAAATAACAGACTATCTATCTTGGGGGTGTTGTGAGACAAGGCATGTAAACTCTAGCATATCCTAAGTAGGTGCCCATTATTATCATCCACGTCTGAGCTCCTGCTCCGAGTTTGGAATGTCCTGGTCTTGTGATTCTAAATCATGTTGGAGGGAATTCTGTCTGATCAGATGTGTAACTGTCCCTCTTGGGAAGTATGAGGAAATAACATTATAAGCAGTAAATTCAGATCCTTTGCCTAAGTTTTTTAAAAGTTGAAAAATCCCACTTCCTCAAGGGAATGGTTAACTTGGATGGTGAGTTTGGGTTGAACCTTCCCCCACTCTCTAAATGCCCACAGACATATGCTGTGATGGAGCCCAGGTCAGGTGGTCAGCACGCCCTGTAATGGCTCCAACCCTGCCAGGTGCCCCTGCCTCTCTGCACCACCCCCCTCCCCCGCCCCACTGATGAAGGAAGGAAACCAAAGACTATAGGGAAAAGGGAGAGTTATGGCAGCACAGCTGTGATTAGCTGGGGAAAAGAAACCCATACAATTCATCCCAAGAACACAAAATCAAATACAAAAGCAGAAAATAAAGATTCCCGCCCACCCCCACCCCCACCCCCCCGGAACTCCATCCCTCTAGCTATCAATGTCCTGTAACATCTATCAGACAGGATGGAATCAATGGCTTTATTTGGCAAACCACAAAGCTCCTTGAACAATAATGACTACACGGCCTCTTCCACATGGTCAGTCGGGAAAACCCCAAGGCCAGGGCGGGCAGGATTCTTTTCCCCTCTTATCCGGAGAACCTCTTGATGTGTGCCACCACTTTGGGGTTTCATTTCTATTTCTAAGAAAATGGAGTCTGGCCTACTTATTTCTTTCAAAAAAAGGTTGTAAGAATAAATGTTTTCGAAGCTGTTTGGAGGAATGGCTAACATTCTGTGTGTTCTCGAGTGTTCTGTGAATGTGGGGAGATTGTTGGGTTTTCCTGTTGGATTATGGTGACCTTAGATAAGTGTTTTCAAAAATATTTGTGGGGGGTGGGGGTGGGGAATTACTTTGTGCACTTGAAGCTGTATTCAGAGCTGAGCCTTAGCCACCCACTGGGGATTGTGGAGTCTCTTTGGGCGTTGGGGGGAGTAGTGTGGTGGAGGAATTAAATCTTGATTTGGGAGACTATTGGTAAGTTAGAGGAACAGGGTAAAGGGGAAAAGGAAATCTATAAATAAGTTAGTTTGGCCTTCTTTGGTTAAGTCCCTATAAAGAGCACTTTTAATCTTCATCCCTTGAACTCAGTAACTAATGTGACTGGAGAATGGGGATCTAACAGGGTAGACCTCTGCTCAGGGGATCCCCAATTTCAAACTCTGAGAGCCTCATGACTCATTTGAAATGTAGGGCCACAGCCTGTCAAAGAGGTCCCTGCCGTGAGACTATCACAAAAGATGATTGGCATTATGGCAGAGGGCCCTGTTGGTGGAGGCCAGGTGGGTCGACGGGCCAGGTATTTGCTGAGGAACGTGCACTGGGGTGATTGGGTGCCATTGGGAAACTGGCAAGTCATGATATGCTCCCTTGGTGTTGAATTTAAACTGCCAAGTTTCCTACCAAATGGCAGTGTTCATAGAGTGGAACTCAGGCCACTGTGAAGAAATGACCTTGACAAGTCAGAGAAAGCCTGAGCTTTCCTGTGCCTGGGCCCTGCTGGGCTGGAGCTCCCTTCCCCGCAGGCAGAGAACTTACGACTCAGCCCAGAGTGTCCTCAGTAGGCAGTTTGGCGTGTGGGGAGGGGAGACCAGAAGGGGAACCAAAGGAGAAGATGGTAAGGGCATGCGGGTAGGGCTTTCTTCCTCATTTGCCTCTTTTCTTTCTTCTTCCCGGCTCTCAGATTAGAGTCTGACCTTCATTCCTGACGACTGCCATGCCTTCTGAGGCCCTCAGCTGGTCTGGGCAGGCAGGGCATGGTGCCCCAGTGCAGATGAGGGACCTGTGGCAGGAAGAACGAAGGCGGCAGGCACCCTGCTGACTGCGTCGGAAGGGAAGGTTGAAGCTTAAAACCAGAGAGAAGCATGCACACAAACAGAAAAAAATAAATAAAGCTCTCTCTGGCTCTGGGGATGTGCACATTCTCGCCTCGTCCTCCTGCCCAAGGGAGCCTGTGACGTGGGGCCAGCATTCTTCACACGATTTTACACAACTTCAAACTTTGCTGGGCAGGAATGGGAGCCAGAGGCAGGGGGCCAAAGTGGCAAACTGGACCTTGAAAATGGGGCACAGAGTTCCTGAGCTGAAAGGCCAGAAGGCTGGGGCCTTCTCATTGAGCGGTTCTGAAGGGAGCTCTCCTTGAATGGGTTTCCCAAGGGATGGGGAGGAAAGCCAAAGAGGAGGTGAGGTTTGCGCCAAGTGGCTCTTTGTGGGGGTCTTGGGAAGGCTCCTCAGAGGAAGTGTCCAAGTCGAGTCCAACTAGGCCGGATTATAAAGCTGGTCACATTTTACTTCTGTCTCACTATTCTCCAGCTCTCAGGGTGCACAGCATCCTTGGATGGCCGCTGTTTCAGGCACCGTTTGAATACTCATGACACCGAGGCACGAACAGTAGAGCTCCAAGGGTCCTTGCAGGTTAACTAATATAAAATACTGGTTCTGCTGGGGAAGAACTATCCCCTAGAGGTTATGTGACTTGGCTACATACGAGCCAGGGCCAAGGCCAGAGCCAGGGTCTCTTGATATACTCTGCCATTTTGTATTTTTGGAGACCAAGGATGGACTCCTGGTGGGAAAGACAACATTTTACTTAAATACTGAGGTATTAGCATTTAACCAACTTTATCACTGAATGGCAGTGTACTTGTCTATAAGAAAAGGCAAAAGCTTCAGAATCCACTGAACCAATTTAAGAAATATCACCTGAGGAGCCCCTGGGTAGCTCAGTCAGTTAAGTGTCTTGACTCTGGATTTCGGCTCGGGTCATGATCTCCCACTTTGTGAGACCGAGCCCTGTGTTGGGCTCTGTGGTGACTGCGTGGAGCCTGCTTGGGATTCTCTCTCCCTCCCTCTCTCTCTGCCCCTCCCCTGCTTTTGCACGTGCATGTGCACAGTCTCTCTCAAAATAGATAAATAAACATTAAAAAAAAATACCACCTGAAAAGTTAAATTGGCTTGATTCTCAGCTCTTGGACATTTTTCTTTTTTCGTTTTGTCCTTTCTATATTCCTCATCTTTGCATCGCCTAACATCTTTGCATAGGCTCAGCATATTCAAATAGCCAACAACCATGTGGTTGCTTATGAAAATACAAGTTGTGTTTGCATATTTTGGCTAAAAAGAAAGGCAATATTGCTGTACACGCTTCCAATAAATTTTGTCCATCGATGCCATATAACATTGTGCATTTTGATACTTCCCTTGTTCAATTTAAGTGGATTTTATTATCTTTCAGTGGTCTTGAGATAGTCTCTCCTATCCTTGTGAAAGACTGAGATTTTGGAATTAGTATTAACTAGTTTTTAGTCAGTCTAGTTGCTATGACCTGATTGTAAGTCTGGGAGGTCCATGATCCTCAAGAGGTTTCCTTGATAGTCTCCATGTGCCTGGGATGGGGCAGAGAGCCTGGCACCTGGGAAGTCAGACCCACCCTTCCTGGAGACAGGGTAGAATGAATTGGCACCATTTGCTTATCTGTAAAATGAATTCACCCATGTGAAGTGCTTAGAGTTGAGGTCAGTCCTCAAGAATAGTGGTGTTCATAATCTGAAAGGAGATGGGGCAGAAAGGTGGTCCTCAAGTTCCGCCATCCCCTCTAGAAGACTGCTCACCCTTGTGGCTGCTGTGGTCTGAGATGGTAGGCCAGCTGACACTTCCCCTGGCTCTGAATCTAGAGCAGGACACCAGCCCTCCGTCCATGCCATCTTCAGGGGCTGCTCCTCATTTATGCACAGGACTCCCCTCTGGTATTTTCTGCATTCGTACCCTGTTTCCTTTCTCCACGGCAATCAGAAGTATCCACAGTTATTTTATAGGAGTTTGTTTCTTCCTTTCTTCATTTCCCTCACCTTTCTGTTCACTAGACCCTCATGCTGAAAAGCCAGGATGATGTCTTTCTTGTCCATTTTTGTATAACATATTTCAGTACAATGCAAGGGCAATAGTAAGGGCTCTACAACATTTATTGAATAACTGAATAAATCTCACATTTTATAGGAGAGTCTGAATCTTGAATCTAGAGATTTTATCAAGGTACCCAGAGTCCCCATTCCCATTCCTCCAGAGTACATGGCACCCTTTCTGGAGTTGACTCTCACCACCCTGAGACAAAGGTGTATGGAGATTAGGTCACTCCATGACTCTTACCGTTTCTGTGTCTAGTGTTGGCATTTGGAAGAGATGATGAAAAGGCAGGAATTCCCTTTTGCCTTTAATGTAGGCTCTGTTTTAATTTAAAAGTGTGAGCAGGGAGGACCACTCAGTTCATTCACTCAAAGTCACAAGCTTATATGAGCTGATAAATTTTATATCACCTATTTTACTTTTTCATTTGCAAAAATAATTTTGTTCAATTTTCTGGGAAGCAAGTGTTATAACTAACAGGCAAAGATTGAAAACTTGAACATGGATCAAAAGGATAATAACAGGGAATGCGTAACCTGGAGAACTGGCATTTCTTCATCTGGCTGTGGAATGTCAAATCGTGGTTCTCTAATGTGGCAAAATTGGTGAGTCCATTGCCTGGGAGTCCATTGCCTGCTTTGAAAAAGCAATTGACGGGTGTGTCAGAGCCTAAGATGTCTTTTTGAGTAAAATATTTGCAAGTCACATTGATTAAAATATTAACTTCAAACACCTGGGAAAGTGGCATTCAGGCCCCTTTGTGATGTGTAAGCTTTGAGTGAGCCAACATTATTGACCATCCTAAAGGTAAATCATTCAGGGAAAGACAAATGTAGTGGATTGGAAGTGTCAGTCACTGCAATTGCCATGACTTTAATAGAAATTAGTCGTATTAGACAACCTTGAGGGACGCTGTCTTAGACATACCTTCAAAAAACTCCAGAACTGCAAAATGGCAGAACACTAGTAGAGGTGTTAGAACAGAGGGTGGCTTGGTTGTTCAACCACAGATCACATTCTCTTCTATTTCCAGCCTCCTCTGAGGTCCAGTCAGAGTCATATGACTATTTCTGGCCAGTGGCTTATGAGAGGAAGTGACATGTGTCGCTTTCTAGCTGAGATACTTGAGAGCGGGGATGCCTTATTCATGTCTCTCCTCCTGCCTATACCAACCTTGGCAACACTACTTTCCTGATGGCATAGCTACATGATGCGGTAAGGTTAACTGAACTACACTGGGCTCTGCATGAGAAAAAGATAAATCTTTATTTTATTAGTTGTGGGTTTGTTTTTGAGATACCAAGATTTATTAGTTCCCATAGCATAGCTCATCCTAACCTCATCATTATAGTAGGACTCTATGACTTTTCTGCCAAGCAGGTTGGGTAAAATAACAAATAAAACATTTTAATTATTAATTACATTTCATTATTATTAAAATTAATTATAAATGTACTAATTAAGCTAATTATTATGCAATAACCATAAGAGTTCCACTGGTTAGTAATGCCATGATGTTGGCCACTCTGCAGTTTCCAGAGCGTAACAGTTGAATTTTAGCCCAGTTAACCACTTATAAAGAACATTTTAAAGAATGCAGATCGTGTCCAAGAAAATCAGGAAAATGCCTCACTGCCCTCTCAGCTAAAAATTTTTACAGATGTTGATCATTAAATGAAACAATGCGTAAAGCAAAAATATCCCAAATCCATTATTGTAAGATGATGTGACTTTTAAGAATAAAGATGGGAGGTCTGTGTGGCTCAGTTGGTTAAGCGCCAACTTCAGCTCAGTTCATGATCTCGCAGTTCGTGAGTTTGAGCCCCACATTGGGCTTTGTGTTGACAGCTTACATGGCAAAAAAGGACTTTTCAAATATGATGAAGGTTAAGGACCTTGAGATGGAGAGAGTATTCTATATTATCTCCATGGAGTCCATCTAACCTCTAATCCTTAGAAGTGGAAAACTTTTCCTGGGTCTGAAAAAGAGATGTGACAACAGAATTGGGTCAGAAAGATGCCTCTTTGCTGGCTTTGAAGGTGGAGGAAAGAAACATGAGCCAAGAAACTGAAAGCCTCTAGAAACTGGAAAAAGCAAGGAAACAGATTCTCACCTAGAGCCCCCAGAAAGGAACACAGTCCTGCCAACAGCTTGATTTTAGCCCCTTGAGACCCATGTCAGACTTCTGATCTGTGGAACCATAAGGTAATAAACTTGGGCTTTCGAAGTTACTAAGTCTATAGTAATTTATTACAGCAGCAGTAGGAAAGTAATAAAACTGTGGAAGACTTTATTTAAAATAAATTTTTTTTAATGTTCATTTTTTGAGAGAGAGAGGGAGGGAGGGAGGGAGGGGCAGAGAGCGAGGGAGACACAGAATCGGAAGCAGGCTCCAGGCTCTGAGCTGTCAGCACAAAGCCCGATGCGGGGCTTGAACCCATGAACTGTGAGATCATGGCCTGAGCCAAAGTCAGCTGCTTAACCGACTGAGCCACCCAGGTGTCCCAACCATGAAAGACTTTAAATCTCATAAAGCAGCCAGTCTCTAGTCCCACCGAACTATGGTGTGGTTGCTGCTTCAAACGTGTTCTTTGGTGAGCTTACAATTAATGTGGCGTTAGTGACACTGCCCACCCATTCTTCGGTCCTTCACGAAGAGCCATCACCCTGACTCGGCCTGGCCCCACCAATGGCATCCACAGAGCTATCGTAGCTTGACTTCACAGCTCAGCGTATAACCATCTAAACACAAAGAGAAAGGAGTTTATTTGACATTTCCCCTCTCTTGCTCCCTAATTCTTTTACTCAAACCCTAGTTTTGTTACTGACTACTTGTCCCTTTCTCGCAACGGACATGCTTAGTGGACAACTATTACCTCACGGTTGCTTCAAGGATGGGCTATTTTTAAAGGCAATTGCTATTTCGTTTGGAACTTTTATAAACTGAGGATAAGCACACACTGTGTAGAAACTAAAAAACTAGCCTTGGCTCCCTGGGTGGCTTGACATCACAGGAAATGCTGACTGGCTTTTGTTGGCTGTTGGCTTAGCTTGGGCAGAACATTTCCTCTATCTTGTGCCTGCACATGAATTGCAAATGAAGAGCCACCAAGCTTTGCATTGCCATAGGGATGTCGTGTAGATTCCATAATGCATCAAGTATTTCAGACTTTAAGTGGTTTTCTCCAAATATTAGTTAATCTTCACTAGTTTGTTGAAGTCCTTGGCAGGTAGGTAGCACATGAAGAACTATAGCAATTTCATCGCTGTATTTTTTTTTTATGAAGATGAATGAAAAAGTAAATGAATCGAGGGAGTCTTACAGTATATTACATTTGCAACGTTTTAGGCCTATTTGCAGAAAATAAATGGATCTAGGGCTGAAGCATTATGGATGAAGAGAGTCCAAAGGTGTCCGCTGATTAGATGAAGACTTCTGCAAAAAGCAATCATGTTCAGTGATCTGTTGTGTGTGGTATTGTGGGCAGTACAGGTGACCTATAACGTTGCGAGCAACTGCCCTTTGCTGCGTGCCGTTTTGATTGGCAAGTGTCATGTTTTCTTAATTTACTGCTATGCCATAAATTGATAGTTATATTTTAGACTTAAAGCACAAAGCCAAACAAATCAAAACACATAGGTAACACAGTAATTTTTTTTTTGTTTTTAGCTGAAAACACACAAGCATATGTAAGCAACAACAATGGTAAAAATGGCACCTTTCTGATCATTTTCTGAAGCACTTTGACACGTGCTATCCCACTTGATGTTCCTTTCAGAATTGTGATAATGTAGGTGGAGTAGGGTATCATTGTACAAATTACGAAACCCAGACATTCTGCCACTGATGGATGGCTAGATATGAGTTAGATACTTAAAACACAAACACGAGGATCCTCTATTTAACGTGAGGTTGCATTCTAACATTTGTAAATCTGTTTTTTAGACTCCAGAGAGGGCATTATTTAGTATAAAATGACCCCATGTAGTGATTAGGTGTCTAGGCTAGGCCACAAGTGACTATTATGTCATGAAGCATTTGAATCTCCATGAGGCTAAGTGACATTCGCCAAGATACACAGCTAACAAACTGACGAGCCAGGATTAAATGTAAATTCTAAAAATGTGTTCATCGGCTCCTATTTATTTATGCCAACACATACATGATTTATAAACATTGAACCTAAATTATTTGGAGTTTTAAAAGAGGTTATTTGTTAACTTAAATAAACTCCTCATTGGTGGAATTGTCAGACATTGAAAGAAAATGGAGAGAGTAGTCCATTCTCAAAATGAAAAGAGGTATTTTGGCCATAGAGGTTACTTTAAGCGGCTTATGAGGAAGAGGAAGACCTTAAAACTCAACGGAGCTGAGCTTGGGCTATGGCATCTTTGTTTTGTCACTTGACATTAGACAAGTTACTTACTGAGCCTCTGTTTTCCTCATCTTGAAAATGGGTCAATAACATACACTTCCCAGGGATATTATAGGGATGAAATGAGACAATATATGAAGATATAACTTTGAGCTGTGTTTTTCCTTCTTCTCTTCCTTCTTTTAAACCTCCAAACACGTTCACGAGAACCACAGTGCACACAGAGCTCCATTTGTGTGGAAGAGACATGTGTTACATAAAATAATAATTTAAAAAATCTTAAGGTCTTGACTTCTTACCTTTTTTAACCTCTTTCTCTCTTCAGCCGTAGACTTGCTTTGTAGAATTCTAGCCAATTATGTCTTCTCTGTGTGCTTTTGTTCTGACTCTGTTCACTACATCTATCTGCCTGCCCCAGGCATCGAGTCTCTCAAATAAAACTTGTTTTGTCAATGCACAGTGCTAGCAACACTAAAACCTAAAAGCTTCTTAGGAATTCCAAAGGAGAAATAGTTCCATTCTTGATTACTTCCATGGCACAGTGTGGGAATTCATTATATTTAATACTAGCTGGATGATATAAATTGTATATTGGCTACAACATGAACATTTATGCACATCTATTCACCCTAAAATTCTTAGTGTTCCCCAGAGAGTAGTAAAAGGATATAATTTATAATAGTGTAATTAGCTTTTGACAATATTTGCAATTATGTTTCTTGGAGTCTCTTCACGATAAGAAAGAAAATAAAGGCAGTTCAACTAATGTGTACCTTCAAGTACAGAAATGATTTTTTTCCTTCCCCATTTTTTCTCTTGTGTGAATGTATTCTATTTATGTTGTTAATCTTTTGAGGAACATAGCCTTAAACATGCACGCGCGCGCGCGCGCGCGCACACACACACACACACACACACACACACACACACACACGGAGTTCTACGCTTCAAATGAAGCCAAAATGGGATCATTTCATTCAGTAGTCCAATGGCATTGTACCAGAAAATATTATTAATTATCTTAAGGCCCCTCCCCAGTCTATCTGGCTTCAAGAGAAACTACTTTTGGGACATGATAAGCAGTGGTTTTCCATTTGGGGCTATTTTGTCCCCTACCAATCCCTGCCCCCTGACCCCAACAGAGGACATTTGGCAATGTCTGGAGAGAATTTTGCTTGTCACAACTTGGGGGGAGTTGCTGCTGACATCCTCCCAGTAGACAAGGATGCTGCTAAAAATGCAACAATGCAGAGCTGCCCCTTTAGCGCAAAGAATCAACCTCCAATGTCAATAGTGCCAAGAACCCTGCTCAAAGCCTGCAGCTAATTCAAGTCCCTGGTTCCAGTGACCCAGCGGTATTTTTATCGGCCATCTGAAGTTTATCTTCTTTGCTAACAAGTCTTAAGACTTTTGTTGCAGTAGACATGGGGTGAGATGTCCAGACACACTGGGTTCTTCTGTATTTTCAGAGCATATCATAACCTCCCGTCCACGTCTCCCTCCCACAAACTGTGGCTGTCTTCCCATTGACATCTTGATCATTCATTCAATTACTATATGTTATAAGGTCTGTTATTCATCATGGTTAGACTTTCTTGGGGGGTGAATGAATAACTTCTGTTGAGATAATAGGAGAAATAGACATAGGTCAACTCAACAAACTGTCATTATAATGGCTTTGGGGCAGTTAGAGACGCCTTTGCCTCAACATGGGTAGAGGGTGTGGGGGTGGGGGCAGCTTCAGGTGGGATTTATGATGAATGATTCTCTTTTTCTTCTTGGCTGCTCTGGCACACACATGTAAAGTCACATTCACAATCTATCTGGCGGGGACTGTTTTGGGGTTTTGATAGGTAGATGTGAAATAAGCCTGCTTCTTAGAATTCCATAGCCATATCCTATCACTTAGAATGGTCACCAAATCCTTAGTGTCTTGCTAATGAGCCACTCAGGGATTATCAGAAATCACTATCAGATAATCAGCTTTGCTTTTCTACCCCTAGACTGCACTGAGTGTTCAAAAAAATTTATATTCATATTTATTCTTTCTGGCTTCTCCTTTTCACATATTCGGGTCCTTGTTCCAAAGTTTGTATGATTTATTTAAAAATTTTTCAATGTAATAAGTGATGGGTTTTTCTGAATATAGCATAAGTCCAAACCCCCCGGAACCTTATAGTTAACAAAAGTTTGCCCTTGGAAACTTTAAAAAAAAGATTACTGTGGTCCTACAGCTACACCTAAGGATGAAATACCATCTGATCAGTCAGACATAACCTTAAACTAAGGACACTTAACGAGAAATCTTTTTAAAGGAAAGTAACAATGAAGATTAATATATCCTGTTATAATTTTTAGCTCACTTTAAAGTTTAGAAATCATAATGGTTTATGGTTATTTTAGGAATATTAGGGATCAGGCGCACCAAACGTTTTGTGTGGAGTATGTCATTTACTCCTCACCACCAGCCCATGAAATGTCATAGGGATGAAGACACTGAAAGCCTGGGGATGTTAAGTGGTTAAGAGGTGATGGAGGGGGGACTGGAACCCAGACCCACCTGCCCAGAATCTGGATTCCTAGCCACATGCTTTCAGAAGCACCATCACACTGGATTACGGAAGGCCTGGCATCAGGAGCACCACCCCCGGCCCCCCAAGATGTATCTAGGTGGCCTCCCTCCTGTTTTCTTCCTGACGTATATCCAACTTATCTCTGCTACCCAGAGCCTTGACATCCATGGTTGAGGCCACAGGCAGTGATGTCTACACTAAGTGGCGCCTTTGATCAATGGGCCTCTAACTCTAACCCTGAGCCTTCCCAAGATTCCCTCTAGTGCTGGCTCAGATCTCACAGTTGGACATAGATGAGATGTGGTCGTTAGACCCACAGGGCACCCCTGCCACTGTATCTCCCAAGCATCTCAAGGCACTGAGCCAGCTGAAGGTGGGCCACGAGCTTGATATTTGTTTAAGGTCTTGTGTTTGAGTGTACTCCATTATATGGCCTTGCTTATTTTATTAGAAAATCAATATTTTAAATTACTTACCAGGTAATTTACTTAGCTTCCACCTCCGAATCCTTGACAAGAATGGACACCCTGGGAAGTTGCACAGTGGTTCATCAGAGGTTTCCTACCACTTTAAGTTTTCCTACCCACTAAGGGATGCCTGCTATGCTCTGGGAACCAGGGGCAGAACGCCCATTTTCTCCAACAGAAGAATCGGCTACAGAGTAAGTCCAGAGCCATTAATAGGCAAAAGGCTCCTTTCTTTTCCAGGACTCAGGATAATGTTGGTGGATTACGGTATTAAGGGGTTAGTTCTTTCTTTGTGCCAATGAAATTTAGAGGATGCAAAAGTTGGAAGTGGGGGAAATACGGAGCAACAGGTATTTCAATTTTATAGGAATTGCCTATATTCAGGTTAAGTAACATTACAACAAAATGGAAGGGGCATCCACGTTATTTTTTTAAAACTAAGTTAGCACTGAGTGCAGTGTGTGCTGTAATGTTTGAGATATAGAAGCATTCGTCTGCTGATTCGATTAATAATTCATTGTTTTGAATGCGCATCGGTCATTTCCAAGAGTCTAGCAATATGTCAGCTATAAGAGAATAACTTTTTTCCCCCTGGTAATGACTATTTTACGGGGAATTGATCAGTAATTGCATGACGTGAAGATCCAGCTCATGTATTTTCCACCCTGTATTTTCTTTCCTATCAGTGAGAGGCTGGGCTGAAAGGAAAGACAGGAACATGCAGCTCGAAGACCTGTGCTCTGTTGTGCATAACAGGAACGACTGCACTGTGCCCAGGGGCTCCAGGCAGTAGCTTCC
Organism: Acinonyx jubatus; assembly: GCF_027475565.1. Taxonomy (NCBI): domain Eukaryota; kingdom Metazoa; phylum Chordata; class Mammalia; order Carnivora; family Felidae; genus Acinonyx; species Acinonyx jubatus. Next base: position 12,949,920 of record NC_069387.1, on the reverse strand, counting down.
TCTCTGCTCAGTTACCCCATCTCTGAACTGGGCATAATAATAATTACCGGCTTCACAGGAGGGCGATGTGGATTAATGAGCTCATCTTGTAAAGTGCTTGGCAGGTGAAAAGTTCCTGAGAGGTGCTGTGATTGTGCTCATTAGTTTCCGTAGATATTCCGGGAGTGAATCTTTAGCAAGGAGACCTGCAATTAATGCAGCAGCTCTTTGTGGCTAGCATGATGCTCACTCAGGAGAGAAGAGCTTGGCGCTGTTTCGACCAGTTTCTTCCTTCTGACGTCTGCTGCCTGCTTTTTCCCCGGCTCCGGTCCACCTCCGTGTACCTTCTCTGGGTTGTCTTTCCTGACAGCCGACCTTGCTGCTGGAGTGTCTTAATCAGATTTGAGATTTGCTTATTGTCTCAGTCCGTACAGGCTGCTGTATAACAAAGTACCACAGAGCGGGTGGCTTATAAACAACAGACATTTATTTCGCACAGTTCAGGAGGCCGGGAAGCCCAACATCAAGACACTGACAGGTTTGTCTGGCAAAGAAAGGTCTTCTAGATTCATAGATGGCATCTTCTCACGTGTCCTTACGTGGCAGAAGTGGTGAGGGAGCTCTCCGGGGTCTCTTTTATAAAGGCGCTGGTCCCATTCATGAAGGCGCCATCCACCTTCATTTCTTAAGCAGCTCCCCAAAGGCCACACCTCCTAATACCATCACTTTGGGGGTTAGGTCTCAAGCTGTGAGTTTTGTGGGGACCAAAAGGTTCAGTCTGTAGCCCTTTTCAAGGGTAGGCGTGAGTCACGGTGGACAGTAAGTGTCATATAGATCTGCTGATGACTCTACGGGCCTCCTTGAACATTATCCCCATCCTGCCTACACACAACATAGGAACTCAGCCGCCTCTGGCATCCAAAGGTCCTACCATTGACATTGGTGCTTTCACGTCGGACCCAGCAGCCTCCTCCAGGGCAGTGGGCAGATGGCGTGTGGTACAAGAACAGATTCAGGAGACTCAGAAACCAGTGAGGGCAGGGATGACGTTCTGGTGAAGGGTAAGGGAGATTTGCAGTGAACAACCTGGATATTTTGAGGTTCCAAAGCACATGGAATGGATCCACTTGTTTAATTTTTTGTTTGTTTGTTTGTGAAACAAAGGAAGAAGGTGGAAATGTTGGGTGATTCTTAGCCAGCCTGTCCAGTGGCTTCATGAGTGATTTATGCGGCCTGCCCTCACCTCCTCCCGAACTGGCTAAGGTCAAGGCCGTGTGCTCTGTTTTTGTGCAGGGGCCTTAAATCTGCCAAGGAGCAGCTTTGCTCGGATGGGGCCAGAGTTGGGGTGGGGGAACCAAGCTGGGCCGTGGGCTGTCAAGCCAACTCCTAAGAGTGGATATCATTGTTCTGCTTTCTCAAATCAAGTCGGCCCAAACTTTATGGCTCTCTGTCCTTTAACACTGCCATTAGAAGTGAGCACACGGTCCCCTCCAGGCCATTTGTCCTGCAAGGAACTTTCTGAGCAAGGGTGAGATGGGGCTCCAGGCCAGAGGAACACTGTGCTGATTTATTTACCCCTCTCGCTGGCTCTGACTGACAGAATGAGCACAGCGTGGACTGGATTTGCAGCTTCCTTCTTCTATGGCTCGCCCTCTGGTTTTCCTGATGAATTGGAAAGCTATTCAGTATGCCGACTTGTTTAATTAACTAGTGAAGGAAAATGTTCTCTAGGGTAGGGGCTTCCTCACCACGATGCTTATTAGCACACCTGAGATCCTTATTAAATGACACAGTGGTCTGTGGCCCCTCACGACCACCCCTGGGTTTGTGACGTTCTGTCTGTACTTTTTTCCCCGTCACTGGAGCGTTACCGTTTGTCTCTCAACCCCTCAAAGAAAGAGAAAAGGCTCATTCCAAATTCTCTGCTGCTCACCACCCAGGAGCCTTTTGTGTAGTTTTAAATCCTGAGCTCTGGCGAGGGTCTGAGCAGAACGAGGTGAGGGCACTTTAGCTCTCTGAGGAAAAGTGCTCCGCTCCCGCCTCTTTGTGCCTGTCTGGCCCTGCCGACAGCCCCCTACATACTGGCCTTCCAGAGCCTTCTGGATAAGCCTCATTATGCAAAATATCATTGCTAATATTTATGCATAATAATTACTGAGAACTTATGCTGTGCCGGGCACTGAAATTTTAATACAACAATTGAATACAGTAGGTATTATTTTAACCCCATTTTACAGAACCAGAACTCGAAGAATGACACAATTTGCCCAGGGTTGCTTAGTGGTGGGGGCCAGGAGAAGAGATCAGCGCAGTAGGTAGGGAGCAGAAAGCAATTTCCCAGCCTAGCTTTTCATAGTGAAGTTTGGAGAAAGCCACGGACGGAGATACGACATGTGTTTTGTGGCTCTGCCGTATAAAGGTAGATTTTCCCCCAAAGTCTTTCCACGTAGGAATCAAAGACTACTCTTGAAGTTTTGGAAGTGTGGGGAGATAGAGGAAGTATGCTGAGGAACGATAGAAAGAGGTGGCCAGAGAGAGAGAGAAGTAGAGTGGCAACGGCAGGTTGAGGGGGGAATGAAGGTGACGAGGGGAAGAGTGCGAGGGGCTGCCTTTCCCCAGCTGGATTGGAGCCTTTCGGTTACTTTGCTTTGGATATAAGTGGGCAAAAAGAACCCAGCAAACTGAGTTTTAAAAGTTCCTTAGTAACTACATAGATGTTGGGAACAAAGCTCCTTCCTGGCTCTTCCCCTCAGGTTAGAGATGGGAGGGACTAACGTGCAGAGGCGTTAAATGATTTACCCAAGGCCACACACCCAATGGTCAGCGGAGCTGGGACGAGAGCTCAGGCCTCCCCTCACTGCACAGGGTGGCATTGCGATGGCATGCTCCTTGGAAGGGAAACCATCTAGAAAAGGCAGCTGGCAGGAAGCTGCTTCTCTGACAGCTGTTTCAATGATGGAAGGTGGCAGCTTCGATCCGAGTCCTCGAAAGGGAAGAGGTGAGCATCCCTTGGCCAGGAGGTCATTTTTTTTCAGTTCAGGACTACCTGGATGGGGAGAGAAGAGGGACGCAGTGTGACAGTCAACTTTGCAGCAAAATCCACTCTGGGCACCTACCATAGCATTGTCTAATCACTCTCCGGGCCAGTGACTGGGGGATACGTAATCACCAGAAAAGGATTTGCTCTTAAGTGACTGGAATGTCAGACAGGCACTTCATGGTGCCTTGGGGATGTCTGTTCCCTTCGAGCTTCCAGCCTGTTTTGTTTCTTTTTATTCTTCTACCCAATCTGGAGCTACTATATGGAGAATAATATTTACAAAGAAATACCTCCTCTCCATCCCCTGAGATGGGGAAGTCCATGGTGGCAGGGGCTAAGGATGTGGACTTGGAAGTCAGACTCTCTGGGTTTGAACCCTTGCTCTGTCTCTTACCCTGTATCTACTTAACTTCTTTACCTCACTTTTCCAGTCTATAAAAAGGGCATTGGAACAGTAGCACCCCCTGCGATTGTTTGTAAAGATTAAACAAGTTGACATTTCTAAAACATTTCAAATCACGTGACACACAGTCGGTGCTACACAGACACACGTATTTGTTAAATAAACAAAAGTAATTAAGAACCACACTCCAAACAGAAATGCAGAGGTGGGGTCAGGAATCAAATATAGGTGACGACTTCATGTGGTTATGACATGGTCTCAGTTCCCTTAGAGAAACTGAGTGTGGCCTGTGTGTTGGTGCCTTAGCCATCAAGATAAATCCATGCTTTTTGACAGTTGGGGTGAGCGATGCAGATAGTGGGGCATATACCCGCCTCAGATTAGTGCGTACCAGTCACCCCTTTTTGATACCCACAGTATGAAGGCACGCGTTTCTACCAGCTTTGCACCTGGAGTTAGCTTCCCTTGATCATGCCTCTAAGACGGTCTGGGAGTTTCTCCAGGGAAGCGTCTCCCATGATCTTACAAACCTATCAGTCCTTCCCTGCTCCCACGTGCCCAAGGCTGCTGACCTCAGAGCTGCTTGGAGCAGCCTCATCCCTGCCCCTGCCCCTCAAGGGAAAGTGAGTCTCCATGCTAAAATAAGTCAGTCCACATAACTCACATCAGTCCTGACAGGCAACAAGTGCTCAGAAACTGCATGCTATTATTCATAATACTAAGACTATGATTTCTGGATGCCTCCCAGGCTTCCACTTTTCAGGGTGCTGTAGCATGGTTCTAGAGGCTTGGGGGGGGGTGGTTCAGCCCCTCTGGAACGCGGACCACACCCGGGCCAGCCAGCCCTCCACGCCCCCGAGGAGGGCCTCACAGTTTCTCTGCAGATCTGGAGAGAATGGATGCCTCCTGCACAGAAACCATTTATCTTCTGGGCTTGCTATGCCTAGCATTTTATGAAGTTTTTCTTGACTACTTGGGTCTGTTTCTGGCTCAGCCCCTCACCCAGACTCTCATTAAGTCTCTGCTGAAAACCTCTAGCTCTCTTTTTCCTGACCATATGGGTTCAGACTCAATCCAAGAGGTTGGCCATTGTAACAGCCACCATTTACTGAGCTCTTACCCTACACCAGGCACTTAAAAAATTTTTTTAATGTTTACCCATTTACTTTTGAGACAGAGCACAAGCAGGGGAGGGACACAGAGAGAGAGGGAGACACAGAATCTGAAGCAGGCTCCAGGCTCTGAGATGTCAACACAGAGCCTGACGTGGGGCTTGAACTCACAAACGGTGAGATCACGCCCTGAGCTTAAGTCGGACGCTTAACTGACTGAGCCACCCAGGTTCCCCTACATCAGGCAATGTTAAGTGCCTGGCAACTTGATATCATTTAATCTGTGCAGTAACCCTATAAGGTTGGATTATTAGCACCTGTTTTACGTATGATGAAGCTGAAACCCAGACAGCATCACTTTCCCATGGTTACCCAACTAACAGATGATGCGGTAAGAATTCAAACCAGCAATCTCCTTCCGGATCCTAGCTCCTCACTAGGACACACACTGATGGGCAACAGATGTCATGCTACCTTCATCAAACTCTGGCCCTCCTTTCCTTCCTACCTTCCCCAATGGTACCAAAAATCCTTTTTCACTTTTTGGTTCCAGAATGAATCTTTTCCTGTATCTCAAATAGACATAAACATTTACTGGGTTGGGTTCTGTTGGAGAAGTTGGTTACACATTTGGAGCCCCAGCTAGCTATCAAAACTATCTGTTAATAGGGGCCAGTGTCATGAAACATAAACAGTTGATTCAAATGGCAGGGGTCTTTATCCCAGGATTGTGCGAATACCTCGTATATGTTAGCTTTAAAGACTCTGTCACTTGTTCCATATGTATCACTATGTTCTTTTAAGAATGGTCTGGTAATGCTCACTGGTAATTACTACATATCTATTAGTAAGGCTTACTAAAGATCTGTTGTTCGCTTTTCAATATCTGTTCTCTCCTTTGTTTTCTGCTGATGCCCACATAGGCAAGAGCGATAAAGTTAGCTAAAAGGTGGTCCACGGAATTCTCGTTTCATATGTTCATTCATTTAGTCACTCACCAAATATGCATTTAGCCTGTCACGTGTAAGGAATCCATAAACAAGCTTATGAGCAAAGGTAATTAGGATAATGTTTCCAAGTATTTAACCAATATGTTTTGATGCCCCCTTAAATCATGATTCCGTGTAGCCTCTACTTCCAAGGCTGGATCATAAGGCACACTGCCCTAAGGAAGGAAAGGCTGTGGACACTATCTAGAACAAAGAGACCATGGACCACTTTTATGGCTCAGGACTAAGCTCTAGTCTTTCAGTGCCAGGTTTCTACTGACGAGCTGCCATCTTGTATGAGGATTCTCAGCAGATGGTTAGGCATGATGCTTTTAGAGGTCATCTACTGCAACACACTTCTTTTACCAGTGTGAAAACTGAGGCATAGAGAGATGAATGAGATACCCCGAGAACTTAATGGCAGAACCAAACTTTATCCTACAGCTCTACTTGGAATCCAACATTCTGACTGATTTTCTTTGTTACTTGGGGAGATGGAGATGTCTAGGTTTTCACCCATACTCATTAAAAAAAAAATTGTAATGTATTTTTATGGTCCAGAAACGAGTTTGCTTTGACAAAATCCACATTTCACTATTGCTGTGTATGTCTCTCAAGAACAAAGGGGAAGTTTGTGAGCATTGCTGCGAATGTTTTCATCGGTTCCACCAATTGATTGGAGGTTGCCTGGGGTGGCCAATTTGAAGCGGTTAAGACCAGCCTGCGCCTTGAATGGTAATCATTCTGGCTTTAGTGTTCTAATCTTAAAAAAATGATTCAACATGGTCATTAAGATGTCAGGCCATGAAAGAAAACCCTCCTTACTTATGATTTAATGAGTATTTAGGACAACCGATAATCCTCTGATTGGATCAGTGTGTGAACCGTGAGCCCAAGAGTACATTTCATACCTTGTCTATGTTGTTGCAGCTGTTCTGCAGCTTGACCCCTTGGCACAGTCACTGTTTGGTGTCAGTATTTGCAGACTGGACAGTCTCCTTCTGCTAGATGGTCTGCTTTGTGGGGACTTAAACTCCTTTATTAGTTTACTCAAAGATACATAGATCTCCATTCAACACTTGGATTGCTCTGAAAGCAAGTGGGAGTCCACATAGTATAGAAAGGAGAGAGAGCAGTAGTTGGAAGTTGGATCATGGCAGGCTGGAATTTAGGGCCTTCCGTGATCTGCTGAGGTCTGCTACATCTTAGACCCCCTTCATTCAGTCCCCTATGTTCCTCTTTCTGCGTGATGTCAGTGACAATCTGCCCTTTAAGTCTGGCTTAGCTGCCAAGAGGAAAAAGCATGGCTGCTTTTTTTTCCCCCCATCCATGGACATAAAGATCCTTAGAGATTAATTTTTTCTTGAGAAGCTAGTATTAATTTCCTCAGAGATTTAAGACTGCAAAGAGGTTGATGCATATAGGAAGGAATAAGCTGGAGCCATGGGGCTGGGGCACCGTGATTGTCATTGTGGTGTCCATTTTATGAACCGTGTGAAAGAGGGATCCCGTGGTGACAGTGATCCCCTGGTGACAGTGATCCCCTGGTGACAATGACCATGGGAAATAAGCGGTCAATAGGGAGTCAGTAGCTGGTCTTAACCGCTTCAAAAGGAAGGTACAATCTACCCTTTGTGCATGCGCATTCGCGCAATGAAGCTAATTCACGTATTTTCCATCTTGTGAATATTTTCTCTGATTAAAAAAAATTGTGGTTTCTGTTAAAAATGTAAACAGAGGAAATTATAAAGGAAAAAATTAAAATGACTTCAGGTTGCAACACCCAGAGATATGAAGATTTTAATGATATTGGCAAATGACTTCTCTGAAAAGTTTTTCCAATTATATTTCCATTGATTACTGGAATATGAATGCTTATCTTAGTTTATCAATACCAGCATTAATCTTTAAATTTAAAAAATGCCATTTTATAAATGAGAATTGGCAAGTAAATTATTGTTTTAAACATTATTATTAATTATCAAAAAATTATATGTTTTTCAGTTGTGAATGGTTTGTTTACACTTTTGACTTTTTAATTCATTTATCTGTTCTTATTTATTTGTAAGGCCGCTTTATACATTTGGTACATTAACAATTATATATCACTGTTACTGAAAATATTCCACCTTATTCTTTGCCTTTTACTTTTTTTTTATGGTTCTGTTCTTTTCCAAAGGGTTACTGAAGTAAAATGAATGTACAGTAAGCTGCACATATTTAAAGTATATATCACCACAGTCAAGATCATGGACATATCCATCATTCCTAGGAGTTTCCTTGTGCCCCTCACAATTCCTCTCTCAATTCCCTCTCCCTGTTCCCAGTAACATCTGCTCTGTTCTCTATCACTATATCTCAGTTTACACTGTCTAGAATTTTCTATAAATGGATTCATACAATATGTCTTTTTTCATACAGCTTCTTGGGCTCAACGTAATTATTTGAAATTCATCTATGCTGTTGCATGTATCAATATTTCATTTCCTTTTATTGCTGAGTAGTATTTCACTGTATGATCGGTTATACCACAATTTACTTGTTTTTTCACCCATGGATGGACCTGTGGGTTGTTTCATGTATTACACGTATTACAAATATCTACAAAAGCTGCTGTGAACATGTCTGTTCAAGTCTTTGTGTGAACGTATGCTTTCATTTCTCTTAAGTAAATACCTTGGTACAGAATGACTGGGTCACATGGTGGGTGTAGGTGTAACTTTTTAAGAAACTGCCAAGCTTTTCCAAAGTGATTGCAACATTTTACATTGCCATCAGCAATGTAGGAGGGTTCCGGTTGTTCCATATCACCAGCAGCACTTGGTATGGGCAACCTTTTAAATTTTAGCAATTCTAGTGGATGTGTGGTGATATTTCATTGGGATTTAATTTGACTTTTCCTAGTAAGTAAGGATACTGAACACCTTTTCATGTGTTTGTTGCCATTCTTTTATCTTCCTTGGTGAAATGTCAGTTACGATTATTTGTGGATTTTTTTGTTTGTTCTATTATTGAATTTTGAGAGTCCTTATATGTTTTAGATAAAATCCCTTTGTCATATGTGTTTTGAAAATATTTTCTCTCCAGCCTGTGGCTTGCTTTTTATTTTGTAACATGTTTTTTGAAGAGTATAACTTTTAAATTTTGGTGAAATCAAATTGATTGACTTCTTTTTTAATAATCTGTGCATTTTGTGTCCTACTTTAGAAACCTTTTACAAACCCATGGTGACTACTATTTTCATCTTTGTGAAGTGGATTTTGAGTTAATTTTCGTATATAGTTTAAAGTAAGGGTCAAGTTTTATTTCTTTTTCCACTTGGATATCCAGTATTTCTGGTACCATTTGTTGAAATGGTTTCCTTTTACCCACTGAAAAAGATTTCTTTTTTATCAACATATTAGGGCCCTAAGGCTGCCATTAACAAATTACCACAAAATGGTGGCTTAAAACAACACATTTTTTCCTTACAGTTCTAGAAGTTAGAAGTTCAAAATCAAGGTGTTGACAGTGCTATGCTCTCTCTGGAGACTCCAGTGGTGGATCCTTCATTCCTCTTCCTGGCCTCTTCTGGTTGCTGGAAACCCTTAGAGTTCCTTGGCTTGTGGTGGTCAATTTCTTTATCCATATTCACATGGCTGTCTTTCCTGTGTGTGTGTGTGTGTGTGTGTGTGTTTTCTCTTCTTATAAGGACACCAGTCATATTGGAGGAGCCACCTTATTCTATATGAACTCATCTTAACATAACTAATTGTGTCTTCAAAGGCCCTATTTCCAAATAAGTTTACTTTCTGAGGTTTTTGCTAGACTTGACTTTAACTCAGTACCAAATTACTTTGGTATTTTTGCTGAAAATCCATTGACCATTTTTGTGATTGCACTATACTTTAAAACCCTTGCTCATCTTGAGATCAGTTTAAACATTAACCTCTGTTTTATTCCAGTTTGTTAAATCATTGAACCTTAAAATCTGGAGTAAATTTTCAAATATGGTAGTTGATTGCACTGTAAGTTTCCACCCCCCCCCCATAACCAGTTTCCTTCCTTCCCCTCTTAGTATTTATTTTGTGTTTTAAATTCTAAAGATACATACATAATGTCATGTAAATGCATATATATGATCACATATACTTAAAAATAGCCATTTTCCACTTGTGAGATAATTCATCTCATACCCTCTTTGATGCTTCCTCTAAGTTTTTGTAAACATATATATGGGGCCACTTTGCTCTATTACTTTTTTTGAGATTTGGGCTAGGCTAATCGTAATGTTACAATTTGCTTTACTGATTATTAAGGAAGGTCTCTCATCACTTTAATTTTTCCTGCTTATTCTTCATGATAAACTTCAAAATAATTTGTTCAAAAAGTTTGAAGTCCATTGCAGTTTCTAGTGGCCTAGCATTGTACCAAAACATAATTTTGAGGCGAACTGTCACTTTTTCAATTTTGGTCATGTCATGGAGAAATATGCCTTTTTTTACCTAAGTCTTTGCTATCTTTCATTAAAGCTTTATAGTTTTCCTCATGTGGGTTTCTAGTACATGTTCTTATTAGCATCATTCCTAGATATTTTCCATTTACTGCTTCTTATTATTTGTAGAGCCATTATTTTTCTTGTTTTATTTTCCTAACCAGTTTCTGCTGATATATAGGCACATAAATACTTTTGGTAAATTTATATTCAATATGGTTGCTTACGAAAACTACTTGTATTAATTTGGTAATTTAAAAAATTACTTTTATCCCCTTTTGGCATCCAGAATTTAAACCCTGTAGGCTTGTTTGTTTGTTTGTTTGTTTTCCCTTTTGGCTCCTTCAATGATTGTTTTCTGATGGCTGGACTGAGCTCCTTTTCAGATCTGCAATTTGAGGACAGGTTTGTGTCTTCCGCTCATAACTAGATTCCTATTGTCGGGGGAGTGTTATTCTGCTAGTGTGATTGTCTCCTGCTTTTGCTGCTTTGCTCCCTGAAATTTTCAACATGGTGGTGCATTGAAACGTACAACTTCCTGTAAGCGATACTACCTGGGCTCTTGTGTCCTCACCTGCATCTCCTTTTGGACATCCTACTTTGATGCAGTGTTCCAATACCAGTTTCGATGCCTGATTTGTTTTGCTGAGGATAGCTCTGGCCAGTCATGTGGAAGAGATCTGGTACAAGCACAATTATGCCTACTTTAGGAAGTAGCAATTAGGCAATAGAGAAGACTGCTCAGCTTTCAGCTTATCTCAGAATTATAAATAGAGGAAGCAGACAATGGGAGAAGCAGGAAGAGTCGTCCTCCCAACTTTAGGAGGATGGCTTGGTTCGTTTGCTAACATTTTCATACTCTCTGCAGATAATGGAAATATTTCCTAGATTTTAGCAACAAATCGATGGCCACTTCTAATTTTGAAATGGTCGTAAGCTCTTTTTTTTCTTTTCCTATACATAGGTTTCTCAGTGGAAAGCCAGTGAAGCTTGCTTCTTGGGCTCCAAGCCAGATGCCATTTTTAAAAAATTGTTTAATGTTATTTATTTTTCAGAGAGAGAGACAGAGTGTGAGTGGGGGAGGGGCAGAGAGAGAGGGAGACACAGAATCCGAAGCAGGATGCAGGCCCTGAGCTGTCAGGCTCAAACCCACAAACCGTGAGATCATGACCTGAGCCGAAGTCGGACGCTCAACCCACTGAGCCACCCAGGTGCCCCCAGCTGCCATTCTTAATAGAAAGTTAAGAAGTTTGGAGGCAAATGAAGTGAGTCTTTGGAAACTAGTGTTCTATAGATTGGGATCCTCCATCAAGAGGCCTTCATAGAAAAAGGAAAGTTTCTTAAACATTTGTACAAGCCCTTCCTCACCCACCTGCCCTTCCTCACCCACCTGCCCTTCCCCCTTGAAACTTAGGCTCTACCATTCTTATAAAATGTATTTGGCACTGTGGAAAAATATAGTTCATAAAGAATTTATTTTATAGCATGTATCAGACAAATAAGGTGACAAGAGCCCTCATATCCTAAAAAAAGGTGCTTACTAAAACTACTTGTATTAATTCTGTAATTTTAAAAATTACTTTTATCCCCTTTTGGCATCCAGAATTTAAACTCTGTTTTTTGTTTGTTTGTTTTGTTTTGTTTTCCTTTTGGCCCCTTTGATGATATTTATAGGAAAACAAGGGCCTGAAACTGGTCCTTCTACCCTAGCCAGATCCCACTTCAAGCCTGTATATGAGAAAGCAGGATTCAGATGGTAAAGGAGTCAGCATTTCTTTGAAGAGAGTTGTCAGGTTGTCCAGTGTTTTCCCTCCTGACAGGGATGTCCTTCTTCCACCCCAGACCAAGTGAAGGGCATTTCCAAAGAGTCATTTGTAGAGGGTGGGGTTATCTTCTGGGAGAAGAAGCTGACATATCATCCTCATTAAATGCATTCTGAACTGGAAAGACCTGTAGGTGTACCCCAGGTCGTGTATGATGAGCTTCTGGAAGAAATTGACTTTGGTTCCCTGGAGTCAAGGTAGCAGAAAGGTACCATGTTGTTGCATGGATGTTCCTGGAAGAAGGTCTAATGGTGAAATTATGATGAGAGCTCAAAGAAGGGCTGACTGGTGGAAAGTGGTTTCACCAGCACTTAGGGGCAGAAACACTAATCTTTTCTTGAGTCATTGTGTGCTACAGAAGTCAACAGAGGAGCCTCATCATGAGGGGTTAATGAGAAATTGCATTACCTGAGAAGGGAAACTGTAAGCTGGAGGTGCCTGAAATGGGCCCTCTCAAATGGACCCACAGAAGCATCTGGTGAGAGAGGGAGAAAAAGAAAGAGCTGCCCCACTGAGGACACATAGCTAAATTACATTACCAGTCGAGTAAGATTTGGCTTACTTAATCCAGCTCCCCGCCCTACCTCCCATCCCATCCTTGGTCCTGTGTGCGTTGAGGGAACAAAGAACAATGAGCAGCGTGATAAGGAAAAGACCACCATTCTCTCTCACCTTCTGCAGGTCAGGGATGTTCATGTGTTTATTCTGAGCTGGGAAGAAGCTTTTTTTTTTTAAGAGACAGAGAGAGAGTGTGTGTTTGAGTGTGTGATTTGAGAAGGAGCAAAGGGAGAGGGACAGAGAGAATCTTAAGCAAGCTCGACCCCAACTTGGGGCTTGTCTCACAACCATGAGATCATGACCTAAGCCAAAATCAAGAGTCAGATGCTTAACAGACTGAGCCACTCAGGCGCCCTATGAAAGAAGCTTTAAATTGAATGAGAGATTCAAGTGCTTAATGAGGTTCTTTGGACACCAGAAAGAATGCGCAAAGCTTCAGATCTGTTCTGGGAAACAGATTCCCAGATCTGTTCTGGGAAACAGAAATTTTTCCCAGGGCTGGGAAAGAGAAATTAGAATTTTTTAAAGGTGGTAGTTTAAAAAATTATTTTCCCATTTTGCATCCTATAAATTCAGTCCATTCTCAATGTTGATTATACTTGTACAAAAATCTATATGAAAAGGTAAAGTTGTGTTGAAATTCTTTGCCTAATAGCTGAAAAAATATTGGGGTTGAACCTGGTTTCTTAAGTTCTTAGAAGAGATGCCCACTATTTATCTTGAATGTTCCTTGCTGTCATGTTTTGCAGGAATGATTAATAATAATGCCAACCCAGGTTCTCAGTCTTCAGTAGTAATAACGTTGACCAGAGCATAGGCAAAGACAATGAAAAAATTTTAACATGAGCTGAATCTCTGCTCTAATAAGAGAAAATATACCTGTGTCTTTTAGAGATGAGCGTATCTTTTCCTGGCCCATAAATGTTGTCAAAGGAATCTATTTGACTTAGAGCTCTTCAGATTTATATTTGGTTTTAATAAAAATTATGGATAGTAAAAGATTAATAAGGTAAGAACCCATGAGTCAACACTGATATAAATAAAGGAATAAACAAGTAAGTAAGGAAGCAGGGAATGGGTTTTCCTTATAGTAGGATGTTAACTAATAAATGTAAAATAAGTTAAGGAATTAGAAAAACGCCATCTGCCAGCCAGGATAGTGTTCATTGGTTTTAGCATCGTGGATCAAAGTTTGAGTAATGAAGGGATATTCATGTAGTCTCAGACTGTACTTTTTGTTACAAACAGTAAAATAGTAACATTAGAGTTACCTGGGAGGCATCGTATTAACCAATGATCAAAGCTAACATTGCCAGAAATGGCACTGGTCAACAGTAGGTCCGCCTGATATCATGCCCTGACAACTCAGCATCACTTATGGAATGTTCTTGCCAGATGGTGTAACTTGAATCTCATTTTGAGGAAACAGTGGACAAACTCAAACTGAGGAATATTCTCTAAAATAACTAGCCTTTATTCCTCAAAAATATCAGTGTCATAAAATACAACAACAACAACAAAAAAGAATCAGAAACGGTTATAGATTATAGAGACTGAAGAGACATGACAACTGAATTCAGCACATGATCTGGGATCTTCTTTTGGTATAAAGGACGTTATTGGAACAATAGACAAAAGGGAAACCTCAAGATCTGTGGAGTAGATGATCATGTCGCTTCAATGTTCATTGCTCCATTTTGATGATTTCCTGTGGTTATGTAAGAAAACTTGTTTCTTGAAGACACACTGGAGTATTTAGGGATGCATTTTTCTTTAAGTCAGTCTGAAAAAAATATGAAAGAGAAGGCTAAAGCAAATAGAACAAAATGCTAACATCTGAGGAATCTAGAAGAGTTTCTGATCATTCTTTTTTCCTATTCTTGACGCTTTTGTGTAAATCTGAGGTTTTGTCAAAATAAAATATAAAAGAAATAAAAATTAAAAATTACAGGGTATGATACTGATGTGTCATTTTTTATTATATGTTTTAATAGTCATAATAATAAGCATGTATATATCACTTACTCTTTGCCAGTCACCATTCTAAGTGCCCCCCCACCACACACACACACAGTCACTTGATCTTTATCCTATGAACTAGGTGGTATTATTATTCCCATTTCACCAGGAAATTGAGGGACAGTGAGGTTAAATAATCTGCCTATAGTTACATGCCAGTAAATGGTGGAACTGGGGTATGAACTCCCAGGAATATGGATCCAGAGTCCACATAAGAACTCAGTGAATCATATTTCAAAGCTCATTAATACCACCTGGAAGCTCTTTTTGGAAGTTCTATTTGGAGTCTGTATTAGTTATGTAGATAACTAATCCATCTAACACATTACCCCAGAATTGAATGGCTTAAAACACCAGACACTTAATATCTCTCAGTATCTGTTGGTTAGAAGGTCTGGGAGAAGCTCACCTGGATGCCTGTGGTTCAGGATCTCTCAAGAGACTAGCTGTTGACTGGGGCTGTGCTCTCATCTGAAGGCTCGACTGGGGGGATGTTTGCTTTCAAGCTCCCTCACTTGGTTTTGGCAGGCCTGGATCCCTCACCACATGGCTTCAACAGATTTTCCTTGTGACATGACAGTTGGATTTCCCCAGAGTAAGGAAAGAGAGAGAGAAAGACAGAGAGAGAGAGAGAGAGAGAGAGAGAGAGAGAGAGAAGATGCTTAAGATAGAAGCCACAATCTTAGAATTGAATCTCAGTTGTGATGTGCCATCACTTCCTCTGGATCCTATTTATTAGAAATAAATCAGTAAGTCCACCCCACTCTTACAGAGAGGGAATTATCCTAGGGAGTAAATACCAAGAGCTGAGAATCATTCAGGGCCATCTTAGATGCTGCCCACCACAGAGTTTACATATGAGTTGTGTACTTGTTGTTTTTGTTGTTGTTGTTTGTTCTCATTGGGCATTATGATCTCTTGAAAGAGGCCAGTTTTTAAACATAGACAGAAATCATGTGGCAGGGGTGTAGAATGGTAACTTTCTAAAAGACAGTCTTGTTTCTACCTGGCAATGAATACAAATTGGACCCCTATTACCTTTTTCAGTCATTACTCCATTAGCTCTCCAGGTACTGGACATTACTCCCAGATACCAGCAAGTGACCGGCTGTGACTTTTGGGCCTTCCCCAAAGAGTGCTCATTCCTGTTCTGCTCACTGTGTCCATGTCTTCATCAACATGTCTTTTGCTGGATTAGTGGACTCCCCAAGGCTACAGAATGTGCCATTTTTGCTAAATCTGTTACTTCCCACCTAGTACATGCCTGAGCCAGGGGCTGAGTTAAAAGAGCACTGGCTAATTCTCTAGGAGAGCTCGCTTGATTTTTGGCCATGGCCGAGGGTCTGACATATGGCCAAGTCGTTTGTACACTTAGTTGATTCTGTAAGACAGGCTTTTATACCTGTGCAGTTGTAATAGACCAAACAGATTTTGGACTTGATAACTTCCCAGGATTACAACCTTAATCTTTTCCCCTTAATTGGAAAATCCTTTGGCGGGGCAACACCTTTGTGAAAGTGGTATAGGCAACAGTTTATGAACTAAGACACCATTTTCACCTGGGTTTTTCTCTTGTCATTCCATGTGGACACATTTCCTCTCTCTTTGCTGCCTAATTCTCACTGTTGGACTTCTTCTTTTGGAGGAGGCATAATGTTTTGGAGGAGAGGGTATAAAACAGAAAAAAAGAAATAAAATAGCCATCTCATTTGATTCCATCACCCACTAATTAACCAAGTTAACATGTTGTTCTTCCTTTCAGTCCTCTTTGATGTATATATACTGTTTAAAAAGATGAAACTAGAATCCTATTATACAACTTCTTATTTTTTCCACTATTTCATGAACAGTAAACAAGGCTGCTTAGCATTTCACTGTGAGCATCTAGTTAGACACATTGCTCATTGTGGATGTTCAGTGTGTTTCCAAATTTTTTTCCCTTAAAAGTAATGCTATCACAATTTCCTTAGGCTGAATCATTGTGAATCTTTCTGATTATTTTCTGTAAGTGAAATGATGGGGTCAGAGGAAGAAGTGAGAATTGGCATGGATTCTGAAAGCCGCTGGGAATTTCTGGAAGGGGAATTAGATGCAGAAAGTGGACAGGAAGTCAGGGGCCATACTGGGGAGACCATGGGCAGTGCAGTCGGTGGTTCAACAGATGGCCCCCTAGCCTGCAGTCCCAGCCCCATGTTATTCAGACACTAAGTCTTTGATCTTAGCAAAGTTACTTTCACTTCCGAACCTGTTTCATGATCTGTAAAATGGGATTAACGATGTTATATAAAATGGACCAAAGGTACAGGGGCTTTTACCAAAATCACCCCTTAGAAAAGAAAGCATATCTGGGGTGCCTGGGTGTCTCAGTCGGTTGGGCGTCCGAATTCAGCTCAGGTTATGATCTCCCGGTTTATGAGTTTGAGTTCAGCATCGGGCTCTGTGCTGACAGCTCAGAGCCTAGAGCCTGCTTCAGATTCTGTGTCTCCCTCCCTCTCTCTGCCCTTCCCCTGCTCACGCTCTGTCCCTCTGTCTCTCAAAAATAAATAAACATTAAAAAAAAGAAAAAGAAAAGAAAGCATATCCACATATTGTAATCCTTACAGAGTGTCTCACATTTTGGGATACTGTCTTGTTTACTTTAACTGAAAAAAGCATGGTGTTGTCTAAAGAAAATACATTGGCCTGACATGAGTTCAATCAGTGCTGGTTTAGGATGCTTACAGAAGCTTCACGACAGAATCAAGAACCAGAAAGGAGGCAAGTGAATCGAACACAGATTTAGCAATCGTTTCTGGGAAAATGACCTCCTGAATGCAAATATTGGATCCATTGTAAGCAAACCTTCTGAGGATTCCTGTAAAAAGCACGGAGGTGAATGATTACATTGCAGAGCTCGTGAATAGACACCTATGGTTTGAATAACTGGAACAACTGTCCTAATGTTATATTAATGGGTATTCGTGGCTTGGGATAAAATTTCCAGTGACAGTGTGCTACATCTCATACAACTGAGATGGAAATGAAAGTGACCCGTCGGGAGAAAGATGAACTGAAGGACTCCAAGTGTGGCTGTAGAGAAAAAGAACACGTTGGTGAATAAATTATGTAATGATTCATAAGACCAGAAAAAAGCAATATTTCTACAGTAATGTATAATTCAAATAGGATGTGATTTTAAATAGGTATGCGTGACTGAATTAATAAATTAAATTTTATAAGTCATATTTATTTTAGCTCCTGTCCTAAGAGTTTATGTAGTTAACTGGATAACAAGTGGTGTTCAGAGGGTCTTTTCGTTGGGTAAGATGGGTCTCCTTACATCTGGGCAGTCTTAATTGGTTATCTAACTCGTAACGTTGCGTGAGAATACAAACGTGACCTTGATGAGGTGCTCGGCCGTCTGCCTGGCCCATAGCGCAGGCTCATTTAACACCAGCTCACGTTATGGGGGGGGGGGGTCAGATAGCAGATGCCAACTCTGCACGAGCACCCATAGAGGGGGGTGGGGGAGGGGAGACCAGGAGTCAAACTTGACTTACTTTTATCACTTGGTTTAGGGTAAGGTTTCACCATGTACTGTTGCCTGTTTCCAAAAGTAATTTTTTTTTAAACTCATGAAAATGATGTTTCGTGTGGGGACCCAAGAGAGCTTTCTGACTCCAGTGCCCAAGGTGTTGTCCCTGGGCTGATCAGCCTCCATACCTCAGCCCCCCACCCTCCTCCAGCACCACTACTCCCGACCCTATGAGCCTAAGAAAGGCTCGTGACTTAACTTCCTCCTCAGGACACAACCTAAGCTCTTGTGCATCGTCTTTGACAAACTTGTCACGAGAATGAGCACAGGGGTTATCATCGTCCTCATGTTACACCTTGGGTACTGGGATGCTGAACCTTTTGTGCAAGATCCTATAAAAGGGTATAAGAGCTAGGAAGGTCTCTGCATACCAAAGACTGTTCTTCTGGAAAGATAGTACTTATTTAGATGTTAATAAAGTGAGGCAGAGAAATCGTTTCTTTAATCTTTTTTTTTTTTTCCTGAGAGAGAGAGACAGAGACAGAGACAGAGACAGAGACAGAGTGTGAGCGGGAGAGAGGCAGACAGAGAGGGAGGCACAGAATCCGAAGGAGGCTCCAGGCTCTGAGCTGTCAGCACCGACTGAGCCACTCAGGCGTCCCTTGTTTCTTTAATCTTAAGGAGAAAGAACATTAGAGCCACTGAGGGGTTCCAGAAAATGACTCATAATGGTTCTTATTGGTCAAATGAGGCATGAATATTAAAGGAACATTATATTACAGTGAAAGAGAATCATAAGTCTGTGGTGTTTTAGCCTTAACTGCTTCACCTGAAAAATGGAGGCATAATATCTCCTTGCAGGGTCATTGTAGGATTAGAGATTATATATGTAAGGTGCTCAGTTCAACGTCAGGTTGTTTATTTGTTTTGTTTTATAGCAAAAATAGCCTAGGCTAAATAAACCACAGTAACAGTTTACTTTCCCTTTTAACGGTTTATAACTGCAAATATTTACACCTCATATAGTATGTCTACCCATACTTCTCACTTTATGCGTGTGTGGAATTTTGTCAGTGTTTGTGTGTCGCAGGAATGGAGGTGAAGTTCAGAGATGGTCATTTTTTTATTTGAGATTTTACTTGAGATTGATGTTTGACGCTACTTTTGTCACTGACCTGATTATACTTAGATTGCAGTCTCAGTACCAACTTTTCCCTTTCCCCTGTTAAAAAAAAAACTGTGGTAAAGTGCTCAAAACATGAAATTTACCATCATAACCATTTTTAAGTAATTAGTTCAGTCACATTAATTACATTCACACTGCTGTGCAACCATCACCACCATCCATCTTGTAGGGAAGGAGAATTTTTCCCTTCTTCCATTCTAGGTTCTTTGGCTAGTCTAATAATCAAATTGACATAAGACAGATTAACAGTAGAAAAATACGTTTTTATACCTATGGGAGCCCAGTAAAAATACGAGAGCCAAAGGGCAGATAGGTGATTGAGGCTCATATAACACTCTGAGCCAAGGAAACAGATAGGGGTCTGGGGATATAAAGAGGAGGAAGGCCATTCACAGGAAGCCAGAGGATATGTTATGCAGACACGGTTCTTAGGTAAAGCTATCTCTGCTAATAACTTTCTTCCTGGTACAAGACACCTTTCTAATGTAAATTTAGACATGTGAGGGGTAGGAAAAGAGACTTTCCTGAATCTGCTGGGGTTTGATCGCCTTCAGCTCACAGTAATCCTCATGCCGAAGTCGCACATTTCTAGGGCGACAAATTCTTCTCCCCTGCCGTCCCATTTCAGGAAGCAGTGTCTCATTTCAAGAAGTGGTGATGCAGCAGGACTCCCAAAGTTAGGCCTATATTGTGCAAATGACCAAGTAATTAATAAGAGACGTTTCTATAGGAACAAAAGAAAAACAAAGTTTTGAGTCCCAGGAGCTGCCGGTGGAGATTTCTAGATGTCAGGCTCGAGGCATCTTTAGATGGCGTGGGGTCAGGCAGTGGCAATCTGATGGATTTTCCTGGTTTGCAGTTTGAACGTCCCTGGTGATATTTTTGGGTACACCAGTAAAGTTCATGAGTGGCCCATCCAGGAGCAGGTGTGCAGAAGATTGGCTCAGGTGAGCGATTGTGGCTTCAGATTTCCTTTGAGGTTTGTATCACGTCATCTAGCTTCAGTTTACAGGGCTTCAGGAAAAAAAAGTAGTTTTAGTTGTCAGTGATTCCAAGTCAAAGGATTCCTAATCAAATTGGAAATGTTAGTTTGGAGATTTGTAGCTAGATGAGGAAACCAAGAGAACTGAGGATCCAGTCCAGTCTATAGGTAAACAGTAAAACCTCAAACACAGTTAAGAGGACTTGAATCTAATATCCATACGTGGGTATTGTAGTTGCTGTTGAAACATTTTTTTCTCTCTATAATCACCTTCATTCCTACCAGGGACAGCAGAATTAAAACTAATATGTTTACAAAGTAAGCCTAGTTTCTGTAAATTTGGCCGGATTATTTCTAGAATAATAGAATAGTGATTGCAGCAAGAATAGTGATTGATCATATAGGCTCTTTTAAATCTGCTTTGCTGGAACTTTTCAGAAGGAATCACAAATTGAACTTTTAAAAGTCTCTTGAGGGGCGCCTGGGTGGCTTAGTTGGTTAAACGTCTGACTCTTGATTTCTGCTCAGGTCGTGATCTCACGGTTTGTGAGATGAAGTCCCGCATTGAGCTCTGTGCTGGCAGCACGGAGAGAGGTTCTCTCTCTCTCTCTCTTTCTCTCTCACTCTCTGCCCCCTCCCCTCAAAATTAACAAATGAACTTAAAAAGTCTCTCGAGTCTAGGAAGCCAAGCCAGGGAAAGTTGCAGACTTTCCCTGCAACACTTATAGATTTTGGTGAATTCCTCTTTTTCCCGAGACCCACAATATCCTGAGGTTCTTGCACCTGCCAGGAAGTCACCATTCTTACTCACCTTATTCGCCTAGTTAGGCTGATAGGAATCCTATAAGCAAGTACTAGGATTTATTTTTTCTAAGAGGCTTTATTGGCTCTAAAAAGCCCATCTTAGTTCCTTAAAGTTGTCTGGCATATCTGATTTTATGTACATTATTGTCAGATATAACATACCAGTCATATTATATCAGTGGCAGTTTAACCAATGTTTCCAGTTGTGTCTTGTTACAAAGAGAACAGATTCTTCCTGAACTTATGCAAATAAATATATTGAAATAAGATTACACACTCACTAAGAGTTCCCAAATTCTGTAGGGATCAGGTAGGGAGAAAAATTATTTCATCTCTGTTCACATAAGTACACTTTAACAAATGGCTGTCAGTCATAATTAGCTTCAGAAAAAAAGAGAAAAGTGTTCTTTACATCTGGAAAAACAAAACATTAAAGAACCAGCAATGTTTTAAACAAAGAGTCATAAAAACTATAATCATCATAGTTCATTTGGTCCCATTTAATTAATTCTTGTTGATCTTTCGTTAATAGATTTATGAATCCAGTTGTTTCATTGGCTTCATAAGTTTTTACAGAGTTCAATGGTATGATCTTAAAGTGATCAGAAACCTGTACTTGGAATTCTTTCTTTGAGTCTCACTAAAGATCAAACACTTTTGCAAAAACATCAGAGTAAAGCAATAACTAAATGCTAAAAGACTTAACAATGGCCATGATTAAAGATCTGATGAGAATTTATTATAATATGGCTGACAAGGAAATTTGGTTATTTCTATAATGTACAACATTTCAAGATAGTAACTAGAATTACAAGGGATAACATTCCAGGACATATCAGGCACTTTATACAATTTCTGGAACACTTTTATTAATAACGCTTACCCATACAATATAACCTAAGAATGTTTATCATCATTTATTTGACATTGCTTGCCACATGATTTAACATATCAAATAAGTCCAATTATTGTATTGTTAGAAGGAGAAAGAACAAATATTTTGCAGTGTTCTAGGGACCCATCTGGCAAATCTCAAAGTTAGTTCCAGGTCAAACAGACTTCATTTAGAATTTGATTTGGGGATGTTTGTCGAATGTCAAAAGGCTTGGATACTTGGCTAAATAAGGATCACAGATGATTATGAGACAATCCTCAGTTATCTATTTAATCAAAGTGGCAATAAAATATTTCAAAGGCAAATACAAAAGGTTACATAGTCATAAGTAAAATCTAGCCCTTTTAATATTGAGAAGACTCAGTTCTTTTAAATAATCAAAGATCAGATGATGTCAACATGAAGCCCAGGAAATTACTTTGGTAAAACACAAAAGTTTTGTTTTCTAGACAGATTACTTAAGAAGTAAAGAAAAATATTTTATAATATATTATTATCAAGGGCAGACCAGTGGTACAAGGAAACTTTGTTCTTTTTGCAGGTGAAAGAAAATTATTATAGTTTTATGTAAGTACGCTACTGATTTTAAAGCTTAATTTTATAACCCTTGTAATACACTCAGTTTTAGCCAACTTGACCACACAGGGTAAGATGCTCTTTTTTCCCAACTTATTTGATTTTTTCCTTTATTTCCGCCTTTCCCATTTTGAAATAACAAATTTTACTTTAGGACAAATGTGCTTTCTTTTCTCTTAAAAAAATACATTTCCTTATTTCATATCTTTTCTTTGTCTAGAAACATACTTCTATCCCCTTTACATATACAATTTTTTCCCTTACTATTTTTGGTAGCTCTAATCACATATATTAATTGGAATACTTACCCCTTAGAACTGTTACACCAGCATTCTGTAGATTGGAAGGTTTATGAATATATCTCATAATTTCTGGAAACACATTTCCTCATAGCTCCATCCTTTAATGTGGTGCAAGACATGCTTACGAATAGACCCAAATTTATCTTTAGTTTTCTGCAATAAGAAGGCCCAAATCCATAAGGCTATGTTCAGTAACTAATGTTTCAGTGTCTTATTTGGAAATGATCTAGATATTCAATGAATTTTGATGGGGTTTGGGGGTGATGGTGAGGGGATTCGGAGCTGACAGCCAAGAAAGAAGTCTTGAAGATGTCTTTGGTGCAAAAAGGTGTTTTTATTAAAGCACTGGGACAGGACCCCCATGGGCAGAAAGAGCTTCACTGGGGTCATGACAGGTAACTGTTTATATATCTTCAGGTTGGGAGGTTAGGGATAGAATAAATTTCTAAGGAATTTTGGAAGCAAGGTTTCCAGGACCTTGAGGGGCTAGCTGCTGTTAGGAAAATGTCATTTACTGCTGTTTAGTAAAACCTCAGTCATGAGACCCTTCACATGTACATCAGGGGCCCATAAGCTTGGGGCATGATTGCCAGCATATATCTTTGGGGAGTTGAGATAAAGGAAGTCTCCAAAAGAATTTTTATATGTTAAAGTAGACTTACAGGATCCTGAGGGGTGAGGATAATGTTAAGCCAAGATTCCCTTTTGCCCCTAGCCAAGTGTCATATCCAGGCCACTGAGCTCCTAGAGGGAGGTCACTCTGCCGGTCTCAAGGATTTGTCTGTGGGCTATAGGCAGTAAGAGAACTTAATGTTTCATTTGCCTTAGTTTCCCATATTACCGTGGCAAGCACTTAAACCCCTTTCCTTTGTTCTTGGGTGGCCAGGAGTGTCCAAGGAATATCACACATATTCCACCTCCTTCATCAAATTTTCTATCACTTTATTTAACTTAGCAAAACTTTAAGGTTTCAAGTTACCAAAAAGATTTGAGAAACTATTTTAAGTACACATTTCATAAAAACATAATTTGCTAAAAAAGTTTACCTAAAAATTCTTGTCCCACTTACATCTAAATCATGTGCTTGGAACAGTTATGTTTCGATTACCCATGGAACTTCATGAGACACGAGACAAAGTCAGCCATCATCCCATTTTGCTGACGGATCCATAAGAGAGATAACATGAAGTTGATTAGCAAACCCAGGTGCTTATGTATCTGAATTATAATCAGTGTTGATAACGCTGAAGGCATACCTATTTTAATTAAACCAACAAACTTCCACCAGCTTTTATTTACCAAAGATTATCCCAGATTGTGTGGATTTGAAAAACATTTGGGTTTATATTTCTGGAAATTTTGGAATATCCAATTCTTATATAAGTACTTATTTGTTTTTAAGCCAATTAAATAGAGCCCTTTTACAAATTAATTTTGGCAAACCGAGACCCCCATAGCCACTGCCTTAACATTTTAGCCATGAGTCAGACGCAACAACACAAAACTCACCAGTTTACAAGAGAATAGTCATATCCAAATTTTATCTTGGCAGTTGGAATAAGTTAAGTTTACCTGTTGAGATGGCCGAAGCCCCATTTCCAAATACTACCCTCCCTCCTTGCTTTTCCCCCTGAAGGAAATAATGTCTCCAAAGTTTGCATTTCAATATTTGTTTTTTAATGTTCTACTTATTTTTGGGAGAGAAAGAGACAGAATACAGGTGGGGGAGGGGCAGAGAGAGAGAGAGGGAGACACAGAGTCCAAAGCAGGCTCCAGGCTCTGAGCTGTCAGCACAGAGCTCAATGCAGGGTTCAAACACGTGAACCATGAAATCATGACCTGAGCCGAAGTCAGAGGCTTAACCAACTGAGCCACCCAGGTGCCCCTCCAAAGTCTGTATTTCAAAGAATGGCTCCTTGGTCCTAGAAAAGGGGAGTTTGCAAATCTACATTAAAAAGGCACAGAGAAAGTATCCAAGTTTTCTCCAAGATGTTTTTATAAAGGGACTATTTTCCTTTTATCAGAGGTCTAGAGTGATTTAAATGTTAGCTTTTTTCTTAGCTTCAGGACAATTCTGTTGTTAATATCCCAGTATCAACAAGCATGTTCAGATGCATACGTGAAGTTAAGGGGACTGGTGAGGATAGATGAGATTCGAATTGCCTCTAGAGTCACATTTCTGGTTTTGTAGAAATTGGTTATTTCCCGTTCCCCTCCCCCCCAAAATTGAGTTGTAGCCCGAATGATATCCAAAGGCTGACCGGCCCATCCAACTACACTTCCTTTAATTTGCTTCTGTATCCCAGGAAGATTTCCAACAAGTATGGAAATCGAAAGATTTGTGTGTGTGTGTGTATGTGTGTGTGTGTGTGTGTTCTAGAACTGTGGGATTTAATGCATTATGTCTTTTTTTTTTTTAAGTTTATTTATTTTTGAGAGAGACAGCAAGAGCATGACAGAGGAGGGGGCAGAGAGAGCGAGGCAGAGGATCTGAAGCAGAGCCTGACACAGGGCTCAAACCCATAGACCATGAGATCAGGACCTGGGCCAAAGTCGGACACCTAACAGACTGAGCTACCCAGGCACCCCTAATGCATTATGTCTTTAAAGTATGTATAAAGTGTTTAACAGAAGTCTTCTGTTTGAATATACATTCCAACCTTGGGCCAGTTCAGCTTAGAGGGGAACCTCTGCCATGGCTTCTGTTTGCCCCTGAACATGAGCCTCCAGCTTAGAGATCTTTCCTGGTCATTTGTATGAGGGCCTGGGAGAGATTATGGTCCTCTGTTTTCTCTGTGAGAAAACAGGGTTTTTTCAAGGGGGCCGGCTGGCTTACCTGATAACTACCATATACTCATGGATGGGAACAATACCCCTTGATAGCCAATCTAGCTAGGTCCCTCTGAGTGGGGTTGTGAATGGCCACTAATCCTTTTAACTCCTAACTTCGGTAGGATCTTCTGAAAGTGGAAGTAAAAAGACTTTATAATTTATAAGATGTGCTGCTGTCCAGGAGGCCTGAGTTCTTTGCAGTGGGGAATCTAAGTAAGATACATCTGCCAGGGACATTGTATAAGAAGGCCTGAAGCTGTCCGAGCCTGATTATAGGGCCCTGGAAAGTTGGGAGAGTTACACGGAGCAGCAAAATGAGCCCTACCCCCTGTCTGGGGTGTTTCTGCTAAATTCACTTCCCGACTTACAACATTTACATGAGCACACTGTATACTGTGACACTGGAGATTAGGCTGGAGTGTTCTGTGTAAATCTCACAGGGAAAGGGAAGTTGAAACAGGCAGATGGGGCCAGATTTTGAGAAGAGGAGTTTATATTGGATTTTAATTTTTTGTTGTAAGTCTGATTTCCGTCCTTTCATTTTGTTAAGGGAATCCCTAAGGCTGGCCATTATATTCCTTTGTGTCCACTTTTTAACTTGGTATTTCCATAGGTACCAATAGGACAATTGTTTAGGATGGGACTGATATTTTTTTTCTTTTAAGTATAGCCAATTCAAAGGATCCATCATCTGGCCATTGATGAGTAACATATTAATCTCAATAGCAACTCAGTCCAGTAAGCCTTTCACAGCTTAGCCACAGACATAAGAGTGTCCCAAAAGAAGGTGCAAAAGACACAGTCCCTGTAGGAGCCAGAAAGTTTGCTCCCAAAGATAGTCTAAGAAAGTAAAGCCCTCCTTCTGCCTCCAGTCAGAGTTGCTAATCTGTGACCCTGGGAAGGCATTACTGGGATGGGGCTTTTCTCGTACTAATAAAACAACGAAGATTGAGATGACATAAGGCCCTTATAAACCAGGTTCCCTCGAGAGCTGGCATGGTGAACCAGAGAGAATTGTGCTTGGAACTTCATGTAGTTGAAGCCCAGGTGTACAAATATCTGCTCGGGTCCTTGCTTTCGATTCTTTTGTGTGTATATATCCTTAAGTAGAATTGCTGGAGCCTATGGTCTTTCTATTTTTAATTTTTTGAGGAGGTGAAGTATTGTTTGCAGTATTGCGTGCCACTTCACCTTCCCACCGACAATGTCCCTTTTACTCTTTGCTCCCTGGCTGGCCTCTCCATGAAGGGCTTGGGAACATGAGTTGCTTTTCTCACATTATCGTACAAAGGACAGGGTCCCCTCTTGCATCCCGTCTATCACGACTTAATTTGGCATTTATTGCCTCTTTATCCTTGTTTTACTTGGTAATTTTGTTCAGAGGTCATGGGCTAGAGGCTTAGGTGTACATCCTTAAGAAGGACACGTGAACATGCAAGTTATCCTTTGTACATCTTTATTGGACTTTTGTCATTTTTTTATTACCGTTAATATACTGCCTGTACCTATGGGCTATCTATCACTGAATTTCTCCAACATCCTTAGCAAGGACATGTAATAAATATTTGCAAAAGCTAATATAGAAATGCAGCCCCTTAGAGATTTGTGGGAGTAAAATTAATCTCGGGAATGTATTTGATGTTTGGTTAGTGTCTGATTCTTAGGTGTACTAGATGTGTCTGACTACATGCTGTTATACTGGAATAAAAACGCTTGGGCAGTATAGTGAAATCTACAGATGGTCTCCTCCACCCGGTCCGCTCCCCATGACTCCGAATGATAATAAATATCACCAGTGGAGTTCCTCCCCCGTTTTCTCAGTATTCTCTGTCCCTTTCGCTTTTGAAATGGTGGCGGTTTTCTCCACATCTCTCAGGTCCCCAAACCTGAGGGGGTTTTAATTTCCTAAGATTGTGTGTTTAGCCTGTGAGGAGAGGTACAGATGCCTTAAGGAATAAGAGAACAGATAAAGCAACAAGTTCTCCAGGCTTCTTTCTGATCGTCCCTTCTAGAGTCAGGCTCTTCTCCACCAGCATTGTCTTGGCATGTAGCAGCCCCCTCCTACCTGTGTGCTTACTAGCATTCCAAGACAAGCAGCGTGGTGTTGAAGCACGCTTAGGGAGCCAAAGACTTTCCAACTATGGCCTTGCTTCCTACGTCAGCCAGAATCTTACATGGGTGCTCCCGGAGTCCTCAGGAAGCCGTCTTCCCATGGAAACGGGCAGAGATGCACCTACAAGTGGCAGTAGCTCTGTGATTTTATTTTATGTTTGCAATTTCTGTTCCTCATACCACCCCTGTTTAATTCTCCATTGATTTTTTTTTGAAAGGAGAAACAAATTCCCTCCAGTACTCTGTAGAAGGTGATTATGATCACTGCTGAGGAATAAAGTAATTTTAATGTAAATCATATAAACTCTGAATGTAAGTATCTGAACTGATAGGGTCCTTCAAACCATTGCAATTTTTTTGTATTTCCACTCTTGGGAATGGAAGACTTTTTAAAAACCGAGACTTAAAAACAAACTCATAATTGCAATCTCTCTTACGCTAAGTAGGAATCTTAATTATTGTTGAATAATCAGCCTCGCCTAAATCTAAAGGTTGTCCTAAAACCGCTGACAGTAGCAAAAAGCCTAGTAGTTCTTTCGAATGACAGGTTCAGATAGTTCCAACTGAGTCGCCATGGAGTTGTTCAGTACAAAGAGCTCAGGTCAAAGGAGAGTTTTGTTTGATATATTCTTTTTTCTTTGAATGGGGACTGACTGCCTATTTTATAAATATGGTGACATGGAATTAAAGTTTATATTATCTGGCCGTTTTATTATAGGCTGCTTTTAATATAGGCTCTTTTTTAGGGCTCTTTTATCATATACTTTGAAAGCACATCTTTTGGTGGGAGATATTCTGTGCTAATTAAACCAGCAGAAATCTGTGTAGACTGAATTAATAGCCAATGAAACTGGGGTAACTGCTTCTTCATTTGCAAAATGCTGAGCCATTAGGAGGATCAATCAGTAGGGGGTGGTGTAATCCACAAACACAGACATGCATCTGAATGCAGAGTTGTTCCTTTTTTCTTTCCGTTTTGAAATGCATTAAGAGAAAAAAGCATCCCAGTGGGGGCTTAATAAAGGACTTTTTTCTTCTTTTTTTACTTTTATTTTTATACCAGCCTTCACAGTTTGGACACCACTGTGAAGTCAACATTGTGAATATTAAGCAGAAAAGGGAATGAGGCCAAGCTGTTACCTGGTTGTAAGAATCAGATACGAACCTTTCTTCCATTGCCTGTGTGGAAGGTGTGATATGCTCAGAATGACCATTTTGATCTTGTTAAATCGGCAAATTTTGTAATAATGGTTAAGTCTTATGCAAGCATGAGGGGGGTTATAACTGGTATGGATTTATGATGGGGTTCTAATCTCCAGGGCATAAACTTGAACCTCCCTCAGGAGACCTAAGCTGTCCTGTTGCCCGGCATTAAACTAAACACGCTGGTGTTGCCCCTAACAACAGTTGCTAGGAGACCTTTGCCAGCATGTGGAGGGGAGGGAATCACTGCTGATCATGGCACTATTTATCATCATACACCAGCAGTCTTGTTTAGGGAAAGGCCTGACACACACTGACTGTGCCACATGATAGAAATATCATACACACACTGGGAACGGAAAGCATCTGGAAAAGGTCTGAGAAATCAGACATAGTCGTCGTGCGACTGATATCTCATCCTGTATGGTTTCTGACTGTGACTGCCAACACGGCATCAGTTGTATGACAGTATTAGATTTACTGTGTGACCATCCTGCCTCTGCTGGGGGAGGCTTGGAAGGGATGGGGAGGGGGAGTGGGCAAGAAATCATGACGATATTGTTGCTCTGTCCGTATTAGGATTGTAACTCTGGTAAAAATCAACACCTACCCTATATTATCAATGTGCAGCCCAAGTAAGGATATATTTGGAGCCTTCTCTAAATCATGACATGATTTGATTTATAGATCATCAAATATCTCATGATGTAACTCACTTTCTGAGGCGCAAAGGGCCCCTACTCCAGACTAGTTCCTTGTGTGAAGGTATCACATGCATTCTAGCACAGCACCACTGTTCATGGAACGGATGAGCTCGACCCAGTCAGAGCCCGAGCGGGTGTTTCCAGGAGAGCACGCCACTCTTTGAGTTGAGCGACTGCTTGGAACATCATCTTTTTTTTTCTATTCTCTATCCCTGTGGCCAGTCTCTGCAATCACAGCTTGGGCTGGGATTCATGTGGTTGGAGTCGTTACACTGCAGACCAATAGAAACCTGCCTGACTCCACCTACCCTACTTTTATCAGCTTTAAAGGAGCAATTCTCAATGAGACTTTTTCTTTTCTTTTTTTCCAATTAAAAAGCCATTTTTAATGATAGCACATTAAGGTGGTGCATAAATTTATTAATGCCTGTAGTGTTCCACTACCAAATAGCATCCCTGCTCTCGAGGCTTCAACTCTTAAATGATCCAGCTATGTGACCACCAACGAAAAGAAAAAAAAGCATCTCCCGGAGATTTTTCTATGAATGTGCCAGATAATTAAAATGACAGTAGCTTCAGGGTGAAATGTTGTACCTGCCTTCCTGTGTTCTCAGTGTTAGAATCGCATTTTTGAAGACATTTTTATAGGTCACCAGGAGGGAAGAGTAGAAATAAATCAGTGAACAAAAAAACGTACATTTTGCTCAGAAAAGAAGAGGGGAAAAGCTATAGATATATAAAAGGTCCTTTGGCAAAGTGATGGTTGAGAGTATGTTATTATTTCCCCATGGAAGAAATAAAGTGGGTGATGATCTGACTTTGGGACAGACTATCTATCACATAGTGTTTCAAGCCTCCGGCTCTGGCTCTGTGATCAAACCTGAATTCATTTACTGTCGCTCCTTCTTGTTGCTGAACCACTTTGGGCAAGTTGTATGTATGTATGTATGTATGTAAAAAATTTTTTTTGAAGCTTATTCATTTTTGAGAGAGAGAGAGATACAGAGTGTGAGTGGGGTAGGGGCAGAGAGAGAGGGTTAACCCCTGATTAAATGGGTCAACCTAAAAACTATAAGGCACAGGGCCTCGTGCGTGTCTTCTGCCCTCAAATTCCACATCCTAGAGTCTTGACTTACTGGGGCAATGCTTGTGCCCATATCCCTGTGTCTCATCGGCCTTCAGTGCAGCTGTGGGGACAGTGCCTACATATGCCCATAAACTCACTTTAAGCACAAAACTTTGTTTTCTCTCTGTTTCGACCTGTAGGATTTCCCCCAGAAGCCTCCTGACCTTGACCTGACCTTGAAGTAGGAAAAGTAACACCCTTGGAGGCCACCCTCAAGGAATGGAGGTGGGAGTCAGTGGATAGATGCCCCAGGTTCTGGTCTCTAAGAGGACAGTTTTGGGAGACACTCTACTAGGCTCCTCAGAGGGTCTCCCATGAGCCTGAGCTGTTCTTTCCATAGTGGTAATCAGCTTAATCATAAACATTGGGTGTTTTTTTTTTTGTTGGTTTGTTTTGTTGCTTTTGTTTTTTGGTTGTTGTTTGGGGTTTTTGTTTGTTTGTTTGTTTTTTGCTTTTTACTTTCCTTCCTTCTGTTTCACTTGCCTGCCCTCTCACTGCTAATTCTTAAGATTTCCTCTCAGATAAGTTGCTCATACCTTGTATTCAGGGAAAACCCAAGCTAAGAAAGCTTTGTAGTCCTATAACAAAAGAAGCTCTCACACCAACAGAAAGCTTTAAAAAAATGTTTTTAACTTAATTTATTCATTAAAAATAAATATTTTTGAGAGATAGAGTGCAAAGGGGGGGGGGGGGAGAGAGAGGGAGACACAGAATCCCAAGCAGGCTCCAGGCTCTGAGCTGTCAGCACAGAGCCCAACGTGGGACTCAAACCCATGGACCACGAGATCATGACCTGAGCCGAAGTTGGACACTAAACTGACTGAGCCACCCAGGTGCCCCTCACCATAGAGCTTTTGTAACCAGGAAGGACAAAAGTCATATCCTTAGGAAGGTGCCAGTTTAACATTCAAAGCTGCTCATTTTGTAAATTTGAGGAAAATGAAAAAAATTTATTAGAATTCAAAATTCAACTGGGCAAAAGGAAGACTGGTTTTTGCTGTGGTTGTTAAATGGGTTTGTCTTCCGTGGAACCAAGTGGCCTGGGTCCTCTTGGATTTGCTGTCCTGTCCAAATGCAGGATGTACTGGAACACTGCTCAGGGCCCTTTTGGCTTCTATACAGTCCATTCCTTTTCCTGGGTTCATGCAGAATGGGAAAGATCTTCACCCACCCACCCTACCCCACCCCTGAAATCCCACCACAGAACTCTGTGTGGAAGGCCAACAAGGGCCAGTGGAGGATCAGGGAAGGCTGAGCCCCCAGATCTGGGCACCTCCCCCTGGCTGGGCTCTCCACCATCACTCATATGGGATGCACATGGGATGTAGGGTTGGAACTTCCAGGTTTGAGGGGCACCTGGGTGGCTCAGTCGGCTGGGCGTCCGACGTCGGCTCAGGTCATGATCTCACGGTTTGTGAGTTCATGCCCCACGCTGGGCTCTGCGCTGACAGCTCAGAGCCTGGAGCCTGCTTGGGATTCTGTGTCTCCCTCTCTCTCTGCCCCTCCCCTACTCACTCTGTCTCTCAAAAATAAATAAACATTAAAAAAATTAAAAAAAAAAAAGAACTTCTGGGTTTGAGTTCAGGCTCTTTTCCCCATCTGCTGTGTGGTTGTGAGCAAGCCTCTTAAGTTCTCCGGGCCTCGGGTCCTCATTTGTGAAAAAGGAGCTATGGTCCTAAAGATGGGTGTGTATACCCTCTGGGATTGTTGGAGGCGCAAAGCTGGATACGTACGTAGGAACGTGCACAGAAAACCAAAGGGAATGAAACAAGTGTTAGTTACTAATTTTTAGGAGGTGGGGAGGATGGATGGGAGAAACAGGGAAGAAAGGTACAAGAGTCCTGCTCACTAAGTAACTTCCACCCCCTCAGGCTGCTGCTCCTTCCACCTGACCAATCCCATCCCCCCTCTGCCTCCAGCCCGCTTCTGCCTGGCACACTCCTCTTTTCCTTCAGGTCTTAGCCTAAAGGTCACTTCCTCCAGGAAGCCTGCGCTGACTTCTCCTCCCCTAAGACTCGGACGGGTGCCTCTGTGCCCTTGTGCTGCCCTGCACTTGACCTGTCACAGCCCTTCCTTGCGTGTGGTTTGTCTGCGTTCTCTACAGAGCGCCATGACGACAATGTCTCCAACCACAGCATCTCGGTACCTGCCCCAGTGCTCAGCGCGCAGCATGCTCAAAACCGGGGATACACGACTAGCTTGAGAGTGGACGTGTTCTTTTCATCACACCCTAGTTGAGGTTTCGGAGACCCAAAATAGCTGGTCTGAGTCACTGTAACCTTGTTAGTAATTAAATACTACAGTTACCAAATTACCAGAAAGCAAAAACCACTGGGTGGAATATTTTTCTAGTAGAGGAACTTGTCATTTATTTATGTGTGAGCATTAGAGTTCTTAACTAGTTAAGTTCAGAATGAGGAGCTCCAGCCTTTCCCGAAAGCTAAGGAAGCTCTAAATTGTGCATTCCTGGAGGTTTGACCTGCGGTGTAAACACTGCCTATCAAAAACATGTCAATATACGAAACAAATGCCATCAACAATTTATCAATGCGCTAAGTAGTAAACTTTAAAAAGTAAGTTCCCGCTCCCTCTAATTCACTAGGCAGGAGGAATATTTTTTCTTTATTTAGTGCAAAAGGCACAATTAGCATTATGGAAGTGAATGATGGAATCTTGAGGAATTTTGGTGGCTATGTCCTATGCATCTTCTAAAAATATCTGAAAATTTAAATTTGGAAATATTATGACTCTCTACTTAGCATCTAAATCTTTTCACGGATTCTCTTCAGGGCAAACCACACTGAGCGCAGTTATAGCACAGTAGCCAAGCTCTGCAGTGATTTAACACACACGGATGGTCTCTTGTCACTTTCACCGTAGCTCCTCTCACTGTGTGCATTTGATATGTACTGCTCCTAATGACGGAAGGACACCTCGTGGTCTTTGCCGCCCAGTGAAGTAACACAGAGTAAGAAAGGTGTGAGGTGAGTCATTGAGACAGTTGATGTCACATTATGATCGGTGGGTATCGCTAAAGCCTGTGAAGGCTCCAAGTTTTAAATGGGTTAGGGCTCCACTCCTATGTTCATTGCAACACTGTTCACAATGGCGGAGATGTAGAAACAATCCAAATGTCCATTGACAGAAGACTGGATGAAGAAAATGTAGTATGTGTGTGTACATATGTACATGTGTACATACACATACACACACACACACACACACACATACAGTGGAGTATTATTCAGCCTTAAAAAGGAAGGAAGTTCTGCAAGGTGCAACAACGTGGATGAGCTTTGAGGACATTATGCTAAGTGAAATAAGCCGGTCACAGAAAGACAAATACTGCATGATTCCACTTAAATAAGGTGTCTAACGTAGTCGAATCCGTAGCCTCAGTGGTGGAATTGTGTTCCCCATTGCTGGGGGGGGGATGAAGAAATGAGTTACCAATCAACCAGTATGGTTTCAGTCAAGCAAGATAAAAAAAGCTCTAGAAATCTGTACAGGATTGTACCTGTTGTCAGCAATTATGTATCATACATTAAAAAGTTTGATTAGCGAGTAAATCTCATAGTAAGTGTTCTTCCAACAATAAAATAGAGTTTAAAAACAAACAATCCTACCTCACGGTAGGGTCCAGATAGAAAGCGTTGTAGTAATACTTGGGATTTGCAATTCCCTGTGGTCCTTCTTTATTTTCCTTACCAAGACAGAGAAGCAGGTTTAGAAGAGTAAGGAGGGTATCCGATCAAGAGCTCTGTGTTGGTTTAAGATGCCTGTTAGACTTCCAAGTGGCAATTATGCACGTAGTCAGATGTATGAGCCCAGCTTAGGAGAAAGGTCTGAAGTGGATAAAAATATTTGGGTGATCATCAGCATATCCATGCCGTCCAGAACATAGCCTGGGGGCAGTAATCCAGGGAAGGTAGCTCGTAAAGAAAGGAGGCTCAGCCAGGCACTCCAGCATTCAGCGTTAGCTAGGTATTTCTGGTGCGTCTGCCCCCTGAAACAACTCTGCGTAGCAGGAGAGCCCCCCTCAGAACTCAGGGTTCCTCTTCAGTGTGGGAAGAGGCCAAGGTGTTCCCAAGCACAATACCTCAGTACCTAAAGGTTAGTCACCCACCACGAACCAGACACAATAATTCTGCTGCCGCGGGACACTTTGCTACAAAGATCACTCCCAGGCCCAGCAGGCATGGTTTTCCTCAGTCCTCTCCTGAGTTTGCTCCTGGAAAGAGGAGCCTCTGAAGGATTGCTTCTACTTCACCTCTGTCAGAATACCGTGGCCACTGCAGGAGGTGGCCGATGGCTGTCCTCTGCCTCTATCCCAGCCCCTGCCACTGCCTATTTGCTCTGCTTCCGCTTGGAATTTCCCTCAGAGATCCATGACAGCTGGGTGACCCGCTCATCCCAATTTGCCTGGAAATTCCCACCTTCTAGGGAACCCCTTCAGTCCAGGACAAACTGGGACTGTTGGTCACCCTAACTGGAAGGAAACCTGGGAAATAATTACCATCCTCTAAGCAATTCTTAGGTAGGTACATCCCTGGCTAGGACCGAAGGCGTGGACTTCAGGGTTCCTCCCTGCTTTCCAGCCTCTCCTTGTAAGAGGTCTCTGCCCTCTGCCGCCAACCCCACTCACTCTCCCACTCCTCAGGACTCTGGAGCTCTTGCCTTGTCTGTCTCTTCGACAGCAGGCTGGCCCAGGGTGGGGAAGGTAGCTGAAGAAGTCTATCCTGGACCCCACTAGCTACTCCCTTATTCTTCTGCAGACTTTCCGAATTGTTAAGTATCATCTGTTCTGAATGTCTGCCTCTTGGATTGTTCATCTCTTGGTTAGTTGGCTATCATCTGAGCTCCTGGCCCATTTAGTGGAATGTCCCACCTGATGTGTAAGACAGGGTCCCACTGCCCAGGATAGATGCAAAGTAGGGACAGATGCTTCCTCTCCTTGCTCTTTGGCAGCTAGGGGCAGGCGTGTGACCCAGACCTGGCTACCCGCTGTCCCTGCCTGCTTCTTCGCATCTGCAGAGTCAAGGCACCAACACAGGGACAGTCAGAGGTTGTCGGGGGTGCTTCGGGCTTCGGAGGCGGCATCAGGCATGCGGGGGTATGGGGCCGGCTGTCCTAACTGACCGACTGTGGGAGACCTTGGCTGCCTCCTCTGCTACACCCGTAGCTCTTGTGCGTTCTCTGACTCTGGTCCTCCACGCCCCCCTCTCAGTTCAGCGCACTCCCCATATCTTTCCAATAATGCTTTTTTTTTTTTTTTTTTTGGCTAGAATCACCCAGAATTGCTTCCTTGGGTGACAACCATGACCTCTCACTGATGCTTCTGAGAAATTGAGGCCACATTTTACCGATGGGTGTTCTGCCCAGGAGAAAAAAATGTTACCCTGAAGATCTATCAACAGAGGGGGGAGGCTCAGAGTGGAATGGGACTAAGGAAAAGGGTTCTCCTTTGCTCCTCTCTACCATCAGATCAAAGGCAAGTAGAGCAGGAAGACCTTTCCTTTTAGAAAATCTAAAGAATATGAAAGAAAGATTCAGGGAGACCTTGTGGAAGATAGGCACACATGAGACTAGGTGGCCTTCTTTCTGTTTTACCTCCTTTCTGGCTCTACGGGATTCTGGGTGAGACTCAGATACTCTCTCTTTTGTCCTGAGCTGTTGTGTCTTTAAGTGTGAAAGGTTAGCTTTGCAGCCTGATTCTCGGAAGAGACAGGGGTGAATATAGTTTGGAACAAGGACTACAATCTGTGCTCATGCTATAGAGTGCTTGCACATTCACCCAGAATCATTTCTTTTCCTACCAGATGGCAAACCCAGCACATGGTCCCAAGGGCAGAATATATCCTGCTGCACTCTGGGATTCCCCATTCACTTCTGTGATCTTTGCCACAACACGGCAGTCCCAGGCGGACCAGACAGTGGTTGGGAGGAAGCTTCCCAATGGCACAGTGGCTGAGCCCATCATACACATGTTTACAGGCGTAGAAAACATTCAGTAACAAAACCCCACGGAAGAAACAAATGTGCAGGTGTTGACGTTGGTGTGGGACAGGAAGTAGCTGTAAAGTAAAGCACTTCCTAGCAATGCAGAGATGGGCATGTATGGGAAGATGGGGTTGGTGCCAAAAGAAGCTTCTGCTGCCCAGAAATCCCTCCCACGGAAGCCGTGTAGACCCAGAAAATGTCACTGTGGCGAGCACACCCTCAGGTGGACGGACTGCCGAGGGGAATACACCTCCCACTCCTGCGTGTGTTTCTACAGTAGCGAAGGAAGAAAGAGAAAACAGAGCTGCAAAAGGTCAGTGGATGAAGGTAAATGCTTTAAAGCCTGAGCTTGGAGCTGGTTTGGCAAGATGTTGAATATTCCCTACAATCCATGGGCTCTGCATGGAACACAGAAATTACACCTAACATGGAGCCGTGGGCCGTTAGCAAATGTGGGACCATGAAGGCTGCAAAATTTGATCGTGAAAGAAGATATGGGGCACCTGGGTGGCTCAGTAGGTTAAGCATCCACCTTCGGCTCAGGTCATGATCTCACAGTTTGTGAGTCTGAGCCCTGCATCAGACTGTCTGCTGTCACCACAGAGCATGTTTCAGATCCTCTGTCTCCCTCTCAGCCCCTCCCCCTCTCTCAAGCCCTCTCTCATTCTCTCTCTCTCTCTCAAACATAAACATTAAAAAAAACAAAAAAGATGATGTAAATGCCCAGCGTGGAGACATTTCCCTGGCTGCTCTTGGCGGAAAGTTCCAGCTGTCTTAATAAGAAAGTAGTAGTGTTGAGGTTGCCTGGGTGGCTCAGTCAGTTAAGTGTCAGACTTCAGCTCAGGTCATGATCTCCCTGCTGTGAGTTCGAGCCCCACTTTGGGCTCTGAGCTGTCAGCACAGAGCCTGGAGCCTGCTTCAGATCCTGTGTCTCCCTCTCTCTCTCTGTCCCTCCCTCACTCGCACTCTGTCCCTCTCTCAAAAAAAAATTTTTTTTTAATTTCTTAAAAAATTAAAAAAAGAAAGCCGTGGTCTTTAGCATCAAGGTTCAGTTACTGAGTTCTGTTTCTAGAACAAGATGAGGGCCCTTTTGACTGTGGTGCACATCCTACGTTCACAGTCTGTAGCCACACAGACCTGCCTTGGCATCAAAGGTGCCTCCAGAATGCCCGAGCCCAGCCCCTGGGGGCTCCTTTCCAGGCCAGTAGGTCTGAGACAGGCTCAGACATGGGCTCGTTGCCGCCTATGAGGGATTCCCTCGTGCCTAATTCGCATTAGCCCTGAGCTTGCTCCGAAAGCTCCAGAGGACCAGGCGACAGGAGGAAATCGCTGATAAGAATTTTATGTGAACACAGGTAAAACACAACCAGTCTCTGATGTTTTGATCAGGGGGACGAGCTGCCTCAGAACTTACAGACGTTTTACCAGGGACAGACACAAACCCACCCAGAAACCTAGGATTGCGGTGGTTTGCTCCAACCAGTGCTGAATTTTTCCCCTTCTCTGAAGTCCTAGCAAACAGGCAATCAGTATACTAGACGCGTATCTTCAGAGATGCTATGTCAAGGGCTCAGATGAGAAAGATGCATTTCATTTATCCGCTTGTCTGTTTCTGAGCACAGCGAGGGCACCGAGTGCTCTGTGCTTAGTCTCAGGAGGGAATCCTGTAGATTTTGCTGCCACGAGCTTGGGATTTCTTTCTCAAGACTTACTTTCAGCAACATCTTTCCAGCCTTTAAATGTTGAACTAAAACCTGAAATGGGTTCTGATTCAGACTTGAGCTCTTCAAATTGCAAAACCAATCAACTGCACGAGTGTGTGGCGATTTGCGGCTCCCTCTGCCTCTGCCTGTGTCAAGTGCCCTCTTTTGTAAGGAAAGCAAAGCCAGTGGGTCTCCTCCAGCTGTTTTCATTCCCCTCTAGTCTCTTCTTGTGAATTTGCAAAGCTCTTGCCTCCTGCCCTGAACTGACTAGGGTCACAAAAGTGCCCATGACAATCGTGTGTTATGTGAGGGGAATGCCGTGAAATCAGATGGTTTTGAGGACGGATATTTTGAGGCTTTGTTGGACATAGAAGACTCATACTAGCAGTAACAACCATTTCCTGAGTGCTTGCTCTCGTCCCAATCACCTTTCTTTAGATTACCTTTAATTCACAATTATCCTGTGAGGTAGGTATTATCCCCGTTTTACAGAGAAGGAAACTGAGTCTCAGAGAGGTTAAGAAAATGGCAGAGGATTGCCTGACTAGTACGTGTCAGAACTGGGTTGGATTGCTGATGTGGCTTATCACGAAGCCTGTATTTTTTTTTCCTCCTCTTCCAATCTATCCATACAACTCAAAATTATGACCTGGGTTTAGGAGTGCCAGTACTCACTCTTATAAATAGAAATAAGAGTAGCCACAACAGAAACAACAGTAATAATAACTAATATTTATTGAGCACCAACGGATGCCAGGACCTTTGTGATTTATATCCAAGGTTTATTCCTGATTTATGAACAGAGAGACTAAGTCCTAGAACAGCTAAGGAAATTTGCTTGGGGACAGATTATCGTTGGTGGAACTGAGTGTTAGACCCCGGTCTACAGAACGCAGATTTGAAGTTCTTAACCATTTCTCGGCGAGGACAGCAGGCAAAAGAGTCCCTACATTCGGTGTTTGTGTCCCCTGATGCCTGGAAGAAGAGGGCCCCGCGTTTCTAGTTTATCAAATGAGCAATTGTAATGGACCTTCTGTGGATTATACAGATCTCCTTGTCTTTGCTTGTGCTTATTCAGGGTTGGGTATGCCCTGCTGCCATCAGAAAGTCGGGCAGTGACTGTATTTACAAGAAACTCCCTGAGCACGTGGGATCTGAAACCTGTCTGACAATTAGATCAGCCTGTCTCTGTAGACGGCGGTAGAATGAAGCAAATTGGATTTTCCACCAATTCTCAAAGGGCACGAACTCAACTTTTATAGTTCATAGGACAATTCAAGTCTTGATAGGGGGCAGAATGACCCCATGTAGGGAGGACAGGCGAACTAGATGGTAAGAGAGTTCAGTTCTGTTTCGACGTGGGAGCTCTGGGGAGTTGGAATCTTAGTTTTGTGCTTTAGATAGAACCCGCTGACATTCAGTCGCTTGGTTTTTTGAAATAACGATGTGTGTGTTGGTGTATGTGTGTATTTAGCATTTTCTAGGACAGCCCTATGTTGTTGGCCTGAGAAAAACAAGATATTTGAATTCAGTTTATAAGAATATATCAGTTTCTCTGGTTGCCATATTTCCATACCTGATTTTAATTTTAAAAATAGTACCACTTAGGGGCACCTGGGTGGCTCAGTTGGTTAAGCATCCAACTCAGGTCATGATCTAATGGTTTGTGGGATCGAGCCCCACGTCAGGCATTGTGCTGACAACAGGGAGCCTGCTCGGGATTTTGTCTCTCCCTTTCTCTCTGCCGCTCCCACATGCACACTTTCTGTCTCTCTCTCTCAAAATACATAAATAAACTGTTTAAAAAATGGTAGCACCTAAAGAAGTGCAGTATTTCTAAAATTTTTTTAATGTTTATTTATTTTTGAGAGAGAGAGATACAGAGCGTGAGAAGAGGATGGGCAGAGAGAGAGGGAGACAGAATCTGAAGCAGGATCCAGGCTCCGAGCTGCCAGCACAGAGCCCGACATGGGGCTTGAACCTACAGACCGTGAGATCATGACCTGAGCCAAAGTCAGCTGCTTAACCCCTTAACAGATGGAGCCACCCAGGTGCCCCTAAAGAAGTGCAATATTTCAAATAGCACAAGTTTAAATGGTGGTGTAGACACATGCATGCAGCCCCTCACCCCCACATCCACTGATGTAACCAACTTGGCTTTAGTATGTTTAAAACCTGTGTTGATGCTTATGCAGTGAGTCTTTATTACCTCTATTAGAACTTACCTTTCTGAATATGCATTTAAATTTGAGTCATGTTCATCAAAAGATGACAAAGTAATTTTATCCT
Organism: Acinonyx jubatus; assembly: GCF_027475565.1. Classification (NCBI taxonomy): domain Eukaryota; kingdom Metazoa; phylum Chordata; class Mammalia; order Carnivora; family Felidae; genus Acinonyx; species Acinonyx jubatus. The sequence goes on along the minus strand of NC_069387.1, from coordinate 12,909,295 downwards.
GGAAGTAAATCTAGTCTACCCTCCCCTCATTAAAAAGGTTCATTTTTATCATTAAGACATTTCCCCAACATTGCTAATATGCAGGAGAACAAAGACAAGGAAAATCCACGTGAATAGTGCCTGTATTGGGCTGTGGGGTGTATTTTCATGCTTCTATTACATGCTTATGTTAAACTGATGCTGTGGCATACTCAGCACTTGAAACTGAATCATAAAGCAATCTCAGGCAATCTGATAAGCGAGTTCTAGAAAATAGACCTGCATTCCTGTCCAGATTTCTGCTTTTGAACTGTGAGGATTTGAGCATAATGTATCTTAATATAAGCAATTATTTGGATATATTTCTCAATGACTAAAACAACAACAACCGCCCCCCCCCCCCCCCGCCAAACTCAGACATTAGTGGTTTGTATTAATTAATCTAAGACCTAACCTGCTTTAACTTCATTACTCCCAACACCTGAATTCACTGTCAGCTTGATCACAGGTTGACTCAAACGTGTCTCATTGTTTGCTTTACGGCAAAAGTCTGTGTCTTAGGAATCTGGGTTACTATCATCCCTTTGTTTTTAAACCCCATTTTCTCAAACAAATCTCATTCTGTATTTTGGACCATAGCTGTTTATTTTCCCCTAAGAAAGCAGAGTTAGGAACACACTGTTTGTCATCTATAAAATGAAACATTTGTAAACTGGTTTATGAGTAGGTGACCATATAATTAATCATCCGAAGCAGTGTGCTTGTAAGAATGACCAGGAATGTCATTAATAATTATGCTTGGAACAATAGGCTTAAATTGGGCAGTCCCAATCAAATGGGGACATATGGTCCCTGCACCCATGTAAGCATATTGTCACGTATACTGTCTGTGAGGATATAAATGGGATTTGAATTATTAGGCCTGGAGTTTTGCAACTGAAACCACAGAAGTCTTCCAACCTTATTGTCTACTTTGAATCTAAATTGATTCAATTAAAATCTTATCTGACTAAAATTTTTGGTCAGAAAGCTTTGTTAGAAAAAAAGAGTTGTTATTTTCTTTTTTAAATATCTTTTAATCTTTATTTGTTTTTGAGGGGGGGTGGGGCAGAGAGAGAGGGAGACACAGAACCCGAAGCAGGCTCCAGGCTCTGAGCTGTCAGCACAGAGCCTGACGCGGGGCTCGAACTCATCAACCGTGAGATCGTGACCTGAGCGAAAGTTGCACGCGCAACCGACCGAGCCACCCAGTCGCCCCAGAAAGTTGTTACTTTCAACAAATATCTGGCAATGCTCTTTAATACCTTGCTATCAGCCAGGAATGTGCGAGGCACTCCAGGGATGCAATCGTGTGCCAAGCAAGTGGAGTCAAGCCCATCAGGAAGTTTATAGTCTGTGGAGAATGTGGACGAATACGTGGACCATTTCAGTACTTTGTGATTAGTGAAGGAAGGAGGTCGTGAGAATACGCAAGGAGGACACTTCCCACAGCCGTGGTGTGAGGAATAGCCAAGCACAGAGCTAATGGATGTGCAGAAGTTAAAAGGGTGGAAGAGAGGAGCCAAGTGTTCTAGGCTGGGGGGAGAGCGTGTTCAAAGGCCAGGAGATGAGAGAAAAATAGAGGCAGAGATGGACCACTCTTGCTGGGTGCGCAGCCCTGGGTAGGGAGCAGTCTGGCAATGAGGCTGGGTAAGAGGTCCCAGACCTTAAAAGTCCTTAAAAACTCTGATAGGGAATTTTAACTGTATACCGAGGGCGAGGGCAGCACCACTGAAGAGCCTTAAAGGCAATAATAGTGAGTGCTTTAGAGAAAGACCTCTCAGTCTAGGGGTGAGGAGTAGATTAGGGGTCTGGGTTGGGGGAGCAGGAGGGCAGGAAAGCAAACCGGGGGGCCTAGAAGAGAGCAGTGGCAGTGATGGAGAGTTGCTTAGGGTCCGCAGGACTGGGCAACAGCTTTGAGGTGGGGCAGGGAATTAGGATTTTCTTATGGGTTGAATTATCTTCCCCTTAAATTCATATGTGGAATCCTAACCCATGATGTTCTTATACAGGGGGGAAGTTTGGACACATGCATAGAGGAGGGACAGTGAAGACACAGGGAAAAGACAGTCCTTACGAGCCAGGGAGAGAGGCCTGAGACACACGCTTCCCTAGAAGCCCTCAGAAGGAGCCAACCCTGCCCGCACCTTGGTCGTGGACTTAGAGCCTCCAGAACTTTGACACAATACATTTCTGTTGTTTAAGCCACCTGGTTTGGGCTACTTTTTGTGTCGCAGCTGCCCTAGGCAACCCATACAGATGGCTACTCGGATTTTAAGCTTGAATACGTGCGTACTTCTCTCTAAGTGGTTTTAAGCAAGAACAAAGGAGCAGAAGCCCACCGTGGCGGATGGTGGTGACTCAGTTTTGACATGTTGGCTTTGGGGCAGTTGTCGGATCTCCACGCCAAGAGCTCCAGCTGGCCATTGAACGATCAAGGCTCAGGAGAGACAGCAGAAACGGAGTTTCAGGTTCAAGAGTCATTGCGTGTAGGCAGGAACTGGCACCTTGGGGGTGTACATCAGGGAAAACCTGTGGGGGGGGGGGTGAACTGAAAGTAAGCCTTGGTTCTGGACACTTCCCCACACATCAAGTAGATGAGAAAGGCTCTGTTATGTGTTGCTTTAAAATATTTGCTTGCAGGAGGGTGCCTGGGTGGCTCAGTCGGTTGAGCATCTGGCTTTGGCTCAGGTCATGATCTCACAGTTGGTGAGTTCGAGCCCCATGTTGGGCTCTGTGCTGACAGCTCAGATTCTGTGTCCCCCAACCCCCTCTCTGCCCCTCCCCCACTCATGTTCTGTCTCTCTCTGTTTCTCAAAAAATGAATAAACATTTAAAAATTTACAATATTTGCTTGTGGGAATTACCACACATAGAGTTTGTAGCAAGATTGGGATATCAAGTAGGCTAGCCTTGGCTACCCCTCAGGTTAAGGAATTACCTCCTTTAGGACTGTCCCAGAACAGACCAGAAATTGTGACTCAAACTCACAAAGCTTAGAGAGACCACAGCTAGCCCTCAAATACCCAATGATTAATTTATAATAAATGGAACTGGCAGATGGAACAGATACACCCTCTGCCTAACCAGCCTCTTCTATCATTTACAAAACCGCGACAGTGGGAAACAAATTCTCAGAAGGTTGTTTGGTAGCACGGACTCAGAACAAGGGGGTTAGTTTAATGATTTTAATGAATAATGAGGTCAGGTTCCAGTCGCCTGACGTGGGGCTCCCCATCATCAAGAGGGGATGGTCGGCTGGTCTGCAGCCCATGCACCCCCAGCCACATCCGCTGGCTGCCCTCCACCCTGGACAGTGCTTGGGGGGCCAACTTTCATTTCTACAACTTCCCTGGCTTCCATACATGATCCACTCCATTTTCATGAACACACGATTTGTCTTTGGAATATGAATATCTCCAATCAGATTAAACGCCCTAGGACCGACTCACTTTCTTTGAAATAACCCTGCATCTCTTGGCTTTCATCCATCACATGTTAATTTTAAAGTTTCTTTCCCCTTGTTTCTACATGCTTGGCCATGGGGGGGTGGGAGTAGGGGTTGGAGACGAAAACTTGCTGTGGCTCTCATTTAAAATTTGTTTAGGGACACCTGGGTGGCTTGGCCAGTTAAGTGCCTAACTTGAGCTTGGGTCATGATCTCATGGTTCGTGGGTTCCAGACCTGCGTCCAGTCCCACGTCTGGCTCAGGCTGATAGCTGGAAGCTTGAAACCTACTTCGGATTCTATGTCTCCCTCTCTCTCTCTGCCTCTCCCCTGCTTACGCTCTTTTTCTGTCTCTCAAAAATAAACATTGAAAAAAAATTTTTTTTAAATTTTTTAACAGTTATTTATTTTTGAGAGAGAGAGAGAGAGAGAAAGAGAGAGAGAGAGAGAGAAATGTCCCACGCAGGCTCCACACTGTCAGCACAGAGCCCCATGCGAGGCCTGAAACCATGAACCATGAAATCATGACCTGAGCAGAAATCAAAAGTCAGACGCTTAACTGACTGGGCCACCCAGGCGCCCCTCTCATTTAAATTTTTTAAGTAGGTATGGACATAATAGTTTCAGAACAATGATTTTGGTAATGATTATTTCAGGATAAATGTTTTTCAGCAAATTTTTGTAGGTGTCAATTTGTGAAGTATTATTAACTGTCTTGTATGTAATGGTTCACTCTTCCCTCTAATTCTAACAAGAAAGCCAAGCTTCTCTGGAGTCAGCTGACTCTCTTACTATGGGGGTACCTCTGCTTTTAGGATTTTTTATAATCCAGATGATATGGTATCACGATGGGGAGGGCAGTGCACATTTATTTGAGGTTTGTTGTTTGATTTCTTTGAGACCTTTTGAATACTTTCCCTTCACTTAAATATTTTTTTACATTTATTTATTTTTGAGAGACAGAGAGAGACAGAGCACAGCTGTGGGAGGAGCAGAGTGAGAATGAGACACAGAATCTGAAGCAGGCTCCAGGCTCCGAGCTGTCGGCACAGAGCCTGATGTGGGGCTTGAACCCATGAACCGTGAGATCATGACCTGAGCCGAATTCGGGTGCTAAACCGACTGAGCCACCCAGGCACCCCTCTGGTGTTCTTTTTACATGTTTATTTATTTTTGAGAGAGAGAGAGAGAGAGAGAGAGATTAATCGGTTCTCTCCTGTTAACACAGTCTGTCATCCAAAGTCGTATGTTCTACAGAGATAAACACGAATCTCTTTTACACATCCTCTCTTTTGTCTTCAGCTGCTTCTGGATGGTGATCTGGGTGGGGCCCTGGATGGGCGAACCTGAGAGTTGGGATTTATCCAGGCAGGTTTGCTTGCACGATGCAGCTCTTCGAAGGAAAAAAAGATTTCAAAATGTAGTCAGGGTGCAATTTTCAGTCAAAAATGTTTCCTCTGACATATATGAACTGGCATTTGCATTGGCTACACCCCCAAATCCTCCTTATTGGTCTGAGTAGGGGTGGAGGTGAGGGGAGAAAGACCAAGTGAAATGAAACACAGTCCTGCTCCCAAAGGGCTCCCGATCTGCTGGGGAGGCGGACACGTATGCAGCAGTCGCACGGTGGCGGGTGTTCTCAGAGAGCCGTAAGATGTTGCAGAAGAATGAGGGTGTGTTGAGAAGCCCATTGGACGATGGGGCAGTAGGCGTGGGCCACACATTCGGAAACCAGGACCTTGATTTCATAAGACATTGCTCTTTCTGTGGAGTTGGCTTTCTGCACACTTTGGGGGAGCCATGGATTGGAAAGAGAAGGGCGATCCCTTTCCATCAGAGGGACCAGAGCAGGAATGCGATGGCGACACTTCTTCTTGAGCAGAACAATGGATAGTGGATGTCACCTGAGTACAGTGCCAGCTTTCCACAGGGAGAAACCTGAGGGGGTGCGGGACCAAGCCCCCTGCTGTACGTGATCAGTCTTAGAGAATAATCACCTAAAATCTTTTCAGCGAGCCCCTTAGCAGGAATGAGTTAATGGCGGGGAGGGAGTCCATGGCACAGGTGCCTGTGGGGTTGAAGAGGAGAGTTCAACAACGGGGAGTTAGAGGGTTGCCACGGTGTCCCCTCCTGGCCACACCCGCCTCTGTCCATAGCTCACATTTGTCTCTTCAACATTTCTCCAAGAACCCCAAAGAAAATGCATTGGAACCAATGGCAGTGGAGTCTTGTCTTCCAGAGAGCAACTCCTCCCAGAGGCGAGCATGGATGTGGGCTCCAGCCTCAGTTTACAGGAAGGACAAAAGGGTCTCCTCATGCCTCACAGTGGGGGCCCAAGTATCTCTTGTACCTGTGGAGAAAAGGAGGTGTTTAGGACAGGGTGTTATGCTGACCTTACTGAGCAGGTGGCTGGATCCCCTGGGAAATGTGAGGCATCACTTCATCTCAGAGGAAGTGAAAATCCCCAGACCAATGGTTCCCGCTAGTTTATTAACTTTGAAGACCCATTGCAGTCCCCAACAGCCAGCAGTGTCACCTAGAAGCAATACTGTTTATCTTCTCACAATGCGTTCACTCCAGTGATGAACCTCTTCTACTCCCGGACGTACCTATTTCAATATCACGGTCTAATTCTGCAGTGGGGGCTGGAGGGTGGGTGGGGCGTAGCACAAGTTGAATGGGAAGGGGTCACTTGGGATGAGCATCACATTTTGACATCACTGTAAGAAGGCTCTTCTAATTTTCAAGTATCTGTTCTCTTTATTTTAAAAATTTTTTTGATGTTTATTTATTTTGGGGGGGGGGAGGGGCAGTGAGAAGGAGACACAGAATCCAAAGGAGGTTCCAGGCTCCGAGCTGTCAGCACAGAGTCCGACACGGAGCTCGAAGTCATGAACCGTGGGATCGTGACCTGAGCCGAAGTCGGACGCTTAACCAACTGAGCCACCCAGGCGCCCCTCTGTTCCCACTCTTGATTCAGAATATCTGCTGTTGCAGATGACTTAGTTTCTCTCTTCTCCCTCTAATCAAATCAGGTTCTCCTATCTTCTCTCCAGAGATATTCCTCATTATTTGGCAACCGGACAACCATTGCATACCTTTTTAGGTGTGTGAGCTGAAGTAGGTATTTTGCGTGCCAGGGAGCACCCAGCAAAGCTGTGCTCACGCTGAATAATGAGACCTTTGCTAAGTGCAGCTTAGTGAGATTTGTTGATAATTATTCTACGCTGCTAGAAAAGAACCCAAACACACAGGAGTTTCGAATGATTTCACAGCTGATTTATATGCACAAAGAATAATTAGCATCATGTAATGTTCCTTGCCAGATTGATTCTCGTTTGAATATCGAAAGATACGTCATTTAAAAACAATTTCATACTTCACTGATGAACTAAAATTGAGACATTGGGCACATATGGTTTGGTATGTGTTAGGGGGCAAGGCAACAATCATTCTGTCTCTCAGGAAGCAGGGACAGCAAAACCCACAAAAAGTAATTACCTACCTTGGAGAGAAACAGCCATCGTTTCCAAGCCTGTTGTCTTGCAGCATGAACCTGGGCCTCACTACTCAGGGGCTAACTGGGTCCCCTCCAGTATTACAGAGGAGTTCGGAAATAACACCATGACATCAAGACTCCACAAATTAAGGAAGACAGATACGGTGAGGGTTTTCCACTCATCTTATTCAGGGTGAACGATTTTATTTTTAATTTTTTCACGTTTATTTATTTTGAGAGAGAGAGAGAGGGGGAGAGAGAGAATCCCAAGCAGGATCCACGCTGTCTGTGCAGAGCCCCGTGCAGGGCTCCAACTCACCAACCTGGGGTCATGACCTGAGCCGAAATCAGGAGTTGGATGCTTAACCGACTGAGCCACCCTGGCGCCCCAGGGGTGAATGACTTTAGGGCCACAGCCAACTGACTTGGTTTTGAAGAAAGGAGGGTGTTGGGAGTCAGGTGCACAGATCATGCTGTCCAGGGCCTGCCCTGTGCCCACACGGCGCTTTCTCTGTGGCATTCCGTTGAATTCCCCAGGCCTTCTCGTCCACAGTTCTCCAGACTTTGAAAGGCCTCCACTGCCACCAAAATACCCCACTTGGGTCCCGCTGGTGAGCCCCCCAATCCTATGCTTAAGCAGTTAGCCCTGACTGCACAGGCCAGGCCCTGAGCCGAGCCCCCACAGCGGTGACGGTCTAGTCAAGAGCATAGAAGGCCCCACGGGTCGGCAGGGCCTCACCAGCACCGCGGCCTGGGACCAGCTTCGCCTCGGCTCTGTTCCATCCGGGAACCTGGTCAGCGCCTTGCTTCCACACCGCCTGAGTCTTGCGACCATTGGCTGCACGATCCCTTGTCTGTCAGGATGGCTGTCCTCAGCTTTCCTTCCCCTCGCTCCAGTCTGTGTCCAGGATTTTCAGGACCAGGTGGTCATCAAGGACAGCGGCTGTGCCAGCTAGAAAAGCTGTCTCTTGCTTCACAGATGGTCTCTGTGGTGAGGTTCATAACAGATCACATAAAAATTTATTCCAAGAATTCCTACATTTCACCTCTTGTCTTGAAATAAAGGGAAAAGTACTTTTTTGCTCTCAACTGCAGGCGCTTGCATATTAGGAAGGACCGCTGTGACTAATCTAAAAAATTCAGGCTCTGGCCCAAACTGGATTTCCTCCTCCTGCACTCAGAGGTTGCTCCTGAAATGAGTGCTTGCCCACTTTCTGTCAGCACTTCTGAAGTTCTCAGAGCCCCTGTCTGAATATTCCATTTGGCTTAGCAGCTTGCTCCTTGGGTCTTAAAACACAAAACAGAACGGTTAGTGGAGGCAGTCAGGATTCCATGGGGTGGCACAAATCAGTAGAAGGAGTAAAAATTTGTAGCATGAGACTTGACAGAACCCTGGGTTGGCCGTGACCTACTCCTGTGGTCTCAGATAGATGTCTTACCATCTTTGGGCCACAATTTCCTCAGTGACTAAGAAGAGTGATATCCAAATACAAATAGGACTAGTAATACCTACTTTGCAGATTTAGCGGAAGGATTAGAATGTGCCGCTGTATAATATGTGCTCGGTAAATATTTGTGGAATATGGTGGATTAGCAAATTTCACACACATCCTTGGGGATATATGTTCCAGGACATGCAGGGCCTCATCACAAGCATTGGGCAGAGAGGACAGAGGTGTCCTTGAACAGTGAAGAATGGTTCCTCCCACAAAGGGCGTCCCCACCCTGTCCCAGCCCAAGGTGCCCCCGGTCACTAAGAGAACACACCTTAGTACCCGGACAATGCCAAATGGCCTTTGGGATGTCTTTATTATTCTGTTTCTCATTCTCTCTCTCTTTTGGAAGTAGTGTCTATGTGCATCATAGGACTTGAATTTATAACTCAGATCACGAGTTACATGCCAGCCAAGCACCCCTGTTTCTAGTTCTCTTGGTCACATGGTCTGAGCCCCACACGTCTGGCTTTCTCTTGCCTTCTTTTCCACTCCTTCTCACCTTCTATTTTCCTGCCCCCTTTCTTATTCTCCTTTCCATCACAAGCAACTCCATAGCTAAGATTCATCTTAATCCAGCCCTATGACCTATCACAACTCAGGTCGATTGTGTGAGATGGCATGAGATTCTGTATACAAAAGAAGTCTAAAATCTTATACAAATGTAAAGAATTATGATCTTGGTGGTGGGGATAATGCCTGTAATGATGACCAAAACCCAGGGGGTTAATCCTGAGGATGGTGACTCCGCAGTTTTGAGTTCTAATCTGGGGCAGTTAATGAACTCTCAAAGCAACTCTGCCTACTGGGTGAAAGAAAAAATTAGCTCAATAATCAATTAAATTCTCTGTTGGTGTGAAAGAGCATGTGGATAAAAAGAGGACCAGTGTACGTAATGTTTAGGAAAGTCTCCAACTGTATTTCACACGAGTTCAACAAGTGGAATCATCATGGAGTTGGGAAATGATTGGATGTAGATTGCAGAAGAAAGGGAGACAGTAGGGATAAATGACCCTGATTTTGGAGGACTCCCTGTGTGTCCACAAAGCACCTTTTCGAGAATTTTCAAAAGGTGGTCCTTCTTGCAGGTGGAGGGAGTCTGTCCCAGGAGAGGGGGCCTGGCCCACAGAGAGCAGTTGGAGTTCAGCCCCAAGGCCACTGGGACCAGGCACTCTCCTGCAGACCACCACCCAGCCGTCCTGCTGGGGGCTCCAGAGTGGGAGCCACGGGGTCCTCTACTGAGGGGCATTTGAGACTATTTTGTTTTAAATCTATTAAAATCATCTGAGCTCCTGTTGAAGGTCTGTTTCCTAGGCTACAGATGGGGGGCTTGGGGCGCCTGGGTGGCTCACTCGGTTAAGCATCCGACTCTTGGTTTTGGCTCAGGTCATGATCTCACTCCCTGCATCAGGCTCTGTGCTAACAGCACAGAGCCTCCTTGGGGTTCTCTCTCTCCCTCTCTTTCTCTGCCCCTCCTGTGTGTTCTCTCTCTCTAAAAATAAATAAATAAACATAAAAAAAAATAAAATCGTCTGTTAAAGAGAGTGTATATTCCTTTTGAAAACGTACCCTGTATAGCAAAATGTTGAATCAGAAAAGAAGCATGCACCCAGCATGATGACAGAAAAGTGAGCCAGTGAAGGAAACACTCAAGTGAATCATGTGGACCACATCTCAGGAAGAGATGAGCACACTCCCGTGATCCCGGTAGCCAGTCATGTCTCAGACACACTACAGTCACCTAGGAAATTTATGGGAAAGAACTGAAGGGAGGATGGGAAGTTGGAAAAGAGGGGAAATTGGAGAATGGGGGTCACGACTAATTGTGAATGCCACTTCCTTGAAAGCCACACTCACCTTGTCCTCCCCATAGTGAAATTAAGAGTTCATGTTGGCAACTGATTTTATTTTTTGGAGGTTCGGGTGTCGGCTGTTTAAGGATCTGATCCCTGTCTCCAGGATATCATAATCTCACCATGGAGTGGGACTTGTGGGTGAAGAGGTGACTGGCGCAAGACTGACAGTTTGCATCTTCTTTCAAGAACTTGAAGGATCCCCTTCCTATGACCAAAGATATTTATTTTTTTATTAAATTTTTTCAATGTTTATTTATCTTTGAAAGAGAGAGAGAGAGAGAGTGCTAGTGGAGGAGGGGCAGAGAGAGAGGGAGACACAGAATCCAAAGCAGACTCCAGGCTCCGAGGTGTCAGCACAGACCCCGACCCGGGGCTCGAACCCACGAGCCATGAGATCATGACCTGAGCCGAAGTTGTACGTTTAACCAACTGAGCTGCCCAAACACCCCTGACTAAAGATATTTAAAAAGAAAGAAAAAAAAAGCCCATTCGACTTTTGAGCAAACCCCGGCAATATCCCTACTTGGAATTGGGGGTGAGATTCCTGTGGCATTGATCTTGAGAAGATTAAAGAAACAAGGAGAGAGCCCTAAAATGTTGGGGTGTTTAGGAAGAGAGGAGAGAAAATCGAACTGCATTTGATTATGTTTGGAATTGATTCCATCGCGACTGGTAGTAAGGATGGGATGCGTGCTATTTCAGCAAATCTCACCATCTCGGAAGGAATTGTGAATAACCACATTGTATGGGAAGCTGGTGGGCTTTCCTAAACCCAAACCTAAGAGTTCAAGTCCAAAAGCTGCAAACATGGTCTCAGATGTCACCGTCAGAAAGCATGGTTGAACTTTTTTCCTGATGGGGATTGCAATGTTAGCAAAACAGGATTTTAAAAAGGAAAACAAATCAAAGCATTTTTTTTCTTCCAAGAAGAAAATGGAATGGCCTGCCCAGGAGCGTAAGGCTTTCTAGCAGAGGATACAAGGCAGCTGGGAGGCATGGAAAGTAGCAGCAACGCTCCCATGACTAACTTCTTAAAAAGTGTGAAATGGTTAATTTCACAGTAGGCTTTCCTCGTTCTTTGGTAAAACTTGGTGGATTTCCCGACCGATTTGTTAATACAGACTTTCACTCACATGTTTGTACTCTTCTTCCAAGCTTTCCACCCAAGCTCTTCAAATAGAACCTCTAAGAAAAGCTTTCAACCTGAGTGGGCGAAACAGCTGAACACCTTGCCGTAGTATCCTGTGGGGAATTGTATTATTATACTCAATTTTATTAAATTTTCTTTTCTTTCCATGTAATGCTCATTTTCTCTAAAAGAGGGAAAGCAAAAGGAGAAACACTGTCTGAAAACCACTTTTGTACTTTTGGTTTACGAAGTTAAAAAAATTACCATAAAAAAAGAGAATCGTTCTTTAATGCAGGGGCTAAGATTAGGCATTCTATAGTCTTAATAATTATATTCTGGTGTTAAATGAACTTTTGAACAATGCTCTGCAATTCAAGCAACAGAAGGCCAAGAAACCAAATTGCACATTATTTCATTTTTTATGAGTAAGAAATATAGGTCCCTTTCAAACCTGAGTAGTTCATATTGATGGCTTTAATTATTTTAGGGCCTGGCTTGTTTTTCCCTTAAGTGTACACATGGAATTTAAAATAACTTTTGAGTCCCCGAAGGTTATTTATTTTCCACAAATTTTTCCATTAACATTAAGACATTGGCTTTAGAGTTGATGGCATCTACCTTTTTCCAACCTGACTGGCTGCTATCATGACATGTCAACTGTCCAGCTGTTGGCATTTTTAAACTTCACACTGTTTTGTCTTTAATGCAATTAAATGGCCCAGCTCACCATGCTTGCCCCAGTTCAGCCACAATAACAAACTGCAAAAAATTGGGATAGTGTGCTTTTCATTACATGCCTGTTAACTTTACTGGTGTGATTCAGTCGTACAAATTATGATATTAATGTGTAAATTAGCAAGGGGCTATTACTTAGGTAATTCTTTGTTTACACTTAGGCGCAGTACAAGGAAGATTTTTAAAAATCACTGTTGGTTTCCTTCCTTTCTGTTTCTCCCAGAATGCTACAGTTTTGGTTCTGTCCGGCTGGTACGATGACAATGGACTTGCAGGCCAGGGGAAAGATGTCAAGTAGAAGGTTATCTGTGGGCCGTGGAACTCTGAACATCAAAAATCAATGAAATATTGATTGAGAATCTAGGGAGACCCTACCTCTAAGAAATGCACACTCTTTAGAGAAATATGATAGAAATGGGGATGTTGGAAATAATTGGAATAAATTATTAGTTGGAATAAATAAATAAATATAAATAAATAGGAAATGGAGATATTAGAAATATGATAGAAATGGAGATAATGGAAATAATAATGCTGTATGAGATAATGTATATTAAGCACTAAGTTACAAATATTTTGAGTTCAGAAGTGACAAGTTATAAAATTTTGGAGCTAGCGGGAAATTTAGGCCTTCTGAGTCCCACTCCCTTATTTTGCAGAGAAAAAACCGAGGTCCAGAAAGGGCAAATGATTTGTCTAGGGTCACTCAGCTTATACGTAGCAGAGTGGAAGCTAGATTCAGTGTCCACTAACTTCCTGCCCAGCCCCTTAGGTACCATCACTGTCCCCCCGTCATCTCCAAAGGGCAATCAGGGAACACTTCATAGCAGACATGGGTTTGAATCACACTTTAAAAACCCCAATTCAGGGCCTCTCAGTAGAGTTGTGCAGGTTGGGCACTGCATATCTCTAGCAGGTGCCAGCCATTCCCATAGGCTCTGATGACCACCTCCCGGAGAAGAAGACATAAGACAGGATTTATAGAGGCAGAGAACATGAAGTGGTGGTGGGTTGGGGTGCTTTGACTCCTTCTGGCTCTCCTGTTCCCTGGGTGTGTTTCTGTTTGAGTCGACCACCTTAGCCCCAGGACACCCCTCAGGAAGGTCAGGTTGGATCTGTAAGGCATCACTTCAAGGATGGGCACTTCAGGGGTCCTTGGCATCACTAAAACCTCCACTAGGGCTTGAGTACTGGCTCTATTGTCTGTGTGATCTTAGGGAAGTTACTTAACCTCTCTGAGCTCAAAAATAATGGTACCACCTACCTAACAGGATTCTTGTGAACCTTAAATGAGATCATGTTTATAAAGCAATTATCAGAGCACTTGGTCTGTAGGAAGTGACTTGGTTCATTCCAGCTGCCATAACAGAAATACCACTGGCTGGGGGGCATAAACAGCAGTCACTTTTCACTAGTTCTGAAGGCTGGCGAGACCAAGACCAAGGCACCGGTAGATTCGGCTTCTGGTCCATGAACAGATGTCTTCTCCTGAGTCCTGATATAGCTGAAGGGAACGGGGCGCTCTGTGCAGTCTCTTTTATAAGAGCACTAATCCCATCACTGAGGGCTGTATCTTCTTCACCGCCCAAAAGTTTCACCTCCTAACACCATCACCTTGGGGATGAGGTTTCAATGTGAATTTGGGGTGGAGGGTTGGGGTATACAAACACTGAGTCTGTAGCAGTGAGTATGAAATAACTGTTCACTATTTTATTTTTTATTTATTTATTTTATTTATTTATTTATTTTTACATTTATTTATTTTTGAGAGAAGGAGAGAGAGCATGAGTGGGGGAGGGACAGAGAAAGAGGGAGACACAGAATCGGAAGCAGGCTCCAGGCTCTGAGTGCTCAGCTCAGAGCCCGACGCGGGGCTTAAACTCACAGACTGTGAGATCATGACCTGAGCCGAAGTTGGGTGCTTAACCAACGGAGCCACCCAGGCGCCCCAACTGTTCACTATTTTAAACACTAGGGTTCTAATCCACCCTGAGATTGTACATCCAGCCCTTGGTTTGCCCTGAGCAATCCCTCTGAGGACGCTGAGGCCGTGGGGGAAATCAACTCCACTTTCTTCCTCGAGGCAACAAAGTCAAAGGCATGTATCCGGGCCATCGTGAAAAACACGCTCATGAGCAAAGCCTTCTGGCATCTCTCCCTCGGTGACCATAAAGCACTGTGCCATTGATTCAAGGAGCATTAAGACCATTCCAGTTTTCAAATTTCGAAACACCTTCTCTAAAAACAGCTCACCGTGTTGCCCATGACAAGCGTCTGTCACAAAATTCCCAAGAATCATTCTGCTCTCCCACTCTGGTTTCACAGCATCTGCATGTGCTGCAAGGGCGCACAGATATATTTCTCTTCCTGGTCTCCAGCGTCCAGAGTAGAAGATCTGGCTGAGCTGGCAGCTTGGCATCAGAGGGACTAAATGATTTTCAGTATCAGGAGTGCAGATCTGTGCTTCCATTAAGGGGGAAATACAATCGCTGGATGCTGGGATCTCAGAGCAGACATCTGATACAGTCCCTGTCTTCTCTGATAAGGTGGCATTGTGGGCGTAGGGGGCATTTAGGCGAAGCTACAAGGACAGCTGGGGCCAGCCCATCTCTCACTAGAAGCAGGAGGGTCTAGAGACACTAAAGGGTAACGATGCGCTGTCGCTTATAATTAATATTCTCCCAAAGGCGTTCCTTCCTGGGCTGCTAATTCAAAGACCTCTGCGCCTCTGAATTTTGGTGTGGGCACTGCTGAGCGCTCCTTGTTAGTGGGGGTCCCCTAGGGAAGGCGAGGGGGTGATATACTTCAGAGAAGGGCCCACCCCCTTTCTCCTCCTGCAGGAGAAGGGCCAATTTGGAGCTGTCCTGGGGCACTTCTTCAGCCCAGACAAAGACTTACTGTCTGGAAGCTTTCAAAGGGGATGTCTATTTATATCCTAGGTGTCATTTTGGAGCTTGATTCTGCTTACTTATACCACATGGGTTTCCACTAGAGATGAGGAAAATCCGGCAGTCTGTTTCTCCGTGCTAAGGCATCACTGAGATACAGAAGTGAGGCTTTTAGGCACTTTAAATTTAAATCTCTCCCATGGCAGTCTGTCTACAACGTCCATTAGGAAATTGGATTATAATATGTCCTAATGTCTGACAGTTTTTCATTCACTTAATCTGACTCATTCTTGTGGTTCTTACTTAAGTGTTAAATCCCTGCTCTAAACACTTTGTGGTTTGGGGAACACCAAAATTCATTATGATCCAGCCTGGCCCATCCAGACACTCAGTTGTCATTTGCTCTCTCTAGGGGACAGTTGGTAAATCTTCAGGGGGACCCAAGATAAGTAAAATACAATCTTTGCCTCCACAGAACTTATCATGGCAGGGGAGAGAAGGGGGATTTAAGAGAAAAAGTCAGTAATCCTTTATAAGTAATCTGCATAATTTGGTCTGGTTATTTCTGGAGCGCTGTAGAAATATCTATGAACCTTGGTTTCCTTGTCTGTGAAATGGAGACTGATGACTTACGGGGCTATTGTAATAACACAGTAACTAAGAACATAGTGATTAAGAGGGGTAGCCCCCAACCAGACTGTGTCAGTTTGAATCCCAGATTTGCCACGTGGATCTAGCTGGTCTGAATACTAGTTCTGGAACTCCGAGTGAGTTATCTTACTTCTCCAAGCTTCTGTGTTCCCTCCCCTGTCCAGTAGGGTTTATGACAGTACCTGCCTCTGGGTTGTTTAAACAAAAGATTAAACGACCAAAGTACTCAGAGTAGATTTGGCACAATGTAAGCTGCTGCTGAAAATTAGCTATTGATATTATTCATGTTCTCACACATTACAAATTAATTTATTTCACGAGGACTGATGAGCCAGGGAAGTGTGGCTGGAATAGGAACCCAGTTCTTCTTTTTTTAAAAAAATAATTATTTATTTTTGAGAGAGAGAAAGAGAGAGAGAGAGAGAGAGAGAGAGAGAGTGTGTGTGTGTGTGTGTGTGTGTATGTATGAGCAGGGCAGGGGCAGAGAGAGGGAGAGGGAGACACAGAATCTGAAGCAGGCTCCAGTCTCTGAGCTGTCAGTGCTGTGGGGCTTGAACCCACGGACTATGACTCAAACCCCAGGCCAAAGTTGGATGCTTAACCAACTGAGCCACCAAGGCACCCCAGGAACCCAGTTCTTCCAAGATAAAATTCCTGTTTTTCTCTCCCCTGTATAATAACACTTCCCTAGAATATGAATAACAATACTTCAAGACCCAACATAAGTGCTGTCCATGCTGTTGGAGATCTACAGACTTGCTGAGGAGCTGGGACCCTGACTTCACCATCCGCATTTCTCTCGCACTTAAGTCAGCACGTGGTGAATGCTCAGTAAATGGTAGTTAAGGACACTGCTGCTGAATATGAACACATAGTAAGGAGGCAGGACATCCCCTGGCATGTTCAGGGGTGAAAATTCAGCATGTCTGGAGTTTAGGGGCTGCATTTGCTAAGACGAGAACAGATTTTCACAAGCTTGGTGTCTTAAATTTATTCTCTCATGGGTCTGGAGGCCAGAGTATGAAACTGTAGAGGAGGAAAAAGTTTTTCCTCCACCCTGTTAGGTTTCCTCCACCCTGTAAATTAAAGTAACAAAAGTCACATTAACATAACAATTTTATTCGATATTAACATTTTGACATTTATGTGTATGCTGGGGTCTCATAAAAAAGGAAATGAAAACCCATAGAAGGGGGTTAGGCCCGAAAGCTTGTATACTACTTTAACAAAGAATGATAAATTTGTGAAGAAATGACAGGACAAAGGATAAGTGTTTAGGATCTTAAGGGGCAGTAATTGTGAGAAAGTAAATATATGGAGAGAAACTAATGGAAGATAAGGATTATTTACTTATAAGGTGTGTGTGAAGATTCAAGTTGGTGCTATCTTCAGTGATAAGAGTTGTCTCCTATTCCTGGTACAGGGGAGAGGAAGGAGGACACCTCCACAAAGGGAAATTTATACTCTACTCTTATGCAGAAGGAGGGGAAGAGTAGAGAGCTTTTCCTGCATCTGCGATTTCTTGATTGCCTCCAGCTCAAAATAGTCTGTATGCCAAAGCAGTATATGTTGGAGGAACATAGTTTGATCCCATTCAGAACCAAGTTGTGTGCAAACTTGGTTCCTCTTGGATGTTCAAGGGACAAATCCTTCCTTGACTCTTCCAGCTTCTGGTGGCTCCATGTTCTCCTTGGCCTGGGACCACATCAGACCTGTCTCTGACTCTGTCTTCACATGGCATCCTCCTCCTCCTCCTCTCCCTCACTCTTCTCTTATAAGGACACTTGTCATTGGATTCAGGGTCCACTCTAATCCAGGATCATCTCCTCTGAAAATGTTGAACTTCATTATATCTGCAAAGACTCTTTTTCCAAATAAGGACACGTTGACAGTTTCCAGGTAGACATACCTTTTGAGGGACCACCGTTCAACCCACTGCAAGAGTGTTAAAAGGCACCAAGGAATCGGGGCACCTGGGTGGCTCAGTTGGTTAAGTGTCTGACTTCAGCCATAATAAGGAGGCATGACCTCATGGTTTGTGGGTTCAAGCCCCATGTTGGGCTCTGTGCTGACAGCTCAGAGCCTGGAGCCCGTTTTGGATTCCGTGTCTCCCTTTGTCTCTGCCCCTCCTTGGCTCACTCTCTCTTAAAAATGAATAAACATTAAAAAAATTTTTTAAAGGCACCAAGGGATCAAATTATTATGGAAAATAATTTTCTTTCTTTTTTTATTGAAGTATAATTGACATACAATGTTATATTAGTTTCAAGTGTATGACATAGTGATTAAATGATTCTATGCATCATTCTACACTCACCATGATAAAGGTAGTTACCATTTGTCAGTAAACAATGTTATTACAACATTATTGACTATATTCTCTATGCTGTACTTTTCATCCTTGTGATTTATTTATTTTATAACTGGAAGTTTGTACCTTTTAATTCCCTTCACCTATGTCAGCCCCCATCCCTCTGCCCCCACTGTTCTGGCAACCACCAGTTCTCCGTATTTATGATTCTGTTTCTGTTTTGTGTTTGTTTTGGTTTTTAGATTCCACTTATAAGTGAAATCATATGGCATTTGTCTTTTTCTTTCTGACTTATTTTACTTAGTATAATACCCTCTACATCCATCATATTGTCACAAATGGCAAGATCTCACTCTTTTTTATGGCTGGGTAATATTCCATTTTGTATGTATGTATTATGTATGTATGTACACACACACACACACACACACACACACACACACACACACACACTCTCCACATCTTTATCCATTCATTTATCCACGGACATGGGTTGTTTCCATATAGTGGCTATAGTAAATAATGCTGCAATAAACATAGGGGTGTATATATATTTTTGATTTAGTGTTTTCATTTTCTTTGGGTAAATACCCAGTAGTAGAATAACTGGATTATATAGTATTTCTATTTTTAATTTTTTGAGGAATCTCCATATTGTTTTCCACAGTGACTGCACCAATTTACATTCCCACCAACAGTCCACAAGAGTTCCTCTTCCTCACCAAAGCTTTTTATTTCTTGTCTTTTTGATACTTGCCATTCTGACAGGTATGGGGTGATTGTTAAGGTTTTGATTTGCATTTCCTTGATGAGTGATGTTGAGCATCTTTTCATGTATGTGTTGACCATCTGTATGTCTTCCTAAGAAAAATGTCTATTTAGGTCCTCTAGTCATTTTTTTAATTGGCTTATTTTGTTGTTTTTTGTTGAATTGCAAAGTCCTTATATATTTTGGATATTAACTTCGTAGCAGATATATCATTTGCAAGTATCTTCTCCCATTCACTAGGCTGCCTTTTTGTTTTGTTGATAGTTTCCTTCACTGTCCAAAGCTTTTTATTTTGGTGTAGTCCCAATTGTTTATTGTTGCTTTTGTTTCACTTGTCTAAGGAGACATATCTAGAAAAATATCACTAAGGCTGATGTCCATGAGGTTACTGCCTATGTTTTCAGTTAGGAGTCTTAGGATTTCAGGTCTCACATTTAGGTCCTTAATCCATTTTGAGTTTAATATTGTGTATGGTGTACAAAAGTGGTCCAGTTTCATTACATGTAGCTGCCCAGTTTTCCCAGCACCATTTATTGAAGAGACTGTCTGTTCCCTGTTAAGCATTCTTGTCTTTGTTGTAGATTAATGGACTATAGAAGTGTGGGTTTATTTCTGGGTTCTCTATCCTGTTCCATTGATCTATGTTGTCTATTTTTGGACCAGTACTGTCCTGTTTGGATTACTATAGCTTTGTAGTATGTCTTGAGATATGAGATTGTGATACCTCCAGCTTTGTTCTTTCTCAAGATTGCTTTGGCTATTCAAAGTCATTTGAGCTTCTATACAAATTTTTGGATTATTTGTTCTAGTTTTGTAAAAAATAGTTCTGGTATTTTGGTAGAGATCATGATGAATCTGTAGATTGCTTTGAGTAGTATGGACATTTTAATAATTTTCGTTTTTCCAATCCATGAGCATGATATATTTTTCCACTTGTTGGTATTATCTTCAATTTCTCTTATCAATATTTTATAGTTTTCAGAGTACATGTCTTTCATCTCCTTGGTTAAATGTATTCCTAGGTAGTTTATTCTTTTTGATGCAATTGTAAATGAGATAAATTTCTTAATTTCTCCTTCTGTTATTTTGTTATTACTATATATAAATACAACAAAATTTTGTACATTAATTTTGTATCCTGCAACTTTACTGAACTTTTTATTCTAATAGCTTTTAGGTGGAGTCTTTAGAGTTTTCTATATACTGTATCATGTCATCTGCAAATACTGTCAGTTTTACTTTTTCCTTACCCATTTGCATGCCCTTTCTTTCTTCCTTTCCTTCCTTCCCCTCCCTCCATTGCCCTTCCTTCCTTCCTTCCTTCCTTCCTTCCTTCCTTCCTTCCTTGTCTGAATGCAGTTGCTATGATTTCCATTATTATGTTGAATAAAAGTGGCAAGTGTAGACATCCTTGTCTTGTTCCTGATTGAGGATGATGTTAGCTGTGAGTTTGTCATATATGCCCTTATGATGTTGAGGTACATTCCCTGTAAACCCATTTTGTTGAAAGTTTTTAAAATGAATTTATGTTGAATCTTGTCAAATGCTTTTTCTGCATCTGTTGAGATGATCATATGGTTTTTACCCTTCATTTTATTAATGTGATATATCACATTGAGTGATTTGCAGATATTGACCTATCATTCTATTTCTGGAATAAATCCCACTTGGTCATAGTAAATGATCCCTTTAATGTAATGTCAAGTTTTGTTCACTAATATGTTGTTGAGGATTTTTGCATCTGTGTTTATCAGGGATATTAGCCTATAGTTTGCTTTGCTTGTAGTTTCTTTATCTGGTTTTGCTACCAGGCTAAAGCTGGCCTTGTGGAATGAAGTTCAAAAGATTTCCTTCATCTTATATTTTTTGGAATAATTTGAGGAGAGTAGGTATTAAATCTTTAAATATTTGGTAGAATTTACTCATGAATCCACCTGGTCCTGGTCTTCTGTTCATTGGGAGTTTTTTGATTACCAGTTCAATTTTGTTACTAGTAATTTGTCTGTTTACATTTCTATTTCTTCCCAATTCAGTTTTGGAAGATTTTGTGTTTCTAGAAATGTATCCAGTTTTTCTAGGTTGTCCAGTTAGTTTGCATGTATTTTTAATAGTATTCTCTTACAATCTTTTGTATTTCTGTGGTGTCAGTTGTTACTTCTTTTCTTTCATTTCTGGTTTTATTTATTTATTTGAGTCCTCTTTTTTCCTTGATGAGTCTGGCTAAAGGCTTATCAATTTTGGCTACCTTTCCAAATAACTATCTATTGGTTTCATTGATTTTTTTCTATTGTCTTTTTAGGCTCTGTTTTATTTATTTCTGCTCTGATCTTTATTATTTCCTTCCTTCTACTAACCTTGGGCTTTATTTCTTCTTCTTTTGTTAGTTACTTTAGGCAGGATATGAGATTGTTTATTTGAGACTTTTCTTGTTTCTCGAGGTGGGCCTATATTGCTATAATCTCCCTGTTTAGAACTGCTTTTGCTGTGTCCCAAAGATTTTGGACCACTATGTTTTCATTTTCATTTGTCTCCATATTTTTTTTTAATTTCTTCTTTGATTTCTTTATTGGCCCATTGTCTGTTTAGGACCATGTTGTTTAGCATCCACATAGTTGTGATTTTCCAGCTTCCTTTTTGTATTTCTGTATTCTCTGTATATCATATGTAATAATAATTATATTAATGTATATTAATAAAACACATATTATATAATATATATTACACACATATGTAATCCAACTCTTGTTGGATTGTTCTCTTTGCCATTATGTAATGCCCTTCTTTGATTCATGTTACATTCTTTGTCTTAACATCTGTTTTGTCTGATACAAGTACTGCCACCCCAGCTTTCTTTCCCTCTCCCTCTCCCTCTCTCTCTCTCTCTCTCTTTTTTGCTTCCTTTTGCATGGAATATCTTTTCCATCCTTCACCTTCAGTCTAAATGTGTCTTTACGTCTGAAGTGAGTCTCTTGTAAGCAGCATATAGATGAGTCTTGTTTTTTTAATCCATTCAGTCACCTGTGCCTTTTGATTGGCACATGTAGACCATTTACATTTAAAGTAATTACTGAGGGAAGCCTAGGTGGCTCACGTTGGTTAAGCATCCGGCTCTTGACTTCAATTCCGGCCATGATCTCACAGTTGATGAGTTCAAGCCCCACATCGGGCTTTACATTGGCACTGTGGGACCTTCTTGGGATTCTCTCTCTCTCCCTCTCTCTCTCTGTCCCTCCCCTGCTCATGTGCTGTCTTTCTCTCTCTCTCAAAGTGAATAAACTTTAAAAAAAATAATTACTGATAGGTTTTTGTATTCTTCTCTCTTCCTTTTTTCTTCTCTATCTCTCTTTCCTTGTGATTGATGACTTTTAGTGTTATGCTTGGATCAAATAATTTGCCTTTAATGTAATTACCTGTGAGGTTAGCAAGTGACTACTTTGTACATGTACCAGAAGTGCCTCCTGCCTAACTTCTTCTCCCACCCACCCCTCACAGAACTTCCATGAGGGAATCCCCCACTCCAGAGTGTCAAGAATATTGGACATTGAACATTCTAAATATTGAAGACCTCAGGATGGGGAAGGTGGGAGGAATGCAACTTGTTGGTACACACGATCCTTTACTATCTCACTAACACGGATCTTCCAAAGATCTAGGAACAGGGGACAGGACGGAAGAATGTGAACAGAAAGAGGCCAGCATCCCAATCTGTGCCTTTTCTGAGTAGGACATTTCACTGAATCAGAGATGAGCATTGTTACAGGAAAACATACGTTAATAATATTAAACATAGAAAATTTATCAGGTCCTTACTATGCCTGGGATTTCTTTTGAGCATTTAATCCTTTTCACAATCCTTTGATATAGGTATTATTATTATCCCCGTTTTATACATAAAGAAATAGACCCAGAAAGGTTAAGTCACTATACGAGGTCACGCAGTCACAACTAGTAAAGGCAGAATCGAAGTCCAGAAGGTCTGGGTTCAGAGTCTGTGCTCTTACTCAAAATAACAAGTAATAACTTTAATAGAAGGTACACAAGAGCCCCTCCTCCACCACCACCTGCATACACAACCTTTAAGCCTGGGATCTGGGCCTTGAGTCCATTTTTCCTATATTCACCCACCCAGGTCTTAATCCTGCATTCCGTGAAGTCCTACTATGGAAGTATCAACACAAAAGGTACAAGTGGGTCATTTGTAATCCTTTCTCACATACTGGAGGATGACCAAAGGAGACGAATAGCTTTGCTTTCTGTGGGCTCGCTAGGTAGGGCCTGAATAAGAACTGCAACTTTAGTCTGACGTTTCACGCGGTTTTTTCAGCTAAAGAGACATTCATGTGGCCTCATATATTAAGTCATTTGTTTTTGCATCCTTTTTTTTGTTTCCTTTAAGAAGACCTTAAATTTTTACCGTTGACAGCTGGGAGGTCATAGGGCGGTGTCCCTATTTCTAAAGGGAGAGCCTGGGGCCACAAGTGGCAGCTGACCACAGTCACAGTACCGTTCCCTGCAGATGGCCCAGAATCTCCTGCCCCCATGATGGGGGAGAGAGGGCGAGGGTTCGGCCACCAGCACAGGCACTGGCTCGCAGAGCAGATGCTGCTGTTCATGGTGCTGATACAGGGTCTTGAGGTCTTCTCCTCAGCTTCCTAGTTCTTTGATTTAGGGGGATCTGGGGCTGCTGGGGAAGGTGCTGCAGCAGAGGGTGGGGCAGTCAAGCCACTGACTCTTTTCCGTCCACCCTGGGAGAACTTAGTATTTTAACCCCAATCTGGCAGATTCTCTATGTGCTGGCTGAATGTCAGCCCTACCCTGGGCCTCAGTTTTCTACTTGTAAGAGGAACATTCTGGATTCAGGGATGACCAGGGTTGTTCTGGCCCCTATATTCCAGCCTGTAGGCCTGATGGGCCCACTGGGAAAACGGAGGCTGGGGTAGGAGAAGGGGGAGAGGCAAGCGAGCATCACAGAGGCACCCCTTCTCCAGCCCCCCGGTGGGATGTATCCGAACGAGCTGTAGGCTGTCAGGCTGTTGGGATTAACTAGCATCCGTGTAGTAGGTAAAGTGACAGTGAACAAGTGTGAACATGAATGGGTGTGTGTGCGGGTCTGTGAGCATGTTAATGAAATTCTCTGGTATGGGGGTGACATCCATGATCAGAGACCCAAGGTAGGCCAAGAGCCATGGGCAGCCTGATCAAATTTTCTTCCTTCAGCAGCTATGGCCAGAACCCTCACCTGTGACCTCTCCAATACAGCATGTGGTATTTCAACAAGTATTTTATTATATTACAGTGAGGTTCATACTATCTTCTTCAGACTACAAATGTAATCTATGCTCATTTTGTAACCCTGGAAATGCAAACAGTTTAAAGAAGGAAATAAGAAAGGAAGGAAATAAAAATCACTAGTAATCTCATTGTCTACTGATA
Source organism: Acinonyx jubatus (assembly GCF_027475565.1). Taxonomy (NCBI): domain Eukaryota; kingdom Metazoa; phylum Chordata; class Mammalia; order Carnivora; family Felidae; genus Acinonyx; species Acinonyx jubatus. Next base: position 12,885,066 of record NC_069387.1, on the reverse strand, counting down.
CTCTGTGTATTGCTAACTAGATTCTCGCTCGTGTGTGTGTGTGTGTGTGTGTGTGTGTGTGTGAATGTGTGTTTTGTCACATATAATGACGATAGCTAACATACATGGCTCTCCTGCCTGTGTTAAATACTGTGCTAAGAATTTACAGGATTGTTTCATTGAACCCTTACAGAAAACCTAAGGTGAAAAGGTACCATAATTAATAGCAGTTTACAGGTAAGGAGACTGGGGCCTCCAGTGAGTTCACATTTCATATGCAGGTGTATATTATATTATATATTATACATGTTATTATGTTAATGTAACACGTATATAATATATATTCTTTTCTATCCTGTTATGTTACCTACTATAATGTATATTCCATTATGTAACATAGTAACATGAGCAGCTTTCATGATATTAAGTTTTCTTTAAAAGCCTGATCTTTAATGGTTTCATAACATTCCAGAGTGTACATATATGGTTCATGTCACCATATCTCTCTTGAACATTTTTGGTCCCCTCTCTAGCTTTCAGCCTCAAAAGTAACACCGTCATGAACATCCCAGCACATAACTTTTGGTGGGATGTCTGACCGGTTCTTTAGTTCCCCCAAAATAAAACATATTAGGTCAAAGGTTGGGAGCCATTTTAAAACCATTGATTGGTCTGGATGAAATTGCCTCCTAGAAATATTGGACCATTTTGCATTCCCATCAGTGGAACATGAATCTGTTGATCTTACCTCCAGTGTTTTATGCAATTTAAAGATTTTTATTTCTCCTTTTAATGATTGGGTTTCAGACTGAGGGCTGATGGGGGGTGGGGGCCCAGGGGTGGCAGGGAAAATTGGTGATGGGCACTGAGGAGGGCACTTGTTGGGATGAGCACTGGGTGTTGTATGTGAGCGATGAATCATGGGAATCTACTCCCAAAGCCAAGACTACACTGTATACACTGTATGTTAGCTAACTTGACAATAAATTATATTTAAAAAAATAATAAAATAAAATAACATTGATTTTTAAGAAAAAAATAAAGATTGGGTCTTGAAATAGCTCTTTAATAAGAAACATTTGGGCTTACAAATAAGAGACAGAAAAAAGAAACAGGGATTAAAGGGGGGGGCAACCAAGCATGCAGTTGTTGAAAATATATTAAAATTCAAACCACAGGCCTCTAGTATGGAGGAAACAGCTGCAATCTTTTTTGTTTTAAACATACATGGTGGGTTCTCCTTTTAATTCTTTTTTCCCCCAATTTAAATGCTGGATGGTCGTCAGTGTGTTGCTGGGAGGGAAGAAAAAATGTGAACTTCCCTGTTGAGAAGGTTATGAGAACGTGTGTGTGTGTGTGTGTGTGTGTGTGTGTATGTGTGTGTGTTTGTGTGCATGCACAAGTCTGTTAGATTGTTCTGAATATTTCGCCTCGAGAATAATCAAACAACCACTCAATTGCTGGGCTTCTGTTAGCAGTAGCTAGACATGCTGTACCTCAAATAGAGAAGCAGACTGATCACTGTCACAAGGGCTGCTCTCTGGGAAAACCAGCGGAGAGCCAGCTTTTATCTGTCTGAACCCACTCCCTCCAGGTTACAGTATAAATTGTGGCAAGGGGCAGCTGGGTGGCTCAGTTGGTTAAGCTTCTGACTCTTGATTTTGGCTCACGGTGCATTGAGTTTGAGCCCCGCATCGGGCTCTGCACTGACAGCACGGAGGCTGCTTGGGATTCTCTCTCTCTCTCTGCCCCTCCCCTGCTCACATGCACACACGCTCGCTCTCTCTCTGCCCCCCTCCCCTGCTCACATGCACACACGCTCGCTCTCTCTCTCTCAAAAAAAAAAAAATTGTGGCAAGAAATAAGAGTCTGAAGGAGTGACAAGTTCTGGGGTTAGTCATCTGCATCGTTAATAATCTCAGAGTAGATCCAAGCCATGCAGACCAGACCAGATGTGACACACGGCTGTTTCCCAGGGAAGGGTGCTGGAGGCTGGGTGGCCCCTAGTACTCGCTCATTACTCTTACCCTGTGTATCCTTGGCATTATCTTTGTTGCACTTCCAAGACTGGAAGTGTGAACCCTCCAACCACTAAGCGTTAGCTGGTGCTTGTGCCTGGAGCCTGGGCCCTTTCCCGGAGGAGCGGTCTGCCTGTGTTTCATGTCTCGGGGGTTGGAACTAGCTCACGTGATTAGGAGTCTGCGCACTCCCATGATCCGCGTCTGCGTGCTGGATACCCAGGAAAGCCGGTGGTGCGATTCAGGTCGAGTCTAAGGGCCTGATGGGAGCTGATGGTGTAACTCCCTCTTCAAGGGCAGAAGGTGAGATGAGATGCCCCAGCTCATGCAGGGAGGCAGGGAAAAGAGGGGTGAATGCTTCCTTCCTCCACCTTCCGTTCTCTTCAGGCCCTGGATGGATTGGATGAAGCCCACTCACACTGGGGAGGGTCACCTGCTTGCCTGACTTCACCCATTCAAAGGCCAGTCTCATTTGCAGATGCCCTCACAGACACATCCCGCAGCAACGTGTAATCAGGGCACCCCAAGACCTAGTCAGGTTGACGCACACTTGTAGCCATCACAGTGACTGTGGGAAGCTGCTATAAAGATTAGGAAGAGAGGTTTCCCTTTTGTGTCCCACAAAACAGAGGCCTCATAGCCTGCAGGACTGAACAGTTTCTACGTAACCTGAGTCACCTAAGCCCCGAGGATTTTCTGGCATCTGAGCCCCCATCGGTAGGAATATCAGGAACTCTACCAGGAAGCAGGTGGAGCCAATCCTCGGAGGGTCAGAAAGCTCATAGGAATCGAATAAATTGCATTCTGGAAGGGGAGCCCCATTTCCTGGAGGACTTTCTGCGGTGATGGTCACGTTGTCTCCACACTGGCTTGTCTGGTAGCCGCTCGTCACGTGCAGCTGTTGAGTACCTAAAATGTGGCTGGTGCATCTGAGCAGCTGAATCCTTGATTTTATTTCATCTTGATTAATTTTAATAGAAACGGTCACCCGTGGCCGTTGGCTGCCACGTTGGGTAGCACAGAGGCTACAAACAATGAAAAAAGCTTTTTAGTTTTATGGCTAACCACATTGAAAGCCCGAATCCTGTATTCAGAAAACTTTCAACTTATCCAGCCGCAAGGAAGTAAGGTGTTGCCATCTATTCAAAAAAGAAGAACCAGGGGAACAGGACTGAAATAGAATGGCTGAGTCTGAGACACATCACAGGGGTGGAGAGACGGTCATGAGTTTCTTTGAAATGCAGCCGGGTCTGCGTCACTGTCTGTGCTTTGCTGGGGCATTTATTCCCTTCCTTCCTGGTTTTAAAGCAGTTATTTTGGTGGTGCAGTGCTTTCGTGTTCAATAGACTTGATTTTTCACACAGCTGGGTTATCTCGGGCATGAAAGCTCTCTGCTTAATCTTCTCGATTTCTCCCTGTTCATCCCAGCTGCACAGATGTGAGCGTGACGTTTTCATCTTTCTCTCCAGGCGCTGATCAAGTATGACAGCTTCTGTGATGTGCCCACACAGACAAATATAAAAATGCAACTTTATGAAGGAAAAAGAAGGCCCCGTAAAAGGAACCCAAAGGCCCCAGATGCGGCTTATCTTCCCTGTTCCTTGGCCAAGCGGGGCCTCGTTGACTCATTTTACAGTTTGGGGGGAAAAGGTTGAACCCTGACTCTGGCAGCTCATCTTGATGTAAGATCATTTAGCATTTCCACTCTTACCCGAAGCCTCAGTTTCCTAATGAATCGTTATTTCCGGCTGGACTTAGTGATGTCTTCCCAGGAACCTCCGTTTCCTCTTTGCAGTAATTTTTCAGAGCAAAGGCACCTGGTTACATGAGAAAGTTGAGTGTCTAAAGTGTAACACTCGCTTCCCCATTGCCAACAAGAGATTTTCCATCCACTTCTCCTCCCTGGTAAATGCAAACACAGAAGGAAGGGGAAAATTGCCAAGGTTTCTAACGATGGTGGAACAGAGCCAAATGGCAAGTTGATAGACAAGGCATGTGACGCCTGTGGGAAGCCCTTACTGGTTCACAATCGGAATGATCAAGACTGTAAGGAAATAGAAGGAAATGAGCTGAGTTAATATCTGTTCTTTATGTGACTGAAAAGTGGAAGGGACCGCTTGGTGTTGTTACTGTTGATTCACTAACACCCTCGCTTCTAGGATCTAGGTTCTTTCTTCTAGTGTTATCTTGAGTCAGATGTTTATTGGGTGCCCCCTGTTGTGCGTGTGATATTGCAAAAACATTCTGTGCCAACCGCAGGAACACAGGCCTGTGTACTATAATTAGGCTCCTTTTAGGAGAGCCCATCCCTACCAGATTTTGAGACAGAAAATGAGAAAATAATGATGTCACTTGCCAGCTTCTTTTACATGACGTCACATATTCAAACACCTGGTTGTTCGATTCGTTTTAAAAATGTTTACGTGCCGCAGCACAAACTTAAATTTTTAAAAAGGGAAGAAATGACGTTAAAAGGAAAGCAAGGGACGTGACGCCTGGGTGGTTCAGTCAGTTCAGCGTCTGACTCTTGGTTTCAGCTCAGGTCATGATCTCATGGAGATCTTGAGTTGGAGCCCTGCCTTCAGCATGGAGCCTGCTTGGGATTCTCTCTCTCCCTCTCTCTCTCTCTCTCTCTGCCCCTCCCCTGCTCACTCTCTCTCAAATAAATAAACTTTAAAAAATTTTAAAAAAAAAGGAAAGCAAGGGAGATGACATGTGAATGTTTAGCATGCCACCACCCTTCCACAGGCCACGGAAGTATCAGGCCCAGATTTGGCTCTAAACTATCCAGTGGCCACTGCAAAGGGAGACATACCCGGTCATAAGCTGCACAGTGAGTGTATGGTCAGAACCCACCGGGTGCTTGGGAAGAGGAAAGCTGTCATCACACAGACACATCGGAGCACATTCCTCTGCCTTTGCGCGTCCGAGGGGCACCACCGCCCTCTGCTTCCTCGCCACGGTCAGGCCCTGGACCGCCACGAAGTCCACTCCCGGCTGTCCGCTCCCGCCCACCACTGCCTTGTGTCCAGCCACTGACCTGGTTTCCAAAGTCCAGTGGCTCCCCCTGGATTTCAAAAACAGCAGGTCCCCCTACGCAGAGCAGTTAGGGTGAGGTGTCGGGAAACAAGCCTGTTGCAGTAATGCCCTGTGACACCCGTGTGGAGAGAATCACAGCTCTGGGGGCAGGTGGGTCTTGATCAGGGGCCCCCTCGTTTCTCAGGGTGGTGTCAGGAGCAGCTGAAGAGAAAAACAGCAGCTTCCTCGCTTTGGTGAGAAGCTTCCCTCCTCTAGGACCACACTTTTTGCTGGACATTATGATAAATAAAAAAAACTTTTTTAAGGCTTATTCATTTTTCAGAGATAGAGAGAGACAGAGCAAGAGCAGGGGAGGGGTAAAGGGAGGCAGACACAGGATCCGAAGCCGGCTCCAGGCTCTGAGCTGTCAGCACAGAGCCCGACGCGGGGCTTGGACCCCCGACCCGTGAGATCATGACAGAGTCAGCTGCTTAACCGAATGGGCCATCCAGGCGCCCCAAAAAATAAATTTTAAGGGAGTGGAAATGAAAGGTGGTAATCGAAGGGTGGGCACGATGAGGATAACTCAAACTGTCAGCCTCTGAGATGCCTGTACGATTTCCTCCCCCAAGCCCAATCCCAAAGCCTTCCCTCCAGAAGAAAATGTGCTTTTCATATGCTAATAAATATATATCAGTCCTGGGCCACTCAGAGGACAGAACCCAGGCCACTTATTCTACCAGTGAGAATTTGATATAAAGAATTAACTGGGTAGCTCAGAGGGCAAAGAGGGGAAATCAAGAGATCGAAGAGGACGCAGTTACCTCTCCCTGGGCAGGGGGCCAAGAGAGGAGCTGGGATCACTGAGTCTGAGAAGGTTGGAGGCAGAGCCCTATGGAGCTGAAACTTAGACCTCTAAGCTGGGGGGGGGGGGGGCCCTGTAGTGCCAGGACATCTGGGCGCCAGGACCTCCATCTCTGTGGAGCAGGCACTGGTGTCTCCGGTCTTGTCATCACAAGGCTCCTTCCGCCGGTGCTGGAAAGCCTGGAAAGCAGATTCAGCTACTCCTGTTGTTAGACCCAAACGCTGTGGCAGGTGGACCCAGCCGGGCTGCAGTGATGTAGACAGGACAAGAGGCAGACAGTAAGAAATGAGTCCTTCTCCCCCTCCCCCTTTGCAGGTTTTCTCTGGTGGCTGTTGCACTCAGAGCCCCACAGAGAAGTGGAGGGCCAAGCTGAACTGGGAACTAGCCCAAGCATCAGGAAGAAGTGTCCAGAGGGTGGGTTTGAAACTGAGAAACAAGAGGTTAATTACTGGCCTGGTGAATCGTACAGATTTTGAGGGGTCGGTCTGTGGTTCTGAGAGGGGACTTACATTGTAGACTGGTCAGCACTGAGTGATTCCTTTCCACCAGGATCAATCCCCTGGAAATCTCTCTGTCCTTCCACCAGTCCTTCTCCCTGACCCCTTCTTTTTAGAGCGAGCTGCACCGAATTACCTGCTTTCAGATCTTACCTCCCTCTCACCATTGCTCTGTAAATAAAAATGATCATTGGGGTGCCTGGGTGGCTCAGTCGGTTCAGCGTCCGACTTCAGCTCAGGTCATGATCTCACACACAGTTCACGAGTTTGAGCCCCGATCAGGCTCTGTGCTGACAGCTCAGAGCCTGGAGTCTGCTTCCGATTCTGTGTCTCCCTCTCTGTTCCTCCCCCGCTCATGCTCGCTCGCTCGCTCTCTCAGAAATAAACATTAAAAAAAATTTGTTTTAAGTGATCATTCTCTCCCCTAGAAGGCGGAAGAAGTTTACACAATATATTTTTTCTGTCAAAAATAGTGTCTTTTCTTCACATCATCGAAAGATAATAAAGAGTGAAAAGTTAAGGTTAAAATTTAAAAAATTGGAATGAGATAAGAGTAAATTAAAAGAAACAAGACTACAAGAATAGAGAATTGTCTGAAATAAGAAAATTAGTGAAATAAGCCAGACAAGCACAAATACTGGGTGGTCTCATTTACATGTGGGAGTAAAAAAAAGAAAAACACATAGGAGTCAAACTCAGAGAAACAGAGTAGAAAAGTGGTTGCCAGGGGGTGGAGGAGATAGAAGGAGTAAAAGGGGACACAGCCTTTCTGCTGTAAGATGAATAAAGTCTTGAGGAGCCCGTGTAAAGCAGGGTGACTGTCATTGGTAAGACTAGGTTAGGGGCCCCCGGGTGGTTCAGTCGGTCAAGCATCTTGATTTCAGCTCAGGTCACGATCTCATTGTTCGTGAGTTCGAGCCCCTCATCGGGCTCTCTGCTGTCAGCATGGAGCCCACTTTGGATCTGCTGTCCCCCTCTCTCTCTGTTCCTTCCTCATTCATATTCTCTCTCTCTCTCTCTCTCTCTCTCTCTCAAAAATAAGCTAAAAAAATAGTTTGGGACTATTTGTTTCTCAAAGCTTGTGTACCCGATATGCTCATTTTCTAGGGTTAGTAAACTATAGACTCTCAGACGTTAGCATGAGGTTGGCATTTAGTTTACATGTATTACAAATACCTTTAAAGCAGTACCATGGCCCTAGACAGGTATGAGCCCTGGGGGGCACCCCTACTTTCTCTCTTCTACTCAGCATCACTTACTGCTTCTCTCACTGCAAAATACTAAAAATATAAAAATAAAGCAATGTAATGCTATAAACTAATAATAATATAAACCTTGCCATAACTAGGCTGTGTATCCTACTTGCCCTGAATAGTGTTGGTTTATCTTTTGCTCCATTATTATAGTGTCTCCTTTCACCCTTAAAAATTATCATAACACAATAGCCATAACACAACAAATGGGGTCCCAATTTGTCCATTGTATAAAATACAAGGTTCCTTAAGTTGTGAGGTTAACGAATTGAACAAGGGAGCGGCCAGACGGCAGGGAGCTTCTCAGTTGGGCTCTTGGGCCCAGTCTTGTTGTGGCGCCACCTGGTGGCAGATTTCTGAATTGACTTAAATGTCCATGGGGACCATTCTGGGTCTTGCCTCAGGCTGAGACCGTTAATGACAGTAGCGGCCATGCTAGGATCCTCCCATTAGTTGGTTTCCAAGTCATGGCGACTGGGCTGGCAAACTGCTGAGATCGCATCAACTCACCCTCCACAGGGTTGCCTGCCTTTGCTGTCTGGCCTTGTCGTCCCTCGACATCATGCCTCCCCTAGACAAGAACGTTGCCCACCCCATTTAGGCATTTAGAGCTGGACACGGAGGATGGGGGCGAATTGCCTCCCACTTGGTATTTGAATTCAAGTTATCATAGTTAGCATTGCTAATCACAATAATAGTTCACATGTGTTGAGAGATTTCTCTGGGTCGGCAATTTACATTAAGAAAGGCATTTCTCATCAAACACCAAATAAAGACAAGCAGAAGTCACTGTAGGCTCTACTGTGCCACATATCTGCCAACTCCACTGAGGTCAATGTCTCTACGTATCTATGATGTATTTTATGAGATATTATTTTGGTTTGCGCATGATTTCCTTTTGCTCTTTTATAAAAATAGAGCCTTCAGATTTTGGTTTAAATTGAATTTTAGCTTTTGATTCAAAACTTCCACGTTTGTCATGTGCCCCAGAGCACAAAATAGGTGCATTTTAGTGTTTGACAACTTATCTAGAACTCTGAAAGTTTGGGCTATTGGGTCCATGGCTGAAGGCCAGTCCGGTAGGTGACTCTGGGATCAGTTCTTGGAGAGTAGGTCATATTTGAGTAGGTCAGGTCTGAGTTGATGTTAATTTCTGGTTGACCCCAGAATCTCAGTTGACCCCAGTTATCCCTGGTTTCTACTAATAAGATCCCTGCCATATTTCCCTTAGGTTTGTGCATGTGCCTCGTGTGTGTGTGTGTGTGTGTGTGTGTGTGTGTGTGTGTGTGTGTGTACACATGCGGGTGCATATGCTCGCCCGTTGGCATGCTGGAAGGGTTTTAACATTAGAATCAGAACATGTTTTTGCATTTCTGCCGTTTTGATTGACTTGTATTCCTTGGGAAAGTCTTCATCGAATCTCTGCCTCTCTACTGATCTTTCACACAAAGCTAATAAAGAGACAAAGTAGCTGCTCCCTGATTATGCTGAATGAAAAATTTTGGTGTTGCAAAGTGGTTCTGATTCTTGGTTTGTATGTGTTGAATGTGGGCACCAGAACCTATGACAGTGTAGACGATGGCTGCCTTCCTCTGGGTCACTTGTCCTGGGCTGTACGTGTGTTAGAGGGTGTACCTAATCCCAGGAGCTGCTACTTTATTTTTATAATTGGATACACCCTCAGAAAATACTACCAGCTCCCTCCCTGGCAGTTGTGTAAGGAATTGACTGGCCCCAGCTTGAATCTGCCTGCAACAGAGGAACCCCTGGAGATCGCGCGGCCGGAAGAGTCAGACTCCATGTTTAAAACTGAGCAAGTTTATTTATTACCTGAGGAGAGAACAGAATAAATGGGGAACCTTAGGGAAATAATTTTTACAGGTAGTTTTCAGTCTGTAACTGCAGCCCTGAGCCCCTCTGCTATTTACTGATGGTAACTGATTTTTTATGCAAGGGAGCACAGGGGAGACGTTTTACTTTTGTGAGAAAGATTTACTATCTCACAAAGAGAGGCTTCTCTCCTAGGTATGTTTTTCTTTTCAAATCCCACTGAAATGCTGGGCCAGATTTTGAAGATTTGGTTTCCTGGTCTTGCTCTGTTTCTAATTTACTGGATTATAATAGGCAATATCCTTAACCCCTCTGGGTTTTTCCACTCAGGCAAAAATAAAAATTAGGACATCTAGCCTACATAAAAAGGGATGTCAAGGGAATATGGTAGATTATTTTTGATGTTTGGAAGAAATAAATAACAGATACTACTAATAATTCTCATTGCTCTATTTAAACCTGCCCTGAGAATAAGAATTGCTATTTCACTCTTAGGGAATGAAGGAAAAATAAAACTAAGCAGAGAGATGGCTGTTTAATGCTTTGGAAGCATCTAAAGAAGAGATGGGATACTCCTCTTCAAAACCAGATATGGTTGGGGCACCTGGGTGTTGTCTTAGTTGTTGAAGTGTCAGACTCTTGATTTTGGCTCAGGCCGTGATCTCATGGCCGTGAGATCGAGCCCCATGTTGGGTTCTGTGTTCACAGTGTGGAGGCTGCTTGAGATTCTCTATCTCCCCCCCTCCTCGCCCCTCCCCAGTTTGCACACCTGTGCACTCTCACTCAAAAAATAAAAATTAAAAAATAAAAGAAATAAAAAGTTCCTAAAAGTAAGAACCCTCCTTGTTTTTTTTCCACCATCCCTCCCACATTGCCCAGCCCAACTCTGTGGAGAGAAAAAGAGCTCAATATGTGGTTGATGAATGAATGAAGAAGGGTAGAGATGGATGAAACACTGAAGAAACAAGTGGATATTAGGAAATCATCTCTGTGCTTTGTTATTTGTTTGTTTTGTCATAGAATTTTTCATGGTAGGAAATTTGGAAAATGGAGATAAACATGAAATGACAATCATAATCACAGAGGATCCCATTGTAAATATTTTGGCACATTTCCTTCTGTTTTTCAGACACATATGGAGAGAGACACATACACTCATACACAGACACACACAAACACACACATATGTGTTTGTATATAAATCTATAGCATCATTTTTATAACTTGACATCATAGTATGTAGTTGTGATTAACTGTTTCTTCAGTGAATAGCCTATCGTGAACACTTACTCAGATAAAATGTTGTTTAAAAGTTGATTGCGTGTACCTTGATAGAATTACATTTTCTTACAGATTGGACATTTAAATGTTCACTGTGAAAATAATTTCATGATAATTTCTTTGAATATAAATATTTATGCTATCTTGGGCGACTTTCTCAGGGTAATTTCTATACATCAAAGGAAAGGTCATTCTTGAAGCTTTGGTTGACTTTGCGACACATTCATTGACCTCTTGTATTTCTCTTTTTACCTACTCGTGGTCTCTGCTTACAGGTGCCTGTATTCCTGGAGGAGATGAAACCTGTCACTCTTTTTTTTCTTAATTTTTTTTAATGTTTATTTATTTTTGACAGGGAGAGAGAGAGAGAGCATGACAGGGAGGGGCAGAGAGAGAGGGAGACACAGAATCCAAAGCAGGCTCCAGGCTCTGAGCTGTCAGCACACAGCCCGACGCGGGGCTTGTACTCACAGACCGTGAGATCATGACCTGAGCTGAAGTCAGACACTCAACCGACTGAGCCACCCAGGCGCCCCAAAACCTGTCACTCTTGTCAGGAAGCACACATAGCCGGTCCTGTCCCCCGGATACCTGCTAGGGGATAGGATGGGTCAGAGAGCAGCTTGAGAAATCTACGTAAGATTTTCCGGGGTTCTCAATATTTTCCAGCTTAAATGTGGCTGTTGGTGCAGTCTTGTTGAGAATAATTGGGGGGTTCCTCAAAAAGTGAAGCGTAGAATTACCCTAGGACCCTGCAATTCCACGCTCCGATATATACCCCCCAAAACTGAAAACAGGTATTCCAACAAATATATACACATGCATATTTATAGCAGCACTGTTTACCATAGTCAAAAGCCAGAAACAACTCACATGTCAACTGCTGATTGGATAAACAAATTATGGTATATACATATCATGGATACCATTCATAAAAAGGAATAGAGTGCCGATGCATGCTGCAATGTGGATGAACATCAAAAACATTTTGTGGGGTGCCTGGGTGGCTCAGTCGGTTAAGCGACTGGCTCTTAATTTCAGCTCAGGTCTCACAGTTTTTGAGACTGAGCCCCGCATTGGGCTCTGGACTGACAGTGCAGAGCCTGCTTAGGATTCTTTCTCTCTCTTTCTCTCTCTGCCTCTCCCTTATTCATGCACATGCTCGCTCACTTGCTCGCTCTCTCTCTCTCTTTCAAAATAAATAAGCCTAAAAAAATAAAGATTGCTTTAAAAAATTTTTGTTATGACAAAGAAGCTAGATGGAAAAGGGTCATATGTTACATGGTCCCATTTATATGAAATGCCAGAATGAGTGACCTTTTCAAGACAGAACGTAAGATGGTACTTGCCAGGGGCTAGAGGTATAGGGGAGCAGCTGCTTACTGGGTACATTTCCTTTTTTTTATTTTAATGGTTAGGAATCCCCTTTTACTTTATGTCTAGGCTTAAAGGAAAAGAAATTAATAAGCACTGATGAGGTCACAACTGTTATGCTGTGTTTTCCCATGACTGTAATTTTTCAATATAGGACTTGTTTTTTTATTGAGATATAATTGACGTATATAACATTATGTTAGTTTCGGGTATGCAACGTAACGATTCGATATTTTTATGTATTACAAAATGATCACAATCAGTTCAGTTAACATCCCTCCCATGTAGTTACAACCTTTTTTCTCTTGGGATGAGAACCTTGAAGAGCTACTCTCTTAGCCCCTTTCGAATATGCAGTGCGGTTTTATTGACCATGGTCACCACGCTGTACATGACATCCTCATGACTTACTTATTTTATAGCTGGAAGTCAGTGCCTTTGACCCTTTTCATCCATTTCACTCACCTTTCCCCCCTCCACCCCAACTCTAGCAGCCACCAATCTGTTGTCTGTATCTGTGAGTTTGGCTTTGTTTATTTGTTTGTTTAGATTCCACGTAGAAGTAAGATCCTGCGGTATTTATCTTTCTCCGTCTGACTTATTTCACTTAGCATAATGCCCTCTAGGTCCACCCGTGTTGTCGCAAACAGAAAGATACCGTGTTTTCTGTACCCCTTCGTCCACCGATGGACACTTAGCTTGTTCCCGTGGTGTCTCGGCTATTAGAAATGACGCTGCAGTGAATACGGGAGGGCAGATCCCTTTTCAAGTTAGTGTTTTCATTTTCCTTGGATACATATCCATAAGTGGAATTGCTACAGCACATGGTGTTTCTATTTTTAATTTGGTGAGGAACCTCCGTACTGTTTTCCACGGTTAGTCGCCCTCATTTACATTCCCACCAGTGCACGAGGGTTTCTCTTTTTCCCAATTCTTGCCTTGCTATTTCTTGTCTTTTTAATAACAGCCATTCTAGTAGGTAGGAGGTGACATCTCATTGTGGCTTTGATTTGCATTTTTGTGCTGATTAGTGATGTTGAGCACCTTTTCACGTATGTGTTGGCCATTTCTGTGTCTTCCTTGGGAAAAATGTCTACTTCGATCCTCTGCCCATTTCTTAGTCGATTTTTGTTATTGAGTTGCACCATTTTCTTTTATGGTGACGACAGTTTTGGAACTAGAGAACAGTGGTGACTGCACAACATTATGAATGTACGAAACGTCACTGAACTGTTCCCTTTAAAATGGTTCATTTTATGTTATGTGAATTTCACCTCAATAAGAAGAAAATCTAAATGGCGAGATGCGGCATTATGCACATACCTAAATGATCCTGGATCAGTCTAACAGCAAACTGTGAGGTTGGGGCACGTGGCAGGGGTGGAGGTGAGGGTTGAGCAGGATGATGGACTCGTGTGTGAAATGGGAGTAATCGTTCCTTTGTGAGTAATGGGAGAGGATGTTTGTAAAGGTCCGTATCCTGAAAGTAATTTTCTTCCTGTAAAAATTCAGGGTCTTCAGTGTTTCCCCTTACCTACCCAACGCACACTCACACACACACACACACACACACACACACACACACGTACCACACACGCACACACGCACACGTGTCTTTGCATGACCAGAGAGGGCAGGAGCCTTCCCTGGGCATCAGCAGGCAGCAGCAGATGATTTTACAGAGTGCGTGATGGAGGGCATGGACTTCCCCAGGGTCTGTACATGTTTGTGCTTTACCAACATGTACAGCTAGTCATATAAATCTAACTCATAAAAATTTTATTTCTTAGAGTGTCATCTTCAAGGCATAGAGGAAGAATGGGAATTTCCATAGCGTGTGCATATCCACCTTTACATGGGGGAAATTTCAGATAAGTATGGGACGTGGGCAGGAGCGGACATTCCACGTGTTCAACATCCACAACAGAAAAATTGGGGAACAGAACAAAGAGGCCCCGGAAAGCAGCAATACATTTCCCTCAGTCTCACCAAACTGAGAAATGTGCCAGTGGATTCGTAAGAGTCTGGGGTTGACAGCAGAACTTCATAGCAATATTTCTAAGCATACATGTTTGTTCAAAAAACTATGCGGGGCGCCTGGGTGGCTCATTTGGTTGAGCGCTGGACTTGGGCTCAGGTCATGATCTCACAGTTCGTGAGTTCAAGACCACGTCAGGCTCTGTGCTGATAGCTCAGAGCCTGGAGCCGGCTTCAGATTCTGTGTCTCCCTCTCTCTCTGCCTCTCTCCTGCTCGTGCTCTCTCTCTCTCCCAAATAAATAAATAAACATTAAAAAAAAAAAACATGAATAGCAATCTAACTGTGACTACATCAGTATGTCATTTCACATATGTCTATATACATGTATGTGTACTTTTTAGTTTATTGCTTATGTGCTATACTTAAGAAAATTGATTAACAAGGTTTCTATTGTTCATTCCATGGTATTCAGGGTTTTTTTCCCCATGAATCCTTATGCCTTTATAAAGCCTCAGATTTAAAGAAGCCCTTGAATTATTGCTGACCAGGCAAAGATCTAGGTGCAGAGATCTATGCACAGAGATCTAGGTGACAATTTCTGACGAGCAGTACCCATGCGCAATGGTATCTAAGCAAGAACTATCTTCTATCACTCTTGCCCTGCGTAAATTACCCTGTGAGGTCACCCACTCTGTCTTTCACTGTTTGGTCTCTGCCCCTGTCTCTGATTCTGCCTATTTGGAAAATCCCAAACCACATCTCTGGGGAGCCATAAGGTTTTCCCTCACGCATTCTCCTCTTTAACTTGTGTGTCTCTGCAATCTTATAGCACTTCTGGTGTCTGCTACAACATCTTGTTCCATGTCATAGGCCATCTTCTACTTATTATGACTTCTCGTTTCTTCCCTGCCCAACAAATTTGTATGCTTTTTGGAGACTCACCTGGGTCTGGTTCTGCACGCATTCCTATGCACTCACTCCCTCGTGGTTATGTCAAAGTTGGAACGTGATAAGAGACATATGCAAGTTAAATGGCAAGGCACGGTGCCATTTTTGTTTCTTGGGAGTTTGGTGTCTCATTGATAACAGAAGGTCTGCAGACCTGGAACAGTTAAGTAAAAGTATCAGTAAGGGCTCTCTCATTGCCCCACAGCATAGTTATCGATGCAAGGCACATCCCTTGGTGCATTATTCTTGATTGGCTGATTGATTGACTGAGAGCCAACCTTTCAGGAAAAACCAAGGTAGAGTACAGTCCATTGGTTTGTAGACAATAGAAACATGTTTAAAAATCATCTGAAGCAAGAGCGTGTTCTTCACCAGGTAACGATCGCCAGAAATTGTATTCAAATGCCAAACAAAATTAGCCATGGTTGCCCCAGAGTAGAATTTCTGAACACAGTATTTAACTTGACCTAGATATTGACAAGGGCACAGTGCAGTCCTTGAAGTAGGAATCAACAAATCAGGCTGTTACTCTTTCTCTCTTTTTGTGGAATTGCTCTCTGTGCAAATATGTTTAGCTCACATTGCTCCATACACAGCCCTGACAAGTGCAGTGGTTTTTTTTGGGGGGGGGAGGGGAAGATTATAGATGTAGTAGTGAATAAATAAATCATCCTCTGGAAGAGTCTGGTGACCCCTGGAAGAAAAAGGTGACTCAAAAATGCTGAAACGCTCTTTCTAGGAATTCATTATGCTTTTAAATTCAGTAACACAATGGCAGAGATGTCAGTTCCTGGAAATTCACAGATGAAAGTCACACCTTGGTAGTGCCACGTTCACCAATGTGCTGGAACTTATCTAATACTGTGGAGAAAACAAGAAGGCATTTCTTTGGAGAGGTTTAAAGAAGGGAAGAAAATAAATAAGTCTAAGAGAGCCTGAAACTCTCTTAAGCAAAGGGGTTCAAAGGAGAAGGCTCTTAACAGAAACCCGAAGGTGTGAAGAGGCTGATGCTGGGTGAACAAAATAGATGTGGAGGACACTTGTCACACAACAGTGTACTAACTTAACAGCTTTCCTTGAGCAGAATTTGTATTTCCCAACTCTATATTCAGAATTTCCCTTTTTCTTTCTTCTAAGCTAACTAGGTTATAAGAGTCGTCTTTCACGGCCGATTAAGCTCTTTTAACCTCTTTAAGCAAGATAAACAATGTATTAGTGAGCATGTGTGTGCGTGTAGACACATATATCCAAAATGTGGCATATACAGAGTTAAACCAAATACTATTAGCAATTCTCCTAGGGGAAAGTGGAAATGACATACCTACGATTCCAGATCCAGAAAAAGATTTTACACAAAGCCTGGAAAAGTCAGTAAATGGGGATCACCTTGAATGATAAGGGGATGGCAACCTGAGAGATAATCACCAGGGAAGCAGCCGTGCCCCTCTGGCTGGGACTCAGAACAGTTCATTATTAGCAGCTAAGGCTTAAAGTGTGATCGGTTAAAACCAGTGGGGATTAAGACCTAGATGACGTTTCCACTAGGGACATGAAACATACAACTAGGGAGAGTCTTGTGGAAGAGGAGATAGGCAGCCAATGAGAATATAATTTTAATTATAGAGTCAAGAGAAAATAAGATACACGACTGAAGCGACATCTAGGAAATAATGTGTATAAAGAGCTGCACTCTCTCTTAAGGAGATGGCACATTTCCTAGAAGAAAAAAAAAATTCCCGTCAGTTGAACTGAAAAATCCCATCTAAATATGAAAGTGGGGAATGTATTCTGAAGCTAGAAATACTCATCAGTGTGTTAAATGTCACACATTCTAAAAATATGAGGTAGATTTCAACAGCCCTGTGGTTAAAGGCTGATGATTGGAATTTTGCTTTTATGATGCCATAGCAATTCAGATGGTCCTTAGGTTTCCATAGCAACGGCCTGATGCTACTTTTTGTTCTGTGTAGTCACATGATGCCTCATGTACTGCTGCATAGGAAGCATAGAGAAGCAGTTGGTTGTATTTTCTAATTAGTGACACAGAGACCAGGGGCCACGATGAAGGACTTCCATTCCCATTGGTTCTGAGCCTTACAAACAAGAGCCATCTTGTGACTTTTTTTCCTGCCAGTTGGCCCTTCTACTTGCCTTGATGAGCCACAGCTCTATATCAACAGTATTATTGTTTCAGGAATTGCATATCCATCTGGATAAAAGTCCCTTCTCCTACTGGTGATGCCCAATTGTCTTAGAAGTTGCCACCAATATATGAGTGGTGGTCATTAGCCATGAAAAGTGTACCATTTTCACCCTAGGGTGAGTGGCAGCCTAGCTCGCGAGAGCCAGGCCACAATAGTGTGTCATGAAAGGCTGTCACTGTAGTGATCTGTACCTCATTTTTACCATCTATGAAAGCGGAGTGATGACCAAAGTGATGACCCTTTTCTTACTCAAAAGGTACTATCTATAAAACATTTAGACAAGTTTTGGGGCACTTAGAGTGGATCAGTTGGTTGAGTTTCCGACTCTTGATTTTGGCTTAGGTCATGATCCCAGTGTTGTGGGATTGAGCCCCGCAATGGGCTCCATACTAAGCATGAAGTCTGCTTAGGATTCTCTCTCTCTCTCTCTCTCTCTCTCTCTCTCTCTCTCTCTCTTTCTCTCTCTCTCTCTCCTCTTCTTCTTCTTCTTCTCCTCCTCCTTTTCCCTCTCTCTCTCTCTTTCCTCTTCTTTTGTTTTCCTCCTCCTCCTCTTCTTCTTCTTCTTCTTCTTCTTCTTCTTCTTCTTCTTCTTCTCTCTCTCTCTCTCTCTCTCTCTCTCTCTCTCTCTCTCTCTCCATCCCTTCCCCCTAAAATAAAATTTTAAAAATTTAGACACGTTTTTTCAAACCTGTTTGGAAGGTGTTGTCATGTCAAGAGAACCCCAGCTGCCCTGGGTTTATGTATGAGAAGTATCAAGGTGCTACGTGGCCTCACTTAGAATCAGAGAGAACACCACGAAGCTTGCAAGCATTAAGTAAGACAGATAGAAATCTCTCCGGAGCTCTCATTAAACTTATAAGTGTTTTCTTACTGAGGCCGACTTAAGTTCCCAACATTTGTACTACCGTTCTCAGTACTAAGCATCAGGTTAAGATCCATCTAAACTAACCTTGATGTTGGCTGTTTTTCAGTGGGCATTGGAAATTTATGGGTTCTAGGCCTAAGTGATGACAGCAACATTTGTTATCCTAGCAGAATCAATTCATTCCTTTATATTATTTTTTCTTTATATGGGAGGACATTCATAAAAGAACCAAAGAAATGGTACCTTGTATAAGAAGGTAGCCAATAAATACATGTTCACCTTCCTCCTCTTATCCCTTTCTTCATCTAAAATTCTTGCATTTCTAGAATTTTGCTGCGTGGTGGTTAAAAGGTGAGCCAGTGATGTAAGCATGTTTGGAGCTAAGGACCACATTCTGGTGATGCCACAGTATCATCAATGTGAGGGATTAAGCTCTTACTATCTATGGGACAGGATGCTATACATACTGATGGAAACACAGAGCTCTGATAGCCTGTGCTTGAGGGTTACAATGAGGTGAAGGTTACAAGATAACAGTAAAAGATAACCTAAACTAGATGTCCAAAAGCCATTACAGAAGAGAAGCGGATTGGATTGAGGAGGAGAAGCTTCTTGTAGGAAGAGGAGTAGATGTGGACTTTGAAAGGAGCATTTAATACTTATGGAGTACTTACAAAGTTGTGGGTATTGGGCTCTTTATCACTTGATATCATTGATTAAAGGGGAAATTCTTGATACGGGAGTAAATGTGGGAAGGTGGGGGGCACCTGGGTGGCTCAGTCCATTAAGTGTCTGACTCTTGATTTAGGCTCAGGTCACTATCTCATGGTTTGTGAGATTGAGCCCTGCATTGAGCTCTGTGCTGACAGTGTAGAGCCTGCTTAGGATTCTCTCTCTCCCTCTCCCTCAACATAAATAAACATTTATAACAATGTGGGAAGGTGGGAATGGTAGCTTCCAAGTGGGAATGATTGAACAATGTGTTTGGCAGGAGGGGAGGTAAGTAGGAAAAAGGGTGGTGGATGCCTCTGAAAGCCAAATTAAGGAGTTTGGACTTCACTGTCATGTAGTGGGGAGCCATTGTACATTTCTTAGTAGGGACTGCTATGCACGCAATTGTACAGTTTAAGAAAGAAACACTGGCCAAAGCAACCAAGAGACCACTGACACAGCCCAGGCATCAGGCGGTGGGAACTTGGCACATGAGGAGAGGCAGCAGACAAGGATGTGGATAACATTGGCCGTAAGAATTAGTACTGTTGATGACAGTGTTTGGAAAGTCTGGAGAGGGATCTCATTTGGGAGAAAGAAGGTGCTGGGATGTATAAAATTTGAGGGAACTACAAGCATGTGGGGTTATCTTTCCTGGAACGTATTAGACATGAAAACTCGCATTATGGGATACATATCCCCTCACCTTCCTTGTGGGCAAATGGGGAGCCCATGGCCATACAGCCCATGAGGCCAATGGCACACATCATCCTCCCTCTTCAAGCAATAGAGAGATTGGCCACCACCAGAAGCTACTTTCTGCCTCCTTACTGGGCAGAATCATGCCTGGCTTTCATTTTCCAGCCAGTGCCCTCGGGGAGGATGCATCATATGTTTCGATTTACCTCCCTTTCTCTTTGTTTTATCTTTCTTTTTTCCTAGCAAATTATGGACTCACATAAAAGCCGAGTTGTCCATTGCTAACCCCCAAATAGGTCATTCAGCAAGTGTTCTTGACTACTTCCTAGTAATGGGCCCAAGTCCCCTCCAACTCTCCTGCCCACCACACTTGGCTGGCCTTTTCCCCACATACACTGAGGGTGAGCAGAGAAGTGGTTGGATGCAGGTCAAAGCAGATGTCTACGGAGAGTTTCCAGGTCATTCTATCAGCATTTGTTAGCCTGGTCTAAACAAAATACCTTTATTTACAAAGGGCGTATAATAGTATGTTGGAGTAAGAGGAGTATCGGATTTTTTCTAAGGACTTGTGTAATCTAAAGAGATTCACTGAGCTCCCTGGGATTCAATACCCAGCTGTGAAATGAGTGGATAAAACACTTGATATAGAATTCCATTCCAGTATCCTTTGCTTTTATATCATGGAGTTACGCTTACCATGCCTTTGAGAAGTAGCATCATTGTATTAATAGAATATAAGCTGTTTCTTTTTTGTAAATTAGTCTTTGAGGGTAAAACTTTTATCCAGGGCCACCTTGACCAGGTGAAGGCCACAGCTCCCTTTCTGAATCCTCTGGTCAAAACTCCTGGGCTCAACCCAACAGCTGCAGCCTCAGGCTGAGTAACCCTTTCCTCTCTTAGGAGGCTATGAGTATCATTAAGAGGAAAGAAGATGCATGGTCTATTACTGTGGGTCACACGTGGGTGACATTGAATAAAAGAGCAGCAGGGTTTTCAGACCATCGTGTTTCCTTACATGATCACGTGGGCCCAGCGCACACTCCTACCTACTCCACTGCTCCATTGACCATGGATTCTGTGCAGCCAGTGCTCTGACTGACCTCCTGTCCTTACCATTGACCCAGGTAACTCTGCTCTGGCTTTACTTTTGCCCGTTGCTGTTTTGGAGCCACTCCTGACGCTATCTGTGCCTCACTGCTGTTCCTATCCTGTCCCACTGCACACAGAACCTGGCCAGTCCTGCTTCTGCTGGGTCTAGCCCAGCTCAGCCCGTGCCTTCCAAGACTAGGCTGGATTTCACCTCCCTGTTGTTTT
The DNA here is from genome assembly GCF_027475565.1 of Acinonyx jubatus. Taxonomy (NCBI): domain Eukaryota; kingdom Metazoa; phylum Chordata; class Mammalia; order Carnivora; family Felidae; genus Acinonyx; species Acinonyx jubatus. The sequence continues at coordinate 12,864,231 of NC_069387.1, read as the reverse complement.
GACTGGTACCAGCCTTCTCTCCTGTCGGCCACCACCACATCCCTCTAGAACTGCCTGGCTGTCATGTGGCCACTGGAGATACTCCATGTGGCTGCCAAGTCCTGGTTCTGCTGCCAGTCATACGCACGTCCGACTCTGGTTCCAGGGCCACCCTGTCACTCTTCTGACAAGCATATTACGGATATGTGCTACAACATCAATGCCGTAGCTATGTGGCTATGATTACCTTCACCTGTAATGCTGTTACCCTTGTACCTTCTTATGCATGAGGTACATTCCCTCTGCATACATGGAGCTTTTTTTTTTTTTTTTTCGTCCTGCCACAATAGGTCCTTGAGGTTTTAGTGTTCTGGTTCTGTTTTGGTGGACTTAACCCTAAGTCCTCAGGAGGGTCAGGAAGGCTGCACATAGTGCTGGGGCTTGCCAGGGTTTTGGGTTTTTGCTTTCGTTGTGGGGTTCTGATCTTTAGTACCTCTCCTTCTGCTGAGGATGACCCCTCTTTCCCCAAGAACACCCTACAGATGTTGAGGTTAAGTCACAAGCATCGCTCGTGTGGATGTCTAGAACTAAATGAAAAAATGAAAAGAATCCATCTCTGAGTCCTTCTTCCAGGGTCTCCCAGGAAGCAAGAGCCTTACGCAAACAGCATCTTCTAGGCTTCTTGAAGCAGACATGCAGATTCGACCCCATAGTGGCTTTGGGCTGCACCATATAATACACATCATAGGAAAAGGTGGGTGGAATGTTCTTGCGGAGATAACTGCCTAAGAAAGACCTGTCCAGACACAGACTCTGGCAAAGGATGGCCAAAATGTGTAATAGGCCCAGGTTGGTTTGACAAAGAAGAAGTGAAATCAAGGTCCAGCGACCCAGATTCAAAGCATTCCTCTCTCCTGGGCAATGTTTTCTTTCATTCCAAGCTCTCTGCTTGTGTCACTATGTAAACATATTCAGACATGAAAGGGAGACACCCCACACTACTTTAGTGGTCATGTTTGTTTGTGCTCCACTATGCCCGCAGAGTTACATCCTGGCCATCCATGCATGAGGAGACAGCAAGGAAAGCCAGCATTTCCTTTAAAAAAAAAAATGTGGCTTTACTCACCAAACTTCTCTCCTCTCTATTCTGACACATAGCCTGTGTGCCATACATCTGAGTTTCTTTGGACAGAAGCTTCAGGAGATATTTATTTCATTGAGGTGAAAAAGAAGTTGTGTCTTGTCCAGCCTGGGCATGTGCTTCTATGAATATTCAGACTGCCCCTTGGGAGCTGGCACGGTGCCTTGCACCGAGATCTTGAATCTTTGTTGAGCAAATGAATGCACTTAAATTGAAAAGAAAGTACCATTTTTTTCAGGAAGGTTTTGGAACATGTGGGAACTCGTGATTTTCCCATTTTACATTTAATAGACTAGAAAGCTGGCCTTGAGAAGCCAGGAAAGATCATCAAGATCATTCCATAAGCTAGATAGAGAAAATGAGTTCAGGTAGAAGAGTTTTGACGATCTGCTCCATTTCCTTTCCCTTGACCATGGCTGGGTGATCATTCCGTGACCACGCTTGGAAACCATAGCAAAGTTTTCAAGCAAAATCTTTTTTTCTGCAGCTGTGTTTCATACCTCATCATTTCTCTTGGTTCGTGTGATTAATTGCCATTATGTTTAAAGTCAATACTGTTCACATTCAGAATTTGGTTTCTCAGGTGCAGGCAGAGGTTCTGAATCAGAAAAATCATGTTTTATTAGAATTGAGCAGAAATATTCCTCACGTCTGATTGATCCAAAAGTCAATGACTTTGTGACCTCGGGCACTGGTGCCTCTTTTTCCATTTGTGAGAAAAAACAGTTCTGCCTCTAAGGCACATACTTGGATATCAAGGTTAAGATATCGTTTGCAAAACAGAGCATGCTTCCAGGTTTTTGGATAAAAGAGGCCCATCAATATCTACCATTAACTTCATGATTTTAACACAGAAAGAAATTGAGGCGAGCAATTATTTTCCTTTATGCCTCAGGTCAAAACTGGCCAATGAAATTTAAGATGCAGAATTGATCTGAAAAACCCCTCAGAGCTATGAAAATAATGCACATTGAGGCACATTTATTGTTTGAAAGGTCACATTCTCAACATAATTCCACTATTAAGTAATCCCACTACTGTCAATTAAAGAGACAAGCAAGTACGATTCAGGTAGGCGCACTTCAACTTGTGATATTAGATAACTTAAAAGAATGAGGCTTCGTAATATGAAGGAACTTCCCGTGGAATTTTAATAAATTAACATGCAACTTTTCATAAGAACACTGACAGTATAAAGTGAATTATGCCTATTATTTGTGCATGTTGTGTAGACTTTTTTCAAAGGAGGAAAGGTATAAATTAAGTTTTAAATTAAGAAAAATAGCGTCAGAGATCATACAACCTGGAGATTGTTATCAGCACTCTGCACACCTCAGAGTTCTTACCTCTGCCCTCACATATCATGCTACTTTCAGCCCCCAGATTTCCTTGGCATGTGTTTCTTTCTTGGCCTGAAATCCACTCTTCAATCCCATACTTCAGCACGCCCATCCCGCCATCTTAATGGCCCCAGCATAGTGATCTTCTCTAGATAGCCGTGAAGCCACAAGAGTAGCCCCCTCTAGGAAGCCTTAATCCAGAATGCCGGGTGAATTGTACTTCCTTCCACCTTTGGTTCCACTTTGTGGTCCAACCCTCTGTGCTAGTTCTCCCTCCCCAAATTGGGATTTTCATCTCCAATCCTTGGAATTTTTCAAGAGCCATCACCCACATTCATTACCTTGGTAACAACCTCAGGGCAGAGCCTCTGACTGAGCCTGACATCCAGTGGGTTCTTTCTATAGACTGAATGTTTGTGTCCCCCTAAATTCATATATTGAAACCTAATCCTCAGTGTGATAGTATTGGGAGGTGGGTCTTTGGAAGGTGATTAGGTCATGAGAGTGGAGTCTTCATGATGGGATTAGTGTCCTTAAAGAGGCCCCAAAGAGCTTCCTTTCCCTTTCTGCCATGTGACGAGACCGGGAGAAGGAGGCTGTCTGTGGACCTGGAGGCAGGTCTTCACCAGACACTGAATCTGTTGATGCCTTGATCTTGGACTTCCCAGCCTCCAGAACTGTAAGAAATAAATGTCTGTTGTTTATAAGCCCCCCAGCCTATGGCATTTCTGTTATAGCAGACCGAATGGACTGAGACATTTCTTAACACATATGTGTGGCTTGAAAGAACCCCACAGCACCCCAGTGCCAAGCCTAGATGAGCTCAGTGGTTAATGATGTGCTTTTAGGATATAAGATGGAGAGGGTTATACAAGATGGCCACAATCACACCCCCAGCTTGCAGGATTGGCCCTTTAGAGAAAAAAGTTCTCGTTCTGTTTACACAGCTTCAGGGTTCCAACAAGTCTCAGAAGCAGAAACTGCTTGGATTCCCATCTCTTTGGATCGCTGTCATTCTTATCCCATCCAAACGCACGCTTTGATAGACAATTGCAAGCCAGTTTTTGAAAGGGACTTGTCTGAGGCCTGACCTTCCTGAACATTTTGAGGGAGATCTCAAGAAAAAAATGTTCCCCATTCATGACACCCTTTAGCGCCGTACTGCCTTATTTCCAGCAGAAACAGGAGACCTTATAAAATGCTAACTGAAAGCCCTCTTTGAGGGAAGGTGGGTGGAGAGGATTAGAGGAGCATCCGAGCGATTCTGGCTCTACAGGGATGGGAAGGAAGGAAAGTGCCAGCAGCTTCCTCAGCGCTTCCGCCTGCATGCTCCTCTCAGCTTTTTCCTTATCTCTGCTCCCAGAGGTCTCCTAAGCAAACACTGGAGTAATGATCTGAGGCCAGGGCAGCTGTTGGTTGCCTCCCTCTTCACAAAAGCGCTTAAACCAGAAACCCTGAAAGCAAGCAAGCAATGGAAATACCTCTTTCCAAACCCTTTGCAAAGTAATGTCACTCTGTTCCTCATACTTCTTCATAAAACACAGGGGTAGGTAGAGACCCATTTCCAGCTCAAGCGTGCACAATAATGCAAAAAAAGAGGCAGTTTTATTCTTCCCACCATACAGCACTTTTTCAGAAAGACAAGAGCTGCTAAGGAAGTCTCCCAGGGCTAGAATCCAATTAACTGCTGTACTGATTGCTGATAACTTTAGGCAATCACTTGTGCTTTAGAAAATGGGACAGAGAATCTGAAAGATCATAAAGACAAGATGACTGATCAACCAAGACATAGAACCTAATACCACTCTTTCCCCTAGTCGTCCGCCATTTTCGAATGAAAATAAGGGAAGAAGAAACGCGGGGAATGAAATGCCGTAGGTCTTATACTTGGTGTTTTGTAACATGAAAGTGCCAGTCTGTATGTCTGGAAGCTCAGATTCTGATGTGGAGCTCTGGGAAATACTTGAATAACCATTAAGTATTTCCATCACTCTACATGACTTGCTCTCAGAGCTGCAGTAGAGTAGGAAATCTTGACATATGTGGAGTTCTAAGTCTTCCTGTGTCAGGTTCTGGTTCCTGTGTGACCACTTAGGAACTCTGGTCTTGGATTAGTTATGATATCCATTAGTTGCATAACAAACATACCACCGGGTGCCACACAGTGGTAGATGTTGGGTGTTCACAAGTTTGCAGAGTTTTACTGATCTATCCTGGGCTCAGCTGATGTTGGCTGAGCTTGCTCCCAAGTCTGTAGGTTGGATTTCTTTCATCCTCCTCCAGGAATCAGCAGGACATAATTCCTATGTCCTACCCAGGAACATCTTTAAGCTTCTGTTTGTACCATATTTGTTAACATCCACTCCATCAGTCAAGGGAAGTCACATAGCCATACCCAGAGAAAAGTGAGAAGAAGAGTGCATGACCAAGTCTGAATGGCAAGTGGACAGATGACAAAATGCATGAATAACTGAAGCTACATGATGCAACCTACCACAACACTAATTCTCTCAATCTCAGTTCTTGCATCTGTTAGATGGGAATAATAATATTATTATTATAACATATCATAACATACCTTTGAAAATGAAATGAGATGGTGCTTTAAAGGTCACAGCTGGAACAAAGCTGGTGCTCAGCAAACATTATTTTCTTCCTATTCATCTCCCTACTCTTGCAAAATGGAAATTAATACCTGCCACACACACACCTAACAGAATTATTGTGAAGTTTTAAAAAGATAACACATGTGAGCACCCTTTCAAAAATGCCAGTCACTGTAAAATCTCTGTTTTACAGTAACGTATAGAATGCTTATCCTTACACAGGTAAAACAAATTCAAGCGCTTAGAAATTAAATCACAACTTTCATTGAGCACTTTAGTTTAGCGTGTAGTAAGCGAAAATTTTCTCCGTGATCTGTTTTGGCAGTTACAGTATGAAGCAAAACCAATAATGTGGCTCAAGGTGAGGGGCAGAGGCCAGGGGGGTTGAAAGCAGGAGGAGATTTATAGCCTCAGCTAAATAACTCCCTTAGTGCTGCCCAAGATACCTGGAACCAATCCAGGAATAAGGTCTTTTCTTTCCTTTATCACACCAAAGCCTAAGTCTTAATGAAGATGTTTCCCAGTAGGAACTAAAGAGTGATGAGTCACAGAGGAAAAGACCTAAGTGGTTGTCAGGTCACAATCCTCTTACCTTAATGAATCGAAAACCATTTATGAAGCAAGGCAACCCAATCCTCAGATAATGAACCTTAATTGTGCAACTGGCTGTGGTCCCCAGAGACTACAAGGGGCCTAAAGAAATTAACCTTGAAGATGGTGAAGATGTGAGGAAGAAAGGGTCAATGTTTTCATGCAGGAGAGATGGGAAATCTGAGCCTCTGACCATGTCCTATCTAATGGCCTTTGTGACATTTCCAAGTGCTCCTGGTCTAGAGAGGTTCATTATAAAGGTCATCCATCCATCCGTCCATTTCTCCTCTCCTTTTTTTGAACATCAAAATGGGGAAGAAGAATGGCTCAAATGCAAGGAGATTTGCTAAAAGAGGTTGCTTGGAACAGGGACACTCCCTCTGTAGGTCAGAAGCCCTCACCACCCAGTGGGAATTTGCTGAGTTGGATTGCAGCTAAGACTCCCTTTCCCTGTGGTACACACTTAATTGATATTTCACCAGTTTCTATATATTTGATATTCATTGACTTTTTCTTCCAAGGCTGAGTTAATCCCAGATTGCAAATTCTGCCCTTTTTGAAGCTGAAGGAACTCTCTTAAAATGTGAAGTTGCAAGCAGAGAGCACCCCTACATAAGGGAACCTGGGATGTAGAGCGGTGAATGGGGGTTCCCGTTTCTGACTGTTTTGGCAACAGTGATCATTCTCCATGGTGTTAGGACAACTAATGATCCGATGATTATTTTCATTGACACGGTACATCTGTTGCCTAAATTAGAGTATTTCGTAAGCCCTCCTGCAACTGCCACCTCTCCTCCTGCCCCCTCCCATCGCTAAATAAGTCTAACTACTTTAGGGGTAAGACATGGAGTACTCAGTAGTTAAAGGACTTGGAGATGCTAGTAACAAATTGACTGGCACGTTCCACTTTACAAATAGCTTTAATGAATACGAGACTTGTGCTTGATAAGTGTCTTCCATGGTACCTGGCTTGAGATGGATGGCCAATGAATATTGATTCTGTGAACAAGTCAATGAATGAGATACAGAAAGTTAACACGATGGCCTAAAATAATACACTTTCAAATGCTTAATTCGAAGCCCCTGACTAATAAAGAATAGATGATGAAATATGCATTTAAGTCTTTGTATGTTGGTGGGGATGAGAAGGAAATAGCATTCTCACTACGTGTGGCCTCCTGGAGCTAAATACAGGTCCATTGTGTGCAAATTAACCAAAGCTTCTGCAAAATAGCCAGAAGAATGGTACCTCCTTCATAGGAGGAGCTAATCCATGAAAATCTCTGAGTGCAGTGCCTGGGACAAGGCACCTGTTGCTACCTTCATTTCAATCATCACCATCAGCATCATTTCAAGATCCTAATATGATTCTGAATCCTGTTGATTCCCAGGGGGTTGCTTTAGTCAGGGACCTTGCAGACCACTATAAAAACACGATGAACAAACCCAGACTCCAGGGGCTGGGGGACTGGAATGTAAACAACCAGAAAAGCTAAACCTTCCTTATATGGTGAGATGATATAGGATATTCGCAATTCCTTGCTAAAGGCCCTTCCCCTAGCCTTGGAAAGTAGTTTTGGTTCCGGAAGCTCTGTTTAGAGTTTGTCAGAAAACAACCAGTCTTACACATGTAATTAGTCTGATTTTTTTTTTAACCTTGACACCATCCCAGTCTGTTCTACCCCTATAACTAAAGTTTAGGGTCAGACTGACAAGCAGCAGGGGGTGATCCGTTGTGCCACAGACAAAAAAGGTCAAGGAGAAAACTCTAGAGGAGTGATTCTGATTGATAATTCTGGTGAGAGGGTCTCTGGGACTAGGAAGGGACAAAGACCAGAATAGAATGGCTCAGGAAAGAGTTGCCAAAAGTAAAAAGCAAGTCACAGATATATCTTGTTTAAATCAGGAGCAATCAAACAGGATGAAACCTGAACATGGCACATGGGGTGAGTGATGGCTCTACAACGGCCAGGGTAAAAGGCCTGTCCGAATATCTGCGGCTAGTAAGTCAGGCAGAGGAGGAATGATACCTTGAACATACAAAGAGTGATTTCCTCCCCCAACCCCAAAATAAAGCCTTTGAGAAGATAGAGGGAGGGCTGAGGAAGAGGAGAGGAAATAAAATTAAAGATGGCAGTGAAGGAATGTAATTCTTGTGAATAAATTCGTTTTTAGTTGCATCAAAGAAAGTTGATAATGGGTACCCAGTTAGGAAGAGGGCCAAAAGAAAGCAAAGCTCTAGTGGAAGGGAGCGTCTCCTAGTAGGGTTTGCAATCCTCTAGAGAAACACAATATCATGGGTAGAGGTCGAAGTAAAAAATGAGATGACAGATGAAAGGGCTTGGTGAGTTGATTGAGTTTTGTAGCAAACAGAATATAAAGGCATGGAGGTAAGAGCTTTCTCTACCTTACTCTCCACTCTATAACCTGAAACTAAAACCTCCTGGCACACAGTAGGTGCATTATATCTCCTTATTGAATGATTGAATGAATAAAACAAAAGACTAAGGGACCCCAAACACTAGGATACTGTGTAAGAAAACGTCATGGTTAAGCCAATAGCAAGAGATAACGAGGTCCAGAGGCCCCCAGAAATGGCAAAGATATTTTATATAAAGACAGAGTATTACTTTCAGTAGGTTGGAGCCATTGAGGATTTGTCAGGATGTTAAGACTCTGGTCAGAGGAGGTAAGCGCCTGGTTAAGTGTGAATGAGGTTGTAGACATGCACCTAAGATAATAGGGGGAAAATGTTAAGAATAGAGAACTGGGGACTACCCAAGGAAATGAATCAGTGTAATGTAGTTGGTGTAGAGTCTGAAGTTCCTTGGATACAGATGAATGAACTAGAAAAAAACTTGAGGTAATCAAGGATTAAGAACTAGAGTAATGGACCATCCTAGGACACCATCTGGAGAACCAGCATAGATGGCCCCATCTTCAAGACGTCTTGGGAGTCGTGGCAGATAGAGAGAGGGACAAGTGCCATCCAAGGAACAAAGGACACAGGATGTCAGCCTTAAATATCATCGGTGAGTTCACATATGGTCTGTGTGTGTCACATTATATAATGTGAAATCCCTTATAATGGTATAGATGTTCTTAGCTACAATTAAGGAGTCACCTGCTGAAGTAGAGATGTTGAATTATTTTCATATAGAAAACTCCTTAAACATAAGAAAGTTCAAAAAAAAACCTCTTTTCAACTTCCTTATGCCCTGACCCAAGTCTTTGCAGTATTTTCTCACTGGCTACTTTTTACAAGTGACTGGCAATGTCGAATGAGAGAGTCAATCCTGGTTTATCTGAGTCCTGGAGAGCTACACGTGCTTATTATTTTATGCTCCGCTGTTAGGAACTGAGTCTATAAATCAGTGTTGAAACTTTTCCTAAGAAGAGGCTTTGCTTATATGCTCTTAAACATCTGGTCAGACAGGAAAAAAAAAATCCAGTTAACTATCCAGATGCTGTGTCAACAACTAGGCTAAACAAATGAGCATTTAGAAATACCCGAGAGGTGAGATTTCTTTTTCAGCTTTCAGAAAAACAGCTGAGTACTGGTGACACCTGGATCCACTGCTCTCAGGGTCCTGTTCCTTAAAAGAGAAATGAATGGAGAACCAAAGCAGTGCCTTCAGCTGTCAGCTCTAGAGAGAGCGACTGCACAGCTGAGCTCAGGAGCCCAGATGCCCGGGCAGAGCTCAGCCCCTCTCGCCTCCTTTCCTGGGTGAGCCGCCCCTGTGGTTTGGTTCAGATCACTTTTCTCGGCTCAAATGCGGTACCTAAGACAGCGATCATTTGTCAAGTGAGCACGGTACACAGAGAGCTCTAGGCAGATTATGGAAAGAGAGGGAGGAAAGGGAGGGAGGAGAGAGCTCGGGAGAGAGAGAAGCAAGAGAGGGAAGAGGGTGAGGAAGCGAGCGGGCTGCTCTAGGAACAGTGCTTTCCAGGCACTGGAGATTCAAGTTAGACAGGGTGACGGTGCAGAGGCACCGCCCGGGAGAGGGGAGAGACCAGGACTCCCCGCATGGCTCTTTTCATGTGGGATGCTTAAGGACAGCACACACAGAGAGTAACTTGGAGAGGACAGCAACTGGCATGAGGATTCCGCCAAAATGGAAGGGCTCCTGTCTCCGATGAGGACCAAGGTAAGGAGAGTGAATCTCGGTTTCTTTTGATTCTGCTTGGATGCTGGAAAAAAAAAAAAAAAAAGGCAGCTGAGGTGCCCGGAGCCTCTGTGCATGGGAGGCTCACTGAGCTTTTGTCTTCTTTCAGAACTAGGCTGGATCTCTGAAAGAATAGGCTAGCCTCAAAGGCAGTGGGAAGGGGAAAGCAGGGGGGAGAGAACCATCTGTCAGTGCGGACAATGGGAATCCTGGTAAATGAGTTCCCCTCTCGCTTGATTAGACAGCCATATTTTAGCAGGATTTCCAATCACTCTTCTTGGAGGCTGTGCAGCCCCGGGAGCTGTTCGTTGCAGGAAGTACCAATTTCTCTGGCGGCATTGCTGTGTGTAGCAGGAGGAGTAACACGTTTAAAGCAGAGCGTGCCCAGCTCTTACTGGAAATACCCTCTTTCCTCCTCCTCTTCTTCAGAGCAAGAGGGTCAGGGAATCCTCTGTGGAAAGTAGGTTAATGCATTCTGGAAGCCAGTGTGTTCTCGGAGAGCTCCCAGACCTGCAGAAAAGAGCCCAGAGCACCGGACTCGCCTGACATCTTGGTCAGAACTTGGTCCTGTAACATTTAAGGGTGCACCCAGGGAGCTGCTTACAATCTCCTGGAGGCTCTGGGAACTTGTTCTCCTTGGCTGGAGTTTGCTTTTTCACTCGAGATGCCTTGGAGCTGGGGCTTTCCATTAAAAGCTCAGATGATGGGGAGTCTGTGTGGTATTTGCTGCATCCACAGAGAACTCTACATGGGTGGGCCAAAAGTTCTAAATAACGCTAAAAATAGTACTTTCTTTATTCAGAAATTTCCAAAAATATCAGGGGGAAATTGGCTATATAGCCACACAGAATGGTTACAGCCAATAGAGTAAGGCTTTGATTTACCTCATCTCTTTGATGCTCCGTTCAGTGGTTCCAACACAAATAGACTCTTTTGTTGAGCAGTTTTTTTTTCCTGCTAGTTAATGAGCACGACCACGATGTCATAAGAGAATGTTAAAACTAGGGTCTTAAGCATGAAAGCATCCCATCCTTGGGGAGAATTCGTGATCTCCCAGTTGTCTGATAGTCACTCATTAGAAGGATCACCCCAAGAGAGTTTGTTACCAGAGGTTCTAATTCCAGCCCTCCGGCTGGCTGGCTGGCTGGCTGATCTCTGGTGAGATCCCCTCAGTGACCTGTTTGCACTCCCTGAGCGTGTAGCCGAGTCGTGATGGGTGCAGGCAGCATGACTCAATCCAAGGGGCTGTGGAAACGGCAGGTACCAGTTCATTTATGTTCTACCGCTGCAAAGGGAATGGCAAATGGCGCCCTTTATTGACAGGGTAGGGTATGGATGCCTTAGGGGATGGCGTGATAATCTGTTTATTTGGCTAGCTTTTGAAATTGCGGCCTCCGACCTCCTGTCCTGGTATCGTGCAGTTTCATGCTCCCATCAGATCAGTGGATCTGAGCTCATAACCTTAGGTGAGTACAACTCTGCTAGACTTGGAAGGCAGTTCCCTAGCAAATGAATCAGGACCCAGACACTGTATAAATCACACTGTGGGCCCATGAAAATGGCATGCTGTGATAGGGGAAAAATAGATATCAGGGGTCAGACTGCTCGTATATTATATTTATCATTTAATTCACATCACAGTTTGTTCCTTAACCATCACGTCACCTAATGAACAATGAAACTATGGGGGTTTGGGTCCCACCAAACTTCAAACATAAAATCTCTCCATAGCAAACTGAGTCTCATTCAAACCCTTTAATTTTTAGACTTCAAGCTCTGTGTGTGTGTGTGTGTGTGTGTGTGTGTGTGTGTGTGTGTGTTTCTGTGAATTCTTCTTTAATCTCCTTATTTCTGACGCTGGAAATTTATATTTCCATATTGAAGATTCAAGTTACACTTGAATTTGGTCACCTACAGAATCATCATACTTAGGAAACAAGACCTGACTGTGAAATGAGATCCCTCGGTGAGACTCGGCTTTAGTTTCTAAATTGCTATGTCCTGTGTTGTTGAAGTTACCCAATGTTTCTCAAAAATTTACCCAAAGACTTATATCAGTGGCAATGTGTTGTCATTTTTAAACCTTATCCCACGTTATGCCTCATTAAGCCTATTCTGGAATATTCTCCCCCTTTCGTAAGGCTTCAGCTTGAAGTTTCTGATTTCAGGGTATCATGATGGGCTGGACAGAGAAAGCCTCCCAGAGCTAAATTTTGCTGTGTTGTGGGGACTTAATAACTTACTGACAGTTTAAAGCAAGTGTTGAGGTAAATTGGACATCATGCAGTAATTTCATTATGCCATGTAATAGACTTAACCAGTCTAAATCATGGGTGCTTAATGCATTTTTATCTGGGGATTTGCATAATTGGTACATAAATATGCATGAGATTAACTGGAAGTGGCAAAAAGGGGTGGAAAAATGTTCACGAGTGTGAAAATTAAGGCAGTTGCAGAGGGGGCACCTGGGCACACGCCGTCTCCTGGGTGGTGGCCACACTTGACGTACCTAGAAACAGACAGGACAGCAGCTGGCCTCCGCGTGGCCCAGGCTATGTGTTGTCAGTGATACACGGGCTGAGCGTAGCTTTTGGCTCTCGGCTGGATTCGCTTGGGCACACTACTCATTGTTTCTTTTATATATAATGCAATGTAGAGAGGCTCTAGGCTGATGGATATACTTCTGACTGGCCTCCTGGCAGGCCGTGACACAGTCCTCAGGATTCTAACCATAACAAATGATGTTTGCAGAGGCAGGGGGAAAGAAAAAGAAAAAAAAAGAGAGAGAGAGAGTCGCTGATTGAGTCATTTCTCCTAGGAGGGTAAAGGAAAGAATTTGATAATTAATCATTCTTTGTGCACGTTTTAAAACGTGTCCTTTTCTGATTCGAGTTTTAATCCTCCAACCTTCATGATTCTCTTTAATCCTCCGTGCATTGCCTCCAAGTGCACGAGGCCGCCAAAACCATTGCCCTCATTTTCGGCCCCTCGCGAATCCTGCTTGCCAGTGCCTGCCGGGGCATCGGCAGTGAGCGCCCAGCTTGGGCCATGTGCAGTCAAGACGAGTCTGTACTTTGCACGGAGTAGGTTCTGGGTCAGCCGCAGCATCAGGTACGAATTTATCCTTCTCCACCACACTGCAAGAAGAGAGGGAGGAGGCGGGGGTGGGGGGGGTGGGGAAGCTGTCTCGGTTGGACGTCCATCTTTTTATCTTTCCGTTTTCTTGAGATATGATTGACATGAAGCACTGTACCAGGTTAAGGTATACAACGCACATGAGTTTATTTAACATCCATCTCCTCCTGTAGTTACCAAAAAAAAAAAAAAAAAAGTCTCTTTCCTTGTGGTGAGAACTTTTAGGATTTACGCTCTTAGCAGCTTTCAAAGAAACCACATGGGAGAGTTAGCTGCGGTCACCACGCATACCTTCCGTCGTAGGACCACCTGATGTTACAGCCCGAAGTTTGCACCTTTTGACCACCTGTCTCCGGTTCCCTCACCCTCGCCCCCATCCTCGCCTCTGGCAACCATAAACGTGATCCCTTTCATTAGGAGTGTGGTTTTTTGGTTCGTTTTTAACTTTTTAGACTCTGCGTGTAAATGAGATCATGCAGGATTTGTGTTTCTCTTTCTGACTTCTTTTCACTTAGCATAATGTCCTCTAAGTCCATCCATGTTGTTGTAAATGCTAGGATCTTGTTTTTTAATCAAATGCTTACACAGGAAATAGGGAGTGGACCTAAAGTAACCTCTCTAGAAAGGCTGCAGTGTTAAATTTACCAAGTTTAACTTGACAACTCAGTAACCATTGTGTATGCTGACTAGGCTTTTTAGTATATTGTGATACTATTGTCTTTAATATCTGCTCTCCATTTACGATTAGCTAACTCTCCAGAGAAGATGCTTTTCTTTAAATTGTTAAAAAAAATTTTTTTTACTGTTTATTTTTATTTTTGAGAGAGAGAGAGAGGGAGAGACAGAGCGAGCATGAATGGGGGAGGGGCAGAGAGAGAGGGAGACAGAATCCAAAGCAGGCTCCAGGCTCTGAGCTGTCAGCACAGAGCCAGATGCGGGGCTTGAACTCACGAACCGCGAGATTATGACCTGATCTTGGCAAAGTTGAATGCCCAACTGACTGAGCCACCCAGGTGCCCCCTGAGAAGATGCTTTTTATCTGTCCAAACTTCCCTTATTTCTGCTGCAAAGACATTGTGTCATTAATTGCATGTCAGTGACCTTTTTTGAAGGAATGACTTCAGATTTGTGGCATAAAGTAGTTTTTCTAAAGGAAGTCTTTCTAAAAGGATCATCCCTTTAAAAAAAATTTTTTTTAATGTTTATTTTTGAAAGAGAGAGAGAGAGAGAGAGACAGAGACTGTGCATGAGCAGAGGAGGGGCAGAGAGCGAAGGAGACACAGAATCTGAAGCAGCTGCTAGGCTCTGAGCCGTGAGCACAGAGCCCTATGTGGGGCTCGAACCCATGAAACGTGAAATCATGACTGGAGCCAAAGTTGGATGCTTAATCAACTGAGCCACCCAGGCACCCCAGGATCATTCTTTTTTCATGAAAGGGACATTTCCAGGGAAATGAAAGCCGAGAGAATAAAGAATGAGCATTTGGCATGAACATCAGAATAGTGTCCTGTGAGCCCAGCTCTCGTGTACTCACAGTAAGTGCCACACGTAGCTACAATCAGTTCAAGATTTATCCTTCTTCACCCTACTGCAATTTTGGAAGCACGTTCGATATAGATGTAAGATGTAAAAATTCTAAAATTACAGACAATATAGATAGCAAAAGAAAGAATCAAAAGAGTATAATCATTGGTTCTCTCGTTCCTTAAGCCAATTATCAGACAGTACCTGAAACCCTTAAAGTCGCTTAGAATTATGCCAAATCTGCTTGAAATTTTGCCAGGACTCCATGGAGAGTACTGCCTGAAATGATCCACTGTGTTCTATCTACTTGATACGTGGATTCTGATAAAATATTGGACTCTCCCTTTCACAGAGCTCTGTGAACTAGAAATCATTAAGGCCTCCAGAATGGTAGCACCTGAGCAGGGAAGACTAAGGAGGGCTTGACAATTACTTTCAAACACATTAAATATCCACAAGATTATTCACGGGCTAATGACAGGCTATCCTTTATCTTAATGGAGGCTTAAATAAGAGGAAACCTTCAGGAGCTGGTGCATGACAGGTTTAGATTAAATTCAATGCACCGTTTCTTGACATCAAAATGTTTTCCTGAGGAAGGTTGATATGGTTTCTAATCTGGAGACCTCTGAGACGGCTAAGGATGATCCAACTTCAGAAGCCAGAAGCCTTTAAGACATCCCATGTTTTTATGGCGCCATGAATTTTTACCATAAAGCCAATAACCAGAAATAGGTTTATGAGACACGCATCAGATTACTTTACAAAGCGCTACTGTAATGCATTTATTGAACCACTGACCTCAGTTGCATACAAACAGGAAACAACTTGATTCATTTTCAGACAACCCCTTGCAAGGCATCTGTGAACTGTGCCAAGGAAGGTAGGGACTATAGGACCATTTGTTTGGTGAGTCTGGCAAAGGAGATGTGCGAGGCACCATAGCCTTGTTTGAATCAGACTACAGACTGCCCAGGTTCAAACCCTAGCTCTGTCACTTCCTAGGGTATAACTTTTCTGGGCCTCAGTTTCTTCATGTGTAAAATGGCATACAATAATAGGATCTCTATTAAGTGTTGTTGCAAGAAGTAAGTGTGTTAATGCCTGTGAGGTCTTGTCACACCACGATAAAAGTTAGCTATTACCAGTATGAATGTATGGGCAAATATGTAAATGGATATATGCAGAAATATAAGTTGAATGACAAATGTTTGGAATGAATTGTCATAGTCATGAGTCCAAGTAGGGAAGGCAGGCCACCTATCTTCAAGATGATGCTGTCAGCTGAGACACAGAGAGAGAGCTCCTCCTCCTGCAAGACCCCTGTGAAGTTGGGTCCTCACCTGTCCAGGTGCAGACTCAGCTCAGAATAAAACAGATGCCTCTGTAGCATGAATCAGCTCTCATTATAATAAAGCCTTTCATGACAAATAATTATGGTAGGTAGAAGGTTTAGAAGAAAGGATTGTAGACTCAGCCTAAGCCAAAGATTTCCTCTCCAGGACCTTAAGAAAATTACTTTTCTCTTTTGGTCCTTGGTTTGGCCATCTCTTAACTGACATCTTAGTAAAAGAACAATCTTCCTTTGGTGCTTTGGGTCTTGCAAAGTTGAATATACATCATCTCATGTGATCTTCACTATCATAGTTATAATCTACCTGGGAGAAGAGGACCTGGAAAAGGCACAGGCACCAGGGTGCCTCTTCTTGGCTTCTCCAGATGGAACAGCTCATACATTGTCCAACAATGAAAGTTTGGGCCTCTAAGACTAGGCCTGGGTAAATTCAGGATGCAAGGCTTGTTCCACACCCCAGCAGATAGATAAAAGAACCGGGAACAGACCACAAGTGCCAGCCTGGCCACTGTTGGGCTTTCAAAGCCATGGTTGGTTCAAAGCCCTTTCTGTCATGTGTCAAGAAAAAATCCTGTTGACCTAGAAGATTTTATGAAGTCATGTTGAAAGCCATCTGGATGGCCCTGTGGAGTGAGAAGATACATGGGCCACTGGCTTCATCAAAGGGACCCCAGGTGGCCACTCCCAGGGGCTGCGAAGCCAAGCTGTACTTACAGGGGGAGATACTCAGTTAGTAAAAAGAAGATGGATGAGAGTCCCTAAGCCACCGACCTCATGTTGTATAATTAAAAAGGGATAGGAGTGTGGTGAGTGAAGCATAACATGACTGAGGGAGGGGAGGGAAGGACGTGAGGATTTTTGAAGATTTCCGATGGCTAAAAAAATTGAGGAGTTGATTAATTCATGGTAATTCCCTTCATGCTCTGGTCAGATCTGTTTCCTCCATCCCAAGCAGGGGAGGAAGAGAACTCTGAGCAGCCAAGCTGTTGGGAAGGGAAAAGTCATCACAGCCGTTCTTCTATCTCATTTACTTTTTCATCCAGTGGGGATTTATTAACTGCTCATATCGAGTGTCAGGCAATAAATGCTTCCTTCGGTCACCATTGAGCAAACAAAAGGAAAAGTGTTGAAGGGTCCACAAATAAGACAAAGCAACCCAATCACTTTCTCTTGAAAACAAGGCGGGAGTGCACACTCTAGGAGCTACAAGCAGGAGAAAATGATTTTTCCAAAGGCCACATTCCTTTTCACTAAAAGTGATGCTTTTAATACAAGAAGATGATAGCAATTGGGTAAATTAACTCCGCATTGATATTCAGAGGGAATTACCTTAATGGTAATAACTGAGAGTCTTCAGAGGGATAAAAATGCCTGAAGGAGGATCCTATTTAGTCTTGGAAGGTCTACTTTATCTTAAACAAAGAGCGTGAACTCGGACATATTTCCTAAATGGGAAACCGAAGTGTAGTCATTTGTCCTCAGATTTCAAAGTAAAACACTGTACTTAACACTAGGGAAGCCAGTTTAGGAAACTATAGGAAACTATGAAATTATATAAAGACCAAAGTCCTTACTCTGACAATTAACTTTGAGAACTAAAATAACCCCGAGTACTTTCTACTATTCTGTAGTCTCTACAAATTTTTGGTGAAAGATTCGTATTTAGTGCACTTGCATGTGCACACTCACACATGGAGTGTGTGTGTGTGTGTGTGCATGTTTGTGTAGCTGTCATTCACTTCCAAAATCGATGCTTCTGAAGTTGATTCCAATATCAGTGTATGTGATAGGAACAGCACAGGATTTAGACATTACCCTACAACCTATAAAGCAAGTCTTTATAGGTTGAGTAAAGCATGAATACTTCTCAGACATAGCTCTTGGGCAGGTTTCTCATTGGTAGATTGGAAAGAGATGAACATTTACTCTAAATTGCTTTGTTTTCAATTTGGGGAATAAGTAAAACAATGAAGCCTAGTATGTGCCTACGACATGCCTAGTATATGCTAAGGAGTAAAGATTATTTAGGTTCTAGAACTCAGTGTTGGCCAGTCGAAATAGAATTCAAATCACAATGGGAGCCACAGGTATAATTTTACTTTTTCTAGTAGCCACATTGAAAAAGTTAAAAGACACTGGCATATGTAATTTTAATAATAGATTTTATGTAGCCAATGTATCCATTATTATCATCTCCTCATGTAATCAATATAAAAAATATGAGTGAGATATTCTATGTTCTTTTTTTTTCAGACTGTCTTCAAAGTCTGGTGTGCATGTTGCCCTTACAGCATGTCTCAATTCAGACTGGCCACATTTCAAGTGCTCAGTAGAAACACATGGTTAGTTGACTGCCATGTTAGATAGGCCAGCTCTACCTGATTTATTGGTACAACCAAAGAAGCCATAAAGCTGGGATTTGTCTAATACTGGTAAATTGCTATCACTCTCCTAATAACTTATTTTGACCATGTAGTCTCTCCCCAGTGCTATTTTGTAGTTGGGATTTTGGCACAGCCTGGGACCTCTGGTACAAGCATATTTGGTCAGATGAATACCCCGAGCACTTTGACCTCTGCAGTGAAAGCTGATGATCACACACAAAGAATGAATTAGCTCAGTGCTTCCATTGTGCAGGAGAGACACAGGGTCAGGTCAGAGGGCACATGTGGATACAGGGGAACGGAGCAGTTCTGAGCAGTTAACTTGGTTGTTTTCCACACTTTCTTCCCAGTCGATTTAACACTGGTCTTGAGTGTTTCTCAATCTCTCTCTCTCTTCCATTGCACGTATTGTTTCAGAGCTTTTTCTCCTTTAGTTGCATTCCCGTAGGAATTTTCTGAACTAGTTGCTGCAGATACCAAGGCACTCTGTGTAAAGGTATTGTGAGCTGAGGGAGCATTTCCTTCCACTCTCCTCGGATAACAAGGTCCAAGTTCTTGGCCTTGCTGACCACTGTTATGTGAGGCCTCCAGACTCTCCACCCCTGGCCTACACCTCTCTCAAGTTTCATGGCTACACACCCGAGTCCCTGTTGGCTTTTGTTGTTGTGTTCAACAGCCCCTGTTATAAGAGGAGATATATCCCTCTGGGATATATCCCAGAGACGTATTTAACTTACTCTAAGCCTGGACTCCTTGTTATGCCCCAGAAACTACTCCTCTTTCTGGATCCATTAACTCACTGAGTGACAGACCCCTCTCTCCAGGCCCATGCCAGACACCTGGGTCTCTACACCCCTCCCCTTGTCCCTGACTCTTCATATGTCTTCAGCTTCCATGTCATGTTATTTCCTCTCTTCACCCTATCTTGTGCCTTCCCCTTCCCCTTCCCCTTCATCTGCATGATCACAGTGTTGGTGCAAGTGGCCATCTTCGGACTGGATTCTTCCCATAATCTCCTGTCTGGGCCTCTGGTCTCCCAGCAAGACTCACCCCCTCCAATCCATCAACTCATGGCTGATAGAGCCCCTGTTCCAAAACACAAACCTAGTCATGTAATTTCGCTTTGCAGAATTCTCCCCTAGTCGCTCCCATTGCCAGAGAAGAAAGTTCTACCCTTAGTATGACTCTCAAGTCCTTCTTGATTGGTCCCTGCCTCCCAATTCCATCTCTGCTGCTACCACCACCTTCTGGGATGTTATGCTCTAGCATTACTGATGCTTCATCAACAACCCATGGCTTGCCTGGCCTCTGTGCCTTTGGATGTCCTGCGTATTGCGTCTGGATTCTGCTCTCCTCCTTCTCTGCCTGGGAATTCCATAGTCTCTAAGAGCTGATTCAAGTGTCTCTTCTTCCATGAATCCTTCCCTAACCTGAGGGGCAGACTCATGTCTCTTTTTCCTGTGTCTCCACTGCCACGTCCATTACCTCCTGTGCACACATTGCACCTGCTACAACAGATCGTTCACACAGCGTTCACTGGATGACTGTTCAAAAGGCAAAACCATCATCTAAGGATTAAGCCCTTAGGCTTGTCCCATGTAAATGGCAAGTTTGGCTTAATGCAGAGTTAACATTTCATTCATTAAATATTGGCCTCATGTCCTGTGTGTGCCGTGCCATAGAAGGCTAATATTCATCTACAGATGTGTGGGTTCCGGTTGCATAGGATCAAGTGGCCTTCACCTCAGCCAGAGCACCAGGGCTCACCTGTAGCAGGAGTTGTGTGTAGATGCTGGTGTTGGCTGGGCTTCAGAATGATGGGGACGATGATGTCATCTGCTGAGTTCCAGCCACTGTGATTAGTGCACGAATTAGGTGTTTTCATCTCCATTGTAATGCTGAGAAAACTGGGGGTCAAAAAAAGTCAGGTAACTTTCCCAAGGAAGTTCCGTGGCCACAAAGGGGATAAAGGCAGGGTCTGAACCCTTGTTTGGCCAAATATCTCACACTCCCTCCTTTTACTACACCAAATGCCTCCCAAATTTATCTTGTGGTTTTGGTATTCTGATTATGATATACAGATGCCAAAGTTCCCCTGGAAGAGGAATGAAGGATGGGCCAGATGGCAGTAGGTTTTAGGTTCCACTTGGATGCAGAGGTAGACAAGGAGCCATGGAGAAGGCCCAAAGACTCTATGCAAGACCCATGTCCCACAGTGTTGGAACAGTTGTCATATGCTCCCTTATGACATGAGTGTGATGTATGGAAACTCTTTCAAGAACCCCAGGGGAGTTTTTTTTTTCCAACTTGGTTTTAGATTCAGCTTAGACTTTGCTATAGCTTTCAGACCTGAACCCCAAGGCTCCCAAAGGGTGGTAAGTTCTGTCAGATGAAAATATACATGTTCCTTCGCTCTGCTCCTGGGAGCCTTTTCTCTATCAAACAAATGAACCGCCAAGAACAATAACAGCACCTCCTTTAACATGGGCACATTTGCTTCAAGAAAAACACTTATCCAGATTGCCGCAAAGTTTCTTTTACTTTCCAGACTAATGTTTTCACATAGAGAGCCTTGATAGAATAACAAGAGGGTAAATAAGCCTTTTTGATGGAGAAAGCCAATGAGGTCATCAGGCAAGGCTTGAGCTCAGGTTTACAAGCTTTGTTCCAGGCATGTCTAGGAGTCTATGGAAGCTTCAAAGTTTCCATTAAAGTTTTTTCCAAGCACAGTTGTGTTTTATGTGAGATGACTGATTCATTAAGATGTTTTCTTTATCATGACTTATTTCACGTACACAAAAACACATAAAGAATACAGACCGATATATATATCTGTGTGTGTGTGTATATATGTGTGTATATGTGTGTGTGTGTGTGTATGCATGTGTGTGTATATATGTATATATGTTATATGTGTTTGTGTGTGTATATATATGTATATATGTTATGCTTGTGTGTATATATATGTATATATGTGCGTGTGTGTATATATACATATATGTATATGTGTGTATATATATGTATATGTGTATATGTGTATATACATATATATATATACACATCAGTGTAAGAAATAAAACTGCTGATGGAGTTGAAGCCCCTGTGTACTTTCCACAATCACACCCCCCACTTCCCTCCCAGAGGTAGTATCTATCCTGAATTTATCATCTCATACTCTTCTTTATATTTTTATTACAAATATTTTGTGCCTGTGTGTTTGTGTTCTAAGTGTATGAATCTTCTGCAACTAGTTCTTTTCACTCATCAGTTTGTGTGGGGGTGGGGGAGGGGGGAGCATCACCAGCATGAATGTACATAGTTATAGTTCATGCATTTTCCTCCCAGGGGAATTGCTTGAGCACAACAGAGCATTAATATACTGTCAGTCATATATCTGTCCTCTTGTGGGTAAACATCTCTCTCTCTCTCTCTCTCTCTCTCTCTCTTCAATCATTACAAACAATATTGCCGTGTCCATTCTTATACGTGTCTCCTCTTAGACGTGTTTCCCCAGAGTCTCCACCTGGGAGGGGGACAGCTGGACTGTGAGGTGTGAGCCTCCTGACATTGACCAAATTGCTCTCCAGGGACCATGACTATTAAAACTTGTCTTACTTCCCTGTGCTACAATTCTGTGTTCTGTGGTATATGTATCTGTGCACAATTAAGGATGCCAGAAAATGAGCAGTGTGAGTGTCCTGTCTACAGACAGAGCATTTATTACACTTGTATCGCATCCTGAGAATGAAAGTAAGAGTGAATTTGGTCACTTCCTTCCAAAACCTCTATTCACTATCATTCCACTCAGACGTGTACTTACTTTTTTTTTTCAGTTTATTTTGAGAGAGGGCACACAAGTGGAGGAGGGGCAGAGAGAGAGAGAGAGAGAGAGAGGGGCGGGGGAAGAGTTTATTTTGAGAGAGGGCACACAAGTGGAGGAGGGGCAGAGAGAGAGAGAGAGAGAGAGAGAGAGAGGGGCCGGGGAAGAGAGAATCCCAAGCCGGCTCCGTGCTGTAAGCACAGAGGCCAATACAGAACTTGATCTCACAACCATGACATCATGTCCTGAGCTGAGACCGAGAGTCTGACGTTTAACCGACTAGGCCACCCAGGTGCCACAAACACATACTTTCAGTATCATTCCAATGTCTCAGCGTCTTCCCTGATGCTCACTGCATTATCGAGATGCTCATGACATCAATATGTGTCATTAATTGATGTATTAATTAATTAATGGATGGCATCCATCAATATGGCCAGATCAGGGATCACCTGATTTTATTTTCCTCATGCAAACTTCATAAAACCCTAAGAAAGCCTCTTAGACTATTACTAAAACCAAGCCCACATCTTTTAAGGCTGTCACACAAAGGAGAATCTCCACGTGGAAAGGGACGGCAGCTAATTCCTCGAGCTTCCCTTCCCTTCCCTTGTGGCCTTTCTTCCGTGGGATCATTCATGATTATTGCTACCACTACTAGGCTGGCCTCAGGGACAATATTCCTAGTACTGTTTCTCAGGGGCCTTTATAAGAATTTTTATTTTGTGGTTTTAACACAATAATCTTCAAAACACAAAGGGTAGGAGAGAAGCATGCAGCATCTGATGACCACCTCACAGCTGGGCACTGGCCCATGATTGTACTGTCCACCATATTTCTTTCAGGCTAATGAGGGAAGAGCAGAGATTTACTTTGTAATAAATGATGTGGTTCTGACAAATGTAGGCCAAGGGCATCACCTTGGATTATTAACGTTTGTGCAGAGGTTTGAGCCGGAAGAAAACGATACGAGAGTTGACTCCTTATCCAGCACGTGGTAATACAGGCATGCCACACTCAAAAGAACCTACTGTATGGGAGTCAGAAACGTATTCAGTTTAGTGTCAGTAAAAAAAAAAAGAAGACGTATGTGTCTATATATACACATACATACATATCATCAGATTACACACACACACACACACACACACACACACACACACACATCAGGTGAAATCAGTTGTGTTCATTTTGATTTTTCACATATGTATACATTTAGTTTACAAATTTGATTTAATAGTTATGTAAGAACTTGAGCACAAATGGATTTTTTTTTCTGGCTGTACACATTTAAGTAAGTAAAATTACAGTAAAAATAAGTTAAGCCAGCACTCGAAGCCTGGGAGTAGGCTGCCCTCGAAAGAGGTGCACACATTCCTGAAGTGAAATCAAGCCTCGCGGTACAGCTGAGACCCAGCTGGCATCGTCGCATCTGACTTTCTGAAGCTTCAGTGACGGCAAAGGGAGGCAGACAGAATTGCAATGGTGATCTCTATTAGGAGGGGTGATTTTTCCAGCTCCAGCTTCCGGCCCTCCTGCGGTCCACTCTTTGCCCCTCTCTTTCTCAGAGGCCCTCCTTCTTCACCGCCCTGCACTTCTTACAGAGCTGATAGAAGCTCTTGACATGCGTACCCTAGTGCTTGAAGTCAAGAGAGAACGTGTCTGCCCCGCCTATCTGGGGTCATTTCCTGTTTCAGTCAGGCTCCAGTCAAGAATTTCAAACACAGATCATTTCAGACAGGGAATCGGTGACCCAGGTGCTGGGAGAGCTAAGAGACCCAGCAGGGGGGTTGGTGAAGTGACAGCAGGAACTCACTATCCCCCAGAAGGCTGTAGGGACACAGGAGGGAGTGGGGGTTACCTGCCATCTGTCAGGAGTCAGCCTCACAGCAGGGGCTTCCTGGCAGGGGCTGAGCTCCTGGAGGAAGCGACAGCCCCCAGGGGAGGCAGCACTACAGGAAGCAGAGAGAAAGGTGTCTTCCTCCAGCCTTTCCTCACCACTTCCCACTGGGAAAGCAAACAAGCCTGGGAATGTACTTCCCTATGACACGGAGCTAGTGGAAGAGGAGAGAAACTCGAACGTGAAGTCATGCCCCCCAAACTCTGTTTTCACGTCTAATGACCCTCCACTCCTCTCAGATGACCAACGCTGGTAACCACCTTTATGAATGACTACCTTCTACACGCTGACGTGGCCTCACCCTGTGGAAGGAAAGGCAAATAGGATTCCTGTTCCGGATCAGTTCCGAGTGGGTGCTGTGGCTGCCTGAAGCCCTGTGTTGAAGTTCCTGTGACTCCATCTGTGTGTGTGTAAGGTTAATTTTATTGAGTGTGTGTGTGTGTGTGTGTGTGTGTGTGTGTGTGTGTACTTAATTTACAATGAAAAGTATGATGATTGGATTAAGAATGTCTGCCATGAGTGCAGAAGGTGAGGACCAACGCTCACATGTGGTCCATACCATCCCTGTCTTCTGGCTTCAGCAGAAAAGTCTTTCAGGAGACACATACAAGGGGCACCTGGGTGGCTCAGTCAGCTAAGCGTCCGACTTCGGCTCAGGTCATGATCTCACGGTTCGTGGGTTCGAGCCCCGCGTCGGGCTCTGTGCTGACAGCTCAGAGCCTGGAGCCTGCTTCGGATTCTGTGTCTCCCTCTCTCTCTCTCTCTCTGCTCCTCCCCCACTTGTACTCTTTCTCTCTCTCTCTCTCTCTCTCTCAAAAATAAACATTTTTAAAAAAGGACACGCATACAAACATTAGCATCTTTGTAGCACATGCGAATCTCAGTCTATCTACAAACAGGTGTGAGAGAATATCTATTTCTCTTTTCCTTAAATGGAGTTAATTTGAGCCTAAGTCTTCACCCCTCTGGATGGGTGGGGATTTCAGTCTCGATCTCATTACTCTTCTCACGCAGTGCCTGGAAGATGGGTACAGACCTTGCCATTCCCATCCATCACGACACCACTGACTGCTCACTGTCAAGCCTGCATGGGAGAAGTGGGCTAGTGCTCTGCTTTCCTTCCTTGGGTGGGGCCCAGAAATCTCTGCCATGGTCTGGACCCTGAGTGCTCAAGGTCCAGCATTCCCAGCAGGCCCTTGCTAACATTTTTCCCTTGGATCACGTCTCCTTCCTGGGGCTCTGCCAGAGAGTAGGGTAAAGATCTCTATTGCTCATGGAGCATGGAACCACCTGACCTTTACCCCTTCCCAGACTGGATTCCCTCTTCTCTCCATTCTCAAATGCAGAGACCCCCTTAATAAAGGGGGTCTGGAAGGAGAACCTTTGTCCTCAGCTGTCCCCTTGATAGACACAACCCAGATGCTAGCCAGATACTATCTTTAGACTTCTCTAATGAGAGTACATGAATATATCCTGGTTTAGCTACATATTGATTTATTTTCTGGCAAGTCCTAGTGCATTGAGAGACAGCATAAATGCATTACGTAGCCTTTCCTTCCTACTGCTCAAAGTCCCACCCCATCTCTGATCCCCACTGGGATTCCCGACAACAGCTTTTCAGTGAGCTTGGTTTGAGGAACTTCTGCCTTTGGCCTGGGGTGGAAACATTCCTTCAGTGAGGAGCACAAGGGTCTTCTGCCTTTCTAGCGAAGGAAAGGAACATACGAGAAAAGAAATGAATTAAACACGTCCAAAAATTAGCCTATAGCATTTCCAAGAAATGCACCCTGGGGGTGGAAGGAGGGGTGGGCTATTCTCACTACAGATTGAAGGTTCTGTTCCTTCAATCAGATATTGGTTCTCCTGCAGTGGACACAAGATGTATGCTACCAAATAAACTACCAGAGCCACCCCTGGAGCTTAGGACTGGGAAGTCAAGGTATTTCAGTAACCTCAGTCTTAGTCCTCTGAGCAGCCTGTAAAATCCCTGCGCCTGTGACAAATCCTATACTTAGGATACTAGGTATGATTCTACACTGAGACTTGTCTAAAAAAAGCCCGTAGTCGGCAATTACATTTTTTTCCCCCATGAATGAGTATGAAATCAGTGGAGTAATTTGTAGAGTCATTTTTAAAAGTGCTGATGTAGTTTCACCTTGTTCCACTAGCTCAAGCTTATTAGGAGAGGAGGTGGGGAGGAAAATGGAAATGCGTAGTGTGGGGTCCTAGCTGTGAGCACATCTCCTAGGAAACCGCCTGTGATAGAGTGCCATAGCTCTCCGAGGCACGAGATGTAAGAGGGTGAACATGTGCGGGGAAAGGAAAAAAGAAATCGTTGGCTGAGCCCCCCAGTCTTTAATTAACAAAGAAAATGTTCTTGGCGAAGGCTTTTGGAGCTGTCGATGAGGCCAAAGCAGGGGTAGGGTGGAAGGAGTAAAAACAGGTCTGCTGGCTGGACATGAATACAGTCTTGCCCCATTCACATGCAATAAATTAAGCAAGTGGTGCAAATGAACTAGGAATGTGTCTACTTCAGCTTTGCAGGGTACATGAAAATCCCGGCCTAGTTATCCTCTGACGATAGAGCTGATACCACTCTCTGTCATTAGGTCACAGGTGTTGGTTTTTACCAGTGGAGGCCATGTATTAAATGTTTTGGGAGCCTCTGCTCCTTCATCTACTTCTTTTTAGGGTCAACAGTATGGACCTAGGACCTCAATGAAAGAGAGCTGGCTAGGATGGGATGTCACTTGGGGACTGGAAGCATGTAAGCTAACCATCTGCACATGCCTTCTTCCTCTGCCATTCCTGAGGGCAGGAAACGGAGCTGACTCCATATTTAAGGTGATGAGGGGGAATATTTAAAAGACACGTAGATTAAACCCACTGGATATTTTTGTGCCTCTGGCATAATTAATATTGAAATACGACGCATCTTATGGGAGGCATCCAGTTGCCTGATGAACATTCTGCCTTATTTTTCAATTGAAATTCCTCTGGGATGTGAGTTTTCTGTGAACGCAATGGTCTGTGAAAGAGCACATTTAAGCTATAAACATGTGCAGCTTGGTAAGTTTTAAGAACTTAGCTTTTGACCTGCTCATGATGTTTATGGGTTTCTAGAATCATCCCTATCAATATTTTGTCTTTCTGTGCTTTGGTGTGTGATTTAGGTTTATTTTCAGTGACATGTATGTAATCCCATATTGGAGCTTGGTTGTAATTACAAGCATGTGAGCATTTGCGTATGTCTGGCTATGTATGTGAGAAGTAAACTCTTAGTGTGAACCTCTAATAATGTAGGAAACACATTAACACTGTAAGATCTTGACCCAGATCTTAGTCAAACATTCCCGGATCTAGAAGTCCTCACAGAAACAGGGGAGCGCAAGGTTATTTTCCTTATTTCTTAAATTTTTTTTCCCTCCTTACTTCTTAAAAAAAAAAAAAAGAAAGAAAAAGGTTTCCTCTTGATTCTTAACCTCTCTGAGCATGTCTCCTTTGTCCATTCATTGTTTGTAAAGGAAAATTCCCGGCTGAGGCCATGGTTAACTCTTGACCGTGAGCTTCGGTCAACTATGTTGAAAGATGGTAATTTCTATAAAACAATCATGACATGTAAACTCGCGGAGCTCATTGAGGAAGGGCAGTTACAATATTTTATTTCCCTCAATTATCTGACTACATCTCCTGCACTCCAGAATGGTAAACATTGCATGTGTGCTCATCAAATGCATGGTGGTCTGAGTTTCTTCAACACCTTCTCTGTAACATTGTGCCACTAGCACAATCCACATTTATATAAGGTGTACTTCTTAAGGGAATGATAATACCCAATGTGATTGAGAGCATGCACTGTTCCAGATAGGGTTTCTGAGAACTTATTAGAATTAAATTTTACGTAAACACCTTGAGGAAGGAATTATTTAGGCCATCGGCTCCTTTACAGACCAGAAAACAGACACAGAAAAATTAAGTAACTGTCCCAAGATTACATGGGAGGAGCCAGAATGTGAACCCAGACAATGTGGGTAAAGAGCCCACGATGTTAGCACTGAGCTCTGGCTCTCTGGTCTGGATATGTGGTTTGGCCCCAACATCTCCAAATGGCCAAATGACTCACTTCTGGAACACAGTGACACCCCCACCCCCCATCCCCCGCTCCAGAAGTTGGCCCTGGGCTGTCTCACCCCCTACCTGTCCTATAGACTCTCACCTACCCTGGCTCATAAGTCATCCTTCAGCCACAGGTTGGCATGAGGAAAGACAAATTTGTATCTTTTCCAAAGGTAATAAGTCCCAGGGTTCCCGAATGTGCAAAATCCAGACCATCTTTCAATGAAACGGCCTATTTGGCATTTTGTTTATTTATTTATAATTTATACCTGTGTCCAAAAAGGTGTTGAAGCCACTTACAATAAAGACATGTGCACACGTGCTTATGAAATAAAAACAGAAATTGCAAACCTGAAAAGGTTCTGAAGCAAATAAGTGATTATATTTACTGTGATTTAGCATTACCTTTAGCTCTTACCCTCTGATTTGCCCTAATGGATCACCGAACCGCGTATTTCTTTTCAACTCATCAATCTACTCATTTTTTCCTGGCCATGTGCCTGGCCAGTGTGAGGTGTTCCAGGTGATTCAAAAATGTTTAAGACATGGCCGGATGCTGACGTTCAGCCTCAGGGAAAGTCGGGCACGCAGGCAGGTAGCTGGCGACTAGATTACATCTAACACAGTGTCTTACTGTGTCATAAATGGTATCAGTAAGGGTTCTGCGAGGTTAAGGACCAGTCAATGTGGGCCAGCTACTCCCTAGATTTTCAGGATTCTCAGATATAGTGACCCCATCATCATATGTGGATAATGGCCATGATAGGAGTCAACAGCGGTACCGAATAGGGCGCTGATCATATGTAAGACATTGTTTTGCTGTGTGTTGCATTGAATTGCAATGTATCCTGAGGTTACTGGACTCACAGATCTTAAGAAATGTGCAATCTGACTCCTTTCCACACTTTGTAGGAATCTTTCTCTCCCTGTATCATTGCTGTCACGTGATTGTCTAGCCGCCACAGCCAACATAGTACCTTTACACCCTCCTTATTATCAACTCGGTCCTTACAACAGCTCTCAGACATAGGTCCCGCGCCTAGCCACATTCCTGAGAGGAGGCAACTGAGGCACAAAAGCTGAGGGGCTAGGTCACGCCACCAGATAGCGGAGCTCTTAACCACCACACCTGCTGAGATGATTGTCTTGTTTCTACATCTTATTGTTGGGAAAATATTCTCAGTTTTGTCTGAAATCTGCTTTCAAGTGCCCCAAAGCCACTGATCCTATTTTATTAGACGCCGTACAGAATAAGCCCACTCTTATTCCAAAATGAAAATGCTACTAATCCTGTGTCGGAGACCTTAAGTCCTTGCCTCTACAGAAGGTGAACACAATCCCCAGTGTTTTGGATCAGTTTTTGTCTCTCAGGGCAGCATAGTGACAGACGGAGAGCCTGTGTCCTGGGCCCAGGCAGCAGAAGTTCAAATCCCAGTTCTGCCAACCATCAGCTTTGTGACCCTGGGTATGTTACCTGACCTCTCTGTGCTTCAGTTTCCACACATAGTAGGAGTAAAGACACATTTTGCAGATACAATTGCTACACTAATAAACTACTAAACTAGTAACTGGATCTGAAAAATAGCCTTGTCGTAACGTACTAATCACTTGTGTACGTAAAAGAGGGCCTAACACAAGACAAGTGAGTGTTATTATTGCTGGCACCCGCCCCCTGAACCTGGGGGACAACGTCTCAGAGCAGTACTCAGAACTGGACACAGTCCCTCCGTGACCTGTAAATAGAATTCATTTTTTAACTCCAGGAACATTAGTTAATTGTATACATTATCTTGATTTAAAGAAGAGAATGATGAGTTGGATCTGGGGGAGGTTAATTAAGTGACTCTTCCGAAGCAACTCAGTAAATCAGTGATAGAATTCGATTCGAATCCTAGTTCCCCATGGCTTTCTTGCTTACTGAGAAGTTCGGTTCTATGGTTGCCATCCTCTTCCAAAGCGTGATCTTTATGCTTCTTCCTGTTGTTTTTGGACACACGTATTTGCTGTCTTTCTGTTTCAGTGTAAGCTTATATCTGTCCACGGTGAACACCGTTCCCCAAGTCACCCCAGAAATGAACCTTGCGGGGACCTTGGGTTCCCTTCCCTTCTCCGCCACCAAAATCCAACCAACCACCAGCAGTTTCTCCAGGCCTCAGTAAAATGAAGGAACAACCCTGCATGGTTCAAAGAAACTTTTAGGGTCGGACAGTAGTTAAAGCAGTAAATACATGTTTTTATTAAGACCTAAGGCAATAGAGGAAAAGAGACCCAGGGAAAATGGAACTGGGCTCCATTCTGAATATGGCGCGGGCAAGTGAGGATCGAGAGCCAAGGGGCAGGGTGGGGGTCAGTGGGTGGGAAATTACTAAGAAAAGGTACAGGCATGGGGGGCCAGGGTTATCAGACATCACCTGGGGGTGGAGAGGGATGAGAAATTTGATCAGATATGGAGGGTGGGGATTCTGTCTAAACCAGCTTGACCGGATTCTTGCTCCCTCCAACTGGGCGATGCAGACACCATGCAGGGTGATGTCCTCCACAGAGGGCATGAACACCCACCCTGGATGTCAAGGCCTAGAGGAGGGTGACGGCAGTTTAGTCAAGTACAACGTCTATGTTAGTTTCCATGTCTGAGTCTTCATCTGGCCATTCCTGCCTCTTGTACCCGTCTCCTCTGCCATTTCACCAGCTCATTCCATGTTCTTCACTACTTAGCCCCGGAGCCAAACACAAGAGAAAACAGTCTGTAGGTTTTTCTCTTTCTGAAGCTACAACCTGTTCCACCCACGGCTTGGGAAACCGACCTCCCTTTTTCAGGCTCATAGGTGGCCATTCTATCCACTGGAACAAATTCCCACATGGCGCCCCAGCATGATGATACCCTTTGAGTGACACACATGCACCGATGATATTACCAAACTTATGATAATGCCGCCGACCGCAGAGAGAAAAAATGCTGTAAAGACACATTTATTGCCACTGGGGTGGTTTAGAGCAGAAACCCATCAGGGTTTTGTGCTTTTCAATTTGGGGAATGTAAATTGTGTATGATGCGGAGCAAAGATAATTGTGCTGTTTAAAAGATTCACCTGAACACACAATAAATTAAAAAAAAAAGACAGGAACAAGAGAAATAAGAAAGAATTCATGGGGTTATTAGACACCTGCTTCCCCTCTTCCCTCCTCCCCTCCCTGCCTCAGAACCAGCTCACAGGGGGAGACCCCGACCCTTCTCTCCAAAGGAAGGCACTGGTGACCATGACTGATTGTGCTGTAGCTCCCAGGAGCAGTGCTGATTTGCATCTTAACACAACCTCAAGTCAAATGAATGAACTTCCAAGGAGGAAGTTTTGAGTATCAGCCAGCACGTGAGGAGGACTAGATGAGGGGGGAGGACTTGAGTCCTCCCCAGGGGCATGTAGGGACCTCCTCTTCCACTCAGTTATGTTGTTCCACATTTCAGCATCTTTTTAACGTGGAGCCTTTTATTCCAGCTCTTTTAAACCCTCACCCTTTGTCCTCATTTACCAAAAGTGATACATATGTTCCATCGCCGTGCACCATTTTTATTACACCAACAACAAGACCTTGGCAGTTAGATACGGCGGGCAGACCCACGGTCAGATATCTATAATGCTTGGGCTGTTATTCTACCCACTGAAATACTCTCTGGCTTGAAGAGCTTCTGACCCTATTCTCAGTTTCCCTCATCTGTAAAGGCGGCTGTTGGATTACGTCATCTCTCAAAGTCTCTGGCAGGTTTGGAAAGTCCCGGATGCTAGTTACGATTCAAACATTAGTTTGGGGGAGGGGAACATATTGTATGCAAACTCTTCAAACCCGTATCCTAGAATCAGATTTCCAGTGAAGGATGCATTTCCTCCTTCTGCTTCTTTCAATTCTCTTAGGGTATATGATGGGTTTTTGACAGTATTTGTACTCTGAGAAGCAGTCACCATGAGATGACAGCTTCTGAAGGGTCAGCATTTTACGAGGTCACATTTTCTGCTTAAATTGCTTGACAGTTTCCCTTAATAGCAGAGAGTATACTCCACTTAGGAAACCTGTGCTCAACAACTTAGAGAATGTCACCAGAACATGTATATAAATGATGCACACACTTGAATAACCAGTATTGCATGACAGAGAGGAAGCCTCCTTCAGGGGTTAAAGATGAGAAAGTTGGAAGTTTCTGACAAAAAAAAATCTTTTCTGTTAGTTGCACCTTTGTTTAAAAAAATATTTTTTCGGTTTCTGGTACTCTCTTCATCTATAATAGGGCTTTTATCACATATTAGCGATCCTAGTAAAAGCATTCACTTGAACCCTGCTTTAAAAAAAAAGTTTATTTATTTTGAGAGAGAGAGAGAGAGCACGAGGGGAGGGGAGGGGCAGAGAGAGAGGGAGAGAGAAGATCCCAAGCAGGCTCTGTGCTGTCAGCATGCAGCCTGATGTAGAGATCAAACGCACAAACCGTGAGATCACGACCTGAGCTGAGATCAAGAGTCAGAGGCTTAACCATCTGAGTCACCCAGGCGCCCCTCGAACCCTGCTTTTTGCCTGGACCTTCCTTTGTGATGATAGAGCCTATTACTGCCGATACATATTTTGTGATGTTTCAAGGGAAGTGAGATTTTTCACTCAACCAATCTTTATTCAATTCAGTCACTATGTCGGGCATCAGAGGGTCCAGAGACATATTTCCAGAGCTGGAAATATTGTGGGTCCACACACCCACCAAACTCTAAAGCACAAAGACCACATGGTGAGAAAAAGGTAGAGAGAGAAGAAAGTAGAAGCAAGCAAACTCAGTGTGAAAGTGGAGAGGAGGGAAGGAATTAATCTTGTCTGTGGGTGAGAGGAGTAGGAGGAGGGCTGGGAGGACCACAGGTGAGGCTTCACAGGAAAGGTAACCTCAGAGGTGTTCCTTCATGGAGAAAGGGGATTTCACTAAGTAGATGGGACAAGGATAGAGGTGTGGAGGAAGGGATTATGGGTAAGAGGAGCAGCTCACGTGCTAGATTCTCCAAGGAAACAGAACCAGTAGGATGTGTGTGTGTGTGTGTGTGTGTGTGTGTGTGTGTGTGTATACTATATATATATATGCATAGTATACACACACACACACAAATGTACTTTTATAGATAGATAGCTAGCTAGATAGATAGATAAAGGGATTTATTATAAGGAATTGGCCTGTCCAATTACGGAGGCTGACAAGTCCCAAGATCTGTAAGGTGAGTCAGCAAACTGGAGACCCAGGAGAGCCAATGGTGTAGTTCTAGCTCAAGTCTGAAGGTCTGAGAACCAGGAGAATCAGTGCTGTAAGTTCTCGGCCAAAGGCTGGCAGGCTTGGGACTCAGGACTTGCCACTGTTCCAGTTGCAGGGGAAAAAGCTGATGTCCCAATCGTAAGGGAGTCAACCAGGAAGAATTTCCTCTCATTCCAGGGAATGTCAGCCCTTTGTTCTAGTCAGGCCTTCAACTGATTGGATAAGGCCCACCCACATTCAGGAGAGCAATCTACTCAGTCTACCAATTTTAATGTTCATCTCATCCAAAAACAGTCTCGCAGACACACTCAGGATAATATTTGACCAAATATCTGGGCACCCCATGGACCAGTCAAGTTGACACATAAAATTAACCATCACAGACTGGGCAAAGGCAGAGCAGTGAGTAAATGTTCAGCATGTTTCGGGATGAGTCCCCCGAGGGAGAACACCGGGTGATGGTTGGTTTTACAGGAAGAAATGGGAGATAAAGTTGATAGCACAGGGTCCTATGGTAAAAGGGCTTGGGTGCCCTGCCCTCTGGGCCTCTTTTTCTTACTTATAACATGATGATAAAAATGCTTACCTCACAGCCACTGTGAGAATGCATGCATTACCTGAAGTGGTTCGTGCGACAGTTGGCACCTACTTGGTGCTCACTAGATATTCATACCTTCCCTTGTGTCTTCTAAGGGAGACTGTTAAAGGCTCCTCTTCTGCCCATCCCTAGGCCTCCAGGCTCCTGATCAAATATCAGATCACCACTGCCTCTTAAGCTCAGAAAATGTGTCCACACTCCGTCTCTTTGACATTTTCCGTCTCCCTGGAGTGTGTCTTCTTGCCAGTGCCCGCTCCCTTTCGGACGGATGCTTCTTTGGGACAGTCACGGCTTCTCCCATTGCCCTTTGTAAGTTGTGGCTCTGTTGTCATTGGGCAAGTGCCGGCCAGTGTCATTTTGACCGATCCTGGCCCCAGGAAAACCACACCCCCAGCCAGACCACCACTGGGCCTCTGCTCTCTCTGAGAGGGATCGTGACGAACTACCTGCCTCGCCGAGGAGCTCAGGCCTTCCTCTGTGGAAAATGGGAGAACTGAAGGATGATGAGTAGCTCCATGGCATGATTATATATTTATATTTAATGAGGGTGAGGTTTCCCATAAATGTTTAGGGCCAGGAGAGAGATGAACCCACAGCAAGGTAAGGTCTAAGGAGAAAACTCTGGGGCCACCGGCACTTTTTCCTTCGGAAAAGGAACCCAGAATAAATGCTCAGAGAGAAGAGGAAACCAGGGGTGGTACTGAGGAAGGAAGGGAAGAAAGAGTTTTAAGGCAAGGGGGGTGATGCCCGGCTTCAGAGGTCAAGTATAAAGGAGACATAAAATTTTCATCTCTCAGGTCCCCCTAAAAGATAATGGGGAAGTTAATGCCCATCTCAGCAGGTTGTGGTGGGTATTAAATAACATTTACAAAGCACTCCGAACACACCCTGACATAGGGTAGCTTCTTAAATCCTTGTTGAAAAGTTCTTGATGCTATTCTGGAGCTTTGGTTGTAGGTATCCTTCAAAATATAGAGGCATACAATTTAATATGAATAATAAGGAAAATAAATAATATATTTGTAAAAAGCTATCTTTCCGTCATAGGGTGTCCTAGTTTTTTCAGCAGTGTGTGAGCACATACAAGGAGTGAAGCACATACAGCCTGTGTAGGAAAGTCACAGAGGTTAGTATTTGAGGGGTTTCCGGAAGGGCTCAATCAACACCGATGGCCAAGAACAAGAATGAAAATGTGTCTTGCGAGAAACATATGTTTGATAGAATTTATTCACTTTGTTGGTCAGTAGAGATAAGAGCAATGCCTAGTCCATAACTTCAGCGACCTTTAATATGTACCATTTAAGAAACAGAATGATAGTTGACTTGGACACCTACTCTGCGGAGCAAGTGATGCTTTTACGGTGCTGCTTATTTCATGACCATGTATCTCCAACTTCCTAGTATTGTTACCATTGCACTTTGCCAATTTCCAAACAACCATTGGCTTTATTTGACGTAAATATCTATTCCTGTTTCTGCTATTTGTGTATAATAATATATAAACAGGGTGATTATAAAAATGTCTAACAACCAATAGGATATAGGTATTTGCTACCCAGAATGATTGCTGGTTTTCTTTTAAATGTTTAACTCTTTATTGGAGAGAAAGAGAGAGAGAGAGCTGGAGAGGGGCAGAGAGAGAGGGGGAGAGAGAGAATACCAAGCAGGCTCCACACTGCTGGTGCAGAGCCTGATGTGGGCCTCGAACTCATGAACCGTGAGATCATGACCTGAGCTGAAATGAAGAGTCGGATGCTTACCACCTGAGCCACTCAGGTGCCCCAGAATGATTGCTGTTCATAGCATTGGAGCCAGATCCCAGAGGCCCCAGCCATCTGGATCACAGGAAGGTTCAGAGGTCCCAGAGCAGGAGCAGAGTGGTTCCACAGTCCAGGCTAAGGACACAAGGACACTATGGCAGTTCAGGCTCTGGGGCTCAAGGTCATGGCTTGGGAAGCGTGTCAGTATTTTAACAACCAGTATAGCCGTGGTGGTTGTACTAGCTGAATGTCATGGATGCTAGTAGGTAGGTTGAAATTACTAGGTCTCCAACTTTCTACTGGTTGATCCTCTCAGTAGCATTGGGCAGTTAGGAAAGCAAGCTGAATTTATTTATTTTGCTAGTATTGCCATCAAATATTGACTGGAAATAGACCATTACGTTAGGGAGAAGATGAGCCTCTTAAAAAACTATAGAGAT
Organism: Acinonyx jubatus; assembly: GCF_027475565.1. Classification (NCBI taxonomy): domain Eukaryota; kingdom Metazoa; phylum Chordata; class Mammalia; order Carnivora; family Felidae; genus Acinonyx; species Acinonyx jubatus. Next base: position 12,828,105 of record NC_069387.1, on the reverse strand, counting down.
TCTTTTCTACCGGACATAGTTGTATTCAGCTGCTTTGTCCTACCCGCCATATTGTGAAATCCTGGAGATCAAAGGCGCATACATCTTGGTCACCTCAGTGTTTTAAACATCTAACACGGAGCTAGGCACGTAGACAGTGATCAACAAAAGTTTGGGAATGAATGAACAAGCTTGGTTTTGATTCCTTCAGGCTCCAGAGCTAGTTGAAAACTTGATGAGCCGTTTTCCATTCCCTTCAAGTAAATATGTTTGACCCCTTTTAGTCTTTTGGCTTCCCTGCCAGGATGCTGAGGTGGCCTTTGTGCATAACAACTAGCTTCTTCTTGGGAAGAGCTTGCCCACGCTTGCTTACCAGTGCAGAGTGCAGAGCGGCTTTCTTCAAAGTATTTTGGAGTGTGCCCAGCCCCAAAGTGCGTCCCAGAGAAAAAGCACTTGGGGCTTAAATAATTCCATCTCATAAGAGAAGGAAAAGAGACAGGTATGCAAATGTGATCAGACAGAATTAAAATTAAATTAAAGAATGGAGAGAGGGGCAGCAGGGCATCCTTGCATATTCAGAGGTGAGAAAAAAATACATAAGCAGTTGGCAGCTAATGAGAAGAGAGATGATCAAGGCTAGGCAAGGAAGCCGGGGGTAAGGAGGTGCAGGGAACAGGGAACCGCATCTCAGAGGTGTTTATCTTCAGTGGAAGCAGATTTTCCTGGGCTACGCAGCATGAATTTTTATCACGCCTCTCTACTCATCTCTACTCAACTTCAATCAGTTCACTCCTATTAGGCAAACAACTTCTTGATGTCGAAATCAGCGTGCGCTGCTCGCTCTCCAGTCACGAGGCAAAATTCAGAGAGTGGCAGTTTCACTGGGAGAAGAAGAAAGCGAGAAAGACACCAGACCAACTCAAAGCTTCCGTTCAGCCAAACCCAACATCTTTTTGTCACTTTTCATCGCTTCAAAAGCCACACATTCCCAGACAGAATCATAAACCCGGCTCGAACGGCTCACCGTTCCTGCATGTAGACTGTGAATCTCATTTCAGAGTTGGAATGCATCCTTCCACCGGGGAGGGGGAGACGTTCCTGCAGCAGAAGATGATTGATTTTTAATGACTTAGGGTCTAAATTATACCTGTTCTCTTCCCGTGAAAGGGAAACAAAGCTGGAGTAGGGAGACCCTCCCTGTAGGAGGCACCTGATGAAAATTCGCCCACGTCTGCTGGCTTTCGGGAGCTCAGGATAGCAAGGCCCTCCGTGACTTCACCTGATGGTGCAGCTCTTGTTGCGCTGCCATAATGGGCAAGTGTGGATAGTTGAGGGGGCAGGAGAGTGACACCAATCACGACCTATTGCCTGGCAGGGAGGTGGACGAGACACGCGTCCCCCCTGGAATTTTGCTGTGATTCAGCATTGTTTCACTTAGCGGTGCCGCATTGGCTCTCAATCTCACGCTCCTGCAAAATGCCTGGTGCTAATTGTGAATGCTAGAAACCCACCATCTCCTAGGGATTAATTAACAATGAGATGATAGGAAAGTCTTGAGTAGCCTGGCTAGAGAGGGCAGTGAGAGGCTCAGGGCCGACCTTGATAACTAAGGAATCAGAGTTGAGGGAAGGGGTGCAGGGACCCAGGGGATAGTCATAATGACTTACCATTTGGAATTTATCCCTTGGCCCCATACCTCTGAGAACTTGAAAAGGTGCATCTGAAAGCCAAATTTTCGGTTTAATACTGATATACAGAGTGTTTGTTTTCTTCTTTTGCAAAAACAAATTTCCATGGAAATAGAGTGGCAGATTACCTTTATAGCCTCTAGATAAAAAAAAAAAAAAAAAAAAAAGCCCCTCCTGTGCTGACAGCATAGAGTCTGCTTGGGATTCTCTCTCTCCCTCCCTCTCTGGCCCTCCCCCGCTCCCTCTCTCTCTCTCTCCCTCTCTCTCAAAATAAATAATAATTTTAAATAATAGCACCTCAAATCTTCTCTATTTCCTTTTTACACAATTGTCAAAGGTAACGTGTTCTGGGCCTTGCCACCACAGGGTTTGTGACCGTTTTCTCTAACCTTAGTTGAGTCCTCAGCCTCAGTGGGCCTCCTAGTTTTTCTTTGATCTCCCTCGTCAGCAGCCAGACAGTGTGCACTCTTTCCCTCACCGCCTAAATCTCCATCATTATCTCCAACCCATTCATCTTTCCATCCACGTGATGGTCCATCCGCCCATTTCTTCATGCTTTCCAAGTGTCATCCCAAAGACATGTCAAGACATCTTATGAAACACATGTCTTATAACAGAAAAGGAACAAAGAAAGACAAGGAGAAAATGCCAAAAGGAGCCCAACATGAAGTGGCCCAGCCATGGCCATCAGATTCTCCCTACGTGACCCATGGTCCTATTTCTTGTTGAGATGGCCAAGCATCTATAGACTGCTGCCCTGGTGTGAGAGACCCAAATGCTTTGAAAACATATGGCCAGATGCCCTCGCCCTTTGTACATTCTCAAACATTGCTTTGTCACCTAGCATTAAACTGTTCCATTATTGACTTATTTTCATACGCTGGCTTTATACTTAAAAGCCTATGGACTCTCAGAAAGTGGCATTTGCTTGGCCCCAAATAACATCGTCCCCAGGACCCCTTGGCAAGACCTCCTCTTTTCCTGCTAACTCGACATCGGTTGACTCTGTGGTAGGTATGCTGAATCGAAATCACTTATATCAGCAGCGCTGTTCCTTCCACGGCCAGAATCTTGAACCACATCTTCTCAAGTTTGGTAAGAATGAACTTACTCAAATTTCAGTGACTTTTCCGCCCATTTATTCTGTTCTCACCGATCAAGGCATGAGGATTAAAGAGGCTCTTTATAAATTAGCTAACCAGGGTGGTTGCCCTGTCTTTAGAGGTCTAATGGTACAAGAAAATACTTGTACATTGTTGAATCTTCTTGAGACTATGATCAGAGCTCAACTCCTGTTCAGTAGGTCACATCAGGGCGAGACTGTGCCTGGGGCAGAATAAAGCCAGTTTCCCTCCATCCATGAGGAAGACTCACAGAGAGCAGGACCGGGCTGGCGGTCGGTGCGCCTCACTTGGGGCTTCCCACAACGGGGCCCCCTTATGGTCGGGCCTGCGACTGAGCCCCATGATGGCCTTGACGGCTCTGGTGTGTCCTTCTCCTCAGCTCACCAGGCAGCCACTGCCCGCCCACCTGCCAGGTGCAGAGAAAACTCCCCACATCAAATGGAAGGTTTTAGAAGAGAGGAATGGCGGGTGGTGGGAAAGACTCAAAACCCGGCTGCCTGCGATCAGGCTGCTACGACACAATGATCACAGAAAGGGAAGTTTGAACAACACACATTTATTTCTCACGGTTCTTGACGCTGGGAGGACCCCAATCAAGGTGCGGGCAGAGTCAGTGTCATGGTGAGTCAACTGCCTTCTCATTATGTTCTCACATGGCCTCTCCTTAGCTCCTGCATGCAAAGGAGGAAGGAGGGAGGAAGGCAGAGGAATGAGGTGGAATTTTGTGTCTCTTCCTCTTTTTATAAGGACATCGATTCCCATCACAGGGGTCCTAGCCTCGTGACCTCACCTCACCTTACCCTTACCATCTCCCCAAAGGCCCATCTCCAAATACCATTCAACATAGGAATTTGAGGGAGATGCAAACATTCAGCCCAGCACACCAGCTTTTGTCCTCCCTCCTTTCTGTGACGAGAGCCTCAGAAACTTCCCGAGCACCCGTGGGGAGGCTTGTAGCAAACAGGGTCCAGCGTGGCTGGCCACAACCACAGCACGGTCAAAGACATTATGAGGGGAACGCTGCCTGCTGGCAGTTCCCGTGAACCCTTGACAACCTCCGCTAGCCACAGCACACTTGCTCCGTCCTCCTTTTCCCTCAATATTTCTCGGTCTATTTGGTTGACAACTTGAAATGCGTGGCTCTCTGGGAGCCCTCCCCCGCCCCGACTGTGTGTTTGAGTTTTATGCCCCATTGGTCAGGGATACGAAATTGGAAATTGCCTGTTTGCCTGCAGACCAGAGGGTCACTGCCAGAGAAGCGGGGGGGGGGGGGGGTCTTCCGCCGGGAGAATGGAGGCGGGGTGTTTTGATCGAGAGTGAAGGGGTCATTTCAGGGGAGAAGGGGATAGGACAGAGGTCTGTGGTTTCAATGGCCCTGCTCCCAGCCCTCGCGGCATTTTGCAGACCTTGCTGAGGAGGAAGAATGAGCCCTCCTGGCTCAGTAAAGTGCAGAAAAGGGTCCCATCCATCTCGTGGTGCTGCGTCTTGTTTGCCTCTATCTCCTGAGCCAAGATTTTCCAGTGCATTCTTATCGGTGCCCGGATTTCTTGTAATGGACTGACAATGGGTCAGGAACTTCAGATGAAAGTCTTAGACATCTGTTACGGGAGCCAAAGCAGCCACACAGCTGAGCCACAGACACTTAACTAAGTGACACTGTCTGTTCACTTGATGCTTTGGATCTGTGTCCTTTCAAACAGTCACACTTAACTGGATTGCATCCCCAAGGCTGAGTTGTGAGCCAGTGTGACCCAGGAAAGACAGCAGACAGAGGAGGCAGCGGGGCGTCTGGGGGACGGTACTTTGGGCTAATTGGCCCAACAGCCAGAGGTCAGCTCTCCTTCTCGGCTTTCAACTTCGACCCGCTCTGGAAGTCCCTCGGTGCCTCCACGTCACCTGAACCTCCCGTCTCTCTGGTGGTTTTGTCAGTTCTGGTGTTCCGGGTGTGGCACAATTAGAGGAGAAATTTGTGAACTCTGCAATTCACTGTTTCCTTTGTTCTAGCAAAAGTGTAATTTGGGGATGTGCGTGGGCAACTTGCATAGTACAGCCGCGGGTAGGTGCTTATGGTGTAACAGGGCCAATTAGAGGAGAGCCGTGGACCTGGTACGTAAGAATTTAAGGCTCCCTGGCGCAGGTGACCTTTTCTAAAGGAGCCAGTGCTGCCCTTTCATCAGGTGCCAGGCGCACAGACCGAGGCGAGATTCCGGCACGGTGAATCACACCTGGATGGGAGCTGCAGCCCCAGCCTGGGTCACAAGTTGAATGGCCCATTGGGGAATTTAGAAATCAGAATTTAAAATTTAGAATTAATCCCAGGCCACACAGGCTTCAGGACCTGGCAGGAGCCGGAAGTTAGGGGTTTCGAGATAAATGTATAGAAAGCCTTATTTCCGGTATCAAATAAATACACACATATTAACAAATGTGTGTGTGCGGATAGGTAGCCATGCCTGTGTCTAAGCTGTGCAGCTCATATTCAATATTCAGATGTGTGATCGTCGCTCCGCATTTCCAGTGCGAATGAGAAACTACAGTCGTATGTTAGTCGTGCATCTGATAGTATCACCTGCAAGTGTTCACAGACCAAACATTGCAGCAAACCCCAAGGAGGAAATGTGGAACTATTGACTGTGGCATGTGTCACAGAGAGAGGACTCTGGTTTAATGGAGCAAAGAAGGCCTCTGAATATAGCAAAGACAAAAATGGGAAGTATCTGGGGGGGGGGGGGGCAGGGCAGAAAGAAATGTTAGCGACCGCAAAACGTCATGTGCATCTGTGGCCGTCGCCCAGGGCATGGGGGAGAAGACGACTAAGGCTTGAGAGCAAGCAGGGCAGGTCCACGAGCCCTGAAGCAGCCTGAATGCAGTGGTTGGAGCCCAGCCCAGGGAGGTTGGCAGTGAGGACAAAGCACCCCCCACCCCCATCCCCGGGAGCCACGAGAACCGAGAAGGCGAGCTGCAACATGGAAGGAGCTAGACGGAAAGTCTCTCCAAAGCTTCCGCCACAGAGAAGCCAGCTACCAGGTGCCCGCAAGATGGAAAATTTGGCAGCATTGTTACACAGACGTTTGCCAACTTCAAATATCAACCACTGACTTCCTGTTGTTTAATGTTAATTAAAGCTGTTAATATCACCCACCGGTAGAGACGTCCTGTCTTATATTTCAGATATTTGCCAGGAGGGCTGACAGAAGAGGTAACAGGAAGAGGGCAGTCGGGCAGCACGACACAGGGTCGACTATACAGGGAGATCCACACGTGGCTCCACCCGCAGATGTGTTAGAAGTGGCCCTCCCTCCCAGGCTGGTAGTGTGCGGATGCCTCTGTTTCCAGGGGCCTGGCCTCCTGCCCAGCAGATGGGTCGCCTGGGAACCTCCTTCCTAGCAGGGCGCTGTCTACAGTCAGCCTTGTGTCCTGAGTGCTGATTCCACTCTGGTATTGACCCTCTCTGTGCCCTCAAGCTAGCTTTTAAATTTCTGGTTCTAAATTGTGTTCTACAGTTCACACACATGGAGGAATAATAATGGCATTGTTGGAAACCAGCCGTGATTTTTAATCAGTGAGCAACCCAGAGGTTCTCGGAGGAACTGTTTTCGTTTGTTTGTTTTCTCCCGATTGAAATCAAATGATCAAAGAAAAAAAAATGCCTCTATACTTTGGTTTCCTTTGAGTCATTAACTAGATATACTATGATAAGATGCTTCACTACCATTCGCAGTGGTGGCAAAAGAGAGAGTGGGATGGGGCTGCTATCGGTGGAAAGTCCAGCCCCATCAGGCACGGCCCGGGTTTGCAGAGGCCAGGCCAAGGAGGGAGGGAACTTGGTGTCGTGGGGGGTGGGGAGCAGGGGGCGCGGTGCACCTTCGGACGAAGCTTACTTTTCTCAGCTAGAAAATGAGCAGTGTAGCTTCCATTCACGTACCAGTCACTTTTCACATCTGGTCTTTATCCACTGCTCACAGTCCAGTGACGAGGAATGCAGGGCAGGTGAGAAATGAGGCCAAGAGGGCGTTGGGTCAACTGGAGATGGGGTCAGGCCAGGAGTGGTGGAGACCGTGCCAGCCACGGAGGTAGGGATGATGATGATGACGGTAGTAATTAACATGCATGTAGTCCTTGACCGTCTCCAGAGCCACTGCCTGCCTTTTTCTCATCACAAACTGGAGGACTCATCTGCAGTAATGTTTGGGACACTGAGTTGGGAGGCAGAATACCTTAGGGGCTGGATTGGCTCAGCTACGATATGCAGAGCCGGGTACAAACCAGCAAATTTATTTTATTTTCACAGGGAAAACATACCACAATTGGCATCAGATTCGAGTGCCTGGGATCTGGGGGGAGACAACGATGATGCACGTGGCCCTTGCCTTCCATAACATCACATTTAAGCAGAGGGAAGAATCACATATGCCTATAACCCCCAAGAAAGCGAGAGACGAGAAATGACAGGAAACCTGACCCAGTGCATAGTAGGGAGGCCGGAGGGAGCAGAGATGGCTAGGGGTAATTGAGGAAGTCTTTCGGAGGTGGAATTTGAATCAGTTTGGGGATGGATGGGTTGGATTTCAATAGGAGGTGGACGACAGTTATTCTGGGGAGAGAAAATGCCTTGAGCAAAGGCAGAGAAGAGAAAAACATGAGCCAGTGGAGGGAATCATGGGTGACCCAGGTAGGAGTTAGCAGAGGGCACGGGAGAGTGGGTTCGGAGTAAAGGCTGAAAAGGGAGGCAGTTGGTCCAATTGTGAAGGGTCTTGGAGACGGAGGCAGATGCTATTATTATCCTATTTTACAGATGAGAAAACTGAGGCACAGAGAGGACACCGTCCCAAAGCCAGGAAATGAATCTGCGTGGTCTGGCTGTGGAAGCCATCCTCAAACGCACATGCTAGGGCTCTTATCCGGGTGCTGGAAAACCTTCCTTGTCGTTAGCTTCCCCAGAGCGTGGTGAGGTCTCCTCTTTACCTCACAGGGTGGTGAGCTCAGTGTCTGCTTTTGGCTGCAGCAGACCCCAACCCAAGTGGGCTTAAACAAACAGGAAATGTATAACCTCACAAAACAAGAAGCCCAAAAAGTTATACAAGAACCATCACTGGTAAATGCAGCAGCTCAACAGTAATTTGGAGACCCTAGGGTTTCCCTTCACTCCATTCATGGGCCACCCTCTCGGGTCAGCTTTACCCCCTGCCTCGTTACCTTCTCAGTCTCAGCTCAAGCGCCCCCTATTCAGGGCAGCCTTTCTGACGCTCTCCCGGCCGAGGCAACCCTGCTTCCCTAGGCTCCTCCTATGTGTGTACATGAGTCTCCTCCCGGTCGCCCAGCTGCCCTTTCCCTTATTATAGGATCCTTTCAGCCCTCCTGGTTCAACCCCAGGCTCTGTGAGGGAAGGAGCTCTGTGGATTTTTGTTCACTCTTGTGTCCCTAGCACCCGCCACATAAATACTTGTCAGGTGAACAAATGATAGCTTTGTGTAGTGCTTCGGAACTCACGAACTACAGTAAATATATAATATGGCAAATGACGAATTACGAGTTATTCTCCTATGGTGCCTTTTCCCTGAGGCAAATTGCTCTTGGTTTCTTCCCCAAGAAAGCTTTCTCCTTGGGGCGCCTGGGTGGCTCAGTCAGCTAAGCGCCTGACTCCAGATTTTGGTTCAGGTTACGATCTCATATGGTTTGTGAGTTCGAGCCTCGCATAAGGCTCTGTGCTCCCAGTGCAGAGCTCACTTGGGATCTTCTGTCTCCCTCTCTCTCTGCCCCTCCCCGGCTGTCTCCCTCTCTCTCTCTCAAAAATAAATAAACATTAAAAAAAAAGAAGAAAGCTTTCTCCTCTTTCCCCTTCCTGTAAAACCCACATTTTGTTCAGACATCTGAGCAACCCCCCGTTCGAGAGAGAGATTGTGATCATTCCACCACCGTGTGGCAATTGCTGTTGGCCCAGGGGTGGCCCATGGCCTCAGCTGCCCAAGCAGACCAAAGGAGAGGACATATTCTCATAGGTGAACAAGGCTACTGGTTGCCCCAGCAGCTGGTGACCGTCTTGTAGCCAATGTCGTGCTAGCAGGTTTGGAAAAAAGGGGGAGATATTTAGTGGATAAAAGTGAACAGGATTCAATGATGTTTAGGGACATCGGATGAGGAAGAAGACAGTCTTAGGGAAGAATTCTCATTTCCCAGCTCGGACCTCTGGCTCGCGGCCCCAGTCATCGTGATGGAACACGTTGGGCAAACTGAGAGCCGTTCAGACCAGACTTTCATGCAACGCATGAAAGTGTGCCTGGTTGTGCGTGTGTGAGATTGCATTCCCCATGGCAAATGATTGTTGTGTCCCTAATAAGTGGTGGATAAATAATTCGGTGGATTTAACTGGCCTGCAGCATTTGTGAAGATGAGATAGTCTCACTTTGGTGGGAAAGTTGCCTTCTACCCTCGGAGCCAAGAAAGCCCACCTCACCAGTAACCCTTGCTCCTGATCGTGCCTCCGGTGGCTGCCTGTTTAAAGAGTTCATCCAGCAAGCTTCTTCAAAATGCATTTGAATCTTTGCAAGCCTCGGGCTGTTGGGCAGGGTGATGGCATCTCTGAGTGTCCTGGAAGGAGGGGACTTGTTACCCTTTTTTCTTTGAAAGGTAGGGGCATCTGCTCTCGCCATCCTGGTTAATAGGTTTCCAATTATTTGGGCAGATCTAAAATAATGTTCCAGAGGCAGTGAAGAAGCAGCTGGGCGACATTACTTGTAATTGTTTAATATTGTTATCACATGTGCTTACAAGAAAAGCGAGGCAACCGGCCATCAATCAAGGGAGGGAATATTCATAGATGGTGATCACGGTGCCCGCGTTGGAATGTCATGGCAACCGTCCCACGGTCCCGGGCTTGATTACTTCCTGCTGCAGCCCTGGTCGGAGCTGCGTTGCTTCATTAACTTTACTTTCTTCAACCTCATTTGTAAAAAGAAAGCTGGAAACAGCCCCACCTCGGGGTTCATGCTCCCCTGCTCTGAAAATCTGACGTTACAAAACAAGCCGCGTTTCTTCTCTTCATCTCTCTCCTTCTAATATGGTCTCTAATTGTATTCAGAGTCTCACAGGTCCTACTGTGACCACCAGGGAAGGACTCACCCTGAGGCGACAGAGAATTATACCCTCTCCACACCTGCCGTTTCACGGGTGGGGAAAAAGGGAGCCAGGACAGGAACATGCTGGTATTGGATAGAGTCCTGTTGGTGATCAGGTACCCCTGGGTTCAATCCTGCCTAGGTTGCTTCCTGCCTCTTAGGACGTTTCACTCCACCTGAGACTCTGTGTTCTCCTCTGCGAAATGGGGATATTACCGCCCACCTTGCTGGGCTGTGGTGGGACCATAGATCAAGCGACCGTCACGGTACCTGGCACAGAGCAGGTGTTCAGCACCTATACATTGTAATAATTACCATACCTAAAGTCACAAAAGGAGTTCTCAGAGAAGTTGGAACTTAGATTCTGTCTCTCCGGAGTCTGATCTGACTAGACCACACTGCTCTGCTTGAGTAGAGAGGCCTCGGAGTCTCTTGGGTGAGGGCATTTGTAACATCTGTTCAGGACACAGTTTTACCATGAAACTCCAGAGACTGGCTTTGTCCGGGTCGCTGGGGGATACCGGTGTGGGTTGGTGGTCTTTGGGTCAAATATTTGCCCGATACCCCGCCCCCGCTGTGGCATTTGATAGAACCTCCATGCCCTCCTAAGGCACACTGGCAGAGTAAATGGATTGTATGGCAAGTTGCAAATCAAATGGCCAGTCTGAAAGTCAACAGGGCCACCTAACACAAGCAAACGTCAGTGAGCGCGGAGCATGAGGAGGAGAAAACATGCCACACGAGGTGTAGGAACAACAACAGATACTTAAACTTCAGCTCCCAACAGCCTAGTGGCCTCTTCTGGAGCAGAGCTGGGGGTCCGGGGCAAGCCTACGCTCGTGGCGCGCCCACGAACAGGGTGCCACGGACCCACTGCTGCTCCACAGACCAGAGACACTGCAGCCCCAGGTCCCTGCCTGCTGTGGGGGACAGGGCAAGAGCAATGCTGAAATCTGCCCCAGGTCAAGTGTGCTTTTACTCGATTTTAGCATTAGCTACCGTTGAATCGTGCAATGCTTTTCTGCATTTTCTCATTGAATGCCGCGGCATCCCTATGAAGCAGGAATGGTTATTTCCATTCGGCAAATGGAGACCACGAAGGTTAGAGACTAGGTCGAGTAATCTGCCCAGGGACAGAGCTGGTAGGTAGATGAGCGAGGATCGGAACCCGGTCTCTCTCCCTCTGAAGTCCACACGTGCACGTGCTAATCATGTAACAGCGGCAGCTACCCCTGACAGAGACCCATCCTGTGCCAGGAGCACACTTTGCACGCATTAACGTAGTGCTTATGACCACCTTATAAGGTAGATACCATTACGAGCATCGAGTCCCGTCGTCCCCCCAGAATACCCGGAATGAAGGCACCGAGCGGGCTAGCCTTGCCCTGTCACACCTGCAGGTGGTATTCTCTCTGGGGAGCGTGAGACGGTAGCTGAACCAAATTCTTGCTCTTCCGAGTGTGGTCTGTGAGCAGACCCCTTGCGGGCTTGTTAGAGCTGTGGACTCTCCCAGACCTCCCAAGTCCGAATCCGTGCTTTCCTCAGATCCCCACATGATGTGTGCGCGCGTTAGAGGCGGAGAAGCCCTGACCTAGGCTCTAGCGGAGTGAGATCGCATCACCGAAACCGCTCCCCAGTCCCACGGCTTCCAAGACAGGGGGAGGGAGGAAAGTGACCTTCCCCAGTGTCAGATGAAGGGGCATCAGCCAGGAGACACAGTCCTTGGAGAAGAGGTGTGGATCCACTAAGGTAGCAGTAGCTGCTGTGACAGATAAACTAAGTTTCCGTGACATGACGTTCTGGGCACTTACTTCTGGTTCGTGTAAAATCAGGTGAGTGGGGAGGGCTCTGCGCCCCCGGCGAACCAGAAGTGATGTCTGTTACTTCCCCCTCACCCTCCGCGGCCACCTCTACCTGCGAGGGAAGGTGGAAAACGTGGCCTCGCTGTGGGCTCAGGAAAACCATTTGGTGTCTCCACCACCGCTCCCTGGAAACTTTTAGCTCACAGCCGTTCGTTTATCCACTCAACATAATACTGAATAACGAATTAGAGTCATGTATTCACCCATTCATTCTTTTCTTCACTCAACAAGCATTTGTTCATGCCTGATATGTGGAGGAACTTGGAGCAAAAGGGGGAGTAAAATTGTTCCTCTTCACAAAGGAGCCCCGTGTCCAGAGGGGAGGATGAGCAGGGCAGTGACTGGAGACTGTGGGTTATTAATACGCAGCAGGGCTCTGAGAACGTAGGAGAGGGAATGAGCATCAGGTGGGGACATCAGGGAAGGCTTCCTAGAGGAAGTAACCCTGACCTGAGCTTAGACAGACGGGAGGAATAAACCAGGCAGAGTGCAGTTGGAAACCTCGAGACTGCAGAGCAAGCCCTTGCGTGAGGTGGCAGGGGGTGTTCGTTCGGGAGGCAAAGATATCATCCGGCTGAGGGCTGGGATCAGAGCATGATAAGGGATAGGCAGGAATACAATTCAGAGTGGCTCAGTGGCCCGTCTCCTGGGACATGGGGGGAAAGTGGACCCATGGTCTGGCCCGTGCTTGGAAAGAAAGGATGCAGATAGTTCTGTCCACACACGTGCATGGTACCCTTGTGCCCAGGCGCCTAGAAGAGAATACACACCTTCCCGTGAGTTCCTCACTGAGATGCCCATCGTAACCCTGCAAGAATGGAGGTGCAAGCTGCTTTAAATTACCCCGCATTTTATATTCCTGGAACAGCTGTCACCTGCCTTGCCCCGGGGACCTCATTATACCTAAAGAGGGATATGCAGATTTCACGCTTCCTCCGAACCTTGGGTAGTGCTGGGCTTTCTGAAAAGCCGGAAGCTATACCCTCCACCAAACTGTCAGCCCAAAATATGTCCCTTAGAAGGGCCGTGGGACAGGGGACAAAGTTCTGTCCTTCATAATTAAGGCGTGATTAATAACTTAATCAGAACAGAGAGCGGCCCACGCGATGTCGCCTCCCCTCATTTGTTGGGCGACGAACCCCCATTAATCACAGGACGTGCCGAATGTAAAAGAGACAGGTTGATTTGAAACCTAGCGTTGGGGTAACCTCGCCACCGCTCCCTGATCTGCTTCAGAAGCACTGCCGATATATCACAACAAGCATCACTGTCACTGGCCCAGCCTCTTCCTGATGAGCATTTTGGGCAAGGGAATGCAAAATCTGCGTGTCAGGGAAGCGTGCTCCACCCCACCTCCTCCCCCTGTGGGTCCTGAAAACTGCTTCACAGCAAATGCACCAGTGAGGAAGTTCCCCCGGGGTGCAGTCCCACCCAAGGGACCCGGAGCCCTGCCCTCGCTGACAACTGTCCCCCGCAGAGTGCAGGTGCTACCATTGCAGGATCAAGTCTTGTTGCAAAGGATCTTCCCTTCCTCTCTGAAAGATGGTCCTGCAGAGAAGCCTGTAACCCTGGCGTCAGCGGGGGTGAGAATGAGCCCTCCTCTGTCACGTCTGTCACAGCCCTCACGGCCTTGCCCTGGCTGCTGGCAGTCAGCACCTGTGTCCCTGAGCCCTCTCACGGCCACCTCCCTGAGCAGCACGCCCAACTGGAAACCAAGACCTCCTGCAACGAAAGACCACTCAGTCGCCTGGGGTACTTAGTTCCTTGCTACAGAAACACATCCGCAAGAAGGAAGTTTGGTAAAAGCGAGGTCACTCAGGAGGTTGGAGAATTTCCAGAGAACCCAGCCAGAGGATCGCTGGGTTTCAGGGTTACGGGAAAGAAGCCCCAAATCCCACCACCAGACAAGTCCCTTGAGGGGACCGCTGCCTTCGCACCAAGCCCGGATCCTGCAGCTTGCACCCCAGAGATGCTAACCCTGGGTACCACACATCCTCCCTAGGTTTCCCCAGGGCCACACGCTCTGCCACTGTGGTGCCGCTAGGGATGCCTCTTGGTGCCCAGGACTCCTTGACCCCAGCGCCTGACTCCAGGTCGGAGGTCTCTGCACATGCCCAGGTCTGGGGTCCACACCCAACAACAGGAGGCTGGGAAGGCCAGTGAGTGCCATGGATTTTCAGCTTTTGTAGTGGGAAATTACCTCTCGCCCACTAAGACTCATCCGGTGGGCATGCCCCAAACAGGAAGGAGGTTAGTTGTTGGGCTTTTTCTCTTTCATGCTTCTGTGGGGTGAAGTGAGGCTTAAATATATCAACACTGGGGTGGCTTATAACATTATCCACAACAGGCAGCTAACGTTGTCAGATTCTGACAATGGGCCCATTGTCCAACCCTCCAGCCGCCTCCCCAAAGTCTTAGCTTGTAAACATCTGCAGTCCTTCCTCCTGCCTCCCTGCTAACAGGCGCTGGTGGCCTCCAACGCTCTGGGCATTCCGAGGAAGAAGGACCTAGGAGTTTTGATTCTGTTTGACTCACGGTGCGAATTCTTTTGGTTACTTTTCTCTTTGCAGTCTCTCTACTTTTTTGGTTTGCTGCCCCAAAAGGGCCTTATCTCTCTCAAGATCACCACCTATAGCATCACATAGACCATATCGAGGGCCAATCATCTCTTGGATGTGTGTTAAAATTCATGTTCCTGGGTCCTAGATCCAGAGATTGTGGTGTAGCGGGTGCTCAAAGTTTAAGTGCTTAGAGAATTTGCTAGCTCTCCTTATGCTGTCATCTCACAAGGAACTGCACTCACCATTAACTTCTTGAGTATTTGGGGCATCTGTCCTCACCCCAGATTTTAGACAGATCACACATCCGCAGCCAAGGAAACACATTGCAGCTGTCCTAGACTTCCGAGTTACCCTCATGTGCTCCCGTGAGTCACAAGGATGTTGGGGATGAGTCAAGGTCTCCACAGCATCCATAGGTGTTCACACGATTCTCAGATAGCCGCTACCTCCTCAAACTCTCCTGTATTTCCTTCCATCCTCCCCTTCTCCAGGATGACCAGCCTGTCTTGCTTTCCATTAACTTCAGCCTTTACTTGGCAATGCTGGCTTCTTGACGGGATCTCCTTTCTCTGGCCCCACTGGGTAGAAGGGAGGTGCTCATTGCCTGATGCCCTGAGAACATAGAGCTCAACCAAGTAGGCTGCTTAAATTCTAAGTTAGAGTCTCAGACACCCAGAGTCACTGCAGCCCCCATGGCATGAGAAGAAGTTCCCATCACCTTCAGAAAATGGGACTTCTGCTTCCTCAGGTGTGGGGGCAGTGGCCCCCACGATAAGGAAGCCAGCAGACTGTCACTGGAACAATGTCATAAAAAGGTTCATCTTCATAGCTAGGGCTACCTCCTTTGAGTGTAAGCGTCTTTCATTCATTCATTCAGCCAATATGGCTTACGGGCCTTCTGTGTGCAAGGCCCTGTTCAGGCCCTGCCTTATAATGGACTCATGACTTCTCTTGGGGCGCCGGAAAGGAGCCCACGTGAGTTCTAGGCCTTGTAAGAAGCAGATGCCAAGACCGGGTTACATAGCAAGGATTTTTTTTTTTAACGTTTATTTATTTTTGAGACAAAGAGAGACAGAGCATGAACAGGGGAGGGTCAGAGAGAGGGAGACACAGAATCTGAAACAGGCTCCAGGCTCTGAGCTGTCAGCACAGAGCCCGACGCGGGGCTCGAACTCACGGACCGCGAGATCATGACCTGAGCCGAAATCGGCCGCTTAACCGACTGAGCCACCCAGGCGCCCCAGCAAGGATTTTATTAGGAGAATTACCCGCGTGAAAGGAGATAGGGAGAAACTGCGAGAGACTGAACGAGCCCTTCTCCAAAGGCAAAGTAAGTCTGACCTTGAGTGAAGGGGAGGGCACGCGGTGGTCTGAATGTTTGTGTCCCCCCTCCCCCTGTTCAAAATTCATATGCTAAAATTCTCCCTGTGTAAGGATAGTAGAAGGTGGAGCCTTTGGGAGGTAATTGAGTCAAGAGGGTAGAGCCCTCATGTGTGGGATTAGTACCTTATAAATGAGGCTCCTGAGTGACCCCCAGCCCCGTCCACCATGTGGGACTACAAGAAGTCCGTGACCCAGAAGAGGCTCCTCACCCGGCCATGCTGGCATCCTGATCTCAGGCTTTCAGCCCCCAAAACTGTGAGACGAAAATGTCTGCCGTTCAGTTTGGGTGGAAGCATCCTGAACTGTTTTGCAGACATGCAGTGCCTAAGCCACGGTGAGCACTGGCGCCCAGACTGGCCGTAAGACAGTACAGCGTCACCCAGCAACGGGTCCCTGTTAGTGTCTGCCCTGCACTCGGTCACTGGCGGGGAACAGCCTGCACGAGGTGAGGCCTCAGCGCACGTGCAGCAAGGGACTTCGACGGCCCAGTGGACGGCCCCCCCCATCATCTGTGCTCTTGGCTGTAGGGGTCTGCCGGTCTCACTCTCCTGATGGCCCCAGGGCCATGCTTTTAACCAAAACCAGAATGAGGAAGGGAGCCCGAGGAAACTTTGGCATGAAGTCGGATCTAATGTGAGAGCAATTGCATCCACGTTCCTGAGGTGGCTTAGGTCGGCTTGGCCAATAGCCACTACCTACCTTCTAAAGACTGGGAATAATTTACGGCGGGTGGCTATAAATCGTGCCAGACACTGGTCTGAGTTCACCCTCATATTTACGGGGGAAGGGTGAGCTGGACAAATGTTTTTAGGAGATGGCCTTTGTTTACTGCTTGTTTACAAGGCTGCAGTAAATGGGGCTTTTGCACGGTGAGGAAGCTGGGTTCGAGGACCCCCAGGCTTCCTTCTGTCTCAGGATCCCGCCATCTGAGCCTCCCTTTTACCCATCTGCCACTGGGGCTTCTCACAGCATCACAGCGGTGTGGATCCTGTTATCAGGGTAATTCTCAACATGCGCTTTCAGCGGAGATAGAACACACAGAGGGTGTAACTCCTGATGAAGTGTGTTCAGCCCGCCGGTTCCAGTGGGTCCAATTTGATCTTCACAGAGAAACGGACATGCAAAAACCACCCACGATGTGCATCCTTACCTTGAACCTGAGGCGAAAAGCAAGCTGCCGCGGCAGTGTTTTGGGTCTTCCTAATGGATGCCGCACACGTTTCTGGGGTGAAACATGTCCCTGCTTTCCTGTGTCGGCTCTGCTTCCTAATAGGACAGAGCAGTGAGGCAGGGCATGAAATTTTCATAACCAACCCTGCATTTACATGCACGAAAGCGGTGCTCGCCTGGGGAGACAAACAGCCAAGTCTCCGAGATCTAAAGTGATTCTGAATACTGGTGCCGCTTTCCTGGTGCTTTGAAATCGATAAGTGCGGATAACATTCACAAAATAATTTCTCCAGTCTTTCATTCGAAGATATTTATTGAGTGTCTGTTGTGGGCAAGGTATTTTTTTTTTTTAAGAGACTATGGTATAGCCAGAGATGCCGATAGACAGTGGGCTGGGGTTCGGGGGAATTTTATATTGATTTCTGTGGGTGTGGTAGAGGAGAGAACAGTCATAGAAGCAACACCTTAGTCTGTGGTAGGAAGACTGGAAGGTTCATCACAGTACATCTAACTAGGTAAAATAGTAATTATTTGTGATTTTTCCTACGCAGTTTGTGACTTTATGAGGGCTGCGAGGTAAGCTACAAACAGACCCATCAAAAACGGGTTGGGACCTTTGCATGTGCAGCGATCAAGGCGCAGCCAGCTACCCCCAGGCCTGCGAGTGCCGTTCGGCACAGCGGCCACTCGCACGCGCGGCTGAGGTACATTGCAAAGTGCTTCATCTGAACTAAGGGGCTTTAAGTAAAAACTGCACCCTGGATTTCCCGACGGAGCTGCTCTAGACTATAAGCCTCCCGGAGACAGGTTCTCATACTGTAGCCCCAGAACCCAGCATGATTCCTGGGACATACAAGGTGGTCTAAGATGTTTGCCGGGTGGGTGAGTGCATGAGTCAAGTACACGTCAAGACTGTCACAGGCAGGTAGGTAGGTGATTATTTATCATCTCACTCTGCACCTACTCATTCTCCTTCCATAGTTCCTTCGTGCCTTCTGACCAGTGTGCTCTCAGAGGTCTTCCTAAGGCATCAGTGTGCAGATGACATCACGGGTCCTGTGCTAATCATGGCAGCTTCCAGGGGGCGCTGGTAAGCCCAGACGGCGGCCAGTGGATCTGTGGCATTCAGAGACTCTCTGAAGGGGGCTTGACTCTGTATACTCAGATTTCCCTCCCCGCTTTCTTACCTCTTATATTTCTCAAAAATTTTAGTCGACGCAAAGAAGTATGTGGTTATCCTTTCTTCCAGCTGATAGTTCTATGACCGTTGTTCCCGCTTGGAAACATTCCTCTGGCTGCTCCCTCGTTGTCCGTGGTCGTTCCTTCTGCTCTTTGTGGGTCTGTTTCCCTAAATAACAGGTTATAAATAGATAAGGACTAAGGAAACAAAAATGGGCTGTTTAGAATTGCATCTAAAAATAAGAATAAACCAGTTCCAAGCGAGGGCTTGAGGAGTCCCCCTGTAGACACAGTCTTTGGAGCACGGATTTAGGCTACTTCTGTTGGTTCTTATCACTAGTCCCTGGCTGTGTTTGAGGTGTGTGTGTTTCCAGAGAAGTGAGCTCTGAAAAGTGAGGTTAAGGAGTATCTAGGATAATGCCATATGTGGAAAGTTATAAGCAACTGGGGCAAGGTCAAGATAGTACTTGGCCGGGGAACTCAGATTTACCCAACCACACCTCCAAAGGAGCATCTCTAGGAAAAGATATGCACAGAGAGCCAAGGACAAAGAAGGAATATGTCACTGCCAGTGGAGCTTTGCTCTCCTGTCCCACTGCAGAGCTCTAGTAAGCTGAGTCACCTGCCTCAGAGGACTCTTGTACTCAAGCCAGGCTGCTGTGAGTGGTGTCAGACGGAAGCCAGTCCGGAAAATGCTCTCAAAATCTGACCTCCGTCTCAGAGAGCGGGACCCGGCTTGTGGCAGCCCAGAGCTCACGCACAGAGAGAAGAGCCGAAGCAAAGAAAGAGGGAGAAAGGGGAACAAATCTCCCCAAGGCTGAGGGGAGCTGAATCTTTGTTAGGACACACAGTAGGCAATGGGCAGGGGTTAACTTTCAGAGAAGCCACGGGGACAAGACAACATGTCCCAAAGACGCCATACCCAAGCATGCTGTACCTTTGAAGGCACCACCTGCTGAGACTGTAGCCCAGTCCACACTCTGGAGTCTGGCTAACCCATAGTAGCCCTCAGCATCCTTGGAGATAGGATGAGTTGGGGGCTATGTGGGGTACAGAAGAACAGACCTTCTTGACCCCAGAGGTCAAGGACGTCTGACTCCCAGACTATTCAGCTAAGAAAGAAGGGTGATTTCTTCAATTATAGAAACCTGCTGAAAAAGAAGAAAAACTAGCATGTGTGTGTGTATATATATATAAAATTTCTAATGAGGGCTTTACTAATTAGTCTTTGATTTGGATCATTTGAAGGAAAGGCAACAAATGATTTCTGAAAATGGGTTTCTTATGTATAGTTGTATTTTTTTTAAAAAGGCACATATTTTTATAGGGACATTTTATTCAATAATGATGGCAAATGGGATGAAAGTCAATGCACCTCCCTCACGGCACCCTTTGAGCTGGTTTTCCCTGAACGTATTGCCGAACATAAGTGTCATTAAAAGAGAGAAGTACAAATCTATATGGATATGGGAGCTCCTCTCCCCCTCCGCCTCCCCTCCGCCACGACAGGCCATCCATGGCCGCCCTCTTGGTGTGTATTTCACAATTAGCACGCACTTACACAGAGCCACTATTTAATAACCCCTTTGTATGTCTCCCTAGTTATAACAATTACACCCATTGAATGAAGGTGGAGATAGAAGGTGCAAAATAGGATGTCCTTTTGGATTTGGAAAGAAATAAAGTTTAATCATTTCCTTCCTGTAAGCCTAACCCAAAGTATAGCGATGGTGCAGTCCCAGGAGAGTCACAGTTATCTCTTCAAGGCCATCTCATTCTTTTGACGTTGACTGAGAAGAAACGCAGACATGGCCACAACTAGACCACGGCAAAGGTTCTTAACGTCCCTGTCTTCCACCCTTTTCCCTGCACTAATCCATCACAACACCTGACAGATTAATTCTGCTAAAATGCCACATTAATCACGTTATTCCTGTTCGCCGATCTTCCTAGCTCCTAATTACTTAGATAATTAAATTCAAGAACAGATTTGGCTTGCCCCAAGCCCTCCCCCACAGGGCCCACATCCTCCTATCCGGCCTTGGTCTCAGGCACCTCCATGGCTGTCCCCTTCCTTCTGACAAAACCCGTCTGCTTAGTGTTTCTCCGATAATTCATGAGCTTTCCCACACAGAGCATTTGCTCACGCCGGTCCCCAGGCCACAAACCTCTTACATCATTCTCTTTGCCTTTTCAGATCCTAACCTTCCTTCCTGCCTTCAGTAATCATTGAACACCTACAGTGTGTCAGGGGCTTCGTGGCAGCCCCGGTCTCAGCTCTGCCTGCCTGCAGGACGTCCTCCTTCCCCAGAGCACAGAGCGATTCATTTTTAGTCATCAACCTGTCAATTAGCTGTAGAACCCTGAGACAATCTCTTATGCCACTACTATAAACTGTCTGTGTCCATTTAGGCTGCTGTAACAGAACACAAGCACCTGGGCAGCTTATAAACAACAGAAAGTTACTCCTCACAGTCCTGGAGGCTGGGAGTCCAAGATCAAAGTGCAGACAGATTTGGTATCTGGTGAGGACCCTCTTCCTGGCTCATACACAGCCGTCTTTCTGCTGTGTCCCCAAGTGGCTACAGTGTGGGCAGGGGAGCTCTCAGGGGTCTCTTTTACAAGGTCACTCATCTCATTCATGAGGGCTCCACCTTGATGACTTAATCACCTCCAGAGGCCCACCTCCACATGCCATCACTGTAAGGTTAGGATCTAATGTGTGAATTTTGTGGGGGGAAGCAAATATTCACTCTACAACATATACCTTATGTTTTTTTTTTTTTTTTTTTATTGTGTTTACCTCTCTCTCAATGAGATTTCCAGTTTCTCAGTGCAAGGATCATGCCTTATTCTTTTTGGTACCTGACGTAATGGCTTTGCCTGTGGTAGATACCTACCATGCTCAATAAAGATGTCATCTACGGATGACCTAATTAATTAATACATCGATTTTATTAGTGATCTCTATACTCTGATATTTCCTATAGTAGACCCAAACATAGCCTTTCAAGCTTAGGGATCCATTCAGGGAAGGGGCAGCCATGCTTTGTAAGTAACCCTTGTCTTGGAGGAAAGGCTATGTAAACCAGAGCAGTCCCTGAGCTGGACATCGGACACGTGTGCATTTCCTAACTGTCCCGTGGCAACAACAAAATCACGAGCCAGATCACGGCGTGGTATATCCTATCATCATTCTCAATGGATCCACACCTCAGGGAACCCCACAGCCTAGAGGCCTGTGATCTTGTTAAAACAGAAGTAAATAAGAGTTAAAATATTGCTTCTGCACCTGGAGGATATTATGCTCCGTGAAATAACGCAGTCACCAAAAGACAAATACTATATGATTTCTCGTACCTGAGGTTTCCAGAATAGTCAAACTCACAGAGACAGAAAGTAGAATGGTGGCCGCCAGGGAGGCCGTGGGACAGAGAAATGGGGAGTTGGTGTTTAACGTGTATGGAGTTTCAGGTTTGCAAGATAAAAATAGTTCTAGGGATTGGTTGCACAACCATGTGAATGTACTTAACACTACTGAACTGTATATTTAAAAATAGGATGGCAAATTTTATGGTATGTGTATTTTACCACAATTTTTTTTTTTAATTAACCATCAAACAGAAAAAAGTAACTGCTTATGAGAATTCTAAGATGTATGTTTGGCAGATTAAAATCATTGCAACAATGGCAAAAAAATTTTTTTTCCTATGTATTGATTTTCAGAATAACAGAGATTCATAGGTGTTTTTCAAAATAAGTGAGAAATCTGCTTCGGTGTAGTTCAGGTAACTGATGAGCCCTTCCTTGGAAGGTCTTCCAACCTTGCCTTAAAAAAAAAAATAGATGCACATTTCAGTTGTCCAGAATGTATATTTCTGTTTCTCTTCTTGAATAATAAAAAAGAGGGGAACCTTACAGATCACTTTACAGTTTCTAAAATCTCTCACATTTGCTGTTCTCAGAGATAAGAATGCCACTGACATCTTCACCACCTCATTTCCGTGTTTGATCATGAGCGAAGGACATTCTTCTCTTCCTTTCAAGTGAATTATTTCCATTCTTTTTATAAAGCCATTCCTTCTTATTTGGCCTTTTAAGCTAGATTGAAAAATCTTAGCAGCCTTCTCATAAAATCCTGCTTATACATTTGAAAGCAATGTTTGTGCATAGTTGTTTTTATTTTTCTTTACCACATCTACTTTCTTTTTAATGTTTGTTTATTTTGAGACAGAGTGGGGGGGCGGGGGGGAGGGGTGGGGGGAGGGGCAGAGAGAGAGGAGAGAGAGAGAATCCCAACCAGGCTCCATGCTGACAGCCCCACCACATCTACCTTTGATGAGACTTTCAGTCGCTCATGGATTGAACAAGTAAGCCTAGAAGAGAGGCCATTTGTAAGAATTCACAATAGTGAAGGGGCACGCGGGTGGCTCCGTCGTTGAGGATCCAGCTCTCGATTTCAGCTCGGGTCGTGATCTCGCGGTTTGTGGGTTCAAACCTTGCCTTGGACTCTGTGCCGTCAGTGTGGAGCCTGCCTGAGATTCTCTCTCTCCCTCCCTCTCTTTCTGCTCCTCCCCTGCTCAAGCTGTCTCTCTCTCCCTTCTCAAAATGAGTGAATAAACACTAAAACCTTAAAGAAAAAGACTTAAAAACGGTGAAGACCTTTCTGTACCTACGTGAGCAGTTTGCACCACTTGTCGAGGAATCTTGCTACAAGTTTTTCTGGCAGCTCAGACACAAGAGGACACACACTCGGTTATGTGTTCTGTTTTCCAGCAACAGAACGTGTTCAATTTTAAGTGAACTTGAAAACAGTAACGGGACACCTCCTGGTTTTACTTTCTCTAGAAGAGACGCGTATAATTCCATTTGCCTTTCCTTATAAATACTAATTTCCCATCCTTTTGTTAAGTCCTCCTCATTTCCAGATCTTCCACTTTGTTTGCAACTTCCATAGCACAGTGAGCCAAACTAGACATTATGCCCTTATGCCCTGCTAACGAGTTGACTGGATGAAAGAATCAATGAATGAATCCTTCCCGGCCTGTGCAGGGTGTAATATCTCACCCACTGTTATGGCCTCCAAGGTGTTTTCTGAGATGCTTTTACTGAGCTAGCATTTTCTCAGCCCATATCTCCTATTCAATTCAGAAAGGACATGAATACCTACTAGTCTGGAGGCTGTGAAGCTTGAAGCATCTTGCACTTGGTAGAAATATAAATTGGTGCCACCACTATAGAAACGGTATGGAATTCCTTCAAAAAATAAACATAGAACTACCTACCATTTGACCCAGCAATCCCACTTCTGGGTACGCATCCGAAAAAGATGAATTCACTTTCTCACGAAGTTATCTGCACCCCCCATGTTCATTGCATTAATCACAGTAGCCAAGATACAGAAACAACCTAGTGTCCACTGAGGGGCGAATGGATAAAGAAGTCGTGGTGTAGACACACGACGGAATACTATTCAGCAGTGACAAAAAGGAGAGCCTGCCATTTGTAACAACATGAACAGAACTTCAGGGAGTTATGCCAAGTGAAATAAGCCAGAGAAAGGCAAATCCTGTATGATTTCCCTCTTAGGTAGATTCTAAAAATGTCGAATTCATAGCAACAGAGTAGAATGGTGGTTCCCAGAGGCTTGGGGTGGGGTAAGGGGATGTTGCAGGGAACAAATTTCCAGTTATAAGATGACTAAGTTCTGGGGATCCCACGTATAGCATGGTGACTATGGTTAACAATATGTATTATATACTTGATGTTTGCAATGAGAGTAGGGCATCCATGTTGTTACCGTAACTACAAAACAGGAACTACGTGATGTAAAGGGTAGGCTATATATGTGTGTGTGTGTGTGTGTGTGTGTGTGTGTGTGTGTGTGTATTTAGTGGTAAACATTTTGCAGTACATAAGTGTATCAAATCATCCCACTGTATATCGTAAACTTACATGATGTTATATGTCAGCTATATCTCAATAGAGCTGGAAAAAAAATTGTTTTAAAAGAAGACCCAAGGTAGGGCACCTGGGTGGCTCAGTCAGTTAAGCGTCTGACTCTCAATTTCGCTCAGGTCATGATCTTGCAGTTTGTGAGATCAAGCCCCACATCAGGCTCTGCGCTGGCAGCACAGAGCCTGCTTGGGATTCTCTCTCTGCCCCTCCCTTGCTTGCATGCATGAGCTCGCTCTCTCTCTCTCTCTCTCTCTCTCAAAAATAAATAAATAAACATTTTTAAAAAGGAGGCCCAAGGAAAAGAGGTAACTGTAAAAACGCTCTTAAGAACACTCTTAGCTCTTAGTATGCCCCATTTCTCACGGGCCAGGCTCAGTGGGGGGTAAGTGGGACATTCAAGCTGAGACTGTGAAGATGAGAGGGAGTGAGCCATGTGAAGATCCGGAACAATGGGAGGAACACCCCACAGGGAGGGCGCCAGAAGTTATGGGGAAGGGCTTGGTATCACCGAGGTCGGGTCCGTTAAACCCTAAGAATGCTTGGTCGTCCTCCCTCAAGATGTAATCTAAGGACACCTTTCTCAGCCCTGCTCCTACAGCATATGCAACTTGGAGAATTTTTAAAGATCGCTGTTCTGACAGGATGCTGTGAGATGATTTTGTTTTACCGCTCACAGGAGAGAAGCAGACAGTGAGAGCCAGAGTAGTAAGCTGAACCACATGGGGTTGCCAGCTTCATGGGTCAGCAGAGGTTGGCTAAAGGCAGTTTCAAATGCTCCAACCTCATCATTCTCAGTATTGAGACCGGCCCGTGGCCCAAGAGTGGTCAGAGAAAGTCTCTTGGCTTTATATCTCCTTTCACTCTTCTGCACATGCCAGATTGGGGTACCTGCACAGACTTGGGCCCTGGGCCGGGAGAAGAAGGAAAGGAAGAAGAAAGAAAGGAAGGATGGGAGGGAGGAAGGAAGGAAGGAAAATAAATAGCTGTTTACCTGTTAACCATTCCAATGAAAATCCTGGCCCAAAGAGTGGTCAGACATGGTAAGCCTCCCCCCTCCCCACCCCTGCCCAGAGGTGCTGCCTTAATTTATCAATTGTGTACTAACTGGAACCTGACATTGGAAAGACACTAATTATAGCAGTTAGGTTGGCATTCAGCTGCCTATAATAGAAAAGTAAGGTCTACCAGGGTTACTAATAGCGGCTTAAACGGGACAGATCTTTATTTCTCTTTCGTGAAACATCCATCTGCACGTGGGCAATCCAGGACTGGCTCGCAGGCTCCATGGTCAGCAGGGACCCAGGCCTCTTGTATTTCGCTGTCCCATCATCCTCACCGCATCACCTCATGACCCAAAAAGCGTCCTTGAGATTGAAGCATCCCCTCTGTATTCCCAACTGCTGTAAGGGAGAAGAGGGAGAAGGCCGTCGGAGAAGACTGTCCTTGGCATCCCACTAGGTGGCAAAGCATAGTCACAGAACATACCTGCATGAGAATGCCTTTGCCTGCCCTTTTGGATGGGCTCCTTTGCTGGTCTGACTAAAATGCACCTTTGTCAGAAAGGCAGAAAGCATGTTGGGGTCAACACTGCATTTTCCAACCCTTCTGGGGTGGAGCCCGCTGTTGGCCAAATCACCTGCCTAAAGGAGAAGCGGATGTTATAAATGCAGATATACAAGACACCCGAAGAGAACAAAGAGTAAATCCTAGCATGCCCCACACCCTAACTTTTTTTAAAAAGCTCTTGATTTTCTCGAGGCTGGGTTTGGAATTTTAGAAAATAAGGCTTCAGGAAAATAAGGACAAGTTGCCCCACGTGAAACCTCCGTGCACATAATCATTGTACCGGCTATAATTGGGAGCTAATTTCATACTTCCCGCATATCATATTGGAAAATTGAGCTGTCAGATCTATTTAAGGGCTACATGCCGAATGGGAACACCCAAGCCCCGCTCTCTCCAAGAATACAATTCTGCAAAACCTTTTCTGTCTCTTTCTAAGACTTAACAATATTGTACTAGAAGCCAAATCCAATTGAGTAAGCTTTTGAAGTTCAGGTATCTGGTGTGTATAAAATTTAGAAAACTTACAGAAGACAGTGTAGCTGAGGGAAATCTTCTCTGAGGCATCCTTTTCCATGTAAAGTCTCTTAATTTCCAAGGTTTTTAAAGCTGTGGATTGTAATACAGTAGGCTGATGTCTTAAGCATTATGTGAGGTTCAACTGGGTCTTGATAATCCTTGGTCAGGGTGCCCTGACATACCCATGGAATCAAAAGCTTGGTTAATAAGAAATGAGCAGGGAATGATTCAGCCTTTCTCTCGAGAGAGATTAAACAACATGCTGTGAATGTTTATTGCTGAAGCCTAGTGCAGGACCTTCGGTCTGTCACTCATCAAAGAATCTTCCACTTGGTGGACTGCCCCACCTGTGTTCTTTCCCCATTGCTTTTTCTGAGCTCTTTTGCATTTTCCCCCCCCAAATATGCTTAACTGGGAGAAAACCTGCATCTTCTGTTCCCTAAAAACGTGTGAGTGCATGGATTGGTCCATCTAGTAAAAGCAGCTTGATTTTCTCATTCATTCTAGAAATAGTTGAGAGATGATGGTCATCCAGTATCTGGTGGGAGATACGCTTTAAATAAGATAAAATGACCTTGATGAAGAAGGGAAGAGGAAGAGAATATACTTCTGTGATTTGCTCTGTGAATAGTTTGTGGGCATTATTCTCAGGGAGAGTGTGCTATGCTGTGTTTGCCTTAGAGGTCAGGCTTAAGTCTTGTAAGTAGAAATTCTCAAGCAAGGGGATTGCAGCCATGCTGAGCAGGTGCAGATATGAATAGGACATCAAGTGGGAAAAATGCCTCCCTGGTGTCCCCTGAACCCCTTCACCGGAAGTCCTTTCCCCTTCAATCCCTGGTCACTATTTCCTGTCTTAACCTGTCTCAAAATGATCTGCTGAAACCAATTCACACCTCACTTGGAATCAAGTGTAAATGGATTTCATTGGAGTTTCAGTCACCGGTAAGGATCTGAGGAAGGATCTTTTGAGTAGCTGATTGCATAGGCCTTTATTTTTACCTTCTCATAAGACTAACTGTGTGGCAAGTGACTTTGAAGAAAAAACCTGGGAAGCGTTTCAGCAAGATTAATGATTGCGGGCCCATTCCCCTAATTTCATTGCGCCCAAGAAGGATCAAGGTGGGAAGTTCTGGGCGAGCCTATAGCCTGCCAGAGATCTCGCGTGGCCAACAGGATTATAAAATCACCAGTGAGAAGCAATCTAGCTTCACCAAGCTGTCACCTAGCCCAGAGGTTTTCGAACATTTTGGCTTTTAAGTGGAATATTTTTTAACAGTAACGTTACGGGGATTCTTACTATGTGAAACATTGAGCAGATCTGGCAGAGCGGTGTTTAAATTTTTTTAATGTATATTTATTTTTGAGAGAGAGAGAGAAAGAGAGAGAGGGCATGAGTGGGGGAGGGGAAGAGAGACCAATATGTAAAATCTGAAGCAGCCTCCAGGCTGTAAGTTGTCAGCACAGAGCCTGGCGCTGGGCTCGAACTCAAAAACCCTAAGATCGTGAACTGAGCCGAAGTCGGAAGCTTAACCGACTAAGCCACCCCAGCAACCCTAGCAGAGCTGTTTTAGTAGAAACCTGGGTGGATATCAGGGGGGTGGGGGAGGGAGAAGGAAAGTCAGAAGCTCTTGCAGGAACCCATAGAATTTGGGGTCAAGAGTCTAAACCCCACTGCCCTGTCCGGATCACATAATGAAGAGCCAGAAACTTGGGCTCTGAGATGCTTAAAGACTTGCCCAAAGTTACACGGCCCACAGGGTATCTAGGTGGCTCAGTCGGTCCAACATCCAACTCTTAATTTCGGCTCAAGTCATGGTCCCAGGGTCAGGGGACTGAGACCTGTGTGGGGGCGCCATGCTGATTATGGAGCCTGCTTAAGATTTTCTCTGTCCCTCTGCCCCTTCCCTGCTATCACATGCACATTTCATCTCTCTCTCTCTCTCTCTCTCTCTCCCTCAAATTAAAAAAAAATTTAATTAAAAAGTAAAAGTTATATAGCCCAGAGTTAAAAAACCAGATCCAACACCCCACACTTGTACTTCAGAGTTCTATAATAATGTACAAATGACTGATTCTCCCTTAGAAATTTATTTTTTTCTGATTTTTAGAAAGTCTGTAAAGTGTAGGATCAATCAAAGAAAAAAAATATGCTCTATTTCCAGCAAAAAAAAATCTTCAATAATTTCAACTTCAAAATCTTAGAGAGATTTAGATTTTTCTCATGTTGATTCAAAACTGTGGCAGATCATGAGACCCAGTAAGTACTTGAAATCAAACATCCCAGATCTTAGGTGGTCACTGCATATAGAAAAAGTGAGTTATCTCATTTATTCTGATTTTTAGGGAGGCAAGATATATGGTAGGGCAGTCTTCTTAAAATGTCTCCCCATCTCAGGTTCCCCAAACCCAGACCCAGCCTGTCCTTGCAGATAATGACAGAACAATCCGGAAGTATGTGCAGCAGGGAATTTTGGTCAGCATTTCTCCCCAAGTGTCCAGCATTTCTCACAAGCTCTGGCCACACCTGAAGGTTTCTAATGAATTCTCGGAAGCTCCAATACGGATGTTACTTCAAACAAAAAAGTGATGGCAGATGAAGTGTTTCCCTTGCCACATGCATTAAGTGGTTTTAAATTCATGAGTACAGATGAAAGGCTGAGCTGACTGTAAAACCAGGACCCAAGGCTGGCACCTGTGGGGTGACAACCTGAGAGTCTGCGTAAATGGCAGCGTTGGGAAATTGAAGGGAGAGCCAGACAATGGATGGAGGAGAAGCTGGGCTGCCTTGGCTCAAATCAGGCTCTGTCACTTAAAAGTTACATACTTTCTCTGACCTTTACCATGCCCTATCTACAAAAGAGGGCTAATAAAAAGTATACCAATCTTTTGAAGATTTTTGAAGTACATACATCTACATCATCTAAAGCAGGGCCTGACGCATCGTGTAATATTAGCTATTTTGATCATAATTGTTATGCAACTTTCTGATTTTTACCCTCTTTTGCCTCTGACGTCTCTACTGGCCCTGCCCTGTAAATTTAGACTATACAGACTGTTTTACTGGATGCCATTTGGAAGACCAAGGGAAAGCTGAACCATCGATGTGGGTTTGGGGCTTAAGCCAAAAGTCAGGTCACGAATCTGACATGAATGGAGCATGACACTTCATGGAGCTAGAGCGAGGTACCCCCTGAAACACAGACCTAAGAAAGAAAGGGCAGAGAACTTCCCAAGGAGGAAAAATATGGCTTCCATTTACCAGATAGAGTGTGCTAGATACTGGATACTTAACTCCGCTGAGTACAATGCATCTGTTCTTTCATGTGATGCTTCAACAATGCAGGTTTTCAGATGAAGAAAGCAAGGTTTAGAGATGTTACACAACTAGTCCGAGGTCACACAGCTGGTAGGAGGCAGAGTTCAACTCCAGGGCTCGTATTCATGCCCACTGTGCCCTACTGCCCAGCAGAAGACAAGCCACACTGGGGGCCAGAACATGCACAGAAGTCTTAGATGTTTTGTACATTGAACAAAAGTGTTCAGATGGATATGAGAGATGCAAATAGGGTGTGGGGCTGGATCAGGGAGATCAAATTCAGAAGCTTCAGATTCTTGAAGACCAAATTCAGAAGTTTTTACTTTATTAGTCAAGCGAGGGGAGCCATGGAGATCTTTTGGATATTGGAGAGAGTGATATGATTTGCATTTTTAAGAACATTACTAGTGGCAGCTTTGGGCGATAGATTTATTGGAGCAGAGATAGAAGTCAGGAGCCAAAGGTAACCAGTTTAAAGACTATCCATTGTGGG
The DNA here is from genome assembly GCF_027475565.1 of Acinonyx jubatus. Taxonomy (NCBI): domain Eukaryota; kingdom Metazoa; phylum Chordata; class Mammalia; order Carnivora; family Felidae; genus Acinonyx; species Acinonyx jubatus. The sequence continues at coordinate 12,798,195 of NC_069387.1, read as the reverse complement.
TTTCCTGCACTAGGAAAATGGGAATAGAAAAGAAATTTTATGTACATAATGAAATATCTAAAATATAATATATCCATAGCTTTTTCAATCAAGGGCACTGACTTTGAGATTGTATAGTTCAAAGTTGGAATCTCCGTTCTGTTGTGTATTAATTGGTTAGCCTTGGACATTAACCTTCTTCCTTTGTAAAGCAGAGATAATGATTGCCTTAGCTAGTTCGAGCTGCTGTAACAAAATACCATAGACTGAGTGGCTTATAAACAACAGAGGTTTCTGCCAGTTCTGGAGCCTGGAGGTCTAAGATCAGAATGTCAGCACGGTTGGGTTCTAGTGAGAAGCCCCCTCCTTGATACAGACTACCAACTTCTCGTTCATCCTTTCATGTCAGAGAGAGGGCATGTGAGCTCTCTGGGATCCTTTGATAACATCACAAATCCCACTCATAAGGATTCTACCCTTGTGATCTAATTACTTCCCAAAGGTCCCACCTCCTAGTACCATCTACTTGGGGGTTAGGATTTCAAATACATGAATTTGGGGGGAATACAAACATTCAATTCATTGCAGTGGTATTATCTTAAAGGATATTATAAAAATGAGGACTAATTATAGAGATGAATCACAAAGAGATGAATCACAAAGGAATTATAATAGAGTTGCCTAGCCCATAGTTAGTGCTCAATAAATAGTAGCTGCTTCATTGTCTTTATAATAATTAATGTTCCTTACTGCCTTAGTCCTTCCTGTCAACCAGAGAACAGAAGACTGCAGAGAATCAGAATGGAGGAGTTTTTGAAGTTTCATTAGGCTCTCTTTTAAACAATTAAGATTTTTCCAAAGTTGCATTCCTAACATTTCTTCTAACCCATAAAGAATCTGTGGTAGGTACCACGGTGCGTTGCTAATGACCTCCACTGGATGAGTGGTAAATTGTGTGTTGCTGTTATGTTTCTGTTTTACTACCTATTTGGCTCAGACCAATGTGTCCCCCCTGGGTCCCCAATCCCTGGACAGCAGAATCCAGACCTGCCTCTTTTCATGGGCAGAGTGAGTCCCACACAAAATGAGTTGCTTAAAACTTACTCTCTTTAAGTGAATTATCTTTTGTTACTTTGGAGGGAAATGTCTAATATTTAAGAGCTTATTTGAAAAGTTGGGTTAAAAAGTAATTTTTCCCAGAGTGCCCAGAAGATTTCTAAGTCAACTCCCTACATACATCTAGTGGGATTTGGAGATCACAGAGTCCCTCTACGTAATTGCTGCTAGGGAAAGAACTAATTAAGGATTGGCACTATTTTTTCCCCAAGAACAGGATGGTGTGGGTTATTTTTACAGCGACTCTCAATTGGACACAGATGATCCAAATTCACAGCAGTGCTAGAGTGTTCTAGTTTGTCATTTTTACTCCCCAAATCTTCCTGTTCTCTTGGTCTTATTGATCCATGGAGGACTGGTGCTCTGACCATTGCATTCGTGTACTTTGATCTTGCCCTGTGATGGGACCACCAACCTCTGGAAGAGGTCCAGTGTCATTAAGCTCTAGAAAAGTTGGTTATTGTTTGGAAAGCAGGTTAGCTATGCTTAATTATGTGCCACACCATGTATGGGCTAACACCTACACATGTGGTCTTCGTTTCATTCCTTCGTATTAAATAAGGATTTGATCCACCAGGTGGGATAGGAACGATGATATGGAGAAATGGATCCAGTGAACAACACTGGCCCATAGACTGCAAAGTACTAACATTGAGATTATGTTTACAAGTGCGTATGTAAGATAACTCAACCTGAGTGCCTCCTGCAATACATTTAGGCTCTTTAGACATCGCTCTGTTAATAGCTTATGTCCCCACGGACAGTGTAAGCATTCCATTTCAATTGACCGTTGTAATTACAATACAAATATCATCAAATCAGTGAATGGCCCCATGCCAAATGATCTCGCCATTTTTTTCAGTGGGGCAAATCCCTTTAAGTGTGAAGTGGTGGCTGCCAGGAAGCACTCAGTTACAGGTGGAATCTTTAAAATGTGAACCAGTTCCTAGGGAGACAAGATTTTCTCTGGAGGACGCCTGGGGAACGGATGTCATGAGTTGCATGGTCAGCGATCACCTAAGTGGACACATAAATCTGGAAGTTTCATTTTGGTCTCATTTAATTCTTAAACCCATTGGGCTCTTTTTCTTAGTTTCTGAGCCAAACAGCCTTACGCTCTTGTCAACTATCATAGTCATTAAAACTCACCCTTCAGGGGAACCTGAGTGGCTCCGTTGGTTAAGCATCCAGCTCTTGGTTTCAGCTCCGGTCATGATCTCACAGTTCGTGGGTTTGAGCCCTGCTCCGGGCTCTGTGCTGACAGTGACAATGTGTAGCCTGCTTGAGATTCTCTCTCTCTCTCTCTCTCTCTCTCTCTCTCTGCCCCTCCCCTGCTCATTCTCTCTCTCTCTCTCTCTGTCTCAAAATAAACATTTTTTAATAAAAAAATAAAACTCGCCCTTGTACAAGACAATAAATGACTCAGTGTCATTATCCCATTAGTGTTCACACACATACATGCACGCACATGCACGCGCAAGCACACGTATACAACCATGCACACCCACGTGCACGTACACACACACACACACACACACACACACACACACACTCCAATGGCAGTATCCACTGCAGTTCTTTAGTGTTTCTTTCCACGGACCAGAGCAGGTGTTACTCCCTGAACCTGAGCAACCCGCTTCTCCTGCATGTACACAGACGCTGGGCAGGGCTGAAGGCTCCCACATAGAGAGCAACCAGGTAGATTCAGGAAGAGGTGGCATTTTTCCAGGATGGCCAGATGGGGCCATGCAGCGCTCACTCCGTCAGCCCCGTGCCTGCCTCTCTCCTGCCGTCTTGTGTGTGGAGTGATGGAGGAAGAAGCACCGGCTGAGTCTGGGTTTGGGGCGTTGGAGGTTACCCTGGCCTGCTCTCGATTCACGAGATCACAGCCTCCATGTTCCCAGTGAGGGAAGGCTGGCCAAAGACAGAGTTGAAGATGGGGGGAAGCTGCACATGATGACATTTCCATTCTCATTACATCTCCTTCACTTCTGTGATCGTCCCCCCAGGGGCCTCGTTCACATAGTTTCAATGCCTCATTTGCCCACTGGAGCTTCTGCACAGACATCCAAAACCCCTTTTCCTACACCCAGCACCTGACATCTGCACGGGGTGGGCAGCGCCACATGCCCTGCATTTGGGGTCAACCAAGGGGCACTCAAAGGAACAGATTGATTCTGTCCGAGCCAGACTGTCCTGATCAGAAGCCCTGTGTTGTCATGGCTTGCTGACTTCAACCCGCCCTTTCCAGAAGCCTCCGCTGGACCGTTCATTTATGTGTTCTCCTCTGGTGGGTTGACTTCATTACCTCAGCCGTGGCCACTTGGCAAGAGCCTTCACCTTCGTACTCCAATACGCATTAAAATCTGCACTAGAAGGCCCCCCATAAAGCCGTTTCCTTTCCAGCCTTGGTTTCTTTCCCTTGTAAATTCACTAGGTGGCAGTGAGCAGGAGGGAAAAGAGGACAGCTCTTGAAAGGCATTCAGAGGCAAGTGCAGTTGAACATTCCAGGATATCGAACAGCGAATTAATCCCTCCTCGATCTGTGGGCTCAGATGCGCCTTCCTAATAACTAACTGCAGCCTAAGGAAACAGCTTGTTTTCACTAAAAGATGAAATGCAAGATTTATTGTCACACCTCCTCCGAACGCTCTGCCGATCACTTCTATCCTGGTTGTATTCGTCATATTGTCGAAACCAGAGACATTTTATTATTGCCTATAAACATATTTCCTTTGCAGAAAATAGTGGTTACAACCAGGTCCTACTCATTCAGACCCAACTTTGTGTGTGTGTGTGTGTGTGTGTGTGTGTGTGTGTGTGTGTGTGTAAGTGTGAGTGGGTGCATGAGTGGATCCGTCTCATGACGACTTCAAAGAGTAACTGTCATTGTTCTTTGATTAATTTCTCTCTATAAATGTCATCTCCCTTTCTCAATCAAGAAGGACCCTCCTTCCACCCTTTTAAACCCAGGGTCACTTTTCTAAGCAGGTAAAGCCTGGGGTCTACACAGCCTCTGCTTTGGGAAGACTCTAAAACTTCAAATTTATGAAAGGACACTAAAATCTGAGTGCCTATGCTGTCAATTAGTTTATTTATATGCTGCCTGGTTTTTAACCTAAATGCACTTTGTTCAGAGGGGAGGAAAACAGTTGTAGTAGTCAAGTGAAAAAGGGAAATCAAGTTCTGTAAACTGCTGAGTCTTGCCTGCAGCTGAGAGTTGACCTCGCGGGGATCAGGAGTGCAGACGCTGTCACATCGTCACGTTGCCCGCCCCCCTTCCCCACTTCTCCCCGTCCACGGCGCGTCCCGGGCCCCGGCCCCAGGACCTTAATGGAAGTGGTGCCAGGAGCTCTGTTTGCAGCAAACACTCTTGGACACAGCGACAACGTGTCTGTCATGTTGCGCTTCGAACGCTGATCTCATACCCCAGCTCTCAGGGCTGGGAGTCTCCTGACTTCTGGCTTCCTCTCCAAACAGGGGTCTCTGCCATTCCCTAGACCTGAGCCCCCATCCTGGTAACCGGTTGACACCCTCTGGTCCCACCTTGCTCTTGCCAGATACCCTCCAAGGTAAAGTGCTACCACCGTTGTAGCCCAGCTGGTCCCAGGACCCCATTGTCTGATAACAGACTCCCTCCCCCATGCCAGCTGCACACCTCCGATTGCTCAATATCGTTCATGGACCCCAGTAGCGTCCTCCACTGAGCTGTTGAGGAACCACACGATTCCACATTGAACTAGGAACAGTGAGGGTCATCATTAAAAACTCCAGCTTTGCTGAGGTTTGCACTCAATGACTCATACTGTGAGCTAGGCTCCGAGCTGGGTGCAAGAGAGACAGTGGACGTAAGCCACGGTCCCTGTCATCAGAGAGCTAGAGCCGGCCTGCCGAGTCTGTTCCCATCCTGCCCACGTTTGCAGGAAGATGCTTTCCTGGGCCTCAGTCCCTCCCAGTCCCCTTGGAGAAAACTGGACTGTGACGGGCCGTGCCTGAGGTCATCAAACTGTCTGGTGTCACCTGCAGGTAAAACTCTCTCAGCAGCTGTCCACGGGCAGGTTGGAGCCACCTTGATTCAACGCGATCAAGAATCACAGTGCTGAATATTCAGCTAGCCTCTGTCTTCCTGGGTCTGCACAGACTGCTGCCCCAACAGCAAATACAACACGGAGCACACATGAGGGACCTGGGTGTCTTGGGGTGTGAAACTGTGGGCCAAGTTCTGCCTGATTAACTTGCTGTAAGACAGATGAATGTGTCAGGAGTTTAAAATCACCCTGCCTTAGCTTTTAATTGTGGAGGAGATCAAGAGATCCCGACGTGGTGGCGAGCAGAAGACAGGCTCTCCCCGGCTAGAAAATGAAATCGTCTGAGGCTGAGTTTACTGGTGCAGGGGACAGCTGTCCCTCCTAGAAGAGCTGTGCTCCCGATCCTGTGTTAATTATCTTGTAAGTGAGTGTGAATAACAATGGCGATTCCAGATGGGGACTTAAAGACACGCATTGAATATCTTAGCGATATAGTAGCTGGAAAGCAAATGAGTAGAGGCCAAGTTCCTCTTCAGCTACTGAGAGAGTTTGATCTGAAACGGGAGACGGGACACTTTGATGACCTCATTGGAATGAGGTAGACATAGAAAAATCTCCCAATAGGGGAACTACGGCTGGAAAAATCAGCTCAGGAAAAGATGCTCTTCAGAAAAAAAAAAAATCTTAACATGCACAGTGCGATGTTTTCATGCAGCTGTTTTCTCTAAAATCAAGTTATGGTAGCATTTTTTTTGAACGCTGTATGCAAGATACCTTTTCTAGTGGATCCTATGTGTATACATACATACACATCAGCTGATTGGTTTTTTTTTAATTTTTTTAATATTTATTTTTGAGAGAGAGACAGACAGACCGAATGTGAGCAGAGGAGAGGCAGAGAGAGAGGGAGACACAGAATCTGAAGCAGCCCCCAGGCTCTGAGCTGTCAGCGCAGAGCCCGACCCGGGACTTGAACTCATGAACCAGAAGACCATGACCTGAGCCAAAGTCGGATGCTTAACCAACTGAGCCCCTCGGGAGCCCCTGACTGCTTTTGAATGCATTTTTAAAAGATGAAATTACATAAGAAATTAAGTATGTAAGGATATCCTTTTAAGAAGAATTTTAGGAGTCTAAACTTCTTCCCTCATTTTCTGGAAGTCTCATGCCTCGAAATTCTGATACATTTGGTGTCATTTCATGTTTTGCTGATCTATGGGGTCAGAACCCAAGGGTGGTGATTTCCTTGTTACTTAATTTGGGTACTTCTCTTTAGTAAAACCGGGAACTCAAGGATTTGAAACAATGACAAAATGATTTATTGCAGAGGTACTGAACCCACGCTATAAAGAAGCACTTGGCATAGTTCATAAAGTTACAAATACAGAAAAAACAAAAAACCTAATACCCAAGCCTAATTGAAGTATGATTCCGGCATTAACTAATAACCTACTTTCTGGGCAGGTGGTGAAGACTTGAGCACAGAGTGGCTGGGTTGGCGCATCCTGGTTTGGGCCCTGACCCCCTCTCCTTGGCCTGATTCTACATTTCCTGCCCAGGTCTTGCTCCAGTCCTCGCAAAGTAGCCCCTTGCTGATGCCAGTTATCGTGCTGATGGCGGCGTCCTCAGGCTCTCTCTCTGCAAGTCTGCAGTGCCCAGCACAAAATTCCCTAATTAGGCTCCTGATAATCTCACCACTTCCTTTGCTGTTTCCACTTCCTGTCATATCTGTGCGGCACAGAGTACCCGAGGTATGAATTTTGTGCGCTCTGTGAACATAGCGCATTTTCTCTCCTGGGTGACGGTGGGCCCTCAGGCCTCCGGGACTTCAGACAGGAGCGAGAATACCTCCTCGATGGCGTGCCCCCCAGGAAGAGCTGTCTGTTACTACTCGAGAGGCTTCTCCTTTATGGCTATTTCTGGGCCCCTGCTATAAACACGCCCCCAGCAGCCATCTGTGCCCGCAGCCGAGTTTTACTATTTATGCTAGCTGTTTGGGTTATACAATCACAGTTCTGCCATCCATTCTAGAACCATTTCGACTGTTCCCCCCTCGCCTAGAGAATGGCAGCCCTCCTCTGTCAGGACAGAGCAACTTTTATTCCAGTTCCATGAAAAATCCGTGCAATTTATACCGAGCAATCAGGAGCTTGTTGGCTCATGAGGTTTAATCCTGGGATCCTAAAGAGGATGGATGGAACAAAACAAGGTCTGGAAGTTACCTGAACATCTGCGCCGTCCGTGAGCTCCGGCCCCGTGGAGCAGGGCCAGTCCCCTCCCAGAAATCCAAACTGTGGGCGATGGTGCTTCTCAAGAGGCCAAGTAGATATTTTCCCACAAGTGAAAAATCTCCAGTAAAACTGTCGCCTGGTTTTTCTTTGTTTTGTTTTTTACTCTTTAAAGCTGCAGAGGATAAACTCTTTTCAACCCATCATAAAAAAAAGTGTTGTGAGGCCAAGACCCTAATGAGATAATCACCACAAAAGCTGCTGCCGAAATGAACATGTTTGGAAACTTATGGAAAACATAAAATGGGGCTGGCCCTGTTCCCAGCTTACCGGCTGGAAGGTTGGGGGGAGAGGGTCTTTGTTTTCTCTGTAAGAGGTGACAGTTCAGCGTTGGAGCAGCCATGCTTTCTGGGAACTGGGCTGATACGTGCGCTCATGGGGCTGTCTGGCCGGTCCGATGGGGAGAAGAACGAGTAACAGGTGGGGAGTCGGCCCGAGGCAGTCACACCGCTCGCTCTTCTCTCCCCGTGGACACAGAGCCTCCAGAGAGCCATTGCCAAGGGCCTGTGGGAAAAATAGGTAGAGTTGGGAACAACCTTTGTGACAGTAAAACCAGCTGGGGAAGTAAATGGACTTCAAATGCTGGGGACTTTCCAAGAAAGAGGCTTTGAAGTTGCTGGTCGAGAGCCACCGGCTCCCTCATAAATGAGCTTTATCTTATAGGCTTTTCCCAACACCTCCCAGCTTCACCCCTGCCCTCCCTTTTCTCCCTTTCCAGACAAGCTAGTAGGAGACTCATCATCAGAGCCCGCCCCCCCCTCACTCCCGGACCCACGTCCCCTGCTTTCCTGCATCCCCGCTGTGCGAACCGACACTGTGACCCACCCTCCCTCTGCCTCCATTTCCTCATGTACAAAACTGAGTTCCCGGTTGGGCTTCCCAGAAGCAGACCCTGAACCAAGGATCCTAGTGAAAGTGATTAATTAAGGAAGTGCTCCCAGGAAAAGCTAGCAAGGAGTAGGTAAGCAGGATGGGTAGGCGTAGAAGACGATTGAGGGTTAGACTTCACGTGGAGTCCCCACTTCAGCCTGATCCTCCGGGGAGCCCTGGAGTGTAAATTGCATCTCTGAGCTCACCCTCTCTTGAGGAAAGGGATCCAGGCCTGCGTACCCTGGCAGCATTCGGATCATTGCAACGGTGGCAGGGTGGACTTAAATTTCTGTGCACCTCTGGCTCTCTCTCTTTGGCAAAACAACTCTGGCAGCCCGAGGGCAACCCTCTGAAGCAGACAGCAGGTGCCAGCTGTTAGCAGCAAAGCCCACAAAGGCTGGGTGTGGGCACCAGCAGAGGGGTCTCCTACGCTGGGGACGATAGTACCTATTTCATAGGGTTGATGTGAGGATTGAGTGAATGGATTCCTATAAAGCGCCGACCTGGAACTTTCCATGTAGCAAATGCTCGGTAACTGTTTCCTTTTTGGCCAATGAGCATCATGTCTGTTATTCCTCGGCTTCCCACCCAGCATGTTGGGAACGGGGTCACTCCTCTCTGTGGTTTTACACGTGCTGGTTTCAGTGGCAGCTTTCACAGTGACTAGCTCACATGCTCATAGGACCACTCCTCAGTGGGGCAATACCAATGGGTAGATGAGTCAAAGCCTGGACAATGGGGAATCTCTTGATGACAGAATGAGCAACCAAAAGGACCACAGGAGCTGGAGCAGTGGGTGAGCCCAAGAGAGAAAAGCTAACCACCCGGGTGTGTAGGAAACTGGGGAAAAGGCACAGAAGACTTAGCCAAAAATACACTCCCCTTGAGCCAACACACAGCTCAAACTATCGAGAACATGATACAGACTTTAGCTCCCCTCCTGGAACTATAATTTTTTGAACTCTATAAGCAGCAGTGCTGTCTGAGTCCAAGCTCACTCAGCCATCTCTGGAGTCATGAGCGGTTCCTGTCACTGCCCTCCAGGAGAGGCATGGACAATCTGGAATGTGTACTTAGATCAGACGGCATTGGAGGGACCAGCAGTGGTTCGCCAGGCAAGAAAAGTCTAGGCAGGAAAACATCTTCAAATATTCAGAAAACTGTCATATGAAAGAAGACGTAAAGCTAAGAAGAGAAGGGCTAATGAGAGGAAATTACGTGGACACTCTTTGTGAACTTTCCTTCCGTCACTGTGTTCCAAAGACCACCTGAACTCCTGGAGGGCTTGTCAGGACAGGGCTCTTCCCATCACGCAGGATACTGGTGCCAATGCAAACGATCGATAGAGGGGACTCCAATGTGCAAGGCAGACCCCATCCTTCCCCTGACTTTCTAAGAGCCATCGTGCTTATCAAGGGTCAACAAGGAATGGATATATAGATGATAGGTAGTCAGACTGATACGTATATGGATAAACATATAGATAGGCAGATAGATGATGATAGGTACATACATATGTACATAGATAATAAAGAGATAGATGGATAGATGCACAGACAGAAAGATAGATGGATGGACGGATGGACGGATGGATGGATGGATGGATGTAGAACACAGGGTCCAACACATGGAAATAAATACCAAAAAAAGTTCTACTGGAATTAGCCTTGCTTTGGGAAGACAAATGAGTGGAAACTTAGCTATAACTTTCATAAGGTTTAGAACTAGTCATGGCATGCTTTCTAGAGGCAGAATAGATGGGTCTGAGCTCTGGGCTTAGAGAGATGTGTGAGCAGGTGGGAGGCAATGTCCTGAATGTCAAGGCCATGTTTGGTTTACACGTGTTTGTTTTGGGTTCTACTTTACAATTATCCTTCCAGATACCATAAAAGTAAAGGAATCCACTTCTGTCTCTTGTGAGTGACAGGCAGCCCCTACCAGCATTTATTGTTTACCATCCAACAGAAGCCACTGCATCACGAGCCTTCGATGGGAATTTGCTTAGTCTCCTTTCTGTTTCCTCTTCTGTTTAACAATGTAGCACACACAGCACTGTTGTTTAGATTAATTATCGATTGCAAATTACTTTGAAATCTGTGCTGCATATAGGCTCTTTAAATCACAGTCATCTTCCAAGTTAGAAGGTTTGCTTCAACTCAGAAGCTTTGCTTTTCTCTCTGGATTCCACCAGGACCTACAGCACCGACAAAGTCATTACGCCTTCTCGAGTCGAAGAGCTTCTGCCTCACACACAGAATTGCTGTGAATATGAGAAAGAAGTTGTGGAAATGCTTGAGAAAGATAGTGATAATGAGTAACGTCACATGACAGGTCATACGCTGGCACTTTACCCGTAGCTCTTTTCTTCTGCACCTCAGCCCCCCAAGTCAAAGGCCATCAATAGCACATCGTGTAAATCAGTGCCTGTGCTCTCACACAGCACATGCCACACACCCACTCCCCACTAAGTGGCCACCTTGTCCCAGTTGGGACGAGAACTTTCCCAACGGTCCCAGTAAAAGTCCCAAGTCCTGGGAATGCTTCGCAGTTCTGGGCAAACCGGGATGTTTGGTCATCGCCCGTGCATGTGTATGCACACACATACACACATCCCACTAGTATAATGTGCCATGCAATTCCAGCGTTCTGTAGTTGGGGGGACCTCAAGATGACCCAAGAAAGCAGGAAGCCGAGGTGGAGGGCGGTGAAATCGTTTATCCTGCTGGGTAGTGCTGGATACAGGCCCAGGGAGCTTCTAAAGTCAGACAGAAGACCAAGAATCAGTCCACTCAGGGGTGTTTCTTTACACCATGGTGACCACTCATAATTCTAAGAAAATACACATCATATAAATAAACTCATAGGGGTTTTACACATAAAAGATCATCAAGATAGGCTTTTGCTGCAACTGTTGGCTGGTTATGGAGGGCCACAAACTTTGCCCACAATAGGACCCTGAAAAAATGGCAAATCCGTTAGGTCAGTGTTGGAAACAGCCATTTCCCCTTCGGCTGAAGGGGAAGGGGAGGCAGTTTATGATAAAATACTTTTTAGCCCAAACAGATTCTCACAAATTTCTTTCCATTTGTAGAAAGTATGATGAAAATCATTAAAAAGTAAACTATGAAGAGGGACGCCGGGGTGGCTCAGTAGGTTGAGGAGCCAATTCTGGGTTTCTGCTCAGGTCATGATCTCACGGTTTGCAAGTTTGAGCCCCGTGTCAGGCTCCGTTCTGACAATACTGAGCCTGCTTGGGATTCTGTCTCTCCCTCTCTCTGCCCCTCCACTGCTCGCTCTGTCTCTCCCTCAAAAATAAATAAACCAACTTTAAAAAAAAAAAAAAAGGTAAATTATGAAGAATTTTTTAAAATAATTTTTTCTAAACTTTGTTTAGAATACATAAAAACTGATTTAAATATTTTGTACTGGCAGAGTTGAGGTTTATATTAGTGAATCTGAAGCACCATCAGAAGCTGAATTATCAAAGATTCATCAAATGTTCAGTCCACCAAGGCAGGAAAAGCAGCCTGGCACATTTGAAAGATTTTTTTTTTCTTTTCTAGCATGGTGGAAACGAAAATGAGCCTTCTGTCTAACCTTTAGTTAAACAGATAATTAAATTAACCAGTATACTATAATCCCCAAGCTACCTAATTAGTTTTATATCTAAGGAGTTAAATAGAAATGTAGATCACTTTCATTTATTTTATATATATACTGAATTATACATTTACTAGAGAAATATATATCTAGAGTGAAAATACATGCCTTTAAATATGACAGAGGTTTCTTAAAAGACATAGATATGCAAGGATTATTGCCAATCACATTAAAGTTGAAAGCAGAGGATTTGGGAGAAAAAAAAAAAGGTTTCAATGCTAATCCAAAAAAAAATTTTTAAAAAGCCAGAGTCCACGCATGCCTGCTACAGTATGAAAAAGATTCAGATCCTCACAGCTGTGAATTGAATTGATAATTCCTCCTGCTGAAAGGAACGGTTAATGCAAATCCCTCCAAGTTCATGAATCACGTTGGGGACCAGGCAGATGGTCCATCCCCAAAATCACAACTGCACCAATCTCACCGAAAGGAGGTTTTCACAGGACAGGGAGCGCAAACGAACAGATGGAAAGATAGCCACCCCCAAGTTCCCACCCTGTTCTGCAGGCTGAGCTCTCTCGCTGGCGCGGGGCGGTGCCCAATGTGTGAGATGGTCTTCCTTTCCCAGCATACCCGTGGGCATTGGGTTGCAAGGCAAGCTCACCAAATATGAGCTGCTGAGATGTCTGTGATCTCTCCGAGGCAGAAAGAATTTATGATAAGGGAGCATATATTCCCTGTGGCGTCAGAGCCTCACCCAGGGGAGGTCAGGAAATTGTACCAGGACCATTGGTTGGAGAAAACAAGAACCGTTAAAAGCCACGCTTCATATAGAACTAACTGGAATCCAAAGAGCCTCCTGGGTTGTCCGTATACCCCATCTCTGGTAACCCCACCCCCTACGAGATGGAGGTTCACACCAGCATTTACGGTGAGAAGACAGAGACTTAGAGGTAATAACTCGCACAAAGTTGCACAGCTAATAAGTAGTTTGAATTCAACCACTTTTCCATCTCCATACACTTAACCACTGTCCTATAATGGCATGAGGTAACCTATGATGTGAGGAGGTTTTCGGAGCACGCGACCAATGCTTTTGTACAAACAGATGGGGGAGTGATTCCCTTAAGACAAAGGAAGAGGATTGATTCTGCTTTTTAGTTTAAGGAGGCATTTCGAAATGTACCTGGGATCTTGTTTTCATTCAGGTTCAGGGAGGCCAACTTTGGGAGATCATTGCCATTGAAAAGGAACTTTGTGACTCACAGTTCCCCAGAGGAGGGGGCATTGGGCACCATGCAGGGCCACCCAGGGCACCATGCAGGGCCACCCAAGGTTGGCCAGGAGGCAGAAGGAGCCAGGAGAAAGCATGAGCCAAAGCCTTTATTGTGGTTTTTCACAGAAAACAACAGACAAGTCAGGGTTAGCAGCTGAACAGGTTTAGGATTGAACACTAACTAATTTGGGGAGGGTTCTGGGCAATGGAGGTGATCCCCAGTCGTCCTCTGCCTGGCCCCGGGCTGATTTAGGGTAGAGGGAGAGTGTGCTCACCTGCAAGAAGCTGATAAAAGGAGGCGGCTAGGGGTGTGGACTCTGAACTGATCTGTTTACCTACCGAGGTGTACCCACAGGCCAATCGCTTGCTATCTCTAGGAATTAGCTCATCCTGGGAGAAGCAGTCTGTCCTCATAGCCACAAGGCACCAAGACGTCAAAACTTCATCAGAGGGGCGCCGGAGTGGCTCAGTCCGTTGAGCCTCCAACTCTTGGTTTCAGCTCAGGTCACGATCGCACAGTTCATGAGCTCAAGCCCCATGTCGGGCTCTATGCTGACAGCGCGGAGCCTGCTTGGGATTCTCTCTCTGTCTCTGTCTCTCTCAAATATTAAAAAATTGTAAGACTTACAAAATAAAAAATATGACTATTATGAGGGAACACCTAAAAAACCTTCTGTGCCTGTACCTTTTTTCATTTCCCGCATGACAGCAGAAGCAGCACTTATGGCTACAGACATTTTATGGGACAGTTTTAACGTTGTCAACTCACACTGTGTATGCACTGCCTACAAGTCCATGAGGTCTGAAACATGGGCCCCTGGACTGCTTTTCTCTAGGCGTAACCTCTCGTAAACGAGGCTTTATTAGCTCCAAGGCTTGACTCGTGGAAATATTTCTTTAGCAACATGGTGATCTGCTTCTTTACCGGTAAAGTTTTCTTTACCTTCCGTTTCAGCTGGGCAAAGGGGGGGAGGAGATACTTAACACGGTTATTGATGTCATAGTGTGGGCTTATACTGAGTTTTCTTTTTATTTATGTCTTTTGCAACTATCTGCCTGCTTTGCTGCCTCAAGCAAAGAAATTGTGGCTAAGAAAGGAATCTCCTCGAAATGTCTCCTCGTCCACTGGTGAGCACAAAATGGTAGCAGTAATGCGGGCAATCAGAGACACTGTGCTACTCCTCTGTGACTTCCTAGCTTAGCTCTCCCCCCCCCCCCGCCCCCCCGGTTTGTCCCCAGACGGAAGCCATGTCTGGAGGGGCCTCTTTGTCGGCCTTCTCCTCATGTGGAGGTGCCCGGGGACCCAGTTCCTTTTATGCAAAGACAGAACCCAATGGACACCATCGCAGCCCGTCACACTCCACTCTCGCTCCTTATTCGCCCTTTTGTAGAGCCTGATGGCTGAACACAAGCGCGCTGTAGCATAACAGTTGGCTCCGTACCTTACCAACTCAGGGACCAGTGCCAGTCACCTAATCTCTCTGTGCTTCCAAGAGATTTTTTCCTCATCTCTGGAATGCAATGACCTACAAGATAAGTTGGTAAGAGGAAAGAATTAAATAACTATTCCAGGGACAGAGTAAGGGCTCAAAATGTCAGCTGCTATTAACAATCTTTCAAACAGCCTTGTGTATATAGTGGGCTATATATTCAACCCACTAATGTGTGAGAGCCCCACCCTAGAATGTAGGGTTGCACGGTGGTTAGGATAGGGACTTTGCAGACAGACACATGTAACTTCAAATTTTCGCCTTATGTCTTAGATAGATATGATGCAGAACAAGTTACTGGCTTTAGCTTCTGAGAACCAAGTAAATTGAAATATTAATATCTCTCTTGCTCAACAAATATTTATCAGTCATGCTATATACAAGATATCCTGCTAGGTTCTGGGATATAATAGTGAACATTCTTGACAAATCTATTTGTTTCCATCTTTGTCAGACCTTTGCAGGTGGCTGTAGTAAATTCACAACCAAACCGACCCAAATTAGTGACTACCTGTCATGATCATTGGTAGGTCTGAAAATGCCCTGGGAGAGAAGACTTGAAGAGTTAGCTTTTGGGCTGCTAAGCTACTCTATCTGTATTTTAACAGTGCCCATAAAGACCAAGTCAAATGCACTTGAGTTTCAGATGCCTCTGCCTCACCCAGCCTTAGCCCCACCTCTCTGCAGCTTGGGTCACAGTGAAATAAATGCCAGAGCAGTGAGCCATAGGCTGTACCTCTTAGCCCAAGAGATAGTGCGGCATGGAGGAAGGAGCATTGTGGGTTAGAGTAACTAACCCAGCTCTGTCACCAACTAGTCAATAACAGTGGACACGGTACTCAAACTCCTTAAACTATAGAACCCCATTCTGTACAGTAAGGATGTTGGATTCAAAGGACTCTATAATCTTTTCCAATTTGAGTGGCTCATGAGAAATCTATTCCAAATGCCATTAGGAGTTCTAGTCCCTCCTTGAATAAGCAGTTTCCAGGATCCCCGACTGCCTCCCCACCCTTTATCTCCCACCCTCCAAGTCTGTAGGGCTTCTATAATCACTCTTGGGAAAGAAAGGCTAACTTCTGTGGGAAACCTCTTAAACACTGGCTATCAGTAGAGATTGCACATCTTTTGGAGAATCCGTGCCTGGAAGATTAATAAAAATATGCTGGATTGCATCTGTGTTTTTAACAATTAGTAGAAAATCTTTCCAACGTGTGGTCGGAAATAAGACGGATATGCCTTAGTGAAAATTACGTGTTGAATGGTCTAGGGCAGTGCACCAACATGAGCGGAGCCAGGTGACCAGCCCTGGAAGTCTGAGCCTGCCACACTAAGCTAGTTGTGTCACCCCAAACAAGTTACCCGTCCTCTCTAAGCCCGAGGAGAATGATGCTTGACTCCTAAGAGTACTGTAGGGATTGAAATCAATAAATAATGTCTAGCATGTGGCACACTGCCTTGCATGGTAGAAAACACCCTGTATACAGTAGTCACTTACTGTGATTATTATCATATTGTTGCATTTATAGTCTCCATGACATAGAGCTTGCTATTCAATGTTTGCTCCTTTTATCCGCAGCCCCCATAGGGTCTGCAGAGCTGGTATTATCATTTTTAGATGAGAAATCACTTGCTGGTCAGCCATGGTTCCCACCCAATTCTGCTTCAAAGGCCCTCAAAAGCTTTGCTATCTGTTCTTCACCCGAGCTATCCAGCTGGGTGAGCACCCGGGCCCCTGGGGAGGCACATCAGCCTTCATCCAGGTGCCTACCACAGTAAGCTGACAAATGTCTCGTGGCCTAATTTCTTTCTTGTTATTGGCCCTTCCACCTTCCACGAACACACACGTACAGAAGGAAGTCGATGTCAGAAATGGCCCTTCAGGGGCACCTGGGTGGCTCAGTCCATTAAGCATCCGACTTCGGCTCAGGTCATGATCTCATGGTTCATGGCTTCGAGCCCCGCATCAGGCTCTGTGCTGAGCGCTCAGAGCCTGGAGCCTGCCTCTGCTTCTGTGTCTCCCTCTTTCTGCCCCTCTCCCACTCACCCTTGTCTCTCTCTATTGCTCAGAAATAAACATTAAAAAAATTTTTAATAAAAAAAAAAAAAGGAATGGCAGTTCAGCACAGACCAAAAATTGACTACTGTGGTTTTACGAGTCATGGAGAGTTTATTAAAAATTTAATTGACAGCTAAAAAGAACTCTGACTAGGAGAAGCCCATAAACTTAATGGCATTTATTAATTTATGGGCTATTATTATAAAATGAGTGATCATGCTATAAAAGCAACGAAGTGCTGTGATTTTGTTAGGATGACGCTGGCTGTCTCCCCTTCCAGAGATAACGACTCACCCTCACCCGCGTCTGAGCCTTAGGCTCCACACTTCAGATGAAGTGCCTCTTTCTCCAAGCCTCTCTTTGACTCGTCGCATCTATCTCCTTGAGATCAGCCCCTCATGCTGATGACTAAGCCTGGCAAATGATCAGAAAGACCACATAAGGGGCTGAAGGGGTCCCGACTAAGGATCCTCAGGTCCTTTTCCGAACTCAGCCTCTTGCTGACAGGACGTGCCCCCTCCAGGCTTCGGTTTCTTCACTTGCAAAATGAGGGCCTTGCACACGTTGCTTCCTGTGGCCTTTAATCATCACAAGCCATGCCCCCCGATCCAAAAGGTCTCTGTCCAGCAGAGTGTTGGCTAACAACCCCCAGCCCAGGGGGGACTCATTGCCTTGGCCCTGGTACCAACATGGCGGGAGGAAAGAGCAAGGCACCAACACAGGACACCCCTGCTTGTCAAATTTCTGTTCCCATGAGGCCCAAGAGGGTGTGAACTACTGGAGGGCTTAGGACATTGTGGGTGGGGGGGGGGGGGGAATGCCTTTCTAGACTAATCCATGCATAGGAACTCGTTCACGTGTCCACAGGCTGGGAAAATATGGAGGAAAAGAGAGGGGAATGCAGAACATCATAAAAGCCTCAGTTGATATGTAAGGACCAAATTAAAGAATGTGGAAGTGGCAACAAAAGGGCATTATTTGGAAATAAATGTCTCTCCCTGGGACGGTGCAGGGGAAGGAGGCAATGTTCAAGTTGCAACACGAATATCGCAGAGTATCACACCATCTCGCTGAGTGTCATAGGTGTTCAAGGGACCAAAGGATGCACAGAAGCAAGCTTGTTACTCTCTGGCCAGTAAATATGTTGTCTAAAGGCTCTGTGTATTTCACCCACTTCATTACATAGCATTACTATTTCGGCTTGGTTACCTGAAAAGTAGTGCCTGATGTTAAAAAAAAAAAAAAAAAAAAAAAAGGTGATGGAACCGGGAACCATAATTTTCATTAATGGAAATACTAGAAACCACTTTCATTTTTACTTCATTTACTTTCCTTACATTGTTGAATTATAAATATGCCTCACGTGTACGGAATGCTTCCTGGACTCTGACCCCCATTTTAAGTGCTTCCGAGGCACTGGGTGTGTAGTCTTCATGTTGACCTCATAGGGTGTTTGCTCTCATCATCACCAGTGTGCAGACGGAGCAGGTGAAACACAGGAAGTTTACCTCCATAGGTGGCGAGGGGCAGAGTTGGAACTTGAACCACCTGTGAGGATTCACCCTTAACCTCTGCGCCACATGAGGGCTGTAGTGCTTGATTGCTGGGGTCAATGAGAAGGAAACTGAGGGGTCTTTTCCTGGCCCTCCAGGATGACGAAATTCTTCAAGACCTAGAGGCAGTCTTCCTTCCTCGTTCCTGGGAAGCCTTCTTAGGACTCATCCAGAATACGGAGCTTTAAGAAGCAGCCAGCCGGAAGAGGCTGAATGCGGACCTGCCCATCTCCACGGAGAGGGATGACAGCTCAGAGTGGCAAGAGGTTGATGTGGTGAAACAGGAGACATGGGTTGGGAGGCAGAAGACCTGAGTTTGACTTCTGCTGTCTTTGAGTAACTCACGTAACTTGTTTGAGCATCAGTTTCTTCATCCATCGGTTAGGGGTCACAACCCCCACCGCGTCCTAACACAGAACGTGGCTGTGAGGGTCCTGTGAGAAAACACGTCAAACACCGTAAAATGCAGCATGTCTCAAAGAGCACTTTGTGCATAATAGGTGCTCAATGAATGTTGAGTGAGGCAGTTTCCACTCCGGCCTTAGGTCACCCAAGGCATTGCCAGTATGTCCTCTGGAGGGGGAGAAAAGGCAGCTTTCTAAAGTGTGCCACTGTAAATGAGCCCCATTGCCCCTGACTAAATGTAAGACACATGTAAGATTCCACATACAGTAGGAAGACTTCTCAGAGCCTGGGTTTTAAAGCCTTGAACTTGTTCTCACAGCCTATCAAGGTCATTCCCACACCATTTGGTTTGGTTTGGGGGCTGTCTTTCCTGAAGACAAGGGACAAAGCAGAGTGACCCTCTGGCTCCTTTCTATCCTCGGGATTCCAAAAAAAGACCCCGAGAATGCTACAGACAGGGCTGTTATTTCCTCAGGGTCCCGCGAAACAAACAAGATGAACCTCCGGCTGCTGTTTATTGGAATTATTCACTCAAGGAAGTGGTCCCCTGCAATGAGATGCTGTCTGCCTCTGAAATCTAATGACAAGGGTCATTAATCCTCGAAGCCAGAGTGATTGTCAGGTGGATTGGGGCTGTCACCATCGTGTTATATTTTGCACAACTGGGTTCATTTTATACGCCCTTCTGCCCCTTCCCCCTTCCCTACCCTACTCCCTGATCACACGTGGGCGAGGGCACAGGTGCACACTCAGCCACGTGACATGTGTATCGCCTCCAACCAGCGACAGGACTATGTGAGATATTGTCCCTCGATGAGAATGGACTATTTCTGGGCATTTCAGGAGATAAAATCTATTATGTAATTTTAAAATCCTCTGACCAGTAGACGTAAACCTCAACTCAAACGGGTCTGCTTCGCCTGTGTTTGCTTCTAAAATTTAAGGCGCTCATCAAACCTTCAGAAGCGCTTGCTCCAAATGGATCGCTCCCCGTGAGGTGCGCACCAAACTCCCACGTTGCAAAGAACCTCTCCGAATTGACCTGCGTGACCTCCTAATAGCAGGGCGAGGAAAAGGCTCCCCATTCAGGTGGAAGGGGTTGCAGAAATTGACATTTTGCCAATACGAATCATCATCACTGCAAATCCTTCGGGCGCGGTTTAGAGTTTACAAAGCACCTTCACATGCATTATCCCCTCCGAGCCTCATAACAACCGGGAGAGGTCAGTGGACGAGGCATGAATATCACTATTGCTATTACTATCCTCACGTGACAAATGAGAAAGTCAAAGCTGAGAGGTCACAGCCATCCAGAGGCGGAGGAAAGGCCTGCCTTCCAGCCGACCAGGGTCACATCTTCTGCCCCAGTAAGTGAGAAGAGTCTGGAATAGGAACAACAGTTTGGGGCCCGGAGTACAGCTCGTGCAGCATATGTTTCAAGTCTCACGGACCGTCCTGGGGCGCAGCACAATTTTCGGTCCGTTGCAGTGTCGACCTAAGCGCATGGCAGAACCTGGGATTCCCGGCGTCTCCTCACTTCTCTCCGTGTTTGAGTGACACTGGGCGGGCCCTCGTGGGAGCTGCGAAGTGCTCCTAGACCCAGGCTGCCCGGCAAGAGGGTCAAATGTGGAACTGCCTTTTCCGCAAGCCCAGGGTTGCTCCCTGCCCCCTGCGCGGGGCACACCTCACTCAGCCCCTGCATCTCGCCCGTCACTCTTGGTGCCCCCTCTGCTCCCTTACCTGAGCGCACAGGGAGGACAGGGCCCGCACCGTCTTCAGCTTTGCATTCCAGGCTGAGTTGTCACGTTCCGGGAATGTGTGTGGAATGGACGCGCGGAGAAATGAATGAAATGATTGATTCTGAGGGGGAAAGTACAGACAAGTGTGGGCAAAGGCAAGCTGGTGGATTTTAGCCATGTTGATGCTTTATCTCCCCCCAAACAAACAGTGATGTGTTTCCACAGCCCTCCACCTTTTGGCTTAAGAAGCCTGGCGATAACAAAGCAAACCCCAGCACGTCTTGGCCGAGCTCAAGACGTCCCAGGTCCTTAGTAAGCATGTGGGTAGACTGGGAGGGAGTGGCAGGGATTCATAGGCAGCTTTCCATGACACAGCTGCTGGGTTAGACCCCCACTGGGTGGATGGCTGTGCCTGGTGGGCTGGCCTCACAGTCATCGGCTCAGCAGTGGTAGATGGTCTCAAGACCAGGTAGCCGCTCAGCTAAAGTCAGATTCTTCTAATAAGTATTAGTGCCCTCCTGTGGCTAGAGATAGATGGTGTATGAAAAGGAAAACAAGTCTGAGGCCAAATCCTTCCCAACGTGCATTTATCAGCAAACAGACACAAACACTCAGACACACAGCCTTTCCCTGTAAGTTGGGGGAGTCCCACTCTCTGTCTTTATAACAATACAAGAGCATCGCTAATGCAGGCTTGTTATCTAATAAAATATAAATATATATTTAATGGCATATGTTTATTTACTGCAATATATATATATATCCGATATATTCCATTAAACATTAATATATATGTGCACACATACTACCTACACGCACATGCACACACACAAATGTGTATAGACGATATTTAAGGATTTGCATCACACAGGGGCACCTGGGTGGCTCCGTGGGTCGAGCGTCCAACTTCGGCTCAGGTCATGATCTCACAGTTCGTGGGTTCGAACCCCGCATGGGGCTCTGTGCTGACAGCTCAGAGCCCGGAGCCTGTTTCAGATTCTTCATCTCCCTCTCTCGCTGCGCCTCCCCCGCTCACGCTCTGTCTCTGTCTCAAATATAAATGAACATTAAAAACATTTTTTTTAATTAAAAAAATAAAAAAAAGAATTTGCATCATACATACCCGGTGAAGCTTCACTCATTCCTAGAGAAAATATTTCAGCCCACGTTGGGCTAAAATCTACTTTTTCACTGTTGGTTTAGAGAAGCAACGCGCTGTACTAGGAGGAGCGATGGCATTGGAAGCAATAGACACGGGTTCCGATTCTGTCTCTGTTCTTTGTTTTTGGTTTTTGTGTGTGTGTGTGGGGGGGGGTTGTTTGTTGGTTTCTTTGTGGTTTTTGTTTCTTGGGTTTTTTCTTTTTTGTTTTTGAGAGGGGGGAGGGGCAGAGAGAGAGGGAGAGAGAGACTCCCAAGTAGGCTCTGCACCCAGCAGGGAGCTGGACACAGGATTCCACCTCACAACCATGAGATGGTGACCTGGGCTGAAGTCAAGAGATGGTCGCCTGACTGAGGCACCCAGGCCCTCCCCCCGCCCCCATCTCTGTGCTTAGTGGCTCGGGAAAACCACATAAACTCTTTAGGCCTTTCTTAACTTGAAAAATAGAATTAATAATAAGTAACGCATGGTGTTGTTCAATCTGATAATGGACGTAAAAGAATTTAATATGTGCCTCGATTGATCAGCTGCAAAGGAAATAACGTTTCTTCCCCCTTCTTGCCTCCCCTCTTCCCAGTATGGTAAAATAATCACACGAGCAAGATTTCATGAGGACATAAAGTACTTACTGGAGAGGAGAAAGCATTTTTGAGAGTTGTAGACCATTTATTGCTTGCTTGCAAATGTGAGCGTGATTTAAATAAGCCGCATCTAGTCCCTGCTGATGACCTTGCAGAACCTTTTCTTGGCCGTGTTATAGTAGCTAGAATTTGGCTCTGGTTACTGTAGCTTTTTTGCCTTTTATTAAGGGCATCTTTTCTCTGACTATCTTCTATGGAATATGCAGACTGTCACCTAATTCTGGAGACTCTCCTCTACCTGTCTGCAGGATTTGTTATAGTATAAGCTTCTATAGGATCCAGAGTAAGCCAGCTAAGTCCCTAGAAGTCAAGACCTGCAAGCTTTTCTCTTACACAGCCTTCCATTCCCTGTCCCAGGTGGTTACCCAGAGCCTACCAGTGTTTCCTCCATAAAACCCCCTCCTGCCTGCCCTGTGTGGGTCTCCTCCGCTCCCCCGATGCGTTCCCTCCAAACCAGCTGTGTGTAACTGCATGTAAGCGGACGGACTCATTCTCGGGTGCTTCCCCAGAATCTGTAGGGACTGAATACATTTGTAAGGGGAAGGAACTGGTTTTGTAACCAAACATGTATGCAGATCAATCCAACCCCTTGCTGGCTGAGCATTTCCTCTCCTGTGTGTTCATTAGGCATGGACTCAGAAAGCATTACTTTCCAGGGGCAGTGTATCAGGACCCAGAAATGCTGTCTCTCCACACAGCACTTTATAGCTCTCACAATGGCTGTGATGTCTTCTCAGCTATTGGTTTTGGTTGCCTTTGCTTTTTCTCATCTGTTTATATCTAACATTCCAGCCATGAGACAGCTGATGATTCGTTTTGTTGAAGACCCAGGTCTTACACATTTGCACTGCCTGGATTTGATCCTCGGTTCCTGGACACATGGAAGATTGGAGCACAGAAACTAGGTCAAAGGGCAGTTGGTACACCCTTGAGGCATATGCCCTCCCTACCCCCTTTCACTGCTCCCTGTTTTGCTCTTTCCACTGAGGCCCTGTTCTGTAACCTGTACCCTCATGATTCACCTTGACCACATTCTGCTAATCACCTAAGTATGATGATGCCATGGTACTAACTACCCAAAATGTAAAAGGAGCTTTTTCATGACCCAACTTGTACAGGGCAACTTTCAGTCTTCCAGAATCTGAGTTTTCAGGGTCTGCAACTTGCCCAGTTGGGTGGTTCTAACAGCATCATGAAACACCCAAGAAGATGGCTTACTCCTTTCCCTGAACTTCCCCTTGCTCCACCTCCTCCTCCAATGGCCCTTGGGCAAGCCAAGACACCACCAACCGCATTGGCCTTCATGCAAGATCTTTCCCATCATGGATACCAGCCATGGAATATCTGACCTCAGGCCCCAGTTATGTATTGGCTTGGAGAGAATACTCAAGGTCTTCTGTGTTTAGTTTCAGTCACACAACCTCAAAACCAACCATGCAAAGATGATGGGCAAATCAAGTGAATCGCCCGGGAACTTGAAGAATGTCACATTTCTTGCAAAGAACCCAATGGGTTTAGTTTCTTCGTTCTTAGAACACCTCCTTTTATACCAAGATGCTTTCGGACTTTATCCCATCAATCTCCTGACAGCCCTTCCCTCAGTTCCAGTAGGCATATCACCCCCATTCCCAGTCTATTAAATGAAATGTAAGAAGTATACCAATCAGCAAGATCCCCAAGCAAGGCAAATAAATAGAAGGTACTGCCTAGTACCAACATCTGAGCCAAGAAATGGGGGCACCCTTGAGTGGCCTGGGCAGCTGGTGTTGGTGCAGATAACAGAGTGTCCTCAAAGAGCAGGCATTGTCCTTGTTTCTTTTCTCTTTGTCTAATACTATGCTATTTTTCTTTAATCGTTTTTCCCTTTGGCTCTTTCTTTCTTTCCCTTCACATAAATTATAAACATATGTATATATTTTCCTAGTAATCCGTATCCCTAGCTATACTTTCCCAAGACTTGCACTGAAGAAACAACTCTCATAAGTGGGAGGTGCAGGGTTAGGGAAGGGTGGAAAAGCTGTTTTCCAGAAGCATGTTTTATTACTTTCATGACTCAAATATCTCCATCTCACCTCATTTTCCTTTAAGGGTAAATATGTAACAAACTGAGACACACTGATACAGGGTCTCAGTGAGGAATGAGTACAGACAAAAAGCTTATTAGCGTAGTTTCCTCTCTTCTAAAAAAAAATAAAATAAAATCCTCCCCTTTCCCAAAATAACTGATAAATGATCCTTTGTGATGATGGCTGTGGGGTTGCTTCTAGTGCTGTCAAACGCCTACTTCTTGCCGAAAATTAGAGCTTCGCAGATCTGGGACAGCAAATGTGGATGATTGCAGGATGGGTTAACAGTACCGAGGTTCAGAGTATACTCAGCTTTAGAAAGCCAGAGGTGACTTCAACTCACAGAATTTAAATCTTAAAAATATTTGAGAGTTTTCATTTTCCAAAGAATGCTTACAACTTAGAAGAGTTAGGGTTATGTGAATTCTACACGATGCCAAAAATTACATAGCCACAGTTATTATATTTGGCTCGTTCTTCCTAGTGCCTCCTTCACTGGGCACTCTGTGGACATTATCCTGTACGTCTGACTTCCCAAGGCCCAGTATCTCCTTAACCCAAATTGCCTTGCCTCTTCTTATCTACTTGACCCTCATACTCTTGTTGTTCAGCTGGTCTCAACTAGATATCCCAAAGAAATTAGTCTTATTAAACATTCATTGTAGAGAATGAATGGTCAGTTGACTCAGAACTTCCCAAGAGAATTTTTATTTTGTGGAGGAAGTTGTTGGCATAAGCCAGTGTCTGATGGGTAGAATTTCAGGTATAAACACCCGCTTTTATTTAGAAGTTATTAGATGTTGGTCACAGTCTTTTGTGCTTTGTGGCAAAGCCACAAAACTAAGAGAAGCAGCCTTGCTTGGGAGAGGAGTTCTTCCCAGCACCCTTTTTCCCCCCTCTTCCTCTCACCCCAGCCACCAGCTCCCAGTGGACCCATCCAGTGTCCATCATCTCCTGGTACTCTCCCTGGACCTGGTACCCCAGTGTCCCCATCTCTCGGTGCTCTCACCCAGTCTTACCCTCCTTCACTCAGTGCTTGAAGAAGTGCTAATCTCCCCACACATGTGTTTGGTCATCTTCTCCGCCCCATTACCACCCATATCCTAAGGCACCAAGGGCACCCAAGTTCCAGTCATCTTACCTCCTAACAACAGAGTTTAGGGGCAGTAATAACTTGGGTGTTACATTTTGTTTCCTCTGATAATAGAAAACTACTGGATCATTTACAAAGAAAATTTTTCCATTGAAATATGTTTCGTGTAATTTGTCCTAAACCAAAGTTTTCTTCTGTGTTTTGGTAACATGGGCGTGATGTATGAAGGGTGAACTTAACTTTCAGCTAAAAAAGCAGGATTTACACAGTGGCCAGTGTTAATATGAACTTTGTTTAAAGGTCATCTGCATTAAATAGACTTCCTCCCCAGCCAACTCAGATGTCAGCTTGATGTAATTTTGGTCTCTTAGAGAGTTGGTTTCCTTTCTGAATGTGGCATGGAGTACACATGTTTCAGGGGGCACTAAATCAGCCCCGGATTTATATTTACCCTTGACTGGCTTCTGAGAACCTGAGGTCTAAATGTTCTCACCTGTGGAATGGCCACAGGGAGCAGCAGAAAGGCACATCAAGAAACTGAGGAAGACACAAATGTCCGGGGATCCTTTCCTTAGAAAGGAGTATTTGCTCTGGTACATCGGTGACCTTAGCCTATGCCTTTTTTCTAGAGAATAATTACTAAAGATTCGCTGGTATGGATCTTGTCTTGCAACTCTTCAGTTGCCTTTGATTAGATGCATCACTCTGGAATCCTTGCACTTCCTTTTTAGAAGCGGAGGAAACTTCCTTGGGCAGCACATCTAACTCATTGATCTTAAAGCGTACCCTGCTCCCTAATCCTGCGGGTTCAGTATCAGTACAAGCTGCCCATGTTTGCAGAAACCGTATCTGCATTTGTTCATTGTGGCATCCTCAGTGCCTTGCAGTGTCTAGTACACAGCAGGCATTCAATAGACAGTTGTTGAATAAGTGAACGAACCCAGATACAGCACTACAACAGGGATAGCAGTTCAAAGACACTTCAGAGCCCTGGGGTAGACGAGTCGTCCGGTGCTTCGGAAGCCTCACATGGATAGCACTCTGTTACCAGGTCCATTCTTGCTTATACTGAAGACCGGATCTTCACTTCTCTGCCTCTCTTCAAGACGTTCCCTCTTTAACCACATGTTGTGCTTTCATCCCATTCTTCTCCAATGAGCCGCTCTTCTATAATGCTAACAAAATGTTGGTAGAAGATAGAGACTGGAGGTGGGGGGGGGGGGGCGGGGAACAAATAAAATGAGAGATTAAGAATGAGGAATGTAGTTTATA
Organism: Acinonyx jubatus; assembly: GCF_027475565.1. Lineage (NCBI taxonomy): Eukaryota > Metazoa > Chordata > Mammalia > Carnivora > Felidae > Acinonyx > Acinonyx jubatus. Next base: position 12,771,561 of record NC_069387.1, on the reverse strand, counting down.
GCTGTCACTTTCAAGTCTCACTTCTTTGAACTGGAACTTCTGTTGCAAGATGGATTTTATCTTCCAAAATTCCAGAAAGGTTGCTTGGGGGAGGAGGTGATGGAAAGGAGGTGGATGCTGGCTCACCCATCCTGGGGGTCTGGCCAAAGTGGAGGGTCCCCAGGGAGGAGCAATGTGTGGGACGCGGCCCCATGCTCAGAAGCAGGTGCGGAATGCCGAGGGGAGTTCCCAGAGCTGAGGGAAAGAAACTGAGCAGTTCAGCTCGACATGAGAAGTGAGGGGAAGAAAAGTCCAGATGAACTGTGTTGTGTGTGAGAGTCACCCTTCAATAACACCTAAGATGAAGACCTGTTTGTCCCGCAAGGCTGATGACTGTCGATTGGTATTGAACAGTCTCGCCCTAGAGGCAGTCCAGTGATACTTGATTAAGATTATTCTCAAAGGAGCCAAAGATAGACAGCAAAAGTTAGAAGGGAAAACAAAGGGCCAGGACAATCCTCTCTAAAATCTGTAATTCCCAAACATTCGGTTTCATGGGCCATGAAAATATTAAAAAGTTTTTTGAAACTAACTTAAATTTTGCCAAGGGAAGTCACTGGGGCACAGGTGGCGGTGGGGGCGGGGGGGAGGCTACCCTACATTAACACGACCATAACAATAGTGTTAAACACCAACAAATTAGAAAATACATGCCTTTAAAATGAAAGGCAATTTTTAACATTGAATACATTTTTAGCTATGTGGAAACTCCCTTACACCTGTTCTTATTTTTCACATTTCATCACGGGCCAATGAAAATTCTTCATGCCTCCCAAGACCAGTGTTTTTGAACAGCTGCCCCAAGGTTCCAAGGCATACAGGCTCTCCTGAACCCTGAGGAAATTTAAGAATTCTCTCCCAAGAAAACACATATATGCACACGAGCTTTTGCAGAGAACTTCAGGGAGTGGTCTCTAAACTAAGCACTTGTGCCCCAGAGAACCCATTACACTAATAGAGATCGGTCATTTGAATTACACGTACCACGGCCAATGGTTTTTGCAATCTTATCTTAATTTCATAACAGCACATACCAAGGCATGGCAGTTCAATAACTTATAGTCTCTTACCATGTGAATTAGTAGCAGACCAAGGAATAAAACTCACATGACCTAAGTTCAACATTGACTTAGCCAAACTACCTAACACTCTGAGAATATAACAGAGTGAGCAAATGACATTTCCCCAACAGTACTGAAAAGCAAATCAGCAAATCTACTTCCTTACTACCCTGGAGGCAGGAATAGGGAGTGGGAGTAGAGGTGGGGGGGGGGGGGGGAGAAGGTAATTGGAAACAGCGACAATAGACAGAGAACAAAAGCCTAGTGCATTGACATGAGAGACTAATATACCCACAAATCATTCGGGATATTTTTAAGAGGGAGAACAGAGTAAATAAGACAGCTTCCTTCGTCTCACTTAGCCTGGGAGGGGTGGGGGGAATCCAGGAAATAATTTCAATTAGCCCTAATAAAATTAACATTCTAATATGTAAAAATCCTCAGTTCAGCTGCTACCCAGCAGGCTATGATAATGTGTGTGTGAGAATTTTGAACTCACACATATGGAAGTGATATCAAATGTAAGGTATTTTTGTTTCTGTACCATGTAATTCTTTTCAATTTTCAATGGTAAAGAAAGGACAAGCCCCCTCCCACCCTCCGTAACCATTTTTAGATCCCAAGATTAAGAACTCCAAGTACAGCTACTTAGCACAGCTCAAAGTCAGCTCTCAATATACACATAATGAATAAGATACAGTAATACAGAAATGTACTAGATTATATATAAATGTATGGATATGTAAAACTATAAACATATTCGAATTAATCAAATTTTTGTTGAACTACATTTTTCTGTATCACACTTGAATGATAAATCACAGGAAAACAAATAAATATTGGAGATCTGATAGGTATTATTTGTTCTTGATCATAACCGGTTCGCTCTCTCAAACATTTCGCTCAGATAGTTGCCCTACAATCAACCGGGAAAAACCATCAGGGAAATGACACTCGGTTCCTTCCACTGACACCAGCAGAAACTTCACTCCTCCCTGGGGCCCGAACGTGGAAAAAGTACACTTTATAATACCTGAAACTCCTGCTGGGGTGTTAATGACTACATTCAGTACCTCCTCTCTGAAAGACGATCCTAGAAAGCACGTTGCTTAATGTATTAGAGTGAGTTTCTAATGGTAGAATTTCAGATGAAATGACACCTGGTCGGGGCATATTTGTAGTGGAAGGAAACTTTCCAAGTACAAGTTAAATCTTGCTTTGTTAGTTATGAGTTTTGATACCTAGAATTGGCCCCGGCCCGCTACCACTATGACTAGTAGTGAGTTGACTCTGTGTCTATACACGTGGGCGTGCGTTCATGCCAATGTTACTAATAAGGCAGCGGGCCAGGGAGCTGATACATTTGTGTTACTTCCTATTTCTGCTTTCATCAACAGGCTGATTTTCCCATGGGTAGCTTTTGTTCTTTCTGTCTTGTTTTATAGAGTTTTAGTTTTTCTTTTTCTACCCTCTCCTGGTGATTATTGTTTAAAAATATACGAACTTCCATGAGAGATGTACTGAGATTTTCTATGTGATTTACTATATCACACGTTTTTGTATGGGCTCCTGAAAAGAATTAATCCCCTGGTTGATTAATTAATTAGTTAATTCCCAGGTTAATTCCCTGAAGGATAGGAGGTTAGATGTACATCTGTTTGTACCGCTCTATGATCGTCAACATCCTTCCATGGTATTATTTGGTTTTGCCTATTTGATCATAGGCTGAAAGATGTGCATTTAAGTGTCTTATAACAACAACAATCCTGTTTCTCCCAATTTCTCTTCGTATTTTCAATGGTTTTTGCTTTATGTATTTTTATGCTGGGTTATTTACTACATAAACTTTCTTCACACTAGTTGTCATTGTGGATTCTGTGTCATTCGCCAATGTACTTTGTTCTTCTTAGTCTTTTGTGAGCTTTTTTGGCATGACCTCAGCGTGCAGCACACAGACACAGGCTGTACCTCTGAATCCCTCAGATGGTGGTTGCTCCCTATTGTACTTCTGTGCGCTTTTCGTATCGTTCTCTCTACACTTCTGACACACATACGTGTAATTTTTATCCTCTTTACTCATCCTCTATCTCCAGATCCAGAGCATTCTCCTGTTTCTTTACCAGATACCAAGTGCCTACCTGAGCTACAACCAGCCAGTTTCCTGATCTTAAGGCGCTCAGGAAATAGACACGCACTTACCCATACCCTGAGCACACAGGTGGTTCCCCAGTTGCCTTCAGCGGAGGAGGTATGTGGCTTTGGCTCAACTGTCCTTGCAGGGAGGCCCGTCCCCCATTCTGATCTCCAATAAGAGCAGCAGTTTGAGGTGCAAGAAATCCCACCCAATTCCTAATGGAGCTCTCCTGTACCAAGTTGGGTCTCCTCCTCAGTTGCCCGGGTCTCTGCAACTCTGAATCGGTATGGTATTTCTGAACATTCTCTCCTTATGTATGTCTACCAGTCTCCACCCATCATGCTTCGTGTCCAAAGGCGACACCTCCCAGAAGGCACTGAACTGTCACCAGTCTCTGTCCCTGTCCCAACCTCCCTCAACACGTACACACGTGTCCCACATTCCTTCCACTTCACATTTCTGCCTTTGTTATTTCCTAGAAGTCCTAGGATGCTTATGCCAGTATAATTATGTTAGGGACAATTAAGGGCTAGGACTCTGGTCACCTTTAAATTATTCCATGTAGAAGAGAGTACTCTAGTCCTTTTCATGCTCTATCCAGGCCCTGAGTCTGAGCCAGGGGGACATGCAAATAAGGAGGAATGGTGTGTTCCTATCTTTTTTTCATGGGGGTAGGGCTTCTTCATTTCATAAAAGTAAGCGTGGCTAGGCTACTGTTTAGTTTATCTTAATTCCAACAGCCTTTCTGATAGTGGAAATTTCTTCCAGATTCTGTTTCTTCATGTTTCTGCTTGGGGTACTTGAGGGAGTTCTTATTTTCTGTGACTTACATATTTCAGTGGGAAATGGAGATAGAGGCTGCACAGAGGTCTGCACTCAGACAGTACTTCAAATGTGAACTAGAAAAATGAAGTTCAACTGAATGAGGCAAGGCCACTATTCTCCATGTGCCTCCTTCTGCTATTGGTAGAACATCAATAAAAAAAAATAAACAATGAATCAGTGATGCGTGTGAACAAGGACCCTATGAGCCAAAATCATGGGGCTAGGGCTGAGCACACTCTCTCTACCACTGAAATTAGGCAGTGCTATGAAAATGCTTAGAAATGGTGTGGCTAAGCATCTGACTCTTGGTTTCGGCTCATGATCTCACGGTTTGGTGGGTTCGAGTCCCGCCGAGGGATTCTCTCTCTTTCTTTCTCCCTCTCTCTACACCCCTCCCCCACATGCATTGTCTTTGTCTCTCTCAAAATAAATAAACAAACCTAAAAAAAAAAACAACGGTATGGTATCAGGCAAATGTGTGGTGGCTTCATTACCATATGTTATTATCAACACAGTTTTGCCATCTAAAATTGCCTCAGCCGCTCTGCCCGTGAATGATCCATTTCTTTGGTGTTCAGAAAAAAAAAAGCGTAATATCCTGATCCCTGAAGTTCATCAGAGCACCACAGTGACGGGCACCAGGAAAGTGCCTTTAAAAGTTCATGCAGAAGCAATCATAGTTTCCCGAGAAGAAGCATTTATTGTTTTCCAAAGGCTAAAAGCAAAGCCTTCCTCTCCGGTGGCCATGGCAATGTCGGGTGCAGGAATTAGGCACTCAGATGGCAGCCTTCACAGGACGCTGTTTTAAAATAAGGATTTCTGGGAAGGCTGGAAGTGGCCGACACGGCATGTAATTTACAAGCACTATGAAAGGGAAAGTGGAACTGTGAACACTTGCATTCTTTCCCGGGGGCTGTAGTGAGGGAAAACACCAATATAAAAATAAGCTATTTTTAGGGCCTCAATATCTCAGCTCTGTGAATGCTTCTGAGTCATATTTTATGAGGAAGACACACTCAGTACTGTTGGGCCACCGCTCCCATCCAGCTGGAGGGATTAAGTGGCATTCCATTGTTGAACACTTCCCAGCAAAATTGCCAGTGAGCCTCTGATTGCAAAATCTTTACCCCTCGTATTGACTTAAGCAGCAGAAAGAACATGACTTGATTTTTCAAATCCCTGGTTGATACACTGCTGATCTTAAGCTTTTGAATCACTCGTTTCCCCCCCAAAGTCCTGTGGAAGCTGTACAATTTCTATTTCTGATTCTTAATGATTCTTAATTGTTTTAGTGAGCTAAAAACCTGTGGGGCAATTTTTCAATGACACATATATAGCAAGTAGACTTACTTCTCGTGTTTTGACTATAGTGTCTTTTGTACTGATACAGATAGGAAATTCTAAGTCGTTTGGAATGCACCGGCAGGAGAATGCATCCCAGCTGGGAGTCAGCTCAGTTCACACACAAGATTGTGTGGTTTAAAGCGGCGATCCCCTGTTTACCCTAGTTCGATTGGATAATGGCCAGGTAATTATTAAGATATAACTACCTGCTCAGCATTTGGTTGAAGCCTGGTAAGTTTCAAAAGAACAGTTAAGGAGTTTACTGCTAAATTAAGGATATGCAATTAAAGCATATAACATAAGCCTTTTTTTTTTTTTTAGAGAAAAAGGAGCCTAGCGGAAAGAATTTTGGCTTTTGTTATCTTTAATTTTGGATATGTTACTAGAACTTTCTGAGCCTCAGTTGCCATATCTGTAAAATCTCCCAAGATAATGTAATCAACCTAACAGTGTCATTGAAAGAATAACTTTATAAATAACATAGTGAATCTCTGACTCAGTTTGATGAGGCAAATCAGGACTAAAGCCAGAAGAAGCATCTGGATCTTGCCTCTGCTTTGAAGAGTCAGAGATTGACTTTTGTCAATTCCCAGAGTAAATGAGGCTGGAGACATAAGCACACGATAATCACAGCACCCAGGAGACTGAGGTGGGCACCAAGGTGCTGTTAATTTTAATGCATTTTTATAATTTTATTTATTTTTATTTTTTTAACATTCATTTTTGAGAGAGAGACAGAGCATGAGTGGGGGGAGGGGCAGAGAGAGGGAGACACAGAATCCAAAACAGGCTCCAGGCTCTGAGCTGTCAGCCCAGTGCCTGTTGCCGGGCTCAAACTCATGAACCGCAAGCTCATGACCTGAGCCGAGGTCGGATGCTTAACCGACTGAGCCACCCAGACGCCCCTGCATTTTTATAATTTTAGATTGATTACTTGGAATGGAAAAATAAGTTCAAAAACAAGTACATCTGCCAAATAAGTATGTTCTCTCCTTCATACGTGTGAAGCTCTTAAAATCGTGTCTGGCACATGGTAAGTGCTTCATGAAATAATAACTAAGATGTAAGTTATCGAAAGAAGTTATATGTAATTAATTAAAGTTATCATAAGAAGCACTTTATAATTAAAGTTATCGTAAGAAGCACTTTCCAAGAAACAGGAAACATGCGATGCCTGAAAGATCAGCACATCATGCCCCTGTAGACAAAACCACTGGGGATTAAAACAAGGAAGCTGGAGAAAGAAACTAAGGACCACGGCAATGAGTTAGTGGACACTGTAGAGTGCCCACCCATAACCCAAATACCTGCCCTACATTTTTCTTAACATCCTGTTCAGGTACCCGCCACCCAGGAAAAGCCAAACCAACCTCAGTTCTGATGGAAGATATAGTTGGGCTAGAGCAACATTACCCTTATCGTAAGCAGCTTAGTCCCAGTGCAGCAGAGGGAATGTGGCTAATGGGATAAGAGGGAACTCTACTGGGATGCTGGAGGAGGACTTGCCTCCCTTCTTCCTCTGGATGGTGTCTTTCTTGCCTCCACGCTGAGGAGGAAGCCCGCACTGCGGACAGGAGAGAAGAAAGATGAAGAACGCTGGGCCTCTGATGAGTCAGTCACACCGCAAGTCCACTCTGACACAGGACTTGAGTTAGGCGAGATAATCATTTCCTCACTACTTAGAACTGAGGATTCTGTAACTTGCGGCTGAAGGCACCCGAACACAAACAGAGGACACCTGCTTTGATGGACGCACCATCTCACAAGAGGAAGCCTTGCCAGTGAGACCAGAAATATTTGAAGTTCCTTGGCCACAATTACAATGCCTTAGTCTTATCCCCCACCCCCCGCGACGCCCCCCCCCCCCCATCTTAGAGACAGCCTTGCCATTGGTAAAAAATACTTGAAGTCCAAGGCTGACACTCACTTTCCCAGCAGCATTGGTCTATCAGACTCTGCCTGTGTTTGCCCTGGGAGTGTCACTTTCTATGCCTCTATGGCTTAACAACCCTACCCTTACCCTCAGTTTGGTGAATATCCTTCTACACATCTCCTTAATCAGATACACATTATCTTAAATAAATGATATCTTCCCGATATATGCTCTTTTGTAACCTGATTTTCCCCCTGAATAATATGTCTCGAATAACATTGTATGTAAATATAGATCCACATCATCTTTTTTTTGGCTTTGTAAAAGTGAGCTATTTAATTGTGTATTTAACTAGTTTCTCTTTGAAGGGCATTTAAGTGGTTTCTGAGTTTCTCATTGCTTATAGAATGTTGTATGTACATCTCTTTGTACTTGTCTAGTGATGCTTTGGGATGAAGATCTAGAAATTACAGTTTGGGTTCAAAGCATATAGATAAGATTCATTTTATCAGGATTCTTTCAGTTACAAAATGTAGGAGAGCCAATTAAAGAAGTAAAAACATAAGGAACTGAGTAAGTTACCTGACACCAAGTTTGGCAGTTGGGACATTCTAGGGGTAAGAGAATAACTCAGCAATGTCACCACAATACAAATTTTTCCGTCTCGTTCATCTGGTACCTTCAATGTATTGGCCCAGTTCTCAAGCTTACCCTCATGGTTACAAAATGGCATCAGAGTTCCAGGCATCACACGACAATACCGGTATGAAAAAGTGGAGTATTTCCTCCTGTACATCCCTTTTTATCACAAGGACACTGTGTCCCAGCAGCTCCGAGCACATCCCCTCTTGTATCCCATAGCCAGAATTGGCTGGACACCTAATGTGTTAGCTAAGAAAAGTCTAGGGATAAGGAGGATACTGACAACATAGTCTCTGGAAAGATTGTATCCACTATATTGTCACCATCAGTGCCTGGTTTTCCGCCTTTTGTCAATCTGATAATACATAAAAAAAGGTACTTTGTTTTTATATTAATTTATCTGCTTATTGAACATCTCCTCATATATTTACTGGCTGTTTTGGGCTCTTTTATGAAACTGCCTGATTATATCCTCTGCCTTTTGTTCAGATGTTTTTTCCTATTGGTTTGTAGTGCTCTGGGTACATTAGGAAAAGTAAGTCCTGTGCATTAGAATCTTCGATGCTGCTAATGGTTCTACTAATTGGCTATCTGCCTATTAACATTATTTCCAGTGAATTTTGCCCTACAGAATTTTTAATTTTTACGTAGTCAAATTTATCAAGTTTTCCTTTATGGTTTCTGGCTTTGTTATTAAGCTTGGAAGTCCATGCCGACTCAAAGATCAAAACACATTCACCTGTGTTTTCTTTTACTATTTCTTCTTTTAAGTGGCTAGCCATCTGTCCCAGCAAACATTGAGTAAGTAATTCATCTTCTCCCCGCTAACTGGAGAATGCCATCTTTGTAACATGCTAATTCCCACACGAAAACTATTTAAAATGTTTCATTTTAAAATGAAGCATTCGGGGACGCCTGGGTGGCTCAGTCCCTTGAGCGTCTGACTTCGGCTCAGCTCATGATCTCATGGTTCATGAGTTCGAGCCCCGCGTCGTACTGTGCTCACAGCTCAGAGCCAGGAGCCTGCTTCCGATTCTGTGTCACCCTCTCTCTCTGTTCCTCCCCCGCTCACACTCTGTCTCTCGCTCTCAAAAATAAAGATTAAAAAAAAAATTTAATGAAGCATTCAACCGATATTTACTGGCTTTTTTTCATAACCAGTAAAAGCACCTTGCTTGTGGTTGAAAGGAGAAACAGAGATGAATTAGACCCAGTGTTTGTCTATAATCCTGCACACGCCTATTACTGAAAAGTACAGGTCCTAGACCAAGAGTGATTGGTTTGATTCCCAAGTTGTCCACTTATAAAAAGCTGTGACCTCATAGGACCTTGAGCACAAGACTTGGGTAAGCCCCATTGCCTCAGTTTTCTCTTGTGCAAAATAAGATAATAATAATAGTACCTATTCTCATAGAATTGATGTCATAGTTGAGTGAATTCATGGAAAATGCTCAGAGTCTGGCACAGAGGGAGGGCATAATAATGCTTAAACTTGGAGGGAGGGTATCATAGGGTTAAAGGTATAGACTTTGGAACCACACTGCATAGGTTGGAATTCTTCTCCCAACACTTACCAATTGGGTAAACTTGGGCTACTAACTTAACCTCACCATGCCTAGAGTTGCTGTAACTATTAAACAGATTGATACATAGAAAGTCTTTAGGGTGGTGCCTGACTCGTAAGTGCAAAATATGTTAAAGCTATTTTTAGTATCCATGGGATATCCTCACTGGATCTCAGACCATTCTCAGATCCTGACAATAGACTAAGGATGGAAAACAATTTTGGGGTGCTCGCGGGGACCTTCCATTCTTGACCCACCCAACTGAATAAAGAGAGGGATAGCTTCCAAGAAATTCCACCTCTAGCTTCTCATTGTTGTTTTGGAGTAGTGCATTGGAACTCTAGACGAAACAATAGCCACATGGTTTCATCTACACACAAACATCAGACTCTGCAATGGCTTTCAGAAAACATAATTATATTTCGACCAGGTTTGCTCTTTCTGTCCTGATATGATTTGAAGTAAGCTCTTCGCTTTTTCATTGTTTTTTTAACCATAATGATCGGAAAGTTGATATGCATTGCATTTTGGTTTTTGCTTCCTCCTCAATTATATCCAAATCCATCATTATTGCCTTGACTACAAGAAATATTTTTAGTTTGACCGGGGCATTTTTTCCACTGCTCCCACCCACCTTCTAAAGCGAGGGTAGGCATTATACATGATGATGGTAATCTCAAACTCCACATGTGGCCTCTGAGTGCTGCACGTTGCGTTTGGATCTGTGGCTTAGCTGGTGGGCGGGTATAAATGTGCGCCGCCAGGCCGGTCCCTGGAGACTCTGCATTTGCAGAGAGCTCTGTGGCATGTGGCTTCACCAAAAGGCTGCATGCTGTCCTTGAAGACCGTCATCCTGAGAGGTCTGCCGTTTCCCAGCCAGGCTGTACCCTTCTGGTCATGTGGGGCGTAGAGAAAGGACCAAGAGAATCTACGTGATGCTCACCTAGATTGGGTTCTCAGTCAACAGTGGATGTCTATATTTATCCTTTTGAGGAAATGTAATCTTTTTTTCCCTCCAGTTTCAACTGCTATAGGAAATGGAAAGTCCTGGATATGAATAGCAGCATAGAATGTCAAAAAAAAAAATTACTCTTTGCATGTTTTCTCACTCAGACTCTTCTTTTTCTGCCAATGTTTTATCGATCCAGTTCGACAATGGAACGTAAATGATAAATGGGGAAAAGATTCTTAAGATGAGAAATGAAGATTTCAAAGCGTGCATTTCAAACTGCATTCATCTATGTGCAATTTGTCCTTTAAAAAGAGCAAAACGTATGTTAAGTTCACACATCAGATTGACCCTAAGCCAGTGAATTCTATGTGATGGGTGAATTCAGTATGAACATAGCCAAATCTGTCTTTCTCATCCCTGGGGCTTGAGAAAAGAAGAAGGAGAAGAAGCTAGCATTTGGGGACAGGGTGTGTTTGGGAAGAGGAACCTACCCTACCTCTCCCTTCAACCAAGCTCATTTGTCTTCTCTTCCATCCATCAATGGAACCAGAAAATACATCCATTTATGCTGAGCTTAACTTAAGACCTAAACAAAGGTGAACGGATCGTTTCATTTGTAACTAGAGAGTACTTCCGTGATCAAATACTCTTTCATTTCTGGGTGAGTTTATTTTTTTAATAAACTATCAAGCAAACCGACACAGTCAAGGGAACTTGACTTTAATTCTAAAAACTTTAATGTGTCAAATGAGAGCAAGAGTATAAATAAACACAGTGGGAAAGGGGTCCTTTGGTTTCAAACTTGCCTTGTTTCAGACAAGACCACATACCTTGTCTTTTGTCTTGTTTGATTCATGTCTCCCTTTCCTTGAAATTTCTCAAATTAAAGAAAGCGTACCAAATAGCCCCAGAGCCTGACATTTATTATTTTCTCGTGCTTGTCAACATGACATAGTCTCATAAATCCAGCTTGAAGGTGGAGATGACATGTGAGGAAGATACTATATTCAGATGATGCTGAGGAGGAAAAAATCAAAAGCAAAAACCAAACTCTCTTTCATTGCTTTCATTTAATTAAGAACTTCACTGTACTCCTTGGAATCTGAAAAGTAAAGCACCAGTATGTTTTCTGCTTATGTTGCCTCATCTGAGAGGCAAATAACCTAGGAGTCTAGGGTCCGTATGGATAATAGTACATTGCGTAACTTCCACAGACTCCAAAGCAAAATGCATTAATTGCAAAGCGCTTTGAGGCCTCTTCCCCTAAGCCTGACTGAAGAAGATTCTTAGCTTTCTATTGTCTGCTGCTTCTCCAATATGGCAAGCCCAAAGAGAGGCAGAACATGTCAGTCTACCTATGGCTTCCAGGTTTTGTGACAAAACATCAACTGCCAGACCTGGCAGGGCTACGTAGAACCATAAAAAACTCACTTGCTACTTGGGGAAAGGTTGGGAACCGTTGACTGTTTTCCCAAATATCCCCTACGCAATACCTTTTCTTTCTCTGTTGAGTGCATGAGGGGCAGAAAGCAAGGGCTCAGGAAGGCAAGAACACAAGTTCTTTTCTCTCCCTAGAGGAGACAAAGAAGCAGCAGCAAAGAGCTTAGCTTGCATGTGAAATGCATGAGTATTTGTGGCTGAATGAACGGGCCGCAGATGGTGGGGAGGTCTCCCAGGGAATGTGGGTTTGGATAGGGTGTATGATGTGTGAGTAGCAGCTTAGAAAGCCAATCCTGAATTAGTGACGCCATGCACACGGCGGGGGGTGGGGGGGTTGGGGGGGGGAGGTCTGGGGAATTGGTAATTGGGACAGAGACTGGTACTGCAGAAATGCTGGGATAAAATATTTTTAATTTTTATTTTTTCCATTTAAAAGAAACTAATGAGTTTGGCATGTAAAAGCTGAAAGGAACAAGTCTCTTCAGAATGAAAGCAAGCATTATTTACAGTCTTTTTAATCCTTCAGTTGTTGTATCAGAAGCTTTGTGACAAAGCGAATAATCTGGGGATCATGGAGTGCCTGCTGTGTATACACAATTCAGGATTTTAGGTCTTGGGTGTGGGTGCGGGTGTGGCTGGAACAGCATAGGGATGGAGGGGATAGGAAAGTCAGGAGAAAGGGAATACAGCCCTTTCTCTCTATTAGAGAATCTCTAAGATTCTTAGAAAATCTTATTATCTAGATGGGAACGCAGATCATACAGACCTCAAGATAAACATTGCATCTGCATCTGCCAAGAACAGGGCCACTAATGCCTACTCATGATGCAACCTGATAACTTGAGTTTCTCGCCTCTTCCTTGGAAGAAAATGGAGCACTGATGTATTAATTCATTTATTAGCAAAGTGAGCGTGGTTGACTTGCTGGGGACAGAGGATCAGATGGTACTTTTGTGGCCGGAGGTGAGTTTTTCTCCGTAGTCAATCAGTACTCTTGCTCCTTACCTTCCTGGGAAGAGGCAGAAATTGAAGACGCAGCCAAGTGGACTTTGAGATGACGGTTAGAGGGAAATACTCCCTCTCATGGGATCCAAGAAGGTCGTTTTTCCGGACAATGAAGCCTGGAGAGAACTGGGCAGCCTCCCTCACGCGTTGAAGACTATCCAGACACTGGGTGGGATGCTGGCTGTGTAGCCGACTCCAGGATGGGTCTACACTTGTAGAGCAACTTAAAGTCTTTCTTTGGGCTGTTGCTGAATCTTCAACAAGACCTTACAGGAGTTTAAGCTTTGTCTCAGTTGTGGTTTGGGAAATTAGGGCAAGGCGTGTCTCCATTCTTAGGACAGAGTTATACAGGCAAGAGAGAGCAGCGTCCCCTGTCTCAAAGCTAGAATTAGGGTAGCAGTGACCAGACCAGGAGAGACCATTTCTCCAGGGCCACCAGGAACAGAGGAGACGGCAGGAGCATAGCAGTTGATGGAAGGGCCAAAGCCTAGGGACCAGAGCCGTTTGCCCCAGAGCAAACTGAAGACCTGTGCTTCAGGAAGTGCTCACAAACAGCAGCGGTCTTTTTGATGGAGGCAGGCTGATTGCATAATAATTTGGGTATCAAAAGCAAATGTAACCTTGCTTAGAATTCAAAGGTAGTGAATCCGAGGCTGTGGGGGTGAAAAACCAACAACTTAAAAGTAAACACTCAAAGACTGAATGCTATGTCCCCCCCCCCGAATTCATATGCTGAAACTCTACCCCCCCCCCCCGAATATGATGGGATTAGGAGGTAGGGCCTTTGGGAGGGAATTGGGGCTAGATGAGGTCATGAGGGTATCTATCTCCCTTATGAAGGGGATTGGTGCCCTCATGAGTCACAAGAGCACTGGCTTCCCGTCTTCTCTCTGCCATGCAAAGATCTAAGGAGAAGGCTGCATCTGGATGAGAGCCCTCGCTGGAACTGTCTTCCTGGCACCCGGATCTCAGACTTCCCTGCCTCCAGAGCTGTGTAATAATTTTCTCTCGTTTTAAGCCCCCCAGTCTATTGTGTTTGTGTTACAACAACTGAAAGAGACTAAGATTAAGACTGGAAGAGACTAAGACACTAAGACTAACTAGAAGAAAGGACTTGCCTGTGTTGGATGAGGATAGTAAGCTGAGGATCGTGGGAGAGGTACATTTGAAGTAGAACTTTAGGGACATAAGGGACATGGAAGAGAAGAGCATTCCAATTTCCAGCCGGGGGGAGATTTGCAGGGCTGAGCTCTGCTGATAACAAAGCCATGTGATTTACATGATTTCCAGGCTGTGCAAGGTGCTTCCTGCATAGTCTTGGCCCCAAGATCCTCACATTTCACAGGGTGTCACTCAGGCAGGTCCAGAGTTACTCACAGTGATCTGGTCCTCCTTGAATACAGCTCCTCAGCCGTACTCTGCTATCAGTGGTCGTGGGTCTCTGTTTGCCACCGTGGAGAGAGATAGAGTTACGGGACCTCCTTTCCCTCATAGCTGTTATTAGCCTGAGAGAGAAACCAAAAATCAAAGAATCCAAAAACAGTCTTCATGTGGTTCCTGCTCCACAGTCTCTACAGGAATCCTTCAAAACGTTTCCCCCATGTACTTCGGGAGTGGCCAGGAAGAGGCTTAAGTTGTGCGTATTGGTTTCCGAAAGCTGTCGTGACAAATCCCCACAGGGTGGGTGGATTAAAACAGCAGGACTGTCTCTCTCATGGTTCTGAAGCCTGGAAGTCCAAACCCAAGGTGTCATCATGGTTCTTTCCGGTGGCTCTGAGGGAGAGTCTGTCCCGTGCCTCCCTCCCTCCGAGCCCCTGATGGTGACCAGAAATGCTCGGTGCTCCTTGGTTTGTAGATCTCTCCAGTCTCAACCGCCATCATCACGTGGCCTGTTCCCCTCTGCGTGTCTGTCTCTGAGCCTCTTCTTCTCTTCTTACAGGGACACCAGCCATGTTGGATTAAGGGCTCACCCTAGCGTGACCTCATCTTAACTAAATACATCTGTAACAACTCTATTTCCAAATAAGCTCTTATTCTGAAGTCCCAAAGACATGACTCGGGTGGGAGGCACTAGTCAATGTGCAAGTGAAATGTTTCTCTCGGCAACTACCTGGCGACTCTTTCCTTCCTGCCCTGCTCTGGGCCCTCACCCTGGAGAAATTGGATTGCCAAGGCCGCCGAGGCTCCACCAAGCTGCCACTGCCCTGTGCCAACCCACACCCCCCGTGCATCCACTGAAAGTTTTGGTGGCACTCCCCTCCCACAGTGCCAAGCCCCGCTGTGAGAAAGCCTCTCTGGCTGATCCGCAGGCTGGTGTCAACCAAGGAGGTTTGAGGAAAACTGCCTTTTGAGTTCTGACTCTCTTTCATTCCCAGCTTCCCACTCTGGGACCCACGCAGGAGTCTTTGGGATAGAGGCGCCAGGGCAGGCTGAGCAGCAGACTTGCTATCCTCACACTTGGCCCACCCTCCCAATGCTAGACCTCAATCTTGTGTAGCACTTGACTCTCTCCTTCTCTAGAGCTGGTGGCAAGAGGTACCCACTCAGGGACACCGGGAAGGGCTACGCTGTGGATCCTCCCAAACGTGTTCAGATAGGGCTGAGTCCTCACAGTGACACACAAGACACAGTTGAGATAATAGGGCAACCAGGTAGGCACACATGACCTGGTCATGGGACTGCAGAGATAAGGATGGGTGTGTGATGTTCAGCAAGGAGAATCCTTCCAGAGTGGGACAGATGAAGATTCAGGTCAAAAAGAGAACAAGAGGGGCGCCTGGGTGGCTCAGTCGGTTGAGCATCTGACTTCGGCTCAGGCCACGATCTCGCAGTCTGTGAGTTCGAGCCCCGCGTCGGGCTCTGTGCTGACAGCTCGGAGCCTGGAGCCTGCTTCAGATGGATTCTGTGTCTCCTTCTCTCTCTACCCCTCCCCGGCTTGTGCTCTCATTCTCTCTCTCTCTCTCTCTCTCTCTCTCTCTCTCTCTCTCTCTCTCTCAAAAATAAATAAACAGTAAAAAAATAAATAAATAAAAATAAAAAGAGAGAAAGAGAGGACACCTGGACACAAGAGCTTTGAGTCAGACCAATACTTCTCAACTCTTGATTCTCAAACACCAGCTAGGTGTCCAAAAACTCAATTCAATTCTGCCACTAACTACCTGGAGTTAGTGTCAGATCCCACAAGTTAAAGTCCTCAGTCCCATAGACGGCCCTCACCTCAGGTACCAGTCACGGGCCCCAGGCCTTCCATATTTCTGCCCAACTGGCTATAAACCAAGGGGTCATATGATGCCCTCCTCAAATTCAATAATTTGCTACAACAACTCATAGAACTCAGAAAAACACTTTGCCATGTCTACTGGTTTATTACAAAGGATGTAACTCAAGAACCGCCAAATGGAAGAGGTGCATAGTGTAAGGCTTGGGACAGAGAGAATACAGGTCGGTACCCACCCAGCACCTGGAGGTGTTGGCCAGCCCAGAAGCTCACTGAACCCCACTGTTGGACTGTTAAGCAAGGTTTCATTATGTAGCCATGACTGCAACTAAATCACTCGCCTTGGTGACTGAACTCAATCTTCAGCCCGTCTCCCCTCCCCAGAGGTCAGGGGGCGGGGCTTAAAGTTCCATCCCTTCTAGTGGGGCTTGAACTTTCTGGAGATCAGCCCCTTCCTTTAGCTGTAGGGTCCTCAGACCCTTCTTCCCAGTGAATCATTTTGTCAGCATACAAAAGAGTACAAAGGTCTTAGAAGCTCTGTGTCAGGAAGCAAGGACTAAAACCAAATATTTATTTTTTTACTATACCACAATACTAATTTATATTTTCTTATGTCCCTGACGATACTTCGATCATTTCTGTTAGTGTGTCAAACGTCTGAGCCTTAGTTTCATCATCCATAAAAGAGTAGGATAGTACCCGCCTCACAGGGCTCTTGGAGGAATTAAATAAGTTAATTCATAACTTATGAATAAGTTAAGTGCTCAGGGCAGCAGCGCCTGGCACAAGGGCACGTCAGTCGATGACAGCACTTTCTGCTGAATGTGCCTTTGATACATGTTCTGAGTGTTTTACGTGCATTAATTCATCTCATCTTCACCGCAACTCGGTGGGATACCCTTAATTCCACTTTACAGGTGAGAAAACTGAGGCAGAGGGGAGTTGTAAAGTGGTGCCTGACACTAGGCAGTTTGTAAGTGGTGAAGCCAAACCTATGCTCAAAACCAGTACTCTTTGGTGGCACCTGCATGGCTCAGTCGGTTAAGCCCCAGACTTTGGCTCAGGTCATGGTCTCAGGGCTCATGAGTTCAAGCCCCATATCAGGCTCCGTGCTGACAGCTCAGAGCCTGGAGCCTGCTTCGGATTCTGTGTCTCCCTCTCTGTCTGCCCCTTCTCTGCTCATTCTCTCTCTCTCTCTCTCTCTCTCTCTCTCTCTCTGAAAAAATAAATAATAGACATTAAAAAAAATAAAACCAGGACTCTTTTGTCTCCATATAGTAGGTGCTCAGTAAACCCTTGTTGGCATGAGAGTCTGGGCTACACAGAGGTGTGCTGAGCTACGGAAGGACAAACGTGAAACCATGGCCAACGCACAAGAGCAAAATACGTCCTTGTGTTTAACAAAATCGTTGCACCACGAGGCCCAACTTAATTTATTTTTTTTAAGTTTATTTTATTTTTTTGAGAGAGTGCATGTGTGCACACATGCAGATTGGGGAGGAGCAGAGAGAGAGAGAGAGAGAGAGAGAGAGAGAGAGAATCACAAGCAGGCTCCATGCTATCAGCACCCAGCTGGATGCAGGACTCTAGCCCATGAACCATGAGACCATGACCTGAGCCAAAATCAAGAGTTGGATGCTTAGCCGACGGAGCCATCCAGATGCTCCAACAAGGCCCAACTTAAAAAAAAAAAAAAGGAAAAAGATAAATCCAACAACCTCGAAGGAAACCTGAGAAGAAAAAAGATTTAAACCACTACGAATTATGAGGAGTGGAAGGAAATAGTTTGACCTCTTCGTAATGCTCCAACAACCACACTGGGGGATCTAGTTGTAAAAGGCCAGAGTCCACCTTTGGTTCTTAAAGTTCTAGAATGCTTGCCAGCACGTTTCTTCCACTTCCTGTCCTCAACTTAGTTTGAAGACTCTGTCCCGTGTGAAACTACACACTTCACCATAAACTGCTTACTTATAAGGACAGTTATCTCCTCACCCCAAACTCTCCAGTGCACATCTGTGATTCTAAACAGCTTAACTGCTCCATTTACTATCTTTGAACTTCTGTACTTGAAAGAAGTATGAGAAAGGTCTCAGGTACAAATTAAACCAGCACATCAGTCCATCAGGAATGCAGCCCTGGGCAAGACAAACACTTCTTTCTCAGAGAGACCAGCTTCTTTTCACAGGATTCTGTGAGCCCCAGGTCGTTCCCCCATGTAAACCCTGGGAGCCATGGTCATCTGCTTTTTGAAGCAGAAGGGGGGTTTCCACATTCTTGGAGGAAAGGATTTTGTTGTTCAGGTCAGCTCCTGTCACCTGTCTGAGCGTACTTGAAAAAGTGGAGGTACACTGAATGGAAATATGCAGGTGTAACCGAACTAATGTGAGTTTGCTCCTTTAGTGAGCCAAAGATAGAAACTCTACGAGGTGAGTTGTGACACAAAGGAAACTTTATTTGCAGCAAATATGGAAATCACGGGGAATAACTTCCAAAGCTGTGACTCCTTGAGCAAGGGTGAATGGATTCCTTCTCTTCAGAGTCAGGAGGACTAGTCAAATAGGGAAGATTTGCATCGTATGTACAGGCGGGTCTAAGATCATGCATGCGCCTTATGGAAACATGCCTATACATACATTGTATGTTATGTAAATGAGGTTTGTGCTCTTCCTTGGGCGGAGATTTTAGTGTCTAATGAGGTAAAGGTAATTGTCAGTCATTCCAGAGGTCACTCCATGGTCCATCATGCAGGTGTGAGTCAGGGGGTTAGCTCAAGCTGGTCTGGGGTGGTCTGGGCCATGAGAGTTGGGCAGTTGTTATTGCTCGAGGGGTAGTTTCAATTTCCATCATGGGATATTATACCCAGAGGGTCCTTTGCCCGAGTCAGGAGACAAGCTGGAAAAGAGAGCTTAAGGGAAATTGTGGGACCAAGGTTGGTGGGTCCAAGCAGGTGAGCAGTAAAACTCAGGTCTTGGGGTCTAGCTGGTGACACAGGGCCAGGAGGAGAGAAATATTTTTGTCTTCATAACACCCAGAGAGTCCCGTTCTGTGAACAAAAATTACTCTTGTTGTTATCACTGTAAAACTCTGCCATAATGTAATAAGTGGGGAGTTTCCCAAAAAGCCAGTCATGCAAAATGGGAGGATTGTGCTATTAAGAGGCAAACGCCAGGAATAAGGCGGTCTCAAAGCTCACCAGCCACACTGTCCCAAGTTCGTGCTTCACCATCCAAATCCATTCCAGTCCCAGCCATGCTGACTCTGGCTTGAATGTCTACAGGGAGCTTTCCAGTCCTGGAGCTGGCTGGGACTAGCCATCCTAGTCATATCTTGGCAGGCAGGTTCATTCTTTATGCTGATCCAAGGCCATGGGCTACTGACTCGTGTCCACCCATACCCTCTTCCTCAGTTTCCCCTAACTTCCTCCTCTTCTGTGAGAGCTCTACTTCCCTCCTTCCCATTATCTCAGGATCTAAGTGAGAAAGAAAACAGAAATAATGTCTATCGTTTATAGAGTGACTCTGTGGTAGACTGTGTGCTAAATGCCTTATACATTTTTCACTAAGTGGTCAAAACAGCTCTATGTGGTGTCTACTGTTGTCGCCACTGGTGGAGAAGGAAGCTGAGGGTTGACTTCAGGGGTCTGTCATGGGCCCCACAGTGGGGAGGCAGCAATGCCCCATTTCTAACTATTTTGCATCACTCTAGAGCCTCTTCCAAGTTCATGCAGCTACCTTGCCACTCACTGGTATTAAAAGCCCAGAACCACATTCCCCTGTACTTCTTGGATGTGGAAATTCCTCAAAGGGGACATTTCTAAGACGGAAAGTACTTTTCATCCCTAAACTTTCACGTTTCATGTTATAGTCAGTTTTGCTTTCTGTGTTGTTGGGCACTAACACAGCAGGGTTCTTCTTTAGGTTTTCAGGGCACAGCCAGGAGAGGAGTAGACAAGAATGTTTAAATTCATTTCTCCACTGGGGCACCTAGGTGGCTCAGTTGGTTGAACATCCGACTTTGGCTCAGGTCATGCTCTCCCAGTTTGAGAGTTCAAGCCCCACATCAGGCTCTGAGCTGTCAGCTCAGAGCCTGGAGCCTGCTTCAGATTCTCTGTCTCCCTCTCTCTGCCCCTCTCCCACTCATGCTCTGTCTCTCTATCTCTCTCAACATTAAATAAACATTAAAAAATTTTAAAAAATTCACTTCCCCATGAACTGATAATCAGCTGATTAAAGACTGAGTCTGAAAGATGATGCAGAGTTCACATCAACCCCCTTGACTGTCTGGCATCTGAAATGACTGAAGCTGACCACACTCCAGTTTGAAAGGCTGAAATTCAAACTCTTTCTTTCCTGTACATGTATTGACCCACATTTTATTTACAGTCTTTGAGGCTTTCCAGTCCTCTTGAAGCCAAGGCTTCTCAAGGGAAAGATCCCTGAAAGATGACCAACATTGAATCAACAATCTTTAAAGGGAGATGCTCCAAAAGCCTTCAAGTGGTCAATCTTAGACCCAGGCAGTGGTTACAGTGTGACTCTAGCTTTAAGATCCTCTTTCCTTCCCAACCATTTGCAAAGCCAGTGCCACGTGAGTCACCTCGGGCTTGGACTCCAGAAGACAACTTGCCCCTTTGTCCTGGATGGATGGGATGTCTAGCTCTGGGCCAACTTCTGGTGTGGTCTGCAGTGTGCCAAGTCTGGACCTTTTGCATCCTGCAGACCCATTTAGCTGCCACTCCAGAAATCTCCACAAAGGCCAATTCTTACAGAGCTCCTTGAGGGTAAACGTTACATTCCCATCAAACGACAAGAAAAATAGCCAGTAGATGAGCATATAAAGAACTTCTTTTACCTCCAAGACAGTGATACCGCTTGGGGACTTCACTGTGAGATGCTGGTCTACCACAGCCAAAGCGCATCAGCATCTGTGGGCAATCTGCCCTCCCAATGAACTAAGGAGCTCTTCTTCCCATTGTTTCCACGAGGCAAGGACAACAATAAAAACAAGATTGCAAAGGATGAAGAAGCCGAAACAAAACAATTTGCAATGACACAGTTCCACCATGAAGAATCTATTCCCTACTCAATGGATCCTATTTAATGGAATTAAAATGTTAATGTAAGTCATCAAAATTCTGTTCATATCAAGACTTCACTATGCCTCACAGATGGTTGTCCCACAATATTCTGAGAGTGATGTTGGAGATGGAAGTCCAACCACTACATCTCTTGACAAATTGGAAGGAATATGGATAGCCTAGTCCCAGGATGTAACTCCACAGTCTATGAAGACATCGCTCTTTCCCTTCTCCAGATAATCTCCAGCAGGCAACCCTGATGAACGTGCTTCACGACAGTGGCAGTTACCACTTTGTGGGATTTCCCTCATTAGGGCAGCCACAAAATCACCCCCTTCCCAGTGTTCAGGCTGCTCTGGGGCAAAACCAGGCAGGATACTGAAATCCCGTTCATTAAAGCATTCTAGCTGTGAGCACGAAGGTCAGGGCCTGATCGTGGCCCTGAGCAAAGAGAAATGATTACCTCTCTCAAGTCGGGAATCAGAAAGGCCGGGGGGCCAGGAATAAGATCACCAGAGAAACCAGTAAGGCTGAAAATGACCTCCACCTTGGCATTAACAAGTAGTAGAATAGTTCTGCCTTGTGTTTTCTTAAAAATTAAGCCCTTTGGACTCCACTGATCTGAGAAAACACTTTTTTCAAAAAAAGTTACAAAACAGCTCTGTATGTTGCCCTGTGTCTTTTCATTTTTATTTTTTGTTGTTACTTTTATTTTATTTTTTTTAATATGAAATTTATTGTCAAACTGGTTTCCATACAACACTCAGCGCTCATCCCAACAGGTGCCCTGTGTCTTTTTAATAGTATGTTAAGGAGCGCCTGGGTGGCACAGTTGGTTAAGAGTCCGACTTTGGCTCAGGTCATGGTCTCACTGTCTGTGAGTTCAAGCCCCGCATCGGGCTCAGTGCTGACAGCTCAGAGCCTGGAGCCCGCTTCGAATTCTGGGTCTCCCTTTCTCTCTGCCCCTCCCCTACTCATGCTCTGTCTCTCTCTCAAAAATAAAGAAACATTAAAAATAATAATAATAGGCTCAAAACATTCCTTTAGCCAAACAGAGAAGAAGAAAATAGTGCCTTTGTAGTCCATTCACAAGCTTTCACCCCATAGTTTTATGCAGAGGAAAGTGTTACAACTCCCAATCAGTGCAATGACTATAGAGCAGTAGAGATCGTAAAGTCTGATTGTGTCTTAAGCAAATATTTTAATTATTTCAACAAATGTGTCAAGGAAAGTGAATCATAATTTGTGTGCATGCCAGGATATGTCAGAGCTAGTGATCCAAAAGATGTACAGTATTCGGTTAGTGAACTTGAAAGTATGTTTCAGTGATCCAATTAGCTAAATAGCATTTTTTTATATTTATGCCATAAACATTTCATAATACATTTGTTTAAAATACAGGAATCACCATAAGACAAGAAAACTGCAATCTGTATATAACAGAGGTGCTAACTGTGGATGTTAACAAAGGGAACAGTGGCCCCTGGGTGGCTCAGTCGGTTAAGTGTCTGACTCTTGGTTTTAGCTCAGGTTACGATCTCATGGTTTGTGGGATCGAGCCCCATATCGGGCTCTGCACTGATAGCATGGAGCCTGCTTGGGATTCTCTCTCTCCCTCTCTGTCTGCCTCGCCCCTGCTCACACTCATGCATATTCTCTCTCTCTCTCTCTCTCAAAATAAATAAAATTTTTAAAAAGAGGGAATACACACACCTCGCTGAGGAATGCTTTATGAAGATAGTGGCATTTGAACGCCTTGAAAAAGTAGCACAATTTCTACAGGAGGAAGTCAAAGGGAGAAGTCCCATCAGATGTTGTGCACATGGCGTGGAAAAGGCAGGTGGGTGCTGGGAAGAGAGGAAGCTACCAGATTCTGTAGCAGAACTCACATGAAGTTATAACGGCAGGACTGACTGGTAAAGGCATCACTTAAATTAACCTAGATTAATCACTTAAATTAACCTAGTACACACGAGGGAGGCATTGAAAATCCTGGAACAGAGATGTATCGTGGTTAAAAGCAGTATTTTATGAAGGCTGCGGTGGCGGCTTTATTTCTTTACTAAGACCGTCACAACAAAGTACATAACTGGGTGGCTTCAGACAACACAAATTTATCCTCCGACACTTGTGGAGACTGGAGGTCTCTGAAATCCGGGTGTCGGCAAGGCCGTGCTCCCTCTGAAGGCTCTTGGGGGAAATCTGTCGTGTGCCTCTCTTGTGGCTGCTGTTTGTTGGCAATGTTCAGTATTCCTGAGCTTGGACACACCACTCCAATCTCTGTCTCTGCCTTCTCAAGTATGACAATGTCTCCCTGTCAAATTTGCTTCTTCTAATAAGGACACCAATGGTATTGGATTTAGGGCTCGCCCTACTACGGGATGATTTTGACTTGACACACGTCTGTAATGACTCTGTCTCCAAATGAGGTCACATTCACGGGAACCTGGTGGACATGAACTTGAGGGGGGACACGACTCGACACAGTCAAGTAGCCAAAAGTAGGAAGAATTAGCATGGGAAGAGACTTGTGATAGTGAGATCAGTGAGGAGCCCAACGCAGCCGAAGAAACCACAAAGGCCCAAGATGGTAACAACACTGGAGACGGAGCCTGGAGATGGTTTGGTTGGGTGACCTATTGGAAATGGGGAGGAGGGAAGTTCGAGGCGACCCAGAGATAGGGGACTGGGGACCTGAGTGAGTGGTGGTACCATCAACCCAAATAACCAGGCAGAAAGCCGCAGGCAGTTGAGTGAGAAATTAGTTAGATGTTATGTTTTATTGGGTAATTATGGCAAAAGACGTAGCCATCTGTGGCTGTCCAGGCAGCTGGGTGTTCGAGGCTGGAGGGCTGGACAGGAGTTAGAGTGAGGAGTGGGGATTTAGGAACGACGCGGCAGAAAGAGGTAGAGAAACTGTCATCAGAGTGGGTAAAATCCCAGGTGGTGAGGGGACGTGTAGGGAAGGCAGATGATGGAACTGGGAGAACAGCTCGACTGCACCTCAGACAGGAAGACAGGGATGCAGGAGACAATGGGAGACTTCAGGAAGCCAGTGGGCAGGAACTGAGGTGGAAGAGGGAAGGAAAAAATAGTTGTGTGGATAAAGCTCGTGATTCAAGCCTTTGCTAAAATATAAATGTACGTTCTAGGGCAATTCCTTTGAGTATTAACTTTATATCCCCACAGCACAGCAAATTGTAGAATTTCTTCGCAAAATAACATGGAATAGGGGTGCCTGGGTGGCTCAGCTGGTTGGGCGTCTGACTCTTGACTTTGGCTCAGGTTATGATCTCACCTTGAGTTTGAGCCCCTCATCAGGCTCTGTGATGACAGCTCAGAGCCTGGAGCCTGCTGCGGATTCTGTCTCCTCTCTCTCTGCCCCTCCCCTCCACGCACGCTCTCTCTCTCTCTCTCTCTCTCTCTCTCAAAAGTAAGTAAACATTAAAAAAATTTTTTTAAAGAAAACATTCTTTTTAATACATAGATAACATGGTAACACGTTGCAAGTAGAAGTATCCTTTTTAAAAAACTTTTCTGGGGCACCTGGGTGGCTCAGTCAGCCAAGCCTCTGACACTTGATTTCAGCTCAGGCTGTGAGCTCACAGTTCATGGGGTTGAGCCTCACATGGGGCTCCGCACCAACAGTGTGGAGCCTGCTTAGGATTCTGTCTCTCCTTCTCTCTCTCTCTGCCCCTCTGCTCTCTCAAAATAAATAAATAAACTTTTAAAAAATAAATAAAAAGGGGTGCCTTGGTGGTTCATTCAGTTGAGCATCTGACTCTTGGTTTCGGCTCGGATCATGATCTCGGTCTCATGAGCCAAAGCCCCACATTGGGCTCTGTGTTGACAGTGCAGATCCTACCTGGAATTCTCTCTCTCTCCCTCTCTCTCTCTACCTCATGCTCACACTGTCTCTGTGTGTCTCTCTCAAAATTAATAAATAAACGTAATAATTAATAAATAAATACATATATAAATACAAAAATCAATCAATCAATAAAGGTTTTCCGAGTCATCCTGTCTCTATACATTTAAGATTTTCAGTGCTTTCAAACTCTATGTAAATATAACCACACTATGCGTACCATTTTGTGTCTAGCTTCCGTCACTCAAAAATAAAAGATTTACCCATGTTCTTGAATGCAACGGAGGTTAATTCGTTTTTATTGATATATTTTATTCCAGTATATGATTCTCCGACGTGAATAAACTATGTATTTTTCTCTTCGGCCTCTGATGGGCATCTGGATTGTTTTCATTCTGGAGCGATTATGGGTAATACTGCTGTGAAAATCCCTGGGCATATCTTTTGGTGCCCATGTGGACACGTTTCTTTTGCGTGCATGCCTAGATATGGAACTTATTTGCAAATGTTCCTAATTTTACGTCTTGTTTAACAAAATATCTCAGGTGTGAACACTATGCTGTGTTTCCCTTGGGGTGCAGAAAACTAATTGATAAACAGACAGAAGGACTTTGAATTAGTCCAAATTGTAAGGATGGAACTTTAATCTGTAAATAAAATGTTGGAATTTTGGAAGTGCTACAACACAGCAGGGCTTCTCGAAGAATGTCAAAGGAAGAAAGGCTTTTTGGAAACCGTCGTAAGGAAGCTGTTAGGCTCTGAAGAATTTGAAGGACAGAAAGAGCTCTGTTTCATTTGGAGAAAGAAGAAGTGTTCTAATTGCCCAATTTCAGCATGAAAACAAAACAAAACAAAAAAAGGAATCGAGTATAACTCCACAGACGCCATGACTTTTTCAAAGCACTGCAAGTTGCTGTTCGAAAAGCTTAATTATGATAAAATAAGTCATTTTGCTTCTTCGCAAGGGAGTCATATAATTCTTTTAATTAAGAGGAAGCAAAACAGTGATTCCACTCTGAATGCCTGGTGCATGCTTCTTCGAAGTATGTTTCTACAGGCTTGTTGGTAAGACACCTTGCCATTCCTGCCCCCTCAACTCTGGGCATTTCTGCGTCAGTCACCTTCCCGTCAGCACCTCGTTACAGGAAACACCTGCACGAGGAAGACGAAACGTTGTGGCCACCGCAGGGCTGAACTCCGTCTCCCGCTGACCTCAGTCAGTGCCTGTGAAGACGCACATTTGCGGAGAGCGAAAGGAGACGCCTGAGTTCATGTGTGGTGTCTGAAGAGTCCACAGTCCTCTTAACCAAGGATGAAAGCAAGATCAGGGACCTGGAGATAGAATATCCGGACCCCGGGCCACTGGATCCGCGCTGGCCTTCGGCAGACAGGCCAACTGAGGCCAAGGCCCGGAGGCTGTTCCCTTGACCCCAGTCTCAGATGAATGTTACACTCCTCCCCCAACTTCAAGAATTACATCACTGTATGTTCTTTGCTCCAACACTCACTCCAACTAAATTCCTTTGGTACCATTATTGAATCTCTCCATGACACAATGGAGAAGCTCTTAAGAGCATCTTGTAAATGGGAACCAGATATTTTCCAGTAAACCCGCCCCCTACCACACACACTTTTTAACCAGCTCTGCTTCCTCACGAGAGCTCTCTCTGTTTCGTTCAATAGAAGAATGATTTTCCCTCAGTGACAGGAGACATGTGATTGCTCACAAATCTAGAATATCGTACGCACACAGGCCCAGTGTATGGTCGTATCACGGATTCTGGGGCCAGGAGACTTGAGCTCACGTCCAGACTGCACCACTGAACTGCTGCGTGACTGTGACTGAGTCACTTAACCGCTCTGTTCCTGATTTTCCCCATCTGTGAAATGGGACGGAAAAATGATAGCTACCTGGTGAGGCTACTGTAGGAATTAAATAAGTTCATATCTGTAAGGCATTTGAAATAGTGCCTGGTGCAGAGACTAGATGAGTGATAGGGAGGGAAGGAGATACACAGATAATAGATGATAGATAAGCAAGGGAGCAAGCAGTAACATCTTACTTAGAAATTAGAAATGCAGGGGCGCCTGGGTGGCTCAGTCAGTTAAGCATCCAACTTCAGCTCAGGTCACGATCTTGCGGTTTGTGAGTTCAAGCCCTGCGTCGGGCTCTGTGCTCATGGCTCAGAGCCCGAAGCCTGCTTCGGATTCTGTGTCTCCCTCTCTCTCTGCCCCTCCCCTGTTCACGCTCTGTCTCTCAACAGACATTTAAAAAAACTTAAAAAAAAAAAAAAGAAATTAGAAATGCAAATTCTTAATTGTGAAAGACCTGCTTCATCTGTCATATATACAATTTCGACCCCCTTGTGAGAAAAAGGATATTATTAAACAACAAGAGAAGTAAGTGGTCTAAGTGCAGGTCATATTCTATAAAGTAGCCTAACGATTCACGAGTCTACACATTTCCAGCCACAGGATTAATAGCTCAGTGCTTGCAGTATTATGACAAAAATCGCAACAGCCTCAATGCAAATTCAATAGAAAACAAGGTTGGTAGATATTGAATGTGCTTAAATGAAGTTAAATGAATTAAATTAACTATTTTGTTTGTTGGCCTCTATTCTCGAATGATTTCTTACATATCCAAGAAATCAGCGGTGTCTACACTGCCCCTTTCAAAAATGCTCAAGAAATGGTATCCTGAAGGTCAGTATTATTATCGTTCTGTCCAAACACAGCTCATAACCTTGAGAGTAAGTGGAAACCTAAGCAGAGATTAGTGACGGAGTAAAATAGAGGCCCATCATAAATTTAGTGAGGCAGTAGGATGAGCCTTGCCAATAAAAGTCACGGGTAACAAGTCTGCGCAACAAAGTCACGGGCAACCTGCAGCCATGCTTCGAGGTGTTGACGCTCGTATATCTTGGCACACGGTGGAAATTCTGAGGACCTTTATTGCCTCCACTGCTGATCCTCTATGAGATTTGCTTCAGAGTTTGGTAGATTTGAAATTGAGTGGCTGACAACTGATATCAATTTTGTACAGTCCACATCTGATCAGGTGTCATGGTCCAAAGTCTGTCAAGATTCAACCTTTCCACTGCTTTGATATCCCTTCTCAAGGCCGAAGAGGACTATTTGGATGAATTACCCTTTGTTCTTGCTTAGTGTGGTTTTAATTTTCATTCATCCTCACAGGTGTGTTTTGGGGTATGTAATCCAGAGATGCATAAGGGAACCATTAATAGAGATTCTCTTAAATTGCCTTTGAATGTGGACTTCAGTGGGTAGATGGGTCGAACATCTTGTTGCTAATCATTAGTGTATGCCCATTACTGGAATGTTTATGAGACACAGCTGGACCCATTTGGATCGATGAAGCCTTGGTTTAAAACAGGGAATTAGTATTAGGGCATTGGTGTGAACAATATATTCACTTACTAACGGAGATTTTAAGTTGAAATAAAATGTGATGCCGTTTTTCACATTACAAGATTCACGTCACCCCTGTGGCTGAGGGTGTCAGGAATCAGGCACTCTCTATTTTGTGGGAATATAAATTGGTACAAACTCTATAGAGAATAAAATTTACGGTATCGGTTTTATAAAAAATGTATATGACCTTCGAGCCAGCAATTCCACTTCTAGAAGTCTATCTTACAAATATGTTGGCATGTGGGCAAACTGCATGTTCACGTTGCCTTAGCAACCATTCAAATACCCATCAATAGGGAATAGGTTAAATGAAACCTTCCAGACAATGAAGTACTATTTACAGTTGTGAATATTTGTGGTATTTATTACATATGTACATATCACATACCCAAATGGTAATATTTTGTGCCTGAATCTGATTGGAACATCTCCAGAAATAATAAAGGTGGTTGCCTCTAGTAGGAACTGAGTGGCCATAAGTCACAGGTATAAAAGAGACTATTTATCGGTACTCTCCTGTTAGTTTGTAATGTTGTATCATCTGCGTATACTACCTATTCAAAACCACTAACAAAACGAGTTTCCAAAAAGAGGGTCTCGTTCTGTAGACAGAAACCAGGTTGCTCCTTCTCAGGCACTTGCTTAGAGAAAAGTCTTCATCAAGGTGAGGCTTGTAGCTCCCAGAGAACCTTGCTGGTTCCAGAATAAGCCTGCAAGGAAGGATGTGTGTTAATCAAGAAGTGAAATAAGCATTACTCTCCTCTCCCTTGATCTGGCTTCATCCCTTCTCCACGCCTCTCAAAGTGAAGGCAGAGTGTTCATTTAGGCTTTCCCGTCTGCCTCCCTGGTGTTATTCTCAATGGTAAGAGAGTTGGAGAGGGGTAAGTCACATGGTTCTGCCTCCCATGATTCACCATCAGCTCATTCCTGAGTGTCTTCAGTCTGTTTTAGTGGCAAGTAGTAGTGAGAATACCCTGAAAACTAGGGATAAAATGACAGGCATAGAGCTGAATTGCAGCTGAGGACCCTCCCCTTCTGTGGTTCCAGGCTCCAGTCCCTGATCTGCACAGGCCTGAAATAAAGTCCCTGTGGCACAGCAGAAAATACATACAGACAACAGACATCCAGCTGACTTCCATTTTAAAATTTGAGATGATATCTCTTCCATTTTTGCTGTGTGTTGAAATGTCTTTTCTTTAATATAATCATGTTGACAGCAGATGATAATTGGCTTGGGATTTTTTTAACATTTATTTATTTTGAGAGAGAGAAAGAGAGCTTGTGCACGTGCACATGCGGGCATGAACACGAGTGGGGGGAGGGGCAGAGAGAGTGGGAGAGAGAGAATCCCAAGCAGGCTCCGCATTGACAACGCAGAGCCCGGTGTGGGGCTCAAACTCATGATCCATGAGATCACGACCTGAGCAGAAATCAAGAGTCAACACTTAACCCACTAAGATAATTGGCTTGTTTTTGTTACTTTTTTTATTTTTTAATGCCCCAACTTAGTATATTGACAACCCTAGCTTGGTCCTCCCAATATTTAACTTGATGTGCAAATTGTACTGTTCCATAACGCCCAACATCTAGAAACCTTTGTCTAGTCTCTGCCTGGAATTGGACCCATGCGGAAACTGAGCCAAAGAGGCTGAGATCCTAAAGTATAGAGACTGGGGACCCCAGTGTCACTCCTGCCTCAGCTGTGCTGGGACAGCCTCCCTGTGCAGGAAGAAGTATAGACTTGACATTGAGAATACCTCCCTGTCCTCACTGTGCCTCTTACTTCCAGTTCCAACCAGCCAGCCCGCTGGTAGCCACATGGAAACCTAGTTACAGCAAATCCTGGCTTATCCAATGGGATAGGCTCTTAGGTCATTCACTCTCCCTCTTAAGCCAAAGGTCCTCATGTAAAAAGTGAGAGAAGCAATATTAATTATGGAGGCAGCCCTACTAACTTGGGACAAGTCGTGTAGCAAGTGGAAATTTTCATATTTATGTATCATAGTTAATACACAGTTTACTCAACTGAGCAACTGCTACTCAAGTTTCCATACTTTAATGCCTTGTTGTCTTGATGTGACCCGTGGGCTTTTCCCCATACCATTTTTAGGAAAAGATTTCACTCCACTCTTAGCAGTGCACAGTGTAGCATGAAATGGGATTCAGAAAAGAAGTAGACTCTAAGACACCTGGATGTTTTGGACTCCTTTCTGAGGCTCAGGAAGATCGGTGAAGAGTTCCTCCATCCACCTGCCTTAGCCAGCTCATCTCCCTATTACGAAATCACCCCAGGAACTTTAGTTTTTGCAGAAATGTCAGAGAACCCGTGAAGAAACAAACCCTCTTCTCTTCAAGGGTGCCTGAGTGAGGATGTCAGAGCCTGGTCTCTGGAGCGGTCCTGCCATTGAGAGATAAATTCAGGTCATGTTACCTCCTTCTCTTGTCTGGGTCAGCACTCTAGCTAACTTTGATTAGAGCTGTGAGGTGTGGGTAGAGGCCACCCAAAGCCCAGCATCCATCCCCTTCCGAGTACCTCTAACAAAAATATTTGTCTTGTTTTGTGGAAGCTTCGTTTTTCTCCATGATGGGACTATATTAATCGCATGAGAGTACAAGGTCAACGGCCATCCTGTCATTGCCATTCCTTGACCAGCTGTACCAGGAACGCTCTTCCAAGTTCTGGAGATGATGTGTGGAAAACACAGGGTCCTGCCAAAGGATGGATGGAGTCCAGCCAGGAGCCAGCCTCTCCGGATTCTGATGACCTATGAACTCCCAGAGAGCCTCACTTGCATGATGCTAGCCTGCCACAGCTGGCTGAGTGCCCATTTCCTCTGCAGCTCGAGTAAGGCCAGGACATGCACAATACAGCAGGTGGATTCTGATGAGCACCTGGGAAAAGTAAAAAGGCAAAGTCAAGCCCAAGTGCCATAGACCCCTGGCCTGTCCGCAATGGAGAGCCCTAGGGTCCAAATGGAAAAATGTTCAAGTTACACTAGATAGCTCCTGCTAATCAGGGACACAATATCTCAAGAATATGCTGGAGACGAGGAGACATTCAGTTCCATCCCAGGCCTGTCTGGTAGCAATTACAGCCGCTCAAATCACTCTTGAGTTGGTCTGGAACGAGAGGCTGCTAAGTTACTAAGACTGATCAGAATGTGCATGAATCCCAGACACTATTCTCTTCTGCTCAAACACACACAGCTGCGTTTCCTTACTTCCAGAGTTCTCCTCTCTCCTGTTATCACTGTCAAGCCCAGGGAGGCTGTCCTCCAACAACAGACGAGGGCGGGGAGGTGGTGGGAGGCAGACCACCACACCGACATCTCGGGGAGCAGGCTGATGTCAGTTTGGGTTTGGGTCTGTTGAATCTCCAGTGAGAACGTTCACCACGTTTCCTGGGGTGGTGGCATCATACAAAGACATTTACGTGTAGTGCTCTGTGTTATTTCTTTATCGGTTACTTTCATCCTATTGCTTGTTTACATAGCAGAGTTGCGTTGGTATTTTTTAAATAACATGTGTAGGTAGGCTATGGTATCCATGATTTCACTCGAGGGCAGTAAGGGACATTATACAAGAGTCGTAACAAAAGGCCATTGACTGAAAGCATTAAGAGTCATTCATCGTTCTAGGGCAACACAAGAAAGGCTTTTGGGGAGAGAAAACCCAGTCCAAGTCAGAATTACTTAAAATGGACAGTGGTTCTCCCTGGGGTAGTCTCTTACCACCAGCAGACTCACTTGTTTGGGCAATGACATAACCGAGCCAACTTCTCATTCATGTAATATCTGTAACGGTAGTGTCTTCATGTGTTCAGGCGGCTTTAACAATATACCACAGACCGGTAGCTTCTGAGCAACAGAAATTTACTTCTCATGGTTCTAGACGCTTCTAGAGGATGTCCGAGGTCAAAGCGCTGGCCAGTTCAGCCTCTAGTGAGGACCCATTTCCTGCTTCATAGTCTTCTCACTTCTTGGTTTATAGACAAACTTCTTCTAGCTCTGACCTCATATGGCGGAAGGAAGGGGCGAGGGAGCTCTCTGGGGAGAGAGCTGTGAGTTTGGGGAGGACATAAACACTCAGTCCCTAGCAACTAGTATCTCATGGTCCCTGTGCTCACAGCTTCTCATTCCAGACAAGGAATGCATGGAAGGCATGGAAGTCTTTAAATCCTGTGCAACTTTTACAGAGGAGAAAGGGTCATTGAAAACATCCATAAAAGATTTGGGAGAATGTGGTAAAGATCTGTGTCTCCAAAACTGCCTCTGAACTCCAGAAAGTGAGGTGGCTGAGAAAACACAGATGGAAGAGCTGAGGGGGTTGCTTTGGCGTCTCCCCGAAGTGCCCCACTGGTGCTGATTTCGGAACCTCCTCAAGCTTCTGTTACTCCAAGTTGTAGAGCAAGTGACAGGTGGCGAGACTGAGCGATCAAGCGAGTCATTATGTGTTTCTCTGCATCATAAACCCAAGGCACTCCTGCATGTGCCTGACACGAATTTCACTGCCTGTTCATTTTGAAAGTCTTCAAATTCATCGTTGTGACCAGGCAGGGGATGCGGGTGGGGGGAGACGGGCAGATTGGGGTTGGGGCGGGGGGGGAGACAGATGTAGAGGAATAGAGCCTTTGTGCTTGTCAGGCTGTCAAAATCGAAAATGCATTGTGAACGGGGAAGACAAGGTTGGTTGTGTTAACCGTCTGACGCCAACACGGGAAGGATGAACAGACCCTGAGAGCGTGGTCTGCTGATACCATTGCCCTGAGCCACTGCTGTGCCAGCCTGCCAGGGGCCCCATAGAGACAAACCTTTAAATTAACACGTCTGTCCTCCGAGAGACAGCTCGAGCAGACAGGCGAGCCTTTATAACTAGACCCAGACAGGCAGCTGTCTGTAGGGCCATCAAGAGAGTCTCGTTTACTTAAACAAGCATAATCTCTTTAAAAATCCTCTTTTTCTGGTTTTAAGGTGAGGCAGAAGCTTGACATAGAAGGACATCGATAAGACATTGATATGAGTCACATTTACACATATTGTCGGGGGTTTTTTGCCCTAGAAACTGGGGGACATAATTGAGTGATCAAAATAAAAGCCCGTGATTTTGCTTTTTAAAAAATCTTAGTAATTCATTCATTGTTGGACCAAATTTCTGCTTAGATTCGCCAGTCGAGGCACTAAAATGGTGTCTAGGTTATCTCAGTGACCAATTCTGATCAACAGGATGGGGGTCTGATCTACTCCTTTGTGCCTGACCTTTAAATGAAATGGTTTTACTGAATAGAAAATCATTGCTCTAGGGTGGAGAGAGGGACCTTGCCGGAAAAACATTTTTGCCTATTCAATTACCTATTGCCTTGGGCTTGCTCGTCATTGTATGTAATAGATTGTTTGATATGAATTGGACTGTGATCTGGTTGAACCACAGCGCTCGCCTCCATAAAGACTCATGCTTTTGAAGTAGACAATTTGTTTTCAGGGCTGCAGAAAACACGGTACTCTCTAGAAAGATGGTTTGCCCACAGCTCCACTGGGGAGTCTGAGGGGTGCCTATCTACATGACTGTACGAGGAATTCGGCCAAATTCCCACTTTCCAAAAACTTTCCCTTTATTGACTTCTATCACCAAAATGTTGAAGCCCTGCTGGGGGCGGTTTTCATAGACAGGGGAGAAGAAGATGGTCACTGAAGATTCAAACTGAAAGAAACTCGAAATTTACAACCCTATGCACCGATGTTTTTATTCAAGTGGCAGAACAAATTCTAGCATTTGCCTCCCATATCAGGTGTATTGCTGACTCCTTGTTCTCACTTGGGGAGCCCCGGGACAGTGGTGCATGTCAGGTCCTTCTCAGGTGGCCAAGAAGCTTTGATCAACTGCTCAAGGTATTTTTTTTTTCCAAATGAGATTTGTACCGTCCAAGGCATGTCTCTGGGATGGTGTCATAATCCTGTGTTGAGAATCTTGCCATCTTGGTTGCCACCTTGTCAAATGCAATTCGGTCTTTGGGCTCAGACCCCTAGCATCCATCAGTGCCCCCGGCTGTGCCCCTGCCACTTATTGCTATAAATCCATCTGAAGGGGTACTCTACACCTCACTTATTCTTGCCCTTGCCTTTCCCATAGGGTGGGGGTGACACTGTCTTTTCTCCCTTTATCACCAAGCTCTCCTGCACATCCAAGTCCCAGAATAAGTGCACCTGACAAGGAAGTATACTCTTCTCTCATAGCCTCAGAAAAGAATAGTATAGAATTACGCCAGCACATCTCGCCGTGTCTTCTCAAGACTCTAAGGTCTTGAAGAGAGAGCTGTGTCTTTATCTTCCCACCAGCACTAGCACTCATCACCCCACTCTCTGGCCCTGGTGCTGATTAAGTGTTTGTAGAAAGGATGCATGAATAAATGAACACATAAATGTTCAGAGTTGATATTAGCATCAGTAAAACTCCATCATTAACAAAAATACATCTTATATAGAGAGACTATAGTTGCTTCAAAAAATCTCCCCTTCAGGCACCAAAGCCATCCTTCACCAGCTTCTCATAAGCATTGACACTAGTGAACTTGCCTTATAGCACCATATGAACAGTCCCCCGGCCCACCCACCTGAAGAGTGGTGTGGTCCTCTGTTTCTAGGGTACCCACCTACCCCACATGGCTGATATCATCCACTAATGCTGGAACTCGTAATAATTGTCTCTTATGGGTGATATACACAACCCGATACCGATTTCCTTATTCTCTTCATGCTAACTCCCTTTTGGTCAATTTCTCCTCTTTGAAACTGTGAAAGTGATTTGTTCCTAAAATCAGGGTATTCTCAACAAATCCTCCTCAGAGCCCTCGTTCAAGAATACTAACCACTCACATGGCTCAAATTAAGCACAGCTTCCTGTCCCTGAAGTCTTCTGTTTATATTCTTGAGAAGCCACTGCCTGCTCCTTAAAAAACACGTAAACTCATCCCCTGGGGCTGGGAGACTGCCTGCCTTGAGTGAAAAACATTAACTGCTCTCCATTGGTTGATCCCTTGTCCATGCCTGGAAGAAAATTAATGAAAGAAGCAAGTATACCTTTTACAAAATTCCAGATATTTGAAACACTTTGCCCAAATTCCATTCATAAAGAGGGGGGCTACAGAAAACCTGACCTTGAAAGCTCTCCTGTGATTGCTGGGAGACCAGACCATACTGCATGTATGTCTACACCTGTCTTCCCCGATGGTCTCCTGGTCATATAGCTGATTGTTTGCCCAGTGCTCTCGCCTGGTGAGAGAAGGCACCTAGCCTTTTTTAGTATCTTCCGGACGGCCATAGTTTTAACAAAAGATGGCAGCTCCATGGCAAGAAGTCAGCTTGTGCTGAGTCTTTGTTGCTGACATTGGTTGCTCTACTGACTGTACCAGT
Organism: Acinonyx jubatus; assembly: GCF_027475565.1. NCBI lineage: Eukaryota > Metazoa > Chordata > Mammalia > Carnivora > Felidae > Acinonyx > Acinonyx jubatus. The sequence goes on along the minus strand of NC_069387.1, from coordinate 12,735,678 downwards.
TGCAGACATGGTAAACACATTAGCTGATAGGAAGTTCTGTGAATACGAGTTCACCCATCCGGGAAATATATTTTCTGTACATTCTTGGCTATTGGAGCCATTCATCACAGCATTGCCTCCCCCTCCCTGGTGCCGTTGCCTAAACAGAGATGCCTGTCATGAAGCCACTCGAATTCATCCATGAGAGACCCCAAAACAGAATTGAAACCATAACTCAGAGAACATTTATGTACAATTTATGACCAACTGTCAAGCTAAACTACCGACAGATTCCAAATCCGCTTTAGAAATAGTATGATGCTTTTTATCAACTTTTTTCCTTTGTCCTTTACTTTGTGGTTGCTCTGTTTAAATGTTAAATGCTGACTCAAGGGGGTCTGTATCTCCTTTGGGGAAATGGAAATTCATGGAAAGATACTAAATTGGAGAGTTTCGATTTTTCCCACTTGAGACCAGAGCTCTGCCAACAGAAAGTGGGGAAAGTTTTATTGTAGAGCAGAGACTTCTTGTAATTCCTCAACTTCACCCGGGGCACCCTCTTCTCTGCCATCAGTATTGACTGTTAAGTGGTCACATTCTGTGTGGAGTCAGAGACTAGACTCTCCATGGATCATTCGGCTTGTTTAGGGAACAGGACAGAACTCACTTGCAGACCAAGGCTGTCTGGGTTAGGACGTCACAGCAGGAATGGCCACTAAAGACTTGACAGCCAAGTGTTCCTGAGAGATTTTCCCAGGCCTGAAAAATTGTCCAAACCAGGAGTCTTTCTTAGGATATAAGATTTCAGCCTTATAAGGGAAAGAAATTCTTACATAGGCTACAACATAGATGAACCTTGAAGACATGCTAAGTGAAAGAAGCCAGATACAAAAGGACTGGGTACAAACTCCGTACTGTATAATCTCACTTATATGAGGTACCGAGAGTAGTCAAATCCATAGAGATGGAAAATGGAATGGTGGGTGCCAGGGGCTGGGAAGAAGGGGGGTGACGGCGATTTGTCTAATGGGCACAGAGTTTCAGTTTTGTAAGATGAGATCGGAGATTGGTCCTACAGCAATGTGAATGTACTTAACAGTACTGAACTTTACACATAAATGCAGTGAAGATGGTGAATTTTACGTTATGTGTGTTTTACCGCAATGTTAAAATCTTTTAGACAAGAAAAAAAAAAATGTCAGACTTTGAAGGCCAAAATGGAGAAATGACATTTGCAAGATATAGTGGATGTTCTTTACTGGCAGAAGCTTGAGGAGTTGACACAAGAGATTAAATTTTTTTCCTTGATGTTTATCTACTCTTGCAAGAGAGGGGGTGGGGAGGACAGAGGACGGGGGAGAGTGTAAGGATCTAATAATATTCTGAGGAAAAATTTAGTACCCCCACAACTTTCGTTTCCTTGTTTTTCACAAGACTATGTGCTTTTCTGTCGTCGTGTACAGAACAAGGTCTGATGGATTTTTCACAAAGAACTATTGATGGCGTGTCTGTGTGAATTGCCCCAGCATTGGTCACAGCCAACTTCTGTGGGACCCACTGCCCCCGCTCTACAATACACTCCAGTGTGCTTGGCCATTTATGAAAGGTCAGAAATGAACTGAGAAATGGGCTACAGTCAAAAACATGTGGCCCTATAAATATCAGAGTCAGACGGCTTCCTCCATTCTCTCGCTGCTGCCTGGCATCATCCCCCCAGCGCCTTCTCTTTCGCCCATTTTTGGGGTTTCATGCAGCACCTCAGACCAGGAAGCTTGCGAAGAGCAGGCGGTGGCTGGATTCTTTACCTGGTGACATCACTTTGCACCCAGGGTGGTCCCCTAGTGCCATTAGTGCAGATTTTTTCTTTTTAACCCTTAAAGATCTCTGGCTACAGAGCTGCATCGGCGCGGTCTGCGATGCTCTGTTCCGCGTCCCACTAGTGCCCATTCCGCCTGTGCCTAAATTTGACACCGGCCGTGTTTTCTGAGCTGAGGAGTGTGCAGGTTGGGGCCACCCCCGAGGCCTGAGCGCAAATCGGAGCATTCGTTATGACTCTAGCCGCCAAACTGGAAGACTTTGAAGTGACGCTGGAGCACCTGCTCATGGATGTGTTTGTAAGTAAAGGCTTTCATTTATTCCGCACAATGGGTCCTCCTCTGCCACCCCCAGTGTCTTTACGACTCTGTCCCTTTTGCTGAATAGGATTCTATTCCACAGTTGTCCAGTTCTCACACAGCGTCTTTATTTCTCGCTCGTGTGCCTCGGGGGAAGAAAACCATAAAGTGGCTAAATGCCTGAGTGGCGCGGAATGGTCTGTATGGATGACATAGCGGAGAAATGGCTTCTCAGAACAAGTAATGTCCAGACGTCTGAATGAATGGGTTGAAGGAATAGAAAACACCTGCCCCAAGAGACAGAAGCAGCCACAGTAGGTACTCCCGGGGAGACTTAGATGTGTTTGTGAAGTGAAGTGATCATTCCAGAAAACAAAGGAGAGGGTGGGCTCAACATACTGTATTTTTCCCATGGAGCGTGCAGAGGGTGGGAGAGAGAGAAAACATCACTCTGTACAGAGCACCGGTGTCTCGATCTTGTCCACTGTCCTAGGGATTAGGTTACTAAGACTTCCTCAGGAATTGATTTTATGGGATAAGGCTGTTTGAGTGACTGGTTTTTTAAAGCAGCAGCAGCTGACAAGGATACTTCTACTCCTGTGATGGTTTTAGAAACACAATCTTTGAAAGCCCCCATCATCCGTAGCAACCTAAACATCATTTCTACCCCAAACCAACCACGGTCATTCTTACTCTTTTCTCGGGGTTTTCTGTTGGTGATAGGTCTGTTTTGTATTACTGATGGGGGCGTAGGGAGCTACAGACTGTGTGAAGCATGCAGGGGGTAATACAGCTGAAAGAAAAGCGTTCTCCTTCCAAGAACAACACTGGCGTTCCCCTGGGAAAGGCGGTGGTGGTACATTTTGAGGACCAGCCAGTCTGTGTCTCGAATCTGGAAAAGGCTGTGGGGGGTTGGCCCTTTCGCTATACATCACTAAGTCCCTTTCAGGAACCTCACAGGGAATGGTGTGTTTTGGCAGACGTGAGAGTCTGGGGTTTCTTTTCTTTATTAATTTATAATCTGTCATCTAATTGAGGCAACATTATACTGGCAGGATTCCCGAAGGGAATCACCCTTTGCAGGCTGGATACTGGGGTCCCAATACCTCGCATTCATTCTGACTAGAGGATCAGGAAGTTATGCCTTCAGGAGGAATGTGTCAAGAAAGGAGAGCGACCTTCTGGATTTCCAGTGACGGGAGGTTCATGGCCAGCATGGCTATTTTCTGAAGTATACATAGAGACTGAGCCGCAGGATGTGAAGTTTCTTTGCCAGCTGATACCCTCTGCCCAACCACCATGGTCTGCCATGGTGGTGGCTGTAGGGTCTTGTCTGGGGGGTTGTCTGTGTGTGGCATACCAAAGGGTGAGTGTGAGCTTGGTCACCTCAGGGAAAAATTAATCAAGAAGTTGTTTTATTTAAATACCACCAAGTCGTTAATGTAGTCCCTTTCTGTCCTTAGCTGCCCCTCCCCCCAACACACACACACTTTTCCAATTACTTCCAATAATCTTGTTTGCGCGTTCCTAGATATACTCTCTCCTAGAAGGGAATGGGATCACATACTCCACCCTTTTCTGTAAATACAACCCTTAATTTCATGGGCCCAGTTTAGGTCCTTAGTACCTCTTGCTTGGACTAACCATCTAATTATTCTCCTATATCTATTATTTCCCTCCAGTTCATCCTACCACTATTATCTCCAGATCAGCCTCTGTATACTCTATTTTATTAATTGCTGAAAAATATTGTTCAGACTAATTTGAGGTTCACAGCAAAATTGAGCAGAAAGTAAAGAGATTTCCCCTGTACTCCGGTTCCCACACACTCACAACATCCCACACTACAGTGATATGTTTATCACCATCAAGGAACCTATACTGACACATCATTGTCACTCGGTAGTTTACATTATGGTTCACTATTGGTGCTATACATTCTATGGGTTGACTATGGGTGACTAACATGTGACATGTATCCACCATTGCAGAATCATGTAAGATGGCTTCACTGCCCTAGAAATCCACTTTGCTCCATTGATCCCTCCCCCCTCCCTCCTGCCTGGCAACCACTGATCTCTTTACTGTCTCCTTTCCTATTTTGCCTTTTCCAGAATTCCATATAATTAGGCTCATACAGTATGTGGCCTTTTCAGATTGGTTTCTTTCATTTAACGATACGCATGTAAGTTTCCTCTGAGCCTTCTCGTGGCCTGATAGCTCATTTCTTTTTAGTGCTTAATAATAGGCTGTTGTTTGGATGTGCCAACGTTTATTTATTCATTAACCTACTGAAGATATCTTGGTTGCTTCCAAGTTTTAGCAATTAGGAATAAATGGCTATAAACATCTGTGTGTAGGTTTTTGTGTGGACATAGGTTTCCATTCATTTGAGTAAACACCAAGGAGTTCAATTCCTGGATTGTATGGTAAGTGTTTAATTTTACAAGAAATGACCAAAGTATCTTCCAAAGTGGTTATGCTATTTTGCCTTCCCATCGGCAGTTAACAAGCGCTCCCGTTGCTCCGTATCCTCGCCAGCATTTGGTGTCATCAATGTTTTGGATTTGGCCGTTCAAATAGATGTGTAGTGGTATTTCATTGTTGTCTTAACTTGCCATCGCTCAATGACATATCACATGAACATCTTTTTCATACGCTTACTTTCCATCTGTATATCTTCTTTGGTGAGGTGTGTGTGAAGGTCTTTGGTCCACTTTATAAACCGGTTGTTTGTTTCCTCATCGCTGAGTTTTAAGAGTTCTTTGTCTCTCTGGGATATCGGTCACCTGTCAGATACATCTTTCACAAATATTTTCTCCCAGTCTATGGCTCTTCTCATTCTCCTGACAGTTCTTTGCAGAGTAGTTTTTCATTTTCATGAAGTCCAGCTCATCAATTATGTCTTTCATGGATCTTGCCTTGGTGTTATGTCTAAAGAGGTATCACCACATCCAAGGTCATCTAGATCTTGTAGGAGTTTTATTGTTCTGTGTTTTACATTTAAGTCTGCAATCCACTTTGAGTTAATTTTTGTAAACGCTATCAAGTCTGATGTCTAGATTCTTTTTTTTTTTTTTTTTTTGGCATGTGAATGTTCAGTTGTTCCAGAACTGATTGTGTGAAAGACTGTTTTTCTCCATTGTACTACCTTTTCTCCTTTGCCAAAGATCAGTTTATTTTATTTATGTAGGTTTGTTTCTGGGCTCTCTATTCTGTTTCATTGATCTATTTATCTATCCTTGCACCAGTACCATACTGTCTTAATTAAAGTAGCTTTATAGTAAGTCTTGGAAGCTGAGTGGTATCAGCTTTCTCCAACTTTTTTACCATCAATATTGAATTAATTAATCTGGATCTTTCGCCTCTCCATATAAGCTTCAGAATCCGTTTGTTCATGTCTACAAAATAACTTGCTGGGATTTTGACTGAGATTGTGTTAATCTATAGACAAATTTGAGAAAAACTGACATTTAGATAATAGCAAGTCTTCCCATCCATGGACATGGAATTTTTCTCCAATTATTTAGATCTTCTTTGATATCTTTCATCAAAGTTTTCTCATGTTCCTCATATAGATTTTGTGCATATTTTGTTAGAGCTTTCTATACCTAAATAGTTCACTTTGGGAGTGCTAATGTAAACGGTAACATATTTTTAATTTCAAATTGCACTTGTTCATTGCCGTATATAGGAAAGCAACTGACTTTTGTATATTAACCTTGTAGTATATAACCTTTCTATAATCACTTATTAGTTCCAGGAGTATTTTTGTTAATTTTTTCAGATTTTCTATATTAACAATCATGTCATCTGTGAACCAAGACAGCTTTATATGTTGTATGTTCTTTCTCAATCTGTATACATTTTATTTCTTTTTCTTGTCTTAGTGCATTAACTAGGATCCCAATATGGTATCGGAAAGCAATGATGAGAAAGACATCATTGCTTTGTTCCTGATCTTAATGGGGAAACTCCCAAGTTTCTCACCATTAAGTATGGTGTTTAGCTGAAGGCTTTTTGAGGATATCCTTAAGTTGGGAAAGTTCTCTGTTTCCTAGATTATTGAGAGCTTTTATCATGAATGGGTGTTGGATTTTGTCAAATATTTTCTCTACATCTATTGATATCATTGTGTGAGTTTTCTTCTTTAGGATTTTTTTCCTTGCATTTTTGTTTCATTAGTTGATTTTTAATGTTGAAACAACTTTGTATACCTGGAACAAATCTCACTTTTTATCCATTTTATACATTGTTGTACTCAATTTGGTAATATTTTGTTGAGAATTTTTGCATCTGTGTTCATGACATACATCAGTCTGTAGTTTTCTAGTAATGTGTTTGTCTGGTTTTGATATTAGAGCAATGCTGACCTCATAAAATGAATTAGGAAGTATTTATTTCTGTCTTCTGGAAAATATTGTGGAAGATTAGTATAATTTCTTCCATAAATGTTTCACAGAGTTTAGCATTGTACCTATCTGGGCCTAGGGCTTTCTGTTTTGCAAAGTTATTGATTATTGGTTCTGTTTCTTCTTATGTGAGTTTTGGCAGATTGTCTTTCAAGGAATGGATCCATTTCATTTGGATTATCAAATTTGTGGGCACAGAGTTGTTCATAGTGTTCATTTATTATCTTTTTAATGTCCAAAGGATGTCTCCTCTTTCACATCTGATAGTAGTAATTTGTGTCTTCTCTCTTTTTTTAAATTATCCTAGCTAAACATTTATTGCTTTTATTGATCTTTTCAAAGGACCAGCTTTTGATTTTATTGACTTTTGCTATTAATATCCTGTTTTTACTTTCATTGATTTTTGCTCTAATTTTTGTTTTTTTTCCTCCTGCTTACTTTAGATTCAATTTGCTCTTCTTTTTTCTATATTCCTTAATGGGAAGCTTGTATTACTGATTTTTAGATTTCTCTTCTAATTTATGCATTTAATGCTATAAATTTCCCACTGAGAACTTCTTTCACGGCACTCCACAAATTTTGATAAGCTGTGTTTTCAGTTTCATTTAGTTCAAAAAACTTTTAAAAATTTCTTTCTGGATTTCTTATGAGATCCATGTGTTATTTAGAACTATGGTGTTTAATATTCAAGTATAATCTATCTTTTTTGTTACTGATTTCTAGTTTAATTCCATTGTGGTCGGAGAGAAGACATCATATGACGTTTAATCTTTTAAATTTGTTAAGATGTGTTTTATGTCCCAGGACATGGTTTATCTTGGTGAAAGATCCATGTGAGCTTGAGAAGAATATGTATTCTGCTTTTGTTGGATGAAATAGTCTATAGATGTCCATCATATTCAGTTGCTTGATGGTGTTGTTGAGTTCAACTTTGTCCTTACTGAATTTGGGCCTGCCGGATCTGTCCATTTCTGACAGGACAATATTGACATGTCCAACTATACTAATAGCTTTATCTTTTTCTTCTTGCAGTTCTATCAGTTTTTGTCTCACATATTGTGACACTCTGTTATTAGGAGCATATATGTTAAGAATTGTTATGTCTTCTTGGAGAATTGGCCCATTTATCATTATGTAATACCCCCTTTATTCCTGATAGTTTTACTTGAAGTCTGCTGAGTCTGAAATTAATATAGCTATTCCTACTTTCTTTTGATTAGTATTAGCATAGTATACCTTTCTCCATCCCTTTGCTTTCTACCTATATGTGTCTTTGGGTTTCTTATAGAAAACATATAGTTTGGTCCTGTGTTTTGATCCACTCTGATAATATCTGTCTTTTAAGCTGTATATTTGGACTATTGACATTTAAAGTGATCATTGATATTGTTAGATTAACATTTAACTCTGTTTGTTACTATGTTCTTATCATCAAGCTCAGAGATTCTTTCTTCATCTGTGTCCAGTATACTAGTAAACCTATCAAGTCACTCTTCTTTTCTCTCACAGTTTCTGATCTCTAGAATTTCTTTTGAATCCTTAGAATTCCCATCTCTCTGTTTTCATTTCCATCTGTTCTTCCGTATTGCCAACTTTTTCCATTAAAGCCCTTAGGATATAAATTTTAGTTGACGTTTTTTTAGTTCCTGGTCTAATAATTCAAATTCCTGCCATATCTCACTCTGTTTTTCATGCCTGTTCAGTCTCTTCAAATTGGTTTTTTTTTTTTTGCCTTTTAGTATGCCTTGTAATTTCAAGGTGGACATGATGTATTGTATGAAAGGAACTATGGGAAATAGGCCTTTAGTAATGTGGTGGTAAGGTATGGGAGGAGAAGCATTGTATAGTCCTTTGCTCATTCTCAGTCTTTTAGTGAGCCTTTGGGACTTCACCTTCACCAGTGTTTTTCAAGTTTTTTTTCCTCCCCTAGGTGAGACAGGATAGGTGGAGGGGCTGAAGTTGGGCTTTTTCCTTCCCTCATTTGGAAACCTAGCTCCGGCTGCAGTTGTGTATTTCCCTTCCCCAGTAGGCTCCCCAGGAAGGCTTCCCTTCCCCATTGTTTAGGCTTTCATAAAATAGTTTCTCCATGGGGCGCCTGGGTGGCGCAGTCGGTTAGGCGTCCGACTTCAGCCAGGTCACGATCTCGCAGTCCATGAGTTCGAGCCCCGCATCAGGCTCTGGGCTGATGGCTCAGAGCCTGGAGCCTGTTTCCGATTCTGTGTCTCCCTCTCTCTCTGCCCCTCCCCTGTTCATGCTCTGTCTCTCTCTGTCCCAAAAATAAATAAACGTTGAAAAAAAAAAAGTTTCTCCTGAGGGCAAGCCTTGTTAAGAAGGACAGGATCCTCTGATGTATTTCCATTTATACATCCCTAGAGAATATTGAAAATGAGCTTTAAAGTTGCATGAGCTTGGGTCTCAGTCCCAGCTCAGCACCACTTCCTACTTGTGTGACTGTCAGCAGGCTGGCAAGCATTTAATCTTTCTGAGCTTTGATTTCCTTATCAATAAAATGTAGCTAATTCTACCCAGCTTACAGGATCCTAGTGAAGATCTCAAAGAGGTAATTTAGAGCAAGTGCCCAGGGCCATGCCTGATGCAAAGGAGGTGCTCATGGGTTAATCTGCATCTTCCCTTTGCCTTCCCCTATAAAGGCATCTGTTTCAATCCCCAAAGTGCAATAAGTCATTTTCTGTTTCTTTACTCCTATGTTCACTCTTACTACTCCCACCCAACACTCTCCCTGGAATTATCAGGGGTTTTGGTTCTGTGGAAGCACAGCATTTACTCCTGGCCTTGACTTCATCAATCTGTGGCCATTTCTCCTGACTTCTCCCAAAATGGCAAGAGGTACCCGGTCCTGAGCTCTGCAGCCAACAGGGGCGTGGAGCCCTGGGGACAGGCTTCTTCTGCTTTCCAGCAGGGTTTTCCTGGGTAGGGCCTCTGAGCAAGGTGACTCTGGGCTGCCTTTCCAGAACCACCTCCCAGGAGAGAACCAGAGAAAAGTGTCCAACATCCCATAGGGCTTGAGGACTTGTCATTCATAGGTCACTGACTCTCCTCTCAGCACTGCTAAGGAATATAGGCTTTCTCATGTGAGTCTAATTGTCTAGAAAAAATATTTGCGTCACAGTCCCATCAGCCTTAGGTTTCCTCTGTTGCTCATAGTATGCTCATCAGGATGTCATCCCACTATCTGAAGAACAGCTGTTTCCAGATTGACACTTCCTTTCCAGGATTACAAAGGGCCACTGGGGGATTTTGTGGGAATGCAAGGCTTCTGCAAGATACAATAAAAGGGACATATCAGACCTGGTGTTTCATAATTAGTTGTCACCACTCTGGGGCTCCTGTAGCCGCTACAGTGCTGTTGGGTTCACGAGAGGAAATAACATACATGAGTGTGTACATGAGTGTATTCATGCAAATACACACACACAATATCACAGCAAAGTGAAGAACACAGAAGGTCCAGTCAAAGTGCATGAATGCCTCTCCAGGAGAATCTCCAGAATTGGTGGCAATGCCCTTACTGACGTATTTGTCTTCCTTCCTTTCGTCCATGTGTCCTCATCTTGTTTCAAAGGATTTAAGATTCTTTTCAAGGTGGTTTGGAGGCTTCTCATTCAGTAGCCGTTTCCATAGCAGATCCATAGACCAAGAGCTCTGAAACATACACCGAAGGAAAGGAAAATGGAGGAAATCAAGCAGGTCTCCTGAAACATTACTTGTCAGATCAAATAACCCAGTATCAAGACTCAAATCTGTCCATCCAGAAGGAGGCCAGGCGGCTCCAGCTCTCCCTTCTGCTGCCAGCAAGCTGCACACACTTTCTCAAGGCCATCAGTGACCCCGTAATGCCACCCACTGCTCCCAGTCCTTATCTGTTCACAGTGCCCAGAACGTTGCTCCTCTGTTTACAATTCAGTTCTCATTTTTATCAAAATGATACATGTGCATGGCAATGTTCATAACATTTTAAAGGTGAAGAGGGACTAGAAGGCTTATAAAGAAAAACACCAGGCTTCAGACCCTTTCTCCCCATCTCCGGGTCCTCTCCCCAGGGACATCCTTTGTAAGATGAGGCTTTAACTTACTTGAAAGCTTCCTCCACATCCCTACAAATACTTATCTCTCTCCGTCCACCTTTACCAATATATCTATACCACGGTTTAAATCAAAATTCAGTTTTATTACGATGGCCAATGTATTGTTTACACTGGAGAAATGGTGTGTATTATGATCACATCTCCTGGATTTTACAACTTTCTGTTTTTCCAGGTGGCAGTAATTGCCTTGTTTCATTGTTTGCTTGATTTTCTGTGCACCTATTAGTCATTTTTCTCTAAGATCTTTAATCTTTAAGGAGCTTTGTACCTGCTCTCAATTTGGTGCACTCATCAGATACTCAATCCATGCGGTTTTTTTTTTTTTTTTGAGACCTCCTTCCGGGGCTCCTCCATGCTCCTGCACCTCTTGGGCGAGCTCCTCTCTGAGTCCCTAGCACGACTGTGTTCTTGGGGCTCCTCTTTTCATTATTCTGAGAAACCCCTCTGTCAGCTCTCCTAGGATTCATTCTCCTTTACTTGGAATTCAAATACCACCGCCCCCCCCTTGCAGGCTTAACTTTCTTTTACTGGAGACTATCTTCCAGTAAACTCTTGAGAAGAGGTGTGTGAGAAGAAGGAAATTTTGTGTTCTTGAATGCCTGCCCTCACACTTAACTAATAACTTGACTAGTGGTTACTTGTCTGCAGTTGAAATCCAAAGCAACATTTCTAGGTTCGACTCCCCTCTTACGTTCCAGGTCAAAATGTTCGGGCACCAGGAGCTCTGTGTGTCCAGAACTACTCATTATCATCTCCCCAAACTGGGTTCTCCTTCTGGGTACTTGGCTAATAGGACCATCCTTCCTCTGCTCCATCATGATAGAGGATCACTGTATGCTTCCCTCTACCATTTATTTTTCCCCAGTATCTTGTATTCAGCCTCGCACTGCTGTCCTGGTTCTGGGCTCCATCACCTCTCACTTGGATGATGGCAATAACCTTGCAACTGTTCTCTTGGCTTCTGATACACCTGGGCTCTCCATCTTACCACTCAGCCTTTACCACTCAAGCTCAAGAAGTTCAGCTAGATGGTGTCACTTCCTTGCAAGAAGTAGCTTGTAATGACTCCTGTTGCTCACGGATAAGTTCTAAAATATATTTTTCTATAATCTGCATGTCAGAATCCGGCTCTACTGTCATTTCTTACCGCCTTTATTCCCACATGTGATTCCACTATGTCACTTAATTTTCACACGTCTATTATCTGCATTCATGCTATCAGGGTTTAGAATTCAAAGAGAATGGAGTACGCCAAGTACAGTAACAGTGAGAGTCCCCTATGCATCTTCGTTCACATCTTAGCACGTGTCCATGGTAGGTATTTTGCCCATTCTGGCCTTGATCATCTACTGTGTATCCCTTTTGCATTTTGACCTATGGGATGTTAGGAACCATCTAGGACACGCTCAAGATAAACCCTATTCTTATGATGGGAGGTTTCTCAGCACCCATCTTTAAACAGATCAAGTGCTTTCCTTTCCCACGTTGGTAAAATACAGACCAGGTGGGTTATCCCAGAGAACCATGGGCAATTGGGCACCTGCCCTTGGGAGTGACACTGTCCTGGGCACAGGACAGAAAGCAATCTGACGGCCCCAAAGCAAGCCACCGTCCTTTGCAACACCAGAGGGATTACTTAAAACAAGGTAACCATTCTCCTATTAAAGAAAATCATGTTAAACTTCTCCTGGAAAAAAAGGTAGCATGGAAATTAGTAGCAGATTTAAAAGTTGATCATTTGCCACCCCATGCTTATCTAAGACACCTGAAATTTGAGAGCTGCGCCTCATAAAAGTCAAAAGCCAACATCCATTGACTCTGTTTAGAGGTGTACTATATATATTCAGCTAATCCTGGGTCGTCAATACCATAGATAAGAACATTATTTATTTTGCCATTCTGGGTGCAATTACACAGTTTACCCTGTGCAAACGGCACTTCATAAAAATGGCAAATCAATGCTAGTTATCAAAATCCATCCACATGGATGGATAGCCCATGAAAAAGAGCTTTGCAAAACGGTCTCGCAAGCCAATCCACACAGCCAGCCCCACACGGGTCAGCTTATTACCCGATTAATCACACAGGCATCCTGGCAATCTTATCGATTCTTCAGGACCTGGACATGACATCACTTCGAATAGCACATGCAATAAGCCATTACCACCATGCAGAATAGCCATTATCCCAGGCTACAGCCATTGATTGCCTGACTTAGCCTCATGCTGGGAAGGGCAAGTGGAGCTCTGATGGGGGCAAATCATATCCAGGGCAGATGTGAAGGACTTTTATGTGGAGGAATGAAATTCGTCTGCTGCTTGCAAGCTGGATCTCTGCCTGCTCCCTCCTTCTCTGGGTGAAGAGTTGAATAATCCCGCCAGCAGGCTGATGAGCTGGCATTTGGTGCCCATGAAGCAAAGGGTGCTAAGACAGAATCTAGACTAATCCTCCGCACAGGCCGTTCGTATTTTCTACTTGACATTCCCTACAGCTTGATCATTGCCATCAAGATTGAGTGAGATTCTCGGATCCCTGATTAGCACATGAGGTTTCCAAGCAGCAAATGCTGTATTTTCTCCCCTACCCTGGAAGAATGTAAGGTCTGGGTTCCTTTGTGACCGGATGTGTATTTTTGAGTTGATGGGGAATGGGGTTGGGGAGGGTCTTTTTCTGGGCAAATTAATTCTCTACTCCTAGTTACCCCGATGAAACCTACCGAACAGGGCATTCTCAAAGGTCTAAAAAGAAGCCTCTTTGCCACCCAGTATATGTGGCTAAACTGTGTGACCTTTAAGGAATTCAGATGGATGAAACATGTATGTCCTAGGAGAATATGTATGAAGAGGCAGAGAGGTAGATGGTGAGATCCAGGAAGGCTGTTATGTTGAAGCAACAGGAAACAGTGTACCAAAGTGAGAGTGAAAATTGTGTGTGTGTGTACCATTTCCAAAGAACTTGGACAGATTGGACAGATTGCATTTTATCCTATTGGGTAGCTCTTCAGCAAACTTCCAGGTTTCACTATGCATACCTCATCACAGGGGGGAACTAAGCATGAGAAACAAAAACAAATGCTTCCAGAAAGCAGAAGTTCCCTTGTGTCCTCCCTTCTTGGAGCAGCACCTGATCCATAGCAGGCATCTAGCAGAGTCCAGCAGTTAATGAACCCCAAAGCCTCTAATCGGTGTGACCTGGGCCAGGTGACTTCATTTCTCTGGGCCTCAGTGTCTTCATCTTCATGTAGGGAAAAGGCAAAGTGCCCATTTGACAAGACGTTACTAGAATTAAAGAATTAATACATCTAAAAGCTTTTAGAATGGTCCCTGCAGCAGACTGTGCCTTGAAACAGGGTTGCCATTATTCTATTAGACCCTCAGTAAAGTAAGTGCTGAATGAATGAATGCAGTGTAAGCAATAGAAGGATGTTTTAAAAATTGGTTTAGACGGGGGCAAAGCTAATATCGTAGGGCTTGGCGTGGAATACAAGGAGAGCACAGACAATGTCATATCAGAAGCAATTAGTAGACTCATCCTGGCCCACCAAACCTCTACCAGCAACGGTAATTAGGAGCCAAACTGAACAATTCGGTTCAAATTCCTTTTATTTTCTTTGCCTGGCTGGTCATGGAGGCAGACTATTCAATAAAGCCCAGAATGTAGCCTAAATAGGCAAGGGAAGTTAGAGAGAGACAGAGGGGAAGGAAGGAGGGAGGGAAGGAGGGAGGAGAGAGACAGAGGGGAAGGAAGGAAGGAAGGAAGGAAGGAAGGAAGGAAGGAAGGAAGGAAAAAAGGAAGGAAGAGAGGGAGGAAGGAAGGAAGGGAGGAAGGAAGGAAGGAAGGAAGGAAGGAAGGAAGGAAGGAAGAGAGGGAGGAAGGAAGGAAGGGAGGAAGGAAGGGAGGAAGGAAGGAAGGAAGGAAGGAAGGAAGGAAGGAAGGAGGGAGGGAAGAAGGAAGGAAGGAAGGAAGGAAGGAAGGAAGGAAGGAAAAAAGGAAGGAAGAGAGGGAGGAAGGAAGGAAGGGAGGAAGGAAGGAAGGAGGGAGGGAGGGAGGGAGGGAAGGAAGAAGGAAGGAAGGAAGGAGGGAGGGAGCGAGGGAAGGAGGAAGGAAGGAAGGAAGGAAGGAAGGAAGGAAGGAAGGAAGGAAGAGAGGGAGGAAGGAAGGAAGGGAGGAAGGAAGGGAGGTTGGAAGGAAGGAAGGAAGGAAGGAAGGAAGGAAGGAGGAAGGAAGGAGGAAGGGAGGGAAGGAGGGAAAGGCAAGAAGCAAAGAAAATTCTATCTGCCCCCCCCCCCCGGCTACAATTGTCCCTACAGTTTCCTCCAGATGCCACACGAGGAAGAAGAGACTGTCCAAAAATGGACACTGCCAATAGTGTCCTGCATCAGGCCAAACCTGCATTAAAACCAAGAGGCCCCTCAACCATCCTCCCTGTGTGACCTGTGAATAGTCTCACCGGCCTTGGCCCTTTGAGGTCTGGTGATAACTGTGTTGCTTGATATCTTCCTCCTGCTCTTGGGGATATTAGGTTTCCTATTTGGCCTAAATTCCGGCCTCTTTTCAAACAGAAAATTATGGATGTGGGTAGCACTTCCGTTCCCGTCACCTCAGCCATAGCTTACTCTAATAAGACGTGACATGAATGACCCAGGTCGGCTGAGTCAGGAGCTAACGGGAATGGTGACGGAGCGTTGAAGAAAGACAGGGCTTCCCTCCCAAACTCCCCTCACCCCGGCTCCAGGAATGTTCCAGATTGCTGAGGAATTCTTCGTGTGTGTCTTTGGCTCAGTCTCATCCCGGTTATCCTCCCACCTGGTTTGCACGACAGCAATTAACCCCAAACTTCATTCAAAGCCAGTGTTCCCTCTCCCGGCTCAGGGCTACCGTGGGTTCCTTGTCCCTGTCCCTCCGCACGAGCCCTGCTCACCGAGCTGCCTCTACTGCATCCGTAGTCTCTCTGTGGGACTGGCCTGGCCTCTAAACCTAGCTCTTGTCCTGTGGACGGAGTCCCTGGTGGGGTCTTTGAAGACCCTGCCTCCTTCACGCTGCGTTTCCCTGGTGTAAGTGACGTGTTTCTTCCACTTAGGCGTTTAAGATCTCCTCTTTCCCTGGCCTCCCTCTTGTTCTCTGCCCCTCCCCCATGGCCGCTGGGCTGATCCTCGAGTGGCCATGGCGCCCACGCGCACACCCAGCCGGTGGAGTCTCCCCTCTTCCACGGCTGCCTCCCACTATCTCCGTGTTGTCGAATGCTTTCTCTCCGACAGGCCGTTATCCCCAAGCCCCCCGCCCCCCACTCACCCCCCTGCTATCGGTGACCAAGAACACCCATTTGATCTGATACATCTTACGTCGGCGCGTCAAGACCATTGATTTTCCAGAAATATGGTTCAATCGATCCCCATGCATTTTCATTCCAGAGTTTGAATGTAAACAATTCTCACTGAGATGAGGAGGAAGTGTTCAAAACAAACAAACAAAACCCCACTCCACCCGCCTTCAGTGCTCTGCTCCAAGAGGCATCCAAAGCAGGGCTTCAGAGGCTCTAGAACAGAAGTGTGTCTTCTCCACCCCATGTCCCCGGGTTCACTGACACCGCACCCCCATGGCATCCTCCCCATCTGTCCCATGGGCCATCACCCTGAGCCCCGGATGGGCGGGGAACCTCCGTGCCCGCCATCCTGGCAAAAACGTGCTTTCTCCAAGTCGTGTGCTATTTCAAACGTTCTCCCCTTGCTTTTCTGTTTTCTTTTAGTTACTCCTTATTCACCATGTCCCAGTCCTTTGGTCCCCCGTCTCTGGTCTCAGTGCCCATCCTGGTTTACCCTCGGATCTCTTCCTTCTCTTTCCGTCCCCCACCCCTATGGCTGTTTCCAAGGCTCCCTGTCAACTGTCATCAGCGCATGGAGGCTGGGGAGGGTAGGCTGGAACGGAGGAGGGGAGGACCAGGGCCTTCCCTACTCCACCTTGGCCCGTGGCTCCAGCAGTGATCAGGTCTCACCCAGTGGGTCCACAGGGTTCCAGCCTCTGCAAGGTGACCCTGGCCCTGGGTGCTGGTAATCTGGCTCGTCCCTTTACCCCCAGGCCGGGGACTGTGTTGGCTCCCACTGGGCTACCTGCACAGCCCCTGTGAGCTTCTGTGCTGCTCCTTGCTGCTCACCAAGGGACCAGAGACTCAAGAACTGCTCCTTCAAATGCGATTTTCTGTACTTAAATTCTCTCTCTTTCTTTTTTTAATGTTTATTTACTTTTGAGGGAGAGAGAGAGAGAGAGAGAGAGAGTGCGTGCATGGGAGGGGCAGAGACGGGGACAGAGGATCTGAAGCAGGCTCTGCTCTAACTACAGCGAGCCCAATGCGGGGCTCGAACCGACGAACCGCGAGATCATGACCTGAGCCGAAGTCAGAGGCTTCACCAACTGAGCCACCCAGGTGCCGCTAAATTCTCTCTTTTTCAAAGACAGGGAATTTTCCCTTATCTCTCTTGGGTCCCATGGATATATCTCCTTTTTGAATTTCTAACCTGCTGTAACCTAATAGAGTCCTCATGTTATGTGAGAGTGTAATGGATCAAGTCAGGCCCTGATACGAAACAGCTTGACTCTGGTTTCATCTTCTATCTGACAGTTCTAGCTGTGTTACATTGGTTAAGTTATCAAACCTCTCTGAGCCCCAGTTTCATCACCTGTGAAATATGGACCGTGAAACTCATTTCTGCCATCGAGATAGCCTTGGGTAACCTAGGCTAGGCACTCAGTAAATGTGAGTTCCCCTCACCCCTCCTAAAGTGGTCCTATCTGCAAAGGTATGAGTGCACATCCCTTCCTGGGAAACATATTTGTGTTTTAACAATGGCTTTCTGAAATTAAATGCTTTCTCTCAGCAGTTAGTTCTAAATGTATAAATCTTAACTCCCCACAGCAAAACTATCAGCTTGAATTTTTGGACAAGCTGACCTTTGAGAGCCTTCAGATCTATCTGTGAAGGTGGCTAGTTACTCTGTGGGGGCTGGGGAAAGCTCCGGAGACACCTCCTCGTCCCCATTAGCTGGGAGAAGGCCCTGGGGCTGATATGGGAAAGGATCCTGCACCTCGCCCCCCTGGGGGGTAGAGCGTATGGGGCTCAAATGTGTGGGAGTCTGGCTCAGGGTTATTTTTGTTTCCATTAACATTCTCTTCTATATGTATTTTAACCTTAATCAAATGCATATGTTTTTGTCTTATTTGCACTTAACTCATCAAAGTGTCCTTTATGATCTGAACTATGCCATGAGGCCTTAACTCGTCAGCGAAACACTCGTTAATACCCCTGGGAAACAGGAAGTTGCATTTAGTCAAATATAAATAAATTCAGCTCCCAGGGGCTTCACCCCGGCCTGGGTCAGGAGAGAGACAGTGACTCCTCTCTCAGCTGTTCTGATCCAGCGCCACCCCCCGCCCCCCCCCCCTTCCCTGGCCCCCCACTCAAACTGCGCTGGAAGGAAGACATCCCGGGACTCTGGACAGATAAGTGTTTTTGAAAATGTGCCTGTCCTTCATTCAAAACCCTCACGTCGTCCAGTGTGGTTTTATCAAGGAGACCGGATGCCTTTGGCCAAATGATTGGATACTATTCCGGATTTACTTCCATCCCCAGATAGTTTGAAGCCAGGTTTGAAACCGGGCAGTGCAGGAAGGAGGTGCGAAAGAGGGAAAAAGGTAAATCTAAACCACCTCCTTGCAGAGGCCGCTTTGCAAGCCGGGCTGAGTAACTTCCTTCCCGTCTCTCCTCCTCGCTCGCCTTCTCTCTCACCCTTTCCCTGGCTCTCCGATGCACATATGGAACCCATTACGAACAAAGCCCGATTGTTGTATATTTGGAATTTCCCACATCAGCTTGATGCTTTCTTTAGCTGCCTCTTAATGCGTGTCTGCACCGGGTGACCAGGCCCTGCTTCCTTCGTCGGTCCCACCCTGCCCCCACCGGCACCCACCTCGGAGAGGCTTTCCTGGTTCGTTTTCCAGCAGCGTGAACCTTTGCTTCTTTGCCTTGCACCCACCCCACTTCCTATTAGAGTCTTTGAATAAACAGAACTTTCTTTTCCATGGTTTGCAATAAACTGGCCTGCAGAGAATAAATAAAAGCCAGATCCCAAAGCACGTAAGTGATATCAGGCTAACACCAAAAAGCATGGATTACTACAAAGGAAATGGCATCCCTTTCTGAAAACCCAGCGCAGAGAGGACCAGTGGATGTAGAAATACATTAACAGCAAGAAAACAAAAATA
The DNA here is from genome assembly GCF_027475565.1 of Acinonyx jubatus. NCBI lineage: Eukaryota > Metazoa > Chordata > Mammalia > Carnivora > Felidae > Acinonyx > Acinonyx jubatus. Next base: position 12,716,811 of record NC_069387.1, on the reverse strand, counting down.
CCTCCAATTCAGGAAGCCCCTGACTTGTTTTTATTTATCGTTAATTTTCTCTGCTGGAGAAATAAGCAGATTTGGGGGGGGGGGGCAGGGAGCAGAGAGAGGTAGCTACAGATGAAAAATATATCAATTACAAAATATTACAGAAAAGTTAACATTTTAGATCACGTGTACCGTCCTTCATAGGGCTGTCTGATCTGGAATCATCCACTGTTATCAGAAAAGAATAGGAAATATGAGGGATGAATCTGAATCTAGTCCTTTTCAGAGCCTTGTAAAATCAAACCTAACTGCTTCATGTTAACTGGCATGCGTAAAAATAAATGTCCTCTGACACAAACATTTAAACGAAGACGTGCCAAATGCGAGTCTGTCTGGTGTATTTGATTTGATTCATCGGAACCATATGATACCAACATTTTTTCCTTCGCTCACACTCTATCTTTGCGGACTACATCCACATATATAATTAATTGCACTCCCACGTTTATTTTCTATGCATTGGAAAGCGAGAGAGAAAAACCAGATATGCACATCTGATGCTCAGGGTCATATGTGTAATTTACGACTGTGAAGAGGGATTCCCCAAGTCCCCAGTGCGTTATGTCACTGGTCTGCAAACATTTTTCCTGTGCTCGGAAAAGAGTGAAATCAGAATGCAGGATTTCACATTAATCTCCGCACCAGATGGTGATATTCCAAATAGTCTTTTTAAGGGGAGCATGTGACCTACTGTACAGCCGAGGGGCTTTGGAGTCACGTGATAGAATGAATACTACGTCTGATGGAGCTTTGATTAGACCACTGACCTGGTTACCGTCCGTCGCCGCGAGAAGCAAAGTTGACATTTCTGGATCACTCTCCCCAGAGGCGTCGCTTGCCAACTTCTGGGACATGCAGTCTCACCGAGGGGACTGACAGGCAGGGACAGACAAGAGGCAGCTAAATCCGCGCTGCTGAAGGCAGGCTGAAGTTACAGAACTTGGGCTATTTTTCTGCTCCCCCATCCCCCCGCCTCCCTAGGAACCACATCTTGACTCATAGAGTCGAAAGAAAAAACTCTTTTGGTTATTTGATATTTGGGAAACCTCCAGGAGACCATAACTTAGTTTTGAGGAAGCCTTGTCTCTCACTTTGCTGGGAGCACACACACACACACACACACACACACACACTTGCTCACAGGGCTCCAACACCATGGTGGTTCAGGCTGCAGTGGCTCCGAATAGATCTCAAAGACTTTTACTGAAAATTCCGTATGGATCTCTGAGAAGACGCAGCGTGGAGAGGGTAAGCAACGTGGCGGGCGGCTTGTTTTGCATCGAGCAATTGCTCCAAAGAAAGGGAGATGTTTGTTTGCATTGTACACAACATCCCTTCTGGTAGCCCTGTTTTCCTGAGAATTCTGAATTCCTGGGAAGGTAGAACACTATGATGTGTAAATTTTTTTCTTAACAGATAACTGATGAGAAATTTGCAGTAAATCTGTGCTGTGCATGGGGGGGGGCGGGGGGAGGTGCTGTCAGAGATGAGATAGGAGGGAAAGAGATGGGGTGGGGACTGACTGCCCTTTGGGATGGGGAGAGAAGAAGTGAGCTCCTGGGGAGAAGAGCAGGGGCTACAAACAGATCCATTAGTCGCACAGCTGCAAATTTCCTCTGTGGGGTGACGGAGTCTTCAAAGGAGGCGCTGATGATGTTAAGGAGCTTTGATGCCTGGAGGGTTTGAATTATGCCCCCCACCCCCATTGATGCAAACCGTCCTCTGTCCTCTGTCGTGTTGTTGTTGTTTCAAATACCTTGCCATCATTTTGGATTTTTTTTTTAATACTACGGGTTTCGGCTCAAAACTACTCTGTTAATTTTCTGAAACATGCTTACTTTATGGTAGCCCCTGGCAGAGATGATTCTGTAAAATAATAAGGATCTGTCCTTCTTTGGAGTGACTAATGCAGTGTGGGGGATGACTAAGGTTAACGCAAAGCTAGCTGTCCTCGGGATGTTGGGCTCGGTGCAGGGACAAAATGCCTACATCCCCGCAGGGGCTGGAATGCTTTGTGGGTTTTGGAAACCCAGAAGCTCCTGTTGGAATCATGGCATTCCTCTCCATGAGCTGAGGAGTCTACTTAGATGTCCTAAAGTGCAGTGGAAAAGCCATAAGGCAAATAGCATCACAAAAGCTCTCTTGAGAGATAAGCAACCTGCTGTATCTTACGAAGGGGAACAGGGTTGAATTCGAGGAACTTGTTCTGGCTGGAATGCTTACAACTCAGTGATTTTCTTTTTTCATTTAAGGGAAACGCAGTTGAAGTGTTAAAAAAATATATGAGGGTCTATCTAGACTTTCAGGTGGACTTGATTTCCTGACTCGTGATGAGTTGCGTTCTTTCTGCCATTTGAGTACTGATGAAAAAAACCCTTCACTTCCTATTCTGGTTGTGTGTAGGTCTTTATTTTGAGACATATCTCTTGTGCTCAATAACAGAGTCACCAGCTAATATACAGTCAGTGCCTCCTGTATGCTCCCTTCTATCCCAATAGCTCTAGAACCTAAGACTAATAGTTACGGCTTATACTGAATATGATTTTAGGTTCTGTGGAAAATATTTTGACTTTTACGATAAGTTGATGTAAGATGTTCTGTTCACAACTAATCATTTAGAAATGAGAATTGTACACGCTGGAGTTGTAGAACCTGGTCACAGTAAGGAGAGAGTTATCTGGGCATGGGCACAAAAAAAAATCCATAGTAACCTGGTAACTTCTATTTAACCATTAGAATCTCCAGACGGATGCTTGATAGATCATGGGTGGTTAATAAATCCGCACGTATGTAGTTACCACTTCTGTTATTCGCTGTTTACCAATTTAAGAAAGACCGACAGACTATGAACATAGCATCATACATAAAACATGGTCATATGTGTTGGTACATACTTACATTCAAAACACACAGGCCTATTTTCCACTTGTGGGCCCATACCAGTGACGCGATCTTAGATCTGCAAGCTGCTGGGCCCGTAGGAGAAACAGACACCTCACCGGACCATCAGGTAGCCTATTCGTCTTGGTTGCTAGATGTGAAGAAACGGGGCCGGGACACCATGGCTCACAGGAAGAGAGCCCTTGCACTCCTTATGAGCCCCCCCGTGTCACCCTCCCCTGTAAGCGAGAATGACACTGACTGCAATGTATGGTGAATGTGTGAATTCCAACTGGACGTTTTACCCTGTTGTCGGCTTTATGATCATTTTCAGAATCGGAGTCAAACATTTATGTAAAAGGAGGGCAGGAAAAGTGAGAAATGGCCTCTGCTGTTAAGGGCAGACACCGGGGACCAGCACTCTTTTCAGGGGACGCCTTGACTTAAAAGCAACAGCACCTTTCCCAGGTCTACCAGCAGCCTAGAGGGTGACAGGCATTCAGGTGGGTTTCCATTGTCTTGTGATGCGTAATGATCTTAAGGCCTCGCAAGTCTGTACCGTCTTTACTCCAGTGCATTTTTATATTCGTTACTTCGTAGTGTGATCCTGAGTTGCTGGGGAGACACAGAGAATGGGGGTCATTGCTCTTGTCCTGTAGGAGCAGGGAAGCCATGACGTAGAGAGGTTTAATCTTCTGCCCAGGAACATACAGTCAACCAACCACAGAGTAGGTCCCATGTCTAGGGACGCAGTATCTTCTGACCCTGCCATTGGGTTCTCGTCCCTTTACCTTTGCTCTCTGGGGGAGCCTCAACATTGCAGCCTGGCCCTGAGCAAAGGGTGATCACCAACCTGTCACCAGTACTTTGCATGAAAGGGAATATAGAAGACTCACAGGCAGGGAGAATAGTTCGTGATCCCCGGGGCCGGCTGTACGCACAATTACACAGTTGCTCCTGTTTTCCAACAGGAAACATTTTTTTGGAAAACAAAATGCACCTTTGAACTGTGCTATCTAGACATTCATCAAATCCTGATTTCCAAAGCACTCACTCGGGCCAGGAGCCCATCACCGTGCTAGGCAGGGCAGGAAAAACATCAGAAATACAAGATGCTTTGCTTGGTAAGACAGGGGAGATTTGGGATCCGGGTTTATATAAACAAAATAGTTACAAGCTTTGACGTCACAGGGCACTAATTTAGCTACAAAACAAGAAATGAAGACAAATTAGGTGCTACTGGAAGCAGCCAGGTGGGGTGAAAGGGCAGGGCTGGCAGTCACACGGTCCCCAAAACAGAGAGCCTCATCTGTTGCTAATTGTGTGACCTTGGCTGTGTGGCCAGGCTTTCTCCACATTCTTAGTTTCTACATCCGCAGTATCCACCCTTGAGGGCAGTTATTAAGGATTACAGATAATTTCCTTATGTAAGGACCTAACACAATAACCTCACATATAGAAAGCCATCATTAATGATAGGGTATTTTTTTTAAGTTTATTTATTTTGAGAGTGAGAGAACCAGAGGGAGAGGGGCAGAGAGAGAGGGAGACAGAGGATCCCAAGCAGGCTCTAAGCTGACAGCAGATGGGGCGCCTGGGCGGCTCAGTCGGTGAAGCGTCCGACTTCGGCTCAGGTCACGATCTCACGGTCCGTGAGTTCGAGCCCCACGTCGGGTTCTGTGCTGACAGCTCAGAGCCTGGAGCCTTCTTCAGATTCTGTGTCTCCCCCTCTCTCTGAACCTCCCCCGTTCATGCTCTGTCTCTCTCTGTCTCAAAAATAAATAAACATTAAAAAAAATTTTTTTAAGCTGACAGCAGAGAGCCTGATGTGGGGCTCCAACTCACGAACCATGAAATCATACCCCAATGATAGGGTATTTTTAAAGTTTGCTTATCTTTGAGTGGAGGAACAGTGGCTTGTATTTTTAATAACTGGTGGCCTTTACACACACACACAGTCTTGGGCACACCTCGCTATTATCTAGAGAAGTCCTTTAAGGATAGTCACTCAATAAAGCCAAGACAGACAGTATTTCCTGGTGATAACTTGCCCTGGACTCCCAATTTTATGCAAGACACATAGAAAACAGAATGTTTCCAATTCCCTGCATGCAAACACCAAGTACCTAAACTTGTACAAGCCTGTATCCCTCTATAGGGTCTCTTCCTTCCAGAGCCGGATGTTGTGACTCCAGAGGTAAAAATGAACTTCATGGAAAATTCTAATGAGTGTTAAGAGTGTCGCATGTAAATGAGTGAAGGGAACAGCAGATGTGGACCTTTCTCCTGGGAGTTTGCCTTGGAGAGGGGACAATGTTTTTATGAACCTACTATGGCCCTACACTATGAGAAAATGGTTTCACGTCAGATATTACCTTTCCTTCTAGTTCCAAACCCCAAGAATAAGTCGGCTAAAGCTTTCTGTGGCCGGGCCCGAGCTGTCTCAGGGTGTGCATTTATTACGGATGCTTACCTTCCCATTGATTTATCTTCTCTACCGCTCAGCCCCACATATCCTGAGAAGGAGTGGACATCTCTGTTCTCCTGGATGTCTCAACACCTCAAATTCAACATGTCCAAAATGGAATTGGTCATCTTACAATCCTGCTCCCCCTCCAGTCCACCGGCTACCAAGACACTGGGAGCAGAATCCAGGCACCCTCCCTGCCGCTTCCCTTCCCTGGGCTCAGGCCACTGTCATCTTTCACTTTCAAACAGTTGCCATTCTTATGCCCCCGAAGTCCGTGTTCTGTGTTACAGCAGTGTGATCTTTCTAAAACATAGGCTTGGTCAAGTCACTGGTTTACTTAAAACCCTTAAGTGGTTCCCTACTTCAAGATAAGTACTTAGATAAATGCCTCAATGTAATGACAAGGCCTTCATGCTTAGGACCCCACCGCCCTCCCCAGCCTCACCTCTTCCCCGAATTTACCCTGAGCATGTTAGACTCCAACCACACTGAACATATCTGTGGTTCCCCCAACTACCATGAGCTCCCTTGCCTCAGGGCCTTTGCACATGCTTTGGTCTGCCTGACACACACTGCCTCCTCCCTCTACCTCCTTAACTTCCAAGTCATATCCTTCGGTCTAAAAGTAACACCCTTAGGAAGGCTTTTCAGAAACCCTTCCCCTTCCCCAAGTCTAAATAAGTACTCTTGGCTTTGGGCTCCCCCAGCCCTCTGCATTTTCCTCATAGCCCCCCAGATCACACTGCATTGGATGCCCCTGTTTCCATCTTATTTCCATGATGTCAAATCTCCACATGATGATGAGCTCCCTGACGCAGGGAGCACATCTTGGCCTCTGGTTCACAAAACAAGTGTGATATTCACTAGATGAGCAAATAAATGAAGTCTGAAAGCTCTTATAAACTTCCCTCAGTGAGAAAATTTGGGAGGAAGAGAAGAATTAAGATGTAAACAGAAACAGCCTCCTTTTACACATGAAGTTACCCCAAGCCCAATTATTGCTGATGGGAAGTGTGTTCACTCTTACATGTTGACACAAACTAAGGAGACAAATGCTCTAAACTCTAAGAGTAGAACAAAGCGTGTATGTGAACAACTGACCAGACTCATCTCGCATGTCTCTTCGCAGAGTAATGTAAATTTGACATTTTTATTGGTGAGGGAGGAAAAAAAAGAAACAAGAAAGCATTCTCTTCTACCACAATTATTTGAATATTTAAGTAAAAGGATTTTTTTTTTTTTTTTTTGGCTCGGAAAGACTGAAATGGTGTGATATTTCTGGAGCAGTATTTTTAACACGGTATAAATTAAACCTCTTCACACCCACATTATTCATTATTTGATGTGTTATTTCAGGTTGACGTATTGCCAGTCTATTATTTTGCAAACCATTACATTATCACAGCTGCTGAGCTGCATAACTTAAGAATTCAGAATACAACAGAGTGTCTATAGTCCAGTGTGTGGTGCTTACATTCTGAATGTATTCATGCAGGGAAGTGCGAGACTTTACCAGAAACACATATAGCAGACGGCTTTTAGTGGATATTTATTACCATTGAAAGCAGACAGCCAAGAAACTGTTCAGACACATCAGTGTATTCACACATATTATTATCCAACCCCTCATCCTGCATAAAGGTTTTGTTCTTTCTATAAATACACCCCTCTTTGGAGAAGAACATGGCCTCTCGGGGACTCCAATGCTCTGGTTCACAGGCCGCGTTAAAGGCCATTTCCCCCATATTGGCTAGTCCCGTGCCATTTTAAGTGACCCAAACTTGGTGAACTGACGTGTATTTTATTTCTTATAGTCGCTTATGTCCAGTTAAACCCATGACTTCACGTCTTGGCCAGAATGAGCTCGCACCGTGGAAAGGCTGTCCTTCCTGGTACCAATCTGGAGGTTTTATTCCTTGGGCTGGTGTGGAAAACAGGACAGGAAACCTCGATACAAATGGTCGGGACCCCCAGGAGCTTCATCTTACACCAAATGGCATTATCCAGCTGAACGTGAAACCAAGCGATGGTTTCTCTCTCTAGACCGCGTGCCTCCAAGTCCTGACTATTTCTCAGGACTCTCTGTCCCCGATGTCGTGGGTCAAGTGCCATGACTCATCCTAAAACGGCACTTTTCAACCTTGGTTTCACATGGGAAGCTTCCGAGGAGCTTTAAAAAGTCCCAATGCCCAGGCTGTCCCCCAGATCAGCGCTTATCAGAATCTCTAGAGAGGGGTCCCGGCATCGGTATTTAAGCCCCAGGAAATTGTAATGTACAGCCACATTGAAGTAAGATTATGGACAACATGGGTTGTCCGAGTAAGGTGGAGCTTAAGGAAGTTAGCTAGTTTCTATGCTTTCTGGTGTCTTCATGTGAAAAAAATAATAGAGTTGATTGTGTTGGATTTTTACTCAAAAGTGCTATTCTCAACGGGGAAAAAAAATCATTTAAACCCTTTGCGAGTTGGGTCCATATTGCTGGGACATCTTGGGCAGCGCTCAGCACTTTGAGGCCACTTTCTGAGTAATTAAACGCAACCTTCTGAAGTCACAGTGGCTAGTTTCATGCAGGACTTCCAGACAATTTAGAGATCAGAAACACCCCATCCAACTAGCCCTGCAGAACTCCCCCCGCCACTGAAGCACAGACAAAGCCCCCTCCGAGTTTTCCAACCTGCTGTATTGCAGCTATGTCCACAAAATCCATCATGTAATCTCAGAACACTTTCTGTAGGTGTTTTGAAAACAGATCTCTTACAAATTGCACTAGCAAAGCGAATACTCTCCACCTGTGTGACATAAGAGCTTCTTGGAACACACAGTTACAAACAGTGAGCTTTTATTTGTATTGATTCATCAATGCACCTCTGAGAACACTGTTATCTCATGTGTATAAAACAATGGGGAAGAAGTTATGGCCCTGGGTCTTTGTTTTCTTACCTGGGAGTGGAGAAGCCACATCTGTGGATTTTTCTTTCTTTCTTTCTTTTTCTTTTTTTTCTTTTCCTTTCTGGTGGCTCAATAGCTAACTGCTTCAAAGGACTTGGTCAGTTTTTCTACTAAGCTCCAGAACCTAGAACAGTGCCTGGCGTGTATATTGGACGAATAAACATTAATTGAATGACTGTGACATAAAAAGAATGTCTTCGTGGTCAAACACTCAGACCTTGAATCAAATAGAATTGTCACCCAAAGGATAGGGTTGCAAAGTGCCTGCCTTTGTTATGCAGATGAACATTTGTGTCATTGTTAGCCCTAATAGGTGACTTACTTTAGGATGCTGGTCCTTCGTGGGAGAGAACTTGCTCAGGAAAAACTTACTGAAATTCTACTACACGATTAACCCTTTTGAGTGTGTGGGCAGGCCCTTTCCCTTCCCAGTCAGAATCTGTAGATGAGTATTTTGAGATGGTCCATAAATACGCCTCCGATCATTTTCCTCTAGTGCTTGCTGACTTTTCTAAAAAATGCCAAGGTCACATTTCCACATGGATAATGCTTCCAAAGGGTCCCTCTCTATTACCTCTATTGGAACATGAATCAGGAGAACCAATAAGTCTTAAAAGTATAGTGATCATTTCTGGAAAATTCGGTCCGAGGTCAATCAAATCAGTCTCAAAATCTAAATACCCCAAGGAATGGAATGCCTAGGATCTGACCCACTGTTTATTAATGCCACAGATTTTTATTTAGTACCTACTACGTGCCAGGCAGAGGTCTAGACCCAGGGGATATAGCAAAGTCTCGTAAGTGATGTGAAGTCTTCTAAGAGAAAATAGAGCAGTATAAACAGTGAGGGGAGGGGCGCCTGGGTGGCGCAGTCGGTTAAGCGTCCGACTTCAGCCAGGTCACGATCTCGCGGTCCGTGAGTTCGAGCCCCGCGTCGGGCTCTGGGCTGATGGCTCAGAGCCTGGAGCCTGTTTCCGATTCTGTGTCTCCCTCTCTCTCTGCCCCTCCCCCGTTCATGCTCTGTCTCTCTCTGTCCCAAAAATAAATACCCGTTGAAAAAAAAATTTTTTTTAAAAAAAAAAGTGAGGGGAGATGGGGGTGCTGCATTTTTATGTGCTGTGGCTCTCGGTAAAGATGTTTGAGAAGAGACATGCAGGAGAAAGGAGGTGAGCCACAGAGCCCTCTGGGGAAGGAATGTGCCTGGGGGGAGAAACCACCAGTAACACAAGATGTGCAATGCCAGGGCATCCTTGATGGGCTGAGAAACTAGTAAAGCTGGGGGTCAGGGGAGAGCGGGAGCCGGAGCAGAGTGAGGGGAGAGGGTACCTGGAACAGAGCCGTGGTCAGGAAGTGTTAGGAGCCCCAGTGACAGAGGGCTGTGTGGGCCATGATAAGGACTTGGGGGTTTTACTCTGAGTGTAGCAGGAGAAGACCAGTGGTTTGGGGACCAAAGAATGACACTGGCTGGTATGTTTTGAAGGAATAGTAGGCTGATAGAGAACTGGGTGGCTCATTAGGGCAGTAGTGCAATAATCCTGACAAGAAATGGTGATGGTTTAGACCAGAAGATACTCTGCCGGTGATGAGCAATAAGAAATGAACAGATTCTGGATTTACCTGGAAGGTAGGGCTGTCAGGATTGGCTGATGGATCAGGGAGAGAGTGAGGAAGGAAGACAGGGGTCAAGACTGACCCCTGAGCAGCTGACCCTAATGTTGGAGACATTGCCAATGTTGGAGACATGGCTGAATGGGAGTGACGGCAGAGGTGAGGGAGACCCGAGAGCTCCCTTTGGAGGAGGTGAACTTGAGATGATTCACATTCAAATGGAAGACATTAAGAATATAAGTTTCGTGGGCAAGTGAGAGCTCCAGGCTACAGAGGTAAACCCTGAGGCTGGCTTGTCCAGGCTCGTGAGTGCTGATTGTGCACACGTCTCTTCCCACCTCTCCAGGCAGTGGTGACATGTGGCAGCTTGAGAGGCGTCCCTAGCAGGAGAACTACACCAGGAAAATCAGCAAACACTACACATCTGGGCTTCTTTTTCTTCTAGAAAAACATCCACTGGTGGATGGTGTTTCAAGTCACAGAACCAGTAGCCAAAACCTGGGAAACGTCCAAGGACTGGACCCATGGCCACTCTGAAGTTTAGAAGTCAGTTCCAGGCAAAGAAGACTAGGAAGGAGCAGCCAGTGAGGTAGAAAGAGAATTGAAGAGAAATTCTCAGAAGGGAAAGTGGGGCTGCCCACTGCTGCTGATAGCCAAGGAAGATAAGGGCTAGGACGTCATCTGACTGCACTGTTATCAAAAATCTTGGGTGCAAACGGCCCGCATCAGAATTGCTGGGTGTTCTCTAAATCACAGATGCGTGGTCTCCACCCCAGACATACTGAATCTGAACCTCTGGGGCATATAATTACGGACTACAGGGTGAGAAACTGCAGATCGTTTTACAGAAATATAGGCGCCAGTGAGGAAGACAGGAGAACGCAGCCTAGGAAAGGGGAAAATAATGCAGACAGGAAAAAGAGAGATTCTTAGGACAATTTTTGCTCAAAGGCCAATCCTGGACACAGCAGCTAGAGACCACGATGGGGAAATAATGAGGTGAAAATTATGACAGCCAAGGCCAGTAGTGAATCTTCCTCCTGATGACACCCTAGAAACACAGTGTTCCTACTTGACGTCCCCTCCCCCGCTTAAACCACTATATCAGGAAAGGGGAGCTGTGCTTGTCCCGTACAACTTGTCCCGCCAAAAAAAAAAAAAAAAGAAGGTGAAAAATTTCAATATCTTTTGCTGGTCACCTGTGTCAAAAGCTTGCCCCTCTACCTCAAAGCTTTAGCTTCCCTGGGATCTAGCCGAAGAAAACTTCTTTTCTGTTGTTTTGCTTTGCCTCGGAAATTTTTTTTTTTTTTTACAAGCCATGGATTGATGTAATCATGTGTCGGGGCCTCATAACCCAGCCAAGTCCCAGAATATATTTAGAAAGTATAGTTTAGGGTCGAGCCAGCCACCAAATGGCCGGAATGAGCAAGTTCTCATATGAACTCTGAATGTAGGGCCTCAGACCCGGTCTGTATAAAGCAAATGGATCTGAACTGAACTGGCAGAAATCATGTCTCTGACACCAGGGTTCTATTTCACTGAGTTTTCGCGGTGTCCGCGTAGAAGAAAATCGTACTCTTATCTCCCGGTTGGCTCGAAGGAAAGTAACAGCCACTGGCCATCTGCACATAGTCCTTCATGCAGATCCCATGAGTGTTCACCCAGTCCCCACATCGAGTCCCCTTCCCCATCCCTCCCATTCTCCCTTTCTAGGAGGCACATCCAATTTGAACGAGTGAAAGAACGGTTTTTACAGCAGACGTGTGGTGGGTCCCTCCCACTGTTCTCGGCTGATGGTGGTGAATAAGGCTGTTTTGTTTCCGGAGCGGAACTGGTGGGCCTGGGTGTGGATAAACTCAGTTGCCAGGGGCCCTGAGCATGCTTTCCCCGGACACGTGCAGTAACACCCCTGCTTTCACAGGGCTGCATTGCGTGGCCGAGTCCCTCCATGTAGGCAGCAATGTGGGTACCAGGTCCCAGTACCCCTGTTGTTAAGATGTCAACCTAGTACTGAAGGAGAGCGAGCCCTTCATCCTGCTGGGCCCCAGCTCTGAGTTTTCAAATAGCGGAGCGTTCAGGGAGAGGAGCTACAAAGGAAAAAAAAAAATCTCCTGAAAACACTCAGTGATTTGAACCCAGCAGCACAGAGCGATATACTCACACGATTGCCTTCCACAACAGTCTCCCAGGGACCAGTGCCCACAGGGCAGAAGCCAGGCTCCCCAGACCATGTGCAATCCCATTCAACTTCACCTCCAGGGGACGATACCAATGTCCTGTGGCATTTGGTTCAATCACAGAGTCCATTCTCAGAGCATCTTAACTGCCCTTTACTTCTAAAACCGTCCTTTTAGATGTGTGTTCTGTGGTCCCCTCTGGACAGTACTGAACCAACACGCTGAACAGCAAATGGAAGTATCTTTGAGACCTTGTGGCTTCCGTTTTCCCTTCAGTGAAATGGCCTTAAGGTGGCATGAGAGAAACATGTGTAATGCACAGGCCAAGACTTTTCCTGTCCATTCTGAGACTCACCAATCAGAGAGTGGTTATTTTCAACAGCCAGTGTCTATTTCTGATGGTACCCTTGGGACGTAATCCTTCCGTTAATCCTGGAATGCCTCTTTCACATCCACTGTCCTCTAAAATAAGGCCCCATCCAGGCAAATGCAGATACCAGCCGGGCAGGCAAATAAATACAGCACAACAAGGAAAGTTGTGCCGTAGCAAATGGGGCCAGTATTACGTAGCTCTGCTTGGGGAAACTGGGGTTGCTGGTCCTGTATCTTCCGACCTTTCCATAAAAATCTTTGTGTAGTTTTCTTCTAAGCAAGGGAGAGTGTGTGTGTGAGTGAGAGAGAGAGAGAGAGAAAATATCTCAATTTTTAAAGAAAGTTTATTTATTTTGAGACAGGGAGAACAGGGGAAGGGCAGAGAGAGAGAAAGAGAGAGAGAGAGAGAGAGAGAGAGAGAGAGAGAGAGGGAGAGAGAGAGAGAATCCCAAGCAGGCTCCACACTGTCAGTGCAGAACGGACACGGGGCTGAGTTTCATGAACGGAAAGATCATGACCTGAGCCGAGATCAAGAGTCAGAGGCTTAACCAACTGAGCCACCCACACGCCCCTGAAATATCTCAATTTTCATATGCTGGCAACCAAGCCAAGCTTAAAGAAAAACAATGCATGCCACACGAAGCACATTTGTGGCCTACATTTGGCCCACAAGATGCCAGTTTTCGATTTCTCCAATAAGATGAGTACCACCCCACCCTACATATCTATGCATTCTCTCTCCCCAGTCTTCAATTTCATAAAAAGGAGACATCTCAATACAAAAAAAAAAAAATTAATCTTGGAATAGATCGTCAGGCCTTCCAGCTGTCATCATAGTCCTACTGCTAAATCAGAATTCCTTTAAAAAAGAAAAAAGAAAAGAAACTCTTGACAGGTTAAATGCAAATTCTAAAAAGCATTTCAATAAACCGAATGCCTGTCTCCAGCTACAGGAAGTAGGAAGACAGCCTCCTCTTTGCTGAGAGCAATAATTTTAGTATCCGGCACGGGGAACAGAACTTGAAAACAAACAGAAGCTATAGTTCAGTTATTGCCTGAGAGGTCAGCTGAGCATCAGCCACGTTCTTCTGCTTTTGGGAGATGTTCCCCCACGTTAAAGCGAACCAGGTCGAACAATTTCATCCAACGAAGCAATCACTCCACCACCGAGAGGCACAGTTTGCTGCTAACTCCTATTTACGGACCAGCGGTCTGTGGTCCCGCTCAGAACCAGCCACATGAGAACCAAAGTGAGCTTCTTTTATGATCAAGGTGGTTGACTGGGAACAGCCCAACTCAAACCTTTTCGTTCTAAATCACCTCTTTCATGCTCGATGGAAGGGAATTCTGGGGTCTCGGCCAAGTCCTCGAGCAAGAGCCTGAACGGAGTCACAGCCCCTTTCCTGATGAAAGCATTGGCTCTTTCCATTGGAAGCCTTGATCTTCCCAGGTGGAAGAGGGCTCCAGCTGGGGGAGGATACAGGTCACACCTTGTCCCTGTCCCTTCTGAAGAGCACCCTCCCTTGTCCTGTTTGCAGCAGAGATGTGTCTCTTTCATTTTAATCTCAGAATATCTGTATTTCTGCCTCTTCCCTGAAATGGCAAGGGAACTGACTGCCTTCTAGCACCAGGCCAAAGGCTTCCCAGGGACATCCGATGCGCAGGAGACACAGATCAATGTACATGTTAGCTATTCATTACTTTAATTCCTTTATGCTATATCTTTAGGAAGTTAAATAATCAAAGATCAATACACCCAGACCACATTTTCTCAACTGCCTGCAGAGAGTATTTTTTGAGAGACAGAGAATGTGTACGTGTGAGAGTGAGTTAGGGAGGGTCAGAAGGAGAGACAGAATCCCAAGCAGGCTCCACATTCAGCACAGAGCCTGACACGGGGGCTCGATCCCACGACCCTGGGATCATGGCCTGAGCTGAAATCAAGAGTTGGACGCTCAACTCACTGAGCCACCAGGTGTCCCTGCAGAGAATATTTTGAGTTCAGATTTAATTCATCTTTACTGAAGACTGATGTTTGCATCCTCTTTTTTAGATCAGCAGCAACCCATTCTGGGCCTGAACCCGGGCCAAGCGATGACGTGGGTCTCAAGCAGGAGATGGAGTAGAGTGGCCAGGAGTTACAGAATATAAAGTCAGAGCCAGATAAGAGAGTTTGCTGGTGGCCGTGGTCTCTGAAACGAGCCCCACAGACAGGTTAATGGGGCACGCGTCTGAAAGTGTTTGAGCTGGGAAATGTTGGAATGAAGCCGTCAGATGGAGACCAGAGAAATTAGAGATGTAGATTGAAAGCAGACGCTAGCTAAGCAGGAGCTGCAGGTAGCCCTTCTATAGCTGTGGTGTGCCTGGGCACAGGGCAACGGGGCCAAGGGACCACCTTGATCAGAAAGCCAACAGCATGCCTGGGCACAGGGCGACGGGGCCAAGGGACTACCTTGATCAGAAAGCCAACAAAAGAAACATGGGAGAAAATGCTTCTAAGCCTTTTTCAAAATGACAGTTAAAGATACTGTTCCTGGGGCTCCTGGGTGGCTCAGTCAGTTGGGCGGCTGACTTTGGCTCAGGTCGTGATCTCACAGCTCATGAGTTTGAGCCCCACGTCGGGCTCGGAGCCTGGAGCTTGCTTCAGATTCTGTGTCTCCCTCTCTGCACCTCCCTCTCTCTCAAAAATAAGTAAACATTAAAAAATTTTTGTTTCAAATAAAGATACCGTTCCTTATGTTTGTCAGGATCCCCCATATAAATTCTACCTTGTTCATTCCTCTTAGGAGATGACGAGTAGTATGTGTATGACTCACTGTGCTTACCTTTTTCATTTTTGCTGCCAGGTAACCCAGTGGGGTAGCTCATTCCAGATGCCTTCTCCCCTTGACCGCATCCTTTGGGGTTTTTTTTCCTATTCTATATTATTCTTCATTTCCTAGTTTACTCCTATGTTCCGTGTCTTTATTTACATGCCTCTATTGTTCGCCCCCGCCAAGCAGCATAGAATCCTGGAAGTTTCCCTCCTGTTTGTGTTCCTTTCTCAAAGGGAAACCAACACAATGGAAACACAGTCCACTGAGAGTGAAAAATAGAACAAAGTCTGCTACTCCCCTTCCCTTGGCAGAACTAATGATCCCCACAGGTGTATGAGAAATGCTTTAAAGGTAAGCTGAGACATGGGAACATCGTGCTCTGAACAAGGCAGCTCTTTTTCCCAGAAGGGAGTGAATTCACTCGGAACGTTCAGCCCTGACAAAACAGAGCTGATCCATTTCACCCATTGTGAGTTGTGTGTACCTGGTGACTTCACGCACCCCCTTGGTGGCAGTTGAAGGGGTGTTCTTGGGGAGAACAGAGAATACGCTATAGATGGGTATCCCCCGTGGAGGGTCAGAAGGTGCAAGTTCCCACTGGGAATCTCCGTGTCTGATGCCCACCCTTCCCTACGAGCCACGGCTGCGCCTGACAATGGCTTTTCTCTGGAGTGCTAACTCCCTGTGCGAAGGGCCAAAAAAGAGGCAGTTTCTGCTTTGCCGTTCCCACCAGGATGTTGGAAGCCTCTGTTTTTGTCCTTTTCACCCTACACCTCTTTTTTCTTTCTCTTTCTAAATTTTGCTGTCAGTGCGCTCCACTGTAAACTATCAGATGCACAAATAACAATAGCTTCCTGGGAAAGATTCGCTGCTACAGGCGATGGGTCCGTGCCAGGAAGAAGAGTAAAGCCAAGAACGCTGCTTTAGGGAAACCACAGCATTCGGATAGCAGTTTCGGGATAATTGTTCGATTCCATTAGGGATTCAGAGTCCTAATCTACCGCAGAACCTGGCTCTAGGATCTCCTCCGGGGGAATTTTGAGCCCCATGCATTTCCACGTACCTTGACTTTCTTGTTTTGTTTCACGTTTAAGGACAGTCAATTACCAGAATCTAGTCTCGGATCTTGCAGTTCATGGGAAGGAAGATGGTAATAAAAGCTGAGAGACAACCAGGTTTCACTGGTGGGTCAGGTTCACTCTGAGAGGAAGAAAGAACACATGCCCAAATGCTGGGATCCTGAGAATCTCTGCCCTTGAGATAGAAGATGTCCCTGCTCTGGGGGTTGTCTGCTTTGCTAGGCTGCCGGATCTCCCGTTGCTCGGCTAAGTGTCGAGGAAGCAAGGTCTCGCTTCCTGATTGCTCAGATTTAAGGCCAAGTGTCCTTCCTTCCATTCTGCAGTGAATTAAGCAGGTTAGCCGGGGTCAAGGAGCAAATATCAAGTGACACATTCTCCTCCCTCCTTCCCCAGCACATCCCCAGACACGGCCCTCTGGGAACCAGAGGAAGGAAATGCACTGACCGGATAGACGCGCCGGCCAGGCCCCTGGGGAAGGAGGGGAGAGCGCCTCCTTTTATGGGTTTCCAGGCACTACATACATGATCCTCACCCTCACCTACCTCTCCACCTCAATCACAGGTCTCCAAGAAAATGACTAGGAGCAAAGTCAGACAGAAAGTTGCTGAGACCCAGGAGACTTTGACCTCATAGACAACGATGTAAAGGGTATTTCTGCAATGAGCAGGTGTTCATGTGAACACCCATTTCACAGAAGAGAAGAACAGAACAGAGAGATGAAAACATTGGCCCAGGGTCACACAGCCAGCAGTGGCAGATCCGGGATTCGAATCCAGAAATCTCTGATGAGGAAATCCGACTGGGGGGTCTAAACTAGACGGAGACTCTTGGGGACCAAGCTGCTGAGAAAAGTGTCCTTGAGGGAGGAACCAGGATTACCAGAGTTTGGCAAATGAAAATACAGGATGCTGTGTTCAGTCTGAATTTCAACCAATTGTTCTTTAAGTATGTCTCATGTTGTTTGCCTGAAATTCAAATGTAACTGGGTGTCCTGTATTTTCATGTGGCAGTCCTAACTATAGAAGACACTTTCATTTTTCTGTCCTTTTCTTTCTTGTCTCCCTCTCATATTAGGTTTGTTCATCCCCCTGCTTTCCTTGATTTCTCCTCCTGGGTCCTCCTGTGGAATTTTTGGAGCTCAACTTCTGCACATAATCTTGCTTTAAAATCAGTTGTTGGGGCGCCTGGGTGGCTCAGTCGGTTGAGCGTCCAACTTTGGCTCAGGTCATGGTCTCAGGGTTCGTGAGTTCGAGCCCCGCATCGGGCTCTGTGCTGACAGCTTGGAGCCTGGAGCCTGCTTCGGATTCTGTGTCTCCCTCTCTCTCTCTCTCTCTCTCTCTCTCTCTCTGACCCTCCCCTGCTCACACTGTATCAATCTCTCTCTCTCAAAAGTAAATAAACATTTAAACACATTTTAAATCAGTTGTTTATGATCCTCTGATATGGCTTAAGCACCCATAATATGCCAGGGCTCACATGTCCAGAAGACTCTAAGTGGGGGTCTGTGCTCTCTAAGCCAGTAGGGGTTAGGGTAACCACCCTGGGAGTCTTTGCCGCCCCCAGAGAGGCAGAAGCAGCCTCCGCCCAGAGGTGGGGTGGGGGGAGGTGCCACCAGGGCACGGGGTGGGGGGAGACTTAGATCCCTCACTCCTGCCTGACCAGGGCAATGTTAACCTATTTCCGACGTTTCTACCCACTGTGCTCGGTTCTAGGCTCTTGTGTTCTAAGGCAGGGCTTCTCACACTTCAGCGTATGAGGGATTACCTGGGAATCTTGCCACACGCAGATTCACATCCTGCAGGTCTGGGGCAGGGCCTGAGAATCTGCATTTCTAACACGCTTCATGCAGGACACTCTGAGTAACAAGATTCTCAAGTGTCTTAATCGACGCGCACGGACACAGATTATTCTCCTTCCTCTTCTTTATTTCAGGTGTCATCTATCACCTATCTGTCTCCTTAACTGTTCCATGCCTATCTATTACCTTTGCCGTGACCATTTGGTGCAGACACGTGGGCAAGATCAGCGAATGTCCAGCCTGCTCAACAGGAAATGAAATTCTCCCGGTGCAGGAGGTTGTAAGAGACAAAGGAAGGAACATAAGCGCGTTGAGATGTCCCTTGCCAAAAAGCATTCCTTCCTCGTACATGGTGCACACTTAAAACACAATCCCCTCTGAAATAGTCTCTCCTTCCTTAACATCCTCCCAAGGTCAAAGAGTCCACGATGAGAATCTCACATTTGCCAAATTTGGAAGCCCTACAGACCTGAGATGGTCTTAGGTCTTAAAAAATCTGTAACCCTCGCATGACCAAAAGGGAGCGTTTCTGGGTTGTGCATGATCCCAAAAAAGCCCTCTGCACAGATGGAAGGCAGATCATGGCCTTTAGGTCGGAAAGAGAGTAATTCACTCCCCTCTCTGTTTTGTACAAGTAGTAAATAAAAGTAAGTAGGCCTGAGATACCAGCCTTTATCTATTGTCTGATTGGATATTTTTCATTTTCTATCATATGTCAATGTTTGCTTTCTATTAAATTTAGAGCTCCTTAAAAAAAAAAAAATCAAGTGTTTCATTTTCAGCCACAGATGATATCCAGTGTTCCTGCCTTGGAGTGATTTAATTATTTTCCCTCTTCCTTTACAGCTGTAGCCTCGTTAATTGTAGGTGGGAAGCAAACTCTGAAATCGTTTGACTTTCTGCTTTGCTTAGAAATCTTGCTCGATTAAATTGTAGGATATCCTCCTTCACAGGAAGTCGGGTTCCGAGATCAGCAACATTTGTGTTGTTTGTGCTTTGAGATAGAGAAGATCAGGCATGTCGCCTGCGGTTTCCTCGCGGGCAGGGGAGGGTGGAGAGAGAGGGCAGATGGACAAGAAATAGACAAGAAAATGACCCGAATATGACTCACTCATTTCTAAAACAAGAGTCGAAATGCTCTTTGTTGACTGCAGATCATAACCTCTGAACGTTCTGGCCTCCCAGCCACAAGGACAAAGGAGCGAGTGATTCAGGGTCTCAGTATGGCTGCTTCATCCCTGCCTTTGGGGAACCCAAGTACTGAAAAGATCACATCGCTAAGAAATCCTTTTAATTTAGAAACAAACACGCGTTCCTAATACCCTGGCTTTTCGAGTCAGTACGCGGTCCTCAGGATGGGAGGAAAAATTCTATTTCTTTTACCAAAACATTTCTTTTAACTATTTCATTATTCTTTCAGGGAAGGATGGGAGAGGAGTAGTTGGGTGGACGGTCCTTAAGTGTTGATTTTCCATCGTGTGTGGGGAAAAGGTCATTTATGAGCCCCTGCCAGGGACCGGCTGCTCCACGGGAATGTTCCTTCCCGCAAGGCTTGGAGGCGAGTACAGGGCTTTTGAAGAGGCTGTGAGAGAATGCAGACGTAAACAGTCGACACAGTGACTTGCACACCTACCCTCCGTTTCGCTCAAGCACCGTAAATGTGAGAATTGAGGGCCGTTGCAGGCCTAGATGAGTGGCTCTCAAAGTGTGGTCGCAGCCTTACCAGCGACTCTGTTAGAAATGCAGGCGCCCAGGGGACCTGGGGGGCTTCGTCGATTAAGCGTCCGACTTCGGTTCAGGGCATGATCTCCCGGTTCAGGGGTTCAAGCCCCCTGTGGGGCCCTGGGCTGACAGCTCAGAGCCTGAAGCCGGTTTCAGATTCTGTGTCTCCCTCCCTCTCCGCCCCTCCCCTGCTCATGCTCTGTCTCTCAAAAATAAACAAACATTTAAAAAGTTAAAAAAAGAAAAGAAGGAAAGAAACAAAGAAACAAACAGAGATGCTCAGGTCTTAACCCCATCTACTGAAGTCAAAAACTGGGATGAGTTCCCGAGATCTGTGTTTTAACAAACCCTCTGGGTCATTCTGATGCGGGCTAACATGTGAGAGCCAGTAACTGCATGACCAAAGGCACTCGTGTCTGCAGGACAGAGACCTCAGAGCCGGGCTGCGAGTTAGAACCCCTGGCATGCTTTTTTAAAAATAGCAATACCAAGTCCCTCCCCCAGACTGCTAAAAATGGAATCCTTAAGGGTGGGGCCCAAGTAAAAACATTGCCTAAAAGCTTCCCTGGTGACTCTTAACTAGCATCCAGGGTTGACCACCGTTGTTAGCTAGTGGGAAAGGAGGGAAGGTAGGAGAGGGCGTTAACTCAGCTGAAATGCTGATTCCCCGGGAAGGGGCGCCTGCAGTCTATAGGATCTGCAAAGTCGCCATGCCAGGCAACGGAGATGTCCAAAGCCCCCGGTGGCTTCGCTGTCATCCATGGGCACCATGGGGCTGGGGAGGGGCTTCACTGAGAGCCGGTGGGCAGCGTCCCGTCACGTGCCTCCTCTCGAGCACCCCACCCCAGCTACAGGTGTGAAAACTGCCACCCTTCGCTCCTCAAGCGGCACTGATGGTGACTGGCAGAGTGCCAGGAGCCGACCTGCCCCGGGGCAGAGTCTATTGGCTCTGAAGCCTGGCTCCGAGGGCTTAGGGGGTGCCAGGGACCCACACGTACCCGGGTCGGGGTTATTTCTTCCTAACCCCCGGGCCAAACCCGTGGGTTCATGCCCTTGACCCTGACTTGCGTCTGCTTTCCCACAAACACTGGAAGCTGCTAGCGCTGGGGTCCTAACGCCCTGCCTTGCCCGTCCTAACCCTGCTCCCAGTTGGGGGCCCTTCTTCAACTCAGGAAGGGTCCTGATGGCTCACTGTCTGGTAGCTTTCCACGCTCTAACGCCTGACCCTACCTCACACCCAGTAACCTAGGTTCAGGGTAATTTATATGTGGCCACAGCCTCAAGCAGCCTGTAGCCACTCACCCCCAAACACCCGAGACCAGTGTGGTTTGCTCAGCACGTACCAGCCATTCCTGATCTCCTTCCCTGTCCCCAGCCGTCAGCAGGGGAACCTGCCTGCCTGTCCATGTAAGGCCCCATGGGCCACGACAGGGAGAGTGGCCAGAGCTGTGTGTCCAGGAGGGGAGAACTGTGAGGGCCATGCAAGGTGCCTTAGCACCAAATGACACGGGCTAGACTTCAGAGCTGGGCCCTAGGTCCAGCCCAGGAATGAGGATACAAGCCCAGCCGACGCTGTAAATGTCAGGGCTAGCCGAGGCTCCCGCGTGCAGAGAAGCGTAGGTTTACCCCAGGGCCACCTAACGAGCAGGATTCACCGGGACAAACAAACCCTAGATGTCAGCAGCTGGGCGTCTGTCTGTGGGCAAACTCCTGGCCTGCCTCAGGAAAGTTCCTGCCTAGGAACTGGACAGGGCAGAAGCAGTAAGTGGAAAAGATTAGTATGGGGGGGCGGCGCCCGGGTGGCCTGGTCAGTTAAGCGTCCGACTCTTGATTTCCGCCCAGGTCATGGTCTTGAGATAGAGCCCCACGTCGGGCTCTGCACTGAGCGTGGAGCCTGCTTGGGATTCTCTGTCTCTCCCTCTGCTCGTCTCCCCTACTCGCGCTCGCTCGCTCCCTCTCTCTGAAATTAAAAAAAGAGAGAGAAAGAAAAAGGAAAAAGGGTAACGTTAGCATGGAATGGAATGACAGTTCCTCAAAAAACGAACATAGAATCACCACATGACCCAGCCATTCCACTTCTGGGTAAACACCCAAAAGAAACGAAAGCAGAAACTCAGTCACGTGTTTGCACACCCGTGTTCACAGAAGCACTATTTCAGAACAACCAAAAGGTGGAAACAACCATCATGTCCATCGACGGATGAACGGATAAACAAAACGTGGCCTGTCCATACAGTGGCATGTTGTTCAGCCTTAAAAAGGAGGCAAATTCTGGGGCACGTGCATGGCTCAGTGGGTTCAGCATCCAACTCTTAATCTCTGCTCAGGTCTTGATCCCACAGTTTGTGAGTTGGAGCCCCACAGGGTGGGGTGGGGTGGTTGGTGCTGACAGTGTAGAGCCTGCTTGGGATACTCTCTCTCTTTCTCTCTCTGCCCCTCCCCTGCTCACTCTCTCTCTCTCTCTCTCTCTCTCTCTCTCAAAATAAATAAACTTTAAAAAAAAAAAAAAAGCAAGTTCTGACACTTGCTACAACAGGAGTGAACCTTGAAGACACTAGGCTAAGCGAAATCAGCCCAACATGAAAAGACAAATACTGTGTCTCTGCTCATACGAGGCACCCAGAGCAAATTCAGGGAGAGCAAGTGGAATGGTGGGTGCCAGGAGCTGGGGGTGGGAAGAAGGGAGAGTCGTGTTTAAAGAGTGCAGGGGGTTAGTTTTGCAAAATGGAAGGAGCCCCGTTTGACCATAATAATATGATACCATAATAAAACAATCAATAAATGTCTGAGATGTGGAGGCTGGGCGGTGTGAAACCCCACAGGTAAATGCTTCCATGCATCACACCGGAAGTGAGGAGGGGGTTATCAGCCGGGGCCTGCGCTCTGAACACATGTTCAGTTTCACAAAACCTCTGCCCCGCCGGCTGCTCTGGTCTTCGCGTTTTGAGATCCGTGCTGAGTTCTGGTGGAGGACGCGGAGTGCTCCCCAGAGAGAGTGCCTCAGGCCCCTTAATTGTGGTCAGACTCACCAAGGAGAGCTCAGACCTGCCTGTTACCGGTGCTTAATTAAGAGAAGCCCGGTCCCAGCTGCCGTACAATGAGGCTGTTGTCTTGGGTTTATTAAGAGACACTAACAGAAGGCGCTGAGCTCTCGCACGTCCCCTCCCAGCCGAATCTTAAATGATCACCTCTGTTTCTGCATGGGGGGGGGGGGGGGGATAACCGATACCCGGATCCAATTCCCTTCTTCTCTATTGGAAATTTACCCCAAATTCTAACGCACCAAGAGTTTTTCTTTTTGAAAAGGAGGAAAAAAAAAAAATTCATCGCGTTATAGTGTTCATGACAAACCAAACAATGAAGTCTACGCTGGTTTTCCTTACAGATTTTCAGATGCTTTCATGGCCTGCGTGGGTGTAGTTACATTTCTTCTCTTGAATGGTTAAAAGGCGTTCCGTTTCTTTTTGCCGGGGGCTTCCCTGGTTCACCAATTGGAGGCTTGCTGAGGGAGGAAAAGGAACTCTTACGCAAAATTCAGGGTCACCCCGAGCTCTGGGTTCAGTAAATATTGCCCTTAGACGGTCCAAGATTGGCGGGATGGGTCCGGCCTGCTTTGCTCTCCTTCAGTGTTCCATCCAGCCATGAGCCACGCCCCCCACACACCGCCGGCTTGCCTTGCTGCCTATCTTTTGGTTTGCTCTCTCTCCGTGTAGTTTCTGGCCTCCTGGTCCACTCCAACCCTGGATTCATTATTCACAGACATTTTGATTAAATCCTGGATGACTCTGTGACCACTGTCCTGATTTCCTAGCCATGATTAGACTAGACCTCAAACATCCCCAGTATAGCTCTTAGTTTTT
This sequence comes from Acinonyx jubatus, assembly GCF_027475565.1. NCBI lineage: Eukaryota > Metazoa > Chordata > Mammalia > Carnivora > Felidae > Acinonyx > Acinonyx jubatus. The sequence continues at coordinate 12,693,041 of NC_069387.1, read as the reverse complement.
CCCAAGCTCTGTTGCTAATTCCTAACCCACCTCTACTCTCCTCGGTCAGCCACGGAGGCAGAAAAGATCGTGCTACCTATAGTCAGGCTGCTTTAAATGGTTCCAGAAAGTAGCCCTCCATGTGAACACTTTTATCTCTAAGGGATCTTAACGAGAAAAGTAGACTATTAAATTCTTCCATGGTAGTGTAGGCAACTTACCATGTTGATAAGTTTATTATCCTAAAACAGGCCTAACTTTGAATATATATCAAAGGATTTGCCTTTTGGCTCCCTTGGAATGTGTAATACCAAAGTCGAATGGATGGATTAATCCAGTCCCCACTGACCAACTCAAGTAAAGAACTCATGGTTGCTTTTTGCTTTGTTTTACGCATTTTGGGATTTTCTGTCATTGTTATGGATGCTTTTCCGTGAGAGAACTTTTGTTAACTGTAGCAAATGGGATGGACTGGTATAAAAGGGATTTTCTGCCACCGTCGTGTTAGAATATGGTCTCTAGAATCAGGCGTAGCTCTAGGCTTGTTGAAGTCCTGACCTCCGGACTCAGTGATACTGATGACACAGAGCACTGGGGTTGGGACAATGTGGTGGTCAGCAGACAGTCTCCCAGCTGGGTTCTTGGCATTGCCAGACATCTTTTGCATCTCTGCTTTCTTGTCCCCACTCCCCTCCCTGCCCCCCACCGGAGAAAAGCATTCTAAGGAAGTGAGAGAAAAATGTAGCCTTCAAAATGGCTTCCCAAAGTCGTTAGCTCATCAAAATTGCCTCTGACCCACAAGAGCTGCATTGACCCCACCTACATTAGGAAGACCATTTCATTCCCATTCATCAAGCCTCCCGCATTGCCTTTGTCATAGTGTGTCATGTCTTCATTACTGAGTAAGAAAGGGGACGGAGGCGTGCCCCGATATGCCTGCTCCTTGAGAAGCCATGACAAGCATAACAGAACTTCCTGTCAGGGAAATTCATCTACCGGGTAGACTTTAGGAAGGCATGTCACCCAAGAGCAGCGGGAAAAGCCACAAGCCCACGCTTTTCTCTAAAATACACGTTTTCATTCATTCCATAGTCATTACATTTGTATTAAGTTCAAGTGCTAAGGACTGTCTAAAAAGATTGCCAAATGAAAAGGAATTTTAGAGAGGAAATGGACTTTACTGGAAATGAACAACACATTTTCTTAAAAAGCTCCTAATATAAGTAACGCAGTATCATAAACAATGCAATAGCCACAGTTGTGTCAAGGGCTAGGATGAATGTAAGCCCTAGGTAAAAACTAAGTGTTCTTACCCCGGTTTACCTCTTAATCAGTTTTACTTGCCTTCCTTTGTGTCTAGTTAACTTCCTCCCTGCTCGCTCATCCTCCAACCTCTTCACACCTCTAGACACAAGTTTTCTAGTGTCTTCCCTGTTCCCACGTGGAGGGAAAGTGTGGATGATCTGTCAACAAACGTCCTATGAGAATTAACACGTCTTCCTCTGTGAGAGGACGCAGAAGTGGTTCTCAAGCAGGCACACCCTCCTTTTTGTGGGACCAGGATCCCCAACCTTATAACTTCACCCCCCGACCGGCCCCAAACCTGTGTTCTTCCGAGTGGTTCTTGACTCCTAAGCAAAGCAAAGCATCTGTTGTCTTGTTTTGTTTTGTTCCCAGAAAGCCATGATCTCATAAACACATGCTTGCAAAATATATGCTCAAAAATCATCCTTGGCCACTAAGTTCATGGAAACCAAATTTAATAAGAGATCCAGAAAAGAGGAGCTGAGAGCATTTCATTTCTCATTCAGGGCCTGGACTGATGGAATTCAGACGGCCCTGATTGTATTTCTGTTGGGGGCCTGGCATGTATATGAGAACTTGCTTTCGTGACCACAGTAATTGATGGGATGACATCACTTTTCGGGCCTCAGGACCACTTGTAGAATGGTTGGTGGAGCGTGAAGGGGAGTATTCTAAACATAGCTCTTGGCATACTGCTCTGGAAGTGCCTGAGCCAGAGGGCAGCTCCTGTCTCCCTTCTATTTTCCCAGGGACGCAAAATATTTTTTTTTATACACACGGCCAAGAGCTTTTTTAAAAAAAATTATTCTCCCAAATGAACGGGGTGAGGTCCCTCGCTTTTATATAAATGGGCCTCTTGGGTTCTCAGGTTGAGGAATGATGCAGCGATGACTCTTTGTCAGAGCTGGGACATCTTCCAGACCCAAATATGGGATCAAATATGTTAGTGAGCGGCCCTGAAACGCCCCTCAATTTCAAAACATTGTTTGGGTTTGGGTTTAGCACATCGCCCACTCGCTTAACCATACAAATGCTATTTCTAAATATCCTTTTCCCAAAGAGCTGGCGCTGGGATGAGAGAGAGACAAATGGGAACATCCAACAGGGCTTGGACTTTTGCCCTGATGGTGGGCGTGAGAGGGTCAGGATCGGAAGGAAGGCAAGGTGGAGGGAGCGGTCTCAGAAGGAGGAGGAAATTCTGGGCTTTCTGGTGTCCTCCGCCCCCATTTCCCCAGAGTCCCTCTGCGGGCTCGGTCAGGGGGGCTGGCAGCCAGCCCCTGAGAGACCCCCTTCCCACGTGCTGCTGCCCTACCTGCACTCAAAGGCATGTCACAGAATGTGATTAGGAAAGCAAGAACATGACCACCTCATACCCACTAGGTTGGATCTAGTCACAAAGACAGGCAGCAAGATGGTTGGTGAGGATGTGGAAAAACTAGAGCCTTCCAGCACCGCTGGAGGGAATGCAAGATGGTGCGGCCACTGTTGAAAACAGCTTGGCGGTTCCTCAGAAGGTTACGCACAGAGTTGCCATATGATCCCGCAATTCCACGCCTAGGGTGTCTGCCCAAGAGAACCGAAAAACATACATCTCCACGAAAACATGTGCGTGAGTGTCCACAGTGCTCTGTGTGCCCAATAGCACACAAGTGGGAACAACCGAAATGCCCCCCCACCGCCGTGGGTGAATGGACGAATAACATGTGTGTGAGCTGTCTGGACGATGGAACTGTATTCACCAAGAGAAAGAAGGGAACTGTGGAACATGCTTCAGCGTGAATGAACCTTGAATGCATTATGCTAAGTGAAAGAAGCCGGGCGCAGAGATCGCGCTTCTAGAACATTTTTGGGAAGAGGCTGGGGTTGGGAGGGAGGAGTGAGGAGTGGTAGTGCTAGCTCATGGGTACCGGCTTTCGTTTTGGGGTGATGAGAAAGTTCTAAAATTCGAGGGTGGCGATGGTTGCACGGCCCTGGGAATACACTAAAAAAAAAAAAAAACCATTGAGTTGTACAGCTTACATGGGTGGCGAGTGTGGACATAAATTACATCTTAACGAAGTGTCGTGTTTTTTAAGAATACCAACAAAGAAGTAGGGGCCGCCTTCGTTTACAGAATAAAGCTCTGCCCCAGACCAGTATTTCGGTTTATACATGGGGATTTAATAACAAAAGCATTCGGTGGAAGGAAAGAACAAAATGTGCAACAAATTTAAGCCTAAGTTTGAGTCCCGTGTTGGAAGCCAGGAGGCGAACGGAGAATTAAAATGCCAGCTAGTAGCAGAGAACTGAAATGGCCCACACGTGGCACAGAAATGTCAATTGCAAAACCCAAAAGAAAATCGGCTTTCTGTGCAACCTGGAAGTATGGTGGATGAGTGTGTCTGAACATACCCCAGCTTCCCCCTCACTGTTGCAGACTCGTTTATTTTCCAACACCTCCTGGGGCACCTGGGTGGCTCTGTCAGTCAAGCGTCTGACTCACGGTTCTGGCTCAGGTCATGATCTCGCGGCTTCCTGGGTCCAAGCCCCACGGCAGGCTCTGCGCTCTCTCTCTCTCTCCCTCCCTCTCTGCCCCTCCCCCAGTCACGCCGTCTCTGTCTCTTTCAAAATAAATAAACTTAAGAATAAATTAAATTACAAAAAACCTTATTTTCCAGCACCTTCTCAGGTTCACTTTGGAGTCCGTTGTGCATTGATCCTTGCTCTTCCAAGAGAACGGATCTGCTTGGAGTAAGGCCTTAATTCGGGTTGAAATGTCTTCGTATTGGAGCTCCACTGGACCGGGTTTGATGTGGGAGAAACTACCCTTGACCTTCAAATTCTGTCAGTAAGATACAACAAAACGCTTCCAAGATAATCTTTTTAAAAAGCGGTGTCTGTGCCCCCCAGCAGCTGACTTTGACCTGACACAGAGCGTTGGACTTCTCCGGTCAATCCGACGGCTGACATTTTCTAAAATAGGTGGCAGCAAATAATCACTGAATAATTAAGACGGGTTCCATTCGAATTCATTTCTGAATACATTTCTTGGGCTGCTATAGATATGTTTCTCCGTGTGCACACAAGTTCCTGCATCTCTAACGTGTTTGCGGATTTTGTTCCTAATTGTGCCGCGTATTACTTTCAACTTAGAGTTTTTCCGAGTTCTTCTCAAGGCGGTAATTGTGTCCGAAAATATCTCTAGGGTCAGGCAAAGGCATTTATTGCTTTGCAAAGAATTCCTCCGTCTTTGCGAACGAGAGTCTGAAAGTAGGGACGGAAACTCCTGGACGCAGGGATAGTGATGAACGGCTGAACCAGGTGGGAGCAGCTGGGAGGGGTGGGGGAGACATCGAGGTCAGTGCCCTGCGGTGGCCCCGTGTGTGGTGCAAGGGCCCCACCTGCCCCTCCTGCCTTCGCCCTGGACGGGAACTCCCGGCTTCACCACGCCCGCCTCCTTCCCACGGTCAGCACCTGATTTAGAGCTTCCAGCCTCGGTCCCTTCCCAAATATGGAACCACAGGACCAAGACTTTGGCTTTCGCTTGTGATGTCCCCCAAGGGCATACAAGAGGCCAACACTCAGCAGCTAACCCAATCCTGCCAACTGACTCAATCCTCAGACCCTTTCCACCCCAAACATTAGCAAAAAGTCTCCTGAAAGGAGGGGTGATTCTGTGGTCGCTCTTAATGACATCTTCCTGGGATCTCAGATGCTGTTCCTCACCCCGTAGACACACACCCACGATGACACTGAGCGATCATTCTTTAAAGTTCTGTGAGTAACTGTCTAAGTGGTAAACTGCCCAGGAAACCCTGACTTTCTATTATTTTCAAAGAAAGAATAAAGAACGTGGTTAAAAAGAGGTGGAGTCAGCAGGACAAACGCAGTTTCCTCTTTTGACTGGTGAGCCCTGAGGTCATGTCCCTGGTCCGTCACGATATTCACGTGGTCTGGGCAGGTGACTGCCACCCTCTGCACTACAATTTTCTGCTCCAGATGCACACACAGGCACACAAACAGAAGGACACACAGATATACATACACACGTGGACACACAGACATGCACACAGAGGCAGACACATTTGTATCTAATTGCTCTGAGCATTCGTTGGAAATCCTTTTAAAAGCACAGGGCTCCGCGGTCAATGGCAACGGTGCTATTTGCCCGCGCAGCCTCTCAGAGGCCGTTGGGGAAGCTGCCTGTCAAAGTCTGAATTATCGACCTGGAATCTAGGGCAGAAGCAGATACAGCTGAAGACACCAGGCCAGCAAAAGGGGTCATCAGTGTCCCTCACCAGCACATCTGCTGAAATTACCAGGCTCCACAGAGGACATCTCCGTCCTCTGAGTGAGAAAGATTTCAGGCCAGTTTAAGTCTCGCCGTTCTCAGGCATTAATATGTTTTTATCCAGGCATGTTTTTAAAAGCTCATTATGGCACCTTTGTACTTCAAAGATTCCCAGACCATAAGCTAAATATATATTTAACTTGAAAAAAATGTTTAAAGTCGCATTGTTTAATCACAGAGCAAAACAGTGCCTTTAAAACTGTCCCTATCTATTCCGTAATTACATGCTTTGGATAAGAGCCTGGTTCACAGCCAAAACCCCCAGAGGATGGAGAGTATGAGCTTAGGGACAGGCAAACGCTAACTGTGATGTCGTTTGCCTTTGTTTTTTCTTGAGAATTCCAAGGTGGTTAACTAATGTTAATGGAGCAATCATTTTCCACATACTATTTGATTTTTAGTTTTGCTTTTCTTCTCGTTCTTTTTCTTTCTTCCTCCCTTTCTCTCTCTCTCCCTCTCTCTCTCAATAAAACAATCTCTGCGGATGGACTGTTGGTAGAAAAACAAGATTCCTTAGTCAGTATCCCCTCACCTTTGATGACGGGGTATGTGAAAATGAAGGAGTAATACACAGGAATGAGGGGTGCCTGGGTGGCTCAGTCGGTTAAGCGTCTGACTTCAGGTCAGGTCATGATCTCACAGTCCGTGAGTTCGAGCCCCACGTCGGGCTCTGTGCTGACAGCTCGGAGCCTGGAGCCTGCTTCGGATGCTGTGTCTCCCTCTCTCTCTGCCCCTCCCCCCACTCATGCTCTGTTTCTCCCTGTCTCAACAATAGATAGGCCTAAAAAATTTTCTTAAAAATACAGGAATCAAATCATGCATAATGTTTTACCCTAGAACCATTACTCATAGGAAGATGATGAAACTCATCAAAGAAGAGTTCAAATGAAAATGCTCTTCACGTATTAATGAAATGAATGAATGCATCTATCCCTAGCCAAAGGAAAAGGGATTAAGAGAAGATGATTTAGACAAACACCAACTTTGAAATGATCACAAGAGGTTCGTATGATCAGGGCTAGGTGTGTCCTTGATTTAGGTGATCATGGTAAGTGCTAAAAAAAAAAAAAAATTAAAATCAGCTTCATGCCACAGCCTGTGTTATCCACTCTAAGTATATCATCTCATTTAATCCTCACAACAACCCCGTAACTTACAGATAAAGAAATAAGTCAGAGAAGTTAATTAACTTGTCTAAGGTCACACAGTAAGCGGTAGGGCCAAATTCAAACTCAAGTACGTCCGACTCCAGGATGGCCCAGTAGGTTAGTGAGCTGAGCTTGACTACTTTTCTGACGACATTTAAGTTTTGAATTAAAGAGACAAGATAATCAATCAGTTAATCAATGGAAAGAATGTACAGGAGGAAAATGTGCCTTGGTGGCCACCACGGTTCTTCGGAGCCATGCAATCAAAATTGTGTCAAGACTAAACATGTCCCTTTTCTTGTGTTGTGACTCAGTCTTCCCCTACACCTTGTCTGCCCTCCCCACTTTGGATCTCACCTTTTGGCCTATAACCTATTGAATTAGGGTACAGATGCCCTTCTGAAACAAGGTTAAAAATGATCCAAACTCAAAAAACTTAATCAACATGGCAAGTAGCTGTACCCTGTTTAAGTGGATGCCTTTCCTCCGGCTAAGGTCTTCGCAGGGCTTATCCAACGCGTGGTAGTGTCGCAAGAACGTTGGCAGAAAATGACCCGTTACGGGGAGAAATGAGATATGTTGACTTTGCCTCCTTTATCTACTTTCCTCCAAAATCACAGATGTTGATATTAAATCTGATAGATAAGTTTTCTTACAGCCCTTTTAATCCTAATGTAAACTTGGGAAATTGCCAAAGAAAATGCCTGGGTTTTTGCCAAGTGCCCACAGAAAGCGCAATCTCTCCGGTGTTGATGTAAAACTGGACGTTTTGCTTCGCCAACGCAGACGCTCTTTGGTTCTCTGAGTTTTAAAGAGTTAAGAGAATAGATGGAATGCCTTAGGGAATGTTGGCAGGGGAGACCCGAGCTCTTTCTCCTTTGCTTCTCTGCTTCTCACCCTGGACGGAATCTCGAAACCACGAGAGCACGGGGATGACTCTGGGCTTACGCCGTTCCCTACTTTCTGGTTCGACCTGCCCCCAAACCTGGCTCTACGTCCCCAGCAGCCCACGGACAGGGAGGGATGGCGTGCGATTATCTGCAGGGTGAGGCCTATTTTTACCTTGTCCCTGGTGAGTTCCCAGAGCCAGGGAGAAAACGTTTCGATTTATGAGCCATTTGCTAATCCTTGAGGGAAAACAGTCCCTGCAGATTAGTGAGGGTAGAGGGAAGGTAGGAGGAGAGGTTGGGGCAGAGGAAGCAAGAGTTATTTTGACTGCATTTTTCCCTTGCCTGATTAAATCTCGGTGACATTTGAACTTTGCTTTGCTAAAAGAACACAGCCCTGGATGTGGGGGCCTGGGACCAGAGGGGTAAAGGCGGGGCCTGGGGCTGGCATGGCTGGAGGGCCGCTTGGCTCAGAGGACCTGCTATGTAGCCGGGGCCGTCTGGTTCGGGGCCTGACTTCCCAAGCGCTGAGGACGTGTCGAGGGGGACACCTTCGGGTCCTGCAGCTGATGCTGAAGCCATGGTGCATCTCCAGGGCCGTCTACCAGGTGGGACCAGAAGCTCCTCTCACGTTTCTTTGCAGCCGAAGAAATCAGTGGGGGATGGTGGGGAAGGGGTATAAGCTGCTGTCACGTTTTTAGGACCGTAAAGTGTGTTGTAACAACGGGGGCGCGGCTAACATTAATGGAACACCGTCTTCCAGAAGCCCGGCACCGTGAGGTGCTTCGTAAGCGGTTCAGTTTTCCAAACAGCCTGATGTAGTTGGTACTTCGGTCACCATTTTGAGATGAGGTTATTGAAATTCAGAGGTTACTATTAGTAGATGACAGAGTCCTGTGATTTTTTTTTAAGTTTATTTTAAAGTTTATTGATGTATTTATTTTGAGAGAGAGAGAGAGAGAGAGCAAGAGAGAGAGAGAAAGGAAGGGGCAGAGAGAATCCCAAGCAGGCCCTGCACGGTCAGCGCAGAGCCCGACCTGGGGCTCAATCTCATGATCCGTGAGACAACGATCTGAGCCGAAACCAAGAGTCGGATGCTTAACCAACTGAGCCTCCCAGGCACCCCCAGAATCCTGTGATTTAAAGCAAGGTTTTTCCGGCTATAAAGACAAGGATGCCCTTTCCATGAGTTCATGTTCCTCTTACCCAAGAGATGCTGTTTTTCTCAAAAGATGTGTATCTCTGTGTGTGTGTCTGTGTGTGTGTGTATGTGTGTGCATCTGGGTGTTGGGGGTGGTGACCAGCTGGTAGGGAGCATGTGGCCGTGGGACAGGAGGCAAGGAGGGAAGAACACCGAGGAATGGTACTGAGTCTCTGTCCTCACCTCCCCGCCCTGTGGTGGCTTCCCCAGCAGCTTCCAAAGTCAGACATCCATAAACAACCTCTTTTTCTCAAGACAGAGTGTCTTCTGCAGGAGGGTGGCCCTCTGAGTCCACTGGCCAGAGGTGCAGAGCCCTTCACAGGGAGATGACAGGGCCTGCTTTCCTCATCTGTCCACCCAGACTGGTGCCATTAAGCCAAAGTCCCCACTTGCTACGGGGACTTCCTCAGCCCAGACTGGGAGGAAGGGCACAGACCCACGGGGGGGGGGGGGGGCGCAAAGGCAGAGTGGCAAGGGGGAGCTCTTCCCCTGACTCTTTCTCAAAAAGGCAGTGATACACGAGCTCTTCCTCCGTTGACGGTTTTCACAACCTAGTTTCCCTCACTAAGCCGACTTGAGTGGTTTTGCTGTCTCTGTCAGCTGGCTCATCACACCCCTCGGCACCAAGGACACACAGCTGGCCTTTGTATTTTTAGGTGTCACTTGGTGGCATATAATCCCTTAATGAGCTGCAATGGCCAAGCAGTGCAGGGCCGGGTGGCCACCCCTCCCCCACCCCTCCTCATGGAATGTCTGGACTCACTGAAGGGACATCTCCTTGCAAGACGTGCCCAGGAGCCCTGTGTTGACTTCACAGAGGGGACACAGCCCTCCAGGATTCTCACCCTTGGTTCTTCATCACCCCATTGGCCAACGGTCTGAAGACGGTTCAGGCAGAAATGAGGTCTTTTTCCAGAATGCTTGTGTTTGAAGGGCCCATACCCGGAGTTTTACTACAGGCGGCAAATCTATCTGTAATAGATCATGAAAGAAACTTGAGAGCCAATCTGACAGCAATCTGAGAAATGTACGTGGCATTTCCAAATGATGAGTTGTGAATCTGAAAGAAGGCTGGGAAAAGCCTCCCGGAAGCAGTCACGTGGGTGGTTTGTCCATTTGAAGCTTTTCCTGAACCCCTGGTTGGCGTTTGGTAGAATTCCCGAGTCAGGAAAGTTCCGTCTTCTTAGTTGTTGCTCTGATTGCACGTGAGTTTGGGGGTCCTGGTTCCCCACCTCCATCTCCCACTTTACCTCTTGTCTGTCTTCTCTTGTGTCTCATCGAGTTACATAAAAACTAAGACTCTCGGGGCGCCTGGGTGGCTCAGTCAGTAAAGCGTCCAACTTCAGCTCAGGTCGTGATCTCGTAGTTTGTGGGTTCGAGCCCCACGTCGAGCTCTGTGCTGACAGCTCAGAGCCCGGAGCCTGCTTCGGATTCTCTGTCTCCCTCTCTCCCTGGCCCTCTCCTGCTCGCCCCCTGTCTCTGGCTGAGCCAGGCTGGTCGGCCCAGGGGCAGACGCCTGTAGCCCGCACAGCCTTGTCCACGGCCGGCAGGTAGTGCCCACAGGTGCAGCCGGGAAGCCGCTGAGGGGAGAGCCAGGAATGCCGGCCTAAACCAGTTCACTGGCCCCGGGGCCAAGTTGGCCAGTTCGCAGCCTGCGGGGCCAAGGTGAGGGGGAGGGCTGCCCAAAGCCGAAAGCGGCTGGCCGGACCAGGGATGGTCTGAGTCGTTCCAGAGCGGACTTGCCGTCCCCTGGCGGCTTTACCTGCTCCCAACCCCCACTCACGCTGGCAAGCAGGATTGGCTTGAAGGGACATTTAACACCAAAGACTGGCATCTCCTCGAGAGCTCACAGTCTCCTGGGGAAGAGTTGAGAAAGCAAATAATTGCATTTCGACTAGTAGAGTCTTCAAGGAAAGAGAAGGGAGAAACTAACTTTGGTCAGGGAAAACGTTACCAGAAAACCTTGTCTCTGTCCTAGCCTTTGCTTCCCGCCATATAGAGAGGGGGTGACAGTTCAAAGCGGTGCCCGGATTGAGTGAGAGCACGTTTGCGGAAGGGATGGGTACACATGAAAGCATGTACGAGGGGGACAGACTTTTTCAATATACTGTATTCCTTCTGGTCTTTATCTTGGAAAAATTCATCACGAGTGCCTTTATGTATTAGGGATAAGGGGTGACTAATGGCCATTCCTGTATGTTTTGTTTAGTTAACTGGGGGAAACTACGTGTTCTCCTCTATTCACACACTGCTTCCACACTCAGGGCACTTCGGGCATCAGGTGTGGGGTTTTCCACACCAAGCAACTGGGGTGCAGACTGGAGCACAGGTGCCCCAGGTTAGGAGCTCAGACCCACAAGAGCTCCCCACCATGAGACACCAGTCGCGAGTAGTAGGTCCCCCGTTACCCACGACTTCTGTCCCACTCGGCTACAAATCAGAGGTTCCCCTGACCCCATTCTTGGACGCCATCATTGCTAGAACAGCTCACAGAACTCAGAGAAACACTTCTTACGTTTACCCGTTTATTATATGAGAAAGGACGTGACAAAGGATATAGATGGACAGCCAGATGAAGAGAGAACACAGGGCAGGATCTGGGAGGATCCTGGGCTCCTGTCCCCTTGGAGTTTGGGTTGTACCACCTTCCCGGCAGCTAGCTGTGTTCGCCAGCCTGGAAGCTCTCTGAACCCAGTACTTTGGGGACTTTTATGGCTTCATCATGAAGGCATGATCAAGTATCAATGCCATTTCCAGCCCCTCTCCCCTTCCGGGAGGACAGAGGGTGGGGCCGAAAATTCCAAGCTTCTATTTATGGCTTGGTCTTTCTGGTGACCAGCCCCCATCCGGGAGCCCACCCAGAGGCGCCTCATTAAAACAAAAGACGGCTGCTACCACCCAGGAAATTCCAACGGATTTAGGAGCTCTGTGTCAGGAACCAGGGTCAAAGACCAACTATTAGATCAGAAGATGTTCCTTGCACTCTAATCACTTAGGAAAATTACAAGGGTTTTAGGAGGTCTATGGCAGGAACCGGGCGTGGAGACCAATATATATATATATATATATATATATATATATATATATATATATTTTTTTTTTTTTTCTATTGTTTCATGGCCATGGTTTCATGGCTCACAGTCTCCCCATTGGCTACAGTGATGGCTGTCAATCTCTGAGTGACCTTTAGATTCAACTGGGAAGATTTCCGTTTCTTTTCTTTTTTACTAAAAAAATTTTTTTTAAGTTTATTTATTTTGAGAGAGACAGAGAGAGCGAGCGGGGAGGGGCAGAGAGCGAGGGAGAGAGAGCTCCCAAGCAGGCTCCACACTGTCAGCGGGGAGCCAGATGTGGGGCTCGAACTCACACACCGTGAGATGGTGACCCGAGCCGAAGAAAGGAAAATCACAGCACATGACAAATGTTGGAGAGCTGGCAAATACCATAACTATCACGAAATCCAGAGAAATGGCACGTCCACTAACGAACTGCCTGACACCTCTCTGTCTTCCTTCTTTGCCCTGCACCTTCGGACTGCCCAGTCTTTGATGTCTTTTTCACGAGGCAGTAACTCTGTCTTCCTCCAGCACGGCTGATCGCAATGGGTCCCTTCATCACTGTTGGGTTAGAAAGGTTTCTTTCTGGGCCATAACTCATCGTGGGAAATAGCGTGCAAGTTTTTCGGATGGCCGTCAAATTTGGAAAGCCTTCTGCCAAGCTTCCTTTCCATAGGATCTGTTACCAAACATACTTGTTGCTTATAGTAAAAGCACACGCGTGTGCCCTCGAAACACAGGAATGGTGGGAAAATTCGATTATCTTCTACTTCTTCTGATAAGGAAAAAAAATTATAGGATGCTTTTGTAATTGTGTATATTGTATAGTATGAACATACTCCTGCCGGGGGGGACATCTTCCACTTTTATTAGGGGTTATGAGAAACTAACTCTTCACTTATAATTTTACCGGTCTGATGATCGGAAGGTTTCTCCACAGACTAGCTTCTGTCTCCTAGCATTTTTTGTTTGTGTGGTGTTGTTTTGTTTTTTGAGAAAGAGAGCACCCATGGGGAGAGGGAGAGACACAATCTTAAGCAGGCCCCACACTCAGTGAGGAGCCCCACACGGGGCTTCATCTCATGACCCTCGGATCATGACCTGAGAGGAGATCAAGCGTTGGATGCTCAACCGACTGAGCCACCCAGCCACTCCTGACTTCTAGCATTTTAAATATTATTTCTCCCGTGTGGATGGAGTTCACGTACCTCATAGCCAAGTGCTGTAACATGTAGTAACATCCACATAAGGTCTCTCTCTGGACTGATGTGGACAACACAAGGCGTCGGCACCCAGGGGTCAGGAACCTGGTCGGAATCCATTTCTACACTGGTACCTCTCACCTCTATCTTTTCATAGCTAGAAATGAGTGTGGAAAGAGCCATGAGTCATAACTGATGACGATGAAAATAGCTTGCTTGTGCAAAGACGGGTGTGTGCACATATTGCTAGGAATAGTCCTGGTGACCTGGGAGAGACCCCAGGAAGTGAAGAGCCCTGGAGTTTAAGCTTCACGATGAATGCCCTTCTGTGCCCTCCCAGCCACCTCCCATTCCCCCCTGGTCGTGCAGTATGAATTATAGGAAAAATAAAATAAATAAGACCAACAACCTGAATTATTACCATGCCATAAATTGCTTCTGGCCCCAGAGATGTGGATCACATATGCAAGGCATATGTGAGCCTGTTTTAGATTGTGATTTTATTTTTCTAAGTTGGATGTCATCGGTTTTTAGAAATGTTTTTATCTTTTTATTTTTGGTCTATTTGCAGAAACTGCACCCTTCATGACGGCTGTCAGCTCTGTTTCTGCTTTTTATTCTCTAAGGCCCGCCGAACAAAGCACAAAAGCGGCAACATACCTGGTCCTCCTGGTTTGGGGATAGAAGCTGCGTCAGAGAAAGCAGGACTAGGAAAATGGCCCAGGGCACATTCCCACCTTCCTGCGAGAAGTGTGGTCTGTTCCGTGGTTTTCACATCATCCGTGTTCACCCATCACCACTGCTTCTGGGAGGAAATAGGGACGAGTGGCTCTAGTGACCATCCAAGTGCCAGGAATCGGGGAAGAGTCCTTTTTAAATTACATGTTCCAGTTCTATCTCCCCACCCCCCACCGCCCCCCAGCTCGTTGTGGCTGGGAGCCGGGGCCACAAGGCTCCGGACACACACACACACACACACACACACCCCGTGGTTAGAGAGCTAATCCACGCGAGGGCCCTACCATCCTGGGATAGCACTAGTGATCAGAGAGAGAGGTTCCTGTGTTTTCTTCCTAGTACAGATTGTGTTTCTGAAGCTGAGAGGTTCTACAAATGGAACAGTTTGAAGGTTCTACTTTGTCATCTGTCTGCATGATTAGTTATAGTGATGTCAGTGCTACATTCTCCTAATGACGAGCAAGTCCTCTAAAATGAGATTGGGGTTCCAGTGATTCATTCGTATCTTCTGAAACAACTAATACAACCAATCTGGGGCCAGTGGATCTTGCCATGATTCCAGCAAACGTTTCCACATGTGGAAAGTGAGGCTTTGATTCTCAATTTGCTATTTTTGCTTTTCCCCTTTCATCATTGTGTTATGGCAATGTATGTTTTCAAAGGGCTGTGCCCTTTGTATTATTTAATGCCTACATATGGCGTGGGGCTTAGCCTTTCCTCCAGTGATCTATAACATGTGTTATGGGTAAAGGAGGAAAAAAAAAAAAAAAAAGGCTTGCACCAAGAAGAACAATTAGCTAATTTATCATACGCCTTTCTAACTTTTGTCAGATCTACACATTTGTGTGTTTTAACCTTTTCTGCCACTCTTTGGCTGGTGTCTTGTCAGTAAAGGATGACGTGTTTGCATTTCCACCGGTGCCTGAATGTCACGCACCCCGTCTTTTGCAACGGTTCGTTCTTATAGGGACACGGAAGCACGTCTTTGCAATCAGACCAGGAGCAAAACTCCCTTTCTTGCGTTTTCCAATGCTTCTTTGATGTGGACAGTGTTTGCAAAGAATGTAAGAGCTCAGTTTTTACTTTGTTCTTAAAATATTTTTTGAGTCTGACATGGGGTGTGTTTTCATCGTCCTGGAAGGCATTTTCTTTGGTTTCAGTAAGAAAGTAATACTTTGGAGGTTTAAAAAGCTGTCGGTTACAACATCAAGCATGTCTCCCTTTGGGTCAGTTCCTTCTACCACATGCGAATCTACTTTCAAAGCTCTGTGGAAATCAACTCAGAATTTCAGCTTTGGACCAATCTCAGACTCCCTTTGGAGGAGCTCCTAAATCCTACTTACGTAAGGCCTGCAGATAGTAATCCCACTGAATGGGGAGTAGCCTGTTTTCCCTTGAATCGTACATTTGTTTGGGTGTCTCTTGGGTTTGGGGCTGATGGGGTCCATGGGGGATCTAATTTCTCTGCCATTGCCATGAAAAAAAAAATGACATTGAACTATATGGAGAGTTTTTGCCTAACATCCTCACAATGTCCTGTTCTTCCCAAACTGGTATCTTTTCAAGATCTCATCAATTGAGAGAGAATTGCTCACACTTCTTAACTTCAAGAAAACTACACGTGCTTATCTTTTTATAGTTTACCCAGTACTTTCAAAAATATTGTTTTAATGTTTTTATTTATTTTTGAAGGAGAAAGAGAGACAGAGCATGAGCAGAGGAGGAGCAGAGAGAGAGGGAGACATAGAATTTGAAGCAGGCTCCAGGCTCTGAGCTGTCAGCACAGAGCCCGATGCGGGGCTTGAACTCACGAACCATGAGATCATGACCTGAGCCGAAGTCGGACGCTCAACCAACTGAACCACCTGGGTGCCCCTTACCCAGTATTTTCAAATGCTCTCCCTTCTTTTTGATTCTCCACACCACTGGAAGGTGTCATAAGTAAGGCTTATAAGTAAGGCCCGGGGAAGCTTGTGGCTGGCCTCCCGTAGGGAAGGATCTCAGAAGCGATGCTAGATGTTTGCTCTGGGGCGATGCCCCGCTATGCAAATTCGGGTTGATTCTGAGTAGTCTCTTCAACAGAGTCGGTTGGTATTCCGGGTTACATTTCTAGCTTTTACAGTGATTCTGGGTATGGCGTATGTCTGCCTCAGCTTCCCTAATAATTAAGTACAGATTCGTTCATTCACTGATGTGTCTGCTCATTCCTCTAACAAATAATGAGCGAGCACCTACTATGCGTTAAGTATTGGCTGTGTTCTGGAGACGGGATGGGGAAAAAAACCAAACATGACTCCATATTCTTATAAAGGTTACGTTCCAACGGTGGAGATCTGACATTCATTCCTCCACTAGTGCTAATACAATAATTATACAAACTCACGTGAATTTACAATCATGGGTCAACGCTTTGAGGACAAGGTACCTGGTGGTCTAAGAGGGTACACCACAGGGGAACTTGGCTGTTCTCAGTTGTTCAGGAAGTGTTCCTGAAGAGGCAACACATGAGCAGAGATCTTAGAGACAAGTGGGGTCAACAAGGCAAAGGGGTAAGAGGGGGAAATCACACTAGGCATGTGCAGGAATCACATTACCTACTGACCCAGAGTTGCTGCAGCAGACAGGAGGACAAGGATACTGGATTTGTGATGCTTAACGATCACGTGCCCTTATTTAATAAGTGCAACGTGTTTTATTATCATTTACAATCGGGGTGACTGTGCTGCTGGACCAGTGTGGTCACTGGATGCTTTTCACTAAGCGTTGTCCTGCCCCACCCCTGGACCTTCTGAAAACCAGCTGGCCTATTTGGAGAGCCTCACCAACCAGCCTCAGCTGGAAATTTGCTTCTTTCTCAAGGGTATGAGCTCATTCCCACACCAGATGGGTTCCCAGTAAATGATTGTGCAATCTGATCATTTTCATGTCATGCCGACTCCCTTTGGAAGATGGAAACAGGGTACATGGTCCCTATCATGTAGTTAGAGGAGAATTTCCTTGATACGATAGCACACCCTGCAGATTGAGAGAAAACATACCCTTTAGAACTATGTGGCCGTTCTTCCACTAACAATAACTTTTAACTGTGAACAACCGATTCGTTTTTATCATAGGGCACATCAGTGAAAGTAACTTGGGCTTCTGCAACAGATGCCTTGGAAATCTAAGGGACTTAACATGACAGAAATTTATTTCTCACTCACAGTAAGTCCGACAATGTTCTGGTTGGTAGACAGCCTTCCATGGGATCACTCAGGGTCATCTTGTGACTTTGACCTCCTCTAGCAGCCCAGTGGTCTATTCATTTGTCAGAAGAAGACGGAGAAGGGAAACTCCCATCACGCTTTTTTGTGCGCCAAATGTGGCAATGGTGGTCTTCCCTTGTATTTGCATCCTGTTGGCCAGAACAGTCACATGACCTCCCCAACAGGGATACTGGCAAGAACAGGTGGGTGGGCAACTGGCCCACCTATCACAGAGGGTCAGTTTAGCCTGGGTGAAGGGCATGTCCCCTGGAGTCAGTGAATTAGGCTTTAAGTCCCAATTTTCAGACCAACTCCCCTCTATAAAACAGAAATAAAAACTCCTGAATGAGACATTATATATAAAATACTTAGACCCTGCCTGATAAATTGTAAGAGCTCAATAAATATTCAACCATTATTATCAGTGTATTCATCTCCTACACAATAAAAGCAAAATTAAAGATATCCCATCATTTCATATCATCTCGTCTGAGAATGAGTAGGGATGTAAAACAATCTTTCTTAATTTTTCGAAGAAGGAAAACAAAATCCTCAATTTCCGAAGTATGTTTAGGATAGTTGTTCATGAGTTTCCTTTAAGTTTCCAGGGGAAGTTAAAGGAAGTCTTTTGACAGACAGTTCTGTTAGGAAATAAACAAGCTGATGCAACCCAAGCTTATAAGGAGGCAGTTTGGTGTTTTAGGTAGCAGATGCTGCTGGGGACTTGGAGCTGAATGGAAGTCACAGGGTAGTGGTTCCTAGGAATCTGAAGGGGCCTCTGTTCTCTCCTCCCTGGGGAGCCTGGATCTAAGCTCGGGGGCTGCGTTCTCCCACCCCACTCGGCTTTGTTTGTGTTTCCCTAAGGGAGCATTATGGTTGTGATTTCCCTGTTCTGGGGCAGCCGCTGTGGCTTTTCCACAGCGTCTACTGGTCTGGGCCAAATAACCTGCTGTTTGTTTTCTCTCTTGGCCAAGAGCTCAGGGCACCCCCAAGCATTTTCTGAGCAAGAGGAAATGCTTGTTGTATTCCACCCAGGGGGCAAATTGCAGCTGATACTCTTTTGAGGGCTCTGATCCAGGCATGCCAGCACACAGGGCACAAAATGCCAGCTCTCGCTGTGTGCCGGGAGGGGGGGTGGGGTCGGAATGGGGACATGGATGAGGTTGGTGTGGCCTCCTTGAAGCAACTGATGTTATATTTGGTTGGCCTCCCACGCCCATGAAGCCTTAGGTAAAGCCTTGGAAAAATGGGCTCAGCTATGGCCACGCAAGCCGGCCTTCCTCTAAAAGGTCTCTCTCTGCAGGATGTTCAGAGCATATCACCTGGTCACATCAGATCTTAAAAGAAAAAAAAAAAGTCACAGCTTCTGAATTTTGATAGACCTCATTAGACCATTGCAGGGAGGAAGTTGCCGAGAGGGGATTCTGAGAATTCCAGCCAAAGCTGTCTAATAAAATTCCCATATTTAATCCACTCTAGGGAGTAAAATACCTGGGATGCTAGGGAATCTTGTTAAGGTAGTCTAGAGCAAGCCCTTGGCTCTGCCAAGGCTATATATCTTAACCACCCGAGGGAACTACTTGTCTAGACTGGTTACAACTATAAAAAGTAAACTAAATTAAAGGTGTTTCTTTGGTTCCAAGTCCTTTACGTACACATTAATTCTCCCAAGGATCCCGTGAGGTGGCCGCTCTGATGACCGCATTTCACAGATAAGAAATGGAGCTTAGGTCACCCAGTCCAAGGTCACCTAGCTCGTGACCAGATTTGCACCGGCTCTCTCTCCATCACTGGGTTTAGTAATTACAAAAAACACCAGTTCACATACACAGTGTCAACCACGTTCCAGCAGGAGGTCCTTCCTCGTGCCCTCCTTTGTCCCTCGCCGCCTTTTCAGTGTCGACTCTGACCTCCGTTGTGACGAATTTCCGGTCGGCATGGCAGCGGCATATTTGGTAATCCTTAAGACCCAGTTTTTTGGGGTTGCCTTTCTCTCTCTTCTAAAAGTACCTGTCTGCAGTTTCTTTGTGGTGTTAGGGATTGAAGGATAAAAACAGTTCTTTCCCACCACCCCCGCCCCCAAAAATCCCTGTGAAATACCCAACTTCCACCTTTACGCTTAGATTCTATTGCTCGGTCTAAGAGGTTCTTGGTGATGATAGCTGACATTGATTTAGAGGTGCACGTCTCACGTACCTATGTCGAATCCTCAAGGCAACCAAGCGAGGGAGGTACCACTATCGTCCAATGAGATGCACGAGGAAGCTTCAAGTCAGGATCGAGATCAAGCAGCTGGGGAGTTGTGGGGCCAAGATTTAAACCCAGGCAGTTTGAGTTCAGAGTTCGGGGTGTGAAGCTCTCGGCAGTGTGGTCTACACGTGGATCCGGTGTGAGAGTCCGCTGCCTGTAGCGCTCTTTGCACGGAACCTCACATTGTCTCTTTCTTCCTTCTGTTTTAGTTGCCTGCTTACTATTTCCAGGGCCCTATGAATCACAGATTCACATTGTATCATTGTTTCGGTCAGTCAAGTATTTCTTGACGGGGCTGGCGGCAAGGTAGTGGACGGCTAATGGGACCCTACAGCTCCAGGGCTGAATCTCAGTTCAGCCACCAGTTAGTTCTGTGGTCATTAACTAGTTAATGAACTTCAGTTCCCTCCCCTGTAAAGTACGCATAAACAAGACCCCAAAATGTTGTAATGAGGGACAAATTGCATCGGACAGCTCTTAGCCTTGTTCTGGTGGACAATAAGCATTCAATAAAAGGCGCTGTTAACATTGCTGTTTTACATTTCAATCCACAAACGTGCATTGAGTCCCATGCCCTCAGTGTGCTGAGACTGAGGGAGAGACACAAAAGAGGAGGATATTTGCTGCAACTTGCAACTGGGTAAATCGGTTGGGCAAGCGGGGAAGAGGTAACTGGCAATGCGTGGCAGGAGGCAAAAGAGGCCATGAGAAGGTCAGAGGGCACACATTGTTGGATTTCAGAGGGGCTCAGAGCAGGATTCAAGGAGGAAGATGAAGAAAAGACAGGATGTATCTGGCTGCAGTTTAGGGGAGGGTTTCCAAACAGGAAACCGGTGCAAGCAAAGGGAAGGAAATATACAATGTATCCACAGTTACCATATATGATCAACCTTCTCAGCGGCTTATAGTAGGGGTGGGGGTAGGAAGGGGGGCAAATAGGAATGAATGGAACGTGGAACTGAAAGCAGAGAAAAGCTCATGCTTTTCTCAACCCTATGAATTAATATTGCAGCCAGAAATAACACCAGGGTTTCCCAATTCTCAGCTAGATTCTCCAAAGGAGACACTGTGCGTTCCCAGCAAAGGAGGGCTTGCACAACCTCCTTTTTCTTTGGACTCTGCTTGTGAGAAAGTAGAAACCGAAAAGCAGTGGTAGGATCCATAACCATCAATAGTGGGGCAATAGGGCCTGTCACAGTTACCTGCTTCTTTGTTTGATCTTTCAGCTTCAAGACAGACTGGCCTTTGCACACACACACCTGCACAGAGTCAGAGCCCTCCGCTCTAGAGGGCTGCTCTTGTCATTTACAAACTGTCTGGGTTACCCTCTGGTTCAGGGTCTGCTGACTCTTTTCACAACTTTCCAAGCCAGCGATTGAACAAGAATGTTCTGGACACGCACTCAGTTCTCAGGCCCGGAGGAGGTGCCCAGTGTGCAGGCGGGAGGGAGGATCACAACCGAATGTAGAACTCTTGGTGAATCTCAGTTTCCAAAAATGCTCGAGATCTCCTGTTTTCTGCCCCTCCCAGGCATGCGCCGAGGGCCAAGACTCGGGAGGAGTTCGCTTGTTTTTTTTTTTTTTTTTTTTGTCATCCGACCCTGTGCTGTTCTCCAAGTTGCTCAGGCTCGTCACAAATTCATGTCCATTCATTTGCGTCTTAAAACTCACTGCCAAATCAGTTCACAATTTTCTGCGCCGCTGGGAAAAGTACATAGTCCTACATTCACAATTATTTTCTTTTTCCTAGCCAGGAATTTTATTTTTTCCCTGTTTTATTGAGATATAATTAACATACAGCACTGTATCAGTTTAAGATGTATACCTTCGTGATTTGACTTCTATATATTGTGAGAGGATTCCCACAGTAAGTTTGGTTAATATCCATCATCTCACAGATACGAAAGAAGGAAGGAAGCACAAAGCAGGCAGGCAGGCAGGCAGGAAGGAAGGAAGGAAAAAGAAGGAGAAGAAAGGGAGAGGAGAGGGGAGGGGAGGGGAGGAGAGACGAGGCGAGGCGAGGCGAGGTGAGGCAAGGCGAGGAGAGGAGAGAGAAGGAAGGGAGGAAGGAAGGGAAGAGAGGAGAAGGAAGGAAAAAAATGTTTTTTCCTTCTTGGGATTTGTTCTCTTAACCACTTTTCTATATACCATATAGCAGTGTTAGCTGTAGTCCTCAGGTTGTACACTAAATCTCCAGGACTGATTCATCTTATGACTGGAAGTTTGTACCTTTTGGCCATCTTCCTCCAATTCCCCCGCCCCCTACACACTGCCTCTGGTAACCGCAAGTCTGAACTGTTTTTCTATGAGTTTGCTTTTTGTGTGGTTTGGTTTTGATTCCTCATACAAGCGAGATCATACAGCACGTGTCTTTCTCTGTCTGACCTATGCCACTTAGCATGATGCTCTCGGCGTCCATCCGCGTTGTCAAAAGAGGCAAGATTTCCTTCTTTTTTATGGTTGCATAATATTCCGTTGTGTGTGTATACTAGGACTTCTTTATTCGTTTATCCATTGATGGCCAATCAGATTGTTTTCACACCTTGGCTGTTGTAAATAACACTGCAAGGAACATGGGGCGTGAGGCTGGTAATTTTTTTTTTTTTAATTTTTTTTAATGTTTATTTATTTTTGAGACAGAGAGAGACAGAGCATGAACAGGGGAGGGGCAGAGAGAGAGGGAGACACAGAATCTGAAACAGGCCCCAGGCTCTGAGCTGTTAGCACAGAGCCCGATGCGGGGCTCGAACTCACGGACCGTGAGATCATGACCTGAGCCGAAGTCGGACGCTTAACTGACCAAGCCACCCAGGCACCCTGCAGCTGGTAATTTTAGATCAGCATCACGGCACATCTGAGATGAGCAGGGACTTCGGGATCAGACTGATCCAGGGTCACATTACCTGTCTCCACCAAATACAGGTCCACCATGCACCTGTTGCATGAATCTGGCAAGCTATTTAGTCGTCCTGAGCCTCAGTTTCCTCTCCTATAAAATGGAAGCGGGTTGAAAATCACTGTCTGATACGATTGTTTTGAGAATAAGATAGCCTACCCAAAGCACTCGACACAGTGTAGAGCACATACAAGGTGCTCAGTAAACAGTAGCAGGTTATTACCAGTTCTTCATTCATCATTAAGCACTCCTGAAAATGTGGCCTTGCTTGGAAGGCCCTGTGCAGCAGCTTTGGACAGGAATTTGAAAGCGCTTAACTACAAACCACCTTGATATGTTTCACACGCATTACCAGTTTCAAACCAAGAGTGGGGGAGCCTGGCAAAGAGAGAAACGTTCTGCGCGCATGTGTGAGAACAATGTCCTTCTCCCCCACCTGGCACTGACTACTGGCCAATCCATGACCACACCACCATCCCCTGAGCCGCCGTCATGACCCAACCCCCTCCTTCGCCTCCCCTGTGCTTTTCCGGAGGGCTGGGTATCTGCACATATGGAACCCAGTTTCTCTATGGGCCCTTTAATACGCTAGAAATTCCAGAACAACGTAGACCCCGGCAGGGCACGGGCTCCACGTTGGCAAATCGGGCACCACCTCTGGCATTGCAATGTGTTTCGAACCAAGGAAGGGGCCGCAACCCCAGATTTCAAGGGTTAGCTCCTCGCCCTGTGCAAACACCCGCGGGCTGGTAACAGCACTCATCTGCACAACGCAGAGAAGTTGAGCCGGAGAGAACCTTCTCCACCCCGGCTGTAATGTCAGCCTCACCAGCCTCCAGATCCTTCTCTGTGCATTTATACCTCCGTAACTTGGGTTAAGAGTATGATGGATCGATCCCCCGTTAAATGACATTTAAGAGCAGAATTATTAAAACAGGGTTGGAGGACTACCTCACACGATTGAATATGATGTATGCTTTGTTACGACCCTGTGGCACTTGATAAATGGGGTCTGTCCAAGAAAGAAAATTGTGTCCGTGACTCAAAGAATTAAAGCCCATGTCCTTTATTAGAAGAACATGCAAATTGCTTTCAAAGACAATTGGCTGATTCTTTCTAGCCTACCAATGGCCCGAAGGATCGCGAATTAAAAGGGGTACGACGGGGTCAGGTTTGTATGCAGACCCGGCATTTCACGCAGGCACTCTGAGAGGGGTCAGCGCAGGGTTTAGACGGAAGCCTGCAGGTCTGTGATGTATCCTCCAGGTGCTACCGTGGAGGGGCTTTGCTGCTGACCCCAACGGTCCCGTCGGCTGCCAGCAGGTGGGGTTGAGGAAATGTTGCCCTGAGACCGCGAAGCCAGCGTGCAGAAGGGCTGCGGTAGTGTTGGGGCCATATCGCTCGTGCTACATCCCTTCCCCGTGACTTGAACCGCCAACGCCACTGAGCCCTGTCGGAAACTCGGATTAGAAAGGGGACTCTCCTTTTATTGTTTGCTGTGCAAACACAGCCCAAAGCAAAACAGAGGCGGCAGACCTGGGTAGAGAACAGTACACGGGGCACAACTGGGGCTGTTTCTTCCATGACATCCTGGCACGGTGCCGGGTCATTCGTTCTGCTTCTCTTTTGTTTATGTGCAGAAAGCATGAGGGCTGGCCGCTGCCCTGTGATGATTCTCTGTAAAGTGAGCCTGTGTGATTATGATGGGCAGAGTTCTTCAATTTTACAAAGGGTGGAAACAGTTGATACGGCCAGGTCATGACAGCAAGCAGGTCTTTCGATCCCGGGGGGCATCGTGCCGTGGCTCCCCTTAGGATAACAGAGGAAATGTTGGAAATGTTACGGGAGGGTGTTCACGAGGTGACGGCATGTGGGAACAAAAGCAGGATACGTAAGTACTCAGATAAAGCAACCCCCCTCCACGAGGGACAGAACATCTGCATGTTCAAAGAGTCAGGTGGAAGGTGCCATTATCACCTAAGTGGACACTTTGGAGGTACAAATGTCTCCACTTTGTTCTGGAGACATTATACATAATCTTCACAAGAGCCCTACTGGGCAGGGAGGGCAGGGACTGTTACCACCGTTTCTATCTTACGCGGGAAGGCACTGAAGCTTTACAGTTCATGTAATTTGCAACTGTCCCTCAGCAGAAAGTGACAGAGCCAGATTTGAGCCATGCATGGCAGGTGCTTCTGGAACTCATGCCCTTCGCCACCACGCTGTATTAGAGCAGTTATTTCTGGGCAGTAGAAATACAGGTACATTTTTTTTAATGTTTATTTACTTTTGAGAGAGAGTGACAGAGCATGAGTGGGGGAGGAGCAGAGAAAGGGGGAGACACAGAACCCAAAGCAGGCTCCAGGCTCCGAGCTGTCAGCGCAGAGCCCGACGCGGGGCTCGAACTCACGGACCGTGAGATCGTGACCTGAGCCGAAGTTGGACGCTCAACCGACTGAGCCCCCCACGCGCCCCAAAATACAGATACATTTTAAGATCCTTTCACTTTTATGTGTTTTCCAATTTTGCTCTTTTTTTTAAGAGAGAGAGAGAGTGCAGGTGGGCACATACATGCCAGCAGGGGAGGGGCAGCGGGAGAGACAGAGAGAGAGAGAGAGAGAGAGAGAGAGAATCCGGAGCAGATTCCATGCCCAGCCCAGAGCCGGATGTGGGGCTTGATCCCACAACCCTATGATCATGACCTGAGCTGAAGTCAAGAGTCAGGCGCTCAACCATCTGAGCCACCCAAGTGCCCTCCAATTTTACTTTTGACAATGAGCATATGTTACCTGCAAAATAAAAGAAATAAAAAATAAAAACAAAGAGGGGGTGAAAAGCCATATATGTTGTGGGGAAAAATCATGTTTCCTTCATCTTGGAGATGTTCGTTAAACCAGATTTAATTGGCCCTGAAACAAGGCACTTCTAATTCAAGGTGAAAAATCTTAAAGAACATCTTAAGAAAAGAATTCCCACACTTGGAAACTCAAAGGGAACAGTCTCACCTACCACTTCTCTGTAAGATTTTAGGTCACAATTCCTGGCCATCTGCAGTGTTCTTGTTGACCAGCCCCCCCCCCACTCCCCCCCCCCCCCCCCCGCCAGCCTGGCCCTGACCCTTCCTCCTGGCCCTCCGCCCCTCCTTCTCCCACATCTCCCGGCGGTTTTCTCTGTAGAAACTCCCACTGCTGTCTTCGTTGTGTTTCCCCTCTGAGGTTTCCTCTGGGCCTGCCCTCAAGCTCCAACTTTCCCATCTATCCCCAAAGCAAGCTGTCACAAGCTGTTGCGGCCCCGAGGTGGTACAGTGACTCTCTCCCTCCTTGCCCGCCAATGGGCGGGCGTAATGTGCTATCCCTGGAGCATCCGCACCGCCCCCTTCCGTAAGTCCTCGTGATCTTGGCTTCTGCCCTTACTGCCCCCGCTTCCCTCAGAAGCCACCAGTGGCCACTCACCTGTCACAGCCGATCCCAGTTTCCCAACCTCCTCCATGTCTCTCTAGCTTTGATCAGCCTCCCACTCGGAGGCGCCCAGCACCCTTGGCCTCTCTCTCCCTGTGCTGTCCTACTCTTCTCCCCTCTCAGCTTCCCTTGCTGGTTTCTTTTGCTCCTCATTCCACCCTAAATGGATAAACCCCAAGTTCCACTCTCAGTCTTGTTCTCTTCTCTCTGTATCCAGTTAACCCTTGAATAACATGAATTTGAACTGCAGGGGTCAGTTTACATGTGGATTTTTTTTTCAAGGAATACAGTACTCTCAATGTATTTTCTCTGTCTTATGATTTTCTTAACATTTTCTTTTCTGTAGCTTTATTTCGTTGTAAGAATACAGTAGATAACACAGGTGACACACAGAATAGGTGTTAATCGACTGTTTATGTTATCAGTAAGCCTTCCAGTCAACGGTAGGCTATTGGTAAAGTTTTGGGGGAGTCCAGAGTTATACACGGATTTTTGACTGTGTGAGAGGTTGACACCCCTAACTTCTGCATTGTTCAAGGGCTAACTGTACCGCCTTTGAATCTCAGTATGTCTTTAGCATCGGCATGTTTACCAGCAGAGTTTATTCACAACGCCCAAATATATATGGGCATTTCCATTCTATTGGAAAGAGAGACAATAACCAAACAAATAAGTAAGGTAAGGTCATCAGGAGGGACTTCCTGACATAAGGACATCCGAGCTGAGACCCAAACGATGAAAAAGAATGAGGCAAGCAAAGTTTTAGAGGAAGGACAGAGTGCAGAGGAAAGAGCAAGTGCAAAGGTCCTGAGGCAGAAACAAACGTGCCCTGCTCTAGGAAGAAAACAGCAAGGCTAGAGGGTGGTGAGCAAAGGGGAGAGTAGAAGAAAGAGTAGATGGTAAGGTAGATTCCTCCATGAAATGTTAAATTCCTACATCCTTCGGCAATTCTCTTATCGTTATTATTCTGTCTTGGAATGGCATTATTTACGTAATGTCTTATAGCTCCTACTGTAGCCCTCTCAAGTGGAAAGAGCAGATCTTACCTGTTCTCCTATCCCCCCCAGCACTAGGTAAACCCAGCACTGAATTAGCTGAATTGTAGCGAAGGAGGTAAGAGAAGACAGAAATGCAATGTGTTAAGAAACAGTCTCTCCCCAAGTTAAAAACCAGTCTTTGAGTCACTAATCAAAATGATGCCAGAAATAACATCGCACTGAAACATCAGTCAAAGTTAGCCAGAACCACGACGGCAAGTGTCCCTTTCTCTTCTGTCTCCGCCTGCCTGGGAATTCAGCATTCCCCCAAAGCCACTCATCGGGGACAAGATTTTAGGGCGTGTGCATGTTTTCCACCTCCACAGGACCAGCTGTGGGTGGAGCAGAATTCCTCACACAGGATAAGGTCACACGGCGTCCACCCCGACGATTTTCCTGGGGAAATGGTCTGCACGTTGCAAAGTCAACACCACCGCTCATTAAAGGAACGTTGTCTGAGAGGCCGCGATCTATCACGGGGAGGGTTGACTCTTGGTGGTACGGAGACTGACTGCCATCTCATTTCACACATGCCACAGAGAAAAACACCCAGATGTGGATGTCAGCACTCTGTAGCCGTCGCTTCTGAAACAAAACGCCGAGAAACCTCAGTGGTTTATAGGGTGCAGCCTGGAGTCGGAAAATCTGGTGTGGAAGGAAAGCACTTGGTTTTCCTCTGCCCTCAGTGGGTCTACGCTGCTGCCCTTCTGATACCAGGTGTGTGACATGCGAAGCAAATCTGTGCCACCAGCTGAGTGACAGGGTAGCTGGTTCTGAGTTGTCTGCCTGGAGATAGTGTCAGATCCCACAGGTTCAAGGCTCAGTCCTACGAGACCACCCCTCACCCCTGCTTCAGAAGTCAGCTTCCAGTGGCGGCAGTCACCTCTGCTTCTGACCGACCGGCTGCAGATCAGAGGTTCCCAGCAGCCCCTCCTCAGGTTCCATTAATCTGCGAGAGCAGCTCACAGAACTCAGAGAAACGTTTCACTTCGTAGATCACTGGCTTACTATAAACGGATGTAACTCAGGGCGCCTGGGTGGCTCAGTCGGTTGAACGTCCAGCTTCGGCTCAGGTCATGATCTCACGGTCCATGAGTTCGAGCCCCGCGTCGGGCTCTGTGCTGACAGCTCGGGGCCTGGAGCCTGCTTTGGATTCCGTGTCTCCCTCTCTGTCTCTGCCCCTCCCACACTCGTGCTCTGTCTCTTTCTCTCTCAAAAATAAATAAACATTAAAAATTTTTTTTTTTTATAAAAGGATATAACTCAGGGACAGCTGGATAGCAATAGGGCGAGGCATGGGGAAAGGGGAGAGGGTGTCCCTACTCTCTGGGTACACCATTCTCTCCGAATCCCCACGTGTTCACCAACCCGAAGCTCTCAAAACCTTTTGGGTGTTTTCAGGGAGGTTTCATTGCGGAAGCGTGTTGATTAAATTACTGGCCATCGGAGACTGATTTCAACCTCCACCTTCTCTTCTGGCCCTGGAGGGATGGGGGCGAGCCTGGGAAGTTTCTCCCCCGTAATCACATGGTTGGTTCTCTTGGCTACTGCCCCCAACCTTAGGGACTTTCCGAAAGTCACTCCATTAACGTAAAGTCAGATGTGATTGGAAAAGGTTTGTTATGAAGAGCGAGAGACACCTTTTCCCACTTTTTCCACTTAGGATATGCCTACGGTTTTAGGAGCCCTGTGCCAGGAACAGGGACGAAAGCCAAATATACATTTCTTATTATAAATCACAGTATCGCACCTCGGTTTAGTTATCAGCTTGGTAACATTTGTTAGCTGTCACTTACCCAACGCTGGGCCTCAGCGTCCTTATCTACAAAATAGAGATTTGTGCAATCTACCTAATAGGGTTGGTGTGAGAATCGCAAGTTTGTGAAATTGCTTTGTATATCCTAAAAGGCCTTAGAAAATTGAAGTATGTTTGAAGCTTTGAGAAATCTTGGCAGCATCGATTCTGGTCCTCATTTTGCAAAGCAGCAACCACAAAATATTCCCAGAGTTCCTTTTGATTGAGTCTAGCCCCTAGATGTGAGCTCCTAGGACCCATGCTGCATTTTCCAAACCAGACGGATGAGCGCACAAAGAAAACTCCACTTGAGGTCATATGCTAATTCCCATGTGAGCGGAATTGCTGCGTAAGTAAGCAAACCCGTACCTAAAAAAATTAAGTTTTAGAAAATACAAGCAGAAAGCCTCTCATTTAGAGCATATAATAGCTCTTCTCATAACCTGCCCCGTACCAGGGCCAACAGCTTTTACCCTGGGCCCCGTGGCAGACCTGCCTTTCCTGAGTGACTCGATCTGGAACTCGAAAGGCCTTTGAGAGTGGCTACATAGTGATGGGAGATCATTTGATTCCAGGTTTGGGATTGTATTTCTTCAATGTAAGATTTAACTAGTCCTAAAAATGAGCAAATTCCAGTTCCCAATGCCCGGCAAATAGCCATACTTTAGGGTGTGCATCTATGACAAATGTCCTAAGGTGTTTGATCAAATAAATCCTTTGTATTTCAACTTTTTTTTTTAAGTTTGTTTATTTTGGAAGAGAGAGAAAGAGCACGAGCAGGGAAGGGGCAGAGAGAGGGGGAGAGAGAGAGAATCTCAAGCAGGCTCCTCTCTGTCAGTACAGAGCCCCACGTGGGGCTCAAACCCATGAACCGTGAGACCATGATCTGAGCCAAAACCAAGAGTTGGACGCTTAACCAACCGAGCCACCAGATGCCCCTGTGTCTTCACTTTTAAAAATCGTCTCTTTCCATAGGCTTATCAATTCTGCTGGTACCTTCTCCCCATCTCCACCGCCTGCCATCTTGTTCAGACCTTTTTCCCTCAGCCTGTACCTTTGAACTACCTGCTCATTTTGCCCCAAACTCCTTCTCCCACATTCATCCTACTGCTCTCACCTTCAGTTTGTCTCACCCATCACTGCTTATGCCCCTTGTCTGGTCAAGTATTAGTACCTTTAGCGATTCCTGTCTGCCTATTTCAGGGCCAAGCATTTTAGCAGCCGAACACTCTTATTTTTTTTTTAATGTGGAATCATATGCTAAACTCCCAATGTATAAAACAGGTTTGAAGAATGACATTTTAACTGCATCACCAGACAGCGTTGGTCTGTGACAAGGCCATTCAATGGGAATGATATTTGGTTGCACGGTAACAAGAAAGCCCCGGAACATTCTCATAAGTACCTTGCACCTGAGTGCATGTGCACAGGCCTGACTACTTGAAAAGGCCAGTCCAGAGTTACCCTTGTTGACCCTCGATGGCATGAAGAATAAACTACCCAGGGAGGCATTTCTGAAAATCCTGAACAGACCCAAAGTGCCAAGATGGACACAATGACTGACTAAACACACCGCTCGTTTGGCAGATCATCTACTTGGCCGGTCCTTCCATATGCAATTTTTGGAAGGCTTTATCTTTTTAGAGCACTTTTAGGTTCACCACAAAATTGAGAGGAAGCTACAGAGATATCCCATATACCTCTGCCCTTCTCGTCATTGACATCCCCACCAGATGGTACATCTGTTCCCAAAGGTCAAGGCACGCGGCACATCACGATCCCCCAAAGTCCACAGTTCACCTTAGGGTTCACCCTCGGCGTTGTACGTTGTGTTTATTATCTCCAGAGTTTTGCTTGCTGTAGCCCTTTACCTGTAACCACGACAGGCTGTCCCTGCTGATTTTTAACCCACTGATTACTTTTACTGCCTGACTGGGAGGAGGGTATAAGAGAAGAGAAGTGGAAGTTGGAGGGTGTGAAAGAAAAGACGAGAAAAAAGAAAGTTCGGATCCAATTCCCATAGTAAAGCGCCACTCAGAAGTGAATCAGCGGCTGCTAGAGTTTGTAGAGTGACACGAGAGACCTGAAAATGCGTTCGGTGAGTGACAGACACATCTGTGTGATTAGGACAATTGCATGAGGTACATAAACAAGTGACCATTACACAGGAGCACCCTGAAATCTTTGCTGTGGTTAGAAAACCACTTTCCTCTCCCGAGAACCACCCCAACCCCTGACTCCTGACAAGAGAGAGCAGGGGATTCTGGGTAACCAGCACATGTCAGCTGCCCTGTTCCAGGCTCAGACCTTCAGCACATCAGATACGGTCTTCTGCGTTCAGGCAAGGGCCCACCTAGAAAATTTGTTCTTATACCTCTGAGGTTCAGGAAGGATTTGTGGGCCTGTGATTTCCCTGGCCGCCCCTCCTCCATTCTCCCCACCCCGCCCCCCACCCCACCTCCATGGTCAGGCATGCTGGCTTAGGCAGGGTTAGAAGCAAACAGAGTTAGGAGTACATCGGATCCTTTCTCTGGCCCTGTTCCGTCCCAACTCACAGTTGTGGGGCCCAAAATGATCTGCACCCGGCAGTCCTGGTTTTCACCCCCTTTAATCACTTAGCACTGTTGCTCTGAGAGAGGAGAAGGTAAATCCTAGAGGCTGTGTGATTTATGGCTTTGGTTTCAGCCAGATAAAGGGGAACCTGGAATGTCTGACCCTGGCCTGGTCTGGCTTCTTTCTCAAAACCTGGAGTAATGAGCAAGGAAATAATGAGCAAAGAAATAATGAGCAAGGAAAGATCTAGTTACTGGTGATAGAACTGGATAAGGGGGGGGGGGGGGGTGGGAAACGACAGCCAAATGCACAGTTCCCCTCCCTGTTTAAATGTTGGGAGGAGGGGCGAGACTTCCAGGGGCGACCCTGGCTATGGAGTCGGGAGACCTTCATGGAATGACGTGTCACACAGAGCATGTCGAGTCTCCGGGCTCAGTGTATATAACGCACTGTCGGAGAGGCGGAAACCGGTTCAAATTTGAACCTCCGCAGAGCCCTGCCTGGAAGATTTGCAGACAGCGGAGCCCGTGAGACAGCTCAAACTTTACGACTACATATTTAAGCATTTATGAGACTTGAACTGGGTTCCATTAAAATGAAAGGGGAGGGGCAATGAAAAAAAAAATCCTGAGACTTCCAGCAAGGGTAATTAGCCCCAAATGTTTCGTAAAGGATTTGATAGCATTCTGGTTTTAAGCTCCTTTCCCAAGTCTGCTGTAGGAGGGAAAGAGAAGAAAGAAACCTATTAAAAATTCACCAGTGCTTTTAAAAAACAAACAAAAAAATGGTCTGACCAAATCAAGCAGCCGGATCTACGTTTGAGAGGAAACTAACCACACAGACCTCATCATCCCAAGGCAACAGATAAACATTTTACTGAAGAGAAAGTATTTAAGAGATGGGCTTGTCCGTTTTCACCAGACCCACCTGAGAAATAGCTTTCTTTTACTCCCTTATCTACCTCACTCCGCACCTTGCCTGTTGGTTCTTAGTTTGGTGTTAGCAGCACAGCCTGGGGCCTCCCCAGCCCCCCTCACTAGGCATATGGGGCTACCCATATCTCAGTAGGGGTTTTCTGTCTAATGCTGGGGAAAACACCTTGAACATCAGGCAGACCAAATAGCGTCACGCTCTGTCAGGCCCTAAGGGGTGTGTGGTCCCATACCATAAAAGATCCGCAAGAATAAACAGACCACCCTAGTGGTTTCAACGCTCACCTGACGGAAGAGAGGTCCTGGACAGATGGCCTCTTCTGGTCTCTCCAGCTCTTTAGTTCTCTTTCGTTTTATTGTCTTTAGGTGAGTTCTCACGTATGGCCCAAGTCATTTATGACCAGACCCCCTCACTGCCAGAGGGAATGTGCTTTCTTCCCACCTTAGCAGGACCCCCTGCTCCAGCCCATTCTGAGGCAGACTTCCAATGGTGGTTTAACCCAGAAATGCCAACCTCCTTCCGTATCAGGCATTTTTAAACACAGATGGTCGGCTTTTGTATTCTCCAAAAAGAATGCAAATAATTGGATTTATGGTTATGCATAAAACATTACTTTTGACGTAGGTCAATTTCCCACCAAATTATATTGATCAAGAGCGATGGTTGGCTTTTGTGCCCTTCTTCCGGACGTTTTGCCATGTGAAAAAAAGCGCAGTTATTAACAAGTATTAGAGAAATTTTCCATATGAAGCATATAACCCATAGTTTTAGAATGACTGAACAGCCTTTTACAATTCATGAAATTCACCACCCCCCCTCCCGGTATGATCAGATATTTTATGACATAAACCACAACACATCTTGTTTCTTTCAAGGAAGAGAAGAGCAGGAGACACAGCTTTCTTAACCACTTCTTTGCCATCTGGGAAGAAGGTAGTTTTTGCACGAAATTTAGAGATCTTCGTAAAATTGGTGTGAAACTATTCATTCACACCTTTTCTAGGCATCTTGGTCAGAAACATTCAAACCATATGTCTTGGTCCGTTCGAGCCGCTATAACCAAATACCATAGCCTAAGTAGCTTACTAACAACAGAAATTTACTTCTCACACTTCTGGAGGCCGGGAAGTCCAAGATCAAGATGTTGATTCAATTTAATGTCTGGTGAGAGCCACCTTCCTGGCTCATAGAATACTTCTTTCTGGGTCCTCACACAGTGGAAGGCCCAAGAGGCTCTCTGGGATCTCTTCCATAACAGTCCTAATCCCATTCTGGAGGATTCCACCCTCATGACCTAATCAGCCCCCAAAGGCCCCACCTCCAACACCATGATCACCTTGGGGATTAGGTTTTAACGTATGAATTTGGGGGGCGGGGGACACAGGCACTGTCCACTGTCCACTCTTCTAATAACAGAAATCCAGGCCAGCTCTCAGCCATCCCTGCGAAGTTTCGGTAGCCTTAGCTCCATGATCTTTTTTCAGGTGCCTTCGGGATGGACTTGCCCTTCAGACTAGAATGCTACCTTTGTTCACAGAGTTCGTAGAATGAGTCTGCTTTCCCGAGAGGAGCGCAGGGCTCCAGCTTTGCAACAACGGTGTCAGAGGAGTCAAGAGAGCCCCGGGAACGAAAGGGACAACTCATTAGTGCCTTTAATGAGGCTTCCCCAGTTTCATTTGTGGCCACATCAGAAACTTTCTGAATCATTTCCCCTGTCACAGAGCAGTTTTCGGAGAGGGCCACACACACACATCAGAAAGGATAGGGTTCCTCCATCACAGAGATGTCATGATGAAAATTTACCACCACCCAGAACCGAGGTCACACTGTTGGCCTGGAGATCCCAGGCCCCTGCCTTTTGCTCTGCAGGCTCCATGGACAGCTCACCTGAGCAGTGAGCTAAGGGTGCGTACTGGGCAAGCTGGGCCCCGCCTGGCCTTCCCGTGACCTCTCTGGTCTCTATCTTGAGTACAGGGTTTCTGGTGGGCCTGGAACAGGGTCTGGTGTCTACAGGGGACCCCCTTGAGCGGCAAGCTAGAGTCATGGCTCTGGAAGACTTCAACCCTTTTTTGGCATCACCATTGGTCTGCCTCATGTGGGAACCTCTCAGGAACAGGGAGATTCCAGGCCAGGGAAAAACTGATCCTACCAGTATATTAGAAGAAGGCGCACTCTATTCCGGGAGCCATGAGGAGGTTGTGGACACCTTCCCTCAAAGGACGGCCACAAATCTTTGCTACAGTTCTACCAACTTGAGCTTCTAGGTAACAGAGAAGCTCCCCTAGATAACCTGTCAAGAGTCCATCACCTGAAATTCTTCCCTCATCCTATAGTTTAATTTTGTTTTGGTTTTCGAGCCTTTGTATCCTTAATATGCCATTTTTTTTTTTTTTTTGAGAAAGCAAGGCTATATGTTTCCTTTTCCATCCATACTCTGTATTCAATAAAATTGGGCTCCTTCGAATCCCACGGTTCTTGGACACTGGAATTTCAAGTCTTTGGTCTCCTTCTCCATCGTACCCGGGGGTCCATCTTGCTCCCTCATTTTGTAGTCAGTGGCGGTGTAGAATAGAGGACCGATCACAACTTGGCCACTGACTGGCTGTGTAATCATTGACACACTTAACCACTGTGGCCCACAGCTGCCCTGAGCTATAACCTTCCATGAGTCTGTGGATAAGGCACCCAGGTCAGGCTCTTGGGGAGGCAAAATGGATAGTCCCCCTTAGGACTCTCTTCTCCCATGGCACCTGTCGGACCCTTCCCCTGTCTACATTCTGTTCCCATCACTGCTCACATCACCCTCCATCCCTCAGTCCCTCTTATCCACCGGATCAGAGAGTTAATACAGTGTGAAGAGGCAGAGATTGAGCCCTTCCTCCTCCAGACCCACGGCATCAAGACTGAGAAAGAGAAATGTTCCCAGGCCAATAAATGGACATTTCACAGAAATCTAATTTTAACACAAGGACATAATTTTTTTTAATGGAACAAGACATGATGACATATATGGCACCATGTTAAATTTAAAGACTCCTATCTTTTGACTGTGAAATCAATGTTACCCTGAAGGACGCCCTTTCTTGGAAATGGACCAGTAGGAACGATCCCACATTCTTGCCCCTTCCAACTACAGCAGTTTGCAATATTCTTAAATGGACATCTAGGGAAGGCTGGGAGGGCTGGCTTTGGTCACAGGACTTGAAGAAGCTGGCTGCCCATGGGAGGAGTCCACCCATGACCTTGGCCTCAATTGACACAGCTCTGAGTGAAACAGTGTCAGACTCTCCAGGGAAGGAAGGCTATTGCACAAACTCCTTTAGTTTCATCAAGCAAACAGGAGTGGTAGTAACATCTCTCTCTTTCTAACTCATCGGGCCGAATGGCTTGCAGTGGACAGGACTTCAGCAGGGATCAGGTCGCTTTCCCATATTTATTTCAGTCAAAGAGCTGCCTTGTTTGCTTTTTATTTAACGCTTTGGAAATTAACACGTTGATGAATCGGAACAAGCGTATTACACTCTACAATTTACCAAGTACTTCAACTCACTGTCAGGGACATTGGACCTTCTTTCCCAACCAAGATGATGAGATGGGAGAAGCTTTTTGCTGCCCAGATGGGAAATCTGATTGAACATGGGCTCTACATCGGCTTCCCTCGTGGCCATCCTGTTGCAAAGACATGTGCACATTTGGAAGTTGTCAGGCAAGACGGTCACTTTGCAGCCCCCATAGATTATTCTTGTTGTTCTTGACTCCACAAAGCCCTCGAAGTTGTGTTCCATTCTGTATTTAGTCATGCCTGCTATGAAATTAGGAATACTTTTATACTGTTGACATTTGACACATAGGCATTTTTCTGGAGAGGAAAAAAAAACATTCACGCTCTCCCACATTAATGTTGGGAAAGTACAACTCGCCCCAAATGTGGCCATTTCTAAAGTCAGAGCCAGGGACTAACCAGCCAGAAGTTTGTATTAGAGATAAATCACACTCATTATGCCGGGGAAACCTATCAAAAGGTTGACAGTTAAGCTGGCCAAGCCAAAATGTTTCCCGAAAAATTTGAATTCCCAGATAATGAATTACAGCTTTTACCTGATGAAAAATAGAGACGAATCAGGTTGGTAATCTCATGATAAAATAGAAAATAAGTCCAAAATGTAACTCAAATCATGTGGTTAATAATTTTCAAAACCTCCAGTGATCTCCAGGGCGGTTGCTCTCCCTAATCTCACTCCACATTGATTAATCCCACGAGACTCTGAACAATTGGAACCATACAGTCCACACTGGGGTTGAATTCCCCACAGCTGTTCCAGGGGGCTTGCCTTCTCGCACGGGCTACCACCTACTCCTAACCCGCGGTTTCTCAATCCTGGCACCATGGGCATTTTGGTCCGGATCATTCCTTGTGGCAGAGGCTGTTAGGAGCAAACAGGGCCTCTGGCTCTTACCCAGCAGATGCCATAGCCCCTGTCAAGTTGTAGAAATTAGAAATGTCTCCAGAGGGGCGCCTGGGTGGCTCAGTCAGTTGAGCTTCCAACCTCGGTTCGGGTTGTGATCTCACGGTTCGCGGGTTCGAGCCCCACGTTGGGCTCTGTGCTGACAGCTCAGAGCCTGGAGCCTGCTTCGGATTCTGTGTGTGTGTGTCTCTCTCTCTGTCTCTCTCCAAAATAAGTAAATATTTAAAAAAATGTTTTTAAGTCTCTAGATTTTGCCAGATGTCCCCTAGAGGGGAAGGGCAATATCTTGCCTCTCCCCCACACACTCCCTGTTGAGAGTCACTGTTAACTCCGCTGCAGCCAGTA
Organism: Acinonyx jubatus; assembly: GCF_027475565.1. Lineage (NCBI taxonomy): Eukaryota > Metazoa > Chordata > Mammalia > Carnivora > Felidae > Acinonyx > Acinonyx jubatus. The sequence goes on along the minus strand of NC_069387.1, from coordinate 12,656,218 downwards.
CAAAACTTGGCCAAGACTTAACCTAAACTCATGCCGTCTGAATATGTTATCATGATTTATTGAGACTTTCTTTTTTTTGTTAGTTTTTCTTAAAGTTTATTTATTTTGAGAGAGAGCGCGCACGAGCAGGGGAGGAACAGCTAGAAAGGGAGAGAGAGAGAGAGAGAGAGAGAGAGAGAGAGAATCCCAGCAAGCTCTGTATTGTCAGCACAGTGCCCGATAAGGGGCTTGACTTGAGATCATGACTTGAGCTGAAATCATGAGTCAGATGCTTCACCAACTGAGCCACCCAGGCGCCCCTCATTTGTTGAGACTTTCTAGGAACAGAGCAAAAAGTGGTACCTTAAAACCACAACAGGAGTGATTTTTGAACACAAGGAAACCCTGCTAATACGGAGGGTAGTTGCTGACGACATATATTCAGTGCTGCTCTGAAAATCTTTAAAAATTAGATTAGAAGGCCTTCTGAAGTGGGTGGCTGAGGCAGGGACAGGTAAACAGAATGGAATTTCCTTAAAGTGTGTTTTCAAACTTTTTGTTTGGTTTCTTTCTCATTTAATAGAAACTCATGTGAGTAGACAAGACTATGAAGGAAAAGGAAATTAGTTCACAAGAGGCTTTTTTTTCCTTCTTTAACTGACAAACGAGGCATATAAGGGGGAAAAAAAGAATGTGCTTAAATGGACAACAGTGGAGAATAAAATTGAGAGATTAGTGGATCGTTCATAACATAATATAATGGTTGCAATTAAGAGATTTGCCTACTGATAAATGTTCCAGAATACGCGTGGCCCTAACTGTTTGCACAAGAAGCAGTTCCTTAGACTCTCCTTTGTTCAAGCCTTCCCTTTCACTGGAAATGGATTCACAGATTGAAGAGCTTTTTAAATTTTAATTTTGAGTCCCGTTTTTTCCCATCCCGTTTTATTAATCTTCATCATAAATATTAATTTACGAACACCGATGCCCACAGGGCCTTGGGATATGGCTCACACGAGATCATGAATATCGCTACCGCACTTAACCAAAAAGCAGCATTGAGTGTAAAAGAGCCTGACAGTTTGCTGGTCAACTCCAAGCAGGTCTAAACCTCAAAGCCACCGCCTTGTCCATGACCACAAGTAAAGGAACAACACCCTAAATACAAGCAGGACATTGAAAGGCTCGGCACTGGATTGTGGGGGAGGGGTCGTAGTGTTGGCTTTCATTGTTGAAAGCGTGAACGTGACGTTGTCCTTCAGTGTATCGGCCAACTATTGTTTTACCTCTTCCCTTTCTGCTTCACTTCGTGCATTCTCCACGGGGTCAATTATTTCAGATCTTGCTGGAAGCTCCTCTGTGATCAGAGGAGGAACTCCTTTACAACCCGCCTGAGGTCTGCCGTTATCAAAATGAGTGTTATTCTTTCCTCTCTCCAAAGACCGTGTCGCTTCTGGGAATGGCAGGCATTTGATGCTTTCCAAAGAGTGAGGGGGGTTAGTCGCCAAAAGGTTTGCAAACGTATCACCCCTGGAGGGCTTTTTCAGCTTCTCTTTTGCTGGCAGGAGTCTTCCCCTCTCGCTGAGAACCAAGGCCTCCTTCAGCTGCTGGTCCCGCCAAAAATGCTGTCGGTGCCTGTCTCATCATTGGCGACAGGGACCTCGGCAGTGTTTGTTAAATGGATCAGATACAGCACAAAGCAACGTCAAAACAATTCATTTCAGCGAAAAAGCTTCATTAACACGCGAGCGTGCTGCTTAAGTGATGAAAGCATAGCAACATGAGAAAGGTTCTTCTTTGTTATTCAAAGTAGAACCTAGACCCTTAGATCTTTGGGACTCAAAGCAACCCGTGCGTCTTGGGCTCATCCCCTCACTTGCAAGGGAGAGCCAGCCCAGTCTACCCAATGAACCCCACTGGGGCCTCAGACTCTAGCTCTGGGCCCTTCTTGCCATCACACAACCCCTTGGTGATTTCACATGGTGACTACTGTCCTGCCTGAACTAAGGAATCCCGAAACTCTTGACTTTCCACTAGGCTCGTACGCTGATCCCTCCATGACGCTTTCCTGGATGGATGTGCGCACTTGCCTTATAGTTACTTGTGTGTAGCACCTTCAGGAAAGGAATTACAGCCATCTCCTTATGTTTTGTTCACAACGTCTGACCCGGCGGCTTGAACAAAGGAGAGTCTAAGGAGCTACTTCTCGTGCGAACACATTTCCCCTCATTCGCACAAATCTTCCATGGTGGGTCACAGGGGCAGAGAAGAGGGCAACGTCTTTGTCAGAACAACCTGGTACCAGGGGAAGCATGTGGATCCCAGCGGCAGACAGACGTGGGCTCGAGTCGTGTTTTTTCCACTGAAAAAATGCATACCTCTAGGGACCTTGCGGTCCTTCCTGAGCCTCAGTTGCTGGTCTGCAAGAAGGACCAGAAGTAGCTAAGCAGCTGGCTGGTGTGAGAATCACCAACCAGGAGATCCGTGGCAGGATGGCAATATAGCTCCTGGTGGGACAGGGAGCCACCGGAAGGTAGCTGGGAGGGCTCCCAGTCACTCGTGTCCACTGACTGGACCTTGCTCTGCCTCACCACTGGAAAATAAATATCAGAGATGATAAACTGGCTTCTACCCATTCTGTACAAAATATGGCACCTTTTTTTTTTTAAATGTTTATTTTGTTTATTTTTGAGAGAGAGAGTGCAAGCAGGGGAGGGGCAGAGGCAGACGGAGATAGAGAATCCAAAGCAGGCCCCACACTGCGAGGGCAGACCCCCACACGGGACTCGAACTCACTAACCGTGAGCTCGTGAGCGAAGCCTAACCAACCGAGCCACCCAGGCGACCCCAAAATATGGCACACTTTATATGAAACTATTCTACTTAGCACCCTGTTTGTGGATCGCCCTGGGATTTTCTTGAATATCATCGATTGCCAGGCATCCCTTCTGGTCTTCAATTTCCTCAGAACCTCACAGTAAATTTCTTAGAAGTTAATTGTCCCGTGGTCCACTTTTGGTTTACCTGGAAGGAAACAGAACTACTATTTAACATTCTAAGCTGGTGTGATGTAAAAATGTTCTGTAAGTATAGAGGCACCTGGGTGGCTCAGTCGGTTAAGCATCTTAACTTCGGCTCAGGTCATGATCTCCCGGTTTGTGGGTTCGAGCCCCGCGTCGGCTCAGGTCATGACCTCATGGTCTGTGAGTTCCAGCCCCACGTCGGGCTCTGTGCTGACGGCTCAGAGCCTGGAGCCTGCTTCAGATTCTCTGCATCTCCCTCTCTCTCTGCCCCTCCCCCACTCACGCTCTGTCTCTCTCTGTCTCAAAAATAAATACACATTAAAAAAAAATTTTTTTTAATGTTCTCCAAGTATTGACAGCAAAGTGGCTGACTGTTTTATTTCAGCAAGAGTGTAGTGGGAAGCATTTACTCCAAGGAAGCGTCAGTATTTACCGACACAGATATAAGTGGGATTGCCCACAAAGTGTATTTCCCTCTGTCATTGGTCAATGCACATTAAAGAACAGTCAACGTCTCCAATTAAAAAAAAAAAAGTTTTAAAGCGGCTGGCAGGGACACTTTTAAAACCCTGTTGTTCCAGCTATAAAATCAATCCTGTTTATCCAGCAATTAAATGAATCAAGTGGCCCCCTGCATCTTTGTGGAGGGAAAGAATTCAGACTTTTCTCCAAATTCTGATGTCCTCATGTTGAACCAAGTAAGTTCTCTCTGTTCTTTCTGCTGGCTAACACGATTAGAAACTAGATCACTACACCCTGCTAGAATCTGTTCCTTGTTGTAGCAGTCATTATGTTTAGATATACTAAAATAAAATAAATGCATCCCTCAAACTAAGCTCTTCCCAGCCTTCCTCGGGCCCCCTTTGACATTTCTCACCTCCTTCGATTTTGTCATCGTCAATGGTTTTCAGGCATAAAACTCCTATATTTTTTCCAACGTGTGAAAATTTAATTAACCTCACATACAGGTGCTTGCCAAATCCTATAGTGCTTTTTTTGATCACGTCTTTTTAGATCTTCATTCATAACGGTTTTTAATGTCTCTTTACAACCCTGGATGATTCTGACTGTTGTTATTTTCTGCATAATAGTTATCGAGCTGTCAAGGATGCAGTATTTCCCCACACAGTTGCACTGGTGATGTTTCTATATTTTGCTCAGTTACTCCCAGGGTTGGGCTTGCCTGATGGTCCACAGAAATGAGCTTCTCCTCCCCATCTGCTTCTCCACCTGCCTCCCCCTCCTTCACCACCTCATCTGTTGCCCAGGTCCTTGGGGATGCCAGATCCTTTCTACCCGGGCCCCGAGTGCCACCAGGGAAACACACACAGGAGACAGGCAACATACATTGGCCATGATAAATGAAAATATCAGCCAACAACAAAACTTCTCCTTACATTGAAAACCTGGAAGGGTTTAAAAATTTAAATGTGGACCAATCAGACTTTCAGAAATAATCTGACTTTAAAAAATAGGGGAACATCTGGTTCCTGTGCTCTGCATTAGTGCCTCCCAGTTATGTCTGGAGTATGACTTGTAGGATGTGTATAATTTAGAAGCCCCTCACTCTTCTAAATGTAGTCAAAATGGATTTTTAATTACAGCAAATAAAATCAATTACTTTTTTTTTTTGAGTATTGCAATATGTATGCCACTACCACTTTATGTGTTGTTCTTAATTTCTTCAGATAGGCTGTAAGTTCTTTAGAGCAGTCCTTTCTAAAAATACATGGTGGGCTTGGATGAATATATGTTCAGATGAGCCAAAAGTGATACCCAACAGTTAAGGGAGCCAATGCAATCTTAAGCCTTGTTCCTAGAAACACGGGGACCAACCAGCTCACAGGAGGGATGAATGAGACAGAGCCACCAGTTCAGCAAAGCTTTAAGAACCTGTAGTTTGCCTGGAAGAGGCTTTCAGGTGATGAAGTTTCTGGAAACCACGAGGATCAGAAAAAATAGAGATGTTTAACTTGAAGAAGAGAAGATATAAGGAGGACAGGATCGATTCTCATTAGTTGTAATGAATGTCTTCATTCAACTTGCAGTGAACAAACATGTACTGAGCACCTTCTGTGTGCCCAGGAAAAGAACCAAAGGCAACAGGAGAGGGACCAGGTTGGTGCTTTTACCAAACTTAGAGTTTGTTGGGGGAAACCCACCAAAAAGGTTTTCCAAAGGGGCAATCTAGTTTGAGTTAGGGACCACATGTCTACAGTTCTACGGGGAGAAGAGGCCATTTGCCTCATTTTTTAAGCCGAGATAGAATTGGCATACAGCATGTCAGTTTCAGGTATACAACGTAATGATTCCAATCTGTATGTATTGCAGAATAACCACCACAATGAGTCTGGCGAACACCCCTCACCACATATACCACATTTTCTTTATCCTTTCATATGTCAGTGGACATTCAGGTAGTTTCCATATCTTGGCTGTTGCAAATAATGCTTCGGTGAATCAGCGGGTGCAGATATCTATTTTAGTCAGCGTTTTCCTTTTCTTTGAATAAATACCTAGAAGTGGAATAGCTTGATCTACAAATAGGTCTATTTGTAATTTTTTGAAGACTCTCCATACCGTTTTCCATAGTGGCTGTGCCAATTTGCATCCCTACCACAGGTGCACAAGGGTTTGCCTCATGGTTTCTTGACTCTGGGTCTTTATGTTTCTGTGTCACTACTTTTTTTTTTTCTCCCTCAAGCACAGGCAGTTATATCAGGTGAGAGATGTGTGGTGATGGAGGCATGATGGGGGCTTTAGAAGCACAGGAAAAGGAGCGTCTCCACCAACACCCCCAGGGAACCATGTGGCAAAGTCTAGGCTCTGAAACGTGAGGGGGGCGGAGGAATTAATCAGTAAGCAAGGTCATCGTCAAGGATCCTAAGGGTGCAACGATGCACAGAAGTGGGGAGGGAGAATGGATTTGGTCAGTCTTGGGATGAGGCTCGAAGTTGGCTGGAGCCATCCTGGTCCTGAAGGGCCATGTGGAGACAAGAGGTTGTATGAAAGTCCCGGAGTGTGAGGTCAAGTGCTCCGGATTCTGGTCCTGCCTTGGCTGTGATTGAACTGTGGGGCCGGAGCCACTCCCCAGCCTGCCCAGAGTCAGCCCCCTTTGCTGGCAACACGTCGATGAACTGAATTCTCTCCAACCCCCTCTCCCGGCTGACCTCTGCAAGGCCCCATCACACCTTGGGTCCAAGGTAAAAATTTTAGAAGGGTTTCCCAGGACGGTATTATTCAGGTGAGGACTACAGCTCTGGGGTTCTGTGGCAATCAAAGGGCCCATTTTCCTTATTATTAACTCTGCACTGTGACGTCTCTAGTTAAGTGTTCTTTCGCTCAAACAGCATTATCCCCTAAAGCTGCAGTCCCCTTAGCTGCCTCTTTCCCCCCAGCCCTTTTGGAAATGTCTGGCAGTGCATCTCTTTGCTTGTGACTGGATTTTAGAGTAGATTAGAGAGAATCGTCTTGTACCCCATAGGAAACACCGTCCCTCGCTGAAAAACAATCCACAGGCGGCTTCACCAGCCTCCACAGGCACCAGCTGGCTTCCTCTTCTCATTCTTTGGAAGGCTCACATCGGACAAGTGACCCCTGTGGCTTATCTAGCATAGACCAGCATTATCCGACACTTAACGGAACAGTCGGATCGTGGCAGAAGCCTACACTCTTGTCACTCAGCACCTCTTTATTACAGTTCTCAGCCAGCGCTGCCCAAGCCTCCAGATCCGGCGGCCTGTCTTTGATTGAGGCAGGCTAGAATGAGTACCGGAGGTGGCCCCTTGGCCACCCGACTTAGCCTCCTGGAATTTCAGCTGGAAGGCCTCCATCAACACGTAGTTCTGTGCTTGATGTCTCAAGTCCTCCCTGTCTTCTTACTAGGTCTGAGATACTTCACTGTCTTGCGAAACTCTTCTTCCCAGGTATTCAAAATATTTGTCTTGGGGGGAAAAAAAACCAAAACGGATTAATTCCCCCTGTACGTCCTGGCATGGAATAGTAGTAATTATAGTCATTATGGCTAATATGCATTGCAGGCTTATTAGGTACCAGGCCCTGGTCTGTGTGGTTTTCATGGACTATCTCATGGAATCCTCACGACAGCCTCATGAGGTAGATGTTGTCCCCATTTAATAGATGAGAAAACCAAGGCACAGAGTATTTAACTTAATTTGCCCCATCATACAGCCAGTGTGTAGCATGGCCAAGACTCAAACCCGCAAAGGCTGACCCCGGATCTTGCCACTGTCCTAAACCTTACTGCCAATTTATTTATTTAAAAAAATTTTTTCTTTATTGTTTCTTCATTTTTGAGAGAGACAGAGAGACAGAGCACGAGCAGGGGAGGGGCAGGGAGAGAGGGAGACACAGAATCCGAAGCAGGCTCCAGGTTCCAAGCCGTCCGCACAGAGCCCGACGCAGGGCTGGAACCCACGAACCGTGAAATCATGACCTGAGCCGAAGTTGGACGCTTCACTGAGTCACCCAGGCGCCCCGAACCTTACAGCCAATTTAAATATTAAAGGTTATAAAAGGTTTGTGTAAATTCCCACTTGGGAGTGAACGCCGCCATAGCGCCCATATCCTCCAGCTTGGGGGAGCTCTGCTCTTCTCTCCTCTCTTTGTTGAGGTGGCAGAAGCAGGCTAAGTGCCAGCTGTTATGTCACCTGTCCCAGGCCCCCCTTCCAAAGGAGACTGCAGTTTTCACGTTCATCAAGTGCTCTTCACTCTGGAAGTGACACTTCTTCCCTCCAGACTTGGCCTCTGCAAACCTTGAAGGGGCATCTCTCCTGTGACCGGGCGACCGCAGATGTGGGCGGGCTTCCCCCCAAGGGCCTCCAGGGTGGACGCCTGTCTCCGGAGCTAGGGGTGGTCTTCGGCAAGAGCCCGTCGTGGAGAACGCATGAGGAAGTCCGTCAGACCGGCTGCTGATCCTTCTGAATGGAAGAGAACAAAACTGGACAAACCGTAAAGCGTGGGCCGTCACTGTCACTGTATGATCACGGCCAATCGACATGTTGTACATCAAGCAGCAAAAGGAAGAGAAGGAGCCCAGGCAGGGCCAGCTGCTCTCGGACCAATTTCTAACCTGCCAGCGAGTGCTCGATCACGTTTGGAACAAACCAGAGGCTCGATTAAAACTTCCGTGCGCCGTTCCTGCGAGTGGCCCTACGGCCTCTCGTCATTTTGTGGCACGTGTCTGAAAAGGCAGGAGGAAGGGAAAGTGGACAAAGTCCTTCATGACTTGTACCCCCTCGGTGCCGGCTGAGTGTCCAGTTGGCTCTTCACGCCTGGGTGGACTGAACGGTGCGTCCTCCCCAGAAGTCCCCCCTCTGAGGACTCCAACATGGCCTCAGGGTGGCCTTGGCCAGCCTCAGCGCTGGGGAAATCACAGAACAGCGTATTCAGGGGAATATACAATCCCCATTTATCACTGAACGTAAAAACAAATGAATTGGAGCCACTAAAAGAAACAAAAACAAAAAAACAAAAAACAAACAAAAACACTGCCAATGTTCTAGGAACAGTCTTCATTTTTTTAATTCCACAAGTTAAAAAAAAAAAGGGGGGGGGCATCTAGATCATCTGCCTCGACCCAAGACAGAAACGCCAATTCCAATACTTGGACAGATAGTTTGATTTTCATTGATTAGAATTCACAGTTCATTTTTTTTCCCCTCTAAGTAGAAGAGAAAAACTCAGTTGTGAAAGCAGCTTACTTGTGAAAGCCGTACTTGTATATGTTAAGTATAACCCTCCTTCTCCTTCCAGCTGAACTTCTACTTTTTAAAATAGATCACTGAGCGATAATTTTAAATCCCGAATAAAATTCAGTCGAATTCTTAAAATGGACTCTAAAAATGATGCCAGGCAAAAAAAAAAAAAAAGAATTTCATCTCTTAGGATCTCCGCCTTAACGCACATGTTCCCAAAGGACTTAAGTTTCTTGAATTTCAAGCACTGCCAACTACTTTAAAATTTAAAGATCAAATGGTGTTCACTTTCCATATGTTGTTATGAAATTACAGGCTTCTTTTTTGTACTGACAATCTGGCCACATGGATAGAATTTATAGTCTCTGCATTATGATCGTGTTACCTTCACTTTTAAAAGGAGACCGCCAAATGGAAATAACTACACTCTCTCTTCCTGATCCTTTCCTGCTGCGGAGGACATTTCTTGGCTGTGTTTAAATTATGTCACTGTTCCCCATAGAGGAGATAAAAAGAAGAACCCAACTGAACCCCACCGAAATTCAAAGTTTTTACTTTTTGAGTGATAGGAGAAAACTTAGATACCAGCATATGATTCAGTATGCTGTAAAAATTCAAGCGGAAAGTCACGGGCAGACACAAATTTAGGGTAAGGTTAGTGTTATGGTCTGAATGTTCGAGTCTCCCTCAAAATTCTTACATGGAAACCTAGGTTCCCAGAGTGATGGTACTAGAAGGCAGGGTTTGGGGGAGGTGTTAGGTCATAAGGGGGGGAACCCTTGTGAACAGGATTAGTGCCCTCATCAAAGGGACCCCAGGAAGTTCCCAGCCCCTTCTGCCATGTGAGGGCGCAGCGAGAAGTTGGCTGCCTGCAGTCCCGGAAGATGAGTCTCACCAGGACCCAACTATGCGGGCAGCCTGATCTTGGACTTCTAGTCTCCAGAACTGTGAGAAGTAAGTTTCTGTTGTTCGTAAGCCACTCCGTCTGTGATATCCTGTTATTATCCTGTGTTAGTCCTGAATGGGCTAAGATGTCCAAGTTCTAGGAAAATTTTCCACTTGGTCTTTCTGAGTAGATGGTTTTTATACGCTGGGAGGATAACATTGACATTGGGCTTAAATCTAAATAGAAATCTTAGAGATGTATGTTGCACTCTGGACTTGGGATAATTTTACCAAGTTGCCTTCTTTGGAAAGGCGGAAGACCCAGTAAGTGGGAATCAAGATAGAAATTCCCGGAGTGACCCTGGGGCAGCTATTTATTTCTCCGCTCCAAAAGCATCAGTGGTGGTGCCTCTGGGCGTCTTTATTCCCTTCATTCTGTGTGTCCTTGTACATTCTGACACTGAGCACGTTTTTCCCACTTGCCCATGTAAGGAAACTGCCGAAGTAGATGAGGACACTCAGTGGGCTCTGAGCGAGACACACCTCCCCTCTTCCTGCGGCAGTCAAAACTGTGTCAACAGCGATCGGTGGGCCACAGAGGAAATACCGTGCTTTACGATGGTGTTTGGAAGAGATACACTAAGAAACCTACAAATATTCAGGCTTCTGATCTTTACCTTTCACTTTGGGATTGCTGGCTGATTTTTGCCACTGCCATTGTGTTGCCTTTTTTTGTTCTTTTAATTTCCTATGGACTAGAAATGCTTTGGGTATTGCCTTGGCATTAATGAAGACCCATCACGAAAAGGCGCCGCCTATTAGATCACATTCACCCCACCCTTTCCCTGCGTCCTAAGCGGTCCACACAGCATTATTCCCTACAGTAAAATCTCAAGTATCTGGACCAGTCTGGCTGCACGTGACCTCAAAAAGGGGGTTTTCCCTGGCTCCCTGGGGATCTGTGTTCACACTGTGACCGTGCAGGTTCAACATTTCCCAATATACAGCCTCACTTTCTCCTCTGGTCTTTTCTTCACATAATTCCCAGTTAATGTCCAATACCAAAAGCAGAAACAGATCAAAACTGAATATATTCCATTACCATGGTTTTCAGATCTCTGTAGCATGAGGTAAAGGAAACCTTTCTATGAACAAACACACACACACAAACGTTTCATGACAATGGACCATTTCATTATACTGCACTGAAAATGTGTTTGAATAAAAACAGAGAAGCTAAAAGCTAAAAAAAAAAAAAAAAGAAAACAAAACATTGACATTCTTCCTCTTGTTCAAATTAACTTTCCAGGAAAATGGTCTGAATAAACGAGAGTGGGAAGCGATCAGATCAATGAGATTGAGTTATGAACAAAAATAAACATACAACTGCTTCTGACTGACTGTAAAAATTGCCATTAGAAGAAATTCTTCATGTGGTGTCTGTACTTCTCTCTCTCTCTCTTAGCACAGTGGTCCCATCCAAGGCCCATCACTGGCGCAGTGGCTGACTCTAAATCCTGACCAGTGATGAGGTCGGTCCCAGCCACCCCAGCCATCTCTCCAAGTGGCCACAGAGCCTTGCCAGTTGCTCACCAGGCAGCCTGTGTCCCATGAAGAAATACTCCCACTGCGTTCCCTATTAAGTCATTCTCTTAATAAATGGCTCTTGACAACCCAGTCTGTTCTGGATGCTCCTCGAACACTGGGGATAAAGCAGAGAACAAAACATGCCTGTACTCTCTCCTGAAGTTCCATTTGGAAAGGGCCCCGGGTAGATAGAAAATAAATCAATATTGTGTCAGATGATGGGTAATGCCATAAAGAAAACAAAGGCAGTCTAGAGGGATAGAGAGTAAAGGCTGGGGAAGGAATTTTATTTACACTGGGTCATCAAGAATCTCTCCTCTGAGAGAAGTCCTATGTTACCCAAGAGCTATGTTTGGGGAAGAGAGTTCCAAGCAGAGGTAATGGAAGGCGATGGCCTGGAGGTGGGAGCATAGCTAGTCTAGTGCCTGGAAGGAAGGGACAGAGAGAGAGGAAAGTGGGGAGAGAGGCACCAGAGTCCGGAGAAGGTATTCCGAATGCTGATATTTGTATTTAGGCTGGTGTATGCACTTCGGATTTCCCTCTTCATTAGCTGGGAAGTCTTGGAGGGATTTGAACTGTGGCATAATATGATCTGATTATGGTTTTAATGTTTATTTATTTGTATTCATTTATTTGATTTTTTTTAATGTTTATTTATTTTTGACAGAGAGAGAGAGAGAGAGAGAGAGGAAGCATGAGTGGGGAGGGGCAGAGAGAGAGGGAGACACAAAATCCGAAGCAGGCTCCAGGCTTCTAGCTGTCAGCACAGAGCCCAACGTGGGGGTCAAACTCACGGACCACGAGATCACGACCTGAGCCAAAGTCAGATGCTTAACCGACTGAGCCACCCAGGCGCCCCTGATCTGGTCATGATTTTATAGGGTTGCTGTGATGGCTGCCTGAACGAGAATCCCAAGTTGTTTTCAGTCATTTCCTGACTGGCCCAAACAGAAAGCATGTTCCTTAGACTTGCGAAGAATACAAAGCAGGGAAAATAATAGAATCCAGATCTAAAAACATTTCTTCTTGGGGCGCCTGGGTGGCTCAGTCGGTTGAGCGTCCAACTTCAGCTCAGGTCATGATCTCATGGTTCATGGGTTCGAGCCCCGCATCGGGCTCTGTGCTGACAGCTCAGAGCCTGGAGCCTGTTTCAGATTCTGGGTCTCCCTCTCTCTCTGCCCCTCCCCCGCTCATGCACCATCTCTCTTAAATACAAATGAAATTTTTTAAAAACAAATGAATAAATCGGGGCGCCTGGGTGGCGCAGTCGGTTAAGCGTCCGACTTCAGCCAGGTCACGATCTCGCGGTCCGTGAGTTCGAGCCCCGCGTCAGGCTCTGGGCTGATGGCTCAGAGCCTGGAGCCTGTTTCCGATTCTGTGTCTCCCTCTCTCTCTGCCCCTCCCCCGTTCATGCTCTGTCTCTCTCTGTCCCAAAAATAAATAAACATTGAAAAAAAAATTAAAAAAAAAATAAATGAATAAAAACATTTCTTCTCTCTGACAACCCAGGTAAATGGCAGTGCCCACTGCAAAGCCTTCCTTGTGAATACAATTTCTTTAAAATCAATGAATTCTGGAGAACTCTTTCAGGACCAATTAGTGCCCATAAGATGAAATAAATTCAAAATCAGCTGCTTATGCATAAGATGGACAAGATCTACCTGTACAGCAGTTCAGAGGGCAAAAAAAAAAAAAAAAAAATCTGATTTTTAGCAGACCTTGAACTCAGTATGAGGTGTGATATACTTGCTTTAGCGAAAAGAAGATACATTCTTACAGTCTAAGCAGGTTGGGACGTTGGCTGATGAGATCCAAAGCACGCCATGGGGTGTGTGATGTGGAACTAACACACCTGGTCTGGATTTGCAGGCATGTGTGTGTCTGCGTTTGTGTGTGTGCATGAGTGTGCACGTGCGAGCATCTTCTCTTTCCTCAGAATTAGGGCCTGGCCAGCCCGCAGAGCCCAAATCTGTAGCCATGGTACCGATAGTTTGGGAGCAGAACGTCCACATTCAGGAACACCTGTCTGGCAGCTGGGTGCATTGAGTTCCTTCAGATTTTAACTTGGCCTTGGGCTTTGCTAATGCCCGAAGAAGAAAGCCGTGTATTTACATGTGCACTGTATTTATGTCTATTTCCATCTGTTAACATGTACGTCTCATCTCCTCCGAGGTGAAAGCGAAGCCCTGATTTGGTTAAATATCACCTTCAAGGAAACGTGTGTGGATGCTTCCGAAATTCAAACAGGTGGACATTTTTCATAAAACTGCCCCTGGAAATCTTCACTCCAGTTGACCTCCCACTCTAAAGCCTTACACCAGGCTATTTATTTTGTGCCCAAGGCGTTTATTCCCTGTTATTTCTCTCGAGAAAATTCGTGGTTACCCTAGGTCGCCATTATAGATGGAGTGCATTTCTTTCCTCCCATTTTCTCACTTTTCACGAGCATAATTTAACCAAAGAATGAACTACTCACAGTTGGTTCTAATACTGAATAGCAAATCAGTCCTGCTGTTTGAATACAGTCTATTTATTGCTGACAAATACTGTAGTTTGAAGAAGTCATAAATAGACATGGCAGAAATAGTCAACGTTTCTGTCACATGTCTCATTGTAATGATTCAGGTCTACTATGTCCCAGAGAGCGGAGAAAAAAATTACAAAGCACAGAACTTGTTGGTTTCTAAATAATTTTTACCTGGCCTCGGGTGACTCTAATTGTGTCTCGTATTTTGGCGATTTGGCGGGAACTCGTCATTAGAGTAATAAAACAGGAATCGTCCTCACTACTTTGAGTCTATGTAGGAGGAAAATGAGGGCTTTCTATTTTCCAAGCAGAGCATTCTTACCTTATGGATAGAAAGTGATCTTCTCTCATCCCACAAAATAGGCAACCGTCTCTGTACCCCTTGTACTAACTTGTGTGTGACACAATGCAAGTCACTTACACTCTCTGGGATTTATTTTCTTCTATTAAATAAAAGGGTTAGACCACCTAGACACAAACACATTTTCTGGCTTTGTAAGATTCTTTAATATTCGTTATAATACACAGGTGACATCGATCTTTTTTGTTGTTGTTTTAAGTTTGTTTATTTTTGAGAGACATAGAGCCAGCTCAGGTCGGGGAGGGACAGAGAGAGAGAGAGGGAGACAGAGAATCCCAAGCAGGCTCCACACCGTCAGCACAGAGCCTGATGCGGGGCTCGAACTCACGAAACTGTGAGATCACAACCTGAGCAGAAACCAACAGACACTTAACTGACTGAGCCACCCAGGATCCCCTGGACTGACCTTGATCTTAAAGACCCACCTGCTTGCTTTCGTGGTACCTTAATTGTTGGTTCTATGCATATCACCAGCATCAGAGGTAGACAGATGAATTGTCACTGTCTTACCCAGTGGGAGCTACTACAACAAAATACCACAGACTCGGTGGATTAAACACTGGACATTTATTCTCATAGGTCTGGAGGTGGGGAAGTCAGAGATCAAGGTGCTGGCAGACTTTGTTGGTCTCCTGGCTTCCAGGTGGCTGCCTTCTTCCTATGTCCTCATAAGGCAGAGACAGCTCTGGTGTCTCTTCTCATAAGGACGCTAATCCCATCATGGGGGTCCTGCCTTCATGACCTCACCTAAACCTAATCTCCTCCCAAAGGCGCCACCTCCTAAAACTGACACCTTGAGGGCTCGAGCTTCAGTACACTAATGGGGTGAGGGGCGGAGGGAGGGGGGATACACAGTTCAGCCCATATAAGAACTTATTTTTTTTAAACTTCTTTTATTTATTTATTTTTTCAACATTTATTTATTTTTTGGGGGGACAGAGAGAGACAGAGCATGAATGGGGGAGGGGCAGAGAGAGAGACACAGAATCGGAAACAGGCTCCAGGCTCTGAGCCATCAGCCCAGAGCCTGACGCGGGGCTCGAACTCACGGACCGCGAGATCGTGACCTGGCTGAAGTCGGACGCTTAACTGACTGCGCCACCCAGGCGCCCCAAGAACTTATCAAACGTTCTTTACTGCTCTGCTATTAAAGCACCTGTACTTACCTGGTCCCATTCTAAAAGCTCCAGGGGGATTAAAAAGATCAGAAGAGAGCTATGCATTGAATATAAAAGTGGGCTCCCAGGCTCCCACAAAAAAAAAAAAAAAAAAAAAAAAAAACATGTGCAGAAAAAAAACCAAACCAAAACAAAACAAAACTTTGGAATGATAATGAAGGGCACTTGGCTGAAATAGAATGCTCTCATGGGAGAACCCAAGGTTGAATTTCTGACTTCCCCCCGAATGTGAGGGAAATACTTAGGTATGGTGGTTTTTCAATACACATCTACGCTATTAAAATTCATGTTCTGAGAATGTGTTCAAATGTGATGCAACCAGAGGATATATTGTATTGTAGATTCCTCTGTCCTGTAAAGAAATCCTATAATCACCTTGAAGGTCTGCATTTTGGATGAAAGAGTTCAATGCTCTCTGAAGAGTCAGGCAGGAGTGGGTTGGGGGGCGGGCAGGGTATGAGGGAGGCTTTGCAGGCATGAAACCTCACCTTAGCCTTGAGGACAAGCATTGCAGGGATTGTCCTAACGATGCCTGAACGTTTGGACAGAAAGGATCGCATTCTGGCAATGGCTACAGTTTTGCTTCCATCACAAAAATCCCTGAGTGTTAGAGAAATGCTAACAGGCCCGATTGTCTTTTGTCTTCATCTAAGTGGTTTCATAAAGATTTGGTAAAATTGTGTAGTTGCTTTAAGTCTTGAAGTCTTTCTTCAGTTGGTGCGGACTCTTTACTGCTTCACAAATCCTGCTCCCTCTCAGAGAGAGAGAGGACAGAGGTGGGACAGTGGGGGGAAGTTTCTAGAGTCTTCATTGGCTTCTTTCATGGTCCCTATCGTGTTTTATAAGTCAGGCCGGATGTTCATGTAGGAGCAGAGTTTCGATCCAAAGTTTTAAAAAATTACCTGGGATTTCAAAACAGGTCTTCTTCCGCTGAGTTGTGACTTTTTTTTTTTTAACGTCTTTGGCGCTTTTTTTCGTGCGTCTATGTGTCGTTGTGAGCATTTTCCATACTCTAAATCCAGTGGCAATGTGTTATTCTTTGAAATATGTGTACCACAAACATGTTTCTAAAAGTTCTGAGCTGTTTCTAAGTTTTCTTTCCCTCTTGGACCCTTCCTTTCAAACCGTTCGTTCCGTCACTGCCCAGAAATAAAGTGGGGCATACAATTGGAAAATACAGGCGTCTAGTTACTTATTAAGTCATTAGTACAATGATGAATGAACATCTTCCCACACCCAGCTGCAGGATACACAAAGTCACAGACAACTGGTCCACTTAAAAGGCAGCACATTAGGGGCGCCTGGGTGGCTCAGTTGGTTAAGTGTCCGACTCCTATTTGGTCTCAGGTCATGATCTCACCGTGTGTGAGATGGAACCCCATGTCCGGCTCTAGCAGACAGCACGGAACCTGCTTGGGATTCTCTCTCTGCCCCTCCCCTTCGTGCATGCAGGCACACGCTCTCTGTCTTGAAATAAATAAACAAAAAAAAGTCATCACATTAGACCAGGGATTTTCTTTTTAACCCTTTCTGCTGAGGGTCTTTCTTGCACCTCAACCACACTCACCAGGGTTATCTTTTAAACCATATAGCTACAGTAATTGCCCTATTTTAGAAGCGAGTATGGAAAAGACCAGAGAATATAGTATCTTCCCCTCAGCATCCAACCAGCTGTCACTCTGGGAATTAAAACCTCTCAAATCTAAAAAGAAGCCACTAAATGCAAAGATGTCTATAAATGGGCTGTAAAGACATCATATGGAATGATTCCTGGGAATTAGGGGGAAAATGTCATCTCAACATGTATTTGAAATCTTTTTTTTTTTTACAAAACCCATTTTGCTTTCTTTTACAGTATTCTTGATTATTATTCATGACCCGCACTTAGCATGGTTCCTTCATTGTCTACCCCCAGATCAGTTAAGTAGGGGCACCTGGCTGACTCAGTCAGACTCTTGATCTCGGGGTTGTCGGTCTGAGCCCCACGTTGGGTATAGAGATTACTTAAAAAACTAATAAAATATTTTTTTAAAGCGATTAAGTGAGTAAAAAAAAGAGATTTAAACCACTCTTAAATCCTACTTCCAAAGCTCAAGTTCCTAAAACTATCATCTTGTGACAGCTTATTCGTGATATCAGAGCTGGGGGATGGCGTAGGGGTTATTTAGACTAGAAATATAATCTGACCTTCATTCATTCAACAAGAATGTATTGAGCCTCATACGTGCCAGGCATTGTTCAAGGCTCTGGGATACAACAGAGAACAAAGCAGACGAAAACCATGTCTTCGTGGAAATCACCTAATGTGGGGAAACAGCCAAAGGGCGAACAAGGAAAATACACGTCGTGTTAGGAAGTGAGAAGTACGAAGGAGAGAAACAAACCCGTGATGGGTAAAAGAACATGTTGTGGGCAATTTTACACAAGAGATCTCCTTTTTAAGAGCATGGCAGTTGAATTCCCCCCCATTGGAAAGGCTCTGTTGACTAGAGTCATAGGAACCACTTTTTGCGATGTGTTAGAGTTCACTATGGACTCCCACACACAGACCTGATTTGAACGTGTCTGCAGCCCTGTGAGATCTCCCGAGTGCCCACTACATTGATGATAAAACTGAGGGACGGAAGAACTTAACCATCTGCGCAGTGAGCGGCGTTGTCTGGCACTGGCTGGGATCTCTCTCGTCCTCTCCGCCCGGCCATGTGGACAGAGTGTCCGTCCCCGTTACTCCTGGCCGAGGGGGATAAGGAAGCCTGCAATGGGGTGTTTATGTACTCCTCAGAGATGCTGTTTCACAGAATTAGACATTTACAGTTTCTGGGTTCAGTTTGTTTTCTCCCTAGGGGGAATATCATTAAAGGAAATCTGTAAAGAGTATTAATATACAACAAGAGAACAGAGTTGGGTAAAACTGAAAACTCTCCCCACAATCTGGGCATAACCCTCCTCCCCCGTCCTGTACTTATAAATCTTCAGGGGCGCCTGGGTGGCTCAGATGGCTGAGCCTCCGACTCTTACTTGCAACTTGGGTCATGATCCCAGGGTCATGAGATCGAGCCCCGTGTTGGGTTCCATGCTGAGCATTGAGCCTGCTTGGGATTCTCTCCCTCTCCCTCTGCCACCCTCCCTTGCTTGTGCGCTCTCTCTCTTTCTCTCTGAAATAAAACATTCAATTAAATTTTAAAATATAATAAAATCAATAAATCTTGCACGACGCACTAGCTGGGAGTTGCTGTCCCTGCCGCGTCTGGTGCTGTATACGCTTGTCAATTCGACCATCGCCCGACGTGTTAGTCGTCACACTGAAGCTGCATCCTGGCGATCCGAGGAAGTACGAGCCACCCCTGCTATCCCAGAAACTTTTTTAGTTTTGTTCATAAATTAAGTTCTGAGAGCCAAAATGCCAGTAAGCCCACAGAGACCATTTTTTTTTTTTCCTACCTAGAGTTTATCCAAGTATAAAACCTCCAAGTAAATCTGTCAAGCACAGAGCTTTCAGGTTAAACGTGCTCATCCACTGTTTACGTAAATAAAAGCCGTGAGATCATGGCCTGGTTTTTGTTGTTGTTGTTGTTACCGTTGTTTGAAAATGAAGGGAATAGGTTTTTCTTCGTCTCCTAAAGACAAGCAAGTGGACAAAAAAGAAAGAATAGTCAACAAACATTTACTGAAAATCTGGTATAGTTTTCATAAGGTGCTGACTCAAAACTGGAGAAAAGTGGGGATTTGGGAAGCAGATGGAGGATAGGATTCTAGTCCTCTGCTCATGGAAGGAGTGAGCAAGTTACTTAGCCTTTGAACCTCAGGTTCCTCTTCTGTAAAATGGGCATAAGACCTGCTCAGAAATGTCATTATGGGGACTAAATGAGCTATAAGCCGTTTTATGTCTGGCACTTAGTGTCCATAGATGACACTATTATGGGGCTAGTAGGGGCCAAATGCACCTCCACTGGCCCTTCCCTCGGGGGCATAAAGGCCTCGACTTGGGCTACGAGCCACAAAGCCCAGAGTGGGGTGGGCAGAGCTGCCCCCCAGGAGCAGGTGTGGAGCCAAAGGAGCAGTGAGGCAGAGGGGCTGGATGGAGGCAGTGAGGCACTGTCCGGAAACCCAAGAGAGAAGGCAGAAAAGAAAACCAGAGCGAACGGTCACCAGTGGTGACCAGGCAGATTGGAGTAGGCAGTTCAGAGGGCAGAGCGGGGACAGGCTTCCCGAAAGAGTCCACAGGAGGAGGGGGACGGGATAGAGCTTCATCAAGGAGCCCGGGGCTCACGTATGAATGGGTCAAGCCGGTCAGGCAGCCACAGAGGGTGGGCACACGCTTCTGTTTTGGAGAGATTTGCGTTTCTAGTTTACTTGCAGCCAGCACCATTCCAGATACGGGTTACCTCTTAAAGTCCATGCTTCAGCGGTGCTCAGGTTCGGACAATGTTGAATACAAATTCCTAGTGCTGGGAACCCCCAGTGCCCGAGCCAGCCGCCCAGCTGGAGCTCTTGGTTGCTGGGGTCTTACTCCCAGACTCCGAGGTCCAAAGGGATGTCAGGAGTCCAGCGACCCCCGTCCAGGGGCAGGGTGTCCTACCACTCCTGTTCACAGAGGGTGCCCAGCCTCTGCAGGGACCCTTCCGGTGGCAGGACGCTTGCCCGCCACTCATGAGGAAGCCATCCCCTGGATTAGCAACGCTGAGTCGTCCCTAGGGTCACTGTAAAGTCCGTCCCCTCCTCAGCCCTCAACACACAGGACCCCCCCGAGAACTGCCCTCCAGGAAGCTGCCTCCCACCCGCCTTCCTTCTCCTGGAGCTGTCCCTTCTGGGACCAAACGTCACCACCCCTTCAACCAGAGAAGTTGACCCTGAGGGCTTCTCCGTCCTGATGGCTCTCCTCTTGACATGGTGAAATTTGCAAACATTCGTCTTAAAACGTAGCCCGTGGAACTGAACACAGCAATTCATTTATGTTCTGAATGTATCAGTCCCGTGAACACCCTTGTCAAGAACACTGTGGTTTATTTTGTATGCTAATATCGCGCAGCTTTGGGGTCCACCACATGACATTTTAGGCTCCCGCTAAGCCTGTTGTCAAAATTCAGCTGCACGCATACAGAGAATTTGGGGGGATCTGTTTTGTTCACTAACTCTATCCATAGTCCTAAAAATAGTGTCTGTCCCCTGGTGGCTCAGTCGGTTGAGCATCAGACTTCGGCTCAGGTCATGATCTCGTGGTTCGTGGGTTCGAGCCCCGTGTCGGGCTCTGGGCTGACGGCTCAGAGCCTGGAGCCTGCTTCCGATTCTGTGTCTCCCTCTCTCTCTGCCCCTCTCCCGCTCATGTTCTGTCTCTCTCTCTTTCAGAAATAAACATTAAAGAAATGAAAATTAAATTAAAATAAAAATAGTGTCTGGCTGGTAAGATCTCAGTAAATGTTTGTTAGGTGAAGGAACGGAGATCGTGTACTTGAGAAGATTGTATCCAGACTTTTTGTTAGGATAATAGAATCCTCCAGTACCAATGATCCTAAAGGCAGAGAAGACCAAAGACATGAACCAGAGCCTGGGAACAGTCGGGATGTTTTTTGGGTTGTTTTTTTTTTAAAGTTTATTTATTTATTTTTGAGAGGGGGCGGGGGATGAGCTGGGGAGGTACAGACAGAGAGAGGGAAATACAGAATCAAAAGCAGGCTCCAGGCTCTGAGCTGTCAGCACAGAGCCCAACACGGGGCTCAAACTCGCAAACCGTGAGATCATGACCTGATCCGAAGTTGGGCACTGAACCAACTGAGCCACTCAGGAGCCCCCAGAATGCTTATTATTCACACACCTTGTGACTCACCCATGCAGGTGTGCAATTCAGCGATTTTTAGTATACTCAAAGAATAATGCAACCGTCACCATCATCAGTTTCAGAACATTGTTGTCGTTCCCAAAAAGAAACCCTGTAGCCTTTAAGTATCACCCTCCCCACCCCACCATAGCCCCATCACCTTAACCCTCAGCAACCACTAGTTTATTTTCTTTATAGGTAGATTTATCTATTTCAGACATTTCGCACAAATGGAATCCTATAATACGTCATCTTTTGTAACCAATTTCTTTCATTCAGCATAATGTGTTCAAGGCTCATCCGTGCTGTATCATAGATCAGTCCTTAATTCCTTTTTTTTTTTTTTTTGCCCTTTTGTCCTTACTTTATTTTTTTATTGAAATAAAATTAACATACAATGTTATATTAGTTTCAGGTGTACAACACGCTGATTCGACAACTTTGTACATTATTCAGTGATCACCATTAAGTGTAGTCGCTCTCACCATACGATGTTATTACAATAGTGTTAACTCTGCCCATTGCTGTCCTTTTCATCTCTGTCACTTACTTTATAACTGAAAGTATGTACTCCTTAATCCTTTTATCTATTTTGGCCATCCTCCCTACCCACTTCCCCTCTGGCAACCACCAGCTTTTTTCTATGTAAGAGTATGCTTAGTTTTGGGGGAAAAATTTTTAGGAAAAAAATGGGGGCTCCTGGGAGGCTCAGTCAGTTAAGTGTCTGACTCTTGGTTTCAGTTCAGGTCATGATCTCACGGTCTGTGGTACCGAGTTCCACATCAGGCCTTGTGATGACAGCATAGAGCCTGCTTGGGATTCTCTCCCTCCCTCTCTCTGTCCCTTCCCTGTTGACCCGCATGCTCTCTCTTTCTCTCTCTTTCCAAATAAACTTAAAAAAAATTTAAGAGTCTGCTTATTTTGGGGGGTGTATATCTGTCTATTTGTTCACTTGCTTTTTAGATTCAACATATAAGTAAAATCAGAGAGTATTTATCTTTCTCTGACTGGCTTATTTCATTTAGCATAATACCTTCTAGGTCCATCCATGTTGTTGCAAATGGCAAGATTTCATTCTTTTTTGTGGCTGAGTAATATTCCAGTGTGTGTGTGTGTGTGTGTGTGTGTGTGTGTGTGCACGCCACATCTTCAGCCACTCGTCAACTGATGGACACTTGGGCTGCTTCCGCATCTTGGCTCTTGTAAATAATGCTGCCATAAACACAAGGAGGTATGTATCTTTTTGAATTAGTGCTTTCCTTTTCTTTGGATAAACACCCAGTATTGGAATTACTAGATACTATTGTATCTCTCTTTTTAGTTTTTTAAGGAACCTGTTTCCCATAGTGGCTACACCAATCTACAATGGTGGACAAAGTTTCCATTTTCGCCACATCCTTGCCAACCCTAGTTATTTCTTGTCTTATACGAGCCATTCTGACAGGTGTGAGGTGACATCTCATTGTGGTTTTGATTTGCATTTCCCTGATAATTTAGTGATGTTGAGCATTGTTTCCTGTGTCTGTTGGCCATCTTTATGTCTTCTTCGAAAAAACATCGATTCAGATAGTCTGCCCATCTTATAATCAGATTGTTTTCTTGGTGTTGAGTTGTGTAAGTTTATATACATACATACGCACATACATATGCTAACCCCTTATCAGATCTATCATTTGCAAATGTCTTTTCCCATTGGGTAGGTTGCCTTTTTGTTTTGCTGATTGTTTCCTTCATTGAGCAACAACTTTCATTTCCCTTGTCCGAGGCCATAGATCTGTAAATATGTTGCAAAGGCTGATGTCCGAGAGATTACTGCCTATGTTTTCTTATAGGAGTTTTATGGTTTCAGGTGTCACATTGGGTCTTTAAACCATTTTGAGTTATTTTGTGTATGGTGTGAGAAGGTGGTCCAGTTTTCATTCTTTCACGTGTAGCTGTCCAGTCCTTAATTCCTTCCAATGGCTGAATAATATTCCACAGTATGGATGGACCACATTTTGTTTATCCATCCATGCACCAGTTGAGGGACATTTAGGTTATTTCCACTTTTGCTTATTATGACTAATGTTGCTGTGAACATTCACAGGCAAGTTTTTGTGTGATGTATGTTTTCATTTCTCTTGGATATACACCTAAGAGTGAGTCATATGGTCACTCTTTGATTCACACTGGGGATATATCAGACTGTTTTCCAAAGTAGCTGCACCATTTTACGTTCCCACCAGCAACGTGCGAGTGTTCCAATTTCTCCCCGTTCTCAACAACACTGGTTATTGAAGGATGCTTCTTTCTAGGCTCATTGCTTGTCTCACATTCCTTAAAAATTTTGCATTCCTTTCCAGGATATAAAGCCTCTATTTGCTGAATTTAAATTATTTACCATCAGGGAAAAAGTACAGGAAAATCGAAAATAGGAAGTATTTAAATTGTGCCTATCCATCTTGGAAAAATGAACTGTGTTAAAGAAAAGTGAAGAAAACTAAAGCTGTCAGTTTCCGGGTCCAGAGAGTTTCCCTTCTTTGTTTTGGTGCCTTAGCATTTTGAGGACACGGATGTGCATACATATGCGGGTATGGAAAGAGCAACAATTTCTCACCTGCTTTACGTGCTACGCCAGCATAATCCCTAACGATTCCCTGGGATGCTACCAAACTATGGAGCGATTTTTAGCCTTTGGCATATGGAGGTGTCAAAAAAAATGCATCTTCTTGCAGATGGGAGTGTCTCTGGTCCAGTAGTCAATCTCTTAAATTCTTGGCTACCTAAGGCTTTCAGTGAAGATGAGTGTATTCTTTATTTTACCCTCATCTTGATGGCTTTCATAACAGGAAACGAATTTACGATTACAAAAGGCTTATTGTTCCCCATCAACTCTTTGCATTCATTTGTAGAACTTCCTTTTTGTAGAAGGAATCTTACCATGTGCAGGAAAAAACATTCATAGCTTTGCTTAGTACTGGTTATTGGCCAAGACTTCCTCCTTTTTAGTTGAAAAATAATAACCCTAAGGTGGTTTTCCTTCAAAATTTGTATAATGGCCTTTTCAATGTCACTGCAGTAGTGATGGGTTTGTGCAATTTTTGTTTTCCTTACACGAGAGATACCAGGGTTTAGGAGTGTTTTCACATCCACAATAAGTAACCCATCTTGAAAAAAAATTTTTTAATGTTTATTTATTTTCGAAGGAGAGAGACACAGAGTAAGAGTGGGAGAGGGGCAGAGAGACAGGGAGACACAGAATCCAAAGAAGGCTCCAGGCTCTGAGCTGTCAGAACAGAGCCCGACGCGGGGCTTGAACCCACAAACCATGAGATCATGACCTGAGTTGAAGTCAGACACCCAACCGACCGGGCCATTCAGGCGCCCCGCAACTAACCCATCTTTTAAATAAGCACCTAAGGACAGCTGACACCTTTCAGATGAACGATTACTGTTATGAACTCAACTAGCTATAATTCACTGGTGGGTATTTTATGTTTCCACACTGGTTTTTAACTATTGCTACAAAATTAAAAATACTGGGTTTTCAAAGAGAAAGGGAGAGGGAGAGAGAGGTAGCAAGCAAGAGAACATGGGGGAAATGGGGATTTTGGTACATTGGTGATGGGAATGAAAATTAGTTCCATCGTTTTGAAGAGAAGTTTGGCAATACCTGGTAAAGACCCCTCCCCTACAAAAGCAAGACCATTCCCAAGTGTTTACCCTAGAGAAGTTCTCAGACAGGTGCTAAGGTGATGTACGTGATCTTTGGATTCTTTCATTTATCCATCATCCAGCAGATATTCACTGAGCATATACTGTATCCTATGTACTAGTCTAGGGATGACAGATACAACAGAGGGCAAAACAAACAAAAATGCTACCTTCAGGGGGGCTTCTGTTCTAGAGGAGGAGGATGTGAACTAAGCCAACTAAGTGAGGAAAACATATGGCAGGAAAATTGGTGATAAGTGCTATGGGGAAAAATAAAACAAAGAGATTAGGAAGCACTGGGAGAGGATTAAAAACATTAATGGGACGGACAGAGACAGCCTCATGACAATTGGGGCTGCTTGATTCAGCAAATAAAAATACAAGACACACACACCCCCCTCCTTAAACTTGAATTTCAGATAATGAGTGAATTTTCTTTAAGAATAATAAGCATGCCCCATACAATATTCGGGACATTTCTTATATCACACACACTTACTGTTTACCTGAAGTTCAAATTTAACTGGATGTCCCATATTTTCTCTGGCAATCCTAGTGATCATTGGATAAAACTCTGAAGGAATGAGGGAGTTAATTGTGAGGATGTTGTTGAATGAGTAACTGGGAAGCAACCGTGTGAGGCAGAAGAAACAGCAAGAGTGAAGGTCCTGGCTCACTGTAACAGTGAGCTCTTAGTAGTTTGCTCCTCAGGAAGAGAGAGAGAAGTAATTTGTGGTCTATATTTGTACAATAGAGTCAAATGGATGGACTAAATCTAAATGTGTCAATGTTGATAAATCTCAAAAACATTATGTTGCATGAAAAATAAGCTGTGAAAGAATAAATCTGTCTGGTTGCATTTCTGTAAGGTTTGAAGACACACAGAATAGTATATACTGTTCATGGCTGCATTCATTTCACCATCAAAGGACAAACCAATCGCGGAATGATATACGGCAGCTTTAGGAGAGCCTCAGCCTCTGGGGAGGGAAAGAGAAAAATTGAGAGGTGTGGCTTTCTCTCTCTCTCTCCTTCCCTTCCTCCCTCCCCCCTTCTCTCCTTCCCTCTCTTTCAGTAGGAAAGTCAGTCTGCATTTGGAACAACGTGGGTGGACCTTGAGGGCATTATGCTAAGTGAGATAAATCGGATAAAGACAAATACTGTATGATATCTCTCATACCTGGAATCTAAAGAACCCAAACTCATAAAAACCAAGTGGACGGGTGATTATCAGAGTCTGGCAGGTAGGAGAAGAGGGCACCAACTTGCAATTCGTAAGCAAGTAAGTTCTGGAGATCTAAGACACGGCGCAGTGATTACAGTCAACAATATCGTATTATAAATTTCCAAGTTGCTCAGAGACTAGATGTCAACTATTTTCACCACAAAAAAGAATAATAATAATTATGTGACACGATAGAGGAGTTACGGTGGTAATCCAATTGCAAAAATATAAAAATATATAAATACAAATATAAAAAAATACAGAAATATATAAAATGATTTGTTGTATCAAATCAACACATTGTACACCCCCAACCTACACAATGTTATACATCAATTATATCTCAATAAAAAAATAGAAAAGCTAAAGCACAGAGGGCCAAATGTTCAGTCTTACTGGTAGTTATTCAGTACTCTAATACATTTTCTGCACTTTCCTGAATGCTCCTGTGTTTTATTATTTAACATACTTTCTGAAGAAGGACAGCAAAATCCAAAGAAAAAGAATTCCAGGTACCTTTGTATTATGAGGAACTCAGTAGAGTAGGAGGTAACTTATGAGCATTTCAATATATGATCTAGCAACAACCTTGTGCAGGTGCCGGTAGGTGACAAATACTGATGTGCTGTGCTCATTATCTAGTGTGAGAAGCTAGATGTCCCACAAATTCATTGGGAGCCCTGAGGCTGGCCAGGAGCTCCTGAGCACCTGTTTCCTCATCCGTGCAGCCAAAGTGCTTCCAGAAGCCTAGGACCCTCAGAGCGTTACTGTGAATAACGAGTAAGACCACAGCCAGGCAGGCACTGAAAGTGTTCCAGGAGGGACCAGGCAGGGCATTTTGTTTCCGTCTAATCTGGAACCCCCACTGGACTTGCCATTGAACTGGAGATCGAACAAGCTTACGAAATTCTTCTTACGTAAAATGAAATTGAATTTAGATTCCTAAGACGCAAATAAAATTGGGGAGGCTCTGTGTCACTTCAGCGTTGCTGGGTGACCTGGGGCTTCAAGGGTCTGAGCAGGCAGAAGGAGCCAGAAGTTCACATGTGGGTGTTGATATGCTATTCCCCACATCTGAGGACGAAATGGAGGGATGCCCCAGGAGTAAATGCTGTGACCGGTCATCATTCCTACGGGCATCCATTTAAAGCAAACCATACACCCTCAGTAGGTGACCAAAGTTGCGGGCCACTGAAATGAACTTGAATCCTTCTTAGGTTAGTCACAGATGAGCAAGGTGAACACTCTACCAGGAGAGGGCACGCACGGTACCCAGAGGAAAGGAATGGAATTCAGGACACAGTTATTTAGGGCAAGAACATTTCCTCTGATTTATTTACAGGGCTTAGCTCACCTGGGATCTCATTAAAGCTCACCACACTTAGGTAGAGGGCTCAAACCAAGAATCAACATCTAACGTGGTGGGCAAAGGGGCGTTATATAGACACGAAAGCTGCCAGATCTCATGCTCTTAGATGACGCAGAGAAAGCAAGTAAGAATACTAATAGCATATGTTTTATTAAACACATGCTCTGTGCCGAAAATTTCACATACATTATGCAGTGCGACCTTCGTAGCAGACCTATGAGGGGGAACCTGAGAGTTTAGAACTCGTTAGCCTAAGGCCACACCACTAGTAAGTTGTCGATTTGCGGTTCAAATCCACGCCGTGTAGTGCCACAGTCTACACTCCTAACCCCAACCCTGCTGCTCTCAGCATCTTTGGGTGGGAAAGTGGATCATAACTCCAGTCCCAACTTGCTAGGTGGACAGATAAGGAAGCCCCTGTCCAAAGACTCAGACTGACCTGTTCCAAGCCCTACCGGGATGGGGAGCAGAATCGGAGATGTGATTATATGAACCACAAGGATCATGGTGACAATAGATTCCTTACGTAGCTGTTGTAAAAGTACATACCAAGGGTCAAGTCGGGTTGGCAAACTGGGAGCCGACAGTGACTCAGTTATGCCCCATCATTGGACTTGGTCCCACTGGAGAACGAATACCTCCATGCGTCGCAGAGCTCTGCTTGGGTGCGGACGATTTTGATGGCCAGGGTCAGCGCGGCGTGGCGATCGGCAAAATGTCACATTGCTGAATGTTGTCGTCGGTGCTTCCTGCTTCCCTTTCCTTCCTCCCCTCCATCCATCTACCCCTCCAGAAAGCAGTCCTGAGACGCTTCTTCCTGGGAGCCCTTCAATGAGCAATTTCTGCTTTTGCTCGAAATTAAGCCTCAGTGGACAGAACACACTGGAGGCCTTGGAGACAGACTCAGATTCACATCTGCTTCTTTCTGGGTGTGGACTTCTGGCAAGTTACTCAATGTTTCCGAGCCTCGAGTTCTGGCTCTGTACAATGGGATTTAACAATACCCACTGTGCCGTGTTACTGCAAGGACTGTAGAGGATGTGTGTGACATGCCCGGCACCACTCAGTAAACGAGAGCGGGGATGACAATAATGGCGAGGATGGGCAGCTGGTCCCACGTGAAGTGATAACCGTGTGCGAGGGAATTTTCTTTTTTTTTTTTTAATTTTTTATGTTTATTTTTGAGAGAGCGAGAGAGAGAGGGGGCACAAGTGGGGGGGGGAGTTTATTTTTGAGAGAGCGAGAGAGAGAGGGAGACACAGAATCCGAAGCAGGCTCCAGGCTCTGAGCCGTCAGCCCAGAGCCCAACGTGGGGCTCGAACCCGCGCATCGCGAGATCATGACCTGAGCCGAAGTCGGACGCTTAACCGACTGAGCCACCCAGGCGCCACAAGAGAATTTTCTGGGTAAAGGGCCCAAGGGGGCATTCTCTGAAGATCCGAAAGATACTTTTCCTTTCTCTCCACCGTGTCTCCTCGCTTGTACCCCCCTTAAGACCAAAATCGTCCTTAGACATCCTGGCTCCTCCTCAGGATCAGCTGTTCAGACCATAATGTTTATTTGCTTTGTTTTGGAATTTTGAGGGGCAGAAAGCAGTAGGAATGGGGCAAAGACCTGGGAGATCTTCTGAAGAACACAGCCCCACCCCCCCCCACCCCCCAGAGGGTCAAAGAGTATAAAGGAAGAGAGTTGGGCTTCCACCAGCCAACACGAGAGCAATTTAGACTGAGTGGACACTCAACGGAGAGATGGAAGGACAACCATCGTAAGAGAGAAATGACATGTGCTGGATTAGTGTTTTTATTAGGCCTCCACAGACACAGGGATCTTCAGAACATATCACAGGTGTTCCACAAAAGCTGGGCTTGGATGTTGGCCCCGGGCTCACGTGTAGGAGGCCGAGCCTACTTACGGTTTCAGACTGGCCATCATTTAGGCCGCCTTGAGGAAGACGACGATATGGAATCGCGGATCCACACCGGTCAAACGGTGTTTTCTACCATCACGGGCTCTTCTCCTGTTTTTTACATTAGCAGGGTGGATTTAATTATAAAAACCTATTGGGCAATTATCACAATGCTTGGCCAAAGGAAAGCGCTAAAGCAAAATTAAACACACCCTATTCAGATTAATACATGTAGGCGACCTGGAGTGAAATACAGTTCGTGAAACAAAACCAGAGACAGCATTGCCGTGATGTCTACCTGTGAAGAATCCCCAGCAGGGTGACAAACACAGGCATGTGCGGAAATGTAGATGATGAAGTGTTATGCATGCGCAGGTACAAGTAGGCTCTCCTGGGGCAAGGGAGCGGGGCCTCGGCGAAGGCTCCCTGCAAAGCGAGCGTGCAAGACTGAGGGGTGGCAGGTGAAGGGAGGGGAGGGAGGCCTTCTGTGCACAGGCGCAGCAGAACCAAAACGGGGACCTGAGCAAGTGCTTCTCAGGGGTGGGACGTGGCGAGCAGGGGAGAGTGAGTGGGGGTGCTGCACAGGCAGGAGGGGGTGGTCAGCGAAAGGAAGACAGGGAGGTGGCCTCCCGCGTCCCAGCCCCAACCGGTGCCTACGATGAAGACATACCAAGTCAGGAGCTGTACCCCTGGTGTTTTACCCCTGGTGCGAAAGCAGATTTTTTCAGAATGGAACAATTCCAGTTTGATCAGGGAGGTAACCAGTTAGGAAGGGTATCCGTCAGAACTAAATTCTTACATCCACAATTCCACGTCTGACAATGTTCATTCATTCATTTTATTCATTCATTCAGTGAATGTTTATTGAGCATTTAATATGGGCCAGGGACTGTTCTAGGCTCAGAAGAGTCAGCAATAAACAAAACAGACGTAAATCCCTGGTCTCCTGGGAGGGTCAGTAATAAACAAAGCATGTAGGTGAATAAGTTGTATATAGTCTTGTTAGAAGGTGATAAGGACAATAGAGAAAAATATAACAGGGAAGGGATCAGGGGGAGGGGCAGGAGCAGGAGAACCAATGGGAGGAGTGGTTGTTTTTAAGGAAGATGGGCATAGATCACCGTCATTTGGAGCATTTAAAGAATTGAGTGAGGGGCTCCTGGGTGGCTCCGTCAGGTAACTGTCAGACTTCGGCTCAGGTCATGATCTCATGGTTCGTGGGTTCCAGACCCACACCAGACTCCGTGCTGACAGCTTAGAGCCTGGAGCCGCCTTCAGATTCTGTGTCTCCCTCTCTCTGCCCTCCCCTGCTCATGCTTTATCTCTCTTTCTCCAAAATAAATAAACATTAAAATACAAATTAGAAAATAAAGGAGTGATACAGTTATAAAAAACAAAAACTCCTATTCCTCTCTACTGAAAAGAAAAGATGGTCAGGAAAGATCTCACTAATAAGGTAACATTTGAGCAAGGATCTGAAAAAGATGCTGGTTTAATTCCTCCTGATATCTGGGGAAGTGCATTCCAGGCCGGGGGAAGTGCAAAGACCCTGGGGCTAGAGAGCCTGAAGAGTAGGGACTACAGCCTGGAGGCTAGGATGCCTGGAGCAAAGTCAAGGCCCAAATGGAATAGTGGTATCCATTCAGCTGACCAGCAGAATTAACAACCCGGGAATGCGTTAGAAATGCAAATACTTACATCCCCACCCCCACCCCCCCCCCCACACAGGCGTATAAATCCGAAACTCTGGGGGGAAACTGAGACCAAGCATCCAGGTGATCCTGATGCCGGTGTAAGTCTGAGAACCACTGTCTCAGAGCTGGGTCCAGAGCCCTCTTCTTTCCCCACTTTCCTGGACAATCTTCCTAGATGATCCCATCAATTTCCATAGCTTTCAATGCTCTCTATGTACAGGCATTGTCAGCCTTTGTTTTCCAGACAAATTTCTCTCTTTATGTGTATCGAATCTAGTTGCGTGTGTCCAATCCTCATTTCAACAAATAGCCTAACCAGCTTCTACTTGGTTTCTATTTGGTGAGCCAGAACTCCAGAAATTTGCTACACTGAACTCCCCAAATTCATAACGTGAATTCTGACGATTCTCTGCCCTGCTAATTTGGGGGCAGGTCAGATTTGGTTTCGGTGGCAGAAGAAATCATCATATCACCAGCATGACCGCCTCCAGCCCCATCCCAACTCTAAGAAACCAACTTGCCTTCTTCTCCCTGGGACACGGGGGGCCTGTGTTCTCATAAATCCCGGGCCTCTTCCTCCCACACCAACTCATCATTTCAATACGTTCTTATTGCTTGCCTGAGAGATTGATTGATTGATGTCACTTGCACAGAAGCCACCACGCTATTAGAAGTTACGACTGAACACACAACGCGTGCTGAACTTTTTTCCCATTCAATCTCACAAATATTTCTGTCCTGACTACCTTTTGTGATGAGGCAATGGGCCTCGTTATTATGACAATAGATTACAAGGATTGAGTTCCAGCTGACGGACACTGGCTTCAGGCACCAGAAGGAATCCGACGTCTCCAAGGACCTGACCATTAGCAGGTTGAGATGAGTGAGCGTTAAATACGCCAACTGTGAAGTCAGGAGACTGTGTCCTGCTTATCAGGTGCGGGACCTGAGGTGGGTTATAAAACCTGTCTGTGCCTTAATTTCCTTTGTCCTAAATGGGGTTGACAATAGTACCAACCTCATAGGGACTGTGAGAAGATTAAATGAGTTACATGTAAAGCGCATAATCAGTTCTGGGGCTTGGTATGTGCCAACGAAGTGATAACTATGGTTATTAATACGCATTTCTGAGTAAATACACAGAAAGGGTTTGGCGAGAGAACTAACCTATCTACTTGAGCGTGCTGCTAATGTATACCGGGTTTATACTGTGGCACTCACTGCAATACAGTTGCTCCCAGGACTTCACAATTACAATAATTAGCTTGTGATGTTTTGATGGATTCTCGTCCGTGTTTTAGAGAGAATTGCCCTGGGTTTTTGTTGCCATGAGTTAAGGCAGTCAAAACCGTGTTTCCCAACCAGGAAAAAAATAATAAGCAATAATCTAATGTAATGAGAACATAACAAGATTATAAAACATAGCTATTAAAAATGATAATCGCTATTTAAAAAAAAAAAACGAAATAAAACACAGCCAGTAGATGATGTCTTCGTGTCCCCCAGGGAAACATAGTTTTCAGTACTTGTTGTCAAAGTGATGAGAGGAGATGGAATTCCTTTGGATTGAAGTGGTTCAGAATTGGCCTTTAATTGACCTGGGATGGAGGAGAAAAAATGATTGGGTATAAAAATAAAACAGGGTTCCCTTAAAATCAGTCAAGCATTTTGGGGTGCCTGGTCGGCTCAGGTCATGATCTCATGGTTCACGGGTTCGAGCCCAGCGTCGGGCTCTGTGCTGACAGCTCAGAGCCCGGAGCCTGCTTCCGATTCTGTCTGTCTCTCTCTGTCCCTCCCCCATTTGTACTCTGTCTCTCTCAAAAATAAATAAGTAGTAAAAAAATGTATTTTAATCAGTCAAGCACTTTAACCTGCCCCAGAGGGGTCTTGCTCTATCCTTAAAGTCTGGTTGGAGTAGGAAAGGAAAAGACACCAGTGCTATTCTCTGGAAATATACAAATGAAATGTAAGTCTTTGTCCATATGGGGCAGGTTAGGAACTAATGTAGAGGTACATACTACCCTCATTTCCAGGTGCCATCCAGCTCCGACTGTGATTCAATCCATAATTAATAGTGTATGTAAAGTAAGCTGGCGGCCTTGTTCATTGCGATCTCCAATATATAGGTGGGAGTTAAACATGAAAGATAAGGGCTCTGAGCCACAAAAGGATGACTTTGGGTTCAAATCTGATTAACAGAGCTGCTTCAGCAAGTTGCTTAACCTTTTTAACCCCCCAGGTGCCTCATCTGTAGAAGGGGAATAAAAATAACTTTCACCTCATAGGAATCTTGGGATGATCAAATTTATGAATGCTTGGAAAGTTCATGGCACTGTGCCTGGCACAGAGTACGTATTTGTAATAATGTAAGATAGCGTTATCAGTTGTATGGTTTTGAAAATCCTCAGCATGTGTCGAACCCATACTCTTCATAAGGCTGGAGATAGATATCGTGAGACCTGTTGTAAAGGTGAAGAAACGGGCACCAAAGAGTTAAGAGACTCATTCAAGGTCCCAATGGGCCTTTGAAGCTGGAGCCCAGGGCTATCCATGTTCCTGGAAGGGATTACGTAACCCAGGCTGAGACCCACTCTCGGACTCAGACACTTGGTGTTTGTCCCCAGCGAGGCAGTTACACAAAGGTAGGGGTGGGGGCCATCTTTCTTCGCCACTAGTGGTAGTCTGGCCAAGATGCTAGCTGAAGAACCTTCTGCTAATGGCCTGCATACTGCCCAGAACTTGTTTAGGAAAGCTGTGACTTCAGATCCCAGAGTTAAGAACCTGGTACTTTTCACTCATGTAGCAGCTTTAATTTTTGCTCTGCAACGTTGGGCATAAAAAACATCACATTAATTTACTTCTCTAACCCCGATGAAATCTGACTACATCCCCCACTCACGTCGGTGGCAGGAATTCACTCCTTTCCTCTCCCCAGCTCACGTTGTACCTTAAACCAGGAAAGGGTCTCTTGTTTATCAATCCAACATAGTTGCCACAGATCCATTTTAAAGGTCCATTTTAAAACCAAAGCCTCCATCCCTCCGGCGGGGCAAAACCCAAGACCCTTTACTGTGCCAAAGATGCACCTCTTAGAACTTAGTACCCCCACCCATTGTCCACATGCTGCCCCGTCAGATGTCTGGCGCCCTCTTGAGGCACTACATAGACATTGCACGGGCCTCTCCATACATACAGATGTCACTCCTTTCCCTCTTCTGGGGGTAATACCACCCATCTCCACCCCCCATTTCCAAGCCTCGGAGCACCTCTCCGCTCTTTGAGAAGTTGGCTCTTTTCAAAATGACCCTCCCTAACTCTGTTTAAGAGGCAAGGGGAACCCCAGATATTCAAGTCGCAAAATCCTGCTTGCCCTCCGGAGGGACAAAAGGAAATGTATTTCTCCTTCTTTCTGAATCTTCTCCAGCAGTGAAAGGAAACACAAAAGCAAATGTCCAGAAACCAGCCAGCCACGTTTCTTTTTCTTCTTTTCAAATTAGACTCTTCAAAAAGTATTAAACTCAGGCTGAAAATGGAAACACTGTATTCTTTCATCAAGACTGCATGTTAGGGCTGGCTGATGCCTCAACACTTTGCAAAGATCCTTTGATTCTTTATGCCTTTGCAAGTAACTGCCTGAATTCTTGGTGGCGGCATCAGCTGCGCTTTGGAAAACAAACCATTACGGAATTCTGACTGGCAAAGCTGGTCATCCATCAACTCCAAGGATCACCACTAGTGAAACAGAGGATACATTACCTTCACATTGCCATTAACTTCCAGATGATTTAAGTTTGAATTTTATCTCATTCATCAAGTTTTACCATGGCCTGTTTCTCTGGGGACTTAAATTCTTCAAATAAAAGTTTTCTTCCCTAAATGTGTATCCATTATTAGTCTGGGCCCCAAACATGTAAGGCATGTTGGGTAAAGAGATCCAGAGTGAGAATAAAACACACGAAGACCCTCCCGGGGCTTATGCTTAAACAGTCAGACCCTGTCCTAGGTGTTTTACAGACATTGATTCATTTGATGCTCAGAACAACCTTTATTATCCTCATTTCATAGATGAGAAAATAGGCACAGAGAGGTTATGAAACTTGCTTGAGGCTACACAGCTAGCAGGTGGCCAAGGCAAGATCCAAGCCCAGGCAGTCTGAGCTCTTCACACAGGGCTCTCTCTACACATTGTGGTTAAGTGCTAAGAAGAAAATAAACAGAATAATGATACAAAGGCTACCTGGTGGGTCCGGTGCGGGCGGGCGGGGCGGTGGGGTGGGTGGTGATCAGAAAAGGTTATCTAGGAGGCAGCAGCGTTTGAACTAAAACCTGAAGGATGGCAAGGAGCCAGCTATGCAAAGAGTGGGGCTGGGAGAGTGGATGAGTATTTCCGGCAGAAGGAACAAGAAATGCAAAAGCCAAGGGAAGAAAGAATCTTCCAGGAGTAGGGGCGCTTGAGTGGCTTGTTCGGTTAAGCGTCCCACTCTTGGTTTCGGCTCAGGCCGTGATCTCCCGGTTCATGGGTTCAAGCCCCATGTCCAGATCCACGCTAACAGCACAGAGCCTGCTTGGGATTCTCTCTCTCCCCCTCTCTCTGGCCCTCCCCCACTCACACACTCTCTCTCTTTCAGAATAAATAAATAAACTTAAAAGAGAAGAATCTTTCAAGGGCAGAAACGTGGCCCTGTGTGGCAAAGCACAGGGTGGGGCGGGGGCAGGAGAATAACGTGATAACGTGATGGTTTCAGTAGCAATGAGAAGCCACCGACATGCTTATTCACAGAGATTATGACCTGATCTGAGATGTTTTGGAGGTCACTGGTTGCCAGGTAACAAGGGAATGAGGGAGAATCTGGAACAGAGAGTATGTGCAGGAGGGTTATGTAGCTGAGGGTAGAGGGTGAGATGGCCCCTGGTGGGGTCTGGTGGTGAGAGATACGGCCGGATGGATCAGGAGGGCCCGGTGCTTGAGACATTCTGGCCATCTGAAGAAGTGTAGACTCTATCCCTAAGAACCAGGGAAGCCCTGAACGGGCTGAAGCAAAGAAGTCCTGTGATCAGATCCGAGTTCTAGGGGGAGTTGAGCTGGTGTGGAGAACGCATTTGAGGGACAAGAGGGCAGGCCAGTCAGGAGGCTGCAGAGACCTCCCAGTGAAAGGCGACGGGACCGATGAGGCTGGGCCCGGGGTTATTCATTTGGCAAAGATTAACATCACCAGGCATTGTTGGAACAAGTCAGACGAGGGCTGCTCTCAAGGACCTTTCCAGAGCCATTTATGAGGGCAGGCTTAGCGATAACTTGAAGGTAAGGAAGGAGAGAAAGAAAGGAGTTAAAGACCCCTCTCTCCCTGTTTCTGGCTTGTGCTGGGAGGAGGGAAGCTCTGTAGTTAAGACGGGAAAGAGGATTTGCCAGAGACGAGTGCAGTTCAGGATATATTAACAACTCCCCTGGCCAAGGTGGAAAAGCATCAGATAGTAGAAACAATCCAACGACTCTTTCTAAGGATGGGAACCAAATACCCCAAGAGAAGGGTCTGAACACCTCCTCTGTCATCCGTTCACTAGCCGGTGCAGTCAAAACAGACCAGCACTGGAAATACTCTTCCAGAGAAATAGCTTTCCCTCTGAGAGTGCCAACTGCATTATGAAAGAATTGGGCTTTGCATTAAAACCGTCTTCAAGGACTCCCAAAGTACAGAAACATCCCATTCAAATATGGCCTCCCCTGACTCAGATTCAGAAGATCAAGTCAAGTCCCGCGGTCAGGAGATGTGACCACAACAGGCTGAAACAAGTTAGGTATTCTTTATCACAGGCTCACCTTTTTCTCCAATGCTACCTGCATACAGAGATTCCCTTCTGTTGGCCGAAGTCAACACCTCCCAAACCGCCAGAAGTTTTCGCCTGAGATCTTTAGAGAATCTATGAACTGTGTCTGGAGAGACTTAACTTTCAATTATTGGGATGATGGAATATGCAATGTTTCTTTTTATTTCGAATGTTTAAGTCTTTGCTCCTGCTGCTATCATGGAAATAATGGTGCCAGATCTAACGGGTCCTTCAGTGATGGTGGAAAGGGAAGCAATCTCTCCCTTGAAGGAGGGAGGGATGGATGGATAGAGGCTGGGGGTGGATGGATGGAGGGAAGGAGGGAGGGAGGGACGGATGGATGGAGGGAGGGAAGGAGGGATGATGGATGGAAGGATGGAGGGAGGGAGGGAGGCAGGGAGAGATGTTGGGATTTCAAGCGATGACTGAGTTCTAGAGAAAGATTTTACCCCTGAGACGAGCTGACTTTCCCACCCACAATAAGCGGGTGCTCTTGTCTGCCTCTCCCTTTATTTTATAATCAAACCATGTTTTGACAATTCGTGAAAAAAATGTGTCTAGGGCAAATTGAGCTGCTGAAGCAGTAAACATTTAGACATATAATGTGAACTGAGTTATTGTTCTCGGTAGGGATATTCCCTGAGTTTGTTTCTCTTTTTTTGGAAAGACAACGCGCCAGCCCGTTTCCCTCCCCCAGGTCTCTTGAAATGCAGGTCTCCCTTTCCCTGGTAATTGTTGCGAATCCTTGACAATAGCCCCCAAGACGAGGTTATCTGGAAGCAACTTCCATTTCCAAAGAGTTGAGGGAGATAACAATTGGACGACGCGGAGGGCTAAGCGCCGCACCTTCAGCCCAGTTCGGCCCAGGTGGCCTCCGCCGGCGGCTCCCAGGGTAGGAGGGGGCTTCCCGCGGTGGATCTGCTGGGGTTTGTCGGGGAGGCGGGGGGCCCTCCGTTTCGGCATCCCTGCGCTGCCTCTCGCTCGCCTGGCTCCGCACGGCCTCTCCCGGGTTGCGGCCGCATTCGGGACCTAACTTCGTCCCGGCCGCGCGCGCAGCGGCGAGGGGACGCGGGGCTCGGCCGGCTCCCGGGGCGAGCGCAGGGGCGCGGGCGCTCATTGTTGTCCGGGCGCGGGCGGCGCGGGACTCGCCGGGGCCCGCCCTCCGCACCTCCCCGCGGCCCGGCCTGCCCTCGCCGGCCGCGCCGGGGCGGGGGCAGCGCGCAGGGGTGGGGGTGGGGGCCGTGGGGGGCGTGGCGCGGGGCGTGGAGGCGGGCAGGGCGCCCCGCAGCATGCGGCGGGCCGGGCGCGGGCGGGGGGCGGGCCGGCGGCGGTGCGCCCTGGCGCGCGGCCAGGCTCGGCGCGAGAGGCGCGAGAGGCGCGAGCGGGCGATGGGCTGACGGCGGACCCGCGGCGGGGGCGGGGCGGCGGGGGCCGGGGCGGAGGCGGCGGCGGGGGCGGCGAGGGCGGCGAGGGCGGCGGGGGCGCGCCGGGACCCGGCGGGGCGGCTGCGGGCGCCGCGGAGGAGGCGGAGGCGCCGGGCGCGGATGCCGCCGGCTAGGCCACGGGCCTGCGCACCCGGGGCGAATGGGACGCCGGTTCCGGTGGATCCGCCGCTGCAAACCTCGAGTTCCTGGGCTCCGGGCGAAGCGCAGCAAATAAAAGGTAACGTGTCTTTGTTTCCCAGCCGCGACTGCCGGGAGGGATTCTGCAGCGCTTCGGTGTCCGTTTTTAAATGCTGGGGCCGGTGAAAGGGACCTGACACTTCTTCCCTGGGAGCGTGGAGTCTCTGAGGTCGCGGATGTGACATTTTTTTCAATGCACACCCCACGTGCGGCACCTACCACACTCCCTTCTGCTGCCGGCCCCTCCCCCCATACACTTTCTCCGGCATCTCCACCTTACGCTGTCCGAACTTCCCCGGGGAGAAAGGAAAGGGCGTTGCTGTAAGCAGACCTGGGTGGGATTTTTTTTTTTTTTTTTTTTAAAGAAAAACCGTTTTTATGGACGTGACAGGGGAGTCCTGTGCTTGGGGTGCCCGAGGGTGGCAGCAGGCGGGCAGATGAGCGCGCTGCAACTGACAGCCCTTTTCCATTCCAAATGGCTGCAGCAAGTTTGATGCATAGAGAAAGGGGGAGGAGAACTGGAGGAAACCTCCTTTAGGACGCGGTCATTTATAAACGACCAAACGGCATTGCCTCGGTAGTGCAGACGGATGCCCGGACGTTGGTCCCTGTCGCGTTTAGGAGAGGTGAACCAGTCCTGCGCTTTGAAAGCGGTGTGGGCTGCCCCTGTGTGAGCAGGAACTCGGTGCCTTTCTCCGGTAGCTCGTTAGCAGAGTAACCGCTCAGCAGATTCAAGCAAATTCTGCAAAATTTCCGAGGGATGGCCCTTCTAATAATAGCTCTGGCGGTGGTTTCCTAATAGACACTCATTCTGAATGATGCGGCCATGC
The DNA here is from genome assembly GCF_027475565.1 of Acinonyx jubatus. NCBI lineage: Eukaryota > Metazoa > Chordata > Mammalia > Carnivora > Felidae > Acinonyx > Acinonyx jubatus. The sequence goes on along the minus strand of NC_069387.1, from coordinate 12,616,981 downwards.
CAGGCTGCCGGAAGCTCAGCTTGCTGAGAACGGCGACCCGACGCCGGTGAAGGACTCCCTGACCCCACCATGAATGGATGAGGCGCTTTCTCCCCTATGAATGGAACATCCCAACAGAGGCCACTACCGCTGCTCTGGCTTCTTTCCCTTTGAGTCCTCGCAGCTTTTCATGAAAGGGATTCTCAGAGCACCTCAGACAGGCACGTTTCTAAACCTGAGCTCTTCCGTGGTGACGGCCTGTTCGGTGTTGGAGGGTCACCGAGGTATTTTTATACACCTGGTCAGGCCGACTTCATCTGCGTTCACCTGATTGGGCTTTAGGCAGCCGCTTGCACAGTCCTCCCTGCTCAGCATCCAAGCCTTGTGCTTTCCCAGCCGGAGAGCCAGGAGCGAACTTCTGACTTCATCCAGGGAAGCCACGGCAGACCGCCGGGGAAGCACCTCAGGGATGGGATGCAAAAAAAATACCTCATATTCACTGGCACTTAGCTCTGTGTGCCATCTTGAAAACGTCCCACAAAGTGGGCGTTGGGGAGACAGGGAGGACCCACGCTTCACTGTTTTGTTTCTGGTCTTTGCATCACTTCGTGTTCCTTTGTAGCATTTGACCCCATTTCTGTGGAGTCCGATTTGGCCCCGGTCAGTAGCCCAAACCTTCGGATCAGCAGAAATCCGATTTTGAGTCTCCAGGTGCCACGCATCTCCTGCAACCCAGAGCGATCAGGGGATGAGCCACTTCTGTTGGCCGACGGAACCATTCTGCCGCAAATGAAATCTGGATTTATTGAAGGCACAACGGAAATGAGGGTCATGCAACAGATAGATTGGAATCCATTTGGTCCTGAGAGGTTAAACCGCTACAGTCAATTTAATTGGAAGCAATATTTGGACATGCTTTGAAATCAATAGTATACTGTCCTGCCCGTGAACAGAATGTTGCACCCTGAGAACTTGGAAAGAAGTTTCACCTGACGGGCAAAAAGTTGTGTGGGTGGGAGTAACCCTTTAGAAAAGAAAGAGAAAGACAGTTTCAGTTCCTCTTGTGTCAGAGGGAAGCACAGTTTGTAGGAGTGAGGATCAGAAAATCCCTGCACCCTCTTTTGTTCTGACCAAGCGTGTGTTATCAGCTGCTGCTGTTGCTGTCTTCTCTTTGGCACTCGTCTTGAACTAATTTTATTAATAAGGCTTGTTATTTATGGTACGGGGCCTCTTTGTCATGTGTAGGTGCTATTGCTGAGTCCCCTGATGGCCTGGCAGGTGGCTGGTGCCATTAGCATTATCCTGTCGTTGGGGAAACTGAGATCCCTTGAGGTTCAGGGAGTCGCTGATTTCATAACCCACGAGGCATGCATGGCAGACATGTACAGTGCTCAGTGTGGGGGGAACAGCAAGGTTACAGCCTCAGGTTGAAGAAAAAGCCAAGAAGAATGAGTCCTTGCCTGGGTTCTGGAACTTGGGAAAAGGCTGGATAAACTAGTGGGTGTGCCAGCGTTTGTGTGGGAAGGGGCTCTCTCAGCAGCCTGGCTGAGTGGAGGGAAAGGTGTGGCTGGTCTGTGATGAGATAGATGAAGGGTCCAGGAAACCTTGCACTGAGGGGACCTGTCGGGGACCCATGGCTTTAGTAAGTGTGGGGCGGGTGAGACCTCCTTCACGGGAGATCACTCTGGACTTCCCTGCATCTGCGTTCCAACTTGTGTTCTCGTTCTTGACGCGTGCGTGTGGGTGAGTAGGTAGAACACTTACTTACACTTCTACTCACGTGCCGTGTGCTTATCTGTTCTAAGGGTTGTGTTTAGCCTGACACACTGAATGACTGAAAAAGCGAGGGGGCACTTTCCAACCTAAAGCTTTGTTCTTAGATAATTTTGCGTACGTAAATACTTATCATTTATTTATTTTATTTTATTTTTTTAATTTTTTTTAATGTTTATTTATTTTTGAGACAGAGAGAGACAGCATGAATGGGGGAGGTTCAGAGAGTGAGGGAGACACAGAATCCGAAGCAGGCTCCAGGCTCTGAGCTGTCAGCACAGAGCCCGACGCGGGGCTCGAACTCACGGACAGTGAGATCGTGACCTGAGCCGAAGTCAGACGCTCAACCAACTGAGCCACCCAGGCGCCCCTCATTTATTTATTTTAAAAGAAGGAACAGTACAGGGGCGCCTGGGGTGGCTCAGTCAGTGGAGCATCCGACTCTCGATTTGGGCTCAGGCCATGATTTCACAGTTTGTGGGTTTGAGCCCTGCGTTGGGCTCTGCTCGGACAGTGTGGAGCCTGCTTGGGGTTGTCTCTCTCTCCCTTTCTCTCTGCCCCTCCCCTGCTCGTGCTCTCTATAAACAAATAAATCAGAAGGAACAGTGCGGCTTCTGGAGCATTTCTAGTTTAATAGGTCAAAATGAGAAATAGACCTGATCATAGTTAAATAGCTCTTGAAGTTATTTTAATTCACTCTGTGTCCAGTATCAGAATGGATAAGTCTGGATTCAGGAATGGCTTTCCTTCCCATCTTTTACCTCTTAGGGGTCACCCAATGTGTCAATAAAAGCTGTGGCAGAAATTCTCTCTTTAGGTTTGTGCATAGCGAAAGATCCCAGCACCTCGATGAGAAGTGGTTTCTGAGACCTCACGGGGACATAAGCCCTTGGGATAAAGATCTTCCAATGGTTATTCAGTCTAACTTCCAAAAACTGGATTCCCCTTGAGCCAAAGATGCTGCAGGCTCCCATTCCCTCGCGACCTCCCCGGAACGCTGTGGGTATCCCTTTACTCCACCCTCCCACTTCCGATTCTTTGCCGCCCATTTCCATTTCCCTCTGAAATGTAACGAATGGAACAAAAGGGGACATTGGAGTTGAAGTGAGAAAAAGTAACCGCATCATTCCACTGCTTGCACAGGATGCAGAGGTACTTGAACTTGTCCTACAATGAGCACAAGCAGAGACTTGAATCGGGGAAACCTGGCCACTGTCGGGGAATGGTGGGATTTGAGTCTTTTACCTGGTGGTGTTCTCTTGAGCCCTAATCAGACCCCAGTACCCTGCTGGTATTTTCTGTTTTTGTTTTTCCCCAGACCTCTGATCTCAGAGGCTGGTTCAGTAGCTGTTGGAGCTCTGGGCTTCAGGCTCCCCTGCTGCACATGCAGACTTGCTGGTTTCACTACTCTGTCCTGCAAGAAGTTTTTGAATCAGCATAAATCCGGCTTATCAAACATTCTCTCCCCAACAGTTTCCTTCCGGTTCCCTAAATCCATCATTTCCCACCCTTTCCTCCGTCCCGAGAGATCAGCGTGTCTTTCTCTTATAAGGAGTGATTCAGCCACACCCTTACATTTATGGCCGTCGGTTCCACCACTAAAAGCACCGTCTTAAAAATACCCATCATTATGCCTCTCGTCCTCTCACATGAGCAGAGCGGTGGCCTCTTTGAATGAACTGCACTAATGCCTGTTTGGGGTGCTAGAGAGGAAGTATGTCTGTGTGTGTGTGTGTGTGTGTGTGTGTGTGTGTGTGTGTGTTCAGTTCTTAATTGCATCAGTGGAAATTAGGTATTTTCCCCCAAAGAGAAATGCTCTTCTCTTTGAAGATGGAAATGACTACCAAGAATAAAGACCATGGTTATTGGAAAGAATGTGAAGAATATAAAGGAATAGGGGATCTGGTTCAGCTCAGTGGCCTCGTTACTACCAAATGATAATCAAGGAAAATAACCAAATAAAAATCAAGGTGGTAGCCCCGCTTGGAACTGCGTGAGGACGTACAGGCAGAGCTAAGCCTCATTTGGACGTGCGTTATCTAGGATCTAGCGTGTTAGGCAGGCAGGTCTCTATCTGTGGTGGTTTCTGGTTTTTTGTTTTAAACTCTGGCCATTCCATGATGCAGTACAAGAAGAAACTAGTCCGCGGTCGAGATTATCTGTCCATGCACACTCGTCCCCCTGAACTATGACAACATTCACACGTGTTTTCCGGCTTCCCTCTTATTAGCAGTCATTTGCCTGTCCATGGTTACTGTATACTTTATGTTCACATATGCTCATGGCGTTTAAGTCCCTGATCATCATGGGCACTCAGTGGGTCCTCCTGGAGTAAGTAAATCACTGAGGGAATTTATCATACCGTGCTCCCACATGGAGACAGTTAGGCATCCTTAGAAATCTAGAAAGCCCACTGGTCTAAAGTGAAATGTACCCTGTTGGGTCATCCTGTGTCTAACCTTGTCTTAGTCTGCACCGTGGTGTGGCCCCTCTTTCATAGTTGGTAATGCCTTGCCAACCTTAGGGCTAGAAGTCTTGGTACTGATGCAAAACCCTAAGCCTTTTAATGATAATTTTCACTTCAAATGAGCCAGAAGCTCTCCCCCGCAAACCTCAGGCTATAACTCCATAGTTTCCATCAAAACTAGCCTGTTCTGGTGACTCAGTCTCCTTTACACAGCTTTCGCCTTTCTTTGTCCTTGCTGTATGAGGAATGCATGAAAAAAAAAAGCGTGTAATGGGGAATTAGATTGATAATGCATGACAGCGAATGGAAATGATGGTCGGAGCCTTGCCAGGCTGTGCCATTCATAACCATAAAATGCACAATTATGCTCTCACCACATGCCTGTGAACAAGTATATAGATGCAACAAACCCAAACTAGGAAACCAAATAGTGTGGAACCATCTGGAGCTGGGCAGTGTACCTACAGACCGAGCTGGGGAATGCAGTGCTCACTTACCCATCTCTCCGCTCCCACTGGATGCCCCCTCCCCCCCACGTATCAGATACTCATTTCTCTGTGGCTCAGAGACAGAGAGAGTGCGCATGCGCAGAAGAGAGGGGAGGGTAAAGACAAGACCAGAGTGGAGCTGAACACAGTGGAGAGCAGTGTTCTGCATTCTCAATCCCCTTTTATTGGGATGGTTGAGTGTTTTGTAACAGAGTAACTACAGAGTGACCAGTACCACAGATGTAGCCTGTAGGTCCCGGCCTGAGGGCAGAGGCCTCGAACCCTGCAACCCAGCAGGGGCTGACGTCACCCTGAATGTGCAGGGCAGGCTGTGAACCACGCACATGTGAGATTTGGGGCTTATCAGTCAGGTCAAAGATTTCAGAGAGATGGAGTTCTAGGAATGAGAAGGGGCATATCGATTACTTTAACAGATGAGGAGATGTTTCCAGATACTCAGGGACCCTGCGAAGGCCTCAGTTACAGTGGTAAGACTAGAGGCCCCGTCGCCTGACAAGGATTTAGACGATGCACGGAGGCATGGTGGCCAGAGAGAGGAACCGTGGCGTTCTCCAGCGTGGCTGTGACTTCTGTTTCTGCCACCTGCTAGCCATGAGGCCTTGGGTGAATGGCTGAATCTCTCTGAGCTGCAGTTTTGTTACTGACAAGAAAAGTTACATTCAGAGGAGCCCATGAAACAGTATCTATGAAACGACTAGCACAAAAATATGACTCTTTTAAGAGAAGTGATTTTGTCTTTGTATCCTTCCCCCCTGCTCACCCTGCCCCCGCCCCAGTTTGACTTGCTTGTATCACTGGAAGGTCCTGGAACAGTTAATACTGGGGGAGGGGAAGGAAGAGAAGAGGGATGATTCTTCCTTTACACCAAAAAGCAGAAAGCGGATTTGAATTCTTCAGTTTTCAAAAATGATCCGAAAGGGCTTTTATCTTGAGAAAGAAAACCAGGAGAATCAAAACAAGAATTACAACGGTTATGTCAGTCGATGGTAATGCCGTCTTTTTCTACACAACAAAGGCAAAAATCCGGATCACTGTGTGACATTCTTTGATTACTTCCCATTCATTGCCATTAATTAGGAAGATTTTCGGCTGCTGTTTACTTATTGATGTAGCACTCAGGTAATTAATGCAGGGCGTTAACGGCAGAAAGAAGCCTAGAACCTGAGCTGTGCTAGATGCCGGTGGGAGTTTTTCTCTCGGCACCCACAACCCTGGGACTCTGCAAATACGGGGAGTTCCTCGGTAGCCTGAGAGATCAACATACCAATTTGCATAATACCCATCAGAAATTATTTAAGCACTTAATAACCTTCTTGGTGTTAAATAAAATAAATCAGAATGAGAGATGGTCCATCTTCTGGAGACAGATTAAAGAGGCAGCAGAATAAGAGCATTAAATAAATATAAAAACAAGGGAGGTATTATTTATAGAACATTATGGCCAGATCCAGGACAGGGATATATTTTAGGTGAACCCTCAGGGACAGCTCATGGGAATAGTTTGCCTGGACAAGGTGGAGTGAGCCAGAAAACAGAGGCTGGCATTTGTTTGTGGTTCCTTCTTTCTTTGTGGTGGAAAATAGGGATTCTGTAACCCACCACAATTTAGTGTGTCTGCCATCGTGTTCCTAAGGTTGTAACTTAGTCGATAGAGGTTTTGTGCCTCTTTAGACACAGAGATCTAGAACTTCGAACTTGGGAGGGATATCCAAATACTCAAAGAATAATATCCAAAACCATAGTGTTTTGTTTTGTTTCTTATACAGCTAGACTCTTCTTTTCTTCTTGCCACCATAACTGACCACACTCTTAGGGAACTGACAAAACCCGACTGAAAAATCCCGTAAACTCTAAGGTTTTTTTTTTAAAAATTGTTTTTAATGTTTATTTAATTTTGAGAGGTAGAGAGAGAGAGACAGCAAGTAGGGGAGGGCCAGAGAGAGAGGGAGACAGAGAATCCGAAGCAGTCTCCAGGCTCCGAGCTGTCAGCACAGAGCCTGACATGGGGCTTGAACTCATGAACCGCGAGATCATGACCTGAGCCGGAGTTGGATGCTTAACCGACTGAGCCACCCAGGCGCCCCTAAACTGTCAGTTTTATACTATTGTTTTCATTTGTCGAACGGAAATAGAGAAAAGTCGGTGTTTGAGCCCCGTGCTTGTTTGCATGTAGCACAGGTGGACAGAGCGAGGACACTTATGTCCCTGCCGTTTCCCTGCTGATGAGTAAGCCAGGAGGCAAACAGCACACGGCACTTGCTCCTGCCCTTGTCCTGAGACCCTCACTGAGACGCTGATTCTCCCTTTGGCTGTTGATCAATTTCCCCTAAATCTGACTCCTTAAAGGAGCTTCCAGAGTTCGCGAAGGCCTTGCTCAGTTTCCCCTCTTACTAGTAGTTGTTGGACCACCGGTCTCTGCCTCCTCCTCCGAGGCTCGGCAACCATTGTCCTGTGATAAATGAGTCACTAGTCTGCCTCACTCTTCCTCTTTGATGCATTACTAGTATTAAGCTCTTCAAGCCTTTAACAGTAAGTTTCTCCAGCGCCTTGCTCAGCTGTTTCCTCCCCAGATTCTTTTGGGGTGAGGTGCCCACTTGTAGTTCAGCGTCTCCCCTTTTGTTCCTGGGTTATCACAAGATCGTCACAGCATACCCCTTCCCCACCTTCCTAGCTTGGTGCATGTGTGCCTGTGTCTGCAGCACCCACACATCACCTCCCCACCCTTGTTGCCCCCTGCCGCCTGCATTTCCTTTAAACCACAGGGCTTCACATGGACCAGAAGGACCCACCACAGCCTGGAAGCTCCTTGTTTCTTAAACTTCTGTTCTTTTTTTTTTTAATGCGTATTTAAAAAAAATTTTTTTTTCTTAATGTTTTTATTTATTTTTGAGACAGAGAGAGAGAGACAGAGCATGAGCAGGGAAGGGGCAGAGCGAGAGGGAGACACAGAATCGGAAGCAGGCTCCAGGCTCTGAGCCATCAGCCCAGAGCCCGACGCGGGGCTCGAACTCACGGACCGTGAGATCGTGACCTGAGCCGAAGTCGGACGCTCAACCGACTGAGCCACCAAGGTGCCCCAATGCGTATTTATTTTTGAGAAAGAGAGTGTGAGCTGAGGAGGGGCAGAGAGAGAGGGAGACACAGAATCCGAAGCAGGCTCCAGGCTCCGAGCTGTCAGCACAGAGCCGATGCGGGGCTTGAACTCATGAACCGTGAGATCACGACCTGAGCCGAAGCCGGATGGATGCTCAACCGACTGGGCCACCCAGGCACCCCTCTTAAACTTCTGTTCTTACACTAACTCTCACGCACTGTGTCAGTCTGGTTGGGCTGTCAGAAAAATACCGTAGACTGGGTGGCTTATAAACTACAGACATTTATTTCCTATAGTTCTGGAGCCACGGGAGTGTCTGAGGGAGGCATTCTAGGCAGGTGTGGGAGCTCGTCAAAGGCCCTGAGAGGAAAGAGTGATGGGGAGGGAACAGTAAGGAGATGACTGTTGAAGAGCAGACTGAGTGAAGGAGGCACAGAGTCGGAATCACGTGGGGCCTCGAAAGCTTCCGACCGGGGGCAGGGGGGCATCAGAGAGTGCAGATCTGGGGAGCACCGTGGCCCCACCTGGGCTGCACAGGGATAGTTTTATGGTGCTGTGTGGGGACCAGACTGCAAGGCCAAGCAGAGGTGACACAGGAGGTGCCAGATGAGTGGCAGTTACAAGAATCGGGCAGGTGATAGATGATGATGAAGTGTTCAGTGTCTGGGTATTTTAGAGAGAACCAACGACATTTTCTGGTGGGTTGGGGGTAGGATGTGGGATGCAAGACAGAAGTCCACTTCTGGGGCCCAAGGAGCAGAGCTTGGTGCTGGAGTTGCTGGTACGTGACAGGGGAAAGCCGTGGATGGGGGAGGGTCGGGGAGGAGGATAGGTCAGCAGTCCTGTTTGGCACACGCGGAGTTTGAGGTGCCTTCCAGATCGCCACACGGCGACGTTGAGTGGGCAGGTTTATACAGAATCCTAGATAAGCCTGTGGAAGGAGGAAGCCTGGTGACGTGGGGCTCAGCCACCTAGAGATGATGTGAGATGATGCCAGGCCTCAGTCCTGAATAACACGAGATCTGAGGAAAAACCATAAGCACCATACTTCAAAAGAAAAGAATATAAGTTCTGAAAAATGAAGTAATTCCTTAAGGTGTGAAGAACTCTGTTATGGTGTGTTGCTTCAGCTGGAATTCTCCACGTCCTCCTGAGGGTCTGTCTCTTTTTTGATGTGTGAGAGGAGTATCTCTAACCCTCACACTGTAATCACATTTATTGATGAGCCACGGGCATGCAATAAACACACATTTAAAGGGTCCTATTGGGTAAGGTTTTGTTTTTGTTTTTTGTTTTTGTTCTGTTTTTTAATGTTTATTTATTTTTGGAAGAGAGAGACAGAGACAGAGCATGAGCAAGGGAGAGGCAGAGAGCGAGGGAGACACAGAATCCGAAGCAGGCTCCAGGCTCCGAGCTGTCAGCCCAGAGCCCGACGCGGGGCTCGAACTCATGAACCGCGGTATCATGACCTGAGCCGAAGTCAGATGCTTAACTGACTGAGCCACCCAGGTGCCCCATCTCTTTTAACTTTTTAAATTTATTTTGACAGAGAGAGAGTGTGTGTGTATGCACAAGCAGAGAAGGGGCAGAGAGAGAGAGAATCCCAAGCAGGCTCTGTGCTGTCAGCATGGAGCCCAATGTGGGGCTCGATCCCATGATCCATGAGATCCTGATCTGAACCGAAATCAAGAGTCGGGTGCTTAACCGACTGTGCCCCCCCCCCCTTGTTTGATAAGTTTTGTCATATGAAGCCATCTCCATGATCCAGAATTGTAATTCCCTGCTTCTAGTCAGTCATGTTTACTGAGACTCTTGTGTGTTTAAAGCTCCATGCTAGGAAGTGTGAAGGATCTGAGATGTAATCGCTCCCCCTGCCTCCTGAATTTGTTCTGATGTAGCATCCAGACTCCCTACACAGTTCTCCAATCACAAGCTCATTTCAAGGCCTTTTCTAAAGTGTTTGCTGGAAGTACACTCAAGTTTGGGGTCCAGAGGGTTTGAAATGACGTATGTAGGCCACTTGACCTACCGGGACTGCTGGCTAAATCAGGAAAGAGGAACGATCAGGAGCCCTGCCCTCTTTTGATCCGTTGTGATACAGGCAGAAAACATGTCCCTCGTTCCTTCTTTCGTGGAAGCCGCCCAAACAGCAGGCTCGGCTCCGTCCTTATTTTCTGTGGGTAGTCAACACAATAATTACCTCCTGCCGAAAGCCTTGAGAAATTGTTTCTGTGTCCAATTAGAACTTTTGATTTGACTAGCAGATACACATAACGTCTTCACTTCTGTAACTACTCACTAATGATATGCACCCTGGATATTTTTAGGTCTACCATTTGCCAAAGGGCCATTGCATTTTAAGGCCTTGCATTTCCTGTGACAGCTTTTCCACTGAGAGACTTGTGGGACCGTGGGTGAAAAGGAAGGGGAGGGGGTGCGGAATTCCTCTTTGGTTTTGGAATCCTCTCCCTCCCTCCCTCCCCCGCCCCCCCTTCCCTTCCTTTCCCGGCCTTACGCCCACCCCCAGTTTCAAATGGGGGAAGAAGTGCAGTGGTTCTGGAAACTTGTCCTGTGCACGGTGCTGGGGCAGCAGAATGAGGAGCCCCACGAGCAGGTCTCCAGCAGGGTCTGGGGTGGTTCGTGGGGCAGCCAGGCAGTGTTGAAACCTCTGACAAGATGAACGGAGGAAGGGAGCCGCCAGTGCAGCTCGAGCGAGTGCGAGGAGTCTCTGCCAGGCGTCTCCAGCACAGTCCTTTCCAGACAAGTCCGTTATGTAAATATCCAGGCCGCAGCCTCCAGCCCGATCGCCTGCCCGTTCGAGATGTCAAAGGTAGCTGCAAAAACTTCCCTGAATGCAAGCAGAGCTCCTCAGCTCTCCCCTCACTCAGCTCTTTATTGGGGCATCTGGGCAGGCAGGGGGGTGTGTGGGGGGGGTGGTGGCGGTGAAGGCTTGCTGTTATCTCCGGGAGCTGGGACCCCCCCCCCCGCCCCCCCTGCGGGACTGTGGCTTTCCAGACGGGGTCATCCACAGCCTTTCAATGTGCTCTGCTGCGATGCTCCTGCAATTTTGGTCTGATCTGAGCATGAATCTCAAAAGGGCCGGCTGTTGGGCTGGAATGCTTCCTTCCAAGCCCAGAGGACTTGACGTCTGAGCCCTGGGCCCCTGAACTTAAGCATGACAGGCGCGAGTGGCTGCTTCGTGTCCCCTGGAGGTTCTGTGAAAGCAGATGGCCATGTCCCTTTCTTAGGTGGCCTTCTCCCCCTGTGCCGCAAGAGTCCCCTAAGAGGGGAATTCCAAAGACCTAAGAATAGAATTGCAGTGTCTTACAGGTGGTCTCCAAATCGCGCTTCCGTCCCCTACATCCCCGGGGATAAGGGAGAGCTTGCCTGTCATTGACAAAGGGCATTGTTTAAGCGAAGGAAAACACGCCTCCAAATTGTGTGGCAAGACGCCCCAGCTACCGGTGATGGCCATGGGCATTTGACACGTGGCCCAATAGCTCATACGCGCTACAAAGAGTGCATGTATTCCTCAGCCTGGGTTCTGGGCTCTGTGTCTACAGAACAGGCAAATCAAAACCGGTCTCACTGAAGGCAGAGTAAGTTGTATAGTACCTGTATTTGGGGGTTGCCCTTGAAATACATAAGGATATATGTTGTGTGAATATACATTTAGGAATTCATGTAAAAATAGGTGCTGAGCGCCTGTTCGGACAGTCTTGTCATTCTGTGTCAGTCATACACACGTATGTCATTTTAACGTCAACAGAATGCATATGGTAAAAATGTGATTCGCAAGACCCATAGCTGTAAATCGTGTTGTCTCATCCCGCTAATCACGGTATAATCACAATAAGGAAAAATTGGGGAAAAAAAGATCTGTAATTTAAAATGACAGATTGAATTAGACGTTAGAGCATGTAGGCAGATTCATCATGTTACCAAGAAAACGTCGTTGAAGTTCTTGGTCACCAAGTGCATGGATACAAAACCAGGTGTGTAGCCACTGCACACAGCCTTGTATTTTAAATACAGGACATTGGCCTGCACGTTTGCACGAAGGACGTGGGTAGGAAAAAAAAGCAGAGTGTGTTTGTGCCTGCCAGTCGGTAGTGTGGTTTTTCAAAAAACTCGTGAAGCAGGGAGTGGATGTTGCCAATATTTGGTTCATCGAATGTAATATTGTGGCAGGAAGTGTTATAATACATGAGTTACCGGAACGAAATTTCTTTTTAAATTCTTGTCTGTAGGTGTGCACAGCTACCCATGACATACCTTAGGGTGTTTCTGTCCCACCTCCCCCCCCCCCTCCCCCCCGGAGGTCAGTAATCCTTTCTACAATGTCCCTGGCTAAAGGTCTTCCGGCCCCTTCCTGATCACATGCGGTGATGATGGGGCCACCCATTCCATTTTGAGCAGTGACAGTCTGTTTGAAAGTTCTCCCTTCTGTTGAATTCAGATGTGTCTTCTGGAACTTTTCTGCTCGTTGATTCCATTTCTGCCCACCCAAGCAAAGTTCTTCAGCCTCCTCACTAAATCATTAAATTTAATCATCATATTAGCATGAAATCACTAAATTAGCAAGTCTCTACATCCAGGCATGCCCCGTTGAATTTATACCTGGTTTTGTGTTTTTTCTTTTTTTTTTTTTTAGGGTTTCTTCATTTTTCAGAGAGAGAGAGAGAGACAAAGCATGAGTGGGGGAGGAGCAGAGAGAGAGGGAGACAGAATCTGAAGCAGGCTCCAGGCTCTGAGCTGTCTGCACAGGGCCCAGTGTGGGGCTCAAACTTATGAACCACGAGATCATGACCTGAGCCGAAGTCGGACATTTAACCGATGGAGCCCCCCAGGCGCCCTGAATTTATACCTGTTGTCTCCATGGAATCGACACCCTCCCTCTTCCCTCACTTCCATGTCTTGGCCTGGGCCATAGATTATAGTGCAGCCTTTCCACTAGAATCTTTGTCGTGTAGGCTGGCATTTAGTTTTCCTGAGAAGACCTCATTTCCAGATCTTTACCCAATCTGGTTACTATTCTTTGCCTTGCCCTGCTTTCCTTCGTTTCCCATGTAAAATATGGCGCCCACAATGAACGTAGGTTCCCAGAAATGGCTTAACCGTGGTGGCGTGTGGGAGGGTCTAATTCCATTACTCAGGATGTTGTGCTTCTAGCGTGTGAACTGAGAATCAGACCCCCAAACTGTGAATGATGCGATCCCAGCTGTTTTAGATTTTGAAGGTACCATCTACACCTCCCTGTCAGCTGTAAATTTGGTCAGCACACTTTCTTCGTCCGGTTGTAAGTCATGGGGGGGTGATGCAGGTATTGAGAAAGACAGCCGATACCTAGTATTTCCTTACCGTTTTCCAAGCGCATGTGTATCTTCTGCGGCACTGAGCCTCAACACTGCAGATTCCCTCATTTCTGCGTCAGTTAGGATTAAATCGATTTGAACACGATGTTCAGTGGCTCCTTACTATTTCATCAGTGATGGAGCCACCCTCAGGCCATTGAGGATATGGTTGCTCCTCCCTTTTGTCAGCATAAATAAATGGCTTTCTCCTCTCTCCCTGTGCACCCACCACTCTCTGCTTTCACCTCTTCTGCACGGTCCACGTTTCCAGAATGCACCCCCTTCTCTCCCATTCCAGGCCTCCTGACATCAGGCTGCCTCTGCCAGACGTCCCGTTGCTCACATGTTACTTGCTCACCTGAGTATTGCCCAGTCCCCCCCAGATGGGAGTGACGGTCCCTCCCAACCTGTGCCCAGAACATCTGACGCCCACCCTGTTGTCACACAGATTACACCGTAGTCACCGGTGAACTTCGGTATTTCCTCGTGGGACAGGGAAGGTCAATAAACATAGGAACAAAGTGGTGTGCATCATCATATATCTAATAAGATGCCCTGCACATAATTCTGTACCGTAAACACTGGCTGAATGAACACAAGCTGTGGTAGACATTATCCCACATCACCCTTTAACCCTGCCTCTCTTATCTCATGAGCATGGGTCACTAGATTACTCTCCAGCTTCCTAGAGAAGGAGACACATCTCTTCTCTAGAAGAGGAATTACCCAGCCATAGCATATGAACTCTTTAGCCACGGGCAGCTTAATTTTCTTTCCCATAGGGCACTAGTAACCTTCGCGTTACGTTGTAATTATCTACTAATGAAATAATTTTATCTTTAATATATTAACCCCTCATTATAGTTGCCATCACCCTCTCCCCAAAGTTTGCAGTTGCTTTTTCTTTCTTTCTCTCTTTCTTTCTTGCTTTCTTTCACATTTATTTATTTTTGAGAGACAGAGAGAGACAGCGTGAGCAGGGTTGGGGCAGAGAGAGAGGGAGACACAGAATCAGAAGCAGGATCCAGGCTCCGAGCTTTCAGCACAGAGCCCGATGCGGGGCTCGAACCCACGAACCATAAGATCGTGACCTGAGCCAAAGTCGGACGCTTAACCGACCGAGTCACCCAGGTGCCCCATTGCGGTTGCTTTTTCTTTTCCTCAGGGTGTTTGCGAAGTAAAATTACTTCTCTTTTTTTAAATGACGTGTTTTAGTCTAATATATACATTTTCCCCTTGGAGCTCACGCATTGCTTTCATGCTCAGAAAGCCTTCGTAAATAAATCACCTATTTTTAACATTACCTTTATGAACCACGTGGAATTTATTTCAGGGCCGGAGGTGCAGTTAGTTTATGTTGTATTAGCTAGCCCCACCATTTCCCTCCTTGCTTGAGAAGGTTGAAAGGAACCCAGAACTGGGTAGTAAGTCGTTCAGCGGCTCGTCTTGGAACAAAAATCCATTGGCTGCCGACAATGAAAACACTACTTTCCCCCCTCGTCTTGCTTTCAACGTATCTTTGAAGGCTCTTTGATTGTTCTTAGGCTTTCCTTCTTTCACACGTCAACTTGGGTTCTCCGGCTCTGTCCGTTTGTGACACACTGAAAATATTCCTCCTGTTTTTACAGGATATAAAGTTGCCCTGCGCCCCCTTGACACATCGTATATGTTGTACCCAAATCTCGGGAGTTCTCTTTTTGGATACGTTGTGTTCTTTGGATGTCTGCATCTTCATGCTTTCCTCCAATTTCATTTTTTTTAAAATTTTTTTTAACGTTTATTTATTTTTTGAGACAGAGAGAGACAGAGCATGAACGGGGGAGGGGCAGAGAGAGAGCGAGACACAGAATGGGAAGCAGGCTCCAGGCTCTGAGCCATCAGCCCAGAGCCCGACGCGGGGCTCGAACTCATGGACCGCGAGATCGTGACCTGAGCTGACGTTGGACGCTTAACCGACTGAGCCACCCAGGCGCCCCACTCCAATTTCATTTTTATCATGTCATGAAATTGTTACTTGTTAAGTCTCCATTCTACATCCTTTTAGCTCCACAGAGTCAACCTTTTCGTTGTTGTTTTTCCGAACTTTTAAAAACTGTTTTCCTCGTGTCCGGGGTCCCTGTCTGACTCCTCAGCCCTCCTTTTCTACTGTAAAGATTCTAAGTACGGTCATCAAAGTGAAAGAAGTATAGTTATTTGACTCTTGCTTTGGGAGAAGCATCTCCATCCTACCCCAAGACTCCACCTCTAAGATACAAGAGCCAAATGCAACATGACATAGAACACCTGTGATTTTCTTGGCGTCTGTCCTTAACTTACGGTGGGATGTTAGCTGGGTAGGTAGGTTCTTACTGCTTCTTTGCATCTTTTGTTTCTTTGGGGTTAATACCTCGCTCGGCCGCATAGAGAGGACGTCTGTGTGGACACCTGTGCTGGGAATGGTGCGTAAGAGTCACACCCCGCACCTGCCCAGAGAAACAGGTGCAAGAACCTTCGTCTCCTCCGTGAACGCTGCAGACTGCGGCCTGGCGGTGTGTGTTGTCCAGCCAGTATCGATGCACGTGTCGTGTGCTGACTTTCCCGAATGTCCTTTTTCAGGCCAACTCCAGAGTTCCTCATGTCAGCTCTCCCGCTGGCGATTGCCACCTAGCGCAGGATGGCTGTGGGAGATGCTTCCGCTGGGGAGAAGGACTGGCCATCCAGGGCCCCTGGCTGGATGAAGTGTCCCCTCCACATATAGCCAGGGCCGCCACAGAGCTCTGCTCAGCGCAGGGGACAGCTGTCCACGCCAATATCCTAACCCACCCTGCCGAATATCAAACTTCTTGTGTGAGTAGACAGAAAGCCTCAGCCTCACCTGGGCCATCCTGGAGTTGGGTGGGGAGGTTCACTGTGTCCTGCTCAGAGAGGCCTCCCGTTTCCCTACTGGAAACTTCTAAAGGCCATACTGATGGAGAGCCTCCTACGCCCCAAGCGTTAGGAATGACCTGCATTAACTTAGTTATTCCCTCACAGCAGCCCCTCGGGGGTGGCATCATGACTGTCTCAGTCACATTGAGGGAATGAGACACGGGCTGGTTCAGTGACACACAGCGGGTCACCCCCGGCTCACCTGTGGTGAAGCCGGCATAAAACACAAACCCACACAGTCAGCCTCCGAGCCAGCCTCCCGTCCTCTGTGAGCCCCGGGGAGCAGACCGGGCAGGGTGACGGGGGGACACGGTGCCTCAGGCCTGGGGCAGCGGCCGGACGGGGCGGGCGAGGGGAAAGCACGAGCGTCCGCAGAGCTGGGTCTGGAAGAATGAGCAAAAGCCAGTCCGTCTCTCCCTCCAGCCAGTGGTCACTGGTAAGAAGTGTGACCGTGGTTCTTTGTCATCGCGGTGTCTTGGCAGCTGGCTCAGCCCGGGACCCCCAGCTCCTTTCCTCTGTTGGGAGTAGGCTCTGGACCCTTCCCGCCCCCTCTGCAAATACTAATAGGAATGGCAGTAATCACACAGCCCAGGACGGGTAGGATCAAGTCTCCGTGTGTGCGCGGGGCGTCCGGGACCCTGGGTCTGGCAGAAAGCACCAGCCTGCAGACAGTCCGCTTACTGCTCTCGAGGCATCGGTGGGAGGGGAACGCAGAAAGGCCTGCTGCCCTCCGGGGCGCCGGACGCCTCCCCTGCGCCGAAGGTAACCGAAGCCAGCTTTCCGCCCTGCTCGCCAGCTGGGGACCTGCAGTGCAGGGCCTAACCGCGGGGCCCGTGCATTCCGGGCTCCCGGTGTCCGTCTCCTCCTGACCGTCTATCAGAGGGGTAGGCCTCAGACAGACGAGGGGGATGGTCTGTCCCGCTCTGGCCCATCGGTCGCGCCGACGGGACCTTGTCCTTCCAAGTCTGTGATGTACCGGCCTCCACGTCAATAGCTTGTCCTCCAATTGCAGTGTTTTGTTGGAAGGTGGGAAGAGTACCCTTCCCTCTTCCCTTCCTTCCCTCCTCCCTCCCTCCCCCTTCCCTCCTCCCTCTTTTCCTCCTCCCCCCTTCCCTCCCTCCTTTCCTCCTCCCTCCTTCCCTCCTCCCTCTTTCCCTCCCCCCTCCTTCCCTCCCTCATTCCCTTCCCCCTCCTTCCCTCCCTCATTCCCTTCCCCCTCCTTCCTTCCCTCCTCCCCTCCTCCCTCCTTCCCTCCCTCCTTCCCTCCCTCCTTCCCTCCTCCCTCTTTTCCTCCTCCCCTTCCCTCCCTCCTTCCCTCCTCCCTCTTTCCCTCCCTCCTTCCCTCCTCCCTCCTTCCCTCCTCCCTCTTACCCTCCCCCCTCCTTCCCTCCCTCCTTTCCTCCTCCCTCTCTCCCTCCCTCCCTCTTTCCCTCCCCCCTTCCATCTTTCCCTCCCTCCTCCCCTCCTCCCTCTTTCCCTCCCCCCTCCTTCCCTCCCTCCTTCCCTCCCTCTCTCCTTTCTCCCTCCCTCCCTCTCTCCTTCCTCCCTCCTTCCTCCCTCCTTCCTTCCCTCCTTCTCTCCTCCCTCCCTCCTCCCTCCCTCCTTCTCCACAGCCCACGGCTTCACTCTGGGTCAGAGTTCCTCTTCACCGGGATCACCAAGCCCAGCAGTGGAGCTTCCTGTCTGCCCTTACTGCTTAACTGTCTGGGTCCACTTCCTTGTCTTCTAAACATCAGACCCAGAGAACGTTAGTGCTTCCTGAGCCTCTGCCCTGCAGCACCACCTGGGGAGAATGGGGATGGCTTGTCCTGTAGGACTTGTGGCTCCATCACACGCGACGCTGGTCCTCTGGGTGGCAGAGTCCGGGTTAGCACCGTCTACCCCAGAGCAGCGAGCGGCCCTGTGCTGCCCTCAAGCCCTAAGCGCACCCACAGCACCACGACTTGTTTTCCCGCGGAGAAAACCTCATTCCTTTTGCTGAAGGCAGAAGCAGGATCTGAGCAACTGTGGCCTTAAAACAGGCTTTACGGGGACGCCTGGGGCTCAGTCGGTTAAGTGTCTGACTTCGGCTCAGGTCATGATCTCACGGTTCATGAGTTCGAGCCCCACGTCAGTCTCTGTGCTGTCGACTTAGAGCCTGCTTCAGACCCTCTCTGTTCTCCCTCTGCCCCTGCCCCACTCGTGCTTGCTCTCTCTCTCAAAATAAATAAACGTTAAAGAAAAAAAAAAGACTCTTAAAAAGCATGCTTTACAGATGTCCTCTGGTAAAGCATTGGACCAGCTTGTGCCCTCATCAAATGCAAACGTGTGGGAGGTTGAGCTTTGAAGAATGCAAGGCTAGTTCACTTTCATAATCCGTCGCATCACCATGTGAATTTGTAATAGAGCCCCTCGCTAATCACTTTCATCTGGGTTTTAGAGGTTACAACTGGATTCTGCAGCCAAGAGTCTCAAGGACACGCCGGTGTGTGTCTTTCTCTTCGGTCCACCTTGTGGTCTAGGCGGAGGTGAAACAGTTTGCCAGAGGACAGGGGGCAAAACAGGGACAAGATCATTCTCTCTGAATCAGACTTCTGGTGTTTGTCACCTTGTGTCTCCTTCCACTGCTGTGTTATTTTAATATGATGTCGCGTAAAGACAGAAAAGGTAGGTTTGAGATGGGGGAGAGGAGATTATGGATGATAAAGCTGGGCAAAATACCCTTAATCTTTAAAGATTATGGGCAGAGGCTCCCCAGGCCTGTTATGATATTATAATATTACATTATAATAATTAATTGTCTCTGGCATTTCCATGCTACAGGTTAAGTGTGAGCATCAGCAAATGTATGCATATTTTCCACAAATTTTAATTTGCCTGAAGTCCTTTCTGTCTGCGTGTTCGCGGTGAGCTGCATTTCTTGAGGCCGCCGTGAAAGTATCGCCTTTGTTCGTCTCTTGGAGGTGACAGTGTTGGGATCGTTGAGATTTTGTGATCCTGTGACTTTCTGGCACCTGAGCCGGGTCGCTGGGGCTTCGTCAGTCCGAGAGGAAGCTCTCAGAAGAACGAGGGAGGGATGTGACGTGGGGAGCTGACCCCAAGAGCAGACGCTCCAACAGTGAGTTGTGCTGAGACATTGTAGTCATGTCTCTGGAATTTCCTTCTGAGCCACAGACGGGCCCAGGTCAAAGGGCGGATTGTGAGGTGTTGGGTAGCACACCCCCCCATGTGGCAGCCTTGGGATGCTCTGTGGTCTAACGGACCAGGCTAGGACAGGAGGCTTGTCTCTGTTGGGGCCTTGGCTTGCATGCTTTTGAAATCCGAATTTTCTACATGATGATAAAATTTTAAAGGATAGGATTTCAGGATTTTGGAGGGGGGAGGAGTATTGATAACTTTCCTAAATGAAGATGTTTTAGAAATGTGAATTCTTCACTTTATACAATCCTAGTGAGTCTTTAGTATTTCTTTTTTTTTTTTTTTTAATGTTTATTCATTTTGAGAAAGAGCGAGACAGAGCATGAGCAGGGGAGAAGCAGAGAGTGAGGGAGACACAGAATCAGAAGCAGGCTCCAGGCTCCGAGCTGTCAGCACAGAGCCCGACACAGGGCTTGAACCCACGAACTGTGAGATCATGACCTGAGCCGAAGTCAGAAGCTTAACTGACTGAGCCACCCAGGCGCCCTGAGTCTTTAATATTTCTCATTTTATTGCCTGAGAAAGTCACGGTCTCTAAAACGAATAGGAGTCGCAACACGATAACTTACTGGGCCCAGAGACCAACCAAGTGGGCGTGTGGAAGCAAGGTTCAAAGGTATTTTTGCCGGCTGTGAATGCTGCCTCCCCTCCCCTGTGCCCACCCTGCCCTCACCCCACTGCCGGGTGCCTCAGGATCACAGTCTCGCTATAAATGTGCCTCAGGAAATGTAATGGTCACACGTGCTAATGAAATGCTTATTTTTGAAAGCCACGTGCGTTTCCAAGCTCAGAATCAGTGACCCCTGTAACCGTTTGTACACCTGCATTAGGTTTCTATGAAAATGTCATAAACAGTGGAACTCGGGTTATCTCTTTAATTTTTTTTTTTAATGTTTATTTTTGAGACATTAAGAGAGCATGAGCGGTGGAGAGGTAGAGAAAGAGGGAGACTCAGAATCGGAAACAGGCTCCAGGCTCTGAGCGCTCAGCACAGAGCCCGACGCGGGGCTCGAACTCACAGACTGCGAGATCATGACCTGAGCCCAAGTCCGACACTCAACCGACTGAGCCCCGAACTCGGGTTATTTCTTCAGAGCGCTTCCTCCGTTCGTGTGTACCACAGTGCATAAATTATTTGGCAAGGGACAAAAACAGGAGAGGGAGGAGGGAGAGCAGGAGGGAGTGAGAGGGAAAGGTGATGTGTAGAGAAAAGAGTCATAATGCGAAGCCTGGTAACTTCTGGTTGCCATTTTTTTAAATTCCACGTGCAGAGAGAGGATGTATCGGGTCGTTCGTCTTCAGTATTCCGACCCACCCGTGTGACCATTACAATTCTCATTTGTAAACTCATGAATGTGATTCGATACGTTAAAAAACACAGGCAATCTAAAACTGATTCGTTGAGAAAGAAGCTTCTCAGGATCCATTTCCTCTGGCTGACCTCAAACACCGTGATTTTGTTTTTCTAGATAAAGTTTCTTGTTTTTACATTTGTTTTAACTGAAAAAAAAAAAAAAGTCAGTCATATTTGGATGGTTTGTGAGGAAACTGCCCGTAAGCCTATTACCCTAGCACACCAACTATTTTTATGTTGGCCTCCCGATTCCTGTCCACACGCGCGATGATTTTATAGGCTGCCTTTAAACTACACATACTGTTTCATTTTCGGCTCTGCTCACCTAAGCCGGCGTCGTAAATGCACGTCTCTGTTTATGCACAGTCTTCCTGATTCCGTGTGTGTCTTAACCGCAGAGTTGGATCAGCAGCGTGGACCCCAGCTTCCAAAGTCACGCTTTTCTATATATCCTTGAGCATCACGGTGCATTTGGCCGGCCTCTGCTTGGTGTAGAATTGTATTTGTGGCAAGACGATTTATGTTGGGGTAACGGCCAGCTGACATCTACAAGAAGCCGTGTTCTCCGAAAGGATTTCCTCTGAGAGGGACGCCAAGGCTCCCAATTGTGTCTGAGCAGCTGAAAATGAAAACAAGCAAAGCACTATTATTTTACAGTTGTTCAGTTTCAAAAGAAAACTTGAGTAGGCCTGGCAAGGCAGACAAAGCTGCAGATGTCCACTCTTTCTCGCACACGTCCAGGATGGTGAACCTTTTCTGAACTGAGGAGAGCAGGACGGGCCTGTCTTCCTTCAGTCCGTAACAACAGACCGTCCCCCTTTTGAGGAAAAAAAAAAAAAAAAAAAGCCCCATCAGTGCCATCAAAAGACAGGCATACTTTCAAAATGAAACCTTGATGATTCAAAGTTGGGTTTCTGTTTGGACTCAGTTCTCTGGGCTGCGTCCCCCCCCCCCCCCCCGCCCCTACCGCCCAGGGACATTTTGGCCTTCCCAAAGGGAGACAGCGTGTAAATTCCCTGGTAACACAGGGTGCGTGGTCATAAATTCCCCAGGCCTGAAAATGGAGGCTCTTTGGAATAGAAGAATGAATTTGGAAAAATTCAGTAGAGCGTCACCTCTCCAGGGGTAGTTAATTCCTTCAACTGCTGAGCAGATAAGGTGAGATTCTTTGACGGAATGAGGATTTTATCTTTCAGATGAAAATGAGAGCCGCACAGTAAAACTTTTATGTGCGGGTGTGAGCTCAGTGTCACGTCACACTTTGCGTGCTTCGAAATAATTCTGAGAAAATGATATACGGCCTCTTTGGTGTTGCAATTAAACCTTCATTTGAGGGGAGCCTGGGTGGCTCAGTCAGTTGAGCATCTGAGTCTTGATTTCTTTTCAGGTCATGATCCCAGGGTTGTGGGATTGAGCCCCTCGTGGGGCTCCATGCTGTGCGTGGAGCCTACTGAAGATTCTCTCCCTCCCTTTCCCTTTGCTTGTGCTTTCTCTCTCTCTCTAAAAAACAAGAAACAAAACAAACAAAAAAAACACACCTTTATTTGATATCTTGGCGATTCCAATTTCCCTTTGTTTGTATCAGTTTTGTTGAAATGTGGATAAGTAAGTCAAGAACGTGTTTATGTCCTTAGCTTTTATGATAAAACAAAGCTCCAAACGTGTTTTAGGGACACCTGGCTAGCTCAGTTGGCTGAGCATCTGACTCTTGGTTTCAGCTCAAGTCATGATCTCACAGTTTATGAGTTCAAGCCCCCACATCGGGCTCGGTGTTGACAGCAAGGGGCCTGCTTGGGATTCTCTGTCTCCCTATCCCTCTGCCCCTCCCCTGCTCTCTTTCTCTCTCTGAAAAATAAATAACCATTAAAAAAACACTTTGTGTT
This sequence comes from Acinonyx jubatus, assembly GCF_027475565.1. NCBI lineage: Eukaryota > Metazoa > Chordata > Mammalia > Carnivora > Felidae > Acinonyx > Acinonyx jubatus. Next base: position 12,594,484 of record NC_069387.1, on the reverse strand, counting down.
CTGAAGGTTCTATAGGGACAGGCAGGTTTCCTTTATAAAAATTCTCCTGTGTCCCCCACCCTTCAGAGAATTTTCTGAAACCTATAATGTCTTTAAAGGAATTTCAAAATAATGTGCTGGACGGTTGTGCACTTTTTCTTCCTTGAACCTCCTCTGTGTTAACCTTGGGTTCTTTCTTTTAAGAACTGAATTGCTGGGACTTTGTACCTTTTGACATTTGGACCCACTTCACCAATTCCCCCCAGCTCTACAACTACCAGTAGGTTCTCTGTGTTCATGAATTTCTTTCTTTTTTTGTTTGTTTGTGTAAATTTCAAATATAAGTGAGGTCATTTGTCTTTCTCCGACTTATTTCACTTAGCCTGATGCCCTCAATGTCCATCCGTATTGTCACAAATGGCAAGATTTCCTTCTTTCTTCTAGCTAAACGATACTCCGCTGAATATACGTACCACGTGTTCTTTATCCATTTATCCACCAGTGGACACGTAGGTTGCTTCTGTGCCTTCTCTGCTGTAAATAATGATGCAGGGAAAAGGGGGATACATTTATCTTCTCGAATTCGTGTTCTCATCTTCTCTGGATAAATACCCAGAAGTGGAATGACTGTATCGTGGGGTAGTTCTATTTTTAATTTTTTGAGGAACCTCCATACCGTTTTCCACAGGGGCTGCACCAGCCTGCGTTCCCACCAGCCATCCACGAAGGTTCCCTCTTCTCTACATCGTCATCAACACTTGTTGTTTCTTGTCTTTTTGATACTAGTCACTCTAACAGGTGTGAGGGGTATCTCACTGTGGTTGTGATTTGTATTTCCCTGACGATGAGTGATGTTGGGCATCTTACCATGTGTCTGCTGGCCATGTGTAGGTCTTCTTTGGAAAAATGCCCCTTCAGACCGTCTGCCCATTTTCTAATAGGATTGTTTGCAGTTTTGCTGCTGAGTCCTAAGAGTTCTTTATATATTAACACCTTGCCAGATATGTGACTGGCAAGTAATTGTCTTCCATTCAGCAGGTTGACTTTTCATTTGGTTGATGGTTTCCTTTGCCGGGCAAAGGCTTTTTATTATGATGTAATCCCATTTGTCTATTTTTTGAAGCTAATGGGTTTTTAAAAATGAAGTCAGGCAGCTGGGATGCCTACTGTGTGCAGTTAGTGGTTTCTAATGGGATTGGAGCCCATTCTCCTTTTAAGGCGATTAACACCTAACGTTAAGAGTTCCAAGAACGAATAAGGACTTTTCACAGAGCCGCCTCATGCCCATAGCTGTCTGCTTTGGCTTTTATGTGCAAAATGACAAACCTCTGGACTGAAGTTCTCCTCCATTTGTACCGTCCTTTAACCTCTGTTGGAGTGCTTATGGGCGTGTGAAAATTCTCGTGATGATTTTTCTAAGAGCTGGGGACTGCTGAGTCATTACTGTAACTCCCATTCAAGAGACTTTATTCGGGCCCCATGCAGGCAGAGCCTGTTGTTTTGGTTAACATCCCATAACTAAGGAAATCTGACTTGATGGTAGCTTGGTGGGTGAGGAAGTCACCCTCCTTCTGGCGAAGGAGACTCTTCTCATGGGAGTACAAACCAGTTTGGGACATGCGGATGGTTAGAGAATAATCCCTGTTGAGCCAGAAGATGCTATCTCTCCCATCTTTCCTGGAGAAAGCACTCTTGAGAAGGGACCACCATAGCTGTATAGGGAGATAAGGCCAGGCCTGCCCCTGGGTCTGCATGAAGCAGCTGCTCACTGGGCAAAAAGAAGGTGGCTTCAGCGGGGGCTGCAGAGTCATATACAAATACGAGGGCTTGGAAGGACCCTTCTGGGTCTTCTGGTCCAGACAGCGGTGTTGGAACTTGCTCTTACCCATTGTAACAGCCAGTAGGTACATTTCCGGGAATTCTGCATGCCAGGGGTAAAACATAGCCATTATTGACATTAAATTATATAAATTTAGAGTCAAGTATGTTATATTAAAAACAAAGGTAATAAATACTCAAAACCCGTCGCTAATGGATGGGAAATTTCCTGTTATTTGACCAGACTTCACTACCATCCGTGCTCCTGGAATTATTTAAGTCTATTGCGTGTGTGGGAAATACCATCCATGTTGTCGTGTGGACAGTAACTGGAGATCAGACACCGTGAAGATATCTGGAGTGCAGAGAGATAAGTTTTGGTTAGAGCGGTGGCCCGCTGACATCTAGAAGGAGCCTCATTCTTCAAAGGATTTCCTTTGAGAGGGATGCCAGGGCTCTAGCAGATGCTACAAATTAAGGCTTCTTCCTTCCAGAAAGCCAGTTATTAAAGCTCTGGTGGCACTCCATTGGTACCAGCCCAGTCGCTTTTGTATAGGAGATGGGGCTGCAGAGACGAATGGACCCGGGGGGCCAGGACCCGGCATGGGTCTCCTCTTGCTTGCCTGGATGCTCTTTCTGTTACAGGGCCGGTGGTGATAGTTGTGAAAGGCACAAGGGTCGGGGGTCAGGCTTAGCTGTGAGCATTTAGCCTCCCACGTTCTTCTATCACAGGTGAAAGCAGTGTAGGGACTAGGGTACTAAACGATTATCCTGTGGAGAAAGAAGCTTCACAGACCTCAAAGGCAGTTGCGCGCGGGGTGGTCGTCTGCTCCCATGTGCTCGGTAAGGGGGACTGTCGAGGGGACAGGAGAGGTGGCAGAGACGGGATGCTGAAATCTGCCCCTGATGCGTGGTGATAACAATTACTGAACGGAAGAATGATTAAAGCGCGGAACACTTCTCACCACCTGGTATCAGGTTATGAATGTATTTGCTAATTTATTTTATATCTCCCCCGTAAGAACGTAAGCTCCATGAGGGCAGGGACCTTGTCTTGGGTGCTCTTGGACACCCAGCTCCCAGGATAGTGCCTGGCACATAGAAAGTGCTCCCTGAGTGATTTTAAAGGAAGGAGGGAAGGAAGGAAGGAACCCCTCCTGCCACTTCTGCAAGATTTGCCCAGAGCGCTGTGCCTGGTGTGGTCCAGCATAGGGCGCCTGTTAACCATCTGTCAGGCTGTTAGACTCTCAGTGACCATCGTTTGTCTTTCTTCGTAGATGACGGAGGGCCGTCGATGTCAAGTACATCTTCTGGATGACAGGAAGCTGGAACTCTTAGTACAGGTAAGTGGCTCTTGGCCAACGTTCTGAACTTCTTCCGGGGCTGATGTGGTTCAGTCTCCGATTCAGCCGATGGGTGGGGGAATATGTAAACGGGTTTTATTTTAGTTTTTAACACAATTTATTGTCACGTTAGCTAACACACAGCATGTACAGTGTGCTCTTGGCTTCGGGACGAGATTCCCGTGGTTCGTCGCTTATATGCGACACCCAGTGCTCATTGTAATGAGTGCCCTCCTCGATGCCCGTCACCCATTTGTTTTTTTGTTTTTTAAAAAAATTTTTTTTAACGTTTATTTATTTTTGAGACAGAGAGCGACAGAGCATGAACGGGGGAGGGTCAGAGAGAGGGAGACACAGAATCCGAAACAGGCTCCGGGCCCCCAGCTGTCAGCACAGAGCCTGACGCGGGGCTTGAACTCACGAACCACGAGATCATGACCTGAGCCGAAGTCGGACGCTCAACCGACTGAGCCACCCAGGCGCCCCAGATGCCTGTCACCCATTTATAAACGGGTTTTAAATCGGTATCTCAGAGTGTCTGAGAGAGGGACGGCGCACCATGGTATTTTTGTGTGTGAGTGCTATTTTCGTTCGTTCTGTTTCTTTGTACACCACGCCTCAGGCATTCAAGGCCAGATGTATATCTGACCTCCTGTTGCACGTCTCTAGAAAAGGAAATTCCACAACTGCCATTAGCTGTTTGTACTTGAAGGAGTTCGCTGTAATATAACACAAATAAGCCTCGCGGCTGCTAAAACAGATTTGGTCGTCTTCCCTGCTCAGAGAGGGATAGGGAACCATTGGCTGTTTTCGAGTTAAGCTTTTGTAAGTGTTGGGGAAGAGGAGCATTCTCCTGGCTCTGTCTTCCCTCCAAGGGCCAAGTCACCTCCCTCCCGTGGGTCAACATCACATCACCCTGGAACATCTACGTGTCCCTTGACCCGCAGGAAATCAATCACTCCATCTCCAAACTGAGCACACATCAGGGTCCAAGAAGTCAGAGCAGTATTAGAATCAGAGACCCCGGTCTTGTTAAGCTTACTGTTGAAAAAAAAAAAAATCACTGTTTCACTGAGAACCCTAAAGACTCGTGAAGCTGCCCAACTTGATTTAAAGAACTTACATCTGTTGTTCGACTCCCAACTTTTATCACTGTATGCAGTCGACATTCTCAGATGTCTGTCAGACTCTCAGGGCAGTGCTCCTTATTACCCAGAACGTTTTGCCAAATAAGCTGTAGTTCGTCAGTACATTGAAATGGTACCTGCATGCTCTTCCACTGCAGGAACTGGTTCTGTTGCAATGGAAGATTCACGTACAAATACCCTTACCTCATGCTCCCTCGTACGTCCCGCTTGGATTTGGAAATGTTCCAGTTGCTAACTTAAAGGAATTAATGCTTTAAAAAAATTTTTTTTTTGATATTTATTTATTTTTGAGAGAAAGAGAGAGACAGAATGTGAGCAGGGGAGGGGCAGAGAGAGAGGGAGACACAGAATCCAAAGCAGGCTCCAGGCTCTGAGCTGTCAGCACAGAGCCCCATGCGGGACTTGAACCCGTGAACTATGAGATCATGACCTGAGCTGAAGTCGGACACTTAACCGACTGAGCCACTCAGGTGCCCCTAATACCGTTTTTTTTTTTTTTTTAACATTTATTCAATTTTGAGAGACTGAGACAGAGCGCGACTGGGGGAGGGGCAGAGAGAGGGAGACAGAATCCGAAGCAGGCTCCAGGCTCTGAGCTGTCAGCACAGAACCTGACGTGGGGCTCAAACCCACAAGCTGTGAGATCATGACCTGAGCTGAAGTAGGACACTCAACCAACTGAGCCACTCCGATGCCCCAAGGAATTAATACTTTTAATTAGATTTAAATTATAAAGGCATTACAAACGCAATGTAGGAAACATAGAAAATAGGAAAAAGCTCATAATCACCGCACACTAATTCCCCTGTTAGTCTCATTTCAGCAAATTCCTTTCCAGCATTTTTTGTAGTTCTATTTCTTGCAAGGTTGTCATCATAGTGTGTGTAGTTCTGTATATTTTATTTTTCCACCTAACGTCTTTCACTGGCATTTTCCAGGTTGCTATAAGTTTTCATCTTTGTTAATATTAACAGAAATTCCAGAAATGGATATACCGTCATTATCTAACCGTTCACTCATTTGGGTACATTTAAGGTTTTCTGTTTGTTTGTTTTATGGTTTTTCCGCTGTTACCGGCAAATGCCGTCATTAATTTACCCGTGTGTATAGAGCTGTCCCGTGTTTGGGATTATGTCCTAGGCTAGATTCCAAGATTTATGGCCTTATTAAGAGTCAGACTTGTGGTTTGGATGTGGGGGGTGAGGTGAGCCAGCATACAGGAAGTGTAAAGTGAGTTAGATCTCCTCCGTTAGCAAAATCACTAACGAAGTATTTGGAGCTTTCAACTGTTAAGAATCAGCATGAAGAATTTGTAGGGGAGTGGCCTTGTATTTTTTAGATGCTTTTTTTTTTTTTTAATCAGCGTTTAGAGGTGTGGAAAACAGCCACTGTCTGAAACAGGAAATGAGGCCTCAAGTGGCAGTGAAGTTATGATCTGTTGGCCAGCCTGCCCTGGGAGGATGTAAACCAGGGCACTGGAAGTGAACTTGAGTCACAGAAAAGATATTTAGTTACTGCTGTGCACAGTTTAGGAAGGGCCATCCTGAGCCCTTCACAATCCAGATGGTGAGAAGTTACACTCTGCCCGTCCCCTTGGGCACACACGTCACATGTTACTTCCTCTTGCTAGAACTCTCCCTCCCACGCCCGCACCCCTGTGCCCTGCTGGTTTCTGTTAAGCCTCCAGTTCATGGCTTAGAAGATACTTTTCCCCCAACCTCTTGGCCCTACCCCCTGCCCCCCCCCAAGTCTTGTTCTTGGCTGTGTCTCCTCCCCTGTGGGTCCCCTCTTCGAGCACTGCCACAATTCAGTGTCACAGCTCGCGGTCATTGCCTGTTTACTCTGTTGCCCAGAGCCGCCCACAGTTTGAGGGCTGAGTCCGTGTCAAGATCGCTGTGTATCCGCAGCACCCGGCAGAAATGCCACTGAACAGATCCTTGTGGAATGAAAGAATGGGCTAATCCTAAAATGCCCTGGTATTATTTCCCCAAAGGACTTTTTGACATGGAACCAATGGCTTGGCAGAGGATTTAGTTTAGCACACACACAAAAAACTATACATAAAAAAAAAAAAGGAAGTGGGCAAACACCAAGTTAAATATGACTTTTCTTTCTCTTCCACAAAGTTCTCTTGCTCAGGGTTATGTTCTTTTGACAAAATCCTTTCTAAAGGGAGTCCCATATTGTTGAGCTTGTTTGGACCCACGCTAAGTTTTTGGTAGAATAAAACGCTTGGATCCCATAATTCTCTTTTTGATATTGCTAACTCCACAGAGTGATGTCCTTGCAGATTCCTTTATACTCAGTCACCCAAGTACATTGAGGGCCGAAGGGTTTGGTGTTGTTGGTTTGAAGACCAGTTTCAGAGTGTTTGTGACAAGGCTCAGATGAGGAAATGGCCCTTCTCAGTCTTGTGACCTGGAGTTGCGGAGCTGGGGAGGGGCGAGTGTTGCCGACGACGTGTACCCTCCAGGGTCTGTTAGATGGAGAGGCAGGTGTGGGGGAAACGTTTATCCCCCACGGGGAAGCATGTGCAGGTTTACACAAGAGCGGCTGGTCGAATAAAATCAGTAGGTAGCGGCAGAGATGGGAGGTCTGGTTTTTCAGCCGCTGTTAGAGTTAGAGACGCACGAAGGCTACATCTCACAGAACTTTGACGGCACGAGAGAAGCATTAAACGACGTGGAACCAACAACAAACAAGACCTGCCTCTGACCAGAAGGATTCTGATAACCGGGCACCCTCACAGATCATTTCCTGCAGTGGTATGGACCTGGCCCCTGTGACGATAGCATTTCCCTTTTTTGGGTTATAACAAAATGGCCATAATCCCAACATTTAAATGCTTTTTCTAAAGCCCTTTTGGGGGGCGCCTGGGTGGCTCAGTCGGTTGAGCGTCCGACTTCGGCTCAGGTCATGATCTCACAGTCTGTGAGTTCGAGCCCCACGTCGGGCTCTGTGCTGATGGCTCGGAGCCTGGAGCCTGCTTCAGATTCTGTGTCTCCCTCTCTGTCTGCCCCTCCCCCGTTCATGCTTTGTCTCTCTCTGTCTCAAAAATAAATAAAACGTTAAAAATAAATAAAAAAAATAAAGCCCTTTTGGGATTACTGAGCAGAATCTGTGCTGCCAAATCCCTGATTGCCCTGAGTAAATCCCTCAGTACCCGTACAGGCGAAAGGGCAAAGGTCCAGAGTGCACACGCTAGGATTTAATGTTTGAAAGGTGCATCTTGAAATCCACGGCCAGCAGCCCCCACAGCATTACCGTGTGACTCCGTAAGTCCTTAAATTCCACTTAAGGACAGCTGGAACGATGATGTGGGCTTTCAAGAGACAAAGCCAAGCCTCCAACCTTGATCGTCGTTGTGTGACAGGTTTCCAGCCAGATCACCCTCCCATCCAACCTGGAGACCCTGTCATTTGCTCTGTCAGCCAAAATTGTTTCAACCAGTTAGAAATGTAGTCGGAAAAGCCTGCGTCAGAATGAGGGAGGCCGCCCTCAAGTATGTCTATCAGCCTCTTCCTGATCCTTCTGTGGCCAGATAAGAGAGCGTCACGAGTGTTTTGTATTAAAGTAACATTCTCAAATCCTATCTCCAGGTGGTTATTCCTTTAAAATTACTTTCTTCATTTTTTTATTCTGCCTAGGGAGGGGAGCATTTTGAAAGCAAAGAAAGGGAACTGTGCTTTAGCCTTAGCGAGAATCATTTAAATAAGACCCAGGAGAATTTCCTGACAGTGAGGGTCAATAGGTGGGGGACTGGAAGCAGTTAATAAGGAAGATTCCGGATTCTTTCTCTTGGTTTCTTAAAAATAGAATAGATTTTCACTAGATTGGAATGGCTGAGGTGTGGCCGTGCCTTATTAGGTTCTCCTGAGGCTTAGGACATGACGCGGCCGCCTGTCCTACAGGAAGGCAGGCTGGGACAAGAACAACAGACACGTGCCTCGTACTTGTCTCTGGGCTGTGCCCGGCGCTGTAGACGAGTCGAAGTTACGCTCTGTTGGCTGCAATTCTTCCCTCCCTCGGATGGTAGAGCTTTACGAATCGGATTCCTCTCCAGCCCCACGACCCTGCCGCCGTGAACCCCTCTTTGTGTTCTGTTCAGGAAGCTGCCCCGGGATGTCAGGCGGCATTCCAGGATTGCCGTGTCTCTCCCTCTGACCCAGTCTCTCAGGAGCCTTGGGCGGCACTTTGCTGACCATCCACTTCTGTTAAAATAGAGGAACAGAGTGTCCTGTGACTCTGAGAAGTGGAGCCCGTTGTTGTTTTTCTTTTTTTTTTTTTTTTTCCAGGAGAATGAAAGATAGTAGCTGGGTTCTGGTTGTACATTACACGGTGTCCCCAGTTCTGAGAAAGCTGGTGGGACAGAAACATCAGGAAGGATCTAAAGCTGTACTGTGTAGTGAAATGGCAGTGTTCAAAATGTGCGCGGCCCAAACCGAGATGTGGTGTAAAATACACACCAGATTTGGAAGGCTTCATGTGGAAACCAAAGGAAAAAAGTGAAAAAATCTTATTAATGATTTTTATATTGATGATTCCATGTTGAAAATGGACTATTTGGGGGGCGCCTGGGTGGCTCATCCGGTGAAGCATCTGACTTCAGCTCAGGTCACGATCTCACGGTTCACGGGTTTGAGCCCCGCGTCGGGCTCTGTGCTGACAGCTCAGAGCCTGGAGCCTGCTTCAGATTCTGTGTCTCCCTCTCTCTCTGCCCCTCCCCCACTTGCTCTCTCTCTCTCTCTCTCTCTCTCTCAAAAATAAATAAACATTAAAAAAAAATGAACTACTTGGGGGTATCTTAATTAGGTTAGAGAAAATATGTAATTAAAGTTAATCAAACCTTGTTTAATAGGACTCCTAAAAAAATCTTATTTCATACTGGCTTCACATTTGTGGCTGACATGGTATTTCTGTTGGACAGGGTACCGCTAAAGGATAGAGAGAAGATCATTAGAGAGAAGATTATGGGCACAATCAAATTGTTTAGGGCTGCCCAGATTTCATACTGGATGTCCTCCCCAGGAATGAGCACATTTTACAGTTCCTTTTGGGGTATCACTGGGGCACATCTCATTTAATTTTTATATTGACTGTGTATTGATTTTTTTAATGTTTATTTTCGAGAGAGAGAGATAGAGTGTCAGTGGGGGAGGGGCAGAGAGAGAGGGAGACATCGGGCTCGAACTCACAAACGGCGAGATCATGACCTGAGCTGAAGTCAGACGCTTAACCGACCAAGCCACCCAGGCACCCCTACGCTGACTGTGTGAAGCCGGCACTAACTCAGCTAATAAGGAAACAGAAATTCAGGAAGGTTAATTAATTTGCTTGAGGTCATGTAGTCATGCATACAGCTTGAGCACAGCTCTTCTGATGCTACATCCTGTTTTCATTTCATTGCGCTGTGAGAAGTCTACATAATACAGACCTGGGACACGGTATAGTTCACCTGTAACGTGGCCGCTATGCTGGCCCCCAGCACCGGCATCAGAAACAACTGGAATTATCGCTTCTCGGCCTTTTGCCTAAGATCAAGTGTAGAAACAACTAGAATTAAAGGCTTCAGCCCCCATCCCAAGTCTAGAACCGAAGATGGGCTTCCCCGGGTCATTTCATTTCTGTGAGCTAAGTTCCTAGTCTGTCTGGTGGAGATCTGAGCGTGTGACACATGTAGTCCAGGATTTCCACATCAGGCATCAGCCTCGGGGTATCAGGTGTGAAAGGGACAAGCAGCAGTGGATTAAACCTTCTCATCATTTTTCTCCTGACAAGTCACGCTGGTGATATTCCAGCTTAGAAGTTGAGTAAGTTAATATGGGCCCTGAGTAAAGCAGCATAGAGGGTAAAGGAAATTTCCCCGCCTATAATGAGCTTAAAAAAAAAAAAACAACCATACAACGTCTGGTACCCTACTAGTGCTGCAAAGAACAGACAAACAGACTTGGGTTCTCTACGTGTGTGCACACCCCCACGTACACACCCTCACACTGCATTTTCAGCTCCGTCTGTGGTTAAGGATGTTGTTCTGTTAAAAAAAAAAAAAATGCAAGGGACGGTTTTCTACCAAGCAAACCAGGAATTCCCCCAAAGCACATGTTGCCAAGAGAAGGGAGAAAAAATAGAGTTGAATCCATATCTGCTCAGCTGAGAAGGGTGGTCCGATTTGCTTGCTGGCCCGTGCACTGAAGCATGAAGCGGCATGCCATCTGCTCCTGTCTGGGCCGAATTCACCAGGAGGTATGGTCTCAGCCGGGAGTGGGAAGCCATGTGCAGGAGCTGCAAGCCGACTGAGGGCCTCAGTGTTAAAAACCTTCTGTCCGGGACCTCCCAGACCACCAGGCCACCTCAAAAAAAAAAAAAAAAGCCAGAAGGGTGTCGATCAGCACAGCTTTGGCTGACCTCACACTTCACCACGATTGCCATCCTCATTTATTAGTCTCGTCTTTGCAGAACGGGGTGCTCTACCAAATGAGCCAAACAGATGTGTTTCCAGCCCCCGGGGGGTGGCTGGTAATAGGTAACATTTTAAAGGCACATGATGAAGCAAACTGATGTTAAGGTATAGCCGAGAGGCAGAGACCGCAAGGCTGAGTCCGCACGTAATCAGAAGTTCATTTCATTGCACGGAGGAAGAAATAGCCCGTAAAACATACCCTTGGGGGACACACCCAGCTAAGAGTCTCCCTCTGGGCAATAACTGAGAAACTGGTGAGCTGGGCTCCGGTTGAGAACAAAAGAGAATCTCCCGTCTCCCTGAGGGGCAGTGATGGAGGGAGGAGTGTCAGGATCGGGCAGATTGATGCAATCATCCGGGGACCCCGCCCCCAACACACAGGCGCACGCGGCTCCTGGACCAGACAGCTCAGCCAGGCACAGGGTAAGAAGAGGTCGTCTGGGGCCGTCGGGGTCCAGGCTCTGGTTGCCAGGCAACAACCCCTTTGCTCCCCTCCCCCACTTCCTCCAACACCCCCACCCCCATTCTCCCTTGATGCTAATTTCAGCCAGTTTTAAAAAGTGTTCACGGGAACCGTTTGAAATGGCCGATTTGGGGCCAACTTTGTTCTACACAAAGGACAGTTTCCTGTGGTTCACCCCAAATGGGATGGAGAATAAGGAAAGGGAGAGGAAGGCAGTGCTTCTCCATGCCTTCCAGGAATGACCCTCCAGAAAGTTGATTTCATGTTTTTGCTTTGGTGTCACTGCCGAGTTATTTTCTTTGTTTCCCTCGATCCCTTTACAAAATCATTTTCCACGTATTCTGCAAAGTAGCCCAGTTGGAGTGTAGGCAGATAAGGAACCTCAGGAGATAGCTTGTCCACCCTGGGCTCCTAGTTTTGCCTCTCGGCTCCCGAGGGATAAGAAGGGTGGGGCGGAAGTTGGGGGGTGGATTGAAACAAACTTACCACACAACACAGCTCAGCAACATGGGAGTGGTTTTGTTTGCAGGGGGTGGGGAAGACACACATAAAAACACGCATATGTGCACACACCCCTCAGAACTGTGTGGCACCAACGAGAAAACCGGCCATCTGGAAGCGATGGCGTCACAGGAATCTGGGAATTAGCAAATCTGGGTGTTTTTTTGTTTTTCATCCATAACTCACAGATTGGTGTTTGGCACATTGCTCAGTTCAAATACTTGCTCATTTGGTAAACCTCAGTTGTTCATCTGCTACTGTGCTGTGGAGATCCGAGCGCCTCCCCTTGGGGCACGAGGTCAAGTCTAGAGGCAAGACGTTATTCAGGCCGTAGGACTTTTTACAAACCCGGGGTTGGGGGTTCCTCTTCCCGAAAGGGGCTACCTCCTGTACTGGGGACAGCCACCTCCTGGTGCACCTGTACCAGCCGCACCCTGTCCTCCCTCATTAAGGAGCCCAGATCTGCTCTTTCTGGTGGCTCAAAAGCCATCCGTTCATTCTGTTTGAATTCTTCTGTTGGCCCCTGCCAGCCTTCCGTAATCGGACGTGTCCTTCCTACGAGGGCAGTATATTAAAGTCGTGGACAGTGTGGTTCTGCCCCTCGCTGCCCCCTCTCTGGGTGTGCCCTAGGGGGTCATAGTTGTGAGTCTCTCCCCGGCAGAGTGGGCGTCCTGAATTTTACAATTGTGTGGAATTAGAACCATGGGTGTAGACAGAAGCAACCACATGACCCCACAGTAGTCCTTAAAACCGGTGGTTCGCAAACGTCTCTTACTTGCAGAATCCTCCGTCCAGTCCGTATAGGTGGAGAAGTTCTGGATCCCACCTGCTGTCCATCATCTCTTATAGTGACTGACCCAAGGGGCGTCCATAGACCCTTCAGGGCTTGGAAATCACTCTTCTAGGTAGAAAGCAGATGACGGAAAATAGAACTCTTCTTTGGGCTTTATGCAAATGAACGCACTCCTGAACAGTTAAGTGTAAATCAAATTTTAATTACATAAACATCTTTCGAATGCTAGGAGAAACTTCATAGCTTAGTGATTAATCATCACATTAGCTAGTTGAGCACTTTCTATAGCAGACTCTGTTCTCAGTGCTTTATGTATGCTGAGTCATCAGCTCGTAGTCCCCTTCACGACTCAAGGAGGAGGGTGACTGTCACCGTTCTCATTTTGCAGATGAAGAAATGGAGGCACAGAGAAGTTAAGTAACTTGTTCAAAGTGGCACAGCTAGTGAATGGTAGAGATCTGACTCAAAGTCAGGCCCTGTGACTCCAAGGAAGAGCCGGTTCAGTGCTTTGGGAGCACAGGCTTTGGAGCCGGACGGCCTGGCTTCACATCCTGACCAAAATTCAAACTCGGCCCAGGCCGTGAGGTTCCTGACTCCACATCTCAGGAGCTCCATAACCTTGGCCAATTGCACAACCTCTGTGAACTTCGGTTTCTTTATCTGTGACCTGGGAAGGATAATGGCCTTCAGTCTTCCTGCTGTAAGGGGATCTGTAAATTGATCCTGTTGGTATCATAGCGTTGTGGTTGGGAATCAAAGATTAGAACATGTGAAAATGCTTAGAAGACTTCCTGGCACCTCATAGGCACTGTGTGAGCCTGGCAACAGGTGCCCAGGCTAGACCACTTAGTCGCTATGGTAACCTGGACAAGCCACGTGCCTCTGCTAGCTCATCGGTAAAATGGGAACATTGACCACCTCAGCCTTTTGGGGAAACGCTGCAGAATTTCCTGTGTTGTTATTCCTAATACTTTGGTGTTCATTACGACTCTGTGCAGGGCTCTGTGGTGTATTTGTAGTGTTCAGTGCAAGTTTACGTGACCGCGATGGGTTGACCGTCTATCAGATGTCTTAACTGCTCCATCTTCCAGGCTCCCCTGCACATCATCCCCTGATGTTTTCATAAACACTGGTTAGCAGTGTTGATCCTTCCAATGTCACACGTAACTCACGACAAGGTCAGATGAGGGCAGGCAGGCTATATATGGACGTGCATTCATGCAGAGTACAGATAACCATCTAGCTCCGTGAATTCGGTTTGGACCTCCGATTATGTCAAAGCATGCTAATCACTTACCATTCTTGGACAGAAGACAGAAAAAAATGTTTTTGATGGTTGCAGCCCAGTATCTTAGAAGTGACCCTATCCTTAGAGCTTTACCTTAAAATGACGCTGAAGCACAATTATATCCGGATGGATCATATTGGCCGTGATATGTGGGAAGGTAAAACCAGAGGGCAAATTCTTTCCTTTGTAAACAAGTTAGTGATTGGTTTCCCAGCGCATTACTCACGAACTCAGCTACTCACAAGTTCACATATTAATTCTTGCTTCCCCGTTAGGGGTTGTATCCTTTACAGAGATTGTGGCCTGCTAGCCAGATTTTGGAGTACACAGTGAGATGGATGCTTTGGGGCATTTAGATGTATTCGGGGCGACTCTGTGAGGCTCAGAAGAACACGTCCCCTCCCCTCTGCTGGATCCGAGCAGTCTTTGATGATACTTGGGCGAACCTTATGGCTCCGGAAATGCCTGACTGTCAGTTCAAAACGGGTCAGCATTTTCTTCTTTAAGGGAAGAAGATTTCAAAATCCCAGGCAGAGTCCTTTGAGGGAGGCAATAGATCAGGACAATGATTCTTTCAATTTTAAATTGTTGATAGAGCCTAAGATATATTACAACATTAAAGTGAGCCATGTGTCGGTATTATAAAAATCTTTTGTTAGCCTTCCTTTACTGTAGCCTTCCTTCCTTACAATAGCGTTCGTGATTTATAAAATAACAGAAAATACCATTGCACTTATACAAAGGTATGTTAGAACTGCCCAGATCCTGCAGATTACCTCGATTTTCCATATCATTTCACCACATGTCTGCAAGAGCCAGAGAGATATGGGGAAACCACTGCCTTCTCACCTGCCTTTTTTTTTAACGTTTATTTATTTTGAGAGAGAGAGAGGGAGAGAGAGAGAGAAGAGGCACAAGTGGGGGAGAGGCAGGGAGAGAGGGTGAGCAAATCCCAAGCAGGCTCCACACTGTCAGCACAGAGTCCAATGCACGGTCTGGACTCATACTCACGAACCCTGAGATCACGACCTGAGCCAAAACCAAGAATCTGATGCTCAACCCAATGAGCCACCCAGGCGCCCCATTACCCCCCTTTTGATGATTAATAAAACGGTATCTGTACTAGTGAACACTGTCATATCAGAATGCCTTCAGCATTCGGTTGGCTCTGTCAGATACATATGCACCTACACACTTGTGTGTGCACACACACTCACAGTGTGTAAATATTAGGGAATAGCACTGCCATGTAACCCTGGGTCAACAGCAGTGTCCTCTCCAAGTGTCTCCAAGCATGAAGAGGGGCGCCTGGATGGCTCAGTCAATTAAGGGTTCGACTTCGGCTCAGGTCATGATCTCACGGTTCGTGAGTTTGAGCCCCGCGTCGGGCTCTGTGCTGACAGCTCAGAGCCTGGAGCCTGCTTCCGATTCTGTGTCTCCCTCTCTCTCTGCCCCTCCCCTGCTCATGCTCTGGCTCTCAAAAATAAATAAACATTAAAAAAAAAAAGCATGAAGAAAAGTCCTAATCCTCCCATTCATCTTCACTTTGGGTGAGTGCAGTAAAGTTAAATGCAGTCACTTCTGGGGAAAATCTGCAGGCTCCTTGATTTGCGTCCCGCCCAGCCATGGTTACACGGGTCACAGACTGGCTGCCGCATCTTTAGACAACAGTGTTGGAAAGCAGGAAAGGGTGTTGCTCTTCTCATTAACTCTTTTTCTCATGGGGAAAGAACCTTCCCAGATGGCCTTCCCTGTCCCTCACTTCCGTGTTTCACCCCAGACCACAGTTGGTTCATTCTGCCGCCTGGACCAGTCACTGATGGCAGGGGTAGGATTCATGTGATTGGCTTAATTAACTCAGGGACTCTCCCAGTGTGGTCCCAGATTGGCAGCATCAGCATCCGTCAAGAACATGTGAGAAAGACAACTTCTCAGGCTCCACCGCGAACAGAGCCAGAATCTGATCCACTGTGGTCAGCCCCTGGAGCTTTCCCAGCACACTGTATTTTAAGGCAGTATTTTTTTCTTTTTTAGTTTTTTTTTTTTTTTTAACATTTATTCATTTTGGAGAGACAGAGACAGAGCACAAGGTGGGGAGGGGCACAGGCAGAAAGGGAGACACAGGATCTGAAGCCAAGTTCCAGGCTTTGAGCCGTCAGCACAGAGCCTGACACGGGGCTCGAACTCACGAACCGCAGGATCGTGACCTGAGCCGAAGTCAGATGCCCCACCGACTGAGCCACTCAGGTGCCCCTGAGGCAGTAATATTGAGACTCATTTTTCTGGAGCTTTCCTCTGTGGCTCACAGCTAGGGCCCCTGTGATGCAGTAGCCCCCTGACTTTGGCATTTAAGGGATCAGAAACTTTAAAGATAAAGGAAAAGTAGGGCTGGAAGGTTGTGTTTTTTTGCCAAATAAGGGTATTAAAAAATATCACACACTGCTTTTACCTTCACTGGTATATATAAACACACACACACACACACACACACACACACACACACACACACACCAAAAAGAATGGGAGGGGCACCTGGGTGGCTCAGTCGGTTAAGCGTCCGACTTTGGCTCAGGTCATGATCTCACGGTCTGTGAGTTCGAGCCCGCGTTGGGCTCTGTGCTGACAGCTCAGAGCCTGAAGCCTGTTTCAGATTCTGTGTCTCCCTCTCTCTGACCCTCCCCGTTCATGCTCTGTCTCTCTCTGTCTCAAAAATAAATAAACGTTAAAAAAAAAAAAAAAGAATGGGAAAGCAGGATGTAAAAAAAACAGTCTTTTAGATAGGATACATTAAAATTTATGAAAAGTTTACATGTATGAATCTTATGTTTTGTCTTGTACCACTGACTTATGGACAGGATGTACAGGGGCTTAGGAGGCAACGATGTGATAAGCTCATACTTTGGATAAAATCAGATCCAGGTTGAAATCCTGGCTCTCTTTTCTCATATGGATGGTATGTGGCCTTGGAAAATATTTACCTGTATCAATTCAGCTTTCTCATTGCTAAAATGGGAATTATAATAACTACCTAGCAGGACTGTGATGAGAAATGCGGATAATAGCGCATCTCATCTGTGATGAGAAATGCGGATAGTACCCTCGTCATGGGTGCTCCATAAGTGGTGGCTGCTTTCGTCGGAAAGTTGACCAATGTTGAACAGAGGAACAAATGAATGAATAGCTATCAAATTAAAACTTCTCCTTTCTTCCATTTACGGCCTCTGTCCTCACTTACTTGTGACCGAAGGAACAACCAAATTATTTTTCAGTGAATCCAATGGTATTGAACTAGCTGATACTCAGAAAAAGAGAAGGAGGAACATAGGAATGAGGCATAGGCTCACTGAGGATTCTTCTTGGGGTAGTTATTTGAATTCCTGAAATTCAGCCGACCTTTGGGTTCGTTGCCCATTGGCCTCCAAACACCCCTGTCTACATATGCTCAACTGCACAATGGTAGCCAAAGCCTTTGGTTGTGAAATCGCAAGGCGACACAGCACCACATGCCAAGGGAATGGATATGAGTGGATGGGGTGCAGCTTTAGCACAGACCGCACATTCCCAACGAGATGCCCTCTCTCCAGGGGCCAGCTGCAAGTTCAAGGATCCCCATGCTTCCTGCACTTCTGACCAGCTGGCTGCAAGTTTGGGAGTTCTCATGAGCCCCCCCCCCCCCCAGTTTGATAATTCACTAGACTGACTCACAAAACTCAGGAAAGCATGATCGTTATGGTTATGCAGTTTTGGCATAAAGAGTACAAACCCAGACCCATCACTGAGGAGACACGAAGGGTGAGTGAGGTCTGGAAGGGTCCCAAATGCACAGCATCCGTGCTCTCTCCCCATGGATGCACCACCCTCCTGGCACATCAATGTGCTTACCAACCAGGAAGTTCCACTGAACCTCAATATACAGAGTTTTAAATTAGGGTCTCATTACTAGGCATTTTTTTTTTTTACTGAAATATACTTGGCATACAACACTGTGTAAGTCTAAGGTATACAAGGCATTGATTTGATAGACTTACATAATTGCAGTACGATGATCACTGTAGTGTTACCTAACACCTCTGTCACATCACAGACTTACCATGTCCTTTTTGTGTGTCTGATGAGAATATTTAGGGTCCACGCACTTAGCAGTAGATTTTTGAAGCATATAATACAATATTATTTACTCTAGTCATCATGCTGTATATTAGATGCCCAGAACTTACTCATCTTCTGGTTGTAAGTTGTTATCTTTTTTTTTTTTAATTTTTTTTCAACGTTTTTTATTTATTTTGGGGACAGAGAGAGACAGAGCATGAATGGGGGAGGGGCAGAGAGAGAGGGAGACACAGAATCGGAAACAGGCTCCAGGCTCCGAGCCATCAGCCCAGAGCCTGATGCGGGGCTCGAACCCACGGACCGTGAGATCGTGACCTGGCTGAAGTCGGACACTTAACCGACTGCGCCACCCAGGCGCCCCTGTAAGTTGTTATCTTTTAACAACATCTTCCCCAGGACCCCTACTCTGCAGCTTCTGTTAACCACTATTCTACTGTCTGTTTCTCTGAATTTGGCTTTTTTTAGACTCTCCATGAAAGTGAGAACATACAATATTTGTCTTTGTCTGGCTTTTCTTACTTAGCATACTGCCCTCAAGATCTACCCACACTATTGCAAATGGCCGGATTTCCTACTTACTCACAACTGAGTCCTATTTTATTGCATATATAAGCATCTTCTTTATCCGTTCATCCATTGACCAACACTTAGGTTGTTTCCATGTCTTAGTTATTGTGAATACTGCTGTCATAAACATGGTAGTGCAGATACTTCTTTAATACCCTGTTTTCATTTCCTTTGGGTATGTACTCAGGAATGGGATTGCTGGATCAGACAGGAGTTCAATTTTTAATTTTTGGAGGCACCTCCATGCTGTTTTCCACAGTGGCTTTACGGTCCCACCAACAGTTACATAAACATAGTTGGCTGAATCACTGGCCTTGTGATTGAACCCAGTCTCTAGGGGGTGACTAGCCCCAGTCTGAGTCATCTCACTAGCATAAAGTCAGGTGTGATCCAGGGGCTTGTGAATATCAAAGACACTCCCATTACTGGGGGAAATTCCAAGGATATAGAGTCTACCTCCCAGGAATCAGGAATAAAGTAGTTAACACAGCCGGCATCCACAATCTGAAGGCTTGTTCTGAGACCGTCGAAACAAGACATAGTTAAGGTATGAAGTCTCTACTGCCCCACCCATGAACACTTTTTCACTGTGTAACTCTTGTTAGTTGCTGAGGCTGCCATAATGAAATACCCATAGGTTGGATGCCTTAAATGATAGGAATTTATTTTTTCCCAGCTCTGGAGGCAGGATTGGTTTTTCCTAAGATCTCTCTCCTTGGCTTGCAGATGGCCATCTTTGTTTTTCCTCACATGGTGTTTTCTCTGTGTGAGTGCATCCTTGCTGTCTCTTCCTCTTCTTTTTTTAATGTTTATTTTTGAGAGAGAAAGACAGTCAGACAGTCTGTGAGCAGGGGCGGGACAGAGAGAGAGAGAGAGAGAGAGAGAGAGAGAGAGACACAGAATGTGAAGCAGGCTCCAGGCTCTGAGCTGTCAGGGCAGAGCCTGACACAGGGCTCAAACCCATGAACCGTGAGATCATGACCTGAGCTGAAGTTGGACTCTGAACCCACTGAGCCACCCAGGCGTCCCATGTTACTTCCTCTTCTTATAAGGACCCCATTCCTGCTGGATTAAAGCCCCACCCTTACGATCTCATTTAAATGTAATTCACCTCTTTAAAGACAATCAACATTGAGGATGAGGGTTTCAACATAGAAATCTGGGAGACAGAATTCAGTTCAAAACGGTGATTTTGACCTCTTTAAGCCTTGGAATCCAAATTTTTTTTTTTAGGGAAGTAAGTAAAAAGAAAATAAAAGGTGATGATTCTTTCTTCGAAGGGCAGTTGTGAGGCATGAACGCCGTGGAGTGTGGACAGCTGTCCACCACAGCCGTCCTGAGGGGCTACAGCAGGCCTGATGTCATCGTTCCTACAGGGACACCCTGGTGTGGTGCCTGGGACAAAACCCTGGCTTGTCCTCTGCGAAGGGAATGTTTCATGAGGCTGGTTCTCTCTTGCTGGTTCTTGTTCTCAGGCTGGGCGTTTCCCAGAGGGAGTCGGAGCTGGCTCAGCCCATGCCAGCTGGGACCTGACCCATTGCTCTGGTGACTGTGTCTGCTACTTCCTGATCTCAGTCACTGTAAAACATGTGCGATTGCTCCTGCGCCTCCCTTCCCGTCCTTCCCCTTGCGGGCCGGGGCACCGTATGCCGGGAGCCGTGATGGCCTGGGTTTGATGAGCGTTGAGCCAGCTGCTTTGACACTGCCATCTGGGAAAGCACACGTACCTTAATCTTGACCCCCGTGTTCTATTCGCTTAAAGGACAAAGAAAAGAGAAGACTGCTAACCGTGCCCAAAGCCAGATTATCTGGGACCTCACTGCAAACCTTAGAGCTTTTCACCTACATCTACAGACTTCCTCAGATTCATCTCAGTGGGCATTTTAGGACAGGAAGCCTGGTGGCTGAGATTACCACGGAGGAGGGTCATTTAAAAGGTATTTCCTCAGGGCTATAATTTCCTTAGTCTCCTGTCCAGATGGATAACTACATAACATGGGACCTCTCCTCAAAATGTCTTTAGGGCTGTTTTCTTGCAGTCGGGCCCTAAAGTTACCTACGTTAATCATTGTGTTTATGTGTTACGTCGGTAGATGGCTTCATTCGGTGTCATGGGCAGGGTCAGTATTTTGGATGGTGTAGTAAAGGAGACGTGAAGACTATAACGTGGAGAATATTATCCCAGTACCATCAGATATGCAGAAAACAATTCAGAGAGGAAACAGCACAACAAACCAGGAAGCGAAGCAGGAAGAGAGGGGTTTAGGAGAGCAGACCACAATGGTACCCTGCAATTCAGAGAGGTTTCCCTTGATGGTTTCAAGAGTGGGGTCCCGCCCTGTCTTTCACAGAAAGGATGAATTCTGGCGGCCTGCAGCCTGCTTTCCTCGTCCACCCCCTCTTTAAAGGTGCTCCCTCGGTGGGTTATTGTGGAGGCTGGAGACAAATTCGTGACCTCTCTGGTGTTGTCACACAATGAGGCAGAGTGGAGAGTGAGGAAGCGGATGGAAGACGCCCGGCGGCTCTGTGACCAGAGTCCCATCGATTGCCGCGGACACCTAGCGGAAGAGGGTAGGGTGCAGATTTGAAGGGAAGACGGCAGGAAGTTATGGTCGCGCCACACTCAACGCGTATTACTGGCAAACGCAGGGTTACAGTGTCAGAGTGGGACCACCAGGTAGGTGAACGTGTATGTTACGCCAACGTCGGGGGTGACACTGAAAAACATTGCCCAAGAAGATAAAAAATCAGAAGCTGTCCGTTTTGACCTACTGTTGGACAAAGCCCTGTGGCTGAAAATGTGACCCTCTGATCCTTTGTAACTGTCCACATTCCTCACTGCTGGCATTCTGATCTGTGGAAATCTCTGAACAGTTTCATTACACAAGGTCAAGAATCTTGGCTGGGATTCTTGGATTCTTGGTGTGCGACATGGGGAAGCAGTGATTCAGAGCCCAGTTGGGACTCCAGAATCCTAGTGTCAGGGCCCTTGGTCCCTGCTGGGCTCAGCCCAGTGTGCTTCCAGAGAAGTTTCTTTCTAGCTCAGTGACCATATTAAGGGAGAGAGAAAGGAGGCAGGTTGGTCGGTCTAAACTTGTATTTCTAACTTTGGATGGTCCTTTCAAAAGCCCACCCTCATGAGGAAACCATTCCCTGAACTGGCATTCCCAAAGATGGGCTCCATGGAACACGAGGCCCAGAAGTTCTCTGTGAGAAGAGGGTTCTGTGTCTGTAAGTATGAGAAATGCCTTACAGTGCCTTCCCGTCTGAGATATGGGCACATTTGACTGTGGAGGCTGGTGGTTAGCTGGTCTTCCCAGGACTTTGTGTCTAACGTGCTGGGAAATGCTACATCTGTCCTGTCTCAGCGTCAGCAGGTGCTGATGTGATGCTCTGAACAAGACCCTTGGGGGGCGCCTGGGTGACTCAGTCGGTTGAGCATCCAACTTCGGCTCAGGTCATGATCTCACAGTCTGTGAGTTTGAGCCCCGCATCGGGCTCTGTGCTGATGGCTCAGAGCCTGGAGCCTGCTTCCGATTCTGTGTCTCCCTCTCTCTCTGCCCCTTCCCCGCTCATGCTCTGTCTCTCTCTGTCTCAAAAATAAATTAAAAAACATTAAGAAAAAAAAAATTTGGACAAGACCCTTGGCCTTTCCCTGCCTCAGTTTTCCCCACCAAAAAAAAAAAAAAAAAAAAAAGTGTTGACTTCTCTACTACCTTTTTTCCCTTCCCCAGAAGCTATCAAGATCAAGCAAATGACAAAAAAGCTGTTTTGAACCCTTTAGGAAGACAGGGCCACGAAAATGTCAGGTGAATGTCATAAGCGTTTCCCTCCAAGAAATATAAAATATAAGGCCTTATCTATAAGAAATACAAGACCCGTTCCTTAAAGAAAAATTCTTAATTTTCCACTGAGCTGTGTAGTGCCAGCCCATCGTTGAATCAATAAATAAAAATAACAACAATATATAGAGTATGTAACTGTATATAACATTGTGCGTATTTATATGCCAGGCACACTACTAGATACACTTGCGTGTTTTTACTGATTCTTTATGACAACTCTGGGAACAACTGTTCTTTTTTTTTTTCTTTAAGTTTTTGTTTATTTGAGAGAGAGAGAATGAGCATGGGAGGGGCAGAGAGAGTGAGAGGGGGGAAACAGAGGATCCAAAGTGGGCTCCACCCTGACAGCAGAGAGCCCGATGTGGGGCTCAGACTCACGAACCGTGAGATCATGACCGGAGCCAAGGTCGGACGCTCAACCGACCGCGCCACCCAGGCGCCCTGGGGACAGCCGTTCTGATCTCTGTTCCAGTGTTGGGGAAACTGAGTCACAAAGAGTTAAGCAAATTGCTGAAGGTCACACAGCTTCAGGAAGGGAGGAACGGCTTGTCTGGCACCAGAGCCCTGCTCTCACTCATTATATTTGCTGCCGTGCCGAGCCAGTGCCTTTGGACAAGAGAGAGACCGCATGTTTCTTTTGAGTTTGTTCCGATGACCTCCACCTCAGGCCTCCTTGCAGCCTGACTCTTTGGTCTGAGACAGACCATGCTGCGACTGTCGGTGCTCTGTGCACATGGCCATCACAAAAAAAGATCTGATTGCCTGTGAGTCCCTTTGCCAAAGCGGGACTAAGGAAAAAAGCTGAGCAGGCAAGAATTTGAGAGGTAAGAGTGAGGTCTGTGTAGTCGAGAGGAGAAATGTTAACGCTGTTGGTTTAAAAAGCCATTTGGCTCTCCCTGGAGCTCATTGAAACCCCCCTCCTCCCCTTAATAGCCTTCCTGCAAGTATGTCGTGCGTTAACTTGGGCCCGTCTCTAGTCCCCGTTCACCTCCTGTGGCCCCGTTCCTTTCTCTGGTGATGTTCTTTGTAACCCTGAAGACTGTTCTCCGGACCAGAAATTTCAGGCACTTCATTGCAGTCTTCTGTATGCCCTGGGGGATGAAGTCCGTCTTTTCAGAAGTTTTCTTTTCCATGTCGAGCTTTCAAATTCTGGTACCCTCTGACTCCTCAAAACTGAATACTTGGAGGAGCTGAAAGGAGCCTCAGGGGCAAGGGGTTTGATAGCTCCCCATTTTTCTTGCTGGAGACGAGGACAGCGGATTGAGCTCACGTCTGCAGGCAGAGTTATATTTTAAGGAAGACTAAACTAATTTGCGTCCGGAGACTGGTTTCTTCAGACAGTTGGCTCTGTGACCTCAACGCTTGGTGTTTTTCACTCCAGCTTCCACATCCTCAGTGAGGAGAACTTCCTCCTGATGTGCGTCCGCTTTGGGTCTGACGTGTAAGCACCCAGGGCCCGTGTTTGGGTCCGAGCATCTGGCCGAAAAATCCCTAGAACCGGAGGCTTGGAGGTCGGGGCTGGGGGAGGGACTGTTCACCGTGGTTAACTTTTGCCATGAATCGTGTACCATCTTTCTGTTTAAAAGTGAGGTCTGTAAGTATCTTTAACGGCTTTATTGAGGCATAAGGGAACATGTATCAAAATGCACATACTTAAAGTGCATAATCTGATTACTTTGACATACGTATACATTCTTGGAACCACAGCCAACAGGTATGTCTCCCTTGGGCCCACCCAACACCCACAGGCACTCAGTAGCTCTTCTTTTTTTTTAAATTTTTTTTTCATGTTAATTTATTTTTGAGAGGGAGAGAGAGAGAACGGGAGCGGGAGAGGGGCAGAGAAAGAGGGAGACACAGAATTCGAGGCAGGCTCCAGGCTCTGAGCTGGCAGTCCAGAGCCTGACGTGGGGCTCGAACTCACTGTGAGATCATGACCCAAGCTGAAGTCGGCTGCTTAACCGCTGAGCACCCCCCCCCCCGGTGCCCCAGTAGCCCTTCTTGATGCAGCTGTTGGCCCCCAGCCCCCACAGTGCAGTCCCTGGATGGCTGGGCCAGCAGTCTGTCACAGGCTGCTCATGGACTCTTTGGAAACCACGTTAGGAATTTTTAGGGGCTCTGTGAAGGAAAGAGAAGCCTTTTTTTTTTTTTTTCATTCACACCTTTACCCCCAGACTCTGAGCCAGGGTGTTCTGGGTCATGAATGCAACACAGGGCACTGGCCTGGTCCTGAGAAGTGTGTGGGGACTCAGAGGTGAGGAGTGAACCATTGCTCACTTGGAATCTGGGTTCTAGAGCACACTCAGCACAGGGGAGGGTTTCACTTCTTCATTGGCGCTGAGCCAGGAAGACAGGCAGGAAGAGTCCTAGGATTGGGGCATTTCAGCAGGAACCAAACCTAAAATAAAGGCTGAAGGAGAGCACAGACAGTGAGGGGTGGGGGTGGGGGGTAGGGGGGTGTTGGGGGGTGGACATGAGAGCAAATGTCAGTGCAAGAATCTGAACTGCTGTTTACTGGATCCCTCCACCTGTCCCCACTCGTGCCGTCCAGGTGTACAGACAAGAAAAAAAATAAAAATTACCAAGGTTCTGTTAGTTGGGGTTTTTTTTTTGAGGAGGGGGGAGGGGCAGAGCGAGAGGGAGAGAATTCCAAGCAGGCCCCACATTCAGCACACAGCCTAACACAGGGCTCAATCCCAGAAGCCTGAGGTGATGACCTGAGCAGAAATCAAGAGTTGGACGTGTGACCGACTGAGCCACCCAGGCGCCCCACCAAGGTTCTGTTACTTTTAAAATGTTGAGTTATGAAACTTTTATTCCAGACAGACCCGCCTTATTCGTGCCTCTGACACACAAAGGCCATTGTCTGAAATCCAATCCTAAAAGGTCATGCCCCACGTTGGAAAGCTTGGACGTCCTTCTTCATGAATTGAGCGCGATGCACGAAAAGTCCTTAGAGCTTTGTTCACGTTCTGTGGTTTTGTTGACAGACGTCAGCCAAGTCATGTATATAACCTTAGCCTCATGCCATGTACCCTTTCTGTTACAGGTCCTGGCATCTCACTCTGTGCACATTCTCTAAATTTGCTCCTGTGGCTTGCCGTTCGATTGTCAGGGTTGTGATCTATTCACAGAGAAGTGGGTAAAAGTAAACTGAAAGTCAGATCTTCTGCCCAGGTCTGTGTCAATTAACATTGAAAGACAGGGGTGCCTGGGTGGCTCAGTCTGTTAAGCGTCCAACTCTTGGTTTTGACTCAGGTCATGACCTTGCGGTTCATGAGTTCAAGCCCCACATCGGGCTCTGTGCTGACAGCTCAGAGCCTGGAGCCTGCTTCAGATTTTGTGTCTCCCTCTCTCTCTGCCCCTCCCGTGCTCATGCTCTGTCTCTCTCTGTCTCAAAAATAAACATTAAAAAAAAAAAAATTAAAATTGAAAGACAAACAGGGCCCCTGGGTGGCTCAGTTGGTTGAGTGCCCGACTTCAGCTCAGGTCATGATCTCGCGGTTCATGAGTTCAAGCCCCACATGGAGCTCTCAGCTGTCAGCGCAGAGCCCGCTTCAGATCCTCCATCCCCCTCTCTCTCTGCCCCTCCCCCGCTTGCACTCTCTCAAAAATAAATTTTAAAAAACATTGAAAGAGTCTGGTATGCACAAAGAACTAGCAAGTTATGCTGCTTCGAGTGACACTAGTTCAGGCCAGGAGGAAATGGGATTTTCGTTTTCGGATTCAGTTTCAACAGCATAAAATAAGGGAGTCCGTTGTTCCTAACGTATCACGGGCTACAAAGAAAGTCAGACCCTGAAGGTCAGATTCTTGGAGGGAATTAGTGTGTTTTCTGCACAACTGGACTTTCGTGTTTATTGAGAATCTTTCTTTCTTATGTTTTTACTACGTTGTGGCTGTGAAATGTTGGCGTGAAGGATGAGACAGTAGAAAAGGAATAAATGATAGAATTCTGAATTAACGGTATGGAAAACGACTTCCAGGTGTGCCTGCTTCACCCCCCCTCCTTTAGACCTTACTACCACCGCCCCCCCAGTTTTAAAACAACGCAGGTTTAATTTTCCTTCAAATATACTTGACCGCTCGTCTAATACATACAGAGTTCCGTTGTCACTGAATGACAAGAGTTCTGGAGATTGGTTGCATGACATTGTGAATGTACCCGACACTTAAAAATGGTCAAGATGGTAGATTTTTTGGTATGTGTTACCTCAATAAAAACAGAAAGAGTTCATGGGCTTCTTGGAAAGCATTTGGGTAGTCCCAGCCTTCTCGGTGAGGGAATTCTTAGGGCGTGTGTTAATTCTCTCCGCAGAATTTCATATCACTGCCTCTTCAGGGGAAAGAAGAAAGAAAGAGGAGCTTAATACCACCTGTGAAACACGCTTTCCTAAGCACTAATAATAGGCTTAAAGAGCGACCCTGCATCACATTCTCTGGCCCTCTTGATACTCAAAAACAGAACAGGAGGTCGTGGTTCCCCAGAGGCTCTGAGGCCCTATGGTTGGTGTTCGGACCATCTTTCCTCCAGACCTGCCCCCTGAGAGTGGCCAGATCAGCCGACTGCCCTGAGGGTGCTCCCTGGAGAAAGACCGGAGATCCACAGGAGAGCTCTGCCTCTCCTGTGGTTGAACCAACTCCCAGGAAAGCAGAGTGGCCAGGAGGAGCTGCTAGAACAGGGGAGGTCAGGAAAGTTGGGGTCAGAAGCTTCTCCCTTCTCTGCTTCCTCTGTTCATGCTTCCTCTCCCTCCAGAAAGCACAGCGGATTCTTCGTGGGTTCTGCTTAGGGCAGTGCCCTCTGGCTTTCTGGAATGTCCTACCAGCTGGAACCTCAGACCTTGGCCATGGCATACCACCCGTCCTACTGGTCGCCGAGATAGATTGCTAGGGCATTTGGGGTACCCCCCCAGGGCATTAAATTACAGCTTCTCGTTGGAATGGAAGTAAAGATGTCTTAAAACATTCCCCACCGACAGGAAGCCATATCATACTGTGCTTGAGACGGCTCAGCAGTCTTTCTGCCAGGTTTGAACTTGGACTCTGCCCCTTGCTGGCTCTGTGATCTGGGGTGATCCGTCTAGCCGTGGTGCCTCAGTCTCTGGGACAGTTCTGTTTTTCTTCAGTTCCTCATAATTGTAGTGATCACATCTGATTGTGTCGTGCCCCTAAACCTGTAGAATCAAATCCCAACCTGTGATAGGGCTCAGGGGTCCATTTTCTTCCCTTGTAGGCCCCTCCTGTGTGGGCCCTACACACCTATAGTGCGTTATCGTTCACCCAACCAGCCTTTGTTGAATTATGTCAGGCCTGCTTCTGTGATAGCCCTAACACATTGTGTTACACGTAGTGGGTGGTTCTTTGGGTTTTGCTTAATTACTCCTTCCCCACAAACAGCACCAGAAGTGCGGAGCTCTGGCCTCATGGTTAGATGCGTGGGATCTAGACTTTGCCTGCCTGGGTTTGAAGCCCTGTGTACCACGTGATGGCCATGTGACCTTTGCTCTAGGAATAACAGTAACCATAGCGCTGTCTCTTGGGGTTGTTGAGATTCACTGCAATAATGTGTTTATCACCGAGCACTTCTGATGACTGTATTAGATGCCAGATGCCCTTCTAAGGCTTTACCCGTTATCAGGCTCTTGACCGTCATGACAGGAGGATGAATAGTGCTGTTATGTATCAGTGAGGTTCATTGAACTTGCCTGAGGCCCCAAAGCTCCGGAATCGGGGCTCTCAATCACACAGCCTGTGGCGGGGGCCCCACAAGTGTTGGGAGCTGGGGACCGCTTGCCTGTGAGCTCCTGTGGCAAACTGCCCAGCACACAGCAGGTGCTCCACGGACACTACCACCGCATCAGGGGAGCATATATGTGAAGGCAGCCTATAAAGTGAAAGGTGTCAGAATTCGGATAACACCACAGACCAGCTCCCGCCCCCGACTCAGTGTTTCTGCCCTGAGAATCACAATCCCAGTTGCACATAAGAATCAGCTGGTTCCTGGGCTCCTCCTAGACCCAGTCCGTCAGCCTCTCGGGTGGGGCTCAGGTGGCTCTGGCTTTTCAGGCTTCCCCGGAGGGCCTCATGTGCAGCCGGGGCTGGAAATGTCTAATTTAGAACAACATCCCGGGTGACGTTTCTGCCCACACCTCCTGCTTCCCATTCTGGAGCCTCCAACTGTGAACAAAGCACCAGGTTCTGTTTGGGGGACAGATTTGGGGAGTACGATGGAGAGCCCTTGAGGGCATTTTAATCAAGTAGTTGGAAAGGCCTGCCTGGGATGTCTCCCCAAAGGGAGCCGTCGAAAGTGTGCAGGGAGGGAGTGCAGGGTCCCGGCTCGCCGTGCAGGCCGCCGAGTGGGAGAACTGGCTCCCCTCCCCTGCACTAGATGTAAATCAGGGCAAGGCTCTGTTTTTGCTTTCGCTCTGGTTTATTTTTCCTTCCCCTCTCCGAGGAAGTGAAAGTCTTGAAGGTTATGAACCAAGAGGAGACTTCTCTCGGGCTCAGCCGGGAAGGTCCTGATAGCGGGCTTGGTGAATTCTGTGCATCCGTGCAGACGCGGGGACCCTCCCGTGTACCTCAGCCCTGGTGAACACCCATGTGTTTCCTGGGCATGACAGCTCGTACCCAAGGCTAACCTGAGATGAGATGTTGGCAGAAGTTGGGGTGTGGCAGGAAAACCACAGAGAGAAGTTAGCGGGCATTCTGTCATGGGCACGTGTCGAGGGCTGACTGACCCTGGGCGCGTACTGTCGTCTCCAACTTTACAACATTCCTAAGACCAGTGGTGTTAAACCCATTCTACAGAAAGGAAGCTAAAAGCTGAAAATTAAGCCGCTTGGCCGCGATCCCACAACCGTTCACAAGCCACGATTCCAATCCAGGTGTCTGGCCCCAGCCCCCTCTTGTGTATTAACCTGGGTGATCCTGGGTCCCTAAGGTCCCAGGCGATGCCCAGGGCTCCGGCTGGCAGCTCGTGGGGCCAGTGTCGTCCAGGGGAGCTCTGCGGAGGGGTAGAGAAATCATGTCTGTCTAAAAACCCGGCAGAGACTGAAGACGAGGGTCTCACCTGTCTCCTGCGTTTGTGTCCAGCTGAGACATGTCATGTGCAAGGGTGTGGGTCTGGATTAATTTTTAAAAATCAAAAGTCATGATACCGAGGTCAAGCGTGCATGCACATGTGCACATACGCACACACTCGTACTCTGTACGACCCTGAACATGAACTCACGGGGTGAGACTCTCCTTCTGGCCTCTTATAAGGCGTTAGATGGAACAGCTGGGGTTGTGTTCATGCAGAGCCTCATGCTGGTCCAGGAATAGGTGAAATGTCCCATGCAGGGACAGGAATAGGTGAAATGCAGAAGTGGGAAGCCACCTGCGTATCCCAAACCCTCTGCTCTTTGAACCACGGAATTATGTGGCCAGCAGAGTCAGGACAAGCTCCTGAAACCCTGCTCTCAACCCAGGACTCATTCAACTACAACATGACTTTAGAGAGGCTCCGGGAGGAAGATATGTTATATTTGCATTATCTTTTTTTTCCACCTCCTACTCCTGCCAAGTTGAATCCTTGATTTCTTCGGTGGAGACTTTCAGGCAGGCTTTGAAAGGCAGCAGCACAGACAACAAAATCTCCTTTGTGCTGGTGACCTGGGCCGTCGTCTGACCCTTCCCTCCTAGAAGTGAAGGAAAGGGGGTCCAGGAGTGACAGCTCCCTGCCCAGAGGGCACCCTGCCTAGCAACCAGTGACACTTGTCGCTACGGGGTCACAGCCTGTGATGATTTCTCTCTCTCTGGACTGACAAGCTATTATGAACGTAAAGTGTATTGACTGTGCTCTGGGAAGGAGAAAGTGAGGACGAGCTGGAGGGGCGCACGGGCAGAACCCCAGATGAGCCAGTGCTGGGCCCACACACCAGCAACGGGAGGGGTCAGAGGGTCCCCCGCCCCACACGTGCATCATCTCACAGCAGTCTTCAAGTGAGACGTTGCAGATGGCCCTGCCAGGCCGCTGATTTACTTTGATGAAACGATTTTGACATGAGGAGACAGGCAGGTGACAAAATCAGGCTGGGATGCGCGCCTTCGTCCTGGCTTTCTTCATTCCCTCTGCCAGACCTCCCCCATTTGCTGAGCTCTACTTAGAAAGGGTGCTTGGGGCTGACAGGTCCCTAAGCTGGACCTTCTCTGGAAGAGCCCTCATGAACTAGTAGAGACCCCAGCAATTGTTGGTGCCCCTGACTTTGGCATGCACTTGAATTTGGTGGGCATTAGAACCAGAAGAAGAGATAAGCTCACCCAAGCCTCTGTGGTGATTGAGGGGGCGTTGACCTGGGAATAGAGCCCGGGGGAATGCTGGTTTTTTATCAGTCTGAAGACTTCTGTCGCTGGAACCCTGTATCCCTGCCTCACTGTTCACTCATTCATGGGTTCTTTTTTCTTTTTTTAAAAAAAAATTTTTTTTAACGTTTATTTTTGAGACAGAGAGAGACAGAGCATGAACAGGGGAGGGGCAGAGAGAGAGGGAGACACAGAATCTGAAACAGGCTCCAGGCTCTGAGCTGTCAGCACAGAGCCTGACGTGGGGCTTGAACTCACGAACAGTGAGATCATGACCTGAGCCGAAGCCGGACACTTAACCGATCAAGCCACCCAGGCGCCCCTATGGATTCTTGAATCCATCCATGGATGGATGAACCACATGAACTCCGTCCACTGCCCACTTGGGCCAAACGTAATAGAAATGAACATACGACACCGTTCTTGCTCCCAAGGTGTGGTCATTCTTGGAAAGAAATAGACTGTGAACAACAGTGAGAATGTCGTGGGGCAAGTGCGTCACGAGAGGCGTGTGTACCTCCGCGAGTTGCACCAGCCATGGAGATGCCAGGGCACCAGACAGGCACCAGACGGGGGGTGAGCTGAAGGCAGCTGTCTGCACAGGGGTCACTGCGCAGGGTCCCGAATGAGAGGCGGTTTGGGTCGTGGAGAAAGCAGAGGAGGCATGGAGGCTGTGGGAGCAGATGTGCAGGGGTGAGCCCGGACGTAAAGAGCAGAAAGCTGCTGGGGGCAAAGAGACCCCCTTCTCCCTCCCGCTCTCCCACCTACCCTTCCGGTGGTGGGGCCTCCCCTGGGCCATCTCCTCGGGGCGTGCCTATGGACCCGCCCAAGAGGAAGGGTGGACCCAGGCCATTCCCTGCCTCCTGGCCGACTGCCAGCCCCTCCAGTCCATCCCGCTCAGATCCAAGGGCACTTGGCTCCGTTCACCTGCTTTCACCTGCTTTCACTTTTTTGAGTGTGATTTTTTGAACATGATTCCTTCCTCTCGTCTTATCGGTCTGCAGGAGGCTGTTTTGCTTTGCCTGAATTGGGACTGACTTCACCGTTCTTATGTGGCTTGGCTGTAGAATCGAGACAGAATGTCCATGCCAGACTGCTCACGTCTGACATAAGCGTGGGTTTAAAACCTAATAAAATATGGCCTCCAAAATTTCTGGCCACGTTCTCTTAGGAAAATGTCTAAGACTGCTCCCCAGAATATACCATCCGGTCTTGAGAAACGGTCTTAACGTCTGCTCCAAGCAGCAAAAATGGTGCCTAGCGTCTGCGTCCTGGGCTTTGTCAGGGGCTAGCGTATGAAACATCTCACATGAGCTACGTCTCTTTCGTTCCTGGAAACTGGGTAGAAGACATGTTATCTCCTGGCCCTCACGCATGGAATCGTACGACAGGTTCCTTCTCTGATGCACCTTCCAGGAAAGGGCGTGTGCGTGCACTTAGCCTGCCCCCTCAGCCTGCTAACGAACTTGCCCTGAGTAGCCTGGTACATACAGTCTGGGACGGTGGCAGGAATTCGTTTATCTCCCGTGCCCGATCCTCCCGTGGCCTCTGTCTTACAATATGTTCTTAATCCCCCTATTTTAGGCCATTTAAAATGTTATAAGCCTCCTCCAAATCTGGAAGTGGTCGGGGGCGGGAGTGGCAAATAATAAGATAATATTTTTGATCCGAGAAGGAGGGTATTACGAACGCACACTTTTTCTCTGGACCCTGCGGCACGTCGTCTGTTCTCATCCGCGTAATTAGCGTGATGGGGGGAGGGGGGGCGGGGCCTTTGGCATCGTTGCCCGTGCGACTTTAATGAAACCGCTCTTCGGGAATAAATATTTTTCAGCAAAGTTGATCTTCCCTCCTTCGCCTCCCGGGACACCGGGAGCTGCATGTCTCTGTCACTCCTACCCCACCCAGGGAGAGTGCCTTTCTAATCATACTGGAAATGACGTCCCCAGCAGAGCGCGGTGTATCTCCCCAGCATGTACCTGCCAGCAGTTTGCAGGAGAAACGGGGGAAGGATCCACAGGGAGAAGGCTCGGGGAACTTCCAAATTAAAATGCTGACAAACATTGGCAGGCCAGTGACATGTCTCCGGGCATCTCCCTGGAGCCGGAGCGAGGCTCCTGTCTCTTGTAGCTGGTAACCGAAGGGGCGGGAGGCAGGGACAGGTGTGAGCAGGTAAGGTCCTCCGGTGCATGGAGGCGGGGGCTGTTACTGAGCAGACCCCCGGGAGCGGAGAAGCCATGCTGTTGAGGGCAAGTCTGCCCAAACAAGTTGAATTCCAAGGGAGGTCATCTGCTTTCTGTTCTCCTCACTGCGTAGTGATGGTCCAGTCATGGCTCCTGAGATAGAGGATATGACGGCTCAATCCAGAGAGGGTTGAGATTCTGATCGGAGTGGGTCCTTGGCAAAGCAGTGAGAGGCTCTGTGATTTTTATGGGGATTCAGTTACTGATCGAAAGAGAAAAGAAGAGCCTACTTTTATCGAGCACCTTCCACGCACCAGGCACTGTATGAGTGAATGATCCGGTATTGATTCTCACAACAACTCCAAGCCTCGATATTGTTGTCCCAGGGTCTCAAAGCAACAGTAAAGGTTGAGCAGCATACACACCGGGTAGAATTGTCTTTCCGAGCCCTGTGGCCTGACTCTAAGTCCACGGCTCAGATTTCACAAAGGAACACGTGAACCTTACACCCTCACGAACTCCCCACTCCCACCACTGTCACACTAGAAGGCAGGCCACATCGTCTGAACACCAGCCACGCTCCAGGCAGGGGACGCCTCTTCTCTGCATTACACTGGAAAGGTTAGCAGATCAACCTACCGATCTGTGCAAATGGCTCCACCTTTACTACTGCTCTCTGCTCTGTGGCCACACGGTGCCTTTGCAAGTGACGCTCCTAAGGGCTCCTAGCTGCCGCTGACCATAACATTGACGGAGGGAATGACTGAGGCTGGCCTGAAGCATCATGGCCCCCGTACGTTCCACACAGAGCCCATTTCAAAGATGCAGTTTCAAGATGCTCTTGAACAGTGTTCTTCTCGACTCTTCCCTGAACACCAAGCAAAGAGAATGGGGTCAACGTGCCAAGCCTTGAAGACCTCCAGTTTGATTGGGTCCTGGGGCCATTTCGCCGACTGGAAAAGGAACTAATCTTCCAGTTTGATCCTGGAGAACACACTTCAGCTCCCAATGAGTGTATGAGCAGTTCACATCCGAAATCGTGATGTATAACTCACTGGAGGACCAGACAGGGTTATAATGGGGTTGCAGAGCAGGTTTTTTTTGTTTGTTTGTTTTTTGGGTTTTTTTTACAGGAGCAAATGAGAAGTGGTAGACGTGATGCCTGTGGAAGGGGAAGCTTGAATCCCAGGAACCTCAGCGTCCCCATCTTTGCTAGAAATATCTCAGAATTGACTTGGCAGCTTTATCCGATGGAGCCACGTTGACTGTTGTGTGTCTGTGCTTTCGCCTCAGCGAAACAGTTATTATTTCATTAATGCAAAGAGGCTGCCGAGGAGAGCCACCCTGCAAGGGTGGCAGTGTCCTTGTGACATTGCCGTGAGCGGGCTGGCGTCTGGGGGCTACTGTGTTAATCAGCAGGCTCTCCCTAATGAACACCTGCCCGCCCGCCCAGGGTCCCAGGGGGGGCAGATCCTGAATAAAGCAGGCTCCCCAGCCGGCTGGCAAAAGCACTTTGCATTTCTGGAGGAGCAGTAATTATGTACGCCTGTCAAAGCCTTCCCATTGGGCATCATTCAAATGCACGGATGAGAAAACCTCTGCGTCCCAGGCTGATACCAACCCCAACTTTTCTGAACCTGAGATCAAGCTGTATCTTAGCAGAATGTGGGAAGAAGCCATGTGGAAATAAGAGGAAGAGAACAAGGGGCTACAATAGCGTAGTAGAAAGAATAGTCTTCAGGAATTGCACAGGAACCCAAAAGGGCTGTCCCCCGGGAGTCCCCGTCTCTAGGCTAAATGACAAAGTCTGTCTGTCGGCAGGAGAGAGGACAGGGAGGAGGGGGAGGGAAGCCATTCAAGGAGCCAGTTGTGAGATTGTGACTGTAGCTGATGTCAGGGAGTAAGTCCGTAGGAGGAAGAGGTGCACTGAAATAAGGGTGAGGAGTACAGACACGACACATCTCTTCTTGGGCTTACGAGTCACATTGCCAAAGTACGCATCGTGGCATCCTGTCGAAACCAGGCGACTCCGTCACATCCAAGCACGTGGCATCTGGCCCCACGTCACTCAGCACAGCCACACACAGTCTCTGCCCGGTGGTCCTGTGCTTTAGAGAGCTGGTGGGTGTCATCCTGGCCTGTGGTCTGCTTCCCTGCGAGGCTGCTGTAACACTCAGCTACGGGACCCTTTAGTGTATCCCAGTCTGCCGGTGAGAAACCTTTATTAGGCACCTGCTGTGTGTCAGGCACGGTGCTAGGTTGCAGGGCTATGATATTTCCTAAAACCTGATCCCTGCCCTCCAGGAACTTACGGTCAGGCAAAATCCTATTGCATCTAGAAAAAGCAGCTTCAGTCCCCTCCTGATTGCACTGTTTATGTTACTTGCTGGATCTGTACCCAGTCTTTAAAGCCAAAGCTTTGGAGTCGCTCCCAGACTCACGCCTTTCCTATGCCCTGTTGCCCTTGGGGGGGTTATGACCTTGGGCATGCTAACACTCATAAGCCCCCCGTGTCCTCATTCAGAAACCACTGCAGGATTGTTTTGAAGATTGAATTGGACGATATAAGTGCAGCTTGCAGCCCAGAACCCAGCAGGAGGAGGCCTGCAGAAAATGATGGTGCTGACGAACAGGGTAGGGGGTGGGGAGCAGCAGGAGGGAGAGCCGGGGAGAGGCCAGGAAACCTGGACCTTAGCAGAATGTGTGCAAATGACCGCCTTCTGCCTGCCGGGATACCCCTTGTCACTTTTGTGCTTCCTGCTCCAGAACTTTGTGGCCCTTTCTCAAACAACCCGTATGGTCCCTGCTTACACAGAACCAGAGAAGGGCCCAGGGGCTGCGGTGGGTGCTTGGACCCCAGCCCTACCTGTGCTGGCAGTTAAGGGACCTCCCTCGTCCTTGTAGGTCCGCACCCGCTGTGCCTTCGTTTCCTCCCCTGGAAGTTAAGTGGGTGCTTGGTCTGCCCAGATCTTTATAGGATCGAGCATTCCAGGGTGATCTTGCTGTTCGGCTAAGATCTGCCAGTCACTAGTGTGTGTTTGCCAGTTACTTCTGCAACACGTCCCCCCCCCCCCCAGCTCCCTCCTGCATCAGGCATGCTCTCCCCAGGCTTCTGGTGAGGGCTGACCCATCAGTTTGTGTAAAGCACCTAGTACAGCTGTGGGACAGGGGCCACACCCGTAAACAGAAGCGCCTAATGGTGGCCGTGGCCGCTGCCGGCCATTCCTCAGCTGCAAATACAGCGGTTTGTCTCGGGTCCTCTGGCCGGATGGGGACCTCTACATAGAGATGCTCTCTCTGGCAGGACCAACTTAACTACGGGACCCCTGCTACCTATCCCACGGGCCTGAAAAGCCCCAGAACCCATGCTTCTTCACATCAGCCTGCAGAGAGGAGGTGGCCTCCGTTTGCCCCTGTCACAGACCCCAGGGCCGTGCTCAGAGGGCAGGAAGGAAGCCGGCCTCCCCAGCTAATCAGCCGAAGCATCTAGAGGGTGGCCGGGAAGGGGAGGGCCGCCAGACCCTTGTCCCCGTGCAGAATGACTTCATTCTTTCTCTCCATCACCGGCTCCCCCTCCCCAGGAATAATGGGCAGCCGATGAGCACTGGCCCTGCTTATTACAGAGCCCCCAGGGGCAGGGGGAGGCAAGAGACAGGCTCCCAGCTGCTGGGGAAACAGTAACAGGCAGGGCTTCAAAGAGGCTGCAGACTCAGACGTCTGTGTTTGGAGCCGCCCTTCTGCACCCCTCCCTCCCTCTAGGTTTCCAGAGAACTTGGAAAGAAAGGGCAGAATGACTGCGTTTCTTCCCGCACCTTCTGCCGCCTGCCCAGCCATGGCCGCTGCCGGGCAGGGAATCGCTGTTTCATGGGGGCCCGGCCAGCAATGCTGCTGGCCACCCAGTGGTCCCTGTGCACACAGTACGAGAAGTGGATTGTCCTAAATGGCCTTGGGGAGGAAAGCAAGGGAGGGGTCAGTCTTGGGGCCTTACGGCCTTGGTTGCCCCCCAAGCACAGATGGGAGCCGTGTGATGTTTTCCTTCTTCTTAATGCAATTAATTCAGAAGTGGCAATTCCCTTGATTTAGGATCTATGCAATGCCCCCATGACAGGCAAGGGCTGGAGGGGAGAGTCCCCTGAGTTGAAACCCACTGTGCCATTGACTGACCCAGGGGCGGCTCTGAGAAAGAGGCTTCCCCACCTGGACTTGTGGGTATGGCTTCCTTGCCTGGAAAGTCAACACTATTATAAAGAGAGAACTCAGATACTAATCAAAGATCCCTTTTACTCAAGCCTCAACCAGCTACCCGGGGTAGAGTTTCCTGCTGTCGGGAACTGTATGTCAGGCACTATGGGGGATACCAGATTTTTGGGGTTTCAGTCCGAGCATGTGTGTTAGTTTCTTAAGGCTGCCATCACAAACCACCCACAAACTCGGTGGCTTAAAATCAGAGAAGCAGGCATCTGGGTGGCTCGGTCGGTTGGGAGTCCAACTCCTGATTTTGCTTCAGGTCATGATCTCACTGTTCTGGAGTTCGAGCCCTGTGCTGGGCTCGACAGCACAGTGCCTGCTTGGGATTCTCCCTCTCAAAATAAACAAACTCGAAAACAAATTACAGAAACACACTCTCCCTCCCTCTCTGTGTGTCCCTTCCCCACTCGTGCGCGCTCGCTCAAAATAAACAAACTGCAGGGAAAAAATTACAGGGACATGTTCTCTTGCAGTTCTGGAAGGCAGAGTTGAAGTCAGTCTGTTGGCCAGGCTGTGCCTTCCTCCAGAGGCTTGAGGGGAAAACCCGTTCCTTGCGTCTCCAACCTGCTGGTGGTTTCCAGCCTTCCTTGACACGTGGCTTTGTCACTCCAGTCTTGCCTTCTCCACGTGACCTTCTATGGTGTGTGTGTCCCTATGTCAAAACTCCCTCTGCCTCTGCCCTAGAAGGATCCACGTCATTCATTCAGGGTCACCTGGATAATCCAGGATAAACTTTCCCTCTCGCAAGTTACATCTTTTGGGATGTAGGGTAATACATGTTCCCAGAGATTAGGGGGCCTTCTGCGGGCCACCCTTCTGCCCGTTATAGGGTGCAACAAATCCCATCACACAAAATCCACTGTGTTCACACGGCGTTATTGACAACAGCCAAAACATGGAGGCAGCCCAAGTGTCCATCAACACATGAATGGATAAGCAAAACGTGGCCTCTCCGTACAGTGGAATGTTACTTCGCCTTGAGAAGGGAGGATATTCTGCCACCTGCTGTAACAGGGATGAACCTTGAGGATATTATGCTAAGGAAGAAAAGCAAGGCACAAAAGGATAAATACCGTATAATCACCCCTATATGAGGAACCTAGAGCAGTCAGACGGTAGCAATGGAAAACAGAATGGTGGTTGCAAGGGGCTAGGGGAGGAGGGGTGGGGAGTTGTTGTTTAATGGGAACAGAGTTTCTGTTTGCAAGAGGAAGATGTTGTGGAGATGGGTTGTGTAACAGTATGCCTGATATATTGTACGTGTCCAATATGTTCACCTACTGATTATGCTTCACAGTATTGAACTGGATACCTACAAGTTGTGAAGATGGTGGGTTTTATGAGTATTCTCCCACAATTGGAAAGTTTTCAAATTACATTAAATTCACCGCAGCACGAGAGCCTGCGTGCCAAGGGTGATTGAGGTACGCCTGGCAAATGTTACAGAAATCCGGAGGGAAAAGAGACCATTTGGCGGTGGTGTGGTCAGGGAGGGCCTCCTGGAAGAAGTGGGCCTTGAACAGGATAAATTTACATGGGGAGGGGGAGGAGAGAGGATGGTGTGGGCAAAAGTTTAGGAAGTCAAAATGAGATTGGCGTTTCCCTTACACCAATACAAAAAGATTGAACAGAAGTGAGTTCTTTTATAGGGAACTGGGTAGAGTGAGTTTGCATAGATAAATTGGATCTAGAGTCAAAGGGTGGCCTGAAATACCAGGCTGGCATTCAGCAACTGACACCATTTAGAAGGTTATTATAATAATTCATAGGTGAGCTAATGAGGGTCTGAAATAATAATGAACTTATAGGACACTCACTTGGTGCCAGGCACTGCCTACGTACTTTGTGTAGATCAAAGTGAATTCATTTAATCCTCAGAACAGTCCTGGGACGTGGGTACAGTCACCATCCCCATTTTGCAGCTGAGGAAACTGAGGCACAGAGAGGTTAGGTAACTTAGAAACTGACTGGATTTGAGAGATCAAGGTGGGGGTACAGAATGGCTGTAAAGCTTTGCAGAATAGGTGGATAGACCGTGAGAAGGTTGGGTGGTTTTTTTAGAGAAGAAAGAAACTACTTTTAATAATGACATCAAGGTGAATG
The DNA here is from genome assembly GCF_027475565.1 of Acinonyx jubatus. Lineage (NCBI taxonomy): Eukaryota > Metazoa > Chordata > Mammalia > Carnivora > Felidae > Acinonyx > Acinonyx jubatus. The sequence goes on along the minus strand of NC_069387.1, from coordinate 12,555,292 downwards.
TTTTAGGGCAGGAATCCAGTTCCTGGATCTTGCTGGTGATTTTAGAGATGAAGATACGCTCAGAGAGATTATAGTTTGTCCACGAGCGTCTATCTGGGATATAGTCGTGTTGAGTTTAAAGAGACAGTATAATATGTGAGCAATGGTGAAATATTGTGGGGAAAATCGGAGTGGAGACAGGGTGCCACCGATCATCCAGTTCCTCTCTCTGGGTTGTGCCAGGGTGGCTCACAGAGGTCACTTGGAAGGATCATCGTCTTGGGGACATGCCTACAGCACTTCAGAGCCCTGCATCCGCAGGAAGTGTTCTTTGATCGTGTCCCACGTTGGGAGGCGGACCAGTCATTAGGCAGGGCTCGTTCTGGAAGCCCCCGTGTGCCGGGTCTGAGCACATTTGCCACCGGAATAGTCCAGAGCCCTGCGGAACTGAGATCGGGGTGGCAGAGTGAGACCACAATGCCAAAGAGCTACCCTGCCCTTTCCCCTGAAGAATGTGACCGAAACCCAGGCTTCTAAGCCCCAGAAAGGCCATCTTGCTAACATCATGAGCAGCTCCATCAGGCAGCACATTGTGAGAGGGACATTTACAAAGAGGTTCCATTTGTCATGCATAAGGAGGAATAAAAACGTAGAAGGACAAATGAAAAAAGAACCTGAGGAAAAAAAAAAAATGCAAAGGGGGAAGCTCTCGAGTGAGCATAGTTAATTACAGACTGGGAGGAAGCCAGACTTAAATGCACTGACCTCATCAGGCCAGGACACCCCAGTGACCCAGAGCGGCCGGCTTCTGACCTGACATGCGCACAGCTTGCCCGGTATGTCCTGTAGGGCTCGACTGGGCCACAGGCTGCCTTTCTGTCTTCGCTCCCCGCCTGGCCCCTGCAAAGCCCCACGAATGTTTACAGTGCAAGTAACCAGCAAAGTGCAATCAGCAAGGCTTCTGTAAACATCCCTTCCAAGTACATCATGGCCCAAAGCTTTGTGCTTACCAGCAACTTTCTCTAAACGAGTTTAAGAAATGTTCGGAACCATGTAGCACATTAATCATCATGGTGTCGAGGTGGGATATTGTCTCAGGTTGCAAGATCAGGAAATCACAGAGCTGAAGCCTTAAGTGGTTTTTAAACCAACCATACAGAGAATTAGAGAGTAATTGATACGCTGCCTGAATCAATCAGGGTAGGCCGGGTTATGCTGGGATGACACACAGCCCCAGACGTCACAGGGGCTTAACGGTGCGGTTTGTTTCCCGCTCACACTACACATCCATCAGGCCCGTGGGGCCGGAGTCTTCCTTCTCACCGATGCGGCACCTTCCTGCGGCCGTGTCGCCGGTCACCGTGACAGCGGAGGAAGAGAGTGTGGCTTCCACAGGAGCCTCAGATTCAGGAGCTGTCCCCTCCGCATCTTCTGGGATCTGTTATCTTCCCCTTCAGTGCCTTTATTTCCCTCTTCGTAAACTGTGGCTAATAAATTTAGGCTTTTCACGGAGCATGGCACATAGGACCTCTGATAGCCTTTGTATAAAAGTAACGGGACTCACCCTTTTCACTTTTTAAGCAAGATATGCATACGGTTCTTTAAAAGAGGTAGTTGGAGGCGACAGAGGTTATCCTGGTGGTGCGGCTAGAGCTCAGAGCCTGGTGGTTGCCTTCAGTTTACAACTCACCGAGAAAATTCGTTTTCTTACTGCGGACAGGGTTGTGGTTACAGGGTAAATCACAGGGCTGTGTCACCACAGAGCAGCCACAAGTCCGTCACGAGGCTCCTAGAATGGCATCCATTACTCTGGTGATTTCTTCAGCATGTCAAGTCCGTTCTTAAGCTCTCAGAAACATGATGGTTCATCCTCGGGGGAAGATTCACATTACCCGAGTTCAAAGTACCGGTGTGTAAATCCATAGTGTGAGTGTACTGGCTTCAGGTGAGTGATATCACCCTCACCCACACAGGGCCCTCAGGGCACAGGGGCCTTTGACTTCTCACCCAAGAACTGAGTCAGCAGAGGCAAGATGGCAGAGACGTGATGCACGTGGCCCTTGAGTCTGGCCTGACTTTGTCTGGAATCCTGGCTTTGCTGTGAGACCCAGGACGGCCTGACTAATCTCTCCAAGTCTCAGGATCTCCACTGGCAAAAGGAATGATAGACTCTTATGCTAGATGGTAAGGCGGTCATATGGGAGAGTTACTCAGCACCATATCTAGGACTCAGCATTGCCTCAGTGAATTCTTCAGAAGGAGTGGCGTTAGAAGGAGAGTTACATGGATGAGCATTTCATATCGTCAGCTAGAGTAACTCCAGGCCTCCACGTCCGCCATGTAAACGGCCTTACTTCCGGGGCCTCAATATTCAAGGCCTGTTGGCTAAGACCACGTTTCCTTCCCCCTGCATTCCTCTCCCCACACACACCTTCCACTCACCCCGCCCCTTCCATAGAACGATTACTACGCTTAATCATGTTCTAGAAAAAACTATACTAGCCCTGAGAGTAATTCTTTCACTTCCTGGGTAAGTTTCCGTGTCTCTGATCAATTCTGTTGAGATGTTGGCTTTAACGTTTAACTCTCAAAGGGAAGGAACTACTACTCCTGTCATTTCCAAGTTTGGGCCAGAAACCTCCCCATAACCCCCAAGAACCCACAGTAATCACCCCATATTGTAAGACCAGTGTGACCCAGCGTGCTCACCTCCCCCACCTCTGTCCCACTTACAACAATTGATTTTAAGTGACTTTTGCCACTTAGAAAAAACTCGGGTCCATTCTGAGTGCAAAGAGATTTCTCACCAGTCAGGATGCTTTTCCATATGTGACACGGGTTTCACAGGCATCCCGAAAGATTATCAAAAATGTTGTGAGCATTAGCAGGGGTCATAGAAATCCCGTGACGGCTTTGAAAGGAATGGCAATCATTTGGACAGATAAAGTATGGCGCCCAGCAATTAAAAAATCTGCAGTAGTATCTTCCAAATTCAGGCATGGCCTGTGCATCACATGCTCTGTATCTGGGTGGCCGGGGACCCCCTGGTGCTGGCAACAGCCTGTACCTTCACGAGCCCTGTCATTCCCAGGCGCTTTCGTCAGTAAATTGATGGTCACTGAGGCCCACAGGCTGCCACCCTGTGAGCCCAGGAGGGAGACAGCAAAGGGAAACCATCTGCTTTGGCTCTTTGAAATGCACACCAGCTCATACTCTGTGCCCCTGGTAAGCACTCCTTATCGGCAGGTGCTGCGTGCTACTCATTTCTCTGTGCCCTGCAGGATTGGTTAGTGCCCGGCTCATGTGAGATGGTCAGTACGTTTGCCGAATTAAAGGAAGTGTACCTGTATTCGTCAGTTTGGGCTGCCGTAACGAAACACCACAGACCGGGGGAGCTTAAACAACAGAAATTTATTTTCTCACACTCTGGAGGCTGGAAGTTTGAGACCAGGGTGCCAACCTGGTTGAGTTCTCATGAGGGCTCTCTTCGTGGCTTGTAGACAGCCGCCTTGGCCGCCTTGGCCCTGTGTCCTCACGTGGTGGGGAGGGAGAGCGAGAGCAATCTCTCTGATGTCTCTTCTCATGAGGTCTCTGATCCCATTCATGACCGTCCCACCCTCATGACTTCATCTAACCCTAGTTACCCTCCCAGAGGGGCCACCCCCAAATACCACCACAGTGGGAATTAGAACTTCCACATATGAATTCGGTACAGTTCATAGCATCACTCAAAAAGTGAAACAAGAAGGCGCTTGGGTGGCTCAGTCGGTTAGGTGTCCGACTCTTGATTTTGGCTCAGGTCGTGATCTCGCTGTTTGTGGGATGAGGGTCCATGTCAGGCTCTGCGCTGATGCAGCCTGCTTGGGATTCTCTCTGTCATTCTCTCTCTGCCCCACCCTCCCCCTTCTCCCTCTCTCTTTCAAAATAAACTTTCTTTAAAAAGTGACATAAGAGCTGAAACTGTCATGTGACTCTTGGTTGACATGTCCCTTGTGCACTCTCCTAACAGAGAAACTCAGCCGAGTAACCAGTAGAGTGGGAAATATACTTGGGAAGGTGTATCGATGGGCATAAATGCCCACACGTGTATACACACGAAATAAAAAACACAAGGTTTTCTCTTCTGGAATCTTTGGTTTCACTCTGATTGGAGACCCAGCATGTATGGCTGGAGTGCAGTAATTGTCAGAAGGACCATGGCTTTGCAGATACCTGATCTGGAAGCTGATTTAGAAATAACTACTCCCATTAGCCACATGTCTCCTTCAGATGGCCTTTCCCTCCTCTGCCCCCACCTCACAGCCTGGCGCTCTGAGGTCATCTCGACCACAGTTGACCAAGGGGAACGATGTATTGACCATACAGCGTCTACAGTATTTTCATGCCAAAAGTTCTGGCATGCTCTTTTGGATTGGCAGAGATGTTTATTTGTTTTTTTAAACTTGTTAAAATGTTTATTTATTTGAGAGAGAGGTACCAAGCAGGGGAAGGGGCAGAGAAGGGGGGAGAGAGAACCCCAAGCAGGCTCCGTGCTGTCAGCGCAGAGCCAGATGCAAAGCTCGAACTCAGAAACAGTGAGGTCATGACCTGAACTGAAACCAAGAGTCGGTGCTTAATCGACTGAATCACCCAGGAGCCCCAGTTGACAGAGATGTTTAAAAAAGAGTTTATGATAAAAAACACTCTCATCTAAAGACTTCTCCTTTGGAAAGGCAGCTGGAGGGTGAGTTTGTAATTTTTCTTCAGTTCTACTCCCCAGGTTCTTTGACCTTAATTTTAACATTCCTGGAGGGAGGTACTTTTATTGTTTGGATTTAAGACTGTGGAGCATAGGGGCGCCTGGGTGGCTCAGTCGGTTGAGCGTCCGACTTCGGCTCAGGTCATGATCTCGCAGTCCATGAGTTCGAGCCCCATGTTGGGCCCTGTGCAGACAGCTCAGAGCCTGGAGCCTGCTTCGGATTCTGGGTCTCCCTCTCTCTCTGCCCCTTCCCCGCTCATGCTCTGTCTCTCTCTGTCTCTCAAAAATGAATTAACGTTAAAAAAAATTTTTTTTAATAAAAAATAAATAAAATCGTGGAGCATAGAGGCACCTGGGTGGCTCACTTGGTTGAGCATCCAACTTCAGCTCAGGTCATGATTTCACTGTCTGTGAGTTTGAGCCCTGCATCCAGCTCTGTGCTGACAGCTTGGAGCCTGGAGCCTGCTTCAGGTTCAGTCTCCTTCTCCCTCTGCCCCTTCCCATGTTCTGTCTCTCTCTGTCTCTCTCTCTCAAAAATAAATAAAACATTAAAAAAATCACTTGCATTGATGTCCTTGAGCTTTGAGACATTCCATTTAAAAAATTACATCAACCTGAGATTGTGTGTCTGAGGATGAGTCACCTCTACTCACTCGTCCCTTTTCCATCTCATTCTCCCTCCAGCCCAAGCTTTTGGCCAAGGAGCTGCTGGACCTCGTGGCATCGCACTTCAACCTGAAGGAAAAGGAATACTTCGGAATAGCCTTCACAGATGAGACGTAAGTGCTACCCCGAGCCCTCGGATCCTACAGGGAAAGTCCCAGCTGTCAACAGCGGAATCTGCTTGCAGGCCGCTTGGGTCCCGCGGTATGGGGTCAGTCCAAGTTCATCATCCAAATTTCAAAGACCTTGTGATCATGCCTGGAACGGCCAAAGGATATAATTAGGGTGATGCTAATATAAAATTATTAGGTAAACTAGTTCTCACAGTCAAGCAGGTTCGTGTTCAGAACTGAATTGTGTATTTTTTCTAAAGGGGATTCGAATGGGTTTGTTTCCTATTAAAGTTAAATGAAAACTTCTGGAAATTAAATATTTTCTCTCCAGTGTTAGAGTAACAATAACAGGAAATGAATTTGATGATAAATTCAAATGAAAAGTATCTGTGCGGTTTCACTGTCTCGGCTGAAGTCGAATATAAAAATCGAAAATTCGTATCATCCCTCTGGTGAGAAGTACATTTGTTTTCAGTGGTTTTCAATTTGGCTCTGTGAAGTGGCATTTTGCAACACAAGTAAGAAATATCTTTACTAAAATTTCAATTTCCTTCTTAATGTACTCTTTGCAAAAGAGAGTGCCGGCACAGATTCCTAGAGAAGATGCAAAAAAGGAAATGGTTCATGATCTTCTTCGAAGACCCTTTGTGTACACACACACACACTCACTCCCTCTCCCTCTCTCTCTCTCTCTCTCTCTCTCTCTCTTCCGAATATTTGGAATTACAGAGATGATTTGCTAGAATACTGGCAGATAAGGGTTAGGTGAGTCACTGGACAAGACAGTACAGGGAAGGCCAGGCCCCACCAATCCAGATGGTGCCATCAAGGCCAGACAAGTTCAGAAGCCGGGACAGGAGGCGTCCACATTGGGATGAGCATAGGTCATCGGCTGTATCCGCACATGGGTACATTTAGCCTCAGGAGCTGGCCATCTGATTTATTACCTGAATCGGACAGCATGAGTCAAAGGGCACATAAACTGGGACCATCTTGGACTGAACTGGAACATTTGCCTGCCACACTGGCAGCATTTCAGGCAGAGGTGTGAGCAGGTTGCAGGCGTGGGGAGCAGAGCCACACGGTCCTCAGGAAAGCCGGGCAGAGCCAGGTCAGCCTGTCTCCTGGAGCCCGTAGGGAACTGAGCAGGAAGGAAAGCCGGAGTGTTAGTCCTGGTCTAGAATGATCACTGGGCCTGGAAGTAGGACCAGTAAGCACGGCTGGGAGCTGGAGGGCTCTGGTGGGAAGGAGCCAGCCCGGTAAGAAAACAAATCCTTTAAAACAAATACACACCGAGAGCGTCCACTTTCACAAATGCAGATGTTTTCTGCCCCTTTTCCTGAGAATCACTGTGAAACCCTCTAAATTGCTTTTCATGCATTTCACTAATTAGAAGGAAACCAGAAGTTCCAATTAATCATATCCCATTGTTCACGTCGCCCAAGTATGTTTACTCTTGTTAAAACATCCGTGAACTCTCCATGAGTCCCAATTAGACTTCCCTTTTGAATGAACAAGAATCATAGAATGAGCATGTTGTGCCAGGCCAACGAGGAGGAAATACTCCTGTTGAATGTTGCACATCACTGCCTGAACAGCACGGGCTGGAAGGAAGGTAGAAAGTCACCCTCCTCCCGAGAGAGAGGACAGCACGAAGCCGCGCGGTGCCGAAAGGACAGTGGGAGCCAACAGGGCAGTGCACTTGGCCCATCAAACGGCCCGTCTGTTGTGGGACTTCGCGTTCCTGGTTCTCTGGGCTGGCCAGGAAAGCGTGAGTGTGCCCCTGCGTGTGTAAGTGTGAGGCCAGGCTGGCGGAAAGCGTCCTGCTCCCCTTGAGTGATGGGATCGGAGGCAGTCCTGGGGAGGATGTGAGCCATCCTCTGGCATGGGCAAGGCAGAGCGTAGCTGTCACCATCCCCTTCACCCGAGGCCGGGTAGGAGGGCCCATCCAGCGAGTGTAGGAGTGGGAGGCAGCTGGCAGGAGCTCGGTGGGCGAGGACCGCGGCTGCCAGGTGGGCCTGACTCACTGGGAGTCGGCCAGTGCCGGGGGCCCATGAAAATCAAGAACAGGGGCCCCCGAGGGACCGGGACGAGGAGACAGAAACAAAAGAATAGCCATGACTCAGGGCATAGTCAGCTGTGGCCTGGCAACACCTGGGGCCAACAGATGGCAGCTGATGTCCTCATTCATTATCGGAACTTTTGTCCTTTTTCCTGGTAGGAAAGAGGTCAGCTACCACCAGAACGTAGTGCCTGTGGCTGAGACCCGGCCTCGTTGGTGGTCATATGAGGTCATATGCTTCACTCTGGGCGCTTCCAGACTAACACAGGCTCTTTAATAAAGTGTGTGTGAATTGTGGGTGTGTACTCTGATGTGGAGTGTGTGTATGTGTGCACACGCGTGTGTGTGTGTGTGCGTGAGAAAGATTTATGCAGGTGCACACCGTGTCTCATAACAAAATGAAATTGAAGTTTTATCTTTTATTACGCCCATGGTATAGTCCATGGGTTTGCATATTTCCTAATGCAAACCCAGCAAGACTAACATTTGGAAAGTGCTTATGGGCCATAAAGTTCTGTACCCAGTGCAAGGTACCACGGGCCCTATCATGATTCCTTACGGTAGAATATACGACTTGTAGGTCGTATGTTGCCCCTGAGCCCTTTAATATTAACTGCCGTTGATGACATTTTGTAGGATCTACGTGGGGCTGGAGAAGAGCTACATAAAAGCAAAATGAAGACAGGAGATTGGAAGTTTCTCTAAGCTTTTCTCACACCATAAGTTGTATCCTTTAATGAGGTGCCTAAGTCCACAGGACACGACTTTGTGCCAACAGATATTTAATATTGTCAGCTAATCCGCACTTGTGCAGTGTTAGTACTAGCTTCGCCTTGTCCTCTTCTAATCCAACTCTTAACTTTTTTATTTTGAAAGAATTAGGCTCACAAGAGTTGGCAAAGTGAGCACAGAGTTCCTGTATACCCTTCACCCAGCTTCCCCAAATGTGAATAGCTTACCAACTGTGTTACATTTCTCAAAACGAAGAGATTACCATTGGTGCTAGTATACTATTGTTATTGGTACTAAACTATAGGCTTCATTTAAATTTTACCAGTTTGCACCAATGCCCTTTTTTCTTTCTGTTCCAGGACCCAATTGCATTTAGTCCCCTTTTATTTTATTTTACTATTTATTTATTTGTTTGTTTGTTCATTTATTTTAAGTAGGCTCCACACCCAGGATGGAGCCTAATGTGGGGCTTGAACTCACGACCCCGAGATCAAGACCTGAGATCAAGAGTCAGATGCTTAACCAATTGAGCCACCCAGGCGCGCCTCCCCCGCCCCCAACACACCTTTTATTTTTTAATGACTATTACAGAGAGTTATCCATGGTCATCTGTAAATGGCCTGAATGCTGGTGATCCAAACAATGACATTTTGGCAGCCTTTAAAACATTCTGAAACAACCTCAGAGCCCAGCCTCAATTTGGTCTTAAAATAATTATGTTTTGCTAGAGTCACAGTTCTCAGCTTTAACTGCACACTGGCGCCTAACAGGACATTTTATAAAATCCCGGTGCCTGGCCCCCCACCCCATATTCTGATTTAATTGGTCCGGCTGTGGCCTAAGCATCAATATCTTTCAAAGCTCTGCCATTGATTATTTAAAGTTGCCAAGTTTGAAAACCCCTGTTCTAGAAAGACAGGAAAGTTGGTGTGAATTTTCTCTGCTTCCTCCTATTATCCAAGAAGAGAAGCCGAGTTCACTCACACTTTGAATATCTGGGGTCACATATGACCAATTATGTCATGACACACGCCAGGGACCTACACAATTACAGGCTCTCTCCGTCCCGGGGAGACTCGGGAAACCTAACGTTTAAGAATAAACTCATTCAGATGTAGTGTTTCCATGAGCACGTATGGTATAACTGAAATGTTCATTTATGAGTCATTGGCACCGTCATTTCAGGAATGTTCTTTATACATTTTATTTTTTACTTATTTCCTTGCTGTTTTAACACCCAAGTTTTGTTTGGTGTTTTGTTTTTGCTTTCACAGCCCGTGGTTCTGGGTTACATAATTTAAATCAGTAAAGCCGTGTTTTTAGTTATCTGATCTGTTTTCGATCAGCATTTTGTTTCCTCTGTTTGGGTTCCTTTTTATAAAATAGTCTTGTTGAGGTGTAATTGGTATACAAAGAACTGTATATATTTCACGCGTGCAGTTCTGTGATTTTGGACATATGCCAACATCCTTACGACCCAGGTGTTTAATTTTTTTGGTTAACTTTTACAGTGTAAATTGGTGACAGAGGATCCCATCATCAAAAGCTCCAAATAACTTTTATCCTAGGGATGCCTGGCTGGCTCGGTAGTTAGAGCCTGTGACTCATGATCTCGGGTTCGTGAGTTCAAGCCCCACAGTGAGGACAGTGCATACTTACAAAAACAATGATACTATATTTTAAAAAACAACTTTTAGCCTCTTTCACAGAAATGGTCAAGCATACCCCAAGCTGAAGGAATGATTGTCAGAGTATATTTAAATTTTAATTTGAATCTCCTCTGATAAATATTAAGAATGGTGTGTCAGATGCAGTAAATGAGTGTTCGTGTCCTGAAAACCTTGAGGTAGTATTTAGAAAGCTGAGGGGGAAGGAAACATGTTTTTAGTCATCATTGCACATTTTAAAAGCCAGGTACGGCTAGAATGTATTTTCACATACCAATTAAGAAAATGACTAGTTCTCAGCCTCTTATTTAATCACAGACCCCCTTTGAAATTTGTTAACAAGTTACATTCCATTGCCTCCACCAAAGTTTATACACATGATAATTTATGCTTAAATTTTAGAGGGTTCACAGACACCATGAAGCCAGAATCCTAGCATAAGAACCAATTAAGGATTTTTTTCTTTTAACAACATGCTATGTTTCAATTGATCACATCATTGATTGGTACTATTTGCAGAGTCTGATTTGCCCAAATAATTTAGGTCTAAAGCATCCGACTGGAAATGCATCGGTGGTCTCAGTGCTGGGACAGTGGGGAGACTCCTGTGCTCTGTGGTGTCCTTGAGTTCTTACTGTTGTTACTGGCATTGGCGGAGGCGTCTGAGAAGGGTCTAGCTGATGAGTATTCGCTCTCAAGCTTATCTACAATTTTAAAATAGAGGGGACGCCTGGGTGGCTCAGTCGGTTAGGCGTCCAACTTCAGCTCGGGTCATGATCTCGCGGTTCACGAGTTCGAGCCCCACGTCAGGGTCTGTGCTGATAGCCCAGAGCCTGGAGCCTGCTTCGGATTCTGTGTCTCCCTCTCTCTCTCTCTCTCTGCCCCTCCCCAACTTGTTCTCTGTCTCTGTCTCTCTCTTTCTAAATAAAATAATCATAAAAATAAAGCAGGAAAGCAGCTTTCCAATTGCAGGAAGATACAGCTCTGGGAAAGTAATTTTACAAATAGGTTTTCAAATTCCCATTCATTAAATGCTCTGTCCCAGGAGACTGGGGAGAAAAATCAGCACCAGGACTTCTGTGCTTGGGTCGTAACTGCTCCTCCTGGGAACCTGCATTCAGCGCTCATCACTACCTTGGCGATAGCCCATGTAGACATCAGACATATGGCAAACCACACTACCTTCTATTTAGTGACCAGAGAAGGGCTTTAGAACTCTTCCTGTGTGCAGCTGAGTTAAATAAAAAAGAATGGGGCAATCTGAGGAGGACTTAGGGATCCATGCTTCCTCCTGACCTTTTCATTCCCAGTGTGAGCTCTATGGTGGAGCTCAGATCCTGGAGGTAGGCGAACAGTAAATTCAACTGTGGAGACTGTTTAGGGCAGGAGCGATAGTCTATACGTGGATGACAGTCTCCCACTGACAACCATATTGATCGATGGGGCATATGTGACGCTGACGTAGTCATTCTTTAACCAGCGTTTGTTTAGCATCCACTGTTAAGCACTGGAAATACAGAAATGACTAGCCTTGACCTCTTGTAGGGCTTGTATTTTTAGTTTAGGAGGTAAATAATCACATATAATGTAGGAGGTGCTATAAAAGAAAATTTGGAACAGACTTAAGGAACATAGTATAGCAAACACATCCTCTGTCAATAAAAAAAAAATCAAAGCCATAAAGTCAGGGACTGAACAGCTCATTATTTACTCATCTGTTTTTCTTGATGCGCATCTTAATTTCTGTCTCTCTCTCTCTCTCTCTCTCTCTCTCTCTCACACACACACACACACACACACACACACACACATTCACTCACACACTTGAAGGCCACTGCTTGAGAGTTTCTAGCTAAACCATTCGCCCTGAGCTGTCCTCGATGAGAACACATACTTCCGACAAAGGATACGAACTAGCTCAACATTCTTCCATTTGAAGAGAGCTCTGTCCACTCCCCCCCATCCAGTGAGGTCTGTAAGAATTTCATGCTCTTGCCGTTAGCCTTTTTTGGAAACTCATCCCATGGGGAATGACCTGTCTACAATAAAGACCTCCCAAAGGCACAGCATATTGTTCTTCCTGGGGGTCCAAAAAGCCATCAGCTCAGAGGGACTTTGCACACACCTCCACCCTCCAGTAGCACTCTATAAACAAAGCCCTCCTTAGGGCCATCTCTATTGAAGGTGTCAACCCTCCTACCAAAAATCCATTTGTATTATATGTAGAAGCTAAGAGCAGTGTGTTAAATGAATGCACCCAATTTCCGTTGCCCGGAAGCCGTTGCATATTTATTACTGACCCAACGGTTTGACCTTCTGCCACCATAAACCAAATGAGTGTTATCTTGCTCAGCTTTAAAGATAGTTATCAGCCAAGCAGTAACATAAATACTCTGAGTGTCTGCTGGGCATTTTATTTTTTTATTTTTTTGCTTTGTTATTGGTAAATGCTCTGATGCGCATTCTCAAATGAAAAATCAATGGGAATAATGAAAACCAAGCCATCAGACATCTCTTAATTAAACTGAATAGAGAAAATGGTCCTTTGACCTATTTGTTCCCCATCCCACCCTGACTTCAAGAGAAAAGAAATATTTGAGGAAGGGATTTGGTGCCAAGACAGTGGGGTGTCACCTAGGCAGTGAAACGTCCTGCACGGTGAGGAGTCCTTGGTACTGGTGGCTGTAGCAGATGTGACTTTGAACCAAATACGAGAGCAGAAAATATGTTCACAAACCCAAAATGGCGGCCTGGAGTTTCCAGTTTACGTTTTAATCCATCTTTTAGCTTCTGCCCAGATATCAGGCAGTTATCATAAGGGACCTTGGGTGAGTCACCTGTCCCTTTAGTCTTGCCTTTGTAAGCAGCTTGCAGTGAGGAGATTTTTGCAGGCCCTTAGAATGGAGTGGGCCAGCTTTCTTTCACCTAGGGTCCCAGGGCTCCGGGTGCGGGGACCTCCACCTGTCCGTGGTTATCAGAACTCCGCATGTGTGTGCGTCAGACCACACATCCTTCAGTTGTGGGTTGAGGAGTTCAGGTAGAAGAAATGGAGAAAAGGAGTTCATTTTTCCTCAGAGGCTGACTATTCAATTTGGGTGGATTCTGGCCTTCTCGTTCTCTCTGCTTCCTGACCGTTTTCTTACTTTCTAGCTATTTAATTGCTTGGTAACTGCGAAATCAATATATGGCTGCAAAGAAAGGAATTTCCAATTAAATAAACCGCCATTCTTTAAAAAAATATTTAATGTGAGGCCGCCTGGGTGGCTCAGTCAGTTAAGTGTCTTGACTCTTGGTTTGGGCTCAGGTCATGATCTCATGGTTTGTGAGTTCAAGCCCCCTATCGGGGGCCCCATGCGCTCAGCACAGAGCCCGTTTGGGATTGTCTCTCTCTCCCTCTCCCCCCTGCCCCCCGCCTTGTGCACTTGCTCTCTTGTTCAACATAAATAAACTTAAAAAAATGTAATGGAAGGAATGAAATTAAAGAGGGAATCTCTTCCTCAGTTGTCTGCTCTCAACACAGATGAAGAAGGGCAGGTAGCAGCCTCAAGAGTCGTATCCAAGTAACACCCGCGTCTGTGTCTCCTCATGGACGGCGACCCCACTTGGGGGCTCTTCACCGGGTGAATCCTTCATTCCCCCTGAGACCCGAGTCGAATCCCCAGCAGCCCGTGTGGTCAGTAATGTTGAGCCATTGGGCTGGGCTGTGGATTGGTCTTGTGAGGGTCCTTGTTTAAAAAGATGGCTCCTGCCAGACCCTCGATCACAGATTGTTGTCAGGCAAGAGATTAAAATTTAACTCTGCCTGGGCGGCGGGTGGATCGCTCTTCTCATTTTTCTCAGATTCTCTGCTAGTTTGGCATCCATACGTTCCAGAGCCAAACAGCCAAAGCTGTTGGCACCTCCCCTGTGACCCAGAGCCCAGCCCTGTGAACCAGCTTCTTTATAGAACTCTCGCACGCCGAGCCAGGACTGCCCCTGCCCTTAATTAGTTCAGGGCCCGGGACCAGACGGCTGGGGACAGCCCCGATGCCTCAGAGCCTGCCAGGATCATTGAAACCAGCCAACCCGAAGCCATTCCGCCTGCCCTGTCTTGCCTTTCCCATGGAAACCCCAGTAAGGCTCTGAGTTCTCCTTATTCCTTGTCTGCCTCGTAACCAACACGGGGGCCTCCCCCCCACCCACCGTGGGCCTGCGTGGCCTGGTGTGCCTCTCATGGCCAGGGGAGCTCTGGATAACATTCAGCTTGGTTTTCAGCGGCGTTGACCTCTGCGTTGCCTCTAGGTCACCTTCGTAAACTGAGTTGCAGGCACAAACCCATTTCGGTGGCAGTCATCCCATCGAGGAGCACCTGCCTTTGAGCACCTAATACTTGTCAGGCACTGTGCTAGGTGGTGGGGATGACTTTTTTTTTTAAGGGTTGAAAACTTACCCCTTAGAGGTAAGGTTTATATATTTTACATAATTGCTTAAGAGTGTGCTGAATGCTTTGTAGATGACATGAACAGAACCCTGGAGAAGTTTGAAAGAAACCCCAGATTGAAGCAACGAAGGGAGACTTCTCTGAAAGACCAGAACTCAGCCTTGAACAGTGGCTAGTGTTTGGATAATGAGGATGGAGAGACTATTCCAATGAGGAGAAACAGCATAATGAGAGTCATAGTATAGAGCATGCATATAGCATGTTTGCAGGAGACTGAGCCTAAAGAGAAGATTCTGGGAGATTTTAGACACTTTCAGAGGCAGGAAGAGAGTGGCTGTAACTTATGAACCAATTATTAGGGGTAATATTTGTGTTAACACCTTCTATACACATATTTCTACCTTATGAGGTAGGTCTCTGTTTTTCAGATGTAAAAGGCCTATTGGGAGACAGCATACTCAGAGAAAGTTCCGTGGGGTGTGGAAAATACAGCAGCTCGTATGCCCAGGATGGGTGCTCCAGAGGGGAGCTCAGCTCAGGCTGGTGTGTGGTGTGGGAAGGTGGGTCAAGGAAGGTTTTCGGGGGGAGGACACAGGAAGGCTGGGTCTTGAAGGGTGGGTCAGCCTTCACTTGGTGAGGAAGGAGGGGAAGGACATTCTACAGAGGAAGCAGTATGAGCTAAGTCACGGAGGTTTGAAACAACATGACCCCGTGGGGCATTATCTGTATCTCAGGTATGACCTTGGCACCCAGGCCTTCTGTTTCCAGATCCCATGTTCTAGTCGGATGGGAATTTACTCCACCTTTCTGGAAGAAGTCGATCCAGTCATTTGGTTTTGGAAACTTTCCCCCCATTATTTTCTGTCCTTACTCAGAGAAGAGTAACCAAAACCGAAAGGTAAAGGTAATGGGAAAAAAAGAAAATGTTTTTCTAGGTGGAGATCTTTAGGAGGGAAAAGAGCCAGAGTTCCCCAGGTGGACGCTCTTCAGAAGCAGATTCAAATGCCCTCTCTCAAGCCACGGCCATGGGCTTCATTGAGAGAGGGATTTTGTGCAAAAGGTGCAGCCTGAATGAAGTCTTCAAGTGGAGGTGGAAACCTCTGGCGTGTTGCCTGCCTTGCATTTGTTGGAAGCAAGCAGAAGCTTGGAAGAGCGAACATTTTAATGCCCTGAGTCAGGCAACGTTTGTCTCACTTTATCCACGGAGTGAGTCCAGCCTTTCACACATGCGCGTGTATCATAAACGTGTTCCACAGCATCAGGCACCTTAGGGAGGTTTTGTGTATCAGTTGGGTCTATTCAACACGAGTTTCCTGCGTAACTGTGATTATAGGGCGCTGTCCTCCAGGCTGGTACACTGAGATTGGGTCATGAGAGGGGAGGAAAAGGTGGACCCCTCTGCTCATATGTGCTCTGTGGCTTTGCCTCACTCTGCAAAGCCCACTGTCCTCAGCGGGGCCTCCCAGGCCCTTCCCTCATCCCTTTCTCCTCACAGGACCCCAACACGTTAGATTTGTTCCCACCACAGGGCCTTTGCACGTGCTGGCCGCACTGCTTGGAACATGATTCCCCTTCTCTTTGCTAAGTTGAGTCTTACTGTTTTTCAAATCTCACTGAAACGCCAGGCAGTGCTTCTAAGATCCCAGACTCCATCAGGTCCTTACATGTTCTCGTTACTCATGATCCTTGTACCGTAGGTGTTGGGTCCTAATACCATCCCGATTAGTAATTCTGCAATTAATTGGAATAGCGGTTGTCTGTCTCCCTATGAGAATATAATCGTGAGGGGAATAGGGATCATGTCTATTTGGGTCACTGCTGCATCTGCAGTCCCTTTTTCAGAGAAGGTGATTAATATTTACAAAAAGGAAGACGAAAGGGAGAGAGAGAGAGAGAAGGAAGAAGCACACAAGCGACTCCATTTGTGTGTCATCAGATGTCTCTGTGGTTCGCTGTTTAAAATGGCTTTAACGAGGTATAATTGACATGCAATAAACACACGTTAAAGAGTACAGTTTGATAAGTTTTGACATGTGGCTGCACCCATGAAACCATCACATCAAGATAGTGAACATGTCCGTCATTCCCAAAAGTTTCCTCTTGCCCCCCTAGGAGCCCTCCCTCCCACCTCCCGGGCAACCAGCGATGCACCGTCTGTCACTGGAGATCGGTTTGCACCTCCTGGAGTTTTATAAAGACATAAAATCCTTTTATGTGGCATCTTCCACCCAGCGTCATTATTTTGAGATTCATCCATGCTGCTGTATGTCAACAGCTCACTGTCTTTATTGGGGCAGAGTATTCCGTTCTGTAACTATGTGATGCTCATTCCCCTGTTGGTTTACATTTGGGTTATTCCCAGTTTTGAGCTGTTGCACGTAAAGCGTCTGTGCATCTGTCTGTGAAGGTCTTGGCGTGGGTATAGCTTTCCTTTTTCTCAGGTAAATACCTAGGATCAGAATGTCATGGTGGGTGTGAGTTTCATTTCTTTTTAAAGCTTATTTAACAATTTTTGGAGAGACAGAGACAGCGTGAGCAGGGGAGAGGCAGAGAGAGAGGGAAAGAGAATCCCAAGCAGGCTCCGTGCTGTCAGCACAGAGCCCGACGTGGGGCTTGAACGTGAAACCACTAGGTCATGACCTGCACCGAAACCGAGAGTCGGAGGCTTAACTCACTGAGCCACCCAGGCGCCCCTCATTTTTAAAGAAATGGTCTGTGATTCACTTCTCACCCCATTCTACTTCTAGCAAGATATTGTGAAGTTTGCTCATGCTTTCTAAAGTGGGTTTTGAGTCCTTCGGGAAAGGAAGCACTGAGGAGTGTGGTGGTGTTACATAAGGGAATTCAGAACGAAAGAGAGAGAGACAGAGAGAGAGAGAGAGAATGATTACATCTTCATTTCAGCACCAGCGAGGAAATGGATAGCCGGTCGCGAACCCCGACTTTCTGATTGCCATTCCCCTCCTTCATGTCACACAGTATCTGCCGCTGACTCAGTACTTCCCAGATAATTCCTGAAGGTTCTCCAAATATTGAAAACTTGGGAGGGAGGTGAAGGTCTGCATTGATCTGTGATCCGGCCGTTCTAAGGCACACACACCTGTGTCACAAGAAGTTTCTGCAGACTCCGAAGTCCTAACCAATTTGTCTCTCTCCTCCTCAGGGGACACTTAAACTGGCTTCAACTAGATCGAAGAGTATTGGAACACGACTTCCCCAAAAAGTCGGGACCAGTGGTTTTGTACTTCTGTGTCAGGTAGGTGTTCATCCCCAACCTTTTGCTTCTTTTTTTCTTTGTCCAGAAAAGTCTGGGAGGGCAACATGGTTACAAGAAAGGGGAATCAAGTCCTGGTCCATTGCCAACGACAGAGGTTCCGATATAGCTGCATTCCCAGGAGACGTGACCACAGGGCATGAGTGTCCAAGGCATGTCAGTGTCTGTGCACGAACACACGTGTTTGTGCTCTTGTGCTAGGATGCTTGTGTGGAATGAAGATAAGAGCCTTTTTTTTTTTGCTTTTTTTTTTGTGGGGGAGGGGGTGTATATCTTAAATGAGACTGAGCCTCCTATAACCACACACCCTTAGATTATTATTGTTTTTGGCGGTAGTCACTTGGAGCGACATCACAAATGTCTGTCTCTTCTTCCCTTTTATCACATGTGGCACCTGGCCTCTTGAAGCTTGCCTAGTTTATCCCAAGTAGGAATAGTTGAAATGCAGCCGCTCAGTGCGTTCCCCGCGAAGGGAGGATATGGCCTGATAAATTACCAGAAACAATGGGCATTTTCTGTTCGCTATTCTATTGTAAAATAGATTTCTGTTCGCTAATCTATTTTATTTGGGGACTGCAGAGAATATGATTTGCTTCTCATGGTTAACATTTGCAAACGTCTTTTTTTGAGAGAGACAGAGAAGGCACAGGTGAGCAAGGCCGAAGAGAGAGAGGGAAAGAGAATCCCACGAGGGGCAGAGAGAGCAGAGAGAGAGAGAGAGAGAGAGAGAGGGAAGCAGGGCTCATGCTCCCCTGAAGTGGGGCTTGAGCTCACCCGATGCAGGACTTGAACCCACGAACAGTGAGATCATGACCTGAGCTGAAGTAGGACTGACCAGCTTAACTGACCAAGCCTTCCGGGCACCCCAACATTTGCAAATGTCTTAGGAGGTCAGCTGGACTTCTCACCTTCATTTGCAGAAGGTTTTGGCAAGTCAGAGAGGGGGCCTTGTCACAGGTTCAAGGGCAGAGCCGGGATCTGAACGTCCAAATCCAGCAGGAGCACCCAGTCCTTGGAGCCACCAGGCAGTTTCTGTGCAGAACCTTCATTGCGTATAACTGCAGAGGCATTTGATCTTGAATGTCTCCATCTTCCAGTGAATACTTAACACTCCTGCCCAGTACATCTACCCCGTTCTTATAAAATACGTTCACAGAAGTTCAAGAGCAGGACACAAACGGTTCACGGTTCAGTTCTTCCTCAAGAGCATGGTCAGGGATGCCCTTTCAGACATAGCTCTCCCGATACTGCAGAAGGCATCGGAGAGCCTAAATAAGAGTTAAAGGGCCCGTTTAACAGGCGGGAATATGTATCTTTACCTCAGCGGGGGGAGCACATTTAAACTTGGGTTTAATGCCCTTTTCATTTGTTTAATAGCTGCAAACATATCACAGCAAATCTTGGCCGTTTCCATTACTGATGGGCGTGCTCTTGATGTCACAGTCTATTTGATGGTGGCCCACATTTTCTCAGATAAATGGAAGAGTAACAGTAACAGTGCCACCAAAAGGGGAGGCAGCATCAGGCAAAGCTCAGTTGAATTTAAGCGTTTCATTCACCTGTAATCAAAGGTGGGTGAGTACCCTGGCCATATATCAGGATGTCTCCTCCTTCCCGCCGCTTTTCCCCAACATTAACCAGGAAGAGAGAATCCTGGGCTGGTTGCATATTAGCTCTTTTTTGGAAGGGTCTGTCATGAGCTGAGTTATCGGTGGGTTTGGGGAACTGATCCTTGGAGGAGAGCTTGGGGCGCCATGAGATTGCCCAAGTGACACGTTTGTCACTGAGGATACCTGGGCTCTCCAGGCTGACTTCTGTCTGTGAAACCAGCTGCACACAGGAGAGCCACGGAGGTAGATTCCGTGCTAACCCTACGGAGAACCAAGAATGGACCCATTTTCCTACTTGACCGCAACAGGCACCTGGCAGAACACTCCCGGGAAAAAGCTCTCCAAGTCCCCATTTAGGGGCAGACCCCCAGCAGAATGCTGCCCACAAGCTGAGCTCCTTCTGCGGCTCAGCACAAAAGCTGCTCTTTGTGGAGAGCCTCCACTGTCTATGTCCAGGTACTTCTTGGCCACCCAAGGGCTTCACACTCAGCAGGTCCAAAGCCAAACTCATCATCTTGACCTCCCCAGGCCTTCCGTGGTGCCTCGCAGCTGTGACCTCGTCTTCCATTCAGTCCTATAGGCTTTAACCTTGAAGTCTTTCCTGTTCCTCAAATTCTTCTATGCGTTAATCCCCCGCTGCTGCTTCCGTCCCCCGTCCTGTCCTCTCCTCTTTATTACTCAAACTGAGTCCCCCATTGCCTGTCGCTCGAACTATTGCAGCCACCTCCTGGGGTGGCTGTCACCTTGGCACCAGTCCCAGAAGATCCTGGCTCCCAGACCCCGCTATCCGGAGGCCCCACTTTTCCGCTAGCTCAGCAACATAGCAGCAAAACACCAACAGTCTGTTTCCTCCAAGAGAGGAGGCGGGGTTCCCTCCTGCAGGTGAATTGCGCATTTATACTTGGATGCCTGGGAAGGATTCCCAGCTTAGGACTCGGTGCCTTTCCAGGGGTGGCCACAGGCTATCTTCTCCAAAGGAGTGATATGAAAAATTATCCTCATAAAAGACTCAGACCTTGGACTATGCCGGGGTCCATAAAGGGGCTCATGTCCAGCTGGGCGATTTCCCTGTGTGCCCGCACTGACCTTTCTCAACAAGAGTGCGCCTGCCAGAGCCCCAGCCGTCAGTACACGTCAGTACGCGTGCATGCCTGCGAGCGATCTCCAGCCACTCCTGGCCTTTCTCCTTTTGTTTAAACATCTATTGATTACATCTCTAGAATACGTCTTCCATCAGCCTTCATGGAAAAGAATAAAAGCACCCAATAAAAGACCACGGAAAAGTAAGCCGAGGTTTAGGAATTCATCCAGTGGAATTATTAACCCTGCACCACTGGGGATCTCAGTTTGGGCTGCCATCCCAGCATGGCTTATTATTTGGCAATGGTATGTTCTTTTGCTGTAACACATATTTGAAACATCTGGGAGAGGAAGGGCGGAATTATCACCTCCGTTCAACCGATTGTGAAAACTGAGACCCAAATGGATTAAATAACGTGACTTTGAACTCAGAGAATTCTGCTTCATCCTCTGAGCATGTCCTCCTGGCAGGGCCTGAAGCTGGTATCCTGTTGCTATAGGGTCTCAGGATGGCAGGACAGAGGACTAAGAATCCTCCTTCATTGACCCGCGATTTAGCCTAGAAAGGACCTCGACCCTTGTCCTCCTCCGTCAGATCGCCAGGAGTGGAGCTTCTGAGCCGTAATAATTACCTAAGAAGGAAAAAGGTCGG
This sequence comes from Acinonyx jubatus, assembly GCF_027475565.1. Classification (NCBI taxonomy): domain Eukaryota; kingdom Metazoa; phylum Chordata; class Mammalia; order Carnivora; family Felidae; genus Acinonyx; species Acinonyx jubatus. Next base: position 12,534,302 of record NC_069387.1, on the reverse strand, counting down.
AGGGAGGGGAAGTGTCCATTATTAAACACCTATGCGTTATTCCGGATGATGGTACATCTTCACAGCCCATGAGTGTTATTACTCCTAAAGACCGGGAGGTAGGGTTCAACGTGCTGATTCTCCCTCCCAATGTGGCTGGTCAGTTACCAGCTCTGTGCACTTAGGTCTGACTCCAAACCTGGGCCCCTTCCCCCCACACCATGCTGCCTCTCTCTCCACACGGGAAAAGCAACTCCGTGATTGCTTATCAGAGAGTCTATCAGGGCCACAGGCCCTGGGGTCAGGATCAATGACCTTGGTCCACCTCGTGTTCCACACTTGGCTGGGGCTTCGGAACCAGGGTCCATCTGCACAGATGGCGTCCGAGCTGGACGCACCCCCACTGGGTGAGAGGGCGCAGAGAGCAGCCCTGACATTGCAGATCTAGCCCTGCTGAACTCCTGAGTGTCCGTGGCAGGGTGATGGGAGGACGTTGGCCAGTAGCGGGTTGGTGGCGGGCTGGAATCTCCACATTGACGGAAGAAGGGGCATTGTAGACGGTAAAACAGGAGTTTGCCGAAGCTGAGATGTGTGCCCTTCGTCCCGCTTGAGAAACTCCTGCCATTTGCTCACCAGGGCGAGCTCCCGGGGGAAGGCGTTCTGTCCTGCACTGTGCTCTTTCCTCCCCTGTAAAGAAGACGCCACAGTCCCAGTGGCACCCTGAGCCGCATCGCTGTGGGGCCAGGAGGGCCAAAACCCACTCTCATTCCAGCTGCGGAGAAGGAGTGAGCTTCCCCCCTTGGGGACGCCGTGCCGCACGCCGACCGTTGGCAGTGGGTTCAGTTACTGGGGCACGGATGCCCACCCGGCACTTACGCTGTCGTGGGCGCTGTCTTAGGAGCTGAGGGTAGAGTGATGAGCGAAGCAGACAAGCCCCTCCCCTCGTGCACCTGCACAGCGATTTCCCCACATGCCCAGGCCCTCGCCGCCCTGCCTGTCCTCATCCCTGCCAGTTCAGCCCAAACCCTGTTATGCACCACTGCAACCTCTCCCTCGCCCGGGACCCCCCTTTGCTGCTGGTCACGTGTGCGCGCGCGCACACACACACACACACACACACGCACGCACGGCCTCGTGTGCACATGCACACACACACACGAAGCAGTGGGGGGGGGGGGGGATCGGTTCAATCCCATGTGTCTTTTATCTCTACCCCTGAGCTGCTGAGTGTGGTCTGGGGAGGGGGACCACACAACTGCAAGTTGGTGCAAGATTGCTTGTGACCAGCCTCACACAGACCGGCACTGTTTCTGTCACTTGTGCCTGCGCAGGGCCCTCTACGTTGCCCTCTATGGCTTTTCCTCTTGCCACAGACTCCAAACCAGAAGCTCACCCCTTGGCTCCAAGAAGGCGACTTGGCCTGTGATTTTGTGGAGAAAACAAAAGCCGGCTCAAGGGAGCTTCGTCGACTTCCTGCTCCCTTACTTCCGCCATCTTTGCGGCCTCCTTCCTCACCCACGGCAGACATGCTCCTGCACGCGCACCCCCTCGGAGGAAGACGGACCCTTATCCCAGCATCCGAGGCATGTGCTCCAGTTCTGGCCCCTTCCCATGACCTTGACTCTTTCCCCTGACAAAATACCCTCCCTGACTTGCATCCTCCGTCAGCTACGGCCCCCTTACTTCCACTCCTGTCCACAGCAAAGGTCCGGAAGGATAGGTCTGCCCTTGTCTGCTGTCTCCACGTCCACTGGCTTCTCGGTTGGTGGCTCCCACCGCCATGGTCACTGGGAGGTGTCTAGGCCCCAGATTCCATGGGTGCTCCTCTGCCTGAATCGATGACGTCTTCATCTGTGTGACCCCAAACTCACTCCTCTTTCCGTGGCACCTCTTCGTCTGTGTAATTGGCTTTACCAACACCCGGCGGGAAACTCCTCACTCTCACCGGCATCCTTGCCTTCCTTTATTCACAAATTCCTCTCACTTCTTTGTCTTAAATAGGTCTCATACCCACCACTAAACCTCTCCTGGTGGCGGCCCCTTCCAGTCTCCTATGCATTACCACTGAATATCTTTCCAGAATTCTCATCTGACTCCCTACTCAGAATTTTCCTGGCCTCCCGTTATCATGCTGCTGTCATTCAACAATGTCAACAATGTCATATTCAACATTCAACTACAGACCAGTGGTTAAGACCATGAGACAAGCTCTGCAGATTTGAGAACAATGAGCCTCTGACCGTATTCACCAGGCAAGCTTAAGAAATAGGCCAAGAAAAGTTATAGGAAAAATATCCCTACACACCCAAGGAAATCTCCCTGTATTTTTGTGGGAACACGTTTGTGCTCAGAATGATTACTCCGTGTCTGGGCTGTTTTTTTTTTAATTGTGTATTCTTCACCCAAGCGTCCCTGCAACTCCGATCACCCACGCTGTTTGTAGGAAAATAAACTGAGATTAGGTTTGTCTCCTCAAACCGAGTTTCACAAACAATAAACTGAACTGAGCACAAAAGAGAGAGAGAGAGAGAGAGAGAGAGAGGATCCCAGGAAGCTTGAATCTGGGAGAGGGGATTTGAGAGAGAGAGAGAGGATCCCAGGAAGCTTGAATCTGGGAGAGGGGATTTTACAGCCAAGTTTATGGCCTGATGGTTGGTGTCTTTCCTGGCTGGTTGAGACAAGCAACTCCTGTTTCTTGTCACCATAGTAACAATGATGGTATGGATCTAAAATGAGGTGCCTGCTAAGCAGAACTTGCTAGATCAGGTCTTTAAGGAAGCACCCCCCTCCCTCCACGCCCCAGTTGAGATCTTAGACCTGTTCAGATCCTAAATATCAGAGATATTTGGCCCCAGAAACTCACAACAGTATCAATTATCCTTTTCATTGTGATCGCTCCTTTTTGCCACTAAAAGTCAGCATTCCAAATGTGACATTTGTGTGTGCGTTAGGAAATGAAATAAAATCAGTGGTCCATTTAACTAACACTTGCTGTAAATATTCGGTGATTCCCAAGTGGCAAAGGGAGGATGTGAGAAGGAAGAGGAGGAGCTGGGGGTGGGGGGACGGGCAGAGGAGGAAACCTGACTGAGATCCTGTGGTTGGACCCCATTCAAGCTGCCACGGTCTGAGGCGTCCACATGTTAAAGGGGACAAGACTCCCCAAGGCTTCAGAACCTCTTGATTATTGTGTATGCCCAAACACAGAATAGCATAGCACACATTTATCCTAGTTCAGACCCTCCGATGAAACAGCTCAGGTCAGCATCTTCTGGGCCAGGTTGGGTGTGACGTTGCTTATGGAATTCGGGGAACAGACTCATCAAAGGTTGGCCCTTTGACTCAAAAAAAAAAAGACCTAAGATTCAGTACTGCTAAATGTGCTGAAGAACACGTTTTCATGTGTAAGTTTTATTATTACTCAGATACAGTGAGGCCGGCACATCGGGGGTAGAGGAAGGAAGACGGCCATTGGAAAGATAGTTTGCTGTTCACAGTTCCCAAGACGGGGGAGCAGGCCACACCAGACAGGGCTGCAGGGCCACACAGGGAGAGCCAGCGCTGGTCAGGAGGCAGAGGGACTGGGGGGGGGGGGGGGGGTGGGGGGGGGGTGGGCAAGAGCCTTTGTTTTGTGGTTTCTCCAGGAAGGAATGGGTGAGGCAGGGTAAGCAGGTTTAGCACTGGCTACTTGGAATAATTTCAGTGGGCTTTGGGGCCTGGGGGCTGTCCAGAGTTGTCTGGCCCTGGCCCTGGGGTGATTAGGGCAGGAGCTTAGTGCCCTGGGGTGTGAGCACTCCACAGAGGAGCAGGAAGGGTGTGTGAGTGTGGATTGGTCTGAAAGGTGAGCTCGCATCTCTAGGAACCGGTCAACCCCAGGAGGGGCTGTCCCTCCAGAGCCACCAAGGTCCCAGAAGTCTGAGCACCAAAAACCCTTGGTTAATACAGAGCCAGGCTTGGAATTGTCAGCGGAGACCCTGTCAAATCTACAAGAAAGCCTTCAGTTCCCTGGGTTTACCCAGAGACCCGGAATTTTCTTTGTGAACCAAGTCTTGAAGGAAGCACCGGGGCCCCCCCCCCCCCCATTCCCTGCACTGGTAGTTAAAGAAATGCAACATCGCCACCTACTGCCAGGAAGGAGGATCTCTCCTGAAAATCAAAAGGAGCAGAACTGGTTTAAAAAAAAAATCCCAAACCATCAGTGTTTCCTGCTTCCCCAGAAGTTTCTTCTCCCTGTGCTCCCGAAGTTTGCCCTGAGCCTGGATTGAGATGTCTGAGGTCTGTTTTTCTCTGGGCATTTTGACTCACAAGGCTTCCCTAGCACAGATGGCAAGTTCAGGATGAGTCAAATATCCAGGGTTATGGAATAATAATATGACAGGCCCGGGGCTCACAGTGCTTTCCAGGCTGTTTCTCAGTGATAAAGGTTAACAGGAAGCTGCTTTCCAGTTTCTGTCAAGAGGAGGTGGTTTATTTTCCTCATCTCAGAGTATATCGTTATTTCCTCTGCCTTCCTGCCCCTTGTACAGCCAGACAGCGGAGAACTCGGCGCAAACGAATGCTGTCGCAGAGAACAGGATTGGCCCTCTCCTCTCCACTTTCCGTTGCTAGAGAGAGCGGGGTGGGGGGGAGCATTGTGTTTTTCTCATACACTCTTGAGAAAATTGTCGGGGTGAGGGGGGCAGTTAGTGAATGTCTTCACTTCTTAGTTCTCAAGAATTAAAAGCAATAAAGACATAAGGCATTTTGTCGGAAATTACATTCTTTCAGACCCCATAGATTTAGACTGACAGTTATTACGGCAGGTCTAAGGTCACTCACTGTCAGACTCAAGAAACCTCTGCTGTTGTTCTGACTTTAAGATTTAAGGTGATCAGCAGCTTGCTTGTACAACTTCCCATGTTGTCAGTGAGCAAAGGGCAGAGGGGCAAGGCCTGGGGTGGAATGTCAGTGTCCCCCGGGGGCGGGGGATGGATTTCCGGACGCCCAGGAATTGGTTATTTCTGAGGGCCTTCATTGTTCATTGCCCAGCTCACCGTCCCGTCCTGGAAACTCCACTCATCTGCGAGTGGGGAGAAGTGAACTTGAAAGCAGGGTCTTTGGCCCACACTTACTTACTAAGCCCCTGTGTGTGTGCCAGGCGCTGTTATTAGTGCTGGAGATGCAAAAAAAAAAAAAAAAAAAAAAAACAACGAGTGGGACTGGGGCCTGGCTCCCCAGGAGGCAATAGTAGCCTAGAAAGAAGACGCCCAAGGGAACAGAAAAGTATGGCCTGCGGCAGCACCACGAGCAGAGGTGGAGCCCTTCCCTGAGGGCATCTGCGGAGTCCCTGAAAACAAGGTGTTCTGGAGTGAGGGCAGAAGGGAGCAGGGGTGGGTTGGGGTGTGGAGGGCGGTGCTTTCCGGGGTGAGAGTGGGTAGCTTGAACAAAACAAGCTTCTTCTGTAACGTGCCATGCCTGCAAATTGGCCTCCCTCCCTTCCTCCCCTCTCCCTTTCCTTCCTTCCTTCCTTTCTTCTAATTTTGCTGTTGACCCTTCACAACAAATGTGGATTTTTTTTTTTTTATTAAATCAAATTTAACTTATTTTGCTTTAAGACATAGAGTTTGTGGGACGCCTGAGTGGCTCAATCAGTTGAACGCCCAGACTCTTGATGTCGGCTCCGGTCATGATCCAGGGGTCGTGGGATCGAGCCCCAACATCGGGCTCTGTGCTCAGTGTGGAGCCTGCTTGGGATTCTGTCTGTCTCTCCCTCTGCCTCTCTCCCCTGCTTGCACGCATGTGCTCTCTCTCTGAAATAAAAATAAATAAAATAAAATAAAACAAAACAAAATAAAATAAAATAAATAAAAATAAATAAAATTTAAGAAAGACTTAGAGTTTGCTGCTTCATTTCAAGTCTCTGCTAGTGGAGAAGCAAAAGTTTGCCTTCCTCCCAGGCCGCAGCAGACCCTTTGCCGAGACCTCCATGACCTCAAATAGCTGCTCCAAAAGCAGGAGGCAAGGTGCTTTCTTTTTTTTCCTCTTCTTCTCTTTTTTTTTTTTTCTTTCAGGGAGAGAGCAGGTGGTAGAGACCCACCAGCCTACTCATTCCCAGGCTTTGCAAGAATGGGGGCCATACTGTCCTCTCCAAACATTTTATAGACTCTCACTTGGTGGTCATCGTGTTAATACTGATTGAACGTATCCACTAATATCAGAAATTACTCTGGAATCACTCACAAACCAAAGTGATCGGCCTGGTGTTAATCATGGCAGCCTCTGCACGTGTTCGAAAAATGGTAGAAGGCATTATTAGTCTACAGACAAGAGGTTGCCAACTGGTGGGCTGTGGGCTCATCCTTGCCTAGGGATGGGTTTTGTTTGCCTCGTACGGTGTTGGTTTGTTCTTTTGGCTGTTGTGGGAATCTGGAGGAGTTTCCAGCATCTGACCACGGTAGACTTCTTGGGTGGAGAACCGCTGACTGGGTCCTGCTATTTTCCATCACAGTCTGGAACACAGAAGCCCAGAGAAATTATGGGATCTGCCCTAAATCCTACAGTGCTGGGCCCAGGTCACTGGTCTCTTGATTTCCTCCCCAGGTTTCTTTCCATCACATTGTAACGCTGTTCTCGAACATAGCACTTGTCTTCTTTTGCCTTCTGCCATCTCGGGGTAGCCCCTGTTTCCAGGAGGCAAGGATCCAGTGCCCCACAGGAGCGGTCACCCCCACACGGGTCCTGTTCCCCTGCAAGGCTCTGCATTCTGTCCCCCGCCTCCGTGACCACAACAGCTATTCCCTGCACGCAGCTGGTCCTGAGACAAATACAAGTGCCTTATCTAATTAAGTAATTTAATGCACTCCAAAGTCGATGTGTAAAGGCGTAGTAAATGTATAAATAATTTCAGCATGTTTCATCGTGAAAAAACTCTATAAGCTTCATTTGGATAAAAATTCAATCTCATTTGGCTTAATGTGCATTAACATCAGAGTGTTCCCAACCCTTGCCTCAGCTCTCGGGATACACAGAAATCAAACCACACCTCACCGCCTTTGGGGAGACATAGTGTAACCATTTCAGAGAGAAGTAGGGCCCCCCCTTCTTCAACTGAGCAGAAGAAATTATCTTTAAGAAATCCGACTCAACAATGATTAGCACAAAAAAAATAATATATTGAAAACAAATAATATTTTTAATTGATTTTTAAAAATTATTTTAGAGAGAGAGAGAGATCTCATGGAGGGGAGAGGGGCAGGCAGGTAGAGGGAGAGAGAGAGAATTATAAGCAGATTCCACGCTCAGTGTGGAGCCCGATGCAGAGCTCAGTCCCATGACCCTGGGATCATGACCTGGACCGAAATCAAGAGTCAGATGCTCAACCGACTGAGCCACCCAGGTGCCCTGAAAACAAACAATATTATTTAAAAAATTGGAAGGCGGGTCAGGAAAAAGAAAGTAGATGGTCAGATTTAATCCGTACTCTCGGAAGCTGATGGCTGTCCCAGGTCCTTGAACCATGGTGAAGGTTGGCAGACATAGCTGTCCTAATGTGCTAGAAGGGGGCTTGAAACACTCTGCTTTCTTTCAGAAAGGAACCATGGGAAAACTGATCACACCTTTTTCTTTTCCATAGGGATTGGGAGTTCTGGTCCTCACATCCAATCCTGTAGCTCAGAAAACAGTCGATCTCAGTTGCTGCTTCTGTGGTTCACTTGCAGTCTTGTCTTTCAGGTTCTACATAGAAAGCATCTCGTACCTAAAGGATAATGCCACCATTGAGCTCTTCTTCCTGAATGCTAAGTCCTGTATCTACAAGGTAAGAACTTTTTCTTCCCATTCAGCTTTCTCCTGAAATCTGAGAGTAGCGTCTGGAGCTGGCAATCCCAAGTCGCTGCCCCGATGTGATTGTATTGATTAGTAGACATAATTTATAAGTGAATTAGTATAAATAAATGAGAACGTCATGGAAGTAATACTATCTGTTTAATAATGGGACTCGTCCGGATCCTGTCACTCTTTGGCTCTTTGGAGGTGTGCCTTCGTCCCTCAACCCGGCGACTGAGACAAAGGGGAGACGTGGACGGGGAGAGCAGATGCACAGGGTCCACACGGATCGGTCTCCGAAGGATGAGTGGGCTGCTTATAACCAAATGCATGCATATTGACCGTTTTTAGATGTTCTGGCAACATCTCTCAGTGATGCAGTTTGCATCAATCGGCACTTTAGGCTGGACAGATTTTTTTTTAAGGATGCTAAAATACACATAAAATTTATCATTGTAATTACTGGTAAGTATACAGTTCAGTGATATTAAGTCCACTTACAGTGCCGTGCAACCATCGCCTCCATCCGTCTCCAGAACTCTTTGTATCTTGCAAAACTGAAACACCGTCCCCACTAAACGCTCACTCCCTGATCTACCCATCCCCCCAGCCCCTGGCCATCACCATCCTACTTTCTGTCTCTATGAATTGGACTACTCTAGGGACGTCACATAAGAGGATCCTATAGTGTTTGTTTTTCTGTGACTGGTGCATTTCACTCAGCAGTAGGACCTCAAGGTTTATCCACGTTATAGTACAGGTCAGAATTCCCTTTCTTTCTAAGGCTGAATAATATTCCGTTGTACGTATAGACCACATATTCTTCATCCATTCATCCGTCAATGGACACTTGGGTTGCTTACACCTTTGGGCTATTGTGTTTAATGCTGCTGTGAACAGGGGCCTGTAAATATCTCTTCAAGTCCCTGCTTTTAGTTTTTTCAGGTGTGTACCCAAAAGTGGAACTGCTGGATCATGTGGCCGTTGTACGTTTCATTTTTTGAGGAGCTGCCATATTGTTTTGCACAGTGACAGCACCATTTGTACTCCCACCGACATTGCATAAAGGTCCCAGTTTCTCCACTTCCTCACCAACACTTGTTATTTTGTGGGGGGTTTTTAATAATAGCCACCCTGCTGGGTGTTAGCCAGTATCTCATTGTGATTTTGAGTTGCATTTCCCTAATGATTCCCTAACGATGCTGAACATCTTTTCAGATGCTTGTTGGCCATTTGTACATCTTCTTTAGAAACATGGCTATTCAAGGGACAATTCTTTCTTTGTAATATTGTTTTCTAATTTTTTTTTAAGTTTATTTGTTCTTGAGAGAGACAGAGCATGAGCGGGGGAGGGGCAGAGAGAGAGGGGGAGACACAGAATCCGAAGCGGGCTCCGGGCTCCGAGCTGTCAGCACGGAGCCCAATGCAGGGCTCGAACCCACGAACCGTGAGATCATGACCTGAGCCGAAGTCGGATGCTTAACCAACTGAGCCACCCAGGCGCCAGTCAGGAGACAGTTCTTAACTGGGTAGGACAGTCCCTCGCCCTGCATCAAGTTCACATGCTTGTAGTGTTTCCTTTCATTGGATAACCCAAAATGCCCACACACATTTCTAGCACACACACCCTCCCTTGGGAAGGAGGCTTGCAGAACACCTTGAGAGCCTCTCCTGGGAGAACGTATTTGAACACCCACACTGGTGCTCATCAAGGAAGCCTTCAGGGCACCACCTCAGGCCAGCTCATTAACCACCACAGAGAAAGCTGATATTTAAGAATATCGCACCGTGGCATGCTGGGTGCTGAGGGCTTTCTGTAAGTTGTGCGGCTGAACCTTCACAACACTTTGAGGCGAATACTACTTTCTATCCAGGTTTTCCCTGTGAGGAAGGTGAGGCATAGGGAAGTTAGGAGATTCGCCCGAGGTCGCATATCTGCCAAATGGCAACATTGGCTGGGGGGCCCGTAGCTAGCAGCCTGATTCCAGATCGTGGGGCTCAACCGCTGGGCTGCCCTGAGCCCCAGAGGGCAGGCTCTCCCGAGAGTGGAGAAGGCCCTGGCAGCCACAGAGAACTTCAAAGCTAAGTGCACTCATCGTAAAGTGCTCAGTGGCCGTCCTCAGAGAAGTCTGAGGAGATCCTATTGCCTGTGTTTTCATGTCTAACCAAACCCTATCTGGGGGGATTGCAACAACTCGCTGAACATTAAAACACACACACACACACACACACACACAAGTTGGATTGGTATATCAGCCATCCGTTTTTCTTCTAGAAATACGTCAGCAGGTTCGTTGCACAGAATAGTCCCTCTAAATGCAGGTGTCCACGGTGATGGAGGGCCTGGTAAGGATCAAATTCAGTCGTGTGAAAGGACCTCACTTGGTGACAGTTGCTGAGTCAGGACTTAAACTGGCTCAAGCCCAGACTGCTCAGACTACAGTATTTGGGGGTTTCACCGAATGGAGGAAAAAGGCAGTAACCGCAGGTCCAGGATCTTGCAAATTCCTTCCTTTCTCTAAGCCCGTTTTCTCATTTAAGCGTGGAAATAATAATACCGGCCTCAGGTAGCTTACAGACTGAGAGTCTCTGAGGGTTTTTGTTTAATGAACGGGAAGGCCCTTGGAGAAAGTTCAGGAATACAAAGTTGAGCATCGTCCACCAGGTGGCACCCTGGGGCAGTGAATGTCTGGAAGCACCAGTCCCCGGAACTGATTTCCTCAGTTCAACCCGGCGGGGAAAATGGGCCCCAGATTGTGCTTGTACGGACACCTGGGTAAAGGTGAGCAAGTTTCTCTCTCGGAGGTGTTCCATTCAGTCCAGATACAGATGCTTAGCTGGAGCAGAAGGCTGCAGTGCTTATGAATACCATGCTGCTCGAAGACTCTGGGATCAATGGAAAATAGAACAGGAGACCAAATCCCCAGGCTCTTCAGGTGGGGGTAACAGTGCAGCCACGTTTGGGGCCACGGCACCCGCAGCGTCCCCCAGCCTATCGCCTGGGCGGCTCTCTGCCATCCAGAACCCCAACTGTCTCTTCTCAGGATCCGGACTGGAGCCTGGCTTCCCTGAAGTTTCTATCAGAGACCAAGTAGGGTCATAAGACTGCCTGTCTCCCTCCCGTCCATCAGAAATAATATTTTCGTTTGCAGAAATTGGCACTTCGGGCTTATTTATTTGATTTTTTTTTAATGTTTATTTATTCTTGAGACAGAGACAGAGCGTGAACAGGGGAGGGGCAGAGAGAGAGGGAGACACAGAATCCGAGGCAGGCTCCAGTCTCCAAGCTGTCAGCACAGCACCCGTCGCGGGGCTCGAACCCACGAACCGTGAGATCATGACCTGAGCCAGTCAGACGCTTAACCGACTGAGCCACCCAGGCGCCCCCACTTCGGGCTTATTTGAAATGTTCACACGTATCATCTTATGTGAGCCTCCTGGGTGAGATAGACCCAGAATCTTTAGCTTTCCAGAGAAAGAAAACTGATGTCCCGGAGGTTAAGCGACTTACTCAAGGACCAAGGACCAGAAGTGGTGGAACAGACAGGGCAGCCAGTTTTGCACACTTGTAACTATGCAAACGCGGGGGGAAGGCCCCGCACAGAGTGTCATTGGGAGTTGAGATCTGGAGCCCCGCACGCCTGGGTTCCCATCCTAGCTGTGCCCCGCAGTGAATGCAGTGAACGTGCGCGCCTTCTGTGGCGTCCCCAGGCTGAATATCTCCTCTTTGGTTGAACAAGGACATTAAAGGCCCCGACCCACCCCCTTGTTGGGAAGCCGAAGCCAGACGAAGCGGGAGTGTAGTTGGTTAGCACTGGGCCAGGCACGTGATGAGCTAGCTCCCGCTGTGGTAGCCCTGTTCACTTGAACCCAGACGTGGGTTGTTCATCTTGGCTGAGAGTTTCTGTGTGCCCCTCGACGCCGCCTCTGGCACTTTGGAGGCCTGGAGGAGCCCGGAGGGCAGTGCCAGATGCTGATAGACATAGTGCGATGCTGATAGACATAGTGCGATGCTGATAGACGGGGGCTTCGGTTTACCCAGCACAAGATTGGTATTACCTCCCTCCCTGTTTCTTAGGGAATGACCCCTGCAGGGTACCAGAAATCTCAGTTGTTCAGATAAATAAACCTGGAGCCTGCCTTGGATTCTGTCCTCTCTCTCTCTCTCTCTCTCTCTCTCTCTCTCTGCCCCTCCCCCACTCGGATTCTGTCTCTGTCTCTCAAAAATAAATAAACGTTAAAAAAAATTTTAAGGTCACTTGACTTTAAAATTTTTTTTAACATTTTTTATTTCTTGAGAGACAGAGACAGATAGAGCACGAGCAGGGGAGGGGCAGAGAGAGGGGGAGACACAGAATCTGAAACAGGCTCCAGGCTCTGAGCTGTCAGCACAGAGCCCGACGCAGGGCTCGAACCCACAAACCGTGAGATCATGACCTGAGCTGAAGTCGGACGCCCAACCTACTGGCTTTGAATGGCTTTAAATAAGAGACTTATTATGAAAAAAAGCCCACCACCTTCAACAATTTTAGCCATTCCTTCTGTTTTTTTTGCCTATGTCTAAGTAAGTTGGCATGAGGCATTATTCCTTGATTTATCCATTTTGGATTTATTGAATTCCAATTGGAACAGGTGAAGATTAAGGTGTCGTATACAACCACCCCCACTTTCTCATTCCCCATTTCCCCAAAATGGCGGTAAGCACAGTTCTGCGTAAAAGCTACAGCCGTTAGCATTACATTATTATGACTAATCCAGGTAGCATTCTATGGTTGTGATTCCCTTTTTCAGACAACCACTTGTCTTACCTAAAGGTAATAACTGCCTTGCTGTTACTTGTTTAGTTTCTATGTACCCATCATTTTTTTTTCCCGAGAGCTCCTCCGGACTCCCGATGCATGCCCACATTAATTTCCAAGCGCTTCGGGTGATTCATCCATTCCTCTCGTGAGTTGGGTTTTTGCTGTTGCTTCCTGGGACCTCCCTGTCACCTTCCATCCTCTGACTCCAGTCTGGACCTGGCCTCATCCACAGCCCCCAGCACAGGACCCCCTTACCCATCCTGTCTGTTCGCCACTCAGCTCTGGAGTGGGTCCTCTGTTTCCTGGATCCCAAGTCTTCCTGTGTTTTCTTTTATGCCACTGTTTCACTGGAGAACCTCCTCCAGTAAATCCGGGGAAAGTGCATATAGGAAGTACAGTGTTTGGGTCCTTGCGTATCTGAGAAAGTCTCTCTTCTACTGTTATATCTGACTGATAGTTTGAGTGGATATGGAAATGAACACATCTCTCAGAATATCAAAGGTGTTGCTTCAGAGTTTGCTCCGGGGAAGTCTGCTGTGCTATACGTTGTATGTGGACCCTCTCCCTCTCCCACCATCACCGATGGTATCTTTTAGGATTGCCTCTTTATTCCTCTTCCTCCAAAATTTTAGGATGTTATGCCCTGAAATGGGTCCTTGTAAATCCACGATGCTGTGTATTCGATGGGCACTTTTAGTCTGGAGACTGGTATTCTTTAATTCTGGGAGATTTTTCTGTATTATTTTTTTGATGGTGTCTCCTCTTTTCTCTGTGCTCTCCTTGTGGAACTCTTGCTAATTAGATGCTGGGCAAAGCCTCCTGCTTTGATACCTTGCAGCTCTTATTTTCCATCTCTGTCGTTTTATTCTACTTTCTAGAAGTAGAATATTCAATACAGAATATTCAATACAGAATGATCAGTATTATCTTGAGCCTCTATTGGCTTTTTAACTTTTGATACTATGTTTCTAATTTCTAAGACTTCATATTTTCTGATCTTTATATATATATTTTTTAATTATATTATCCTTTACTATTTTTGAACTCCTTTTGTTTCAACGTCAGTTATGCATATTCTGTGACGTTTCTGTTTCTTTTCAGTTCTTCCCCCCCCCCCGCCCCCCCATGTATTTATTTTGGTCTCTGTCTTTCATATTGGAGACTTTCTTCAGTTGACTGTTGGTCGTGGTCCGTCCATCTGTAGGTAAGAGTGAGGCACCCAGGTGGAGGTGGTCTGCTGGTGGATGTCCCTGTGGAGTGATCCAGTGGCAGACTGGTTCTTGGAGTAGGAAGCCTGAATGGCAGTGTTTGGATGACCTTTCTCGTGGCTCCTTATTCTCTCCAGGGGAGAATCTTCCCACTTCCTGTCTGAGTGCTCATCCTCTACTTCCTGTCTGGTCTCTACTTCCTGTCTGGTCCTCCACTTCCTGCCTGGGTGTGTCCCCCACCTCCAGGATCGGGGAGAAAACACCTCCAGTTGGGGTACAGATTCCCTTCTAATCCTGGCACTTTGGGTGGACCTCATTCCAGCTTCCTGTGCGTCTTCTCCAGAGAACAAACCTCTGATCTCTTTAATAGCAGAAAAGTGAGGAAAGGTGTTTTGTTTTGTTTTGTTTTGTTCTGTTTGTTATTTTCCCCAAATTAGGAGCCCCACCTTCCTGCCTTCCACTCTTTCTTCACCGGGAGGCCGACGGCCTGACCCTGTGGGTTTCTCTCTCACTTCCTTTTGCTTTGCACTTTACGGTCCCCCTATTTTCTACAAAAATAGCAGGAAAATACAGTCAGAATCAATCCAAGTAGCAGAGGATTAAAATATGGTCATGAGAGAGCAGGGTTCTAATTGTGAACTTTAAGGGGAACAGGAGGAGGTACAGAGTGGGGGTCACTGACACCCCACATAGCCACATGCTTCAACAGCATTTCTCGTGTGTTTTAAGTCGTCACGATTACAGGTGGATGATGGAAAGGAAATTTATGACCAGGGGATAGATAAAACTCACTTACAAATGCGTGCCTTTTTTTGTGGAAAACTCCCATGGGAAGTCTACCTTGATGTTGTGTGGAAAATCATGCAGGAAAGCAGAGCTCTCCTGCCAAGCTTTCTTTCCAGTCTTCTCTCTCTTTGGATGTGGCTTCCTCTGCCAAACCGAAGAGGCCCATCGACCAGCCTCATGGGAGACAGTGGACTTGTCATACCCAACGGGAGTGATGGGGTGAATGCGGATTCTGATCTCAGCTTTTGCCCCGCCTTCAGGCTGCAGGATAGAATCCTGCCTTCTCTCCGCTGCTGAAGGGAACTTGCTGTCAAGAGGTCATCACCACAATAATTTTTGAAAGTCTTGCCGGCCACAAGTGCTAGGACACAAAATGTCAGCGTCTTTTTTAATTTTTAAAAAAGAAGGATTCCGATTGATAATACGGGATTGACTATCCACTCTTAAATATGATTGTCACACCGAAGTGCTTGTTCTCAACCCTTATCTTGTCCGCCAGTGATCGCCAAAGAAGCAACCCATCATCTGTATCTAAAGGTGGGCTGCAGTGGGACTCTTTGGGCTGGAGGACAAATTGGCACGAGCATTCTTCAGAGTGAGTTTTTATGGTCACCTTCCATGACTGTCACTAAACTAGGCACGTACACAATGCTCAGTAAATTGTTTTTCATCCGTTACTTTCCAATCCCAGGGAGCAAGGATTTGCATAGCTCCTGTGAAATGGTCAAGTCTGATGCCTACATGTATCCACTGAGAGCGGATCATGTCTAAAGAAACTTAAAATTCCTGTTTTATGTGGGCTGCTGGTCTTGCCCCGCCTTCTTCTCTGAGCTGGCCACATAGGTCTGGGAGCTTCACAAATTATTAAAATTTAAATAATCATCCTTGGGGTGCCTTTGCTATGTAGGGCTAAACACCATCACTCTTGTTGAAATTGAAGTAAGTGGTCTTTATCCAAGATCTTCAAAGAGCTTTGCTAATGAACAGATCGTATCGTCTTGTCTGAAGATGAGAGAAACAAAGCCCGCAGTCAGGCCCCACAGGACAAAGGAGGCAACATAAGTATTAGTCTCAGACTTACAGAATCCCAGCCCTTCCTTGTCTTTTCACTTGATGATTGTAGGTTTAGTGTGTGTGTTCCTATGACAGGGGGTGGAAGGAAAGAAGGACAGAGAGGGACTTTTCGTTTTCAATTCTAGAGACAAATTTCACTCTGGCTCACCATCTTGGTGGTTCTCGTGACCTCTAAGAGAGAGACTCCCCGGGGTCACGATACGGGCCAGAAGCAGAAGGAATCACTGTGCCACAGAGTCAGAGCACGGTGGCCCAGCATGAATGGCCCATACGCCAGTGGGTCATTAGCCAAACAGGAGGGAACTTGACTGATGAAAAACCGGCAAAGGGCTAAGGAAGATGGTTGTGCAAGACCACGTCAGTCCCTTCCTGCACCCCAGCCCCTGTTTGCCTGGGGCGTCATCATGCAGCCATTATGAGTTGTGCAATGAGCCCGGGTGCTTACACAGGCACAGGGAGGCCGGATGTGGCATCGGGACCACTTGGGTGATAGACACACACATGGAGACATATTTGCATAATGTTCTCTCCTCGTTAGAAAAATACGTCTTACTAAAGATTCCCGTGAATGCCGAACAACGCTGAAGCACAGAGGCAACGTTGTGGGGGTCAGATTGTAAGCACCAGTGAGCCCCAATAAATCCTATAGACAGGATATTTGCAGGTGTCTCAGGGTTTCTAAATCACCCTCCATTTCCTCACCAAACTCAGTAAAATAATTGGAAAAGAAGTCATTAGCCCCCTTCTACGGAGGAAAACGAAACGGGAGGAGATCCAGTGATTTCTTCAGTGTCCCGGAGCTGATGGGGGTGGGGGGTTGGAACTAGAACCTGGAACTTTCTAGTGAGAGTAGAAGTGATCTTAAGGAGGGTGGCAAGAACCAAACTCCTCAGTCATTTTGTGGTGAGGAGAGAGGTGGTAGTGGTGGGCGAGCCCTGCAGATTGTTCTGGATGGACCCGGCAATGGATCGTCCTCCCTGAAATCTTATCAGCCTACCATATGGTTGTTAGTCACGTTTTCTGTTATATTGAGCGTATTAACCTCACGCGAAAGCTGGAATTTCTGTCATTGCCGACGACAGAGGAATGCTTTTCGTTAAGATCCGGGGTTGTGTAAAGACCCCCACCAAGTCCCTTGGAGCACGGGGGTCGTGAAGAGGTCCTCCAGTTCTCAGCACTTTTGGAGAACCTCACACCTGCCACCCGAGGTTCTCGTGGGGCTATTTACTTGGAACTCTTGGAGACCCACAGATGGAAATCTTTCTGAGAATATTGTTAACCGTGATGCTGCTGATACATGACCCCGGGCCTCTTCCTTGAGCTCCTGAGTCACCTGGGATAAAACAACGCAGAGTGGGAGGAAGCGGGCCATCCTCCCCAACCCTGCTCTGAGCACACACGCGCACACCTGCGGGCGGTCACGTTTTTCGGGGCATTCTTCAAAAGATCAGAGAAAGCCGAACACGTTATTCAGTAGTAGGTGAAGCAGGTGCCCTCCTCCTTTCCCCTGTCGTCCTCTTCTAGGGAAAACCCTGCACCCCAGGAGAGTGTGTGGTTTTCGCCTGCCCTCTCTGTGGTCTCATTCAGTTTATTTTCTCTGCCTGAGCAGAAAGATCGCACCTCTGGAGTGCCAAAGAAAGACCTTCCTCTGCCTTCTCTACCCTTCTTCCCCTTACAGGTACATTTTCATTTAGCGGATGAGTCACATCATGAACTAAAAGCTTGTGTTCACACTTAAAAGGGCTGTTCCTGATGGCTGGTTTTGAGTCGCACGCTAGATAAGCCTCTCCTCGAATGTTAACGATTAGCCCACCATCGACCATTAGCTGCAACACGGGTGTAAATGTTTGACAGGAGAGCACACAGACCGTGCGGGGGCCAGCGCCCGTGAGCGTGCAGGAAGTCAGTCGGTGGGAATGGAAAGGAACGTAGCGCATGTGGAAGCGGTCCGCCGTGGAAACCCTGGACAGTGTTTCTGTTAAATCATTTGTACATTGTTAAATGATTTACATTCTGATGGGATCTGGTAATCCCAGAACGGCAATTCCACACATTCCTCTGTATCCCGACCCTGACAGTCTATATCAATTACAGCGGCCGTAAAGCTCTCTCAGCTGGTTAAGCATAAAGAATTATTGTGCCCGATCCTTCCATATGGTCTCCTTGGTTCTCTTAGCCCACACTTGTAAGGTCGTTCGGTGGCAAATATTATCCGTCTTTGAAATCACTAAGCCTTTTGAAAGAGCCCAAATGATATCCCTCCCTCGAAAGATACAGGCTTGCTCGAGCGCATTGTTTTGAATTCCAGGGTCCAGTTGTGGACCACAAAAGAAACTCATTAGAAAATCCATGAATCAGAGTTCGGTTTATAATTCGAGCGAAAAATAACTCTAGTTTTGGCTAACTTCAGTGATAGATATGGTTCCAAGAATATGTTGGCTGACACCGAGTCCTTACTTTTTTTAGTCGAAATGTGAGTGACACATAATATTGTATTAGTTTCACGTGTACAACATAATGGCCCGATATTTGTACATTACCGTCCGTCCACATAGACATTTATTTCCTTGTGTTGAGAAGTTCCAAGATCTGCTTCTCTTAGCAACCTTCAAATATACAGTAACTATACCTCTTAGCAACCTTCAAATCTACAATGACTATAGTCACAATGCTGTACATTGTATCCTCAGGACTTATTTATTCTATAAACTGAAAGCTTTTACTTTTTGGCCCCTTTCACCCTTTCTCCCCCACCGCCGGCAACAACCAATCTGTTCTCTGTATCTACGAATTTGACTTTTCTTTCTTTCTTTTACATTCTGTGTATCAGCACTATCACTCAGTACTTGTCTTTCTCTGTCTGACTTACCTCACTTAGCATAATGCCCTCAAGATCTATCTATATTGTGACAAAGGGCAAGATTTCATTCTTTTTTATGGCTAATACTCCATTACACACACACGCACACACACACACACACATACACACACATACCACACTTTTTTTTTCAAAATTTTATTTAAATTCTAGTTAGGAAATAAATAAAATAAATTTCTAGTTAGTTAACGTATAGTGTAACACTGGTTTCAAGGGCAGAATTTAGTGATTCATCACTTACGTACAATGCCCAGTGCTTATACAACGTTTTCTTTATCCATTCACCCATTGATGGACACAGGCTGTGTCCATGTTTACAACTGGCTGTTGCAGCGAACAAGGCATGCAGACATCTTTTTGAGTTGGTTTCATTTCCCTTGGACCCGTCGCCAGAAGTGGAATTTCTGGATCACATGATCTGCGATAGTTCTATTTTTAAATTTTTGAGGAACCTTCATTCTGTTTTCCACAGTGGCTGTACCAGTTTATGCTCACCCCCCCCACCCCCAGTGCACGAGGGTTCCCTCTTCTCCACCTGCTCTCCAACACGTGCTATTTCTTGTCTTTTTAATGGTAGCCATTCTGACAAGCACCAGCTGATACCTCCTGAGTCCCTGTTGACTCAGGGGCACTCACGCACTCAGGGAGGTCCCTTGCCGGACAAGAGGTTGGGGGATTGTTTCTGGTCTCCTCACGGCCACTAAGGCCTTGTGACTTGGGGAGAGTCCCTTGACATTTCTGGATTTCTGTTCTCAGTGAAAGCAGAGGACTGGGCTTGGAGACAACGGATGTTTATTACCTTGACCATAGTGATGGGGTCATAACGTTTGCATACGTCCAACATCATCAAATTGTGTGCATTAAATGTGCAATTTTTTCTGTGTATCAGTTACACCTCAAAAAGCTGTTTAGAAAATGGATATGAACTCTATGCATATTGAAAAATACATATATGAGATTTTTTTCAAAAACCAAGGACAGGTTTATACCCTTTTAAGACCATATCCTTAGATCATGATTAAATATTTAGGGGAAGAAGTAATAGGAAAGAAGCGTTTTTAAACTTAGACTCTGTGGCAGTGCTGGCCAGTAGAACTTTCTACAAGGACAAGAGTGGTCCGTACCTGCTATGACCCCATATGCAGCCAGCCGCTGCATCGAACTGTTGAGTGCATAAAAGCAATGAAGGCATTGTAATGAGAAACTGTATTTTTAATTTTTATTTAACTTTAATTTGAAGAGTCACAATCCCATTATACTTTTTTCGTTTCCATAAAGCCTTACTCCTGGTCCCAAAGTCAAGTTCACCAAGAAATCACCATTGGTTATCAAGTAACCTTACGCCACTGATGAATCAGATTCACAGATTTGTAACATTTCCCTAATTTCTCATCAAGATTTAAAGCTTTGAGGTGACTGGGGAGATCCAGGACCACTGGGGTCCGCCTTTGGCTAAAAGCTGCGAATAGAATGTCGGGAATCATTTAGGGCCAAGTAATTTGGCACAGGGATATTCTCTGAGCGTTTGAGATTCTGGGAAACAGCTGAGAAAAAAGAGAGCGGGTCTTTTTTTAGGAGATGTCCTAAAGAAATCCTGTTAAAGGACCAAACTTACCTTTCTTTTTGGTTTGTCCCTCTAGGAGCTGATCGATGTTGACAGTGAAGTGGTGTTTGAATTAGCCTCCTATATTTTACAGGTGAGTTGTCCTGTCCTCATCTGGCTGTCCCAGAGCCATACGCAGTAGAGATGGGAGTAAGATTGAGCACACCCAGCAGGCTGCCATATTCACTACCTATTTGTCATCTTAATTATTTATGACACTAATAGGAAGGAGCTACACCATGGCAGTCAATAGAGGCTTCTGGCATTCCAGAATTTTAAGACAGGGTCTCTCTGCAAAGGAAAATTGTGTGTATCACTTGAGCCTGGGGGAAACAAGGATCGTTCAGTAACTCCCTTTTCTTCAGGGTTAGTGCCCTCCCCCACTCTGGAGAAAGCCCAGTAAATAGCAAGATGTAACTGCCAAGAGAATCATTGCACATCCTATGGAAAGACAAGGAAAGGACAGGCCTTTCACTTATGGGCAAAAGAGGTATTAATGAAAATCAGCAGCAATGACAGTTTTAGTAACGCTGGCAAGATGAATTAGAAGGACGGCATTCATTTATTTCTTCCACAAAGATTTCTTAAACAACTGTTATATTCAAGATTCCTTGAAGGTTCCATGGCCCCTTCTTAGGATGACGAGGAAAGAGCCCACAATACAAAACAAGTAACATAAGACACTAAGCAGTTCTACCCGGACACATGTTCAGATCCGGAATCCTCAATCCAGAAAAAGGTAGACCAGAGTCCAGAGGTAGAAACTTGCATTTTGTTGTTATGAATCACTTTCTTTGTGTATAACTCTCTAAAGTTTAATTTTGTGTCTCATATTCATGTGGCAAATGCATGGTCCTTTCCCCATTGTCTTCCTATAGCAGATAGGACAGCAGCAGTAGTAAGCTGAGCTTACTCAGTAGAGGGAGTGGTCATGACCGTGGAATGTATTTAAAAGTCTGGAACACTGTACAGGAATGTTTCATTGATGTTGAATTTTTTCTTCTACAGGAGGCAAAGGGAGATTTTTCTAGGTGAGTTTACAAAAGGATTTGTTTTCTTACTGTGCTCTGTTAATCTTTATTAAAAGAAACTATTCTTTCTATACTTTGTAGGAGGGCAGTGCTTTAATGTTAGATATTAACGAGGAGTGCCTGGATGGCTCAGTTGGTTGAGTGACTTCGGCTCAGGTCATGATTTTGCGGTTCGTGAGTTCGAGCCTGGTGTCGGGCTCTGTGCTGACAGCTCGGAGCCTGGAGCCTGTTTCGGATTCTGTGTCTCCCTCTCTCTCTGCCCCTCCCCTGCTCACGCTCTGTCTCTCTCTCAAAAGTAAATAAATGTTAAACAAAATTATTTAAAAAATTAAAAATATATATATATATTGATGAGAGCCACCTCTCAACTTGTCAATTGAAACAGACGTATCGGGCAGAGGAAACATAGTAACAGGAAGGAGGATATTCTATACTAAATGAAAAGCCTAGAGATCACTAAAGCAGAGATCAGCACCCACTGTCACACATGGCCACTAGTGAGGTTTGTCAGCTGGAACCTAGAGCCTGAAGTCACCACTCTGGTGTGAACAGGGCTTTAGATTATCCTACAATGTGGACATTTTTTTTCTCTCTCCGTTTTAGTCTCCTGCTCCTCCAAAGGACAAAATGCTATCCCATAGGGAGATTTCCTTCATGAAAGTATCTCGGTTCCCCACTTCTACTTTTCTTCCCTCTCTAGATATTCCATTGGAGAGAATGTAAACACTTAACCACCGGGGACACTATGCGCTGGTTGTTAACTTGTGGAACTGCCAGCTGCTCAGTGCCGTTCATTTCCTGAAGCTTTGCCCATTGACCAGCGTGGTTGAATTGCCTCTCATTTTCTCATGATCGTTAGTGGAGCCCTCAGAGTAGGGAGTTGGAGACATCCACCAACGGGACTGTCTGCTCAAAGACAGACATTATTCCAGGCATTCTGCTTTCTTGAACTCCCCGAGAGATGTCTGGGATAGCCCATATTTTAGAATCAAGGTCTAAATGTACAAGAAAACAGTGTCTGGGCATAGCGTTCTGACTCATCAATAGGAAATACACAAAATTGGTATTAAAATTAAGAAACACTGGGGCGCCTGGGTGGCTCAGTCAGTTGAGCGTCCGACTTCGGCTCAGGTCATGATCTCACGGTTTGTGAGTTCGAGCTCCATGTCGGGCTCTATGCTGACAGCTCAGAGCCTGGAGCCTGCTTTGGATTCTGTATCTCCCTCTCTCTTTGCCCCTCCCCTGCTTGTACTCTCTCTCCCTCCCTCTCTCTCTCTCTCTCTCTC
This sequence comes from Acinonyx jubatus, assembly GCF_027475565.1. Taxonomy (NCBI): domain Eukaryota; kingdom Metazoa; phylum Chordata; class Mammalia; order Carnivora; family Felidae; genus Acinonyx; species Acinonyx jubatus. The sequence goes on along the minus strand of NC_069387.1, from coordinate 12,511,852 downwards.
TCTCTCTCTCTCTCTTTCAAAAATAAATAAACATTAAATTTTTTTTTGTTGTTTTTAAATCTTTATCAGAAGATTCTAACATCTGGGGTGCCTGAGTGGCTCAGTTGGTTGAGTATCCATCCACCTTCAGCTCAGGTCATGATCTCACGGTCCGTGAGTTCGAGCCCCATGCTGGGCTCTGTGCTGACAGCTCGGAGCCTGGAGCCTGCTTCAGATTCTGTGTCTCCCTCTCTGTGCCCCTCCCCTGCTCCTTGTCTCTCTCTCTCTCTCTCTCTCTCTCTCTCTCTCTCAAATATAAACATTAAAAAAATTTTTTTAAAGAAACACAAATCCTGACTCTACTCCATGATGGGACTTGTACGTTTTCTCATGCTTTGGCAGATTTGATCTAAACTACTTCAGTTGGTGGCTTACCTGTACTTGTCTAGATTTGTCAAGTTCATGCGGCCTGGTTTGTGAAGCCTTCGCTGTTTTCTCTTTGGTCTCCATGTGCATATCTAAAGCTTTCTAACAAAGCCTGAGGTGTATGTTCTCATTCCGATATCTCAGCAAAAGCAAAAAACCTAGTTTATGATTTAAAACAAGGGTCAGTTTGGGGTGCCTGGGTGGCTCAGTCAGTTAAGCGTCTGACTTCAGCTCAGGTGATGATCTCGCGGTTCGTGGGTTCAAGCCCCGCGTCGGGCTCTGTGCTGGCAGCTCAGAGCCTGGAGCCTGCTTCGGATTCTGTGTCTCCCTCTCTCTCTGCCCCTCCCCTGTTTGTGCTTTGTCTCTCTCTGTTTCTCAAAAATAAGTAAATGTTAAAAAAAAAAAAAAAAAGGTGGGGGGTAAGCCAACATTTTCTGTAAAGGGCCAGATGGTAAATAATCTTGGGTTTTGCAGGCCATAGAGTCTCTGCTGTAATTACTCAGCTCTCCCTTTGTAGGTGCAAAAGAAGCCATAGACAACAGGTAAATAAAGGAGTATAGCAGTGTTCCAATAAAACTTTATTTATAGACTTGGAAATTTGAATTTTGTATACATTTTCTTGTATCCTGAAATACAGTTCTTTTGAATTGTTTGTTTTCTAACCATTTAAAGAATATAAAAGCCATTCTTAGCTCATGGGCCATACAAAAACCAGCAGAGGGCTGGTGGGTTGCAGTGTGCTTACCCCTGATTCTAAAATTAGTCCCTTCAGCCCAGTTTGAATATTTGCATAAGGAGACCTCCAGGCCCCTTGTGTTTAGGCTTCCCAAGTTCTTGCTATAAAGCAGAGGTAGTCAGTTTTTTTTTTAACTAAGGCTTTTTTACAGCCTTAGCAGGAGACCTTAAACATTATAGGTGGCCAGTAACCATTCAGTGAATTTGTTGAATGAAACATTTTGAGGATATAGAAACTATGTTTGCTTTTTTTGTTGTTGTTATTGTTGTTTCGGTTTTTTGGGTTGTTTTTTTTTTTTTGCAGTTGTTACTTTGTTATGCCCTTCATTTGGTATTGGAATTTGGGGGTTTTGATAAATGCAGCTTTATATCTTACAAAGACTTCTGATCCCTTGAAAAATAGTTTAACAACCCCAGGTGCAATCGATTCTCCAAGGATACTCTTCCCCCTTTTTCTTTGACCAGCCCCGAACTCCGCTGTAGATATTATTTATTTTTGAGAGTACCCTGACAGGATGGAACGTGAACTGTGAAGTCGTCTGACCCCACAGATCCTGGGAACGTTTGGCCTCAGGGATTGCCAGGGAGGAGGAAGTTGTAGGCCTGGCCTCCCAGTAATTCATGGTCCCTTAATGAGCCTGTGGAATGCTAGCTCATGGGGCTCAGAGAAACAAAGGATCCTGGTTTAGCTTCATTTGTCAAAGTGCTGCCTCTCAGTTTGTTTGTCCGCAGCTGTCTGGGGAGAGAAACAGCCTTCACGGGAGGGAGAGGTCAGACACCTTATCCCAAAGGTCACTCTATGTGCCAGGGTAGACCTCCCGTCGCGGAAGGTGGAGGTGATCTGTTCCGTACGGTGCCCTGATCAACACCTGTCATCTGCAGCAGGCCCACGGTCTGTGTGCAAGAGTGGCCTGGCGTTTTGGAATAAGAGAAGGTCATTCTAAATTCCTTGTTGGTGCCTTTTCCCATCTATACCCAGGGAAATCCCCAAAGCATTGACGTTGAGCACATTTAGTTTGGTGGCTGAACATTAGGCGTTTTAGGTGTCCTAGTCTGAGAAGTTTAGTATTGTAGAGTTACGTTCAGTCTATTAATAATAATCCATGCAGGACTGTGCATTACATTTAACTGAAAGGCTTTGACTTGTATACATACCCGTCAATAGAATATGTTTTGCTGAACAGCATCAATAAAATGAGAGGTCCGCTTCGATCGCACAGAACACTGCGGCATGGTCCAGGGCTTAAGTCTAGGATATTCTAGAATCTAGAGGATTAAAGAACCTTTTTAACTAATGGTCGCCCACAAAAGACAAAGTAACCTTTTCATAGCCAGAGGGGACCGAATCGAACTTCCTGAAAGGCTGTTTTGCTCTAGATGTGACTATTCTGTAGATTTACACGTCAGGGAACATACACAACTACATTTCAGTGGAATGAATATTACACATCTAAAAATTATGGGAGCAGTTTCCTTGAAGTGTAAGGACAAGGGAGAAGTCAAACGTGCTAATGTACTTTACCGGAAGCAGAACTGTATACGGACAGCACGGAATCATAATTCTTCTTCCTCCTGCCCCTCCCAGGCTCTTCTGTTTCTGCTTTTGGACTCAGTCTTGCCCAGCAGACCCCTGGAGGCTTATTCTTACCAAGCTCCCCTTTTCTTTCCTGTGAATGGAAATGCTCACTTTATCTTCTTGGACTTTACCATGAGATGTCGGGTTGAGCGTTGCTGAGAAGAAATGGCTGGGGTACATAGAGATCGATAAGAAGTATTGTCCGGGGCAGGAAGAAATCTGTGTCATAGTCTAACATATTGTGGACAGATTTGTGAGCCCTCATTAAAGGTTTGGGAAATAGCCTTATCGAAAAATAATATTTTCTCACTTGTATTATTTTCCTTAGCACAGCACGATAATCGTTCTTCACTTCCTGGTGTCTGCGTGTGTGCAAAAATGGATGTCCTTCCACAATCAGGAAATGTAGAGTTGGCATTTCTGCTTAAAAACAATCGAATAGCCTAAGACCTGCTATCCTTGCCAGCTCTAGAGGCAAATATTAGGTTGAAAAGGATCAACACGGTTTAAAAACAGAAAGTTCTCATTTGATCGTCCCTCCTGGACACTCGTCAGCTAACACGTTTTCCGTGATTTATCCATACTTTATGCATCAGAAACACTGCAGTGGCTTGAGTGCTGAACACTGACATTTCCTATTTTAAAAATTTAAAGGGAAAAGCCTTGGGTTATTATAGAAAAAAATAAGATTCTCTTCCTGGAAAAGGTCAGTGCAGGAACACCTCATTTAATCAACTGAACAGGATATCCAAATTGTATGGTTACATTGTAATTTAATTTTTTTTAATGTGTTATTTAGTTTTGAGAGAGAGACAGAGACAGAGTGCGAGTGGGGAAGGGGCAGAGAGAGAGGGAGACGCAGAATCCGAAGCAGGCTCTGGGCTCGGAGCTGTCGGCACAGAGCCCGACGCGGGGCTCGAACTCACAAGCTGTTGCGATCATGACCTGAGTCAAAGTTGGACGCTTCGCCGACTGAGCCTCCCAGGCGCCCCAGTTACGTATTAATGTCACAGAAGACTTATTGCTACATTGTACACAAGAACTTGATTTTTCGTTTTTTTTTCTCTAAGGGGACCTTAACTGAAAACCCTCATAGCCAGTCTCTCTTCCTGATGTTGAGAATCACCTCACACTTTACTTTCTGTCAACCCTTTTGATACTCTCAGAAGGGTGCCACCAAAAGAGGGGGAAAAATCATTTTAAACTTTTTGCCAAATCAGTGAACTGATTTAAAAAAAAAAAATGTTTTATGCTAAACAGCACACATAAATGCCTGAGTCACACTACCTTTGGTATAAAGAACCATCCAAACATTAACAGGGACCAGTAAAAAACATCTGTTCTATAGAATTTTTTCGTTAACAGGATTTAATTGAAACCAGATCAGTAAAGCTCTGTTACCCTGGGCCGTCCCTTGGGCCCTGGAAATATCTTTGTTATAGAGGACCGGATGCACTGACGCTAATCATTAAAACAGGATTCTACCAGCAAAACATTTCTCAGGACCAGTAAGCAAACAGCACCTGAAAAAGACTGATGTTAAGAGCATTTCATGTAAAGGTCCATGGGCCACGTGGTGCTTACCTGTTCAGAGACTGTCATGTGCCTGAGAGGCGGGGGAAGGAAAACCTACATCTGCAGGCTCTGTCTGTTCCAAAATAAACACAGCGGCCACAGAAAAAGAAGCAACGCTGTGATTGAGTACTTAGGGTTCAGTTTATATGACATCTGCACAAACTTAAACACAGGTCCAAGTGAGAGAGTATTAGCCCAGCGGAGTTCAGTGGTATGTAAGAAATTTTGCTGTGTCCTGATTTATCAACCTGCAGGTTTCTAATTCTATCTCTTAAAATAATAATAATTATTATTATTATTATCTAATGCTTTTTGAAATGGAGTGAGGGAGGGAGGGGCAGAGAGAGAATCTCAAGCAGGCTCCGTACTGCCCAGTGCAGAGCCCGATGTGGGGCTCGAACTCATGAAACTGTGAGATCATGACCTGAGCCGAAACCAAGAGTCAAACACTTAACCGACTGAGCCACCCAGGGTGCTCTGTTTCCTACAACTTTTTAATTGGTGTCTTGAAAGAAACTAGTTGGCGGTGATCGTATAGTAAGCAAAATAGATTTGCTGAGAGTCTTAGGTAGAGTAAGAAATACTCAGACAGTGGGGTTTGGAATAGTGAACATTTAGAATAGAACTGGTATCTTTACCAGTTTGAATTGTATCTTTAATACCCCAAATTGCGAATGTCCCTGTTGGAAACTTAGTAGAAAAGTCCTCTGTTAAGCTTAAAACACATCTGTCAGCCCAAAGGAGAGTTTTTGTGGGAATAATTTAAATGTATGTAATTCTCGTATGTTATTTCACACACAAAAAGAGAGAGGGAGAGGGAGAGAGAGAAGGGGTATGTGATGGTTTTCCCATGATTTAAGAAAGGACTTTGAGCGAGAAGCAGCTGGAATATTTCACGCCCGCAAGACCTTTTGAAAAGGAACAAAATCTGTGAAAATTTGAAACAAAATGTTGAAGTGGAAAAGTTATAAATTGTTACAGAAATCTTTGTTTTATGCACAAAATTCCATTTTCCTGAGCTTTTCAAGTGTGTAATTCACATTTTCTGAGCATAGGAAAATATTCAGACGGGGGATTTTGTAGGACGATATCCTTCAAGTCCTGTGGGAATCGTTTAGCTATAAAGTAAGGAGGAGATTTTGTATTATGACAGCTGCCTCTTTTGTGAAGCATTTATTTAATAGCAATATGGTATTTCGAGTTGACCTTGTGAATAGCGGAAAGGCTCGTGGCTATAACACTATGTCAGTTTTTCAAAATTAAGATTCCCAGTCTAAGGGAGATGTAGAAAGTTAATCAGTTGCTGCTGCTTGTTTCATTTGCGTGTAATTACTGTCTTCGATTGTAGACTTCTAAAATGTTTAAAAACTTGTTTCGAATTTTGCAAGTTCCCAACTATGTTAGAAACTCACAAAACGTTTTGCATCACCCTAGGAAGCCAAACCCACTTGTCAAGAAAGAAATCTGTACTCAGATAAATTGGTAGTTAGCATCAGAAAATAACGGCACACAATTCATAAATGTTGGCAATGTTCCCCCTCCATGGAGGGTAGCCTGTTTATCCATGATCCAGACCCAGAATCCAGAATCCCATGCTGGAGAAGTCTCAGCGGGTCCTCAGGTTGCCAGTGTCTGCAAATGTTCACACAACGATAGAAGTGTGACAGGCAACATCCCAGCTACCAGCTTTTCCAGCCCTCCCTACACACTTCTAAAAAAAGCATGTGATTGGGAGAAAATAGGCAAGCACCTCATTTTCTTTGTTGTAACCAGGACTTAAACTTGGTTCAAACAAACAAACAAACAAACAGGGAGGACGGAAAAGGAAAGAAATTGTTCCCTGCGTGGTTTTTAAACATCAGTAAAGAAGAAAAAAAGATACAACTTGCCTTATTAATCTTAGAGTTTTCTAGATTCATTGTACCATTGAATAAAGTCGTACAGATCCACAGTGTAGGTCTGGAACGTTAGGGTGTTGGTGATGTTTCTGAATTCTGTAATTTGTAGATTTTAGACGGGGGCAATTCAGGGTGTTCCTGAACACCGTGATAGTGTCTGGGGCACTGTCCTGGAACCTAACCTCTTACTGTGCCTACACCAGAACATGGATATTTGCACCAAGTGGGGCAGAGAAAGGTCCAATGTTGCCTCCTATAAAAAGGTTAGGATTGCCACCAAGGGTGTTACAGAAATGTCTGTTTCTTAGAGCTTTTTGGATTTGGGAATTACGGATAATGAGGACCTGTAGGGCTCTTTTACTTAGGAAATCCCTCTCCCTGGGGAACTTGACCTTCACGATAGCCTTTTAAAACACGGAGGCATTAGTGTTAGTGAAAAGGCATCACGTTGCCTTGCCTGAATTGCAGGACAATCCTCCTTGTTACGCTGGTTTGACTTTCTGGGCTTAGCGCTCTTTTGTGTTTTAGTGCCGTGTGCGTCGAAACCACTGGGTTCAGGAAGAATTCTGCCGCACTAAGCATTTTCTCTGTGTCCCAGATTTGTCCTGCAAATTATGGACATCTCATTGAACCTAAGGAGAATCTTCTGAAAAAGTGTTTCCTCGTTTTTTTAAAGGGAAACAAACCCATGTGGATTTTGCTAATCCTCTGATCAAATTTGATTTTTGCTTCCTTCGCTTTATGGTGTCTTGGTTAAATCTGTTGTTGCTGTTATTTGCAGCAAATTCCTTTTTTGATATATTGCTAGAAATCTTAGAATGTGTTCTTAGTAGATCATTTGAACGTCCCAGATATGATAAGCAGTGTAGGTGGTAGGAAAGAGACACATCATCTCAAAAATCCCCCTAAATCAAAGACCAGAGCAACACTGAGAGTCCACTTCCCAAAAGTTTGGAATACAATCTGGTGAATGTTAAAAATGAGAAGACTTTGGGTTGATTCGCAGTGTAGCAAATGACTCTCCAAGGGGCCTTTTTTCTTTTTCTAAAAATGGAACATGAACCATTTTAGGCTGTCTTATACATCGGCATTTATCAAGTGCACTGAACTCTGGGGGGGAAATGTCTGAGTCGATGACCCTGAAAGAGGAAACTGGGGACTTCTAGGACGTTCATTAGGTCGTAGCTTCCCACGCCTCTGGAGATGCAGCGACCGGGTCTGCCATCAGAGCAGCCGTCCGATACGCGGCCACAGAGTGGGGCCAGATCATTTCGCTGGGCTGACCACCTCTAAGTTAGCACAGATGTTTACAGACAGCAGAAAGGCAAATAAAACATTTCTACATAGCTGTCCTGTGGGAAGGATTAAGAGCCATGGATCCCTTCCAGAATGTAATGGATTTGGATGGGCTTCACGCCTTCGTGATTTCTTGTTGTATTTGTCCGTGTGACCTTGCCCTGGGGGAGAGCTGGAGAAGCCACGGCAGGCTCCCGCCTGGAAATCAAGCCTGCGATGGTCATCGGGGAAACTTGTTTGCCAACAAACTAGTGTTTGGTGCGTAAGACGATCCCTTCCTCCTTTACCTTCCTCCTTCCCCAAATATACTCCAAATGTGATGAGTGTGAGAAAACCCAAACTCCAGCTTCAGCTGAATTTGCTCCCCCCGCGGCTTCTGCCAGCACAAGTTCATCCCACAAGAGTGAGTAGCTTTTGATAGGTAAGGTGCTGCTGATGATCAGTGAATCGAAGCCCTGTTCTCAGGGTGCCTGTGGTGAAACAGGGGAGGTGAGATCCAGAAATTCATCCCCGCGGGCTCTCAGGTGTTCGATGAACTGAATATTTGCTTGAACGATGCCTTAATAGGATGCGAGTAAAAATTCCAAACCCTGCTTGGGAACTGAATGTTCCCAAACACAGGGGGCTCACCCATTTGAAAACCCCCAGTGGCTGGCCGTTGCCTACTGGCTACGTGTGAACTCCATGAAAATGATACTCCTATTTCTTTTCTCCACCCAGGCCCTACCCCAAAGCTGCTGCTTCCACCAGAGCTCACAGGGGCTCTCTTTCCTCTGAGCTATCGAATGCGTTGTTTGAATCAACGTGATCGACTACTGCCCTTAATCAGTAATCTTTCTGTTCGTGCTCATGCTGCCCCGCTAACTCGCGAGTGCCTCTTGGATAAAGACTGTGCCTTATCTTTTTTGGAGCCCCCTACACTGTTTTCCCCTGTCTAGCAGGGGCTCCCCAAATACCTTCAACTTTTTAACGATTAATTGATAAATCCTTGCCTAACCACGTAGGTGACAGCTGCTGTAGTACTTGGATTTGTTGCATCATATGGTAACACGTTGAGCTGTTCTTCTGGTCGGCTGTGCAGAAACACCACTGACACCATTTCTCAGTCCACTTGGAAAGCACCCTGAGAGCAGCTGTGTCCCCACCCAGTCCCCGCACCCCCCCCCACCGTGTGTTTCTCTGTCACCACATAAATGAACCGAACCGAAAGTCCTGAAACGGTTTGCCCACTGGCACTTGGTATGCAAAGGGTAGCTGCTGTGATCCGTTCCCCGGGGCAGCATTTCCGGGAGGGCGGGTTCTCCCAAAGGGCACATCCTCCAGTCTGCGGCGTGGATGTCGGGGTGTCTGCTGTCCAGCTGCCTCAGGAGCTCCCCATCTGTGACTGTGCTGCCCTTCTGTCCTTCCTTCACATGTACTTCCTGAGCTCCTATCTCCTTGCTGTCTTGATGTTATCGCTCAGCCTCCCAGGGGCCAGCATCTGCCTTGCTGTGTGCGAGGAGCACAGAAGCTGCTACTGTGGCCTTGGTTAGAACTGTGGACCAAGGCAGGCTCCATGGGGTGAGCCCTTGCCAGCGGGGCAGGGGCCGTGAGCCGCTCTAAAGGCCAAAGCCATCCCAAGGAGGAGGCCAGTAATTGCCTCTGGAGGTGAAGAGGGCGTGCAGACCCCAGTGCCCTGGCCCAGCGGGGATGCAGGTCTGTTGAGGGTGCAGAGAGGAGTCAAGCCTCTGAAGAAGCCTGGTTACAACTAGGGGAGTTTTAAGTGTCCTTCTAACCTGACAACATGGGAGCTGGGGGGGGGGGGGGGCGGGGGCGGGGAACAGAATTTCTGGTGCCGGGACCTGCGTCTAGGACCAGATAATCCACTTCCCACTCTTGGAGTCATTTCCAGGTCTTGTCAAAAGCAAGCGTCATTTCTTTCTTTCTTTCTTTCTTTCTTTCTTTCTTTCTTTCTTTCTTTCTTTCTTTCTTTCTTTCATCTTTATTTATTTTGGAGAGAGGGAGAGAGAAACGAGCAGGGGAGGGGCACAGAGAGAGGGAGACAGAGGATCTGAAGCCGACTCCACACGGACAGCAGCGAGCCGATGCTGGGGCTTGAACTCAAGAACTGTGCAATCGTGACCCGAGCCAAAGCCTGATGCTTAACCAACTGAGCCACCCAGGTGGCCCAAAAGCAGAAGGTTTTTTTTTTCTCATATTTTGGACAACAGTCTCCAGTGTGCAGACGATCCGAGCAGAGAAAACCAGCATTGTGTGTTCTTGAGGGAAACAGCTCTCAAGGAGAAGCAGTCAGGTTGCCCACTGGGGCCCCCCAGAGCCCATGATGGGACCCCAGGAGCTTCTGCCACAGACACTGTTGACCCTTCTCTTCCCAGATTTGTGCTGCTCAGGGGCCCTGGGCGTGTGCCCCGCTCCACATACGGGCCATCTGTGAGCACGATGCCCTGTCCTGTTCTGTGCCCCAGAGGAGAGGCCTTCTGGGCTCTGCACCTCGTGTGTTCTCTTTCCTCTATATTAAATCAATCAATTAAAAGGGAGCACCCCTTCCTACCCCCCTCCCCCGTCCAGTTTTCATTAAAAGGGAACAGATGTGGGGTCTCGGCTGAGGCCGCCGGGGCGGGGCAGGGCGGGGCAGATCACACAGTGCGGTGGTTTTCTCGGAGGGTGAACCATTCCTTGGCATTGTCTGTGTGCCCTCCCTGTCTTCCAGCAATGAGGTGGTGAGGAGTGACTTAAAGAAGCTGCCGGCGCTCCCCACTCAAGCCCTGAAGGAGCACCCCTCCCTGGCCTACTGGTAAGCTGCCCCCCCTCGGCGCACCCATCAGGAGCGAGCCCTCCCGGGGCACTAGGGGCCGGGGCACCAGGACCCCAGCCGGCCCCACTCCAGCTTGGAGAAGCGGCTTAGGTCTTGGCCAAACCATTTTCAGCATGTATTTAAGTGGCATGGTTTGCCATTTTCTATTTTCTTTCTCTTAAGAAAAAAAAAAACAACCGTCTAAAATTTCACTTTGGAGGCTTTGCCTCCTTGGAGGCCCTTTCATGCGCTGCTCGAGTTTCATTCTGGAATCCCTGTCATTTGATGACAGGATGTGTGAGGTTTGGAGGTGTGGGAGAACTGTGGGGTTTTTGTTTTTTTTTTTTTTCATTTGCAGAAGAGAGAGATCGATTCTTTGATTTTCCCACAATGTTTCTTATCTCCTGATTTGGCCGCAGTGGAACATTACATCCTAGTTCATCCGTCAGGCCCCGGATTTACTGATTCCGAATAAAACAGGCGCGCGAAAGGGTCCTGGATTGTGGTTCTGGTCACGATCGGGTGGGGCCTGTGTCCCCGGGTGGCCCTCACCACCGACCCAGGAGGAGTGCACTGCCATGGCCCTCGTGTTCCTTCTGAGTCCTTTGCAACAAGCAATGAGTGCTTTTATTAACAACAACAACAAAAGTAGTAATAATAAAACAAAAGTCGCAGGTCAGTCCTGATAAACTGTAACATGCGACGCTTGTAAACACCTCTGGAATCTGCTTTGTGCATCGTCTGGATTGCTAACATTTCGTCTCATCTGGACACTTTTGCAGGCAGCACACTAGTGGCTCAGTTATTCAGGTGGCTCCCAGAGATTCCAATGGCTGGGTTAGGGCGGGTGGTGATGCACACGGCATTAGCGGGTTCAACTCTGGGCCACAGGTCGTTTCTCCTCAAGAGACCAAGTGATGGGGCAGCGGGAGCAGAAATGAGACGCTGAGTCCCAGGGGCAGAGAGCCCCCCTGCCCCCGGGGTGCTGGCACCCCCCGTCCCCCACCATCTCGTCTCTCTGAGCTGGTTTTTTGCCGCACGTCCTGCACAAACATAGAGGTGAATGCATGGTGGCTTTATAGAATCCTAACCTGCCCCCCCAGGGACAGAATCTGTCTCACCTGCAGACTCACCCGTGCATGTGTCCGCTCCCACGCTGCCAGCTTGGCGGCCTGCACCTGTGCACACCAACAGACGACGCTCCTGTCCCCTCACTCATGGAGCCGTGCTGCCCTCTCCCCGGTCCCCCGTGTCCCCTGGGCCTCATCGTCCGTGTCCCCCTCCCCCACCAGCTGTTCGCATTGGGGATACCAATGGTGAAAGAGTTAGAGACACGAGAATATAGTTCTGGAGACCAGTAGTTCCTGCACGAAGGGGATGAATTTGCCAGGTGGGGGCTGGGTTTTCTGGGGTCAGAGTTGCTTTTAATCTAAACCATCCCTCAGCGACCTCCTCATTCATTTGTTTCCCGGCATGTACACCCTATGCTTACCAGCTCCTTCCCAGTCTCTGTGTGTGTGTCTCTCTCTCTTTCTCTCTTTTGTGATCTCCACAGTCTGTTCCACGCCACATGTTACTTCTAATACAGAAATGTCTTCCTTCATGTCGCTCTCGTCTTTTGTGTTCATATGAACAGCTTCGTCTTTACCGATACCCCTCCAATCTCTGGGGCCCGGCCAGCGCTTTCCCTGGGCCTCACTTGGACCCAGTGGCACCCGTGCCCCTGTGTGTACTCACGGGGAAGACACGGAACGGAGGAAGTGAGATTTTTGAAACAGGTGCCCTCAGGGAGCACAGCCCAGCCCATGCACAGACACGCCAGCCGCATGGCCCATCTTGTTGGTGCATTGCCGAAAAAATGTCTTATTCACTGCACTTGGCTGGTTGAAGTCGGTCTCTATATTCCAACCTACTCATTTGGATTTCTAAAAAGCAAAGACTTCAGGAAGGGACAAATGCTATTCGTGCTTCGTAGACCGGAGACAGACTTGCGTGTCCGTAGACTTTCCTTGGCCACAGCATCATCACGCGTCTCTACGATTAACCATGACCCCTTGTCGGTGGAAGAGACTTTCACTCGCTCTGACACCACAGTCTGTCAGGTTGCCCACAGCCTCATGTTGCCCTGATCGTCCCTGAAGGGCGACGGATATTTGCCCTTCTTCCAGGCTCTCCCACTCTCACTAGACTTCACGGATGCGGCAGACAACCCTTAGGCTGGACTAAGCCATAGGGAGCCCGTCCACACTAGTCGGGAAAGGCATCACAGCTTAGAGAGCAAAGCTGTGGGGTTTAGAATCCCAGCCATGTCTCTGAATAGCACGGGAAGCTTCAGTTACTTTACTTCTCTGCCACCTCAATTTCCCACCCATAAAGCGGAATTAACCATACCTACTGGATCCAGACTGTAAGCAAGAGCAGAAGAAGTCACATAATGCAATTAGCATGTAGTGAAAGGTACATCATAATGCTGAGTAATCGTGCAGTAATGCTTTCTACTAATTTTCCCCAAGCGTGTAACCAGCTTGGACTTCTATTCCATGGGATTTCCCTATCAGGGGACAGGTGACGCAGACGGTTAGAATTACGCGCCCAGGGCCATAGAACAGAGCAGTAGCAGGGCCCTGACCTGGATTCTCTCAAGGGCCTAGCTTGCAAATGCTGGGCACCCCCCCCCCCCGCCCCGGCCAAACCACCCCTACAGGGTATGCAGGGGCATCTATCTTTACTCCAAAATCACTGACCAGTGCAGGCGATGGCTCCTGCAAGACAGGGAACCATATCTCCATCCCCGTGGGTTTTCTGGGCTGCTGCCTGCAGAGAGATGATCTCCCAGAATGACGTGGCTAGGCACAGTCGGCCGGAATCATCTGTCTTCCTCCTTTATGTAACACAGTGTCCTCCAAATAGTGTTTTGGGATTCTGTGGCTGGTGCCTTTGTTACAGTTATCCCATCGGTAACTCCCTACCAGAGATCCAGGGTAGCTGGGAAACTGTCCACAGAGCTCAGTGCACTTGGGCTATCTGTAAATTCCAGAGGAAGGAGGAGGAGGCAGGGAGCAGAGTGGGTTCTCAGTCAGCATGGCGCTAGCTGGGTCCATGGTGTTTCAGAGCGGGGAGAGCTGGGGAAGGAGAAGCTGCATACCGCGGTCTCACAGATGGCCTGGGTCAGCAGGAGGTACAGAGAAACGAGGGGTGGCAGGTTCCTGCAGCTGTCAAGCCCTGAGAAGCCATTTAGTTGGCAAACAGCTGAACAGCTGCCTGACGGCGTTTCTGACTTTAACCAGTGTTTGTCTGAGCCTCGACTGTGTTCGCAGCTACAGTCCTACGTTGATTTTTATCTGGCCTTCGCCGCCCGGGGACCTTCTCTCCCCAAACTGGGAAGGAAATTGGCTCCTGTCGCCCCTGAGTTGCTTACCCCTGGATCCACAGGTTGACCTCACAAAATTCGAAACCCTGTGCTAGGAAACACGCCCAGCCCAGCCGCTGATTGAGGGGGTGGGCAGGGAGAGAGAAGAGCAGACCCTGAAGGTCTCGCTCTGAAGGTCTAGTGAGGTGGGGGGCCCAGCCCGAACACGACGCTGCTGGAGACTTCACTCAGGAGAAGGGCTCTGTCACACTCAAAGCGGAGGGGTTGTCTGGGAGCCAAGGAGAAAGGGGCATCTGCCCCTCTCTGAACAGGTGTCCAGGAACCACCGAAACGACTCTCCAGCCAAAGGAAGCGTCCTTGGAGCTAGTCAGTTCCTGTTCGTGTTTAGAAAAGTGCTTTCTTGTCAAGTCAGGTAATCTTCACGTACACCAGATTTCGGAATACTAAAATGAAGAGACAGCCGTTGAAGATTCAGAGAGCGATCGGAAAGTCAATAAATTACCCCCACGTGGTCGTTACTGAACATACAGAACACATGGCCCTCAGAAATGGCCTTTCTTTTTTTCCTAAAGAAAAAAAAAAAGTTGGCAAATAAGGCTTTAGATCAACTCTGGAATACCAAATTCATAATAAATAACGAAGGCCAACCAAGGAGGTCTTGAGGGTTCATCCCTCCTTCATTGCCTCCTGTCAGGAAGCCCACGGGCCTGGGGTGAGAAAGGGGTGGGGAGAAGGTGGAGGAATGAGGCTCCTGGCGGTGTGGCCAGGTCACGGAGGCCGGGTCTTTTGGACTTGACTCCTCTGCATGTGGGATGTGCTTTCCCTGTGACTCCCCAGGTTGGCTCTGTGCTTCAGCTGCCATGGCTGTCTGGGCACCAGAGTCCCTTCTCAGAGAGTCCCTTCGTGCCCCCCACCCTGTCAAAGAGGGGTTTGGCTGGCGGGTGTCTCCCAAGGCACAAGCCAGTCTCTTGCTATTTTAGAGCTGAGATTTCAGGACATCGTGGCGTTCCCATCTCACTTCTGGTAGCTGCCTCATTGTTTCCCAGGGCTTCTCTGGGCCTTGGATTGCCTCATGGATTGTGTTAGCCAGGCCCAAATTCCAGAACTTTCCATCCTCCTTGGGAGCCCTCAACGCTGACCACTAATTCATGATAGGGAAGACGTGGGCATTCTATTGAGGTCAGCGCCTGCCCTCCCCTGTGAGGCCGTGTGCAGACAGGATCCAGGGGATGCAGAGGACGAGGAAGATGTGGGCATTCTGCCACAGCGTCCCCCCTGATCCCCAGCCAGCCGGCCTCTTCTTGTCCCCGGCTCTGTGTCCCTCTCCAGGGAGACACATGCTCACTGCTTCTTCCTCATCTGCCATGGCAGCATTTCTTGCAGGGAGCTGACCCCAAGTAAAGCTGTAGCCCAAAACACCTCACTTAGGCTGAGTTCAGAAATGCCACTTCAGGACAAATCCTTTCTCCAGGAGCTGTTGGCTCCTTGGAACTTCTCAGGATGTTGCTCAGGTTCGGAAGAAGGTTCTCCATCAGCGGGGTGCTGACCGTTGACCTATGGACCATATGTAACACCATCTTTGTGTTGCAATTCTAGTGAGGACCGAGTCATTGAGCACTACAAGAAACTGAACGGCCAGACCAGAGGTCAAGCAATTGTAAAGTAAGTGGCCTCTCCCAGTGCCCACGAGGCTGTGTTTGTGTGTGTACATATAGCATGTGGCAGGGTTGTTCAGTTCTGTTCGCAAAGACACATAACTCCCGGGGGGCGACGAGGGTTCAGTTTCAATTTTCAGGTAAATAATCACTCTGAGAGCTTTGTCACGCACACACGCGCACACATAAATATGTCTCTGATTCCAGACCTGCCGAATAACCACCTGTGTGTCTGTGTGTGTGTGTGTGTTCTCTCTTCCCAGCTACATGAGCATCGTGGAGTCTCTCCCAACCTACGGGGTTCACTATTATGCAGTGAAAGTAAGTACCAACCCTGCCCTAAAAAAAAAACAGAAACACTTCTCAGTTTTTCCTTTTTAATCTTACTGAAGATTTTGGGGGGTGGGGACGGATAGGCATGATAGAGAACTTGCTCGAGATGATTGTGTGCTGAGGAGGGTTGGGCGCTGGAACATTCCCCCCACGTCGGAAGACTTGATGCAGTCGCTTTCCAAAACTCATGTTCTCTTATGCAAAGTGGGTATAATGAGTCCCTTCTTCCTTTGATTCTCAGAAGAATCCTGGGACGTCAGGACCGCAGAGCCTCTCAGTAGGACGATTCCCTCTGAAGGCAGTGAACTGTGGAGAACAAAAACCTTAAGCAGAATCAGCAATGTTTTTCTTGGTGGTCAAATGCCACACAGGCAATTTTGGAGGAGGAGGGCCGGCATTAGAGGCTGACAAATTAAGTACATGGCTGTTTAAGAAGACAAGATGTGTCTTCTTAAATGTTGTGATGGCAAGTCTCATGGAACATGAACCCTATGCTCAATTTTTCTTGGTTTTACCGTAATGCTCCAGACTGGGATCCCTTCATTGAAATAATAGATAATGACATGCCCGTGTGCCCTTATCTGTGATGAGACAGGATAATTTCCCTTCTTTAATTGACCCCAACATGGAAAGATTAAGTCCTTGCCCAAAGTCCAGCTGAATTGAAAACATTTCTGAATGCTAGACAGTTCAACCAGCCAACCTGAGATTCGCTTGCCCGTTTACCAGTTTCTCTCCCTGTGTTTCCATCCAGCTGTATTTTTAATTCCCTTGGACTAGAACGTACTCTCTGCTACATTTATCTTTGTGTCACTCATTGCGGCTCGCACAGCACTTTGTATGTTTCGTTGCCTGTATCTTCCACTAAAGTGCAGCCTTCTCATGGCCAGGACAGTGTGTTGCATTCCTTTTTTCATTCCCGGAGCCCTGTAAGTGCCTGGCACATAGTAGATACTCGGTAAATATTGACTAAATAAGTGTTTATTGAGAATTAAATTGGGTAGTTGCATGTCCCCCTTCCGTGATGGTAATGAATGTTGGAACTGTATTTGCGGAGCCTGGTTATGAGGCACACGCAGGAACCCCAGTCCTACCCAGCAGCTCAGCTGAGGTCTTTTTTTTAATGTTTATTTATGTTTGAGAGACACAGAGAGAGCGCGGGGGAGGAGCAGAGAGAGAGGGAGACACAGAATCCGAAGCAGGCTCCAGGCTCCGAGCTGTCAGCACAGAGCCCGACGCGGGGCTCCCACTCACGAACTGTGAGATTATGATGTGGGCCCAAGTCAGATGCTTCACCAACTGTCAGCTCAGGATCTTTTAAAGCCTTAAATGGTTAAATTCTTCCTGATGTCCTACCAAAGCTCTCCCCACCGAGGGAAGCCTGAATCCCTCTTCTCCATCATTCATGGAACTCTTAGAACTGTCCCAGCCATTCCTGCCCAGAAGTTCTCAAGCCTGAGCTGTAAGTCTGTCATGAGGAGTATCCCCTGGCCTTTTTAGCGTCTCCTGTCCCACTCGAGGAAGGTGAATCCACTGTGGAGACCAGCTCTCTATGAGGTGGCACCTTGAGATGTGCCCATTGAAGTCAGCGGGCAGTCGGCTCCCCCAAGGGAAATTGGACACTTTATGATATGACCTGAGGCTCAAAATTCCCCGCGCTGGCTGCCAGCGTTCCACACACAGCCAGTGAGGGTTGTAGAGTCTACATCCCCTTCACCATCTGGTTACCATAAAGGAAATCTTGGGATCCAACAATAGTTGTTACACATTTCATAGAAACTCCTCTCCGTTGTGGGAATATTCTGTGGGGACGTGCAGCAAAGGGGGCTGTGCCCAAGAATAGGGACAAGAAATCCCCTGGACTAGGCTCTCTCATCTGCTGTCTGTTCATAATTTGAGCTCACTTCCATCGCTCATACTGAAAATAGAGATTCTGAAATTCACCCCTCCGGCCCCCCCGACGAAAGTCTGTTGGAAGACTGTTGGACAGACAGACATCTGTTGGCAGACAGATGTTAGACTGCTGAGAGAGATTGTCATGGATAGAGTGGATGTCTCTGCGCAGGGACGTCATCCAGTCTTTTACTTGCGTAAACCCGTGTCCCATCTCTTCGTCAGCCCTGGAGTTTGACAGTAAGGGAGCCTGTGATACATATATGCTTTCTGCCTTACAATAAAACTTCAGGAACGTGCTTTTCTGCAGTTTGCGAGAGACCAGAAACAGACCTTGTGATTTCCAGAGTGCCGGAAGTGCTTGTGGGTTGGCCTCTTGGGACCTCCAGGCTGAAGCCAGGGCTCTCCTCCTCAGGTGGAGACAGAGCACACGTATCCACACAAGCCCAAACGACTGTATCGAGCCCCGCCAGTCGGTAGCCTCCCGATTTCACAGCTGCCGTATTCTCTGGTCTGGTGACACCCAAAGCTGTGGTGGCACTGAGTCCCCTCCTGTGTCGCTCTCAGAGACTGATGTAGGACACACAGACACTTTCCAGGGACAGAGCTTTTTATACCTTTAAAGGACTATCTTAGGAAATTACATACCCTGAAACTTCTAAAAATTCAAAACGTGTTTCTCTGCCCTTTTATCTTTGTGCTTACCTTCAAATAACTCGTGAGGATTTAAAAACCATGAAGCCAATTTCGAGTTGTCGAGACAATGGGGGGGGGGGGTCCGCGGTTATTCTCAGGTGCGGCAGTTAGGACAAATCTAGGGGAAGGCTGCTGGGGATGCCTTGTGTCAGCTCCTAGCATTCGGGACCTTTAGTTAACAGCTCAGACCCCTCCTCCTTGGATGTAGGATCACACTTTACAATCTGGTGGCAAGGGATCTCTATTAAAGGAGTGAGCAGAGGGGCTTGGTGTTTCTGATTCGGTTCCCAGAAGGTCTGGGCCTTGATTTTGCTACTTTGTCCAAGATGGCACGAGTCACACAATCCAGCTGATCTCTTAAGGGGAGCAGACTGCAGGGTGGTCCCCGCCCACCCTGCACTGCCACTGGTCTGCTGGAGGGCTGGGGGGCGGGCCCTGAGTAGAGCAGGACCAACCGTTTGCTTTGATTTCTTGGTCGTTAAAATTGGAGGAATCTTGGGGTGCCTGGGTGGCTCGGTCAGTTGAGCATCCGACTTCGGCTCAGGTCGTGATCTCACGGTCCGTGGGTTCGAGCCCCGCTTCAGGCTCTGTGCTGACAGCTCAGAGCCTGGAGCCCCCTTCGGATTCTGTGTCTCCTTCTCTCTCTGCCCCCACTCCCCACTGTCTGTCTCTTTCTCTTTCGCGCGCTCTCTCTCTCTCTCTCTCTCTCAAAAATAAACATTAATTTTTTTAATTTAAATTGGAGGAATCTTAAATGCGTGTTACCGAGTGCAAGAAGCCAAGCCGAAGGCTACATACTGTATGATTCCAACTAGATGACATTCTGGAAGAGGCAAAACTGGCTTCCAGAACCTGGGAGGGGGGAGAAGAAGGGGTGAAGAGGCAGTACAGAGGATTTTTAGGGCAGTGAGGCTACCACTCTGTATATTATCATCATGGTAGATACACATCATTATGCATTTGTCCAAACTCACAGAGTTCACCACCAAGAATGAACTCTAATGTAAACTCTGGACTTTGGGTAACCATGATGTATCCGTGTAGGTTCATCAAGGTGTAATGAATGTTCCCCTCCGGGGGGGAGGTTGACAGTGGGGGAGGTTCTGCATGTAGGGGGGTGGGAGGGTATGGGGAACCTCTGTACTTACCTCTCCATTTTGCTGTGAACCTCAGACTTCTCTAAAAACAATTAAATCTTAAAAAAAAAAAAGTTTTTTAGAGGAGTCCCCTTCCATGGTGTTCATGGTCCCTTCTAGCTGTGACAGTCGATGACCGTTTCTCTGCTCAGAAGGTCGTTTTATGAGAATGCTCAGCATCTCTCGGATTCTCTTGAAACCCAAAGCCTTACAAGGAGGACAAAGAACAAGCCTTCGCTACCTACTCATAAAGGGGGGAGCACCGCAGCGTGCTGCTGGCTGGGAACAGAGCTGGGTCCCGACCCCAGGGCATGCTCCAGGGCACTGGTTCACATAACTGAGCACAGTCTGATGAGGGGGCACATCTGTTAAGTGAAAAGTAGGAGGTGGGCTCCATCCATGTCAAGGGATTTACGTTTTCCTTTGTCATCGGACGAGCCCAGAGGCCTTCTCTCCGTCCGTGTGTGTGTTCTCTGGCCCTGTATTTACCCATACTCCTTTCGATGTCCTAGGACAAGCAGGGGATACCGTGGTGGCTGGGACTGAGCTACAAAGGAATCTTCCAGTATGACTACCACGATAAAGTGAAGCCGAGGAAGGTAAGCATGGTCTCCTCTGTGGGTGTCCGGCTCTCAGAGAGAAGTGAGTAAAAATATTACACGATGCAGCCTCAGGGCCTCCAGGTTTACCAATCCCCAGCTAATTGGAGTGTATACAAATTACTCCACAGTAATCCAGTCTGAGTTCCCGGGTAAATATTTTTTTTCCCGGTCACTAGGGAAACCTGAGCTGTTATAATTATTTAAGGTAAGGAGACTGGCCCAGCTCTCCCAAAGCAGATTGGCAAAAGGGCTTTGAAGGACTGTCCTATTTGTTAATTTCCTAGTGGGGGAGGGTGGGGGTTTCGTGTACTTGGGAAAGGGAGAGAACACCTCTCTTCAATCTTGAGGCCAATCTGAGCTTTTACAAAGCTGCTTTATGTGTTTCTTTGTGTTTTTTGTTTTGTTTTGTTTGTTTTAAACATTTTGTTTAATATTTATTTTTGAGAAAGAAAGAGCATGAGCAGGGGAGGGGCAGAGAGAGAGGGAGACACAGAATGTGAAGCAGGCCCCAGGCTCTGAGCTGTCAGCACAGAGCCTGACACAGGGCTCAAGCTCACGAGCCGTGGGATCATGACCTGAGCCGAAGTCGGACACTTAACCGACTGAGCCACCCAGACGCCCCTTGTTTTGTTTTGTTTTGGATGCTGGGGAGCTAAAAGAAGAAATTGTAGGTCAAAACAGGGTGAAAAATAAGGAAGAGTTAGAGGCATTCCTGCAAATCCAGTAAATATTTTATGGCATATTAGAAGTGATCAGAAATCTGGAAAAAATAAGGTCATCTGCCAAAAAACAAGGGAAGCAGGACAGGGTCTGCAGAGTCATTGTAAATACAAACCAGAGTGTTTGAAAGGGGCACAGTGCTTGAATTTTCTCTGTTTTCATTTACACACATTTTTCAGACCAGAACAAATTGAAAAATTATAATGGAAAAATATCTCTGGGCCAGAGCTGTCATTCAGATCATCTGGCAGAGAATAATGGAGAGACGGTTTGCAGTTCAAACCCCGAAATACATATTAAAAGTCTATCAAAACCACACTTGCTTTAGGAGGGAGAAAGCAGTATTGGTCCATTATGTCATTCCAGATTGCTTTCCAAGCTTCTTTATCCACGAACAGGACTGAAATCCATACTACGTATCCGAGCTTATCGTAGACTATCCGCTGAACATCTGCCCTTAGCCAGCTTCTTTATTAAAATGATAGGGGAAAAAAAAAATGGCCCCATGCTGGGGAGGATTTTCACTCAATTGATCAGTAAGTCAGTCAAGTTCAAAGAAAAGATCGCGAGCCAGTGAGGGGGGACTTCTCCCTCGGGGACAATTCAGTAGGAACCTGCCTGTCCAGGGGCACACTGTTTCGTGGCTAAATCCAAAACCTCTTGGGTTTCTCCTTAAACGCTGCAAGGCATGAATTAGACCCCGAGTTATTTTTACTCTGTGTTTTCCTCGGTCACGGGGTCTATGCTTCTTCCACACTGTCTCTTTCTTCCTGTTTTCCCTCTGCCCCTTTTCCACATGGCCTTTTGTAAGCTTCTTTGTTTTTTTTTCTTCTTGCATTCACTTTTCCCTCCCTCTCTCTTTTGACATCCCTCGTCCTCTCCTTTCAACCTGCCTGGCCTTTTTTTCCTGCTCACAAGAGCCATGAACCCTCCTAGATCCTTGGACAAAACCCTGGTCACGATCCCTCGGGCCTTTGATCACCTACGCTGGTGGAAGATCCAGGCCAATGTGCACCGCAGACAGTGACCAGGGTTTGTCAAAACGCAGCAGTTGAATTTTGCTTTCCCTGTGCGCATCAGAAAGACAGGCTCACAAGCATTCATCGGCGTTCAGGTTTTAATTTATTAATATGCTTATGCCTGCTTTATTTCTCTAATTGAGATACTCATGAAGATTGCGGAATTAATGGGATAGCACTTGACAGATCGGGGCACCGTGTCCCTGGTGCACCCACCATGTCCCAGACGCTCCGTAAATTGTAACTGTCCCTGTCGGACTGTGCAGCAGGCTTCAGGATCAGGAGAAGTAGATGCCACGGGCAGGGGGGAGGGCGGGCGGTGATCAGCCATTGAATGAGAGAATTTACTCTCATGTGTTATGCAGGTCAGCCAAAGAAAAATGTTAAAGGGTCGGTAAATTTATTCAGGGTATTGGCTGTACTCAGACTGAGTTGTTATTGGAAACGACTGATGCTTCCGTGGCCTCTGAGGACGGAGTTGGGATTCTTGAGTCTCCTACTAATTGAAGGGCAAGCCAAGCCATCGGAGTCGCCGCGCACCATTCATTCGCTCAGAAAAACGTTTGTTGCGTACTTGCTCTGTGCCCAGCAGAGGGGACGGTGCTGAGGTTTGTCATGCGTCCAAGGCCTGGCCGGGCCCCTTGGGGAGCGAGGCAGGTGATAATTGCACCATTGGTGTTCCCAAGTGCTCGAAGAGAGGGTCGGTGAGGGCATTAAAGGAGTCAGGCCATATAGGAGTCTCGCTGTCTTAGAAGCATCGCTCTGGTAGCATGTGCACAAGGGGCTGGAGAAAATCAGGACCGGGGTCGCAAACCCGGGGCATCCTCGCAGGAGCCTGGGCCAGAGCTGGCGGGGGGGCTCAGGCCTGGCTTCAGTCATAGGGGTGGAGAGGGGGACACAGAAGAGATGGTGAGAAGGTAGGTGGGACTGACCAGTTGTAGGAGGCGTGAGGGTGGCAGTCGGAGCAGGGGAATCCGAGATGGGTCCCAGCCAGAGCGGGGCGTGTGAGAGGATGTAAGGAGGGCAGTGTGGGACATGCAGAGTTGGAGGCGTGATGGCACATCTGGGGTGCTGCTGGGGGTTCGGTTGGAGCTCCAGAGTGTCAGGAATTTCCCAAGCATAACTGACCCAGAGACCAAACGGGCAGAGGAAAGGGACAGACCCTTGGCACGCTGTGAGCAGACCTCCATTCCCCAACCATGCGTGACCTTCCCTGTGAGACGGAGGTGGGATCCGAACCTTACGTGATTTGGGGAGCCCTCTCTAAGATGTTAATGTGCAGTTGAACGTGAAATAAGAACGGGCCTCTGCAAGGCCCGTGACAGGAAGAGAGGCCCGCGTTTCGTTAGCCTGACGAGCGTCCATATCTGCAAAGACGTGGGGTGAGGTCTGCAGGGAAACCTGACCCAAGCCGGAGCCGTGGTTGGGGCCCGGCAGCAGGGGCAGGCGTCAAGTGCCCAGAGTCTGTCTCCAGGGCTCCAGGCCTGTGATTCTTGGTCTCAGTCGAATACTGGAAACTGACACGAAACTGTCTGAACATGCATGGGCCACAGTCACCCTGTTGCACTGCCCCCCGCCTCTGATCCTCCCGTTGCCCATTTAGAAGGCCTTGCAGACCGGTCCTACGTGCAGCTGGAGTTGAGGACCAGCACGGCCATCTGGGCTTCCATTCTGAGCTTGGGGACGGTCGGCCCGGCTCCACAGGTGTATCTGGCAGTGAGGCAGTGAGCTGCGGTGCCCCGAGGCACAGGTGCCAGGCTGGGCCAGCTCCCCGCGAGGGCCGCCCTCCAGCAGCACCGCTACTCTTGTTCAGGGGCCAGGCGCAGCACCGCCGCTGTGGGCCCCCAGCGCCACTCAGGAACCCCCCCCCCCCCCCATCTGGAGGCTCTTCTGCAGCACTGGCTGTAGCTTCAGCCCAGGCAGGGGCCCTGCCTGACACTCTGACCCAGTTCCAGCAGCCGTGTCACATGGAACCAGCATTCTGGAAGCCAACATTCAAGTAGAGGCAGTGACGGGGTGAGCCTGCTGCCTTTCCCCTGGAGGGCCTGGAGGCATCCTGGGCTCTGCATCAGCACAGCCAGAGGCGCTCAGCAGCCGTCCTGCGAGAATCCACTCAAGCGTTTCCATATGATCCACCAAAAAAAAAATTTAAAAGGCCGGGAGCCCTAGCCGATTGCTGCCCAGAAATGGGCAGGACCCTAGCTTGTTCCAGGGTGTGCCTGGTTGGGTGCACTTTGCCATTCTGGTTGGCACTCTGAAGCCCCGGTGGCTTTGGGGGATGTGAAGCACAGGTTACCTCCCAGATGGAGTAGAGAGAACGTTTCGGTCCTTGCCTAGTCACACGCTCCTACCTGCTCCCCGCACTTTCTAAACAGATGGGCTCCAGCTTGCAGAAGAAGCTGCTGCTGTTTGTCAGAAGAAAACTAGCTTCTTTGTCCTCCGGGCACACGTGTCGGGAAGAGGTAGACACGTGGGGACACCCGAAAAGCCAAAAAGTGTTTTGGCTTTTGTCTACGTTCAGAAGCTCAAGGCCAACTTCAGAGATGTTTTAGAACTACATGTGCAGAAAAATAGCGCGCACTCCCCCCAAAAAGCTCAAAAAAATCAAAATGGAACTAAATCAAAATAGAAATTTATAATTCATTCATGTGCCCCAGAACATGGACCCTTGCTTGCATACATGAGTTTGTTTTTTTTTAATTTTCTTTTAACGTTTATTTATTTTTGAGACAGAGACAAAACATGAACGGGGGAGGGGCAGAGAGAGAGGGAGACACAGAATCAGAAGCAGGCTCCAGGCTCTGAGCCGTCAGCCCAGAGCCCGAAGCAGGGCTCGATCTCACAGACCGTGAGATCTGACCTGAGCTGAAGTCAGATGCTTCACCGACTGAGCCACCCAGGCGCCCCATTTTTTTTAATGTTTATTTTTGAAAGAGAGAGCATGAGTAGGGAAGGGCAGAGAGAGAGAGGGAGGCAGAGAATCCCAGGCAGGCTCTGCAGTGTCAGCACAGAGCCCAGTGCAGGGCTTGAACCCACAAACCTTGAGATCGTGACCTGAGCCAAAATCATGAGTTGGACATTTAACAGTCTGAGCCACACAGGCGCCCCTATTATAAGCTCTTAAATATCCTGCCACCAGCTCTCATCAAATCCTTCCGTTCCTCCCGTTCACCCAGTGACGAGTTCCCTCTCACCCTGGGTCTGCCTCCCCACTCCTGAACCCCGAGATGTTTTTACTAAAATACCGTGTCACACTTTGCAACCTCCCTCTCGGCTCCCTCAGCTCACCTGTCTTGCTTCCACCGCTGTGGTTGGACAGCTTGTGCGCACAGTTGAGAACGTAGCCCGCGAGTTCGGGAGCAGCAGCGTCCACGCGTCTGACTTTGTGGGTTTGGCACTGGTGAGAAGAGGGGAAGGAGGGTCCCGGCAGTCGGAAAATAAAATCTTGCAGCTGCCGAGATGATGCTATCCCATTTTCTCCTAGCTACCACATCCCATGGTGGCGTGCGCGTGCTTGTGTGCGAGGGGAGCCCTGCCTGGCCTAGGTAAGAGGTTCTCGATTTCCAAAGTGGCCGTCCTGCCGGCCTCAGGGAATAATGCAACCTTGTCGGCCCGGCACTGGGGCAAGGCACCCGGGGTGAATCTCGAGCTTCATCTTAGTTTGCGTTTATGGCCAAAGAGACGTGAGCTGAGTTCCAGCGGCGCAAAGGGACTGTGGGTGGTGATGTGCCGCGGATCAGCTGCCCCGTGGCTTTCAGACACCTGCACCGGCACAGGCAAGAGGTTTTCCTCTTTCCTCCTTGGGAACGTTGGAATGAAAATTAAACGACAGATTTGAGGAGGCATTGGTTATTAACACTGGCAGAAGCAGCATCACGCCGGGCAGAGATGCTCAGGCTGGATGAAACCTGTCACATAGGGTTCTCTCTTTTAGAGGAGGACCTTGCATTCCTTAGAGCAAAGCCGAGAAAGTCCGAAAGCTGGACCTCTGGGACAATGTGTCCCTTCCCTGAAGCGTGAGGACCAGAGGTGTTGGGACGTGATCCCACGCTCAGGACTCTGCTCCCACCAGGGCCACACTGAGCCACTCAGGAACTGCCACATCGCTGCAGTTTGCACTCTGAAGATCTGTGGACGCTCTGGCCCCGTGGAAGCATCAGAAGCCACCATAAATTACAGGAGAAACGGCTTTCCGAATGGGGCGCCAAGAAGGTGCAAGTGATCCCTCCTGAGGGCTGAGGCTGTAAGCGTTAGGGGACAAAGAGTACGAAACACGTGACTCCAAAAACCTCCCTAGAAAGAGTCTGCAATATCTGTTAATCATCCTGTATGGCTGCAGCCCACTGGCCAGCCCCCATCTACTG
Source organism: Acinonyx jubatus (assembly GCF_027475565.1). NCBI lineage: Eukaryota > Metazoa > Chordata > Mammalia > Carnivora > Felidae > Acinonyx > Acinonyx jubatus. The sequence continues at coordinate 12,485,785 of NC_069387.1, read as the reverse complement.
AAATCCACCCCCCGGGGAGGAATGCCAGTGAGCTCCTTATTACGTATTCAGCAGACAGCATTTACTTATTTATTTGATATGCAATTAGGGGTGCCTTTATGTACACTTAGACGCACAATTAGGAGCACTGCGGGGTCCCCTCTGAGACATTAGGAGAAGAAACCAGAGTCAGTGGTCTGCCCCCTGTCCCCGTGGGCAGGCGTGTAGCTTCCTGTGGTTCCCGAGAGCATTTCGGAAGCAGGGGCTTTAGCTCAGGGAATTGATGCATTACTGTCACCTCCCCAGATTAGTAAAGATTTTTGATGATGAGACAGGAAGAGAAAATAATATTTACAGGAAATATTCCATTAACTATGCACTGCGTCCCAGCGGAGTCAGCCGGCTTCAATTATTCAGTACTAAGCACTCCATTAAGTGCCCTGCCGACTTACTGTTCCGCTTCTGTTTGGACGCACTTGACTCGTTGTCGGGCTGCTGAGCCCTCTGCCTTGGCAGGCCCTGGGTGGGCACCTCCCTCATTCCACTGTCAGGATCCCTCTTGGAAGCCACACCCTGTGCACCGCCCCCAGTGCAGGGGGGGTGGGGGGAGAACCCCACTGGATGCACTGAGCGTTCTTAGCATTTTGCCGCCTTTGCCCTTTCACACTGTTGGGTCATAGGGCCCCCGCCGGTTGCCCCCCTCCAGTCCACAGATCTCCCTCCATGCAGACCCAGAAGGGTGCAGGGGCTGTGGGTGACAGACGCCGGCCACGGGTCAGCAAGAGGGGCCTGCGAGGGGAAATGGGGGTGGGGGTGAGTTAGCATCGTTAAGTCCCCAAGGAAAAGGGGGAAAGAAAGCAATTACAGTGTAAGAAAGTTGAGATGCCCTTCCCAGAACATCAGTACGAGACGTCCTGTTCACGAAGCACCATTACCGGGTGTGGCTGAATTCTCTGTCTGGAATGGGAATCCCAGGCTCTCCTCCTGTACAAGAATTGCAGTCACCAGAAAGCACCGCGCTTTAGAACGTCGGTAGAGGGTGTGAAGTCTGAAATCCTCCCCCAAAAATGGTCCCCCTTTGAGAGGTGCCTCTTGTGGGCCCGGCACTGCTCTGGGCCCTACACTTGTCACAGCGAACCAAAGAGGCCTCGCTGTCACGGAGCTTACAGCCCAGCGGGGAAGAGGGTGAGGAGATGGTGTAAAGTCCGTCTACAATATACGGCATCAGAGTATTCAGTTCTAGGAAGACAAGAAGTCAGAGCAAGGAAGAGTGAAGGAATGGATGGTCAGGAGTGGTCTCTCCAAGGAGGCGACGTTCCCTGAGGAGGTGGCACATCAAACCCCTGGGAAGCAGGAGAGAATCTGCAGGAAGTACTTCCAGGATTAAGGCCGGTGGGGAAGGGGAAGGAACACGCAGAGAGGGGAGCTGAGCTAGGAGGCAGTGGGAGGAAGCTCTGTAGCTTGAGGAGGAGCCATCAGAGCCCTCACCAGGGGACGGGGGCGGAGGCTAAGCCCCAGCATCCACCAATCACTAGATGTAGGTGACCCACAGACAAGGGGTCCTGGACTTGGGCGAGGTGGCTCCCCACAGGGGAGGGTGATTCCGGGAGAGGGGGTAAGTTCTACAGTCCCAGAGAGAGAGGCCGCTCCGTATGGCACCGTGGCTTTTTTTTTTAATATTTATTTTTGAGAGAGAGTGTGTATGAACGGGAGAGGGGGAGAGAGAGAGGAGAGGGCCAGAATCCCAAGCAGGCTCTGCACGGTCAGCACAGAGCCCGACACGGGGCTCGAACTCATGAACTGCGAGATCATGACCTGAGCCGAAGTTGGACGCTTAACCCACTGAGCTCCAGGCACCCCAGCCCTGTAGCTTTTACGGCATGGTTGTCAGAGCGTGGCCGTGGACCAGCAGCATCCACATCACCTGGGGACATGATCAAAATGCACACTCCATGTCTCCACTGGGGACGTGGGGACTCAGACCCTCAGAGGTTGGGACTCGCATTGTTTTCACAAGCCCTCAAGAGGTTCGGATGCCGCACGTGGTTTGCAGACTGCTACTCTACAGACAGGTCACAGGGAACTTTCTTTGTGATTCTACCTCGTGGTTAGTTGTGAAGATAGTCTCGTCAGAGTTAAAGTCAAACTCCCCCCTGGGGCAGCTCTATTTCAAAAAAAAAAAAAAAAAAAAATCTTTGTAAGCCAGTGGTCCACAGCAAATCTCAAAATCTCCACCAACAAAGAATGTGGATGCTATTAATTCACTCACTCCCAGCATTTTCAGGGAAGTTGTGTGGCCACCCATTCGCCGTGTGCCTCTCTTTTTATGTCCGTGAGATGGAGACTTGGAACGAGGAGCCCTCGTCTGATTTTCTCCATCTTGAACGTTTCCATCTCAGAGTTTTATTTTCTGTCTCAAAACGCTGTTGCCCTTGACATAGCGAATATCGTTCATCTCTTTTATGCTCAGCAGGAGAGCCAGAATTGCCGGGAAGAGAAAACAGTGTCTCTTTGTTAAGAGGACGGATTTTTTTTTCTTGGTCGTAGGATCTGGGAACCCAAGGTCCTTCCGTTCCCACAAGTGCCGTGAAGGCCGTTCTGGAACCTCGTCCTGAGTTATCCAAAACGCCAAGGACACCAATCTGTATCTTGTGGCATTCTTGTTAAAACTGTCCCCACAATATTCACGCTGCCGTCAGACTGTCACTTTTGACGAAGAGGAGGTCTGGGAGCAGAAGATAAAAGCACTGTGCCATCCAGGTGGATAATCCTCAGACAGAAGCTGTCATGGGAGAGCAGTTTCTCTGCAGAGAGGCAGAAGGAGAGAAATGTCGTTATTCCTTTAGGAGACGCAGGTGCAAATCTCCCCTGGGGTGATCTCCTTGGAGGTACCTCTTGGAGGGGGGTGCACTTGGCCCTGAAGATCCCACCCAAAGGGCCCTGGGGTACTGGTTTCAGGGATTAGCCTCCAGGCCTGGCCTAACCCTTTGGTGCCACGTTCCTGTGCCTACCTCCTACCCTTATCTGTAGTGGTAAGATATCTGGTCTGATGGTCATGACCCCTCAGTCCTAATTCCAGCACTGCACCACAAGTCATTTCCCTGGGCCTACGTTGCCTCAGCAGCAAGGCAGTTGATACAGACGATCAGGACTCTTGAGGTGGAGACAACCTAGAAACAGTTAAGGAGAGTGAAACAAGAAGCACCCTCATTGTAAAGCCCCAAAGGAGCAACTAATAAAAGGAGAAACGACAAAAAACATTTGCTCAAAAAAGTGGTAGAGGGAGAAAATGTCCATTTAAAAAAAATTTTTTTTTAATGTTTATTTATTTTTGAGAGAGAAAGAGACAGAGAGGGAGACACCGAACATGAGCACGGGAGGGGCAGACAGAGGAGACACAGAATCGGAAGCAGGCTCCAGGCTCTGAGCTGGCAGCACAGAGCCTGACATGGGGCTTGAACCCACAAACTGCGAGATCATGACCTGAGCCAAAGTCTGACGCCCAGCGGACTGAGCCACCAAGGCGCCCCTAAAAAAATTTTTTTAATGTTTATTTTTGAGAGAGAGAGAGACAGACAGAGACAGAGCACAAGCAGGGGAGGGGCAGAGAGAGAGAAGGAGACACAGAATCTGAAGCAGGCTCCAGGCTCGGAGCTGTCAGCACAGAGTCTAACCTGGGGCTTGAACCAACAAGCTGTGAGATCATGACCTGAGCCGAAGTCGGACGCTAAGTGGACTGAGCTACCGAGGCACTGAAAGCGCCCATTTCTAAGCAGGTGAACCCCTAGCTGTCTTTGACTGTTGTCCGCTTTAGACAGAGCCTGAGGTGGACCTGATGAGATGAGCTGTTCTCCCTCCATGACATGCCCGTCCCTTTTGTGATGCGTGAGTTCTCCTAGGGCTCAGTTACTTCCCACAGCAGTGCCTGGTCTCAGGCTTCTTGTCCTCCTGAAGCGGGCGGGCACGTGTGACAGCACAAGGGAGGCCATATCAACCGCCAGGTTGATGGCATGGAGAGTAGGGGTCAAACACAACCATTAGGTATTTAAAAAAAAATTTTTTTTTCAACGTTTATTTATTTTTGGGACAGAGAGAGACAGAGCATGAACGGGGGAGGGGCAGAGAGAGAGGGAGACACAGAATCGGAAACAGGCTCCAGGCTCCGAGCCATCAGCCCAGAGCCTGATGCGGGGCTCGAACTCCCAGACCGCGAGATCGTGACCTGGCTGAAGTCGGACGCTCAACCGACTGCGCCACCCAGGCGCCCCACAACCATTAGGTATTTAAAACACGCAAATAAATGCCCAGCTAGACAGGCCAGAGTCCTCTTGAGGCTGACCGGCTTCTAAATAAGTCACAGATTCCCATTATTCAGGGAGCCCCACTGACCTTGGATGCAGCTTGAAGAAGCAAATTAAAACCAAACACTGTTGTCAGACCCCAGACCTCTGCAGAGGGACATCCGGTAACCCCACCCACCCCAAAAGGAGCCATGATCCAGTAGTGACTTGGGAACAGATTTGGTTTCTCTGGCTTCAAACCCAATGACTTTGCTAGTCTAACAAGAACATTGACCGCCTGGGTCTCAAAAGGCCGATCTCTGTTATCTCACACGGTTTTCTGAAAACGGGTCCTTCCCGGGGCGCCTGGCTGGCTCAGTCGGTTAACAATTCGACTTCAGTTCAGGTCATGATCTCGTAGTTGACAAGTTTGAGCCCTGCGTCGGGCTCTGTGCTGACAGCTCGGAGCCTGAAGCCTGCTTCAGATTCTGTCTCCCTCTGTCTCTGCCCCTCCCCAACTCACGTTCTGTCTCTCTCTCTGTTAAAAATAAATAGACATTAAAAAAATTTTAATAAAAATAATAAATAAATAAATAAATAAATAAATAAATAAATAAATATGGGGTCCTTCCCTAGATAAAAACCGGGAGAGTCCTGTAACTTGTCTGATCACTCCCAAGAAATAAATAAATACAAAGTCTCACGGTCACGTTGAATAGCAAAATTAACTCTATGAAGTAATTAGAGTCCTAATACCCAAAGCTCCAAACCTGACTTCTAGTTAAATCTTCTCCCCTCTCCCGCTCACCTGGCCATCCTGCTCCTCGTCGTTTTGATTTCTTGAGCAGGAAGGAGCCAGTCAGCAGTTTGGGGTTCCCCCAACTTGAGGGGGCTCCCGTCAAGTTCTCCCGGCGACCCTAGTGAGCACGGTCTCCAGTAAGTTTGCTGCAGGCACCCTCCACTTCCCTCCCCAGGTAGGGGGGAGGCTCACAACACCTCTCTCTCCCCCTAAAATCCTCCCTCAGTTTCCACCTTGCCAGACATTTTATACCCCAATTGAGGGTGAGGGGTTTGGGGGTTATCTCAACTATGAGGCTTAAAAATTTTTTAATTGTTTTAACTGCGATAAAATACACATAGAATTTACCACCAGAACCATTCGTACGTGTCCAGTTTGTTGGTATTAAGTATATCCACATGGTTGTACAGCCAGTCTCCAGAACTTTTTCATGCCTGAAACTCTGTCCCCCCCCAAACAACCACCTGCACGTGCACACGCTCCCCCCTCACCCCCAGCCCCTGGGACCCAGGGTTCTACTTCGTGTTTCTGTGAGTTGGACAGCTCTGGGAACTTCGTGGAAGTAGAATCATCGAGTATTTGTATTTCTGTGACCATGGGGTTTTAGTATCAAAACCAGGACGCTTCAGACAGTGGAAGACGGCCCTCATGAGCAGTCACACCATGACATCAGACCGACCAGGTCTGTCGCAGCAAAGCAAGGCATGTGCTGGCCCGTCGAGTCTGTTCTTTACCGTTTTTTGGCCTCTATTCCTGGGTGGTCTGCTTACTACCCATTGGTCTCAGCCAATGTTTCCACTTTCATATTCCATACACGGTTCTGCCCCCAGAGCACAGTTCATCACAAACTTGTGTTGAGCCAAGTTGGGGAGACTCCAGAGAGCCCTGGCCAGTGAAATCCTGGACCAGTTAACCACCAGTTCTTTCCAGCATCACCAGCAGGTGTTTCTGATGGCTACATGAGGCTTTACGAGTCCCCTCACCAATTCCTGTAATCGTTCTAGGAAGTATTTCCTGCCATCAGATGTGGCCCATGGACTCCCCCCGGATGACAGCAGACTTAGCCTCCTTGTGCTGAATGTTCCTGTTTGGGCCTTTTATTAGGAGGGCAAAGAGCCAAAGGGGCTGTGGATGCCCGTCTCTCCAGGCCTCTTGTTCACCTGGAAACCAAAACCCAGCCCTTCGCGGTGATAAGCATTAGGGGCCCCAGCTGAGAGAATTGCCCCTACGTGCATGCACACATGTAGATCTTTAAGTACAGCCTTGACTTTATGCTTGCAGCTGTGGGGTGTGAAAACCCATAAAAAAAACAGATCACTGACCAGATTTCTCACCAGCCCGCTCCGGGAAAGACTACAGGTCACCCAGCAGCAGAGGAGAACTTTCCCCCGGAGATGCCTCCACCCAGAGCTGTCAGGCAAGGGGAGATCAGGTATCATCCGTAGAGGCCAACACAGCAGATCCGAGGGGAGGGGCTTGGTCAGAGGACCTTCCAACGGGTGAGGGATGCTTTATAGGGTGAAGGAACACCACTGGGGGGGTGTGTTGAGGGGGCTTTTATCCTGGATGCCTGGCTCCTTTCAAGTAGTTAGTTGTAACTAAAGAGCGTCTTGTGATTCACGGTTAACCCAGGCGAAGATTTGCCAGTCAGGAGCACGGGTGAACCCCCGGGGAGCTCTCGGTGGCTGCCCATCTCTTCCCCCAAGCCCTGGGCACCCTCAGCCTGCTTTCCGTCTGTGGATTTGCCTCTTCCAGACATTTCATGTGAGTAGAATCCTAGAATCTGTGTTCTTGGAGTCTGGCTTCATCCACTTAGAAGGTTGGCCAAGGCCATGCCTGTTGTCGCCTGAATCGGGACTTTGTTCCTCTTTGGCTGAAGACTATCCCATTGTCTTCTGAGGCTTCCTTCAACATTTCCTGCATTCATTTAGCAAACCCCCACCCGCAAGTGGTGCCTGTGGGTCTTCGCATCTGCTCTATTCCCTCATAAGGCGTATAGCTTTGCCCCCAGTTTCCTCCTGAAAAGACTCAGCTGTCCCTTCAGCGATGCTTTCCCCAACCACCTTATCGACGGTGGCAACCCATGTCCTATCTTCTGTTTGTCCTTGGAACCTGTTTTCCTTTGACTTCCTAACTGCATGGTTTTCTTAGGTAGTTGCCTGCCTGCCCCCGCCCCACAAAAATGTATGGATTCTCTTATATACCTACGTACCTAGATCTGCTGCTTAGCACAGTGCCTGACACACAGTAGATACCCCATAAGTAGTTGCGACATGAATAAAAACAGCTGAGCACCACCAGTTGTGAGGCTGTCTCCACGTGGACGTGTGCAGTGGCCACAAGGATAAGTACGTCGCTCCTGTAAGGAAGGGTTTGAGCGTTCCGGTGAGAGTGAGCCCTTTATAAGCAAGGGGAAGGGAGGCAGGAGGCCCCAGCGCTTTTCACAGTGCAGGTTTGTTGTTGGGAAGATGAAAAGCATAAATAGTTCTTTCCGTCTGGACCGTCCCTTGATTTACTTATTTTTATTTTTATTTTTATTTTTGTCTCTTGGACCAAAAAGAGCCACAAAGCTAACAGTCACTGGACATCAGGAGTGCCGTCGCTGGGGTGCTGCGGGCCGTGGTACAGCACTGGCTAGTCTGGACACCTTTTCTTTCTCCGAAGCAGGAAGCGTTAGGCTGGGAAACCCTGCTTGTCGGTTCCAGTCACCGTGTTTTTGTCTTGGGAAACCTACCAGGTGGTTTGTGCTGAGCCAGGCACACATGAGGGAGCTCGGGGAGATTTTGTCTTTGTGAACGAGCATGATTCTAAGGGGAAACCCAGGTTAATCTCACCTTCTTGAAACTGTGAGCCTATGGAACACCCAATGCCGGCACAGCCAGAAAGAACCGCGTGGTGAGGCCCTCACCCCCGGCTCCCTGGGGCTCCCTGTGAGCCCTGCCTTGCGTGAAGCCTCCCGAAGAGCCTGAAGCCAGCTGAGGCCCCTTGTAGGCGGAAGGAGCTGTGGGAGTCCCTCCAGGTCTGGAGAATTCCAGCTTAGGACCATAGACTCCCCCCGCCCCCAGCCCCGTTCCCTGTGGGACAGAGTTTAGTTCAGACCATGGCTGCCAGAAGGCTGTGGCTCTTGGGCTGGCCCTACCACTTCCCTGTTGCCATATCCCTTGCAGCTGAGAGATTTACTCGTTAACCCCCGCCAGGGTTCTTCATGATGTGGACGTTGACTGAATTTTGTGCGGTGGATAAGCATTCAGATACCAGCTCCCATCATTGATCACCTGTGTGACTTCAAGAAAGTGACTTAACCTCTCTGAACTTTGCTGCCATGATGCCTACTTCCTAAGCTCTTTTCTCAGCAGATCATTGTTGAATGCCTAGTACCCCCTGGGAATTGCTGTAGGTGTCAGGAAAGTAACTTCAGGAGGCTCCTAGTCTGGAAGGGAGGACCTTTTAAGGGAAAAAAAAAAACAGTTGAAGTACAGGATGGTCATTGCCTTGGCAGAAGTACGTATGTGGATGTCCGGGGGAACTAGCCCAGGCTGGGGGTGGGGAGAGCTCTGGGAAGAAAGCCTGGATTACAGCAGGCTGCTGAGTCCAAGTATGGGTTTCCTCCTCTGCTCCCCACCCTTACTCCCCCAAATTTACAGTTGTCCAAACTGACCTGTCCAATCCAAGGAAGAGGGTAGAAAAGCAGAGTTGTAAATAGGACCAGTCCTTCTGGAAACATCCTCTCTTCCCCCTTCTTTCTGGGAAGGAACAGTGTGGCACGGAAACAAAACCTCTCCAGCAAGAAGATCCAGAGGGAGAGGTCCCCAAAGTCCAGCGGGGCCCCAGCTGCAGGGATGGCCGCCCAGGGGAGGGGCCGGATCCCCCGGCAGACAGTCTGAAGTGGGGCAGTCCCGGCCTCCCACCTCTGCTGGCTGCCGTCCCCCCTGCAAGGGCAGCCAGCAAGACCACAAGTATTCTCTGCTGCAGCCTGGCGTGAGAAGCAGGCTGCCAGCCCTCTGGTCCGGTGCCCATCGGCCGCAGCTCTAAGACCCTTCGAGCCGGGAGCGCCCGGAGCTCACACCTGAGGTCCTAGCAGCAGGCGGCCGGCCTCTCCCATGGCACCCACAGAAACCACAGGAGACCTTGCTCCCAGGGGACCGGCCAATTCTTGAGGCACTAGGTGTTTTAAAGTCTACACAAGCTGCTCTTAAGTAATTATTCCCAAGGAACCCTTGCTGCCTTACTAATTTCTTTTGTTTTTTTTTTTTTTTTTTTACGGTAGAGGATTGTCCTGTTAGGTTTTTTTGTTTTGTTCTAAGCTTGATTAAACCAGGTTTTAGCGAGGAGTCTATACCTGTTTTTCTATGGAGAGCTGCTTGCCAACCTGTTCACCATCCTGTCCTCGTCTTCCTCGGAGTCGGATGGCCTCCACCAGAGAAACGAGGTGTTAGGGTGATGCTGTGCCCCTGGACAGAGCCACCAGCCATAAAGGATGGATAACTGCCACCCTTCCCCTCCCCCACCCCCAAAATGAAAAATACAGGTTTTCCCCCAAAGTCTGCTCTCCAAGGTAATCCAAACAAAAACCCTTCACAGCGGTCCAAAGAGGGAAATCCTTGCCATTCCGGGTGAAAACGGCCCATCCTAATTTTCCCTCCAGATGTGCCAAATGTCTCCAATTAGTTCCCTTGTGAAGCATCCCATGGACGTAAGTCATGGCAGGTGTGAGGGGCCTTGAAGGTTGTTTCACTTTTTTTGAGTTTGCATTTTAATTGCAGGTAGCACAATGGAGTATTAGTTTCGGGTATGCAGTATGGTAATTCAGCACTTTGACAGATCACCCTGGGCTCACTGGGACAGGTGTGCTCCTGAATCTCCACCTCCTATTTAATCCAACCTCCCATCCGACCCCCACCCTCAGCCTTGAAGGTTTCTGTAAAGGAAAGCCTGGAGCTCGCAAGGTCGAGCTGCACAAAACTGGACCACAGTGTTAACTACTTTAAAAAAAGAAAAAGAAAAAGGCAAAGCTAGACCCAGATAGCTGGCCTGGCCAGCTTTTCCATTCAGGACTAACCTTTGTGCATTCCCCAGAGGCACTCTGAGGAGGGAGGAGCTTACCTCAGGAGGTCAAGGACAAGGGAAAGACCCTTTCAGCTTCTCTTTAAAGTTCCTACATTTGCCATACTTCGTGGTAAGAGCTTTCTGTAAGAAAGACCAAAGTCCCCGCCAGAAAATAGAGATGCCCTCCAGGGAGAACAATAAAAGGAAATGAAGTCCAGTGGGGGTGGGGGGAGGGAGGGAGTAAAAGTGGCCTGTTTCTCTGGGCCTGCGAAGTACTTCTTGACGCTCTCTTTCGCCCAAGTGATGATTCTGAAGCCAAAGGAAGCTAAGAGGTTTCTGATGGGTTAAAAAGAGGTCATCCATCAAAGGGTCAAGGCCTGGTGCTCTGAGCATCTGTCGCTGAATTAACCAAATCAATTTAGAGCTTGTGTAGTCTGACAGCAAGGAGTGGGCAGCCAGCCGGAGCAACATCTTGATTCCATTAGGTCTGGCTGCTGAGAAAAATTAGCCATTGTTTTCCTGGCTGGGTATGTGGCCCTTTGGGGAGAAGATAGATGCCAGGGAGCCCTCCTTCGGTGCAGGTAACGAAGGACGTACTCCTCTTCACTTGGTAAGCTGATTATCTGTGAACATGGCTTGCCTGTTTTGGGGGGTCTGATTTGCTTCCCAGCATAGCCCATTCAGTGTAATACTGAGCGGTATTATAGTAGGATGCTTTCTTCCCCAGGGTTAATGTTGGGAGATGAGAGATTGTAGCAGGTGAACGGTCAACGCTGACCCTGGTCAGAATTGCAGTGGACCTGGGTGGGAATTGGCTGGTTAATAATTGGAGCCAAGGAGCCCTAAGGGAACAGCCAGCATCAACTGAAATGCAATGAACAAGAGCACAGGTTAGGCTTAAGCTTGGATTGGGGAAAATCCAAGTAAGAGAAAACATTGTTAAGAATGCCCATGGTACCATAGTAGCCGTATTTTTTGAAAAACTATGTAACCTGTGCTTGGGGCTAATAGGTGTCCTGGTGTGTAAATGGTGGAGGGGAGAGAACATCATGATAGCTGCTATTTTTTGAGTGCCATGTGCTGGGCACCATTTTAAGCACTTTATATCTATTAATACAATAGCTCTATGGGGAAAAAAAAAAGCTTGTTAGTCATAGTATTTGAAAGATGAGAAAACTAAGACCCAAAGAAATTACGTTGGCGGAATGTGCAACCAGTAAGTGGTGGACCGTGTGGCTTTGAAAACCATTCTTTTAATCAGTATTATTCTGGATGGTCTCCTAGAAGTAGGAAGTGTTTAAGACCAGCAATTTTATTTTTAAACTCCAACAAGGGGCAGGATGACTGACACTCCTTGGATTTCCAGTGCTGGCCTTCAACACATGCCTAAGGATGTAGGAATGCCCATGCGTGCGCATACACGCCTCCTTTTACGGAAAAGGAGCCTAAGATGCAGGGGGGTATGTAGAGTCAAGATGATCACGGAGGCCTCTTGACTTCCAAGCCAGAGTCCCTGCCCCTAAAAGTGATGAACCGAAACAAAGTAGACCCCACTGTTTCAAAGATTGGAAAGGGGGTAGGGATTAGATGTGACCTACAGCCCCAGGGACTTGCTGCTTTCTTCTTTAAGCATCAAGTAAAATATATTGAATGCTTATGCAACTGCTGGTAGAAAAAAAATAAATCCTGGCATATGGTGTCAACCCACGAAGTTGGGAGTGACAGCCCTGTTTCTAGAAGGTGAACACTGCAGAAATGAAACGAGGAAGTGAGTTTTCTAATTCGTATGTTTCATTTTGAGCTTGGAGATTATTCTTGGCTATGAGTCTAATTCTTTTTATAAGAGCACTCTTTGCTGGTGTTTGGAAAGCATACAGGATCTTGAGGTTGCCAGGGGCCTTTGAAGAAGCAGTCCTTCCCTTACCCATTGGCTTTGCAAAAATTTGTTCTCGCTCATCGTCAGGCCTTCGTGGTAGGTTAGAAAGACCCTAGGACAGCCCAGTCACGGGATGGGTCCCAACATCAGTTACTTATTTAACCTCTGCCAATTCCCTAATCTCTCTCCACGGGGTTTGCTCTGTCTGTGGAAGCAGGAGCCTGGACCAGATGGCTGCTGGGATTCTGTATATTTCCCACCCCCCGCCCCCCAGAAGCAGCAGGAAGTTACTCAGAGGTCATGATGAGGCCTGGTTACTCAGCCTCAGGGACAGGAGGAAGATAGGCTCCCTGAAGTCCTCGTCAAGAATCAGAGCCACTAAAGCGAGCTTCCTGTTCGGCCTTTATTTCCGCATCATTCCAAGAGCTTGCCCACCACCCCGTGTGCTGTTCCGGCACTCAGTGAACACGTGTCCCCACCGTACCTTCCCCCCACTCACAAGGAACATGGCATGGGGGCGAACATTAGCCCTTTTCTGCCTTGACCTTCAGCGATACACAGGATGTGGGAATCCCTCAGACCAGCTAATAGGATCCAGCTACGCAAGTCGGCTCATTAAGTGTGTATAGTGCAACCTCTTGCTCAAACACAGTTATTTATTAGCCACTCGTGTTTGCTCTCCGTTAATGTTTCCCATCTCCTGTTTCCCCCATTACAATAGCGAGGTCCAGAAAGTAGACATGGAGGACCCATGGTCACTTGGGAATCCCATGTCTGGCTCAAAATCGACCAGTCCACATGTAGTACCAGCCACGTTTCCCCACCGTGGTGATAGATCCTGTCTCCGACCACTTCTGGACTGTTTTTCTAAGTTCTGGTTTTCAGGACAAGCCCCGTTATTGATGCTGTTCTTTTTTTTTATTATTATTTATTTTTGGGACAGAGAGAGACAGAACATGAACGGGGGAGGGGCAGAGAGAGAGGGAGACACAGAATCGGAAACAGGCTCCAGGCTCTGAGCCATCAGCCCAGAGCCCGACGTGGGGCTTGAACTCACGGACCGCGAGATCGTGACCTGGCTGAAGTCGGACGCTTAACCGACTGTGCCACCCAGGCGCCCCTATTGATGCTGTTCTTAATCATGCTTCTTGTCGTTGGTTAGTCCTTACTTGGAAGCCTCAAAGCACTGAGGCATCGCTGTACAGAAAACCCGAAGAATCCAGGTCTCTAAGAGGAGAAAGAAAAACTTGTTATCGTTTACAGAAGAAAGGGAACGAAAAGCCATTGTGTAGAACTAGAAAGATTTGGTTTTGTACTTTCTCCTTACAGTGACGTCGCTGCTCATTTGTAAAAATAATTCTCATAAAGTTAACCAGCCATTAGTGAGTAAAAGCTCTTCCCGCTAATTGGTGGGTCCGTGTGGAAAGGAGCACAGAGTAATGGGCCAGGTGCCCTTGACTCAGGTTTCTGGTTCCCTCACTGACTTGCTGTGTGGCCTGAGGCAGTTCCCCTAATTTCTCTGGGCCTCCCTTTCCCCAAGAAGTAAGTTTCGGGCTCATTCTTCTTGGGGAATGCTAAAAGATCAAAGAAGGCATGTTTGTAGAACTTGAAAGATGCCCAGATGAGGTACCTTAGAGAGGCCTTGATTTAATATGTATTAATTTATAAATCCTTTGATTATTGATAAACCAGCATGCTAGCTTTTAATTAGCTGCGTGGGCCTAATTGGCCGTAGAAGTCCTGCAAAACCCTAAGGGAACTAGCCAAGCCGTAATGATCGTCCCGTGTGTGTGACGTGTCTGTATGTGGATTTGCAAAGCACATCGACAGCTGTAACTGGTAGCTGGGTTATGATGGCTGCACCAAGCCAGAGAGGCTCTCCTGAAAGTGACATGATCTGGGGCTGCCTCCAAAACCAGCACATCAGAGTCCGGTGCACCCTGTTGACAAAGAGGAGGCAAGGTCGAGCATCTTCTGTCTGCTTGCTGCTGGTACTCGGGGAGCCTTAGCGTAGAGGGTTTAGCAGGCTGGCCTCGAAGTGCGGGGCACAGGGGCCTGGGGCCAGAAACGCCCAGCCCTCCCTGAAGGGACGGTGCATTTACAGCAAGCAAGTTGGCCCTAGTGGGCAGCATCTGCCTGAACGCACAGGGGAGACGTTTAGCTGCCCTCATACCCTGGCCCCCCACCCATCCCATGTGCCGTGCATGAGACGAAAAAGTCCGGGCTCGTCTTCCCACACGAGCACCTCCTTTTTGGTTCCCGGGACCCTGCTAGTGTCCCAGTGCGATTCGGTCCTAAAAAAAAAGCTGCATTCATTCAACTCCCTCTCACCCTCCCTTCCCAGAGTTTCGTTTGCAAACACACTCTCTGCTTAGAGCCGACCTGAGGGAAAACTTCTGCTCTGCCCCCTGTTAGGAGATGTCTACAAATGTCCAGCATCCTAGAGAGATGCTGGGGCCAGGTTACCAGGGTCAGTGCCAGGAGCAGGGGGACAGAGGGACCCCATCCAAGCCCGGAGGGTTACGTTTGGGCCAGTTGGCAGCATGGACAGAGGCAAGGCCCTCCGCAACAGCAGTGTCTGGAAGCCTCTCTGGGGAGGCTCTGTTTGCCTTCTGCTTCTCAAGGAGTGGGAGCGAGGAGGGAACCAGAGCCTCCAAGCATCGGCTCTGGGGTTTGCCACCCAGTGGAAAGGGGCTTCCACTGAAAGGGCTGGGTAGGGTGTTCAAAAGCACCAAGTTTGCTTTCTTTTCTCTTGACCAAGAGGAGAAAGCCCCTGGAGGTCTGCCCATCCGATGCACGGTGGGCACTTTGCCCCCAAGGGCTGTCCAGGACAGAGCCTGTGGCCCAAGCACCAGCCAGGACTCAAGACTGGAACCAGCGATACGATCTGCAGGGCCCCTTGATCAAAATCTAGTGAGACTGAGCAGAACGTCACATCAAGCACTGGGCCCTTCTGCGCGCGTATCACGCACGCATGAAGCCAGCCGTGGCCAAGGTGGGTGCAGTGCAGGGGTCGGGGGTCCCCTTAGCGAACCGCCCTCTGTCATCTGCCCCAGTTTTCAGAGGAGAGGGATGAGAGAAGGGGACGGGGGAGAATTCTGTACACTTCCTCAAAGATTTCCAGCACGTGAATAACCACATTTTATTTCCTGACGCCCCCGTGTCAGCTCTGGAGTTAGGAAGTTTAAGAAAAAAATTATCTTGGTTATTCTCTGTTACTTGCTAGGAGTCGGGAGAAGTAAGAGCACTGAGGGAATCTCACTAAGGTCTAAGTTCACAGAGCACTTTGTGCCAACACCATGCCAAGGATCTGTTGTCTCTACCTTAGAGGGGGATTATTGCCGTTTTACAGACGGGGAGACTGAGGCTAAAGGAAATGCTGTCATTTGCGTAGGGTCAGACGGCTTGGACGTAGGGGCCCCCGTATGCATACAGATGCACTCAGACCCCAGGCGTGTATGCCTGGCCACTTTGTCCTGTGTACTAGCTCCAGATCAGGAGGTCCGTGTCCGGGATCTGTGAGTTCTGGTGCTTTTGAATCCTCTGGGTAAGTTCAGGCGGTATGTCTATAAATGTCGAACAACGGGAAGGCAGGGGGAGGGTGGGCAGAGAGGAACTTCAGGTGTTTCACCGAGCTTGTTAGCAGAGCATCCAATAGCAGAGTGAGACTCAGATCTGTGACTTGAATAGTGGGCTCTACTCGGGTGCCTTTTCCTCTGTGACCTCACGCAAAGCTGTCTGAGCCAAGGTAGGGCTCTGGGTCACTTGCTTTCCTTGAAATGTCTCTCTACTCGCTTGAACTGACACTAAAGGAAAAAGAAGTACGGTTTTCCTTGGGCTTCAGAGTGAAATGTTCTTTGAGCTGTGGACCAAAGAGTAGTAAGAGGAGAGGCCCTCCTCCCTATTGTGCACACAAAATAATGGTACAGTTCGGCAGTGCAGGTCGTGGAGAGAAAAGAATGCGGCCATTCTAGAAACCTTTTTTTTTTTTTTTTCCCCAGCCCAGTCTGACAAAGGGGTGGAGTCCTTTGGCCAAGCCCTGACTAGCTGGCATGTCTGGGTCTGGGGAGGCAGGGCTGAGGGAGCACTGGGAAATTGCGGTCACATTTTTAAGGAGGAGAAAATGTGAGCAGGTCAGGGATCATCAGGAGCCCCGGCTCAGACTCAGAGGACGCTAGGTGGAGGGTGAGACCCTAAAAAACCTAGGCCTCCATGCATTGGGCAAAGGGACGACCCCAGGGAGGAATCAGCCACTCCCAGGATTCCTGATCTACCCTTCTGTGGGCAAAATCCACTCAACCTCTAACTGTATAGAAGCAGCTGCAGTAGAGGCATCGAATGTAAGCATCAATAACGTAAATATAAATGCGTGTGCGCGTAACTTTAACCTCTTGTGACACGGTCCACCGTTCACTTTTTCTCCTGATGAAAGGAACGCCTTCCAGAACAGTGCTGCCCTAATTACTCCCAGACCATGTAGTCCGCTGCTTAGTTAACAGGGCCCCCTCCTCTCCGGTGGAAGGAGTCAGAGTCGTGCCCAACAGGGCCTGAGGGCAGCGGCGGGCGCTCTCTCCCTCCCACTTTTCAAAACTGCCCTAACTGTACTTGGCCTCTCCCTTGGCCGTGGCCGCGGGCCGCTGGCTGCAGCCTCCCGCCAGCAGCGGGACTCTGGAGTTTCTTTGTGCCTCGGGAAGAAGCAGGGGCTTGACAGGCTCTTCTTATCTCGAGTCGAGTCGCCTACCCCTGAAATAAGGTTCCAGCGGCCCCCGCCCTTCGCAGAGAAGCTTCCCGGAGCCGGAGCCGACTCACCAGGGCGAGTCCGAGCTCTTACACATTAGTGGGCAGGAAGTGGAGTCCCGATGGGAGGCTGGGAATTTGACCGCCTTCCCATTTCAGCACTGGAGGGAGAGGGCTCAGCTCGGCGCCGCGCGCAGATGGCCCCCGCTCCCCTGTGAGAGCTCCCCTGCTCTCCCTCCGCAGCCCTCCCTCCCAGCGCTCGCGCTCGGCCCCCCTCCCCGTGGAGGGAAAAGTCTGCGGCGCCAGAAGGGTCGTGGATCCCGCAACAAAGGGCAAAGCAGAGGGGAACAACTTGAAAAGAACTTGTTTTGTTCCTGTTGAGAAACCTGCAGGAAAATCCACACCCACGTTAACCGCTTTTGAATTTGGAGAGCAGCCTCTGTGTGTGTGTGTGTGTGTGTGTGTGTGTGTGTGTGTGCGCGCGCGCGCGCGCGCGCGAGCGTGCGGGGGTGTGTAGCAAGAGACGGAGGAGGTGCAAACTGTGTGGTCTCAGCGTTGATAAGGAAGCTGCCAGCTGTAGAAGTTCAGCAAAGAGAGGACTACCGCCCGCCCGGAGCCAACCGCTTCTGAACGTAAACCGCATTGTTTTCTGTCCAGATCTTCCAATGGAGGCAGTTGGAAAACCTGTATTTCAGAGAAAAGAAGTTTTCCGTGGAAGTTCATGACCCCCGCAGGTAAGCTAGAAGAGTCCTTTCCTTCCGGGAGCGCGTGGTCCACCCGGCGTGTTATTGACCTGACGATTTTTGTGCTGTCATTGTTCATTTGGGGGAGGGGGGGAGGGGACGGTTGACCGCGGGGAGTATCGTCACAGCTGACAGTGAAGCTTTGTTTTGTGCTCAACGTGTTGATGGATGCGGTGGATTCGAGTGTGCGTTGGGTGTGCGTGCGCACGCGTGAGAGAAATTGGCAGTTGGGTGGTCGTGGCACCTGGCTGCACGTGTGCGGTGTGCGTACGTGTGGAGTTGTCCCTGCTCGTGCCGGGGAGTTTTAGGGAAGGTGGGTGACACTCGGTAACACGCACCACATTACACGGGGCATTGGGCTGGGTCCTTCTAGAGAGGTCTTGCCGAAGGAAGAGGGGATGGATGGCTCGTTCAGAGCTTCTGAGAGTGTTTCTGGGAAGATAGCACCAAAAGGGATTTGTACCCAAGGGAGCTGTGTTAACTGACTCCACGAGCTGTGGTTTCAGGGTGTCAGTGTGGTGGGTGGATGTGAAAGAAACACAGTTCTGTTTCTCCCCACCCCACGTTGTGTCCCAGGGAGCACCAGTGGAGAAAAATCAGTGCTTTCAAAGTCAGATGCCAAACAATAGGGTCCCCGTTTGGAATGCAGCAAGCCCCTGCGTGGAAGGTTCTCGGGCAGCACGTACCGGCCGCTCTTCCTCTCTTTGTCTGCTGGCAGTGCTGGACTTCGAGGCAGCCCAGAATTCCCCCCAAACAGGCCTGACACCCAAGGATAAATTGCTTTTAATAGGTCCCAAGATGGGTTTACAAGAAGGGGTCTCCAGGAAGACGGTGGGAAGGTCAGACTCTGTAAAGGTGCAAACTGGGCTTTTGGGCACCAGCGATAGCTACCCCAGCCTTGGCCAGCCGAAGAGGGTTGGCCCCGGCTCCACTCGCACATGGCTTCTGAGCACCCAAAACAGGCCACTTTGCGCCCAGACAGTTCTCAGAACGAGACGCTGCCACCCCCCCCCCCTCCCCACACCTAAGTCAGAGGGCTGAGCTTGGGCTGTGTCTCAGCCCCTGCCACCAGCGATAACCCAGCAGGGGGAACATGCCTCTCCGCCCCACCGTATAATCTGCCTGAAGCAGCCACTCCCTTGGAGGGAAGCAGCTCAGCCCATGCCTCCACCTTCTCCACAAGACCAGCAGATGGAGAACATCTTAGCCAGTCTGCACAGTCAGGTGATGCGAAGGGTCCCCCGGACCCTGCCTCTGCCGAGCAGGCCACGTGGGGGAGGGACAGACGCTGAGAACAGGCCTCCCCCCAAGAAGGAACTCGCTGCTGCTTTTCCGGGTGAACTGTATCAGACCAGTCTTAGGTTCTCTCCCCCCTCACCCTTCTGTGTCTGAAAAGAGTGAACCCAGTGTTGCCACAATGGGTCCCACGCAGAGAGGGGCTGTCCAACAGGACGAAAACTAGGGACTGGGTCACCTAAGGGGCTGTGCACACTGTCCATGCCTGTCCTCTGTTGTTGGGAATTTTGCTAACTCACGCACCTCAGACACATCTGTGCATGTGTGTTTTCCCTGTTGGTCACCCTGTCCGTGATACAATACTAAATTCCCCTCCCTTTCCTAAGGCCCAAGATAAAGCAAAGGGTCCAAACCTCACACATAATTATCATGGGCTTTTAGCCTGTTTCAGACATTCTGGGCTACAGAAAGAGGTCCTTGGCCCTGAGGCGGTGTCCAGAAAGATTAGCACGGCTGGGGAGAAAGGCAAGAGAACTGGGTATTTCTTGTTTATGGGCAGGCACTGTTCTAAAGACTTGGACACATTATCTCGTAGTGTCTTCACTGTAAACCCAGGAAATGGGTATTGCTAGTTTCCTGTTGTACCTGTGGTAAACTGAGGCACAAAAGAAACAAAATAACCTGGTCGAGGTTACAAAAAGCCAGTAAGTGGTGGAGGAAGGACTTGAACCCGGGGAGTCTGGCTCTAAGACTCCCAGGCATTACCACTCCGCTCTATACAAAATACTGGCAATTGAGTGCTGAATGGCACAGGCCCTAAATACTGAGAGTGGAGAAGCCAGCCTAGTCAGGAGAGGTTCTGAGCTGAACCTCTCAGGTTCTTAAGAGAGAGGAGGGAAGGGAGGCATTGGAAGCAGGAGTGTGATCACCTCTCCCGGAGAGAAACAGCCGTCCTCCACCCTAGAGGCAGACAGGGAGGGGGTGGCCAGGGAGGTGTCTACGCTGATGTCAGAGGTGGAAACCCAAGCTGACGGCAGCTTTAAGGACCCCTTTTCCAGATGGACACCGGTGCAAACCTAGGGGATTGCCGTGGGTTGTTAGCTACTGGGTTTCATGGCAGAGCAAAGGCTCTCAGCCGCCTCCTGCCTCCTAGGACAGCAAATGGTCTTCCCAGGGCCCACAGGGCGCTCCTTATCTTAAATGCCTCGCCCGCTGCTGTTGCCACAGGTATTTGGAGCAGGGAACAGGAGTCTGATGGACTCTGCATTGAGGCGGTCACAGCCAGGAAGGGAGCCAGAGGTGAAGGGTTGGGATGGCAAGTAAGGAAAAGAATCCTGTGGTGAAGAGGGTGGGACCCAGACAGGGACCGGGAATCACCCCAGGCAGAGGGCGCGTCCTGAGTCGATGGGCCCAGCGTGGACCACAGAAGGGGATGCATGACATGTGCTCCCGGACACGCACCCCCAGCTCGATACCCACACTGGTTCTCTGGTTCTTGGCAAATATTCCGTTTCTAAGGTTTAGGCAAAACAGAAAAGTCAGTGTGGTGGGAAGAGCCTGAAGGGAGAGATGCGGAGAAGAGATATGTTAATAATGGAGCAGGAGAAAACTCCGGGTCTGATGCGCTGTTTGTACAGCACCTCCCAGACCTGGCGAGCCTCCTGGACCCTTCCTCCCCTGCCTTCCCTGAAACACACGAGCATTTGGCCCCTGCGACTCTCGTGCTTGCACTCAGACATGCCTCCAGTCCCTCATCCTTTCTAACTCCGCTTTTCTGGGAGAAAGGATCGTACTGGGTCCCAGGAGCAGCCATTGGCATAGAAGCCGAAGTGGAAGGTTCCCATCATGGTTTCTTCTTATTTCTACAGGGATCTGTGGGGCATTCCTTCCCACTCTGTCACCGGCTCCTTTTCCATGATGGGAGCAGCTCTAAATTGTCTTGCGGGGAAAATCTTCCAAATTAGACACCTTAAACTTGAGAACACGCTTTTTTCTTATGTTCATGTGGGGAACCCCAGGCCCCACCCCAGCACCTTGCCTTGCACACACCCACACACACACGTGCATGCAAACACATGTTCTCAGATTTCATTTGCCAAACCATCTGCCTAAGGGACACACTTCACTGAAAGCATCCTATAACCCTTTTTTTCTTCCTCCCTACACCATTGATGTGAATTCCTTTGGGACCCATGTTTCCCACTTTTATTTTGTTTTGTTTTGGTTTTTTTAGTGTTTATTTTGAGAGCGAGAGTGCAGGGGAGGGGCAGGGAGAGAGAGGGACAGAGGATCCAAAACTGGCTCTGTGTTGACAGCAGAGAGCCTGGTGGGGGGCCTCGAACTTATGAACCGTGAGATCGTGACCTAAGCCCAAATTGGACGCTTAACCGACTACGCCATCCATGTGCCCCTCGTGTTTTATTTTTAAAGTCTAATTGCCTCTGTCTACTCCATACACAGATAGGCCCTATCTCCTATGTAAACGTGTGTGGAGGGGGAGTAGTGGAGAAGATTGGCTCGACTCCATTCTGCCTTCCGTCTCCTGATTCTGTATACCCTGTCTGCCCTGTGAATAAATTTGAGATTGATAACCACTCTCTCAAGGAACACGGAGTTAGAGCAGTGTAAGAAGTCTGGACTCCTTCGGGACTTCCCACAGGCTGTGGCCTGTGGTGGTGGTGATTAGAACAGAATTGACTTATCCTTCACCATAGGCAGCATTGCCTGCTGTTTACTAAAGGACATTGTCAAAGGCTCTTCCTGTTCCTGAAGTTTGTGTTGACCCAGTGCCAAGAGCTGAAGCTCAAAAAGGACCATCCAGTGACCTAGAATGACCCATCTTATCCCAGACAAGACAGAAGCTTGAATGGATTCTGAACCCTAAGGAGCCAGTAAATCAAAAGATTAACATTATTCGTGATAGCCAAAATATGGACATAACCTAAGTGTTCATTGAGGGATGAAAGGATACAGAAACTGTGGTGTGTGTATAAATACAACGGAATATTATTCAGCCACGGGAAAGAATGGAGCCCTGCCATTTGCAACAATGTGGATATACCTGGAGGACATTATGTTCAAGTGAAATAAGCCAGACACAGAAAGGAAAGAACTGGGTGATCTCATGAATATGTGGAATCCCAAAAGTCAAATAGTAGGGGCTCCTGGGTGGCTCAGTGGGTTGAATGTCCCACTTGAGCTCAGGTCCTGATCTCACGGTTCGTGAGTTCGGGCCCCGTGTCAGGCTCGCTGCTGTCCGTGCAGAGCCCGCTTCAGATCCTCTGTCCTCTCTCTTCTCTGCTTTACCCCTGCTCATGCTCTCTCTCTCAAACACGAATAAACATTAAAAAAAAAAAAAAAAGTGGAAGCATAGACTGGAAGGGTGGTTACCTGGGCCAGGGAAGAGAGGAAGTAGGGAGTGTTGGTCAGAGGTACAAAGCTGCAGTTGGGTAGGACGAATAAGCCTACAGATTGAAGGTAGAGCACAAGGACTGTAGTTAAGGATGTGCACTGAATAATGGACGTGAGCTAAGAGTAGATCTCCAGTGCTCTTGTGACACAACTATGTGAAGAATGATCATTAGCTTGACCGTAGGAATCATTTCACTGTGTATATCAAATCCTGTTGTACACCTTATATATATACAATTTTGATTACATTGAAAAGCTGGACTTTGCTATCTAGTTTCCTAAGTGTGTGTGTGTGTGTGTGTGTGTGTGTGTGTGTACATGCTGGCATGTGTGTTCATATGTCCCCTTTATGCCAGGGCGTTTAGTTCCCACGGGGTTCTTGGTAAAAGCTGTCAACGGATCAGCGGAGTCCCTCATCATAAACATGCCTGAACCTTCTGATTCTTGCTGTCACAGGGCTTCAGTGACCAGGAGGACGTTTGGACACAGTGGCATCGCGGTACATACATGGTACGCATGTCCAGCATTGATCAAGTCCATCTGGGCTATGGCCATTAGCCAGCACCAGTTCTATCTGGACAGAAAGCAGAGTAAGGTAAGTCAGGGACTGGGAGGCACTTTGCAAAGACCAGACCTTTCTACAAAGAGGGAAGCTTGCCTGAGGGTTGCACTAGGGCCTGAGTCTGGGTCTCCTAATTTAGGGCTCAGGAATTCGACGGGTGGGGGCGGCACCGTGTCCCCCGCCCCGAGAGGTGCACAGGTACAGACCTGCCTTGCAGAGTTACAGGAGGGAGGAAGGAGACCGGCTCTTCCAGAGGGTACGTCCCGTGCCTTGGTCAGGGGCTCTGGCCCTTTACTGCAGCCAGGTAGGGCCCTTTTGAGGGATTCCAAGCGTGCTTTCAAACTTCAGAAACCTCTCCTAGGAACGAGCTGTCAAGCCCTTTATGGTGTTTCAACAGTGGCATATTGTTTCCTTTTTGAGAGAGAGAGAAGAGAGAAAAAAAAAAAAAAAGCAACCCGTTTGCAATTAATAGACACCATCTAACTGTTTAGGATAATTGCTGTGAAAACCCTCCAGGCTTTTCCAACTGCCAGTTCCTTTTTTAAAAAAAAAAAAAAAAGAACTGGAAACATTAAAAAAAAAAAAAAAAAAAAACCACCCAGCCATTTCCCTAAAGTAGACCTAGAGCCTCAGGCCTTGGTAAACAGCCATCCTCCGAGGGAGGTTTGACCCAGCCCCAGTGCGGACACACAGGTGCATTTTCTGGCGGGTGGGAGAGTGACGTCTCCTTGGTTCACACACAGCTTCTATCAACACTCGGCCCCCTCTTCCTCTACTGCCTCTGCCTGCCATGCTGCCTTGCCTTCCCTCCACAAGCCATTCTCCTTCATTAGCCCTCTGGTCAAGAGCCCCATCTAGACGGGTCTTGCCCCTTTCCAGAATCCTGCTGGCTTGGCAGAGGCGATGCAGAACTATCGAGGGAGATCCAGCCTTGGCCCCTGGGACGTTTTGTCCCATCATGTGGGTCCTCCGTGGGTGTGGAGGTGGCCGGACTCTGGCCTTACTGGGCCCAAGATTCAGCAGCAGATCGGAGCCCTCTTGGATCCTGACGGCTTCCTCTTCTGTCTTACTTCCTGTCTGGGTGGCGTTGTTCTTTCCCTGGCGTGGGCGGAGGAGTAGCCGGAGAGACCTGGGGCCAAGTGGGAGGGAGGAGATAGATAGTAAGAAAATAGGAGAAAAGGAAACAATCTCTCAGCTCATAAATCAGTTTCAAATCAGGGCCCTTCCTGCCAGGCTGTCACTTTGTCCTTCATAACAGGTTTTTCTCCTCTGCGAAGTCTTCCTGACCCCTTTTTTGGTCATTTTCTGGGGTGAATGGGCGCAGAGTAGAGTGTTTTTTGTTGTTGTTAGGCATAATGGGAGCATTCCACAGCTTTCCTGGTGACGATGGACATTGGCACAGGGATTTGAAGCCCAATTAGATCAAAAGAAACCGGGCCAAAGCATTTTGACTCATGCTTTAGCCTGAGACAGTGGGTGGGTGTCCACATTATGCCCTCTGGTTGCAAGAGTTAGAGGTCAGAACCTTAAAACATTGATTCCATCCTCTGCGTTGTTCGGGAATGGGTGGTGAGGGGTGGAGACCTTGGCAACCCTCCTGAACCCCACCACTGATGCCTCTTGGGGGCAGACCCCCCACACACACCAGTAGCACAATTTTGAAAGGAGAAAAGACAAAGTGTATTTCCCCCTGAGGTTAGTACATTAGCTGTTTGAGCTGTTCTACCCTGTGCTGGTTTTTTGCATTGAGGGTCTCTTGAGTAACTCAAGAAGCAGGTTCTTTTTTTTTTTTTTTCTTTTTTCTTTTTTTAATGTTTATTTATTTTGAGAGACAGGGAGTGCACACCTGAGCAGGGAAGGGGCAGAGAGAGAATCCCAAGCAGGCTCTGTACAGTCAGTACAGAGCCCAGCACGGGGCTCGATCCCCCGAATGGAGAGATCATGACCTGAGCTGAAATCAAGAGTCAGACGCTTAAACAACTGAACCCCCCGCCATGAGGTGCCCTGAGAGGCCGGTTCTTAGGGTTCTTCATCCCCCCTGTCAAAGATGGTCTTCCGCTGCAGTTGGAGAAGCCTTCTTTGCCAGGCTAACAGGTCAGCCCTCTGAAGCAACAAGTAAACTGGAAAAAGTTAGTCTCGAAGTTCATTTATTAGCAGCAAGTATCCTTTAAAAGGCCAAACCAGGTGCCCACGCAATAGGGGAATTTCAGCTGTCCATCTCAGTGACCCCTGGGGGACGGAAGGAAGTACACGTTGGCCCGGGAGCGGGAGAACTTTCCCCCCAGTCAGCTCTGCTTCCTCACAGATGCTCCAGAGCCCTCCCGTTTCTCGTAGGAACCAAGTCCTCAACCCACAGTGGCAGGTGAGGAATAAACTCCACAAGGAGGGCCAGGGACTCCATTTCCAGATCTCTGACCCTAGGCAAGTGTCTCACTGTACCTGCTTTGCCTCCCCGATGAGAGAACAAGGAAGGAAATTACTCACAGAAATTATTGATTGGCCCCATGACACAATGTGTGTGAAACCGCTTTTGGAGATGGGTATTTTTATCATTATCATCGTTAATCCAACACAGTATCCCCTGGCCAACACTTGTGTAAAGGTTAAATTCTCTAAAAGTTTCCCAGATTAAATCAGAGATGATAAAATTCCCCTCCGGAATTACACCACCTTTCATTTCTGGAATGCCGTTCTCTGTACAAGGGTGATGTGATGCGTCTCCGGTGGGCAGAACGATCTCCGGTGAGTGACGGCTGACACGCCTGGGATGAGTTTCCAAATATTTCTGAGCAGCCCGTGTTGGCTGGCACACTGGCCATTGCTTCACACCCTAGTGAGTCGGGCCAGGCCAGCCAATCCTTTCTCCGAAGTGCTTCTGCAAAGCCCAGGCCTCCCAAGTGATGCTTATCAGCCCCGGAGACAAGCGTGGTCTAGTGGTTTGAGTCAGCAGGGGAGGGTGGCCAAGAAGTCTCCGGTTCTTCCCTGGTGCTGGTATTTTCTTCTTTCAGGATCCTTGTGCAAATCATGTAAGAACATCTCTCGCACGTGCACACACACACATGCTCCCTCTATCTCCAGAGACGGAGCAGAAAGAGCCCATGTTGCTTGGTTTCGTATGGCTCATTCAGAGTGAGAGGCTGTACAGGGACCAGCCACACCTGGTAACTTCTGTGTGCCGACCCCCAAGATGAGGAATGTTGTCCTTTCTGGATCCTGGCAACCTCTGAAGCCCAGAGCTGAGGACTGTCTTGTAGATATCAGAGGAAGATACTTGAAAGTTCAGATTGTGGAGCATAAACATTAGACCCTATGCCTCTGAACTCTAAGCAGGGACTCGTCAAGTTGCCCTCTAGTCCGGACATGGTTCCTCCCCCTCAGTCGTTGGGTTTTGTTTTTTTTTTTCTGTTTTTTTTCTTTTTTTTTAACATTTATTTAAAAAAAAATATTTTTTTTAACGTTTATTTATTTTTGAGACAGAGAGAGACAGAGCGTGAACAGGGGAGGGGCAGAGAGAGAGGGAGACACAGAAGCCGAAACAGGCTCCAGGCTCTGAGTGGCCAGCACAGAGCCTGACGCGGGGCTTGAACTCACAGACCTTGAGATCATGACCCGAACCGAAGTCGGACGCTTAACCAACCGAGCCACCCAGGCGCCCCAACATTTATTTATTTTTGAGACAGGGAGAGACAGCATGAACGGGGGAGGGTCAGAGAGACAGGGAGACACAGAATCTGAAACAGGCTCCAGGCTCTGAGCAGTCAGCACAGAGCCCCACGCGGGGCTTGAACTCACGGACCGCGAGATCATGACCTGAGCCGAAGTCGGATGCTTAACCGACTGAGCCACCCAGGTGCCCCAAGAGTTTTGTTTTTTTTCTAATCTGTCCTCTGTTCTTCATTCCATCTAGATCAAAAGCAGGGTGAAAGCTTGGTAGGGGACCATTAAACCTTGCTCGTGGGATATCAGTAATAAAACTTGGTGGGGCAAGGCCCCCAAAGTAGGATGTCCAGAATTTTGGAGGCTCTTCTGGGATGTCCCAAAGACTTGACTTTGCCAGAATACGATCTCCCAATCCGTACTCATTCCTCTTAGTGTGTGCTCTCTCCACTGGGTCTGTTTAGTCATTGTGATATTTCCATTCAGAGAGAAGCCAATAATTTCCTAAAGCTTCTAAGAATCTGATCTCCCTTGGGAAAGGATATCTGTTGCTCCCTTTTCCATATTTTGGTTTTTGCCTCTGACACTGATCAGTGGCAGGATTGGAAGTGGGTGGGGATAGGTCTGGCATGTGGTTAATGAGATCCCCCAAATCCCAGGTTGAGCCATCAATCTCCCCTCATTTAGCAAATTGCCTCCAGGTCATGATTTGTATCCCATTCCTATTTCCATTCCAGTGGCCTTTATGTATATTATCTAATTGAGTCCTTATCACAACTCCACCACATGGGTTTTAAGAGCTTCATTTTATAAACAGGGATCTGAGCCTCAGCCAGGTTGAAGATCATGGTCAAACAATGGTTACCTGGCCAGGGCCAAGATTCCAGTCCAGATCTTTCTGACTTGAGACTCTGGGCCCCTTCGCATCATGCTGAGTTGGTCCGCGTCTCCGTGAGTCATTACATAACTGCAAGCGTCCTCAGCTCTTTTTATTAAAGCGTGGGCGTTCGTGGAGAGGGCTGCTAAAGACGGTGATGGATGTGCTTCCTCGGCTTGCTCAGAGGGTAAAGCTCAACCAAATACACCCTGTGGACATGCCTGCCTTGTCCATGTGAAGTGAAAGGTGCTTCCTGCTTCTGCTGCAAGCCGGAGCACTGCGGGGTCCTGGTGGCCGTGATTAGGTCATCAGCAAGGAGGCCCTGACCTGAGGGAGGTGGCCTGGTTCTGAATGCGGGGACAAGAGTTGAGGTCAGAAAGGAGACCTCAGTCAAGGAAGGACCGATGGGATGATGCTTCATAGCTGGCAAACAGCAAGACTCCTGCGTTTCCTTGGTCCCTCAGACTCTCCTCTTCTAACAAGAGGAAAGCGCTCAGCTCTCGGAAGGCACGGACGTCAGTGTCCGCATCAGTATGGAGGCCAGAGGAAGGGCGAAGGCACGGGGTGATAGCCTTTGCTGGACAGCGCAGGGGACTCAGGTAGAGAATGTCAATAAGGAAGAATGGATGATGTCTACCGACCCCTCCACGGCCCCCACATCTGCCTCTGCTGGCTTCTCCTGTTGGGGGACAGACTTGGTCTCACACGGAGGGGGTGGTTGGGCAAATGCACGTTAAGTGACCGAAAAACCAAGTTCCAAACCGAGTTCGAAAACCATCGGCTTATGTGCTGTAGCCGGCGGCCGTGGAAAGAAACTTCAGCACACGTATGGGTTCTCCCAGCATTGATACTGTTTTTGTTAGGCTCGTGCTGTGAGTAAAGCATGTTGCCTGATGTACTATCACAACAACTGATTTCCTGAAGAAGGAAAAAAAAAGATCAAACACGTGTAGAAAATGCACACCCCATTTTCACTGACCGCAGGCAGTAGCTAAAAAAGGCAGTTTAAATGAAAAACAGTTACTTTTAGGAATGTAATTATGATTACAGACTTCTCTTCTAATTATTCCAACCTGTTACGTTTAGCCAAGTTGGGCCAATTAATAAGCACAGTGGAGTGGAGCATTAACTAAAATCTAGACTTTGGAGAGGAGAGTTAGGTATCTCGTGGTTCGTGAGTTCGAGCCCCGCGTCGGGCTCTGTGCTGACAGCTCGGAGCCTGGAGCCTGCTTCTGATTCTGTGTCTCCCTCTCTCTCTGCCCCTCCCCTGCTCACGCTTTGTTCCACTTTGTTTCTCAAAAATAAATGTAAAAAAGAATTTTTTTTTTTTAAATAAACACAGAATGAAGTCAGTACTCTTTTATCGAGAGCTGGGTTCCAGGGCACGGCCTCAGGCAGCCTTCACGTGCCTGCTGTCCTTTGCCCCTAACAGAACCTGCAAAGGCGGGAGGTGTTCGTCCCATTGTATAAGCTGGGAATAAAGAGGTTTGGTGAGGTTAAGGAACGTTCCCCGCACAGGAGTCTGACCGGGTCTGTGTGGCATCAAAGCGCCTGCACTAGGCACTGCACGGCACAGCCCGTGGAAGACAGAGCTTGGGAAACGTCATGCCTCGTGTCCTCTCTAGAGCCACCTCACGCGGGGAGCGTCAGTGGTTGGGGATGGGGCCGAGGAGCACAAACGTTAAGAATGCTGGAAGCCAGGAAGCGAGTCCCTGTGCTACCTTTCGGGACCCCAAGCCGGCGAGCGGTAGCTGCTCTCTACCAGAGGTGAACGCCTCTTCACAGCCCGGTTGTCTTTTCCATTCTAGTCTAAAATCCATGCCGCGCGCAGCCTGAGCGAGATCGCCATCGACCTGACCGAGACCGGCACGCTGAAGACCTCCAAGCTGGCCAACATGGGGAGCAAAGGGAAGATCATCAGCGGCAGCAGCGGGAGCCTCCTGTCATCAGGTACGGCAGGGCCTCTCGGGGAGCGTGGAGGAGGCTCACCCAAGCGCGGCGCCCAGCCCAGCGAGGCTCCGGGCAAGGCCGGCCAGTGGCAGCCGCGGAGGAGGCAGCTTGGCAGGCTCCCCGGGAGCTGGCTCCGGTTGTGAGACCGAGGTTTTGAGCCAAACGGGAATCTGAGAAAACTGCCCTGAGTGCCAGAGGGTGGGGGGAGATCCGAAGCAGCAGAACCAGGCAGCGTGGGAAGGACCGTCAGCCGCAGAAGCCTCTTGGGCACCCTCCAGAGCCTTCTGAATGCCGATGGCCGACGGTCAGGAGTGTCAAGTCCAAGGACGGGGTGGGGCGTGCTTGTGTGCCCTTAAAGGAGAATTCTACCAAGGAGGGGGGGCTGAAGGCAGGCTGGTGGTGCTGAGCGACCCTCTGCCCTGCTCTCAGGCGAACTCCTCGGGACTCTGGAAGGCCAGAAACTCCAGGCCTTCGGAGAGTCTTGCTGTCACAGAATGCCACATACTGTCAAGCACCTTTTGCAACTGGGAGTCCCAGGGTCTGATTCCAAGTGTGTTTCTAAGAGCCCTGGGCAAGTCATTTTGTCATTGGATGTGAGAGGGACAGACGGGCTCTGCGTGTGAATTCGGACCGGCTGATGGCCAGAGTAGGGACGCCGTTGGCCGCGGTGACAGGAAGAGGCGGAGGTTTGCTGAGCGCAGGAAGCGGGAGGGAGGGGGTCATTGTTCGGAGACGCTGAATGCTGGTCATTCCCCAGGCCACAGGATCAAAGCCTGATTGTTCTTGGGGACAGTGTACTCTTGCCTTGGAGCCTCGAAGGAAAGCAACAAGTCTTTCCCCTCCCTCATCTTCCAGAGTCATTTTTTCTTTCTTTCTTCCTTCCTTTTTTTTTTCCTTTAAGATTTCTTCCTGCCCTAACATTTTAGGAGTTGTCTGTAAATATTGCGTCCCTAGTGTCACCTCTGTTCTAGTGCATCCCTCTCTCTTTGATGCCCACCCCCCCTGATGCTGTTTACCGAGCCCGCCCCCTGCCCACCCACCCCCCCCCCCAACCGTGCCCAGTACTGCTGTCCCTCCGTCACACTCAGCCATAACTTCTCTGCTGCTCTTGCTTCCTCGGAACCCTGCTGATGGGGACGCCAGCCGGAGCTCATGGGTTCACAGAGGCATCCTGCCTGCCCACATCTCGGCTCCTCCCTCCATCAGCTTTGTCTAGATTCTTCTCCCCCTCGCCACAGTTCCCCTTTACTATACCTTCCCCTGTCGTTATTTCGTTGTTTGTCTTTGCACCTGGTGCTTCCAAGGTTGTAAAAGACTGGAAGTGAAGGTAGTCTCAAAGAGAAACAAATAAGAATGAGCCGTGAAAAGCGATGTCCTTCTAAGAACCAACTCCTTGGTTCACCAGGGTCTTTCCACAGCCCCGTCTAAAGACTGCACTCAACAGCAGTAAGAGGAAACGGAGAAGGGCAAAAAGCTGAAGGGGTCTGGGCGGCCTCCAGGCTGGCAGAGTCCAGTCAGAGCCTTGACCCGGAGGACCAGGGGGAGGATGTGCCCCTCCCGGACCGAGAGGCCCATTTACTGGGGGGCTGGTGGAGCTTCAGCTCAGGGGCCCGCGCTGGCCAGGCCTTTCAGAGGGTTTGGGAGGGCCCAGCCACATGTCCTCATGGCATGTGGTTTTGTGAACATAGTACGTTTTGCATTCTTTTTTTTTTTTTTTTTTTATCTTGAAGTGCAGTCCACGTAAGTGTTATGTTAGTTTCAGGTATGTAATGTGGCGATTTCACCATCTCTTGAGCTCACCTCAAGTGTAGCTACCAGCTGTCACCATGCAGCTCTGTTAAGGTGTCACTGACTGTGTTCTCTAAGCTGTACCTTTCTTCCCTGTGACTTACTCATTCCATCCCTGGGAGCCTGTGTCTCCCACCCTCCTTCTCCCATTTTGCCCTTCCCCCTCCCCTCTGACAATCACCAGTTCTCTGTATTAATGGGTCTGTTTCTTTCTTTCTTTTTTTTTGTAACGTTCATTTATTTTTGAGAGAGAGAGACAGAGCATGAGCAGGGGAGGGGCAGAGAGAGAGGGAGACACAGAATCCAAAGCAGGCTCCAGGCTCTGAGCTGTCATCCCAGAGCCAGACGAGGGGCTCAGACTCACAGACATGAGATCGTGACCTGAGCTGAAGTCAGATGCTTAACTGACTGAGCCACCCAGGCGCCCCTCAGTCTATTTCTGCTTGTTGTTTGTTTATTCATTTGTTTGGTAGATTCCACGAAGAAGTGAAATCATATGGTATTTGTCTTTCTCTGTCTGATTTCTTTGACTTACCATAATACCCAGGTCCATCCATGTTGTTGTAAATGGCAAGATCTCGTTCTTTTTTATGGCTGAGTAATATTCCATTGTGTGTGTGTATGTTGTGTGATGTACACACACACACACACACACACACACCACATCTTTTCTATCTATCTTATCAATCCTAAGTGTCCTCTATTAGTGGGCACCTAGGTTCTTCCATATCTCGGCTGTTGTAAATAATTGCATTTTTTTCCGTAAATCCACTAAAATTATATAAGCTTCATGCCCCACAAAGCCTGGCTCTACTTCTGCCACCATAGGTTTACCATAAACCCCTCCCTGCCTCAGATTCTTCTAAATGTTTTCAGCAGTACAGCGAGGCAAATGACAATAATTTCTGAGGCCTTCAGCTTTCCAGTGAAAGCTGTAGAAAATGCTGCTGTCTTGTATCTAAGAGAAGGTCCTACAAAACCTGAGACCCACATCTCAAATTATGGCCACTCTCAATCCCCTGCTGAGTGGCAAAGGGCAGAGCCATAGTCAGCTCCTGTGTTTGTGCTCTAGACCCTTCTAACCCCTGGTAAAATCCAGAGTCTCTGCTTTGAGCCTGGGCTTATCTGCCCACGGTCATCCTCATCCAGCCACAGATGAGCCCCACCCATCCCTCAGGCTTCGTGAGGTGTGCATCCCTGCTGTGGTTTCTTAGCCATTTGGAAAGCCGGGTACTGTGCGAATTTGGCACGGTTCTATCCAGAAGGACAGTGGATTCTTCCAGCTCAGTTCTTAAACTTCGACGCGCATCAGAACCACGTGGAGGGCAGTTCAAACACAGATAGCTGAGCTCCAGTCCCAGGGTGTCTGATTCTGTAGGTCGGGGGTGAGCCTGAGAATTTGTATTTTTAACAAATCCCTAAGAGATGCCGATGCGGCTGGTCTGGGGACCACACGTTGAGAGCCACTCTTCCTGCTGAAGAAGAGATAGAAGCCTGAGGTGACGGTGTGGCTTTGGAACACAGAACCCAGGTATCGCCGCTTTTGGACCTGTGTCTTGGGCCGTCTTCTCTGGCCGCTCATATCTGTGAGCCTGTGGGGGCACCACGGCGGTAACGTAACCGCTGCCACAGATCAGGTTGTGCCCGGGAGCCCCAAATCTCCTGACGTAGAACTGACATCACTCCGTCATCAGCAGATGAGATCCAGATTTTGCAGATGAGAAAGCAATTCAGCTGTGTCCCTGCCACCAGCATAATAGAACAAAATAGCACAGTAGCAAATAAAGCATCTTTACCCCAAGATACAAAAGTGACTTTCAAATGTGTGATAGCTTCATGTCAGGGAGTCTACTTGGGAGCTCCTGACGCAAAGACCTCGCCCTCCCCACTTGCAGAGGGACTCCGTTCGTGGGCACTGACTCCTCTGCCCTTTCTCTGCCCGCCCTCTGCCACACCGCCGTGCGAGGGGAAGGTGGGAGAGGATGAGACCGGGAGGTATGAGCCGTGCCCCAGGACCAGATCAGGCAGCGCGTCAAACTCTGCCCAGCCCTGCCAGCTGGAGCCTGAAGAAGTGTGCTTGATGTCATGCTGAGGCTGAGGGTCCGTGGGGACACCTCCCTCCCGTGACTTAAGAAGACAGTGGAGGAGAGACTCCAAAAAGGAAAGAATATAGGCCATGAGTTAAAGGGAATTTCTGGTGTCCACAGATCTGGTCATCATTTCCCCCTGGGGGTGTTGATCGCTGCCCCTCTGTCTTGTGCGGGAACAGATGCCTTCAGCTGAGACCAGCCCTCGGCAGCCCCACCTGGAAGGGGGTGTTTCCCGTCACCCACAGTGAGGGCGTCCAGCCCTTGGCTTAAAAAACTCCACAGCCGGAGGGCGCCTGGGTGGCTCAGTCGGTTAAGTATCTGAGTCTCGGTCTCAACTCAGGTCATGATCTCATGGTTCATGGGTTCGAGCCCCGGGTCAGGCTCTGCACGGACAGTGCAGAGCCTGCTTGGGATTCTATCTCTGCTGCTCCCCGACTTGGATTCCCGCCTGCTGTCTCTTTGTCTTCCAAAAACTCCCGGCTGGCTAGTTTCCCACTAGTTTCTTTTTGTCCTTCAGTGACCTCTTGCCTGTTTCTCGAGAACTCCTTAGAAATGTGTTCCCCCAGATGGATGGGGCCTTGCTCCTGTAGGACAGCCCTGATTTTAAACACTCTTTTTATTACACTTGCCAGACACTACATTCTACTTCTCATTTAGAAAATACGATGTGTCTAATCCAGTATCCCATTTGATCAATTAGTTTCCCTCCTTCACCTATTGCCTCCTGCTTTAAAAAAAAAAGGGGGGGGGGGCTCTAATAAATATTCCTTAAAAACATTTTGAGAACTGAGTCCTCATTTGAAAATCCCTTTTTCTACTTCTAGCTCAGGGCCTGACATCCAGTAGGTACTCCAAACACGATTAAAAAAAAAAATCTTTGTAACATTACATTTCCATGACTTATAACTAGAAACACGTACCTTCTGAACCCCAGCCTCTGTCAACCACCAATCTGCTCTCTGTATCTATGAGATTCAGTTCTGGGTTTTTTGTGTTGTTTTTTTTTTTTTAAGTTCCACATATAAGTGAGATTATACGATACTTGTTTCTCTGACATACTCCGCCTAACTCAGTGCCCTCAAGGTCCATCTGGATTATCCCAAAAAGGTGAGATTTCGTTTTTTAACGCTGAATAATATCCCATTGTACGGATATACCACATCTTCTTGATCCCTTCATGGACGGGTTGTTGCCATATTTTGTTGTAAACAACGCTGCCGTGGATGTAGGGATAGGTCTATCTTTTTGAGTTAGTGTTTTCATTCTCTCCAGATAAATACCCGGTACTGGGATTACCGGATCATATGGTAGCTCTATTTTTAAATTTTGGAAGAACCTCCATACTGTTCCCCACAGTGACTGCACCCGTTGGCATTGCCACCAACAGTGCACGAGAGTTCCTTTTTTTCCACAGTTGCCAACACCGGTTGTTTCTTGTCTTTTTGACTCTGGCCGTTGTGACAGGTGTGAGGTGGTATCTCACTGTGGTTTTGCTTTGTGTTCCCTGGCGACGAGTGACGTTGAGTATCTTTTCACGTGTTTGTCGGCCATTTGCATGTCTTTGGGAAAATGTCTGTTCGGATCCTCTGCCCATTTGTGAATTGGGTTGTGTGGGTTCTTTGCTAGTGAGTTGTAGGAGTTCTTTATGTATTTTGGATATTAACCCCTTATCAGTTATATGACTTGCAAATATCTTCCCCCATTCAGGAGGTTGCCTTTTTGTTGTGTTGATGGTTTCCTTTACTGTGCAAAAGCTTTTTAGTTTGCTGTAATCCCCCTTGTTCATTTTTACTTCGGGTACCTTTGATTTTGGCATTAGATCCAAAAAATCATTGCCAAAACCAATGTCCGTGGTATAGGATTATTGAAATTAAAATCTGAAAAATAGTAGTAAAAATCTTGCACGTGGTCCATTTTAAGGATCATCTATGTTCCTTTTTTAAAAAGTTTTTTAATGTTTATTCATTTTGGGGAGACTGCACGTGAGCGGGGGAGACGCAGAATCCGAAGCAGGCTCCAGGCTCTGAGCTGTCAGCACAGAGCCTGACACGGGGCTCAAACCCATGAACTTCGAGATCGTGACCTGTGCCGAAGTCAGATGTTTAACCGACTGAGCCACCCAGGCGCCCCTAGGATCATCTGTGTTCCTGGAGCTCATGGTTTCTTGGGCCTTGCCTAGAAATGTCCCATGCCCGCCACTGATACTCTCCTTCAGAATGTACTGTATCACTTTTATCTACTGGCCTCAGACCTTGAAAATTAAATTTGTCAAATATTGTTCATCCTTGCTGTCTTCTATCTACTGTTTCACTCTTATCTATGCCCAAATTGTGGTGTAGCTGACCCTTGTAACACTGTAATATTGTTGTGGGATGAGCTCTTTGTTTAGCTCCCAAACCTTGCTTGGTGCAATGCACAACACTTAGAAAGCTAGAGCCCCTCTCCTCAAAGTGTTTCATACTGTTTACTGATGTTAACAGAGAAAATATTTCCAAGCTGTTAGTAACTTTGAAGGCTGTTTTCCTATTTAAAGGCGTGTAAATACCTTTAAAATTACTGACGTCCAGTACTTGGCATCTGAGGTATGAGTTGCTAAAGAAACAAAGCCGTGTCGTTGCTATTTATTAAAGAAGTTGGAAGTCTACATTTGCTAATGCCCTGAGCCACAGGGCTAGCATTAAAAAAAAAAAAAAAAAAAAAGGTCCACGTAGTTGAAATGATTTATTAAGGCTTAGTGCTAAGCCCCCCACCCCAAATTCTTCAGTGATGATACATAGGACTCTCTCACATAAGATCTATAGGCCCCTGTCCCCAGGAGAGACCCTTAGAGGTAGTGAACCATCCAAGCCCAGGAGGCAAGACCTGTGTTGGAATAAAAGGAATATACGTGTTAGGACACCAAATGCAGTTCACACTGTAGGAAGGTTATAGAACCCATATCCCAAGTTCATTTGCGGAAAGGCCCTGGGGACCAGGCTCAAAAAGGATGTGAGGACCCTTGTCCCCAGAATACATCAGCTGAGAGATGGTGAGGTGTTTGCAGAGTCCCCCTGCAAGAAGGGATGTCGAGGCAGCTCAGGCTGCCAAGCCAGGCCGACAGACCCGCTCCCCCTGCCCTCCACGAGCCGGGTGCTATCTTGGCCTCATCACACGCCGTGCGTGGCTGGACGCTGCGTAAACCCCCTGCCTGACTGCTGTGGGCACTCTTCACTCCGTCCTGGGGGAGTCTGCGGGTTCCCTCCAGATTCGCCAACACCTCTCCTCCATTGCTTTTGCTCATTGGTGCTTCAGGTGACTCGTTTGCAGAGGCTTAGACAGAGTTACAGAGGACAACTATGAATTCAAACCGCTCGGTTATGATGTTTTCAGAGTTCAAAAAAAAAAAAAAGTGCCTGGCATCTTTTTTACGGGACTTCAAAGGGGTTTGTTCCTCTCTTCCCTTCCCCCATTTCTTGGTATCTCAGGAAAGATTGGAGAGGGACAGAACATGTAATAACCAAACAAAAAACAAAGAAAACAACAGCTGTACTTGTCCTGGTAGCTGAACACGCACAGCCTTTCCATAGCTCGTCCAAAAGTGGGAGAGCGCGTAGGCTTGTCCTAAGCATTGTTGGGACGACTTGCCAGCACGGAACAATTCTGATGTCAGTGGGGCATGTAGGGGCTAAGGGAGACCCGGTTTTGCTCTCAACCTTTTTTTTTTTTTTTTTTTTTTTTTTGAGAGAGAAAGAGAGAGGGTATGCTATGCACAAGGTGGGGGAGGGGCAGAGTGAGAAGGAGACCCAGAATCCGAAGCAGGTTCCAGGCTCTGAGCTGTCACCACAGATCCCAACATGGGCCTCGAACTCACAAACCGTGAGCTCATGTCCTGAGGTGAAGTCAGACGTTCAACCAGTTGAGTCACCCAGGCACCCCGTGCTCTCAGCCTTTACAAAAAGTTTTTTTTTTAATATTTATTTTTGAGAGGGACAGAGTGTGCGTGGGGGAGGGGCAGAGAGAGAGAGGGAGACACAGCATCCCAAACAGGCTCCAGGTTCTGAGCTGTCAGCACAGAGCCTAACGTGGGGCTTGAACTCGTGAACCGTGAGATCATGACCTGATGTCAGATGCTTAACTGACAGAGCCGCTCGGACGACTCTCAGCCTTTTTAAAGAAAATGGTACACAGCTTGCTTGGGAAATACCTTGTGTTCTGCAGGCCCATGTGGCTTGTCTCATTAACCACCCGGACAAAAAGATCGTACTGTGTGTCCCCTCTGAGATGAAACAAGGAGACTGGCACTGGCTTCTTGACTGAAAATCCAGGGGCCATAAGCCGCGCGTTTGCTACAAAACAAAAGGATGTGCTGTGTCTATAAATAGGAGCCGGGCTGGGTGATTAATGAGTTGGCAGTTGAGTCTTCTTTGTCGTTGTGATCAGCAGGATTGCGAAGCATGTGGTGAGGGATCTTTGGTTTAAACAAACAGCACCGGGGCAAACCCTGCCGCCTGCGATCATGCCCCAGCTCTGACACTCGCCGTTCTGGGGGGAAAACATGTGCGAAGCGCGGGGCCCTCGCTTTGCCTGGGATCCGTCCACAGGCATTACTCACCCGTTCTCACATTCTCATTCTCTGAGTGCTGGCACTTCCTTCCATTGTCAGGAAGTTTATTAATAACTAATGTAACAATGAGGATGCCAGCTATCTGACATCTCTCCCTACAGAGAGCTGATCTGATAGGCGTCAGCCAGCTTTACGGTCACGGCTGTATTCAGGTCAACACACATTGCCTCGCGCCGGTACAAATCACATTGTCTTTTGGTTTGTGTGGGGTTTTTTTTTTTTTTTTTTCTTGTTTGTCTTCCTTTCTTTCTTGCTCTCACTCTGTCTCCTCCCTGTGTCTCTCTCCAGCCTCTTAAAGTTCTCTGGTAGCAGCTCCCTGCCTCCTTTTGGAGGATTCCAGGGGCTTTAATTTGGGCCATAACCTCCGTGCTCTGCAGGCGGGCACAGCCACACAGGCCCTACCAGAGGACTGGGGTTCTGCCAGGGTGTGCTCACGCCGGACCGGGCAACCAGTGAGGGGTGACACCTGTCCTGTGGGATGGCTGTGTCTGGGCTTTGCTTGAGCGGGATGGGCCGGAGTCAAAGCTGAGAAAGGAGGAAGACCGGTGGTCCCTTTCTGCCCGCCTGTTAGGGGAAAAGAGCCTGAGTAAGTCATTTACAGTGATCTCTTTCTGCCCTTGGGTATTAGTACCAAAAGAATAGTAAAGAGTAAAGAGAACCCGAGCAGAGTAACCACGTATAACCTAAGCAAGCTCCTGTCCAGCGCTGAAATTTTAAACACTGGAAAATAAATACCCCTGTGGTCCCTCATAGGCATCGCTGTGTTCCCATTCAGCCCAGCGCTTTCGATGCCGCCGCGGAATTAGAGTCTGGAAGCTGGAAAGATCAAGCCCCTCATTTCACAATATAAGAGAAAGGGGGAACCATGTGAGTTACCCATAAACAGTAGTTTGAAATGGATATCGAACTCAATATTTTTATTAGATACTGCTGCTAATTTTTATAGTCAACTATTCAGCCCCCCCCCCCCCCCCCCGTTATATTTGTCCTCTCCACCCATTGTCGAAAGTGCCCCTGAGCAGTGAAACGGCCACACAGTAAAACTGTCGCAGAGATCCCTACCCGCCACCCAGGTGCTTCCATTCCACTACTCGTTCAGGTGGACTATAATTGCTGAGCCCGATGAGAAGTTGTCCAGGCATATGTTTTTCACATTAAAAACCCCCTTTAATTCTTGGAGATGGTCTCCAGAGATCACACGTTTAACCCGAAAAATCCGCAGTGTGACAGCATTTCCCATGGCCTCTCAGGACATCTTTTGTGTCAGGAACTCCTAACTGAGGACTCATAAGGAAAATGCCTGTCTGTTCGTCACGAGGAAGAGTTGAGACCTCTCCCTCATATTTGTTCCCGAGGTGTCAGCCAAAACTTTGCCTTGCAGCTTTTAACAGATCGGCTGGGAATACGCTTCTTCATTTTCTTTTTCCTTGAAGACTGAAACAAGACAGATTGTCCTTTCCTTCCCTTCCTTTTAGGATAACAGATTTCTTTCTTCCTGGGGGGACTGTTTCAAATTTCCCCGCTTTTCAAAGAGGAAAGCACCCCTTCTGTCTCCCGAGATCAGGGGGCTCTTAGTCAGGATCCCATCTGTGTAAAAAAGAGATGAGCCACAGTTCCTGACAATGTGTTCTTTAGGGGATGGTTACTCACATCCGGTGCCGAGCGGCCCAGGGTCTTTGGAAAGATTGGAGCAAATTCTCCATCGCAGCTGAACGAGGATATCCGTGCATGTGTTTGCCGGCTGGAGGGGAGCTGGTGTTCCCCACCCCCACATCCTGCCCCAGGCAACTGGCTGCCCACCGGGTGAGGTGTCCCTCGTCTGGAAAGTAAGAAAGTGAGGGAGGCTGTTCCTCCAGAGCCGTGGGACAGGTTTTTACCACATCTCTGCCGGGAACATCTGCGGCGCTGGTCCCATGGTATCAGTAACGCCCTCAGAAGATTCCCAGATAGGCACCAAAAGCGACTTTCTGGCCTTGAACGCATCAGGCAGGTTCTCTGGCTGTGGCTGGATGGATAGGAAGGGTCCTCTGTGAGGTCCGGTTTTTCCCTCTTCCCCCATCTAAATTAATCCCTAAATTATTAGTGACCTGTTTCTATCAAAATTCTTTGGATTCAGGTTGAAACATAATAGTAAAGAGCCAAGGGGCGCCTGGGTGGCTCAGTCGGTTAAGCGTCCGGCTTGGGCTCAGGTCATGATCTCGTGGTTTTGGAGTTCAAGTGCCGCGTCAGGCTCTGGGCTGACAGCTCGGAGCCTGGAGCCTGCTTCGGATTCTGGGTCTCCTTCTCTCTCTGCCCCTCCCCCACTTATGCTCTGTCTCTATCAAAAGTAAACAAACGTAATAAAATAAAATAAAATAAAATAAAAAATAATAAATAGCCCAACCCGAAAGATTGTGTTTTCAGTCTAGTCTCCCGCAAACATACAGTTGACAGCAATAACCAGGAAGGCTCCCTGGGGTGCTGATCTGATTGGCTGGCAGTGGAGCACAGAGAGCATTTCAGCTGATTAGACTGGAGGTGAGAGCTTCCTGGGTGGATTACCTAGTTGGCCCTGAGGTGAGGGCTCCCTCCCGTATCCTGTTCCCTGTCTCCTTCAGGTGGCCTTGCTGATCTCCGGCCTCTTCCTCATAGGCAGCTTTTCACCACCCACCCCACCCCGTACTCTCTGAGGGTCGGGCCTCAGGTGACATCGAATCACCTGTCTCCTCCACCACCACCCCTGCCTTGCTCACCGATGCTTGTTCTTCAGTGGCTCACCCGAAGAACCCCTCGGCTCCTTCTCCCCCTTCCTGCGGCCTGCGTTTTAATCCACACGGGATGTGGAAAGAGTCTAGGGGTGAAAGGCAGATATGATTGCGCACCACACGGTTCTCCTACTGCAGCAGCCCAGCAGTGACCAAGAAAGAAAGTTCCTGTGCCCCTACCGTTTCCTTCCGGGTGTGAGGAGGACCAAACAGAGCCACCCAGCTGGAATCCCAGCCCTGCCTCCCTACGTCCTAGTGACCTCTTCTGCGGAAACGGGGATGATGTTTTGGTGAGGGTTGTGTGAACTGTAGCACAGGGGAAACTTCTGTCAGGAGTCTGTGAAAAGCCACTCCCTCCCTGGTTCCCTCCCCACCCCTCACCCCCACCCCCCCAGTGTCCCGATGGACAGGGCAGTGGTAGTACCTGCCTCCCACCAGCCTTGCCCGCCTCTTGCCTACCCGCTAACTAGCCTTCCTCTTGTACAGTTGGCGTGCCAACTCCCCATGAAGGCCAGGAACACTGTTGAGTACA
The DNA here is from genome assembly GCF_027475565.1 of Acinonyx jubatus. NCBI lineage: Eukaryota > Metazoa > Chordata > Mammalia > Carnivora > Felidae > Acinonyx > Acinonyx jubatus. The sequence goes on along the minus strand of NC_069387.1, from coordinate 12,444,875 downwards.
AAAACTAATGCTCATGTAGCATCTGTTGTGTTCTAAGCTCTCTCAGCATGTCTGAGGCATTCTCTCATTGGTTCCCCCCAACTTGTGAAGAAGGTCCCCTTTCCGTTCCTGTATCTCAGGGGAGGAATCGGAGGCTGAGAGGCCTTGTGTCACTTTGCCAAGGCCCGGCGGCTAGTGCGTCGCAGAGCTGGGACACAAGCCCAGACCTGCTGACTCACCCACTGGTTTGTAGACTTGCGTCTTCTTCTACTTCTGTCTTCTGGGTGTGTTTTCTGAAGAATATTCACCTCACCCCTTCCAGAAGTGTGGTGCTGCTTCAAACTTTGGACAATCGGGTGTTAACGAATTACTTGTCTCTTTCAAAACACACTCCCATCACCACCGCTTTCTTTTTTGCTCCCGTACGGATTCATCATGTGTGTGGACAGCCCTTGCCAAGTAGCACTTGGCTACTGTTTTGTCGACCCATAAGGTTTGAAACCTTGCTCTTCTCGGATGGTTCCAACTACCCTCCTGCTTCGTTGATCCCAAAGATGGCTCAGAGTAACTGCTTTTTTAGCATCCAAACTTACACACGTGTGCTTTGGTCTGTCGATAAGATGGAGAGGTAACCCGGCCCTTTCAGCACTGGTTGATAATTAGACTTTCCCTTCCAGTAACTGAGCGTGGGACCAGAGTTGGCCTAGTGTTTGTCTTATCCGGAGGTGGGGCTGGTCAAGAGGAGGGAGGTTGACACTGTAAGGTTACTTTTGTAACAATTGAGGAAAGGACTGAAGGAGACAAGAGGGAGGTACTTAAGTAAGCTGTTTGTTAAGTAATAAATTCCCCGTGTTTGGAGCCATCTTGGAGGTTGGTTAGTTGGTCATCTTCTGGATGGGGACATGATGGCTCCAAGAAGTTAGTGACCCCGAGGTCTGACACCATTTCATAGCAGACACTTGATGGAAACCCAGGTCCTTCCTTGTCCATCACTGCTCTTCTGAAAGATAGCAGCTTTACTTCTTTATAGCTTCCAAAAGGCGAAACTAGCAACCTCACAGTGATCCATTTGCAAAGGCGTATAGGTGTTTAGATAACCAGAAATGGGTAAATCATAGCAACAGAGAGCTTGTGTATCTTTCATCAGGTCAATGATTTCTCCATCTAGAATCATTCTTTATTCATGAATCTTTCTGTTGTAAGACTCCCGTTGACCTCCCGAGGCCCTTCCCTGATTGAATTTCTTCCTTTCTTCCAGAGTCATTCTCTGACTTGAGGAGAGTAAGAGTGAATCCGTGAATCCCAACCCATTCGAGGCTCTCTTGCTGGCCTCCCTCGTATGTGTCCCCCATGACAGGGAATGCCCAAGGGCACCTGTGGAGGGGGTAAGAAGCCCCTCGGCATCACAGAGACCTGGGGCTCCTTCTCCTGATGCCCCTGAGCTTCCCTCTGTGGTACTGTTACTTGAGTACCCTTGCCACTGGGGCACTTGGCCACTTCCTCTTGTGGTGGCCATGTTTGCCTGGTCCCGGGTAACAGCCCCACAGGCTCAGAACCCTTCCCCAAGGGTTTCCTTTAAAGAAACATGCCCTGGGAGCCTCTTTTCAAGTACATAAAACAGATAAATACAGAACTCCCTGGCCCAAGGAGCCTGGAGTGGGACCCCTGAACCCCAGAATCTCCTTGACCTTGTTCCCACCCCCATGTGCAGTGGCTCCAGAAGCATAATTTGCAGACTCAGGGGCTCAAGAAACAGTTTGAAAATACTGCCTTTGTATGCTGAATTGCAGAGTGAGGTCTTTTCTTGAGCAAGAAGGAGGAGGTAGTTTCAATGGTCTCTTTCTTTCTAGTTCTGTGTGTTTCTCTCCTGTTAAATCTGCCCGAGATCTTGAGGACTTACCTTTTCCAGGCACAGTGATAAGTGCTGTATGTGCGTGGTCTCGTTGAGTCTTTACAACAGATTAAGGAGGGCGGGTCATTTGCCCAAGGTCACACAACTCATGCGTGGTTTAGAGCCCATCAAAGCCAGATCTGTTTTACTGTCTACTCACCATCCAGTTACCGCTAAAAAAAAAATCTGTATGGCCAGTCCAGGGCCAGCTCAGTTACTTTGTAAAACTTTTACTTGGTATAGTCCTCATAAGGCAATTTTCAGAAAAAAGGCAGGAAACAGAGCCAGCCAGTGTTGGTGGTTTCAGATAAAGATAAGGGCCTCTTGAGCCATCCACTCTGTCTTATGTGGGTTTGGTATTTGGGCTAATTATAATAAATAATAATTTAAGTGGCGCTAATGAGCCCTGTAATTCAGCACCAAAGCTGAGAGACCAGATCATCCAAACATGTTGTACTTTGTCTCCCAGAGTCCAACGTTCCTGTGATTTCTGCCATCCTTGGACACACTGAATCCTCAGACTTAATAAATCATCATTTCCTATCGAGGGGTTAGGCAGGGGTGAAAGGGAAAACAGTGAATTTTTCACTGGAGCTAGAAATCCTTTAATCTAATTGGGTCCAGGTTTCCCCAGGCCTATTTTTTTAATTTATTTTTTACATTTATTTATTCTCGAGAGACAGACAGAGCGTGAGCCGGGGAGGGGCAGAGAGAGAGGGAGACACAGAATCCGAGGCAGGCTCCAGGCTCTGAGCTGTCAGCACAGAGCCTGACACGGGGCTCAAACCCATGAACCGTGAGATCACGACCTGAGCTGAAGTCGGACGCTTAACCGACTGAGCCACCCAGGCGCCCCTGAAGTCTGATTTCTTCCCAACCTTTACTTCACATCGTTACTAAGCTTTAGATGATGGAGCAGAGGGAAGCCCATTAGGTGTCCCTGTGTCTTCCATTTTGATTGGTGACTGTCGCCACGAGAACCAGATTAAGATGCCGGACGACTGAGCTGTGCTTCCTTGGGTGGGTGTACCCTAGAGGTAGCTGAGTACTGACGAGCGCAGGGTAATTGACCTACAGAGGTAAGAAAACCTGAGCCGTATCAGAAGGGGAGACTGTGGTATTGTCCCAGCGATGTGTTGCGTGAGTGTAACAGCTTAATGTCTGACAGCCATGAGGAAATGGGAGCCTTAGTAAGATTCAAGGCTCTTTGTTTGGGTTTCCGATTGAACTTGGAGTCCTGCAGCTGAGCATGACGAAACCTGGGGAAGAGCTGCAAAAATTACTGGAAGTTTGGAAGGCAGGTTCTATAACTTCTAGGTGCTCACAGGTACGAGTTCTCTTTACCAGGCTGAACTGCACTTTAATTATAGCATCCAAGTTTATGGCTGATGACATTTATGTGTGTGTTTGTTCTAGCTCATATTTATTAGCTACTGTGGAGGCATAAAGGTGGTACATTCCTGCCGTGAGAGATCGTCTCTATTTCAAGCTAAGATGGGGTGGGGGAGAAAAGTAAAAAGCCCAAGTTGGAGTCAAAATGTACTTAGCCATAAGACTTTTTGAGTATTAGGGTTATAGGAATCTACCTGCATGGTAACTGAGGGGTAACTGAGGGGGTAAAAATGGGGTTTCTTGCTGAAAGACTAAGTAAGAAAGTATAGAATAGTGTATTTAGAGGGATGATGTGAGTATAGCAGAGCTTTGTGACACAAAGGCATGAAAGACCTTTCTAGACTTAGGATTCTGAGATGCTTTCTTTACCCTTGGAAGAGAACAGTTGAGTCTAGCGATTTCAGTTGCATTGTTCTCACATCTGTCATCTGATCACTGAATTATCCCAAAATGTTCCATATGGAAATACAATTCCTACCCACCTCTCCCCAGAAAATCCCGCTGGAACTTTTACTGGGATTGCAAAGATTGTCTTGTTTAATTCCTGGAGCACTGACATCTTTACATCAGGCTTCCAATCCATGACCATGGTAGACCTCTTCATTGTTCCTCCGCAGGGTAGAGTTTCACTGTAGAGATCTCATACATCTTTCACTAGACTTACCCCTAGGTATTCGGCGTTGTTTGATGCTCTCGCAAATGGCATCGTCATCCAAGCCCCTAGAGTGCATACCTGATAACACCTGTCCGTCTCTGTGGGCATGAGAAGCAAAGTAATTATGAGCTTCTCCATTCCCAGGGCGTCAGTGGACCTTGTTGGAACCCACCAAGGTAGAAATGCAGAATAGCTTCACTGCTGGAAACCCGCTTCAGAATGCAAAGACTGTGGCCCGGAAAGTGTTTTTTTGGTCCAACCTACATTCCTCCGGTTGGCATTCTAGCTTATTTTCCTTTCGAGTTTGGTTCACAGTTTGCCTTCCACCAAGATTTCATATCCAGCTGTCTGCTGCTTGAATCGTCACGCAGATACTTCCACCCTGCGTGGTAAAAGACGTATAACTTTCGTCAGGAGGGATTGTGCTCGTGATCCAGTATTACGTTAAAAAATGTATAATGAAAATCAAATTTTATTCCTAAAATCTATGCACTGGGATAAAAAGGTCAAAAGAAAAAAGTGTAACTGTGGTTATCTCTGGGGGACTTACTTACAGACTACTTTTGTACATGTCTCGATTTTCAAGTTTTTTATGAGAAACATGCAACCTCTTTGAACTTTTTAAAGGGAAAAAAAGGAAATTAAAGGTGTGCATTCAAATGACTGGCTTGGACTGAACTTCCCACTTCACTGTGTAAAGGCTATCAGAACACGCTAGTGAATTAAGACAGGTATATACCACATATCTTGAGATAATCAAGAAAGAGAAACTTCTTTTTCAGGGGTGTAAATTTCCCTGCCAGTCCTCTGGGCAGCTGTAAACTCCACTGAGGGCCAAGAATTGGCTCCTCGCACCTGGGACTCGGCAACACCTGTTTCATGTCCCCCTCCCATGATTCCTGGGCGAGACCCACCTCCCCAGTATGGGCTCCAGGGAGGTTCTCCGCGGTCCAGATGTGTCTCCCCCTTCCGCTGCTCTACTAACCCCACTGTTTATTGACAGGTTCTCAGGAATCCGATAGCTCTCAGTCGGCCAAGAAAGACATGCTGGCCGCCTTGAAGTCCAGGCAGGAAGCTCTGGAAGAAACTCTCCGCCAGCGGCTGGAGGAACTGAAAAAGCTCTGCCTTCGAGAAGCTGTAAGCAGTTCACGTTTTGTGCATGTGTGTCCTCCTCTGTCCTCACCTAGTTAGAAAAGGCAAAGCTGGGGATCACACGGACAGCATAAGAGGGAGGCGGGACCTCTCCTGGACCACAGATGGGGGACACTCACAGCCCCGCCAGTGCTCTGTGACGAACAGGAGTGGGCCTTAATGAACCACTAGGACAGCAATTAAAGTGGCTCTGCCCGAATCCTAAAGGGGACCCCACTGGAACCCAAATGACCGTAATGGCAGTCCTGTATAAGTACTCGGTGCACCATAGTTGATAAGGCGTCTCCTCCTGTGATACTCGCTCAATGGATAGACTGGCTTGCCACCATGTAACTAAAATTTTTGTGCCTGAGTTTATGGCCATGGTGGTGCTTGTTTGTCTTGATTATATTTCACATTTATCTTGGGAAATCCTATTGAGAGACCTCGGTGGAGATCAGCAAGGAAACCAAGGTTTCACTTGATATACGATCCCCTTTAAAACTCATCATCTGGTGTTTCTTTTACTTTTTCTTTAAATGAAGTCTTAGTCTGGTGAGATTTTTAAATTGTACGGAAAGCAATGCTTCCTCAAGCCTCTCTCTATACACCAGGCTCGCGTTTCCTTGGGATTTTGGCCCTGTGCCCCACCCCCCCACTGTCTGTATTTGTTTAACATTTATTTATTTTTGAGAGAGAGAGAGCACGAGTCGGGGAGGGGGGCAGAGAGAGGGAGACCCAGGATCCGAAGCAGGCTCCGGGCTTCGAGCTGTCAGCACAGAGCCTGACACGGAGCTCGAACCCACGAACCGTGAGATCATGACCTGAGCCGAAGTCGAACGCTTACCCAACTGAGCCACCCGGGCACCCCAAAAAAGTTGGTTGTTTAATTCATTACTGTGCGTGGGGGGGGGGGTGCTTACACACACACATGGATGCGGGCACCCTGGGGAGGGCGACCGTGCTCAGCTTAACCTTATACAAAGAGCTCTGTTGGTGAAACAGTTCGGAATGGGAAGCAAAAGAGGTTCCTGAGCTGACGAGTGTCCTCCCCTCCCCTCCCAGCCCCAGTGCCTTGTCGCAGGAAGAGTGAAACAAGGGGCTATAGAATGAGATCGCATTACTTTTCATCTTGGCTTAATTGCGCGCTGGCTTGATTTAAACCCGAGCCTGCTCGAAGCCGACCCACATGAGCACAAATGCACTGCAAAGCTTTGGAAAGCAGCCGGCCCGGCCAGGGGATCTGCTCCCTGATAGTCTTAGCATTAGCAACCTTTTTATAGAGACTGTGCTGAAAGCAATGAAAAAATATGGGCTTGGGTGTCTGTCTGCATTTAATAATTTGTAAAGCCTGGTTTTGTTTTTAGTAAAGGAAACCTCCCTAAACCCAGCAGGGAATCAGCATCCGAAAATTGGAGAAGCCTGTCAGGGCAAGGTTAGCATGCATTATAAAGGTCTCACTGTCTCTCTTAAAATAAAAGCAAAATAAGGGAAACCGAGCTCCCGCTTCTTAGAGTGTCGACACCAGCAAACAAGTTGGGTGGAAGAAATAACCTCTCAGGAAACAGATTGCTTCTGTGCTTGCTCAGCCAGTCTCCCGACTCCCCCGCAGCGAAGGGGCGGGAGAACTTTCTCAGTAACTGCCCCGCTCTTTGTCTGTGTCACACACACCACACACCCTCAGCTCCATCTCGAGGAGCCCCGTTTGTCCGCTGGGGCGCCAGGCGGCCCGAATGCCGTGCAGTGCGGCAGGATGTAAGCAGCGTAAGAGAAGAAGGAACCAGGCCGACCCCTCCACCAGAGCTCAGCTCGTTAAAGCGCCCCTGCCCCGTGCGGGTCTGGCTCCATGTGAAATCAGACGAGTCATGGAGAATGAAGGGCTTGACTCAAACGCCTTCAAGGGGATGGTGGGAAATCAGTAGCCTCATTTTTGAATCCAGTTTGGTGCAAAACCACAGACACTTTGGGGTTCTAAGTCAAATGGCCAGGTTAAATCACGTTCCCCTCCTTTTTCTAAGTTTCAAGGTAAAAAAACGAAAAGTCCTAAGAATATAAAACCCCCAGTGTATTGTGTTATTTATAGACAGGCTTTTAGGGAAGCAGATAAAAATGTTGCAGAATAAACACAAAACTACTTTGGAGACATTTGAACTACGTTCCCTGTTTTAGAAAACAGGTAAGAAAATCGCAGAGCATTTCATACTCAGTAGTTGGCCATTATGTTGTGAAACGCTTACAGTGAGGAGTTCAAGGTCCAAGAGTTCATTTCCTGGTCGCCTGAACACAGAAGGAAAGAGACCTAGGAGAGGGAGCTGCCTGTGCTTATACATTCACACACACACACACACACACACACACACACACACACACACCCCCTAGTCGCACACACACCCCAGTACATCCACATCCACAGCCTAGTGCACACACACACACCAGTACACACACACCCAATGCACACACATACACTCCAATGTATGCACACACACATAGAGCAGTGGGGAAAGGCCAGATCAGTCCTCCTATTAGAAAGTGGGTCCAGATGCCTGGGCGGCTCAGTTGGTTGAGTGTCTGACTTCGGCTCAGGTCATGATCTCATGGTTTGTGGGTCCAGGCCCCGTGTCGGGCTCTGTGCCAACATCTCAGAGCCTGGGGCCTGATTCATATTCTGTGTCTCCCTCTCTCTCTGCCCATCCCCTGCTCGTGGTCCCTATCTCAAAAGAAACATTATTTAAAAATTAAAAAAAAAAAAAGGTGGGTCAACACCTGGGGTCCCACGTCTGGGGCTGTCCCACCCGCCGGCCACTCGTACTGGGCTGCCTGCACAAAAGCTCTTTGTGCAGACGGACAGCCGAGCTCTTCTTATCAGAGCGGCCCCTGGAGTCTCTGTGCCCTGTAGACATGGACTGACGACTGGCAACCCGGGGCTGGGCTTTGCCTGGAAGCGGACCCTGTGCAGTGGAGATGCACAGTGACCGTCCCACGTTCTCCTGGTCCCTGGAAGTGACCCCGTGCTGTTGATACCCTGGCACTACCAGTGGAGTAGCCACTGACTCAAATCTGATCTTTATGCCCAGACGTCATCCCTACAATGGAGCCTAGTTCTAATCCTGAATCATCCACAGACCTCAGTGTCAGCCGGGATCATTGTCACTGTGGTGATCTGTCAACTAAATTCAGTGTCCTCATACTCACACAGTTAGATTTCTAGAGCTGAGAACACACAACAGATCTTTTTTAATGCCCTTGACAGTAACATAGATTAAAGTTTCAGTTTCTATTGAAACTCTAGAAATCCATTTCTATTGATTTTTTGGTTTTGGTTTTGGTTTGTTGGGGTTTGTTTTGGAGTTTTTTGTTTTTTGGGTTTTTTTAGAGAAAGTGCGAGCGGGGGAGGGCCAGAGGTGGGGGGTGGGGGAGAGAGAGAGAATCCCAATGCAGAGCCTGAAGCTGGTCTTGAGCCCATGACGCTGGGATCATGACCTGAGCCAAAATCAAGAGTTGGATGCTCAACCGACTGAGCCACCCAGGCGCCCCAAAGCACATCGGTTCTGTAAAGAAAGGACTGTTCTTACAGTTTTTCTGAGACAGGAAATTGCGTTTCAGGAGCTCTTAGGTGCGTCACTAAAGGCGACTGTTTCGAATCTGTGCACGGAATCTATGCACCAAAGTGTGCGTGTGTGTGCACACGTGCATCCTGGAACTCAAGCGCATGCCTTCCTCTGATTTCTCTTCTCTCTCCTGCTCTTGCACGTATGCAGGAGTTGACAGGCAAACTGCCCATTGAGTATCCCTTGGACCCGGGGGAGGAACCACCCATCGTTCGCAGAAGAATCGGGACGGCCTTCAAACTGGATGAACAGAAAATCCTGCCCAAAGGAGAGGTGTGTCCTTGATGTTGTTGGATTCTGCCACGTCAGCCATATTTGTCCCACGTGTTAGGGCTTCCAGACTTTCTGTAACCATTTCTTCATTCTCCCTGATGCCAGATGCCTTTTCCCTTTTGCTCCGGGGTATCTCACCTTTTAAGCTAGCTGGTTAGTCAGTGAGGGGCTCCCCTCCCTAGGATTAGTTACCTTGCTCCTCTGTGAACAGGGAGCCAAGTGCGTGGCTGCCTGCTGTGTGCACAGGGAAGCCAGGTGTGCTCCCAGGGGAGACAGAGGCAGGACGGAGCTGGGGACGGGAGAGCTCTTCCTTCCTAGAATAACTCTGTGCATGTTCGTGCCAACTTGGGGGTCCTTCCTTTCACTGATTCTGGACTGATCTATGCAGGGACAGGTAAGGAAGACAGGGCACCATGCAGACTTGTCAGTAAGCATTTTGATTTCTGTGGAAGTTGTGTGTGGAACATGATAGGCCTGTCACAAGTGGCTACGTTAAGCTTGGGAGAACATCCCAGCAGCACACACGTGGGCCTTTTTAAGGACCTCCCGACCCTTTGTTACTGGGAGCCCAGCACAATGTGGAAGAAAACCACCAGAGAAGCAAACGGGTGCAGGCACCCCGTTGTCAGGGGGAAAGACAGCAGGGTCTGCCCTCGGTGGCCTTAACCTCACCTTGCTGCGAAAAGTGCTACCAGACTTTCAGCAAGATGCCGGGCCCTCCTAATGTCACTCGTCTGCTTTTAGGGGACCCACTGAAGCTTTGCTTTTTCATCCTCTTTGGCACTAAACGTTGGTGGGGGGCTGGGGCTGGAGAGGTCAGGACTGGGGAGGGAGGCGGGGGGAGGGTCTTGGGTCTCCCTCTGGTTAATAAGCTATCCAGCCTCAGACCAAGAGAGATTCAAGGCCAGGCAAACCTTTAGGCCTCAAGGCCATGTCCAGGAAATGTCTTCCCAGATTTATTCTGAATGAAGCTACTGATGAAAATGCTCTTGAACAGAGGGCTTAAAAGAACAGGCAGCAAAGCCAATGGAGGAGGGAATGCCATGTATGTGTTTCAATGCACAGACTCTGAAAAGTGATTGGGGGGAGCTCACATTCTTGTGTCACACCCGCGGTGGGTGAGTGTGAGGGTGAATCCCGAGGGGACACAAGTGCCCCGCAGCCGCCAGCAGGGGATCAGTCTGAGATTGGCACTGGCGGGTCCCCGGGGGACTGGTGGACACATCAGAAGCTTCATCCACATCACAAGCTGCTCTTCCAGAAGATGAACTTCCCAATCCTTACATCTCTGAGCCTGAGAAACACTTAACTTGCTACTTAACACCTGCTTAATCGTGCTCAGCGACCAAGAGTTGCTGAGCAGAGAGGAAACAGTGGAGATGCATGGCTGTGGGTGGGCCCTGGATTTTATCGGGGTCAGGACGAGGTGGGGGGTGAGGGTGGGTGGGATTCAGGAGACCACCTGGTTGGGCATTTTTCAAATCCGGCTGTCGGCAGGATTGCCTGAGGAACTGCCATGCCCGTAGGCCGGACAGACGCCTGGCACTAAACTTACAAGAGCAGACCCCACCTTAGCGAGTGCACCGTTGTTCTTCCCGCAGCCCCGAGGGCCTTCTCACCAGGGGCTCCCTCACACTGTCCAGGAAGAGAGGACTGTCCTTTCCTGAGAAGCTCATGTGCAGCCCTGTCTTCCTTACCTGTCCCTGCATAGATCAGTCCAGAATCAGTGAAAGGAAGGACCCCCAACTTGGCACGAACATGCACAGAGCTATTCTAGGAAGCGAAGAGCTCTCCCACCCCCAGCTCCGTCCTGCCTCTGTCTCTCCTGGGAACATACTTGGCTTCCCTGTGCACGCAGCAGGCAGCCACGCACTTGGCTCCCTGTTCACACAGCAGGCTGCCATCCGGACAGGCAGCGCCGCGGCTCTGTGCTCGTCTCTGCTGAAGGGGCGAGAGTGCGCGTCCTGGGCTCCCACACTGGGGCGGGTCTCGGGCCAGGGCTCTCCTAACCACCCGGGAGCAGCTGCTAGCAGGAGTTACCCGCACAGAACAGCCTTTGTCCTCGGTGACTTGTTTGTTTCAAGACCCCGGGCGGGAATCCATTTCCATATTCTTCTCCCTCCGGGGAACAAGTGCAGCCAGCCCTGGAAGGAACCGGAAGGAGTTTATCAATCTCCTGAACAGTTCTGTGTAATCTTCACCTCCTCCTCCCTCCTGGGCCCCACTCCCCTCAACAGGAAATGAATCCGGCTAAGAGTTCTGTCTTGGATGGAGGCTGTCGGCCTGGTGCGTGCCTCCCACAGGCGAGCCTTTTTTTTTTTTTCTCAACGTTTATTTATTTTTGGGACAGAGAGAGACAGAGCATGAACGGGGGAGGGGCAGAGAGAGAGGGAGACACAGAATCGGAAACAGGCTCCAGGCTCTGAGCCATCAGCCCAGAGCCCGACGCGGGGCTCGAACTCACGGACCGCGAGATCGTGACCTGGCTGACGTCGGACGCTTAACCGACCGCGCCACCCACGCGCCCCTTGGCGCGCCTTTTTTCATCCGGCCCTGAGCTGGAGAGATCTGTCCATCCCGACAGACGTGGTGATGGGTTCCCACGTGATTAGGTCGCTTCCTGTCACGTTTTTGCAAGGCTGCAGATCGCCTGGGGCAGGATGCACGTGTGGCCTCCCCGGGCCTCGCGGGCAGGTACTTGAACACCCCTCTGCCGAGCAGCGGAGAGGCGGCGGGGAGCACGCCATCCCCGTTCAGCCGCTGCGTCCGCCAGGCTGTTTTCTGGCAGCCACAGCCGGCAGGCCGGAGGGAGGTGCCCCAGGGGAGGAAGGAGAGCGCCCCGAAGCAGGGCTGCTGCGCCCCCCTGTCTGCGCCTCCCAGCCCAGAGCTGCTGAGAACAAGCAGGTGTGGGCACGGCCGGAGCTGGCACGAAGGGCTTCCGAGAGAGATCCCGGTGAGCGGGGTACGTCCCAGCACAGAGGGCTCAAAATACGAGAGACAGAGGGCACGAGTGCGAGGATGGGGAGTCACACACGTGTGAGCTCCTGTTGGTGAACCCACCGCACGCCCTGCCCGGGATGGTGAGAAGCGCCAACCAGACAGGCTCCGAATTTCCACGAGGGCTTGGTGTCCACGAACCTTGCAGTGGGGATGGTGGTAACCAAGGCAGGTGGCCCCCCGCCTGCGGCAGGGGAATCTGCTTCTCAATGATGCCACCAGTGGAGAGACCGACACTTGTCTCCTAAATGTAACGGGAGCCAAGAGTCTCGAAAGTGGGGGTGCCCCGGGCACTAGCTGCCAGAGGTTTTAGGAGAAGGGCCATTGCAGGGTCAGGCGAGGTTGGGGCTAGGCCCCGGGCCTTGCTGATTTCCTAGGATGCGTGTCTCCCAAAGAGTAGGGCTCGCTGGCCCTGGGACAGGGGTGGGGAGGCGGGGTCCCCCTGCCCCGCGTCCCACTGAGTGTAAGCCCGTGTCTCCCTCCCACAGGAGGCCGAGCTGGAACGCCTGGAACGGGAATTTGCCATTCAATCCCAGATTACAGAGGCCGCCCGCCGCCTCGCCAGTGACCCCAACGTCAGCAAAAAACTGAAGAAACAAAGGAAAACCTCTTATCTGAACGCACTGAGGAAGCTGCAGGAGATCGAGAATGCCATCAACGAGAACCGCATCAAGTCTGGGAAGAAACCCACGCAGAGGGCTTCGCTGATCATCGCCGGTCAGTGCTAACTAAGCCCGCTCCCCACAGGGGCCCCTGGACACTGGCACCAGCACCAGCCCCGAGAGCGGGTCCACAGCTGGCTCCCTGCATGACCTGCGCAAGCTGTTTAACCCCCCGTGCCTTATTTTTGGTCCAGGAAGTGAAGCTTATAAGGCTCGGTAACCAGATAGGAACAACACAATGTGTTCAGGTCCACACAAGAGGATCCCACAAACCGAGCTGTCTGGATCCCTGTCCACCGTGCCCTGGGAGAGCCAGCAGCCATGAGCTACATGCTCTCATCGGCCCTAACCGGGAGCTAGGCTCAGCTAATCGTGCCTGCCCAGGTTCTGATGTCCTCGGGGACCTGATCACCCTGCCCGTGTCTGGAAGGAAAGAGGGTGGCTGGGGTCCGCTGCAAGCCAGCACCCCCGCCGAGCCTGTGTCCTCCACAGACGGGCTGTCTCCAAGGGCCCCCTGTCCCAAAGCCGAACCCCAGGAGGACTGGGCCACCCCACTCTGATTGTCTAGAGTCCTGAGGTCACGACTCCTGGTCAGGAGGGTTTAGAAGCTCGGGTGATTACATTTGGCAAATGCTAGAAAGAACCCCCCCCCCCCGAATCCACCCACGGCCGTTGAGTCCCCCAAACTGTTTTAATCCTTCTTTCCTATGTCAGCAAACTCTTTGAAACCTACGTCAGATACTCCTTCATGGTTTACTCATGCTGAAAATACTTCTTCGGGAAGATAGAAAGTGGGATAGAGGTGACCAGGGGCTGGAGGGGGAGGTGGAATGGGGAGTTAGTGTTTCATGGGTACAGGTTTTGTTAGGAAAAATGAAAAAGTTCAAGGGATGGTGATGGTTGCACAGTAGTGTAAATATACTTAACAGCACTGACCTGTTCAGCTAAAAACGGTTAAAACAGTATATTTTACGGCATGTATATTTTACCACAATTACATACGTATAAATCATATGTACTTATAACATACGTAGAGCACAATTGTGTATCCTTAAAATGTGGGCAAACGAGGGAAGCAAGGCTCTACCAGGGCCTCTGACCCCAGTTGCCCCCATCCCACCAAACAATACAAATAAAGTAACTTCGTACTTTAGAAAAACAAGAGACTGTAAAAAAAAAAAAATCCTTTCTTCTAGGAAATTTGGAATAACCATCTTTCCCCATCCTGCCCTGTTGGCCTTGGCCAAGACTTTGTCACTTGCTTGCCCACGTCTTAACAGAGCTGCAGTCAGCCAGCCTTTCTCCGTCTGAGGCCTCTGTGAGACCTCCTTGGGGAGGCCCAGCTCTGCAGAAACCTCCAGCACGGTCACCAGAGCCAAGTTTGGGAGGGGTACCACAGGGACAGACCTGTCACTGGTCGGCCCCAGAAGAGCCTGGTTCCCGGCCTGCCCGGCCCAGGCAGTTCTGTGGGCGCTGACAGCAGAATTCACATTTAAACAAGTATCTGTCCCAGCGACACATGGTCCCATGCAAATTTGCAGCCATTGTTTTTAAGTGCTCAAGAATATACTTTATTTTGCCACCGCCTCAAAATGTTTCTGCCACGCTTGAATTAGAGGAATAATTACAGTTCTTCTTAGTTCCTTAGTCTGATGTTTCTTTTCTTTTCTTTTCTTTTCTTTTCTTTTCTTTTCTTTTCTTTTCTTTTCTTTTCTTTTCTTTTCTTTTCTTTTCTTTTCTTTTCTTTTCTTTTCTTTTCTTTTTTTCTTTTCTTTTCAACATTTTCCGAGAGCAAGAGAGACAGGGCATGAGTGGGGCAGGGGCAGGGAGAGAGGGAGACACAGAATCGGAAGCAGGCTCCAGGCTCCAGGCTCCGAGCTGTCAGCACAGAGCTTGACCCGGTGCTCAAACCCACGAACCGTGAGATCATGACCTGAGCCAAACTCGGACGTTTAATTGACTGAGCCACACAGGCACCCCTGGTGTTTTATTTCAAGAGCTAAAACACTAAACTTGGAACTTCAGACTGGGACCTTTGCTCGTTTTGAACAGAGCATCTCCAGACAAACCACTCCCCCTCGGTGGCCTCAGTTTCCCCAGATGTTAAGAGGGGAGGACTATTTTACTGGCTCCCTCTTGGGCACGTTCTCATGGTTAACTAGTATCTATAAAAATAAGCTTTGGAGAGATAGAAGCTATAGTTAGCAGCCTGCGTTCACCACTAACGACTTAAGTTTACGGAGAAGACATTTATTGCCACAAGACCAAAGCCAAGTCCTTAGCTAGTTTCGCGTGTACCAAATACATAGCAGTTCACCGCCTTTGGTTGGGTTGGAACACGCCCTGAGATCGGGCCGGGACAACGGTGTGGCTTAACCAGGCCGGGCAGCCTTTATCCTGGATATTAAGCTGCTCGGCACGGCAGGGTCCAGTGAAACAAGAGTGCAGATACACAAAGACTGGCACATTGTGGTGTCAGGAGCGAGGGATGAGCTAATGACCCACCCCAGGGACTGTCAAAGGAAATGCCAAACAGCATTTTGATTGTACTCCGTGTGTTCTTTCTGATTAGAAGGAGGAGGATGTGGGACGGTCCCAGACGTATGATTTTTACAAGTAGGTCTTTGTCTAAGGAATGGGCTGAACTCATAGACTCTTGCTCTTTCTCTTCTCAGATGGAAATATTGCCAGTGAAGACAGCTCCCTCTCAGATGCCCTTGTGCTAGAGGATGGTATGTTGTCCGTTTCCTGCTTCAGAACTCAGACACAGATTAACGGGGATTAAGCTGTATGCAGTCTGGCACAGCCCGGTGGGAAGACCAGAGCCAGGCTGAGGTGACAGCAGGGTGCCCCGCCAGTCCCTGGTTCGCAGCACTCACCCATTTGGGGGTAGGTGGGCACCGCGTCAGCTCGGGTCTGTAGGAACTTCAGCATTTCCCATGGCCCAGAGGTAGGAGGTGAGGTCCATGAACGGTGTTCTCTGTTTTATAGTTGCCAAAACCGCATTTAAAAAAAATTTTTTTAGTGTCTATTTTTGAGAGCGAACACGCGTGCACGAGGTAGGGAAGCGCAGAGAGAGGGAGACAGCATCCGAAGCGGGCTCCACGCTGACAGCAGAGAGCCTGATGCAGGGCTGGAACTCACAGAACTGTGAGATGATGACTGAGCCCAAGTTGAATGCTTGACCAACAGAGCCACCCAGGCGCCCCACAGTTTTAACTAAACGCCATGTGCAGTTTCCTTTGGAGTATTCATAGTTTCTGGAGGAAAGACATGGTCTTTGGTTGGATCACAAGTCTAAGATTGAAGCCCACTAGGAAAGCCTGAGAGTAGCAGGAAGAAAAACCTTCCATACCTTCCTGAGAAATCTTGAAAACCAAAGAGAAGATGTCCCTTTAGATTCCTCGTCAGGCCTTGAAATTGTCTTCCTGTTCGCCATTGACCTCTGAAAACCCAGCGGTTATCAGGATATTTTCTTGGGAAATTCTTAGAAAAACAGAACTGATCCCCCACACCCACACCACCACCACACACAGGGGTAGAAAGAATTCGAGGCACAGGACCATCTCTGAGAATGTTCCTGTGGGTTTAAATCAAAACTTGGGAGGCCAGGACATTGACAATATGGAAATCTATTAAGTGGCAGTTAATTTTTCTGCCCTTTAGGAAAACCTCAGGTGGGCAGTGCTGAGTGTCTGTTGAGACAGAAAACCTTAAAAGGTCTGCCCGACACATAGTCATGATGGGAATTGCAAGGATGAAAATAATTGCTATTGATGTGGGGAAAGGCTGGCAGGTTGTTTACCCAATGGTCTTGGCCCTGCTGTTAGCAATCAGGTCATAATATTTTTGTCGTCAGCATCGTTCTGCGGGTGGGGAGGAAGCCAGGCTGCGGGGGAGCAGGGAGAGGGGCTTTGAGTATGAGCAGATCTGGCCTGGTTTTGGCCTCTGTGGACTTCAGTCTCTCCAGACGAGGGAACAACAATTGAGCGAGATTCCTTTGTAAGACAAGAGTTGGGGGAGGTACGTGTTGTTGTTGGCTAACGTGGGTGCATGGATGGCGACTAGTTTCCTCCTGTGTTCCGGACCCCCTGAGGGGCATCATCGCCTCAGTTGGACCATTGCAGGCTTGCCCCTCCTAGGGGCTCTTTGCTTTACTGATTTGAGGGGCGGGCGCATAATAGATGCTGGGTTTCAAGGTTGGGGGATGGATAATTAGGCTTTGGATAAGAATATGAATTGTGAATGGACTGCGGGGCCAAGTGAAAGGTGGTTGGAGCTTTTGGGGTTTGCTTCTGTGTATTTTTTCCCTTCAGACCCGGCCCTCTGCCTTCACAATGAGCACTGGGTTTTTCCCCCCCTTCCCCCCTGCTCACTGCTGTTCCCTCACCCCCCCCCCAGTTGTCCACCCTGATTATCTTCCTTAACCCCTGCCTCGTCTCTCTCCCAGCCTTGCCCACTCGGAACCCTGATGGTTGACTAGCTCTCACACAGGATTTTCATCCTGACCCCTCCGTGCTTAGGAAGTTCCAGAGTCTTCCTAGGGCTTTCAGACCACATTCCCCACTCAGCCTGGAATCAAAGAAAAGCAGAGAGAGTAGATCCCTAGAACCGCCAACAGATAATGACACGGAACATACATAACTTTCTCTCATTTTTTTTTCCTAATAAGTATTTATTGAGCATCATTCCAGGCACTGAGGTGATAGAAGCAAACACAACAGAACCCTCCTGGAGCTGAAATTCCCCCAGACCAAATTAGACGCTTAAGGTCTATTGAATGAAAACTTTACAACATGTTAATGACTATGTTTTGCTCTTTGGTATGAAGCAGTCATTTGCTGTTGGGATTTATTGGCACTCAGGCTTTACTCCATCTGTAGCTAATCAAAAGTGAAACTTCTCTCCCCATTGAAGGCTGCTGCTTGAAGTTTAGGTTTGGTTCATTCCGGTTTGACTTGTCTCGGCAACTGGGGAAACCATGGGGTGCGCTCGTTGCCTGGACGGACGCCTGTCTGGATTGTGGGGGGCGGGGGTGGAATGTGGTCATTGAGCGGACGCCTGTCTGGATTGCAGAGGGGGGGCGGCTGTGGGTGGGGGTGGGAGGATCTGTCTGGGTCGGTGGGAGGGACCCTTGCTCAGTTCGTCTCTCTCCATCTCTGTGCAGAAGACTCTCAGGTCACCAGCACACTGTCCCCCTTACAGTCTCCTCACAAGGGACTCCCTCCTCGACCACCGTCACACAACAGGCCCCCACCTCCCCAGTCCCTGGAGGGTCTCCGGCAGATGCACTATCACGGCAGCGACTACGACAAATCCCCCATAAAGCCCAAAATGTGGAGTGAGTCCTCTTTAGATGAGCCTTACGAGAAGGTCAAGAAACGTTCCTCCCACGGCCATTCCAGGTGAGCTGGGTCGGGGAGATCACATGAGCTCGTGGGAAAAAACAAAGGGCTGTCCCAAATAGCACCCACAAGTTTCAGAATCCGCACCAGCTTATTCCCTCCCTCCTGGGGCGGCCTTAAAACAGTGCTGCGCTCGCAGCGCCCTCTGCTGCTGACCCTGTCAAGGTGCAGATCGGTCGTGCAAAAGGGAATGGGGGTTTGGGGCTCACAGTGTCTTGGCAGATGGTCTTAATGTTGTGAAATGACACGGAAATTAACGAGGGAGGCCTAGGCAGCGCCCTTCTGAAAAGGCAAGAGAGAGTCTACTCCCAAGGAATCCCAAAGTGGTTCAGAACCCTACAGCATCATCCAACAGGATTCCAGGGCCAGACAGCTGTAATCTTAGCCGTGCATTATCAGCTCATTACTCAGCTGATACTGCAGAGAGATTTTTGGAAGGCATTTTGGTCTGTTTCTCTGTTTTTCTCATTTCCTTTAATTACACCCTTTAAAGCTCCCAGTGGCTGTCCAGACAGGTAAATATTTGTCCACTGGAAAACAGAAACTGTGGCTGAGGGCAGGGACTTCACAGAACAGTCCACTGCCTGTTACGCACAAGGCTGATGAGGGTTTCTTTCTTTTTTTTTTTTTTCTTTTTTTGAAGATTTTTATTTTCTAAGTAATCTCTCCATCCACCGGAGCGCTTGAACTCACAACCCTGAGATCAAGAGTCGCATGCTCTTCTGACTGAGCCAGCCAGGCGCCCCCACTAGGGTCTTGGTTTCACACTGTGGTGCAGGTCGGGGCCGAGGACCCCCCCCCCCCCAACTGGGGTGAAGGCTGAGAGCCAGAATAGGAATCTGGGGGCGGGGGGCAGACCCAGGCGAGCTTTCCCGACACCAAGGCTGGGGTCCGCGGCCGGGCAGCTCCCTGGGAAGAGGTGCGGTCGTGTGTGGCCGTGACCAGCCTGGCATCCTCTGGTTTGCAGCACTCACAAGCGATTCCCCAGCACGGGCAGCTGTGCAGAAGCAGGCGGGGGCAGTAGCTCCCTCCAGAACAGCCCCATCCGCAGCCTCCCTCACTGGAACTCCCAGTCCAGCATGCCGTCCACACCAGACCTGCGGGTCCGGAGTCCCCACTATGTTCATTCCACGAGGTGAGTGTACCAGGCCTTTGGGCCACCTCCATCCCTAGACCAGACCTCCCTTTGTTAACCTGGGCGATGCCCCCCAAACTGGCCCAAAGAACCGGTAAACTGGGGTCAGGCCGAAACCAGTGAGGCAGGTTCTCATTAATGCAAAGCGGGATGAAAAATCCGGGACGGCAGCGGTGAGCCCCTGTTACCTACGAGACCCGTTCGTATCCCAGGGTCTACATCCGGGAGTCACCTGGGAAATCTCCAGGCTTCTGGAAACAGTGGGCATGGAGGGAGTTTCCTCTTTTTTTAAATTTTTTTAAAGTTTGTTTATTTAAGCAATCTCTACACCGAAAGTGGGGCTCGAACTCACCACCCCGAGATGGAGAGCCACATGCTCTACCGACTGAGGCATCCAGACGCCTCACGGAGGGAGCTTTCCTAATCAAAATGGAGGCAGGAGAGGCTATCCAGATCAGCAGGGAACATGCTGGAAACGGAACGACCTTGCACTGATAGGGGGTGATATTTATTCTCTAGTCTTCATGTGTCTTCCCGCTGAGGCCTGGGCTTTTTAATGTCTCAGGGTGTAAATTCATTGAAGAGGAAAAGGAACTGGCAGAAGTGAAGTGTGAATCACTCCTGCATTTTCTGAAAAGAGGCACAACCAAAGCCATCATTTGATTTGATCAAATTGCGTAGGGATTTGCATACGCACTGATTGCGTAGGGACTGTGGCTCCAAGGATGGTTTATATAGGATAAGATGGAGCTCGCCGGGCAAGACTGATTCATTCTTTCAGGTAGCATACTTGTCACTTGCCTGTATGCACCGGGTATCACCGTAGGGACAGAGCAGTGAACGAAACAGACCATACTCCAGCTCTCAACGGACTGACGTTTTAGTAGGGGAGAGTGGCAAGAAAGAAAAAGGTCTGTCCCGTGGTGATACGCACTAAGAAAAATGGACAGGGGGCTACATAGTGAAAGGCAAGAGTGACCGTTAAGTGACAGCATCAGGGCAGTTGTCTCTAATAAGGTGACATTTGTGTAGACACCTGAATGGATGGGGTAGCCAGTTCTGAGGATACATCCGAGAAGAGCAAGGTCAGAGCCCCAGGGCCAGGCCTGCACTTAGCATGTCCCCCGGGGGGGCTAGAACGGCCGGAGCAGATGACCGAGACCGTGGAGAGGAAAGTGAGGCCTGAGCCCCGAAGAGCCGCTCGGTGGGGACTTCACGTTCTACCCCGAGTGGCAGAACAGGAACTCACCTCCTCCTGTACTTGGCCAGTGGGGCCGCCCTGAATGTCACATGTGTCCTAGCATTGTCCACCCCTGTGACACTGATGGATGTTTACAGTGTGGACTATAAGCAGAGTGGATCATAGACAAAGTAGTGGCATGAGGAGTGTGTGCAGCCGTCAGGTTTAAGTGTTAGGTGCTCCGGCCGCCCAGTTGAGAGTTCCGGGCGAATGGGAACCTACGTGGGTTTCCTAACAGTATCTGGTTGAACCCTGTGAAGTGCGCTAAGTCGGCCTTTCTCTTGCTCTTCAAAGAGAGGGCATTTCATCTGATGGCACGGATTCTCCTGGTTCTCTTTGCATCTATAGAATCCTTTTGCGCCGTTTAAAAAAAAAAAAAAGCCAGGCTATTAGGGTGCCTTTCTAGAGGCCACCTTTCTGTGGGTGCCGTCCGCTGTCCCGCCCCCGCGCATACTCGAGCATCCAGTCGGGGGATCTGCGGTCCCTCTGGCCCCTTGGCTTCGCCCGGTGGGACTCCCAGGGCCACCCGGCTCCCGCCCAGCTCTCCTCGGTACGGTTCGCCGGCGGCTCTGGACGGTGGGTTCTGTCCTTGCCTGGGTCCCACGAGCGCAGAGCCTGCGCCCACCCCGTCCCCCCAGGCGCCCCTCCCCGGGGCACCCCCACCCACCCGCCCGCCGTCTCCCCGCAGGTCGGTGGACCTCAGCCCCACGCGGCTGCACAGCCTCGCCCTGCACTTTAGGCACCGGAGCTCCAGCTTGGAGTCCCAGGGCAAGCTCCTGGGCTCGGAGAACGACACGGGGAGCCCCGACTTCTACACCCCGCGGACTCGTAGCAGCAACGGCTCCGACCCCATGGACGACTGCTCCTCCTGCACCAGCCACTCGAGCTCGGAGCACTACTACCCGGCGCAGATGAACGCCAACTACTCCACGCTGGCCGAGGACTCGCCGTCGAAGGCGCGCGCGCGGCAGCGGCAGCGGCAGCGGGCGGCGGGCGCGCTGGGCGCCGCGAACTCGGGCAGCATGCCCAACCTGGCGGCGCGCGGCGGCGGCGCGCACGGCGTCTACCTGCACAGCCAGAGCCAGCCCAGCTCGCAGTACCGCATCAAGGAGTACCCGCTGTACATCGAGGGCGGCGCCACGCCCGTGGTGGTGCGCAGCCTGGAGAGCGACCAGGAGGGCCACTACAGCGTCAAGGCGCAGTTCAAGACGTCCAACTCGTACACGGCGGGCGGCCTGTTCCGGGAGAGCTGGCGCGGCGGCGACGAGGGCGACGCGGGCCGCCTGACGCCGTCGCGCTCGCAGATCCTGCGGACTCCGTCGCTGGGCCGCGAGGGCGCCCACGACAAGGGCGCGGGCCGCGCCGCCGTCTCGGACGAGCTGCGCCTGTGGTACCAGCGCTCCACGGCCTCGCACAAGGAGCACAGCCGCCTGTCGCACACCAGCTCCACCTCCTCGGACAGCGGCTCCCAGTACAGCACCTCCTCCCAGAGCACCTTCGTGGCGCACAGCAGGGTCACCAGGATGCCCCAGATGTGCAAGGCCACGTCAGGTGAGCGGGGTTGGGGGGGAGGGCGGGGCTCCGGACATTCTGAGATCGTTAGTTCCAGAAACCTGGGCTGTCAGACGGCTGAGACTGGGGGCCTTCGGGTTCCCTCTCCTTCACGCGCTCCCGTCCCAGCCCTGGCTTTGGGGGACAGAGATCTCAGAAACGGTGGGGGGGGGGGGGAGGAGGGGGCAGCGCCTCCGACCCCCCCCAGCGGGCTGGGCCAAGTCGCCCCCGGTTCAGCATCCTAGGTAGAGATGCGAACCCTCCCTCCGGCTGCTTCTTGTAAGGACAGACATCAGAGAAGCCCCGTGCCGACGTGGCTCGGGGTTTGTTCCAGTCAAAGGTGCACCTTTACCCTGGTGAAGAGACACTAGTACGTTAACAGACCCGAGTGGCCCCTTCCAGGGGGACACTTGTTCCAGGCATGGCCTTGCGTCCTGGAGCCTTGGAACTGGGCCGTGTCCCCTGGGTGGGACCGACTGGTGGGGGGGAGGGGGGAAGGGGGGGTTAAAGTCCCCACTGCTCCTGGGTTCCCATGTCAGGGATGTTAGGAGGTGACCGAAAGAATTTTTATAAAGTGCTTTCAGTACCTCGATACTACACCTTTAAAGCTTTCATAATTAGGCTTTTTTCCTTGTACTCAGAGCATTGAGCAGTGCCAGAACATAAAAAAGTAAAAACGGAAGACACCACCCTTTGCTTCAGAAGCTAGTAGCTTCTCTGGGAAAGAACAGCGGTGACAGCCACCCCCAGTGCTCAGCAGTGACTGCAGGGCTCGCAGCACACTTGGGCCGGGGCGGGGGGGGCGGGGGGGGGGGTTGCGCAGGCAGGAGGCTCTGCTTAGACTACAGGGAAAGAAAAGGGAGGCAGCTGAGACATAATAAAATGGTTTTTTAAAATAGAAGAATAAAATGAGAATGATCACACGGAAGGGATTCGAAGTCAGGATCTGACTTGTGATGGGAAAGAGTTAAGTAAGGATAAAGATCGGGAAGGACAGAAAATGGGGTTCACCTTTGGGGAACAGGAGGGGATTCTTGGGCCTTGGAATGAATGGGACAAAGAGGAGGGACCGGCCGGCTGCCTGGGCGCACCAGGCCTCACGGCTCCCGCATTCTATGCCCCGTGTCCCCAGTGACTCATTTGTTTATTATGGCGGCACATTGGCCAAATGACAGGTTCCAGAGAGGAGAGCAAAAGTGATTCAGGCAATCATGAAAGAAACCATGGACTTGGAGGTCCTAGAACCTTCTCCGTGTTCCTTTCATCTATAAAATAAGCCCAGTGAAACTCGCCCGGGACTTCGCAGGAGGGTTTGGAGAAAGAACGAATGAGTGCGTTGCTCACATCATTTAAAAAACATGAGCCTCTGTAACTGTTCAGAGCACTAGCGGTCTGACAGGAACAAGGAACCAGGAGTGTTTCCCTTCTGTCAAAACTGTAGCACTTGCCTGGTGATGAGGTAACTCTTTGAGAGCATATTTCAGAAGTTCTAAACATATTTCGAAGGTCTAAGAAGCTGTATCTGAAGTTTAATGAGAAAGATACTTTGGAGAAGACTGAATTGGCCAAAAGTCGGGGGGGGGAGGGGATCGCCCCCACTGTGACCCTGCCACGGGGTCATACCCAGCATCTCTGGAAAGAAGCTCCTTCACTGGACCTGTCTGACCCCCCCTTTTCTGCATCACCCCTCCGCAGCTGCCTTACCTCAAAGCCAGAGAAGCTCAACGCCGTCGAGTGAAATTGGAGTGACGCCCCCAAGCAGTCCCCACCACATCCTAACCTGGCAGACTGGGTGAGTCCCCTGTTCAGACCTTCTGCCCCCTTCTTCCAGCCTCTGGAATGATCAGCTTTCCTCATCAGTTAGGAAGGATGTCCTAAACACAAGATCCTCGTTGACAGAAGGGTGTACCCACCAAAAACGTGAGCGTTTGTTCCTGGGAAACCCCTTCCTTCCCAAAGCAGCTGCGTGAATGCTGTTACCTCCCACCTGGCCCCTTTCCGTCCCTGTCCGTGTAGACGGGCCAGTTCTCTGGGCTCTCTTTTCACCCTGGCGTGGTCCCAGGGACGTGGGGAAGGTGGGTGCCGGAAGTCAAACGGCACTCCTTTGGGCAGAATTCCGCGCGGCGTTTGATTTGTGTTCAGATTCTATCAGGCAGACTTCAGGGTGTGGGGCAGGAAGGGGAGAGGGGACTTGAGCTACTCTTGCTTCTCGCCCTGCCCCCACCTTAGAATCAGGACGCATCTGAAGGAAAAGGGCCTGAGGCTCCGAGCCCTTCTCTGTCCTGGCTCCAGCTGCTTGGTCTTAACCCACAAACCAAGGGGATCAGGTGCAGGTTCCCTGAGATCTTTAAGAAGGGACGCACAGCAAAGTAATGAAACCAAAATTCCGTTCCTTTTATAGCTGCCAGCATAGGCATAGAGCATTCTAGTCTCGTGGACGGTTAGACGTTCTGACCCCTGACGTCCAGCAGATACACGTAAATCGCTTTCCTCACGATCCCTGCCTCTTCTGTTGGTCCTCACACGTCCCCTCGGACTGGCTGTTAAGTTCTGTCCGCGCCCGCTGGGTCAAGGGGTGAGGGATCCCTTGATCGGGCTCTATTCAGTTTCTAGTTTGCTGGAGGGCCCGTGGGGAAGCCTGGAAAAAGTTGACGGCCGTCTGGGAGTTGAATCATAGGACAACAACAGGACCAGAATGGGCTCCACTGGCTGCATTCGGGCTCCCGTGCCTGGCAGACGTTTTTGTCTCTGTAAATTTCTCCGGGGTGACTTTAAACCAGGCTTTACGGGGCCTTAGTATTTGACAGAAGGGAAAGGGGAGCTGATGTGTATTGAGTGCCTGCAGTGTACTCAAAGGCTGGGAGCTTTTTCTGACATTTATTTATAAGTTTCATATATTCTTCACTGCAACCTTGCGAGGGAAAGAGCCGATCTCTTAGTTGTGTTGATGAGGCTTAGAGAGAGTAGGTGCTCTGCCCGGAGTCCCACAGCTGAACGAAGCTGCGTTCTCTGGCCTCCGGAGTCCTGTCCTCTTCCACCGGCCAGTGGTTCTGAGAGAGCTGCCCTCGGACCGGCAGCTTTGGGATCTTGTTACAAATGCAGACGCTCCGGCCCATCCATGACTTACTAAATGAGACAAGAGGGGTGGGTGGGGTGGGCAGGGCAGTGTGTTTTAACAAGGCCTCCAGGGGATTCTGATGTCTGCTCAAGTCTGACTCCCTCAACTATAGCCCATGATGCCTCTTCCTCCTTTTGAGTCAGGAGAACCCATAGTCCCAGCCACAGTGATCTGTGTCCACTCCCATTTCTTGGTCTTTGGGGCGGCAGCTACCGTCTCCGTCCTTGTTACAGGTCGTTATGACCCTCCCTCCCATACCATCCACGGGTCAGGTCCATCACGCGTGGTCGGGCAGCTACTGCAAGGCCTCAGGCCCCAGAGTGGCACGGAGATTAAATTCATAGGAGAAAGTACGCCAGACCTTGTGTATCTTGGTATCTCCAGTGGCCCAGCCATTTCACCCAAATAAGGAACTTCCCATTTCAGGGTCTTTGTCGGGATGGTCCACATTTTCTGAATCCTGCCCAGTCTCCTCTAATCTGATTATATGACTGTTATTTGCAGGAGGGCAGGCCTGAAAGGAGTGAACGCCCTTGAGCTGGCCTTGAAACCCGCCTGTGTTCCACCACAAAGAGCTAGTGAGGAGGCTGGACAAATTCGAAACCAAGCTGTTTGGGTCCTTGAAGTAAACGTTTATCAGATTGAGGAGGTGTTCTCTGTGACGTGATAGGAAAAGGAGAAATGGGTACAAAGTGCCAAAGCCCGCCTTCCAAACAAAACCAAAGAGGAGGCCTTTGAGTCACTCTTGGGTCTTGAAAGTTCTGCGTGAATTCTGTTATTTGTCACTAACGCTTGGGTGTACAGTCGACTGATCTTTGCAATGTATTAATAAGCTACTAATCATGTCTGTGTCAGTTCCTCTCTTTAACATGACCTCTCTTCTCTTCCTTCTTCTGCTTTCCTTTGTTCAGAGAAGCAACAGAAAACTCACCCATTATGGATGGGTCTGAGTCTCCAACTCACCAAAGCACTGATGACTAGAGGTATTGTAAGGGGGTGTTCGGTTCTTCCCGCCCTCCCCCCCCCCGCCCCCCGCTGCTCACGAGTGTGTGATCTCCCATGTGCTGCATGTGTCGCCCTTGCCCGCATCGTAATTTCCAGAAGCAGCTTCTGAATGGTGTGGAAGGCGTTATTCTTCTGTCTTATTTCTAGATACCTGGGGAACTCTATGTTTATAGGTTTTGACATGAGATGTTAGATATTCCCACTGCCACTTCCCAGAAAAGACCCCACTGTGTGTCGTAGCCCTTCCCAGACTCTGTGTACGCAGATACTTGCAGAAGCTTTTACTGGTGTCATGGTCAATGTCCAGGAAAAGAGGAGTGTCCTACAGTTTACACGGCAAAGCACCTAAACCAGACTGAGTTGATCCAATCACCTGCACGTCACCCCTGTTTTCATCCTGCATTCCTGAGGGACAGGTGTATACTCGGCCACATGGCCTGCTGTCCAAAATGTCCCTAGATAAGCATCACCGTCCTCACTACTTGGGAGCTCGTTGGAAATCTGGACTCCTGGGCCTACTGAATTTGGGTCTGCATTTCAGCGAGACCCCTGGTCAATCCAAGGCACATTCCAATTTGCACAGCACTGCCACGGTGGCCATAAAACCCGTGCTACCTTGTCTGGGTCTGGTTACCAGGGACCAGAATCTAACTGGCAGACAAGATGTTGAAATTTAAATAGCATTGCAAAGGTCAACTAAAAAGATAAGGATACCATTCAGAAGTGGATAAAAAGTTGTAAGCTTATGTAACCAGAAAATTAAAATCCTATGTTCCAGGAACCATGCGGGAGACCAGAGTTCCAAGGGGAGGGGAGGACCCTGGCTCCAGGGCCATACCTCTTGAACCTGGCCTCCACCTCCACGGCCTGGGGTGGAGGGACCTGGAGACGGGCCATTGCAGGGGCCAAAACACAGATGCACGAACAAGCAGGGCGTTTGTTTGGTAAACACCATGTTGCTGTAGATAAGGAGCCAGACTTCCACCTGTAAGGTAGGATGAGGTAAGGAACAGTTCCGAGGTGGCAGATAGGGGATTAGGAAAACAGGGGCTTAGCCTTGGAGAGGGAGATGGTGTTAAGAAAGCAAACAACATTCTGCTGAAGCAATCCGAAAGATTCTGTTGGCTTTATTCATCAATTTATGAATGAAGCAGCCTCTTGTCTAGCAGAAGAAAGGAGCTCAGAGGAACTAGGCAAAATGAGACTTTTATAGCCAGGAGGGAGAGGGAACAAGGAGGCTACACTAGACAAAAATCGGTTGGATATGGCCAAGTCACTTTCGTTTAGGGAATGGCAGGGGTCGGTCAGGCAGATGCCCTGACTGGTTTAAGACTGCATTTCTGAGAGAGCCGAAGTTCGGTGAAATCTGTTCTGTGACGTGGACCTTAGCACGAGTGACTCATTTGGGGCCTATTTTCTTGTTTTCAACATGTCCCTCCTTCTGATCCGATTCTCAGCCTGAGAGATGGGATCACAACTTAAGGCATTAGGGCCGCTTCCCTCTAAAGCTCGGGAGTTCTCGTGGTCTTTTGCCAAATGTCTGTGTGGTATTCACGGGTCATGACATCAGGTTCGTTCTTTCCGTTGGTCATTCTCTTTGTTCCTTTTCTGAAGTTCTGTTCTTAGGGGGATTATTTGCTAGGTGGTTAATGGCTGCGAACATGGATTGAAACCTTTTGAGGAAAAAAAAAAGGTAGAGAGACGACTGTCATTATAGCAGGATCGTGCCCACTGTCTGGAGTGCACATTTAAAAAAAATTTTTTAACGTTTATTTTTGAGAGAGAGTGCACGTGAGTGGGGGAGAGAGAGAGCAGGACACAGAATCCGAAGCAGACTCTGAGCTGTCGGCACAGAGCCCGACGCGGGGCTCGAACTCACAAACTGTGAGGTCATGACCCCAGCAGAGGTCGGACACTTAACCAACGGAGCCCCCCAGGCGCCCCTCAAGTGCACTTTGGAGCCGTGGTCCCCAAGACCCAAACCAAAGGAAGACCCCACTGAAGGAGTCGCTTTCTTAAGTCAGCTGGCTTGTGTAGTGATCTGGTGTAGCCGCGTGTCAGCTCCCCCAGAAGCGTCTATCCTAGGAATTACTGGTAGGTGGCTATTGCTTTAGCAACGGATTCTGCAACATCTTCAGGAGTGCAGGAGAGGCTCCTAATTGGAGCCTCATTTGCACTTACTCCTGTCTAGGGGTTCTGTCAAGGGAAGCAAACTTTGAATATGAATCCTTCATGCTAATTCCTATTTAAGGCTTGGGACTCCCAAGAGCACCACCATGGAGACCAGTAAAACTTGAGGGGCTGTAGACCCCCCAGGTGGTTTTATTTGGTTACCCTTCCCTTGTGTCCCTGTCTTTGGATACAGCCTGGATGCCAAGTTCCCTGGGTCAGAGGTTCTTAACCGGGGACTGTGACATGACGGAGAAGGGGCTGGGTTTGGCCCGGAGAAACAGAAGCAGTGGGAGTGAGGCAGAAGTTTGTGACGGGCAGAACTATGGGATCACAAGCACCATGGGAAATCCAGTCTTTTGGAGGTTAGATCACCTTTCTCTCTGCAGTGGCCTGAGCTATGGGAACAAGCGCATTACCTTTTCAGGGTGGGGCAAGGAAAATGGTGGACAAAATCTTGAAGACCCTTCAGGGAGTAAGGCTTAGGTAAAAGATGATCAGAAAGCGAACGAGGAAAGAAACTTTCTTACCCCCCATCTTGGGAAGAAGCAGTCGACCTCTCTTGCTGGTGCATTTGAGTTTGAGGTCTCCGGCTTTTGTACTGGACCCAAAGTCAGATGGAGCCTTCCTCAGTTGTGACATAGGCACCCGGGTTCAACACCTTCTAATTTGGCAGGAATGTCAGCGGTCCAGAGTTCTTGGTAGGGTTCTTTCCATGCGTTTCAGTTTTGCAGAATCATCAGAGCAAAACAATCAAGGGTCTGTAAATGACAAAATGCTAAAGTTCTGATTGTAGTTCACTATAACGGAATCGATGAGGAAATGTGGTTACTTCTGTGATACACACAATTTAAAGATAATAACTAGATGTCTGAATAATATTATACCAGGACATACCAGATTTCTAGACACTTCATACAATTTTAGACTGTTTATACTAATAACATGATCCATACAAATAATCTAATAAGGTTTTTATCACGTATTTGACAATGCTTCCCATGTAGTTTAACACAGCAAATAAACCTAATTAGTATAGCATCTTTTTTTAAGGTGAGAGACAAATCCTTTGGGATTTCCCAGGGACACTCTAGGGAAATCTCAAAGTTACCTTAAGGTCAGGAAGACACCCTTGAGAATCTGGTTACGAGAAACTGTCTAAATATCAACAGGTTTGAACACAGGACTAAATAGGATCACAGATCATTATGAAAGAATACTTCATTAACATCCTGTCACTTTGGTTAGGTAGATAAAGGCAAATAGACAAAGTGACAGAGTTGTGAACAAAACTTAGCTCTTTTACTAGTGAGAAGACTGGGTTTTCTTATGGAATGGACGACTTCATAAAGACCACATGAAGCACGATAAATTATTTTGCTACAACACAAAATCTTGGCTGTCCAGGCCGATTACTTGAAAGGTAAATCTTTTACAGTTGCTTATCAAAATCAGACCAAATGTCCAAGAAGACTTAGTCCTTTCAAGAGAAAACCAAATCCTATTTTTGCACCCGTGTGCTTTGGATGATAAAACGCATTGGGGCACGGGGGTGGCTGGGTCAGTTAAGTGTCTGACTTCAGCTCAGGTCATGATCTCGCGGTTCAGGAGTTCAAGCCCCGCATCACGCTCTGTGCTGACAGCTTGGAGCCTGCTGCGGATTCTGTGTGTGTGTGTGTCTCTCTCTCCCTCTCAAAAATTAACATGTAAAAAAAAACCCTCATTAAAAAACTTAAATCCATTCCCATCTTAGCCAACTTGACCACATATCAAATTCCCTTCGCAAGATTCCTTTTCCACAAACCACCTACCAGTTTTTTAGATCCGTTCAGATTTTGTTCCATGGAACAAAAAATTGGTAGGTGGTTTGTAGAAAAAAGAATCTTGGGAAGTAATTTGAGAATGTGGTCAAGTTGGCTAAGAGCAACCAGTCATTTTGCTTCACTCGCCTACTTTTCATCCACACTTATTTATAAGTAATTTTAATTACATATATTGATGAGAATTCTTAACCCTTAGAATTCTTCATTTCTAGTAAAAACTATTAGCAATCGTGAATGGTCTCTTACACTAACGTTCTGTAGATTTGCAAACTTATAAATACACTTCATGATTTCTAGAAGTAAATTCTTCTTCATAGTAAACTTTTCCATATGGCCTCAAACAGGTGTACGAATAGGCCCAAATATCTTTATGGCCTCTGGAAAAGGAAGTGAAAAGTGGCTAAATCTGTGTCCAGTAATGAACACTTTAGTATTTTATTTGGAAATGAGTCAGTGAAAGTCCATCCTTAACTTAGCTCACTGTAAACTTTCAGGCTTCAAGTGACCAAAAAGATTTTGCAAACTTAAGAGAGAAAGAGAGCACAAGGGAGAGGGACAGAGGGAGAAAGGGAGAATCTCCAGCAGGATCCGCGCCTGGAACAGAGCCCGACACAGGACTCTATCTCATGACAGTGAGATCACGACCTGAGCCAAAATCATGTGTCAGACGCTCAAGCAACTGAGCCACCTGGCGACCCCTGGAGACTATTTCTTAAGCAGACTGACCCATAAGCATACCTATTGTTGAAAAGTTCATTTATGAACCTTTATCATCCTTCTGTTTAATTTTCTTGTTCGTAATTTTTAGATTACGCCTAACATCTCATGAGCATTAGACAGCTGACTGTCCTCTTAAATGATCTTTTTGTGACCAATTCCGTAATAGACAACATGACCTTATTTGACTTTTAGTTAACCTAGGAAGTAAAGGAGTATTGTGTTTCACGCTGGTAATTCTAAAGACATGCCTGTTGTAATGAAACTAAGCAACTGAAATTAGCTTTCATTTCCCGAAGATTACCCTAGACCACGTGAACTTGAGAAACATTTGGGCTAGCATTTATTCTTCTTAGAGTGTACATCATCTGTATAGCCCTTGTTTGTCTTTGAGCCAAATAAATAGAGCTCTTGACCAATTCATTTTGTCAGTACCATCCAGAGGCAGAGAAGATCCCACGTGTATCACAGGCACACATACGAGATCATGGACACAGATACAAAGATCTTAAAACTTGTGTGTGAAATTTTTAGCCATGAGACAGGTGAAATACTGTAAAACTCACCCATTTATAAGAGGATCACATTCACCTCATGCTTCTGGTAAAAGGGTGAGTCAAGGGGACTTCAACTTTTCACTGATACTTGTGAAGACAACATTTTCCACCTTGGAGAACACCACTCTCCCACAGTTTTTCCCTTCTGATGAGAACAACTTTGATTCCTAGAGAAAACCAAACATAACACTTCCATCTCTACGGCACAGAGAAAGAACACAAGTTCGGTGAAGAAGGAATATTGTTACCCTAAGGCCAGAATTTTACAATACCCACAAGCCTTTTGAGATGGATAAGGGGAGGTTTGGGGATTGGTAAAAATGATAGGTGGGCTTTGAATTGCTTCCATTTGAATTGCTACATTTCTGTTCTTGCAAAGACTTGAGTTGCAAGACAACATGTGTTTGTTTTTAACATTTATTTATTTTTGAGGGAGAGCACGAATAGGGAGGGGCAGAGAGAGACAGAGAATCCCAGCCAGGCTCCATGCCGTCAGCACAGAGTCCAATGTGGGGCTTGAACTCACGAACTGTGAGATCGTGACCTGCGCCAAAATCAATAGTCAGACACTTAACAATCTGAGCCACCCAGGCACCCCAAGACAACAGTTTTTAATTTCTCAGAATTGGGTTGCAGCCTGAGTGACATCACAGTCTCACCCACCCATCCTGTTATGTTATATTCAGCTTCTTTATCTCAGGGAGATCTTTCTCTAAGATGGAAATCATTAGGTTTCTACTAATTTAGAGCTGCTGATCTTTGTGATGTTCTTCTTTCCCTCTGGGTACGTAGTTCCATTTAGTCTAGGGGGTAAGATCTAAAAGAAAGTTTCTGTCAGGCTCTGAATGTCAGCTTCCAGTGTAACCAACATCTGACCACAGAGCTATTTTACAAATCCTTTCCTATGTCCTGTCCCGTTTCAGGTGGGACACTCAATATTCCTGGCAGTATGAACCCCATGGATGCAAAGGCATCCACAAAGAGGGTGCAAAGCATACTCCCCCTCCTGAGATGCACAGCCATTCCCAAAGACGGCCAAAAGGAATACAGGTGTCCCTGGAGAGTAACAGGTCTAGATAAGGCAAGGAAGGGAATATGAAATTTCACAGTCGTCTCTCAAATGGGCACAACAGAGGGGCGCCGGGGTGGCGCAGTCGGTTAAGCGTCCGACTTCGGCCAGGTCACAATCTCGCGGTCCGTGAGTTCGAGCCCCGCGTCAGGCTCTGGGCTGATGGCTCGGAGCCTGGAGCCTGTTTCCGAGTCTGTGTCTCCCTCTCTCTCTGCCCCTCCCCCGTTCATGCTCTGTCTCTGTCCCAAAAATAAATAAAAAACATTGAAAAAAAATTAAAAAAAAAAAATGGGCACAACAGAGACTGAGGAAAGGTGCCTCTGGTGAGGATCCCCACCCTTTGCCCACTTCTGCCACTTCACCAGGACCTCCCCTGCAGGGTCCTCCTAAGCAAGCGGAGTGTACAGCCCTGGTGGCTACCAGAACAGGGCAAGGCTTTCCATAAATTTCAATTTTAGTTTCCCATTGGCTGTTTAATAGAGTAATAGGTAGCAGGTTCCCAGAAAAGCCCTGAGTTCCGTCAGCTCTGAGAAGGACTCATACAGAGGCCCACATTTGAGGCCAGTAACTGGGCAGACTTTTGGCTATGGTCATGTAGTCCCTTCCGAGCAGAAAGGCAGTTCAGAGGTTTGGCGGACCACGAGTCCTCCAAGGCACAGGAGGGTGGGGGGAAGCAGTAAGAGTCACATCAATCTTTAGACTCAAAAGGACCAGTGACTGCACCTTGGTCCAGGAAAATTCCCAAGTGGCACAGAATTTTCCTAATGGGGTTTGAGTGATGCTGTTAGTCTTTTCTACTAGTCCCGGAGGTTGAGGACGATACGGCAAAGCCGCCTCTGAGGTGGAGAAAGGACTACGTGGCCAGGAAAATGACTTCCAAGGTCACTGTGCAAAACAGGGGGAGGCGCCACATGTAGGATGATGTCTGCATATAATTTTTTTGCTACAAAACTGGCAGTTTGTTGACAAAAAAAGCTTCTACCCAGTGAAAAACATCTAGACTGTGACCAATATGTATCTGTTCACTTGTTCTTAACGATTATGTTTATGTTAGTCATGAAAATTTCTCAAGACCTTAAACAGCTGGCCAACATCTTAAGTTATCTTTCTGGCTAACAAATTTTGTAACAGAGATGACATGAATTTAAATAACTAGTAAACACGGGTAGAATAAAAGTTGTTTCCCACGTTATATTTAATGCTGATAACTCTGAAGACATTACTATTTTAATTAAACCTACAAACCTGAGCCTTTATTTACTGAGGATTTATCCTAGGTCACATGAACTTGAAAAATATGTGTGTTGTTTTTCTCTTTGTGACAGTTTTAGAATACATCATTTAATAAGTACTTCTCTTTAAGCAAGTTAATTAAAACTCTTTTACAAACTAAGTTTAGCAATACCACCCAGAGCCAGAAAAAAATGTCACGCATTTACAACATCGATCCCTAGACACATAGGTGGATAGAGATCCTAATCGCTTTTGTTTTAAATTTTAGCCACGAGACAAGTATGATCATGCAAAACTCATTCGTTACTAACAGAACAGTTGGAATAATTTCAGGTTACCTGCTCAGACAGCCAAGGCATCTGTAGCGAAGACATTTAAGATGTTCATCGGCCTAAGTTCCAAATAGCCTTACCACCCCCCACCCCAACCCGTCTGATACAAATGACCTCCCTGAAGTTTGCATTGCAAAGAGAGGACCTATCAGCGAAGTTCCTGCAAGTAGAACATTCCCAAGAAGACTTTGTTTCTTAAATCCAGATCTCTTAAAATACCTACAGGCCTTTTGAAATGAATAGAGAAGGTTTGGAAATTGGTAAAAATGGTAAGTGGGATTTGCATTGCTACTACAGCTACCTTTGTTCTGATCAAGGCTTGATTTGTTCTAAGACAGGGACCCCTGTTTTTAATTCCTCAGGAAATTGGGTTGCAACACAGGCCAACCCACCCATCCAGCTACATTATCTTTGGTTTGCTTCTTTATATCAAGGAGATCTTCAACTAGGATGGAAATTAAACGATTCATAATGTTCTACATTTACACCTTTGTCTCTGGCTTGTTCTAGTAATGCTTCAGAATGCTTTTCTTTATCTCTGGGCACATAGTTTAATTTTGGCCTAGAGGGGAAAGTTCCCAAAGAAATTGCCATTAGGCTCTGATGGTGACTGTGCGCTTTCAATTTGGTCAACTTCTGACCATAGAGCTACTTAAAATCGTATCTTGTCAGGTTTGAGCTCAAACTGTAAATATTCCTGGTAGTATGGAACAATGCCATGGACACACAAGGTGTCCTCAGAGAGGGCACAAAGAACACTACTCTCGAGATCTAGAGCCACTCCCAAAAATGACCAGAACAAAGACAGCCCATTCCCAAGCACTGGCAGTAAGCATTGGAACCCCAACCGGAAATGGAGTTCAACCGGCATTTCTGCCTGACCACACACTGGGGTTCCCAACGCCATGGTTGCCAAGCCAAGCCCCCAGGACACAGGAAGGCAACAGCTGCCCCTGGGAGGGAAAGGGTCAGTAAGCTGTGGGTCTGGAATTGGGAAGGAAGGGACGTGAAATCTTACCTTCCTCTCTTGAGTGGGCCACAGTAACTTGGGAGAGCAAACTCAGGTAAGGATTCTCGCCCTTCTTTTTCCAGGATTCCCATCTGTGGGCTCTGGAGCAAGTGGGGTTCAAAGTACAGAGTGTAAGTTGTGCATCTGCCAGAACTTGACAAGGGGTCCCTTTAATTTTAGTTTCCCCTTAGCTGTTCCAGGAATGACTGGTAGTGGTTACAAGAGAATCCCTCAGAATCCCGTCAATCCTGTGAGGGGCCTGTATGGGGGCCCTCCTTTGACAGACTGGTGTGAGTGTGGTCATGTAGTCTCTTCCGGGTGGAAAGACCATTCAGACAGAGGATTAATACTATGAGTGCTCGGGTGTAGAGGAGGAGAAAGGGGAGTTCCAGGAGTCCCAGCAGTCATATGGTCTCGTTTTAGGTCCCTCTTGGGTCTTTAACTTTTCATTACCCTTTTGCAATCAATCTTTCAATGAAGCAGTTTGGGAATCTTGAAGCCTTCTGGAGGCTTCTGCATGCTGACTGAAATAGGTAACCTGTTCTGTCTGTTTCATTTGGGAACCCTTGCATTCAAGTGCACTTCTTAAATGAGGGAACTTGTCTAACTGGAACATTCCTTGTAATGACCACTGCAATTCCAAGTTGTCTTCAATACTGCCGGTCTGTGTGCATGAGAGACCGTAACTTCTTTTTTTTTTAGCATAAAACCACTGGGGTTTTGGGGTGAGGGTCACCCTTACAGCATTGAGATGCCTGGGATCCCATCTTTAGAGTCTTCCCAAGAGTACCGAATACTTAGGGTGCCGACTTGGGTTTTGTTCGACAGTGTGCCTTTCGTGGGAAACGTCCTCTTCACGGAGGACAGCCTTTGCCCTACTTGTCTGACCTATGACCTGGTGTCCCTTGTTGCACGGAATCGTCTCGTGGGTGGCAAGTGAGCTGCTGTGAAACTTGCTCGTCTGTCTGCGCCTTATCCTTACACAGTGGTCTTGTACTTTGGAGAAGGCGGTCTCTCCTGGCAGCGTCCGTGGTCCAACAGTAAGTTCACTGGCTTGAGGACAGGAGCCATTCCGGGCAGATGTTCACTATGCTGGAGAGAAGTCTCAGTCTCCCGTAAATCAGGCCCTTCCAGGAAATCGGTCCAGTTTTCAGTTCCCTTCTCCTGAAGACACAGGCATGAGCTTCTCCGTTTCATTTCCTCCGGTTTCATTTTAGGCTGAAATCCTTTCACACAACAGCCCTGGTGATTCTAGCTTGCTTTACTTGCCATCTTTGTAGTCACGTACAGCTTCTGGGACCTACTTCTTAGACATAAAAGCAGTTGTGCCGGAAGGGGGCACACTCAATTCCTTGGAACCGGAGGATCTCATTTCGTCGCCTAAGCCTTAGGTTTGTCAGAGACAAGTTGACAGTTAAGAGGGACGTACCGCTGGGCTGGGAATCTTGCGGTGTTCCACCGTGTACCTCACTGGGTGGAAATTTTCTTGAGGTTGGCGGGTGACCTAGTGTCCATCTAGGCCATTCCGTAACCAGCTTATAACGGTCATCGAGTTGGGTGGCCACACGCTCTAACAGCTTTTAGGTGCCCACCGACTTTCCAGCTCTGGTTTCTGAGCTGCCCATTAACGACAGATTTATTGTTCCTTTACCTCACGTGCACGCTCACAGACCCGCAGTGAGCAAGGAGAGGATACTGCGGACTGGCCGTGACAAGGCCTTACGTGCGCACCACCCGTGGTTCCCAGCACACAACTGTGGACTGAACGAGCGCATGTCAACGGTGGGCGCCGTGGGCTAGCCGAGGGCTGGGGACTCAGGTTCCAGGTGGAACCACCTGCCAGCTCAGGCTGAGCAGCTAGGCCCTGGACTGGGGTTGCAGAGTAAGCAAGGGCTGAGGACTCGCCCGGCACCTCCTGGGAGTCCAAACCGAATGTTACCGCTGGACTGGGCAGCCGATTCGATGGGGAGCTTAAGGCCAAGAGGGCAGAGCTCGAAACCGAGAGGTACTTACCCAGGGCCCTCAGAGATGGTGACAAAGAGAACTCAAGGGGTTTGCAGGTACCAGGTCTCCGTTTCTTGTCCCTGAAGCTGGCTGAAGTTCTCTTTGGATCCCACGGCCGCCACCAAACTGTCAAACAAGATTCAACTGAGTAAATTTTACATTTAAAATTTTAAAGCTTGTTGACTTTATTCAGTCAAGTTGCAACCACCCTCCTTGAGGAACTAAAGACAAGCCTCCCCCGTCTTACAAACCCAGGCTTTACAGGAACAGTAACACAGCTCTGGAAGCAGTTCCCAGCCCGCCCCATTTCTTACCAATCCCCAAACCCCCCTATTCATCTCCAAAAGCTTTGCAGATATTTTAAAAGATCAGGATTTGAGAAACAAAATCCTTCTTGGAGAAACTTGCCTTCTTCCCCTGTGTCTTTGAGGTGGAAATGCTCTGTCTGGTCTCCTCCTGGAACTATCCGGAAGCCCAGTTCTTTTCCGTGCAAACTTCAGGGAGGTCATTCTTGCCAGGAGCAAAAAGCTAGGGGGGAGGCTCCTTAGGATTAAGGCAAATGTCTTCTCTCTGGCTGGCTGAGCAGGTAACCTGAATTTATTCCAACTTCCAGAAACACAGTTTGGATCCAGCTGTTCTTTTAGAAACGGATGCGTTTTACAGGCTCATGCCTGTCTCGTGCTTCTGGGCAACAGGGAGCTGGAGCTCTCTGGTTCTCTAGCTCCCCTTCTGCTTCGTGCTCCCACCAAGAACTGCCTTCTCCGGAGGAAACCCATCCTCCGGGTGTGAGGGCCACGTGGCCTGGCTTGGGCCTCTGCCCTGCTTTGAACCAGTGACACTGGTGGGTAGATTCGACTTGGCCCGCTTGCCCACCCTGGGGAGAGTGGAGGGCACCACCAGGACGCATGTTAGGGAGGGACCGTCCCCCAAAAAACACTATATGCCCCCTGTGGGCCACCTTTTCCTGGAAACACTTTCTCAGTCCCTCAGGCACCATGGCAAGAGTCAAGTCAGTGTTGTCAGCTTGGAGAGGGAGTTTGCAGGATGGGTGCGATCGAGTTAGCCCTTTACCACTTAAATATCGGAACAGATCTCCGTGGCCAGCATCCTAAGGGCCTGGATGGCACTTTTGCTTCTGAAAGCGGCATTCACCCCACTGTATTTCAGGCTTTCCGGGCCCAGGACTCTCATTAAAGGCCACAGTGAGCCACAGATGCTTTGAGTTTTCCAACTTTCATGGGTTTTTTTTTTGTTTTTTTTTTTTAAGTTGGTTTCTTTTGAGAGAGAGCAGGGGAGGGGCAGAGAGAGGGAGGGAGAGAATCCCAAGCAGGCTCCCCACAGCCCTCCTCAGGACCCTGTCTCTCAAACCATGAGATCACGACCTGAGCCGAAATCAAGAGTCGAATGCTTAACCCACTGAGCCACCCAGGTGCCCCTTTCAGTGTTTTAAAAGCCTGATGAGAAACATTTACAAAATCCGCAATGCCTTCAGCTCTTTGTTCCTAGAGAGGTCAGTGAATTGAAAAGAAAAATGGGTTCAACTGTTGATTCTTACAAACTGGCTCATGGGGCTGCTCTTTAAACTCACTGCTCCCTGCACCGTGTTGGATTAGGGTCTCTTCACACATCCCCACCCATAAAGCAGCACCAGCAGCAGGGGAGGAAATCAGCTTCCGCCACATATGCAGAATCCTCGTGGTGTTTCCAAAGAGAGATTTCTACCCCAAGATGGGGTGTCAACCTCGAAGATCCAGCAGTAAAAACACAGAGCTACTAAACGGGCATCACAGACCAACATCATTCACAGGAATGTGGCTTCAGCAGCTGGAGGGTCAAGGCCCACAGTTCCATCCCTGTAGGAGTCTGTACAAACATCCCAGAAGGTACTACAAGTTATGCTAAGAAAAAGGAAAGAGCACACAGGCGACACCAGGCCCCTTTGTGCCGTTTCTGAACAGAGTACAGAGTTGAGCCATGCCAGCCAGCACTGGGCGGGTGGGCGGGGGGGTGGGGGTTGAGTAGAGGCCTTCACCTTCTCAGGCTGCAGGGGCTGTTCCCAGTCGCTGAGCCAGCCTCTGGGCACCTGCCTAGCAATGCTACCCCTTGGCCATGTTCATGGACATGAAGTTTGCCTTTATCTTGCCCCGAAGGAGCCAGTTTGGGATGAGAGAGGGGCTATTGTTCCTAGAAATGATTGTCGGCCTTAGTACATCTGTGTAACTATATGTAAAAATTACTTCTCAACCTACATGACAACTTTTTAAGAAGAGTTTTGTTTTCAGTTTAGTTGCCTATGTGTTTTCCATGCATTTTGATAATCAGAAAACAATGCATGTTACTTAAACAGCACCGATGGGGAACGCCTGGGTGGCTCAGTCGGTCAGGCGTCCAATGCTTGGTTTCAGCTCAGGTCATGATCTCCCTGTTGGTAGGACAGGATCAAGCCCAGCGTCGGGCCCTGCACTGGCAGGCCGGAGCCTGTTTGGGATTCTGTGTCTCTGCCCTTCCCCGGCTTGCACGGTCTCTGAAAATAAAAAGTAAACCGCACTGATTCAAAGACTGTTTAAACCACTTTCAAAATACCACGTGTTTCACGATCGGGAAGCCTGACATTTTGAACGTGCTTCTCCGATAGAATAAAAACCCATGGTTACGCCTGAGGCCTCCTGGAGCAGAACCGAAGCAGCTGTGCTTCGGGAGGAAGAATCCCGTGGAATCCAGCTCTGGGGAGCTTTGGAAGCTCCCGCGGCGCAGGCTCGCCCCTAGACCCGCTAAACCGGCGTCTTGAGGGCAGGACCCGAACAGGAGTACCCTTGAGAGTTCCCAGGTGATTCTGGCACGCAGCCCAGTTTCAGAACCACTGCTCCATTTTGCTCCATCACGGGCGTTCAAGGCTTCGGTCTCCTCGGTGTGCATTTTTTCCCCCATTTGTGAACACCTCGTCCGTACTCGGCACCGAATTAGGCCCAGTTCCTCATGCACAGGGAGGGCTACCCATCAGGATCAGCCCCTGCCGAACTGAGCACGAACTCCTGAACTTCGCTCTCCCCTAACCACCCCCCTCTCCTTGCCTTCCCTGCAGGAGCTACGCTGATAGCTGTTTCCTGGATTCCTCCCTCTATCCAGAACTAGCCGACGTCCAGTGGTACGGGCAGGAAAAAGCCAAGCCCGGGACCCTCGTGTGAGCCAGCCGGCCTCAATCTGACCGCCTCAACGCCATTCAGAGATCACCTCACTGCCTCTCATTTGCCTTACCCAGACGCACTGTCACCCTGCACCAGCTTCGGCCCTCAGCACTTTTTTTCTCCCGTCTCCGCATTCCCTTCACCCTCAAAAACCTGACTGAGGAGACATTCTGGAAGGTTCCGGTCCCACTGTGTGTCCTCTGGCTCTCTCGCCCACGGAGAGCCAGGCGCCAATCCTCAACGGCACCTTGGTGGCTTCCCCCTGCCGTGACAGCCCCCAGGCCGGGAGCCATCAGGGAAGGTAACGGACATCAAACTCCTGTGGACAGGTGGCATTGGAAGAGAACAGGAAAGGGGACTCGAGTACAGGGTGATCCAGAAAGACGATGAAGTTATGGTCGGCCTGCACTCGGTGAAGAGGATGCCTCGCTCGCTCGCGCGGGGGAATATGGGACTCCGTTGACACTTGAAATAGTCCCGGGGGGGGGGGGGGGGGAGGGGGGAGGGGGGAGTGGCTGTCGGGGGAGGGGGAGAATGAAAAAGGAAGCTTAACATGTCAGAGATGCATCCGAGGATCACAATCAGTTCTATGCTGCCAAAGATTAAAAAAAAAAAAAAAAAAAATTAAAAATAAAAAAACAAAAAAGGGGCCAAGGGGAAGACCTTCTTTCTGCAGTGAAACCTTTTAAATTCTCAACGGCTCCTACTCATCACAAGTGCAAGCCCACCACACGTAAATGGTTTCCCCCTCTCTGTCCCTCTCTCCCACCGTCCCACCCACTGTCTCAGGCCAGAGCCCGGAGAGCTAACCCAGCTGCTGCCCCAGATCCCTGGGAGTGTGGACGGGGAGGAGCAGGTCCACCTGGTCTGTGCGGGAGGGGGGAGGGGGGGCGGGGCTTCCCGTCCGACCCACCACACAAAGCTGCTTTTCTTTTGGGATCTGTAGGAAATGGAAGGTGGTGATCGCCAAGCGCTTCCCTCTCATTAAAACCACCAGTAAAAGCGTGTCCTGTTTTGCACAAGGTGTTACGTTTTTCTTTTTTACGGGAAACCAAGGGAAAAGCACATGGCCATCCATTCGAGTGTTCTAACCGTTGTGGCTCATTTTCTATTTGTTAGCACTTGTGTGACAAAGAGCTCAGACCCGACTTCGACTTCTCTCGGCACCTGGCTACCAATGTGTCACTTATTCAAAGAACCCAACTATGCCCTTAGATTTTTATCCCGTGTCTCTTAGGCGGAGCAGGGGTGGGGGGTCGAAAGTCCCGGCTCCCAGAGGGCCCGTACGCCTACAGCCTCATCAGCTACCTTGATGTACCCGCATTCGTCTGCAGACACCAAGAGAGGAAGAAAGAAGAGAGAGAAAAGGTGTGTGGGAGCTGCACGTTTACATGTGTTTTGAGCTCTGCTTAATACACAACCGGAAAGCCATCTATCTTCAAAGGCCTCAAAAATACTTTTATAATAATGAGCGCACACTCTTCGTTGGGTTATTCCAAATGGCACAAACACGGTCTCCACAGAGGGGGTACACTGTGCTTACTGGCACAGGTGGGGGGGGGGGCGGGGGAGGGGACGCTTTTTCTCACTTGTATTGACTTCCTATTGCAAAGGCATTTTGACAGCCAGGGACAGGAGCCGGGGTGGGGTAATTTTGTGGGCAAACAGAACCACAGTTAGCTTTAGCGTAAAAAGAAAAATCCTTGTTTTTTTTATGTATGCGTAATCCGAGAGTAACGAGAGACTCTACCAGACCAGGAGGGTAGGATGGACACTACAATGAATTCAGTGGCAGTGCTCTCCTGCTGTAGCTTGGAAAGCACTGTGGGGTCCCACTGAGGCTGGGACCGCTCTGGGCAACTGAGGGCCCGGTGTCCCCTCTCCGCGCACACCAGCTCTGTGGTGGTAACAGCTGGAGAAAGGGACATCCTCACAAAACCTCTGGGGAAACCCTGCAGGAGAAACAAAATTGGTTCCAATGCCATGAAGTGATCGTGGGGAGGGAGGGGATGGGGTTTTCGTTGCCCTTATTTTGATGATCAATCAGAGCTACAGCCCACAGGTTTTCTTCCTTCCCCATTCAGAATATTCTGCACCGGGCCATCTTTCTTTCTCTCCAGTGACACACAGATAATCAAACTGAACTGTGTGCAGCAGGGCAAGTCAAGAGAGAAACCGAGGAGGTGACAAGGTTACGTGGCTGCGGGGTGACCAGCACGTACCGTAGTTTCAAATCTGGTCTGACGTCCATCGGATCACGCTTTGAGCCCAGTTGGGTTTACGAGGAATGAGAGACGAAAATTCTTCCTCAACGCTTGGGTTTTGGATTCAGGAGGCAGCGAGGAACGGGGTGGGAGGGAAATCCAGTTCAGACAAACACCATTATAGTCTGGTAGTAAAGACGGAGATTAAGTCAAACAGGTTTTACTGTTGAGCTGCGTTCAGTTACTACAAAATGTACATAATGTTAGTCCTTTGAGACCGACATGATTCATGACCAGTGTGGTGGGAAACAATAGCTGTTTTGTACAAGCACTTGCAAGCTCTTCCCAGATCCCGATTTCTTTAAAAACAAAGTAAGATGGAATATAAAGCCCCTGGTCTGATATAAGCCCCTACTGGATTCTTGGGATACGTGTAAGAAATTGCCTGTTTAGCCTGAAGACTGTTGGGAACACCTACATCAGACTTTGTTGTGAGACAGGTGGATTTTTTTTGTTTTGTTTTATTATATGCAGGTGAGTGTTGAAACTGTTAAAATTCCGATTTGTTTTCATTCAGTGTTAGTTCTAAATATAGCAAACCCCCCTCCAGGTGCTATCAGATGACCAGTTACTGCTTAGTTAACTAGGTGTAAAGTTTTACATATACATTAATGTCAATAGTTTATTACACGTTGTGTAAAATGGACTCTAGTTTAATAATGGGGAGAAAGGATTA
Source organism: Acinonyx jubatus (assembly GCF_027475565.1). Classification (NCBI taxonomy): domain Eukaryota; kingdom Metazoa; phylum Chordata; class Mammalia; order Carnivora; family Felidae; genus Acinonyx; species Acinonyx jubatus. The sequence goes on along the minus strand of NC_069387.1, from coordinate 12,401,795 downwards.
GGTTGCTCCTGAAACTGACTGTAGAGCATGTAAAATGATTTTACTGGATTCTGTTCAACTGTAATCAATGAAAAGGATGTATGTTGTAGACAAAGTTGCAGAATTAAAAAGAAATCTGCTTTTAATTTATTCTTTTTGTATTAAGAATTTGTATAGTACCTTTACATTTTGCAAAACAGTGTTGTCAACACTTATTAAAGCATTTTCAAAATGAAAAGATCTTGGCTGCCTCTCGGAGATTTTGTTTCTAAGCGGTCTGTGCTTCAACAGGCTCCGGAAGTCTGTAATTCAGGTGCCTGTGTCCTCCTCGGATTTTTTTTTTCTTTTAAGTCAATCTAAAGCTGATACCCTCACGGTCTTGCTAGATACAGAAGAGCTCAGTTTGTGTCGTAGAGGCTAAGTCTCCCTTTCTCTAATTGCCTTGTTAATTATACAAAGACGACGTATTCTCAATGATGTGCTCCTACCACCAAAAAGGATTAGACGTTCGAGGTCAGTCTCTGGCTACATTAGCATGTGTCTCACTGTTCCTTACAAGTAGTTACCCATACGCAGCATGTGCCGGGCCTGGGTCCTGTCCCCACAGAATGGCGGAACCAACGCTGAGGCAATCCGGGCTTTGGGCCATCCTTAGTCTCTCTGTGGTCCCTGGGTCTGTGGAGGAGGCACAGGACCCATCGGGGAGGCAGGCAGGATGCTCAGGCTCTTTACCAGCACTGCTGTTGGCCGTGCACTCACACCACAGCTCTCGCTTTGTCACCACCATCTACATCACGTCACCGATGCAGCAGCCAGTTGGGCCCGCAGGCGCAAGGAGCCAGCCCCCTGCTGAAGGACAAAATGGCAACTGGCTGACTTTCGTAGAGACCGCACTGCCCTTGCATCCCTGGTCCCCTGACCCGATGTGCGTCTCTTCACCAGCAGGAGACGCTAAGCCCGGAGGCCAAGAACACCCCCTGGACGAAAAGCTCTTGCTGAAGCATTTGCCACCAGAGTGAGCTAACGCCTGCCAGAAATGAAAACAATCCCCAGAGGAGGTGAATGAAGCACGTCAGAGGCGAGCCCATGAGGACATTTTACACTTCCTAAGCCTTTCCTTGGGAAGGCAACCAGGGCCTCTGTATCTCAAGATAATCATCACTAACGTCAAACAAACAAACGGAGATATTCTGTAAGTCTTTTACATGTACACAGGTCATGGCTCGGGAAATAAATTCAGCATCTCATCATTCAGCTCTGACCATCCCACGAAAGCAACTAGCACGCAGGAAGACAGGACTTGAACATTTCTTTTCCTGCTTCTCCCCACCTTTTACACCACACACGCGCACACTCCCCTTTCACAGTGCTAACAAAGCAATTCCAAACAGCTATTATGTTGGTTACTAGAACACAAACATCCACAAATCCCAGTAGAAAGCATTAAAAATAGCCAGGGCTGCGGTCGCTTCCTCCCAAAATGCCAGTTCAAAAAAGCTCACACCTAAGGTTCTCTCTAAAGCGAGCGTCGGAGAACCACCGGTGAGGGCGAGCAGAGGCCCTTCACTGCACGTCGGGGAGGAATCCAGCTCTTCTCCAGCTCACACGCACACAGATGAGACACAGGCACACAAGCACTGCGCAAGGGGAAACGAGGTAGCCCAGCAGTAAGCAGACGGAAAGAAGAGTTGAAAAGGAGTCCAGGGGAGGAGAAATCGAGGTGTGTCTAACGGGATCTCCCTGCCGGCCTGGTCCGAGGGGCTGGCCGGTGGAAGACGCGGCAGAGAAGGGGGGGAAACCCTGCTCCCCCTCTCGGCCTTGCGCGAAGCCTCCCCAGCCCAGCCACTTCCTCTTCAGATAGGACCTGAAAGGCCTGGCTTGCAACGCAGGAGACTAACCAGTGAGTTGACAGAACTCATACATTTACAGTTGCACCAAGATTTTTTTTTTTTTTAATCAGAAACCCATTTTTTTCTCCATCAACTATTATCCCTACAACCAAGTGAGTTCCTTTGGGACTTTCATTCATTCATCCTTTTTCTATGAAACCCGCTGCCATCAACCTTCTATTTCCCCCATTCAACCAAAACCATTCCTGTTGAGGTCAAGGACGACCAAATGCAACGGTTAATTCCTGCCAAGGTCAAGGACGGCTCCCACAGTGCCAAATACAACGGTTAATTCTCTGTTTTCATCCTACATGACTTACCGGCTACACGACACAGTGGGTCCCCTCGCGTCCTTCTCTGGAATGCCAGCACATGGTGTCCTCCCGGGTTTTCCTGCTCACAGCAGTCAGTCGGGGCTCCTGTTTCCAACCTCCTCGGTAGTTTTCATCTCCCTGGTGCCCCAGCATCGGCCCTTCCCGGCTCTGTTCTCTCCCCTTCACCGTCCCCCACTCTTCCGGGAGCTGGCCTCTGCTCTCACGGTTTTAAGTGTCGTGTAGGGGCTGACGACACCTGTGTTTATCCCCGTGTCCCCGAGCTTGGACATCTTCCTGTCAGCGTCTCCACCTGGAGATGATCTAACATGCTAGCATGGGGGCGCCTGGGTGGCTCAGTCGGTTAAGCGTCCGACTTCAGCTCAGGTCACAATCTCGCGGTCCGTGAGTTCGAGCCCCGCGTTGGGCTCTGGGCTGATGGCTCGGAGCCTGGAGCCTGCTTCCGATTCTGTGTCTCCCTCTCTCTCTGCCCCTGCCCCGTTCATGCTCTGTCTCTCTCTGTCTCAAAAATAAATAAAACGTTAACATGCTAGCATGGCCAGAGCTCACGCTCTGACCTTCCCCCTCCAAACCTGCTCCACCGTCTCCTTCCTCGGCTGAGCCACAGGCAACTCCAACCGTCCAGGGCTCGGGCAAAAATCTTGGCATCATCCCAAAGTCTCGCAATCACCCCTGGAGGACCATCCGCTCATTCCTTCTCACCTCACGTCTGCAGCAAACCAGAGGTGTGGAATCCCTGGCCCGCAGAGATTTCTATTCTATGGTGAGTGGAGGGAGGGAGAAAATAAAAAGTACATTCTAGAACACACTAGAAGGTGCTAAGAAAGCAGGCTCGGTCAGTGGTAGCTACCACTCAGGGCAGGGAAACAAAGGCGGGGGAAGGTTAAGGCCTAGAAGCATGAAGGAGGTGCCCTGTGGAGCAGGGAGTCAACCCTTCAAGGAGAGGACCCAGTGGGCGCCCCAGGCACCTGGCGGGACCCGCAGAGCCGGGATTCAGGCCCCAGAAGAGGCGGCACAAGCCTACGATGCCGTGATCTCCGAGTGCTGGTTCTCCAAGCGTGGAAAAGTGCCGAACGGAACCATTCCTCCTTCAGCAATTAGGTGGCCCTGCTCATGCTCTCTCTCAAAAATGAACATTAAAAAAAATTATTAAAAACCTGTATAAAGGACAAAAAGCCACAAGTACCTTTTAGGCCCACGTGGGCATAATGTGAGTCCCAGACTCATAATGGGAATCAAAGATGATTTTGCCCCAAGTAACGAAGTCACAAGCATGTACCTTCTCAAGTATCTTTCACATCAGTAACAAGTATTTGGGACTTTTCCCTCTCAAAGCCGTTTGTTACTCTAACAAAGACCTGGGGATAAACACCAGAGAGAGACCAGAGCTAGATGCTTCCGTCTAATAAGCCGGGTGACAGAATTGCCCCTCCGGGCCAGAAGCACTCCTCTGGGTCTCCAGCACCGGGTGGTCTCTGAACTGCCTTTAACATCAGTTGGATGAAGGGCTTTTCTGCAGCTGAGATGACCGGGGGCCCACATCCACAGACTCACGCACAGGAACGCAGGTGCATTTCTGTCTTAGCAGGATGTGGCAAAGCCCCACCTTACTGCAGCTCAGGCAGGCGCACCCCTAGAGCACCGTCACGTACCTGCCACAAGTCTTGATTTTGTAAGCCAAGAAATCTGAGTAATGTCTGTATTTCTTAGGGGCTGAATTCAGCAACATATGTGGGAACACCCTGAACCGGGGAATTACCCCATACTCCTCTCATAAAACAAGAGGCCACGAGGAAGACCGCTGTGATGCGTAACTGTGTCAACGTGGCTGGTAACACAGGGTGCCCAGATGTCTGGCTCAACATTATTCTGGATGCAGGCACCTGGGTGGCTCAGTCAGTTAAGTGTCTGACTCTTGGTTTCAGCTCAGGTCATTATCTCATGGTTTCGTGACTTTGAGCCCCTCCTCAGGCTCCACGCTCGACTTGGGATTCTCTGTCTCCCTCTCTCTCTCTGCCCCTCTAGCACGCGCGCTGTCTCTCAAAATAAACTTGGGGGGAAAAAAACCCACATTATTCTGGAGGAGATTAATGTCTGAATCACTGGACTGAGTAAAGCAGATGGCTCCTCGCAGTGTGGGTGGGCCTTGTCCAATGAGTTGAAGGCATGGGGAGCATGCTCACACATGCTCCCTCTCTCAGCCCCACTTGTTGAACTAGGGTATTGGTCTTCTCCTTTCGTCAGACTAGAACTTACACCATTGGCTTTCCAGGGTCTCAAGCATTTGGACTCAGGCTGGAATTTCTACCATCAGCTCTCCCAGGTCTCTAGCTGCAGACAGCAAATCATGGAACTTTTCAGCCTGCGTAAATAGAAGTAGATCTCCATCTCCTATCGGTCTTTCTCTGGACAACATAAGAAAGCAGCCCAAGGCTTATACTTTGACCCCATGACACCACCCACGACCAACTCTGCTATCTTTAGCGCCTATCTCTCATCGTCATGATTGCAGGACAGTGGCAAAGCCTCGGAGGCTCAGGAGCACTTTCCAGAAAGGAACCCAGGACGGGCAGAAGATGTCTGCCGGCTAAGTCTGTTCCTTTCTCTTAGAAAAGCAACAGCTTTCCTGGAATTCCCACCCAACAGACCTCTCCTACATGGGCTACTGGCAGAACATGTCACATAACCAACCCTAATTTCAAAGAGTCATAAATCAGCAAGCAGCTTTAATTATGCACACTGCAGCTCTGAACAAATGAAGCTTCTATTAGCAGAGAGAGGAGAATGAAAGCAGGGTAAGCAACCCGCAGTGTCTACACCACACGCAGACGCACCTTAACTTGCACAGCAAAGGAAAAGAAAAATAGCCAAGTCTTAAATAATAATCTAATAAAACTAAAGTTTAACAAAGATACAAAAACTCACTAGATTTCCTCTCTCTCAAATCCTATACGCTTCAGGCACACCAGTATGATGACATCATCCATCAAGAGAAAAAATTGCAAGAAGACTGACACATATGATTTATATAAAATCTGGCAAAGACAGCCAACAAAGATTATGTTAACATCTGAGCTAGTTATAAAATTATTTCCCCTTCGCATAAAAAGTAACCTAGCACAGAGGCAAGCCACAGAGTGGGAGAAGTATTTCTAACACATATATCTAACAAAGGACTCATAGCCAGAACAAAGAAATGGAAATCAGTAAGAAAAAGGCAGGCAATTCAATAGAAGAAATGGACAAAAGTAAAATCTTGAATGGAAACTTCACAAAAGAGAATATCCAAATGGCCAGTAAGCACGTAAAAATGATGCTCAGCTTTATCTGTCATCAGGGAAATGCAAATTAAAGCCACAATACAATACCATTTTAATCCACCAGAAGGGCTAAAACAAGAATGACAGGATATATCATGTGTAGCCAGGATGTGGAGGACCTGGAACTTTCAAATCCTGCTCGTGGGAGTGTCAAGGGTACAAGTCCTTTGGAAAATTCCTTGACAGTATCCTGTACAACTGAGTATGTACATATGTCCCAGACATTTCACACCGTGGTGTATACCCATATTCACCAAAAGATGCATACCCAACATTCATACAATTAGAACCAACTCAAATGTCTAACAACAGTAAAATAGATAAATCATGGAACGCAGCAATGAGAATGAACAAACCAGAACCATACACAATGAGGATTAGAAACTGTAAGAAACAGGGGCACCTGGGTGGCTCAGTTGGTTAAGCATCCAACTCTTTTTTCAATTTATTTTTGAGAGAGAGAGAGAGCGCGCGCACACGAGAGAGGGAGACACGGAATCCAAAGCAGGCTCCAGGCTCTGAGCTGTCAGCACTGAACCTGACACAGGGCTCGAACCCACGAACCACAAAATCATGACCGAAGTGAAAGTTGGACACTTAACCCACTGAGCCACCCCGGCGCCCCAAGCATCAAACTCTTGATTTCAGCTCAGGTCCTGATCTCATGGTCTGTGGGATCGAGCCCCACATCGGGCTGAACACTGACATCACGGAGACTGCTTGGGATCCTCTCTCACCCTCTCTCTCTTCCCCTCCTCAGCTCACACACATGCTGCGTCTCTCAAATATTAAAAAAAAAAAAGAGAGAGAAATCAAACATAAAGTAAGTCAAATATACTGAGTCCATTTATAGATGAGCAAATTAACAAACAGGCAAAACTAACCAATGTGGGGAGTGACTGCTAATGGGTATAGAGTTTCTTCTGGGGGTGACGGAATGTTCTGAACTTAGATTAGTGATGGCCCCACATCTCTGAACATTCTAAATCCACGATATACTTTAAATTTTAAGGTATGTATATTATGTAGCAGTAGAGGTTTTTTTTTGTTTTGTTTTGCTGTAATGATGTTAGACGCTAGGACCATGGTAGGACTAGACGGGGGCATGAGATTTCTGGGGTGTTAATAACATAATCTTTCCTGACTTAGGTGCTAATTACTTTGGGAGATGCTCACATTGAAAGACTTACCATGATATGGTACTCTCTTGATTTGTACCTTTTTCTCTGTGTTACACTTTGCTTAAAAATTTACATTAAAAGAAATGCAATCTAGCCCCGAGTCTAGGGAAATAATCTTTAAAGGGCTGAGCAGCAAAGGAAACAATCAATAAAACTAAAAGGCAACCAACGGATTAGGAAAAGATATTTGCAAATGACATATCAGATAAAGGGTTAGTATCCAAAATCTATCAAGAACTTATCAAACTCAACACCCAAAAAACAAATAATCCAGTGAAGAAAGGGACAGAAGATATGAACAGACACTTTTCCAAAGAAGACATCCAGACGGCCAACAGGCACATGAAAAGATGCTTAATGTCACTCCTCATCAGGGAAATACAAATCAAAACCACAGTGAGATACCACCTCACACCTGTCACAATGGCTAAAATTAACGATCGAGGAAACAACAGATGTTGGTGGGGATGTGGAGAAAGGGGAACCCTTTTGCACTATTGGTGGGAATGCAAACTGGTGCAGCCGCTCTGGAAAGCTGTATGGAGGCTCCTCAAGAAGTTAAAAATACACCTACCCTACAACCCAGTAACTGCACTACTAGGAATTTATCCAAGGGATACAAAAATGCTAATTTGAAGGGGCACATGCACCCCAATGTTTAGAGCAGTGCTATCAGCAATAGCCAAGGGGCACCTGGGTGGCTCAGTTAAGCATCTGACTCTTGGTTTCAGCTCAGTTCATGATCCTACTTTCCTGAGTTCAAGCCCCAAGTCAGGCTCCATGCTGAGGTGCAGAGCCTGCTGGAGATTCTCTCTCTCTCTCTCTCTCTCTCTCTCTCTCTCTCTCTCTCTCCCCCCCCTCCCCCACTCACAGTCTCTCTCTAAATAAATAAATAAATAAATAAATAAAATAACCAAAATATGGAAAGAGCTCAAATGTCCATTGACTGGTGAATGGAAAAAGATGTGTTCTATACACACACACACACAGGAATATTACTCAGTGATCAAAAAGAATGAAATCCCGCCATTTGCAACACGGATGGAACTAGATGATATTACACTAAGCGAAAGTAGTCAGAGAAAGACAAATCATATGATTTCACTCACATGTGGAATTTAAGAAACAAAACAGATAAACACAGGGGAAGGGAAGGAAAAATAAGATAAAAACAGAGAAGAGGGAGGCAAACCCTAAGAGACTCTTAAATACAGAGAACCACCTGAGCGTTGCTGGAGGGGAGGTGGGTGGGAGGATGGGCTAAATGGGTGATGGGGATTAAGAGGAGGGCACTTGTCGGGATGAGCACTGGGTTTTATAGGTAAGTGATGAATCACTGGGTTCTATTCCAGAAACCAGTACTACACTGTACGTTAACTAACTTGAATTTCAATTAAAAATAAATAAATAAAGGGCTAAAGCAAATCCTCAACAGAGATTTGATGCATACTAGACTCTGCATCTTTCTCTACCCCAACCCCACCTCTGGGTTCTCAGTTATTTTATACCTTGTTTAACCTTGCTTTACACAACTGACAGCCAGCATAAGGTGGTCATCTATCCACACTGCAATCACACGCAGTGTTGTGGGTTTTCTCCCCTTGGTGGACAGAGTCTTCATTTGAAATCTAAGAATTCCCGCTTCAGAAGGATTTAGCATTTAAAATGTTCTAAGTTCTGCTATGCTTCACGTTAACCTTGAACGCAGAGTGTGATCTCTACACCTCCATATTTAAAAAACTTTTTAAAAATCTTCCTAAATATGTTTAATAATGTATTGTTATTATGTTAAACCAGCATAACTCTGCTCTTAAATTCAAATTATCTGTACATGAGCAGTTCTGGGTTAAAACACTTTTTAAAATTAGAGTCCCTTTGCTCTGAATTCATCTGCCAGCTCATTTTCTTAACTCATACTTCCTTTTAATCGGTGGTTTTCAAACTGCCAGTCACAAGGCATTATTAATGGGTTTGTCAACCAGTTTAGGGTCACCACCACCATGTTTTTAAAAGAAATACAAGAGAAGACTCTGTAAGTGCTTTTGTTTCAATTATATATGCATTTAGGTACCTATGTGCTTGTACGGTTTACTCTGAGTGATGGTCGGGAAAGTTCCAAGTTTTAACTGTCCTACCTCATAGGACGACAGAAACTCTAAGCCAGGCTCAGACTGCAACACTAATGGTTGGCAATTTCTCCCAAGCGCTTAAGGAAGAGCAGTTGGAGAGGAAAGGCACTTTGGTTTAGGCGAGCTGTCAACCTGGGAGTTCAGAAAGGCACGGGGGCAGGGGGGGGAGGGGGGACGGGGGAGACGCAGGGGGCGGGGGGAGGGGGAGGGGGCGGGGGGAGGGGGAGGGGGAGGGGGCGGGGGGAGGGGGAGGCGGAGGGGGGTGGGCTGTGCGAATGACACTCGCCCACTGCTGGCAGAAGCTTGGTGAACGCTTCTGATCAGGGTCACTGACAATACTCAAAAAGAAGCTCCAAACTTCTTAGCTGCTCTCCACGGTGAAAGTTCGTGCCAAGCCTGAATGCTGTGAGGAAAAGCCGAGAAGGCTATTATTTCAAAGCTGGTGCCTGAAAGTGGGGAGGAGAGACTCCACAAAACCAAGCGGCCTGCTTCAATAGAGTAATCACGATGGATTATTAGTTCAAGCAAGTTGTACAAAGGACCCTGGAGTTCACAATGGGGAAAAATAAGTAAGTCATCAAAGCTTTTATAGTAGGCTGTTTTGGTAAATGTAAAAAACATTTTTTTTTTTTTTTTTTTTTTTAACGAGCATGGCTCCGAAATCTTGACTGGGTCAGCTCACACCGCATGGCTGCCGCCAGCCGCACTGCAGTCCCCTGGATATTCTCCACCACCAGAACTTATTTTTAAATTTCAAAAGACTTTAAGGACACCGTTAACCATCGAAGTACTGGCGTGTGGTTATAATTCAGCCAATCGAGCTGCGGAGTCTGTGATGAAAACCAGTTGCCATAACAGTGTTCCCATAGCGACCCTCGGGGGACCGAAGCTGGCTCCTGACGCTCTGGACAGCTGGAAACTCTTACATAAATATGCCGTGAGAAAGTGCTTATAGTTCAAGACTCGCAGTATGATTCCATACCGTGCATTTCTAGTCCGCGAGGGGCTTCATGGGAGTATCCCCGGGGAGGCACATCTTCAAGATTCAAAGGAAACAGCCGCACTGAAACTGAACGCTCCCCTTTCACTCGAACTGCCCCCCGAAGTTCTCCCACCTTCCACCTTCTATGTTAAGAAGCATTAAGAGGGGTGACTGTGTGGCTGAAAAGGAGCCAGCGATAGGAATCCCCAAATTCGAATCTACCAAAGACTCCGAAACACTTTGCTATGGTCTTTTCTAAGCTGCTTCCTCTCAGAATAAATTATTCCTTTCTTTCAAATAAAAAGACAGTTGTATTTCTAAAGTATTTACTGAGGTCAAAACCCAAGGCAACCTGAAGTGTGAGAGCAGGTCCAGAAGTCACCAGAAGGAAGCACTTAACGCTAAGAAGCCCTGCCATCAATCCTATTTCCTATTCCTCCAAATTCCCACTGAGTTCAGAGCCTGCAGCAAATCCCTAAGCTCTGCGACCAGGGACAGCTGCCTTCGTTAGCCCTGGTCTCTTGGGGCCTCCCCCTTCTTCTCTGGAGATCTGGACCATCCTCATTCTCTCTCAATCATGTTTGGCCTCAACTTTATTTTCCTAACTTTCCCCAAAGACCGAAAGCAGAGCCCTGCCTTCCCGACTGCCACAGGCTCTGTGTCGCGATGCTGAAAAGCACTGCTTGGTCTTTACAGTTGGCAAGAACATTCCCAAGAAACGCAGTCATATTTCTGAGAGAAAGCCAGCATTTTATTAAATTTGAATCCAGAGAGACAGAACTCCTTTGACAGGAATCTAGGCCGGCAATAATGAGGAAAGGGAAAGAACAGTTACTTCAGGACTATGATTGATTTCTAAAGGATGCCTTTATCGTTTTAAAAACAGCTAAAACCAGAATATATACTATCTGAACTAAAACTTTCATGATTTGGAGAATGCGGGAGGTCACTATTCTATAGAGCCACATGATTACTTGCACTTACCAGAAGACCTTTAATTTCAGGGAAATGGAAAACTTTTCTATGAACCTGCTTCCCTCTACCCAAGCCCAAAATGGTTAATATTCACGGGACTGTAGAATGTCACCATTTTTTTTTCAAGCCTTCTACCCATACTGATCAATTTTAGAAGGTACTGGTGTCACATAATACAGTTTCTTCCTTATGTGGAAATGTTAACAGCAAATGGGAAGACAACGTGGAATTAACGGACTACCATGCTGTGGCCTGACGTGAATAAAGAAAAGTAATCTGGGGAGTGTTCATGCAACACTATTTATCAACAGGCCCTACCCAACACGATACAACTGAAGTCTAGACTAGCGTCCTACGTTTTGAGAGTCTGTCTCTCATCTGCTCTAGAGTAAGCTCCCGTAAGTTCTAATTAATTTGATCGTAAGAAATGGTTTCCAAAGTGGCGAGTGGGGTAGGGAGTAAGCCTGATTCAATCAGGGCAGTGGGCTTCAGCCCCCCTGTGCAAAAATACAGCAGACACGATCAGATAGGCACGGCTATACACCGGCGACCAGGAGTGGCTTTCAAGCCTTCCCAAAGGGGCCAGAGGAGGGGACTGCGCCTCTGTGTGCATCTACACGCTTCTACTGCTCCGCTGACCCTGGCTCCTACCGCATCCTCCCCCCTTTTCAACTGAGCACTCGTGGAAGGTGGGCGCGGTCCCAGAGCCCGGACGGAGGCCTAAGCCACAGAGCCTTAACGAACGTGTCCGCTACGAAGGCTGCTGCTGCTACCACCACCGTTACTGCCGCCACCCTTCTGTGAGCACACGCGGCCTCTCAACGCAGGCCTCGCCAAAGCTACTCTGGCTACACGCTAACGACCAGGACGCAACGACCAATATTCACGGAGGTCTCATTCGCCAGGCAGTGCGCTAAGCATTTTATTTCACTTTAACACAACGGCGCGCCAAGATACACACTACGCTTAGTAACTACCACTGCAGACAGGGAAAATGAGGCTGAGAACATGAAGTTACTCGCCCACGGTGGCGCGCTCGGGGGGCGGAGCGCTGGAATCTCCAGCTTGGAAGTTGTGGCTTGGCAGCCCCCGCCTGGCTGCCGTCCGATGGCGCCACTCCACCAAGTCAGGTGTATTCCGCTCACCCACCTTCCTCCGGGAACGGAGTCCTCTCGACTTCCCGGGCATAGCCATTCGTCACCATGATCTGGGTAGGACACCGTGAGCTTCAGAAGTCCTCATCTGAGGAAAATCAGACCCGTGACCTAGGACTCGGGCAGTAACAAGGGTCCCGGAATCCCGCTCCTCTGCCGGGCAGCTGGCAGCTGGGAGCCGCAGTCCACTGCGGGCCCGGGGACGGCAACACGGGCAGGCAGGCCTATTCTGGGAAGAACCAGTGGCATCAAAATGTCCCCATCCTGGGCTGGCTTGACAATCCATTTCCCCACCTTGAACCTTGATGCACTGGGTTTATGTAATTTAAACTCCTGTTGGGATACCATCTTTTTCAAACTTCTATTTCCTATTAATTCTATCTGTCCCAAGTGATGACGAACACTAAGATTTACACTCTTTACGAGGCAAAAGCCTTGAAATGCCAGAAAACAACACTCCACAGTGATAACATTGACATTCAAATTCTACTGCAAGATGGCAAAAGTTCAGCAACATTTAAGGACTATAAAGTTTCATTAAATGGTTCCATATTTTCATTGAAATATATAAAAATATCTTTTATAAATACTACATAAAAGACAATGTGAAAATTACCATATTTTACAGAAATAATTAAGTCCATCCTCAAATGTTCCTTTATAATCACCTGCCAACTCTCAGGTTTAGAGGGAAAAAGTCATTTTAAACCCCCTTCTGTGACAGTTGTCTACACATTTAAATTACGAGGAAAAGTCTTTAGAACTTAATTTTTTGATTAAAGTAAATGACACAAAAATCAGTTTGCAGCCAGATGTGATATGAGAGCCAACGCTGTTTCTTAAAACCAAGAGGACTGCATTAGGTAGAACTCAAACTCAAGAAACTCCTTTTTTCTTCTTCCCTCATTCCTGTTGGTAATTTCAGAAGTCCGTCCCATGTTCACTTCAGTTTCTCGTCACTTAGACGCCACACACAGGTTTCACAGCGCATTGTACTCCACACATTTTGATGGATCTGTAGGGAAGTGCTTCTGGCAGATGGTCATTAACCTCTTCAAACCCTAAGCAAATAAGGAAAATAAGGACTGGTTATGAACTAGTATTCTTAATTGCCCTTCTCAGTACTCACTGGTTTACCAGAGTCTCCACTATAGTGTAGCAGCCCCCAGCAAGACCACTCAGATGCACACTCAGAGAAATGTTTGCTCACGTGCACCCAAGAGAAGCACAACACCTTCACAACAGAGCTGCTCGTAGTAACAACAGAGCACTGGAAACCCAAATGTCCGCAAAAGGAGAATGTGTGAATACGGTCTAGTATGGCCACCAAAGGAACATGTGACAACAGTAAAAATGAACTAGCCAGAACTCCAGCAGTCTCCACCGCAGAGGTAAGCCCAGCTCAAGCACCCACTGTACGTACTGAGCAGCTCTCCTTCGTATCTAACAAGTCCTGCGTATGTACATTCCTTGTGACAAATGAGAAAAGAGTCGCAAGTCATCTTCTGTGCTGCCTGAGGGAACTGTGTCGATGAGGGATTCTGGTTGAGAACTGATACACACATACACCTTAGAAACAACGTTGAATATGAAAAGCAAGCGGCAAATCTACAGAAGTATAATGTCATTTTAATGAAACTGAAAAACTGTTAAACAAAAGGTACTGCTTATAAATATACACAGAGTGTGGTGGAATTACTTTTGAAAAAGCAAGGCAACAACAAACAAATTCAGGGTAACAATTACTTCTGGGGTAGAGGAGGGAAACAGTCAACGATCTAGTTCTTAAGCTAGGAATAAGGACTTTAGGTACTATTTATTTCATAACTTATGTATTACACGTATTCTTTTGCGTACACCAAATATTACGTGATAAAAGCATTTAAGATTTTTTTTTTTTTTAGAGAGACAGTGAGAAGTGGGGGAGGAAGAGAGGGAGTCTCCACACACAGACGGAGCCCAACATGGGGCTCGATCCCATGACCCTGAGGTCATGACCCGAGCTGAAACCAAGAGTCAGACACTCAACCAACTGACCTATGCAGGCACGCCGATAAAAACATTCTAATATCATCGAAAAAACAATACAAATCCCACATGTGACTCGGCCGATCCCTCGGAATTCAGCAGAGGTACTCCAGCACTGACCCTGTTCTGGCATCGGCTACCATGCTTTGATTCTCTTCAGGCAACTACGATACACGGAATTGCCAGGACCTCACAAATTTCAAGTGCCTTCTATCTCTTCTGCAGTTAGGCCAGTTCTCAACCAGCCAGTAACTCTGCAGTGACTTTAAATGGATGACAAGAACTGTCACTATTAAAACTGATTTGGTCTCTTTCAGCTCATCCTTCAATCTGTGATCTTTCAACATCCTTGGCTGGCATCTGGTTTTTAGTCATTCCTCTTAGCTTTCTCATCCACCACTGGGCAACCACTAAGTCATGACCCAAGTTCACACACAGCAGAGGGACAAGAACAGAAACCTGCAACATGCCACGATAGACCTCTCCAGTGTCCGGAACAATTCCGGGAAGAGCTCTGCAAACCAGCGATGAATCCTATTAACTCTTTCACCTACCAGTCTATAAACTTCCTTGCTTACAAGGAGGTGCTCTGTCCAATGTTTTACTGAATTCTATATATAAACCACCACCACCAAGAATAGCAGTGCTTAATTTTAATGACTCACAAGGCAACTTTTGGCACAAATTATGTTAAGGTTTCTCACCCTGGGTTCACAAGAACTGAAACCACCCAGTTCCTACCACACTAACAAGAACGATGAGATCCTATCACAGGCCAAAGGCAGACTATGGTCAGAGCTCTATCGATACTGAATATGGAAGTGTATACAGCACACTGCCTGATACTTAACTAGTGTTCTCTCAGGATTCATTTTCTTTCCTCAAAATGACATGATGAAATATCATCAGCTCTCACAACGAGACAGGGCTTCATGGCTAGCAGGAAAAGCAATGTGTGGCTATCATTACACAACACAATCACAACAGGGCGTCCCTGGCAGTCTGAGGAGAAAGGGCAAAACAGTGCCTAGAAACGTACGGTGACGTAAGAGGGCTCTAAAACATCAAGCATTTAGAACTCTTACTCTGTAATCACGTAAGTATGCAAACAAAGTTCAAGCTCAGGGACATCACCAAAAGCAAAGCGAAACAAGCAATAACAACAGAAAGTCCCTGCAAAATCTCTTCAGGGCCACAGTAACTAGACAACACCAATCAATGTAACTCCCTTCTATGAACTGAACTATAATCAATCAGATGCAACATCAGAGAATCATGATTTTCAAACATTTTACTCAAGGTCCTTCTGTAAATTCAAAGAGCGTCCACATTCTGGGACTTAAAAACCAGGAGTCTGGAAGGTATCTTTCAGCCAATATCCAAGACGGCACCTGCAGGTGGTGCACAGACAGACCATGTGATTCACTCTGCTCCGCGTTTACGTCTTCTCATCGTTGTCCCCTGTGCTAACCAGGTATTTGCTTTAGGATAAAGACCATTCCCTCTCACAGTCCAGCTTCTCCTGCTGGGAATTCTCATCATGTGTATGCAGAATTGTGATTTGTAGCCATGGAAATAGATGTGATAGCACTAATCTGGCATCTTAACTTTTCCGAACAAATAGGTGAGAAGAGAGAAGGCTAAGAAAGAACACCCTGATGAAATCCAAATAGTCTCAGTCAGCCACGAAACATGGCAAGAATTATTATGAGCAAATGAAAGGCAGACTGGTGTTAGGACTGCTGGAGGTAGTTTTTCTTGTCAGAAATGGAAACTTGGCTGTTTGCTCCTTATAGAAGATATTTGTGATGCTTATTTAACCCCACTAAACAGATTCTAGGATTTAAAAATAAATACCAGTATCCTGTCTGAAATCTTAGCTGCCACAAGGTTGTGAAATTCAACAGTGTGAGTCATAAATAGTTACCACGAAACATTACAATATATTTTTGCAGTAAGGATTGATAGGATGCGGCACAAATTTTTAAAGGGGTGTAATGCCAGGACAGCACATGGTTATTTTCCAAATGGAAACAAATCTTTTCAACCAGATCCCTCAGGATTTCAGTTTCAAATTACCTGAGGATGCTTAAGCCAGTAAGACAATGAGCTGCTTACTTTAGCTTACTGCAAAGAGCTTCTTAAAAACTGGTGCTATTAAATATCATTTTTATTTCCATGTAAGCAATACATATATTTAATAAATCTTTTTTCAGTACCGACAGGGTGCCAAGCACTGTTCTAGGCTGAGAGAACACAGGGAACAAAGCAGAAAAAAATCCCACACATTGAGATTATATTCCAATGAGGGAACGCAGACAAGAAACAAAACGAATATGTAAGCCACCTCATGTGGGATGATGATAAATGCTCTGGACAAAAACAAAGCAGGGAAGAGGCGTGTGTGCATATGGGGCGTGGCCAGAAGGACTCTGGCTTTAACTCCATATGAACCGGGGAACCACTGCAGAGCTATGAGTAAGACAGCGCCATAATCCGATTCATACTTTAATGGATCACTCTGGGTGCTGTGCAGATACTGAAGAGGGGCAAAGATACGGGGCGCCTGGCTGGCTCAGTCAGTGGAGCATGCAGCTTTTGATCTCAGGGTCGTGAGTTCGAGCCTTGTGTTGGGTGTAGAGGTTACTTAAAAATAAAATCTTAAAAGGAAAAAAAGGGGAAGGGCAAGGGTAGGAGCTCCGAGCCCAGGCAGGAGACGCTGCAATAATCCAAACAAGAGACGTCGGTGGCCGACCCCAGGTGGCAGCAGTGACGGTGGTGAGAAGGGAACAGACTGCAGATACACTGTGAATGTAGAACCATCAAGGTTTGCCAACACACAGGGTATGGACTAAGCAATAACTCCTTGTTTTGTATATATATCATTATTTTCTTAAAGTCACATATTACTTAAATAATGGCAGTCCTCTGCCTCACCCTTTCCAATCCCCCATTCCAGCACCCCAGAGATAATCATTTCAAACCTCTTAAGTGTTTCTTTCGGTATTTACTGCCATCTTTCTAAACACTATACTGACAGTGCTTGACTTTTTCTGTCTGGATGGTTAATCCTTAAACCACACCCACTGGCCCCTCACAGACAGACAGACAGACAGACAGACAGACACACACACACACACACACACACAAATTTCTCTTTCCTATCTTCCCCAAATACAATTACTAGTGAATGCAATATTCAGGATTTACTGCAGATGTCTACCCAAATGCTGTTCAAAGCAGAGCCACAGAGTATACTATGACAGTATGTCCTTTCGTATCTTTCCCTATCTTTTTGCTTGTTTATGCAGGTATCACCGTTTCACTCTTCCACAGTGAAACTACACTCAAAATGACCGAACACAACAGGTAATACATCCGTTCCATTTTTCTCCTGGAGCCCTCTAGGTGTTCCAACCTAGAACAAATCAATTCCAGATCTCTTGGCACTGTGACCATCCTAGAGCATGCCTTCCCCTTCACCCGGGCAGTTCCTTCCACCCCAATCCTGCGCTGGATCTGGTTTCCTGGATCTTTTTTATCTCCCTCCCTCATCTTGGTGGAGCACATCCTCAAGTAGAGGCAATCCAACACAGTGGAGTGAGGATGACCCACGTTCAAATCCGAACTCCAACACTTACTAGCTGTGTGGCCTTGGGAACTAACTTCTCCATGGCCCCGTTTCCCCACTTGTAAAACAGAAATTATCCCATCAACCTCATATTATTGCTCTCAAGTGAAGTGAAGCACACAGTAGGTACTAAATAAATGTTAGTTATAATGATTCCAAGGAAGGGTATTTGAAAGGTCACATTTTTAAAACATTCTGAGACTCGTCTGAAAATCTCTTTAGCCTATCTTCACACTTAATTGCCAGTTTAGACAGGAATATGACTGAGTTGAAAATTATTTTCCTTGTTACCCAGGTATTGTTTCACGGTCTCGCAGCTTCCAGTACTGCTAACGAGAAGGGCAACGGCTTTTTAATTCCTGAATCTTTGTAAACCACCTGTTTCTTTTCTCCAGAAGCGTTTAAAGTCTTTTCTTTAAGCATTAGCCTTCCAGGGTTTTACTGTGTTAGGCCTTGATGGGAGATCTTTCCTATTCATTTGCTATTACTCAGATTTCCCTGAATTTCTCTGTTCACTTTTTCCTGGAATCTGAATAGTGTGATCCTCTAGACTGATTCCCTCGTTCTCTTACCCTTCTCTTTTAACTTTTACATTTCTGCTGTCATGTTTGATTTCTAAGAGGTCATTCTGATTCTGACTTTTCTTTGTGGCATAGTCTTACTTCACGGTTACAGCCTTACCTAAAGATATTAATTAAGCTTTTAATTGAAGGTTTTTTTTGTTTTTTGTTTTTTTTTCCTGTTCTTTACACTACAGCTCTATCTCTGAATTCCTTTTTTTCTATGTGTTTCTATGTGTTTTCTAATTTGGTCTCTTTCACACTGTAAACTTTCTCTAAAGGTCTGAACGTCCTTGGTAAACATTTGTATTTATGAACAAGGCACTGGAGAGCTAAGGGAAAGTCCCTGAATGGGCAGGGCTGGTCAAGAACAGAGCTTCACGTGGGTACAATACGGCAGCAATCTCGTTTTGTCACTGGAGAAATACTAAATGTTAGTATTTTCTCTGTTCTCTTGAGTCAGTTCACAGAGAAGAATCCTCTGAATTCCTGAGCAGGCTTCCAGCATCACAGGAACCCAGGGAGAGGAGGCACTACAGGTCTCACCTGTTAACACAGAGGCTTTCACTTCAGCATCCTGTTTTCACCATGGCAGGTCAACCTTCCCGAATAGTACAAATCCCTCAGAAGGTTAACTTGTCTTCTGCTAGAGGAGAAGGGCAGTAGGGCCCACGTGGGTAAGGCAGAAGGAACCTCTGGACTACATATCCTAATTCTCAGCCACTATTCCTCGTTTTTAGCCCCATCCCATAGACTGGACTTTTAGAAGTGCCCAACAGCCCCACATCTTGACCTTTCCAGATTCTACAGAGTTTGTATTAATGGCTCCCTAATAACTCCCCCCCAAACAAATTCAACCAAACTGTTTTTTTTTTAAATCAGGATGTTTCTAGGAAAATATCTACACAAATTAATGGACTGTACACTTATAAATGATTAATATGGTAAATTTTATGTATATTTCACAATGTTTAAAAAATCTAATTAAAGCATTTTAGAATATTATAGATAAAGTATAAAAATATCAAATATAGAGGCATCTGGGAGGCTCAGTCTGTTGTGGGTCCAACTCCAGCTCGGGTCAAGATCTCACAGTTTGTGAGTTCGAGCCCCATATCAGGCTTGCTGCTGTCAACACAGAGCCTGCTTCAGATTCTCTGTCCCCTCTCTCTCTGCCCCTCCCCCGCTCATTCATACTCTCTCTCAAAACGAAATAAAACATTAAATATATACACACACACACACACAATATAGGTACAGTGTGGAGTACCTGCATGTGATACAGGATATGAATCCTGCAAAATGAAAGTTTACACCCAGATAAATCAATGAACGATTATATCAATGTGCATCCACTAAAAAATTAGCAATTTTTTTATTGCAGAAAATAATAATTTTCTAAAACCAAACCAAACTACAATCACAATTCTTTAGCTGGATTTGCCTTTTCTTTTACAAACTCTCATTAGTTACTAGGACTTAATGTCGTTGCTTTTAAGTAATCTTTGTACGATGTACAGAGAAGACACTTCATGAAATTATTTCTGTCCCTGTCACTATTCTACACTATAAGAACAAAGCCTTGAAAACGAAAGCACAGATCCACTTAGTGATACAGCCCGAGAATGTCAAGAGTAAGGGATGAGTGCCATTTTCCACCTAGCTACTTAAAATTCTAGCAACGAACTGCCCAAGTTCTAATAAAGGAATGAATTTACATGAGAAAATTAAGTTAAAAACGAATCCTGACTTCGGACTGAAGGAATACTCATTTGACCTCAAGTGTGATGTTCAAAAAATGTGTACTTAATGATTAAAAGTTAATCTCTACAATTTCAAGTAACACCCATAGTTAAGCATGAAAAAAACAATCCTTCAAACACTGTTTACCGGAATTCTTTTCACACAAGAACACCATTAAAATTGCATTCATCTAAATAACTCATGCTAGCCTTTTAAGTAACTCATCTGGATCTCACTACTTGGGATGATGAAAAGTCCCACTGCAAGTGCTGAAAGTATAAAAATTTCCAGAATCTGCAGAACTCAATGGAACTTTAGAGACAAGTGGTAACCTGGGACTGACTCACTGTGCCTTTATAGTTTACAGTAAGAACAGAGCTGCTCTCTTTCTCACCTGTCTGGATGCTTCTTTTCTGGAAGAGAACGTATTTCCAGTTCACAGGCTCATTCATCATTTCACAGAAAGTAACAACAAAGTACAATGACCAGTGATAATCCCATTCTGAAAACAGCATTTGCCCACTTAGCTAAGTTAGGTGAAAATTTATACCAAAGGACCGATTTGGGCAAAGATTTCCTTTATTTGATTACCAGGCTTTCAGGGGACGAGGCAATCTGACTTTTTTTCACGCATGTAGTTAAGAAACAGACGATGTAATACCCCAAGTTAAATATTTGTTATCAGTGAAGCTGCCAGTTGAAACGAAACACACACAGCTTAGATCAGCATTCCCCAAAATGTGTTTCTACTGAACACTGGCATTCCATGATATTAAAAGGTGATGTGTCTGATTGATAAATGCTAGCCATATTTTTCTCTAAAAATGTAATACAGCAGAGAGTACTACATGGGTAAACAGTTTGTTATCATGAGATAACTTGCCTTTAAGAAACGGTTTAGCACAGCCAAGAACACCAGGAGGTAGCATGAAGCCACACGGCCCACAAGTGTGACGTATAATTTGCATAGGGACGCATAGGGAATGTTTAGCAGCTAACCGTGATACTGTATATTCGACATACAGATCAAGTTGTGCCACTCAGTGCAGTAATGCAAGTTTCTGCTATACCATTTTCAGCAACACATGATTATAAATTCACAAATATTCCACGAACAAGTAAATCTGGCAAATCCTAGTGTAGGCGAAACATACCCAGAGCCCGAAATATAGATTGAACTAATTGACAGAAAATGTTGACATGATGTCTTTACTAGGGAATTTACTCATCTGGATTACTGACAACAACTCACCAGAGAAGATTACAGGACATTTGCCTTTCATAACAGTGAAACCTCATGAAAAGTATTTGGAAGGAGTATTATTCCTTCATCATCTAATCACCAAAGAAATCTGTGTTATAATACAGTACACAGATCAATTAATCTACATGTATTCGGGACACTATCATCAGGAGACAAAGAGCACAATCAAACTTGAACATGTGATGGCAGTAATTCCAACAATTCTGCAAAGGCATGGGCAGGACTTGGGCCCAACAAGAGACAGCAGAGTGTCCCCGAACTAGCACTACTGGGAAGCTGTAGCCAGCCTGTGCTCTGAAGGGGCAAGAAGGACTGTAGTTACCGAAACCCAGAAGTAACTGTATGGAGATGGCCTCCTGAGAGAAGACATGGCCTTGGGGAGGGGATGCCATCAGCCCTCACTGACCCCACAGGGAGGAAGCCAGGGACATCAATACTTCTGACCTGTTCTTCTCCCACCTACCAAATGCCTTCGAGCCTCTCTCACTACCAACCCAACGGAAGCCAAAAAGCAAGGGAGACTGTCAATGTCACTGACAAAAGCCAGGTTTCCGGGCCACAGGCCAAGGCGAAGAAACATGGCAAGTGAGCCTGCAGAGCAGAGCCGCCTGATGACAATTTCAGCCTTTCTTCCTTCTCTTCTTTACGGACAAGCATGCCCAAGATATGAACCTTTTCAAGAGAGGTCTTTAAATGACTGAATTATAAGGTCTCTAAATAACCAAGAGCCTCCTATAATCTGTATACAAGAAGCTTTACTCAAATCTGGGCCAAAGGTTACATCTGCATTTGGCAGAACAAACACAGTTCTTAAAGTTACTACCACCAATTTGAATCTAACCTCAGATTTGAGACCAGCTAATAAACTATACAACTTTTCTTGATCTGCACGGTGAAAACACCCTCCCTGTGGTGTGTTTAATTTTTGTGAGCAAGAGAACACTTCAAACAACTTTCACAGTTTAAATTCTATAGAGGTTTGCAGAAAACCCAAAGATGAAATCCCGGTACTATAAAATAGCCTCCTGAATTGTTTTCAACCATACTTCCTAACACACATATTTCTCACCGGGATGTCTAAATACAAAAATAATTTTTCCATACATCCAAGATTCCATTACATGATGTCCAAAAACAGGCAAAGTTAACCAATAGTAACACAAGTCCGAAAAATGGTCACTTCTGATGGGAAGAGAATTTGGGCTGGGAAAAGGCATGAACAAACTTTTGGGGTCCCACTAGAAACACTCTGTATCTCCACCTTGTTCTCCTGTCTAGATAAAAAAATTACATGTATCAGTAATCACTGGACTGTACAATTAAGTTTGGTACACCTCACGCATCTAGGTTTATCATAGCTCAGTTTAAAAAGAAATACTGACCCTATTAAATGACTTCCACAATTACCTTCTCAGCAAATACCTTAACATAGAATAGTCTGGGCTAGGTAGTCAGAGGTCAGCAAACTACGGTCCGCAGGCCACGCGTTTCTTTCCCACTACAGCCTGCAGGGTTTAACAGTTGCAATGGAGACCTAGGAAATGCAAAGCCTAAAATACTTACTATCTTTTAAGATGAAGTTTGTCAACTCCTGACTTTAGTATACTTAATGTATCCCTTTTTGAAGGATAGTCCATTAAAAAAAAAAAAAGATATTCTAAATCAACCCCACCTCAACACCAAAGTAACAGGAGGGAGATTCAAAAGACAGCTTAGCAAACCACTCAGCTCATCACAGTCAAGAATTTCATAAAACTCCGCCACTGGGGGCTGGGGGGACGGGCAGCATTCTTTGGCCTCGAGCTGTTTAGCACCATAGGTTTATTTTAGGACATCAAAAATCAGCACTTTTGCTTGTCCAAACACAATGCTAACTTTTTAAATTTGGTGCCAATATTTTAAAAAATAGAAGCACACAGTATCTTGGAAAAAAATAAGATCTTTGGCACATATAAAAAATTAATTAAAAAGAGAGGAAGATAGAACACTGACCCATATTCCTAAAAGGGAACCGTGAGTTGAAGGGACTCCAGCGGCACCGGGGGCAAGCATCGGCTGACACCTCACACTAGCTTGCACTGTCCCCTGTCATGTCAGAGTCGAGACAAAATGAAACAATGCTTCTATCTGTGTCCGTATGAAAAGTAGGAGAACAAATGTCAGAGGGTCAGGTGTTTAACACTCAGCTCACTTGCTACCTGTCATGGGCATAAGGGTTTGCAACCTTAGGTTTAAGCAGTGGCCTCAAGGGAAATGACAGAGAAGAATCAAAGACATCAAAGGGC
The DNA here is from genome assembly GCF_027475565.1 of Acinonyx jubatus. Taxonomy (NCBI): domain Eukaryota; kingdom Metazoa; phylum Chordata; class Mammalia; order Carnivora; family Felidae; genus Acinonyx; species Acinonyx jubatus. Next base: position 12,378,343 of record NC_069387.1, on the reverse strand, counting down.
CAACAAGGGCAAGAGCTGGGGCGCCTGGGTGGCTCAGTCGAGTGTCCAACGTCAGCTCAGGTCACAACCTCATGGTCTGTGAATTCTAGCCCCGCACCGGGCTCACTGCTATCAGGGCAGAGCCCGCGTCGGATGCTCTATCCCCCTCTCTCTTTGCCCCTCCCCCACTTATTCTCTCTCTCAAAAATAAACATTTGGGGCACCTGGGTGGCTCAGTCCATTAAGCATCTGACTCCTGGTTTCAGCTCAGGTCATGACCTCAAGGTTCATGGACCCAAGCCCCACACTGGGCTCTGCACTGACAGTGTGGAGCCTGCTTGGGATTTTCTCTCTCCCTCTCTCTCTCTCTCTCTCTCTGCTCCTCCCCTGCTTGCTCGCTCTCTCTTAAAGTAAATAAACTTAAAAAAAAATGAATAAACATTAGGGAAAAAAAAGCAAGAGTTAACTTGATGCTTGCAAACATCAAGTGGTAGGGATCTCCCTCACATCTTCCCAGTGGCCCTACTCCTGTCTCAGGGCAATTGTGCCTGTTAAAAAGCTTCTCTGTACTATTTTTTGCAACTTCTTGTGAGTCTATCTGTAATTATTTCAAAATAAAAGTTCAATAAAAAGAGAACTATTGTTTCCTTACACTCATTAGAAAGGTCCTCCTTCCTTCCTATACCTTACCCGGTCCTAAACTACAGGCCAAGTTTACTCCCCATCCCACCAGAGAGCTCCTCTATTATCCACAGCTCTTGTGCTCAGATCCCCTCCAACGGTCTCCTTCAAGGAGTAAAAAAGGAACATTTTCACATCTCTTGTCCCATATGGTATTCATTCAGCAAATATTTACTGAGGACCCACGAGTGAGGTACCGTTCTAGATCGGGTATATAACAGAGAACTATGCTCTTGACTTCTGGAACCTACGCTACATTATGTCTAATGATGAAATACAAGCTATCATTACACTTTGTAGCAGTCATATTATACTACTCGTTCAATTGCACGTACAGCCTACTAAATTCCCCAATCCTTTCTCGTATACATTGCTCAGATTGTATACTCAAGCAACTAGGTCATTGGATCCAGATTTTTTTATGGTCATCCTTTTTAAATATTATTTTTTTAGAATCTGTTCTTTTCTTCAGTCTTTCAAGAACTTCTGGAATGCCAACATCTTCTCCACCTAAACACACACCCTACTCTTTCTTGTTTCTTGCTGTCTATAAATCCAATAAATAAACCTCTCAGTATAGTCAACCAAACCAGTCATTAAAATGTTTAACAGGACAGTTTGAGGTGACTAAGACCCAATGACATCTCACCAGCATCCACCCAACAGACATGGATCTATTCAGTACTCCACGGCTTCCCACACTGAACCAGCTAGGTAGGAATGCACCTGACTGTATTACCATATTTACATCTGTCCACAACAATATTATTGGGTTTAAGTCAGACACCTTCCTGAAGTTCTCAGTATGTTTACCAATTTTCCCTAATCATCTTGGGGAAAAAAAGGAGTATTTTTTAAATGGGAATGGAACAATTAAAAACGAAGACCAAAGGAAGGGAAAAAGGTCATTATATAGCTTCCAAAAATAAATCAGAAATCTTAAAAACTACTAGATGGATTTTAGAGAGAAAATCAGTTTGTGGGGAAGTAGAAATGACACCACTGCTGAGAAACAAAATACTGCCTTTGAGACAATTTATGTAGTTATACACACTATGGCTCTGGCTATGGTACAGCTGAACACAATTAACACATTTAACAACTGGAAATTTTTTTATTGTTAAAGCCAAATGACTTTTTCCCCCCCAAATAAAAGCCTTTTGCCTTCAATACAGTCACTGGTTATTATTAAAAAATGGAAAGGTCTTTGAATTTCAACAAGTTATTTTTGGACTCTATAAATTCTACAATTCATATTAGGGAGTCAGGTTGAACTCCTATTTGAAAATGCTAATATGTATGAATAAGGCATAAAGCATGACACACAAGTTAATCTTTAGCACTTGGAACTGAAATCACATAGCAAGATAATTCATGAATATGGTAATAATTGTTCCCTGGCACAAAATCTGAAAGCACGTTATGCATTTTAAGTGGATTTTACATTTTAAGTGAACTTCCCCAGTATCATCTTCAAGCTTCAGAAGTAACATCCGGCATAAGTCATTATACAGACACAATCTGGGACTTTTGACAATTTGGCAAAAGCTGCGTAACAGTTGACTTTTTTCCCCACTAAGAAAAAAAGTTTTGCCCAACAATAATGCAAACAAGTTTATATGAGGCATATAGGACTGTACGAAAATAAACTATCAACATTTGAGACCTGTTTCTGTCTAAATGTTACTGACAAATAATTACATTCATTAAGCCCAAATTTTTACTATTCATTCCTTCTTTTTAACCCTGTAGATGTTAAATCTAGCTGGGAAGTGACAAAATGAGATTTACTGCTAAACAGTCTAAATTTGTCCTTCTTCACTAAACTCCCAAAACCAAATGAGGTAGCATTATTTCAGTGCTATGGTAATTAAAGTACAACCCCTCACCCTGTCTTGCGTTATGTATGAAACTTACAAGGGCTCCATTTTATGCAGTGAAGAGGTCTTAAATACAAGTACTTAGGAAAAGCGGACTTGTGTCCTATCGTGCTATGTCCAATTTGCTAGAATTCTTCTCCTGCTCTCAAAATTTACGATTTGGGAATCGGAGCATGTTAACCTCCAGAGCAATTTCATTCCCTCCCAACTGCTTACCTGAATATATTTCCGCTGTGTTTCATCGTTTAAAACATGTGCAACGTGCTTAGAAAAGATCTTTTCTCTACCAGTTCTGGCATGGATACCAACCATAGTGACCCCTATGGGCCAAGGGGCATTTCCAATGGCCATCTGAAGATAAGCATCATTAGCCTAAAAAGAAAGAGATCAGAAAAGCAAAAATACTGGGTTGGTCCATATTTTTAAAGTATTTCACAGCCCTTTATGACATAATCTTCATCCATGTCCTGAGCATGTTGAAAGTATTACCATTCCCATTATTCAAACAAAAGAAATTCAAATATGAGCTGACCGACTGCCCTTCCCAGGACCACAAATGTCCTGGAAAAACAGAAACCAAAGCTAATCCTGTGAGTAAAAAGACAAACATGCCTTTGCAACCTTTGTGCAGTGGAAATTAATACATTTCAGATCTGGAATTACCAGGTAGGTTTTTTGATGCACTGACACCAACTCCAGTTTGAGTCACCTTTAGACCCAGTCTTCTCCACAGGTGGTCACAAAGAAGATGGAGGTTAAGTGGTTTTTCATAATCCAACCCGCAACTGTATCCACTCCCTGCACAGCAGCATAGACCTCTGAAAGCAGCGGGGGCTCCGTGAGCTGGGACTATCACACAGGGTCCACAGCAGATGTATAAACAGAGATTAAATACTAACCCTCGAGTCGAATAGTTTAAGGATGAGATCGTTTCACTTTGGCCCCTCAGAACCTCCCACCTGCCAAGAACCTTAAAATAAAAGCTACAAAACGTAAAGACAGAAACCAACGAAGACAAATGGCTCTTTTTCTAAACCAAGCCCAGCTACCTGTGAGGGGAAAAAAAGGAGAAAACCAAAAGAGAAATCAAGTAAATTCTACAAGACCCCGAGGGTTTCAGAGACGCTTACCAGTCAGGTCTCAAAGATATTCTAATTTTAAAAATCCAATACCTATGTGTATGATATGTAGAGCTGATTTAAAAAAAAAAAAATTAGCCTACCAACAGACTAACTAGAAGTTCATTTTCTACCCTAAGTTTGAATTTGCTCTACTCCGTAGTTTTAGAAAGCTTAATTTTTAAAAGCCCATTACATACTTATATCACTGATTCTGAATTGTACAAATTTTAACACTGGGTATTAACTGATAGAATTTCCAGTATTTAGTTACCCCAAATTTCTAAAGAAAATTGTCCCAATAGGTTATTCAAGTTTCTTGGTTCTTCTGCACTGTACGCAAAATGAACTTTCACCTGATTCTCAAATATGCAAATGCAAAAAGTAACCAGAGGGAAGGCACGCTCACTAGTAGACAAGTGGTTTCTTCCCGCAGTGATGGTGACCTCATCTACCCATTCCAAGGCAACTGTCCTTAGTAAGCACCATGCAACTAACAGAAACTATCCAAGAATAAAATTGATAGACATAAAACCCAAAAACATTTCCTTCGATAAAACCAGCTGGCTCTCCAACAGAAGGAGTAAAATCACTACTGGAGCCTCATCAGCATGAGGCTGCAGCACCCACAGGTGCCAGCCGGCCCTGTGTTTGGGAAGAGATGGTCAGAGCACAGGGGTAAGCCCGGTCGTTCCCACTTCTCTGGCAGAGCCCCACCTACTGCTCTGGAACAGCCGCTGGAACCGTCACGCTGAAATTCCCTACTGCCACACTCAGGAGGCACCGCCACGAGAAGCTTCCGCTTCAGACTCTGCTCACGGCCCAGATGCAGGGGCACTCATCCAATCCCCACTACTGGTACAGCAGGCCGCTCTCTTTGTGCTCCCCTCAGCCAGCTGACGGCCTTCCACTTGCCTTTCTGAAGTCGGCTCCAGGAACCCCGGGCCTCAAGAGCGCTTTCTCCCTGTCGCCACCTCCTAGAGCCCATTCAGGAGGAAAGACACCGGGACAAGGGGTAAAGTCGTCCCTAACAAGGGGTCTGCTATTGTTGCTGTTCTGAAATGGGAGAGATGAATTCTAGCGGCCTTACTTGGAACATTTTCTCATAGAAGTATAAAGGGTGGTTAAATTCCATTGTATCATTAGTACAATACTTTAGCTATATTACGGATTAAGTAGGCTTTTATAGCTGGCCTGGGAAACTAATCTACATAACATTGTTTCTATGGGAAAATTTGTTCCAAGCCATAATCTTGAACAATCTTTGAAATCCAATCCCATTCATGAAATGAACACTGCCTATATCCAGTTCATGCTCCGAAGAATCTTTACACCTACCTTAAAAATGACTAAAAAATCAGTGTAGTCAGAAAGTTTATTATCAATGTCTAAAAATAAAGCTGACAATACATTAGAGAATAAAAGATTTTGTCACTACTAATTCATTTCACGTTTACTCACATTTACTCTTAAAGCTCCTTTGTAAAATACTCCCACGCTAAATAAACATAATCCACACACACAACCTAGACAGGCTCATACCGTGATTTTGATGCACAGCATTGGTAACGTACCTTTACATATTCTCTCTGCAGCATGAACTTAATAATATCTGTTATGGATTCTTTAATATCAGCAGGAAGATTCTGGAAAAGAAAAAACATCATCACTATTTTTGGAAGCTACTGTGTATAGTTCAAGATTGCATTTACTCTTTACAGATTGTTTTTTTAAAAATCAGTTAATAGAAGCATCTTCCAAGGAACCTTACCCTTTTCCGAAGCTTTCTGAAAAGGGGTCTGAGATAGGACTCAGTCTGTTTTTGAGTGGCACTGTTCAGTTTACCCTGCACACTGCGCTTCACGTAATCTTCTCTGGCATTCAGTTCTTTAGCCCAAACACCAAGGAGAAACTGTCGAAAGAATGGGCAAATTTAGACTACGATGCCACCCAGTGGTTCAAAAAGTTTAAATGTTCTCTAAAATACGGAACAACATATTACCATCTTTAGAGTATATTTCTTGACTAATTAAAATATCATCAATTACCGTTTAATTAATGAATTATTTCTGCTTATTGTGTCAGGTATGTTTTGCAGTGCCTCTGGCAAGTCACAAACTTCCCTGTTCTCTGTGTGTGTGTGTGTGTGTGTATTATATATATTCCTAGTTCAACAATAATTTCTCTCAAAAAAAAAAAAAACTATCATATCTCACAGAAATATTTCGACAGAAATAAACTTTTACTCGTATTTCTATTACATAAAATTGAACCCACCGAGACTTATTTGCCATAATGGCATATGTGCTATGATACTTAATCAATCTTCCAAATATGTTGGTGCAGCACAGGCACATCCCAGAGATACCGCGGGTTTGGTTGCAGACCATCGCATTAATAAAGCAGATATCGCAAGAGCCCAATGAATTTTTTTAGTTTTCTAGTGCATATAGAAGTTCTGTTTACGCTATAATGTAGTCTCTTAAGCGTACAACAGCATTATGTCTAAAAAACAATGTATGTAGCTTCATTTAAACATACTTTATTGCTAAAACATGCTAACCATCATCTGTGCTTTCACATCCTAATCACTGATCACAATTCACCATCACAAATGTAATAATGAAAAAGTTTGAAATATTGCAAGCATCACCAAAATGTGACACAGAGACACAAAGTAAACAAACGCTCCTGGGAAAAAACGATGCCAGTACACTGGCTCAAAGCACAGCTGTCACAGACCCATCAATTTGTAAAATAAACCAACAAGCCAAAACGCATTATCTGCAAAGCCCAATAAAGCCAAGCACTATAACATGGGGTATGCCTCTGTTTGGACTTTCTACTTTTGCAGGAAAGAGGAGATTCAATTAGATATTCCCACTAAATCACCTGACTGAAGGAGAAGGAAGGAAAAAGAAAACAAATCAACTATGACTCATCCCCCCTCCCCTCTCCCAGCCCTAGAAAGTAGACCTAGTGCCCCTTGGGTTTAAATGCAAAGAGCACCCTTTCTAGAGGCAGATAACCAGGGAAGGTGGAGGAAGACCTACCACCCCAGGGGCATCACCTATGCTCATCCTCTGTCCGGAGAGGAGAGGTGGTCACTCCAAGAGGAAATTCCAGCTCACGCCAGCTCCCAAGCCCTATCTAATTCCATGCCATCTCAACAGACTGAGAATCCTGATGACTAATACACTGTATTTAAACAGTAAACACAAGTAAAAGCACTTCTCGTGTTTAAATCTCTTGGCATGAACATAGTTTGTGAATAAGTGCTAAAATGAATCTGACATTCGCACACACTCTACCTACTCCAGGAAAGCAAGAAATCCCACGGCCAGAGACGGATGGAGCTAACCATAGCGGGAATACGCAGCTATCTGCAGAACTGAGAAAATGAGCAGTCTCTGAAAGGTTGCTGATGTGTTTGCTTTTTTTTCCACTGCCAAGGTCTTCCCACCTCCTTCCTCTCCTTACTGCCATCACCACTCGTAAGAGCTTCTGGAACAAGCCCCTCACTGCACTCCCTCCTGGAGTGTTTTAAAAAATTTTAAACTCCCCGAACTTCTCGTTTGTTCCACCGCTGTGATTCTTTTCTGTGTGTTTACAGTAAGTCAGTTTTAAAGTGCCACAGTGAAAGTACACGTACATCCCCTCAGACTAACCTCTCTACCCAAGTGCACGGCAGTGTTGGAAACCAGGTACATACAAAACACGTTTAACGAGGGATTCCCTCTCCAGTCCTTGACCCTTAAATATGGTCCAAAAATTAAAGAACAGTTCGTAACCAACCCACACGTCCTTCCTTCGTAGCCCAAAAACACGTACCTTAAGGAATTTGGTAATGATGTCCATGTCTTTATGATCATCCCCTTTTCCTAAAGACTCTCCCAATGCCTGCAGAAAACAGAATGCTTCCGGTCATTCGTAAAGAGCAACGACGGAATATGTTATCAACGTGAGTTGAACACGGATCTTTATTACAGAAACTAACTGCTGTTTAAAAAAAAAAAAACAAAAAAACTAAGGACTTTCTAGATAAAAAACAAAACTTGCTTTCGGCTCAGATCATGATCTCATGGTTCGTGAGATCGAGCCCTGTGTCAGGCTCTGTGCCGCTTGGGATCCTCTCTCTCTGCCCCTCTGGTGCACACACACACTCTCTCATAATAAACTTAAAAAAACGAAAAAGAAAATATACCTTGCCATTTAAATTTAGAGAGTAGGTCATCTTTTATGAACCGAAAGACAAAAGATGGGGCTTTGAGGACTGACTACTAATGGAACGGAGATTTCTTTTTAGGAAAACAATGTTCTGGAATTAGATTGTGATGATGGTTCCATCAACCTGCGAATATACTAAAAATCAGTGAACCGAACATTTTAGATGGGTAAGCAGTATAATAAGTGATTATCATAATAAAGCTATTTCAGAAAAAAAACAAGCTCAGAACTGGTTACTCACACTAATTTTTTCTGTCAGATTTAGGGTGCATAGATAAGTGAGGGGGAGAAAGACAGGGCACAATTACCAGAACTATGATCTTACTCATGCAGAGTGCAGCCAAGAGTGAAAGGAAACAGAAAAATAATAGTTTGTGTTTTATTAAGCAGTTAAAGCTTTAAACTAAGCCATAATTTTAGCTTGAGCTAGATATTTAGATAGTACAACACTGCTTTTTAATTAAGATTACACATATCACACCATATTCATCACAGTGGCAAAAAATGAGAAAGCAAGATACTGCCAAGTGCTGGCAGGGATGTGGGAACAAAGGGCACGCACACACTGCTGATGCGGGTATAGACCGGTACGGGCGTTCTAGGGAGCAGCCTGACAGTACTGGACAAGTGAAACATTTCTAACACAGCAACCCTGCCTCTGAGTCCACAGGGGTATGTGCAAGACTGCTCCTCACAAAGCTGTCTGTGGTACTAGGGAGCCGGAGCAAGCCAGCTCTCAGGAGGAAGCAAAAAGTACAAGGCAGTGAATGCCACCGAGTACGAAATGCTACGCAGCAGTTAATCCAAAGGTTTAGATATACGTGCAACATCAAGGGTGGATCTTAAAAACAGTTCTAAGTAGAAAAAGAAGAGTAAAAAAAAATTAGTTTCACAGTATAGTATCATTTATGAGTATTCAAAACACAAGCATACAAAACACTACTGGCTTTACAAGACCACCAACAGATACAAGGATGCGTGTCAAACATAGCCAAATGATTACTTTTGAAGGCAGGAAGTAGGATAATGTGAGTGGACATTGAGGAAAAAGGGAGTGATAAGTAAAAGCATGAAATTTCAAATGGGCCTTTGTGCTCCGAAGTGAGGAACCCGATGACCTCAGGAATCTTCTCCAGGGAATGGAAGGTATGCCAGGGAATGAAGACAGGTGGGCGTAGAGATTACCTCTAACTCCTCGATTGTGGTGTTTTCTTCATGAACTTTCAAGTCATTCTGTGTGTCTTCCTCTCCAGGTTCCTGGCCACCAACAAGCTCATTGAGGTATTGCTGGTCAATCTTATCCAAAGCTGCTTTCAGATCATTTCTCAATCCCTGAAAAGGGTGAAAAATTACACCTCCTATGAAATCTGATATTTCACTTTTGATTTTTCACTAAGTCCAAGTCATTTTCTTCCTCCACAAGTAGTTAAGAGCTTAGTAAAATTAGGGACTCAAGTAAGATTTCAATTTATTACACAGCTATCATCGGTGTCCGAAGTTAATTATCATGAACATATTTAAATTTGAAAGAATGTATGTACAACAGCTCCTCTGGTCAGAAAAATAAAGTGTATGTGTGACAAATGCAAATGAGAATACTCACAAATGCTTTAATTTTCTAGTGAGGTCTAATGAAAGTGAGTCCTCAACCCATTTTTCCAGTTGACTTAAAATGTCTAGCCTTACCACAACTATTCTGAATTCCTGTAACATTCAGCAATGTCAACTAGTATCTCATCTATATCCTGGGCTTTTACTAGGTTTCTAATAAATCAGCAAATTCCACATTCTATTCACATCCAGTTTGTGACCACTTGATAAAAACAGAAGCCTTAAAGCTGGACCCAATACCTTACACCACACATAAAAATTCAAAAAAGGAGAGCCCAGGGTGTCTCAGTAAGTTAAGCGTCTCACTTCAGCTCAGGTCACAATCCCATGGTTCATGAGTTCGAGCCCTGTGTTGGGCTCTGTGCTGACAGCGCAGAGCCTGGAGCCTGCTTCAGATTCTGTGTCTCCTTTTCTCTCTGTCCTCCCCCATTCACACTCTGTCTCTCTCAAAAGTAAACATTAAAAAAAAATTAACTCAAAACGGATCAAAGATGGGAATGCAAGCTGGTGCAGCCACTCTGGAAAACAGTAGGGAGGTTCCTCAGAAAACTAAAAATAGAACTACCCTACGACCCAGCAATTGCACTACTAGGCATGTATCCAAGGGATACAGGTGTGCTGTTTCAAAGGGATACATGCACCCCAATTTTATAGTAGCACTATCGACAACAGCCAAAGTATGGAAAGAGCCCAAATGTCCATCGATGGATGAATGGATAAAGATGTGGGGTGTGTGTGTGTGTGTGTTTATATACATGTACAATGGAGTATTACTCGGCAACCAAAAAGAATGAAATCTTGCCATTTGCAACTGTGTGGATGGAACCAGAGGGTATTATGCTAAGCGATGTTAGTCAGAGAAAGACAAATATCATAGGACTTCACTCATATGAGGACTTTAAGAGACAAAACAGAGGAACATAAGGGAAGGGAAACAAAAATAATATAAAAACAGGGAGGGGAACATAACAGAAGAGACTCATAAATATGGAGAACAAACTAAGGGTTATGGGAGGGGTTTCGGGGGGGGGGGGGCTAAACGGGTAAGGGGCACTAAGGAATCTACTCCTGAAATCATTATTGCACTATATGCTAACTAATTTGGATGCAAATTTTAAAAAATAAAGCAAGTTAAAATTTAAAAAAAAAAGATAAAACTCTTACACACACACAAATGGATCCAAGACATAAACGTAATAGTTAAAACTGTAAAACTCCTATAAGGCAACACATGGGAAAAGCTTCATGATACTGGATTTGGCAATCATCCCTTGGATACAACACCAAAAGCACAGGCCAAAAAAAAAAAAAAAAAAAAAAAATAGGTACACTGGACTTCATCAAACATGAAAACTTTTCTGCAAAGATACTATCACCAGAGTGAAAAGATAACCCATGGAATGGGAGAAGTACTTGTAAATTACTAATATGATAATGACTAATACCAAAATATATCAAGAACTCATACAATTTAACAACAACAAACCCTACCTCATTAAAAATGGGCAAAGGTCTTAAATAGAAGACTACATCCAAAAAAATAAAAATAAATTAAAAAAGAAGACCACACACAGAAGGCCAATAAGCAAACAAAAAGATGTTTAACATTGCTACTCGTTAGGGAAATGCGAATCAAAACCACAGTAAAATAACACTTCAACCCGACAGAATGGCTATGATCAAAAGTAACAGTAAGTATTAAGTACTGGCCAGGATGTGGAACGACGGAACCCTTCGTGGCTGGAAACGTAAAATGGTGCAGCTGCTGTGGAAAATGGTATGGCGAGAACCTCAGAAAGTGACACGTACCCACGCCAAGACACATTCTAATTAAAATGTCAAAAGGTAAAGAAAGGCAAGGAGAGAATGTTAAAAGCAGCAAAAGAAAAACCACCTGTTGTGTATAAAGGAACCCCCACAAGACTATCGGCAGATTTTTTAGCAGGTTTGCGGAACAAAGGGGGCGGCACGATATATTCGAAGTACCAGAAGGAAAAACTTCCGAACAAGAATACTCTACCAGGAAGTGATCATTCAGAATTGCAGAAAGAGTCTTGCAGGCAAGCAAAACTAAAGAAGTTCATCACCTCTGGACCAGCCCCACAAGGAATGTTAAGGGGCCTTCTTTAAGCAGAAAAGAGTGCTAATTAGTAACACCGTACAAAAGTATAAATCTCACTGAAATAGGTAAATATATGTATTATAAAGGTAGTAGATCACTTTACAAAGCTAGTAGGAAGATTTCAAGACAAAAGCAGTAAAACTGTAACTACAAGAATTAAAGGATTTACAAGGTAAGAACACGTAAACCTAAGATGTGGCAGACAGTAGTAAAAATGTAAAGCTTTAAAATTCAAAATTCAATCACACTTAAGTTGTTATCAGCTTAAAATAGTCTTCCAGTTAGTGCACAAGGACGTGGTGCCACAGCACAGGGACTACAGTTAATACCACACTGCATATTTAAATGGTTTACTTATGTTTGAGAGAGAAAGAGCAGAAGAAGGGCAGAGAGAAAGGAAGACAGAGGATCCAAAGTAGGCTCCGAGATGTCAGCATAGAGTCCGATATGGGTATCGAACTCAAGAACTGTGAGCCCGTGACCTGAGCCAAAGTCGGACGCTTAACCGACTGAGCCACCCAGGGGCCCCTGGTATTGCATATTTAAAAGTTGTCAAGAGTAGAGCTTAGAAGTCCTCAACACAAGAAAAACATTTTTAACTATGTATGGTGACAGATATTAACCAGACTTACTGCGGTGATCATTTTACAATATACACAAATATCAAATCACTAAGCTGTATACCTGAAACTAATACATCCATCATACCTCAATTTGTTTTAAAAAATGTACTGATAAACTCTGTAGCTTCTGGGACAAGCTTGAGCAAGATTAAAATACAACAGGTTGGGGACACCCTGCGTGGCTCAGAGAGTTAAGCGTCCAACTCTTGTTTTCGGCTCAGGTCATAATTTCATGGTTTGTGAATTCAAGCCCCGCCGTCATCACAGAGCATGCTTGGGATTCTCTCTCTCTTCCTCTCTCTCTCTCTCTCTCTGCCCCTCCCCTCCCCTTCCCTGCTCGTGCTCACTCTCTCAGAATAAACATTAAAAAAAAAAACTTTTTAATACGGCAGGTTCTAATAAATACTAATAACTAGAAAAATTTTCAAGTAATTAAGTGTGACTAGTAGAAAAATTAAATCACATAATAATTTCATAGTTCACATTAATATTTTAATACTATCTTCAAACAAGGAAGGAGACTCTGGATATAGAAGAGAAATAAATATTGGTGAAATGAAGCATCACAAAAACCAGTCTAAGACTTTAAGCTTTTGTTTTAGAGACAGAAGGTGTACATACAGACAAGAAGAGGGGAGAGGGACAGAGGGACAGAGAATGTCAAGCCAGCTCCACACTCAGCATGGAGCCTGATGCGGGGCTCGATCCCACGACCCTGGGATCATGACCTGAGCCAGAATCAAGAGTTGGATGCTCAGCCAACTGAGCCACCCAGGTGCCCCTAAGTTAAGGTTTTCAAAAGGACTGAAAATTTTAAAAAGATTGTTGTGAACATTAAACACAACTGAAGAAAATTTTTTAAATTCATTTATGCTTGAAAAGAAAAAAGTTAAACACAGAATCGCTACATAATCCACCAATCCCACATCTGGGTATGTACACAGAAGTGAAAGCAGGAACCTGAACAGGTATTTGTAAACCTATGTTCAAAGCCAGCAACAGTATTCACTGCCAAAAGTGAGAAACAACTCAAAAGTCCACTGTAGCCGAATGGATAAAAACAATGGGATCCATACACGCAACACAGTATTACTCAGCCTTAAAAAGGAAAGAAATTTGGACACATCCTACCACATGGAAGGACCTTTAAGACACCATGTAGTTGGGAGGTCAGTCCAGGGGATCCTTCACATGACCACAGTCGGCCCTCATCTGACTGCAACCCCAAGCAAGAACACAAGCAAATAACTGCCCAGTGTACCCCCAAACTACAGAATTGTGAGATATCATTAATTAAGTTACTAAGTTTCAGGATGGTTTGTTAGTCATATAGGACCGAGAAAGATTTTACAATAATAAACTGTTGGAAGCTACTAAGTTTGGGGGTGATCTGTTACATAGCCATAGGTCACCCCAGCTATCCCTCAGTAACTGACAGAGCAGATTAGTTAGTAAGGCCACAGAAGAGCTGAACAATACTACCATTGGGTAACTGACATTTACCCAGCGTATAAAATGCACTCTTTTCAAAAGTCCATGGAATATTCACCAAGACAAACCATATGCTTATCAGAGCCCTATGTGTAAAAGCTAACACTATTAACCTTTTAGACAAAATACAGAAGTGTATCTCTCCAAAACCGTGGGATAGGCAAATATTTCTTAAGCAAAACACCAAAAGCAGCAACCATAAAAAAGAAATGGATTCCATCAAAATTTGAAACTTCTGCCCATCAAAAGACACCATGAAGAGAATAGGTAAGCCAAAAACTAGCAGAAAATAGTCATAAAACATGTATCTGTATATCTGACAAAGAACTTGTATTCAGGAATATATAAAGAACTCCTAGAATTCAAAAATAAGAAGGCCAGCAACCTAATTAAAACATGAACAAAAGATTTTTACACATACTGCACAGAGAAATATACGGGCTGTAAGTCTATGAAAAGATGTTCATTACCTTTAGTTACCAGGGAGCTATAAATAGAACCACAATTAAATACTGAAATACTACTACACCTACAAGAGAATGGTTACAATTTAAAACACTTACAATAAAAAAGGCTTGAGGACATTTGGAAATACTTGGCATTTCTAAAGAACTTAACCATACATTTACTCTTACTATTCAGCCCTTCTACTTCAGGTATTTACCAAGAGATGTAACCTTTATTTACTCAGGAGAAATAACACAGACCCAAAAAAGACTTGTGCAGGTGCCTGGGTGGCTCAGTGGAGTAAGTGTCCGACTTTTGATCTCAGCTCAGGTCATGATGTCAGTTCATGGGATTGAGCCCCACACTGCTCAGCGCTGAGCCTGCCTGGGATGCTCTCTTTTTCTGTCTATGCCCCTCCCCCACTTGGGCGCGCAAGCGTACTTTCTCTCAAAAAAAAAAAAGACTAGTCAGAGCAGTTTTATTCTTAATAGCCCGAATTTGGACACAAATGGTGGTATATTCAGACAAATGAAGATCATCACCAATGACAAACTACTGATTTCTGCAGTAACAACGACGAATCTAAAAACTATCCTCAGCGTAAGAAGCCAGACATGCTCTCATGACTCCATCTACATGACATACTCGAACAAGCAAAATTAACCTACTGTGATAGAATTTTCAAAGGTGGTTGTGCACACATGGAGGAGATGGAATAGGAGGACTGGCTAAGAAGGGGCACTAGGTGACTTTCCTGTGTGAGAAAAACACTGTGCATCTTCATAAGGGTGGTGGTTACATGTTTAAAAGAATTCGTCAAAATGCACTGAACTGTATGCTTAAGACAGGTGCCGTTAATTAAGATAGGTGCTTTTAATTAAATTAGACGGGTGCTTTTTTAAAAATTAAACGTTAAAGATTTACTTCAGCAGCAGTAATCTGGCAACTTCATTGTTCCATTTTTGCCTAGAACAACGCAAGTGCTCAAACCCCATACTACTCTAGTTTATGTGGTACAGTGATATTCTCTGAGTTTTGTCCTGACTTCTTACCTTGTTAACTTCTGGTGTGAGGATCTCTATTTTTCTTAAACGCTGAAATGCATCATAATCAGTTTCTCCAAATAGTCTGATTGGTTCTCCTCTTTCTCTCAATCTTCTGATAACCTAGTAAAAAAATCAGTAATAATAGTAATCCCTATGTTTTTAGTAATAATAATTCCTCCTTTAGGTTACCAAATACATTATTTCAAAATTGAAATGCAAAGTCAGTTGTCCTTATTTTTCCTTCAATTTTCCGTGAACAGATCTAGTGAGTTACTGCACATCTGAAAATCTCTAACGTGTTTTGCGTACTTTGGCTGTTTCGGCAAAGGCTCCATCTGGATAACAGAATACCCAAGAAAAGCATGAAGATGGGAGGGAGTGGTAACTTTTAAATACAGAAGGAAAATAAAGTCTAGAGTCATCCAAGAACTCACTGACCAGAGCCTGGAGTCAGCACTGTAATGCCACATTAAAAACCAAAAACTTACCCTCAGAAGAGATGGGAGTTAGGATCAGGGCGGGGCACCGGTAAGGCTTTTGAGGGGCTGGAAATACTGTTTCTTGACCTGGGTGATCGTTACCTGGGTTCTGTTTTGTCATCACCCATTATATTGCACATGCATGTTTTATACACTCTTTGTATCCATGTTGCATCTCATAAGAAAAAAATAAATTTTAATTGTGAAAAATAAAGGTTGATCCAAAATTGTTCCCAAGTAACAAGAAAGAATTTTATCTGGAAACATAAATAGTGGCACAGAAACCATTGGTGGGGCTCCCACTGAATTAACCAAAGCTTCGTATTAAAAAGATGCTTAAGAGGCCATCCAACGCTATCTCCAATCAAGGCAGACATGACTTCCAAAACACCTCTGCCAGGCCCGTCGGACAAATGCCAGGGATCACGCCTCGTCATGGAACAGGCCGTCCCAATTTTGGACACATACTTTCACATATGTTTTACTTCTCAAAATAAACTAAAACCTCCCTTCCTCAGAATTCTACCAATATGCCTTAGTTCTACTTTATGCAACCACAAGAACACTAAATTCTTTTCCAAAATTACAGCTACTGTCAATGGATTTTTCTTCTTTTATGTCCCCAATGTTCTTCTCTTGGGGCTAGGTATTCCAAGTTCCTTTCACCTAATTTTCACATGACAGCTTTTAGAGTCAGCTCATCCTTTCCTCTGTAAGTTTCCTTTTGTTCATAGTTCATTTTTGTTTTGTATCGCTCTATACAGTTTGAATTCTTTATGTCACATGACTTTCTTGAGATTTTTTTGTTGTTGTCGTTTTTGGCTTTTTAAGAAAAAGAACAGTTGGTCCTGACTAGAGTCTAAAAAGCACTGTAGCTGAGAGCACAAAGTAGCATGACCTGTCTACAGAGCCTGGCGGTCCTATGTACCCCAAGTCGTAGAAACGTTCAGTCTTTACTCAACAGAGTGCAGAAACCATGCTTCTCACAAATCTTCCAAAAGAAATAACCATACGTTAGCATGCACGCAACGCCATCTGTAGAAGGATGCTCATCTTAGTATGATTTCTAAGAGGGATGTGCTAAAGCAATCTAAAGGACCATTACTATTTGGTTTTTAAAAGAATAATTGGCTTTAAAAATATTATGGGAAATTATGTAGTCATAAAAAATTATACAGATCTCTGTGTTCTGACCTATTAAGACATATTCAGAGAAAGTTATAAAACCGTATTTTTAAAACAATTTAGGGGTGCCTGGGTGGCTCAGTCGGTGAAGTGCCTGACTCCTGATTTCGGCTCAGGTCATGATCTCATGGTTCATGAGATTGAGCCCCATGTCAGGCTCTGCACCATTAGCGCAGGCTGGGAGTCTCTCTCTCCCTTTCTCTCTGTTCCTCTCCTGCTTGCACTCTCCTCCCCTCTCTCCAAATAAATACACATTTAAAAAACTAAAAATAAATAAAGTAAAATAATTTAGACAAGTAACTTAAGTATAATTACTTAGAACGTATACACTTATTTAGAACAATGTGTTTAGTTTCTAAAGTTTAGAAACATATATTCTTTCAAAAGTTCAAGAATAACAAGAAAAGCAAAGATTTAGAACTTCATGAATACTGCACAGTATTTTAATCCAGTAGGTCACGTTATGTAGGCAATAATGACATAAAACTTACTGGAAAGAAATGGAAATAAATGCAAGTGCTCTGGAGGTTTTTCTTTTTTTCATGAAACACTCATACATAAACTTACCTCTTGCCTAGAAAGAGTCATGGGTAACTTTTCCTCTGCAAGTTCAAGTTCTAACACAGGATTCGAAGAAGTTAATGGTTTCTGGTTCTCCTCTTTTGGCTGTATCTATATTAATAGCCAAAAGAAATCAAATTCAGCTTTTACAGTATAATATAGCTAGTACTGATCATTCTATGCATTAACTGCTCATGGAAATAAACAGGTTTTCAATATTGGAGGTTTTCTAAATGTTCCACTGAGGAACTCCTAATAAATGTGCCTGCATTTGAGAACTCATCAAACTTCTCCATCTCAGGGACACAGCCAGCAAGCACACACACAAGGAGACAGCACTCTTGCTACTGAAAAGCGACAGATGTATCATGATTTCCAAAATCTAAAACTTACAAGGGCTGAAATTTAGGCTCGTTTCTCCCTAGACTCGAAACAAGTTAAACTCTTTTCTTAAAAACCATCAACTTGCTTCTCCTCTTTGAGAAAACCACCTCATAGGGTTGTTTGATCCTTGTTCTGGGTTTTAATGAAATAAACAAACAAACAAAAAAAGTGTTTTCTAAGAAATCTGTGAAGACTCAAGCTCCTGCTTTTTCCTACCCTCCTTTTTGAAAGGGAGGATTCCAAGAGCACCGAGACCACTGCTGGACATGTGGAAATACTCCCAAAGCTACACACAATTTGCCAACAGACCGAGCTCTGAACCTTGGGGGGAAATAACAGCACCTTTCTACTCATACCCGACCCCCGCACGCCCGCTCCCAAGAATGGACATTCTTGTATGTATGAACCTGCGGGGTGGGGAGGGAGGGATCTTTTCACATATTGAGTCTGCTGTCCAGCTCACAGTTTAGGAAAATTAAGTTCAACAATTCGTAAGCCCCAAGGTGTAGTCTGTAAAAAGATACTGGAACATGGTTTCCCATCTGATCATAGGACTAATTTCAAATGCCAAAAGATTAAAAAAAAAATAAAAAATAGAAGGCCAACATTAAAGAAATACTCACATTCCATTAAGAAGGCTATAATGGTTAAAAATGATATCATTTCTGATTCTATAGTTCATGGCTAACTGTTACGTTAATGTTAACAGAGCTGACAGAAAACTGAGGTACAAAAATCAACTCCTGTATTTTCACAAACGAAATCGGCATCAAGCCTTAAAAACGGAACCTAGTTTTCATAAGAGAATGGAAGTGATACATGCTGCATTTTCATTACTACCAAAAAGGAAATATTAAACACGATTTAGAAAGAAAAGCCTGTGCTTTCTCTTTAAGCATAAAAACAGGCATTTCTCCAAAACTCTCGGGATGACAAGCACTCGTAATTACAGAATGCCAGTTACATTCTGTCCGCTGGACCCAATGCCACCAGCAGTGTCTCTACGGTAGTTCCTCTGCTTTAGTGCTTTTCTCTACAGAAGCAAAAAAGTACTGACCTATAACTGAAGCAATGTAAACAAAGCAAAACCGCCTGGTTTTAATTCTTTTCCTACTTGACCAAAACGTTGAAAAGGTTCAAATTTAGGCATCTGGGAAAGCAACAAGTCAGCAGACTAAATCCATGGTAAACGATTCTCATTCCAGACCAAGTGTGAGTTAGACAACAATGGACAAGAAAAGATGAGAATTCTTCTGTCCTGGTATCCATTCGCTGGCTATTTACATAAAATGTATTTTATTTTTCCTAAGCTAAAAGCGAATGAAATCAATACATTTATGGAAAATATCAAAATAAAAATGCAAACTTTTGTATTTTAGACATCCATCAGAAACATAAAACTACATTTCCAATACCTGCCCCCTGCCCACACTACGAAATAAAACCAAATGCATATACATACCATTCGCATTCCTCATGCTTCCTTTTAGAAATGCTATGCCAGATAAATTGATCTCCAGACTTTCCCCATTACATGCACAAGAGTATTATATTATACACATGGTTCACAAGCAAAAAGTTACTGTCAAATTTAGGATTTGGCACAAGTATTTCAACACAATTTCTCGGTCTTGTTTAAGAAAGTATTAAACTAGATACAGTCTTCTTTTAAAACGATTTAAACATCAACTTCACCTCATAACATTTAACCCCTCCCAATAAAAACCCCAATATGTTACTCAACTAGGAGAAGAGTTGGATAGGATAATAATAGGGTAACCTCAAGGACACTTTGAGTCATGCCTCTGAAATAGACAGTCTTCCAGGCCACTCATTCGTTTCTAATATTTCTATACATTCTCTACACACTAGACCTTATCACACAAAAGCACAGTGTTACATGGCATTGTGCCTCAGGCAGAGGTACTTGGGGCCAAAAGGAACTATTAACAATGCAAACATAAAAACAATGGCTTAAAATATTCCAGTGAAAGTGGGGAAATACCACAAGGTGCTACACCTCGGTTGTGGTCGAATGAGTAAAAATGTTTTGAAACCCTTTAAAATGGACTTTTATTGGGAGAGGTGGGGGGAGGAGCTGGTGGTTGGTGGAGATGAAGATGAGGCAGAATCAGACCCAAAAAATTCAAAGAAACAAAATTCAAGCTTTGATCTCAAGCCACTTCATGCTGTCCACAAAAGCCAAACCATTCCAAGCCAGAAGGCATGCATGTATTTGCCTGAATTCAAGATTTAAAAAAAAAGAAAGAAAAAAGAAAAAAGCTCCTACCTCTCCCGATGGCTTCTCATTTATAGGCTAACGTATAACATTGATAAATTGAACAGAGATCAATAATTTTGTCACTTTAACAACAGCTATATAAATTTAAACTCAGAAATATACGACTTAACACAAAAGCAGAGAGCCCTACCTTGTAGCCACATCTTTCAAAATACGCTTCCTCTTCTTTTTTGGCAAGTTCACTACGCTTGAAATACTTTTTATTTTCCTATTGAAGAGAGAAGTACGTTAATAGGTCCCTGGGTAAAATTTCATGTTCCGTAGGCAACCTACCAACACTTGAGTTTATCAAGAGCATGGTAAAGCCAGGTATATTATACTGAATCCCTCAACATGCCATCTGTCTTCTATCTGCTCTAAATATGAAGTCTTTTTCTTGCAGTATCATTTTAACAGGCATATCCAGCAAAGAGAAGAAACCAACAATATTTTCCAAATGTTCACGTTGTTTTCATTTAATTTCCCAATGTTTAGGTTCAATGATAATTTCTACAAATGAATTCATTACAAACTACAAAAAATAGGATGCTTTAATTATTTTCTTCCCACAGAAACAATCAAAGATTATGGTTAACTGTTATCTGACATCTTAACTGCCATTACCCAGAGAGCTCCTAGGGTGTGTCCAAAATCTTTTTTGTCACTTGGAATCTTCCTGTACCAATTAATTATATTTGTACTGATATGATTCTTAAAATCATATTAATTCTTAATCTAGACATAAAATGGTGTGAGAGTCTTGATTAGCAATTAGCAAGATCGTTTAAAGTTATCTGTTTTATATGATTCAATGTTATGAGACCAGCTCTAAGTCTGTAGGAGAAAAAAAAAGTTAGTTCTTTCTATACTGTATACAAAATCATTCTTGCCGTTAAATCTACATTCCCTAATTTGGACGCTGTTCCGTCTACAGTTGTGCCATTTGGATATTATTCCAGTAATGACTTAGCTCAAATAAAGATACTGCCCTACTTTATTAGTAGTAATTATAAGGGTACCTCAATGGTACCTCCATACATGTATTTCAGTACCTCATAGTTCCCAAGCTCATTCACTCCGGCCATGATCATGGATGCCAGGACCATGACAAGAAAGGCTGATGGTGAACAACGGGCAGATTAGACTGCTACACTTGAATGCCCTGATCAAGCCTGGCATCAGGAAAACATTGTGTGTCTCCCCTGTGATACACACAGGAAGTATACAGCACATCTACTAAGTATTCTTGCCAAAAAGCTGCAAGTGAATCTAACCATTTAGGTCTAATTTACAGTTTATTAGAAACGTAGGGAATAGGGAAATAAACGAAACACCATCACTGGGAAGCAAATACTGGGACGTTTATCAAGGTAGCCAGTTTTTCTAACAAGTTACTGGCATAAAAAAATGGGGGAGAATGAAAATGTTCTTGATTAAAAGAAACCAAGAGTCGTAGTTAACAAAGTTAACAAGCAAGTGGATTCTGTGTGGATCTGATTTGACCAAACCAACTGTAAAAATGTCTATGTACATATTTTAATTCAACTGGGAACATTTGAACGAGAGAGGATATTAATGGTATTAAGGACCCAAATGTAATTTTGTTGGGTGTGATCCTATCTTGTTTATAAAAGAACACGAGACAAGGATAGATGGAGGTTCATCCTATAATTCTTTTTTTGTGTATGTTTAGAATCCTCAGGATCAACAGTTTTGTTAAAGTTCATTAACTCAAAGAACATTTACTGACTCATCCACCACAAACGAACAGCTTTACAGATGCAAAGCTGAAGGTTATGACCTGGGGTAAGGAACTGATTGCACCATCCAAACATCAAAGCTACCCTGAGAAAGGTGGGAGCAAAATAATACTAATCCCAGTTTAGAGGTGAGAGAGCAGAGAGTTGGAAAGGGCAGGTGACATCCCCACAACTTACTGAGCCTTGTAAGTAACACGCACCACTAGAACTCAGGTCCTTAAAGTCTTTGAACGGATCCAGTATTACAAGCTTCAGTTCTTCACTCCCCAAATCTTATCTCAGCATCAACTGTTTCTTATGACCACGTAGCATTCATTCACTGTCATATGTCACGTAAACAAGTTGACAAGCACATACTCGTATCCTCTCAGAAGAAGTAAAGGACTCTCCAAGCCTCAGTCTGTGGTCCAATCTTTACAGTATCTTTTACTACCACATCTCAATTCCATTGACTATACCCAATAAAATCTTAGCCTAGAGTATCAATTGTCGAAAGGTAGTTCATGGACCTCTAGGGGTCCTAAAGACCTTGTCAGGGGTTCTAGAAGGTCAAACACAGTATCGTAATA
The DNA here is from genome assembly GCF_027475565.1 of Acinonyx jubatus. Classification (NCBI taxonomy): domain Eukaryota; kingdom Metazoa; phylum Chordata; class Mammalia; order Carnivora; family Felidae; genus Acinonyx; species Acinonyx jubatus. Next base: position 12,355,899 of record NC_069387.1, on the reverse strand, counting down.
ATACTAAGAGGTTATGTGCTCCATTTTCACTGTGCTCACACTTTCACTTTCACTGATGGTACAAAAGCCAAGGTGAGGAAAGCCACTGGAACCTCAGCATAAATAAAAGTTGTTTTTATTTACATCTCAGAGTTCACCGTCTTCTTCCCAGCAAGCACATGCAGAAAAAATAAAAACACCAGTGTCTATTCAGAAACTTTTTTCAAAAAAGATTTTATTTTTAAGTAAGCTCTCCACCCAACATGGGGCTCGAACTCACAACCCCAAGAGTTCCATGCTCCACCGACTGAGCCAGCCAGGCACTCCTCTTCAATATCACGATACAGTACAATTCCACTAAATCTCAACCCCTGAGTATTATCATCTTTTTATATTTGGTAGGATGAAATCAAACATACAAGCAGTTCTGCTACATAATGAACTATGATAGCTGTCTCCTATTTGGCAGACATTTTCTCAAAACCGAACAAAGCAAGCCCATTACTGAAAGGAAAAGAGTAATATTTGTTGCCAATGATAAAATTCCATCCTTCAAGCAAAGATCAGAATGGTGATAAACTTGCAGCCATCACTGTGAACTTGATGGTTTCCCAATGCTAAAAGGTTTTTCTGGTCAATCAGTGGTGATATGTATCATTTCAAGAACATAACATGTAGAAGACCTATGTAGCTCAGCAAACCATGACAGTACAAAATCAACAAGTTTCAAGATTATGCATAGGCAAAAGATCTACAAGCAGAATAGTTCAGAAAAGATCTGGAAAACAGATCAATAGATTGTAATATACAAAAAAGTTCATTGATGGGCACCTGGCTGGCTCATTGGTGGAGTGTGCAACTCTTGATCTCAGGGTTCTAACTTCAAGACCCAACTTGGGTGTAGAGATTATTTATAAATAAAATCTTAAAAAAAAAAAAAAAAAAAAAAAGTTCACTGATATGGGTCAGAATCCAAACTCTAATCTTTAAGAAACTTACCATTTGTGTAGTTTTGGTACAGCATCAAAGAATATCCACGATTATCTGAAAGGCTATTAAAATACTACACCTTTCCCAAATACCTGTTTGAGGATGAAGTTTCTTCATATACTTGAACAAAAACAACATGTCACAACAGGCTGAATGGAGAAACGGGACAACTCAACTGCCTTCTAATATGCCAGGGATTAAAGAGAATTGCAAAACTTTAAAATGACGTCAATCTTCTCGCTAAATTTGTTTCGCAATACAGTTTTCACATAAACATTTATGTTAACACACATGGGCTAATTATCATACGACATACAAGTAAATATAGAATATATTTTAAATTTCCCAGTTTTAATTTCTAAGACAGTAATTATCAATAAACATATCCTACGTAAACAAAAAGCTCTCCAGAGCCAACAGTTAAGTACACAAAGGGGTCCTGATATCAAGAAGTGACACTCCGGGGCCTGGTAGAACCCCCTTGCTGGCCTTCTCCATGCCTGCACCCAGGGGTGCTGGGCCATGTTGGGAAGCCACTTGGGCCTCAATGCCACCCACCGATCTATTTAGTTTTTTTCTCCAATATATTCTCTGCACTGACCAGTACATATCCTCCCCTCGCTTAAACCTCTTCTCCCATCCTCTCTCCCCTTATTTTCAGCCAATGACTAAGCCACTCTGTTACAAAGAAGACGGAAGCCATGGAACAGGAAGTCCGCCCAGCACCAAGCCTTTCTTCCCTTCGGAAGCGAAGAGGGAGTCTTCCTCCTGCCTAAGGCCAGTCCCTTCCAGCTGCACCCCGCTTCTCAATTCCTCCCGCCTTCCTCAGGGACTTCTCATCACCCATTACTATTTTCTCTTCAGCATCTGCACCTTTTCCCTCTGTACTGGGCTCCTGGCCATTACCGCTTAAACACGCTCGAGACTCCAACCGTCAATATTCCTTGCTCTGCACGAGGTAGGATGCTAAGCGTCATTTGCAACAGAACTACACGAACATGTTTTCTCTCCTCTGTACCCACGTCCTCACTTCCAGTTCTCTTTGCAGCCCTGCCACAACTTGGCCTCCGTTCTGACTGCTCCAGTGAAAAATCCTGAGGTCATCAACAATGTCCACGGTGCAAATACAAAGAGTCTTCTGCGACTGATCTTAGGCAGCCTTCAGTTCAGCTGCTAACTCCTCCTTCAATAGCTACCCTCTTGGCTGTCAGATGACTTTGCTTATTTCTTCCTCATTCACTCATTTGTTCAGATTTTCTAATTCTTGTATTTTTAATATTATCTTTTAGTCACTTCACTCAGATTTTTCAATTTATTAAAACATATTAAGGCATTACTGTCCCTAATGATTTTATTTCCAGCATCTTCCATTTTAGTGACGGCAGTTTCTCCCTTTACTATTTCAAAATTTTGTCCAGTTCTGTTGAACAAGTTTTAAACATTAAGTTGATTTTATATTGTGATAAATGAAAAAAATCAAGTGCAGAAGAGTAGATCTACTATGCTACATTATATTATAAGAAGAGGAAGAAAGACTATACACCCACTTGGATCCTTTTCCACGTGTGTTTCACGTGCATTAACTGTTAGCTGCGGCGGAGGAGGGGAATTGGGCGGCCTGGAGACAAGGGTTAGAAGGAAACTTTATTGTACTCTTCGGTAGGTTTGGAATTTTGAATCATTTGAATGAATTATTAATGATAAAATTGTTAAATTTGCTTTTCATTTTAGAATTATAATGTGAAAAATAAAAATATTTTGCTTTGTACTACATGACCCTTTATTTCATGACATCAAAGGGTGTCTAAAACAAAAGGTTCCCTACCATGTTTCAAATGTCATCTTTAGATACCTTGTATTTAGTAAAACAGAAGAGTTTAAAAGAGCAACTAAAACTTCTCTAATTGTAAAACATTGTTTTATAAAGCACACTGAAAACGCACTTTGAAATACAAAGTGCTGGGGACACACTGATGACAATTAAAATTGTACAGCATTAAAACTTGAGAATCAGTGATTCAGCCCCTTTACAGGTAACTCAGGCGGGTTAGACGACTTGCCCAAAGTTACAGAGCTATCGAGAAACGCGGCCACGATCAGATTTTAGGGCTTGTTCATTCATTTCACAAATCTGCTTTCCTTTCTAACTGTATTCACAATTCCCAAGCTCTAAGTTTGTTGAATTCACTACAGAATGAATAAAGACCTACAAACACAAAAGTCTAAATAAAAGTGGGTGGTACACATTTTAAGACAGCATATGGACTGATGGTTAAATTTCTTTAGATTCTCTCCTAAAGCACCTAACTTTTTTTTTCCAGCACCTAACCTTTCTCCCTGATTTTAAAGACAACCTGCAAAGGGTATACAAAAGTACTTCTCCTTTTTAAGTCAGAACCTAATTCCTACATGCTGCTTTACAAATGTTATTCTTGGACTCTAAGTTGTACTTTCTGTAAGATAAAACTGAGGTCCATAGGTCTAAAGTGCAGAAGCGTATCTACTGTACCACCTGAAATGTCTGCCAACACTAATAAAGGAAAATCAAAATTTAAAACATTCACCCATGACTGTCAGCATTTCATTAATTTAGAATCATCATTCCCCAATCATGTTAAGGTTTTTAGTGTTTAGATAAATGAGACAGAAACATCATCAAGAGTTGTAAAAAAAAAAAAAAAAAAAAAACAACACACTGGAAAGCCAACAAATATAAATATACAGCCTGAATATGCAAAGATACTATACATGAGATCAAAGTATGTGGCAAGGTTAACACCTTGCTGAATTATGAAAATAAGCCTTAAAATCCCTCAAGTAATATACCATATGGGAGGATACACACACACACACACACACACAATTTAAAGAGACACAATGTTACATCAATGATAGATCCACATAGAAAAAAATAATAAGGAAACAATGCCTTAAATGACATGTTAGAATAGACAGACTTAACAGATGTATGCAGAATATTCCATCCAAAGGCAGCAGAAGGGGGTTGCTTGGGTGGCTCAGTCGGTTAAGTGTCAGACTTAGGCTCACGTCAGGATCTCACAGTTTATGGGTTCAAGCCCCACGTCGGGCTCTGTGCTAACAGCCCAGAGCCTGGAGCCTGCTTGGGATGCTGTGTCTCCTGCTCTCTGCCCCTCCCCTGCTCATGCTCTCTCTTTTTCACCTTCAAAAATATATAAACATTAAAAAAGGAAAGAAAAAAGCAGCAGAACAGACATTCTTCTCAAGTGCACATGGAACATTCTCCAGGACAAAGCATGAATGAGGCCACAAATCAAGTCTTGATAAATTTAAGAATGAAATCGCATCAACCATCTCTTCCAACCACTATGATATGAAACGAGACGTCAATTACAAAAAGAAAACATGTTACTGAACAAACAATGAGTCAATGAAACCAAAGGAGAAATCAAAAAACACCTTCAAATAAATAAAAATCGAAGCACAACTTACCAAAATGTATGGGACTCAGCAAAAGTAGTTCTAAGAGGGGAACTCCTATCAATAAATGTTTACCTCAGAAAACAAGAAAAATCTCAAAACAACCTAACTTCACACCTCAAGGACTGAGAAAAAGAACAAATGAAGCCCAAAGTTTGCAGAGGGAAGGAATTAACAAATACCAGAGCAAAAATAAATGAAACTGAGACTAAAAAGAGATAAATTAAACTAAGAGCTGTTTTGGGTTTTGGGTTTTTGTTTTGTTTTGGGTTTTTTTTGTTTTTTGGTTTTTTTTTCCCGAAAATTGACAAACCTTCAGCTACATTTATCAAGTAAAAAAAAAAAGCGCGCAAATAAAATCATAAATGAAAGAGACATTACAATGATACCACAGAAACACAAAATATCCTAAGAGACTACTATGAATAATTATACACCAACAAACTGGACAACCTAGAAGAAATGGGTAAATTCCTAGAAATCTACAACTTTCCAAGTCTGAATTATGAAGGAATAGAAAATTTCAAATTACTAGTAAGGAGATTGAATCAGTAATCCAAGTCCTCCCAAAAAACAAAACTCCAGGATAAGATGGCTTCACTGGTGAATCCTACCAAACGGTCAAAGAACTGAACTCATCCTTCACAAACACTTCCAAAAAAAAAAAAAAAAAATAGAGCAGGAAACATTTCCAAACTCATTTTAAGGCCAACATTACCCTGATACCAAAACCACACAATGATCCCACAAGGAAAGAAAACTACTGGCTAATATTCCTGATGCATATAGATGAAAAAAATCTCAACAAAGTATTAATGAACTGAATTCAACAATTTATTAAAAGAATCATACACCATGACAAGTGGGATTTATTTCAGGGATGCAAGGCTCATTCAATGCCCACAAATCAATGTGATACACCACATTAACAAAATGGAGGGAAAAAATCTTATGACCATCTCAATAGATGCAGAAAAAGCATCTGACAAAACTCAACATCCATTTATGACAAAAACTGTCCAAGTGGTATAGAGGGAACATACCAACATAAAAAGGGCAAATATGACAAGCCCACACATAACATCATATTCAGTGGTGAAAAGTTGAAAGCTTTTCCTTTAAGGTCAGGAACAAGACAAGGATGTCAACTCTCACCATTTTTATTCAACATAGTATTAGAAGTCGTAGCCACAGCAACCCATCCAAGAAAATTCCAAAATGAAGAGGTAAAACCGTCAATATTTGCTGATGACTTATTATTCATAGAAAACCCTAAAGACTGCACCAAAAAGATGTCAGAAATGAATTCAGTATAAATTCAGTAAACCTGCAAGATACAAAAATCAATGTACAAAAATTGCCGTTTCTATGCACTAATAACAAAGTATGAGAAAGAGGAATTAAGAAAACAATCCCATTTACAACAACGTCAAAATGAATAAACTACCTAAGAATAAATTTAACCAAGGAGGTAAATAAAAGAGCTGTACACTGAAAACTCTTAAGACAGTGATGAAAGAAACTGAAGACACAAATAAATGCAAAGATGGTCCGTGCCCCTGGACTGCAGGAACTAGTTACAGGTATATGTCGTTTCATTGACCTTCGCTTTATTGCACTTTACGAATACTCCATCTTTTACAAACTGAAGATCTGTGGCAACCCTCCACTGAGCAAGTCTATTGGCACCATTTGTTCAACGGCATTTGTGTACTTTGTGTCTGTGCCCTATTTTGCTAATTCTAGCAATATTTCAAACTTTTTCATTTTTATTATTTTTGCTATGGTATCTGAGATCAGTGATTACAACTCACCAAAAGTGTAGATGCTGGTTAGCATATTTTACCAATAAAATATTTTTAAGTTGTTTTATTTTCATAGACCTAATGCTACTGCACACTTAATAGTACAGTGCAAACATAATTTTGATATCCACTGGGAAACCAAAAACCTCATCTGACTCACTTTATTCCAATATTTGCTTTATTGCAGTGGTCTGGAACAAAACCCGCAAAAGCTCCAAGGTATGCCTGTACTGTGAAAATGTCCCTACTATTCAAAGCAATCTATAAATTCAATCCAATCCCTATCAAAATTCCAATGGCATTTTTCAAAAAATAGAACAATCCTAAACTTTGTATGGAACCCCAAAAGACCCCAACAGCTAACATAATTTTGATAAAGAACAAAGCAGGAGGCATCAAGCACCTGCATCTAGAACTATGATACAAAGCTATAGTAATCCAGACAGTATGGGAGTGGCATAAAAACAGACACATAGCTGAATGCAAAATAGAGCGTCCTGAAATAAATCCATGCATGTAAAACCCATTAATGTACAAGGGAGCCAAACATTTACAGGAAAAGGTTGTCTGTTCAAAAAATGGTGCTGGGAAAACTGGAGTGCCACATGCCGAAGAATTTACACTGCAATCTTAAACCATACACAAAAAGTAATTCAAAATAGATTAAAGAGTTGAATTTAAGACCTAGAAAACTCCTAGAAGAAAACACCAGCAGTAAGCTCTTTGACACCGGTCTTGACGAGTTTTTCGGTCCGACTCCAAAGCCAAAGGCAACAAAGGCGAAACCAGCAAGTGAGACTACATCAAACGACAAAGCTTCTGCCAAGTAACAAAACCATCAACAAAAAGACAATCCACAAAATAAAAGATATTTGCAAATCACATACATGATAAAGGGTTAATATCCAAAATATACAACGAACCCATACAACTAAATAGCATAAAAAGAAATAATCCAACTTTAAAAATGAGCAGAGGGTCTGAATAGACATTCTTCCAAAGAAGATGTACAGATGGCCAAGAGATACATGAAAAAAATGCTAATCAACATCACTCATCATCAGGGAAATGCAAACCAAAACCAGGAGATAGCACCTCACACCTGTCAGAATGCTATTATCAAAAAAAGACAAGAAATAACAAGTGCTGGTGAGGATGTGGGAAAAAAGGAACCTTTGTGCACTGTTGGCAGGAACGTATACTGGTACAGCCACTGTGGAAAATGGTGTGGAGGCTCCTCCAAAACTTACAAAGAGAAGCACCATATCATTCAGCAACTGCACTTCTGGGTATTTATCCCAAGAAAATGAAAACACTACTTTGAAAAGATGTATGCACCCTCATACTCATTTTAGCAATATTTTCAATAGCCAAGGTATGGAAAAAACTTGTCCATCAATAAATGAATAGATTAAAAAATCTCTCTCTCTCTCTCTCACACACACATACACACACACACAAAATGGAGTATTATTCAGCCATAAAAAATAAAATCTTGACTTTTACAACAACATGGATGGATCCCAAGGGTATTACACTAAGTGAAGTAATTAGAACAAAGATAATGTATGATCTCACTTATATGAGGAATTTTAACAATAAACCAAACTCATAGGTACACAGAGGCAGAGGTTGAGGGGTTAGGGGGCTTGGGTGACAATCAAAAGGTACAAAATTCCAGTTATAAAATAATCAACTCAAAGAGATACAACGTATAGCCTAGTGACTATAGTTAATAATACTGTATTATAGGGGTGCCTGGGTGGCTCAGTCAGTTAAGCACCCGACACTTGATTTTGGCTTAGGTCATGATCTCACAGTTCGTGGGTTCAAGCCTGCATCAGGCTCCACATTAGTGGCATGGACCTTGCTTGGGATTCTCTCCCTCTCTCGCTGGCCCTCCCCGACTTGTACACTCACACACTCTCTCTCTCTCAAAATAAATAAAAATACTGTATTATATATTTGAAAATTGATGAAAGTAAATCTTAGAAGTCCTCATCAAAAGGGGAAAAAAAAAAGACACAACGCTTTTCAAAATGAAAGAACTATGAAGTGGTAACGAATCCCTGTTGGCTGTATTTTACCACTGATAACATCCCAAGCAGAAATCTACACAAAAATATGCTTTGCACAGATGAAATGTTTCATAATTATATATACTATAAAACATTAAATTCTATAAAACTGTATGCAAGAAATAACACCCAATCTAACAGAACCTCTTTAAAAAAAAAAAAAGTTAAACATCCTACTCCATGACCCAATCATCCCACTCCTTGGCCTTTTCTTAAGAGAAATGAAAGCCTATGTCCATATAGAAGCCCATACACCAGTGTTCATAGTAGCTCTATTTTAACAGCCCCAAACTGTCAACAACCCTCAGGTCTTCCAATAGTTTAATGAATAAACAAACTGGGTATACTCATTCAATGGCGGAATGTTGTTCAGTGTAAAAAATAATTAAGTACCAATACACAGAACCACAAGAATGAATCTCAAGGTTAGGCTGAATGAAAGAAGATAAACAAGACCGAAAACATACTGAATGATTCCATTCACGCAAGACTCTAGAAAATGGCAACTAATTTAAAGTAAGAGAAAGCAGATCAGTGGGTGCCTGTGAGCAGGGTGGTTTTGGGGTGCAGGGAGGGGCAGGAAGGCAGGATGACCAGGAGGCAAAAAGAAATTCTGGGGTGAGATGGGCATGTTTACTATCTTCACTGGGGTGAAAGTTTCACAGGTGTATACTCATGTCAAAATGCACCCAACTGTATACTCTGGTTTACTGTATGTCAATTACACCTCAATAAAGCTGCTGCAAAATAAAGTATCACAGCCAGAGACTAAGAAGAGGAGGAGGAAAAAAGGAAAAAGAAAAACTAGTAGTACTGATGGTAGTTTTTACCTTGCCAGACCTTAAAACTCACCATAAAGCTATAGGAATCAAAAGACTGTGGGGGCACCTGGGTGGCTCGGTCGGTTGAGCGTCCGACTTCAGCTCAGGTCATGATCTCACGGTCCGCGAGTTGGAGCCCTGCATCAGGCTCTCCGATGACAGCTCAGAGCCTGGAGCCTGCTTCGCATTCTGTGTCTCCCTCTCTCTCTGCCCCTTCCCTGCTCATGCTCAGTGTCTGTCTGTCTCTCAATAATAAATAAATGTTTAAAAAAAAAAAAAAAAAAAGACTGTGTGGCACTGGCCTAAGGATCAACAGAGAGTTTTACATGAACAGAAGTGAGCACCCAGAATGGAGCCACACAACACAATTATTTGATTTCTGAAGACACTACAACCATCCAAAGGGAAACTTATTTTCAGTAAACGGTGTGGGACTGGATACCCACCGGGAACGCAGCAAACCACACCTCTATCTCACACACAAAAAAACGGATTCAGAATTGTTTAGAACTCTGTTTATTAAATAAAAACAAAGCTTTTAAAACCTAGGAGAATACCTTACGCTCTTGAGTAAAAGCCTAGGGTGACTGGAGTGTACAATGGAGGTACGCTGAACTTTTAAGAAACTGCCCAACTTTTTTCCACGTGACTGTACTCGTTTACATTCCCAGGCAGAACAACACAGACCAAGAGACACACGCAAAAAAACTGATAAATTGGGCTTTATCAAAATTCAAAGCCCCTGCTCATCAAAAACACTGTTTAGAAAATGAATAAAAAGCCCATAGTCTTGGAGAAAATATTCACAAAACATATCTGACAAAGGCCTGGCATCCATGGTATATGAAGAATTCCTTCAACACAGTAAGAAAAAAAAAAAAAACACCCATCAACCCAATTAAAAAATATGCAAGCAATTCTAACACTTTAGAAGAGGGATAGAAATGGTCAAAAAACACACGAGAAGTACTTAAAATCATTATCAGAGAGATGCAAATTAAAGCCACCCTGCGGTGTCTAGACACATCCTCCAGAATTGCTGGACGTAAGAAGACGGATGACACGAACTGCTGACCAGAACAGAGGGCATCTGAACGGTCTTTGCTGGTGGATGGAAAACATGGTCCAAGCACTTTGGAAAAACGACTGGCGGCTTTTCAGAAAAACACAGACTTACTCTACGACCTAGCAATCCCACTCCCCGGCATCTTCCCAAGAGGAATGAAAACCCATGACTTCTACATGAAGTTTCGCAGCTGCTTTCATCTTAAGAGCAAAATCGTGGAAACAGCTCCAGTGCCAACATCAGGGGAACTGGGTCTATTTATACAACGGAATACTATTCAGCAGAAAGAGGCAAACAACTCAAAACGTTATGATTAAAGACAGTGGAACACAGAAGAGCACACAGCACGATTCCACTTACGTGAAATTCTAAAGCAGGAAGGACTACCCAATGGTGGAAAGAAATCTGAACGGTGGGGGCTTCTGTGGGCCCAGGGCATGACTGGAAGATGGAACGAGGTAGTATTCTGTGTCTTGATACAGATGGCATTACACAGGCATGGGCACGTGTCAAAATGCATTGATTCGTGTATTTCTTAATATATGAATTTGTGCATACACACAAAAAGAATAAATAATGAACTCTGGTTAATGATAAGCACACCAAATTGTTTAGGGGTAAAGTGTACCAATGTCTGCAACTTAACGTGAAATATATTAAGATCATTAAATTGTTTTCATTACCCCATCTGCAGCTGAAAAACGCTTGTCTATATAGTTCCGAAGAGCTACCTCATCTTTGGTTGCTTCATGCGGTGTCCCAACTTTTCAGGGTTAATCTGTGATGGCTGAAATAATAAATACTTAGCTTCTGAGTGCCCCTTCATCAAACTGTGGAGAAACTACTAAAATAGCCTATCACTGAATCTAAAAAGCTGACTGCTACAAGCCCTCTAAAGTAGTTTCTGCAATGTCAGATGAATTAATGGACAATTACATGATAAAGCAAATACAGTAAAATGTTAATGCAGGTTTCACTGTGGAATCTAGGTGGTAGCCATGAGTGTTTACTGTGCAATTATTTTTGAGTTTTCTGTACATTTGAAAATTTTCATAGTAAAATGTTGGAAAAAGAATCTACTCTAAAGATGTCAAAATATGGATGCTATCAACGTGACAGCAAAATCCCTACCGCACTGTTTTTGAGCTACACTTTAAATAAAAAAACAAAACAAACAAACAAAAAAAACACCTTCAAAGGCTACTTACTGACCATTAAATAGAAGCTGAAGAGAATTATAGAAAACTACTACAAAGAAAAGGATAAGTAACCATAAAGCCAAGTTCAAAGCAGTGAAAAAATGCAAAAAGGTTCAGTAGGGCCGAAACGACCTGGGGCTGGGGTGTAATGGGCACAGATTTTCACCAGCACAGAAATTACTATTTTTTTTGGGGGGGGGGGGGTTGTTTGTTTTTTAAGATTTTATTGTTAACTAATCTCTACACCCAACCTAAGACTCAAATCCACATCCCCGAGACCAAGATCCGCATGCCTCACCCACCAAGCCAGCAGGGCGCCCCACTAATTCGTAACCTTTTTAAGTCCAAGATCCTTCGAGTACTATCATCAACAGGAGGAGAGGCAGAGGGGCTTATGCAGAAAGGAGCCGGGTCAAAAGTGTCACGTGCTGTTGAGGTCAGGAAAATGTGGAGGGCACTACCGTCCGTGATTAGAATAGATTCGGTATAGCTGTGGGGGCAGGAACCAGTCTGCATCATGTCAAGGAAGAGTGTAGGAATGACAATTCATTTTAAGAAGCTTGGTTATAAAAAAAAAAAAAACCCAAAAACAAAAAAACCTTTTTCTTAAAGATGGAAGAGACATCAGGATGTTTCAGGGCTGGTGGGAATAAGTCAGCAGACTAAAGGCACAGGAAGAAACAGGACGTGACATTAAGGTCCACGATGCTAAAAAACAGGACCTGGGATCCAGTGTGCAGGTGGGAGGTCGGACCCAAGTCTTAACTGGTGCTGCATCCATTTTAACAGGAGAAAAGGTGAGGAATATCTTGCCTGGTGGCTTATTTTCTGTGAAACTGAATGTATGTTCCTTACAGAATCAAGCATTACTTTTTCTTTAATTCTCTGTGGCAGAGTATAATGTCACACATAGAGAAAACATTCAATAACATATTGGGGGGGGGGTGGGGGGGAACAAAGCCAGAAGTCTACACAAAGCCCATGTTCATAACTACAACTAAAACTGCTGCAAAGTGTTTTCCACATAAATGAAGCTCTGTGTTAAATCAAGATTCACCAGAGGCACCTGGGTCAGTTAAGCATCCACCTTCAGCTCAGGTCATGATGTTGAGGTTCATGAGTTCAAGCCCTGAGTCAGGCTCTGTGCTGACAGCTCAGGGCCTGGAGCCTGTTTCGGATTCTTTGTCTTCCTCTCTCTCTCTGCACTACGCCTCCCCTGCTCACACTCTGTCTCCCTCAAAAGTAAATAAATACTAAAAAAAAAAAAAAAAAAAAAATTAATCAAGACTCACCAACACCAGGACTCCAAAGCATGGGTATTAGAGCCACGCAGGGCCTACGCTCACCTCTGAGTAGTCACAGCAGGCAGGACATGTAGGACAGGTGGTAGGAGGCTGTTTTTTGGAGTTTCTCTAATCTAACAAAGAGGCACTCACAGGAAGCATTTACTATTTCAACTATCAGACTAACAATAAAAACCTGCAACATCACTTGAAATGACCAAACTGACACGGCTCTTCTGGAAGAACAATGTAGCACAGACAGGTGTTTTCCAGCAACAGATAAGGTAATGGAAACAATTCACTGATCCCCAACCAGTATTTTTTTTTAATCAAATAGAACGAATTAAAATAAAACACAGGATAGAATCACACCTAGGGGCACCTGGGTGGCTCAGTCAGTTAAGCGTCCGACTCTTGGTTTTGGCTCAAGTCATGATCTCACGGTTTGTGAGTTTGAGCCCCACATTGGGTTCTGTGCGGACAGCCTGGCGCCTGCTTGGGATTTTCTCTCTCTCAAAATAAAAAAGTAAACTTTAAAAAAAATTTAAAAAATAAATCACATGTAGTTAAGGCAAGAAGCGTTTTCATGAAACTTTTTCCAAATACGTATCACAGCAAAATACAAAAATTTCTTACTGTGACTGGGGCCGTGCAAAATGTGAAAACTACTGTGGGACACTAGGATGCAGAAAGATAAGGACTATAAATTAACAGATTCTATATAAAATTATATAGCTGCATATCAAAAAAGAATGCAATCTTGCCATTTGTGACAACATGGGTAGATCTAGAAGGTACTACACTAGTTGAAGTTAGAGAAAGACAAATACCATATGATCTCACTTGTATGTGGAACCTAAAAAAATAAAAGGAACAGACAAAATAGAGACTAATAAATACAGAGAACTGGTGATTGCGGAGGCGGTGAGGATGCACAGAGAAGGAGACTAAGAGATACAAACGTCCGGTTGTAAGACTGATAAGAAATGGAGATAAAAAGTACAGCACTGGGAATATAGTCAATCGTATTTTCTAATGTATATTTTTGAGAGAGAGAGATAAAACAACAGCGGGGAAGGGGCAGAGAGGGAGACAGAGAATGCGAAGCAGGGTCCAGGCTGTCCGCACAGAGCGGGATGCAGGGCTTGAACTCACGAACTGTGAGATCATAACCTGAGCCAAGGCCAGAGGCTCAACCGACTGAGCCACCCAGGCGCCCCGGGTCAGTAATATTTGAACACCTTTGTATGGTGACAGATGTTAACTACACTTACTACGATGGCATTTCGTAACGTTTGTAGTTGCCGAATCTGTTGTACACCTGAAACTAATATAATTTTGTACGTCAACTACAGTAAAAAAGAAAAACTTCTCAGCTTTGACTTCTAATGCGGTAAACATCGATAAACACGTAATCAAAAGCCCTTCGTGATCCTCAACAATTTGGAAACGTGTAAAGGGTTCTCGAGGCCCACGGCTTTGAGAACAGCTGGTCTAGTCAGTTACGCAACAAAGCAACGAAGATCAAGTTAAGGAAGTAATTTTCCTCGTTCTCCCTTTATTCCACTGTCTCGCCCACATCGCTTTTAGCCGTCCCATCGGCGAAGAGCTGGCCAACAGACTTTTGTTATGCGTTGGGAAAAGGAGGCTGGGGAAGGTAATAAAAACCCAGGTTTTAGTAGCAAGACGGAGGCAAAGATTTTTATTAAATAATTCTGGACCTGCCCTTTCTCTGTTCCAGCTGGGCACAAGAACTGGGGCACGTTCGCAGAACTCGGACAGATCAGAGTGGACAGAAGAGGCAGATACGGAAGCTTTGAGGAATAAGGGGCAGCTGGGGGGAAATTTGCCAAAATGTGGGGGGTTTGCTGCAACTCCCCACTTCCTAAGTCACCCCAGGGAGGTGTCGAGGGGTGGGTCTAAAGGGGCCGCTCCGGGGTACTGGCGGGCTCTCCTTAAGCTCCATCCCCACCAGGACCCCTTTACCGCCCCCCCCCCCCGCCCACACACACACACGCGCATCTTCGATCGCCAAAGCCCCACGACCCTCGAGGATCCTCACCACCAGCAGGTTCCTGTCCTCCACCAGCTGCCGCTTCCGGAGGATCTCCGATTTCAGAACGTCCATCTCGCCGCCCGGGTTTACGCTCGAGCTTCCCTCTCCAGCTCCTCCGTCCGAGCCTCACTCGGCCAGGCGCCGCGAACCAACACAAACAAGCTCAAACTCCGGAGGACGACTGACAGGAACCGCTTCCGGCGGAAGCTGAGGTGAGCGAGAGGACGGAAGGAAGCGCTCCAGGGCCCCTGTTGTTGACGAAGCCGCTTGGATTTGCACCCCCTGGCGGCGCCCTCCGGAAGCGCGCCTGCCGTTTATGCTAGTAGATAGAATTGAAAGCGGGCTGAAACCCGAGTCGTGGCGCATTTTTAATGAGAAGTTATCACACCTGCTTGTACCTGCTAGTTCAGGTGCAAAAGCCTTCTCGTAGAACACTTCAATTAAGTTAACTAGGGCCAGATCTTCACTCATTATACCAGAAGTTCACATCAGAGTTCCAAGTTACCTGCTCACCAATATGAATGCACTAGAGTGGGAAAAACCTGAACAATACAATTAGCTCATAAGTACAGAATAAAGGGGCAGGGTTCATTGCCAGCCCGTTAAATTTCCTGTAAAGTTAAGCAACTACATCCATTTATATCGTTTTGGAAGTAAATGTCTCTTCTTCCTCAGTTCTAGATTGCTTATATACCTTGGTCATAATTGAACATTTACCCTAAGCTAACTCAGATCATTTTTATGGTCATGTGTTCAGCAATCAAGATTTTCAGTGATATGATTGGAGATGTAATCAGAAATAGTTGCGTGTTTTTTAAGTCCAACCCAAGAAGAAAAATTAAATTGTGGAGAAAAATTATATCTAAGATTTTAATTTTATGTTTATAATTTTTTGATGTTTTATTTTTATTTTTGAGAAAGAGAGACAGAGCATGAGCGGAGGGGGAGCAGAGAGAGAGAGAGGGAGACCCAGAATCCGAAGCAGGCTCCAGGCTCTGAGCTGTCAGCACAGAGCCCGACGTGGGGCTCAAACCCACGAACTGTGAGGTCATGACCTGAACCAAAGTTGGATGCTTAACCAACTTAGCCACCCAGGCACCCATAAGGTTTTAATTTAAAAAGACCCTAAGAATTGTTTACAAAGCATTTATCTTTGGTTCTATGCCATTGAAGTTGTTTTTGAAATTCTAGTTAAGTCATAACTAAAAATATTTGACATGTTAGTTTTTCCTACTCAAAAAGGAAAGAAATATCATTCAGTTCCATCAACTGATACTAGGTAAGATGATTTATCAAAATAAAGATGGTAGAGAATTGTTCAGTTTACAAAGTTTTGTATACATGTGTATGTTGGTTTTACCAGAAATAGATCAACAATAGGAAGTTAACTGACTCTCTGACCTAAGAGGCTTGGCTAATTTTTAGGGCTTTTAAAAGCTTAAAATATTTTACAGAAAAAAGGGTCCTTGAACTAATAAACATGACAACACTCTTATATGGATATCTATTTCCTGAGTCACTTTTAATTCACTAAGCAAATAATTTGTTAGCACTTTCCTGTTTTAGGGATTATTATACAAAAATCTGAATGAAGGACAGACAGAGATGACCGTAACAGTAACGGAAGTTGACAGCAAAGGGTTAGCTGGCCAATAGGAGACAGTTAAGTGTTAAACCAGAGAAAAAACTAGCTACCATAAACAGGCTTTTACATTTTAGACTTTCACTGATTTTGATGTTTCTGTAAACATGTGCACTACATCCTGATAAAAGCTTGAGATGGAACAGTGAGAGATGTGTACTTGAACAAGCAAACTGACAAGCTTTTTGGGGCGCCCTGTTGGCTCAGTCAGTTAAGTGTCTGACTTTGGCTCAGGTCATGATCGCACAGCTTGTGCGTTCGAGCCCCACGGGGGGCTCTGTGCTGACAGCTCAGAGCCTACAGCCTGCTTCAGATTCTGTGTCCCTCTCTCTCTGCCCTGCCCCTGCTAATGCTCTGTCTCTCTTTCTCTCAACAATAAATAAATAAACACACAAAAAAAATTAAAAACCTGACAAGTAAGATTTTCAATAGAGAAGGGAAAAAAAGACTCTAAGGGAGAACATGTCCATTTTCAGAATATGCATCCCATTCCATAACGGCAGTTATTTAAAAAGTGAAATATTAGAAGCAACCCAAATATCTTAAACAGGGGAATGGTTAAATAAGTTGTAGTTCACACATACAATGCAATAATATGGAACATTAAAAACCAGGTTTCACAAAACATTCATTTATATGAGAATGCTTGTGATATAATGCTTTGTAAAAAAAAAAAGTAAACTAATAAAACTAAAAATATAGCATATGATCTCTTTTTGGATAGAAAAGCATATAAACCTAGAAAAAAATGACTGGCAGGAAACATATCAAAATGTCAGGTTGTTATCAGTCAAGAGTAACCACTGGTGATTCTTCTTTTCTTCTTCATGCCAGAATTTGACACAAATTCCATAATGTGGAGAAAATATCCAGAGAGCAGTCATATTTTAATTATTGACATTAATTGCACATTTTTCTAGCGTATCTACTTTAGAAATTATGTATGATAGGGGCGCCTGGGTGGCGCAGTCGGTTAAGCGTCCGACTTCAGCCAGGTCACGATCTCGTGGTCTGTGAGTTCGAGCCCCGCGTCAGGCTCTGAGCTGATGGCCCAGAGCCTGGAGCCTGTTTCCGATTCTGTGTCTCCCTCTCTCTCTGCCCCTCCCCCGTTCATGCTCTGTCTCTCTCTGTCCCAAAAATAAATAAACGTTGAAAAAAAATTAAAAAAAAAAAAGAAATTATGTATGATAAATTGTAAATAATGCCATTAAAAGAAAGCAAAGGACTGGACAAAAAAACATTTGTGTAAATCTTCATAATTGTGTAAATCTTCATAAATCTTCATAAGTGTCTTCTGTGAGCTCTGCACTGCGATCTCGAGGTCGTGAATTCAAGCCCTACGTTGTGTGTAGGTATTACTAAAAAAATAAAGAAAATAAAACTTAGAAAAGGAAGAAAGGAAACACTGGTCATTGTCGATGGGAAGAGATAGTCAAAACCAACATAAGATGGATGAGACTATTGCTCTGGTGGAGTAACTCTTCCAAAAAAAAGATTATTTGTCATTTCTGAAGGGTGGAAGAAATACCAAAGTAATCAGAATGACCTGGGGTTTTTTGTTGCTGTCCTAACGGATAGAATGTAACTTTTTAAAAAGCTACATAATCTAGGGGTGCCTGGGTGGCTCAGTTGGTTGGGCATCCAACTTTGGCTCAGGTCATGATCTCACGGTTTGTGGGTTCGAGCCCTGCATCGGGCTCTGTGCTGACAGCACAGAGCCTGGAGCCTGCTTCGGGTTCTGGGTCTCCCTCTCTCTCTGCCCCTCCCCTGCTCATGCTCTGTCCTCTGTCACTCAGAAACAAAAAACAAACAAACAACAACAAAAAAGCATTAAAATATTTAAAAATAAATAAATAACATATCAACCAGCATTCATGTCAGAGCTAGACTCGCTCATCCTTTACATCCACAGACTGGCTGGGGAGACAAGAGTTCTACAGAAATCAATGAAAGCATTCGGTGAGATTCAACGGGCTATATGGGCTTTACAATAAGAGTGCTGTATAGCTCATCATTACCTAAAATTGTGTCCTCCGCATCCCCTAGATCAGTAAAAATTACATGAATACATGTGCACACTTCTTTGCCTCCAGAGAGACAATTTTGAAGCATTCACCAGCACAGTACGGGCCATCATCCACGTCCTACAGGGGCGTGGCTAAACGGTTTGGCAAAGAAGGCTGTGATATCAAGGAGGAAGAGTAAAATAGATTTGCAAAAAGACCCGTGAATGACAGATAGTGGAAAACAGTCCCTGAGACCCTCTGGAGTTCCAATTCTCTACTAGAATTCTTCCACAAGTCCAGCTTGCTCCTCCATACCAAAACAAACAAAGAAACACTACTGAATCCTTATACGGTATTTCTACCCTGCAAAGGTTCACTTTCTTCACATTTCACGTTTCTGAATTCAGGATGTATCTTACAAGCAATGTGTTTGTAGTGAGTGCTGTGGTGCTCTACCCAGAAACTCTCTTCAGGGCCAAGGCACCTGTCACCCATCTGCTGGAAATAGGGGGCGCACAGCTACAGCCCACCCCCCCACCCCCCCACCCCCGGGCACAGCCTGGGGCTGTGGGGCTCAGCCAAGGCTCCAGGCCCTCCCAGCAGGGCGTTCATACCCAAAGACTGAGCAACCCACGGACACGGAGATTCCAAGGCCCAGCTCGGTTGCCTCGATTTAGAGTATCTCAAAGGGTCCTTCTCACTGCAGAGCTCTCGATGGGGTCACAGGAGATCTGCCAAACGCTGCTGGTTCCCTCCCAGCTGCATCTCCAAGAACGGTCTCTAGGAAACTACGAACACTTGTATGCGGAAGAAAGAAATGCGTTGATCCGTAGGCACAGGTATCTTGGTTCATTTGTTAGGAGACTATTAACCCGGCATTCCAGTTTTTACAGAAGTCATTTTCATAAATATGGTTAGCCAGTCACTCCAGAGCCTGACCCAAACCTGGCAACACAAGCAAACCTGAATTTCAGGATGCTAAAGTTTAGGAGGAAGGGCTGAGATCCTGACTGGGCTACGAATACCCACGGCGCTGTGAAGCCCAGGCTGGGAGACCAGCTGGCAATGCCCACGGATGTCTCTGTCTCGAATTTGTGCCGAGATTACACCAGAGGGCACAGTCCATACACCCGGTCAGCCCCCTTCCCTTCTTCCCGGGTTGCTTCTTGTCCGCTGTGCTCTCCCGGCGTATTCTCTTTGTACTGTTTCCTTAGTGGGGTGCGGGCAACAAATGAAATAGAGAGAGGGCTGAGGAGAAAAAAAAATTCAAGACCAGGCATAAGAAAGGAGAATTAACCTAGGATACAAAAAGCACTGAAGGAAATATGAGAAATTCCACCTGCGACACAATGGTAATAAATCCAAAAACCCAAAAGATACGATTTCTCAACAAAAACTTAAGCTACCAAATTTGTTCTGCCCAAAGTAGAAAACAGAAATAAGCAATTGCAGTGGAGAGAAAGAAAAGGGGATTATAGATTCCCCATTCAAAAAGCACTAGGACCAGGGCACCGGGGCGGCTCAGTCGGTTAAGCGTCAGACTTTGGCTCAGGTCATGATCTCACATTCGTGGGTTCGAGCCCCGCATCAGGCTCTGTGCTGACAGCTCGGAGCCCAGAGCCCATTTCAGATTCTGTGTCTCCCTTTCTCTCTGCCCCTCCCCCACTCGTGCTCTGTCTCTCTCTCAAAAATAAAAACATTTTGAGGAGGGCACTTGTTGGGACGAGCCCTGGGTGTTGTATGTAAGGGATGAACCACAGGAATCTACCCCCAAAACCAAGAGCACACTGTATACACTGTATGTTAGCCGATTTGACAATAAATTATATTTAAAAAATAATAAAAACATTTTTAAATTTTTTTTAATTTTAATTTTTTTAATTAAAAAAATTTTTTTAATTTAAAAAGCACCAGATCCTGATGTGTCCGTTGCATGTGATCTTTAAAGAACAGAAATTCAAACTTTCTGGCTCAGAGCCCCTCTCTATTCTTAAAAATTCTTGAGGAACTCAGAAAGGCTTTGTTTACATAAGTTAGACCTATCAATACCATACTAGAGATTAAAACAGGAAAAAAAAACTCATTGAAAAAGATGACATATTAATATAAATCATTTTGTGAAAAATATTTTCAAAAAATTTAAAGTGAAGAATGGTATCTTTTACATTATTGTACATCCCCCTTTTTTTTTTAAAGACAGAGAGAGCAGGGGAGAGGCAGCGGGAGAGAGAGAGAGAGAGAGAGAGAGAGAGAGAATCCCAAGCAGGCTCCACACCGGCATGGAGCCCGCCAGGGAGGAGCCCAAAGCAGGGCATGATCCCACGACCATGACATCACAACCTGAGCCAAAACCAAGAGTCGGACTGTCAATCAACTGAGCCACCTGGCGCCCCTCCTTTTTTTTTTTTTTTTTTTTTAGTGTCAGCCTCTTTGATGTCTGTCCTAAGTAAAAAAAGAAATCCAGATTCTCATATCTGCTTCTGCATTCAATCTGTTATAATATCTTATTTTATTCGAACTACATGAAGAAAGTCTGTTCTCACACAGATATGTAGGTGGAAACGTGAATATCTTTATTATTTTTTTTAAGTAAGCTCTACACCCAACGTGGGGTTTGAACTCATGACCTCCGGATCAAGAGACACATGCTCTACTGACTGAGCCAGCCAGGTGCCCCAAGAAGAGTGTCTTTATCAGACAATTGTGGACATTCTTCTTTGATGGTACACCCAAACACGACAAGTGGTAGTTTTCTTTTTTGTTTGTTTTAATGTTTATCCATTTTTGTGACAGAGAGAGAGAGCACAAGCAGGAGAGGGGCGGAGAGAGGGAGAGGGAGACACAGAATGTGAAGCAGGCTCCAGGCTCTGAGCTGTGGGTACAGAGTGTGCTCATGAACCCCGAGTCATGACCTGAGCCAAAATCAGATGCTTAACCGACTGAGCCACCCAGACACCCCAACAGGTGGTAGTTTTCCAAAAGTTAGTTGCAGTGTGGAATTCATCAAAAACCATATTGACAAACTTTTCATACTCCTTTACATTAAAATCCATTGGCCCATCTTGAAGTTTGAATGTATCTTTTAGTTGTGCATAATTTTGTAACATCATGCATTGGTCATTTGGAAAATATTAGTTCACTGATTCATGTGAATCTTCCAAATGTTGACACTCTTTACTACACAATATTTTTAAAACCACATCCATTAATATCACCCCTCCATCTCATCAGAAAAGCCTTTTAATTATTGGGAAGCTATTAAGCTCATGGTGGCAGACACAATTTACTAATTGTAAAATGCTAATTTTTACTGAAAGCTCATATTTTATCACTAGCAACAAATATTGCCCTTTGTTTTCTCTAGGAGACAGGCTCACTTTGTTGATTTGCAAGAAAACATCTGCCAAATATCCAAATCTGAATACCCAAATCTGAATAACTGTATTTGACCATTGGTTATTCTTTTTTTTTAATTTTTTCAATCTTTATTTATTTTTGAGAGAGAGAGACAGAGTGAGAGTGGGGGAGGGGCAGAGAGAGAGAGGGAGACACAGAATATGAAGCAGACTCCAGGCTCTGAGCTGTTAGCACAGAGCCTGATGCGGGCCTCGAACCCACAAACGGCGAGATCATGACCTGAGCTGAAATCAAGTCAGACACTTAACCAACGGAGCCACCCAGGTGCCCCTTTTTAAGAACATTTTTAAGTGAAACTAACTTCTGTGTGTGTGACCACATGGGGATGTAGAATATGACTCCCTGTGCAATTTAATGACCTCGTTCGATTCCTACCAACACACCAGCAAACTCGCTATTGCCTTTGTAAATTCAGCGCCAATGTCAACTTTTGAAAGGTAATATATAAATTCCATGTTTCACTTACAATTTTCACAGAGCAGGGTTTCATAATGGGAGATAATTATCTTAAAGATCACGTGGAAATAGACGTTTTCAATAATGGTCACGAAAATGGTGAAAAAGTGTAGGAGATCGTTGCTTTGGGCCTGAAGAACTTACTGCTCTAGGGACTGCTGTCCCACCATAAACAACTAGAAAAGCAGTTGTAAACTAAACTGTTTTTCAGACATTGGACAACAGACTACAATCAGGCTCTGATTCCTAAGAGAAGGAAAACAAATGAGGTGAGCCCTAGCCCTGGATTATTACCTGGAGACAGTTTCCAGGATACAGCACAGGTACAGGAAACCTAAACAGGGCCGAGTTGTCTCACTGAGATCAGGAAAAAGTGCTGGCAGATTGAGGAAGCTACATTTGTGGGGCAGAGCACCAGAGACGAGAGAGGTGTCCAGGGGGAGAGCTCGAGAGATCTGCAGAGGGGACCCTTCAAATCATTGGCAGATCAAATCCTGATCTGCATATGTTTGGATTAAAAAAAAATTTTTTTTAATGTTTACTTTTGGGGGGGGAGGGGCAGAGAGAAAGGGAGACACAGAATCCGAAGCAGGCTCCAGGCTCTGAGCCATCAGCCCAAATCCCAATGTGGGGCTCAAACTCACAGAGTAGGAGATCATGACCTAATCCGCAGCCAGACGCTTAACCAACTGAGCCACCCAGGTGCCCCTGATCTGCATATGTTTGGATGAAACTCCCAAGACTGAGTAAGAACCACCATAAGGCAGTGGGCCATGCAATGCCCAGAGTCTACACCGGAATGGACATTTTCCAGACACAGAATAAAATCTTCAGAAAGGAATCACCCAAGTTGTGTGCCTAAATTATCCTAGACTGAAGACTGCTTTGATTCACCCTAACACAGCAGAAAAGCAAGCCTCAAAAGGATCACACTAATTCTAAGTAACTTAACTGCCCGTCAGATCAAAGGCTTGTATTTTTGAAGGAACACAACAAAATCCCACACCCAACAGCATAAAAATCCAGCGTCCTGAGATCCAAACACAATTGCCAGACATGCAGAAAACATAATCCATATCCAGGAGAAAAACCAATCAATATAAGATCACCTAGAAATGACAGAGATGATGAAATGGGAGAGCTTCTAAACCAGCAGTTATAAATATCTTCTAGATACTCAAGAATCCAGAGGAAAACATAAACATAATAAAAAGAGAAATGGAAGAAAACAAGACCCAAATGGAACTTCTAGAGATGAAAAACACAATATCTTAAATTAACAAAAAAGTATACACAGCATGAGTGACCAGTAGAACAATATCAAGCAGTCTAGCGTATCTGTAATTGGGGCCTCAGGAAGTCATAGGTGGGGGAGGGGGGTGGATATTTCAAGAAACAATGGGCAGAATGTTTCTAAATTTGATGAAGACTAGAAATCACACAGATCCAAGAAGCTCATGAACCCAGGAGAAAACCACACCAAAGCCCAACATAATCAAGTGAGACACAGTGATAAAGGAATATTTTAAAGCTGCCCTCCCAGAAGTCATTACATAAAGAGCAAAGAAAAGAATGACTGCAGAGTTCCTGTTAGAAATCACACAAGCTAGAAGACAAAGGAACAACATTTTTAAAGTATTGAAGGAAAAAACTGCCAGCCTAGAATTCTACACTCAGCAACAGTATCTATTAAAAATGGAAATGAACTAAAGATTATTTTTCGACAAAAAAAAAAATGTTGAAAAGATTTATCAGCAAGCCTGCACTAAAAGAAATGCTGAAGTTCTTCAAATGGAAGAAAAATAAAGCAAAAGAACTAAGAATAGTACAGAAATGCTGAACATGTGGATAAAATATAAAAGATGTTTCCTAATTTTTTAACATCTCTAACAAAAAAGGCAACAGAGAAACAAAAGCAAAAATGAACTACGGGGACCTCATCAAGATAAAAAAAGCTTCTGCACAGTGAAGGAAACAATCAACAAACCTAAAAGGCAACTGACGGAATGGGAAAAGATATTTGCAAATGACATATCTGATAAAGGATTAGTATCCAAAATCTATAAAGAACTCATCAAACTCAACACCCCAAAAATAAATTATCCAGTTAAGAAATGGGCAGAAGACGTGAATAGACATTTTTCCAAAGAAGACATCCCGAAGGCTAACAGACACATGAAAAGATGCTCAACTCATCATCAGGAAAATATAAATCAAAACCATGTTGAGATACCACCTCCCACCTGTCAGAATGGCTAAAAAAACAACACAATAAACAGCAAGTGTTGGCAAGGATGCAGAAAAAGGGGAACCTTCTTGCTCTGTTGGTGGGAATGCAAACTGGTGCAGCCACTCTGGAGAACAGTATGGAAGTTTGTCAGAAAGTTAAAAATAGAGCTACCCTACGATCCAGCAATTGCACTACTAGGTACTTATCCAACGGATACAAAAATGCTGATTCAAAGAGGTACCTGCACCCCAATGTTTACAGTAGCATTATCAACAATGGCCAAACTATGGAAAGAGCCCAAATGTCCATTGACTGATGAATGGATAAAGAAGATGTGGTATATATATATACAATGGAATATTACTCAGCCACCAAAAAGAATGAATGCTTGCCATTTGCAATGACATGGATGGAGCTAGAGTGTATTATGCTAAACAAAACAAGTCAGTCAGAGAAAGACAAATACCATACGATTTCACTCATACGCGGAATTTAAGAAACAAAACAGATGAACATATGGGAGGGGGGGAAAGAAAAAGAAAAAAGAAAGAGGGAAACAAACCACAAGAGACTCTTAAAGGTAGAGAACAAACGGAGGGTTGCTGGAGGGAGGGAGGTGGGGAATGGTCTAGGTGGGTGATGGGTTTTAGGAGGACACTTGTTATCATGAGCACTGGGTACTGTATGTAAGTGATGAATCACTGAATTCTACTCCAGAAACCAATGTTGCATTGTATGTTATCTACCTAGAATATAAATGAAAATCAGAAAAGAAAATAAATAAGTAAAAGGAAGGCAACAGACTATTTACATCAATAATTGCATTAAATATAAATTGCCTAAACAGCATACTTGAAAAGTAGAGATTATCAGGTGGACTTAAAAAAAAACCCAAGGCCCAATTATATGATGTCCACAAGAATCCTAGTTTAAGTATAAAAACACAAATAAGTTAAAGGTGAAAGGACACATGCATGCCACCACTAATAAAAAGAAATTGGGAATGGCTATATTAACATCAGACAAAGTAAACTTTGGAATAGGGAATATTATTAAGGAGAAAGAGGGATATTTTATAATGATAAAGATGTTGAAGTATTGAGACGACATACAATCCTAAATGTACATGTATCTAATAACATAGCATCAAAATACATAAGCAAAAACTGTTAGAATCGAAAAGTAAACAAGTCAACAATTGTAGGAAGAGATTTCCTTATATCACTATCAGTAATTGATAGAATAAGTGGACAGAAAATCAGTACGAATACAAGAGGCTTGAACATTACCCAACTAACATGAGCCAATCAAAATTTAGAGAATGCTGTAGCCTGAACTTGAGAATGCATACATGCTCTTTTATTTAATTTTTCACGTGAGCTCTACACCCAACATGAGGCTTGAACTCATGGCCCTGAGATCAAGAGTCACACGCTCTACCAAGATAGCCAGATAGATACCCCTATACACGTGCTCTTTTAAAGTCCATTTGGAATATGCACTGAGACAGATCATATTCTGGGACATTAAACATGTCTCAATAAATTCAAAACAATTAAAACCATACAATGTATATTTTCTGATAACAAACTAAAGTAGGAATCAGTAACAGAAAAATAACTAGCAAAATCCCCAAATACCGGAAATTAAACACACTTATAAATAACTCATAGAGTCAGAGAAGAGATCACAAGGGAAATCAGAAAGTATTTCAGGGGCGCTGGGGAGGCTCAGTTGGTTAAGCATCCGTCTTCGCCTCAGGTCACAATCTCACAGTCTGTGAGCTCGAGCCCTGCATCAGGCTCTGTGCCGACAGCTCAGAGCCTGGAACCCACTTCAGATTCTACGTCTCCCTCTCTCTCTGCCCCTCCCCACTCACTCTCTGTCTCTCTCTCAAAAATAAAATGAAAACATAAAAATTTTTTTAAAGTATTTCAAACTGAATGAAAATGAAAACACAAGACATAAAAATGCAGAAATCTGCAGGCCTTGATAGATTCACTGGAGAAGTTACCAAATATTTAAAGAAGCATTATCACAAATTTGGGACAGTTTCTGCCAGAAATGGAAAAGGAAGGAATGCTTCCCACCTCATTTTATGAGGCCGGCATTCCCCTGATACCAAAACCAAAGACAGTACAGAAAAAGAAAATAATAAACCAGTATCTCTCATAAACTTCAGACACAAAATTCCTTAACAAAATGTTGGTAAATGGAACTCAACAATGTGTAAACAGAATCACGTACCTTAATGAAGTGCTATGCAAGGCTGTGTTTCAACATCCAGGAATCAATCAATGTAATCCACCATACCAATCGGCTAAAGAAGAAAAAGCATGTGATTTAATTGACAAAGAGAAAAAAAGCATTTGACAAAATCCAACACCCAAAGCCAAAAGACAGCAAACTTGGAAAAAGAGCATTTACAAAAAAACTACAGCTAATATCATATTAAATGGTGAAAGACTGAATGGTTCCCCATTCGGTTGGAGAAAGAACCCAAATGTGTACCAACTAATAAACGGATAAATAAATTTTGGTACAATCCATTCAAAGGAGTACTATTCTGCAATAAAAAAGGAACAAATAGCTAAGACAAGCAACAACATGCAAAAGTTATAAAACATTGGGCTAGGTGAAATATCCTGGACACAAAATACCATAATACTGCATGATTCCATCCACATGAATTTAAAAAAAATTTTTTTAATGTTTACTTATTTTTGAGAGGGAGAGAGACAGAGCATGAGTGTGGGACGGGCAGAGAGAGAGGGAGACACAGAATCGGAAGCAGGCTCCAGGCTCTGACTCCAGGCTCTGAGCTGTCAACACAGAGCTGGATGCGGGGCTCAAAGTCACCAGCTCAGATCATGACCTGAGCCGAAGTTGGACGCTTAACAGACTGAGCCACCCAGGTGCCCATGCACATGAATTCTTAAACAGTTAAAACAATAGTGATAGAAAGCAGATCAGTGATTGCCAGGAGCTGGGGTTTGGGCTGACAATTGAATACAAAGGGGCAGGAAGAAATTTCTGGAGGCGGGGGCGGGGGGGAGGATGGAAATATTACATATCATGAAAAGGTAGAAGAGACACTTCTAGAACCTCCCTAAACTCCCTATCATCTGATATATTCCACACTCCGACCGCACTTAACATTCACTACCATTCTTTTCTCTTGTCTGAATCACCACACCCAAAAGTATACGCACTTCACCAGTATTTGGAGGAAGGCCCTATTTGTGACAATAGCTGCTACAGTCCACAGCACCCAAAAGGAGGGACAAACATTGCGAGTTGGCAATGGCAGTGGTCACGAGAAAAGCTGGCTACAAACAGCCCCCAGGTGTTAGAAAAATCTACCAAGACACATTTATATGCTGTATTTCATCAATTTTAAGATGCTCTTTTTTTAATATATATACACATTTTAACTTCTCTGAAACAGGGACGCATCACCTTTCAGTTGCTGACACCATGCCATTAAAATTGGGTGTGTTTCTTTTTCTTAGTGGTAAATTTCTTGTCATGGTGAACCTCAGAATTGATGGCTTCCACAGAGTCCATAAACTGCAGAATGGCTGGGCAGCGGACGCACAGGGTTCTGCTGTGGCTGACAAGGGTAAGATAGCAGAGATGGGAGCCACGGCAGAATCAAGACTGGAAGCCACGTCCTGGGCCGGAGTCTCCATGTCATGTATGGAATCATCAGCCCTGTCGCCGCCTATTTCTGTCCCCGGTTAAGGCCAAGGGGGATACCCTGGCAAACGGTGCCAACACACTTCAGAACAGGAAGTCACTACTAGAAGTGGCTGGAAGAGATAGTGGTCGGGCAAGGTAACAAGAGCAGGTCGCCTCTCCAGCAGGTGGCATCACAAACAGAAAAGACAGATATAATGGACTTGGGCCTGGCTTACTCAAGGAAGAGCGGGGTCAGCTAAGTGCACTGTGAAATTCAGTAACTAAGGACCTTGTTACTGTGCTGCTAGTGGACTAGGGAACAGAGGCTCAGTACGTTAATTACTTAATCCTTCTGGACTTCAATTTCTTCATCTGGAAAATGGGGAATAATAGTAACACCTACCTGAAAGAATTGGTGTGTTGGTTCAAAAGAATTAAAGGCTAAAAACAGGGCCAGGCGTATGTAAGTACTCAATGCTTTTACGTTACTATTATGGTCATTTTCGTAAATATTTTATTTTTTTTTGAAAGAGAGAGAGAAAGAGTAAGGTAGGGGCAGAAAGAGAAGGAGAGAGAGAATCCCAAACAGGCTCCTCACTGCCAACGCAGTGCCCGATGTGGGGCTTGAACTCACAAACTGTGAAATCATGACCTGAGCTGAAATCAAGAGTCAGATACTTAACTGATTGAGGCACCCCTCCGTAACTATCTGAAAATGCATCTATTCGCTTATTCATTCTTTCAACATTTGTTAGCAGTTATGATGCTAAAATCTGAATAGTGTCTTGTTCGCTACTGTTCGTGATGTCTTATTAATTCGTTTAGCAATGGCCAGTAGCAAATGCCAATTCCTCCTGATTCTTACTGATCTTCCTCAATATATTTATTTCTGTTTCGTCCTCCTGCCAGTTAGGCAATTGATCGAACACAGGGCCAGAGGTTTTTACTCTTTACATTAAAACCAATACTACTGACTCATCATAAAATATACAGTGTCAACAATGACTTAAAAAGATACTTAGGACTGAAGAAAGAAAAATCGAAAATGGCTTTGTCACATAAGGAGGTGTGCCTGTAGGTCAGTCAGTTGCAAAAGAAAAATAATACTTCACTGGCAAAGATTTGGAGAGAAACAAATGAGATGATGGATGTCAAAATGCATAAATTTATTATGATGAATAGACTCTTAATCATAATAGGTTTTTGTTATCCAAAGTAACATACTCCTGAAACTGATGTTATTTGTCAATTATATCTCATTTTTAATTTCTATTTATTTATTCAAATTTAAATCCAAGTTAGTTAACATATAGTATAACACTGATTTCAGGAATAGAAATCATTTAGTGATTCATTACTTACATATAACACCCAATGCTCACCTCCTTAATGCCTCTCACCCATTTAGCCCATCTCCCTGGATAAAATGTAGTGATTAAATGTATTTACTTAGTAACTTCCTACTAAAAAGTCCCCATGTTTAATTTTCCAAATTCCTGAGAGAAACAAGGGACAGAAACAATGTATTACCCTGAGTTTATATACGAGTTGTTACTGTATTGATGACATTGTCCAAGATGTATAAATGGGCACTCATGCTAAATCTAGAATCTGCACTTCCTATTTCCCAAATTTGTGTTTCTCCCCTTGGATACTATGCCTCTCAACCTTTCAAAAGAAAAATACATACACAAATACTAGAGGTTTCTCAATCCTGGCTGCTCATTAGAATCATCTGGAAGCTTCAGAAAAACACTAATGCCCAGGCTTGACCCCAGACCCATTACATCAGAATCTCTGAATGTGGGGTCCAGACATTGGTCATTCTAAGAGTTTCCCAAGGGATTCTTACATGTATCCAATGTTGAGAATCACTAGTAAAGAATTAAATATCAGCTATGCGATTTGAAAAGCACATGTGTACCCTTTCCAATGTCAGCTTTTCTCCTGAAACGGTTCTGTTGAGTACGTACTCCATACAAGGCATAGCACTAAGTGTTGACTGTCATGGCATCCTTTTTTCTGGATCCCCATACCCTTTATTTGTACTTGTGGCTAATAGTCCGCCTTGTTGTAGTTATTTTTGTACTTATTTAAACCATCTTTTAGAATATCCCTTTCTTGGGGTGCCTGCCTGGTTCTGTTGGAAGAGCATGTGGCTCTTGATCTTGCTTGGGGTCATGAGTTCGAGCCCCACGTTGGGTATAGAGATTACTAAAAAAACTAACTTTAGAATATCCCTTTCTTGAAGAGAAGAACTATGACAGTGCCCTTTAATGGGAGTCCTCTGCTAGGTGTTTTAGTTGCCCACTCTTATCCTTTCACCTTGGAATGGTCCTGTATCTCACCATCGCAGCCCTCACTCCTGCCATGTACCTCCTCTCTATCACACCTATTTTCTTTTCCTGTATTCGGCTCTCACCTCTACATACTTTACTTTTGTTCTCATGGAATTCAAGTTTATGTATTTATTTTGAGAGAGAGAACACAAGCGGACAGGGGCAGAGAGAGAGAGAGAGAGACAGAGAGAGAGAGAGAGAGAGAGAGAGAGAGAGAGAGAGAGAGAACCCCAAGCAGGCTCCATGCTGTCAGCACAGAGGCTAACACAGGGCTCTATCCCACAAATGATGAGATCATGACCTGAACTGAAATCAAGAGTTGGACGTTTAAGCAACTGAGCCACCCAGGCACCCCCATTTGTCTTCATTCTTTCAAATGTTTTATCCCCCAAATGTTACTTGAACAGCCCTACTATTCTTCCTCTCCCTCCATAGCTCTTCCCTGGCATTTTTACCCTTTCCCACTTCCTCATCCCCTCTCCCTATCACTTAACCACCTGTCTTCTAAATTCCCTCTAGGGGGTATTAATCCTATTCAAAGGTATCTGTTGTCCATGGGATGGATTTGGGGTGCTCAGGAGCATTGCTTCTGGTCAGTTCTGGTGAGGTGCTCAATTAGCACTAGACCCCAAAACAATGAAAAGTGTAGCAGCTGGCGGAGGAGAACCTAATCATTCCACACTGGGCAGGCAGGGTGGAGGACAGGCGGAATGTTAAGTAGAAGAGGTAAGCCAAGAGCTTATTCATGGATCCAGCAAATTCATGGATCCAGCCAAGAGGAAACAGGTTAGAGTCAGGGACAGATAGAGAAGTAACATAGGTAACAAAGTGCAGAGATCAGAGTCCATGAGCAAGACAGTCAGATGAATATATTATTTACAGCTTCCTAGTTGCTCTTCACACTTCTTTTTGCTGTACTCTGTCTTAAAGTGTTCACACTTGACTGGTTTCTGACTCTGCTCTCTATAAACCTTGCCCCTGAGGGTTACTAGATTGGGGCTTTGCAGGGTAAAAGGGGTGAAAATGGCTATAAAACTATAGTCCTTACAGTAGGGAGGTAGACTGATATGTTAATTTCTTATGTGCGGTTCCTATTAACAGGGCTAGGGTGAAAATACCTGCCATGAGACAGTAATGTCAGGTGTTATGGGGGGAGGACTGAGGCAAAAGTGTTGACTCAGAGAGGTAGAAGCAGAGGTAATCCTAAGGGTAAGTGAAAGTTGTTGTAAAGAGAAACAAGAAGTTCATGCCCATAAGCCAAGCATGAGATCAGAGGGACAAGTATATGCCTATAAACAGGAGGTAGGGCAAGGGATCAAGAGCCAAAGGCATTAGAAATATTTTCCTCAAGCAGACTGCAATCATGAAATAATATTTGGGATTCTAAGCTGTGCACAATGCGTCAGAGTAGGAATTCATTTACATTGAGAATTGGACTCATGTGTTAGGGGTGCCTGGCCAGTTTAAGGACACAAAGTCAGGTTAATCTCTTCCAAAAGGTCCCTCCTATCAAACAGGATAGGCCCAGAGTTGCCCATCTGGGTATTCTTGATGGAAATGGAGTTGCTCTCTGGGGTGTGTAGGAATATCTTTTGAGCATCCTTCAATCTGAGCCCTTCCTACTGGGCCAAAGTTGAAACTATTCTTGGAATAGTTCTTGAACTGTTCTACATCATCCTCACTAATCACTTCTTTGGGGGCCCATGTACGATTGCCGCGATGAATCTTTCAGAGTATGGAATAGAGAACAGGTGATAAAATTGGAGGTAGAAATGTATAAATAGGGGAACTGAATATGGGAGGCAACCAGAGTTATGAACTTTATCATTACAAAGGGGTCCAGACTCTATGACAAGGACAGATGAGGAGGGCAGTAGAAGGACAGGCAGGACATCTCCCATCAGAATCATTCACCTTGCTATTTGGTAGTTATTGACTATGGCCTTTATTATAACGTCCCTTGTGATGCTAGAGGGTGTCCTGTAGGCTGAGCAGCCTGAGCTACGACATAGATTTGACCAGTAGCTGGGCTCACAGAGGTTCAGGATAATAGCCGGAAGAGGTGGTGGTAAAGCAATAAATACCACCAAAGGGGGCATTCAGGGAGATGTGTTCAGAGAGCTCTTATATATAAATTCAGAGGTTATTTGTGGACTACTCACTTATCTGTTCATCTTTGCCACCATTAAGGTGTACAAAGAGTGTCAGCTCCACAGCCTCCTCTGGAAATTATTATCCTCAATAAATTCTGTAGCTGCCTAAGAATATCTGGGCACTAGAGCATGGTGACTTCCAAACAGTCCCAGGAGAGTCATTAATGCCGATGGTATTTTAGAGCCCATTGTGTCAAAAGACATAAGGTTTTTGAGCACAGTCCTGCCCTGACCTCCCCTGAATGGAGGATGTGGGGGTTACAGGATCCATTCAGGGGCCACGGCCCTTCTCCCTCAGCAGCAACTTGGTAAAGTTGAGTGATGGCTCAACTTGGCCTTGCTTCAACAACCCTCCCATCTCCAAAGGTCAGTAACATCACCCTCTGAGCAAACGAAGACATGGCACGATTATGTAACTTGCCCACAGTCCCACAGCTATGAGCTGAGGACCTAGAATTTGAACCCATTTCTGCCTTCCTTCAAAGTGCATGATCTTACCAACTAAGCTAGCACCGCCTCAAGATAGAAAGCCCAGCTATGCTAGAAATCAATATAAATCCAGTTATTTCCAGTAAACAGGTATTTCTTGAAGTGCCTGGAAAAAGAGTTTTTGTTGTTGTTGCTTCTTTGTTTTTATTTTTCATCAATGGCCAAACCTGCTTTTGGTAACGAAACGATGACTTTTTCAAAGTGGCTGGCTTTATCCTCACTCAAGGCTCATTCCAGGACGTAGGAGACATGAGAACACCAATAAATGTGTCAAAATAATCATTTAAATCAGAGAAAGAATTAGTCTCAGTAGGAAGCTGGAATCCCAGAATCTTTAAAATTAATATAACCATGTTATAGAAATTTGGAAAACAGAGAAAATGAAAGCATACATAAATCCACCTCTGCCACAATCATTGTTACCATTTCATACAACTTTTACACATATTTTATATGCATATTCAAATTTTGTAATAATTGTGTGCATATTTTATACCCTGCATAATTAACATACAACGTTATATTAGTTTCCAGGTGTACGATAGACTGATTCAACAATTCTATACATTACTCAGTCCTCGTAAAGGGAGCTCTTAACCCCCTTCACTTTTCTCATCCATCCCTCCACCCACCTCCCCTCTGGAAACCCTCAGTTTGTTCTACTACATTCTCTGGTTTGTCTCTTTTTTGTTGTTCATTTGTTTTGTTTCTTAGATTCCACGTGAGTGGAATCATATGGTATTTGTCTTTCTCGGACTGACTTCTTTCACTTAGCATCATACCTTCTAGCTCCATCCATGCTGCTGCAAATGGCAAGATCTCATTCTTTTTTATAGCTGAGTAGTATTTATTGTGTATACGTACCACATCTTCTTTATCCATTCACCTATTGATGGACGCGTGGGCTGCTTCTATAATTTGGCTATTGTAAATAATGCAATAAACATAGAGGTACAAATACCTTTTCAAATTAGTGTTTTGTGATTCTTAAGGGAAGTACCTAGTAGTGGAATTGCTGGATCACATGGTAATTTTCTTTTTTTCTTTTTTTATATTTTATTTGTTTTTGAGAGAGAGAGAGAGCATGAGCAGGGGAGGGGCAGAGAGAGAGAGAAGGGGAGAGAGAGTCTAAAGTGGGCTCTGTGCTGACAGCAGTAAGCCTGATGGAGGGCTCAAACTCATGAACCATGAGATCATGACCTACGCCAAAGTCAGATGCTCAACCAACTGAGCCACCCAGGTGCCCTGGTAATTCTATTTTTCATTTTTTGAGGAACCTCCATATTGTTTTCCACCGTGGCTCTACCCTGCATTTCCAGGATCCTGCCTTTTTTTCTTTAATATTTCATCATATGCACTTTTCCATTTTGATTAATAACCTTCTTAACTATTTAGTTAGCTTTGTAACATTTCATGAAGCAGTCTATAACAAAATTTGCCCAAATCATTTCCTGCTGTTGGATATTTAGGCCATTGCAAGTTTTTGCTATTATAAATTATTCTGCAGTGAACATCTTTATGCAAATAAAATTTTATTGGCATAGAGTGTTTAGATTCTTTACTTCTTCTTATATTCACTACCACTCTATGCCACTTAAGCATCACATTCCTCAATTAATAGGTTAACATGTTAGCCAGTCTCCCCTTCTTCCAATCTATCCTAACGCTAAGAGATTAAATTCCCTAAAATACCATTTTCATCATGTCACTTTCTTATTTAAGAATCTGTATTTGCCTGTCTTCCATGTGGTGTGATTGGAATACTGTATTATAACCCCTTACAGACCAAAACGTGAAGCGTGTTGGGCCCCCAAAGGCTAACCAGAAGAAACCAGGAAATTAACTGGAGACGATGGAACTAGATTCACGATGTATCAACACAGGAACAATACTGGGTCCCTAAACGCATGTCAGTGTCCACTGCAGCGAGGAAAACTCGGGTCCAGTTAAAGTTGGACCCACTCAGAAGATCTTACTCAGTAAGGACACGGCACTGATGGTCACCGAGGAGTGGTAACACACACAGTCAAGTGGAACCAGAAATCAAAGTTCAAGAGAAGTTTATCCAGGTTGAACAAGACTTAGTGGAGTGAGCAGCGTCAGACACCCTGGGGCATAGGAACCAGCATACATTGGGCAGGGGATCAGAGCCCAGCCAAATAGGTCTTGGTTTGTGGCATGGTTCCAGAAGTACCAGATTACTAGAGTGCAAACAAGGAGCCAGGGGAGAATCCCAGTTGTGTAAACCGGGTCCTTGTAAGGGACGGTAGGGAAGGCTGTGTCTGCAAGAAGCAGGCAGACTTGTGGGCAATCAGGTTTGGGTGGGGGGAGCAGAATCACCGCATTAGATGTCTGGTTGACAGCAGCAGACTGCGTCTGGAACTAGGGGACCTGGGTTCTTAACGTACCACCCGTGGACTGAGAAAATCTATTACCAGACTGTGAAGACTTAGCCTGCCGTGGCAAGCGCCGACCATCCACAGCTGGCAGAGACTGACCTCCAGAAAGCGACTCCAACCGAAACCCAAATTAGTAAAAACACATACCTGTGTACAGATAACTGATGCATATGTATGGTACAAGCCGCTAACCTTTTAGCACTCCTCTCTTTTGGCCTGAAGGCATTATCGTTGTTTAAGAGGCACTACAATGCCCTATCCACTTCACGTCAACAACACCTTAACATAAACTGCCTATTTTTCCACACATTAAGAATGAGCTGGAAGCCGATTTGGGTTGAGGGCAAGGAGGCAAGAGGAATTCAGAGCTGGAACTGGACTATTAGCCATTGTATTGGCCAGAGCGGTTCCCCAAAGAAGCAGAACAGCAGCCTAAATAAATACACAGAGAGATTTATTTTCAGGAAATGGCTCATGGAGGCTGGCAAGTCCAAAAGCTGCAGACAGGCCAACAGGCTGGACCCCGGGAAGAGCTGATGCTGCAGTCGATGCAAAGGCAGCCTGGAGGCAGAATTTGGGGAACCTCAGCCAGTCTCCCTTAAGGCCCTCATCTGATTGGATGAGGCCCAAACATTACAGAGGGTACCTGCTTTACTCAAAACTCTGCTGACTTAAATGCTAGTCTCACGGAACAAACCACCTCTAAACTGGTGCTGGAACAAACGACTGGGTGCCATGGCCCGGCCGATCTAAAATGAATTGTTACAGCCCCTGAAACAAATCCAGGCCACTCAACTCCTGAGTATGGGAGAAAGATAAATGCATCTCCTCCCAATTATTCCAACATTATGTGACCAGCCCCCAATTTCTCATTCTTATGTTTAAGTACTTATTTCTCATGGATCCTAAATACAACCCTCCTCTTGCGGAGTCTGGTCAGCTCTGCCTCTTTCTTGCTCGCTAGCACTCATCCCTGGATCATGGCCACTCCTGCTGCCACGAATCCCAATTTCTCGGCCTATGCAGACCCCTCACTTCCTTCAAGAACAAGTTCACGACAGTGCTTCTCTCCCAGGATTTCTGTCACATGTGCGCTCAGACCTCAGGTGGCATTTCCCCTCTGACTAAATCTGAAAGAAAAGATATAATCAGGCATCAAAAAAAAAAAAAAGCCATGGAAGAATGGAATATGGAGCTAGGATTGTTCCCTCTACATATTAGCTAATCTGAAAGGCTAGCTGCGCAAGGAAATGCATTTGAGAGAGCCATTCTCCACCTCTTCATGACACGGCAGCATCTTTCCAAGGTCAACAACACTTACGTACAGCTGAGTCCTGCTTCCTTTAAACTCTTCAGTGTTGTATCCGCCAAATTAAGAACAGGTAATAATATAGAGTTGATTTTTTTACCGAGGGAAAATTTAACTTGCCGTTGAACATATAGATCTTAAGTGCGTGATGAAATGAGCTCCCATGAATCCACACACATGTGTAGACACCCCTTCTGTCACTACAGCTCTTTCCTCATGGACTTGGCTTGTTAAATATCCTCTCTTTTCTTTCTCTTTCTTTTTTGCAAATAATAGACTGGGGCGCCTGGCTGGCTCATGAAGTAGAGCATGTGACTCAATCTGGCAGTCAGGACTCCATGTTGGGTGTAGTTTACTTAAATGGACAAAACAAAACTATATTTTATATATATAAATATACATGACATATACATAAAACTATATTTGGACAATATTTTATGACCTATATATAAAAGTATATAATATACATAAATACATGTGATATATATTTATATTTATGTATTTGTTATATTTATATGTATTTATATGTATATATTTATATTTATTATATTTATTTATATGTATATATTATACTGTTTATTATATTTATATATATACTTATAAATACATGACATTCTTTTTTTTGATCTGCAGTCAAGACTCCATGTTGAGTGTAATTTACTTAAAAAAAAACAAAACTCTCTCTCTCTCTCTCTCTCTCTCTCTCTATATATATATATATATATGAGACATTCTTTCTTGGAGCAGTTTTAGGTTTACAGAAAAATGAGCAGAAAGCACACAATTCCTAGATACCTTCTCTTCCCCACCTGGTTTCCCCCCATTATTAACATCCTGCATTGGTAGAGTGCATTTGCCAGAACTGATGAGCCAATATTGATACATTATGATTATCTGAAGTCCAAATGTACAGTCGGGCTCACACTTTGTGTTGTATATTCTGTGGGTTTTGACAAATGTATGATGGCATGTATCCACCGTTACAGTATCATAGTTTCACTGTCCTAAGAATCCCTTGTGTTCCACCTCTTCCTCCCTCCCTCCCACCTTCTGGTCCCTGGAAACAACTGGTATTGTTCTCTCCATAGTTTTGCCTTTCCAAGACTGTTGCATGTTTGGAATCACTCACCGTGAAGCTTTTTCAGACTGGCTTCTTTCAGTTTTCAGTCTTTCAGTCTTTCAGATTGGCAACATACAGTTACATTTCCTCCATGTCTTTTCATGGCTTGATAGCTCATGAGTTTTTCATCGCTGACTAATATTCCATTATCTGGACGTACCACAGTCTATTTATCCATTCCCTCGGTGAAGGACATCTTGTTTGCCTCCAAGTTTTGGCAATGTTGAATAAAGCTGCTATAAACATTTGCGTGCAGATTTTTGTGTGAATGGTAAATTTTCAACTCATTTGAGAAAATACCAAGGAACATGACTTGCTGAATCATATGGTAAGGTTTTGTAAAAAATACAAACCAAACAAGCAAACAAAAACAAAAAGCAAAAAAGAGCTGCTAAATTGTCTTCCAAACTCACCGTATTGTTTTGTTTTCCCCCCAACAATGAATGAGTTCCCCTTGCTCCACATACTCAGTAGCATTTGGTGTTGTCAGTGTTTTGGATTTTGGCCATTCTAACAGATGTATAGTAGTATCGTATCTTGTTGTTGTCTTAATTTGCAGTTCTTTTCTATATATGATGTTCAACACCTCTTCATATAATCATTGGCCATTTCTATATCTTCTTTGGTAACGTGACTGTTCAGATCTTTTGTTCATTAAAAAAAAATTGAGTTGTTTTCTTATTGTTGACTTTTAAGAGTTTTTTATATATTGTGGATATCAGTCCATTATCAGATATATACTTTGCAAAGATTTGCCTCTCAATTTCTGGATTATTTCATTCCCTGAACAGTGTCCTTTGCAGAGCAGAAGTTTTTAAAATTTTAATGAAGTCCCACTTATCAGTTTTTTCTTTCATGGATCATGCTTTTGATGCTTTATCTGAAAAGTCATCACCAAAACCAAAGTCACTTAGACTTTCTATTTTATCTTCTAGGAGTTTTGTATATTCAGGCTTATGTTTATTTTGAGTTACTTTTTGTGAAAGCTGTAGAGATTCATTTTTTTGCATGTGGATATCCAGCTGTTCCAGCACCATTTGGTGAAAAGACTATTATTTTTCCATTAAGTTGCCTTTTGCTCCTTTATGGAAGAGGACTTGACTATTTTTGTGTGGGTCTATATCTGGGCTCTCTATTCTTGGATTAGGATTGCATTCGATCTATAAATCAAGTTAGAAAGAATTGACCTCTTGACATATTGAGCCTTCCTACCCATGTGCATGGAATATCTCTCCATAACTTAGATCTGCTTTGGTCTCTATCTCAATGTTGGTGTTAATGTAAATGCTATTAAGTTTTTAATTTCAAATTCCACTTGCTTGTTGCTGGTACATAAAGAGGCAATTGACTTTTGTCAGGTAACCTTGCATCCTGCAACCTTGCTATGACCAATTGCAAGGTATCTTTTTGTTGTTGTTGATTCTTTGGGATTTTCTACAAAGACGGTCATGTCATCTGCAAACAAAGACTATTTTATTTCTTCCTTCTTAGTCTGTTTATGTTTTCCCCCTTTTCTTGTCTTATTTCATTAGATATGACTTCAAGCATGACGTTGAATAGGAGTGTTGAGACAGTACATTCCGGTCACGTTGCCAATCAAGTGGGAAAGTACTTTGTTTCTCATCATTAAGTATGATGTTAACTGTAGGTTTTTTTAAATAGACATTTCTTTATCAACTTAAGGAAATTCCCCCCCATTCCTAGTTTTTTGAGAGTTTATACCATGAATAAGGGTCAGATTTTGTCAATTTATTTTTCCGAAACTATTGATATGATCATATGATTTTTCTTCTTTAGCCTATTGATGTGATGGATTACATTAATTGATTTCAAATGTTTAACTAGCCTTGTATAATTGGAACAAATCCCACTTGGTTGTGGTGTATAATTTTTTATGCATTGTTTTCTTTGATTTGCTAATATTTTGTCAAGGAGGAATTGATTTTTGAGCAGCAGTGAAACACATTATTTTATAAAAATCCACACGGGTTTGTGCAGAAAAAAAATTTTTTTACATCCTTTGCATAGCAGAATGATTAAATAGTCATGCTAATTGGGACTATAGATTCAAGAATATAAAGTAACAGGACTGGGTTAAAAAATGACATCTAGATATCTTTTGTATTTGTCTCCTCTCCCCATCTGCGGTCTCTCTCTCCAGTTGTGATACCCTACCCTGCACTTTCTACAGCTCCAAATCACACTACCTTTTAGGAAAGCACGGAAGGATTTCCAGTTTTTCATGGTAGATTAAACTAAAGATCAAATTAAAGTATTTTTACCTGCTGACTCCTGAAACCAAACAAAAATGATAGTAAAGAATTTAAAAATGCAAAACCACAAAAAGGGACAAAGAGAGACAGAGAGAGAGAGAGAAAGAGAGAGGGAAAAGGAAGGAAACAACAGATAAGTGTTATCAATGAAATTTTGGAAAATGGAAAACAGATGGTGGAATGGAGATTTTCCTAGCAGACAGGAGAAAGCTTAAGAAAACCCAGCCAGGCTTGTCGGCAATAGCATGCCAACAGGAAGCAATCTGATTCACCTAAAAGAACCCTGGGAAGGCCTGGACAGTAGAGGCACCAAATAAGACAAAAAGTGGATGTGACAATGGGATTAAAGTGTCTATAGACAGTCTCTCCCATGCTTCAAAAAGTTGGGTACCCTTTACCAGCCCACAGAAAGGGTGAGAAGTTTAACCCTACACTCTGGACACAGACACTAAACATTGTAGAGGAAGGCGGTGAAGAACTGTCCCTGAAACAGTTTTGCAATAAAGTCTGCACGGTAAATGGTATCATCCAAGGTCCCCTTTCCCACTGTCATCTCCCAAGCTTCTGCCACCAACCACCACTGCACCACACCAGCACTCCTCACCCACCCCTATTCTCCTGGAGAAACGTGCAGAAACATTTGCATTTGGTGGTTGTCCAATAAAACAACTTTGTGCCTGTCAATTATCCTACAGTGAAGCCCGCCAGACAACAAGCCCTATTCATACACATTAAACTTTTAA
This sequence comes from Acinonyx jubatus, assembly GCF_027475565.1. Taxonomy (NCBI): domain Eukaryota; kingdom Metazoa; phylum Chordata; class Mammalia; order Carnivora; family Felidae; genus Acinonyx; species Acinonyx jubatus. The sequence continues at coordinate 12,314,906 of NC_069387.1, read as the reverse complement.
TTATTTTTTTAATCTCTTATTTCTATAGGTAAAAGGACAGCCCATGATCACTAGTTGAGGATCTCCTCTAATGTTCTTTTCCAAGATTGCTTTGAATATCTTAGGTCCTTTGCAATTCTACCTAAATATAATTGGCTACTCAATTTCTACACACACACACACACACACACACACACAGCCTGGTGGGACTGAAATCAATTTGGGGAAGAGTAATATATTGGCAATATTGGGTCTTCCAATTCTTCAGCATGGTATCTGCCTGCATTTCTTGAGATATTTTCGTTTGTTTGCTTTTTTTTTTTTTTTTTTCTCAAAGGTATTTTGTAGTTTCCAGGATAGGCGTCTTGGATATCTTGTGCTAAATTCTTCCTAAATGTTGTAAATTTGACATTACTGTAAATGGAATTTAAAATTTTCATTTCCGGGGCAACTGGGTGGCTGAGTTGGGTGAGTGTTCGACTCTTGATTTCGGCTCGGGTCATGATCTCACATTCCGAAAGTTTGAGCCCCGCTTTTGGCTCTGCGCTGACAGTGTGGAGCCTGCTTGGGATTCTCTCTCTCCCTCTCTCTCTATCTCTCTCTGCCTCTCTCCTGATCACTCTCTCCTCTCTCTCAAAAATAAATAAACCTTAAAAAATTTGTTTTAATTTCATTTCCAATTGTTTGCTGCTAGTATATAAAATTAAAATTGATTTTTGTATATTAAATTTATATATATAATATATATATATATAAATTATATTGTAACCTTGCTAAATTCTTATCTTTTTTTGAGGATTCCTTAGGATTGTCTACGTAAACAGTCTACAGTTTAGACTGATACACCTGTGTAACCCACACTCCATCAAGATGTAGAACATCTACGTACCCCAGAAATACCCCCAGTATCCCTTACCAGTTAATCCCAGCACTGTCAGAGGCAGTAACTGTTCTGAGTTTTTTCCATCATAGATTAGTTCTCCCTCCTCTAAAACTTCATATAAATGGAATCATGCATTATGTACTCTAATTTTGTTCACTCAGCATAATGTTCTATGTAATTGACCCATACTGTTACATGTATAAATAGCACATTTTGGGGCACCCATGTTGCTAAGTCAGTTAAGCATCCAACCTCAGCTCAGGTCAAGATCTGCTAGTTCATGAGTTCGAGCCTCACATTGGGCTTTCTGCTGTCAGTGCAGAGCCCACTTCAGATCCTCTGGTCCCCCCCCCCCCCCGCCCCTCCCCTGCTTGCACTCTCTCTCAAAAGTAAACATAAATTTTTTTTTAAATAGTACATTTTGATTACTGAGTAACACTACATTATATGATTATATAAAAAATTTTTTTAAATTAATTTATTTATTTTGAGGGCGAGAGTACAAGTGGGGAAGGGGCAGAGAGAGAGAGGCAGAGAGAAAGAATCGTAAGCAGGCTGAGCACTGTCAGCACAGAGCCCAAAGCGGGGCTCGAACTCACTTGAACTGTGAGATCATGACCTGAGCCAAAGTCAGATGCTTAACCGACTGAGCCACCCAGGGGCCCCTAAATCAAAATTTTTAAATCCATTTTCCTACTGATAGATATTTTGTTCCAGATTTTGGCTATTAGGAAGACAGCTGCTGTAAGTATTCCCATCCAAGTATCCACATGGGCATACATTTTCATTTCTCTTGGGTACATACCTAGGATAGGGACTGCTAGCTTCAAGGAAGGGTAAGTTTATAAGAAACTACCAAAGCTTTCCCAAAGTGATTTTGTAATTTTACATTACACTAGCAATTTATGAGCATTCTGGTGGCTTCGTATCCTGCTCTCGACATTTCTATCATCCTTTTGTATTTATTTTAGCCATTCTAATGATATCTTGTGGGTTTTCTTCCTGAGTGGGTATTTGTTTATTTTGGAAACAATCTCAAACTTACAGAAAAGTTGTGGGTACAGTGCAAAGTACTTCCACCCTCCCAAACCAGCTGAGAGAAGTTGCTAACATCCTGTTAATACTTTAGCGTCTATTTCCTAAAGATAAGGATATTCTCCTGCATAATCACAACGCCATGATCAAAGTGAGGAAATTAACATTAACACCTTACTACCATTTAATCCTTCTACCTCATTTAAGTTTCACCAATTGCTCTAGTAACAATCTTAATAGCAAAAGGAGCCGGACCAGGCTAATACATTGCATTTATTTGTCACTTTTCTTTTGTTTTCTTCTATCTGGAATAGTTCCTTGGTCTTTTCGTGACCTTGACAATTCTAAAGATTAACAGAACATTATTTTGTACTATGTCCTTCAATTTGTCTGATGTTTCTTTGTGATTAGACTCAGCTTATGAATCTTTGGCAGGAGTTCTCACAGAAGCGATGTTTTGTGTGTTCTTCTCATTGTGTTCTAGAAGGTGGTTCTGATTTCAATTTGTCCTGTTACTAGTGATGTTGTCTTGGCTCATTTGGTTAAGAGGGTGTCTGCCAGGCTTCTCCACTATCAAGTTACTTTTTCCCTTTGTAATCAATAAGTGCTTTACAAGGGGTAATTTAAGACTATGTAGGTGTGTTTATCATCTAACTTGCAATTTATTCACATATTTACTTAGAGTGGATGTGGACTCATGGATTCTTGTTTTATTCAGTGGCTTACAGTTTGTTACCATTATTTACTTTGAAGTCATATTCTTCCAGATTTCACCAGTGAAAGCCCAGTCAAGCCAGATTCTGCAGCCTTTGACAGATCCCCATCATTCCTTGGAGACTTCCTTACTTTGGGGCACAAAATGTTCCAGGCTTATCCTGTACATTCCCTACCCCAGTCCTCAAGTCAGTCACTTCTTCAAAAAGCCATTCAGACATTTACATTGAGAAAGGTTTTCAGAAATCAAGATTGGACCTCTAAATATGCTCTTGGTTGATGCTTTCAAACCTTGTCAGTGGTCACAGCTAGAAATCATATGGTTGTGTGCATCTATGGATATCTATGGATATCCACATAAATAGATTCACAGACATAAACACAGGTATGTATGTATATACATACATACGCATATTACATCCATATTTATGTATTACTTATATGGGTAATTCCAACACCACTGGTTCATTCTTGCTTCTACATTTGTAACTCCCTTCTCTGACAATAAGAAAACGAGCCGCCATTATCATTAATGTACATTTTTCCTGTTTGTTTTCTATTTGTCCACTTCATTCTTTTTTCCTCCCTTCTTGCCTTCTTTTGGGTGATCTGAATACTTTATAGCATTCCATTTTGATTTCTCTGTTGACTTTTTAACTGTATATCTTTCATAATTTTGGTGGTTACTCCAAAGCCTTCGATATGCCTCTTTAACTTATCCCAAGCTACTTAGAGTTTATATTGTTCTACTTCACATAAAATACAGTAACCTTCTAATATTATAGTTTTATTTACCCTTCTCCCAACTTTGGGAGATTTTTGCCATATCTATTACATCTACTTATGTTACAAACCCAATACAGTGTTATAGGTTGTATTGTACAATCACGTGATTTTTTCAAGAAATTAAGAAAATGTGTACGTGGCACAGCTGGCTGGCTCAGTTGGTGGAGCACGCGACTCTTGATCTCAGGGTTTTGTGTTCGAGCCCCACTTTGGGTATAGAGATTACTTAAAAATAAAATCTAAAAAAAAAAAGGGAAGAAACTGTGTACCTTCCCTTATATTCATCCAAATATTTACTACTTCCCGTGCTTTTCATTCTTCCCCTTGCGTCCAGGTTATTGTCTGGTGTGATTCATCTCCCACTGGAAGAATTTCTTCAGTCCTTCTTATAGCACAACATACACATTCTTAGCGTTCGTCTGCCTGAAAATATCTTTATTTTTCTTCATTTTTGAAAGACAATTTTGCGGCATATAGAATGCTGGGTTGACAGTTCTACTTATTTCGGCACTTAAAGGTATTATTCAGTTGTTGTCATGGGTTGGGTTTCCGAGGAGGTAGGCTCTGAGCTGAAATTTAGCCAGCAGAATGCTTCCTAAGGAGTCCCCTGGGTATCAAAACCTGTAGGAAGGAGAAGGAAGCGAGAGTAGTCAGAAGGAAAAACTGAGCTGTGATGCACATCCTCTGACAGCCTTGACCGATGCCCCGGGGGAGCTAGAGCAAGAATGGCCCTTCAGATTTGTCTTGCACTGGGCCAAGATGGTCAGCCCGGGCACTGATCGATCAATCGCTGGCTATAGGTTTCCCAGGAAAAAGCAAGATCTTAAGTGAGTCAGTGCTCTACAGTTGAGGCAGTCTTGAAAGGGGCTGAAAACTGAAGGTACTCCGCTGACGACACTCCTCTCAACTGGGGCAATCCTTCCACTGATGTGATCTGGGTGTGCTGCTTCTGATGAGAAGTCTGCCATCATTTGTCTTATTGTTTCTCTCCAAGTGATACACAGGCTTTTTTTTTTCTCCAGGCTCTTGTCTCTTTATCTTTGGATTCCATCAGTCTGTCGTGTGCCTAATGTTATTTGTTGTTTTTTGTTTGGTTGGTTTTGTATTTATTCTGCTTGCGGTTCACTCACCTTGGACCCATTAGTGTTTTTACTAAATCGGTAAGTTTTCAGCCATTATTTCTTCCAAATTTTTTCTTCCAAATTTTTTCTTCCCTATTCTCTTGGTTCCTTCTAATATTCCAAATCACATGTATCAGATTGCTTATATATCAGAAACTATAGCTCTCTAAGAATCTACTCGCATTTCTTCTTTTCTCCCTTTTCTTGAATTTGGATAATTCCCATTTACCTGCTTTCAAATTCATGGACTCTTGTGCAATCTCCGATATGCCATTAAGCAAAGCTTGTAAATGTTTCATTTTGGTTGCCGTTATTTTCCACCTAGAATTTTCATTTGAGTCAGCTATAGACTGAATGTTTGTGTCTCTCCCCCCACTCACATGTTGAAAACTTAACCCCAAATGTGACGGTGTTAGGAGGTGGTGCCTCTGGGAGGTAACGAGGTCATGAGGTGGAGTCTCTGTGAATGGGATTAGTGCCCCCATTAGTGCCCCTCTTGTAAAAGAGGCCCCGGAGAGTGCCCTTATTCCTTCTGCCATGAGAGTACACAGTGAGAAGATGGCCACCTAGGAACCAGTTAGCAGAACGTCACCAAAGACCAAATCTGTTGGTGCCTTGATCTTGGACTTCCCAGACTTCCAAAACTGTGAGAAATCAATGTTTACTGAAGCCACTCAGTCTATGGTGTTTTTGTTACAGCAGCCTAAACAGAGTAAAATGGGAGCTTTTCATTCCTTCTATTTTGCTGCTGTTTCTCCATCTGTTCATTCATTAAGACCACGTTTTCCTATAAGTCTTTGAGCATATCTATAATAGCTGCTTTAAAGTTTCTGTCTACTAAGGACCACTGAAGGTTCGGTTTTCTCTGATTGTTTTTTCCTTCTTCTTGCATATGGGTCATATTTTCCTATCTCTTTGTACATTTGGGCATTTTTACTGTATACTAGACATTAAGAATTATACATTGTAGACATTTGTGATTCTGTTATATTGCTCAGAAGAGTGTGATTTTTCTTCTAGTAAGGAATTAAATTGGCTAGACTCAAACTCCTAGGTCTGTCTCTTCTGTTTTGGGTGTAAGCTGAAATCTCTGCTCAATTCTTCCTGTCCCTAATGGTCACTTTTTCTCTGGTCTCTCCCACTGATGCATATTTCAGTGGCTGGACATGAATTTGAGAAGAGTTTATAGGCAAATTTGGGGTGTACCACCTCCATGACCTCCTCTTTTCTAGGATTCCCCTTCTAGCTGCCCAGCTGCTCTTCCAGTCCTGAATCCTATACTCTGACACTAGTATTCAGTAATTCAGCTGAATTATTCAGTAATACAACTTCATTCTGAGCCACCTAATGGATTGGTGAACAACTCTGAACATAAACTGCAAAGCCAAAAATCACATTTGTGTAGTTCCCATATTTTAAGGGCAGACCCCTCTCCAATATCCACCTGGTTTTAGTTCCTGCTGAATGTCTTCAGATAGTTGGTTTTTAAAATTCCCATCCAGACTCTATCATGCTCGCCTGTAGGAAGATTATCCTGACCAAGCTACCCTGCCATTACTAGAAGTCAAATTTCCTCCATATTACCATTGTGCTCCATACTGAAATCATATCTAAATCCTGATTTGTCTTATGTCAGTGCTGTAATTCATTTCCCTTGCATCAGTGCTATGCTTAGGAAGGGTCCAGAAAGCAGAAGTTCCTCTTTGCAGTCTAGCTATAAATGACTTTAATACAGGGAATTGGTGGCTTATCCCCACCCCCACCCCCCAAAAAAATGTCTCTAGGAGTATCACACCTGTTCACAATTCTGGCTGCAACTGACTGAAGAATAATGATCTCTCCATCATTTTGTCTCAAGGATGCCTTTCATGAATACGCTCTAGGCTGAAACCATACAATAAAGAGGAATGTAGCACCTGGCTTCTCTCCAAAGCAAAGGAGACCATAGAAGGGGTGGTGGTAATGCCAAGCTGACCAAAGATAATCCAACACGGGGCATATGACCCGAATTATCCAAAAGCACGGGAGGGGCAGAGAGCTTTGGAGCTTCTGGAAAAAAATTTATTTGCTGATAAACAAAAACGAAAACAAGACCACACACACACACACACACACACACACACACAGACTCACCAGAAGAACAATGCCTCTTCTTACATTGGATTTTTTTTCATGTGACTGTTGTAATAGAAGCATTGATCTCGTGATCATGATGAGAAGCCAACTGAGATGGAAGCAAACATGGTGTCCGAAGCCTGTCCAGTCTGGACTTCCTGTTGTGAGAATCAGTGGTATTATTTAAGTCATTTTCAATTGGTTTATTTTGTTACTTTCCACAGACACAGTACCTTATTTAGAACATAGAAGTAAATCCCAGAAGAAACCATTTAAAGGGGGGGAAGTGGTAGCCTTTAAGGAGTAAGACTGGAGGTCATGAGACGTGGTACCGTGCACATTGGTTTTTGTTCTATGCCTTGTGCTATTTTACATCGTAAAGAAGATATATACACTACTCGGATAAAAAATTAATTAGAAAAGAGTCAGTCTGACAACTCCTCTCCATCTCCACATCACAGTTTTCTTGATTAACTCTGATCCTAGCACAAAAGGAAATGGCGGCTAAATTCAACAGTTCTCCCTTGCTCTTTTAAACTTTTTTTTTTTTTCCTTTTGAGAGAGAGAGAGAGCTGGAGAGGGACAGAGACAGAGGGGGAGAGAGAATCTTAAGCAGGGCTTAAGAGGGTCTCACAACTGTGATTACATGACCTGAGCCGAAATCAAGAGTCAGATGCTTGGGGCGCCTGGGTGGCTCAGTCAGTTAAGCCTCTGACTCTTGATCTTGGCTCAGGTCATGATCTCACAGTTGTGGGATGAAACCCCGTGTTGGGCTCTACACTGATAGCATAGTGCCTGCTTGGAATTCTCTCTCTCCTCTCTCTCTGCCCCTCCCCTGCACACATGTGCTCTCTCTGTCTCTCTCTCTCAGAATAAATTTAAACAAAAAAGAAAAAAGAAGAGTTGGATGCCTAACCTACTGAGCCACCCAGGCACCCCTCTTCCTTGCTCTCATTTCAGGCAATCATAAATTCTAGCTGCCTACTGAAGAGCATCCTGAGTGAACGAGATCCTCATACCCCTCAATCTACAATTTGTCACCAAAATAATTGTTCTGAAGGACAAATATGATCACGTACCTCTCCTGCTTACAATCCCTAATCGGCTTCATATTGCCTCTACAGGCTAAAATCCAAATCCCGTAATATGGCATCCAAGACTCTTGCTGATCTGGCCCCTAAAACTCTCTCATGTATATATTCTAGCTATTTTTGAATCTTGCTTTTCTCCACACTCAGATCTCCATTCTGTTGGCATTTCTTTGATTTGAACACCCTTCCTAAAGAATCCACTTTCAGTTACCTGTTCTGTAAAGATCTCTTTCTCCTCTAGTTCTCCTACAGTCTCTTCTTCGACATGTGTTGCAAGTGCCTATAGCCTCCATCAGCACAAATTATATTACAACTCAAAAACCACTTACTAGAAAGTCTAAAATCCAGAAATATCTTAAAAGGGAAATATTTTTGGGAAACCCATTTGGTGACAGAACCTGAATTGAACTATTTATATTTATAATCTCAATTTAGGGGTGCCTGGGTGGCTCAGTCAGTTGAGCGTCCGACTTCGGCCCAGGTCATGATCTCACGGTTCGTGGGTTTGAGCCCCACGTCAGGCTCTGTGCTGACAGCTCAGAGCCTGGAGCCTGCTGTGAATTCTGTGTCTCCCTCTCTCTCTGCCCCTTCCCTACTCACACTCTGTTACTCTCTGTCTCTCAAAAATAAATAAACATTGAAAAAAAATTTTAAATAATCTCAGTTTAGTCCACGTTAATATTCATTCATTTTGTTGCAGAACTATTCATGGGTTTCATCGCACAGTGAAGCCTCAGACAGCACTGATAATGGTCTGGAACACAGGGTACACACACCTAGAGTATATGCACCATTCCAAAAATGGCTACTGCAGCATTTCTCATCCCAGAAGTTATTCTAGAACTTTTACTACTTATCAAGAGGGGAAATCCACTTCCTCTCCCCCTTGAAAATGGGAGTGCTTTTATGAATAAAAGTGGTGGAAGTGACATGGCTTGACTTCCAAGGCTAGGTCATCAAAGGTGATATGGCCTCTGCCTATTTTCCCTTCTCCCCCAAAATGCTTGCCCTTTGAACTCAGCCACCACGTTGTGAGGAAGCTCAGCCACAGTGAAGCCACCCGAAACTGTTCTAGCCCACAACCCCAGCCAAGGTCTCAACCACCAGCCATTATTAACCGCCAACCAGCATCAACTATCAGACATGAGGGGGTAGTTGACGCCTGTCCTCAGCACTCAAGTGCCCCCCACTGTTGGCTGAATGGAGCAAAGATCAGCTGATGCCAAGCCTTGAATGCCAAGGCTTGATTCATGCCAAGCCATGAATCTAAATGTAGATTCATGAGAAAGACAAACGTTTTTGTTGTTTTAAGGCACAAAATTTTGGGTAATGTTCTACAGCTATAGTGACTGGCCTCTTATCCTATTTACTTTGTAAAAATGTGAAATATTCTGAATTCTAAAACCCATCAAAGGTTTCAGATAAGATCTGCACACTAAAATCATGCTTGTATATCTTTTTCTCTATAGAAATAGAAGTTCTTTGAGGACAAGAACAAAGTTTTCTTTTCGGAGGTACCATTTAAGATAGGGTAGGTCCTCATGGCGTGTCTACTGAATTAATGTTGAATGAATAGATGAATGAACAAATAAAGTAACACAGTTGCAAACAAATGATTATTTTGAGATAGTTTTTCAGTAGACTATTCTTTTATTCAACACAATCCATTGCTCAAAAATAACTTAGAATACCTTATTTTTTATAATTATTTTCAGTTTATGAGCTATACAAAAAGCGCCATCAATTTTCCTATCTTGTTTTTATCCAGAAGTGTTATCTATTATCATTACATGTTTTATCCATCAAGGCATGTTCCAAATAATCCTTGGCTGTTTCCAGAAGTCAAATACATCGTTAAGGATGAAGATTTTCCATCACTGAAGATATTCGAAGTAACCTGACAAAACTCTGAAGGTTATGCCACAACAGGAGATCCCAATGGTTTTGAACAATGCAATGTTCAAATGTAATGCAATCTGAGACAATGACGCACAGATGTAAAGACTGTAGCATCCGTATCGACAACTTTGGGAGGAAAAAAAACCATTAATTTGGAATGTAACTTCTACCTTGCATGACAAAAATAAAAGTGTATTTATCTCACGATCCTATGTCACATGTATGTCATGTCACACGTGTATGTAACTATGTGAGGGAAAGGGAGGAAGGTAGAGAGAAAATCCATAACGTCATAAAGACATGAATAGACAACGTCAATTTATGTTTTAGCGTTCCTATTGGGAATAACCGTTTTACTCTTCCCGGGGAATGTTGTAATGATGAAATAAGTGAGGTACTAGTTTTACAGTTTTGCTGCCAAAATAGGTATCTGATTGGAATTTAATGGATCCTTACTGCCCTGCTTTTTCCTTCTGCCTCACGTTGTGTAAATTGCATAAGCTAGGTTGCATGTAGGTGTGTTTCAGGATAATTCCCATCCAGAGGAAATCTCTGGGAAAGTAAGAGTCACTAGATAAATATAATATTAACCACGGTCTCTCAAAAAATGCCAAGAGGGTGACGAATCCTACAACACACAGCACAGCTTCCTGAAAATCTTTTCTTTCTCCTCTCTGGTATCTCACAGAGCCGGGCAGGCACACTGCCTCCAGACCTCCTTTCCATCTAAAATCCCCCCTTTTCGCTCTTTCCCCTATGACCCCTTCCACACACATACCCCTCTGTTCTTTTTCTGCCTACCACTCTTATCTTCTCTATCTGTTCTTTTCTCACCGTACTGCTTCCTGAGATCAAATGAACTGGCCTTGGCTGCATTTGATTCCCTCTCTCATGCATTAACCTGGTCCTGTGCAATCCTAGGACCAGGGACACAGCACAGGTAAAAAGAAAACTCTCTTTTTCAAGGTGAGGAAGGGGAGAAGGGGCTGTGAATCCTGAAATATGAATTTTTTCCTTGTCATACCAATGTCTTACAAGCAGAATTCCATTTCACTAAATAGCAGTCGTGTGATGAGTGATCTCAACCAGATAAACTGTCAGGACAGCATAAAGTACAACATGACCTGACTATAGACTCTAGATGAACAGTTCAAGGACCACATATTCACTGGGATATACTGCTGCAGGCCCGCTGGGGTCTGGATAACTTGGTATTGATTTAAATGGATGCGTAAACAGTGTCATAAGAAGCTACCTCATCCCTGGAGCTACGTTATTCCTGGGGTCCCTCCCCTTTTACCTGATACCTAAGTACCACTTTTCTAGGTTTAAAAGGGAGTTGAAAGCCCCAGAAACTGCCAAAGACCTGATAATGAAACTCAAGTATCCATTCCTATATCCCTACTCCCTCTCCCTCTCTTTGGACTCTGAACCCCAGAAGAAACACTAGGGATTGGAGGGTAGAGAAACTGCAAAGCAGAAATTCCCATGTATGATAAGGTGGCCAAATAAAATACAGTACACTGGGGGCACCTGGGTGGCTCAGTCGGTTAAGCATCCGATTTCGGCTCGGGTCATGATCTCACGGTTTGTGAGTCTGAGCCCCATGTCAGGCTCTGTACTGACAGCTCAGAGCCTGGAGCCTGTTTCAGATTCTGTGTCTCCCTTTCTCTGCCCCTCCCCTACTCACACTGTCTCTGTCTCTCTCTCTCTCAAAAATAAGTTAAAAATAATTTTAATACGGTACACTGAATTAGGTCTGAATTTCACATAAAGAACAAATAATTACTTAGTATAAATATGTCCCAAATATTGCATGGGGTATCTTACACTTGAAAAAAAAAGTATTCATTCTTTATGTGAAGTTCAGATTTAACTGGGTGGTCCTGTTTGACTTTCCTCTGGAGATCTGGTAACCCTAATTTAGGACAATCAGTGAGGAGAATATCAACCACAAGTGAATATCTTAGGCTTAAAAATGAGAATTCTTAGGGATACACTTTCTCTTGAATTGCCCACTAAAAATGTACCTAAAACATCAGAATATTAAAAAAGGTGGGGGGGTAGGAAAAAAGGAAGTCTCTGAAAACAGCAGGATCAGGCAGAGGCAATCTGGAGTAGTAAGATGCTTAAGTAGCTGGAAATGTTTTGTTGATGTACTAGACATAGAAACCAAGTCAGCTTGTCCTCACAGCGTACACGACGCTGTAGCCAGGTAACAATTTATTTGTCAGCTCAGCTTGCACAGAGGAGTGCACAGCCTTTTCTCCATTTCTGGAAGGGAGATGGGAATTTCAAGGCAAATTGCTTGCGGGAACATTTTTGTTTAAAAATCTGAAAGAAATCTGCATTACCAAACTGAGAAGACAAATAGATCAAAGACACTATGGTAAAAGAGAACCGTGCTGACCTGGAAAACTGAGGGGTGAAGGGTAGGCGTGAACCAAAGTGCTCAAAAGCTCATGATGTTTTTGTCTTGCAAAACGCTAATGTAGACCGAGTGGAAAAGTGAAGACTTTCAGTGATAAACACTGTCTAAACTGGCTTATTCTCACGTGCCTACCTTCAGTCCTGCTCATCCTCTTAAGAAAAGGAAAAGGAGTCTCAGACTAATTCTTCAGAGACTGAAACTATTGCAGCATGGGGGTGGGTCATTACTTTCAAAGCAAACATGGAATATATTTACATCTTATTTAAAAGGTAATTAAAAACAACTTCAATCAAATTAGTAAAAATTAATAGAATTGTATACATAGATTTACATCTTATTTAAAATGTCATTATCAATGACTTCAATGAAATTAGTAAAAATTACTAGAGTTGTATAATGTATTTACATGGATTATTAATTACTAACAATCAAATTATGAAACCAGAAGATGTACCAGATCACTTAAGTTTTATAGCTGACATCCAATTTTACTTGTCTTGCTTTGCTTTTTTAAAAACTACATTTCCCCCAAAAGACAGATCTCATTCAAGCATTCTTCTTTTTTTTTTTTACACAATGTTTTAAAATGTTTGTGTATTTATTTGTTTATTTATTTGAGAGAGAGCAAGAGGGAGGGAGAGGCAGAGAGACAGAGACAGAGAGAATCCCAAGCAGATTCCGTACTGTTATAAATTTTTTTTTAATGTTTATTCATTTTTGAGAGACAGAGAGAGACAGAGCATGAGCAGGGAAGGGGCAGAGACAGAGGGAGACACAGAATCCGAAGCAGGCTCCAGGCTCTGAGCTGTCAGCACGCTCGAACTCACAAACTGTGAGATCGTGACCCGAGCCGAAGTCAGACGCTCAACCGACTGAGCCACCCAGGCGCCCTGATTCCACACTGTTAGTGCAGAGACCCACACAGGGCTCAAACTTACAAACCATGAGATCATGACCTGAGCCAAAACCAAGAGTCAGGTACTTAACCAACTGAGCCACCTAGGCACCCCTCACGCAAGCATTCTTAACAAAGTTTTAACAATCCAGGATTCTGCAGAGGCAATGAAAGACCCTTGGTTGGCCCCATCAGGCTGGACTGGGTCTGTGCTAGTTCAAGACAGCAGCAGCCCAGGAGGTGGGGAGTACAGAACCTCTTCCTGTGCCTGTACAGTGGGGGACTCATGGGGGATGGGCTCAAGGAGATTCAGCCCATGTGACAGCAGAGCTTCCGGGAGAACAGAGCAGGGGAACAAGGAGAGAGAAGCCCTTCAGTGTGTGAAACAGGATGAGGCTCAAGTGAAGGCTTAGACAGCAACAGGTGTCTCCTCTAAGGAAGCCTAAAACTTATGCTATTCACGACTGAAAACTTACGCTGAAATACGACTTAAGAGTTGTGATGGTTAATTTTATGTGTCAACCTGACTGGGACATGGGGAGCTCAAAGTAAATGTTATTTCTGGGTGCATCTGTGAGGGTGTTTGCAACAAGATTAGCAGGTGAGTTGGTGGCCCCAGTAAAGCAGATCGCCCTCCCCAATGTGGGTGAGCATTACCCCAACCATTCAAGGTCCAAAGAAAACAAAAAGGCAGAGGAAGGAGGAATTCTCCCCTTTTGCTTCCTCCCTGCCTACCTGAGCTGGGACATCAGTGCCCTCCTGCCCTTGGACTGAGATGGATACCATTAGCCCATCTGATTCTCTGGCCTTCAGACTCGGACTGAACTACACCACTGGCCTTCCTGGGTGTCAAGCTTGCAGAATCAGATTTTGGGACTCCTTACCACCTGCAATCATGTGAGCCAATTCCCTAAAGGAATCTCTTTATCTATATCTATATCTATATCTATATCTATATCTATATCTATATCTATATCTATATCTATCTCCCATCGATTCTGTTTCTCTGGAGAACCTTGATTAATGGGAGAGTAAAAACAAGGCCATTAAATAATCACAGGGGGAAATAAACTTATTCCCACTCAACCTGGTGATCTCTTCCTGCACACCCCTTCTCCCCAGCCCCTCATCACTCACCTGTCTGAATTCCATTTCCCATTGAGCATTCACTGTTTTAGAAGTGATGGCCCATGTAAAGACAGCAGCTCTTTTGAGGAGCCTGGGTGGCTCAGTCGGTTATTTCTTCTGACTCCGGCTCAGGTCATGATCTCGTGGTTCATGAGTTCAAGCCCCACATCCGGTTCTGCACTGACAGCTCGGAGCCTAGAGCCTGCTTCAGATTCTGTATCTCCCTCTCTCTCTGCCCCTCCCCTGCTCGTGCTCTGTCTCTCTCTCTCTCTCTCAAAGACAAATAAACATTAAAAAATGAAAAAGACAGCAGCTGTTTCTCATTTTAGCAGCTTACCAAACTGTACTCTCACTAAAGGCAGGAGCAGTCTCCCAGAGATCTTGATTTTCTACGGAGCCTAAAACCCAGAAGGGCTTTGCACATAAGGAGGAGTTTCAGGGAATTAACGAATGCAATCTCCAAATTGCTAACATTCAAAAATGCTGATTAGTATTGTATTATTAACCTCAAAAACAAAACAACACCACATCACAGAGAGAGCATCCTGCCTTTCTGGTTCTCTCCCTCAGAGAATGAGGCTGAGCACAAGGTCAGGGGAGTGTAGGGCAAATGGCGGCCTCCTGAGCTATGGGCCTGGCACCCTTTACCAGCCTTAAATTAGCCATAAGAAAATGGATGACAGTCCTGTCAGCATGCCATACACTTTGGTGAAAAGAACAAATGAAATAATATTGAAAAAATACATCTCCCTCTTCTCTACAATTGTTCATTTGATCTTTATCCCAAACCTACTTTGACAAGATTAACCAAACACTGAACGCTGAAGGTACGAGACACGCAAAAGCCTATTAGGTTATCTAGTCCATTTTTTAGGCCACATGTACAGTTACGTGTTCCCTATAGAAATATTTTCGAGAACTTTGTCTGCCCCTTTCCCAGGAGACTTCTCTGGATGTTTTAAAGTCTTTTCCGAGGAGCGTGTTCTAGTTAGGCACATCTTAAGACACCTGACAGTTTTTCTGAAGCTTCTATTTCAATTTGTCTTATTTAAATTTTGCCCCATTGCTCCTACTTAGGCCCTTTTCCTGTCACCATATTGTAGATAGTTTTCATATTCCTTTTTAGGCGTAATTTAACCATGCTTCACACATTAACTTGAGTAGACAGTATATGGTATAAATTACACAAAACAGCGATGTGTGAAGACATTCTGTGGTGAATAAATTAAAGCATTAATTTCAGACATATCAAACTAACACTTTTTAAATTTGTGGTTCCTATAATTTTCAGACCTGTTTCTGAAGTCTCTGCGGCGGGGGAATTAAATGGAAGAGATTAGTCCAAAACTTTTACTTTCAATTCATAGGTTGGAGAGCAGCCATTCCCATGAATATTCAAAAGAGAAAAGATTTTTTTTTTTAAGGATTTAACACAGAGCGGCGCCTGGGTGGCTCTGTCGGTTAAGCGTCCGACTCTTGATTTTGGCTCAGGTCATGATCTCACAGTTGGTGAGTTCGAGCCCCACAGTGGGCTCTATGCTGCCTTGGCCTCTCTCTCCCTCCCCTGTCTGCCCCTCCCCTACTCGTGCTCTCTCTCTCTCTCTCTCTCAAAATAAGTAAATAAACTTTAAAAAAATGTGTTAAAATTTTCTAAAAAAAAAAAAAAAAGAACTTAACACAGAGGGCTTACTCAGATTTAAGGAGATGTTGCCCTTCAGACATAAAGTGAAAAAGACGGGGTTCAGCAACTCACCAGACATCATCACCACCAGCCTGGCAGGTAAGAGAGAACTGAGGGAGAGGGCTTCGTTGCCCACAGAGTGTTTGTGAAACTCGGTACGACGAGCCTGAATGGACTGAAGAAGGGCGCCTGTCTTCGGTATGGAGAGAAGATTGGCACAAAGAACCCAACTCACATTTAACCCCAAACTGTCCCGGCACAGGCTTTCCTGGGCTCCTCGGGTTTCTAGTTTCTACCAATGATACGGAACCGAAGAATGGACCAGGGACTGGCACCAAACCACAGATGCACACAATTCCTCTCGAGGAGTGAGACTCGAGAAGAAGAATCGAGTTGGTCCCTGTTCCCGGTTTTAATTATCACCAGAGTGTTTACCACTTGGGCCGTAGTTTTATTTAGTTTGCTTACTGCCTGTCGCCTCCAGCCCCCACCTAGCAATCTAAGCTCCACGCGGACAGAAACCTCTGGTTGTGCCTTGTTTGCATCTATATCCCCAGTGCCTAGGACACTGCCTGACCCACGGCAGCCAGTTAAGTATCGGATCAAGGAAGTCGCTGATTTGGCACCGATGTCTTCATTCACAGAGTCAGAAAAATAGCACGCATATGTCCCTGCTGAAAAAGCTCCAGCAAAAAAAAAAAAAAAAAAAAAAAAAAAAAAAAAAAAATTGTTCTACTATGGGAAGAAGTTTTTAAAATTCTTGGAGGTAGGCTTTGAGACAGTGTTATTCCTTAAAATATAAACTAGGAAGTATCTCAAATCTGACCAGCCTCAAACTAAAGGGGAGGCCCTGTGAGGGCAGGGGCCACATCGTCTTTGTCCCTCCGTGTCAGCTCATGACTCGGACCTGAGAAATAAGATCCAGGAGGAACAACTGACCGAGGCTGTGCCAGCCGCTCGTCTGAGCACTCGCCTGCGTGAATTCATTACTTTCTACGATCATTCTATGTGGGGGGCACAACGATTCCCCCCCAGCTCCCAGGTGAAGAACACACAGTGTAAGGGAGTGAATAACTGCCGGTTATCAATGTTTGGGTTCTCAGCTCCAGACCCACCCTCCTTTGCCCGGCTTTGTGAGCTGGGACTGGCCGAATGTTAGGCAGCAGCCCCAGGATGGTCCTCCCTGACAGGCCCTGGCCCTCCGTGTTTGTTAGGCAGCAAGGGAAACCAGAAGCCAGCTTTGGGCGAGTCCCCAGCTGTACCCCGGGGCCACACCGTCCTCACAGATAGCTGCTTCTGCAGAATGGCGCTACCTTCTGGAAAGTCCTTTTCCACCAGCGGGCTGCATGTTCCCGAGGTCCCCGCGGCTTCTCTGGAGAGGACTGACTCCTGGCCGGGTCCTCAGTTCCTTTATTGTCCCCTCTCCTCAGCCAAGATGTGGTGGGTGCACCTTGTGGATCCCTTGCACGCCTTTTGCTCCTTTAAGTAGCTAACCTCCTTCCACTACTTAACAATTCTTTAGGCTCAATTGTGCCTGGATAGAGCGCTGGGACGGTACTCTATTATTTCAGACCCCAAAGAGCTCCAGATTGTGCCACGGGGAAGCGATCAGGCTGGGCTTCAAACGCAGCAAGTCTGAAACCAGAGGATACACTCCACACTCTGATACTACACTGTCTCCAATTTGGGGAGAGAGTCCAGGTTAACTCCGCCCACAGCCCGGACACCTCCGAGGACGCAGATATGAGAGCTGCAATTTCAAGGGCCAGACACTGAATCACATCTCCTCTGGTACGACACGGATTAATACTACACGGCCCTAAATCTTAATAGCTCAAAACCCTTTTACATGCAGAATGCCACAACTAGACAACTCTGTAGAGTTGAAAAGGCATATGTTATTATTCTCATAAGTAAAGAAACTGAGGCCCACAGACCGTAAAATTTTGCACAAGCGGTCACACTCAAGTCTTCCAGCTCCCAGCCAGAACTTTGCCTATAATGTCACTATCTTACCTTGGGGTTTCGTTACACTGGAGTCAGTTTGACTGTGAGACTGAATGGTGGATCTCCAAAAGATCCATGTCCAAACCCTTGAGGCCTGTGAACATAACCTTATAGGAAAAAGGGATCTTCGCAGATATGATTACATTAAGGGGAGATAGGGAGTTATCCTGGAAAATCAGGGTGGCCCCTAAATGCCATCATAAGAGTCCTTAGAAAAGAGAGGTAGAGAGAGACTTCACACACACAGAGGAAAAAGGTTGTGAAGCCAAAGGCAGAGATGGGAATGATGTGGCCACAAGTCAACGAATGCAAGTAGCCTCCAGAAGCTGGAAGAGGAAAGGCACAGAAAGCGGCAATGAACAGATTCTCCTCTAGAGACTCTGTAGGGAACACAGCCCTGATGACACCTTGACAATAGCCCAGAATTACTGATGCCCAACTCCCGGCCTCCAGAGAGACCAAATTCTACTGCGTTAAGTCACCAAGTTTGTTGTAATGTCTTACAGCAGCCTCAGGAAATTAATATACTGACAAATTCAAGTTTAAAAAAAGTTTATACAGATAGAAAATAATATCTAAACATGACATAAAGTTTTATGAAATTAGCTTCATTAAAAATGAAGGATGTTAAGACCATTGAGAATGAAAACACGAGCTACATAGAAACATAAGATCTTCCAAAACTGAATAAGGGAGAAATGGAAAAATCTGAATAGCTCAATTACTAGTAATGAAATTGAACTGGTAACCACAAAACTCTCAAGAAACAAAAGTCCAGGACCAGCTGTTTTCACAGATAAATTTAAAGAAGACTGAATTCCTATGCTCTTCAAACTATTCTAAAAAATAGAAGGGGAAGGAAAGCTTCCAAATACATTCTAAAAGGCCAGCATTACCCTGATACCCAAATCCAAAGACACTAGAAAAAAGAAAACTATAGGCCAATATCCCTGATGAACACAGATGCAAAAATCTTCAACAAAATATTACCAAACTACATTCAACAATACTTTAAGAGGATCATTCACCATGTTCAAGTGGAATTTATTCTGGGGATGCAAGGATGGTTAAGTACGTGTAAGTCAATCAACCTGACATTCTACATTTTAAAAAGTGAAGGACAAAAATCATATGATCATCATGATGGATGTGGAAAAAGCAATTTGACAAAATTCAACATCCATTTATGATGAAAATGCTCAAAAAAGTGGATTTCAAGGGAACGTTGAATCATTATGCTGAGGCTGTATTTGAAAAACTCACAGCTAACATCATACTCAACATTAAAACCTTTAAGATAAAGAACAAGACAAGAATGTCCATTCCCTTCACTTTTATTCAACATAGTACTGGAAATCCTAACCACAGCAATTAAACAAGAAAAAGAAATAAAAAGACATCGGAATTGGTAAAGAAGAAGTTAAACAGCACTATTTGCAGATGACGTTATACTGTACATACTGTAAATATACATACATATTTATATGTACAGACTCCACCAAAAAACTATTCAAAACAATAAATAAATTCCATAGTTGCAGGATACAAAACCGATATACAAAAATCTGTTGTGTTTCTATACACTAATAACAAAGTAGCAGAAAGAGAAATTACGAAAAGAATTCCACTTATAATTATATCAAACAGAATAAAATACCTAGGGACAAACTTAATGAAGGAAAAATGAGGAAAGATTTGTATTTTGAAAACTACAAAACACTGATGAAAGAAACTACAGACGACACAAACAAATGGAAAGATAGTCCATGCTCATGGATGGGAAGAATTAATATAGTTCAAATGTCCATGTTACCCAAAGCAATCTACAGATTCAATGCAATCCCTATCAAAATACCAATAGCATTTTTCACAGAATTAGAACAAATAATACTAAAACTTGTGTGGAACCACAAAAGATTCCAAATGGCCAAAGCAATCTTAAGGACAAAGCTGGGTTATCACAATCCCAGATTTTAAGAAATACTACAAAGCTGTCATAATCAAAGCTGTAAGGTACTGGCATAAAAACAGACACATAGATCAAGAGAACAGAACAGAGAGCCCAGAAACAAACCCATGCTTTTATGGTCAATTAATCTATGACAAAGAAGGAAGAATATATAGCAAGGAAAAGACAGTCTCTGCACAAAATGGTGTTGGGAAAACCGGACAGCTACATACAAAAGATTGAAACTGGACCACTTTCTTGCACCATATGCAAAATAAACTCAAAATGGATTAAAGACCTAAATTGAGACCTGAGACCATAGACTCCTAAAAGAAAACATAGGCAGTAATCTTTTTGGCATTGGCCTTAGCAATGCTTTTCTAGATAGATCTCCCCAGGCAAGGAAAACAAAAGCAAAATTAAATTATTGGTACTATACTAAAATAAAAGGTTTTTGCACAGCAAAGGAAACCATCTATCAAACGGTCAGCAACATACTGAATGGGAGAAAATATCTGCAAATGATACATCTAATAAGGGGTTAATATCCAAAATACATGAAGAATTTATACAACTCAACACCAAATAATAATAATAGTAATAATAATAGTAATAATCCAATTTAAAAATCGGCACAGGAACTGAATAGACATTTTTCCAAAGAAGTCATCCAGATGGCCAACAGACACATGAAAAGATGCTCATCATCACTCACCATCAGGGAAATGCAAATCAAAACCACAACATGATATCACTTAACACTGGTCAGAATGGTCAGAATCCAAAACAGAAGTGGGACGCTTGGGGGGCTCAGTGGGTTGAGCACCCAACTCTTGATTTTGGCTCCAGTTATGATCCCAGGGTTGTGGGACAGAGCCCCGCATCAGGTTCATGCTGAACATGGAGTCTGCTTGAGATTCTCTCTCTCTCTCTCTCTCTCTCTCTCTCTCAGAAGAAGAAGAAGAAGAAAGAAAGAAAGAAAGAAAGAAAGAAAGAAAGAAAGAAAGAAAGAAAAAAGAAAGAAAGAAAGAAAAGTGTTGGTGAGGATGTGGAAAAAAAGGAACCCTCATGAACCATTGGTGGGAAAGTAAATTGGTGCAGTGCAGAAAATGGCATGGAGGTTCCTCAGAACATTAAAAATAGAATTACCATATAATCCAGTAATTCCACTACTGGGTATTCACCCAAAGAAAATGAAAGTAATAATTTGAAAGGACATATGCACCCCTACGCCTATTGCAGCATTTACAACAGCCAAGATACAGAGGCAACCCAGGTATCCATCCACAGACGAAAGGATAAAGAAGATGTGGTATAGACATACAATGGAATATTACTCGGCCATAAAAAATTGAGATCTTGCCATTTACAATAACATAGATGGATCTAGATGGTATAATGCTAAGTGAAATAAGTCAGTCAGAGAAAGACAAATAGCATATAATTTCACTCATATATGGAATTTAAAAAACAAAACAAACAGGGGCACCTGGGTGGCTCAGCCGGTTAAGCATGGACTCTTGATTTAGACTCAAGTCATGATCTCACAGGTCATGGGATTAAGCTCCACATCAGGCTCTGTGCTGACAGCGTGGAGCCTGCTTGGGATTCTCTCTCTCCCTCTCTCTCTCTCTGCACCCCACCTCTCTCTCCCAAAATAAGTACACTTAAAAAAAACTATTTTAAAACAAAACAGAGGGGGGAAAAGTGACAAATAAAAGAACAGAATCTTAAAAACAGAACAAATTGGTGGCTGCCAGAGGAGGGATGGGTGGGGGAAGAGATGAAACAGATAAAAGGGATTAAGAGCCCACTTATCTTGACGCACACTGAGTAATGTACAGAATTGTTAAATCATCATACTGTACACCGGAAACTGATGGAACACTGCACGTCAATATACTTCAGTTAAAAAAAGAAAAAAAATGTACAAGAATATCCATTAACAGAATGGCTAAAAAATATTCTGGTAGGTTTATACACGGCAATGGAAGACAGAACTGCCACTATACCCAATATGAATGAATCTCGCAGATGTAAAGTTGACCAAAAGAAACCTGATCCAAGATAGCATACACTACGATTCCATCTATATGAAGTTCAAGAACAGGTACAAATTGAGCTGTGGTTTTGGAACTGTGGTTTCCGGGGGGGGCGGGGGTTATCTGCTGGGAGGGACCACAGGGAGCATGCTGGTAGGCTGGAAATGTTCTGTATCTTAATCTGGGGCAGGGGATTTACATGGATGTATATCAAAATAAAAGAAACTGATTGAGGTGTATGCTTCAGATTTATATTCTTTACTGCATGTAAGTTAGATCTCAAAAAAAAAGAACATTAAATATTTATTTTAAAGAAATGACAGAAATGTAGCAAGGTTAATGCACCACATTCAAGATTGTCAGAAAACCAGTATACCATCCCCAAGTTGCACTAAAAATTAGTCTTAGGATTTTCCTCATTTGCAAAATTGGCATAGTAGTATCTACCAACCTCATATAGCAATTCAGAGAATTAGACAATGTATAAATATCTTTGCACTCCTATAAGAGAAGTCCTATATAAATATAAGGTAGTATTTGTGGAGTGTTCTAAGATCTCATTTTCACTTAAGTAATCTCTTAGAGATACTTCTTCCTTTCCTTTAAAATACAATAACTAGGGGTGCCTGGATGGCTCAGTCGGTTAAGCGTCTGACTTCAGGTCATGATCTCGCGGTTCACGAGTTCAAGCCCCACATCGGGCTCTGTGCTGACAGCTCAGAGTCTGGAGCCTGCATTGGATTCTCTGTCTCTCTGTCTCTCTCTCTCAAAAATAAAGCACTAAAATAAATAAATAAATAAATAAATAAATAAATAAATAAATACATAAATACATAAATAAATAAATAAATAAGTAAGTAAAAGAATAAAATAAAATGTAATAACTAAAACCCATAAAGTAAATGAAAGATGAACTATGAGTTAGGCCAAAAACAAATTGATAAATTGGGACCAAAGCAGGGTTGCCCATTCTTTCCATGACCTTTCTGATGGGGAATTGTCATTAAACTGAAAAGTCAATATTTACCTTTATGAAAGCTTCCTGAAAGATTCCAGAATCTACCTAGGACAGGATTTTCAATTCCAGACACTCCAAGCAAAGATTTATAAAGTTTTAAATCCAATAATACCATCCTGCTTATCTCCTTTTTTGAAAGTGATTAATAAAACAAACAATGTTGCAATCATCTGTATGGATGTAAATAGCATGGTTCAAATCATAGTTCCTCTAAATCAGAGCTGTCCAGTAAGGTAGCCACTAGCCACATGTGGCTATTGAGCACTTGAAATTTGGCTAATTTGAATTGATCTGCCCTCCAAGTATAATATGCACACCATTTTCAAAATTTTGTACCAAAAAAAGAACGTAAAATATCTCATTAATGTTCATATTGATTACATGTCAAAATGGTATTATTTTTAATGTACTGGGTTAAAAAATATATTACAATGAATTTAACCTGTTTATTTTTAGTATTTTTAATATGGCTTATAGAAAACTTTAAATTCTATGTAAGGCTTGCATTGTATTTCTATTGGACAGCAGGGATCTAAAGAAAGATGGAAATTTTCATCTCAAGACAGAGTTTTCGAAAGGGTTTTAAGAATTAGGATTAAGGGGGCGCCTGGGTGGCTCAGTCGGTTAAGTGCCCGACTTCGGCTTAGGTCACGATCTCACGGTCCGTGAGTTCGAGCCCCGCTTCGGGCTCTGGGCTGATGGCTCAGAGCCTGGAGTCTGCTTCCAATTCTGTGTCTCCCTCTCTCTCTGCCCCTCCCCCGTTCATGCTCTGTCTCTCTCTGTCTCAAAAAAAAAAGGAAAAAAAAAAAAAAGAATTAGGATTAAGACTGCTTAAATGTTTTCCGGCCAAACTACCTGTCTTTGTCAAAGATTATAATCTATGTTTAATCTTTATAATAAACTGAGTTTTAGGATGGTTATATGAGGTTTGGCCTCCATAAAGTCACAGAACATTTACTGGTTTTCCGTGAACCTTAAATAATACGTAAACCTGCAGTTCTAAAACGTTTGGGGGCTTTGTACCGTTGAGGCAGAGAAAGGACCTTAACAGATCTCCAACATGACTTTCCAGGATACCCTAACCCAAAAGCTATATTCAATCAAGCAAAAATGATACTGCTATGAATTGAATTGTGTTCTCCCAAATTCACAGGCCGAAGCCGTAGCTACCCCCCAATATGATGGTACTTAGAGGGCAGGACTTTGGGAGGTAATTAGGTTTAGATGAAGTCATGAGGACAGGGTACCGATGATGGGATTAGAGTCCTTATAAGAAGAAGAAGAGGGGTGCCCGGGCGGCTCAGTTGGTTGGGTGATCAACTCTGGATTTCGGCTCAGGTCGTGATCTCACAGTTCATGAGCTGGAGGCAGAGTCCGGCTCCATGCTGGTGGTGTGGAGCCTGCCTGGGATTCTCTGTCTCCCTCTCTCTCTGCCTCTCCCCTGCTTGCACTCTCTCTCTCTTCCTCTCAAAAAAAATAAACATAAAAAAAAAAGAAGAGGAAGAGATCAGAATTCTCTCTCTCTCTGCAACAGGGAGGACACTGTGAGAAGGCAGCCGTGTACAAGCCAGGAAGAGAGCTCCCACCAGGAACCGAGCCTGCCAGACCTTCATCTGGGACTTGTAATCTTCAGAACAGTGAGAAAATAAATTGTGATTCACAGTCAACTGTATTTTGTTATGGAAGCTCAAGCAAACTAACACAGAGACCTACTGCTTAAAGCAATCTTTTTTATTAAATGTCATCATTAATCTTTACCTATATACATTTTGCTATGTAAAGCATGGTGATTTGCACCCTGTGATGAATAAGAATAAAAAAGTATTGATTTTCTCTAGACATTAACAGGACAGGTCTGACCTCTGGCCTCTGTAGACCACTCACTCACAGACCATCTTTGTTGAGCCAGGAGAAAGGGGTCAAGGAAAATGATTGTTATTTAAAAACATTATTACTTTAAAAAATTTCATCCTTGATTATATTGAAAATATTTTCTTCAGTAAACGGAATTTATATTTCCATTCTAACCGAAAATGCAAAGTTGTTCATCTCTCCCCTAGGGATTTGCTTCTTGGTGGCACTTTCAATGGTCTCACCACAGTTTGAGCATAATAAAATCTCATTTTATGCTCCAAGGCAGGAAGCATCCTAAAAGTTCCTCAACCAGTATAGTACACAACCTTGTGGCTTTTGGACTAACATTTAGACTTCACAGGGGCGCCTGTGTGGCTCAGTTGTTTAAGTGTTCGACTTTAGCTAAGGTCATGATCTCACAGTTGGCAGGCTCAAGTCCCTCATCGGGCTCTGCACTGACAGCATGGAGCCTGCTTCAGATCCTCTGTCTCCTTCACTCTGTGCTTGCACTCTGGCTCTCTTTCTCTCAAAAATAAATGAACATAAACATTTTTTAATAATTTATAAATAATAATAGACATCACAAAAAAGAAAGGAAACAAAATGGTGTGCTTGTTTCCTTAGAAACATTCAAAACATCTTCAGATGTTTACTGCCTGTTTTCTTTTAACTTTTTTTTAATGTTTATCTATCTTTGAGAGTGAGAGAGACAAAGTGTGAGTGGGGGAGGGGCAGAGAGAGAGGGAGACATAGAATCGGAAGCAGGCTCCAGGCTCCTGGCTGTTAGCACAGAGCCTGCTGTGGGGCTTGAACCCACAGCCCATGAGATCATGACCTGAGTCAAAGTCAGACACTTAACAGACTCAGCCACCCAGGTGTTCCTACTGCCTGTTGTAAAGAAAGAAAGAGGAGGGGGGAAATGGAAGAGAACCAAATAGCACAGTTGATTTAATCCCTATTATCACTTTAATCTCTTTTGCCACCTTTTGGAGCTCCAATGGGTCCAAGTACCCCAAGAAAACTCCACAAAATTTTGTTTGTCCTACACATATTCTCTGGGAAAAGGACCCTGAGCTTTGAACATAATCTCCAAGGAGGCAGTGACCAAAATAGGTTAAGAACTTCTGTTTAAAAGTTTACTTTGGTGAACTGCATGAACATTTCTCCTTGAACCTGGCCAGGTATAACCAGCCACCTCACTTGATGCATACCACCTGAGACCTCAGAATGTGTACCAGGCCCTGCTTCCACTATTTAATTAATGACCTTGTGCCTTGGTTTTGTTTCCTGGTGTGTGTATGCTAGCTGCCTCCAACTTCTCCCTTCTTCCAAGTTGTCCTATTCTGTGTATCCCAGCTAAATAAGAGTGGACCCAGATGGCTGTCTCCTTATCTGAGAGAGACCCCAGGGTGAAACTTGTCATATTTACCAACATACCCTTTTCTCATACTCCTCTCCACTCTTTTGGGGCCATCTGAATTTGCCACGGTGCTGGATGGGTCGTCCATTTCTCTATTCTCTTTTTATTTAGGTCTAGGAACCATCAGTTTGGTGAGGCACCTTCAAGGACGTCAGATCACAGTCCTGTACCGCCATTCCCACGTGGTGTAAAATTCTCTTGCATTCCCACCCTAAGGATGTTGTGAGAAAGAAATGGCGTGCTCTTAGCTCCCCAGAGAAGATTATATAAAAGTAATAAAAGCATTCTGTTTCTGTCGATTATTTTTGGCACGATTACACCAAGTCGCAGAGTCCCCTGCACCTGCCTTGACCATTCCTTGCCTAAGAGTCAGCAGAGACACAAGCACCCACTGACGTTGTGCCCCTCACTCCGTCCACCCTCTCCAAGCCCCACATTCCAAGTTGTCTCCTTGAATATAACTCCGGATCTTCCTACAAACCCATTTGTACTGATGTAAAGAATTGAAGCTCACTCTCTCCTGTACTCTTCTCACCGGTAAATTCTCAGATCTCTTCGTTTCCTTGCAGAGCGCAGAGGGGTAAGTTGTGTATGCGTGTGTGTGTGTGTGTGTGTCCTAAAACTTGCATAGAGCCCATGAGTGTGGCTCTCCGACCTCCTGGATCTCAAGGCAAGGAGTGGGCTCGCCGGAGGGTCCCCGACACCCCGCACCACGTACAGCAAGCTCGGCCCCGGGGGGGCGGCGGCGGCGAGAGGCAGACGAGCTCGGGGCCGAGAGCCGGGCCCCGAACAGCAGCGCCCCGACCCCCCGACCCCCCGTGCCAGGCAGGGCCCGCCGTCCCCGCGGGAAGGCCGGCCGGCCGGGCCGAGGGCGCTGCGCCGCGGCCTCCAGCTCCTCCTCGGGGCGCCGCGCGGCCAGGCCGGTGGGTGGCGGCGGCCGGGGCCCCCGGGGATGGCGGCGGCCGCGCTCCACCAGCAGGTGGCCCCGGGGTCCCGGCGGCGCCGCCTCCTCCCCGGCGCCCCTCCTCCCGCGGGGGCGGTCAGCGCCCCGACCCGGCTCGCACCCCGCCGCCGCCGCCGCCGCCGCCCTCGGCCCGCCCGCCGCGTCCCCGGGGCCGCGCTCGCCGCCGCCGCCGCCGCCGCCGCCGCCGCCGCCGCCGCCGCCGCGTCCGGAGCAGCGCCCAGGCCGGCCCGCGGCCAGCGCGCAGGGCGCCGGCAGCACCCGGCCCGCCGCGCCGCGCCCTCCCCGCCCCCAACTCGCTCCCCAACGGAAAGTTCGGCTCCGGCTGCGCGAGGCACAGAGCCCGGGAATGAGAAGGGGTCGGGGGGCGTGCTGAGGGGACCGGGCGGCGGCGGCGGCCAGGCGGGGGCAACTTCTCCCGGGAAAGCGCCTCCTGCCGACCCCGCGAGCCGCAGCCCCCGAGTGGGCTCGAGGTGGTTTTTCCCTTGCCTCTGCCTCCCCCTGCGGATTCAAGACGCGGACCTTGGTCCTGGCGCTCCCGCTGCCGGGTGACAAGAGCCAGCGTCGCCGCCGCCGCCGCCGCCGCCGCCTCGGCCGCCGCTCCCTCCGCCCGCCGGCCGCCCCCCGGCCGCAGCCCCTGCCTCCTGCCTCCTGCCAGCACCATGGAGTTCTCCGAGAGGAAGAGGAGCAGGAAATCCCAGAGCTTCAAACTGGTGAGCCGAGGTAAGCGGCGGGCCGCGCCGGGCCGGGCGGGGGGCGTGCGGGCGGCGGAGGGAGGACTTGGCGCCGCGTAAACAGCCCCGCGCCCGGCCCGCCGCCCCGCGCCGCGCGTCCCACTCCGGGGGTCCGGGCTTCCGGGACCCCCGAGTCCCCTCCCGCGGTGGAGGGGGGGCCGCGGCCGCACACGCCGCGCGGCGGGCAAAGTTGTGCGGGGGGAGGCAGGATGCTATTCAGCGTAAACAAGTCGGAGGGCACATCAGGAAATTAGCAAACAATGACACTTGGGGAGCCGAGAGCCTTCTTTGGTATTCCACTCCTGTGGCTAGGTTGGGGGGTGGGGGAGAGCTGCCGCTCCGTCAGGCCGTGCACACACGAATCCCGACCAATGGTTGTGGGTTTGCTTTTTTTCCCCCCAACAGAAGCAAAAAAGGTGGTGGTTCTGTGAAGAACCAGAAAGAAGCTCATGAGGTGCACGAGCCCAAAATGAGAATTGCTGACCTCCGGCGTCTTTTCTAGAGACGTTATTTGGGTTGGAAAGGTGTTTTGGAATAGATCACTTATCGGTCAGAAAAGTATCCTTAAAAAAAAAAAAAAAAATCCAGCCGGTTCCTGACGATTTAACAGGTGTACATCACGGTCTTCCGGCTTAGGAATGTTTTATGGGGGAAGGGGAAAGTTGAACCGTCTTGTCTGTGTTCGGTTACTTGTCAGAGCCTTCATTTTCCTGATAGGACTTTTAAAAAAACGCTGAGAACTTAAGAGCGGACATAAAAATATGTCTATCCAAATGCATTGTGTCACCTTAAATTAGAGGCAGGTGACTTTTTTCGTCCTAATGTCCCGGGTCCCGATATTGAGTTGAGAACCACCTTGCTTAAATAATCTTCTTTGAATCAACTTGAGGTCAAAAGCAAACCACAGAACCTGTCCCCTTTTTCCTCTGTTGTTTTATCTAGCACTGGCATCAGAGTAGAGAGAGCACTGGCATCAGAGTAGAGAGAGCAAGGAGACCAACCTGGGGAAGTCACATGTGAGCTGATGAACATTAGAGGGCAATTCCAAGTAACAGAGCTTTTCAAGCTAAGCTGAGCTAACTATGATGTAGATTCAATAAAGCCTGTTTTCGGCAAGCCTGAAAATGGTTTGATTGTAGACATTTTGAAGATCGCCTCATACCTGTTTTCCCTGATTTAGTTTGGATACTGCTGCATGAAAGAGGCCTGACATAGTTTTACGTATTCAAAATATTTGGCTCTTCCCTCTGTTTCCGTGTTGATTACTCAGTCATTTGTACTTTAAAAATCTCCATATGTGACCGGCCTGTTGGTCTATTGATTCATTCGGGAAGGTAGGCTGCTTTCCTTATTTATGACCTCAGGGAACTTAACTAGTCTATCTGAAAAGTGAGAGTGGTTTTGTAGACCTTGTCCTGTCAGGTCTCAAGCCACCAAAGAAAACAAAACAAAAAAGGAATAGCTTTTAAGAAGGAACCTCTATTTTCTTACTTAGACGATCCTACTTTTCAGAAATAGACCATTGACAAGTACAGGAGCCTCTGTAGAAAAGAAAGAAGCTCTTAAAGTACTGTATTTTAAAGTTTGCCTGACGAAGCAAGTTTTTCTTTTTCCTTTTTTTTTTTCTTTCTTTAAATTACGGGTCTGATTCTTCTCTCTGCTCTGCAGGTGCATTTTTAGAAAATAAACTGTTGCATATTAAAGTGCCATAGCTGAATGCAAAAGATTCACTTGTGTGAAAGATGAGAATCTTGCTTTCTTATCTAAGCTATACTATGTTTGAAATAACAAATCCGTTTTTTCGTGTGTGCTTTCCTGTAAGCTGCTTAAAGGCTGGTATTTTTCTGGGTAAACTGAGAAAACAGAGTGTCAGGTTACCCTAAAGCATGCTGTTGATATACTGTACTCATGGAAATGGGTTGTGGAGATAATTTTGGAATCACCCCTGCCCTCCCGGCCTATGATTGGGCAAGGTTTTTCTTTTCCTTATAAACATGCTTGTCATTTGAAAGAAAAGAGGCCTAGTAATTGGCATCTGTGGGCCAAATTTACTGGGAAAACTATGTGATCAGCAAAGCCGTTTTCTAAAGTCAAAGTCATAGGTCAAGTTTGCATACTTTTCCAGAGTAAGCAAAGTTTTAGGGATTACTAAAGACTATGAATTCCGTGATTAACCGAGTTCTTGGAAATTATGTTTATAAATTAAAGTATAGATTATACATCTTCTCTATAACGAGAGTCTAGTCTTTATTGCTTATTCATATCTTGCTCGCCATTAGAATTGTAATTTTTGGTTGTTTTCTCATCCCAGATTATCACCATGAGGTATATAAGATCTCAGAATTCAGCAACGATGTTAATGGGGAGGCCAAAGAGACACAACCCATTTATTTAGGTAGGTTCCTATGTCAATTAATTTCTCAGCAAAACAGTGTGGCCATTTGCAATTAGGGGGAAGGGAAAAAAAAAAAAAAAAAAAAAAAAAAAGATTGTGCCAGAACGGGAAATGTCTGCCATTGCTTAATGTATGACATTCTTTTCAAGACCTTTTATTTTACAGATTGCCAATATATCCCTTATTAACATTGCTAAAAGTTGTAATTTCAGACATAAATGTTTATTAGTGTCTACACACAGTGCTAATTATCGCTCACTCCCAGAGCCAGATGCTGACTGAGCAGTTTTGTCGCTCTGTGCTCACCCCATTTCCATTGCATATTCGCTGGCATGCTTCACTGGCAATAGTTTGTGTAATTGGGGTATTACATCTTTGACATCTGGATAACAGAAATTCAATTTCCAGGAAGCCGCTATTTGTTTGGTTTTGCTTCTGCCTTGGGTGGGATAGAGGATTAATATGCTGTCTTATTATAATGTCCCTTCACCTCTGTGGCCTGGTTGCTAATCCTGCCATGACAAAATTAAATTAAATCTACAGTCAAAAAAGCGTAAGGAACATCAAAGTGCGATTGTCCGCCCAACCACCTCTTGATAGCTCCAGCGCTCCCCTTCCTGGATTTGTGGGCATTTCACACCAATGTTTTTGGTCAGAGGGACTAGCCATGCTTTGTCTTTACCATCCTCATTGCCAGCTCACCTCAGGGTCAAACGGAGCCAAGGCAGCTCCTGTGAGACCCATCGGACGAGGGTAGCCGCCTGGTGAATGAGCAGGTAGTCCAAAACATTGCCACTCTTTCCAAGTGCAGCGTTTGCTACAGATTTCATACGTGAAGGACCTGGCATGTGCAGCTTGTGAGTTGCAGACCACGAACCAAAAATTAAACAACTTCAGATTTTGCCACTAAGAGTTGCAGTCCCCCTTAAGTAAGAGCGGAGAGCAAATGGTGGCTTGTGGCTTCAGCCTTGCCCATCGCGAACACCTTCACCACCCCAAAAGTAGGTTGAGAGCGGGTGCCGCACAAGAAGGGAGCAGAAAATGGGAGACCGTTGGGGCGAGAGTGATGAAAAGCCGAGGCCAGACTTGCCAGACCTCTGGTGAGAATTGATAGCAGAAGGAAGTAGGATTGCTGTTCAGACCCAGTGTGAGGGGTACTGAAAAGCCGAACAACGTGAAAGCCAGATGGCGTAGTATTCTGTCACTGAGATCTCTCTTTTTTTGCTTTGAGGAAGAGAAAGGGTGGGTTGCCAAAGGACTGAGAAATCAAATGGATACTTGATGGAGGTAAAATAGGAGGGGAGTATCAGCACGTCTTACATATGCAACCACTGAAGGCGCATAGATCTTTCCATCCTAGGGGAGAATATTACTGAGGCCAGCAACTACACTCACCACCTGTTTACTGTTAAGAGGACTAAAAACCAAAAAGTTAATAGTCAAGTGAAATGCTATGACCCAGAAGGAGAATATTCTTGGATTGTACTCTCTTTAGTTCCTTAAACTTAATGAGTTGGAATTCTGTACTTTCCATTCCCTAACCTTATTGGTTGGAATTCTGTATCTAAGTACCACTCGACTTGGCCATTTGAAATGAGGAATTTGCCTATTAGTAGAAAATTTACATTTATCGTCAAAATGTAGCATCATGTCCTTGGTTCAGTTAACGTCCAACAAAGCAGGCCTTTTTCCCCCTTTGTGCTGCGTATTTGGAAAACAGTAATTCTGGGTGTGAGAAAGTGGGGGATGAAGAAGAGGAAGATGCGAGTGGTCAGAATTCGGTAAACTGTACACTCTCGAAGGGGGCAGACATCGCTGCTTTCATTTTTCCCAGCTCGAGTCCAGGAAGATAAGAGAACATCAGTGAAAGACCAGGGTGGGGATCAGCTTTCCAAGTTACCGGGCAGGAAGGCCTCAGACATCAAGAGACAAAAGTTTGAACAGTGGAAACGTGTACCTGGGTGACTTCTCAATCTTTCGCTCATCCTGGGAAAAGTGTGATATGGTTCCCAAAGACCAATTTTATTTTGTGATCTCTGGGTCCATTTTTTTTAAAAAAGTGGAAAAGCAAATGAGAGCGATTGGAAATAGTTACCGACAGCTTATGAACTTAAGAATTTGGTCGTTGATGATGTTATAAGACATAGGCATTAGGAGTTTGTAGGTACTCTTCTCAAAACATAGCTTTACATCATGTTTGTTTTTGTAAATTGCTAGAGTCTATCCATAACACTACTCGCTAGGGTGCAGATTTCTGTGTGAAGTTTCTGACACCCAAGGGAGTTTGTTAGCAGGACACCAAAAGAACTGTTTCACCTATAATGCAGTCCTAAAACGTGGCCCCGAGATGCTGTGTAGGATTTTCTGTGTTCAGACGTAGGTATAATCCCTAGGGCTATCTGCACCTAAAGATTAAAGTTCATATCTCCGGGAAGGGGAGCGCTCCAAGTTTTGGCAGAGTTCCCACATGAAATCTATTTCCTTGCAATATATTCAGGCTGTTGACTAAGGAAGCCCACGAGTGAGGCAGGGTAGCTCACTGGTGTGAATGGCTTGGCTGAGTGCTTTGCGACTCACGCACACAGTATCAATGTGATAATAGGGCCAGACGAGGGTATTTTGCCCTGTGGACATTGATGTGGCCCAGCTGGCTGCGGTGGGCCTACAATAAAAATTTGAGCACCTGTTTGGAGAGGAACAGCAACTTGTTTTAATCAGTCCAACAGATGTCTTTTTTAAGAAAATACTGTGCACTCAGCACTTTTCTGGAACAGGGTGGGAAATGGATAGGACCAAGACATTTGGGGAGATAGGACAAATTGAGAACACCATCAGGGAGCAGTATTCAATAATAATAACAGTTTGGACACTTTGTGCGTGCACCAGTATTGTGTTGAGTACCTCACATGAATTTTCTCATTTACTTCTCACAGCAAATCTGCCAGAGTCGTTATCATCCCTGTTTTGTACACGAGACTTAGGTGTTTGATAGCCTGCCAGAGGCCTCTCAAGTAGCAAGTGCCATAGCCGGGATCCCAGTGCACATCTCCATGTGCTGGAAACACCCCACCG
The DNA here is from genome assembly GCF_027475565.1 of Acinonyx jubatus. NCBI lineage: Eukaryota > Metazoa > Chordata > Mammalia > Carnivora > Felidae > Acinonyx > Acinonyx jubatus. Next base: position 12,281,697 of record NC_069387.1, on the reverse strand, counting down.
CATGCCTCTCTGTGTGAACAATGATTCATTGGCAGATGTGATCCGTTAGGGCAACGAGCAAAAGCGGCGTTGGAAGGGACGGATCAAACGCAAGGTCAAGTGGAGAGCTCTGGAAGGGCTGGACCTTGAACTTGGGGAAGATTTGGATAGGCAGAGGGGAGGTGAAGAAGGGGCTAAGTGTCACAAGACCCAGACGTTAAGTGAAGGTCACACATGTAGTTTAAAAAGTGTTTTCACATCTGTCATCCTGTGGTTTTTACAGTAGTCCTGTGAGGTCACTGGGGCACACGTTCTTACTCCCATTACCTAGAGGAGGGAACTGAGGCTCAGAGTGAAGTGACTTGCTCATAAATAGTGGAACCTGGCAGAAACCCACGTCTTCTGTCCAAAGATCTTTTCCCTCTGTCGTGTTGGGCCAGACAATTCAAGGATTATCAGGAGACCTTAGCTGGTAGCAAAGCACTGTTAGCAAGTATTTTAATGAGACAGTGAGTTTATTACTCATAGCTTTAAAGGAAACATTTAATGAAATCTCTTTTTATACATTGGATTTTCTTTTGGATTTACCATTATAATATATAAATTTGAAACATGTCTGTTTTTCAGGTGTTCACTCTCTTTCATTTATTCATTCAACAAATATTTATTGAGCTCCAATTATGGGGTCAGGCCCCGGCCCTCTTGGTCCTCTTCTGGTTCCTTTTTTTGTTTTTTTTGTTTTTTTTGTTGTTGTTGTTGTTCTTGTTCCTTTTGACACTAAGTTATACAGCTTTCAGAAGATGAACCACAGGGTATAGTAGCCATGCCAGATGAGCATGGTCAAGGTCTCTGAATTTTTTAAATGTTTATTTTATTTATTTTGAGAGAGAGAGAGTGAGCAAGCAGGGGAGGGGCAAAGAGAGAGAGACAGAGAATTCCAAGCTCACAGCACAGAGCCCGACACGGGGCTCAAACTCATTGAACTATGAGATCATGACCTGAGCCAAAATCAAGTCAGACACTTAACCGACTGAGCCACCCAGGTGCCCCTGAGATCTCTGAATTTTTAAATCTTTTTTTCAGTGACTTTGTTGATGACAGCTGCCCCCACCAGGGTCCCCAGTCTTTTCAAAGGTGACACACTCGAACAATCCCTACCCACTTTTCCAGGTTAGGGAGTTAGCCTCTAATGACAATGGGAGTCGTTAGAGCCCTGGAGAAGTGAGCAGGTGCATGTGTGAAATGGGGGAGGGGGGCGGCCTGGGTCCCACCTGGTTCCTGTTTCTTCCCAACAGGGAGGGGGGCCCCGATGTTTCACCTCACCTGTGGCTAGAGTTGCATGAGTGAGAAACAACCTCAAATAAAATGAAGGGCCCAGCGGACCTGAGTGTTTCTTGGGGTTAGAAATAGAGCCGATAACAGCAGGTGTCATTTTTGGAGAGGCTGCTGCGTGCAGGGCACTGTGCTAAGAACTTGGCGTGTAATCGCAGCGCACCATGCAACATGCCCCACGTCTGCGGGACTCCGCACAGCTTTTAGGGTGCCCTTGCCACCACGTATAAGTGGTTTCTAAGGCTTCCTACAGCACTAAAAGTAGATCTGCTTATCCTTATCCTGTAGGTGCACAAACGGCTTCACAAATCCAAGCAAAGTCAAAGCCGAGAGAGCCTCTGAAGCTCTTGACCACCAACGGCTCCCTTGAATATGAGCGCACGTGTGAGTGTGCTTCTGTACCCGTAGGCGCAGCAGTAGACCGCTTTGATGCTACTCGCTGCCTAAAGTTCGGGAGGCGTCTGCAGTCAGGCCCGTCACTCTTGGATTGGTCATTTAGCCAACATCACAACCACAGTGTGAGGCAGGTGTTCCATCCTTCATTCAGACAGGAAGCCGAGCTCGGAAGTGAAAGTGACTCACGCGAGATTATACCGTAGTTAGTAGTTGAGCGTGCTTTAAAACCTGGGTTCCTGATGTCCAGCTCTGCCCTCTCTCACCACGTGGGGGCTGCCTGTGGTCCTGCCTACCTGTGCCATTCTGCCCACACGGGCTCATCTTAGTGTGTGACTGCTCATCCTCTCCCCGCCCCCCCCCCCCACCGACAGAGTGGGGCTCAAGACATGAGAGGGGCACCGTCGGTAGAAGGGAGGGGTGGGCAGAGCCTGGGACCCACTTGGGAAGAAAGGAAGTAAAGTTGGTTGAACATCTGCTGTACACTGGGCACTTTCCCAAACTGGAGAAGTATTGTTATTTCCATTTTTAAATGAAAAATACAGGCCTTTGGAAATGTCCGTTTGCTCAAGGTCAGAGAGTTCGCAGACGAGAGCTTGGCCGTGGACCCGGCTCCCGCGGTATTTCTGCTCTGCGGTGTGGTCTCTGAGAAAGCCGGGGCCCCTCGCCTCCTCCCTCTGCTGTTCGCTCTCTGCTTCTAGCTCACCTTTCCAGTCTTTTCTCCCTCTTCTTCCTACTGAAAACATTGGCCTGCGTCAGACTGGTCTCTTAGCATTAACTTCCTGGGGCGCCTTTCCCTGTCTGTGTGTGGGCTCTTCACCATCCCTTCCCTTCCAGGCCCTCCCACGTGTTAGCCCGTTTCTAGACCCCATCTATCACCAGCCTATCGTGTATCGGTTTCTGAAGCCCAATTCCAATATTACCTAGGCCTGGAAGCCTTCTCAGTTCGTATAGCACAAGAGAGAGAAGTCAGGTTTAAAGTCAGAAAACCTTGGTTTGAATCTCAGCCTAACGGTTAATAGCACCTTGCACGAAACTCTTGAGAGGCTTTCTTTATCTTCCATAGTTGAATAGGAATGTTGGCCCTGACTTCCACAGCAGGCTCCCCTTCAGCGTCTTGGAAATCCTATATGATAAAACACTTTTTCAGAGTAGAAAATGCTGTATTCTTATTTTTATTATCCCCTTCTCCTGAAATAGAAGTTCTGTTCTTCTGAACACCTTAGCACTAAATAATAACATCATCCAGCATTTGCCACATACTGCCCAATACTTGTTTTGTACACAGCTTTATGGCGCTCCAAGTCAACCTGCAGACACCCCTGTCGCCCCCAACCCTGAACAGTTACCACACTGAATTGTGGTTGTTTATTCGCACTGTCTCTCCTCATGTAAATTGTAAGATGACAGAGCAAGGGTGACCTGGATTCTTTTTTGTATCCTTTGAAGCACCCAGCACGGTGTTGTGTTCATAATAGGAACCCAGATGACAGGTACTCAAGTATCTAAACGTGTGAGTATGTTGGACAATGTCGTACAGAACTCTGAAGACTTGCTTTAAAATATATCACTGTGGGGGCGCCAAGAGTCGGTTAAGCATCCGACTCTTGATATCGGCTCAGATCGTGATCTCATGGTTTGTGAGATCGAGCCCCGAGTCCAGCTCTGTGCTGACAGCAGGGAGCCTGCTTGGGATTCTCTCTTTCCCTCTCTCTGCCCCTCCTCCGCTCATGTTTGCTCATGCTCTCTTTCTCTCTCTTATTTATTCAAAAGAAATAAGTAAACTTTAAAATATATATACACACACCACACTGTTGAGATTTTAGAGACATTTAGCGAGCCAAACTAAAATATTCCTCATTTAACCAGAAGAATCTTTTATCATATATTAAAGCAGCACGGAAACTTGGGACTTCTGATGTTGATGTGTGAGATAGAACTTGAAATCTTTTTGTTTTCCTTCACATCTAGAAAAGACCAAAAAGGAGAGGACCTCACCTAGGAAAGCCAGCGACATGTTAAAAACCAAAACTGAAAAATAGTATATGCTCTGTTGGCTCGGTATTGTGCTGTAACGTGGGCACAGCTTTCTAGAGGCGCTTGAGATAGTATTGACCTGTTTATCAACTGACTTTGGCAGGTCTGGTTGTCCAGCTCCGTGGGAAGCAAGTTTACCGACCTAAGTTTCAGAAAAATAGCAAACTGTGCATTCAGCAACAGGCTTGTCCCACTATGAGGGAACACTCAAGTCGGGCCTGCTCCCCGAGGCCTGTGTCTTGAGAAAAAGTTGCCTCTTTCCGTTTCCCATCAAGACTTGGTGTGGTTCAGGAGTGAGCGAAATGCGTGATACATTTTGATGGTTTGCTGTTCCTACTCTGATCGTGACCAAATCATTAAAAAAAAAAAAAGAAAAACACAAAACAAAAAACCCTCCACGAAGGACAGACTCTAAGGAGACGTATTAACAATTTAGCCTCTCTGGTTCCCATGGGAATATGGATTTTTACTTTTGGAAGAGAATAACATGGCTATCTATAAGATAAAATAAAGATTTTGGAACAGTGTGTTTTGCATCTCCAAGTTAAAAATAGACCTAGGACATTTACAAAGCAACTCTGTTATTCTTACAAGTCACAGATTACTGGAGAGAAGGCCACCTAGACTGGAATGTGCGTGCAGAAGCAGGGGGTGGTGGGCCAGGAGGGAGCAGACGCCCACGCCGGCAGGGATTCGCCCAGGGGCCCCGTGCGGCTTCAGGGCCTGCCTGCCTGAACTTCTTCACCGTCTGTGGCTTCCTAGTTAGGTCTGAGACTCCTAGGCCTGATGGATGAGACTTTGCACAAACTGCCCCTCCTTGGGGCTCGTGGCTGAGGCTTTCCTTCTACCTCCCAGGCTTCGGCCATGCCACACCACTTTCATCCGTGCAGCAGGATTCTGTCCTTGCCTTTGAGGACAGGCACTTTGTCACCCGGGTGGCTGCACATACCACCTCCTCTGCTTGGAATTTCACACTTGGACCATCCTCCCTCTTCTGTCCATGGCTCTCTCTTATCCCTGAAGACTCCCAAGTTGATGCAGCTTCCTCCAGGCAGCCTTCCCTGATTCCCCTCACCTCTCCTTCCACAGCATCCAGGGCTGGGTGCTATCACAGCAAAGCCAGTTTGCTTGCCTCTCTCTCTCTCTCTCTCTCTCTCTCTCTCTCTCTCTCTCTCTCCCCCCGCACTGGGGTATAAACTCCCTGAGAATCATCTCTGTGTCCCCACTGCCCAGCCCCACGATGGTCACATAAGTACATGCTCAGGGAGTGAATAAGATGTCCACTTTAAATTCAAAATAAAGTGGGGGCGCCTGGGTGGCTCACTCAGTTGAGTGTCCGACTTCGGCTCAGGTCATGATCTTGCAGTCTCTGAGTTTGAGCCCCACGTCAGGCTCTGTGCTGACAGCTCAGAGCCTGGAGCCTGCTTTGGATTCTGTGTCTCCCTCTCTCTCTGCCCCTCTCCCACTCATGCTCTGTCTCTCTCTCTCTCAAAAATAAACACTAAAAAAAATTTTTTAAAGAAATAAATAAAGTGGTGGAATCAGCCATTTTGAAACTTTATTACCCAACTCTTTTACCTCTAAGTCCTGCCCTGGCTTCAAAGGGTGAAAATTTACACATCCTTCTTCGTACCTAACTGGACCTCCCATACCAGGCGTAAAATTTGTCAGCACTGGCTATCGAAGCTATATTTTTCATTTTTTTTTCTTTTTTATTAGGTTAATGGCAGGTCCCCCTCTTCAAGTTTAACCCCGAAAGAGGATGCACCACTGTGCCTTTGTGTGTATTCTAGCCCCTGGCCTCCAGGGCCTTGCATATAACAACGCGCTGTGCGGGCACCTCTGGATACGGCCGCACATGGGCCTGGCGTCTGCCCTGCTGGGCTCTGCCGGGAACAGTGTCTGCCACTCGGGCTGTTTGAGCCTTCATTGCTCAAGTCTCATCTTGAATTCCTGCAGGCAAGGCTCCATTCACCGTGTTCCTGGTGCCCAGTACCTGACACGGAGTAGATTCACAACAACTATTTCTGAATAAAGGAAGGAGTCCCATGTTTGGAACATGTTAAAAGTGTAGTTATCATCTGATGTGAGCGGGACAGTCTGCTGAGGGGAGACCGTCTTCTTGTGCAGGACTGTCCCACATGTTACAAGAGGTCTGAGTGTGGGCGGCACAAATGTACATGGATGTCAGGAGCAACCCCCCCTCCCCCCAGCCATTGTGACCATCAGAAATGCCCCCTACACATGTGAGTTAGAGCATCGTCTTCTGCAGTCCACAGTTGTGGGGTCAGTTAGCTTTGAGCCGAGAAAAACGATTGCATTGCTATAGGCTGGACGCCCTTCCCTTCCCAGCTGTCTCCCAGATGCCCTTGTGAAGCGGCGGCAGAAACGAGGGGCTGGGGTGGACCCAGCCAGCCACATCGCCATACCCAGAGCGAGCACATCCATTCACGGCCAGGTTCCTGACCCTCCTTTCTATGCAAAGGACAGCTTCTTACATGCATACTCGATCATATATTTTAAAATCATTAAGAAGTTTAGACAGGTTTCCTTTCAGCATTGCAGACAATGAGTATCCTTGTAAATAAGAATCCATAAAATTGTTTTCTTAGTTTTGCATTTTTTTTCAAGCACGTACAAATATACTATACCATTTGAACTGCAAGGGTTTTACAATGTTTTTTTACTCAGAAATCAAATTTTATATCTGAAAGGTTAATGGAGAAAACTAATTATGCGATCTGGTAACCAAATGTGTGATGAGACATTTGTCTCTGTAATTAACAGCAAGGAACTTTTATAGTTTCATAAAATCGAATGGTACATGGAGTGTTCTGTGAGCATTTGTTTGGATGAGGTGTCCAACACAGAGATGTTTATGGATGATATAAAGATGAACTGAAATGTAATGCAGGTGTCTGTACATCTCACGGCATTTCTCATTGTTGAAATGGAAGCCGGAAGATTAATAACTTTACTTTGTCATGATAAAATAAGTAATGTGTTCTTGGAACAGTGGTACGGTACATAAGTTACTCAGTAATTCCAAGAATTTATTCTGTTCCAGGAATAATATCCTTAACAATTTATTTTTACAGAAAAAGTTGATGCCACATAATAGCCTCTGAAGTTGCTTGTATGGCTAATGGAATTATATCTCAAATATGACTTTATACCTCCAGAGAAAATGTAAAGAACCCCACAAAAATGCAAGGTTAAGGTACAAGCTAAAAGTTAAAAAGTCAGGAGATGCAAAAGTTAAGGTTCTTCTGTTAACGTTAACTCATTCTCATTGCACATATATAATTTTTTCAATTACTAGCAAGACTTTAATGGGTCCCTTAATAAGCCTTGTGTGAAATACGGTTGGAAAGGAGTTGTTGCAGGTGTGTTTGCCTTAACCACTCTACAGGAGAGAGCCTGGTGCCTTGAGCAACACAGACGGGCCCAGAGCTGATTCGTCTTCCTCTGGTCTACTTTGGTCATGTGGGCAAGCAACTTACTCTCATTCTTTGCTAAATGGGGGAAATGAGTCGCTGTCTATCATCTCTGATAAGCTAGGAAGACGACGAGGATGAGATATGTGCCTTTGGGAAAGCTTTCAGAAGAAGGCACGATTGAATTTAGGCACCAAGTGTTTGCCTCTGTTTGCCAGGCCTACACCATGGAAACGAGCATCTCTTTCCAGGATGTCACAGATTTGGTTTACGTCTTACCCATCGTCAGTAGTGTTTTTTCAGCCTTCCTCAACTGTAGTGTTTTTTCAGCCTATCCCAACTTCTTGGCATAACTGATGCTTAGAATTTACTGAATTCTTGTATTTGTTTTGTAGGTCTTTATCGAGTAGCCATTAGGGCCAGGCTAAGAGATTTTAAAGCGCAGGAGGTAGCGACCAGGGGGATGAAGGGTTCTATGGGAACATAAAGAGGGGCCTCACCAGGCCTGGGGGGGGGGGGGGGGTTAGGGACTATGATCCTTGAGGAGATGACATTTCAGTAGGAGATGGGGCTGAGGAGGTATGAAGGCCAGGAAGTGAGTGCTTCCAGACTTTCCTTCCAGCTAAAGCAGAGGGCCTCTGGCTTTCCATTACACCCACCAGCTGGGTTGGTATTTAATTGTCCTGAAGTGAGGCCTGGGCACTGGTCCTTTGAGAAAGTTGTCTAATGTGCATGCAGCCACACCCAAGAGCCACCAGTTTAGAATAAGGGGGGTGGGGGGGGTAGGGAACATGGCAAGGGCTTAGGTGGAGAAATGGGCAAGGAAGGCCAGATGCAGAGCCGGGCTGAATCGGAGGTGGTTGGCATTCCACTGAGCTGTGTCACGTGATGAGGTTTGTGTGTTTGGAGATCGCCCTGGCTTCGGGGTGAAGAAGGTTTGGAGGGAGGGGCGCAACACTGGAGGCTTTTGGCAGTAGCCCCATCAAGTGATAATGGAAGCGGGGGGCGGGTGGTGGGTGTGGAGAGAAATGAGAGGGTTCAGAAGTGATTTGGAAGTCACAATAATCAGGACTCTATGATTAGTTGGCTTTGGGAGGGCGAAGAGAGAGAGGAGCCCCAACTTTCTGGCTTGTACAGCAGGGTGGATGCTGTTAGTAAGGCTCAGGGATGGTCATCATTAAATACAGTTTGGGGACATGATACTAAGGTTGCTTTTGAAATGTGCAAGTGGGGCTATTGGGTATGTGGGTCTGGAGCCCTGAAGTGGGATCAGGGCTGGAGTCCTCACATACAGATGGTCACTGGGGCCAGGAGAGAGGATCGGGGGACCCAGAAGGTGTGTGGGGAGTGAGAAGGCTGTTCGGGCAGCATCCTGAAAACGTTCGACATTTAAGGTAGTGCTTTTCACACCAGTGGTTGTGACCTGTAAATGGGTCAGGAGATCAATTTAGCAGATTGTCACCCGCACGTGCGATAGTGGTAATAATAATAATAACAAAGACAGAGTGGAAAAGAAAATGTCAGAATGCATTGCATGCAGGAAGGATAAATTCGTGAAACTTTTTAGTTATATATGTAGTATACGTGTGTGTGTGTGTGTGTGTGTGTGTGTGTGTGTGAAATCGTCATGAAAAATATATTTCTTGCTGTGAACTATGGTCAAAAAAGTTTGGAACCCATTGACCTAAGCTGCGTTTGTCTTACTCCTAGAGAGTTGTCTTTAGTCTGACTCAGGAAAGACTGCCAGTCTCTAAGTGCTTTTGGACCCAGAGTTATCAGAGTTCCCTGAAATCCTTGGAAGAAAAAGGTGCTATGAATGTGACCCATTCTTCATTGTCAGTAACACTATTTACATTGAAGATGAAACCATACAATGGCATGTATATTTAACTTGGAATATATTTTTAAATGTATTTATTTTGAGAGAGAGAGAGCACGAATAGGGGAGGGGCAGAGAGAGAGAGAGACAGAGAGAATCCCAATCCCTGACATGGGGCTCGATCCCACGAACCATGAGATCATGACCTGAGCCAAAATCAAGAGTCGGACGCTCAACTGCCTGAGCCACCCAGGCGCCCTTAACTTGGAATATTTAAAAATTTTAAATGGCTGAAGAAATGTAATACAGCGAGTACTTAATCAAGTTCATACTTAGCTGATCCAAGATGTAGATATGCAAATTAACAGCTCGGTTAGGGGAGATTTGCACCTCTGTATAGCATTCTTCTAGAAGTTTTCTGTGCAGGAGAGCAGAGGGTCAGCATTTCAAGTTATAACGAGAAGGATCGTCTCTTTCCAGGCAGTGAGTTATGAACATTTTCTCTCTTGCTGAATGAAGGCAAGACGTTGGTTATACTACCAGAGGCATATGGGAGCTGCTCTTAACCTACAGTCTTGTATTTTACCTATGTGAATTACCGGTATTCGAAGACTTTTGCTATATGTTTCACAGAATCATGAACGTAAATAAATTCTTACTTCATGTCTTCTAAGTGTTAATATGTGGCTTTGGTAGAACTAACAGGATTCACGTGAACCATGCTGCCAGAGTAAAAAGAAGTATCTGAGCCTTATTAGTTAGAAACAGTGCAACTAAGTTGGAATCCGCGGATCGTTTGGGGCTGTGATTTCACTGTTTCTACCACGTGTGTTCACATAGCTGGGTGGTTAAGATGCCAGCTGGTTCAGACAGCACGGAGTATGTGTCCTGACCGCTTCCTGGATACCACGCAGCTGGACTGTTGTGTGAATGGCCTCCGTCCTGCCCGTCAGCCTGTTCCTTGAGCACCTCCGGAGAGTAGCTCGAGGACCTTGGAGCCTGACCCACCTGGTGTAACTCTCCAGTCTCAAAGTCCCTGTTTTCTCCTGGGTGGAATGTGTTCAGCAGCATTTGAACCTCTTAGTTTGTTATCAGGATTAAAAATTGGCAGAGCGTTTGCCAGAGGGCCTGGTACATAGTGAGTGCTCTGTAAATGGTGGCTGTGACACTTTTACCCCTGCCTGCTGCCAAATTACTTTTTAAAAAAAACACACGGCTTGGGGTGCCTGGCTGGCTGAGTCGGAAGAGCACGGGACTGTTGATCTCGGGGCTCATGAGCTGGAACCCTGCGTCAGGTATAGAGATTACTTAAATAAATAAACTTAAAGAATAAAAACTAACTAACTAACTAACTAACTAACTAAATAAATAAATAAATAAATAAATAAAAACAAAAAATGCACGGCTTCTATGAGCTTCAACAGAAAGTAATCTTAGGCCTGTACACCAAGGGTTGCAAAACAGACCACACCCAGCACCCTCTTTCCTTTGACTTGCTTTCACTGCTCTCCCTAGCCACCTATCTGTCACTCGTTCCCGTCCAACTTCATCTTTCCTGGGTGACATTACAGAAGATGTTTTTGCGTCCAGTGCCACAGGGAGAAGATTGTACATAATTCTTAGGTCATCTTTTTCTTCCCAAAAAAAAAAAATAATTTTTTTTTGGTTTTTTTTTTAAGCTTTATTTATTTTTTGAGAGAGTGAGAGAGCACGAGCGAACACAGGGGAGGGGCAGAGAGAGGGAGAGAGAGAGAGAGAGAGAGAATTCCAAGCAGGCTCCACCCCCAGCACAGAACCCAGCGAGGGGCTCCATCTCACAATCGTGAGACCATGTCCTGAGCTGAAATCAAGAGGCAGACGCTTAACGGACTGTGCCGCCCAGTTGCCCCTCAGAACCACTCTTAAAGTTAAAATTTATAAAGGTGCAAATGAGGTATAAAGTAAAAAGGAAAGCATCCTGTCCCTTTCATACTCTCCAGTAACAACCATTGTTAACAATAGAGGGGTGTGTGTGTGTGTGTGTGTGTGTGTGTGTGTGTATTACAATGAAAGAAATATGGGATCGTGCTATGTAATATAAGGCTTTGTAACTTTTTTACATAACTGAGTCCCCATTTATTCCACAAGAATCGAGTGGCTAGTTTGAGGCAGGCAGTAGACCCTAGTTGTAAAGTAGTGAAGGAAGTCACCGTGATGTCAGCCATCATGAGTTTACAGTTTGTCTGGCATGTAACCTCTAAATGACTATAAAGGGGTCATTTCATTCTTTACAGATACGTAAACATACACCATAATTTCATTATACCAACATGCCATGATTCATTTATCTAGTGCTCCATTGATAAATGTTTGGACTGTTCCCAGCGTTTCACCAGTAGGATGCTGCTGCAGTGAATAGCCTTGTACTTGTGTCCTTGGTACTTGTTGGGATGTCTCTGTAGGATAAATTCCTGGAAGCTGAATTGCTGAACTTCCCTCCAGAAAAAGGTCCCTACCAACAGCATATGAGAGTGACTGTAACTCTATCCCTTCACCAAAAAAAATGGGTTTTATGAATCTATAGCCTTTGCCAAATTAATAGACAAAGAATTTCGCAGTATTTAATTTCCATTATACTAATAATTATGGAGATAAAGGAATTTAAACTATTTCTCTTGTGAATTACATGTTCATGTCCTTTGCCTTGTTTTTTATTCTTAGTATTTGTCTTCCTCGTTGATTCACAAGACCTCTCCCTTGTATTTGGGATTTTAACTCTTTGGCTCACTTACTCTTGAACATTGCTTAGAGTGGTGGCTTCTGACCTACTCACTTCATGATGGCTAGAATTACTTATCCAAGGAATATTCAGTTGGGCAGCCATGTTATATTTATTATAAAATTTTATTTTCCGTGATATAAGAACATTCGGGGAGAAAGAAGCAGGCCCACCCTTTGAGTTGGTCGAGGAACTTCAGCTTTGTTACATATCACTGTTTCACGGAAAACCTTTGTTGACTTCCTGTCATTTGCAGGATAAAGTAAAAGCTTCCAAGGCCCTTCTGTTGTTCACTCTACCCACTCAGTGCCTTAACTCCAAGTTAGCTTATTTACCATTGCCCATTGTGTTTTTCTCTGCCTTTAGACTTGGTTCAATGCTTTTCCAACTCTTTTCTCTTCCCAAAAGTGCCCGTGGAAATGCTGGTCATCTTTAACTGACCACCTCACATCTCACCGTCTTCGTGAAACTGGCCATAATCCTCTCAGTTTAAAATGATCTCTTCCTTTCAGGGCACCTGGGTGGCTCAGTCAGCTAAGTGTCTGACTCTTGATTTTGGCTCAGGTCATGATTTTGCAGTCTGTGAGTTCAAGCCCCACATAGGGCTCTGAGATGATGTTGTGGAACCTGCTTGAGATTCATATTCTCTCTCTCTCTCTCTCTCTCTCTCTCTCTCTGAAAGAAATAAACATTAAAAAAATCTCTTCCTCCCAATTCCTGAACACTTGTCATTTACACAATGTCCAAGGCATTTATCACACATCCTCTTGATTTTGTCTGTTTTGTCAGTTCAGTCACAGACACTATAGATGTACTCCTAGAAAGTGTAGCTGGGGCCATTCAAAAGCCTGACTGAAAAAGCTAAGCCCTTTGCCTTCTGTAATGGGCCAGCCGCTCCTCCCCCTGGCCAGTGCATTTTCAACTGCAGACTGTAACTGGGACCCGGTGGTGTTCCACGGGCTGTGGGAATCTGCACATCTTGGTGGGTGGAGAGCAAAGTATAATACTGGCATTTATTTTTTAAGGTAAAACATGAAGACATCAAAGAAGATTGTTCCCTTGGGGACTTTGCCCTCGAACTGCTTGTAGTTGTTTATTCTCCTTGTAGGTGTTCTTTGAGGACACCTTTGAGAAGCAGCTTGACAGCCCATTTTTTACAGCTTTCCAATGGATTCTATTTTTTTGAAGTATGGTTGACATACATTATGCTAGTTTCAGGTGTACCACCATAGTGAGCTGACAACTGGGTACGTGACTCAGGGTTCACCCTGGTAAGCGTAGTCCCCATCTGTCACCCGACAGTATTATTGACTCTATTCCCTAGGCTGTACTTTTATGACCGGACGTTTGTACCTCTTTTGTTATGTTGATTTATTTTTGAGAGAGAGACAAAGACAGAGAGAGTGGGGGAGGGGCAGAGAGAGGAGGATCCAAAGCGGGCTCTGCGATGCAGGGCTCGAACTCGCCAGTGGAGGGATCATGACCTGAGCCAAAGTCCAGACGCTTAACTGACTGAGCCACCCAGGTGCCCCTGGATGTTTGTACCTCTTAATCCCCTTTACCTGTGTCTCCCAACTCCCCTCCTCTCTGGCAACCACCAGTTCTATGTATTTAAGAGTTTGTTTCAGTTTTGTTTGTGTTATAGGTGTTCCACATAGAAGTGAAATCATATGCTATCTTTCTCTGACTTCTTTCACTTAACATGATACCCTCTGGGTCCATCCGTGTTGATGCCAACAGCACGATCTCATTCTTTTTTATGGCCCATTTTGAATCTCAAGTCCTTGATTCATTTCCTGGTGTATCTTTGCTCGTTTGGCCTTTAATAGGCGTCTCAAGCTCTTTTTGCTTTGAAGGCCTATTTTCCAGCTCAGATCCATGGCATTCTCCCTTGGTGCTTGTCCTGGCCTCACATGCTCAGCCTTGGACAGAAAGAGCTCCAGCCTCCCACCCTGGCAGCAGGTGTTCGCACTGGGTAAGCCTGCCATTCATCAGCAGAGGGACATCATACCCTTAGAACTGCCCGTACAGTCCTATGTCTCCACTGCTGGACTGTGCACTCCTCAAGGGGAGAGACTGTAGCTTATACTTCTCTTCCTCTTTTTACGCACACAGTGTCTCATATTCAGTAGTACAATAAATATTTATTGAATGGATGAATGAACCTGATGTTATCTAAACAGACTTGAAAGGAACTCAGTTGCCCTTTAAATGAGAATGCCGTGTATACACTGAGCTGCTAAATTATTTTCCACCTATAACTTCCAGTTTAACAGGGTCCTCGAACCTGTGCCAACATGTACACAGTTGAGATACTTCTTATCATAGTATTTGATTCAACCAGTTACATGATTCCGTAGCCACTCTTTGCCTCTTTCCATCTCGGTGGCATTTAGAATATGTTGTGTGCTGCCCTTGGAGTTCCTGAATGCACTCCAGGGACTGGCTCAGGAATGTGGGTTCTGGCACACTCTCCTCCACACGCTTTGCCCTGCTTTATTTATTGGGGTTCTGCTGAAGGTTGCATTAGAGAAAAGGACGCCCTTGGAAACCAGTGCTCTGTTCTATAAACTAATGCGTTTTCAGACCATTTTTGCTGAGTTAGAATCTCAGCCTTGCGTGTCCCTTGTAAACATGGCTCTTGTCCCTGAGGGTGGCCAGGTGGGACCTTGATAGCATCTGCACGTCAGTATGGCCTTGGGAGGAGGGTGCCAACCTCAGGCCTCAGAGCACAGAGTCTGCTTCACATTCCTTCACTCTGAGCCCCGTTCGTCGAGAGCTGTAGCGCTGGCGGGAAGGACCCTGTCCCCCCTTCCTGCTCTTCCTGTCACCGCTGTCATCTTGCCGGCGGTGGGTGTGTCTTTTCTACGACATGGCTGCGCGCTGCTTCTACTAGGATTTGAGAGGAGATGTTTAGACTGTCTGGTACAAAGCCTGAGCCCCTTAGTATTTCTCAACCGATGCCCTCAACTTTTTCCTACTTTAACATGTCGTTACCTGAAAAATGCAAAGCATTGCTTGAAAGCATTCTTCTTTGTAAGTATATTCAATGCCGTGCAACCACCACCACCGTTTCCAGAACTTTCTCGTCATCCCAGAGAGAAAAGTATTCTTGTCACTGCCGGGGCACATGTTCTCGGACGCTGCTCTGCTGTGTTGTTGGTGTTTACGGACTGACTGCGGGGGTCCTTTAAGACCATGGGTTGCCCAGTCTCCTGGGATGAAGAACTGTGTCCCTCCTCCACACCAACCCATAGTAGTGAAGACCAGTCACCCAGTAACCATAAACTTACTTCTCGGTGAAACACCCAACTTGTGTAGCCTGTCCTCGTCCCTTGAATCTTCCCTGTTGACTTTTCACGATCTCCTAAAGATTCTCGACGGCCTCTTTAAAACAGTACAGAACTGGACACGATACTGTAATGAAAGTCGACCGGTACTGAATACGGTGGGAAAAGTGCCCCTCGGTTCGGTTCGTGAAGATTCTGCCCTGTTGCGGCACGTGACCGGGTGTGGCACCTTGGCGGTGGACTGGATGTTGGGGGGGGTGGCGGGGTGGGTTGGAGGTGACTCAGTTCTGACCAAGGCTCCCATGGTAGGGAGCCCAGGAGGGATGGGGTGACCCACTTTGCTGGCTCGGAAACAAATGAGCTCAGGGTTCTTTTAATGTTGAAAGGGGGCGGGGGGGGGGGGGTGTTGCACCCTTTGCACGCTAGGTTGATAGGAAATCTGGCATCTCTGTATAGGGTGTCCTTCTAGCCCCTGACTTGTTAGTGATCCCCAGGGGCTTACCCAGTCCAGAGGGCCAACTACTGCCAGTAGTAGAACAGTTCTGGGGTCAGCTTCATGTACCACGGGGCTGCAGCCCCGCTTCCCTGCTTATTATCTGGATCTTCTTTGTCAGAACTAGGCTCATTATAACCTGACTCCGCAGCAACCTTTTTCTCTAACTCTGCCCGGTGTTAGTATCCATCAGTCACCCAAGCCAGAAACCGTGGCTTTATCTTTCACGCACCCTTCTTGTTCACCACCCTCGCCCCTGGCCCCACATCCAGTCCCTCACCAGGTCCGTCTGGTGAAGTTCCTTAAGTGTCTCTCTCCAGCCACACCCCTCAGTCCTTCCCCCAGCCTTTAGCAACGACACGTAACTGGTTTTCTCTCCCCACACCACAGCTCACCACAGTTTTGCCAGAATTGTTTTTCTAATAGATAGCTCTGTGTTGAAAGAGATAATGAATCTAAAATTGCCCAGAGTAATAGCCCAGTATCTCCAGTGTAAAATTATTCTTCCTTCGCTTGGCATGTGTGGCCCATAATGGGATGACCTCAGTGTCCATTTCAGCTCCATCACCTGTCCTTCCCCACAGAGAGCTTGAACTCCTGGCACACAGAACTGCTGTTCAGGAAGAAGGGGGAAGATGCCAGAGCTCTGTGACATCAACTCAAACAACAGTGAGCTTTCTCCTGGGGCCGGAAGCATGACATTTTGGGGAGCCACCATCCCCAGCCCCAAGGGAATGGGGAATGACCAGCTTTCACCCGGGGGCTACAGGGAAAGCAGGACCCTCAGGGAAGGTCTTCAGCTATAGGAAGAAGCAGGGTCATCGAATAGTAGGGCACTTTGTGCCCTGGCATCCCGGGGTGCACAGTTAACAGTTTGGAGTCAGCCAACAGTCCAAGAAAAATCAGGATCATTTTTCAGTACAGCCAATCGATCTAAAGGGATTTGGGTAAAAAATGTTGACACATTTGGACAGGGGCTACCTTTGAATTTGTACCGGATGATCTTTATACCTCTTGAGCCCATAAGGTGTTTGCTAAATGCTTGTTGAGCAATTTTATTCTACTTTGTCACTCCGCTCTATTAACATGCTGTTTGCTTATAACCTTAATATTATATTTAATTCTACCGGATTCATTCTGGTTTGGATAAGCCATTTCTTGCATTCACTTAAAGTTTTATGGAGGGGCGCCAGCCGGGGTAGCTCAGTCAGTTGAGTGTCCTACTCTTGATCTTGGCTCAGGTCATGATCTCATGGTTTGTGAGATCAAGCCCCACACCAGGTTCTGCACTGACAGCATGGAGCCTGCTTGGGATTCTCTCTCTCCTGCTCTCTCTCTCCCTCTCTGCCCCTCTGCAGTACACTTACTCTTTCAAAATAAATAAACTTAAAAAAAAAAAAGTTTTATGGAATACCTACTCTACATCAACACCAGTACATTTGTAGGGCAAAGATATGATTGTTTCATGAATCTTCGTAGTAAGACGTTTCTAGATAGACCTGACATGTTCACATACAGTCTCTTGCTATATGTTTATATATCACCATCTTTTTCTTTTATCATCCCAGACTGTGATGGTCTGTGTTGTATATCCTTAGTTAAGAGGATATACAAGTTAAGAGAGTTCTGGCCAAGTTAAGAGAGTTCATGTATGAGGACTTATTCTGTATGTATTATTGTGCATAATCAGTATAATTATTACCATGTATCTGTATGTGTTATGTAAAGACACATGATCTGGTAGAGTCTTGAAATTTAGCCAAAGATAGAATTCAGCCTGCAGTTGTAGACCTGTCCAGACTCAAAAGAATTTCAGTTAAGGCTGTTTTACCTTTTAGTAAGATTTCTTTTTGTTTGTCTTTCCTGAAAACGTTCAGCCTCTTGGAGTTGAGTGTAAGTAAAGACATAGATCTGGAAAGAAATCAGGAAATGGCACACGTTTCCTTATAGAATCATGCTCTGGAACTAGCCTGTGGCTCCTGGGAGCTTCCTTTCCCCGGCCTTATACATGGAAAAGATGCTGACTGATTCCAACTGGAAGGACAAGTAGACGTCAACTAACACTTCCAATCTCAATCTTATACACTTCCCACCATTTCAAGTCAAAGGACTGCATGCACCCCCTCAATTAAAAAAAAAGAACAAAAAACAGTGGGCCCCATGTGAGGACAGAAGAAGCCCGCCGGTTCTGAGAAGGGTATTTGTGACCTTAGAGGCATCAGGTACTCTGTGAACATCCCACATAGCCCCCCAGCGCTGCTGTGCGTCCCCCTTCAGACCTTCCTTTTGTGATTCAGGAGGCCAAAGTTGGGGGGCCCGTGGGTGACTTGTCTCCTGTTAAGCAGCAGGTCAGTCCAGCTGAGGGGAGTCCAGCCCAGGCCTGTCCGCTGGACCACACCGGCATCCGCTGCTCGAGCCTCCGCCGGCTCGTCCCGCTTGCCTGTGTTGGGCACCCGCTCCATCCCAGTGTATGCGTGCTCACCCCGCTTCTTATGCCATCCCTGCGTTTGGCCTTCAGGTCTCATTTCTGACCCTCTGCTCCATCCGCCCCCAACGTGCAAGGCAGCGTTTCCCCTCTCTCTGCTGAAGCCCATCATCGCCTGCAGGTGCAATGAGGCTTCAGGACTCTTCCCCAGGGGGGATGGTCAGGGCTGCTCCCTGCTTCATTGGCCAAAGGAGGGACAGTTCCCAGTGGTTACCCTGAGACCGTTTGCACACGTCAGGTTGTCCTCTAGGGATGCCCAGCCCGTCTCCTCTGAAAGCCTCTTAGGTCACCCCTTCCTCCACCTTCCCCAGTCTCTCCACTGTCCTCTCATTGACTTTTACAGCTCTGACTTCTGCACCTGACTGTCTTCTGTGCTTTAGAAGGACACCGTGCACCGTGTCCTGAGTGAGGTCAGTCGGGTCTGCCTTGGCCTCCTTCGCAGCACCGTGATTTCCTCCTTGGGCCCTGCCAGCTCCTGATTTGTCATTTGGTTGGGTTTTGTTTTGACTTTGGAAGACATGTTTCTAAACGTTTGCTGGGACAGCCCACACCCAGAGGCACCCTTTAAAGTCTCACCTCTTCCCCTGGACTCACCCTGCGGCATAAGCTTCTGGTCCTCCACACAAACATAGAACGTATGTGAAACTCAAAATCGAATGTTCATTCTGGTAATTTTCAGAACCGAGAAACTAAGGTTGCAACAAAGCAGATTTGCTTTTAGAAACTTCCAGAATCCTGTGACTTTCTTTCTCCCCCTAAAGACAGCACTTGATCGTCATAGAGCTCCGTCTCCAGAGCAGAGGTGGAAGCTTTGAAAAGACAGCATCCCTTTTGCTTCAAGTGTCAGGGTCTGTGTGGAGAAGTAAGCTGGCACCGACTCAAGACCCAGGCAGAACGCGGCCGAGTCGGCGCAGCTCTTGCCCGGGCGCCAGGAGGGAGGGGAGTGGCAGCCACCAGCATTGCCAGCTACGATCAGTGTGCTGCAGCCTGTGATGCGTGCACGACTTCCCTGCTCTAGAAAATGGAGGATAAAAACCCCACAGGAAAGAAGCTTCTTGCCCAGATGGTGCTGTTCACTAGCCAGGAAAGTTACGTGTTTGGGTGCTGAAACTGACACCAGTTTGCCTGTGCGTTTCCTTCCAAATTCCTCCGGGAGCCCTTCAGACACACCCTGCTCCCTGCACATCCTGAGGAGGTCACAAGTTTTGCTGGCTCTGCATTATTTAAATTGTGCTTAGTCATCCATTCCCATAAAATCTGGAGTATCACTTAGTGTTTCTGTATTGTAATTTTCACAGGTGTTTGATATGAAAAGAGTCTTATTACAAATGAAAATATTTCTCCTCTCCTCTCCTCAAGAATATACCAACACATAACAATACTATAAATTTGGAAATCTGTGTCATTTCTGTGTTCACCCATGTTGGATATCAAAGGCAGAATTAATATTTTTATTACCTTTTTGAAAATTGGGGATACTTATTTCAAAACGGTATATAAAAGTTTCTTTATAGTCAGTAATGTATCCATACATTAATTAGCTAAATACCTAACCAGGCAACACAAAAATACCTAGATTCATTGTGTAGTTACTAATTCTACAGAGAAACCTGGCTTATACGATGCTAAGTGCATTAAAACATCATTTATATTAAATGTGCTGTATTTATTTGCAGGAGCTATGTAGAAAAAGCCTTTTCTTTTTATCATAGTTTAAATTTCAAGCATTTAATAGAGTGACTGTGAGAGGCTTTTAACACCCAGATTAGAGGGGGAAAAAAATCCTGGTATAAGACTTTTATTTTAACACCCAGATTAGAGGTAAAAAAAAAAATCCCCTTTTCTCGGTCTTTGTGAAGATACCAGCTGATGCACAGTTTAGTAAGATAAGATGTTCAAAAAAGCTCCTAATAACATCCTGTAATGTCATTATTTACAGAAAATATTTTACGTCTGTATAATTTGAGAGTTATCTTTAAATAATATTTATTAAGTACCCCTAGTGCAGTACAGAGATACCTTAGTTCAAAAAAAAAAATCCCCTTATGGAAAAGGACTGTTACTTAATGTAAAGGTTCTGGAGGTCTCTTGCACAACAGTGCAAATAGCATTAACTGAATGGTGCCCTTAAAAACAGTTAAGATGGTAAATTTTATGTTACGTGTTTTTTAACCACAGTGGAAAAAAAAACAACAACAAAGGTGAAGTGGGGTTCTCTTGTGCCTGTAGTTACAAAGTGGAGGTGGCAGTGGTCTGGGCAGGTCCGTCCAGGGAGACGTAGTTCCAGGGGTGTCTCCCCACCATGAGTCGGGGCCAGAGAAAGACAAAGCCCTCCTCCCATGTCTTGGATGTGTCTGTGCTCCTACATTGTCATGTCTGAAGGTGATGCCCCCACTGACAGTGTCTTACTGGAGTGTGACCTCTGCCAATGGTGCTAGGCATTTTCTTGCCTTTAATTTTTATAGATTAAGTTTCTAGAAGCTTGCATCTGGACTCAGCAATCATTCCCATTTCCAAAGAAGGGGCGTGGCTTTTTTAAGTAGTGGATTATTTTTTCTGCTCATGCACAGTGATCTCTTTGGCCCTGTTTCCATTAGGAAACGAAAGCATGGAAATTAAAAAACAAATTACAGGAATGAGAAGATTACTGAATGACAGCACTGGGAGGATCTATCAGCGTGTCGGCAAGGAAGGAGAAAAATTAAAAGAAGAACCCCAGGATTTGGATTCAGTCTGGCCTCCGCGTTTGAACTCCACTGCTGAGGCCCCCCAGAGCCTCCACCCTTCTTCACGTGGTGCGTGGAATGAGTTACCACCCTCCAGCGGGCAGTTCTCAGGGCAGTATGGCACCCGCTCTAGAACCTTCCAGAGTCAGCCCCACACCACTGGGAGCTCCAACGGTATGGTTTGAGAATGCTCGGGGCCGGGGGGGGAGAGGGCTGTCCAAATGTTTTATATTTCTAAATATTCATCGTGGGTTTTTTGTTTTAATTTAAATGTATTTATTTTGAGAGAGAGCACGCACGCATGCGTGCAGAAGCAGAAGAGGAATAGAGAGAATCCCAAGCAGGCTCCATGTTGTCAGCACAGAGCTAGCTGGACACAGGGCTTGATCTCATGAACCATGGGATCTTGACCTGAGCCAAAATCAAGAGTAAGATGCTTAACCAACCGAGCCACCCAGGTGCCCCAAAATATTCAGCATGGTTTTTGAGTTCAGTACATTAAAGCCTCCCCTAGTCACCTGCCTTAGCTGAGTTACACTAAGAGAGTAAAAACTGGAATTGAGAAATAAGAGAGACTGAGGCTTTATATTAGAAGTGACGGTTTCTTCGTAGAGATTTTAGCTCCTCGAGAGGTGAAAGCTATCATTTGCCAACATACAGATATTATTGCCATGAAAGACAAACATTAGGGCAGAAGGAGCTCACTTTGTCATCAAAAGAAGCTTCTGGTCGTACGGTATGTCATTAATACATCCTCTTGCCTTATTCGCTTTTCTGCATTGTCGGAAGAAGGGGGTGGGAGACACCTGTCCCAGCATCCTAGTGACTAGTGATACCTTTGCTTTAACCTCACATCCCAGTAACTGAACCGGATGATCCATGTCGTAACACTTGCTTCAATTAGGCCTGAAAATTACCCTTTTAGAGTTACATTTCCTTAATTTAAGTTCCTAATTGTTCAGGGAAAAAAGTGGCAATTTTTCCCTTAAGGGAAAAGAACTGATATTTTTCTGGACGTGTTAACTTACCATCCGGTTATTTGCTCCATAAATTAACGTATGGATGCGCAGATCTGTAGTCTTCACAAAGAGAACAAGGAAGAAGCAAGACCGCATTTTCAGTTTCCTTGAAAAGTTAAGGATTTTTCTCCCACGTTCGCTATTCCTTCAAGAAGAAGAGAATTGTTTTGATTTTTTTTTTTAACACAATTTGCAGTAACCAGTTCAGGCATAAAAAGCCATCCCGAGACACTGCCGATGAGGGACCCCAAGAGATGTATGGTGTCTTCTCTTTCTCTCAATATTGCATAAGCCAGGATCAGGTTCACCTCCTGGCACGCTTCCAGGTTAGGGGACATGGCTCTTGAAAGACTCCTCCATGAAAATGAAAAGTCAGTTCTCCTTAAAATTAGAAAATGATTTATAACAAGCTGGAAACGGTTGGTTTTGTCCTCTAAAAATGATAAAGACAGCACTGAGAATAGTGACTAGGAATATTCTCTAAGGCCCTCCTAATTTGACTGCCGTGGAAGAAACAGTAAGAGAAACAGAACACCCCTAGGTGTGTATGAGGCTAAATAAATGCCACATCAGTAAGTTGTGGGTGAACAGCGTTCTGTTTTCCAGTCCACAGCAGGCATGGTGGATTCACTCTGGAAAATGTTATTAACGTTAAAAGTTACAAACCTAAGTTCCCCCAGGTTGGTTTGAAAATAGATTTTTGCGTTTGTCGTTTGCATTATTTCCAGTAGAAACCCATCACATAGAACTGTGACTACTTAGAATTCCATTGAAATTATTTGCAGTTTTAAAGCTGTAACATCTCAGTTTGCTACAACTTTGGATGTAAATAATTGCATTCCTCCAGGCATTAAGTTATCCGTATGTATGCCATGGTTTTGCCGTGAATTTTTTTTACAGTGTCCACAAATAATGCATACAGTGGGATTAAAATTATCTGTCGTGTATGATAACAGGTATAATTGGATCAGTGCCTTAGAACTTTCCCCCTGCACCTCCGACAGCAGTCACAGTGGTCGGATTGGACACAGATGCTGGAGGGCACGCTGTGGAAAGAGCAACTTTCCAAATGTTCCATCGTGTTCCAAGGACAATGGGACAATCTGTGTTTACCTAAATAGGATCGTTTTATTAAGGAAAAGATAACTAAATTTAAACAGAGATAAAGAGAGTAAAGTGAGGGAAATGTAGGATAGGGGAATGGAAAAAAAGGTGCATGAAGATTGAGCTGGAGAACAGCCAGCAGCCCAACACCCTATAACCCACCAAGTTCAAATACGTCCTCCCATAGACACCCTGCTCCCCTGGCTTTTCCCCGCCCCACACATACCACCCCCAGAGAGTACTCTCACAGTTTTAATGTGGTGACAGTTCCTAACTTGGGAAAACGTGCTTAATACTACAAAACTATTTTTAATAGTTTGACACATTTAATTTTTTTTTAATGTTTATTCATTTTTGAGAGAGAGAGAGAGAGAGAGAGAGAGAGAGCGTGAGTGGGGAGGGGCAGAGAGAGGGGGAGACACAGAATCAGAAGCAGGCTCCAGGCTCCCAGCTGTCAGCACAGAGCCCGACGTGGGGCTCAAACCCGTGAACTGTGAGATCATGAAATGAGCTAAAGTTGGCCGCTCAACCCCAGGCACCCCATAGACACTTTTAATTTTTAAGGTGAACGTTTATAACATGCAGCCGACCAGGTTTTTTTTGGAAGGCTTGTTCTCAGAGCTGGTGTTTCTGTGCAACATAGTGTGTGTTTCTAGTGAATTTTTATGAGGGTGTGACCTGAGATGCACTGGTTTGGCACTAGGGAGGCCTGCCCACAGCGCATCATGGGCGCACGGTCATGCAGACTCCACCTCCTACCCCATGAGCCGCCAGGCACCTTACAGTGCAGAAGCCTGGATAATTTAGGTAAAGTCAGACCCCAGCATTTAGGTGGTAACAGTTATTGGATACGTTTTCCTTACATGCTTCAAAATGCTGTCAATATGCCTTCTTTTTTTTCTTTTTTTTTTTTTAATAATTTATTTTCAAATTGGTTTCCATACAACACCCAGTGCTCATCCCACCCTCCGTGCCCTCCTCCGTGCCCATCACCCACTTTCCCCTCCCTCCCCCCCCCCCCCCATCAACCCTCAGTATGTTCTCAGTATTTTTTCCTCTTTATAATTTTGGTGTTGACATTCGGAGTATGCCCTTCTTTTCTTTGATGCTCAGGAGAACTTCCAGCAGTGAATTCGTCAGGTGGATCAAACTGCTGTACTTGTAACTGCCAGTCAACGTTGCAGGCCATCCTCCAAGAACTCAGGACCATGCGGAAATTAATGCAAATTCAAGCAGGTACGGAGACCGGGCCTCGGGTGGAACCCCCTGATTTGTCATGCGTATCTGACATCTTCCGTCAGGATGTTTGTTTTGTTTTTGGTGGTCACCTCTTCCCGCCTCGCTGTCTCTCCATGCTTTTCCAAGTGTCTGTCTTCTCAGCTTTTTCTACAACGCATTTTTCCTTTAGCAAATCTAGCAGATTTGTTACTGCTAACCGTGCTACTCATGTGCCGATGTACGTGTGCTCCACATCGTTCACGCCCTCGTCTCCTAGGACTTCACAAGTGTCAGTTACTTGAATTTTCAAACAGTCGTACTTGAAGGTGGGCATCATTCTCCAGCTCCCTTCCCTACTGTGAGTCGACAAGGAAGTTCACATCAGGAAAGAAAGTGAGGCTGACTCACCTTCACCTCCTGAAATGCTCTGTGTGGGGGCTGTATGCTGGTCGGCAACCTCCACGCCTGTCCCACCCCTTCTGGGGCCGCTGTGTGACAGTAGGGAAGCCACGCACTGTTGTCTAAGGGCCGGGGCGGGGGGGGGGGGGGGCCCTATCGGGAGCGTGGGCTCTCCTGGCGGAGACATTCAGGAACATGAGCACTCCGAGCTCCCGCCTGTGGCTTGTCTCCTGGATAAATATTCAGGATGTGGAAGCTCAGGGACCCCTCACATCTCGTCTTCTTTATTTACGTGACGCCTCTCTTGTTGTCACAGGGAGTCCGCAGGGTGGGGTCCGAGTCCCAGCTCTCCTCGGGAAGCTGTGTAACCTCTCTGGGCTCCGATTTCTCATGTGTAGCTGGAGCATTAATACCTAACTCACAGGACTGTTTTCAAAATAGAAGGGGTTGGTAAATGCAATGAGCTCTGTAAGGGACCATCCAGGCTCTGGTGTTGTTCTAGAGACCAGGAGCCGTTCATCTCGAAGACTGGGGCATCATGACAGCAGCTGCCGTTTCTAATCTCCACACATGGGGGCGGGGGGCATGGAACTTTTTTGTCACAGGTACAGAAAATAATAAATCATTTCACGAAGGCCTCCTCTGGTGAGGGAAAACTCCTTGAGCAGGTAATAGCACAGTCGTATGTGACCAGCATCCCCACCCTTCCCCTGTAAAGAGATTCAGGAGGGTCATCGCTCAGAAATCGTACCTGGTGCCATTTAGTGAATTCTAGTAAAATTTGAATATTCAATGATGTGGTTTTGATATAAAAAGCTTAATACTTAAGCACACCCATCACCCAAGAGCACATGAAAGTAAGGTTTGCAAAAGGCCGTCTGAAAAGCAACATCTAATTTCATGTGCTGAATTTGGTTTTAGCCCAAGGAAAGAATAAGCATTTTGGTCAGGCCAGTGAGCATGCAACTCCCCCTGTTCTTCCACGGTAACCCGTCTTCTCCTTGACCCGGCAGAAGGTACCATCTCCCAAGTAAGGAGCTCAGAAAGAAAGGTTCCTTCATGATGGACAGGTTCTTTTCTCAGAGGAAGAGTGTGTTAGCACTTAAGAAAATATGCATATGAAACCGTAATGATTTATTTTGTTACTTAAGCTCCTTACTACTGAGATGGCAAACTGCAAATTGCAACCATCTAAATCCTCGACGGAAGCCCTTTTGGAATCTATTAGGTAAATGCCACTTTGTCACTGTTGTTTCCCTTTCTGAACGTCTGTAGGTGAGGGCGGTAAGCAATGCCAGAGCTGTAGGATAGCAGAAAGGATAAACTATTACTCTTTAATTTCCGTAAACTTAAGAATTTGTGTAGTGTGGGTAGATTTACTTAAGATTTATTGCCTATAAAACTTAGACTTAAATTATATTTAGAAAGTTTTGCCTTTACTTTAGGGAGAAAGGGCAAGGAATAAGATGAAGCGATACGATCTGGATACAAGAGACTGTGTCTAGACTTGCAAACGGAGAAGAAAAACTCAGATAGTGCCTGTGTGAAACCAAAAGCACTTTCACTTTTAATGTAGAATAGTGAGTCTTCTTCTTACTATTATTATTATTTTGCTTCCATTGTCCATTTAACCTTGGGCATGGAGGCCTAGCCTTGGGTGAAAATCTGGAGAACAGAGAAAAGTTCTCTACTCAGGCTTGCACAGTGGATCACTTGAGAAGCTCAAAAAAAACAAAAAACAAAAAACAACAACTCAGTGCTGGGGAACCACCCCTGCAAATTCCAATTCACTTAGTCTGGGGTGAGGCTGCGAGGCACTGACTCTTTTTAAAAGCTCCCGGCTGACTCTAACATGCAGCCAAGGTCAAGCGCCAATGAATTCGACTAATTACTGTACAGGTGGTTAAAAGCCTGTTCAGTGCTCCTATGCAAGGCAAGTATTTTGTTTCTTGTTATTTTATTTTTTTAAGTAATCTCTACACCCAACGTGGGGCTTGAATTTACAACCCCGGGTTTAGAAGTGGCACCCTCCACCGACTCAGCCAGCGAGGCACCCCAAGTAGTTAGTTTCTGATGCTAATAAATTTCTTGCCAGTCTGGGAAATGCAAATACCAAGTTCAAAGTATAAATATCCTTTATTTGCAAACTGATAGGAGATGATCCATATTTATGCGCATTTAAAGATCTTTAGTTTTCATTCAGCTTATTTCTGTAAAAAGGCAGGCGTATCCTATGATCATATTTAGTAAGCCATATTGATACATGAAGATTTAAATAATGATGCCGTATTTTTCTATTACACTTCCCATCAGAATATTCTTAAGTGGTTCACGAACGCTACTTGCCAAAGTACATCTGTGAAAACTGGAATTATCATCCTTGGTTTCCTTAAGTGTATGTTCAGTACTAGTACTTGGTCCTTGCTCAGTGCTCTTCATCTCCAGAACTCCACCTGGATTTTCTGGATTTTACTAGTCTTCTTGACTTGCGCAGAATTGTATCATTCCTATTTTGTAGCTACCTGAAACCCAGGTATGGCGTGGAGCCCGGTCAGAAGCCAGTAGTGTGGTGCCGTGGAGGTAGCTGCGTGCGGACGGCACTGGTTCGTGAGGAAGGGGCAACTGGCCCCGATAAATGACCAGCGGGCTTTTGCCCACGTGCTTCCTGGTCATCCCAGACTGATTCTTTGATAAATGATCATCATCGCTCAGCCCTGGTCAGTTGCGGTGCCTGTAGACTGCTCACAGCTGAGGAGCTTTCCCTCGGAGGACGATCGGAATATTCCTGAGTTGGGCTTACCTCAAGTTCTGAATTCCCGCTTATATAAAAATGTCCTGCGACCGGTCAAATCACGCTCAGGTGTTTTGCTACAGCTCAGAATGCCCTTTCTTCCACGGAAACAGGGGCAGCAGTCAGTGTGGCCCACCAGCGGCAAGGACACAGTTTTATCTGAGCTGCTTTTCCGCGTGTCGAACTTCAAAGTGCTCCAGAGACATCATTTGGTGACCTACAGGCCCCACGGGGGATGGACTTTGGTCTGCCTTCTTGACTGAACTCCATTTCCGTCTCAGTGTTCTGGGCCGTGTAGACAGAGGGGTGATCACTTTTTCTCAGTGAGACTCAGGTGTCTGAAGCCCATTTCTTGTTTGTTCTTCACAGCTGGAGCCCAAAACAGACAACAACCCCCCATTTCCCTCATGTGCTCCCAGCGAACCGCTGCCTCGCGCAAGAGAAATAAAAAGAAAAAAGTGCCCCCGAAGTCTGTCGAGCCTCTGCCCGTGAAACAGAAGGCCGGCGTGTTGGGAACCGAGAAGCCAGCCGTGGCCTCTGAGCAGTCTGGTCCCCCGGCGGCCGAGCGCCCGTCCCCCGGGGACAGCCGCGTCCTCGGATTCGGCATTGTCCTGGAATCGCCGGCCTCAGATGTAAGTCGATGTTTTCTGGCTGCTGACACGAATGTGACATAACTTTCAGGATTTTGCCGTATGAATACACTTTCCCCTGAACTCATCTGGGCCCAGAAAACTAGAGAAACTTGCAAAAAGACACGTGGGAAAGAGGAAAGGACGACTGTTAATCATTTCCTCGCCTAGAATTTCCTCTCCCGAAAATCTTCTACCTTATTTATTTGAACGGGTTTCCATTCTTTGTCGCTGAGAGAAGGAGGGTGATGGAGTAAATAACCTGCTCACTAATTTCTTTACCAGTTTTAATTCTGAAGTGGCCGTTTTCAATTTCCTCAGTGCAGAGAGCTACAAGAACATAATTAAATCCTTTGTAGATGGGCATACATGAACAGAACCTTACAGATAAGGTCACACCTTTCTAGAAACACAAACTAATCATAAAAAAAAGAGCAGGAGTGCTAATTCTATTTTATAGAGGCAAACCACACTGCTAATTAGGTGGTAACCGCCATGCCATTCACTCCGTGTAATGATAGGTTAACGCTCTGCAAAGGTTTTTCTATTTTAATATCCTAGCCAGAAAGTTGTTGCGGTCCCAGATGTTGGATGACATCTAAGATACCCATCTTGCTGTGGCTTGCCATTTCATATTCACGTGACCATAACCGAATTTCTTTAAGAACGTGCCGTCTTTGCAACCACAAACTCTCCTCACAGTATCTTTATCTACGTACGTTGATGCGAACCCCATCTTGTTGGGGGAGTTCTTAAAATAAACGAGAGGGAGTGATCTATTATTATCAGATTGCATAGGATGAGAATCCTGCCGAGAACACCCACAGGCCTATATGGGATTGGAGTTTGGCCCTACCTTTTAAACTTTAAATAAAAAATAACTGCTATTTTCTTTTTTAAAAAGCCCTCCCTTTCAAATCGCAGAAAGACAGTTTGGTAGCACGTTTCCACACTGGGTCTTTAATAAATGGAGGAGACTTTTTTAGACTAGAAGACCATCTGAACTTATCCAATCCTTGGTGTTAAAGGGGTTTTAACTTTTTATCTTTGAACACACGTTAAAATGTTCTTCTAGACTCGAAACTTAGCTTTAAAAAAGTCATTAATGATGATAACGTTCTACCCCAGGCCAGTCAGCTGATTTGTTTATATCAAATGATTATTGCCGCGAAGGCCCTGGTGTCAGAACCCAGGTAAACCACATATTTGGAAACAGGTAAATTATTCTAAAACACAAAGTACATTGAACCTTAAGCAGTGTTCATAATACTTATACATATATTTTTTGTATTTTGTAAGCATTCTTTTCAGATAGACATTAATATATCAGGAGCAATCATTTGGGTTGTATAAATCATCTCCTAAATGGGTCAATTTAATGCTAATAACCAAACTTTCTCCTTTATTTTTAATCTCCAAATACACTTCAGAGATAAGTTTAAGAAGATCTGATTAAGGCCATATGTACATTAATGAAATAGAATAGAATTGTTCTTATCTTTACCAATATCAGCATAATTTTGTTTTCATGCCCCATAAAAATAATTCGCTTTTCATTCATGATTATTTTTGCTAACAAGAGCTGTTCAGTTTAACAAAGCACATTTGGAATTGCCCCTGAAAACTCAGGTGCTGATTATCTTTGATTGAAGAATAACATGCTTCTAAAAGCAAAAAATACAGAGAGATAATTATCTTTGCATTATCCAACTGATAGGCCATTTGATTCATCTGTTCAACGGAAAGTGTAACCACACCTAGAGGACCGTGCAGTGAATCCCATCATTGGATAAGGAAGTTTTGTCCACAGATTGTGTTCACCAGCATTAGTGAGTCTAGCTTCTGAAGTCCCTGGGCAGGGCAGGGCAGGCCAGGAGGGTTGTGGGCGGTAAGGGTGTGTGGATCAACTCCCTCAGGTGATGGAACCATTGATTTAAAGGCCTTCAAATTTAGGTGCCCTTCTAGTGTTTTATTATTTCTTAGCCATGGTCCTTTTAAATTTTGGCAGAAGTCCAGAGGAGAAAACAGAAAACATATAATAATCTTGTAGGAATTACTGTCTAAAATGGACTTGAGAAAATGTAATACCACAGGATATATATGAGCAGATGGAAACTCTGTATTTGTGTATTTGAAGATGGGCCCTGGGAAATACCCAGCATTGGGACTGGGAAGATTAGGTCCAAAACTGTAGGACTGGGCAAGTGGTCCAGTGCTGCTAGAACAGCTGTCTGGCCAGCATCGGTTGCCAACGATGATGATAAAAAGGTAGGATGGGGCCAGGTAGTGAAAGCCCTAAATATGCCATGCCAGTGCCCTTGACCTACCTTCATCTTGTGGGTGCTAGGGAGCCACGGCAAGTTTCAGGTAGAGGACTAATCACACTTGTGTCTTTAAAAAGTGGAAAGGGGAACTGCCTTGTGGGTGATAAATAGATAGATGGAGAGAAGGTAGTAGAGACAGAGAGACCAGAAGGAAGACAAGTACCGTCAGTCAGGCATGGGAGGGTCTACATGAGCCGTGAGCCTGAAGAAAGAGAAATGGGGCATTGAGGAAGTCCCCACACAGAGGACGTGGTGGCTCAGAAAACACTCCCCACATTTCTCTCTTGGAAAACCAGGTGCGTTGCTGGGTGGCGGCAGCTTCTTTAACTGAGGCAGGGAGAGCAAGGGCGGAAGCAGCCTTCAGTTCTGGATGGGAAGTACAAGTTTGCTACCGCAAAGCGGTCACTAGATGTTTGGAGCACAGGAGAAAGATTAGAGCTAGAAGCACCGAGAAAAGGACACGTAAAACCTAGGCTCCCGTTGCTTTGTAATGTGTAAACATTCACATTAATTCTAATTCACGGTGTAGTAAGTTATCTGCCTTGCACTGTGACTTTTAGCGCCGCTGCCACACAAATTCACGTAGGGCCCGTGCAGGGCCTTGCGGGCAGACCACCCGCCACCCGAGCCATCATGGCCACCCCTACTCAGATGTGGAAAAACACTGAGCTCCCATCACAACCAGCTGCACCATCGCCTGCGAAGCGTTCACACTAGACAATGGAGGGCACGCGAGAAACCCCTCCCGCAGAGCCTGGCACGTAGCGGGGACTCAATACACGAGAGCTAGTCCGCCACTGACAAAACGTCTTCATTTGCTTTGAGCACAATATTCACAATAAACTTTCAGAACTTTAGGCCTAGGACTCTGCTTTCGTCAGAAGCTTCCCTTCAGTTTAACCCGTTTCCTCTCCCACAGCCCCCAGGCCCCAACATAATTTGGGCAGTTCTCTTTCATAGAACCTTCTAAACTAGTTTGTAACTATTCACGTGATTCCCCCTCCGTCTACCCCGGTCTCTCCAGGGCAGGGACCATATGATAATAGTATTTCTGTGCCACCCTGTGCTAAATAATGTGCCTCTGAGGCAGCGTCACTGTCCTCGCGCTGTCGACGAGGACCCCGTGGCCCAAAGTGCTTGCATAGCCTGCTCAGGGTCACAGCCAGAAAGGTGAGCCGGTCCTCACACCCGCGCGTGTAGTTGCCCTTAGCCACCGCGTGACAGACTCGGGCGCCCGGTCTAGCTCAGTTCCTGCACGTGACCAACGCTCAGGAACCAGTCACGGGATGATGGCTGTATGAGGAGAACTGAAAGGTTGGAGCATGGCAGTTTACTCTGTTTACTTGGAAGGTTCTGGAGGAGAAGTTAATGGTGAAGAATGCAAACTCTGACGTCAGGCTGCCTGAGCCAGAAGCTTAGCCGTGTAACCCCTCACCTCAGTTTTTCTCTCCATAAAATGAGAATAATAAGAAAGAAAGAAAGAACCTCCTAGAACTGGTCTGCTGGAGGAGTTAACTGAAGTAATCTGTGTGAAGCAGTTAGAATAGATCCTGATCCACATAAACCCTCAATAAATATTGGTTCTTTTTTTAAACTTCAGCAGTCCTAGCTAAGTACCTTATAGGGACAAACATAATGTTAAATAAAACTTAAGTGCACATATGAATGAACAAATACCCATGGGTAACTAGTGAGTATAAAAAAGAGAGTGGCCAGAAATGTTTCCACTTTGGGCAGGATTGTTTGACCCATTTAAAACTAGCACATTAAATAAAACCCAGGCCTCAGTGACACGGAAGCAAAAGCGGGAACCCCAAACCCAGAACCACATTTCACATTTAAATCCAGTATTCCCTTCTTTCTCCATATGTTCACAACCCGAGTAGTCTACCGGCACTCAGACGAGGCGGCTGGGGAGTTTTTGCCATCACTGTTCTTTCCGACTTGGTTGGAAATAGTGATTTGGTTTTTTCTGGGTAGATACACCCGGCCCACGCTTGTCTCATTGTCATTGCTTTTTGTTTGGCTTGTTTCTTTGCTTTAGTGAAACACTCTGATCAGTTTTTAAAAACAGATGTATGACAATTTTTAAGAGTAGAAAACCTTTTTCTCTTTGTTAGGATTACTGTGAATATTTCCCAGTAATCCTAGATGACACAAATTTAGAAGTTATCAGAAGATAAATCTATGGTGACCCATCAACTGAAGATTAGTTCACTGATGTTTGTAGTATGTCACTTTTCTTCCTTTTTCTTTTTCAATGTTTATTTATTTTTGAGAGAGGACGAGCAGAGGCAGGGAGGGCAGAGAGAGAGGGGATAGAGGATCTGAAGCAGACGCTGTGCTGACAGCAGCCAGCCCAATGCGGGGCTTGAACTCACGAACTGGGAGATTATGACCTGAACTAAAGTTGGACGCTCAACCAACTGAGCCACCCTGGTTCCCGAGTATGTCATTCTTCT
Organism: Acinonyx jubatus; assembly: GCF_027475565.1. Lineage (NCBI taxonomy): Eukaryota > Metazoa > Chordata > Mammalia > Carnivora > Felidae > Acinonyx > Acinonyx jubatus. Next base: position 12,249,002 of record NC_069387.1, on the reverse strand, counting down.
TAAAATAACTAATATTAAATGTACTGTTGCTTTCCACAGAAGTAGCTTCTGAAATCAGAACCTGTTCTCTTAACACCTTCTTAGCCCAATAAATACGTAATCCACTGGGAAACAGTAAAGCAGGCAATCAGTCAAGCAAGCACCTGTTTATTCCTTCATTGACTCATTGAACTTCAAGCAGCATATGCTTCAGAGTGTAGGTTCCGGTACAGACTGCTTGGGGTCAGATCCTTGCTTCATCACTAGTTGGCTGGATAACCTTAAACAAGTTACCTAACCTCTCCAAGCGTTGGTTTTTGCATCTGCAAATAATAATAATAGTCATAGTGGGACTCTCCTATCCCCTCCTCAATAGGGATAATAAAATAGTCACTCCATACGGTGAGGACGAAATGAGAAAAGCCACTTCATGCATGTTAGCCCAGGGCCTGGCACATGGTAAGTAGTGAACAAATGTTCCTTGTTATCCCCATTTTCCGGGGTGCACCGAGATGAATGCAGGAGTCATCGCCCTGCAAGGAGTTTAGGGAGGGAGATGTGTACGCAGTGAGGACACTGTACTGGGACAGGGGCTCTAGGAGTGGCTGTCGGAAGACCACAGGGGAGCCGGGAACAGCGGGAGCTGCCCACGGCCTGGAGGGTCAAGGACAGGCTCTCAGAGGTGGATATCTTCTCAGAGCAGCAGTCTCACTGGAGTTGGGTGGAAGAATCCAGACAGTAGTGGCCACGATCTTCCACCTTACGCATTTGGGCTCAAATATCTTGAGCATAAATCAGGCCATAGTGCTCTGAGTCGTTAATTTACTGCCCGAGGAAGGAGAAGCTTAAAGACATCTCTGAAACACTTTGCACTATCTTATTACGCAAAAGCATGGAGAAATTTTGAGGGGCCAAATCGTGTTGTATTTTCTAAAATTAAACACTTAGGGGTGCCTGAGTGGCTCGATCAGTTAAGCATCTGACTTCGGCTCTGGTCATGATCTCGCGGTTCGTGAGTTTGAGCCCCGCGTCGGGCTGTGTGCTGACAGCACAGAACCCACTTCAGATCCTCTGTCCCCCTCTCTCTCTGCCCCTCCCCTGCTCTCTCTCTCTTTCAGAAATAAACATTAAAAATAGAGAGAGAGGGGGGCGCCTGGGTGGCTCAGTTGGTTAAGCGTCCGACTTTGGCTCAGGTCATGATCTCACGGTTCATGAGTTCGAACCCCACATCGGGCTCTGTGCTGACAGTTCAGAGCCTAGAGCCTGCTTCCGATTCTGTGTCTGCCTCTCTCTCTGCCTCTCCCCTGCTACTGTTCTGTCTCTCTTTCTCGCAAAAATAAATAAACATGAAAAAAAAAAGTCTTTTAAAATTAAACACTTAGTTCTACCAAAATTTTATCAAATAAAAAATCTACAAAGGATTGGCCCTTTAATGACTTCCTATAATTTTTATCTGATTCACCCTTAAATATGTGCCAGTATGTAGCTTACACATACTTTGTGATAGAACTTCTGCCCGAGCATTTTTTACTTAATACAGAGCATCTACCTTTCAGTACAGTTCTGTTCATAGTACATCCAACGTAGAGCCTCATCAACATGGATTCTCAGCTCCAGGTAGACCAGCTAGACCAAGCCTGCCCTCCCATCCAAGGTATTCTCATGGGTTCCCAGCTCATTGGCCGTGCTCTGGGCATTGCATTTAATAAATAGTAATGGTGCTTCCTGCCAAATCTACCTGGAGCAGACCTGTGTTCTAGGAAATGATTTCAGTTTTTCTCAAATAGAAGCAGATCGTGTTTGTGAGCACAATAAAATCAGTTAGTAGGGGATTTTGGTGGCTTTTTTAAATTTCATCTCGTGAACTAAAGCTCATTTTCCTAGAAATACATCTGACGTGCTGCAAAGTAAATAGCAAACAATAATAAAGGATCATTGTACACGGAAGTATTACGAGCAGAAAGACTTAACCTCATGATCTTTCAGCCATCTTATAAATTCTGTTATGTGCATTGAGCCCCAAATCAGTTAGGATTCCACAGAATCCTGACTCTTCATCCACGTTTTTTTTTCCCTTGAGCCAGTCTTAACTAGTTAGCCAGTTGAGTATACAAACTACTGTATGTAATTTATTACTTTTCAGTTGAAAACCTGAGACCAATGTCCAATATGAATACTCATACAGTTCTTTTTACTTCTTTGACCAATGACCACATGTAGCTATAAACATGTTTTACTGTCATTCGGCATTGTTAATACCTGATGTAAAATAGCCTGTATCAGAAATGTTGCCTCTGTGATTACTTGACATGATCTCTTTAAAATTGTTTTACATATTTTCCTTTAGATTATACAGGGGAATCACATGATATGTTCATAGGGACTGAGGGGGAAATCTTTTGATTTACCTGGTTAGGGGATTCCCCCACTCAAACTAGAGCTTGACCCCAACTTCTACTAAGCAAAGGGAGGCCACAACTGAAATGCAAAGAGAAACAAGAGAGTTAACGTCCACAGGCCCGGGTCCGTGAACATTTTCAAGAGTCATTATGACTACATGTAGTTTTTGCCTTCAGAACTTTACCCAGTGCAAGATATGATGCCACTAGATAAGGAAAATGCAACATTTGATAGGCTATTGTGCTAAGTAGCTGCGGTCCTGAAAATAAGCAAGATGTCCATGAAAATCCAAATTTACAGTGTGAATTCAGACTCCTGACTCTTAAAGTGATGCCTCCAAGTGTCATAAATTCTGCCCCATCCTTTGGATGTCATCATTTAAAGATCATATGACTTCAGGAATCAACAGAATCCGTAAATTAGCGTATTAGCCATCTGTCTTCGCTGGAGTCAAATAGCGATTCTGTCAGAGGATGCCTAGTTTATAAAATGATAATTCATTTGGAAGAGTGTGGCTCCTAGCATAGCCATCATTAGTAAGCAGAGAGGTCTCGTTTAAAGTAGCACCAGTCAACAAAAAGAAGGGGTTCGATGATACAATGGAGTTTTAACCTGTTTTTAAAAATATATGCACAACATTGTCGATCGTTACGTGGTAGTAAGGCACTGTCACTGTCTTTATAAAATGGAGATCAAAAAATTTCGTAGTGAAAGTTTGAGATTAGTTTTCTTCATGTCTCAGAAAATAAAGCTACCCTCTCTTTTTAAGCAATTAGTTTGCTGCTTTGCGGCACCTTGTAAGACACAGCACTAGCACCCGTTGCTACGAAATCTGCATATGAGAAAGGACAGAACAGGGACACCTGGGTGGCATATGGAAAGGACCGGACAGGCAGGAAGGGGGCAAAGGTTAGTCACCTCTGCTCCTGGCGCTGCTCTTACTGCCTCAACTGGTAAAACTGACTCCTTTGTAAGAGGCTCATAACTGGGTGAGCTCACGTTCCTTGATCTGGAGAGAACACTTCAAAATAACAATGTTTGTCCGTCAGTAGAAAGCGGACCAGGACACACTGACAGCTTCTGCATTAGGACAGCCTCTCAGAAATCAAGATACTATTATCTGTTAGTGAATCCCTGGGCTCCACAGAAACCTCCAGATACTTAGTTTTAGGAGTCACAGCAAATGCTAGAAACAGTAACTGCATCTCATAAAATGCTATCCCGTCCCCTCCTCGATGATGCCCACCCCTCACCCCTCACCCCGAGGCAGACGTTCATCCACACTTCCTGTGTTTTGGGATAAAAGGTCTCTAAGTCAGTATTATTTTCAAATGGATGAATTTTGAGTGAATTCTTACACAGTGTTTTGTTTACTCTGTATTCTGACAAATAGCTATTGGGCAGTGACTGGGCGTTTGGCACCGTGAATACAAACAAGCACACATTCTGATGAAAAGCACAAACTGCCAAGCAAATAAGTGCAGTGTGGAAAGTGCCGGAAACACAGTTCCTAGACAAGGCTGAGTATGTGAAGGAAGGAGGGCTCATTTTGCCTGATGGCTAGTTCAGGTCACTATTCCTCAAACCGGGGTCACGTCCTCCAGGGTGAGTCCAAGGGCAAGTTCTGGAAGTCTCAGGTCAGGTGGCTGAGCTTTAAGCACCTGTTGAATGGTGTCCCAAGTTCAACAGAGATAGATGAACAAGTTCAGTTGGTGTTTCCCCCTTTGGACTCCTGAAAATTTGAAAGCTTCAATACCACCCTAACCCCTCAGATAGTTGCTTCTGTAAAGGAAATTGGGACTCTTTTTTTTTTTTTTTAATGGCTTGTAAATGATACATAGGAGCACGGAGCAAAAATCTGAGATCAATTCATTTAGAATAAGGTCTAAATGCAGCCAGCCATAGGATATGCAGAGCAAAACTCTGGTTATGAATAAAAACCTCCCCTTAGATTATGATGATAAAAGTCTCTCAATGTGATATTTCCACATTGAATCATTCAACAAACCTGCATTGAGCCTCAGGTGTGTGACAGCTTCTTTTCCAGGAGTTGGCGGTGCAGCCTCTGGCTCCCAGCCACACACCCCCCCCCCCCCCCACACACACACTTTTACCAGCTGCCAAGACCCAAAACTCAGCAATCAGTCTGACGCCACTGCCCTTACGGTGATATTTATCAAGCATCAGGGACTAAAAGTTGAAAGGCAAAGTGAGGCAGAGAAATGAGACGACCTGGTGGATAATCCAGTCGAGAATTGCATGTGGAAAAGGCAGGACCCAAACTTCCCACGTCATCAGAATCATTTGCAGCCTCCTCTGGACCCTCTTTACTCCGGCTGTAGTGTGTTAGGCATTCTGGGAAGCACGAGGCCAAACAAAAGTGATAATTCCTATTCTCCAGGAGAAAAACTAATCCCGGATCCTCGTGTTTGTAATACGGTTTTAAAAATCCAAAGGAGTGCCGGGCTTGCAAAGTGATTAAGTATGGTTATCCAAGAACAAGCTTTTGTAACACATCTTAGAACAAATGAGGTGTTCTTCTGACTTTTTTCCTAATCAAAGTTTACCAAGTGCATCTCATCACGTTACTGTTTTCGAGTTATCATTATAATCAACAGCAGATGACTTAATAGCTTAGATTATGACTAATGAACTTCTGCCCATTCGACAAGAACCTATCGAGTATTTACGACGTGCCAGGCCTGAGCGACACAGAGCCTGACTTACAGGCATCAGGAAGGGCCACAGTCTGATAACTAATTATACGGTATAATAAATACACCCATAAATAGCAGTGACAAAGAGTGGATGGCCACCTCCACGGGAAGGCATTTATTCTAAATGTTCGCTGGGCTGCCGAATGAAAAGACAAGCTATCCGCGTCCACGAGTGCTGACAGACAAGATATTATTACTGTCTGAGCGTATTTCACACTACTTAAAGTCCAAGTTGAAAGGCGCCTTCCAGGTCTTCTGCTTCAACATCCCAATCGGAAAATCCCTGATGGGGAAGCAATGTGACCAGAGCATCGGTTTTCCAGTGGCGCTCTGAGACATAGCTTCAGATTCTCCTCCCAAAAGTAGGGGTGAGAGGTGGAAATGAATTACCTTGGGCACCTGCTCGTTGTTTTTATTTATTTTATGGGTTAGTTTACATAAGGTTTCACTGGAGGAAAAAAAAATACAGTTCCACAGCTGGAAACCACTGGCATGGGCCTGTGGGGCAGTCCAATGTTTGTGTCCGTAGGCAAATGAAATGATTTAATGTTGGGGAAAGTAATCTGGAAAGTGTAACGCACTGAGCACGTTTAAATTATTTTTAAGTCATCTGGTTACCATCTCTTGGGACCGTAGTGCCTTCACTTAAAAAATGAGGGTGTTCCACCCAGAAATCTCCCATCCCGTGTAGCTCTACAATTACAGGAGTTTGTGATGATCCTCTTTCTCTTGACTGTTTTCGGAGACAAGAATGCATTTTCAGCGTGCTCCTCTCCGTTGCTTTCGAAGAGACTTAATGCTGGAATTAGAGCATCGTATTTTGTAGTAACTAGTCACTGGTTTTATAAGTCGCAAATACTGGCACACAAAAGCCAAAACCATATCGTATGCAGGGTATGGACACTTCAGTAGCTAGTGATGTTCTTCTGTTGCACATATGCCCAAAGGCACACGCTTCAAATGTTGCTTTTAATGAAATATTTATGTTCTTTTTGGTAGCCAGAAGTGCAACTTGCTGAAGGCTTTGATGTGTTCATGCCTAAATCACAGCTGGACTCTATATTGTCAAACTACACTCGCTCAGGAAGCCTTCTGTTTAGAAAGCTGGTGTGTGCGTTTTTCGACGACAAGACTTTGGCTAACTCCTTACCCAACGGGAAGAGGAAAAGAGGACTCAACGACAACCGGAAAGGACTAGACCAAAATATTGTGGGTGCAATAAAAGGTTGGTCTGCATCATTTCATTTTATGGGTTCTTGGTTGAGCTTTGCCTTCTTTTCATAAAGACGCAGCTGAAATTGTACTCAGCTAACTGGAAGCGAATTGAATTTGCCCTTGGCTGTTTTCACCCACTGGTGTGGCTTTCCGGTATGACCTCTGACACTCACCACCCCAAGTATCACTAGAATTTGGTATTTCAAGGGTGATGTTGGCTTGTTAAAAATCATCATTTCAGAGCCAGTTTGATCTGCTGCAGAACCAAAAAGAAGTGTTTTTCTTCATTGTCTCTTAACATGAAAGTATCTTTCTTCGTAGTAGTTTCTAACTAAGAACTTCACCAGAATATGATTTTGACCTAAATTGTGAGTTATAAATAAGAATAAGGCTCTGATGCTTTTTTGAAAACAGTTCTCTCCCAAGTTTGGAAGTTGCTTTATGAGGTCATTGTTTGTAAAGACTATTTATTTATTTATTTATTTATTTATTTCCAATAAGGCTCAGTGAGGAAGTTTTAACAAACATTAACATTTTTTTAATGTTTTATTTATTTTTGAGAGACAGAGCATGAGCAGGGGAGGGAAGGAGGGGCGGACAGAGGATCCGAAGTGGACTCTGCGTGGACAGGAGCGAGCCGATGTTGGGCTCGAACTCACGAACCGCAAGACCATGACCTGAGTTGAAGCTGGATGCTCAACCGACTAGGCCACCCAGGCGCCCTTCTAAAGACACTTTAAATGTCAATGACCCCACTCTGAAGGCAGATCCCGTGTCCCTCCACACATCCCTGGCCTGCTCTGCTCCCTCTGGTTGTGTATGCAGTCATGCCAGCTACATGCAGGGAAAACCATGAGTCTCCCCGCGCCCCCTTAGCGCTCATGAACAGGTGCCTGCATTCCACTGCGTCACAGCAGCCAGGCAGGTGCAAGTATGAGTTCATTTACATCCAGTTCCACATCATAGACCTATTTCTTAACTTTAAAACGTCCGTGGATAGGACTCTGATAAATGTAATTTCAGGTAATAGAAATATTTAAATGTTATTTTTTTTTAATGTAAATGAATTCTCAAATATGAACACAGCTACCATGAAAGTGGAATTTGAGGATCAGGCCTTAATTTACACTGGAATCACTGATAAGGATTCTTCACTGCTCAGTCCCGGCATCACGTGGCTTGTGGGCTGGGACTGGACCCAGAGAGCCTTCCTGCCTCACTTCTGCTTCCTGTTATCTTGCAAAATGAGTAAATGAATTTAATAGCGCTTTAAGGATACTTGGAAACCCACAATTAACTTTACAAAATATTGTGATTTTTTTTCTAAACAGAGTTAGCAAGTACCAAACAGCCTTTGTTGGCGGCCGGAAGGACGTAAGCCTTCAGTAACAGAAATTTATCATCCTCCAACAGAGTTTTTTCACTTAAAGTGACAGTTGAGTTGTACGAAATAAGAAAAGCTACAGAGACATTACAATCTCTGTCATTTCTGAAAAGGATGATTCAGCCTGAAGTGACACTAAAAACAAGATTACAGAATTTGAAGAATGGTCAGTGATGTAACTGAGACAGCTAAAGTTGAGAAGGGTCTCATTTCCATTTAATATGTTTGGAGCCTTCTAGAAACACGAGGGTCAGGCTGATGACGCTTTTTAGGCCGAAGCTTTTAAACACATTGAAATGTAGCTAGGAATTGTTTTAATTTCCTTCTTTTCAGGACAGTGTATTAACACTATGCAAGTATTTGGAAATGAGGGAACTGTAAATGACCGTGTCCCATTTGAAATGACAGTAGAGGAGTTACCTTAATACTAGATGGTAATGAAACATGTCATTACAAGTAGAGTGATAGGGGTTGCTTCTGCCATTTTCAGTTGAGACTGGACGTCATACAATAGTTTGAAAAAGTGTATTGCACAGAGAAATAGAGAACATGCCTTAATTTCCTTCACAGCCCTACTCTTTAGCTAGAAATAAAAATGGTAACAAGGTGGGCCATCTGGGTGGCTCCGTCGGTTAAGCAACCGACTTCGGTTCAGGTCATGATCTCAAGGTTCGTGAGTTCGAGACCTGCTTCGGGCTCCGTGCTGACAGCTCAGAGCCTGGAGCCCGCTTCGGATTCTGTGCCTCCCTCTCTTTCTGCCCCTTCCCTGCTCATGCTCATTCCCCCCCCCTCTCTTTTTCTCTTTCTCTCAAAAATAAATAAACATTTTTAAAAAAGGATAATAAGGCTTCTGCTCCTCATACTCAATAAAGCAGATTATTCAAATCAAAGACCTTAAGTTTTCCATACACTGTTTTGTTGAATTAAATCTGGCATTAAAATTCTATTGAAACAACAAAAACACTTTAAAATGGACAGAAACCCAGCCATAAGCCACCAACTTAAGTCAACAAATATTGTATATTCACTTGTTTCCTTGCAGGATTTACTCATAAACATATATTTTGATCTAGACTTTCCCCCTGGGTACAAAAATAGTACTTGCTTGTAAAAAATCCAAACCATAAAAACGTATAGAAAGCTAAAAGGCCTCCATAGTCCCACTCTTCAGAACTTATTGCATACATTCCTACACTCTTTTTTTTTTTTCCTAAAATCTGTATTCACAATATGGGTATAGTATCTGATTTGTCTTTCTTAACAAGGACATTCTGTGTATACTGGTCAGCCAACATCTTTACCTGATTTATTCTGATAATTTCTTGTAAGCATCTTGAGGACAAGCTATAATCTTAAATATGTTTCATTACCTTTTGTGCCTCACTGAGAGCTTTACATATAGTAGGGTTTCCATCAGTACATGTTGGGTGAGTTTTTATTTTTTATCTTGACTTTGGCCCTAATTCATTGACCTAATAGTTCTGGTACTAAATACCCATCCTTATGTCTTCTCCCAACCAATCTGAAATGATAGATATCAAAAATGTTATAAATTTCTCCCAGTTTTAATAAAATGCCAATGAAAGCAAAAAAAAAGGGGGGGGAACCAAAGTTCAGTATAAATTTGGGTACAACTCTCTTAATTCTTTGATACTTTCTTCCTTAATTTCCTTAATTCCTTTGATATTTTTTTCCTTTAGCTGCAAGTTTATTAACCCACATATTATGATATAAGGTGGTTTTTTTTTAAATTTTTTATTTTTTTTTCAACGTTTTTTTATTTATTTTGGGACAGAGAGAGACAGAGCATGAACGGGGGAGGGGCAGAGAGAGAGGGAGACACAGAATCGGAAACAGGCTCCAGGCTCCGAGCCATCAGCCAGAGCTGACGAGCCATCAGACCAGAGCCTGACGCGGGGCTCGAACTCACGGACCGCGAGATCATGACCTGGCTGAAGTCAGACGCTTAACCGACTGCGCCACCCAGGCACCCCATATAAAGTGGTTTTTGAAAGCAGCTAGTAATTGAAGGTTACTCTACCCGGTTTTTCTTGCTACTTATTGGTAGAGATAAAAGGGGAAATTTACTTCCCCCAGCCCAAGTCTTTTGAATCTGAGTAATCTGGGAAAGTGATAAAATGGTTTCTTTGTACACAATAGCAGCAAAGCTACTCATGTTACCGTTGGTGTCTGCCACTTACTTTAAAAAAAAAATTTTTTTTAATGTTTATTTTTTAGAGAGAGAGTCAGAGCGTGAGCAGGGGAGGGGCAGAGAGAGAGGGAGACACAGAATCTGAAGCAGGCTCCAGGCTCTGAGCTGTCAGCACAGAGCCTGATGAGGGACTCGAGCTCACGAACCGTGAGATCACGACCTGAGTCGGACACCCAACCGACTGAGCCACCCAGGTGCCCCTACTACATACTTTAACAAAATTTTATAGATATGAAGTATTGTCTTTCTTCCTCTATCCTTTAGGGGATAGTGCACCAATACTGTATTAGTTTCAAAAGTCCTGCAACTCGGAATATACAAGACTGGTCAATTTTATAAAATATTAGAACTAAAAATAACAGCAGATGCTGACTTTGTTTCAAATGAAGTCACTATGTTGGTTAAAGCAGCAGTGGGGGGGGAGACAAACAAAAATCTGTAAAACGCTTATAATAAGAACAGAAATGGGCTGAAGAAGAATTTATTGTGGGATTATTAATGAAGCTCTTTGTAGTGATAATTAATATTCCCCCTGACAGTATCTTGAAAATAAAACATAAGCCTCTTTGTAGAGATCACATTTTTGACATATTTTCCTCTGTTTTATGGTAGTTAACACTTTCTGGTAATTCATTAGAAATTCACTTATAAATATGATGCAAGGTATTGATGATGAAAGGGTCTTTAATGAGAAACAATCACCTGAGCACTTTGAGTCTAACTCTGGAAAGAAGCAACTTACGATCTTATTAAGTGGAGTCTTAGATTTTAGTGCCAAGGATAGTTTAGTATCTTGAATTTAATTCAGAAGTGATTTCATGACCAGGATGTAGAATGGAGGTCAGTACCCAGGTATGCTGTCCTCACTTCGTGCTACACCTGCTCAAGACCAGCTAATTCTTGATATCAGATGCCAGGAAACCATGCAGTGTGCCTTAGTGAGAGTTATTTGAATACTGATACAATCCTCGGATCTGGTGCTCTTCAGAAGACATAGTTGGAGTGAAGCAATTTGTAATAATTTTTTAAATGTTTACCTATTTTTGAAAGAGAGACAGACACAGTGGAAGCAGGGGCTGGGGGGCGCAGAAAGAGAGGGAGACACAGAATCCCAAGCAGGCTCTAGGCTCCGAGTTGTCATCCCAGAGCCCGACGTGGGGCTCGAACCCATGAACCGCGAGATCATGACCCGGGCCCAAGCTGGACGCTTAACTGACTGAGCCACCCAGGCGCCCCGCAGTGGAGCGGTTTTTAGAACCCGGGTTAGGGTTTTTAATTCAGCTTCATAGTGATTAGTTGAGAAAGTTTTATTACTATCAAACTCTGCTAGATTCTTGAATCTTCTTGCATTCAAAGGAAATTATGTGCACCTGTCAAGTGAAAGACCTGGTCGACTGCTTACTTAGTTTACTTTGTTTACTCCGTGCAACCCCCGTGTGCAGCCCAAACTGTGGCTCCCTTGGAGGGTAGTCAGCGCCGATGGTCCGCAGGGGTCAGAACCTCCCTGCGAAGGAAGGGAGCTCTTGGTTGGTGCTCCTCCAGAAACTGAACTGTGCCTCTAACAGGGTTAGAGAGCCCGACCACAGTCGGCATCACCCCTTCAGAGGCTCTGCCCAGCCGACCACCAAAAGCTCGCGTCTTATTCCAGCAACTCTGGGGACCTGTGGGGTCTGTGTGAGTCCTGTCACAATACTTTCACCTTCCGTTTTTATTGTATGTTGTCACCATTCTGTTTTCAGTTTGATCTCACAGGGATGTAAATTAACATGGTTGGGGTAGAATTTATGTCCACTCTATCATTCATTTCTTGACAGTACGTTGTGTGTATCCTGAGAACTTTCTGTAAGACCAGGGAGGGAACGTCGGCTTGGGCTTGAATACCCTAACAGCGCTGGTGATGTGCTCTTCATTTACACGAGAGGAAACTGAGGCTGTGAGAAGTCAAGTCAGCTTCCTTAACTTAAAGATACACAGGAAGTGATAGGGCTGAGATTTAACCCCAGGCCTGTCTGGCTCCAAAGCCACTGTTTAGCACAGCTCATTGCTTCGGAGTATCTGGGAGGAAAAAAGAAAAGGTATCCCAACTTTAAATTTCCATCTCAAAATGCAGAATTGTGGATTCTTTATAAATTCCCCTAGGAAACTCACCATACTAATCATCTAAAACGACTCAGTCAGTCACTGTGTACGCAAAGCACATTCAGAGAGAATTTCTAGGTAAAAGGGTAGCTTTACCTCAATTTACTCTCTAGCTTCTAGGCAGGTCTTCCCCGGAAGCTAGCGATCGTCGGTCCCATCGTGCTAGGGAGGAGAACAGAAGTGTGATCCCTTCCCCAAGGAAAAGAGTCACGGCTCAGACTCTTGCAGCATACAGGACCACAAAGAAAGAGCTTGAAAGTCACGCTGCACGTAAGTAATTTTTCAAAGTTGCTTGTAAATTAAATTTTAGCTGCACTGTTTGGCAGTTGAAACCAACTGATGAATGCTTTAATTCAGGAATCCTTTTGGAAGATAAATCATCGTTTGTTAATTTATCTGTTCGTATTTTGACATATCAGATCAGCTTAAAACAGGATATGCTGCATAATGTATAACAGCAAAATAATACGTAACAAGTCTATAATTCTCTCACACACACAGCCCGTCTCTCAGCTTTGTGACTCTTACACAGTTGTTGATTATTTTTCCCCACTCTTTATGGAGGCCCCGTGACAAGTAGGTGATATTGAATCTTAGCCATTCTATGTGTAGAGCCCTGTACGTTCAACCCCTTCCATGGCGGGTCTCGTATTTTAGTGTGCATCAGGATTACCTGAAGTGTCAGTTCAAAATTCAGATTTCTGGGTCCCATCCTCGGAGACTGATTCAGTAGGTGTAGGGTAGTCCCAGGAATCTGCCTTTGAACAAGGCAGATGGTTTGACGTGACCCTTGGAGAATCTGAGCCATCGAGCTCCTGATGCTGATGGCCGATTCTAACATACGACAGCCCTTCTGGGAAACCGTCTCCTTCCTCTGTTCCTTAAGAACAGCCCTTTTTCTGAAGGCTGCCCCGCTCGTCTCCTGGAACAAGCGAAACGATAGCGCATGTCGACGCCTCTCATCCTTTTAAACCTCTGGGGTTCGACGTTATTCGTGCCGGCTGTGTTGTGCAAGGTCCTCGTTTCAGACATGCCTGTGGTACCTCACCAGGACTTCCCTGAAAAACTGCCTAGTTTACCAAGGCGGGCGAAAGGCCTTTCCAGACTTCAGCACGACTCGAACATCTGGATCCCAGAACAAATGCTGTATAGTTTTCCCTATTAAAGGCTTGAAGAAAGTGTGGCCTCCCTTGTGGGCAAGTTCCCGGCCAGTCTCCTGGGCCGCAAGTTTAGAGCACTTACTTCGCCAGCTTCTTCACCAAACATTTGACACCAAAAAACATCGTCCTTGCTGCTTCTCCACGCCTGGATAAGTCATGAGAACAACTAAAACCTTCTCAGTATCATTAACCTTGCAAACGCAGAAATCATCAGCAGGCGTGAAAGCTCTGTTAACGGGCCCCCACCTTGGTGCCCACCCGCTGTGAGCCAGGAACGTGTGATTTACGGCTGAGTAAGGCATGGCCTCTGACCTTCAGACGCGTCAGCAGTGAGCCACGCACACAGAACTGTCCCCCAAGGCAGAATAAAATGCGTGTCAAAGTGCCCATTCCTGAATGGAGGGAGAAAGCACAGAGGACGGACTGCCATGGAAGAGAAGGCCTCACACAATAGGTGACTCTGAACCAGACTTTACAGAATGGGAAGTGCATCCCGTGCAAAGGGATGAAAAAGTTGACTGCAGAATAGGTTTAATGAAGTTTACGTTAAATAAAACATGGGTGAAAGCCTTCCGCCTCCAGAACTCTTTGAAGTCTGTTCAAGTTGATGGGCCTTGAGTCCTCACCAACCTGTTTGTTTACCTGGAAGCATTTAACTGCGTGAATATAAATATAAACGCCAGTGAAATGGGCCCCGGATGAACGCCAGTTTACCCCCCGGGGGGGGGGGGTGGTGGTGGTGGGTTTCAAGCAGAAGCTGCTTTTTAAATCTTCTTCCTGAGCTTCCGAAGGCAACATCCCGGACCTGATGAAGCAGAATTTGGGGGGTTGGGGCCACAGCAAGTCAAAAGTCTGTTCCTGCTTTGTCCCTGGACTTCCATAAGCTCAAAAAGGAATCTCACCCTCCTCAAAATTACACATCCTTTTGCTTGCCACGTAAGGCACAAATAGAGGTGTGGGGAGATCTGGTAAGAAGGTCACGGCTTTTGGGGTCTTTATCCAGCCTCTCACATAATGGGCAGGAACCAGTTGTAGGTTAACTTACAAGGATTCAGCTCTGACTCCCAGTCACCGAATTCTTACAAAACCTGCGTTTTAACACCCCTGCTGGGGTTGACAAAGACAGCCTCCTGTCAAGAGAGATCAGTTTCTGTAGCACAAACAGGGCCACTCCAGTGTCCTTGTGGGTTGCACAGGGTTACGGGTACCCCCTTCCCGTTGTTGACATTGTCGACTTGCGTACTTATTATGACAGTTTTCTGGCAGATTCAAGTAAGAATGTCGCAAGGAAGGGGTGCCTTCCCAGTTTGCACAGTGGCACCGTACGGGCCAGCCAGGGCCCCGGAAATAGAAAGCAGTGTTTTCTGTATAGCCCATCTCCCTTTTCCGTGGATCCCGCTGATCCCGATTGGCTGATCTCAGACGCCTCCCCACCCCTCCCGCCAGCGTCACAATGTAATGCCACATCTCTGTTTTCTTTCCCATCGTGGGGAAGCAGAATTGCATAAGAAGTCCAGAATTGGTGAAATTATGGTCCTCATCACTTTTCTCCTGGGCCTATAGTTGGTGCCTATAATCTGGCAAATGTTTCAGTTCAGTTGCATGAATGGTCATTGACGATCTCATATGAGGTGTGCCTCAAAAATCTGAATTGATACTCACTTGAATTTCTGCCCTAGAAGTGCGTATGCAAATGATCATGGAATGCATACAGTCGCTGCAGTATTGTGGACTGATGGTAAGCCCACCCAAAAAACAAACAAACCAACAAAGGAAAAGAAAAAAACTAAGAATAAGTCAGCTTCCATTAAGAAAACCCCTTGAAAATCCATCGACCTTCACTTAAAATTGAACCGAGCGCTGTCATCGATTTTGCCTGCCTTTAAGACATCTTTGTATAAAAGCAAGCGTGGCTGTGTCTGTCCCGTTAAAAGCGCCCTTAGAAGAGAGAGGTGTTGCCTCTTGGAAGCAGCCCAGTCTTCCCAGGGGCTGCACCCCTACACTCAAGTCTCCCGTTACACTGTGTTTCCAGGCTCTGTCTTTCCTGCATCTGGCTCTTGGTTCGATTCTGACGCTTCTCTATGGCCGGCTCCTGGTATTTCTCAGAACCTTAGCCTCCCCTCCTCAACCCCTTCCTTTGATCACCGAGTAAATCTAGTATTCCTTAAGTACCTCCCACCGCACCTCTTCCTCACCACCCACACCATCAGCCTAGCCATGTGCAGCTCAGTGAGGGCCGCTCCTAATTAGAAATGTGCACAGAAGTCAGGAGCAAGTGAGACCGGAGACGGTGGAGACTAAGACACGCAGAACATTCCAGCTCAATCGCAGGGCTTGGGGCCCGGCCTGGCCTTTTTTTGAAAGAGTCACGTGTGCCCCTCCTACCCCCACAGCCTGAACGGTGGCACAGGGCTTCTAACAGAACTCCCCGGAGGTGCCTACATTCTGCTTGCTACCTCTGAAAGCTCGGAATCCTCATCAGTGCCTTTTTGCCTTTGCCGCTAATCCCCCTCCTAACCCAGCCCTGCCGGTTCTTTTTGTCCTTGCTCCCTCGCCCCTGGTCTTCCGCTTCTCTGACGCCCTCCTAGTCCAGCTGGGCATCACCTCGTCCTTGACGCTCCGCAAAAACCTCTGTAAATATCCTTCCCGCCCTGCGTTTGCCCCTCGAGTGCATGCTGTATTAGGATGTGACCAAGTAACACCTTGTAAAACAAAATTTCCTGACGTTTCCCCACCCAGCCCCTCTTTGCCCATGACGTCAAGTGCAAACTCCGGCCATTTCCAGACTCGCCATCAGTGGGTTTCTCTCTCCTTGCAACTACATGTCTGAGTGCTCCCTCCCACCAGGTGACCAGCCCAGTGCTGGCGCTGTTTCTCACACATCCCGTCCTCCTTGTGGACCGTGAGTTACGCTGTGTTCCCAGGGCTGCGATGCTCTGCTCCTTCTCTCTGAGCGAATCCAGCTCTTCACGGTCTAGCCACCTCGCATGACCTCTACCGCGAGATTTTCTCCAGGTCCCAGCCTGCACTGATTTCTGTTTTCCCTGCATTCCTAGAGCACACATTACCAAGGCTTAACCCTTCACTTTGCTACTCATGGCTTATGTGGAAGATGACAGTGTCATTTGTTTCCCAAACCATGACACTTTGGAGAGTGAAAATGGTCCTCTTAACCATTTCACCGGGAAAACGGGCATTTTGAACCATCCTGAACAAATCAGGATACACGGTCATCCTGTTTATGTTTGGGCATCTTGTCTCCTCAACAAGACCGCAAGCCCCTGTGGGGCAGAGACCATGTTCTGTATTTGCTCTGCATATGCCTTGTCACATGAAACAGTGCCGCTCACATAATTAATGATGAATGAATATAGGAAAAAAGGAAAGAGAGACAGAAGGAATGAGGCGGTCAATTTCTCTTCACTGAAAAACGTGGCTTCTTAAAAATGTAAATACAACTCCACTACATCGGATAGACACAGGGCACGGATAATGGGATAACGACACAGCTTCTCCATGACGACTCGGAGGAGGGCAGCTGAAATCAAAGAAGGCAGAATATAAGTCTGAAGGTGCAAAGAAACACCAACAGACAAATCGAGTGGTACCGAGCAGTTGGCCAGATTGCATCAAGGTGATCCCGGATATTAAACCCAGTTTGGACAGGGGAGCCTCTGAAAACTCTTGATTGTTGCTGAATGTCCTAGAGCAGCCTCCATGGTAGGTAATGTGGAGAGACTAGTGGGTCACGCTTCCATTCACACCGGAGAGTAATTCTCTTCCAAACGTTAAGTATAATAATGGTATTACGGGACCATGATTTGAATAAACCCAATAATGGAAGCCATAAGCAGGCCTGGTAAGCCATTTCCTGCTTTGGCCATCTCAAGACTACTTGATACCTAAGGATGCTTATCCATCCATGTGGTTTTTTGGCCCTCAGCATCATGGCACCGTGGCGCCTCAAGGACAGTATCAGAGAGAACTCTGAGAACTTTTATTTCGACAGCCTCAAAATATGAGCTCCCAACTCTCCTATAACTGACCTCAATGAGGAGGGAGTTGTCACCATTAAAACACAACAGAAAACAAAAGCCTTGCTCTGAGGCTTCGGGCCAGTCCTGACGCCCAGTGTCGTCACCCTGAGGTCACACTGCCACACGACAGCCATGGGGGGGAGGGGCAGGGATGGTGGCAAGTGGGTTGATCTGGTGACCGAATCCTCATAGGCGAGACCCTGTCGCTGCCACTGCCCTCCTAGCTCCTTGCTCTTGTCTTCATACCTCGGCCGTCCCTGAGTGCTAGTGAGGGACAGGATGGTACCTGAACTTCTGGAACGTGCCCTAACGGACTCTAGGACTGTGAGTACAGCTTCCAGCCTTACTGCTCAGGGCGTGAACTCTGGACTTCACGGAGTGACTTTGAAAGTACCTACTGCAGGGAACCCAAGCTTTAAAAACGGAGAGGCGAACTCCGTACTTTCTCCTCATCATGTCTGTGCAGAGCGGACAGACACAGAAGCGCTGTGAGCGGCCGAGCTCAGGCAGAGGGAGCACTGGTGTCCGTGTGGCCCTTCTGCCACTTGCCTGACTCTTTGAACGGATGATCCTCTCGGCTCTGATCTGTAAAATAAGTGACTTCCATATTTCCAAGATGCCTTCCAAGTAGCATTTCTATAAATCTGTGATTCTGAAACATTCTTCTTTGCCCAGAAAAGGGAGTAAATAATAAAACACCATGACATCAGAACTTGTTATTACCCAGACCTTAATATCTCGCAGCTATAATTTATTCCGTTGAAATATAGCAAACATGTTAAACAAACATGTGTTGTAGCAGCAAGCCAGGGGAAAGTGTTAATCATATTTCCCACCAAGCCGTATTATAAATGAGCCCTGCTGAGGGCTCTCTTAAGTCGAAGTAAATTTAAAATTAACTTTGTTTAATTTGAGAAACCACTAAAGGCACTTTCTTGTAGACAGAGATGCCATTGTAGCAAAAGGGAGACAAGAGTATTGTTCTTCTCCGCCAGACTGCCGTGGCCTCAAATCTTTGAGAACCACTGTGATTAAACATGATTGCTCAGACCTCAAAGTCCCACCAGTTGGGGGGTACTGAAAAGGAGCCTTGTGGGTGTAGATTTACTCCTGATTCTGCCATGAAGGTCTTGAAACATGACCTCTCAGAAAGAAAAAAAAAAAAAAAAAAAGGTGGGGATTGGCTAATTTTTAAAGTCTCTCCCAGTTCAGAAATTCCATGCTTCCGTAATCTTAGTCCAGATTCTCAGAAGCAAACCTAGAGAATTAAATACATATAACTGGGAATCAATTTTCTGGATAGCTAGGGCCCTTTCCATTACAACAACCAACTGAAAATCACGGCCCCGCACAGGGATCCGCACTAGGGGACCAACAATTTGACGGTCAGCATGGTCAGGTTTCGCTCTCCTCGACCAGCTGACTGCCCTACAGTCTCTGGCATAGATAATTCGGTAGGATATTCTCATTTCATCAATAAACACGTTATTGTTGGCCTCACTGTATTTTCTTCACGTGTGAGTTAAAGATTTCGTTTTTAGGCACTTTAGTTGACGGACTGTGCTAAATCTCATTGTTAAATGAAATCCTAAATGAACTTCGAGGGCTCAGGGTCATCTCAAGACCTGTGGCCGTTTACCGAAGGAATTCTTGACTTCTTTCAAGTTAAGTCACAGACCAGAGCAAAATGATTCTCAGGTTTATTCTGTCACCAACTGCTGCCTGACCTGTGCCGGCCACGCACGAGACAGCCGTGATCTCTGCCCCTGCCGAGCACGGCGTCTGGGTGATCGCTAAGCGTTGTTATTTTGAAAACCATGGGTTAACGAACTCGGGGCGGGGCGGGGGAGAGGGGGACTTGCCTGGGAAGGTCACGTCTCAGCCGAGACCTGGGGGGTGATGGACTGACGCTTTTAGGCAGGCAAGCCGAAGCCTTCTCCCGGCTGACCCTGAGGGAGAGCGGATGGAAGCAGTGGATTGAGATCCGGTCAGGATTGATGTCACAGCATTGTCCTAGGAGAAACTTTCTGATTCCTTCATAGGCTGGCATTTGTCCCCGTTAGCAGAAGTGGGAATAATAGTATTCCTCTTCATCGTGAATGTGTTGAAGACATTTTCCAAGGTTCATTTTCTCTCCACCTTCCCACCGAGATTAAAAACAGATGTTATATTTAGTTCGTACCCACCTTCTTTATTTTTTTTTAAAATCAAAACATTCTGCCTTATATATCCTGTCTGTCTTCCTCCCGCTCCAAGTAACCTGAAGTTGGTGTGAATCTCTCCCGTTTATGTTTTTCTACGTTATTGCCTAGGTGTGTGTCCGGAAATCCCATTGACTATGGTCTTATGAATTTATGAACCTACATACACAGCCTCATACTGTACTTTTGCAAATTTGTGTCCTTTTTTTCCCCAAGATTTATCCATCTCGGTATATTATAAATCTCATTTTTTCATCTTAACTGCAAAACCATACAAAGAAAGCAATTTTTTTCTCCGGTTTTCTACTAAGGGACAGTTAGGGTGGTTCTTGTGCACAGTTGCCTGTGGCAACAGTCACCTTTGTGTTTCCTGTGGCTCATGTAGGAGTTTCTCCAGGGGACACGCAGGGAGCGGAATGGAGTCACAGCGTATGAGCAACTTCAGCCTCATTAAGCGTTGTCAGATGGCTCTCTGACGTGACATATCATTTATATATCCACCAGCAACGTAAAAGAGATCCTATTTTTCCTCGTTCTTGCCCACACGTGGTGTTAACAAACTTGAATTTGTCCCAGTCTCAAATGGCGCCTCAGTGGTGGATTCCCTGATTATTAATAAGGTTGACCATCATTTCATATTTACTACCGTTTGGTTATTTGCCTCTGTTAATGTCCATCCTTTGCCTGTTTTTTCCATTAGGCTGTTGTATTCTTATTGACTTCTATGAATTCTTTTGTCGGTTGCCTGTGTTACAGATGTTTGTTTTCTCTTACTTTCTAGCCTGTGAAAACTTTGCGTGTGACCTCTTCAGTCACACCAAAGTTTCGATTTAACAGCCAGATGGACTGCTTTGTGCTTTGTGGTTTCTTCTGTGCCCGTTTTAAGAAACTCTCCCGACCATAATAGAATGGTATTCTCTGCTTCTTTGTCCCAGCCCAAGTTTTATCTTTTATATTCAGATCTTTTTCATCCACTTGGAATTTACTTTTGCCTAAAACGTGAGGGAAGGATTTAATTTGCTTTTCTCCCTGGGCAGTCAGTCATTTTAACCTCATCCTCTTCGTTCACACGAATTGTCAACCCCTCTCAGTCGTACACTGAGCTCACGCTTTACCTGTTTGCACTGGTCTTTTGTCTGCCTCTGAGCCTGCGCTACCCAGCTTTCATTCGTCTAGCACTGCGCGAGCTCTTAGTATCTTACAGCTCCTGGCCTCCCTCCCTGTGTCCCCTCCCGCCCTTCCCCTCTGCTTCCGGTGGGTGTTTGGAGCTCTTCCTCCTCGGCTACAGCCTGTAGCAATTCTTTGAATGAGGGTCTCTGTGGTGTATCATTTCAGTTTCTGTTCTGGACGTTTCTTTGTGGCACCCTCAGTATCGAAGGACGTGGAGTCTAGGGGGATAATCTGTTCTGGACTGAGGGTTGTTTCTGCAGGGCAACTTGAAAACCTGCCACCGTCTTCCAGATTTTGTTGCTGTTGTGGGCCTGCTCCGAGTCCGTTGTTCTTTTATAGATAAACCGTCCTATCTGTCTGGCTGCTTTCAAGACCTCTTTGCTTTCCGTATTCTCTGTTTTCTTTCTAGCTATATATTTTTACTAATTTGCTGGGTTGTCTAATTTGTCATCGTAAGAGCAGGGTTCGGTGGTCATTCACGTGTAATCGACGGTGGGCTAAGAATCAGGCTCTACTCCAGGGGGTAAAAAATGCTCTCTTCGGGAAGGCTCTTTTGGTCTCAAAACACAGTGTTACTATCGCTGCCTTAGGAAGAAGCTGTTTTGTGAGCCTGCAGGATAGAAACAGCCTGCCTGCACGCTGCCTGCCTTCCTCCCAGGTGACACTCATTCTCTCTGGCTCCTTTCTCTCTGCAGTCGGCTTTGTCCTCCTCCTTACCAGCTTCCTCTGCCCGGTTTCTGTCGCCTCCCCCCTGCCACAGTTCCGGTTTGCAAGGTGTGTCGGGGCCACTCAACACCAGGAGGTCTCGGCTTTGCCTACTATTGCTAAAGCCCTCATCCTCTCATTGTTTGCTGTTCTGAGGAGCTCAGCCTTTTGTGCAGTCTGCAGCTTAGCCTTAGGTCAGGTGCCCATTGCTGCTGTGGTCAGGCTGTGCTGCGGAGAGCACAGGTACGAAACATCCCTGCCCAGTTCAGCAGCGGGGGCTGGGGTGGGCCGTTTCCCACAGGCGTCCTTGAGCTTGGCCAGCCCTACACCATCCAGCTGCCTTTGGTTCAACTCAGACCTTCTGCATAGTTTTTCGTTCCAACATCTTGATTCCAAGAAGTGAGAGTACTGGGTTGTGACATCAAATGCTTCAGATACTGGAAAGACAACCCCTCCCCCCTTTACACATTAATTAGCTGCATCATAGCTTATCCATCAGGCCCTTGTAGGTCTGGTTATCGTGAGCTGGTTTCTCGGGCGTGAACCCCTGGGTGGTCTGGTCAAATCAGAGTTTGTACCTGCACGGCAGAGAGCCAGTCCCTAGGCCAGGAACACCTGCCCCAAGATATGGAGCATCGGCCCACCCCACACCATCAGCCAGCCCTTCTTCTAGCTCTTTCCCTTTCTCTCCTAGTACCTGAACTTCTACACTTCTTGTGACTTCAATAAATCACAATGGGTTTGGAACGGGTAGCAAGCCCATGACTTGTGGATTTCAGCTGTCCCCATGAATTTGGTAAATGAAGCACTATAATATCATCAAAGGAAAGATACTCTATTAGAGTCCTAGTGGGCCAGAGTCATCAGTCTCCAAGCCAAAAATACCTGTAGACCCATCCTACCCAAGGCCCATTCTCCTTCTCCCTTCCTTGCTTCAGGCCAGCCGGCCCCTTTGGTCTAGAAGGGAGGTGATCTCACAACCCACCTGGCCCTCTGCCCTGCTGTCCACTGTGCTTCTGTTTTGGGCAAATGAAAGCGAGACCAGCGTTCACAGCGTTCGCAGGGAAGCCTGAACTTAGCTATTGATTTGCTTATATTTAGAATTCAGTCATTACTCTCTTACAAGATCTATGTGCTCATATATAACTTTAAAGTAAAAATTAAATAATTTAGGGTGCCTGGGTGGCTCAGTCGGTTAAGCATCCAACTTCTGCTCAGGCCATGATCTCACGAGTCGTGGGTTCGATCCCCACATCAGGCTCTGTGCCGACAACCCAGAGCCTGGAGCCTGCTTCGAGTTCTGTGTCTCCCCCTCTCTCTCTCTGCCCCTCCCCTGCTCATGCTCTGTGTGTGTGTGTGTGTGTGTGTGTGTCTCTCTCTCTCTCAAAAATGAATAAACATTAAAAAATTGAAAAAAAAAAAGGAAAGAGCAAAAACAAAATTTTAATTTATGCACAAAACAATCCCTATGAGCCGTGCGGTCTGGGGCCGATTGTTTAACCTGCCTGTACCTTGATTGTGTCTATAATGCAGGATTGAAAATACCTGCACCATCAAGTATTTTCAGCAAACATTAAATGAGATAGATGTGTAAAGTGCTTAGCTCGTGGGAAGCTTCATAGAATAAAGAGTAAAGGAAAGAAGAATGTGCCGGAAGGTGCCGGTGGCCTTCCAGCGGCTCCCAGGTGAGCAGGGGGAATGTGCACAGCCTGCAGGGAAAGCTAGTCTCCTCCGCCTGAGAGCTGGTCCCAGCGCTCCCACTCCTCGGCGCAGCCCCAGGACCCTCCTGTAGGGAGCTCTCTTTCTCACCCTTGTCCCCGGCCCCTCTCACGCTCTGGGAGATTGGCGGCGCCCGCGAGGCCCCGGCCTTCAGTTTTGCTTGACGTCCACCTTGATTTCCACTCGTCCGTTTGACCATAACTTAGAACTGCGTCATCAGAGCAGAGGTTGGGCTCTCACTGCCGGCCAGGTGTAGCCTAGGTAGAAGACTCCACAGCGATATTAAAACTCCGTAGGTCCCCTCTTGCTTCTCAAAGTGTGCGATCCAGTGACTGCCTTCAAAAAGCCACACCATATTCTGTTTCTCCCAGCAAAGGGAGCCAGAAGAATCCAAATTAAGGGTCCTCTAGGAACCATTGTGTGAACAGATAGCTGTTTGGGGAACGCGGCCAATCCCCTCTGTTCTCAGCATGTCACATTCAGACACACTATATACCGCCTGTTCATTGATGATTACATTAAATGCCGCGTTCCCAGGGAAGGATCTGCTCAGCCACCACTAGCTTATTCATTATTTATATACAATTAAAGGGCACGCTTCGAATGAACACGAGCGTATGAGAAAAGCCATTCTTCATGTACACATCAGATTGAACATTTGTCATTTCCCTAGTGACTTAACGTACTCTCTGTACCTTGGGACCTCAAATTATATTAAGCACCGGAGATGCTTTAACTCTTTTATTTAGTTTAATTGTTGGCCTTAGTCCGCTTGTTGGGATTATTTGGACTTGTTTAAAATTAGCCCTTGCTTCTCCTTAATATATTAGAATGGAAGAAGAGGGAAATTTCTTTTTAGTACCTATTGCATTCTAAGGATGAATGCAAATTGTTCTATGATTCTTAATGACCCACTATTAACATAGTAGGAAACCCAGTGCATTAATGCAATGCCTCTTTTCACATCATTACTCCTAATGGAACTCTTACCAGGATAATAGCTTGACCTTTCGCTACAGATTCAGACAGCAAAATATATTCTGCTTACTCGATACCTCTATTCACATAGCATATTGAGCATTTTCGGATCAATACAATGACAATCTTTTTGGCCTTGTTCTAAGGTCTCATCTGCACAAGTTACACAGTATAGGATTGTATCTTCGGTAGACAGATTCAAGTTAAAAGTCTCTTTTAAGTTTGAATGTAATCCATAAAACAGAATGTCAGTAATACTCACAGTGGAAATATTTGTTTATATAGGTATTTTTCGAGAAGCCTAGCGCTGTGCCTTCAAAGGTCTTAGACACAGACCCGGGAGACAGAGATCTCTCTGGCTTCTTTTTATTGTACCCAGATAAATTTTGATTTTTTAATGTTTATTTATTTTTGAGAGAGAGAGACAGACAGACAGGCAGAGCTCTAGTGGGGGAGGGACAGAGAAAGAGGGACACACAGGATCCAAAGCAGGCTCCGGGCTCTGAGCTATCAGCACAGAGCCCAACGCGGGGCTTGAATCCATGAACCGCGAGATCACAACCTGAGCCAAAGTCGGACACCTAACCGACTGAGCCACCCAGGCACCCCTGTACCTGGATAAATTTTAACTGAAAAAAGAAAAAAAAATAGCCAGAAATTGTTGCCATTTTAGTGGGTGACGGTATTTGGGCCCAAGATTAGATTGGAAAGATCTGCTGAGAAGCCCCTCACGGAATGGGAGAAAACATTCCAGAGCCTTCCCTTTGGTTCTCCTAAACTTGGTTGTTGACATTGACATATGTGGTTGCTGGGAGTCATTCTGCATAATCCACATCAACTTTGCAATTTGGAACCACTACTTTCTAGTGTGTGCTAATTTGGATGCATGGATCTCGCAATCTAAGAAAAGAGGGGTTACTATGGAAATGACTTATACAAATAATATTACAGGGAGGGAACTGTTTACCTGGTAAGATGATATGTAAGACCATTTTTGTGGTACACATTTTCATATAGACTAATAGCATGCTAAATGCAATTAATTATTCTCTTCTGTTTGTTAAAATAGGACTTCGAGAACCTTTTGGCAACTCTCTGGTTAGGAAATGTTACTGTGGGCATCTGGATGTGATACAACCTTGTTTCTTTAACTGTATTCTATGAATTTAAAACTTCCTACTAATGCAGATAGGCGTTTCTTCCCCAATTAGTCTAAATTCATGAGCTCTTGTAATCGCTGCCATTAGAAACCAAACTGGAAAATATGCTTGTTCATCAAATATTTATTGACTTCTTGCTCAGTACGGGACACTGTGGTCAGTGCTCTGAGGGAGACCAGATTAATGAAGACCTTTGAAGTGGTCTACAGTCTGGCAGAGGCGATTCAAGATCACACCTACCTCGGGGATATCGCGTCCCCTGCATCCCTCCCGAGGGGAGACCGCCTGCTCGCCCACGTTCACATGCCATGTACTGGGGAGCCTGGGGGATACTCCCCCCGACCCCTGACCCTTAGTTCTACTTCCCAGTCATCACCCTTCCTCTGCACAGCTGGGGCTGGGGTGGACCCTGTCCATCAAGGCTCTTATCACAGCTACGCGCCTTCCTCTCTCGGTCAAGTCCTGCTGGCATCTTGAGTGGCTTCACTGTGCCCATGAAAGATCCGCCTGGCCTTCCAGCCACATCATGCCCGGCCCTCATCCACGGTGACCACACCTTAGCGCTCTCCTACAGAGCTCCGCTGCTGATGCTTTCTACTCCAGCCTGACACTCTCAATTGCCCTTACTCTGTCACCTCCTTGCCAACCCCACTGCTAGGCCATTCCCCGATCCCCAGAGATTTCTCCAAGTGTGTGAGCCTCTTTCTGGCTTTACTTCCTTCCCAGATTCGTGTAGGGAGGCAGGGAGCGAAGAAAGCAGAGGTAATTAATTGCAGCTGACCTCTTCCAGCGCTTTGTATCCTTGTCCTTCTGCCAGAACTGTCCAGCAGAGTCCTACCCTGGGCCGGTCCTGCCATCCGGTGGTACCACACCCAGCTCGGAGCTGCGAGGTGCCACGGGATCGTGGCCTGCTCTTGTGCTCGGTGTCCTGACATCCTCAGTCGGCTGCCTTCCTATTCTTCTTCTTATCAGAGGCAATTCCGGACCTCCCCCACGCTCTCCGTACCCCTCACTGTGGAGCCACTGAGTCTCGGGAGTGATTGGCCCAGCCTGTGCCACTTCTAAATCTACCCCATCCCCCATCCCGTCCGGGCTCAGAGGGGGCATCTTCTTCCTGTTCAAGGACAGCCTCCACTTCTGGACCCCACCACCTCAGCCATGGTTCCCGTGACTGCCTCCTGCCTTCCCCAGAATCCTGGCTGCTTCCCTCAGCCTGTAAACCAGGCCCGTGTCTCCCCAGCCTGCAGCCCCCCCCCCCGCAGCTTCCCCTCCAACCCCTCATCTCTTCCTTCCCCCACGGAACCCGGGTTTTTCTGGAATGCCATCTGTGGCCACCCTGCCGCTCCCTCGAGGGCCTCCTGTGACACCGCGAGAACCGCCCTGCCCGACCCTCTCTTGCCCTTCAGACGGTTGTCTGTTGTCCTCTTTAGCACCACTCGCCCTTCTTTATGAGACCCACTTCCGGTTCCCCCGACTTGGCCCTCAGAAGCCAAGCTTGTGCGTTCATCTCCTTCCAGCTGGGGTTCCCTCTGGCCCTGTACTCGGCCCACCCAGTGCTGTTCCGTCGCTGTGTTCTCGCTGGCCGACGTTCTTTCTTGTTGCCTCAATCACCACATAGAAATATGTGCCTCCCGGGGCGCCTGGGTGGCTCAGTTGGCTGAGTGTCCGACTTCAGCTCAGGTCATGATCTCATGGTCGGTGGGTTTGAGCCCCATGTCGGGCTCTGTGCTGACAGCTCGGAGCCTGGAGCCTGCTTCGGATTCTGGGTCTCCCTCTCTCTCTGCCCCTCCCCAGCTCATGCTCTCTGTCTCAAAATGAATAAAAAAATTAAAAAAGAAAAAGAATCATGTGCCTCCCAGGCCCGTATCTTCTGCCTGGACCCCTTCCCCGAATCCTGTCCCCCCCATGGGTGCTCCGCCAACACCCCAAATCAGCATGGCCCAAACCAAACCCAGTCCAGCCTGCCTTGCCCCTCAGACATTCCCTTGCTCCCATATTTACCAGGTCATAGGATTCCCCAGAAATGCCAGTTCTAGATACCATTCCAGTCACCTGCTGCCTTCACTCTCGCTGCCCTTACACAGAGGACAGCAGTGGCTTCCTGCGGGGAGCCCCTGCCTGCTTCCACTCCCAGACCTAGACCCCCCACTGCCCCACTTCACCACGTCCTCCATGACTGGATGGGCTACCCTTGTGTATGGGCTTCTTCCTCTTTCAAATGATTTCCTGATGCTAAGTTCCTAGGAGCAAGATTCTCAGGTATCAAGCCCCTCTTTCTGTATTGACCACCTCACTTCCCAGAAGGGTTCTGCCATTTATGCCAACAGCAATGTTTGAATGTGCCGGGTCCCCACCATTTTAGCAGTGTTATTAGCTTAACATTCATTGTGTTTCTAATTTAGTAGAGACAAAGTGTGTTTTGCAGTTCTTTGGTTTATATGTTTTCTGAACATCTTTCCTAGATACGCTTTGTTCATCTGTAGAGACTTTTGAAGTTGCTCCTTTATTTGAATGAACTCTTTTGGGGCAGGGGGTAGATATTGAACCTTTTTGGTCGTATTTAGCACAACGAGCTTTTCTCGTTCTAAGGAAATGTTTCTTTTTCATTCAATAGAAATGTTACAGTTTTGGGGCACCAGGGTGGCTCAGTCAGTTGAGCATCTGACTTGGGCTCAGGTCATGATCTCATTGTTCATGAGTTCGAGCCCCGTGTCGGGCTCTGTGCTGACAGCTCGGAGCCTGGAGCCTGCCTCGGATTCTATGTCTCCCTCTCTCTGCCCCTCCCCTGCTCGCACTCTCTCTCTCTCTCTCTCAAAAATAAATAAACTAAAAAAAAAAAAAAAATAGCTTTATATAACTGAATCTGTCAACATTTTCCTTGGTCATCTCTTTTTTAAAAAGAAACCTTTAAAGCTTTAAAACCACCAGTACTTTAAATACCAAGAAGGCAACGTGAGTGTAGGTCTTGTCCTTACAGAGAGCAGGTAGCAAAGATGGGGTGTGAAGGCGCTCGGGGGTAGAGGGAGTCAGAAAGGTCCACAGCAGCTCTGAGATGGGCAGCCACACACGGTGTAGCTTGCATAAAGCCATTGTCCTGTCTCCCTCTCGTCCTGTCACACGATTCTCTCCATAGTTCCCTCTGCTTACCAGGTAGCTCTCCTAGGTGCTGGCACAGCACGCAAGAGGCTGACTCAAAGTACAAATGGGGACTTTCATTAAGACACACTGCACAGGGGCGTCTGGGTGGCTCAGTCAGTTAAACTCCCGACTCCTGGTTTGGGCTCAGGTCATGATCTCACTGTGAGTTCAAGCCCCGTGCTGGGCTCTGCACCTGCTTGGGATTCTCCCTCCCTCTCTCTCTCTGTCTCAAAATAAATAAACTTAAGAAGACACAACTGCATTATTATTGAGTACTGATTTAGTAGGAATCACCACGAGAACACCATCTTTCTGTGTAATCTTGCATGAGATTAGATTTAACAACAGTAATAATACATTTGCTGAATTTTTTCATGGGGCCAGTGGACCCATAGGAAGCGTTTTCTTCTCTGCCCATAAGACACATATATGCAAGTGGAAAGAGCAGTACCATAGAACTGCTTCTATTTTATAGCCGGTTTCGTTCTGAAGCACAGCTCTCTGTATATGAGCAGGGCCCCTGCCAACCTCCATCTTTACCAAAGGAATGTAATGTGGGGATTGAAGCCACGCACTACGGAACTGACGTCTTCTAGAAATACGCCTTTTTTTTTTTTTTATTCTTGGGATATATTCCCATTTCAGATCTGCATTTTTTTTTTATTTGCTGAAGTATTTAACACTATTTCACATTTTCTTTCAGTCTTCACAGAAAAATACTGTACCGCTAATCATGTGGATAAACTTCCTGGCCCGAGAGACTGGGTACAGATTCTACAGGATCAAATTAAACTGGCCAGAAGAAGGTTAAAAAGAGGCTCAGGTATGAATAAGCCGTGAGAAAATAATTGCCAAAGCCCTCAATTGAAATCTTGGACGTTGTAAAATACGATTCTTTGCTCTAGGGTATTTTCACTGTCTTTTTGTCTTTTGAAGGAAAAGCTCTACCTAATGTGCTGTGGTTTCTATTTTAAAGTCTTAGGCAAATGAATTTGGAAATTCACCTGAAGATTAAATAGTAAAAATTCTGTCAGACCATTTAATTTTAACAGTATAAACGAAGAAGATGGCTAATCTTATTTTGTGGCTTTATGTGTCTTATCTGTGAAACTGGGTCTCTCTTGTGTGACTTCCTTCTGTTTGCTATTGACTTTTGTTTGTTTGGATCTGCATGACTTTCATAAAAAATACCAGTTGCTTAAGGTAACAAAAATAACAATAACCCTCCTATCAGAAACACCACATGAAACAGATTAAGTCAAGTGTGTATTTTTCAAATCTGGCTTTGGGGATTCTGAGATTATTTTAGTTGAATTATGACTATTTGGATTTTGAGGCCTCAAATGACAGCCAATGTACCAGTGAAGAATCCCCTTGAGGCCAGTTTTTTGCCATCATGTAAGAATAATCATCTCTAGGAGGCCACAAACCTCTAGATACTATTTTTAAAATAAGCAATCAGGGGCACCTGGGTGGCTCAGTCCGTTAAGCGTCTGACTCTTGATTTTGGCTCAGGTCATTGTCACAGTTCGTGAGTTCGAGTGTGGAGTCGGCTTGAGATTCTCTCTCTGCCTCTCTCTGCACTCCCCCCCCCTCCCCTGTCTCAAAATACTTGTCTCGGAATAAAAAATAAATGCAGCAAACAATTCTGATCAAACCTCAGGACACCCGGCCTGCTAAGAGCCTCCGTGTTTCTGTAGCTGGAGAACGCCCAGTTTCGGAGACGGGCTCCAGACAGGGACTGTCATACATCTGGCTGGTACAGAGGCCCGGAGAACAGCAGCACAGATGCATGGGCCTGTGTCTCTACCAGATCCTTTATGTGAATTCACAGTGTACTAGAGCAGTGAGCGGCCTGAGTCAGCTAGCACCCCGGGGGAGAGCTCCCGGCACAGGCTGGGAGCGCCCTAGAGGCTGCAAGACTTGGCCCCAAGGGACCAAGTGCATCTTCACTGTGAAAAACCTTACATCTCGCTTCTGTAAAGTAGCCGTCAGGACTTCACATACTTAGCTGTAGAGGATTTTTTTTTTTTTTTTTAATTAAAATCTTCCGTTCCTCTTTTTTTTTTTTTTTAACCGTTTGCTTCCTTTTGTACTAATTGATGCTCTTTATAAAGAGCAGTGGACTACTGCTTCTTGTCATTGGTGGAAACGTATTGGGTAGCCTGCGGGCAGCAAGGTGAAGCGGAGTCCAGAGACCTGGCTCTGCGGTCTCTCTGCTCTTTACCAGCCCCGGACCTCAGGCAAGTCACTCCACCCATCCAGTCCTCTGTGTCTCTCTCACGACGCAGACAGAAAAATAAAGTCTGCTTCACAGTTGTCATGAGGTTCCAGATCTGTCATACAGGAATGTCTTCATAAACAAAACGAGCGTGCCCTCTGAAAACGTCTGTATTGGTGCTCGGCGGCACTGGGAGCCTCCCTGTGTCCCAGGTCAGAGGTCCGAGCGCCCCCTCTGTGCCCGGCGGGGGCCCCCCTCTGCTCCTGTTGTCCCAGCGTAACTGCTACTGATGCCCTCTTCACCCACAGAGGTTTTGGGGCTTGGGTGATAAATCATCCCCTCACCCTTCCCCCAGCTCTCTCCGTTTCTCTGCCTTCTTTTTTGTAATCTACAAATCATCACAAATAAATGCAGCGAGGTACACTGGGGAGAACAGGTCTGAATTCCCAGCTCCCGTCTGCCATTTACAAATTCCTGGGACCTTCTCTGAGCCTCAGGCTTTCCATATATATAACAAGGCTAATACCTACCCTCTTGGGTGTTTTCAGTGTCAGAATCAGACAATGTAAGTTTTGCCACTAATATAGAGCTGACGCGGAATGCTCAAAAAGTGTTCATGCCCTCCCCTCCTTCCCTCTGCCTCCCAAAACAAAGCAGAACTATTCCTTCAACCCTACCATTTCTTTTTTTTAAATATGTTTTAAATGTTTATTTATTTAAGAGACAGCACGTGTGTGGGAGGGGTAGAGAGAGAGAGGCAGACAGAGAATCCCAGGCAGGCTCCTTCCTGTCAGCTCAGGCCCTGATGTGGGGCTTGACGCCACAAACCGTGAGATCATGACCTGAGCCGAAATCAAGGGTCAGTGTCTTAACCAACTGAGCCACCCAGGAGCCCCTATCCCTGCCATTTCTTAAAACCGCTACCGTCTCTTTCCCCGGAAGGTGTTGGTCAAATTTCCTCCCAAAGGGTTTGCATTCCCTGAGTTGGCTTCCCCGACCTGTTTAGAACCCATTGCATTTTGTCCTCTGGCCCCGCACCTCTACAGACGCTCTTCCTGCAGTCACCACGGAGATCAGATTCCCCTTCTGTTACACCAACACTCTGTTTGACCTGCATGTTGATTTTGACTCCGTCGGATCTCATCCTTCTTAAAGTCTCTTCCCTTGGGTTCTGGGGTTTCCCTGTCTTTGCCTCTCCTCCCGGTTCTCCCGCACTGCCTTCCGTCTAATCCACGGCCTCCTCCTCCTTCGGTCTAATCCACGGTCTGAACCACGTGGTTCGCTTTCCATTCCTGGTGCTGTTCTCATTCTAAAGCCTCATCCGGGACTTGAACTGTCCCACCATCGCTGACTCACCAGTGTGCAGCTCTAGATGTGGCCATGTCCCAAGACCCTAGACTTCATTCTTTGAGAATTACATCTGTTTCGTGCCCCATCCCTGATTAGACACTTCTAGCTTCCTGTCTTCCCCAAACACAACCCCTTCTACACACCCCTCCAGCACGGCATGCGGGGTCCTTGACAGGCTAGCCCCACCCTCCTCCCCTACTTCTCTTGCCAGAGGCCTGTGCCTGCCCGCCTCACCAGCACCTCCTTACTCTGAGAAATGCTGGGCTCTCACACTCATGCTTTCCCTCTGTCCAGAGAACAACACCTCCTCTTGTCACAGATCTTAAAGGCGACTTCCTCCTGGAGCCTTCATTGGTGGCCCCAGCACTTTGGTCTTCTGCCAGGGTGACACTCCGGGCTCCTCCAGTGACCACGAGACCCTCAGGAGCAGAGTCTGCATCGGGGTCGTGTTTCTAACCCAAATGTCTAGAACACCATGTGGCACATTGCAGACACACAAAAGTGTTTGTTGAATGAGCCAACGAATCAGTCGATGAAAAAGAAGAGACGATAATCCACAACAAAAAGGTCTTATCGTTTAGCTCAATCTGGTTGCATGAGATCCTGGATAATATTCTATATGTACCTTACCTGACATTCAAATATTCAAATATTTATTCCACAGGGTGGCAACATCCCCAAGCTCTGTCCCCAGGGACATGGTCCCTAGGACTCCTGGGGATGCCTGTGACCACTTACATGGTGTCCCTTAGTCCTTGGCGTCCCTTCCTTCCCCCTTCTCAAGCCCGTTTTCTCATTTCCTTGTGCACACCCCACCTCCTTAGTCCCCTCCCACTTTCCTCTCTTCCCCCTTCTTCTCCCAAAGGTTCAGAGCCGTGTGTCATGGCGGCCTGACCTCACTCAGGGTAGATTAACTGAATAACACGTAGGAAGAGTAACTTCCTGCTAGTGGGTCCCTCCTCCCTTCCTATTCCAGGTGTCTGCTGCCTCAGCCTTACTTGCCTTACAAAGGCTCCCTTTTATTATGTAAGCCTCCTTAGACTTCAGTCTCCAGGAAAGGGTTGGGGGGTGAAAGCCTTGTTTTACAGTTGAATGACAGGTGTTACAAAGATAACTGCCCAGTAGATACACAGCAACTAACCCCTTACTGAGCCCTGATGCCATGTTGGGTGCTGTGTTCTCCTCAGTTTTATATCCCAAATCACATGTCATTTGTTAAGCCTGAATGGTGTCTTTGCTAGTAAGTATTAAGTTGGTCTTGTGTTGCCTAAAATCTGCCTTGGCGATCTTGCCTGTTTGGGTACGGAAGAACTTTGTTTACCTGTTGATTTGCCAGGGGAAATGGTTGAAGCCCAAGACACAAAGACGCTAAATAGGCAGGCCTGAAAGAAATCAAAAATTTGCCATAGTGATGAGACCTGAATTTAATACGCCGTGAGCCCAAAAGAGAGGAAAAGGGCCAAAGTACCCCAAGAACCAGCCACTCGACTTCCTTTGGGTTCTTCCACACACCGGTCCCAGTGATGCCGCAAACTTGTAGCCGGAGGTTGGCTCGCGTATTCCTGCACCCCTGCCTAGGGTCCACAGAAGCTGCCTGGTGTCAGCCTGCTCCACAGGGTGGAATGTGAAACATGCCTGGAACAACTTGGGAGCTTGAGGGAAAAGAAGTGTACAAATCCAGAGTACGGAGTCTACTGGTTCAGGTACCGCAGGGTCAGCTCGGAGAAAGGAAGAGGGCTTTGGGCTCCAGAACACGTGCCTCTCGCTGAGGAGATGATTACAAGTCCCTAGGGGACCTGAAAAGTCTAGGTTTGAAGAGAAACCTCTGAAGGGAGAAGACATGAAAAGTAGAGAGAATACTGAGTATATATGGAGTGCACCGTGGAAGGCTGGTCTCAGACACACAGAAACAGCCTTCCTGGTGTTAAAAGGAAAACCAGCGGCCCAAAATGGAGTCTCTTGTGCTAGGTCACATCACCAGACTGCACTTTCAACCTCCTCCAGAAATGTAGTTTGAACTGGTCATTGAGGAATCTTCTGTTTGTCCCAGAGGAAGGTGGCCTTACCCGAAATAATCGTGTTTTCTCTTGATGACTTCTCCCATCTTCTAAAACCTTTCAGTCTGCTGGAGCTCCCTTCTGCCTGCCGGAGGGGACGCTGCCTGATTCATGAATCACTTGGTAAAGCTAACTCGATCTTCACATTTACCCAGTTGAATTGTTTTTAACGCTGGAAATGGGCCACATGACTAAAATGGGAAGTTTGGCTTAAATTTTGTTTCCTCTTTGTGAGGTATTCTGGAAACCTCTTTGACGTATAGTTTCTATACCATACTTTTTTTTTTTTTGAAGTTTATTTATTTTGAGAGAGAGAGAACGAGAGAACAAGCAAGGGAGGGCAGAGAGAGGGGGACAGAGGATCTGAAGCGGGCTCTGTGCTGACAGCAGAGAGCCCGATACGAGGCTTGAACTCATGAACCATGAGGTCGTGACCTGAGCCAAAGTCAGGAGTTGGATTCTTAATGGACTGAGCCACCCAGGTGCCCCTATACCATTCATTTTTTAACAAAGAGAGGGAAAGATCCATGTATAAAAGCTGGTTGGAAAAAAAGTTAATCCTGATATAAATTTGTGTTTGATAAATTAAAAACAACTGTGTTTCCTCATACTCTATCTTTTATACATAACCACACCTTTTTTTGTTTTTCCTACTGCTAGATGCAGAGACCAGTTACTGTGAGCTCTGGAATCCATTCCCTTCCATGCTTCCCCCCAGTGAACACATGTGCACACGGTGGGGACGTCCCTCCACATTCCTGGTTCTCTTTCCCACAGACTGGCCACTGAACACATTTCTTAACCATCCAGCATTTATCTTAGTAATTCACATGACACATACATCTCACACACACGTGCCTGTCTGTGCCCAGCGGGATCCCAACCGTAGACCCTTCCCTTACCTGCGGGAACGCCCTGGTCTTTGGTCATCATCGTATTTGATTCGGGACATTTTCACGTCTGACCACTGATCTGCCTAGATATTTGTGACTGGCGCCTTGGCACTTCTCCTCTGCCTTTTCGGCAGGTTCCTTGTGCATCTGAGAAGGTGGAGGTGGCCGGAGGACAAAAATAGCCCTGAAGTACAGACCCAGGTAGACCAGATGTCAGCCTATCAGCAGTGACCGGCCACATAGGCTCTATTGCCTGATTTTGTCAAATTCTATTACACGAAAGTCTCCTCAAGCGGCTTCAAAGTGGGACCCTTGCAGATTGAGACTAGAGTCACTCGCCTTTCCTTCCTGAGGCTGATAGGAACGGAGAGGCTGACATCAATGACGTTGCTCCCTCTCGTGTTTTTTGTCTTGATTACTCAGTCCAAACGATAACAACGAACAGTGTCTCATAGATGTTCCCACAGCTTCAACCTTATTTATCATATTTGGCTCAATTCCTGGAATTAGGGACAAGCTAACTGGGCAAGCTAATCAACTCAGTGCTCGAGGAAGCACAAACTGCCTCTAGGAAGAAGTACTCCATACAGATTTGAGAGGTTGTTGTGCAAACCCAAAGAGAAATTCATTTGGGGCTCCCATCACATGTAATAATTTTTTTCTGTATCTGCAATGGTTCCTTTCCCGGTGTGGATTTTTATCATTTTCATTACATTATTTCCTCAGAGCTGAAATCACAATTTTTTATTTGTGTTAGATCTAAGAGTAAAACTGTCACTGCTATTAAATTTTTATTGGACTTGCTCAATCTTTTCTAAATTTCACAACTTGACTGTCACCGGGGAAGAAAGACCGTGAGCTTGTGGTTACAGACAGATGTTATAATTAAATTTCAGTAACACAGCCACGTTCTTCATCCGAGACACTTGGCCCCGTGCGTGCAGCTAACATACACTAATTTACATATAGTAATTTGTCTGTTTTTCGGATGCATATGTTCTGTTTTTGCTAAAGCCCAGAATTGCATAGGCCTGGGTTATGAAAGTGGGGATAACGGAGTTACAAAGGGAAGGGCTTTGTTATAACTACATAGAAAGTCATTTTACGTGTAAAGTAGAGAAAGTTACTGAAGTAGAAAATGAACTAGAAGTTGAAGATTTAAAAAAAAAAAAAAAAGCTCATAGGGATGCATAGGGACGTACATTTGGATTATTAACAGCAAAGAGGGAGATTAAGAGCCCAGGCATGGACCTGACTCACAGCCGGGACGGTGTCACTCACTGGCTGTATTCCCTTAGTCTCTCTCTCTCTTTTTTTTTTTTAAGTTTATTTATTGTTTTTCATAATCTCTATACCCAGCGTGGGGCTCGAACCCACAACCCCAAGAAGCAGAGTTGCACGCCCCACCAAGCCAGCCGGGCGCTCCAGATTACCTTAGCCTCTTAGCCTCTCTCTGTCCCAGTTCCGTTTGCTCAAATGGGCATAAAAACAACCCCCCTCCCACCCCTTTGT
Organism: Acinonyx jubatus; assembly: GCF_027475565.1. Taxonomy (NCBI): domain Eukaryota; kingdom Metazoa; phylum Chordata; class Mammalia; order Carnivora; family Felidae; genus Acinonyx; species Acinonyx jubatus. The sequence continues at coordinate 12,212,655 of NC_069387.1, read as the reverse complement.
AGGGTCTTCTAAGAGTTAAATGACGCGATGTACGTAAATTGCTCAGTAAACGGTAAACATCTAATAAACGGTGGTGGCAGTCGTTGCTGTTATTATTACTGAAGCCTTTTTAAAATCCTAGACAACTCATCCAGAGAGGAACGCTGTTAACATTTTAGTATGTCCTGTACTTCATCGATAAGCCTATTTTAAAGTGTTTAATCTTTTCCATCTGTCCTAGCGCTTGAGTCGAATGTCTTACGTTATTAAATATTCACCTACAACATAATTTTAGAGGGGAAGAGTAGACACGCTTCTCCAGCCCAAGCTGGTCTCGACTGTGGTGTCTCCGCAGGGCATTTTCTTTGCGGTGGACGTAGCAGGTCAGCAGACAATGGTGTGCAGCAATCTGAGGACAAGGTGTTAGAGAACGAACTGGAGTCGAAATCTTTGAACGTCTCTGACCCCCTGATTGTGGTCAAAGCCACAGCGATAAAAACAGGGGCATGGTGGGGCGCCTGGGTGGCGCAGTCGGTTAAGCGTCCGACTTCAGCCAGGTCACGATCTCGCGGTCCGTGAGTTTGAGCCCCGCGTCAGGCTCTGGGCTGATGGCTCAGAGCCTGAAGCCTGTTTCTGATTCTGTGTCTCCCTCTCTCTCTGCCCCTCCCCCGTTCATGCTCTGTCTCTCTCTGTCCCAAAAATAAATAAACGTTGAAAAAAAACAGGGGCATGGTATTCGCTTCCCACCAACTCAGCATTACAGCCTGGTGGCACAGGGCAGCCCCACGTGGCTGGCCCCACGCACGCGTGTGCCGCGGCGGGAAGGTGGCCGGGAGAGGAAGCCAGCCCCGGGGTTGGAGGGAGCAGTCGCCGAAATTCTCCACTTGGCCGTAACGAAATGTTCTGACCTGTCCACAGCATCTGCCCAGAGAGACTGATGGGCCCCATCGGTTATCAGGAGACAAACGAGCACTTTCTTTTTTACATGTAGCGGAAGGTTTTCTCTGACTGAGGATCTGCCTTTGGAAAACCCTTAAGGAGATTAAAACACAGCAGACGTGAGCAAAGGTTTGCATTTTGAAACGGAGACGTGACAAAGCTTTTGAAGATACACTTATTCCTTCTGACTTTCTCTATGACTAAACTGATGCCAATTTCCAGTCAATTCCGAAGAAGGGCTGATTCTCAGGATTTCCTGAGCCTGGCTCGCGGGGATGGTTAGGGTGGTTCTGGGGATGACCGGGGAAAATTCTGCCACAGCGATTCACCGACCTCTGTGCCTTTGATGATCATATTTGAACAATTCACCCCGGATTCTGAGCGAAGATTTTAAGTCCATGCAAACAAGTGAAAATGAACTGAAATTGTCAATGATTGATAGAATAAGGTCACAAGATAGCAAAAAAAAAAAAAAAAAAAAAAAAAAATGCAGGAGCAAACCTATCATTATCTTAAAAAAATGTTTGATTTAAATAATGGTACTAAAATCTGTAAGGCGAACCAACAGACGCCGAAAAGGGGAAAGAAAGTTGAGCGTATGCATACTGGAATTTTTAAATTGTATTACTGTATTCCGTAAAATCAACGCGCTCCCCGAAACTGACGAGATTTGTGTTTTCTGTTTGCCACCAGCAGAGGCAGCGGACGGTGATGAGAGACTGGAGGGCATCTCTCTACCGCCAACAGGTAAAACACATTTCCATTTCCAACACCCGCTGGAAAATACAGCCCCTGAAAACACTGGCATTGAAAATGTGTGTAACGTCAGAGGTGCAGAGGCTTGAGCAGACTGCTCCTGGCCCCGGCCCTAGGAATCAGAGCTTCTCAGTGCCTTGTGCTCAGAGATATTTTTACATTGAGTATGAAAAGCTCCTTTTGCCTCACGCCCTGTCTCCTAGTCTCAAAAACCTCAGAACAGCAAGCCCTAAGACCTTGGTGTCACAACATGTGCCTCCCCAAACCTGCCGCCGTTGAAAGTACTTTAACAGGAAATGATATTTCTTTTTAGAACAAGGATCACCAGTTCTGTGGTGAAATTCATGTCCGTTCTGTCCCCGTCCACTGCCCCCACCCCAAAAGGGTTTTGAGAGGCAGTCAGTCATTGCTCTTCTTATAACGGGCACCTGACGAATACGGGTGTTTTAAGCGAGTGACTGAAGCAGCCAGTCCGTCTAGCACGGGTGCACATTCCTAGAACCCGAACCAGATCAGCCATAGAACATGGTAAGCCATAGACATAATTCCAGGTTCGTATCCTTTGTGACCCTGGCCTCCTGCCTCTGCGTTGGTTCCTCCCCGAGAGCCCAAGAGACAGGATCTGATCAGTTTGCCAGATGATGATTTATTCCCTCAGTAGTTGTGGGGGCTCTTTATTGACTGCCCTCACCAGACTACCTGGAGATTCTCTGCCCACCAAACCCAGACACCCCCAAAAAACCCTCTAAGTGAAAATGCTCAATTCCAGATTTGGGGTGGCAAGTTTTAAATAAAATTCGGCAAATCTCAGTACAGTAGCCAGTCTGTGTAGGAACTCGGCTAGGTCACCTGTTCCTTGATGGCACTTGTCCCGGGATGGCAAGGAAAGCAGAGCTCGCAGGTAGGACAGACACGGGTGAGCGAGCCTCAGAACGATGAGAAAGCTCAACCGTGCGAACGATGCAGAACCTTCTCGGTCACCGCGTAGCTAAGCAACAGATCGATGGACAAACAAATGAAATGAGCCGCCTGGTGCAAAAAGGACCTGCTTATATCAAGTTCTTCCCATATACAGCCATCTCCTTGTTGGGCTCTGTTCCCACATTTATGAATTAAGATAACTGAAATGCATGATCTCTATTGTTCCTTCCCATCGTGTCCTCGTCTGTCAGGACAACTCGGGTTAGCCTTGTTCTTATCACACCTGGCCCCCTCCCAGCAGATGCAGGAAATATCACTACCAGTAACGAAATTGTGCATTTCGGGAGGCAGACTTCCTCCCCCGGCTGCCCCAGCCCCACTGGCCCCGGGGCATTTGGGCCGCCCGTCCTCACTGTCTTCTGACACCCTGGACTTTTGCTGTTATTGAAAATACTACTATAATCACTTGAAAACCATTCCCCTTGAAATAATACCTTTGCATTTTCCTGTCCGAAGATGGAGGCAGAGAGATGTTTCAGATGAGGAAATTGAACACGGGATGGTAGAACCACCTCATGGAACTGAAAAGAATGTCAAGGAATCTGAGAAAGAAGGAACGTTAGAGATCATCTAGTCCCATCCCTTCTTTTTATCCAGTCCTTTTATTTTACAGGTAAAAAAGCCTGAGGCCCAGAAACACTAAATGACTTTCTCAAGGTCTCACAGCTGGTTGGTGGCTGGGCCGGAGCCCAGGCCTCTCGACTTCCAGCCATTACACCGCATAGCTTTCTCATACCTAAGCCAAAGCCAGCTTTTCTCCGCATGTTTCTTAAAGACCCTAAGAGCTGATGGATGTACTAATCCCTTTAGGATTCCATTCCAGTGTCTGTCTCCACCGTTAGAATGTCCGTCGTTAAGTCTGCCCGAAATCCTCCTGCAGTTTAAACTCAATGAATGACCGGAGTCAGTGATGAGACTAGCGTGTCTTGATGGGCCCTAAAGTAAAACCCCGGGTCTGGGCAGCGTCTTTGAACACAGCGCCACTTCGGACCCTTCCCTCGCGTGTGCCCTAACGAGGCTGCCCCAGAGGTGAAGTCCACCCTTCTTGCACGTGTGAGACTCCCCGGCCAGACTTTCCTGATCTGCTCAATCTGAGCTGGCAGCGGTCGGTCCTGTTTCTAAAGATCTAACAACGCCTTTATTACCTTTTTAAGGTCTTTTTCCTCTTCCCAAACCCACGTGTGTTGGGGAGGGGCGGGGAGAGGGGCATAAATCCTTAAGCGTTTGCAAGAACCGGGATTGAGCAGGTCAGGGGGGACAGTCAGGCAGTCCAGGGACATTCGCGTCCATCCATTACAGGCAAGCAGCCTTCCGTCTGTCTAGCTTCCACAAGAGCGCCTACGGCTTTTGCAGCGGAAAAACGTAGTTTCTTCGTTTCTTTGCCCTCACGCCCCTGCCGGTAAGTGAGTGTGAGCAGCTCGCAGGAACCCACACTGTTGGGTCCTGGGCACAAACGCCCGCCCTCGGGGAGCCCCCCCCCCCCCCCCGTCCCGGGCGGCAGGCCGGGTGTTGGAGGGCACTCTGGCAACCGCGAGAAAGCACCCGGGACGGGCAAACACTTTGTGTTGGGGGAAAAAAAAAATCAGTAAAGAGCAAGTGAAATCGAAGCAGTGCTTTCTAAAATTTACAAAGGGGGCTTCTCATTTGGAAATAGGGTAGAGCAAGCCCCCCACCCCCCAGGCCGAGCCCAGCGGTGTTTGTCATGAATTGGCAGTCTTTTACATACTTTCAAAGAAGTAACAAAAGTACGAGGAAGAAAACAGAAATTAACTTTACCACTCAGAGACGACCATTACTGGGTGTTTTCCCCCAGACTTTTCTCTAAATCTATTTATTTACACAGTTGGAGATCAAGTAGATAAAATTTTCTTTTCTGGGTGTTGTTTTTTTTTTTTTTTTAACCTAACGAGCATTTTCCATTTTTCACACATCTTCATACACGTTACCTTAATAGCTGCATCATGATCTGTTACAGGTAAACTGTATTTTGTGTAGCCATTGTCTCTTCCTGGACAATATGTGGACATACTCCAGTAGTAACACACATTCACGGACTTCCCTGTAAAAGTCATCATTACAAATTTCTAAAACGGCTCGCGTAGCACAACCAACTAAATAAAGCCTTGGCTGAGAACTTAGGGATTTAAATATGAAACAGAGGCTTCCTTGGGGCGCCTGGGTGGCTCCGTCAGTTAAGCCTCCGACTTCGGCTCAGGTCACGATCTCCCGGTTCCCGAGTTCCAGCCCTGCGTCGGGCTCTGTGCGGACCGCTCCGAGCCTGGAGCCTGCTTCGGATGCTGTGTCTCCCTCTCTCTCTGCCTCTCCCCTGCTCGCGCTCTGTCTCTGTCTCTCAAAAAGCGACTAAACGTTAAAAACAGAAAAAGAAACCGAGGCTTCCTCGGCCAGGTGCTCTCCCCACCTGGCGCCCTCGCCTCTAGCCCTGTCGCACAAAACTGTGCAGCTCTTCTTTGAAGAAGTGCCCCCCCCCCTTCGTTGTCTTGTCTGTGTCGTAGGTAGTGTGTTTGACACCAGGAGAGAAACCATGGAAGACACAGAGCCAGATGTCACTGCCCAGACTTCCCTTTTAGTGACAGTGTCCATGAGCACACGTGACTCTCCCGTTTGAATCCCCTCAAAGATCCACGTAGCATTTCAGGTTACTTCCTGCCAAGTGTGGGTGTTCTGTGAATCTTTCCCGTCATACCTGAAAAGTTGTCACCTACTTTCTTCGTAGTATGTGATCATCAAGCCTCCAATTTGCCCTAAGAGTTTTAGAAATCGTTAAGAGTTGACTCATGCATTCCCTCTTAGAAGTCCAGCGTATGATCCAGTCAGTTCATTGTTCACTAAAAGGCAGTCCTCTCTTCTCTGTTCTTTTCCTCATAAGCTCAAGGTGAATATATAGAGTTCTGACGCATATTTATTTTAATGTGCACTGCGTAGACGCAGCCTACAGGAGAAGAGCTCTTGGCACTGAGGGAGCAGTTGGGAAGGCCAACGTCAATTTAGGCCTTCAGCGGCCCGGAAGATGAAACCGTTGATTGGGGAGATAAGCTAGCTCTGCCCTATTAGACAAAATCATCTGTGACATCAGTTCCTCCAAAAATAGCCACTTGTAACCGAATAAGCGCAAATGAGCTATGAATTCCTAGGGAAGAAAAACCTTTCGCATGGGTCGTATCAACACAGTGACAAAATGACTAGTTAAAAGGCGAGACGCTCGGGGCACCTGAGTGGCCCAGTCGGTTAAGTGTCCGACTTGGGCTCAGGTCACGATCTCACGGTTCGTGAGTTCGAGCCCCGCGTCGGGCTCTGGGCTGACAGCTCGGAGCCTGGAACCTGCTTTGGATTCTGTCTCTCTCTCTCTCTCTGCCCCTCCCCTGCTCGTGCTCTGTCTCTCAAAAATAAACATTAAAAAAAAAAAAATGAAAAGGCAAGAAACTCAAAGTAACCGGTGGCCAACAGGATACGTAACAACTGTTTTCAGAGATGGCCTAAACTCAGCCGTCAGTGTCTTGGCGTGGTGTGGCAGCCAGCCACAAATGTCCTTAAAATTACATACTTCATTTTCCCGGTACACCCGCCTTCCGCTTCATATGAAATCAACATACGAAAATATGGGTTTATACTAAAGCGCTATCTTGCCGTGTGGGTATCTGTGGTACAGAAATATGTACCTCCAGGTTCCCTTCTCCAAAAAGATGGTGACTCTAAGCCGTTTTCCTCACAAACACTGCGTGTAGACCTCATTCACTGTATAAAGCCAACTCCGGTGAAATCTTTAGCACTTGACCCAGAGGCCAAATAGTTGGCCAGAAAGAAACTTGGACAGTAGAAATGCCAAAGCAGAGGGGGAGAAATTGTTGTGCTGACCATTACCTACCTTTGCCTAGCACTGGAACCAAGTCAGAGGGGGAGAGCTCAGAGTTACTGTAGAGGCGCCCTGTCCGAGGCACTTGCGCCCCATCGCACTGAACCTGAGCCAGGAGGGGGCCCCGGGCCGAGTCGGTGGTCCACTGACGACCAGCTCATCAACCGGAGGGAGATGGCTGGAGGCGTCCCTGAAATGTGACGACACTGCTTCTCGGTGCGGCTTGTGGACTCAGCCCAACCGCTAGACAGCTCCCTCTCCCATCTGTGCGTCTCCTGTCTTATTCCTGAGGCGGGGAGGAAGGTCCCGAGAAACCGTTGCCACCACATCCCAGGGTTATTAGCCTTTTCCGTTTTAGGCCGGTGAGCAGCCCCTTCCCTGAGACCGGTCCTAACGGAACACTGCACACCAGGGCTCTTGTTTTCCTGCAGCTTAGGTTTGGGAATTTGTCCTCTGCCCCTCGGAAGGAAATACTGCTCAAGGGAACTGGAAAGATTAATTAGTGACCTTTCCACTCTATTACAGTTAGATGAGTGCGTTGCTAATGCAGGTAGAAACATTTACCTTACAACTGTGGGATCTGTTAATTATACATCGTGAACCTTCCAAAGCCCTTCCTTCCAAGACGGGGCGACAGCTTGGAGGTTTCGATACTTGAGGAGGAGTAGGGATTGTTCAGCTCACAAATACGTGCAGTGCATCCACAGATGGGAGCCACATACTCACAAAACCGCACCAGTGAAATCCCATTTTGTGCACTCAAATTGTGTTTGTGTTTACTTACTGTGACTACTGTTCAGACTTTATTCAGAAATCCTTTTTATAGGCTTTCTTAGTAAAAAGAAAAATTCCATATCTACGGATAATGTCTCAATCTTCTGTATATATGTTTTATTAATATGTAAATATTTAGATTTTTTAAAATTACTATGTTCTTTAAAAAAAAAATTCAACACAAGGCTAGTTGTGAAAATGGTGTATAATGTTGTGTTGTGATATCAATTCCCAAGATGCTCTTAATGTCCGTTCCAGAAGAATACAATAAATTACTTTAATCGAACATGCCTGTGTTCTGTGCCTGTGTGCCAGTCCTGTGTTTATGGAGTCAGTGCTAACGACTAATTAAAAGGTATTTATTAATACTCTGGTGGTCTTACGCAGAAAGTTGTATCTCCTTAGGAAGTTAATTTTTTAAAAATAAAGAAACAAACCAGATAGCCATCAGGAAGAGCGGCTTCAAATCGAGAAAGTCGCAGGCGCCGCGTGGGAGTCAGATCACTGTCTGCCTCAAGTCCCACAGTAACACTTGAGCATTAAGTGCTGATAGAATTGAAGCCTAATTTTAAATGAATTAGGTAGCTTTATAATCTTCACTTAAAAGGTTAAGCCCTGCTTCTATGGAAACAACACATCAGAAGGACAAATCAATCTTCTTTAATGCAAAGTGGCTGGTAAAACGTAATTGCTTTAGTCCCCTCTCTGAACACGGGAGGGCGCTGCTCCTCACTGGGCGCCCGCCCCACCCCCACCTCGCAGGCATTCCCAGCCCCCCCCCCCCCCCCCCGCCGCCACCCCCCCTGCCTGGAGCACCCCTGGCCTGGAACACCTTCGGCTGGTCTGCCGGTTCTCTGGGGGCCTCGCTTGGGAAGGCCTGAGCTGTTCCCGCTTCAGGAGAAAGCCACTGGACGGCTGGTGAGGAGGCCGCGCGGTGAGGTGCTTCCAAAAGGCCAGGACGCCCTCGATCCCACACGTTCGGGCGTCATCCAACTGACAGCCCTAAAGGGCTCCCTCCAGTGCAGCGTGAGGGGGCCCGGGGTACCACAGGAGGCTGCACCGGAAGGGGGCTGTCCTGTCCCCGGAGACCAGAGCCGTGTCCCCTCCCGCAGGCCCAGCCTCAGCCGTTTCCTGAACACCCACTGCGGCAGGTGCCGTGTTGGGTCAGTCTAGCAGGGAAGAGAGGAAAAGAGTGGAGAGGTTGTGTAGACCATCCCAAGAAACTGGGAGGACTGGGGGTTGGGGGACCACTGAGGCACCCTCAGAGGTCTTGATCTCTGAATGGTCATCATATGAATGATTCATCATATGATCATCATCGTATGATGATTCATCATATAAGTGTACTGACCTGTCTGGCAGAAGTAGGGACATTACTGGACAGGGGCGAGCCTGAAGCAAGGCATCCCATCAAGAAGCTGTTAGAATAGCCAAGGCTACTTAACTTCTTTACAGGACGGAACCCCAAATGCCCAAGCGTGAGAAAGGGAACCAAGGGGACTTGGTGACTCTCTGGCTTGGGCTGCAGAGGGGAGTGCAGCTGTAAGAAGGGGAGGGGGCTCGGGCTGGGGAGCCCCAGGGTGTTGTGTGCGCTCAGGGAGGGAGCACGGGGAGGGGCCGCTCAAAGAATGGCAGTCGAGTTCAGGCACAGATGTTATTCCGTTCATTCACGTGTCTCTTGGACACTGAGGGTGTGCCTGGTGCTGTTCTAGGGGCCGGTAGAGCAGTGAGCCACGGGCCCTGGGGCATGGAGCTCGCCAGGACCGCCACAAGGTGTGAGCCCTGAGAAAACGGCCGCACAGAAGGTGCAGAGTGTTCCAGAGCTGTAGAAGGGAACTTAATCTCAGACCAGGGGCTTTGCCCCAGGCGAGAGGCAATCAAGATTTGAAGCACCATCCATTCAGCAGAATTCGAGTCTCAGCTCAACATCAGCAGGGAGCGACTCCTAACCGTTGGCTCACGGGTGGCCACTGGTCTCTGTCAGGTCACAGGCTCAGTCCCTTCTCCTCACGTACCACCCTCTGACATTGTCTTGCTTAATGACATGGCTGTTTACTGTCTACTTTCCACTGGCATCTAAGCCTCGTGAGGTCAGGGGTCTTATCTGTAAGGCCATTAAGATTTCAGACCCTAGTGAAAACACTGTCAGGACATCCCTGTCCCCGAGCAAGAGTGGACTGTGACAGGCGAGGGCTGTCAGGTACTGCCCTCTCCCTTCTTCTGTCCCTTAGTCTTAGATCATGAGCCCTTCCTCTGTCCCGGTATCGACACTCTTCAAAAACGGCGGAGAAATTGCATCAACACAAGATGTCCTCACAAGACATGCTGCGCGGGGGCCCGTGAGAATTTGGTAGCTCTAATGATGCAGAACAACACTTTGAATTCACACAAATCAACAATGTCTGTACTTTGTAACCTCAGAAGTACGACACTGATCATCCCCCTAAATTATATATACACGCATTTATACATCTATGTGTGTATTTATTCTCTATTTCTATTTTGTAATCAGTGAGGTTAAAAGAACATAAAGGAATCATTATGAAAAAGCCAAACAACAGTCTAGGAATGAGGCCCGGGCGGGACAGTACGCTGATGTCACAAACAGATTTGATACTTAAGGGCCTTTTCAATTGCTTTTTTTTTTTTTCTTTTTGGCCATTTTTATCTGCTAATGCTGAGAAATTGAGGGACATTTTAAACCTAAATTCTGAAACTCAGCTACTTTAGATAATTCCTTTAAAGTACTTTCCAAACATGAAGCTGATTGGAGCACGCGCAGTGGAGAAACTGCTCAGACACTAGCTCTCTCGACTTCCGGTTGTTCATACTCTCCACCACGATGCCATAACAGATCCAGAAAGTGGAGGGCCCTTGATGTGAATGTGGAGTGAAAATCAATTTTACAAAGGAAATTGAGCGTCCTAAATTGGTTCAATGAAGTGGTGAACCAAATGCATATTCTGGTAGAAAAACTACTTTCTGCTGTACTCTCGCAATGCAGAGAAAGAGAGAATACGTTACAGCGGACGGCACTTTCTCCATCTGTTACTGAATTAAGCGTCCTCCAAAAGAGATGTGTTTCTAACCACCGGATAAGGGAAATCAGGAGCGACTCAATTAACAACTCCCGCGCTGACCCCGTCCCCCCTTGCAATGAACGCTGTGACACTGCGTGGTCCTCGAGGGAGGTATTTCACTGTGTGAAGCAATGCCGCCTCCTTCCCCTCCTCTCCCCGACTCTCCCTGTAACACAGACCTACAGCTGTGGGCAGCCTTGACCCTCGTGGCGAAGGTTTTGTGGCTATGGTTCGCGTCAAATGCCGTTGGAGCATGTTTGTCCTACCCGCCTCCGTTGTGTGGGCGACACCCACAGCTGGTCTTTCCCTCACCGTGTCCTTATGAGACTGGCTCCCAGTGGAGGTGGAGTGGGCGTGTTTTAACATCGGGCTGACCCCCTAGACACTGGCTGCTGCCTGTATTAAGTGACAAGAGCCTTGGTCACGCCTCGGCTACTGTAACAACACACAACTTTCGAAAACGAACAAACTCTCAAAGACGAAGAAACGACTTTTGATTGGAAAGGACCCAGTGACTTTGGAGGTGGGAAGGAGGAGGTGGTGAAAGTTGACAAAATTAGTCTGAATTCATTGGACAGATTGAACGCAGGAGAGCCAAGAAATGCTTTGGAAACTGAGAAAGATTTACTCCCTTCCCCTCGTTCCCTCATTTAAACATATAAAACTTCAGAAATTGCAGCTGTAGTTTAGATCAATAAAATATGGGAATTTAAGGAAAATCTCGCCTAGATCGACATACAGCATATATTAAGGGTAGTAACAAAAAGGCCTAAGTATAAAGTGGCTCAAATGACATGCAGATGTTTTTCTCTAACTCATCACAGCCCAGAAGCGGGTGGGTGGTCCACAGTGTTGGTTGGTAGCTCTGCTCCATGAGGTCATCCAGAAACCCAGTCCTATCCTTCTGCACCCCCTAGGAGACATCCACATCCATGAGGTCAACCGTGTTAATGTGGTTCACCAGCATAGGTTTCTGTTTGAGACTATGGAATGGTGGGAAAAAGTTGGTGGAGGGAAACGATGTCCTGAAGAAAATGTGATCTTGGGCGTGTATCTCTTCTACTACTGCAGAGAATGGATACTGGGGACAGTTAGCTGTTGGTTCTACCAGTGCCATTTTACTTGGTGGGAAAGGAAAAATGATCCAGTAAATAGTGTCGAGGACAACTGGCCAGCCATTTGTAAAAACAAAATTGACAAAATGCATCATAGCCCTAAATGTAAAAGCCAACACTATGCAACTCTAAGAAGAAAACAGAGAAGTAGATCTTCATATTCTTGGGTCAAGCAATGGTTTCTTGGATAGGACACCAAAAGCACAAGCGACAAAAGTGGATAAGTGGAACATCGTAGAATGAAGCGCTTTCTTTTAAAGTTTCTATTTACTTATTTAGAGAGAGAGAGAGAGCATGCATGGTGGAGTGGGGGTTGGGGGGGGGGGCAGAGAATCCCAAGCAGGTTCCACACTGACAGTGCAGAGCCCAACATGGAGCTCAATCTCACAAACCGTGAGATCATGACCTGAGTCAAAATCAAGTCAGATGCTTAACTGACTGGGCCACCCAGGAGCCCCGAGATGAAACATTTTTGTGCTGCAGAGAAAACCAAAAGACAACTCACAGAAGGGACGAACAGATTTGCAAAACATAGATCTGATAAAGAATTGGTATCTAGAATATATAAAAAGTTTCACAACTCAAAAATAAAAAGATAACCCAATTTAAAAATGGGCAAAAGATTTGAACAGACTTCTCGAAAGATATATAAATGGCCAATAGGCTGATAAGCATATGAAAAGATGCTCAACATCACAGTCATTAGGGAAATGCAAATCAAAACCACTTCACACCCACAGAGAAGGCTGTAATCAAATGACAGACAACAGAAGTGTTGTATGAATGTGGAGAAATTGGACCCCTGAAACATTGCTCGTGGGAATGTAAAATGGTGAAGGCTCCTTGGAAAACAGATTGGCAATTCCTCCACAAGTTAAACATAGAGTTACTGTAAGACCTAGAATATACCCAAGAGAACTGAAAACATGTGCACACAAAGACTTCTACATGAACATTCAGTATATAACACATGAATTTTATGTAGGTGAATTCTATCCCAATAAAGATGTTGTTAACAACTAGTAATAAAATTAGACCCTCCTACCTTACCCTGCATGTGGCAATTGATTCCAGATACTTCAAGGGTTTAAGCAAAACAAATAATAAAAATACTAGGCAATTTTAAATTAATAGTTATCTAAGCTTGAGGAAAGGATTTCCCAAACATGAAGATCATAGTAAAATCATAGTTTCAAAGTTTTGCAAAATTTAATAGCAAATGACAAACATGAGAAAAATATTTGCAGAATAAATGGTTTTTAAGAAAGACGATACTTACCGCATGCCCAACTCTTATAAATCAAATAGCCAATAAATATTAAAATGCTAAAATTGGGGTGCCTGTGTGGCCCAGTCAGTGAAGCGTCTGACTCTTGATTTCTGCTCAGGTCATGATCTCGTGGTTCATGGGATCAAGCCCCATGCTGAGCTGACAGCATGGATCCAGCTTGGGATTCCCTCTCTCCCTCTCTCTGCCTCCACCCCTGCTCGTGCTTATGTGCTTGCTGTCTCTCTCTCTCTCGAAATAAATTTCTTAAAATGCTAAAATTAGACCAAGAAAAAAAAAATAAACCAGGAAAGGCACATTACAAGAGGAGTCTGAAATATTGTAGTTATTCATACAATTGAGAGAATTTGAAAGAAAAGTAGCAGGAGTGTTTCTGGTATTGAAAGGAACTTAGACACCACTAATAGACATGTTAATTAGTACAGTATTTCTGAGGGCAGTGGCAACATAAATCAAATTGGTTTAAAACCTTTGACCCAGCAATTCTGCTTGAAGGAACTGTTCTGAAAGCAATAAAGATTCGCCCAAAGATCGAGCCACAAAGCCACAGGGTGTTCATCACACAAAGTTAAAATAAACCAACCAACAGAAAGAAACAATTTGCAGTGTCCAACAGGAGCTTAAATTCCAATACACCCTTAAGACGGAATACTATGCAGCCAGTTTAAATGTTGTGCCTGGAGATCCACAATCAATCAGTGGAAAGAATGCAGGTCCCAGAACAATAGGTACCGTCGGAGCTCCTTTTCTCTTTTCGAATACACAAACTCATAGGAAAAAAAGTCTAAGAGAACACACATCAAAGTGCTGGTGACAGTTGGCTCTGGATGGTGAGATTACAGGTGCTTTAAAATGTTCTTCCTGTTGTTTACCTAAAATAATTTTCCTTTAGGGAACATGCTACTTTTGCAATGAGAAGGGAGATTATTTTAAAGTTTTTTTTTTTAGTAGTGTAGAATAGTTAAGGCCCCAGGGGAATGTTAGTGGCAAATCACCGTCAAATAGTATGTTCGGCCTGATCATACTTCTTAATTTCAGAAACACAGTTATAAGGTGAGAACTAACAGTAGCTGTGAGTAACTACAAACACAGACAAGTTGCAGCATTTCCAAAATATGTATATCTACAGCTACCAACAGCTTTAAAAAGATGCAGACGAGGGCGCCTGGGCGGCTCAGTCGGTTGAGCGTCTGACTCTTGGTTTCTGCTCAGGTCATGATCTCGCAGTCGTGAGACTAAGCCCCGTGTCGGGCTCTGTGCTGCCAGCGTGGAGCTTGCTTGGGATTCTCTCTCTCTCTCTGCCCCTACCTTGAGTGTGCTCTCTCTCTCTCTCTCAAAATAAATACAAAAAATCAAAAGGTACAGATGATGTGTTATTGTCAGCCTACTCACATTTTGAAAAAGAAGTATTTATACACATGGACAGGAAAGAGAAGTTTTTACAGTGGTTATCTCTGGGTGATAGAATTGTATGCGATTTTAAGAAATTATTTGTGTATGTTTTCCAAAGTACACAGGTATCTTTTTCTAAAAGGAAGATAAAGGTAAAGAAAGAAAAGGCCCAGTGGTCTACGTATCTGTGAATATGTCCTGCCTGCCCCTTGGATACTGTTAGGAATACTTGAAATATCACTGTAGCCTCTTGGAATACAGGCCTCTGAAATGTCACCTAAGCTCCAGTGAAAACTTCAACTTGTTACTCCAACAATATGTATGTTGAACCTACTTACTGGACTCTGGACGTTAATGCTCTCCTTTGAAAGGAAAAAGAGAAAAACCCGCTCAACAGCGTAACAGGAAACGGTTCCTCTCGGTAGCTTGAGAGGAAACTGGAGACGATGCTTTATAAAAAATGTATTAGCTGCCAGACAACGAGAAGCCCATCTGAGGTGTAAGTGCATCTGACACATCAGTTCAAAAACAATACCATGCGGGCCATTGGGATTTGGAGAATGGCTACCTGAGAAAAATGAAACATGGGGTGCGTTGCCGTAGCAAACGAGGCCAAGAACTTCAGCGGTTGAGGCCATGAGAGTCTGTTGTCTCCTAGGGCTCTTGCTCGTCTGGGCAGTTTTGCGCTCACCTAACAGATTTGTGGGTGTCAAGTCCCCGTGTAGCACCGGCTAATACCTCCTGCACGCGGTGCGTGCTGGGCACCATTGTGATTCTTTGCAAGAACAGCTTCACTCGTGTAATCCACAAAACCATCCTACGAAGTAGATACTATCATTATCCCCACTTAACAGATGAAAACAAGTGAGATCATTTGTTTCAGGTCACAGAACTAAGGACTAGGTTTGGTCAAGATCTGAAACACAGTGAGGTGCCTGGGTGGCTCGGTCGGTTCAGCATCTGACCCGATGACGTTTAGGTCACGATCTCACGGTTCCTGAGCTCGAGCCCCGCGTCGGGCCCTGTGCTGACGGTGCAGAGCCCGCTTCGGATTCTGTGTCTCCTTCTCTCTCTGCCCCTCCCCCACCCATGCTCTCTCTGTCTCTCAAAAATAAATAAACTTAAAAAAAAAAAAGTAACACAGGACTGTGACTGTGACTCCCACATTCAGGTGCAGGAAGCATCCAGAATAACCCCAATGAGATGGGCTTATATGATGTGCCTTTCCAATGCTTTTTTTTTTTTAACGTTTATTTATTTTGAGAGAGAAAGAGAATGCACACACGAGTGGGGTAGGGTGCGGGGGGAGGGAGAGAGAGAGGGAGAGAGAGGGAGAGGGGGAGAGAGAGGGGGAGAGAGAGAGCATGAGCAGGAGAGAGGGCAGAGAGAGGAGAGAGAGAGAGAATCCTAAGCGGGCTCTGCACTGTCAGCACAGAGCCTGATGTGAGGCTCAGACCCACGAATTGTTCAATCACGACCAGAATCAAAACCCAGAGTTGGACGCTTAACCGACCCAGGCGCCCCTAGCGCCCGTGCTTCTGAGCCCTTTGCTTTAAGATGAGCTTCCATGTGAAGGTGTTGGATATTTGTTCTGTGTCAGGCCTTAAGTGTTTCACCTGAATCGTTTCGTCTGAAATATCCCCAACATCCTGCCAGCAAAGAGGCTGAGAAGTGGCCGGTGTCTTTAGCCGCCAACAGGTTCTTTATTAAAAAGTTTCCAAGAGAACATAGCAGACAGAGTGGCTCAAAGAAAGAGGTTTGCGACCAGAGCGACCAGGGTCTCAATACTGGATCTGCCATTTACTCAGTTCTGGTATCTTTCTGTCCCTCGTTTCCTCCCTCTCTCCACTGTCCATCCGTCCACACGGCGATTAGCGGAGACTAAATGGAAGTCAAACCATCTCCAGAATGAGGGAAGTCACTGCAGTCGCGGAGAACCCCCTACTCTGGCAGGGAGAGGTTGCCCGCAGGTGACAGGGCTGGGGGAGCCAGAAGGAGGTGATGCCTAAACACCGTCCTCAACACGCGAACTCCCCAGGCCGGTGGCACCGATGACGCCTGGGAACCTGTCAGACATGCAGCATCTCCCAGAGTGGACCCAGGCGCGCTTTAGGAAGTCCTGCAGACCCTCCTGCTGCACGCTGGAGTTTGGGAGCCCCTGGAGCCCCCGGGACACACGGTAGGCCCCCATCCTCAGAGCTGAGGTGGATTACCCGCAACTTGTGAGCCACGACACCCATGTGTGAACTCGCTCCCTTGACGGATCAGAGCCGATTCGAAGCTTCCCCTGCGAGAGCGTCACATTCTGATTGGAGACGAGTGGGTGGCGTTACAGAAGCAACTAGAAGTGCCAAAGTCTCCAAGAGGCCGTGGAGGGGGGGCAAGGTGGGAACACGGACAGTAGGGTGCCGCGATGGGGCAAGGCTGAAACCCAGCCCCTTCTTTTTTGGCTGTTGAGACCGCGGCCCCCAGAGGGCTACAGGGGGGACTGACACACCAGAACTCACCTCCTTGGGCCACACGCTCAGCCTGTCCCTCGCTTCCCTGGGTCCCTGTCAGCTAGCAGGTTCCCCCCTTCCCTCCCCTCACACGGCCGCCCTGGCACTCTGCCTGCCAGAATGACCGACGTCATGTCCCAGGAGGTCCGGCAGCACCAGCCTGAGAAAATCCGAAAACCACGAGTCCCAAGAGACCCGAAGCAAGCCAACAACTGCGCACTGGGCACCTACGGTACAGAGGGCCCCGCACCAGGAAGAGAGACAAAAAGAACCTCCGCGTGGTCACTGCCTGCAAAGGGTCGGTAACGAGACAAAACATAAACCCCCACAACTACAGAGGTAATTCAAGCTCTGAACTGTAGATCCCAAGACACCACGTGGCGTTTGGGCCACAAGGAGGTACCAGTCAACCAAATTAGCGGTTGGACCTTCTTTGTGGAGGAAGAGGGACCTGAGCTGAGGCCAGGGGAGGAGTACGTGCACGGGCAGGGAGCGGGGACGGCAGTCACACCAGCAAAGCCGCCGGTCGGAGAAGGTTCGGCGGGACAAAGGGCAGCATTCAGGGAGCTTAGCAGTCTGTTACATTGGGGCGCCCGGGTGCCTCCATCGACTGAGTGTCCGACTCTTGATTTCAGCTCGGGTCGTGGTCCCAGGGTTGTGGGATCGAGCCCTGAGCCAGGCTCCTCCACGCTGAGTGTGGAGTCTGCTTAGGATTCCCTCTCTTTCCCTCTCTCTCCCTCTGGCCCTCCTTCCCTGCTTGTTTGCACGCTCTCTCAAAAAGGAGAAGGAGGAGGAAGAGGAGGAGAAGTCTGTTCTGTCGGAGGGCAGAGAGTCTGGCAACAGTTGGAAGTGTATGTAGAGGCACAGAAGATAAAGCTTGGAGCCAAATGGTCAAAAACCTTGGCAAATTTATTCTATAGGCCACGGTTTCCCGATGTATGTGTTTCTCAGAATATTCTCCTTGCAGAATTTTAATAGACGTCATGGGACTAAATGGGCTCCACTGGGGGGAGTGTCGCCACACCAAGCAATTCTTGGGACTCGAGCTGCAGGCCCTACAACTCATCAGTTCTGACACTTCCTATCCCGATAGCATCGGAGTCAGAGTAAGAGCTCAGTCCTCCAAGACTGCTCCCCACATCCCCCACTCACCCCTCCTTCCGACGACAGTCACAAGCCCAGGTTGTCACCCACACTTCTGACTGCCTGCTGTAATTGAGGGTCCCGTGACCCCCTCCTCAGGTTTGGTTAATTTGCTTGAGGGGCTCACAGAACTCAGAATCATTTTACTTACTAGATGACCAATTTATTATAAAAGGATAGGACTCAGGACGGGCCAGAGGGAGGAGACGCACAGGCCAGGAGCCTCCGCGCTCTCTGAGCGCACCACTCTCCCCCAGCCTCCATTTGTTCACCAACCCGGGAGCCCTCTGTATCGCCCCCTTTTGGGTTTTCATGGAGGCTTCATTGCACAGGCACAGCTGATTAACTCATTGGCCATTGGTGATTGAACTCAATCTCCAGCTCCTGGCCCTTCACCCAAAGTGGCGGTGGCCAGGGGTGGGGGTGGGGATAAGGGTGGGTTCCCCTGCCAACCAGCCCTAACTTTAGGTGGGGTCCGAAAGTCACCTCCTTAACATAACAAACGACACCTTTGTTGCTCTCATCATGTAGGAAATTCCAAGGGTTGGGGAACTTCTGTGCCAGAAACAAGACCAAATCTGTATCTCTTAGTATAAATCACAGGATCACAGGACGAGACAGCTTCGCAACCTCGTAGTCTTAGACATTTGCACTGTTTCACAGGTATCTTACCTGCAGGACCTCTTGAATTGTGACTCTTTTAGAGGGAGACGGATGCGGCGTTTTCCAAACCTGCTTCAATTCGGAACCCTCTTCTGGGGGCTAGCGCTCTGGGCGAGAAACTTGGTTTGTAGATTCCTGGGGGCGGGCCCGTTCCTGCCGTGCTCTTCTGAGAAGCTTGTGTAAGAACAAGGCCTGGGAGGTCTGCCCCAGGCAAGCCCAATGTGTAATCAAGCTTGGGAGAGGCTGGTTTCCTTTGTTGCCCCTGAATTCTAAGGTGCCAATGGTGAGGGGAAGAGAAAGGTGGGAGAAAGGTGAAGGAAGGATGAAGAAACCCTGGGGCTTGGATCTGGAGGAGCTGGTGGGAAAAGGGGCGCTGAGAGGGAGGGGGCACCCACGGACGGAGGGGGCGGGAGGAGGGACACTGAGTGGGCACAGAGGTAAAAGGGTCAGGAACAGAACAGAGATGGGAAGGAAAAACCTCACTTGGTAGTATAAACAACCTTAACACCTGCGGAGGGGCTCATGGTCTACAAAGAATCTTCCGGAATACCAGCTCCATCTTCCTTACAATCCCATGACGTGGGTGGTCAAATTATCCCCATTTTTCTTGGCTTAAGGAAATCGAGGCTAGGCAGAGTGGACAGGGGCTGTCCCGTATCCAGCTCCTGTTCGCATCCCTAAGACCTGCTAGCTCCTGGAACGCCACACTGCCTGCTGCCTTTCCCAGGCTGGCTCCTCCTTCCGGCCTGTTGGGAAAGCTGCCACATGTCTCTCCTCACATCCCTTTTCTGTCTGAATCAGCCAAAGTACATTTTCCGTAACTTCCAGGAAGCCTGACTTGAATCAGAAAGGTTAAGTGTGGGCATGAACTCGTCTCTCAAGATTCAGAACTCCGCCCATCTTCTGCTGTGCCAGGCTGTGGCATCGAAAAGTTTAATGAGTTCGATTTTAGTCCTACGATAACGTCACTGATGAATATCCAGTGGGAATTTCCAGTAGGCATTTGGAGACGCAGGATGAGTACTTGGGATAAAAGTCAAGGTAGAAATATGGATTTCGGAATCAGTGCCATTGAAATCATAGGTGTCAATGGAGCATCTCATAACACAGGGCGGGTTGTGACAAAGCATTCAAAGTACCCTGATGATCCGGGGAACAGTTTGAAAGTCCTCCTGAAGAAGAGCTTTGGAAAGAGAAGGAACATGACGAGAAATGTGGAAATGCCAGGCATTGGGGGACACTGAGAGGTAGAAGCCGCCGATGGTTCGAGGCAGTTTCCTGAGAGGATAGTAATATAAAACATTCACTCGGCAGCATGCGCTGTATGATCCCATTTTATTATTTTTTTTAATGTTTATTTATTTTTGAGAGAGAGAACATGAGCGGGGAAGGAGCAGAGAGAGAGAGAGCAAGAGAGAGAGAGGGAGACACAGGCTCCAGGCTCTGAGCGGTCAGTGCAGAGCCTGATGCAGGGCTCGAACCCACGAACCGTGAGATCATGACCTGAACTGAAGTCGGATGCCCAACAGATTGAGCCGCTCAGGTGCCCCCCATTTTATTTTTTATGTATATTTGCATAAGTCTGATGGATCTACACCAAAATATTTGCAGTGATTATCTCTGGATGCTGCAATTTTCGTTACCTTCTGACACATTAAGCATTCATCAGGTTTTTTTCCCAGATAAAATTCATATACCATAGGGGTGCCTGGGTGGCTCGGTTGGTTGAACATCTGACTTTGGCTCGGGTCATGATCTTGCGGTCTGTGAGTTTGAGCCCCGTGTCGGGCTCTCTGCTGACAGCTCAGAGCCTGGAGCCTGCTTCCCATTCTGTGTTTCCCTCTCTCTCTCTCTCTGCACCTCCCCTGCTTGCATTCTCTCTCTCTCAAAAATAAATAAACATTAACAAAAATTCATATACTATAAAACTAACCATTTTAAAGTGTACAATTCAGTGAGTGTTAGTATATTCACGAAGTCATACAACCATCACTACCTAATTCCAGAAAATGTTCGTCACTCCAAAAAGACACTCTGTACCCATTAGCAGTCACACCCGTTACTGCTCCCTGACCCAACCTAGGTAACCACTAATACCTCTGTTTCCACGCATTTGCCTGTTCTGGATATTTCAAATAAACGGAGTCATCCATGGTGACTAGACTTATTGGGGTAGTCATTTCAGAACATACGCAAAGAGTGTGTCACTCACTACGTTATACACCTGAAATGAACAACATTGCATAAAAAATCAGAAAAGGGCACCTGGCTGGCTCAGTCAGAAGAGCATACGGCTCTTGATCTCTGGGTCGTGAGTCTGAGCCCCGCACTGGGTGCAGAGATAACTTAAAAAACAAATGCCTTTTTAAAAAGAAGAGAAAAATGCAATTTGTAAGTGATAAATGCTTTTCAATCTTTTTTTTTTTTAATGGAATTATCCAAGAGGTAGCTTTTGTGACACGTGGCTTCTTTCACTTGGTATCGTGTTTTGATGGTTTATCCACACTGTAGCGTGTGTCAGTGTTATCATTGCTGCTTTTTGCCAAATAACATTCCATTGCATGGCCGTACCACATTTTGTTTCTCCTTTCATTAGCCAATGGTGATACCTCAGCCGTTTCCGTCTTTTGGCTGCCGTGACTAAGTCGGCAACGGACACCGGTATACACGTCTTGTACAGATGCGTGTTGTTAATTCCCTGGGTGTATATCAATCAGGAGTGGAGCTGCTGGGCCAGATAGTAACTCCGCGTTTAACTTTCAAGCAACCACCAGTTTTCCAAGGGGTCCACACCCTTTAACCTCCCCGCCAGCAACACACGAGGGCTCTGGCTTCCCCACAGGCTTGCTAACCCGTGTTAACACCCCTCCCTAGAACTGACACGGCACGGGTGTTAAGGAGGCCCGAGACCTGCTTTTATTTTTTTTTCCAACACACTTAATCCTTTTTGTAACTTTTCTGCAGATGAAATATAAATAAGAGATTCTCTGTAATAACAAGGATACAAAAGCTGACATTTATTAGATTCTTAACTCTGGACGGGCTCCTGTAGTACTGTGTGTTTTATTGCTTTGAATATTTGCAGAAAACCCTGAGTTTCCAACCTACTGTAGAGATGCAGACGAGGTACAGAAGTTACCTGATGAGCATTATTACAACACTGCCCCAAAGCCAAAATTCTTAATCATCCACGGTGACATCCAAGACCCCGCCTCTCCTTGGGGCGCCTGGGGGGCTCTGTCAGTTGAGCGTCTGACTCCTGGTTTCGGCTCAGGTCATGATCTCATGGTTCGTGAGTTCGAGCCCTGCATCGGGTTCTGTGCTGATGGTGTGGAGCCTGCTTGGGATTCTCTCTCTGCCTGTCTCTCTGCCCCTCCCCTGCTCATTCTCTCTCTCAAAAAATAAAAAATAATAATTTGTAAATCCGCCTCTCCCTTCTGCTGAATTGTTCTGGCTGTTCACCCAAAGAACAGTTTCAATAAGCCACCGTGTGTCATCCATATATTTTCCCACTGGAAAAAAAAAAAAATCTTTCTTGAGATGGTTTTTCACAAGTCAGCCAGGTACAATTTATCATACTCTGAATGCTAACAAATTCTGGGGATGCAAAACCTATAGCATACATATAAATAATTTGACTCAGCAGTGTAAACATTAATTCAATGCTTTTTTTTTTTTTTTTAAATGAACAACCTAGTTTCTCTGAGTTGTTGTGATACTTCTCTCCTTCTGGGTTTTTTATTAGCTCACTGGTGCCAATAGAAATGGGTTCGAAAACTGATTAGCCCCGAGGAAGATTCTGTAATCAAATAAATCTGAAGTAAGGCATGCTTTCAATTTTGTTTAGAGGGGAGATATTTTTCCCCACTATGCTTTGTTTCCCAAAGAAAGCTTCGTATCTTTTGTGTTCGAAAACACGTCCGCTTCTGTGATTTCAAAGGACGGGAGAACAAATTCTGTTTGTAACTGGCCAATTTCAGCTCCTGAGAAAGACTGTGGAGGAAGTGTATGTGAATAAGATCTGAATAGAGCATATTATTAGATCTCAAAGAGAATCAATAGAATCTAATGTAGTTTTCCTTGCATTGCATCAATAAAGCAAGGTTGTTAGGAAGGCATTACAATCTTGTCTTCTCTCCTTGGTTTGAAAGCTTGTCTTTTCTGTTGTGGTGGTTGATTTGCCCCCGGGTCG
Source organism: Acinonyx jubatus (assembly GCF_027475565.1). Lineage (NCBI taxonomy): Eukaryota > Metazoa > Chordata > Mammalia > Carnivora > Felidae > Acinonyx > Acinonyx jubatus. Next base: position 12,189,984 of record NC_069387.1, on the reverse strand, counting down.
TCTGTCCCGAGGAATAATTTGTTTGGTTTTGTAATGCATCATCGCTGCCAGCGTCACTGAAGGCTCAGAACACCTAGGGAGATAAATAGATGTTATTTTTATTATCTGTGCTTTATAAATACATTTTAACTTGGAAAGATTACACGGTCGAAGTCCCACATTCAGCTGCGTCAGAAGGCCGCACCACAAGAGTTCTACGCTGAGCCTTAATCTGCTTACAATCAGGCTGAACCTGGGGGGATCGCAGGCTCACCCCCCATTTCACTGCAGGTGAAATTTCTTTCCTCACGGCTGTGGCGGCTAGAAATCTGCAATCAAGGTGTGGGCAGAGCCGGTTCCTTCTGAGGCCAGGAGGGAAGGGTCGGTGGGGAAGGAAAATTCTGTTGTTTACACCACTCATCCTGTGGGGTCTTGTAAGGGCCTCCCCAGCAAACGACCACGACTGCAGGGCTGTCGCCGCCACGTTACTGATGATGAATCAGAGACCCCTGGTCTCCTGACAGCCCAGTGCCCCAGGGTTGTGCCTGCGAGGCTTACGGTGCTACAGCCCAGAGAGCACAGACATCCCAGCTGTCTGGTGCTCCCGAGCCCCATGCTGAGCTTGGACACCATGGAGGAACAGAGGGAACCCGTGTCCCTCTCCTCTTTGGTCAGCAAATCTTAATGAAAGACTTGACACTTGGTCAACTGGTCGGAGGCTGAGGTGAGCTTTCTCTCTCCAGCGGCCTTGCCAGGAGAGTTTCTCCTGGGAAACCTTCACTCGTGTTCAGATTCCCAGCCCCTCTGTTCTGACATCCAGTGCTTTTGGGAAAGAGGGCCCCTTGGCTCTCGTAAAGCAGTCTGCTCTGTCCCCTTGGGAGGAGTCCCGCCTCTTCACTGGGATCCGATCTCGGGTCTCTGTCTCTGGAAGTGGCAGAGTCTCACTGACGTGGGGGCTGACAGACTATCCCACGGGGCTCCCGACGGTACCATTCAAAGGGCGGTCTGTGCAGGAGGCCCCGACAGGCTGGGTTACTGCTCCCCAAGATGAATACAGAAGGTGACAGTGAGCGTTCAGCAGCATCCACACCAACTCAACAGCAATGCTCTGTCAGTGGGATCTAATAAAAACAAAAAAAGAAAGAAATGAGCTTGTATTTCGTGTCTTTTTTATACAATAATTTCATTTTTCTCACCACACATCATCCCCTATTGCGAATAAGAAAACTTCACCACAGATAGTTTAAGAAGCTCAGCCCAGAGGTCTGCGTAAGCGACTGAGGAGGCATAAAGGTAATGGTGAGGCACAGAGAGCAGTTAAAGACTGAAGCCCTGACCTTCAACTTGATGGTACTTGGAGGTGGGGCCTTTGGGAGGGAATCAGGTTTAGATGAGGTCATGAGGGTGGGGCACCCACGATGGGATTAGTGTCCCTGTCAAAGGAAAAGCCACCAGATCTCTCGCTCTCTCTGCCAAGTGAGGACACAGTAAGGTGTCTGTCTGCCAGCCAGGAAAACTCTCACCAGGAACTGCACGGGCCAGCACCTTGACTGATCTGAGACTCCCGGCCTCCACAACTGTGAGAAGGAAGTAGCTTCTTCTGTCACAGTGTGTGTTGTGACAGCCCCAACTGACCGAGACCCAGGCTCTGCTACTGACAGCCCAAGTCGCTGTGGCTCAGGCCGGCTCCTGCTGTCTGGGGCCACCTCCAGCGGTAGCGTGTCTTCTCTCGGGTCTTTATCAGAAATGGCCTGGGTCCCCAGGCCACGTCCGAAGGACACAGCCCTGCCCATACAGGTGCTGTGTGTGAAGGCAGGTCCCAGGGCACATCACACCCCAGTCCCTTCCTACTGCCTGATGGGGAGGCCACACCTCACCCTCATGCCCCCTCGTGTGAGGCCACCCGACAGATTTCTGTCTCCAGAAGGAAGGGCTGGCGGCTCAGGATCTCATAAAGCTGGTCCCACCGCAAGGCGAGGCTTCCTCCAGGAAGCTCATCGCCTCCTTCCTTGGCAACTAAAAGCTTCCTTTAAGCTCCATACTGCAATAGTTTCCTCCTCTTCGACAGAAATGGTAAGTTCCATTCTTCTACATTTGTAAAAAAAACTTGTATCAAGAAAAAGGCGATCTTGATATAATGCAATCTGCACAAGACTTATTTTTCTTGTTTTAGAAAAAAAGGTGCAGATGTTTTAACGTTGATGAACAGCCATCCCAACCTTTCACAACAGGCCTGAGCCTGCAGCTTTAGTCATTCGTTTCTCAATTATCTTGGGAGAAGTAGGTCAGGGAAGAAAGCAGGCCCAGGAGGCCGGGGGGGTGCAGGAAAGAAAGACAGGAGATGGCCCTGCCACGAACTGAAGTGACCCTGGGCAGGTGCATGCACCCCACAAGGGCTGGGAGCGCTGTGACCCCATACTTCTGGATGCAGTTGCTTTCGACAGCGCCCCCGCCCTGTCCTTTAGGTGGCCAGACGAGCAACCACGCGGCCTGGACCGAGCCTCCCCTGCGCCCCCTTCACTCTCCGGGCCGGCCTGGTGGGACGAAAGCAGCCAGAAGATAAGCCGCAGAGAGAAAGGCAGGGGAGCAGTGGCTTCGGGCCCCTGCGGTTGTCTCAACAGGGTCTCTGTAGCGGGTCAGTGCACACAGCTGACACCCCGACCACTCCTCCTTCCTGCCCAGCAAGTAACTGTGTCAGCCTCCTGCTCCTCCCACCCTTCTTCCTTCCTGCCCTGTGCTGGCTCCTGCTGCCTCGGTCCCCTCCCCTGCATGCCTGCACACTCCCCTGCCTCAGGCCTCCCCCCCCACCCCGTTCTCCTGCCACCCGCCCCCGATCCCGTGACAAAGCCTCGATATTTCCACAGCATTCACAGTGGACAGAGCATGTTCATCCGATCCTAACAGATTCACTGGCTTCTGAACAAAAGTCACCAGATCTGGGGTGCTGTGATTCCTACCCCCGCCTCCCCTACCTGCCCGGTGCCGCTGTAAGCAGAAAGCCTGCCCGCGGACAGTGGCTGGGGATGTCAGGACTTGATGTGCACACATTACCTCCTGTGAGCCCGGAAAACCCTGTGAGGCAGGTGGTAGTTCCTTTTTTTTTTTTTTTTAATTTGAGAGAGAAAGTGGGAGAGAGGAACAGAGGGATGGAGAGAGAGAGAGAGAGAAACAGAGAGAGGGAGGGAGAATCCCAAGCAGACTCCATGCTCAGTACAGGAGCCCGACACAGGGCTCAATCCCCCGACCCTGGAATCACGACCTGAGCTGAAACCAAGAGTTGGACGAGCAACCGATTGAGCCACCCAGGCGCCCCTATAGCTCCTTTTTCATAAACATGAAAAGTGAGGCTCACTTAGGTACCTGGAGGCACAGTGGGTGCCCTGGTGTGGCAACTGGTCTTGAAAAGAAACTTGGTCACGTGCTGACTCCGGGGCGGTGCAGAGCCGGTAAAAGGCAGAGGTGGGCTCAGCCGTGCCCCCGTGCCACGCTAAAGCCCCTCTCCTCCACTAGGCACCCCTGCTCTGGCCTGTGCCCTTCCCCTGCAGTGGTGTGGGCTCGAGGATGCCCAAGCAGTTAGGGGACCTGGAATCTCGTCGGGGGGGGGGGGGGGCAGACTCAGAGCCTCTGCAATGGCCCAGTGGAAGGGGAGCGGACAGACCACGAGGACCAGCTCTCCACGCGGAAAGCGCATCGGACGCGGCTGCTGGGTGCCTGGGGTGCTTCTGCCCCTGGGAACTGTGGGGGCTGTTAGTTTGGACTGGGTTGGGTTAGGCCAGTAATTTGGGTCTGGATGCTTGGCGGGGTCAAGGACGCTGGAGGTCAGCCCTGCCCCAAATGCCAACAGGGTCCCGTGAAGAATCACCGAGCCCCTTCAGCTGGCTGCTTCTTTCGCATTCGCTCCCTCACTGCTGTCTTGACACTGGCCCGGAGGACAATACCCAGTGCTTCTGGGGTCCACTGGCTGCTTTTAGGCTGCGGGAAGAGCAGGGCATTCAGAAACCCGTGACCGGGCCTCTCTGTGCTCGGGGCTTTTAATCTCCTTAATTGAAATTGATTGGTCTCTTGGGAGGTAGCTCTGCATTGGCCCTGAGCTTCAGCATGTGATCAACTTTTGCTTCTTTCTTTTAAAGACCAGTTGACACACCAGGGCATCTAATCTTATCCCAGAATCCCGGGCCCCTTTCCAGACGAGGAGCAAAACCAGAAACAAGCACACTTACAAAAACAGCTCAGGAAATAAAGGCGCCTGATAAAAATAAGGGGAGAATATTCTTGTCCCATTGTGGCTGAGCGTTATACAAAAGGCCAGTCAAAACCCCATTACCAAGGAAAGATGTCATCACACGGGGAAGGAGCCATGGCGGGCGGGGGCGGCTTGCCTTCTGAAGCTCACGAGATAAACAGGCCGGGCTGGAGCGCATCTAAGAACCAGCTGCAAAATAGATAAATGGGAAGAAAAGGGAAAGCCCTTCTTAAGTTAAAAGAAAACCAAGCATTGAGAGAATTGTTTGAGCATCCAGACTTGCATTCATCCCGACGTGCAACAGTCACCCCAAAGTGGCTGGGGCTGGTTTACAAACTGGTTTGGCAGGTCATAGCTCTTGGCGAAGCCTTTGATAGGGCCCCTTACTGACCAGGCTGATCGCATAGCCTGGAAATATCCCCCTGGGGGCTCTCCTGTGCCTCCTGTGGGTCATTTCGCCAACTGGACGCTAGGCTTGAAAGAGGCCGTGCTGAGGAGGCTCGGGCCACTCCGTGGCTCGCAAGCCCTCGGCTCTGTCCCTGCAAGAGCCGCATGGAGTGGCAGCAGACACAAGAAGTACCTCAGAGGCAAGGGAACCCAGCAGTGACAAGCAATCATTACAAGTACCAAACTCATGCTAAGAACACCTTGCTGCCTGGCCTTGTAAAGATAAGGTTTAAGGGGATCAGGAGATGTTAGCCCAAAACATACTACCTTGGCAGAAGGATTATTTTAAGCTGAAGGCATCTGAGACTCAACAAAATGCAGGAAGAATTCTCTTCCCTCCTCTTTTCCGCCTAAAAGCAGGACATCAACTTCCCTTTGTGAAAGTGTCTCCATCTCCCACACTAGGAAGAAAGTGACTCTTGCCACCAAGACAGTCCTCACTGAGATGAGTCTGTGTAAACAGACCTTACTAAAAAAAACCTTCATCTTCCCATACGTAGCCTAGTCATTTCATAGCATGTGGTTCCTCAAAGCACAAACCTCCTTTCCTTTGAAAGAGATGGCGTACAAGCCCCCAAGTCAAGTCTAATGACCCGAGTTTCACTTCTTTTTCTGCGAGCTCCTGTCCAAGTAAGATATTAATACAATTTGTATTCCTTTTCTCCTGTTTGTCTGTTTTTTGTTGGCCACATTTGCAGGCCTCCAGGCACTGAACCTAAGAGGGTAGAAGCAAAGTTTTTCCTCCCCGACAATGTCAAGACATCCCGATTTAAAAAGCAGAGATCTAGCTTGTTTGCTGGAGAAGCTCCATTTTCAAATAAATTCAAGTTGGAAGTGGCCCTTTGTCTCCCCTTTCCCTAGGTGCAGGAATGGGACTTAAGGATCAAGGAGGGGTGAGCTCTATAAAAATGAAAGCCGAGTCTGTCCCGGTCGTCACGGAACTAGTGTCTATGGGTGCCGCCTACCACATAGCAGGCACTCAACCCATCAGTGGAAGAATGGATACTGGCTGAAATTTCCAAAAATGGGATTGGAGCAAATGCATAGTGTGGAAGGTAAAACTATAGTTTATTGAATATGGGCTCCCACATTCAATAGAAGAATTGGCAATAGGAGAGGTCACTTCTTGGCAGTCGTGACGGTGTCTTCGAGTGGGGCAGGTGAAGTCAGGATATTCCCCGTTTAAGGTGAGCGTTTCAGTGTCCAGTGGATTAGGATTGAATAAGGCTCACGACAGAAAAGTTCAGGATCGTGGGCACGGCAAGGTGTGTTCACAGTCATTCACTGCTATCTTTCGAAGCGAAGCCGGTTTAAGCGGGTTTGGGGAAGTTCCTCAAGCAATAGTTGGTTGCAACTTTTATCTTCCTGGGCGAGCGTTTCTAGAACAGTAAAATGATATTGGCGAAGACAGTGGAATCAAGTCTTTAGTGAAGACTGCACAGTAGTGTACGTCGTAGCCACGTTGATGTAGATGTAAGCAAACTATGTGGGAGCTGGTCTCAGTCCTCAAGCTGAAGACGTAGATAAACCATCCTCCTTCCATAGTATGACATAAACAGACAAGTAAGCCCTGTTTGTTCAGAGGCTCTGAGATAGGTGTGGTGGCTAATTTCTGGCTATCGAGGGCTGACCCACCCAAGGGAGAGGTAATTCGCGTGTGTCTTCGACCTTGATATCCGCTGAAATAGCCCTGAGAGAGGACCAGCTACAGGACTGGAAGAGCCCAGTGTGAAACGCAAATGCAGGGCCCCTTGTTCAGAAACGACGAATGTCAAAGAGTTTGACAGCTCCTCACAAAGCTAAATGTAGAATTCCCACATGACCCAGCAATACTACCCAAAGAACTGAAAATGGGGACTCGAACACGTATCTGCACACCCACACTCAAGGCAGCATTATTCGCAAAAGCCGAAGAGTGGAAACAAGCCAAGTGTCCATCAAGAGAGGAACGGATCAACAAAACGTGGTGTGCATACATACAATGGAATATGACTCATCCATAAATAGGAATAAAGTTCGGGGTGCCAGTCAGTTAAGTGTGCAACTCTTGATTTCGGCTCAGATCAGGATCTCACAGTTTGAGAGTTTGAGAACTGAGTCAGGCTCTGTGCGGACAGCATGGAGTCTGCTTGAGATTCCCACCCCCACCCCCGCCTCTCCCCCCCCCCAGCCCCTCTCCCTCTCTCAAAAATAAATAATTTTTTTTAAAAAGGAGTAAAGTTTTGACACAGACTACAACATGGATGAACCCTTAAAACATTATATTAAGAGAAATAACCTGACACAAAAGAACAAATATTGTCTGATTCCACTTACATGAAATATCCAGAACAGGCAAATTCACAGAGACAGAAATCACATGAGAGGTAATCAGGGGCTGAAGGGAGAGGGGAATGAAGGGTTATTACTTAATGGTTTTAGAGTTTATCTGGGTGAAGAAAAACCTTTGGAAATAGATAGTGGGGGTAGTTGCACAATATTGTGAATGTAATTAATGCCACTGGATTGCACACTTTAAAATAGCCAATGTGTGCACACACACACACACACACACACACACACACAGGAATATTACTCAGCCATGAGAAAGAACAAAATCCTGACATTTGCAACATGGATGGATCTAGAAAGTATGATGCTGAGACACCTGGGTGACTCAGTGACTTAGGTGTCCGACTTCAGATCAGGTTATGATATCACAGTTCATGGGTTCAAGCCCCGTGTTGGACTCTGTGTGATAGCTCGGAGCCTGGAGCCTGGTTCAGATTCTGTGCCTCCCTCTCTCTCTCTGCCCCTCCCCTGCTCACGCTCTCTCTCTCTTAAAAATAAACATTAAAAAAAAAAAAAAGGAAGAGGATATGATGCTAAGTTAAATAAGTCAGTCAGAGAAAGACAAATACCATATGATTTCACTCATATGTGGAATTTAAGCAACAAAACAAATGGGGGCGCCTGCGTGGCTCAGTCTGTTAAGCGTGGACTCTTGATTTCAACTCAGGTCATGGTCTCATAGTTGTGAGATCGAGCCCTGCATCAGGCTCTGCACAGTGTGGGATTCTCTCTCTCTCTGCTGCTCCCCTGCTTGCACTCCCTCTCAAAATAAATAAACATATAAAAAAAAGACACAAAGAAAAAACGACACAAACAAATAGCACACCTATTAAATATAGAGAACAGACTGGTGGTTACCAGTGGAGATACATGTGGTGGGGGGGGGGGGGGGATGGGTGAAACAGATGAAGGGGATTAAGAGTACACTTTCCACGATGAGCACCGGGTAGTGTATGGAAGTGTTGAATCACTATATTGCACACCTGAAACTAACATAACACAGTATGTTAACTCTACTGGAATTTTTTTAAATGGCAAATTTTATGGTACGTTTCATTTTTAATTACGGCATAATGCTATGTTATATACATTTTACAAGAGAAAATTTATTGGGGCACCTGGCTGGCTCAGTTGGAGGAACATGCAAGTCTTGATCTTGGGCTGGTTGAGTTCAAGCCCCAAGTTGGGTGTAGAGATAACGTAAAAATTAAATCTTAAAACAAAACTGATTAAATGAGAAAAATTAAGAAATTCAACAAGGCAGCAACAGAGCATTAATCAAGGGCAGGACCCCTCCGTGCACGGGGTTGTGTGAAGCCAGGCCTGCTTGCGACGACAGAGACCGTCCAGTTTAGGTGGCGTGCCCCATTCTAGAGACCAGGAGTGCTACATCTGGGTCACAGAAGACTTGCTGAAACTGCCCGCTGTCCAGAATCCACTCAGTGTTCAACACGGCTGGTAAAAATCGAGAGCCCTCCTTTCCCCACTGCTACCCGTGCTCTCCCTGGCCTTCTAAAGGTTAAGTACAAGATCTAGGTTCAAAGCTCAGGAGACTTTGCAATGTCAGCCCCGGAGGTGACAATGTTTATGGGATGTTTTTCTCCCCATCAGTTGCGTTACTTTAACCAGCTGGTACTGTTTGCGGGGCAGACATATGTAGCCGGGGGGGCAGAGGGAGCAGGAATCTGAGTCCCTTGGCTGATAATTAGGGGAGCAGTCAGTACCCACACTTCCTCACCTGGCATTCACTGAGCACGCTCCCTCCCATTTCTTCTGTTCTTCCCTTACTACAAACTGTCTCCCTTACCTCTCTGGGACTTCCTTTCACTCCCTAGTGTGCTTGGCGACTGGTAGGTGGGGCTTACTGGAGTCCTCAAGCAGGGCACAGAGGGGATGGAGATGGGAGGTTACAGACCAACCCATGTAGCCAAGAAGGATCTCGGGCCTTGTTGTCCAATCCAATCCGAGGCTACAAACCGCATACGTGAGCGGCGACAGAAAGGTGAGCCAGGCGTGGCTCTGCCCCAAGAAACCTAATGAAAGACAGATGGCTCACCACCTTTGCCACACATGCCTTAGATATCGAGCCCTTGATCTGGGGTTTACTGAGCAGAAAGAACGCCCTTCTTTTGAGCCAAGCCAAACATGGGCACTCACAAGGTGAGCTTCCTGAGCCCTGAAGCCATCTCTTGTAATACCTGCTCACTGGTGGCCTTAAGCTCTTCTGCCTCTGAGTGGCCACTCGCCAGGAGGGTGGGGACTCTGCCTCCTGGTGAGGACAGGCCCCAAACAAGACATTTCACATTCAAGTCATAAATAGTTGTTGGCTCTGACCCTGCCTGCCACTGTAGGATAACCCAGCCACCACAAAGGCCTCTCATCCTTTCTGGGACATCTCGTGGGTATCTGTGTGTCCTCTCACAGCCAGATGGCATGCACTACCTTCTCCAACCCGAACTCTGCTTCCCTATAAGGATAGGTGCTACCCCAACCTCTGAAGGCCTGAAGGCCCCAGCAAGGTGCCTCACCCTAGTCCTGTCTCCTGGCCACATGTCTACAGGCAAGCAGGAGCTGCTTTGTAACACCCAGGACATTGACACGGCCCACCTGTCTCTCTTCGCATTCTCCCTCAAGAAGAGAGAGCCCGATATCATCATCACCTACCCGCGTCAGTGCTGGGCCGCCGTGTGGGTTTCCAAGCACCCTAAATTCTCCGAGGAGTGTCCAGGAGGATGATGTGAGGCCCTGCTGTGCTGAAAATTGCCCTTCAGGGTTGGTGCTAGGCCTAGGACCCGCCCCACCAGCCCCACAGGCAGATCCACATGAGGCCTGAATCCTGGAGACTTTGGAGTTTGGTCTGCAGTTCTTGACATAGAGTGTAGGGTCAGGAGTGTCACAGCAGGGGAAGAGCAATACATTTCAAGTCTCCCTTGCCTTCTCCTCTGAGAGAATACCGAAGTTTTAGCATCAGAGGGATGAACCTGGTTTGGGAGATTAGAGCATAAAACTACACAATGTTCTAGTACCTTCATTGGGGGTTTTAGAGCCAAACCGCTATTCTCTCCATCATATATTGAACAGACCTGCTTTTTCTAATATTTGTTTTTAAATCAAAAGACACTAACTGCCTTTGGAAAACGTTCTGAAACAGCCCCTCCAATAGAGGGGGACCTCCACCGCCATACCCTGCTTTCACAACCCCAGCACTACCATTCACAAGAGCCTTCCTTTACAAAAAACGTACCCTTAATAAATAGTAAGAGTTAACATTTACTGAACATGTTCTATGTGCCAGGCATGGTCACGTGATCTCATCTGATCCTTACAACAACCCTAATAGAGAAGTATTATTATTATCTCCTCCACTTTACAAATGAGGTATGTGTTCAGGGATATTAAGCGACTTCCCCAATTATCACAGAGCTTGTTTGTCGAGGGGCCAAGATGTTTATTTCTCTACATGCTGTCAGGGTCCACACCCCAGTTGTAATCAGAGGAACCATTTGGCAGGCTACAAACATGGTAACAATGACAGCCAATATCTAAGTATCTATTACCTGCCAGATTCTTTATATATTCTCTTTCATTTCACCACTTGGCATGATACGTATTTATCCCCATTTTACAGATGAGGATCTTGTGGCTCAGAGACTGAGCAATATTGTGACCCTCTGGGGGAGTCACTGACAACCTGGGCTCTGGAGTCCCACTGCCGGGCTCTATTCTTTAACTCCCCCTACTTACTAGCTGTGTGACCTCAGGCAAGTTTTGTTTTTTTTTTAAAGTAGGCTCCATGCCCGGTATGGGTTCAAACTCATGTCCCTGAGATCAAGACCTGAGCTGAGATCAAGAGTCAGGTGCTGACCCAACCGAGCCACCCAGGCACCCCTGACCTCAGTCGAGTTATCTGATCTCTCTAAACCCTCATTTTGCCATCTGTACAATAAAACATCGGTAGTACTTATAGGATTACTACAAGCTAGTACACGTCAACTGTCCTCACTACATAGTCAGAAGTCAGCAAAGGCGATCTACTATTACTCCAAAGCCCATAGTTTTGTTTTGTCTTTTTTCCCACTAGACCGTTCTGTCTCCCAATTTGACTGAGAGATAGGAACACATCACGCATTAAAATAAACAAGATTCTTGGGGTGCCTGGGTGGCTCAGATAGTTAAGGGTCCAACTATTGATTTCAGCTCAGGTCAAGATCTCAGGGTCATGAGATAAAGCCCCAAATTGGGCTCGCTCTCTCTCTGCCCCTCCCCTGCTCGCACTCATGGGAGCACTCTCGCTCAAAATAAATAAACATTTAAAAAGAATAAACAAGATTCTTTTACAGCAGAGATGCAAAATGCTTAGATCAAGGAAGAGAACAAAGACCCAAACACACCTATTTGACAGCTCTCCCCGAATATTCTCAGAGCAGTGGAGCCAATGAAATGAAGGCCCAGGAAAAGCAAGGCTCATTTAAACCTCTCCTTTTTCCACCTCATCTTCTTCCTTTCCTTCCTCACCAGGTTCTGAAGGGTAAATTCATCTTTTTTGGTCTTGGAAGGGCAAATTTGCTATAAATACCCACACTCATTGCAGCTTTATAGGTTAGTTCCTTGTTTGGTATAGGGAGAAGGGTCTAGAAGTCAAAGTCTGAAGATATGGAGATTTCTCACCCAGCTTTCATCTACGTGACCAGGCACAAGTGCGCTAATCCCGGAGTTTCAATTTCATCACCTGTGAAGAATAATAAATGTAAGGATCAAATTAATAATGTGTGTGAAGATGTAAGATGTATTCCAAACTGTAAATCCCTCTGCATGGGACAAATTGTGTGCTTTTCACCAGCTGACAGGACTCTTGGGTCTTGGCTTTTCCAGCGATCACACTCAGGAGAGATGACTGCAAGCTTCCTGAACCTATTCGCTAAAAAGCTATCCAGAATGCAGCCTTCCTTGGGGCAGGCTGGGGTTAGGGGAAGGCGGCAGTGAGACGCTCCCTGCTGACTAAGTGTTTAGCAGCAGCAGAGTGTGGGAAGGAGAGAACTAAATGGGGCATCGCAGAGGATGGGGGTGGGGGGAAGAACCCTACTAAATAATTCGTTTAGAACAGGGGCACCTGGATGGTTCAGGTCATCGCGCGTTTAGTGAATTCCAGCCCCATGTCGGGGCTGTACTGACAGCTCAGAACCTGGACCCTGCTTGGGATTCTGTGTCTCCCTCTATCCGTTCCTTCCGAGCGCGCGCGCGCTCTCTCTCTCTCTCTCTCTCTCTCTCTCTCTCTCAAAAAAAATAAATAAAAACAACCTCAAAACACAGCCCAGTGTGCTCTGGGGTTACATTCCAGAACAAGTTGGGTACCACACTGAGTCTGAAACAAACTTCTCAGGCTTAGGAACTAGATCCTACTTTGGGGAGACTGGAGAGCTCGTTGACAATGGATTCAGTGACAACATTTGTTTTTTGACACATTATCTCCGATCTTAGGTGAAGGGTGAGGGCCAAAGACACATATGGCTGTGAAAATGCCCCAATAAGCCTCCTCCGGAGCTGCAAGCAGGGGCTTCGGAGCAGAAAAACCTGGCACTTAGCACCTCCTCCCGGGAGCCACAGCCTCAGCCAACAGAGCTACCGCCAATGGCGGATCAGCCGGGTTGTTTGGGCTCTCGGTTCACACCGCGTGCCTACACGGCAGTGGAGCCGTGGGCGGAGAAGCTTGTATGCGAGAGCCGCTCTTGCCGCCACGGCCGGAGGGACAGTGCTGGCAGGACAGGCCCAAGGACGCAAAAGAGGATAGGACGACCCAGGGGGGAGCAGAAAGAGGACGCGATGCTCCAGGACCCCGAAAGGGTCAACCTCAGGCCCGCTTGCGGCCGCGCGTTCCGCCACCGGCGTCTTTGCGACGAGCATCTTCGCAGCCGGCTCGGCCGTAAAGCAAACGTGCCGTAAAAGACAGAGTCACCGAAAATCGGACGGGTCTTTCGTTCAAAAGAACTTCGTGAAACATGAACCTGTGTAACAAAATTAAGAAGACTTCATTGCAAAATACAAAATATTTGAACACATTTAAGATATGTGTAGATTCACGCTAATCCTGGGCAAATAACGGATTTTATTTTGTGGACTGTACCTAAGCACTTGCCTTCGAAGTCTTCCCTTCAAACTATTATATTTGGGTTTTTTTGTTTGTTTTCTTATCTTTTTTCTCTTTTCGTTTTCTTTCTCTCCTTCCTTCTTTTCTTGTTTGCTTTCTTCTCTCTCTCTCTCTTGGGTTTTGTTTTGTTTTTTGTTTTTTGGTTTTTTTTTTTGGTATGTTGATTGGTTTCCCAGTTTGTCGGCACACTGTTTTCTTCTTTTGCTAAAATGTCTTTCTTCATTAAGAGCAGTATCGGTTTCCAAATACTAGAATGCATGTTTGTACCTGAGCTTTGGATTGCATTGTGAAAGCCTCTACGCTGGTGTTTGTTCTCAGCATATTGTCACACGTCCACTGATAACTGGTCCAAAGTTCTATGGGAAATGTGGGTTCAAAACTTCACAGCACTGTACAGACCCTTATGAGGGCTAAGATTTACATACCATAAAAACGGGAGTACTGCGTCAATGAAGAAATAAAACCAGTTGATGAAACCAACAAACTATAAAACCAGGTTTTTTTTTTTGTCTTTTACAGAAAAAGTGACTTACAGTCAATTAGTTATACAGCAAAAATGTTTGCAACAAAGATCCTTATGAGGAAACTACCTAGAACCACCAAAGGCCTCCCACACCATACCTTTCCACAAAGTCACCATCATGCTCCTCTCAAAAACTCAGGAACACAAAACAGTCCATGAAAATGGTCACCAACCCAGCTGTCAGACTGGTTAAGTACATTAGACTCTGCACCTGGAACACTGATCTACTCTCCCTCTGGAAGGCACCGAAGAGGAAAAGGAAGCCTGTACAATCCCTTAAGTTACACGTCAGCCAGTCATACAGAGCAAACACACTCCTGGCCTGAATCTTAAAGGCAAAACGAAGCGCGCAATTCTTACCAGCCTATCCGTGTAAATGGCCACTAGCAAGCCAAAGTTTTCAGGCACCATGGACTAGCTCTCATAGCCTGCTGTTACTACATTATCATTGCCATAGCCTTGAGCACCTACAGAGAGCTGCATACAGTTAAGGCTTGGGATCCTACCCCAACCCGTACTTAGGCAAGGTGCAAAAACCAGAAAGCTACAGAGCTCTTCTTAAATAAGCAGGTGATCAATATCTTTCAACGTCCAGAATTGAACTCCATGGAATAGGTCCCAACTTCCAGCATGTCTGATCTCTGGGTAACAATACCTTCCACCTTTTTGCTCTCCCAGCCCTTCCAACAGCTTTAAGACTTAATTCTCTGTGTTAAATCCCTCTTTGCTTGAAATACCTAAAGTGATTTCTGGTTTTTCTGGCCATACGTACTGGTGAATCTTCGGTATTTTTTTTTCTTTTGTACATTTTTTCTTTTGGATATTTGTGTCAATACCCAAGTTTTCGTGTTTGGGTCCCGGTGCTTTGTCCATGGAGTGATTCTTCAACAAGATCTTTGCGTGTTTACTTTGGTGGCTGTCAATATTTCTACGACCTTCTCAACGTTGGCAAAATTTGATGATGGTCCCTAATCGGGCTTCTATGCTTTTAGACCCCGTTACATTAAACAGCAAAACAACCTTAAAACCCTGAGCGGACCCAATCCCTTCCTCTGGGAACACCTCCAGGTTGCAGGGAACCTTTTGTTCCACTGGGTCATTAACAAAAAGGTCTGCCACAGCAGGACTCTGCCCCTGTTGATGGGAGCTATGCATAACTAATGAAGAAGAAAATTACTAGCAAAACAGGCTGATCAGTCTCAACATGTTTCTAATAACTTCTACATTTTCTGATCTTCATTTCCCTATATATCTTCTTTCCTTCCTAAATGAATACTACAAATCCTCTTCGGCTCACTAATATTTTCCAGCCTGTATTTTCTCTCCCTGTCTTTCCCATCTTATGGTACTTTGTTTTGTAGAGGATTTTCCCAGGTTCTTGGTCACACTGTACACATTTTAAATGCCAGTTTCCCTGGTCTCTAGTTGTGGACGTTAAGATGTCATAGATACCCAGTAACCTGGAAGATTAAAGAGCAGGCTTTATCGGGGCACCTAGGTGGCTCCGTCGGTTGAGCATCTGGCTCTTGATTTCAGCTCAGGTCATGACCCCACGGTCATGGGATCGAGCCCCATGTTGGGCTCTGTGCTGAGCATGAAGCCTGCTTAAGATTCTCTCTCTCTCTCTCTCTCTCTCTCTCTCTCTCTCTCTTTCTCTCTCTCCCACCCTCTCCTCCTCCCACACCTCTCTCTCTCAAATTAAAAAAATAAATAAATAAAAATTTTTTAGAAAGAGTAGACTTTGTCTGTAGTACTGAAAATACCCCAAGTGATAGGTACTAGATTTGTTTCACATCCTTCCGTAACGTTTGGAGGAGTTTATTACTTGTCCAAAGTCCCAGAGATTGTAGGAGACAGAGTCAGGATTTGAACCCAGATCTTTCTGATGGCACAGCGACTAGCATCATTCAGAGGTGGAGCCTCTAACAGTGACAAGGGGAGCCCGCAAAGTCTTCCCAGAGGCAGGAGTAAATGCCAAAGAACTGTAGAAAGGCAAGACAAACATAAACAAAAGCACTCAATTTTAAAATCCAGCAATCACTTCTTGGCCTTTTGGCTAAGATCAAGTGTGGTGTCTGTTGTCATCAGTTTAAAATCCAGCACAATTCGATCTCTACTCTGTCAGTATGAGGTACCTCTTGGATGAAGATTTCATTAAGTGTTTCTTAGCAACTCTAGAAGCACTATCATGAAACCAGCCGGTTCAGAAGTGTCTCTCAGAGTTCATGTCTCCTGCATCACACATACATGTGGGACAGTCATATGAACGAGGAAAAAGGTGTGACAGGACACAAAGAGAAGGGAGAGCCAATAGGGTGATAGGACACTGGGAGATAATTAGTTCCACTTTAATATACCCCTTGCTATAACAAGCATGTATTACTTTAGCATTTGAAAGGCATCAAATAAAAAAAAGTTTAAGGTCACCTGGGTGGCTCAGCTTCAGACTCTTGACTTCGGCTCAGGTCGTGATCTCATGGTTGGGGAGTTCAAACCCCGCATCGGGCTCTGCGCTGTCAGCGCAAGCCTGCTTGGGATTCTGTCTCCCTCTCTCTCTCTCCGCCCCTTCCCTGCTTGCTTTCTATCTCTCTCTCAAAATAAGTAAAAAAATAAACTTAAAAATTTAAGAGCTTGTGTCAAATACTATGCATTTCTCAAAACCCACTTAATTTTCTCCTTCCTGTAGACACGAGAGAACTACATTTCCCAGCCTCCCGGGCACTTAGGGTGGGGTGATGTAACTGGGTTCTGCCTGAACGGATGTGGGCAGAAGTGATATATACCATTTCCATATCATAATATTCCCTAGGTCATCAACCACACTCACATTTCCTCTTCCATGGCAAACTTGGAGGACATATGTTTAACATGACACCATGACAAGATAAATGAAGCCTAGATCCCTGAGTCAATTATTGGAGGAGAGCCATTTGACCTCCATTAAACAACGACCTATTCTATTAAACCACTAAGATCTGTGGTCTGCTTGTTACCGCACCGCTCCCTGCCTATCCTGACTAATAACATGCTCCTCCACGCCAGGAATTTTCAGTGACCTGTGAAGTTCTGAGAGAGCCTCTTAGCTACTTCACACATAGAAAGAGGCTTTCTGTGCTTTTGCTAACTGGATTTTTTCAGATTCTAAGTCTGTGTGGGGACATATTTCTGAATATAGTCCCTTTCTCTTCTTCAACCTCTGAATTACCTCCTCCTTCTCACTTTGTTGCAGTGTGTTTGTTCCAACGGGAAATAAATCAAGGGCTTATCGGAAAGGAAATAGTACACACACTTTACATTCTTGTTTAAACAAGACCTGAAAGGGAAGGAAATTTTATGACATTTTCTTCTCCTCGGGGACCAGTCTGCATTTTACTACCCTAATATTTACTTATCGTTATAGTAAAACCTTAGATAAACCATCAGGGGCTGAGCTCTTCTAGACAGACAAATGTTTCAAAGAACTAAAGTTTATACATTTAGGCGATAAAGTGCTGTTGACTTTTAGATGTTTTGAAGAAAATATTTATGAAGCATATTAAACGAAGGATGGTGACATGTTCTACCTTTTCCAGGAGGTTCAGGATTAACCCAAGCTCTGTGACTGTTCCACAGTTCCTTGAGAAACTTGTATATGTAGTTACCTCCGCCCAGAACAGTCCTTCCCTTCCTTTGTTTACTTAAATTCTCCTCATCTTTTGGATATCAGCTCAAAGACCATTCCCCTCAGGCACAATTACATAAATTTACCAAAATTCATCCAACTATTCACTTAAAACAGCTGAATTTGTGGTGTGTAAATTATACCTCACTATAGCTATGTTTAAAAAGCCAACAATGTTGTCAAGGAGGTAAAGCATAAACCTCCCTTTTAACTGTGGGCTACAGAGTGACTTCCTTCCAAAGACTCCAGTATGGAAAGAGAAAGAGGGAAAAGAAGTACCCCAATGCTGGAGAAACCTGACAAGAACTACGTTGGCCAAGTGATCAAGGTCAACGTCAACAACTATCAGTCATGTCGACAGTATATACCCTTGATACGATGTGGTGAATATGGAACCTTCCCTCTGTGGTCTTCCTCCCAGACACCATAACCCTGGTCTAACCATGAGAAAAATCCCATGCATCCATGGAACTAGCTAGAACTCCTCAAAACTGTCAAGGTTATCAAAAACAAGAAAAGTCTAAGGAACTTTCACAACCAAGAGGAGCCTAAGCGAGATATGACAAAGGAACATGATGTGATACCCTGGATGGGATCCTGAGAGAGAAAAAGAGCATTAGGTACAAATTAAGGAAATGTCAATACAGCGTGGACTTTAGTTAATAACAATATATCAATATTGGTTCATGACATGTGACAAATGTACCACAGTCATGTAAGATGTTAATAATAGGGGAAACTGGATGCGGAACAGCTGAGAACTGTCTGTAGTATCTTCACGATTTCTCTGTAAATCTAAAACTGTTCTGAAAAATGAAGTTAACTTAATTCACATTAAAAAAAATTCCCCAGCCCCCCGACCAGTTCAAGCCCCCTAACGGTACATTCATATAGCAATCTAGAAAATTAACTAAATGAATGGATGAATTTATCACCATATGTGATTAGGTTTGTGCATTTTGCTCACTGTTGTATCCTGGGAACAAGGTTAGGGGCTGGTTCTTGATAGGTGTCTAGTAATAAACATAAAGTAAGGAATATAAAAATGTAAGTTCTGGGGCATCTGGGTGGCTCAGGTGTTTAAGCATCCGACTTCGGGTCAGGTCACGATCTCACAGTTCATGAGCTCGAGCCCTGCGTTGGGCTCTGTGCTGACAGCTCAGAGCCTGAAGCCTGCTTCGGATTCTGTGTCTCCCCCTCTCTCTGCCCTTCCCCTGCTCATGCTCTATCTCTCTCTCTCTTAAAAATAAATAAACATAAAAAAAAAAGTAAGTTCCGTGGCAATAGGATTTGTCTGTTTTGTTGTCTCCTGGATCCTCATCACCTGGAGAGCACCTGGCCCACTGTAGACACTCAGCAAGGACAACTCCCACCCCAGGGTGAGCCAAGGAATCTTCTCCCCAGTGGTTTGAGTTTGGGATAAAGATGCTTTAGTTCAGACTAATACAGTCTATTACGTGCTGATGGCAGTAACATTTGTCACCAGATGAACAGAAGCTTAGGGGATTGGTCTATAAAGAATCAAGCCAAGCACTTGGGAGGCTCAGTTGGTTAAGCATCTGTGTTTTGGTTTTTTAATTTACATCCAAGTTAGTCAGCATATAGTGTAATAATGATCTCAGGAGTAGAATCCAATGGTTCATCCCCTACATATAACACCCAGTGCTCATCCCAACAAGTGTCTTCCTTAATGCCTCTTCCCCATTTAGCCCATCCTCCTCCCACAATCCCTCCAGCAATCCTCAGTTTGTTCTCTATATCTAAGAGTCTCTTATGTTTTGTCTCCCCCTTGTTTTTATTTGCTTCCCTTCCCTTCTGTTCATTTGTTTTGTATCTCAAATTCCACATATGAGTGAAGTCATATATTTGTCTCTCTCTGCTGACTTATTTCACTTAGCATAACACGCTCTAGTTCCACCCACATAGTTGCAAATGGCAAGATTTCATCCTTTTTGATTGCCGAGTAATACTCCATTGTGTGTATGTATGTGTGTGTGTGTACGTATATATATATATATATATATATATATATATATATATATATATATCTATCTCACATCTTCTTTATCCATTCATCCATCGATAGACATTTGGGTTCTTTCCATACTTTGGCTATTGCCAATAGTGCTGCTATAAACATGGGGGTGCATGTGTCCCTTTGAAACAGCATACCTGCATGCCTTGGATAAATACCTTGTAGTGCAACGGCTGGGTCGTTGGGTAGTTCTATTTTTAATTTTTTGAGGAACCTCCATACTGTTTTCCAGAGTGGTGGCACCAGTTTGCATTCCCACCAGCAAAGGCATCTGACCCCTGATTTTGGGATGGGTCATGATCTTTAGGTTCCTGCATCTAGGTGGGCGCTGCACTGCCAGATAGGAGCTTGCTTGGGATTCTCTCTCTCCCTCTTTCTCTGCTCCTCCCCCACTCATGCTCTCTCTCAAAATAAATTAATTAAAAAAAAAAAAGAATTGGGGCACTTGGGTGGTTCAGTCTGTTAAGCGACCGACTTTGGCTCAGGTCACGATCTCACGGTTCATGAGTTCAAGCCCACATTGGGTTCTCTGCTGTCAGCACAGAGCCCATTTCAGATCCTCTATCCCACATCCCTCTTGCTGCCCCTCCCCTGCTCACACTCTCTCTCTCAAAAATAAATAAACATTAAAAAAAAAATCAAGCCAAGACTCAGCATGAAGGAGAAGGAAAGACAAGAAAGAGAGCAAGAGGGCCACCAAGGTTCCTACCAGGGCTGTCCTTTCCAATTCCAGTAAATTCCTGGGCCACTGTGTCCCGGGAGACCCTCCTGTCATATACAGTCCAATAAGCCCTTACCATCAGATCGTGCTCCTTAGGGATAACTTCACCAAAACCTTATCTGTGTCCTATTTTTCTAGCCTGTGTTTCTGTGGTGAAAGATGTTGAATCAAAGTAACGGAGGGAAATATCACCTGTCGTATGATGAAGAGAGAGAAAAAGATAACAGGAAGCAGACATGGGGATAAGAAAGGGAAAGTGGAGGCTGTAAAAAGGAAAGCAGATCGATCACAACAGGCAAGATACAGAAGCGGCCCAAGTGTCCACGAATAGATGCATGGATAAAGGTGTGGCGTATGTCTGTGATGGAATATTACTCAGCCAGAAACAAGAAATGAGATCTTGCCATTTGCAACAACATGGAGGGAGCTAGAGTGTATAAGGCTAAGTGAAATAAGTCAGAGAAAGACAAATATCACAGGACTTCACTTACATGCAGAATTTAATAAAAAAATATATAAACAGGCGCGCCTGGGTGGCTCAGTCGGTTAAGCGTCCGACTTCGGCTCAGGTCACGATCTCGCAGTGGGTCCCGGTGACAAAGTGAATGTGGAAGGTGAGGGAAACAGGAATCAAGGATCCATCGAAGGCAGGGCCAGCGACACAGGTGCATGACTGGTGCAATGCCCGTCCCCACGTTGGGCTGGCAGTGACCTCGGTGGAGGGCTCTTGGCCACCCTGGATCTGGGTACTGAGCACATCCCAGCCTAGAGGGTGCCAGCCCTTCCAGGCAGCAGGGGATGGGCGACAGACCCAGGGAAGCTGGGGCTCCATGCCTTCATTTTGCACTGGGTCTGGCAAATTATGAAGCCGGCCCTGCTTGAAGGTTTCCAGCTTGAGTAACTACATGCTTCATTACTGCCATCTACCAAAACAGGGTGGGGTAAAAGTTTAGTCTGGGGCTTGTTTAATCTCAAGATGCCTGTGAGACATCTCACTGACAAGATCACGTAGGCAATTGTGTCTCTACAGCTCGGAAAAGACATAAAGCTGTAGACATGAAGCCGGAATTTGTCAGCCTGTAGTATATAAAACCATGAGAATGATGTTGCAGCCAGTATGAAAAACAGTATGGCGGTTCCTCAGAAAAATTGCACATAGAATTACTACATGATTCAGCAGTTCCATTTCTGGGTATTCACCCAAAAGTGAAAGCAGGAACTCAAACAGACATTTGTACACGTGGGTTCACAGCAGCAGTATTCACAATAGCCAAAAGGTGGACACAACCCAAGGGTCCATTGATAGATGAATGCATAAACAAAGTGTGGTGCATGTGTGTGCATGTGTGTGTGTGTGTGTATATAAGGGAATATTACTTGGCCTTAAAAAGGAAGGAAAACTCTGACACTTGCTACAACACGACTGAACTTTGAAGACATTATGTTAAGTGAAAAAAGCCAGTCACAAAAGGACAAACATTGTATGATTCCACTTACAGGAAGAAACAAGAGTAGTCAAACTCATAGGATGGTAGTTACCAGAGGCTGGGAGAAGAAGAGGGTGGGGAGCTAGTATTTAATGGAGACAGAGTTTCCATTTGGGAAGGATCAAAACTTCTGTGATGGTGGTGGTGATGGCTGTGTAACATGTGACTATACTTAATGTTATTGAAACATACACTTAAAAATGTTTAAAATGGTAAATCGTAGGGGCGCCTGGGTGGCTCAGTCGGTTAAGCGTCCGACTTCAGCTCAGGTCACAATCTCGCGATCCGTGAGTTCGAGCCCTGCGTCGGGCTCTGTGCTGACTGCTCAGAGCCTCGAGCCTGTTTCAGAT
Source organism: Acinonyx jubatus (assembly GCF_027475565.1). Classification (NCBI taxonomy): domain Eukaryota; kingdom Metazoa; phylum Chordata; class Mammalia; order Carnivora; family Felidae; genus Acinonyx; species Acinonyx jubatus. The sequence goes on along the minus strand of NC_069387.1, from coordinate 12,168,062 downwards.
TCTGTGTCTCCCTCTCTCTCTGACCCTCCCCCATTCATGCTCTGTCTCTCTCTGTCTCAAAAATAAATAAACGTTAAAAAAATTCTTAAAAAAAAATAAAATAAAATGGTAAATCGTGTTATGTATAGTTCGTCACAATAAAAAAAGAACTTGATTATTATTATTTATTGAGTATTTCCTATACACCCAGCACTAATGTAGGTCTTTTCATTGTTTAAAACTCATATAACCCTCATAACAATCTTTAAAGTAGGTGCAATAGGTAGGCAGTAATCTCTTCAACATTGGCCTTACCAAGATATTTATGGGTCTGTCTCCTCAGGCAAGGGAAACAAAAGCAAAAAATAAAGTTCTGGGACTACACTGAAACAAAAAGCTTTTGCACAGCAAAGGACATCATCAATGAAACAAAAAGGCAACCTGGTGAATGGGCGAAGGTATTTGCAAACGACATATCTGATAAGGAGTTAACATCCAAAACATATAAAGAACTTACACAACTCAACACCAAAACAAAACAACCAATGAAAAAATGGGCAGTGGAGGGGTGCCTGGGTGGCTCAGTCGGTTGATTGTCCTGACTCTTGATTTCGGCTCATCTCATGATCTCACGGTTTCGTGGGTTCGAGCTCCATGTCCGGCTCTGTGCCAACAGCGCACAGCCTGCTTAAGATTCTCCCTCTCTCTCTGACCCTCCCCTTCTTGCAATCTCTGTCTCTCATAATAAATAAACATAAACAAAGGGGGGGGGGAGTGGATCTGAACAGACATTTTTCCAAAGAAGACATCCAGACGGCCAGCAGATGCACGAAAAGATGCTCAACATCCCTCATCATCAGGAAAATGCAAATCAAATCCACACTGAGATATCACCTCACACCTGTCAGAATGGCTAATATCAAAAAGACAAGAAATAGGGGCACCTGGGCGGCTTAGTCAGTTAAGCGTCTGGCTTTGGCTCCAGTCACCATCCCATGGTTTGTGAGTTAGAGCCCCACCTCAGGTCCTCCTCTGTCATCACAGAGCCCACTTCAGATCCTCTGTCTTCCTCTCTCTCTGCCCCTCCCATTCCCTTGCTCGCGCGTGCACTCTCTCTCTCTCAAAAATAAAATATATTTTTTTAAAAGACAAGAAATAACAAGTACCGGTAAGGATGTAGAGAAAAGGGGATGCTAGGGCACTGTCGGTGGGAATGTAATTGTTGCAGCATCATTTACAAATTTACAACAGGCAAGATCTGGCAGCCACCCAAGTGTCCACCAGTAGATAAATGGATAAGGAAGATGTGGTATATCACCGCAATGGAATATTACTCAGCCACAGAAAAGAATCTTGCCATGTGTGACAACAAGGATGAACCTGGAGGGTGTCATGCTAAGTGAAATATGTCAGATAAAGAAAGCCACCTCTGGGACGCAGCAAAAGCGGTCATAAGAGGAAAGTATATAGCAATCCAGGCCTTCCTAGAGAAGGAAGAAAGATCTCAGATACACAACCTAACCTTACGCCTTAAGGAGCTGGAAAAAGAACAGCAAATAAAACCCCAAATCAGCAGAAGACAGGAAATAATAAAGATTAGAGCAGAAATTAATGCTATCGAAACCAAAGAAAAACTAGTAGAACAGATCAATGAAACCAGAAGCTGGTCCTTTGAAAGAATTAACAAAATTGATAAACCACTAACCAGTCTGATCAAAAAGAAAAAGGAAAGGACCCAAATAAATAAAATCAAGAATGAAAGAGGAGAGATCACAACCAACACAGCAGAAATAAAAACAATAATAAGAGAATATTGTGAGCAGTTATATGCCAATAAAATGGGCAATCTGGAAGAAATGGACAAATTCCCAGAAACATATATGCTACCAAAACTCAAACAGGAAGAAATAAAAATTTGAACAGACCCATAACCAGTAAGGAAATCGAATTAGTAATCAAAAATCTGCCAAAAAACAAGAGTCCAGGACCAGATAGCTTTCCAGGGGAATTCTACCAAACATTTAAGGAAGACTTAACACCTATTCTCTTGAAGCTGTTCCAAAATATAGAAATGGAAGGAAAACTTCCAAACTCTTTCTATGAAGCCAGCGTTACCTTGATTCCAAAACCAGACAGAGACCCCACTAAAAAGGAGAACTATAGACCAATTTCCCTGATGAACATGGATGCAAAAATCCTCAACAAGGTATTAGCCAACCGGATCCAACAATACATTAAAAAAATTATTCACCATGACCAAGCGGGATTTATACCTGGGATGCACGGTTGGTTCAAAATCCGCAAAACAATTAACGTGATTCATCACATCAATAAAAGAAAGGACAAGAACCATATGATCCTCTCAATAGATGCAGAGAAAACATTTGACAAAATACAGCATCCTTTCTTGATAAAAACCCTCAAGAAAGTAGGGATAGAAGGAGCATACCTTGAGATCATAAAAGCCATATATAAACAGCCCAATGCTAATATCATCCTCAATGGGGAAAAACTGAGAGCTTTCCCCTTAAGGTCAGGAATAAGACAGGGATGTCCAGTCTCGCCACTGTTATTCAACATAGTATTGGAAGCCTTAGCCTCTGCATTCAGACAACACAAAGAAATAAAAGGCATCCAAATCGGCCAGGAGGAGGTCAAACTTTCACTCTTTGCAGATGACATGATATTCTATATGGAAAACCCAAAAGATTCCACCAAAAAACTGCTAGAATTGAATTCAGCAAAGTTGAAGTATATAAAATCAACGCACAAATATCAGTTGCATTCCTATACACCAACAATGAAGCGACAGAAAGAGAAATCAAGGAATCGATCCCATTTACAGTTGCAAAAAAACCATAAAATACCTAGGAATAAATCTAACCAAAGAGGTGAAAAATCTATACACTGAAAACTATAGAAAGCTGATGAAAGAAATTGAAGAAGACACACAAAAAAATGGAAGAGTATTCCATGCTCCTGGATAGGAAGAACAAATATTGTTAAAATGTCGATACTACCCAAAGCAATCTACATATTCAATGCAATCCGTATCGACGTAACACAAGCATTCTTCACATTCTATTCTTCACAGAGCTAGAACAAATAATCCTAAAATTTGTATGGAACCAGAAAAGAGCCTGAATAGCCAGAGCAATCCTGAAAAAGAAAACCAAAGTAGGAGGCATCACAATCCTGGACTTCAAGCTGTATTACAAAGCTGTAATCATCAAGACAGTATGGTACTGGCACAAGAACAGACACTCAGATCAGTGGAACAGAACAGAGAACCCAGAAATGGACCCACAAACATATGGCAAACTAATCTTTGACAAAGCAGGAAAGAATATCCAATGGAATAAAGACAGTCTCTACAGCAAGTGGTGCTGGGAAAACTGGACAGCGACAGGCAGAAGAATGAACCTGGACCACTTTCTTACACCACACACAAAAATAAACTCAAAATGCATGAAAGACCTAAATGTAAGACAGGAAGCCATCAAAATCCTTGAGGAGAAAGCAGGCAAAAACCTCTTTGATCTTGGCCTCAGCATCTTCTGACTCAACAAGTCTCCGGAGGCAAGGGAAACAAATGCAAAAATGAACTATTGGGACCTCATCAAAACAAAAAGCTTCTGCACAGCGAAGGAAACAATCAGCAAAACTAAAAAGGCAACTGACAGAATGGGAAAAGATATTTGCAAAAGACATATCAGATAAAGGGTTAGTATCCAAAATCTATAAAGAACTTATCAAACTCAACACCCAAAAAACAAATAATCCAGTAAAGAAATGGGCAAAAGACATGAATAGACACTTCTCCAAAGAAGACATCCAGATGGCCAACCAACACATGAAAAAATGCTCCACATCACTCATCATCAGGGAAATACAAATCAAAACCACAATGAAATACCACCTTCCACCTGTCAGAATGGCTCACATTCACAACTCAGGCAACAACAGATGTTGGCGAGGATGCGGAGAAGAGGAGCTCTTTTGCACTGCTGGTGGGAATGCAAGCTGGTGCAGCCACTCTGGAAAAGAGTATGGAGGTTCCTCAAAAAACTAAAAATAGAACTACCCTATGACCCAGCAATTGCACTACTAGGCATTTATCCATGGGATACAGGTGTGCTGTTTCGAAGGGACACATGCACCCCAATGTTTATAGCAGCACTATCAACAATAGCCAAAGTATGGAAACAGCTCTAATGTCCATCAACAGATGAATGGATAAAGAAGATGTGGTATATATATACAATGGAGTATTACTCGGCAATCAAAAAGAATGAAATCTTGCCATTTGCAGCGTGGATGGAACTGGAGGATATTATGCTAAGTGAAATTCGTCAGTCAGAGAAAGACAAAAATCATATGACTTCACTCATATGAGGACTTTAGGAGAAAAAACAGATGAGCATAAGGGAAGGGAAACAAAAATAATATCAAAACAGGGAGGGGGACAAAACAGAAGAGACTCGTGAATATGAAGAACAAACTGAGGGTTACAGGAGGGATTGTGGGAGGGGGGATGGGCTAAATGGTTAAGGGGCACTAAGGAATCTACTTCTGAAATCATTGTTGCACTATATGCTAACTAATTTGGATGTAAATTTTAAAAAATAAAAAATTAAATTAAAAAATATATATTTAAAAAAATAATAATTTTTCTCTCTAAAAAAATAAAATAAAATAAAGTCAAATACTGGGGCGCCTGGCTGCCTTAGTTGGTTGAGCTTCCGACTTCAGCTCAGGTCATGATTTCGCGGTCTGGGAGTTCCAGCCCTGCGTTGGGCTCTGTGCTGACAGCTCAGAGCCTGGAGCCTGCTTTGGATTCTGTGTCTCCCTTTTTTTAATTTTTTTTTTCAACGTTTATTTATTTTTTGGGACAGAGAGAAACAGAGCACGAACGGGGGAGGGGCAGAGAGAGAGGGAGACACAGAATCGGAAACAGGCTCCAGGCTGTGAGCCATCAGCCCAGAGCCTGAAGCGGGGCTCGAACTCACGGACCGCGAGATCGTGACCTGGCTGAAGTCGGACGCCCAACCGACTGCGCCACCCAGGCGCCCCTGTGTCTCCCTTTCTCTCTGATCCTCCCCTGCTCACACTCTGCCTCTCTCTCAAAAACAAAGATTAAAAAAAAAATTTTTTTTTAAAAGAAAGCCAAATACCATTTGATTTCACTCATCTGTGGAATCTAAAAACAAAACAAATGAACAACAACAAACCAGAAGCAGAGTCAAAACTACAGAGAACAGTTAAAAAAAAAAAAGAAAGCAGGTACAATATTACCAGCCCCACTCTACAAACAAGAAAACTTATGACCAGAGTAGTTAAGTAACAGGCCTAAGCTCACACAGCTTCCAACCTGCCGGGTTCGGATTTGGATTCAGGCAGTCTGCTAGCAGGACCGAAAAAAAAAATTTTTTTTAACCTACTGTACTACCTATCAACGGAGATCATGTCATATACTACAAAAAAACACATTTCACAATTTAAAAAAAAAAAGAAATTTTTAAAATTTAAGGTTGAATTAATAGCTCACAGGCAGCTAGGTCCTGGCCTTCCAGCACAGTCCAATCTGGCTGCCCTGTGCAGAGTCAACCAGCAAAGGAAGGGAGGGGGACAATTACAAGTGACAAATCATTTCATCACCTTTGAAAAAACTGCTCTGTGACCAGAGACATCCCCTGAAAATACTGACAGGAGGGTGTCCTGCTGTGTGTGAAAAGGTCAGCATGGCCCAGAGCCAGCCCACAAGGCCGGGGGTGGGGGGGCAGTGCCCCAATCCCAGGACAAGTAGACCCGGGGGGTAGGTTGGCAATTCCTTGGTGTTCACGGAAAGTGGTCACTGTGCTATTTTTAGGTTGCTCTATTAAGTTATCAATGACATTTCTCAGACAGAAGCCATGCCAAAGCCACGGACATTCCAGGCCTGCAGCTGGGAAAACGCAGGAGTTGGACCAAGGTGGTCAGAAGTTCTAATTTACCAAGTGACGTTAGAGCCGGCTGGCAGAGGGGAAGGTGGAAACCACAATGTGGATTCCATTTAGACCTCAGAATTCCCACACTCAGAATCCCATCCCAATCTTGGCTCAGGTCAGGATCTCAGAGTTTGTGAGCTCGAGCCCCGGGTCCGGCTCTGTGCTGACAAGTGTGGAGCCGCTTGGGATTCTATATCTCCCTCTCTCTCTCTCAAAATAAATAAATAAACTTAAAAGAAAGGAAGGAAGGAAGAGAGGGAAGAAGGGAGGAAGGAAGGAGGAAGGAAGAGAGAGGAAGGAAGGAAGGAAGGAAGGAAGGAAAGAAGGAAGGAAGGAAGGAAGGAAGGAAGGAAGGAAGGAAGGAAGGAAGGAAGAGGGAGGGAAGAAGGAAGGAAGGAAGGAGGAAGGAAGAGAGAGGGAGGAAGGAAGGAAGGAAGGAAGGAAGGAAGGAAGGAAGGAAGGAAGGAAGGGAAGGAGGGAGGGAGGGAGGGAGGGAGGGAGACATTCCAAGCTGTCAGGAATCCACAGGCCAGTTCTGGCTCCGGGCATGCTGGGTCACTAAAGTGGACGAGAAACAGGACAGGGCCAAATGACAGGACACAAAAGGCCTCCCTCGCTCAGGTCCTAGTCCTCTGAGCGAGCCGAGCAGCCCGCGAGGTGTTGAGAGGGCAGAAGGCAGCGGGGCGTCCCCACCCGAATGACCTGGTCGGGTCAGAGAGGCCCAGGCAGAGGCAGGCCCCACAGCACTGAGAAGGCAGACCCCTTCCTCAGCCTCCTGTTGGGTATGAACCCCAACTCGTCCCCAAGGCAGAATTTAACTGGATCGATCACCGTAGCCTTTGAAGTACTCCTTACCTTTTGGGCCCCTTTCTGTGCCAGGAAGGCCTTTGGCTCCAGTTATACAAGCTGGGTCAGATGTCCTGGGTGGGCAAGTGCGTGAGGTAAGTGACACCCGCTCCCAGCGAGAGAAAAGGACTGCGGATGTGGAACCCTGCAAGAGGAAATCCGAGGAGGGCAGTTTCAGTCCAGTTTGAAAAACAGGGGCGCCTGGGTGGCTCAGTGTGTCGAGCCTCTGACTTCGGCTCGGGTCGTGATCTCGCAGTTTGTGGGTTCGAGCCCCACATCGGGCTCCCTGTCGTCAGTGCAGAGCCTGCTTCAGATTCTCCGTGTCTCTCTCTCTCTCTCTGCCCCTTCCCCACGTGTGCGCTCTCTCTCAAAAATAAATATTTTTTTTAAAAAACCCAGCCAGTCCATATCTTCTTGCTTTACTGTCTCTAAGCACAGAGCCTTGGGCTGGTCACCCTGGCCATACCGGGGTCATACTGGTCACCCATCTGCCCACCCTGGCACGTACCCTTCTTCCTACCCCCAACTACTCCATAACTGTTTCTGTCTTGAGGTGTCTGGGATCCTCAAAAGATGAACATAAACACATTTTTAATGGATGTGTGCGCGCAGTCCCAGTGCCTCCGTAACACCATAGCACAGCTGGGGCGGCTTACCCAACCCAAATGTATGTCTTTTCTCACAGTTCTGGGGGCTGGAAGCCCAAGATCAAGGAGCAGGCAGTGCCGGTTTCTCCCCGCTTGACTCGCAGAGGGCTGCCTCCCACTGTGTCCTTGGCTGGTCTTCCCTCTCGATGTGTCTGTGTTGGTCGGTCTGGGCGCCATAACAGAATATCACAAAGCAGGTGGCTGGTAAATACGAGCAGTTGTTGCTCACGGTTCTGGAGGCTGAAGTCGCAGATCAAGACACTAACAGACTCGGTGGCTGGTGAGGACCCACCTCCTGGTTCCCTGCGTCCTCACATGGTGGCAGGGGCGAGGGAGTGTCACAGGTCTCCTATAATGGCACCAATCCCAAATTTAGGAGGATCCTCGTTGGGGTGAGCACTGGGTGTTGTAAGCAGGGGATGAATCCCTGGATTCCACTCCTGAAATCATTATTGCACGATATGCTGACTCACTTGGATGTAAATTAAAAAAAAAAAAAAAAAAAGAGTCAATGACAATCCTGTTAGTATAATGAGGTTATGGTTTTCTCCATTTTCTATTTTTTGTTACCGACTACATTCTTTTTACAATACAAAGGTCAAGGTTGTATAAAAAGAGAGAGAGATTCTTAAAGAGGACAAACTGAGGGCTGATGGAAGGAGGTGGGTGGGGGGGATGGGCTAGATGGATGAGAGTCATTAGAAGGGCACTTGTGAAGATGAGCACGGGGTGTTGTAGGCAAGTGATGAATTACTGAAACCAAACCACTAACCCTGAAACCAATATTGCCCTATATGTTAACTAAGTAGAACTTAAATAAAAATTTGGAAAAAAAAAAAAAAAATAAGGGCACCAATCCCATTCATGAGGGCGCTTGATCTAATCACATCCCATAAGTCCCCACCTCCGAACAGCAACACCTTGGGGGTTAGGATGTAAGACTTTTCGGGGAACACACACATTCAATCCATAGCAGTGTCTGTGTCCTAATCTCTTGTTATTTTATTTTATTTTATATTTATTTATTTTTTGAGGGAGAGAAAGGGAGGGGCAGAGGGAGAGAGAGAGAGAGAAAGTCCCAATAGGGCCCCATGCCCAGCTCAGAGTCTGAGACGCACCTCGATCTCATGACCATGAGATCGTGACCTGAGCCGAAATCAAGAATAGACGTTTAACTGATGGAGCCACGTAGCTGCCCCCTAATCTCTTCTTATAAGGACACCAATCCCACCCATATCCCCAAATCTCTTCTTCAAAGCCCTTTCTCCAAAGACAATCACCCTCTCAGGGATGGGGGGATTAGGACATCGACATATGAACCTGGAGGTGCGGGACGCAATCCAGCCCATCACACTATGTGACGGACCGGGAGTTTCTGCTGCACACAGCGTTAGCACAAGTCCGATCAGTAATGATGTGTTTACGGGGCACCTGGGTGGCTCAGTCGGTTAAGCGTCCGACTTCGGCTCAGGTCATGATCTCACAGCTGGTGAGTTCCAACCCCGCGTCGGGCTCTGTGCGGACAGCTCAGGGCCTGGAGCCTCTTCCGATTCTGTGTCTTTCTCTCTCTCTCTGCCCTCCCCCCCCACTCTGTCTCTAAATAAATAAACATTAAAAAAAATTAAATAGTGATGTGTTTAACTTATCGGAAATAGCTCAGTTTTTAGCAAAGTAGGTAGAGAATCTGCATCGTTTTGTTATCTCCCTTTTTTTAAAATTTTTTTAACATTTATTTTTTGAGACAGAGAGAGACAGAGCATGAATGGGGGAGGGTCAGAGAGAGAGGGAGACACAGAATCCGAAACAGGCTCCAGGCTCTGAGCTGTCAGCACAGAGTCCGACACGGGGCTTCAACTCACGGACCACGAGATCATGACCTGAGCAGAAGTCGGCCGCTTAACCGACTGAGCCACCCAGGCGCCCCTCTTCATTTCTATTCTCACTGCTTGCAAGTGAAATGTCAAAAACAGGACCTGCAGTAGTTCAAAGCAGTATTTGTTGGCTATGGTTTTCTCCTAAAATTTTTTTTAATACTCTGGCTGTATGATCCATCCCCGAAGCAAGGCTGATATCAAACAACAACCTGCATGTTACCATCCTCTGTAGCAACAAGCAAGATGGCGAGCAAGAGAATCCAGCCTCCAAGGGTACTGTGGACCGCCATCGTCCAGAATCCCACCACGCAGAAAAGGCTGTATTCCCTTACTGCTCTTGTTCTTTCCATCAGGATTTCATGTGGTTGAAAGCGTCCTTTGTACTGAAATCACAGTCTTGCTTTTTTTGATTACACTTTATTATATGCTTTTCCCAAAATTAAAAAAGATCCAGTGACACATTGAATGGTTGCATAACAGAACATGGCGTTTCATGCCACAATTCACTCAACCATTTCCAGTTGTTGGACATTTAGGTTGCTTCTAGGTTGTTTTATATATATATGTGTGTGTATATATATATAAAATAAATATGTATAAAATAAAATATGTGTATATATAATATATAATATATATGTTATTATATATTATATATATATAAATGTGTATATATATATATATATACACATATAAGTTTATTTATTTTGAAAGGAGAGAGAGTGTGCGTGCATGAGGGAGGAGCAGAGAGAGAGGGAGAGAGAGAATTCCCAGCAGGCTCTGCACTGTGTCAGTACAGAGCCTGATGCAGGGCTTGATCTCACAAACCTTGAGATCATGACCGGAGACGAGATCAAGAGCCCGATGCTTAACTGACTGAGCCACCCGGGCACCCCAGGATGTTTCCAGTTTTTAACAAATACAAATAATGCGGCCGATCATCTTTGGCATACACCCTTGCCTGCATTTCTGATGATTTCTTTCGGCTACGTTCGTATAAGTGAAATTACTATATCCACCATGCACACATTTGTCCCCAAGGCTTTTGGAACACAGGAAAACAGCTGTCTTTCCAAGTCTGCGATGTCATGGGTCAGGGAATAACTTGTCGGGCCCTCCCCTGATGCTAATCCAACATTCGGTCCTACGTTCTTGCCAGGGAACCTTCACCATCTTCCCACCTCTCCAGCCAAGCGCAATTAGGAGCTCCCATAAATACAGAGTGCTGTGATAGGTATGGGGCAAAGCATTTGCTAGGAGGGAAAAGGTGAGGAGGGGCACAGAAATACTGGTGTTCGTGAAGCACGGCTCCCCCACTGGGCTCAAAGCTTTTCAGACATAAGGTCAGAGGTCTGTGAATTTTCTTTCATACCCGAACAGAAGCCATACTTGCTGGTGGGTATTTGTGTATTCACTGTGTTCCTGTTTTCTTGATAATCCCTAAAATGGCTTTTATATTTGGGACTTCTGATTCATGCAGAAGACAAAAGGCCCCAAACTGAGTCTATTTATCTCTTACCCTTAAGACTCACAGGAGGAAAAGAGGAAGGACAGTTAGTCCCATTTTGAGAGCAAACAGAGAAACTAAGTAACCCACCCAGCACGGGGTGCCCCGGCCACGGTGGGTATCAGGGCAGAAGCCCTGTAAGTGGAATCAGGACCTACAGTGGAATCAGGTCCTACACACACCAGGCAGGCTGCTTTCTTTCAACGTTACCTGCTTTCACCTTTTTGCATGAGTACGTTCACAATTCTGACGTTGTAGACATTTTTTCTTTTTGAAAAGAATCGTAACAGAATAATGGCTCCCCCAAAGATGTTCACATCCTATCATCAAAACCTGCAAATAAATTACCGCATGTGGTAGGGCGCCTGGGTGGCTCAGTCGGTTGAGCGACTGTCTCCGGCTCAGGTCATGATCTCGCAGTTCATGGGTTCGGGCCCGCGTCGGGCTCTGTGCTGACAGCTCAGAGCCTGGAGCCCGCGTCGGATTCTGTGTCTCCCTCTGTCTCTGCCCCTTCCCTGTCTGTGCTCTCTCTCAAAAAAATGAATTAAGTGTTTAAAAAAAAGATATTTTTAAAAAATTTACCTGATGTGGCAAAAGGGATACACTTTGGAGATATGATTACATTCAGGATCTTGAGATGGGCAGATTATCCTGGATTATTAGGTATAATCACAGGGATCCTTATAAGAGGGAGCCAAAACTTCTCTGCATCAAAGGACACCATCAAAAGAGTGAAAAGACAACCCAAGAATGGGAGAAAATATCTGCAAATCAAATGTCTGATGTGGGATTAAAATTCAGAATATGTAAAGAACTCTTACAACTCAACAACGAAAAGACAAACAGCTCCATTAGTACAGGGGCAAAGGACTTGAATGGACATTTCTCCAAAGAAGATATGCAGACAGCTAACAAGCACAGGAAAGGATGGTCCACATCATTAGTCTTTAGGGAAAAACACAACCACAATGAGATACCACTTCACACCCACTAGGATACCTGTGATCAACAGGACAGTACCAATTGTTAGCAAGGATGTGGAGGGACTGGAACCCATGTACTCTGCTGGTGGGACCATAAAATGATGTAGCTGCCAAGGAAAACAGTTCGGCAGCTCCTCAAAAATCTAAGCATAATGGGGCGCCTGGGTGGCTCAGTCGGTTAAGCGTCTGACCCTTGGTTTCGGCTCAGGTCATGATCTCCCAGTTTGTGAGTTCAATCCCTGTGTCAGGCTCTGCACTGACAGCACGGAGCCCGCTTTGGATTCTCTCTCTTCCTCTCTCTCTGCCCCTCCCTGGCTCGTGCTTTCTCCCTCTCTCAAAATAAATAAATAAACATTAAAAAAAAAAAAACTGGGACGCCTGGGTGGCTCAGTCGGTTAAGCGTCCGACTTCAGCTCAGGTCATGATCTCACACTCTGTGAGTTTGAGCCCCGCGTCAGGCTCTGGGCTGATGGCTCGGAGCCTGGAGCCTGCTTCAGATTCTGTGTCTCCCCCTCTCTCTGCCCTTCCTCTGCTCATGCTCTGTCTCTCTCTGTCTCAAAAATAAATAAAAACATTAAAAAAAAAAACAACCTAAACATAGGGGCCTCTGGCTGGCTCAGTCTGTAGAGCATGTGACTTTTACATATATATTATATATATATATACATATATGCATATACATATATATACATATATACATATATGTATATATACATATACATGTATATATATGCATATATATACATATACATATATATACATACATACATATATATATATACATATATATACACATACATATATTTTACATAATATATAATATATATTAAATATATTATATATATTATATATATGATATATAACATATATTATATATAATATATGCATTATATATGTAAATATATATATTATATAATATATACAATATATATAATATATAATATATAATATATATTATATAACATATTATATTATATATAACATATTATATTATATATTATATAACATATTATATTATATATAACATATTATATTATATATTATATTATAACTATATATTATATTATAATATATAATTATAATTATATATACATATATATGTATATGCACATATGCATATATATGTGTATATATACATATATACATATACATATATACATATATATACATACATACACATATATACATATATACATACATATATTTTACATAATATAATATATAATATATAATTATATATATTTTATAATATATATTATATTATATTATATATATTATATATTATATATTATATTATAATATATAATTATAATTATATATATTTATATATAGTATATATATTTATATATAGTATATATATGTATTTATATATAGTATATATATATTTATATATAGTATATATATGTATTTATATATATAGTATATATATATAGTATATATATATAACCCTATATATATATATATATATAGGGTGCCCAAAAGAATGAAAAACAAAAACAGGAACTTAAACAGATACTGATACTCCAGTATTCACAGCAACATTATTCACAACAGCCAAGCAATGGAAACAACCCAAGGGTCCATCAACAGACGAAAGGATAAAGAAATGTGGTGTGTGTATATGTATATGGAATATATAAATATATATATATGTATATATGGAATGGAATATTACTCAGCCATAAAAGGAATGAAGTTCTAGAACATGCTTGACTTGGATGAAGCTTGAGGACATACTGCATGACTCCATGTACACGAAGTATGTAGAAGGGCAAATGCATAGAGGCGGCACATGAATGTGTGGTCACCATCAGCTGGGGGAGGAGGGAATAGGGGTTACTGCTCAAGATGTACACAGCTTCTACTTGTGGAATGAAGGGTTTTGGAAAGAGTGGTGACTGCACTACCTTGGGAACGTAACTCACGCCACTGAGAAGTACACTTTAAAAAATGGTTAAGTGATACGTTTTACATGATATATATATTCAATGACAATGGAGGGGCGCCCGGGTGGCTCAGTCGGTGAAGCATCCGACCTCAGCTCAGGTCATGATCTCACGGTTCGTGAGTCCGAGCCCCACGTTGGGTTCTGTGCTGACAGCGCGGAGCCTGGAGCCTGCTTCACATTCTGTGTCTCCCTCTCTCTCCGCCCCTCCTTTGCTCACACTGTCTCTCTCTCTCTCTTCCTCTCTCTCAAAAAAAAAAAAAAAAATTAAAAACAATTTTTAAATGACAATGGAAATAAAGAGGGAGGCAAGAGGGTCAGTCAGGAAAAAGAGAAGTGAGGACAGAAGCAGAGACCGAAGCAATGTGCTTTGAGAAGGAGGAAGGGACCGGGAGTCAGGGAATGAGGGCAGCCTCTAGAAGCTGGAAGAGCTAAAAAACCAGATTCTCCTCTGGAGCTTCTGGAAGGAAAGCAACCCTGATGATGTCTGGATTTCAGCCCCCTAGGGCTCCTTTCGGACTCCTGACCTCCAGGACTGGAAGATAATAAATATGTGTTGCTTTGAGCCACCAGGCTTGTGGCGATTTGTTATGGCAGCAACAGGAGACAAATGAATGGACATAAACCCTTATTCTTGTGTTACAGTTCACTAACCACGATACAATAATTCACTGCATAGTTGATCCACTCAACTTTTTTTCTTAAGTTTATTTATTTATTTTGAGAGACAGAGAGAGAGAGAGAGAGAGAGAAAGACAGCTCATGAGTGGGAGCAGGGGAGGGGCAGAGAGAGAGAGGGGGGAAGAGGGAACCCCAAGCAGGCTCCACACTGTCAGTGCAGAACCCAATGTCGGCTCGAATTCATGAGCTGTGACGTCATGACCTGAGCCCAGAGCAAGAGCCAGATGCTTAACCAGTTGAGCCACCCAAGCGCCCCCCGACACATGTGACTTCTAAATTCCACAGCACTAGAGCATGGGTCCAGGGCTGACAGCTGGCAGGGGGACCCACTCTATGCTTGACCAGCGTGTCATCAGTGAGTCAGTCAGTGGTGTCCTCTTACAAAAAGGTAGGTTGTGGAATGGATTCAATTGATGATATCCCAAAGACAATTCCCCCTACGAACGCAACACTAAAAACGCATGCGTGTTTGAAACGTAGAGTTTATGGAAATCACACTTGCATTAGGGCCCACATTCCCGTGTCCACGGCCTCCCGTGTCTTGTCCTTCTCCTGGCTCCGGGCCCAACCTCCTACTGCACTGTTCCCCTGAGGGCCGGAACCGGGTCTTCTTAAGCTTGGCACCCCTAGCCCAGAATTAACATTTTCATCCTTGTATCTACTCGTGGAATCTACTGGGCGGGAGATAATGTGCTGAAGAGTATCTCGAGAGATGGAAGAAAACAGGATGCCCGGAGAACGTCTACATCTGAACAAGTGACACGAAGCGATCGAACAGCAGGAACTGCCGAGAACCTACAGAATGTTATTCTCTGGCCCCAGCATCTGTCTCCAACATCTCATCTTATGGTGTTTCTGCCAAAACACGGCCTACAGCTGGTTTCAATTCTTCTTATTTTCTATGCTGAATTCCAGAGCGGCCTCTTATCCACTTATCGTCTTTACCTGACTTGGCTCTCTGAACTCTCTAACTGCTAATCAAGTTACAGACGGGTGCCGCAGGCTCCGAGCCAGGGGCTGCCGACGACCTTCCCGCGGTGGCCCTGGGCGGGCATCAGGGCTCTGCTGGTGGGGTCTGTCAACCATTATCCTCACTGAGACAGAGCCTCGAGGCTGGGCCACCGGGACCCATGGTGGAGGCTGTGGATTCTGACAATCCTGGAGGTGCTCTTTTTAATTGTGGTGACAGACACGTAAAAACCGAGGAGGAGTGGAAACCAGGTGGGACCCCAGCTGCCCAAGGCATTATTTGCCACTCTGCCAAACCACATCTTCCCAAGAGCTACCTGATTAGCCTTCGGTTTCTAACACTCTGCCTACACACTAAGGTAAATAAAGATACACCTGTCCTTTCAACCTTCCTGTTCTCCCCATGAAATTCACTCAGTGTACACGGCGGATTGGGAAATGACAAACCAAAGAGAACTTTGTAAAAAACAAAACAAAACGGAACCAAATTAGGCAAGGGCGCCTGGGTGGCTCCATCAGTTAAGCATCCGACTCTTAGTTTTGGCTCAGATCATGATCTCACGGTTCATGGGATTGATCCCCACATCAGGCTCTGCGCTGACAGCACAGAGACTGCTTGGAATTCTCTCTCTCTCTCTCTCTCTCTCTCTCACAAAATAAATAAATTTTTTAAAAATCTTAAAAAAAAAAACTATGTAGAATGTGAAAAGAAGTCTAAAACCTCCAACTTGATAGAACACTTCTCCAGATCACTTTTATTTTTTCTACTTACAGGAGTGTATTTTACTGCAAATAATTTAGCAAACGGAGAAAAACACAAAGAAAGAAACAAACTATCTGTAATGCTTCCATCATGAGATAACCACTATCCTTTCTCCAGCATCCTCTATACTCTTACCCTGCCTCGTATTTGTTCACAGTTCTGTTTTATTATAATAATGACATATTGTCACCATCACTACTTTCTGTCTGACAACCTCAGTGGAACGTAAATGCCACGAACACAGGAAATCTGTCTCCCCTAAGTAGAGTTGAGCAGGTTGGACGTAATGGAGGGTGAAGGGCCTGAGGGCACTAAGGAGCAAGGGCAACATTAAGGCACTCGAGTGGGAGGTTAACTGGGTCCCCACCTCTCCCCACTCCTCATCCTCAGGTTTGCCTTGCCTTAAAAAAATTTTGACAGCATCTGAAATGACCTATTCCAACACGCCTTCACTTTACGCCTACGTTTTCCTGACTGCCCATCCAAGCCGTCACCTTTCTTCTCAGAAACAAGCGTCCTCCTTCCTTCCCATGGCTCCTCCTTCCGTGTGCTCATGCTCCTAATGGCGCCCCTTCCAACCTCCCCAGGGTTCCACTTCACCAGTTCTCTCCCTTCTCTGCTCACGTCTTCAGTCTTTCCAGATTCATTCATTCCTTCCCTGTTTTTATGACTGTCCCCAAAGTACCCAATTCTAAAAACAACCCTCCTTCCCAGTCCCGCTACCCAGCCCCTGTCTCGCCTTCTCTTCACACCAATCCGCTCGCATGACTGGCTTACACCCATTGTCTCCATGCCCTACCCACCTACTCCTTCCTTAATTCAGCTTCCCCCCTCCACCCCAAGACTGCCAATGGCCCTTCAGTTGCTCTGTCTGAAGCCTTCACTCAGCTCATACTTCTCCACCCCTGTAGCCTCTTACACAGTCAACTGCCATTGTCAAGAGCACAACTGCCAACAAGTGCCATCTCCCTGACACTCCTTCCTGCCCTCTCTCTCCCCCTCCATACACCCTACACGCCGATGACAAATTAACCGTTCTAAGGCACAGCTGTATGTCAGATTAACTTAATTTCTTTCTTTCTTAAAAAACTTTTTTTAAATCTTAATTTTTGAGGAGGGGGGGAGAGAGAAAGAGGGGGAGCAACAGAGAGAGACGGAGACACAGGATCCAAAGGAGGCTCCAGGCCCTGAGCTGTCAGCACAGAGCCCGACGCGGGGCTCGAACTCACATCCATGAGTTCATGACCTGAACTGAAGTTGGACGCTCAACCGACTGAACCACCCAGATGCCCCAGTTAATTTAATTTCTTTCTACAGCTACCCCAGTAAATTAGAAAAAAGTATTAAACTCACCGAGTCAGGACTTTAGCAAGACATTAAATAAGTCCCTCTCTCATCATCCTCGGAGAGAAGGTCGAGAGTGTGGGCTAAAACAGAACACGGAAGCTTTTCAGCAGAAGACCTTTCATAGATGCGGACGGAGTGAGAGTTCGACGGCTTCACCCACGATCAACTGCGGTAAAGTGGGCATCACAACGCTATCGTCAGTAGTTTCTGCATTTGAAGGCAGTGAGTGCTAAGGAATGTCCTGCACACTAACCACGACTTGTTGTCTCATCTCTCTTGTTCCTTCTAAACAGATGTAGCTTTGGTGCACCGATGGCCATGGTGAGGCATGGTGGAGCCATACTTCAGGTCTATCATGTACTCAGACCCACCGACCCAAACTGGGAGAAGCTACTGGTAGGCAGTACCCAAGGTCTCCAGCGCCCAGCCTGCCTCGTCAGTTCCTGTTCTCCTAACTCATTCTTTCCTGTCCAGCATCTTGTCCTCTGACTGCTGAACCCTCCTCTCCTTCTGCCGGGGTGCCATCCCTAGACGCGGGCTTGCTTGAGACCAGATTCGCGTGCTTACTTTATCATTATAACATCACGAGCACGCGGGAAGGGCCCTGTTTCCAGGGAGAAGAGCGCCGGCACCATTGAGTGTCCCTTATGCCGTCTCCTCCATTCATTCAGCCCAACGGCATTCTCAGTGGGCTCATTGTCATGTAGCCAAAAATGCCATCACTGCGGCCACCTCCTCATCACCGTATCTGTTCTTCCACCACGTCTCGGCAGCCTGCAACAGGCCTTAACTTTACCCACTTAACACATTCTGTTTCTACTAACCAACCCCCAAATTCCCCTTCTCCAGAGCAATATATTTCTCCGGCTCAGTACCATTCAACAAGATCATTAAGGATTTTCAGTGTAGGTAAAACTAATCTATCCTGGCAAAGGGTATCCATTAAAATGTAAATGAGCAAGGAGGAGAAATCTATGACTGATTTTAAAGTTATAAAATCTGACCTCTGCTCATCCTTGGTGGGAATGATCACCGGGGACAGCAGGTTTTAACCCCTCTTAATCACTTTGGACTTAAGAAAATCACACTTAGGGACAGCCTATTTGCAAGGAGAAGTATTGGTATGATTGAATGGATTAGTAACTGGTTGAACAACTTTACTTAGAGATACGGGTTAGCAGACCCATTTCAATCTCAAACAGGGTCTTTACTGTTTGCTTAGTTTCCATTTTTGCCCTGTTCACGCCTCGCCAGCTGTGAAGACGTGAGAAAATCAGCGTTAAAGATTTTTTTTAATGTTTATTTATTTTTGACAGAGAGAAAGAGAGAGAAAGAGATTCAGAGAGACAGAGAGAGAGGATCCCAAATAGGCTCTATGCTTAGCATGGGGCTCGATGTGGGCCTCGATCCCACAACCACGAGATCATGACTGAGCCGAAATCAAGAGTTGGACACTCAACTCACTGAGCCACCCTGGCACCCCTAAACATTATTTTTAAGCAACAATCAGGGTTCTTACACAAATATAAAATAGACATGTGTCCATCAATTAACTATTCATTAATTAGTCACGGAGGCAGTGAAATGTTACAAAATATTACTGGTTCAAGCAGTACCCAAAGAATAGACGCACATAAAAGCAATGAGAAATGCTGAAATAAATTTGCTGCTAGATGTAAGACTGGCAGCCTCTTTCACGGGGTGGAAATCAATCGCACGTCCACCAGACAAAATTCATTTCTATTTCTCGGTGGACAAGATTTGCATTGCGATGGGCTTTCTATAACTCACAGTCGCAAAATAGTTCGGTCGAAAACAGCGAAAGGCACAGACCTCTGTGAAAGCAGGCAACCCAGAAGAATCTGCCAGATAACACCCAGCAATCCCTTCAAAGAAACTCAGTGATTGTTTTGCCCATTTCAAGGCCTTTGACAATTGTTCCCAACAATAAGAGGAAACGTCATCATGAAGCAATCTGAGGCTTTGTGAAGGGCCCAAGTGCAAGCAGAGTAGAAAGGGTTGTAGCTCAGCAGGAGGGCATGTGGGAATGGCTTAGGAATTTCCATCGGTATTATATTCAGGGGCGCCTGGGTGGCTCCGTGGGTTGAGCGTGGGTTGAGCGTCCGACTTCGGCTCGGGTCATGATCTCACAGTTCATGAGTTTGAGCCCCGCGTCGGGCTCTATGCTGACAGCTCGGAGCCTGGAGCCTGCTTCCGATTCTGTGTCTCCCTCTCTTTCTCTGCCCCTCCCCTGCTCATGGTCTATTTCTCTCGGTCTCTCAAAAATAAATAAACGTTAAAAAAATTTTTTTTTTGATAAATCAGTATTCTATTCAGTCTGATGAGGCTGCCTACAAAAATCTTAGTTTGTTTCTTGTGTTTGTTCTTTTTTTTTCTTCCAATTCAGTCATTGTCTGTAGAATGATAGAATGGAGAGGCTTAACTCTGGTCAGGTGAAATCACACAAGTGGGTTCTGTGTACCACACTTTACAAGGATCAGAGTTAGAATGGGAAAAGAGGGGCACCTTGGTGGCTCAGTCGGTTAACTGCCCAGTTTCAGCTCAGGTCACAATCTCACAGTTGGTGAGTTTGAGCCGCACCATTGGGCTCTCTGCTGTCAGCCTGCTTCAGATTCTCTGTTCCCCTGCCCCCTCTGCCCCTCCCCTGCTCGTTCTCTCTCTCTCACAAGAAATAAAAACTTAAAAAAAAAAAAAAAAAAGAAAGAAAGAAAGGTAAAAAAATGAGGAGTGGGGGGAAGAAACCAGCGATATTCCATCTGAAGAAAAGGCTGTCCTCACATAAGACAAATGTGGAAGGAGGCTTAAGGAAAACCTTCCTAAATGGGAACCAGATTCATGATGACAGTGATCATATCGGTCAACGTTTGTTGAGCTTCATTCTATGGGAACCCCTGAGCTGAGTGCTTTGTAAGTATCATCTCATTTAACGCACACGGCAGTGAGAAAGCAAGAGCCAAGCCCGCACTAGGCACAGAGAGGTCAAACTCGGCGTGAAAGCAAAGGCCTTTACGTCTTCTTTCAGCTCTGAGATTACATGCTTCAGGGTCACTCTGCCACTCGAAGGCCTTCAGTGGGTCCTAATGGCTACTCTAGTTGAGTACGAATTTCTCAGCCTGCTAACAAAGGCTTTTCACAGGATGGCCCAAAGTATCCTCTCCAGGTTGGTGACCCCAGTACTACCCCATTCTCACCAAACATACCAGACCCAGTGGTGCAACCAACTCTTATAAATCAACTGCCCAGCCTCTAACTTCTCCTCCTGCTACCTCCCCCGCAAAGTCTTTCCAGTATGTTCTAGTATGTTCTTTCCTTCCTCGGCCACCATCTCCCTCCCTAAAATAGCACCACGTGCTGGCAAGATTATAGAAGGCCTCAAACACCTGGACAAGAAGTGCATTTATGGATTCTTGACCAGGAAAGTGACTTCCTTCCCTACATGATTCTCTCCTAATAGTCTTGTATGCATTTTCTTGTATTTATTCTTTTGTCTGTATTTTTAAAAAATATGCTCATACAGGGGCGCCTGGGTGGATCCGACTCTTCATTTCCGCTCAGGTCATGATCTCACGGTGTGTGGGTTCCAGCCCTGCATCAGGCTCCATGCTGATGGTGCGGATCCTGCTTGGGATTCTCTGTCCCTCTCTCTCTCTCTGCCCCTCCCCCATTCATACTCTTTCTCAAAAGTAAACATTAAAATTTTTTTAATTAATAAATTAAAAAACAAATAAATCACTCCAAAAAAAAATTCACACTTGAAACACTCTCTAACACAGTACTGTTAACCCTCTTGTACACAGGTTAGACACGTGGCCTGAACAAAACTTCCTCATCAAAACTACTCTTTCTGTGGTTCACACTGGGCAACACAACCACCATATGAAACCAAGGGTGGAAAAACACTGATTAATTGCTTCAGGGATGCATGAGCCATATTCCCAAGAATCTTCTTTTCTCTTCTTCTGTTGCCAGATTTTCTCTCCATTTCTGTAGAGGTTTTCTTTTAGACGCTGCCAAGATTGTTAATGAATCCGTTCACTCTCATTCTTTCCTTCCAATAGCTTCACCAATGGGGGCTCCACCTTTGGACCTGGAAGAAGCCCAGAGGGGCCGCAGACTGGAAATCATGGTTCCCTTCCCTAGACCATGTCAATTCCACGGCATCCTCAAATTTTACTAAACTGTGGATGATGTGGTTACATCCTGCCCTGTCCGTTCCCTGCAGCGACCTTACGTCGAGAACGTACATTCATTTCTAATGACTCAAAACAATGAGGCAACCATTCAAAAGGTGCAAAAGGGTGTACCTCCCTGCCCTGGTCCCTCAGTTTCCTACACACAGGCTACCGGTTTCTTGCAGCTCATGGACTGTAAATATCATTTGCCAATTCAAATAAGAAAGGTCTGTGTAAATGGTTTACTGTGCCTTCTGGCTTTAAGCTACTTGCAAGAAAATTCACCCATTCAGTTCAGCAAATCTGAAATGCTACTTCCCCTTCAGCCTCAACAGAGAGCCTTTCCTGCCCCCTCCCTAGCCTGTATCAGGTGATTTTCCTTCACGCCCATGACACCAAGTCCTCACCCTCTTGTCCATTCTGTGTATCAAACACAGTAGAAATAACCTATCTGTTTCTCACCTCAGGGCAGGGACCAGCACAGTACCTGGCACGCAGAATGCATTCAGGAAACATTTGCTGAAACTAAGTATTAGCAGAATACCTACATGTATTCTGAATTATTCATTAAATCCTAGGAACGGGGTGGGGGGGTGGTGGGGTGGGGGGCCCGCCTGGGTGGGTCAGGGGGTTAAGCATCCGACTCTTGACTTCAGCCTGGGTCATGTTCTCACAGTTCGTGGATTCGAGCCCCGCATCGGACTCTGTGTTGACAGAAGCCTGCTTGGGATTCTCTCTCCCTCTCTCTCCCTCTCTCTCCCTGCCCCTCCCCAGCTCATTCTCTCTCTCGCTCTCCAAATAAATAAATAAACTTTAAAACAACAATAAAAAAAAAAAAAAAAACAAGTCCTGGGAACAGAAGGGTAAATAAAGCATAGTATCTACCCTAACCTTCCCGGCACCTTCGTATAATTTACCTGGTAACACAAACAGTATTCCTCGTTTGCATAATCTGTTCTTCCTCTTAGTGTTACTAGTGTTCTAGAGTCTCCCTTTGTTGCCAAAACGTGGCCTGCAATCCCCATTAGGCTGCACTGGCCGGAGCATCAAAGGCTAGAGATTTTACCTTGAGTTGCCATTCTTTCTCTCTTCAGAGTGGCGTCTGAAGGACTCCAGGGCCAACTACTGAATTAGCTGCTGAGAGCGCACCCCACTATTGTTAAAACTTCACTCAAAAAGCTGCATGCAGGGGCGCCTGGATGACTTGGTTGGTTAGGTGTCCAACTTCGGCTCAGGTCGTGATCTCGAGGTTCGTGCGTTCAAGCCCCGCGTCAGGCTCTGTGCTGACAGCTCACAGCCTGGAACCTGCTTTGGATTCTGTGTCTCCCTCTCTCTGTCCCTCCCCTGCTCGTGCTCTCTCTCGCTCTCTCTCTCTCTCAAAAATAAATAAACATAAAAAAAAAAAAAAACTTGCATGCAGTTTACAAATAATGTCTTGACATACACCCAGAAGCAGCACCGTGTGTTGGCGCTCTGGCATGTCGGAGCAGGAAAGTTGGTAGAGTTTCCGCCAAGTCCCATCTGGGTCCCCTGCCAGCCCCCGGCCCTCGGGCAGGCTGGCCAACGGCTCTGAGCCTCTCTCACGTGACAGGGACGGTTGAGGCTCCCCACACGGTCATCATGGGGCTCCTGGAAGCTACGGAATGCACATGTCCCATAGGCTGTCTGACACATGCCGAGAGGAGTCATGACCCCTGCACTAAGATGACAGTTTTGATACCTGTCATTGATAAAACAACTTTTTTAAGTTTATTTATTTTGAGAGAGAGCACATATGTGTGCAGGAGAGGGACAGAGAGGGAGAGAGAGAGACAATCCCAAGTGGCGACGAGGGGCTCGAATCCACAAACCGTGAGATCATGACCAGAGAGGAAATCAAGAGTTGGACGCTCGACCGACTGAGCCACCCGGTGCCCCTAAATTATTTTAAAACCTAAAGCTATCTGAACCACCAAATCCCACTTAAGTAAAATGGAGCATGTGCTCAGTGTAATGGCCTTGAGCAAATCACCTTATCCCAACAGTATTTTTCTCATGCCCAAAATGACGAGGTTGGGCTAAAAAGTCTATAGGCTCCCAAGAGACAAAATAAACACATGTGGTGGGTGGCCTTGATTGGACTGATGTTAAAACAAATAAACAAACAACAAAAACAAAAACACATATCAGCGTTGCTGATATGACTGTCCATTAGATACTATGGAATTAGGACTGGTTTTCTTAGGTAGGATAATGGTTTTGCCGGCTAGTAGGGGAATGTTGTTACTCCTAGGAAATACACCCTGAAGTATCATGTCTGCAAATGTTTCAGAAAAAGAATATTTGAGCATGTGGGGGCATGCACGTGTGTGCGTGTGTGTGTGTACAGAGAAAGAGATCGGGAGAAACAGAGCAAACACATCGTGCTTTTAAAAAATATATCCCTGAATTCACTTTTGGCTGTCATTTCAAATTTTTAAGAATGCATCAAAACCCCATGACCAAATATTGAAAACTACTATTTTGACTTCCTCCCCTTCCCTCCATGGTCCTTCAGGCTTCAGGCTTTCATTAGGACCTGCCTCGCCTCTCCTTTTTAGATTTTATTCTGTGTGTGTGTGTGTGTGTGTGTGTGTGTGTGTGTGTCTCCCCATGTGATCTCCCACACTCCTCATTTACAAAGATTCCCCTCCCTCTTCCTCGCTGTCAATATCTCCCTGTAGATTTGTCTCCCGTCCTGGGCAGTAATTTAGCTCCCTGATTCGCCCTGCCTACTCCGCAGTTACTACCTCTCCATCTTTTTCATTATCTCCTACCGCCCCAGACTCCGTGGAAGGAGGGGGGTCCCCGGAAGGGGGTGCCGCGGGGAACGCAGTCCTACCTCCCTGCCTTCCTTTGTTCCACAGGGCCCTCTGCCCGCCTTTTCTAATCAAGCGCGGTTTCCCGTAAAACGGAAGTGTGTGTTCCCACATTTGTGTACACGTGCACGCATGTATCTGTGCAGGGCATACATGTTTACGCGTACACATCTAGCACTTACACATTTTTTGTTGTTGTTGTTGTTAACCACAGCAGAAAAAAATGGCAAGGCCACGGCAGAAGGAAATTTTCTCTCCAGGACTGGAAACATGGAGCCTGCCTGCCTCCAGCCCACCGTCCTCTCCAGCCTGGTCTTTTTTTAGGAGCTAATTTGGTTGATGAAGCGCTTCGAGAGAAGCAAGCCTGGCCCGCCTCAATCGGCTTACCTGAGGCGGCCCGCCTGCCAGCTGCAAGCACACACCTCCCTGCAGAGCTCCGAGCTCCGAGCTCCGGCTCAGGGCCGCTCTCCTCCCCTCACCCCTGCCCCGCCCCGCCCCGCCCCACCCCGGGCCACGCCCAGGGCTGCCTGTCAGTTCACCTTCTCTCTGGTTCACAGAAGCCTTGAAGGATAATCCTCTTTTATTTGCCTGAACTTCTGAACTCCTCCAGCGTCTTTTTACCTCCGGTCTTTGGCAGTCGGCCTTGGATTCCTTCATGTGCCCTTGGCCTGGCTGAAACTTTTGCCCACAGAGAGTAAGAATGACCAGTTTTCACTGATTCTCGCTTCTGGCCACCATGGCAGGCCACGCAGCAGAGTTCGTTCCCCCTTTTGGCTCCTTCCTTTGTAGCTGACCAGACTTTTCCTATCCGCCTTTGCACTCCTGATCGCGTGTTGTTTGTTTGTTTGTTTGTTTGTTTCCCTCTCTGTACTGTGGCCTTCACGGTGTGAGCCTGGTGGGGGGGAGGGAGCGGGCACCTCCACCTCCAGTCTGACCCTGGGCAAACTGACTGCAGAGACATTCTTTTGCCCACCTCGTCGAAGGACTACCCTGCAGCCGGCACGGCACAGCCCAGCCGGTCAGCCTCAGGCTCTCCAGGAACGGGTCACCTGGCTCTGCTCTCAAACAGGGAAGGACGGTCCCACCATCTCCCTGCCCACGTGCAGCTGTCCGTTCCTCTGTCCGCAGCCGGGTTGGGCTCCTATTTTCCTGGGCTGGCACAGCAGTGGTTTGCTAGCCAGAGTAAAACAGCAACGTTCTGTAACCACGTTATTTCTCATTTGAGACGGAAAAGCGTTTGTTCCTTGGCCTGCCTGGTATGACACAATGGAAAAGTTAAATCAGAAGCTCCCGTTGTGATCCCTAAATATTTCTTTCAAGTTTTCGTGTTTCAGTAGCGTTGACACACAACGTGACATTCATTTCAGGTGAACGCCACGGTGATTCATCTTCTCTATACGTTACCCAAGTGTTTTTAAAGATGAGTCACGAGTTACCCTTCTCCGGAGGCTCAACAACACTTTCTCCAAGAGACTAAATTTCACCAACATGTCTTTTGGGATTACAGTCGAGAGACTTTGTAATCTACATTCTCTAAACAAAATTCCTGCCTTGGAATATTTTTCAGATGACAAACATCCTTTCTAAATGACTGGGTGGTCAGTTCTTTTCAAATCAGCCAACAGTTTGTGTTCAGTCCCTCTTACCGTTGGTGAGTTGCCTTTTTTATTATGGAAAATGACAGGAACTAACAACATTACCACTTTATGGTATGCCTCTGACCCTTGGCAGCAAAGATAGGTCTTCCTCTCTGCTTCCAAGCCCCCCTTACCATCTGACTGTTTCTACTCCCCCCTCCGTTCTGAGTCTGTGACCAAAACTCATCAGAAGAGAGCTATTCGCTGCTAATTCTGGTTACCATGTCCTTATTCAATCAGTCAACATGTATTTACCAAACAATTCTACTGGACAACCATCACAAAAATAGCTTTGGTAAATTCCTACTGGGCCAAGGCATTGAATCAAGCTGGGAAGAGACACCCTCACCTCCAATGACAAAATGCAGAGCACCCTTCAGGGTCCTCCACCCATGTTGTTCAGGGCACGGTGAGAGGGAGGAAAAACTTTCCTCTACACTCTTAGGTTATGCTACCAAGGGCCTGCAAATTAAACTACAAAAGCTACACTGACAGAGAAGACACACAGGCTTATTACTATATTCTTTCACGGGAACTCACAGAAAGAGGTTCAACTCAAAGAGACAGTTAGACTTGAGGGCTTCTATAACATTTTAACAAAGGAAAAGGGGTTCAGACTTCAAGGGATGGATGATAAATTGTAGGGAAGTGACTAGGGTATGTATGGGGGAACGAATAGAAAGTGAGAGTTATTCTAGTAACATCTGTTTATGCAGACTCATCTCGTGCTGACTGTCTCTGGTGATAAGTTGCTCTCCTCTTCCTGGTACAAGAGCAGACACTGTCACAAAAGGAAATGTATGCCCTGCTTTTAGACAGATAAGGGAGAGGCCAGAGAACTCTTCCAATTGCCTTCAACTCAAAAGAATCCTTGTACCAAAACAGCATATTTTGGAGTGGCGTATCCGGATCTCCTTCGATGGCATCACCGATATGAGTAAGCAGTAGTGACACTTTCTCCTGCCACCCTCCCATGGGGAGTGCTGGATTTTTTTCATTGAAACATAATTAACATGTAATGAATGTTAAATTAGTTTCAGGTGTTTAACGTAGTGGCTCAACAATTACATACATTACAAAATGCTGACCACAGTAGTGCATCATGGCAGTCAGAATGGCAAGTATCCAAAAGACAAGAGAAAACAAGTGTTGGCGGGGATGCTGAGAAAAGGGAACCCTCGTGCACTCTTGGTGGGAAGGCAAATTGGTCCGACCACCACGGACAGCAGTATGAAGTTTCCAGAACAACAAAACAAAACAAAACAACCTAAGGAACGCCTGCCCGTGTGGCCCCATCGGTTAAGCGTCGGACTCTTGGTTGCCACTCGGGTCATGATCTCAGTCTGTGAGATCGAGCCCCGCGTCGGGCTCTGTGCTGACAGCTCAGAGCCTGGAACCCGCTTCAGATTCCGTGTCTCCCTCTCTCTCTGCCCCTCCCCCACTCGTGCTCTGTCTCTCTCTCTCTCTTGCTCTCTCTCAAAAATAAACGTTAAATAGATAGATAGATAGATAAATAAATAAATAAATAAATAAATAAATAAATAAAAATGGGGCATTAAAAAAACCTAAAAATAGAAGTACCATACCATCCAGTAATTTCACTGCCGGACATCTACCTCAAGAAAATAAAAACACTAATCCAGAAAAGAGACAGGCACCCCTCCCTCCATTTACTGCAGCACTGTTTACAATAACCAAGATATGGGCACAACGCAGGCTTCCGTCCACAGATGAAAGGATAAGGAAGATGCGATGTGCAGCTACGATGGAATATCCCTCAGCCGTAAAAAAGAATGAGATCTTGCCATTTGTGACAGCGTGGATGGACACAGAGGGTATTATGCTAAGTGAAACAAGCCAGACAAAGAAAGACAAACAGCCTTTGATTTCACTCCTAAGTGGGAAGTGCTGTTTTATTATCGGTCGTCTTTTTCAATGGAGTAAACTGTGGCTTTGAGAGGTTCGTACTTTCCCTTCTCAAAGGACTCAATTCAACTATCTCATGCGATTCGACGACCTCCACCTTCTTCCCTACCCACTTCGGGCATGCCACGGCTTGAAAAAATCTGTTCTGCCCCTTCCCTCCCCGATGAGGGCCCCCTGTTCTCCCACTATCCCTGAGAAAGAATAAAAGACACGCAAGGAGAAAATCAGAGGAAGCTCAGCTTTTGCAGCCGGTCACGAGAACCTTGGGTCTCCAGACCCCTGTGTCCCGGGGGTTCACCCACAAGCTAGCTCGTGTGACCGGCTCCTGTGCGAGGTCTCAAGCATTCCTCGGAATCTAAGCCCCTTCCTCCCTGCCCTGAGCGGGTTCCCCTCATGAGGGTCCAGCTGGCCTCCCGCATACACCGAAAGTTTTCCCCAAAGCTGGGGGGCGCCTAGGCGGCTAAGTCAATTAAGTGTCCAACTTTAGCTCAGGTCACGGTCTCCCGGTTTGTGAGCTCGAGCCCCGCGTCGGGCACTCTGCTGTCAGCACAGAGGCTGCTTCAGATCCTCAGTCCTGTCCTCTCTCTCTCTCTCTCTCTCTCTGCCCCTCCTCCCCTCAAAAAAATTACATTTAAATTTAAAAAAATAAAAAAGTTGGCCCCAAATGTTCCCATGTGAAGAAATTTGAGCCCTCGTGGACAGAAGTGAACTAAGGGCCCACTTTTTGGAATCACATATTTTTAGAGCTGGGATAGCCTGAGGGAAGAATATTCCTTCCCACCGTGACTGCAGGCGTGGGAGGCCGGTGGGTAGGCTGACTTCACGACAGCAGTGCATGCGTGACGAGCCTCAAGCAGGAATCACATTCACTCAGAGGCTTCCGTCATATTTATCTATCTTCTTCTGCCAATAATCCCTGATAGTGCCCAGATGTCATGGTGTTATTTGAGTGGAATTAAATTGGAACGGCTTCCATTATCTGATTAATTAGAGTCGGCTTTGACTACAGGGACTAATAGGTCCGATCCTATTAGTGCAGCCTTTGCACCCGGCAGGCTGTGGTTACATAACACAGGCGAAGGGCTGGTAGAGACTGTTGGTCTGTTTCGGGATTGTCCCCGCCTTTAATTTTGCTTAAAAAAAAAAATATATATAATATATATATATATATATATATATATATATTATATATATATATATTAGCAGGGCAACACGGTGGAATATTATTCAGCCACGAAAAGGAGTGGGGACCTGATACATCCTACCCCATGGATGAACCGGAAAACATTATGCCACGTGGAACGAAGTCAGATACAAAAGGTCACATGTTGTGTGACTCCATTTACAGGAAGTGTTCGGAATAGGGGAACCCCTAGAGGAGGCCAGTAGATGGGTGCTTGCCAGGGGCTGAGGGAGTGGGGGAACGGGGAATGACTGCTTAACGGGTGTGGGGTTTCTTTCTGGGGCGATGAAAATGTTTTGGAATTAGGGGTAGTGTTTGTACCACATTGAGAATGTATCGACTGCCACTGAATTGTTTACTTTAAAACAGTCAGCATTATGTTCCATGAATTTTCCTTTGGTTAAAATACATAGAGAGAGGGGCGCCCAGGTGGCAAACTCAGTTAAAAGTCCGACTCTTGATTTTGGCTCAGGGCATGATCTCACGGTTCGTGAGTTCGAGCCCCACATTAGGCTCTCTGCTGTCAGCGCGTAGCCTGCTTCAGATCCTCTCTCCCTCTCCCTCTGCCCCTCCCTCGCTCACAATCTCTCTCTCAAAACTAAATAAAAATTCAAAAAAAAAAAAACTTAAAAAAAATACATAGAGACACAGACAGACACTGAAAGAGGAAGCAAGAGCACATCTCCAGGTCGGATGGATCACATTTAGCTGCAATCCGCATGCCCGAAGTTGGGAGTCTATGCCCATATCCACAGGCTTTTATTGAGGAGGGGTGTGAGGGCTGAAGAGTATACATCCCAGCCAGGGTCATACAATCGAGCTTAGAGCCCTGGCTTCCCAATTTCAGGGCTGGTCCCCTTTGCACCACTTTAACCAGAAGAATAATTGTTTCAGTCCTTGAGGTCGTCTTCAGTAAGTACTTATTGAGGGCTTGCTACGTGCCAGGGGCTACAACCCAGGGCGCTTGAGATCATGGTTAGCTCAACCGGCCCTCGTCTCCCCACCATACAGCTATCACACTGGCCCCGGTAACAACCTGTTCGCATTTCCATCTGCAATTATTGTGTTATCTCTTCAGCAGCTCCAAGTGGCTTACAATTTGAAACTGTTGCCATATGGTTTAAAAGCGTTTTGTGTGCATGTGTGTGTGTGTGTGTTTTTTTTAAGTTTATTTATTTTTGAGACAAAGAGAGAGAGCATGAATGGGGGAGGGGCAGAGAGAGAGGGAGACACAGAATCTGAAACAGAACCAGGCTCCGAGATGTCAGCACAGAGCCCGACGTGGGGCTCGAACCCACGGACCGCGAGATCATGACCTGAGCTGAAGTTGGACGCCTAACTGACTGAACCACCCAGGCGCCCCGCGTGTGTATTTTTTTTTTTTTTTAAATAATCAGGAGACAAGAGTAAACACACACATTTTGGACAAAAGTGTAAAGTTTACAGGATCACAAAACGTTACATAAAGTGGCTCTAAACTCAGAGCCGGTCAGCAGATGACGTTCAGGGCAAGGCCACAAATATTAACCGAGAACCCACAGTGTCCAAGGCCTCCGCCCAAGGTAGCAGGGAGGCAAAGATGACCCTGTCCCCCCGGGGGTGACATTCTCAGCGAGGGTGTGGGAACAGAAGAGCACAGAGTGTAGTAAGTGTGCAAATAAAAACTGGAAACACAGTCCCACCGAGGGCGGTGGGACTTCATGAGGGCCTTTGCGGGGGGCCGTGTTTGAGACGGGTGGGAGGACCAGAAGACCTCCGGGAGGAGGATGATCGATGCGGGGGACGGGACA
The DNA here is from genome assembly GCF_027475565.1 of Acinonyx jubatus. Lineage (NCBI taxonomy): Eukaryota > Metazoa > Chordata > Mammalia > Carnivora > Felidae > Acinonyx > Acinonyx jubatus. The sequence continues at coordinate 12,136,971 of NC_069387.1, read as the reverse complement.
GCCTGGTGCAGGGCAGAACCTCCAGTCTGCACTGGGAAAGACTGGACTTGAGCGGAACTCTACGGGGGGGTGCCAAGTGGTATTTTCAGTCTCGACTTGAGTTCTAGTCCACTTCCTGGTCAGTCCTGTACCATACTTGTCAGCCCCGAAGCATTGCCACTGTGCATGTATATACACACAGGGGCCGCCGGGCTTCGGGCAACACGGGTTTGCAGTGCGTGGGTCCTCTCATGCGGATTTTTTTCCAATAAATACAGTGCAGTACTCTAAATCAATTTTCTCTGCCTTATGATTTTCTTTTTTTTTTTTTAAGTGTATTTATTTGGAGAGAAAAAGAGCTTGCACGCAAGTGGGGGAGGCACAGAGAGAGGGAGAGAGAGAATCCCAAGAAGGCTCCACACTGCCAGCGCAGAGCCTGATGCTGGGCTCGAACCCACAAACCATGAGCTCATGACCTGAGCCGGAGTCGGTTGCCTGACCGACTGAGCCACCCAGGTGCCCCCGTCTTATGATTTTCTTCGTGTCGTTTTCTTTTCTCTGGCTTACTTTATCATAAGAATACAGTATCTAATACACATAACCTACAAAGTATGTGATAATTCGTTATTTAGGATATTGGTAAGGCTTCCGATCATCGGTAGGGTGTTAGCGGTTAAGTTGTGAGGGAGTCAAAAGTTATACACAGATTTCTGACTGTCAAAACCATCACCCACAGCGACGTTCAAGGGTTACCCATACTAAGGTACCTATGTGACCACTGGCCTGTGATCTAGTGTTTTCTAACACACAGGTAGTTCAGGTGCTTCCCCTGCTCCTCAAAATCTTTGCTGACTTGATGCTATCGCTTATGTGATTTTGACTGAAAGACCAGACTGTCATCCTATAATTAAAGCCAAGGTCTAAAACGTCAAGTACTCTACGAGAGGGTGACGTCGCTTAAAAACATCCTAAACACAGGCAACTGCATAAAATATAGATAACTCAGGCTTCCCCAAAAGTAAAAACTCTCCTGCTTCAAAGGATGCCATCAGAAAAGCGAAAAGGTAATTCGGAGAACGGGATGAAGGATCTGCAAATCTTGTATCTGATAAGGGTCTAGCATCCAGAATACACGAAGAACTCTTAACACAACAGTGAGAAGGCCAATAACCCAACGGAGACATGAGCAATAGATGTGAAGAGACCTCTCTCCAAAGACGATGTTTCAACGCAATAAACACACAAAAAGACGCTCTACGACAGGAGTTGGGACAGAAACGCAAGGGACAACCGTGGAGGAGACACGACCTCCCACTCGTGAGGTAGCCCGTAACCCAGTGAGATACAGCACCCAGGGTTGGTAAAGCTGGGGAGGAGCTGGTACTCTCATACATCGTTGGTGGAAACGTAAAACGGAGCGGCCCCTTTGGAGAGCGGTTCCGCGCAAAGTTCAACACAGTGTTCCCATATGACCCAAAAATTCCACACCAAAGTATATAACCAAGAGAAATGAAAACACACGTCCATACAGCAACCTGTCCAGAAAGAAATGTTCACAACAGCAAGGGGAGTGACAGCTAACGGGCACAGAGTTTCTTTCTGGGGTGATGAAAATATTCTTGCACTACCTAGGGTTGAGGGTGGTACAATCTTGGAATATACTAAAAAAGCGCCTTAAAAAATTGAATTTTAAGATACGTGTATTATATCTAAAAAGGATGGGGCACCTGGGTGGCTCAGTCCGTTAAGTGTCTGACTTCGGCTCAGGTCGTGATCTCACGGTTCATGGGTTCAAGCCCTGCGTCTGGCTCTGTGCTGACAGCTCGGAGCCTGGAGCCTGCTTTGGATTCTGTGTTTCCTTCTCTCTCTGCCCCTACGCCCCTCATGCTCTATCTCACTCTGTCTCTCAAAAGTAAATAAATGTAATAAAAAAAATTTTTTTTAAGGAAAAGGGGTGCCTGGGTGGCTCAGTCAGTTAAGCCTCCGACTTCGGCTCACGTCATGATCTCAAGGTTTGTGAGGTCAAGCCCCGAGTCAGGCTCCGTGCTGACAGCTCAGAGTCTGAAGCCCGCTTCGGATGCTGTGTCTCCTTCTCTCTCTGCCCCTCCCGGCTTGTACTCTGTCTCTCTCTCAAAAATAAATAAACATTAAAAAAATTTTTCAAAGAAAAAAAATCCTAAGGTATAAATGACGTTTATCAATTTCTGAGAGCAAACTTTAACGGGGAGGAGGGAGTAAGGCTGGAAGAGCAGGGCGTCACAGAAGCCCCCGTTGGGCCAGGCCAAGGGCATCGGGGGTACTTTGCCGGAACCTACTCTCCCTCTTTCACGGCGGGCCATTTTTTTGCAGCCCACCTTTCTGCTCTCACTATAGAAGGAAAGTAACTTCACCCACACGAGAGTAACCAAAACCAACGTTCTTTGCTGCAAAAGTTGTTTGCGACACCGAAAAACAGACAAGTGACTTTCAAAAAGTGCAATCAGCAAAATATGGATGTGTTTTTCTCAACAGCTAAGAGAGGGAAAGGATAATGAGAAATCCTGGCTTCAGGAAGTGCTCACTTGCCAAAAAAATTATCGAAAGCATGTGGTCCCAACTCAGTTGCCTGGATCTACGCGCAAGTCACAAGATGACGGAGTTAAGTGGCGCATGTTTGCATAAAACAGGTTCCCCCCCGCCCCGAGCCTGGCAGATGTTTGCTGCTTTCCAAGAGGGGCAACCGAGAGCCCACTAGAGAAAGGAACTCGGGAAGTCAGTGCTTAAGGAGCATCCTTGGGAGATCTGCGGGCTTGGATCAGGTGTCGGAATAATTACACGCCTTCTTTCACAACAAAAGGAGATACCCATTCAGTAACCCTAGAGGAGGATTTGGCTCTTAAATTGTTAACAGACCATGGATCAAGCCAAGTACCCAAGAAGGAAAAGCAAATATCCTTTGGATGAGTTTCGAGGTAGTTTGACGTTCTCTGAAAAGACTCACGGTCTCTGATTACACTGCCATGTTCCTCCCACACAATATCCTGAGCAATCACAGAAGGGCTTAGAGAAGATCTTTCTTTTTTTTTCCAGTTTATTTATTTATTTTGAGAGAGAGAGAGAGAGAGCAAGTAGGGGAGAGGCAGAGAGAGAAGGAGAGAAAGAATCCCAAGCAGGCTCCTTGCTGTCAGCGCAGAGCCCAACGCGGGGCTTGAACTCAGGAACCGTGAGATCATGACCTGAGCTGAAGTTGGACGTTTGACCGACTGAGCGGCCCAGGCATCCCTAGAGAAGGTCTTTTGACTTGTGACCATGTTTCATGGTCCAATTACACAGCGCCGATAAAGAACCACATCGATTAATAGGTGGGATCGAAAAATGTTTTTACAGAGCCACGTGAGAGAAAGTATTAAGAGCAGGTCAGGAGGGGACCAAAGGCTTCAAGTTTGTCACTTTTTCTGTCTGGGGGAACCTGACCCACAGATTAGATAACGTGGGGGCAGTTGAGATGGGGACAGAAGAGAAGGTCAGCACGCACACACGGTGAAAAGTTTAGGTACCAGAAAACTGGGAAGAGATGGGGAATTTTAGCTCTGTCTTGCTAAAGACTTTGAGAAGTAGTTGCTGTTGCTACACATGATTTGCAGATTAAAAAAAAAAATTTGTCCAATACTCACAGCCTCAACCTGTAGACGCGCAGAAGCAGAAAAACCACAAGATTAAACTAGAATCCCCAGCAGCAAACAAACACAAGACCATACTGCCTCCTGGCCTCGACCACAAGCACCTGGCCTGATCTCTGCCTGGGGTATTATGGGAAATCCAGTTACCAGCAAAGAGTTTTTCATCTTAATTTAAGTCATTGGCACTTCAGTCTTTTCCTAGACAGGCTCTCTTCTAAGATCTTGGCCTTTAAATTAACCTAAATGTGCCTTGGATTCTTTTCCATTCTTTTCCATTATTTTCCCTGTAACTTCTCCGTGATGTTTCAGGTTTCACTTAGGATTCCCTCTAGACACGGGTTCTCTGAATCCGAGTTGTCCAATATAGTAGCTGCTGGCTAATCCAAAGTGAGATGTGCTCGAGGTGTAAAATACCCCATGTCAAAGACCAAGTACGATCCTTTAATTTTTAAAATATTGGTTACACATTGAAGTGCTTCTGAGTATATTGGGTTCTCAATATAATATATTAGTAAAATTAAGTTCACCTGTGGGGCACCTGGGTGGCTCAGTTGGTTAAGCGTCCAGCTTCGGCCCGGGTCATGATCTCACGGTTTCTGAGTTCGAGTCCTGCATCAGGCTCTCTGCTGTCGGCACAAAGCCTGCTTCGGATTCTCTGTCCCCCCTCTCCCTGCCCCTTCTCCATTCACATGCACGCTCTCTCTCTCAAAAATAATTAAAAATTTTTTGAATTAATTTAAAAATTTTTGAATTAATTTCATCCATTCCTTTTTACTTTTTTTTTAAGTTTATCATTTATCTATTTATTTATTGCGGGGGGGGGGGCACACACAAGCAGGGGAGAGGCAGAGAGAGAGGGAGAGAGAATCCCAAGCAGGCTCCGTGCTGTCAGCGCAGAGCCTGAGTAGGGGCTCGAACTCATGACGTGTGAGATCAAGAGCCCTCATGAGATCATGAGAAGTGTGAGATTTACTTTTTTTAATGTGGCTTGCTAGTAAATGTAAGACTGCACCTGTGGCTCATATTCTGCTTCTACCGGACAGAGCTGCGCCGAGTTTTTAGTGCTCGAAAGCGCATTATGAATCTCCAAGACCCTGTAGCAGGCACGGTTTCCCAACACACACATGACCACACAGCCATTTTTCACATAACGTATTGCTCTAGTTACGTACGTATTTGCCCTCCTGATTTCCCATGTTTTCATACCCATAGGTGGAAGTTTGCTGAGATGCTTATTTTCGTTACAGCTACGGCACCGGAGATCCACCAGGAGTCTTTCCGGAACTTTACGATTTCCGTCTATGGTGAATCACATACCAGTTTCCATTTGCAGAAATGACAAGACTCCCTTGCAAGAAAGCTGTGCGCTTTTCAGATTTCAGGGCCAAGGCAGAGCACCCCCACATCATGTGATGCTTTGAAGATGTTCGGCTGTTAGTTAATTGCTACCTTTTTCAGGATACAGAGAAGGGAGTAGAAGGCCAGAACTGAAGGCTCCTCTTTCCCTGGGCAACCGGGAGCCAGACACAGAACGTTAGGTTGTGCTGCCCCCTACTGGCCACAGTGAGACACTGCACAAAACCCACAGGTAGGAAAATCAATTGTAATTCAGAGCTTCATCGATGCTCTTTTTCAAGGAGGAAAAATCCCTTTTAAATATATCTGCAGTCCCCGGATTAAAAAACACCATTCTAAACCATGTAAATGAAGAAGCTCAAACAGCGACCAAGCCTTATAGCTCCATTCTTATAGAAAAACATACTCCTGCCCTGGCTTCTGTGAAACTGAAGTTACTTCTCTACTTTGTCGCATATATACCTTTCTGTTCACCGCCCCCACCCCCCACCCCACCCTCCAAAATAGGGGAGGACGTCTGTGCCTGGTCTCAGCATCCCTTCGCTGACGGGTTCCAGTATCACCTTCTCCCTAAACTGCCCACCAGTACCCATGCAACTCTTCCCAAGCTGACTCAGTCTCTCTGTCCCTCAGCAAGCACACCGCCCCGTCCTCAGCTCTGTTGCCTTGTTTATAGGTGTCTCTCTCACCCTCTAGACCTCCAGCAATTTGAGGACAAACCACGGCTCAGATATTGTTGAAGAATACACTTACTTTATATCACTTGAATTTGAAAATGTGCTCAGCATTTTTAAAGGCTTCAACATGACGGAGATGTTTGACTAAAAAGGTTTATGACCTAATAAGACATATATGTAAACTGGAATACCAGATGGAATGTGAGAGATGAATGGCGGTTACAGAAGCTGATAAAACCCTCTACTAGGTGAACACAAAGGAAGAAGCCATTGCCTCGAGCTGGAGAAGGAGGAAACGGCATTTGAGACTGATCTGAAACGATAAGCTGTGTGTGGGGACAGGTGGGGGACGGGGGTGGAGTTGTAACACATGGAAACTCTTCCAGACAGAAGAAATACAAATATAAATGCAATTAAAATAAAATAAAATTTAAAATGAAATAAGATAAAATTTAAAATAGAACCCAACACAATAAAAATAGAATAGAACAAAATAAAATAAAATAAATAAAATAAAACGAAACACAAGCCTCGGAGATACGAAAGCGTGAGTGTCTTCTATGAGCAAGTACTGCTGTTCCTCCAGAGCGTGTGGTGCTTTCACAGGAAAAGGAAGGGCAGATGGGGCCAGGTCTCTGAGGGTCTTAAAAGCCAAGCTAAGGAGGATGGAAGGATATTTTGACCAGGCAGGAGCTGGTGGGGAGGGGGAGCGCTGGTGGAGTACAGAACCCCTGTACCCAGTTTTCCAGCAGTATCCCACTTTTCTGTGGGAGCTGTAACACATCCGGGAAACTTCTGGATGGACACCTCCCTGGTTCAGATGGGGTGTGGGAAGGAGGCAGCGTTCTCTTCATTACCCAAGAGATGCTACGGTTGCTGAGTCTGCCCACGCACCAGAATCACCCGGAGGGCTCATCAAAGCACAGACCGCTGAGCCCCAGCGCCCTCCCCCCCAACCCCATACACCAGGACATACCAGGTCTGGGGCTGGGTCCCCCACATTTGCATTTCCAGTAAGTCCCCTAGTGAGATCAGCCTTTGAAAACCATCGTCCAAGGACATCTCTAGAGGGAAAACGTTATGTATAGAGCCATTGTTCGTTCAAAACAAAGTACCCAGCACCTAGCAAAGTGCCTGAGACATAAAATGCCCTCCAGAAATACAGAGATAAGAGCTTTTAATGAACAACTGCACAGCCAGATAGCGTGTCAGGTAAAGCCCCACGTTACATGCGTTCATAGGAGGGAGGGATTGCTCCTATTTGCAGACAAAACAGTACCCAGATTAATGCCCCCACCTCAGATTTTCCTCCTCTCGCCCTCCCAGAGGCCATCGTGTCTTAGATCTGGTGTGATTCTTCTCATGCTTTCTTCATGTATTTACGATAGACATATATATAGATAGATAGATGCCAATATATATGTAGATATATAATATATATATAGGTAAATATTTAATGTTGTTAAATGTCATGAATGCATCGCTTAATGCATTCCATGATATACTTGTTCTGTTCGTTATGGGGGTTTTTGTTGTGGAAAAATACATGTAACATACAATTTACTACTAAACCATTTTTAAGTGTATGGGTCAGCGTCATTAACTACATTTACCCTGTTGTGCAAACACCTCCACCAACCATCTCCAGAGCTTTATTTCATCTTTCTGAAACAAAACCCTTAACATTGTTTTAAGATACCTTCGTGTTGATCCAGTCAGAACTGTTTTCATCACTTTAACTGCTATATAGTATTCCATGATCCAGTATGCAACAGTTATTTTTCCACTCCCTTTTCGATGGAAATTTAGCTTACTTCCAACTTTTGGCTCTTACAAATACCCTTGCATGTGTGTCTCTCTGTGCATACACCCACCTAGGAGAGGAATTTAGGAGACAAGAGATAATATGCACCTTCAACTTTACTAGAGAGTGTCCAATTCTCTCCAAAATGGCTTTACTAATTTCTGTTCCTGCAGATCAGGATCCCAGAAGACCCATCTCTCCCACATGCCTGACCACATGTGGTCTTGCTAATTTTTACCAATGTAGTGGCTATAAAATACTATCTTGTTTCCCTTTGCATTCTCATCACTGGTGAAGCTGAACATCTTATCATGTGTTAGCAACTCAGATCTCCTCTTCTGTGAATTCCCCATTCAGATCTTTACCATTTTTTTTTGTTTGATTTTTTTCTTCTTATTGATTTCTATGAGTTCTTTACACATTCTGGAAAGTGTTCCTTTGGTGATTACTAGTTACAAATATGTACTCCCAGTCCGTGGCTAGTCTTTAACTTGGTTTAAGTATTTTTTTTAATTATTAAACAAATATCTTAAGTATTAATATAGCCAAACGTACTGCTTTTCCTTTCTGATATGTGCTTTTTGTCTTGTTTAAGAAATCCTTCTTGGGGTGCATGGGTGGCCCAGTCAGTTAAGCATCCGACTTCGGCTCAGGTCATGGTCTCACAGTTCATGGGCTCAATCCCCACATTGGGCTTTGTGCTGACAGCTCAGAGACTGGAGCCTGAGATTCTGTGGCTCCCTGTCTCTGCCCCTCTCCCGCTCAAGCTCTGTCTCTCTCTCAAGAATAAATAAACATGAACAAAAAAAGAAGAAGAAGAAGAAGGAGAAGAAGGAGAAGGAGGAGAAGAAGAAGAAGAAGAAGAAGAAGAAGAAGAAGAAGAAGAAGAAAAAGAAGAAGAAAGAAAGAAAGAAATCCTTCTTGGGGCACCTGGCTGCTTTGTCAGTAGAACATGCACTCTTGATCTTGGGGTTGTGAGTTCGAGCCCCACAATGGGTATAGAGATTACTTAAAAATAAAATCTTAAAAAAAAAAAAAAAGAAATCCTTGCTCAGAGGACATAAACTCATACTTTCTTTCTTTTTTTTTAATTAATTAATTTATTTTTTTAATGCTTATTTATTTTTGAGACAGAGAGAGACAGAGCATGAACGGGGGAGGGTCAGGAGAGAGAGGGAGACGCAGAATCCAAAGCAGGCTCCGGGCTCTGCGCTGTCAGCACAGAGCCCGACGCGGGGCTCGAACCCACGGACCGTGAGATCGTGACCTGAGCCGAAGTCAGATGCTCAACCAACTGAGGCACCCAGGCGCCCCAGCATTATTTTTTAAGTTAAAACTCAAGCAATGGAAGACACACTGGCCTCTATGCTCTCTTGACTTCTTCGGGTCTCTGGGATGCCTCTTTCACATTTCAAGAGTGAGGACAAGAGTATCTGGCACTGTGGGATGGGCCATAGCGTGAGCAGTAACTGGGCTTGATGTGTGGGACATGGACTGTGGACATTTCCAGAAATTTCAGAGAGGAAGGCATTGCAAAAGGCAGGACTTCCTTTATCAGCTGGGCGGGGTTTTGACATTGAGTCTGGATGATAATGGGGCTGCTGAGGGGCGCCTGGGTGGCTCAGTCATTATGGCACCGACTTCAGCTCCTGTCATGATCTCGCGGTTCATGAGTTCGAGCCCTGCGTCCAGCTCTGTGCTGACAGTGCGAAGTCTGCTCGGGACTCTCTCTTTCTCTTTCTGCCCCCTCCTCTGCTCTCTCCCTCTCACACTCACACAATAAATGAACATTAAACAAACAAGATGCCAACAGATATGGTGTGTGGTGAAACCCTCCTTCCTCCTTGTAGATGTCACTTGTCAAGTATAGACATTTGCTGTGTCTAGACTGTAGGAGGGAGGGTAAGAGGGCTCTGGTCTCTTCCCTTTCTGATAAGGGCACTAACCGCATCATGGGGCCCCACCCTCCTGACCTCATCCCAGCCAAATTAAGGCCCTCCCAAAGGCCCCACCTCCTTCGACCATCACATGGGGGTGAACCTTGAGAGGTAACAGAGATCCAGTCCATAGTCAGAGACCGCTGAGAGTCACCCAGGCAGATGCAAGGTGAATTTACAAAGAACCAGTCGAGAAGCACAGAAGGGAACAGGTCTGAGTAGTATTCAGAGAAGCAGGACCCACTGGGAGCCAGACCAAGCGGAGGAAATTGCCACTAACAAACTGTCAGGGACGCATCTCCCCCTTCAGACGAATCACAGGATCCCCAGGCCCATTCATGCTCATCCAGTACAACCAGCCCTCCGCTCGCCAAGCATCGAAATGGAAACAGTCCCGCTCTCTCTCTCTGAAGATCAGAATACCACGAAGGACCGAGGATTGACTCTGCTCAGGGAAACTCGAGCCAAGGAGGGCCAAACCTGAGCAACATCCCAAACCAGACATGGTCCCTGTGTTCCAGATGTGGGTGCTCTGAGGGAGGTAAAATAAAAACAACGTTTGCCTCCGCCATCATTTATTAATCATTCTTCGTCTTGTACCCTGTCTGTCTAATTTCTCGTCTGGAGGCCCTGAAGCCACGTCAAAGCCATGCCCACTCCAGGGCATATGCCCAGCACAGTGCTGACACGGAGTGCCAGATAAGGATCCGTCGGGTAGAAGGAACTCAAATTGTAATTGTTTTCCCAAGCAGCTTCTGACCAGAGGAGATAATTAAGGAAGATAGTGCATTTGGGGGCCCAGGGTAAAGTCCACCATGGGTTGAGCACTGGGGACAAAGACTGTGAACAAATAGCCACTCCTCTGCTTGGAGAACAATGGATTCTAGTTCGTTTAGGACTTAGCTTGGGAGCCGATGTTAACTGCACAAATTCTGAGAACAGGAAATAGACAGTAAACCTGAGACACACAGCCACACATGCATGCCTCCTCGACTTGGCTTTTCCACATCTCCCCCTTCCTCTCCTGCCCCCACCAGATACGCGAGAGCATCTGGCTTCTAAGAACCAGGATTCATTACAATATGATCATGAGTGGAAAGAGGAGAGCCAGCTACATGTAATTCAGAAAAATGGGAAAGGATGTGCCCCAACCAAGGTAATCAAGACTTTTCTTTTATTACATTGCAGACCCCTGCAGGACAGAAAGCTGGAGGTGCTGGAAATGGTTGGGATCGCCTAGTTTTTTTTTTTTCCTTACGTACTGTCTACACCCAATGTGGGACTCCGACTCAACCCAGAGAGCATGAGTCCCATGCTCCACTGACTGAGCCAGCCAGGCACCCCAAGAGCAGCTTTTCTTTTTCTTTCTTCTTTTTTTTTTTAATGCTTATTTATGTATTTTGATGGGGGGGTGGGAAGAGAAAGCGAGAGGGAGAAAGAGAGTCCCAAACACGCTCCACGACATGGGGCTCGATCCTACAACCCTGGGAGAATGACCTGAGCTGAAATCAAGAGTTGAATGTTCAACTGACTGAGCCACCCAGGCACCCCAGAATGGCTTTTCTTAAAAGAGAGAATTGAATGTTCAGGGCATCTGGGTGGCTCAGTCAGTTGAGCATCTGACTTAGGTTCGGGTCATGATCTCGTGGTCTGTGAGTTCGAGCCCCGCGTCGGGCTCTGTGCTGACAGCTTGGAACCTGTAGCCTGCTTTGGATTCTCTGTCTCCCTCTCTCTCTCTCTGCCCCTCTCCCGCTCGTGCTCTTGTCTCTTTCTGTCTCAAAAATAAATATATGTTAAAAAATTAAAAAAAAAGAGAGAGAATTGAATGTTTGAAGGATTGGATAAGTAATCAAGAGAGAATGGCTATCAAGGTCTTGGGATTTAGGACAGGGTGGAGGGGGAGGTCTATGCATTTTTTGAAATTATATGCAAAACATCACTCATTTCAATCAGTGGAGACAGGAAGGGTGAAGGATGGAAAACGCAATAAAAGAAAATAAACGATTTCCCCTCCCCCCTGTGTTATCTTTTATCTCTCATGCATCAAAAGGCAAAGGGAAAAACTTAATGATTCTGCAGCCTTAGATACTCACTGGGTGCAAACAATAAAATCTTCACTTTACAGCACCAAATTAATCACCTTCGTGCTCGGGAAAAACAGGATTTTCAGGGAAAAATACCATGGCATGGTGTGATCTTATGGAATGTGGCTACCTTTGGGAGGCACAGAGACAGAATTTTGTAAACTGCCTTATTGTTAATTGCATTTCAGTGGAGAGTGCCTCCTGACCGACCACACAGGGCACAGTGTTTCTGTCCATCTTCGTCAGATAAATGCCCCCGCGTGTTAGTGCATAGACTGAGTCAGAATCCATCCTGCCATCAATCTGCCACCTCGAAATGGTTCCATGAGCCTTCCTGAGTCCGACCACAGAGCCACACGCAATGTGGGCAGGTAGGGTGCCGTGGGGAGGAGGTCTCAGAAGGAGTCCCCAGCTTGGTGGGACAGCCGTGTGACGCGGGAGACCCAGGGGGAGCTCTGGAGGAGGCTTCTTAACTTGGGCTGACTCTATTAAGCATCCTTCATTTAGAAGTAATCGATTCACTGTTTCCGAAATCAAACACACAAGTGCCAATGCCGTGACTTAAATTTCTTCTGACCTTTTATTTCTTGCCAAAAAAACTTGGCTTTTACCGCAGATTGTAAAAGACCACTGATGACAGTGAATGATGACTATTGAAATTACTGTAGCAGTAATGAATTGATGGAATAATCAAGTACTCCCCGTATCCCAACTTTCTCCTCCAAATTGAAATTCTGTTCTCCCACAGCACTCGCTGCCATATTACTCAATTTTGGGGTCAGAGACCCCTCTGAGGAGCTGGTGAAGGCCAGGAATGCTTTTCCCAGAAATGCACGAGCAGACACAAATTTGCCCATAAATTCAGAAAGCTCATAGATTCCCCTTCCAAAAACAAACAACAGTTTGGAGACCTCCACCTAGCACTTGGTATTACAGCCATTCTTTCATTGGCATTTTGACCTGTTCTTAGGGTCCCAGAGCACAGTGCCTGTAAACTAGTTATCTTGCTCAATGGTAAGACTTACTGTTAACCTGACTTTTTAAGGCAAGAATGGTGGAATGAGAGAGAGGATATTCAGAAGTAGAGAGAATACATATTTATGTTGTGCAAGAAAAAATATTTTACTGGTCTTTCAGCTATATCCATTTTTTATTGGGATTGTATCGCTAGGAAATTTCATAGCGCGAAGGAAAAGAGCCAGTTTCTTTTATACAGATGGGGATCCAGAGACTAAGCCCTTGGGAGAATTGATCTGGAAAGATGTGTAGTTATAAGAATGAGCCTAGACAGGGGCCTGGGGGAAGACAGAGGGGACCCCCAAAAGATCAAGATGCAGCCTAAAAGTCTGTCTTAAGGGGGCTTGTTCCTTTCCAGAATCCACCCACCGGGCAATACTGGCTGCAAGCGTACCCACCATGAGTGATTCCGGGCACAGATTCCATGTCGCTTTCCTACACCTGCTAAGGCCTCATCTTGCCTTCCTAGGTTCTCTGGCCCTCCTGGGGTCCTACCTCTAGGTAGAGGTTAAGGGACAAGATCTCAGGCATCTTTGCCACCTCAACCCTGGTCCAGTAGACAGCTGGACCTTTCACTGAAGCCTCATCTGTGAGGGGGCAATGCCGAGGGCCCCACTCGGGGTGGGGGGAGAGAGATGCCGGAAAGCAAACCCATCCTGCCATTTACTGGGTAGCATGAGAAGCTAGTGCCCCTCCTCATTCACTTGCCAACCACTTACTGAGTGGCTCCATCTGCGAATGTGGACTCGGAGAAGAGGGCCTGGGTTCAAATCCAAGTCCTCTACTTTCTGCCTCTGTGACCTTGGGCAAGTTACTTACCGTCTCTGTGCCTTGATCTCCTCATCTACAAAATGGGGATAATAATGGTACCTACTTCAGAGGGTTGTCATGAGAACTGAGTTAGTCACGCAGAGCGCCAAGAGGAAGGCAGGCACCTGGCAAGCAAACTTAAGGGTCAGTTGTTTTAACTGAGGCGAACACACACGGAACTCGGAGTCTAGCGAGGAAAGCAGAAACTGTGGTATAAGCCACCACCAAAACTTAACTCCCAGAGTGTCGTGCTCGCTTCCTCTCCTGCCTCCATCCATGCCAGAATTCCTCTCCTGCTCCCTGCAGTCAGGATCTTATTCTACCAGTTACCCTCCTCATTCTCACATCCACGGTCTCTTCTGCTTTGCTTCGGCTCACACACCCATCCAAAGATTTTCAGGCTCTGAAACCCAAACCTCTCCTCTCGCCTCTCAAGTAAATGCCCTGTATCTTCCCCTGCTCCGACGTGCGTCTTGAAAAAGGCGTCTACGCTCACAGTCTCCCCGGCACACTACTCCCGCCTCTGACTCTGGCCCTGGCATGTAAGGATCTCCCCCCAAGGCCACCAGGGACCTCTTAAATCCAGTATGTATTTTTAGTCCTTACCTCACCTTGACTTCCTGTAGCACTGGACAATGTCGACTCCTCCTACCTCCTTAAAATTCTTTGTCCTCCAACTAATTCCTCCACCATTCTCCTGCCATTGCTGCCACAAGCCAGGGAATGTGCTAGATACTGGGAGGCAAACATACTCAAGACAGTCTCCCACAAGGAACTCAGGCTTTGGGGGAGGGGAGGGAGATTAGGTATACGGAATAACTGCAAATCAGCAGGATAGGTTCCAAGATGACGACCAGAATGGGTTATCTAGCAGGGCTGTGTTCCTTCTGGAGGCTCTAGGGGAAAATCAATTTCCTTGCCTTTTGCAGCTTCTAGAAGCTTGTGGCCCCAGACCACTCTGACCCCAGAGGCTGCATTGGTCCATCCAGATAATCCAGGGTAGTCTCCTCATCAAAAAAAAAAATCCTTAACTAAATCACATCTGCAAAGTCCTTTTTTTGCCACGTCAGGAAACATATCCACGGGTGATTAGGATAGGACATCTTTGGGGGCCATGATTCTGCCTACTGAAGATGGGGTAGTCGTTCCCCCTCGAGTAGCCAGAGAACTGGCGAGAGAGAAGACTCCTGGAGCAGAATCTTACAGGTTTAGCTCCCATTGGCCAGACGGGCGGACAAGGTGGTCCAAAAAAAAGGAATGGCGCTTGTTGGGAGGTGATGTGGAGAAAGAAAAGGTGAGCCTGGTGGTCTGCAACCACTCAACCACTCCAGCTGCACAGCTGAATAGAAGAGAGTTCCTTCTGGAAACCAGATGAGGGAGAAAAAGTATAAGCTGGATTACGAAGGGTTTTGATTTTTTTTTTTTAACGTTTTATTTATTTTGGAGACAGGGAGAAACAGAGCATGAACAGGGGAGGGTCAGAGAGAGGGAGACACAGAATCCGAAACAGGCTCCAGGCTCTGAGCTGTCAGCACAGAGCCTGACGCGGGACTCGAACCCACGGACCGCGAGATCATGACCTGAGCCGAAGTCGGCCGCTTAACCAACTGAGCCACCCAGGAGCCCCATTTTTTTTTTTTATATATATATAACCATAGTAAAGAATCTGAAATTTATCTGAAATGTACTTGACCCATGCTATTACTTTAGCCTGGGCTATTGTTTCTTTAATTTTTCCTTGACTCATTTTTTTTGTCCTAAAGAATAATGTCTATGAAATCATGGGTTTTCTATGTTGGTTACATCGTTCCAAAGTGTGTTTACATAACTGTAAAAATAAAATGTTCTTGGGGCGCCTGGGTGGCTCAGTCGGTTGGGCATCCGACTTCGGCTCAGGTCATGATCTCGCAGTTTGTGGGTTCAAGCCCCGCATCAGGCTCTGTGCTGACAGCTTGGAGCCTGCAGCCTGCAGATTCTGTGTCTCCTTCTCTCTGTCCCTTCCCCGCTCGCTCGCTCTCACACAAATAAAATAAACATTAAACATTTTTTAAATAAGAAAAATAAAATGTTCCTATATGTACCACTTAAAATCATCCATGCACACCCATGAACGAGTTCCCTACTTGGGGAAACAGAGCCAGAGGCAATGCAAACCACCTAAACGTTCTAGGCAGGGAAAGCACGCGGTCAGGTTTGCCTTTGATAAATACCATTGATAATCACTTTGGACTGAATGGAAACAAGTGAAACTTATAACAAAAAGATCATAAAGTAGCATACTTCCACACTAGTCAGGGTAAGAGATGAGGAAATGGACTAAGGTATCAGGGGAGGGCTGGATACGAGCAGTGCAAGGAGGTTGGAAATGCTGGATAATAGTGAAGACTGGAAAAGGGGGATCGGAGACAGCAGCTGGGGTCCCAGCATGTACGACACCACGGACAATTGCCCACTCGCTAAGAGAGTAAATAAGGGAGACAGTCAATGGGCTGTGGCAGGATTGGGAGGAAATGGTTATTTTTGGTCTGGACCTGCTGAATGTGGGGTGTTCTGGAACACTCATGTACGGGCTTGAATGCCCGTGTCTGGGGCCACGCAGATGGGGGCAGTTTCCAAAGCAGCGCTGTCCAGGAGGAATACACTGTCAGCCCTCCACGCTATTTTCCGTGGCCAAGTGGCCACATTAAGACAAGTAAAAAGAGGGGGCAGCTGGGTGGCTCGGTTGGTTGAGTATCCAAGTCGAGACTGAGTCCCGCATTGGGCTCTGTGTTGGCAGTGCAGAGCCTGCTTGGGATTCTCTCTGTCCCTCTCTCTGCCCCTCCCCTGCTCATGCACACGCAGGAGCAACATAAATAAACATTTTTTAAAAAACAAGTATAAAGGAACGGATGAAATTAATAACGTGCTTAATATACCCCAACATATGTGGATTATTATATTTCAAAACGGAGCAGTATAAAATCTACTGAGATGTTTTACATTCTTTTTCTCGTTTTAAGTCTTCAGAATCCGGTGCAGCTTTTTACACGGAGAGGGCATCTCAATCCGGACATGCCAAGCGCTGAGTAGCGACCACGAGAGGTGGCTGCTATTTTGTATGACACAGCTTAGGAGCCATGTGCAACATAAGAAGAGCATGAGAAGGATGTCAGGACAAACTGGATGAACATCAGCGTGGGGTGTGATGGACAAGAAAGAGGCACCAAAAAAGATTAATGGGGGTGGGGGGGGAGCCTGGCTGGAAGTTGGAAGGGCATTCGAGTCTTGACCTCAGGGGTATGAGTTTGAGCCTCACGCTGGGTGTAGAGATTACTTAAATAAAAAAAAACTTAGGGGCACCTGGGTGGCTCAGTCGATGAAGCGTCCGACTCCGGCTCAGGTCGTGATCTCGCAGTTTGTGCATTGAAGCCCCACGTTGGGCTCTGTGCTGAAAGCTCGGAGTCTGGAAACTGCTTTGGATTCTGTCTCTCTCTCAAAACTAAAATAAACATCTAAAAAAAAATAAACAACTTAGGGGCGCCTGGGTGGCTCAGCCAGTTGAGCGTCCAACTCTTGGTTTCAGCTCAGGTCATGATCTCGCAGTTCACGAGTTCGGGTCCCGAGTTGGGCTCTGCACTGACTGTCGGGTACCTGCTTGGAATTTTTCTCTCTCCCTCTCTCTCTCTGCCCCTCTCCCTGCCTCCCTCTCTCTCTCTCTCAAAATAAATAAATAAACATTAAAAAAAAAACTTAAAAAAAGAGGGGATCCTAGGTGGCTCAGTCAGTTAAGCGTCCGACTTTGGCCCAGGTCGTAGTCTCCCGGTTCATGGGTTCAAGCCCTGCTTTGGGCTCTGTGCTGACAGCTCGGTGCCTGGAGCCTGCTTTGGATTCTGTGTCTCCCTCTCTCTCTCTGGCCCTCCCCTACTAGTGCTCTGTCTCTCTCGTTCAAAAATAAATCAATGTTAAAATAAATAATACATAAATAAACAAATAAATAAAAACTTAAAAAACTCATGATTAAGAAGTAGCCAAAGAGGTTAGGAGGAGAATGAGGGAAGAGCTAACTAACATCAACCCCCTGAGAATTTCAAGAAGAAAAGGACTATAATGGCCTCAAATGCTGCAGGGACACCCTCAGCACCAGGCACGTGGACTCCAGGCTTAGCCCCAGTTTGAACCCTGGCTTGACCACTTACGGCCGGGTGCCATGGTAGTGACTATGGATGCCATCTGTGCCCAGCCCACCTCAGAGTCCCCCTGTAGCTTCATAGACAGCATCCAGCCCACGAACAACATGCCCCCTCAGTCACCTGCCTGCCCCACACTGAGGGCTGCTTCTGCGAGCTATAGGGGACTCACTGCCCCCAGGGACAACCCTTAGCGGATGAGGGAGGAGAGTCCCTGGAGAAATGTCTCTGCCTCCCCATCTCCCAGTGGTGTGATTTTAAGAGGGTGTTTTGGGGGCACCTGGGTGGCTCAGTTAAGTGACTTCAGTTCAGGTCATGATCTCACGGTTCGTGGGTTCGGGCTCTGTGCTGACAGCTCAGAGCTGGATTCTGTGTCTCCCTCTCTCTCTGCCCCTCCCCTGCTCACGCTCTGCCTCTCTCTCAAAAATAAATAAACATTAAAATAAAAAGAAGAGGGTGTATTTGTTTTCTATTGCTGCTGTCACAAATTACCACTAATTTTGCGAACACACACACACATTTGTGATCTCACGGTTCGGGGGATGAGTTTCACATGGACCTTACTGGGCAAAGATCAGAGTGCCCGCTCCGGGGGGGGGGGTGCTTTCCTTTCTGGAGACTCTGGCTCCTGTCTTCCCTGATTTGTGGCCCCTTCCTCCATCATCATTCCTGATAGCACTGGGCTGAATCCTTGCCACACTGCCAATGTCTCTGGGTCTCTCGATTCTTTCTTCCACTTTTAAGGACCCTATAATTACATTGGGCCCACGCGGGTAATCCAGGGTAACCCCCTTAAGGTCAAACTTAGTTCCATCTGCAGCCTGGTAACACAACATGATTACAGTTTCCAGGGACGGGACACAGACATCTTTGGGGTCCGGGGCATTGGTCTGCCTACCAGAGGGGGTTCCATACAGTTTCCCGGATAGATGCCAACAAGGCTGAGCCCACGGGGGTAACCCGCTCGCTTACATTCTTTGTGGCTTTCTCCCTTCCCTCATTCTGCCCACTTCTTGACTTGTGCTTCCCGGGAGGACCTTCCAAATAAACTCCCTTCCCCCAAATCCTCGTCTCGAGATCTGCCTCAGAGGAACCTCAAGACAGTGATCTTGGGGAAGTTACTCAATCAGTCTGAGCCCCGCTTTCCTCCACTGTGAAGGGTATATCTCAGTACCTAGCTCACAAGGCTGTTGGGAGAATTCTAAGAGATGATATTCATTAAAGTCTGTATGATGTGTGTAGCAAGTCCTCAACTTGGAGGGGGGCAGCTGGTGCACAGAGAGGGGCCGGCCTTGGACAGAGAGATAGTCCTCCCTCTGAGACGCTGACGGTCAGAGGGGTGGGGTGAGGACAGTGTGGGAAAGCTGGAGGGTTTCTTCTATGGACCTCTGTTTTCTTTCTTTCTTTTTCTTTCTATTTATTTATTTTGAGAGAGAGAGAGAGAGAGAGCAAGCAAGGGAGGGGCAGAGAGAAAGAGGGAGAGAGAGAATCCCAAGCAGGCTCCACACTGCCAGTGCAGAGCCCGATGCGGGGTTTGATCTCCTGAACCATGAGATCATGACCTGAGCAGAAACTAAAAGTCAGACGCTTAACCGGCTGAACCACCCAGACGCCCCATCCATTTCCTTCTTGAGCTGCATCTGCTTCTGAGGGCTGAACAGCACAGGACTGACTTTGGGCAGAGAACAATGAACATTCGGAATAGTATACTTAGAGATTTCTGAGCTGTCGGGAAAGCCCGGTTGGCACCAGAGATCATACATCGGTCACAGCACGACCTCTGAGCTCTGAGTTTTCTCCATGTGGTGAAATGGGTGGCAGGGGGGGTGGGGTGGGGTAGGGAGACGGTGGATGGAAGGGACGTAAGGCTGGATGTTTGCAGATAGATATGGTCAAAGAAGGGCGGTGCAGGAGACAAGGTTGGGGAGCTTGTTGAAGGCTCCAGCCTGGATGGAAGGGCAAAGGGCCACTTTGAGAGACTGGTGGCCCCCCTGCGGTGGAAGTGTGGGTGTAAAGAGACGGGAAGGCGACAGGAGATAGGATGTCAGTGCTTAACATCTCCAGGGAGGAGACAGTTTATGGTGCAGAGGAGTGAAGGTGAAAGTCGTTAGATCTGAGGTACCCATCACCTACCAGGTCTTAGTCATGACTGGAGAGTCCTCCCACCTGCCACCACCCCCCCCACCCTTCCCCCCACCCAGGACAAATCAGGGGTCACTCTTGAACGGGCAAGATTCCAACAAGGTAGGGGAGGGACTATCCCAGCAATAGATGGTGGTTAACGCCGGATAGCAAACACCCAAAGTGAGAAAGTCAGGACAGAAGGAAAGTAACGTGACCGGAGCTGCTTTGGAGGTAACAGAATGTGGGAGGAGGAACAGGCGGCCTCCTGTCCCTCTGGGTTGCCGAGAAAGCAGAATCCTTTAGGGCAGTGTCCCCCACAGCATCCACAGCACCAGGGGAGCCCATTAAAAGCAAGGATTCTTGGAGCGCCTGGGTGGCTCAGTGGGTTAATAAGCGTCCAACTCTTGATTTCGGCGCAGGTCATGATCCCAGGGTTGTGGGATCGAGTCCCATGCTGAGCACGGACCCTGCTTAAGATTCTTTCTCTCCTTCTGCCCCTCCCCCACAAATAAAAACAAACATAAATAAAAGCATGGATTCTTAGTACTCCTTCCCCCCCCCCCCCCCCCAGCATATATCCCCGACCAGCTGTACTAGTGGCCTGGGGCTGCTGTAACAAAGACCACAAAACTGGGTGGCTCAATACAGAGTACAGAAACGTATTCTCTCACAGTTCTGGAGACCAGAAGTCTGGAATCAAGCCACTGGCAGGGAATGCTCTCTCTGATGGCTCTAATGAAGGGCCTTCCTTGCTTCTGGGAGTCAGAAGCAATCCTTGGCGTTCGTTGGTTTGAAGCTGTCTCACTCCAATCTCCGTCCCAGTCTTCACGTGGCCTTTTTCCGGCGTCTTTGTCCCCAAATCTCCCTTTCCTCATAAATCATTGGGTTTAGGGCCCACCCTAATCTACCACGACCTCATCTTAACTTGATGACATCTGCAAAGACCTTTCCAAATAATGCCACATTCACAGGTACCAGAAGTCAGGACTTCAATACATCTTCTGGGGCGGGGGACACAATGATTAAAGAAAATAACGGTTTGTGACATGTGTTGAACATGGTAAGGCAGACTTTATTCAGGACCACTGCAACGGAATTTTGCAGTGAGGGACAGAGATTGGGCTCAACTCTGAATATAGCACTGGCAAGAGGGAATTTACAGCCAAGGAGCAGGGTGGGAATCTGTAGGTGGAAAATTAGGAAGAGGAAATAACAGGGGTGGGGGTGGGGGGATTCC
Organism: Acinonyx jubatus; assembly: GCF_027475565.1. Taxonomy (NCBI): domain Eukaryota; kingdom Metazoa; phylum Chordata; class Mammalia; order Carnivora; family Felidae; genus Acinonyx; species Acinonyx jubatus. The sequence continues at coordinate 12,116,121 of NC_069387.1, read as the reverse complement.
GGCTAAACCGACCTAACAGGATTCTTGCTAAAGGCAGGATGATCAGACATCACCTGGGGGATGGGGAACCTGATCAGATATTGGACGGGGGCACGGATATTGCTAAAACTGGATTTTACAAGGAAGTACACAGCTGAGCCTAGAAAGTTCAGGAGCCTGACTAAAGTTTGGCCGAGCAAAGAATTTTTGTCATAACTCAACCCATCGTGCCAGCTAGATACAATCTTTGGAGGCAGGGCTGGTAAATACGTATTTTTTAAGGGTCCACGGGGTAAAGGAACCTAAGATAACCATCTTTCAGTTGGCATCAGCAGGACCTGAAAACTCAGGGAAGATGGTCCTCTGATGGCTCCGCTGGGGAAGACTCAGACAAAGGCTGGTGGGAGAAAAGCTGGCTGGGGGAAGCACAGAGAACCCTGCATTTAGGACAGAGAAGGAGGGTGGAGAGATCCAGTGGATCGTCTGGCCCCAAGGCTGGAGACCGACTCCACACGAATGAAGGCATCCGTAGCTCAGTCAAGAGTCTACCGCCTGTGCTCAGAATTTGATTCCAGTTGTTGCAGAGCTGCTGAGAGCTCCATACCCAGGGGTTGGGGGTGCTGGAGGAAGGAGCAGGTTTTGAGGATGCTGGCCTCCCACAGACTCCGCACGGATCAGTTTCTTGCTCCGCCAGCCATTCCACAAGGAAGCCCCGCAGGGCTCTGTCCAAGGTCTCTTTCACTTTCCTCCACAATTCTCCTTCCCGGTTAATCCCACCTCTTTCCGAGGCTAGAAACCCCATTTACATGCTGATGGTCCCACATTTGCATCTCAAACTCAGAGCCCACCCCCACCCCAAGTACCAGCCCTTGTGTGACCCATTGCATTCAGCCTAGACTATCTGGCAGGTGCCTGAAATTTCACATTTTCAAAGCCGAACTCGCCCCTACACTTGTTTGCCTTCCCATAGTTTCCATTTCAGTTAGCATCACTACCCACCCAGACCCCCCCAAACTAGAAATCTGGGCGTCATCTTATGCTTCTTCCTCCAACCACACACTAAATCACCTCCACTCCTCTCTTTTGTCCACATTCCTGCTGCTTCATTTCAAATACCCTCAACTCCATGCTCGACTACTACAATTACCTGCTAATTAGAGATGTGGCCCCGTTTTCCCCTCCAGGAGTCGGCATCCTCCCAGATGAGGTGCAGCCTTTTCTACAAGCTCAACTTGTAAAAAAACAAATCTGACAAACTCTGCTGACTACGGCACAAATGCCAAACTCCTCAGCATGACACATAATCTTCATGTAGGGCCCCACTCACCTTGCCCCTAACCCCCCAAATTGTTTTTTCTAGTTGTGACTTTGACTAAAACAAAAAATTAAAAACGCACAAACAAAACCCAAACCCCACAACGATTCACAAAATCAATCTTAAAAGGGAGGGGATGCGAGGACTAAAGGTATCTGCATCCTCCGTTCATGGGTCTGGAGGTCTGGGGTGTGTATACAGGCGTCTTCCCAGGTGATGCAGATGCGGATCCAGGTTTGCCAACCACAGGGCCGTGCCATTCTTAAAAAAAAAGAAAAGAAAAGAAAAGAAAAGAAAAGAAAAGAAAAGAAAAGAAAAGAAAAGAAAAGAAAAAAGTCCAACAATTCACATCGGAGAATCCGGGCTACTATGTTTTTCCCTAACTTCCTGTAGAAGCACACAGAAAAAAACCACAGCGCAGAAAAGCCTGCATCAGCCGGTCGGCTTCGTTGCATCACTTCTGCCTCCTCACCAAGATTGACACCCCGAGGAATTGTCCGGCAGAAATTTTAAGAATGAAAAAGGGCATCTGCAGAGCCCGCAGATCTGACCCGCAACATAAAGCACCTTTCGGTTACCAAAAACATCCCTGCCCCCAAAACCCAGTTAGAAAATGCCGAACCACCCGAGCAAAGTTTCGTCGGCATTCCGCCACACTCCTCGGTTTTGAGGGAAGCCCTAAAAGACGTAGTGTTATGAAAGCATTTTGCTTTACTTTCATCGGCAGTGCCTCCGAGAGTTGAAAACCCGAAGAAAGCACTTTCGCAAGCTGAAGCTGTCCTATCAGTGTTAATTCAAACACACACAGTATTAGGCTGCCATGTTTACTTGGACATGTGAAGAGCAAACAATGTAACTGAGGAACCTTGAGCTCAGACTCCCTCCCAAGCACGTTGAACATTCAAGAAACTTTGCAGGACGTCTGCACATCCAGTGAGGCTCACGTTAACTCCTGAGCCAGGCTAAAACAATAGAAGGGAGAGACGACACAAGTCACTATTAATCAGACGCGCCGTTTATGTTTTTAAATCTTCCCTCGCAGCAGAGGCGGCTTTTCCTCTGCTCCTACTCTTTCTGAAACTGTTTCCACGGTCATTGTCTCCCAGTACGAAACGGCGGCGGCGCTCGGGGAGCAGGTACAGCGTCCCGCAGGGTGTAGCGCGGTGGAGCCCGGCCAGGTTTTGGAAAACATTCCCGGCCCTTCCGGCGGGTCGAGGAAAAGGAGGTGGCCCGGGCGCCAAAGGCTGCTGCCAATGCAACTCGCAACTTTTGAAATCAATCCTTTTTGCATCATGCAACGGATGCCACCGCTCCTCGGGTTTGCAACCCCCCACCCCTCCCCCGAGACCAATCATTGCCGCGCTCGGGCCTGCACATCGCCCCCGCCCCCTTCCCGGGCCGCACGCAGCCACCGAGACGCTCCGGCCGCGGCCCGCCGCCTCTTAAAGGGCGGTAGCCGGCCCTTAAAGGCCCCTTGCGCGCGGCGCACGGCGGAGCGCGGCGGCCCGGTTCCCGGCAGGGGCCCGCCGAGCCAGGCCGAGCCCCCGCGGCGCCCAGGCGCGGCCCGGGCCCTCCCGCCCTCCGCGCCGCCGCCGCCGGGAGCGGCATTTTTATTCAGGCGACGCTTAAGGGAGCCCGGCCGCGCCCGGTGCATTGTGGGAGCGCCGGAGTCCCGTTTTCGGGAGGAGGAGGAGGGCGCAAAGCGAACCGGTAAGCGCCTGGCTTGGGGAGGGGGGGGCGCGACGCCAGGCTTAAAGGGGAATATTCGTCCGCAGGCCCATGGCGGCCGTGCAGATCCCCCTCCGGGCCGCCCGGGCCCGCCGGGAGCCGCGCACGGCCGGCACTCTCCAGCGCTGCCTGGAGAGGGGCAGAGCCAGGGCTTGGTGGGGCCGCTTTAAAAAAGAAGCACCGCCCGCGCCGCCGCCGCCGCCGCCGCCGCGCGGAGCCGGGGAAGGAGGGAGGGAGGAGAGGGCGGGGGAGGAGTGGAGGGGGAGGGCGGCGGCGGCGACGCAGGGGTTAATTTTTTCGCCCGCCGACATTTTTGTGCGGCGGCGGCGGCGGCCCGCGCGCGCGGCGGGAGAACCCAGCCCGGTCCCCGGGCGCGGCGCGCGGCGCCTCCGGGGCCCTCCCCGCCCCCACGCGCGCGCCCTCCGGCCCGCGGGCGCCGCCTGACCCTGGGCGCCCCGACCGGGCCGGCCCCGCGGGCCGGGGTCCCGCCGCGCTCGCGCTCGCGCCCGCCCCGCCGCGGCCAGTTGGCCGTGCGCGCCTCGCGCCTTCTCTGCGGTTCCCGCCGCCGCCGCCGCCGGGGAGATCGGGCTGGCATGGCCCAGCCGGCGGCGCCGCCGCGCTGCCTCCGCCCGGACGCGGCCAGCCCGCCGCGCCGCGCCGCACAAAGAGCCCAGGCCGCGTCTGCCTTTAAAGGCGGCAGCCTGAGATTTAAGGTGTCCCCGCGTGCCGGCCTCGGCGCTCCGGCTGCCTCCTGGACGCGTGCTGCATGGAGAGAGCCCGGTCCCCGCGCGCCGGGCCCGGAGCCCACCCCATTGTTTCTTTGCTGGGCTTAGGGGCTTGGGGGTAGGGAGGTAGGTATGGGGCTGCGGCTGCACCCTCTCCCGTCCCCGCTTACCGTGCTCCCCGAGCTGTGCGGCCCGCTTGGCGCTCTCGGTGAAAAAAAATAATAATTCAAAGGTGGCCGAGAAGGAAGGGGTTAACCGTTGTCTTTAAATATTCATATCATTGTTTTAAAGGTGTAAACATGCAGCTTTGGGGTTGGAGTTGAAGCTCTCTTATTATGCAAATTTACTCCCCCCCATTAATTACGATTTCCCCGAGTACATCTCCCCCCACCCCCCGTTTTCTCACACCCACCCTCCAAAACCTGTAAGTTTGCAAGGTTTGGATGTGAGTGTGATGTGTATCCCTCGTTCCATTTGGAATTTTAAAACTTCAGAGTGCTTTTGGACTTAAGGTGTTTTAGACATTTTTCTTCTTAAAAATCAGGGAAGGTAGAAGTTATGTTTGAAAGATGGTTAGTCCCCCCAGTTCCCCGCCTCTTTTTTGGGGGGTGGGGGTTAGGCTTGGAGGTAGGAAAATAACTGGATGCCTCGTGAGTTGGATTTTTTTTTTTTTTCTCCTGGTAGGAGTGAGGCGGTGTTAAATGCGAGGCGTTTTGTGAGGAAAGGACTGTTTTGTTCCAAACTCTAGCAAGTCAAAGTGCTATTGGACTTTTCCTAACTCTAAAATGGCTTCAGAATTCCCCTCTAGGTAATTTCCTTTGCTCTCCTGCCACCCTTCTCTTGGATGGGTTGTTTTCTTGGAGTATTTGAAGATTTACTCCTGTTCCGTTGTACGTTTCAAACTGAAATGATTGCTCACCCCAAAGATGTTTTTGTAAAGACAGTTTGGATTACCGCCCAAACTCAGGCTTTCTGAGATTTATTTTATTTATTTGTTTTGTGTGTGAGAGAGGGAGATTAATTTTAAATAAGTGATGTGGTTGCCAGGGGATAGAAAACTCTATAAATGGGAATCATGTTCTTCATCGTAAATTTTATAGGGGAAACTGACCCTGAAATTTGGGGTGTCTGTAATTCTATGCCCAGTAAAGTATCAATCTGGAGGTTCATAAACCTTGAGAGTGCATGTAAGATTCTGGTTGCACCTCTGAGACCTCAGACTTAGAAGGGCTTGCTCTAGAAACTTCCAGTGGTACCAAGTACGTTAATGCTAGGGATTTCGTACAGTGTGATTTTTTTCATTTTAGTTCTGCAACGAAGCGGTAACGACCAGGAGCAAGCATATTTTCTCAATGATGTGTGGGTACTGGTTCGTTGGGTGGGATGTTTGCTTTCTAGGAAAGAGCACTGCATTAAAACGTTAGAAAACTTTCCACCGCTCTCTTGGAGAAAATTAATCTTGGTGTGTTAAACAGCTGTTCCACTTTTCTTTCAAGTTCTGTTCTTTAGTGAGGCTTCCTTAGTTTTGGATCACGTTGTCCTTCTGGCTCAGAATGAAAACATGCTTTTTTCTAAAAGTGAATCGAGCATCACGAAGGATTTCATCAAATGCGTTTCCGTCAGCATCCTTTTCCTGCAGCGTGTCTAATGGGCATTTTATTTTTCTGTGGGGGACAGCAGAAGATGTTAAAAGGTTTTCTAGAAAAGTCACTTTAGCCAAGACTTCTTGATTTCTAAACCGTAGTGCTTCTAGGCTGACAGATGAAGTGACTAGAAGTTTTCTCATGATGTTGGCCGCCAGAAGAGCCTATGAGACTTACTGCTCAAGATGGCCTTGTGTCATGTGCCAGCTGGCCCGTAGTGCCTTCTTCAGGGGAGGCGTCCTGGCTGCCCGTCAGAGCCACAGTTAGAGCAACACAGACCTCAGACCTTCCCTGGAAGATGTCTGATGGTACAGTCAACTTCTTAAATGAGTTCTTTGGGCTTCTGCATCACTATAATGAACTGTTGTGGCCTCAAATCGGCATATCCCTGGTCTGGATGATTTCAACTCTTTCCATGCTCGGCACCATCTTGTATTCACTTGATTCTTAGCAAAATACTGGTGAGCATTCTTGTAATGGTGTCTTTGTGTTTTGGTGATGCCTAGGTGGATCTGTAAAGAAACCAGGAGGCTAGGAGCGGGAGGGGAGGAGCCCAGCTGTGAGGTGTGTGTGCCCAAGAACCATGTCTACGCGGGAGTCCTTTAACCCGGAAAGTTATGAATTGGACAAGAGCTTCCGGCTAACCAGATTCACTGAACTCAAGGGCACTGGCTGCAAAGTGCCCCAAGATGTCCTGCAGAAACTGCTGGAATCCTTACAAGAGAACCACTTCCAAGAAGATGAGCAATTTCTGGGAGCAGTGATGCCAAGACTTGGTACGTGAGCCCTTCTTCCCTTTATACTTCCCCAAGTACAGCGTCTTGGCTGCAGTTGTAGTCAGTGGGTCAAAAGCCAAATTTCTGTCCTCCCATGTTGCCTTCTTCTTTTTTTTTTTTAAATCTAATTTCTGCAAGGATCCAAAGAGCAAAGCAGTGATAGCTATGACATTATTGTAGCTTATTTGGAGGAAATACTTGAAAAGCATCAAGGAATGTGCTGTAGCCATTTTTTTAAGCTATTAAGTATGCAATTGAGACAATTCTGTTACAGTGAAAGTGTTTCTTGCTAAATCGAATTTTGTAGTTAGCTGAGGGTTAAGCAGAAACTCCTTTATGCCTCTGTCCTAAAACTTTCCTTAAAATGCCTGCGTTCTCTTCTCTGCCTTAGGAAAGAAAGGTGTGTCTGTGCGTCATTGTGCGGTGCTTTGGGGGCAGTGACTGGGTTGGGGAGGAATTGGGGTTCCTTTACGATATGCACTGTTTGCCGAGCTCCTGTGGAGAGGAGGGAGAAGACTGAAGCTGTGCTTGACCCTGGAACGTGATCTGGCATCGAGAGCGTGGTTTTCCTTCTTTACTAAATTCCTTTTTTAGTGGTTTGCCTCTTCCCAAACACAGAGCTCAGAAAGAAATTCTAGGCTGTTGGAAATTGTTAGCTTTTATCATGTGGTGCGCTAAGGACGTGGCGAAACACCGTGATCGCTTTGCCTTTTGAGTGTTTGGCATGTATTCCAGGAGTTTGGGTGCTTGGTAGTCGTGGTATTCGACTTGATCAGCTTTCTTACAGAAGGCTTTCATTCCGTTTACTTTCACCCGTTGTCTTATTGTGTAGTTCTGTCCTCCAACCCGAGATCCTCCTTTCTTCCCCAAAGAATATATCAAAGCCGAGCTGCTTTGGTGGGGAGACAGGAAAACTCACACCCCACACTCTAGGGGCCTCGGGGCTGGCTCCCAGGAAGGAGTTCAGTGCGAAAACCACTGTTGTCTAGCTGGTGTGGAAGCCGGGAGAAATACCACGGGAGTGAGCTGGATCGGCTGTTGACATACTTGTCAGGCAACAAGAATATACCGAGAAAGCTGTCAGATAACGTGGTCGAGAGAAGGACGCTGCCAAATGGGCAAAAGGAGATGCAATAAAAACCTTACGTGTAAAGTAGTAATGCCTCTTTCTGACTTCCCTGTGGACCTCGCTGAGCATGCCGTGCGCGGTGAAGCATTTTGAAAATGGGTCACATCATTCGCTCCTTCCCTCAGCCCCGTGATGCCGGGGAGGGTCGAGTAAGTCATTCCGTGTCACTCGGTGAGGGTCAGGACCTGGAGTCCTCGTCCTCTGATTCCTCCGCCCACCGTACTGTTTGCCCTCGGGTCTCTGAGACCGGTGTGTTTGAAGTGAGGAGAGGGGCTGCACCAGCTGCAACCTAGCAGTGGCATCGGGGACAGATGTCAGCAGCAAGGGGAGAGGTAGAAAAATCTGTTACCAGAACACGGTAGCAAAGGAGTCTAGTCACACAGGGCTCTTGAGAAGTCATTGGAAGCCGTGACCCTTTCCCAGAAAAATGCACACCCACAAAATGTAGCACTCACGGTGTTCTCTAGGGGTACACGGACCCCAGGTTGCAAACAAAGGGACGCTGAAGAAAACATAGTGTTAGAACCTTGTACAGAAGTGGTATATCCAGATAGCAACAACTTTGCTTTGGAATTGGATGTAGATTCGTATCCTGACAACAGTCACTTACTTGTCACTAATGGTAATCTGTGCACTGTCTTACCCTTCTGAGTGACAGTTTCCCAGTCTGTAAGATGAACTGTTTGTAATTGTTGGAAGTACCAGAAATTATTTGTGTGTGTATATGTACCGTGTGTATCTGTTTCTAAATTTTTGTTAATGTTTTGTTTATTTTTGAGAAGGAGAGAGAGAGCACGAGCAAGAGTGAGGGAGAGGGAGACACAGAATCCGAAGCAGGCTCCAGGCTCTGATCTGTCAGCACAGAGCCTGATGTGGGGCTCAAACTCACAGACTGTGAGATCATGCCTGAGCCGAAGTTGGTAGCTTATCCAACTGAGCCACCCAGGCACCCCTATCTGTTTCCAAGCTAGAGTGTCCTACTTCCCGGGTTCTAAGATGTAACAGTTGTTAAATGTACACATGTTTATTTAGATGTGTGCTAACTAAAGAAATGTTAAAATCAGTGCTTCTTGCCTGGTACTTACGAGCTATCGAGTATTGATCACCATCACTGGTGGTGATGGTGTGATCATTGGGTTATTTTTTCTTGACGGCTTCAGTCTTGCTGAGAGCTTAGAATTCTCCAGCATCCACTGACAATTAAATCTGCACCGCTCATTCTGGTATTTGAGGCTTCCTCCACTCTGTGGCAATTTCCTCTGTTACCGCTTGCCCTCTCCCTGGACTGTCCCTCTCCCCCAATCACCACGGACCAGACTGGTGCTGTCTAAAAGAAATGTGATGTGAGCCACATGTATAATTTCAAATTTCTGAATCTTTAAAACAGAGAGCGTCAGAAGAAATTAATTCTAACATATTTGATTTAACCTAATGCATTGTATATAAAAAACATCATGTAAATATAGTTGATCTGAAACGTTACTAATGAAATGTTGACTTTTTGGTACACAGGCTCAAGAGTCACCACTCCGAATGCTCTGATGCAGCATATAAGTAGAAATTAAGTTCTTCACGATTCTAATTTATTTTTTTTTTTAATGTTTATATACTTTTGAGAGTGAGAAAGACAGAGCGTGAGCAGGGGAGGAGCAGAGAGAGAGAGGGAGAGACAGAATCCGAAGCAGGCTCCAGGCTCTTAGCTGTCAGCACGGGAGCAGGACACGGGCTCGAACACACAAACCACCAGACCATGACCTGAGCCAGAGTCAGATGATGCTCAACCGACTGAGCCACCCAGGCGTCCCTCAAATTTATTTAATTCAAATTTAGGATTAACCAGATTAGAAACATTGAAAGCTAACATTCAGCAACTGCATTCAGTCTATTTCAGGAGTCCTGTAGTTTACATGAAAACCCCGAAGAAAACAGCATTTCACTCTTTTCTAAAGCAAATAGTAACATTCTCAGAATAACCTGTTGTTGGCATTACCAATGTAGGGAGACTCAATATGAGTTAAATTGTGGTTCTTCACCTTGGCACTTACCTGCTCAACAGCCGCCCTCGGGTGAAATTGGGTGAAATTGCCGGGGATGAATTTCCGTGCATTTCCCTGCTGGGTCTGACCTCCCACTGGGGATCCCTCACTACCTTGGGCAGCCTGCTCCATTGTCACAGATCTGTGAGACTTGCCATCCAGACACTGCTTTGCAGAAAATCAGCCCGCCTTCGATGAGCCTGTGACTTTTTATTAAACCTGATTTTGTTTTTGCATTCGTAATAAGGGGTCAAGGCCAGGGGAAGTAAGGTGCCCTGTGAGTCGGCCTCTGTTGGGTATTTTGCCGTTGTGGATCTGGGTTAGCTGTGCCTCAGCAGTGTTGCTCAAGCAAAACATGAAAGGTACTGGTGTGTTCACTTCCGCCTGATACAGACAGGACTTCTTCTCCTTCCGTTTGGATTTGGAATTCTGAATTGCGAGGGTGCCTGCTGTGCGCTTGTGTCCTTTGCTGTTTCATCCTCTTTCTCTGCCTTCGGCTGTTCGCCACAAAGTTGAAATAGTCCCAAGAGGCCTGGAGGGCATCCTTTGGAGAGACGCATAGGAAAGCACTGGGTATTCAGCTTACTTGGTGGGAAGGCCAGTCTGAATTTGAGAACACCTGCATTACAGGTGATTTTCAAAGAAAGGTAGCCTACGGCAGCCCAGTCTTCATCATTTCTAAACTGATTTGAGTAAAAGGGAATTATTTCTAATTAGATCATCAATTGTCCATGTTGTCTTTCTAAACATTTAGATACAATTTTTTTTTTTTTTTTGAGAGAGACCGGGAAAGAACCCCTAGAAACAATTCTTAATGAATTGAAATGTTTCCTACAGGCCTGTTTAGCAAAGTATTTTTCCCTGTTCATAATGTAAGTTAGTAAAGGTGACATTTACAAGTTTTCCACAAGAGGAATAACATGAAATGTTAAAGTTTCCTCTTAAAAAATGCTTCCGGGAACCTACGTAACAGATCACCTAGGTACCACAGAGTATGTACTTGCTTGACTGGAAGCAATGAATATGAATATCTGTTCCAGTGACAAGTTGACAGCCGCGGGCCTGATGTGGGGCTCGAACTCACGAACCACGAAATCATGACCTGAGCCAAAGTTGGATGCTCAACCGACCGAGCCACCCAGGTGCCCCATAACTTTTTTTTTTATGTGTGTAAAAGATTTTACAGATTTTCTGTTGGGGAAAATAGAATAATTGCCTGAAGATCGGGTTCAGAAAGCACCAATAGATAAGACAACCCAAGTTGTACTTACACTTTCTCATCTTTAAGGAAATTCTCTGTGGTGCCAGTCACATGATACAGTAATATGAAGGGGAAATTTCCATTTGAAACATCGTTAGAGTCTAAAAATTGTACCGTGTAGAAGTTGAGTCTTCATGACTAATGAATTTTATTCTCGCTTTCTATCTTAAGCTAGTTATGTTTCACGTTTATTTCAGTTAATGCTACTTGATAGGAAACATGCTGCTTTATTGGCAGGGTGCAGTGTTCCTTAAGTGTCGTGCACACGACTGTTCGTCTTCACAACACCAGTGGTAGGAAATGAAGCGGCTTTTCCATCTGACTTTGGGGTGATGGTAACTTTCATCTTTGCAGGCATTGGAATGGATACTTGTGTCATTCCTTTGAGGCACGGCGGTCTTTCTTTGGTTCAGACCACGGATTACATTTATCCTATCGTCGATGACCCTTACATGATGGTGAGTTTGACCCTGGTGCGTTTTTACATCTGGGACTGCTTGTTGGTCGGGTTTGGGGCTGTGGCTGGGGATTTTGTTTTTGTCACACCCAACTTGTTCTCGTCCCGCCCTGCCCTGACTTCTGCACGTGGAGCCAGTGGATCTGTGCCCTGCTCACACTTGGTACCTTGCGGAAGGCAGTCACAGCAGACGCGGTGAGCCCTCTGCTGCTCTTGTACCTGATGCACGTCTGCACGAACACCTGTTGTCTCAGCATGTGTGTTGACTGACATGTTTGTGGTTTCCTTCTTTCCTCTCTTTGACCGTTGTCAACTCCACACTCCTGTGTTTCAGGCTTAGAGGTGTGAACCATACTCTGTAGCGGGACTGATCCTAGATGTTTCCTTCCGGAAGTAAACAGCTTAGCATCTCACCACAGTTAAGCTTCTTGACCATTCATTCTGATTCTGGTCACCATCCACGTCGGTGTGTTAGCTGCCACTGTGTAGAATACATGTCCGAACTGCTGCGTTGAAGTTTCTAGCTGCTGATCATGGCCTGCCTAGATATATTGTCCATTTGTTCTGTGCACGGTTACGCCAGCAACCCCTTGGTCTAACCAACTTTAACCCCCTACCCTACCAGACAAGGAGCCGATGAAGCGACTGGGAACGTCCCATTGTTAGGAAATGGTCCTCCCTGTGTGCCGTGGGCGCTGGGATCAAGCCTCACACATAGGGACCTAGGCCATGAGACAGCTAAGTGCGGGGAGGAGGAAGACCACCTCTCAGGTGCCAGCGACACGCATACAATTTACTAGAAACCTGGTCTGGCCTCTGCATGTCTCTTCTCTCGAGCAGTAATCCTGAGCCTGACCTGCACCACACCCCAGGCGCCACCAGAGGCACAGGTGCTAGAACCGGAATCCATCCTTTATCCAGCATGTCTTAAAAGCACGTGAGAGAGCCCAGGACAGAAGGGACAGAAAATTGCTGCAGCTCTACACCCCCAAGGTGCAAAACACCTGTGGCCCTGGCTAGTGCTGCTTCTAAGCTCACTGCTGATCGGCCAGGAAGTTGTAAGGAAACCTCAACAAGCCATGAACCAGCTGCTGGAAATAATCCTTGGGGGTTTGATTGTCCCTATATCAGAAGAAAAATTTGTTATTTTTCTCCTTCACTGTCTAGAAGTGACAACTTAACATTTATGTTATTTTATTTTTAGTTTTATTTCTAAGTCATCTCTACACCCAACATGGGGATCAAACTCACAATTTTGAGATCAAGAGTTGCATGCTCTACTGACTGAGCCAGCCAGGCGCCCCGACGACTTCTCTTTAATGAATCTCCAGTGGTGATAAAAGAACAAAATCTTATCACATTTCTTTTGAATCATTTTGAAGTCCCTTATTAAATAATATAGCTCACTGGAAACACTTTTTATTTTCTTTAGAAGACAATCTGACTTCGAGCTTGGATGGTTTTTTTTTTGTTTTGTTTTTTGGGGTTTTTTTTGTCTCTTCTATTTTTTGATTTCTCAACCAAGATGTTTTTCCTGTTTATCTTCTAGAGCCTTGAAAAGAAGCTACCAAAATTTCTCCCTCCCTGTATTATAAAAAAACCATCTTCTCTGTAACCAGTAAAGTCAACATATTTTTAGCGTCTGTTTAGGATACATGGCCATTTCCAAGATTGCTTTAGGACTGTTGTTTTCAAACTTTCTCCTTCTATAGTTCTCCCAGAACCATCCGCTCCAGCCTCGCTCACCCCAGTGTGTGCCCCCAACCCCCATTCCCCATCTACATAAATTGCAGATTTCTCCCAATATCTTAGAACGGGAAAGAACATGGAAATTACTGCTGCAGGAATGTCTGAGAAAGACTGAAGGAACGACCTAGTGGTTCTGTGACTGAATGCAGGACACAGAAAACGGGGACCACATCCCTGGAAAGTCCCCAAGTTCTGGGACGTGCCCTGTAGGCACACACGGAAAGTCCCCTACTTGTCCTCGCTCATGCCTCCCCTCTCTTCCAGGGCAGGATAGCATGTGCCAATGTCCTCAGCGACCTCTACGCGATGGGGGTCACGGAATGTGACAATATGCTGATGCTCCTTGGAATCAGTAATAAGATGACGGACAGGGTAAGTAGTGTTGTTGTCTCAGGGGCGTCACTTGACCGGGTCGCCCTGCGTCCCTCGTCTGTAAAGCGAGGCGGCCAGGCAGTGCAGCTTTCCTACTCTTGTCGGGCTCCCTGTTTAGTTTTTGGCAGCTGTCCGTGAATTAAAATAGAGAGTCTGGCCTATTCTTCTTTTCGTTTCCACCACCTGCTTCCCGTTCTCTCTTCCAGGTAGACTGAAGCCAAGACAGTCATGTTTGTTTGATAAAGTCTAGGCCATAGTAATAGCACCTCCGTGCCAGGCGTGTGGACCGGGCCCGCCCTGCAGACCCCCGGCTTGTGGCACGGAGGCTGGCCGCCTTCCTCTGCTTGCTGCTTGGGTCGCTGATGTGGATGGTGAAGAGACGGGTGTCGTGTGTGTTTATGGCTCACTCAGCAGTGTGTGTGGCCTTGCCGCCAGTGCCTGCTGGTTGACACAGAGAGGATTTCCATTTAGATCATTTTTGTTCCCCAAAAGAAGTTTTGCCCTGCCTATTTGCAGTAAAGCCCCCACAACATGCGCTTGGGTCATGACTTTAACAGGCTCTGGAGATGCGTATTAAGCCAGCTCTAGAGTTCTTTTTTTTTTTTTCCTTTTTTTTTAAATTAATTGAATTTTTTTTTTTTTTAAGCTAGTCTTGGAATTCTTGGGAACCATGTAAGTTGCTGGCTCAGATTTAGGGCAGACCTGTATATCCAGTCCTATCCTAGTTTTTAATTCTCTGTTATCTGGGCTTCATTCACATTGTAACCTAGAACAACTTCTAACTTCTGATAAAATGGTTACAATGTCAACTGTTCCGTATTTCTTTCTGTTATTCCCTGCCCCATCTGTAAGCTTCCAGGACTTCCTTCAGGGCTTTACAATCTTTCATTATGTAAAAAAATTTTTTTTAATGTTTTTATTTATTTTTGAGAGAGAGAGAGAGAGAGAGACAGACAGACTGAACGCAGCGGGGGAGGGGCAGAGAGAGAGGGAGACACAGAATCTGAACAGGCTCCACGCTCTGAGCTGTCAGCACAGAGCCCGACGCGGAGCTCACACTTGGGAACTACGAAATCATGACCTGAGCCGAAGTCGGGCACTTAACTGACTGAGCCACGCAGGTGCCCCTACAGTCTTTTGTTAAAACTACAAGGGTGGATTCTCTTTCCTGCGTTTTGAACTGAATTATGTGACTTTTCATTTGTGTTCTTTTAAACCGTAGGAAAGGGATAAAGTGATGCCCCTAATTATACAGGGTTTTAAAGACGCAGCCGAGGAGGCGGGGACGTCTGTGACGGGTGGCCAGACGGTGTTAAACCCCTGGATCGTTTTGGGAGGAGTGGCTACCACCGTCTGCCAGCCCAATGAATTTATCATGTAAGTTGATTTCTGTTTCGTGTCTCCTGACTTGCTTCCCCCTTTTTCATTTTTTGGCAAAGATTTGTTGAGATGCTCATTCACATCACATACAATCCACACATTTAGAGTACACAAAGCAGTGATCTTCGGTACATTCACAGAGGTATGCATCCGTCACCAGAGTTGATCTAGGACGTTCCGTCACCCCAGCTGGAAACCCGCCCTCCTTCAATGTCTGTCACATTCCCCCTGTTCCCCGTCTGCCTTCTGTGACTTCACATAGTATTAGCGTGATGGTTTTAGGGTTCATCATTTTGTAGCATGCATCAGTGCCTTATTCCTGCTTATTAAAAATTCTGGATTTTTTAAAATACGTATTTGTTTAAGTAATCTCTGCTCCCGACCTGGGGCTCTAACTCGCGACCCCGAGATCAAGAGTCACTCACTCTTGTGACTGAGCCAGCCAGGCACCCCCTAGATTTTATTCATTAAGGTACAATTTATTTAACAAAATTTCATACCACGTAAAATTAAACTTCTTTACAGTATGCACTTCCTTGGTTTTTCACATTCACAAGGTTGTGCGTCCATCACTGCTGTCCAGTACCAGAACGTTTTGATTGCCCCCAAAAGAAATCCTGTATCTATTAGTGGTCACTATCAGTTCCCTCCCACCCCCCCGTCCTGGAAACCAGTAATGTGCTTTCTGTTTTGTGAATTTGCCCATGTTAGACATGGGTGTGTTCACAGTTGATGGATGTGTTAACGAATGATGTTGCTGTGAACTTTTGTGTGGACGTACATTCCCTGTCCCACGGGTATATACCTAAGAACTACTGGGTCCTGTGGTAACTGTGTATCGTGGGCAACCGCCACACGGCTTTCCCAACAGTGGCACCGTTTTACATCCAAAGCAGCAGCGTGGGAGAACGTCCGTGTGTGTCCTCACCAGTCCTGGTTCTTGTCTGCATGTTTGATGGCAGCCATCCTAGCGGGTGGGAGGTGACATAGCCCTGAGTGAAATGGGCATTTCCTCGGTAGCTAATAATGCGAGCATCTTTTCCTGTGTTTTCTGGCCTTTTCTGGATCTTGGGAAAGATTCTCTCCCCTTCTCTCTTTCTCTCTCTTTTAAAAAAATTTTTTTTCCTAACGTTTATTTATTTTTGAGACAGAGAGGGACAGAGCATGAACGGGGGAGGGTCAGAGAGAGAGGGAGACACAGAATCTGAAACAGGCTCCAGGCGCCGAGCCGTCAGCACAGAGCCCAACATGGGGCTCCAACTCACGAACCGCGAGATCATGACCTGGGCCAAAGTCGGACACTTAACCGACTGAGCCACCCAGGCGCCCCTCTTTCTCTCTCTTTTTGAAAGATTCTCTCTTGATACAAGTTGTTAACTTTTCATGTTTGAACGTCTTATTAAGAAAAGCCACCGTGTCCCATTTTCTGAAGGATTCCAAATTCCATTCGTTTACCCTTTTTTATGAGTAAATACTATGAGGCACCGTGTCCGCACGGTTCAGAATTCAAAAGATCCAGAAAGGTCTACAATGCAGAGTCCCTCCCCCATTCCTTGTCACCAGTTTCCCTTCCTGGACTGGGCAACCACTTTTTCCAATTTTTAACCAATTTACTGTGGACATTTAGATTATTTTCAATTATTTTGACATTATAAATAGTACGTCGGTGCGTACCCTTACACACCGATCATTTTGCGTGAGTGTGGCTCTCGGTAAGAAATATTTCATAGTAGAATTGCTGGGTCCAGTGTGTGTGCGGAGTATCTGCACTGGGTGTCTCCAGGCTGCCCTTCAGAGAGGCTCTGGCAGCAGCGAATGGGAAGACAACCTGTTGGTAACAGACCTCTTGTTCTTTACCAGTCAGTTTGGTGGCCTAAACCTTACTTCGTGAGTAAAGTTGAGCGTGTTTTTCATATATTCGTGTCTTTTGCTCGGTTTTTGATTGTTTGGAGCTCCTTTTAGACACATTATCTGACAGCTTTCGTGCGAAGGGTCTTGCTTTTTACTTACATCAGAGTTTTGTTTTCCTCTCTTTTATGTGGGAGGTTCTCAAACTTGCCACATAGAGAGGACAGAAGACCCTGAAAGTCTCTCTGCCTCACACATTTCAGCTTTTTGGTAGAAAAAGCACTTAGCAATTGCAACAATTAGAAAGGAAAAATAATAAAACAAGCTTCAGTGGGTTTTTTTTGGTCAACAGTATGTACGTTTAGCTTGTAAAATAGGAATGAGCGTATACACATGATTATATTTCATAAGATAGTGCCCGTAAACTTAAAAATAACCCGTCAGTTTTATTGCATGTAACTTGTTGATAGTAATTTTTATGGGTTACACATAATCTGTGATGTGCAAGACCGTATAAGCATTAAGGTGTGGTTGAGTCAGAGCTGAAGACTTTTATGTCTTAAGGTCTGGTTTTTGGAAAATGAGTTTCTTGTAAACTGTTAATAGAGTTAACATTTTTCAAACCTAACAGCGGATAGAGACATAGGATGAGTCGGGGAGTTATTTGTTGACTTGAAGTCTGTGCCCCGGACATTGTAATTGACGTGGGTGAGGGAGTGCGTCACCTGCCATCGGAGGATAGAGCAGCTGGGTGACCAGGAGGACACAGGTGCCTGCTGTAGTGATGATGCAGCATAATAGGAGTGTGGCTTGGGGATCGGTCCTCGTGTTGTCAGTGTTTGCCTTCCCTCTTTGAGAGGGAACCGCCAGGGACGCTGGGGTGGCTCAGTCAGTTATGCGTCAGACTCTTGATTTCAGCTCAGGTCATGATCTCACGGTTTGTGAGTTTAAGCCCTGCATCGGGTTCCATGCTGACAGCACAGAGCCTGCTGGGGTCTCTCTCTCCGCCCCTCCCCCGATCTCTCACGTGTGTGTGTGTGTGTGTGTGTGTGTGTGTGTGTGTGTGTGTATGCTCTCACTCTCTAGATAAACTTAGAAGTTTATACATTTAAAAAAAAAACAAAAACAGACCAGGAACAACCAAGGATTCTATCTGGGCCTGGGTAGGAAACTTACTGTTGAACAGTCTGAGTTTGAGAACTTTGCTGAAATCGCCTAAACGTTAGACTGGCAGATTTGAGCCACATCCCACTGCGTCTCTACCTCGTAAGTGCTTGTGAAAAACAGCCCTGGTGTCAGAAGTCTGGTTGCCCCAGAACCACGGTGGGTCTGTACTGAGAATCGCACACAAGCGGGGCTGAAGGTTAAGTGATTTGCTTCTTCAGACACTTCTCGGGGGTGGGGGGGACCTGTGGGTGATTGCACGCTCCTCAGTTCTGCCATTGCTTCTGGTCCAGCGGCAGCCTCAGCGCTAAGTTGGAAGGTTCTACTCCGCTGATGGTGTTTGGCTTAAATTTAAGTAAGCACAGATAGTTTTTACGAGCCTCTTCTTGCTCCTGTTCTGCTGATAGTGCGTCTGTCTCTTCTGTGCCCCTGACTGGAACCCGCCTTGTTCTCTTCTCCAGGCCAGATAACGCAGTACCGGGGGACGTGCTTGTGCTGACGAAGCCCCTGGGGACGCAGGTGGCCGTGGCCGTGCACCAGTGGCTGGATATCGTGAGTGAACCGCTGCTTGCCATCGTGGGCGGGGGGCGGGGTAGCAGCACATGTTTGGGGCCGTGGTAGTTTTTGTTGGGGCGACTGGTTTGGAGACCAGGGCGCTCACCTCGCACATCCGATCGGTGGCGCATCTCCCTGGTCTGGCACCGGAGTTCGCTTCTCGAGAAGGTGTGTCTGGTCCAGAGCGAGCACCACGTCTCGTCCGGAAGTAAGCCCGTCCCCTTGCACATGTTTGCACACATCGCAGATCTGCCACACGTCTTCATTCTGTCTTCTCGAAATAGTCGCACTGCCGGGAAGTGTTTTATCAGCCACATCCTTACAGAAATTCTAGGAACTGTCCGTCGTCCTATGTTAAAGACAGAGTTACGCGTATTAAATGCTTTATCTTTTGTGTCTTAAGCATCACTAACAAAAGGAGAGTGTACAGAAAGTGTAGTGTTTGGGGTAGAACTACGGGCACAGTTACTGACAAATTATTTTAGTCTTGAGGTTTCTGGTTGTTTTATTTATTTTATATAAATGAG
Organism: Acinonyx jubatus; assembly: GCF_027475565.1. Lineage (NCBI taxonomy): Eukaryota > Metazoa > Chordata > Mammalia > Carnivora > Felidae > Acinonyx > Acinonyx jubatus. The sequence continues at coordinate 12,097,477 of NC_069387.1, read as the reverse complement.
TTATATTTAGTTATAACTAAATATAGTTATAATGAGTTATAATTATAATGAGTCATAACTAGTAACTCATAACATATTGATAAATATTTATCTCATGGAGGAAGCATCTAGAATATGAAGTTATTATTCCGAGTCACTTTTCTGCTGAGCTATAGTCGTACTTCATTTAGAATTTTCTCCTTGCCATAACGATTCAAAAATGAATCCAGTTGTGGCATAGTCTCACATAACTTGATGCTTTTCGTTTCTGCAACTGTCATCTGAACTACCATTCCTGAGAAACAGTTGAAAAGGAATAATAATTTTATGTTATTTATCAGCCAGGTATATCTTGCTCAATACAGCAGAGTACAGAAAATCTCTAAGCCACATTCTTTAGTTATCTTTCCCTTCCGTCCTGTGATGAGGGGAGGTTTCCCATCAGGTATGATCACCTGTACATCGGATTGGAAAGCCATCACAGGCCAGCAATCCACAGTGACTTTCCATAGGACCACCCAGGTCTGAGTAATTCAACAAGGTTACTGGTAGTAGGTGAGGCAAAGGAGCCTGAAAGACGAAGGGTTTGGGAGCCTGCTCCCTACCCCCAATCTGACACCACCTGTCCTCTTTTTAATGCGCAAAATTGAAAAAAGCAAGGTGTGAAGGTCATGTAGCAGCCTAATACCCTTTCACGAAGGTCAGAAGCAACCCAAGGGTATATTGTCCTGGCACCTGTGTGTATGAGAACACTACTTTGTGTGGCAGGAGAATGAGGTTGTTACCTCTGGGGGAGGACAGGGAGCTGTGGGCCAAGGGAGGATCGCAGGGATGGACTTCAGTTACTGCGTTGGGTGGTAGATCGTTGGATATTATTAAAGACAACGAATGCCTGAATGATGGCCGCTGACGGAGCGTAATGGTAGTATGTCATGAACCCACATCGTGATGCTAGATTCTTTGGAAATCAGACTGTGGAAAAAAGGAAGCCTCTTTTCCCCTGACCTTCGTGATCTCCTCTGTGGTCGCCCAACGCTGTCCTTGGGGTGCATGCAATCAAATTCTCTATTTTTTTTTTTTAAGTTTATTTTTGAGAGAGAGAGAGCAAGCGAGCACGTGAGCATGAATGGGGGAGAGGCAGAGAGAGGGAGACAAAATCCCAAGCAGGCTCCACGCTGTCAGCGCAGAGCCTGATGCGGCTCGATCCCAAGAACTGTGAGACCATGACCTAAGCCAAAACCCAGAGTGGGTCACTGAACTGACTGAGCCACCCAGGCGCCCCGAAGCTGTTTTCGTAGTGTCTTGTCCACCCGGATGGCTTGATGCAGAGTTTAGGTGAAGTCAGTAAAAGTGTAGTTGTATGAAAATGCGAGCCATCAGCTTATTAGAGGAGGTGGGGAGGAGAAGCAGGGGACACCTGGGACTGTGTGCGTGCGTGGCGCATCCTGCTGGTTTTCCGTGGCCGGCACGCTGCAGGCCTGGGCCACGGCAGTTGCGGGTCGAGAACAGAAAAGATCGCACGATTCTCTGTCTGAAGGGGCTCCTGAAACACTAGTCACGAGAGCAAGTTGGAAAACTTAACCTTTGTGTACAAATTTAGGTCAGGGAAACCGCCAGAACGTGACAAAGGGAAAAATACACTCTTCTTCAGTGGTTAGAAGACTAATCACATTTTTTCCCTCTCTTTTCCTCCTAACCTCTGTTCCCGTCATTAGCCTGAAAAATGGAATAAGATCAAGCTGGTGGTCACCCAGGAAGATGTCGAGTTGGCATACCAGGAGGCAATGATGAACATGGCCAGGCTCAACAGAACAGGTAAGGGGCGGGATCGGCCGGAAGGGAGACAGTGTAGGCTCTGTGGGCCACGTACGGTCTCGGCCAGTACTGCAGGCCCGTCTGTGTGTCCCTGGTTTGGGGTCATAGGTCAGTAGTAGGAATCCAGATACTCTGTGCGTTCCTGACAGAAACGCGTTTTAAACGTGACTTGCATTCGAGAAAACGGATGACCGAGGACTGGGCGAAACATTGCATCGGACGAGGGTGTGAGGGCGCGAAAGCTTTTCCTCCAGCACACTTTCCTCTGTGCGCCTGGGGTCCGGGGCGCCGTGGCCCTGCCAGCACCTCTGTCCCCCTCTTGCTTAGATCCCCCCCACAGTGACAGCGGTGCCAGGCGCAGAGAAGAGTTGAAGTTCTATTTTCTCTCTGTTCCTTCTAGTTCTAAATTTCTGTGATTATGGGCAGTATTGACTTCCTCTGTGCCCTGATTAAATGGAAGTGAAATTTATATAGCATACTTTCGAAAGTATTTGGCTTAGTAGGGCGCCTGAGCGGCTCCGACTGTTGAGTGTCTGACTTGACTGTGGCTCAGGTCATGATCCCGGGGTCGTGGGGTCAAGCCCCGTGTCTGGCTCCACACCGAGCGTGGAGCCTGCTTAAGATTGTCTCTGTCTCTCCCGCTGCCCCTTTCCCCTGCTCATGCTTGCACTCTCGCTTTCTAAAAAAAAAAAAAAAAAAAAAAAAAAGTATTATTATTTCGAGGTGTTCTCATTGTTGATTCCCACATTTGTGTGTATAAAGGAATAGACATGTCATAATTTTTTCCTCTACATTTTATTTCTCATCTAGCTTCCTAATACTGATAAAATGTAATAATAGCGGTTACCATTTATTTAGTAATTATTGTGTATCAGGAACTTGACCTACTTTCCTGTTTAATTTTTAGGACAACCTTACAAGGTAGCTACCAACTCCTTCAGGGTCACACAGCTAATCAGTGGGGACCTAGGATTTGAAACTACTGCTTGTAATGCTTGTAGTATTATGGTCTATTCCTTTCTGAACAATTTAGTAAGAAATTGAGGCTATTTCACAGTCTCTATGCATGGTAATTGAGTGAATGTTTTGGTACTAAGTTTTAAAAGCAGATTAAAATAAAATAGGAAAGGGGCACCTGGGTGGCTCAGTTGGTTAAGTGTCCGACTTTGGCTCAGGTCATGATCTCATGGTTTGTGAGTTCGAGCTCCGTGTCGGGCTCTGTGCTGACAGCTCAGAGCCTGGAGCCTGCTTTGGATTCTGTCTGTCTGTCTGTCTGTCTGTCTCTCTCTCTCTCTCTCTGCCCCTTCTGCTCATGCTCTGTCTCTTGTCTCTCTTTGTCTCTCAAAAATAAATAAATGGTAAAAAAAAAAAATAAAGAAAAAAGAAAAAAAATTAATAAAGTAAACCAGGAAAGTTCCAGAAGCAGAATTCTCCTTCCTGAAAGCAGCAAGGCTTGCTGAGGGAATTACTTCTCATAGAGTTGAAGCATCATATTCTCCCCTTTTCCTGCCTTTCATATGCAGATAGAAAACACCAGGCATATTGCATAATTAAGAAGGAAGCTCTTCTCGTGAGTCTTTGAAGTCCTAACCTCTGATGTGCCAGAGGAACTGTTTCTAGAAAAGCATCTGTGCAGATGATTTGGAAGCAAACCAGCATTTAGAACGTCAGCTCCAAGAGGGCAGAGTTTTGTTTGTTTTGTTTGCCGTGGTGTCCCCAGCGCGGAGAAGAATGCGGGGCACACCGTGGGTACTCGTTACATCGAATGAGCTAACTTTGCCACCTGCTAGCTTTCTTTTTGGTACTTTATGGATATTTTCCTTTTCACAATTCTGTGAATTGGATCCTATTTCTCCCCTTTGGCCGAAAGGAAGTACGTAAGTACAGGCAGATGCTGTTCTCAAACCCAAATCTGTCTCCAAAATTGCTCTTTCTCCAGTACCACAAATTCCATCAACATAAGGCAGTGAAGGAAATTTATACGGTTTTTTTTCTGGAAATACCGGTGTTCTTTCTCCTCATTAATTGCATGCTGTAAGGACGTGGGTTGTGGGGCGTCCTGTCCGGGAACTTTGAAGATGAAATTCAAAAACCTTTTCCTTACAAAAGTCACTCTTCATTCGGTTCTTCCGAGTTCCCTGAGCAAGCAGTCAGAAACAGATTTGAACGTACTTTCTTTGTCCTCTCCCCTCAATCCTTCAGTTTCCCCCAAATGACTGCACCAAACGGATATGATTCTTAAGCCAATGAACTCTTCAGTTATTGAAAAAAGAGGAAATGGTAGGGCTGACCAGGGGATCTTAAAAGAGCTTTTCCGACACTCTGAATCACTTCACAATGTGACAATATGGGGCGCCTGAGTGGCTCAACCAGTTAAGTGTCCAACTCTTGATTTCGGCCCAGGTCATGATCTCACGGTTCCTGAAATGGAGCCTGCACTTGGGATTCTCTCTCTGCCCCTCCCCAGTTCGCATGCATGGGCGCACTCTCCCTTTCTCTCTGTCTTAAAAATTGATAAACTTGGGGTTTCTGGGTGGCTCAGTTGGTTGAACATCCAACTTTGGCTCAGGTCATTATCTCACAGTTCATGAGTCTGAGCCCTGCACTGGGCTCTGTGCTGACAGCTCACAGTCCGCTTCGGATCCTCTGTCCCCCTCCCTCTCTCTGCCCCTTCCCTGCTCATTCTCTCTCTCCCTCTCTCTCTCTCTCCCTCCCCCCCTCCCTCTCTCTCTCTCTCTCAAAAATAACCATTTAAATAAATAAATAATCTAACTTACAAAACTGTGAAAACAGATTATGTTTTTCCAACATTTGCCATTCTCCCCTTCCTTAAATTACAATTTTTTATGAGATGTTGGGGCACCTGGGTGGCTCAGTGGATTGAGCGTCTGACTTTGGCTCAGTTCATGATCTCGCAGTTAGTGAGTTTGAGTCCCACATCAGGCTCTTAGCTGTCAGCACAGAGCCTGCGTCAGATCCTCTCTGTCCCTCTGATCTCTGCCTACTTTGTTCATGCGCGTGTGTGCGCACTCTCTCTCACACACACACTCACACACACACACACAGGCTTTCTCTCAAAAATAAACATTAAAAAAAATTTTATGAGATGTCCAGTTGATGCAAAAGAATTCTATGAAATATGTGCAGGGCTTAAGAGAACAACACCCATGTGCCCACCGTCTCGTACGAGAAACAACGTGGTCTTGGAAGCCCAGAGGTGTCCCTCCCACACTCTGCTCCTAGAACCTGTGCAGGAGCAGCTCCTGCTCTGAGTCCCATGTTTATTCTCATATATTTTGCTTTTGTTATTATTATTATTATTAATCTTAGAGCAAGAGAGGGAGAGAGAATCTTAGGCAGGCTTCATGCTCAGTGCAGAGCCCTTCTCAGGGCTAAATCCCACAACCCTGGGATCATGATCAAAATCAAGAGTCAGGTGCCCAACTGACTGAGCCACCCAGGCACCCCTTCATGTATTTTAAAATCTTTTTATCACAAAGACTTGTATCTTCAAGCAGTTAGTTGGGTTTTTTAAATTTTTTGCTTCACTGAATCATACCTGTTCTCTTTTTCTTGCTGTCTTGTGCACATTTAACACTCCTGAGTGTTATTCCTGGTGTATGTAGTTGTACTTAATTCATTTTCATCGCTGTACAATTATCCATTCTGTCGCTGACTTACCCTGACTGCTGCTAGTGGGCATTCGGGTTCCTGCAGAGAACTTCCTCGGCCTGGGCTTCTGGTCCATACGTGTAAGAGGTCAGTGCTGCCTCGGCGTTTCTAGATGGTGCTCGTAGCTTCTGAGGGTGCTTGTACGCCACGGTTTATAATGACCTGCCACATTTAAATTTTTTCTGTAATATATTTTTCCATTTATTTTATATGTATTTTTTACTATAAAAAAAAATATGCTCATTATAGAAGTTTTTAGAAAATGAAAAAAGGAGAGAAGAAACATCATCCCTGGTCCCACCACCCAAGACAGCTTCTGTTAATATATTTATGTTTTCTTGCAGGGTTTTTTTCTATCATTGGTTGGTGGTTTACTGTTGTTTTATTGTTCATGTTTTTAGCTAGTGGTTTTCATACATTTTACTTGTATTTGGAATGTGTTTTTATTTACTTAACATTACTGAATTCTTTTTTTCCCACATTATCTCATCATAGAACACATAATTTTTAATGCCTTGGATGATCTACCAGAAATATAACATAATTAATTTACCTTTTGCCCACTCGTGAATTTGCGGGGAGTGGGGGGGGGGGGTCAAATTTTTCCATAGTTAGTTGTCTGTGTTCCAGGAATATTTCTTTGGCTCTATTCCAAAGTCAAATTGTAATTATTTAATTCTTTGTCCTCAGTTGCTCTCCTCACTTACGGACCAAGACTTTTCGTTTGTGTTTCTCTGTTCATGTGTCAAACTGTTTAAGGAGTCTTTCTCCTTTTTTCTTTTTTCTTTTTTGGTCCTTCAAATTAAGTCATAAAACAGTAAGAAAGTGATTTTTACAGATTTTTATTTGTATGCTTTTTCAGTTTGCTTGTATTTGAGCATTTAAGATTCCCAGTCCTTACTTTTTGTACATTGTTGGGAGGAATACAATATGGCAGAAGCTTATGGAGGAGCATTTGGTCATATCTAGCAAAATTACATGTACATTTATTTTGACTCCGTGGTCTTGCCTCTGTGACCTATGGAATGACGTGTGTGCGAGGCTATTATTCGTTGAAGCCCGTTTGCAATTTCTAATGGAGGAAACAACCCAAATGTCCATCAGTAGGTTACTGAGTGACGTAGTCTGTGTGCTTACCATGGAATACTGTACAGCCACTAAAAGCACTGAAAGGTCTTTATTCTTGGAAGCTACCACTTTTTTTGACTTGTCTGATAGAGGAGCGCCTGGGTGGCTCCGTCAGTTGGGCGTCCAGCTTCAGCTCAGGTCATGATCTCACGGTTCGTGGGTTTGAGCTCCGCATCGGGTTCTGTGCTGACAGCTCGGAGCCTGGAGCCTCCTTCGGATTCTGTGTCTCGCTCTCTCTCTCTCTCTCTCTCTCTCTCTGCCCCTCCCCCACTCACGCTCTGCCTCTCAAAGATAAACAAACATTAAAAACATTGAAAAAAATTTGCCTAATATATATCAAGTTAAGGAGTCTCAAAACTGTGTGGGGAAGAATTATTTCAAATCAGTCTGAGCCTGGTATTTTCAATGTACAGCCTCAGGACAAAAACCCACAAAGATATGTCATTGTATTCAGTGGGTTTGTGTTGATGAAAATATTGGTATAGTATGATAAAATAAGTAAGTATAGTTGGGAACAAATTTTAAGAATAAAAAGAAATAAGACCAAAGAAGCAGGGTTATAAACCGTAATCTTGGGGCACCTGGTGGCTCAGTCAGTTAAGCGTTCAACTTGATTTGGCTCAGGTCATGATCTCACAGTTTGTGAGTTCGAGCCCCGTGTCAGGCTCTGTGCTGACAGCGCAGATCCTGCTTGGGATTCTCTCTCCCTCTTTCTCAGCCCCTCCCCCACTAGTTTGTGTTCTCTCTCTCTCAAAATAAATAAACATTAAAAATAAACTATAATCTTTACTTTGGAATTAACAGTATGAACTCAGGATGTTGTTTTTTTCCCCTAAAAATACTTATTTCCAAGCCAATTGAAAAGGCCTAGAAGCAGTGATAACCCAATAGTAATGAACTCCTAGTGCCCAGATTGTGATCTGAAAATTAACATTTCCCATGAAAAAGTGCCAGGACTCCTTGGGGAAATGACTGATTTCAACTCTGGGAAAGGAAATGCAGAAGATAAGCTCGGGACCTCCTGTGCCTGAAAGTAATGGAGCCCCCAATAGCTAATGAGGTCCTGTCACTGCACCAGAACTGGAAGAGCTGACCCCACCAGTCAGACTGGAAAGGGGGCAGTTTGAATATCAAAAGGAAGAGTGACTGGAGTCAGCTGAAGCATGTCAAGCGTCTGAAAACCAAGGAAATCATAATGAGAGTTGAAACTTCTTGTCCACCTTTGGAAGTTGCTAGAGCACCAACCATGCATTATGAAAATAAAGGATTCAGTCACACATTTTACCTTTCTTATACGGGTGGTATTTGGGGAAATCCAAATTAATTGTTTTTTAAATTCTTTAGAAGAGTCACTTCGAATAAATGCTGGAAGAATGAATCACACATTTGCCATTTTTGCTGGGCCCTTGATTTAACGAACCTCAACAAACATCAGTGGCTGCTAAAAACCATTAGGTGAAAGGTTCGTGGGGAGGTGATAAATGCCCCCCACCCCCCCCCATCAGAGAAACTGAACTTGAATCTCATCATGCCTTGGACCTGGCTGCCAGTTTGGTAGAACCTGTCATCATCAGGGAAGACAGCCAAATCCAGAATGCAGGAACTTCCACAGAAAAAGTGACTCTGTCTCCACAACAAACAAATGGCATGGGGGAGAAAAAGAGGAAACTCTTAAAAATTAAGAGGTTTAGGAGAAATCTGTTAACGTGCAATATTGTGTTGGAATGATAATGGTATTGTAGTTAAATTTTTTAAAACCTTTTATTTATGTTTTTAAAAAATTGTTGACATTTATTTTTTTGGGAGGGAGAGAGGGAGCATGAGTAGGCGAAGGGCAGAGCAAGGCCTGAGAGGATCCCAAGCAGGCTCCACGCTATCAGCGCAGAGCCCAGTGCAGGGCTTAATCCCACAAACTGAGATTGTGACTTGAGCAGAAATCAGGAGTCAGAAATGTGTAACCTACTGAGCCAGCCAGGGCACCCCCTTTTTTTTTTAATCTTTTAGAATTACATACTGAAATGTTTACAGGTGAGGTAATATGACTGGGGTTTGCTTTAAAGTTACCCACCCCACCCATATCCCCCAACGAGTAGGCAGGAATAGGTAAGACCCCAGCAGAAAGGTGGTAGTGGTTGAAGCTGGGTTTTGTTGGCTGCACAGGAAGGAGTTCATTGTGATTCATTAAAATTCCCATAGTAAAATTCGCAACAGTAATTCCCTGTGCAGGGACAAAATGGTGATCAGTAAAAATGGAACCCTGATTACTGACTGGGGTTCACTGTGTCCTCTAAGCTCATCCAAGATGGCACTGGGAAGAGCTGCTAAACTGCATGCCTTTGCTTCTATTAAATGTCACTGGCTGCCTGCTGCCCTGCCCTGCCCAGGCGTGTTAATAGAATGGATGTCTAGTTGCTTAACCACCGTGATGGACTAGAAATTCTCTCCACCTCTGTTGTTGCGAATGCGCTTAGGTAAAAGAGATCTTTGTCTAAAAAGAAAATGTACCAAAAAACACATTCACTCCAGAGTGCTCCTGTAAACGTGGAGTGTATTTCATTTCATGAGAAGCATTTAACTTTTAAAAACTAGACTTTCAGTTACTCCCCCCCCCCCCCAAATGAACTACTTCAGTATGAATCTAACAAAGGACGTGCACGCTGTGTATGAGGAAAACTATAAAACTGATGACAGAAGTCCAAGAAGATACAAAGAAATGGAGAAGTGTTCCAGGTACAGAGATAGAAAGTATCATCAGGGTGTCAGGCCTTCCCAACTTGATGTGTGAATGGAACTCAGTGCAATGCGGTCCCATTCGTAATCCTAGCCAGTTATTTTGTGGATATTGACAAACCGATTCTGAGTTTGGATGGAAGAGCAGAAGACCCCGGGGACAGCCGACACAGTGCTGAAGGGGAGCATTTGGAGGACTGACACCACCCAGCTTCAAGACGGTGTAATTACAGTGGTCGCCGCAGTGTGATGCCGGTAATGGTGGACGAGGACATCAGTGGGACAGAAGGCAGAGGCCAGAAATGGGCCCACACATATATTGTTTGATCTTTGACAAAGGAGAAGGGACAATTCAGTGGAGAAAGGATCATCTTTTCAACAGAACGTACTGGAACGGCTGGACATTTACAGGCAGGAAGTGAACCTAGACACAGATCTTCTTCTAAAAATCAACTCAGTCAGTTGAGCATCCAACTCTTGATTCCGGCTCAGGTCATGATCTCACGGTTTGTGGGATCGAGCCCCGCATGAGGCTTTGTGTTGACAGCGTGGAGCCTGCTTGGGATTCTCTCTCCTCTGCTCCTCCTCTGCTCATGCTCCCTCTCTCTCTCAAAATAAATAAACATTTTTAAAATATAAAATGAGCTATCAAGCCATAAAAGGCATGGTGGAAACTCAAAAGCATATTTCTGAGTGAGAAGACCATCTGAAAAGACCAGATACTCTTACGATTCCAAATCTAGCATTCTGGAAAAAGCAAAACTAAGGAGCCGGTAAAAAGAGCAGTGGTTGTCAGGAGCTGGGGGTAGGGGTGGGATGAACAGGTGGAGCACGGGATTTTTAGGGCAGTGAACCTACTCTGTGTGATACTGATGATGGATGCATGTCATACATGTGTGAACACATCCACTACAACATCAAGAGTGAGCCCCAAGGTGAATGAACTTCAGTTAATAATAACGTGTCAGTAACAGCTCATCACGTGTATCAAATGTATCACCAATGCTAGATGTTAGTAAGAGAAGGGGGGCAGGGAGTATATAGGAAACTCCTCTACTTTCTGCTCACTTTTCTCCAAACCTATAAGTACTTTGAAACTTTTTTTTTTTTAATTCAAAAATTAACCTTAGTTTAGGCAACGCACTTAGAGTGAGAATGCTTTGAATTTAGGTCCATCTTAAAAAGTCCTGTTGACTTGAGGATGGTGTAGGCTGGTTTACCTTTTGTTGAGCTAGCAATTCTTTTTTTGTTCACTGGAGAATTACTGTAGTCTGAAGCTGCTGATAGTTCTAAATGGTTCAAGTAGAATAAGAAATCACGTCTCAGGGGCACCTGGGGGGCTCAGTCGGTTGAGTGTCCGACTTTGGCTCAGGTCATGATCTCCCAGTCTGTGAGGTCGAGCCCTATGTCAGGCTCTGTGCTGACTGCTCAGAGCCTGGAGCCTGCTACGGATTCTCCGTCTCCCTCCCTTTCAAAAATAAACAAGCATTTTTTTAAAAATGGGTGTTTTTGGCAAATTACTTTTTCATTATCCCAGTATGTCATTGCCCTGATGAAGTAGGAATTTTGAGATCAAAGTTTGTTTAAAATTTTGAGATGAGGTGGGTTTTTTTCTCCTCAGTCTTCATTTATTTCACCAGGTAATAAATGGGTCCTCTGTCCTCTCTTAGCTGCAGGTCTCATGCACACGTTCAACGCCCACGCTGCCACTGACATCACGGGCTTTGGAATTTTGGGCCACGCGCAGAACCTGGCCAAGCAGCAGAGGAATGAGGTGTCCTTTGTGATTCACAACCTTCCCGTCCTGGCCAAGATGGCTGCCGTGAGCAAGGCCTGTGGAAACATGTTCGGCCTCATGCATGGGACCTGCCCGGAGACATCAGGTACAAGGATCCTGGGCCCAGATCTGAGGACTAAGCTAGTGAGGCTAATGGAAATTTCTCTGACAAGGAAGCAGCCAGGTACTTGAGCATGACCCCAAACTGTGTGAGGTCAGTGCTGGTAGATAACCTTGGCCTACTTAGCACGAATGTTCTCAGGCCCCACGGGTGCCCTGCCATTCTGTGTGTGATAGAGAGCAGTGTTAAATTTCAGTGTTTCTGTTTGGTGACAGGATGGAAGGAAGGGAGAATATGGGGAAAAGGAGTCATTACTCAGCTTTCATTGGAAACTTAGCATCTGAATTAACTGTGATACCTATAGGTTACAGTGAACAGGTTATGTTTTTTCCTTGAAGAAAAAGTCAAATTGCAATTTCGGGAATGAGATAGTATATTGTGTCTCCACAGTGCCCCTTAATTTGACTCTTGCGTTTCATCCCCATATATTCTCTGTCTTTTTTCGGCTTTTGTTATTTCTATCTTCTTGCTAACTCAGGAGTTACTCTGACAACAGGGTCAAATCATCTGGGGATTTAAAAATACCCATGTGTACGGGTCCCGGGGGTGTTCAGTTAAGCATCTGACTCAGTTTTGGCTCAGGTTGTGATCTTACAAAATTCATGGGTTTGAGCCCCACACCAGCCTCTGCACTGACAGTGTGGAGCCTGCTTGAGATTCTCTCTCTCTCTCTCTCTCTCTCTCTCTCCCTCTCCCTCTCCCTCTCCCTCTCCCCCTCTCCCTCTCCCCCTCCCTCCCCCCCCTTCCCTCTGTTTGCTCCTCTCTCTCTTTCTCAAAATAAATAAACAAAAACTTAAAAAACAAAAAAATACCAGTGGTTAGACCTGACCCCCAGGAAGCCCGATTAGCCCAGAGGATTCTGGGGTGCAGCCAGAGGCAAGGACCCCAAAGCCCTGCCCCAAGTCCGCTCTGTAAGAGGGCTTGCAATTCGCTGGTAGGCCTCCCACAGCCTCTGTAGAGGACCCTTCAATTTCCTGTCCTTAAAAAAACAGCAAAAAACTTAAATCCGCTTCCTAGAAAAAAATTCTAAGAGGACAACTGAGCTGTTGGTTCAATGTCTGCCCAGAATGGTGCCTGCCACCCGGTGGGCCTGGAGTAAGTGTTGAGTGAATTGATGAATATTACTGGCAAATTCCGTTTGTTTCCTTCATTCAAAATTGAGAAGTTTTTACTTTTTTGCAAAAGTATAGATACATATTTCTTCCTGGTTGTGTTAGTTCCACTTACAAATACATAAAATTTTCTGTCTGAGCTACTGACCTATATTTGATGAAGGTTTTTGTAACCTATTTTATGTTTTTTCTGTTTTGAAGAGGACAGAGCCAGATACTCTGAGGCCTACACCTCTTCATGATCTTAAGTTTTAAGTTAAAAAAAAAGTATATAAAAAAACCCTTTTTATAAACTGAGGAATCCACGTAGATAAGTCAAAAAGGAAAAGTTCTCTTTCGGTTTTAAGTATTTCTTTCAGTGAGGCAAGAATAAAGTAGCTCCCACGTATGTTATTGAGGCCTTAGACACCTTACTCCTGTTAAATGAGTCACACCTAGCTCATTTTCATTGTTTGAATAAAATTTGTTGTGTGCTTTTTAACATAGTAGCTTACCAAGAAGTCGCTAATTGCTCTGCAGTTTAATCTGTGGGCTTCTCAATTGACTGGAAGGGGCAGCTCTTGTAGAGACAGAAAAGAGTTGTTGAGCGAACGGCCATCTGGGCGGAAGCGAGGTGGAAAGGCCGTAGCAGAGAAACTGCTCACCGGGAATCCCAGCTGACGATTTTCTGTTTTTCCCTTTGCCAGGAGGCCTCCTAATCTGTTTACCGAGAGAGCAAGCTGCTCGATTCTGTGCAGAGATAAAGTCTCCCAAATACGGGGAAGGTCACCAAGCATGGATCATTGGGATCGTAGAGAAGGGCAACCGCACAGCCAGGATCATAGACAAGCCCCGGATCATCGAAGTCGCACCACAGGTGGCCACTCAGAACGTGAACCCCACCCCGGGGGCCACCTCTTAATCTAGACCCAACTAGCTATTTGGTTTTGTTTTTACATAGATCTAGTTCCTTTTTCATCATTTCAATTAAAGACTATAAACAACAACAAAAATCTCATTGTGTCTACACATCTGGTGACCTTAGGTCGATTTGTGAGTGGATGCAATTAATAAAATAAAATCCATTGCCTTTTTTTCCTGTTACATTAACTGAAGATGCACCTAATCTTGAGGCAGCTTCTGAGTTGAGAATTATATTGTTATCCAATACTGTTGATTCATTTTGAATCTTTAGACACTTATCTCTTGCCGCATAGGCTCTTTTTAAAGGTGCTTTCACGTAGCACAGACATTACCAGTCGTGGGGTCAGATAGCAGTTGGTGTCTTTTCATTTTGTGTGTATTTATCGTTCCCAGTCTGGTCTTTTTTTAAAGTGTCTTGAATGGGATTCTGGAAAGATGGAATTGGTAAGTGACACAACGGTAGCCCGGTAGTGAGAGGGTCGCGTGATTCCTTCCAGTCTTTCCTTTGTAAAGCCCGGTGTCCTCATTCGAGAACATCTCTTTGACCCAGGACATTTTCCCAATAGCGCATTCAGTTAAACGAGGCAAGTGCTGAACTCTGCATGGAAAGCACTTTGAAGACAAGAAAGAAATCTAATTTCTTTTTTTGTAGCCTTCCTAATATTTGCAGTAATACCATTAACTGTTTTCTTTTATTGACAGCAAAAGATACTTTTTGCGATGTAACTAGATGTTCTATAGTGCAACAAGGAATTGCCTCCCGAAAGGGGGTTCGTGTATAATACTCATTTACAATTCAATATATAAGTAACTACACAAATAATTTTTAAATATAATCCATAATAAAGACTGTTCTGTGGATGGTAGTGTTTAATACATTTTATATTTTGTATAGTGATTCAGGCTTCTTGTTTTCTTAAAATCAGTTATTTAGCCTAATTCTCAGCATTATTTTGTCCTTGGTGCCAGTCCATTTTTGTGCACGCTTTTTGTGATCTGTGTTAAAAATCTGCATTGCCAACATCGCAGCTCGAACTTAAACTTGTTATTCAAATAAATATTTAATTTTTTTTTTAATGCTCTTGTATAATCAGATGCCCCCTTTAGTATTATTTTAGAAGCGTTGGGAGGGTTTTGGCTAAAAGTACAATTTATCGGGGAAAACTAGATTTTAGTTTTATAAAACTTTTAAGTCTTTCACGGGACCTATATTTTCTTGAATTAAATTTTGTAGTTCTAGAACAAATAGGCGATCCAAAAAGGTGTTTCTCTGTGTTACTTAAAAACAGAGGCTTCCTTCTGTCTTAACCCACCAAACAGTAAGGAGGGGATCGCTGTCATTAAGCACACGAGTGCTCCGGTGGCTCAAGTGTCTGCCTAAGAGAATAAAGCACCCCCGTCCCTGCGAGTTTCTGAATGCCTCCTGCTTGCAGGCACCAAAGCCGTGAGAACAGACCCTCCTCTTGCCAAAGGAAACCAGCCCTCGGGAGAGGACGCCCCCGGAAGAGGCCTCACCGCGGATGCGCCCTCCACCAGGAGCCAGAGGGCGGCCGCTGCGCGGGCATGACTGGAACTCAAGCCATACGTGCGGGTGTGCGGGACCCCAGGGGCCGCTCCGGAACTGACATTGATGGGACGTTTTGTAGGCATTTATACAGATGTTGGTCCCCCAAAGCTACAAACCAGTGGTCTGCAAAATAAAATGTGTTGGAAACCTCTGAGTAAGGTGAACATGCTGTTGAGCTTTTTTTTTTTTTTTTTTTTTGACAACACCAGTGATGACTAAATCTGAATTCTTAAATGTTGATCATGCCTTGAATGCTGATGATTTCCTTGGTGGCGGGCCTACTGAGAGGAAGCGAGCTAAGCGGATTATGCACCTGAGGAGATCTTCGTGAAGATTCACGTTTAGAAAAAATGCTGGGGACAAGGAGGTCCGTGTAATTCACGTGATCTCAAGGAGGAAGGACTGGTAAAAGGTGGGGTTTCCCAGAGAACATTCCAGATGACCTGCTTTAAGATCACTTGGGGATGCCTGTCACACGCCCTGCCCCTGACCAGCAGAGTCCGGATTCTGGTGGACTAGGGAATCTGTAACAGGCACCCCGAGTGGCCGAGTGCGGGGAGGTTAGATGTAAAGGGGTGTCGCAGAGGGCCGGGAGAGGAGAAGGAGGGAAGGAAGGAGCTGCTTTCACAATATGCTTTTAAAGGAATTTTTCTCCCAAATTATGCCCACTCTGATTCTTGCCATCTGGGGCCAGCAAAACCCAAACCAACCCAAGTGTTTTGAAATTTCCTTGAAGGATCAAGTGATTGAATATTTGGCTTAGCAAAATCTGTGTAAATACCTTCAAATTTGGTGAATAGTTAACACGCAGACAATAATTTGGCTTCCTGGTAGCACTTTAACACTTCACACTGATCTTGGTGCAGTGATTTATTTTCTTTAAATGCTACGGTGCAGTTGCATCCAAAAATACAGCTTGTGAAAATACACAGAATTTTTTCATACAGCCTGGAGAGGCTGGGCCCTGGTGAGGTCAGTTACTCCTCGGGTCGACAGGCGTCACTTGCCAAGGAATATCAAAGCCTCGCTTGTTGTTTGCACAGGCTGTGTTGAAACATTTACTGTAATTCTGTCCAGGAGGAGAAACTGAAATATTGTGTAAGCAATATGTACTTTCTGGCTGAATGTTTTTTAAATCACTTAGTATATTGTAGTCTCCAAGTTCTGCATGCCTTATGATGAATAAACGCGAGTGTTTTAAGTTGTTCTGATTTTAGATGTATGAGACTGCAGTTTCCGTCTGAATTTAGTGTTGCCTTTAAAAGAGTTCTATGGGAATTCTAAGTTTTACAGTCTTGCTCTGTAAAGAGAGACCAGAATAGCTATATGATACTATACTTTTTTTTATTTTCAGAAGTAATAAAGCAAGCATAGATAATGATGCTTCAGATACTTAAATGTCTTGTGTGTGCGTCTGCGTGTGTGTGTGTGTGTGTGTGTGTGTGTGTGTAGACAGAGAGAGATTGATCTACTGCCTTGAGTTTTTCATTTCCCACACTCAGCACCCTTTTTCTCTAGATGAAGTCGTGGTTACGTAGACCATATAACTTAGTTTCAACAGTAATTTGTAGCTTTTCTCATTAAATGCCTGCATATGAGTGATGCGATTTGAAAAAATTTTTTAGTGTTTGTTTTTGAGAGAGAGAGAGTGAGCAGGGAAGGGGCAGAGAGAGACGGAGACAGAATCCGAAGCAGGCTCCAGGCTCTGAGCTGTCAGCACACAGCCTGACGTGGGGCTTGAACTCCCAAGCCGTGGGGATCATGATTTGGGCCAATATCAGACGCTCAACTGAGAGAGCCACCCACGTGCCCCATAAGCAATGCAATTTTTAAACATCCCGGGGTCCACACGGAAAACCAACAGATTGAAAAAACTCTCAAAAATGGAGCATGGGAATATCACTTTGCCTCTGGTTGGTTCAGTCTCCTTGTCTTAAACCTAAACAAGGTTCAACGAAGTGAACCGTGGCTTCGCTTGGCCTTCATCGAGTGAAACCATCGGTAGGACAGGGTGCTCGTGGGTGTCTAGATGTGCTCAAGAGTTGCTAGAATCCTAGGTGGCCAGTGGCCTTCAGCAGGTCAGTAAACATTGGGTGCGTAGATCTTGGACCTTTTCTCTGCAGGGTTTCCTGTATTTCCTCTATTTAAGTTCTTAAATATTTGATCTCCAACTCTGGATTCACAGTTGATGTTTTCGGTGGTTTCGGATGGTCCTGCCCAGCCCTGTTTGTTGCCTGTGGAGGGGGCTTCATGCGTGGGAGGACTGCATCTAATCGAGCCCATCGCAACTTTGTGGAAGGAACTAGAAAATTCACTCCACCAGTGATCTGGTTGCTGAAGAGTTTCAGGAATGCAAGCACATGCACATAGAAGTTGATGGAGAGCTAGGAAACCGTAAGTGAATTATCAAGTCTTATATTTGGCCTAGTTCTTAAAGGAGAATTGTATAAAACTGATGTCTAGAACATGGCCCTGCTTTGGTCCATTTTGACAAGTGAGACAATTCTAGTAGTCGAACCCCACTGTGCTGCTCACGCTACACTCACCACATCTGTCACCAGACAACACTTACAACACCACTGACTGTATTCCACGTGCTGTACGTTTCACCCCTGTGTCCAACCCTTTCCGTAACTGGAAGCTTGTACCTCCCAACCCTCTCCCCCCGCCCCCCCCCGGCAACTGTCAGTTCTCCGTATTTATGGGTCTGCTGCTGTTCTTTGTTTTAGATTCCACATAGAAATGAAATCATATGGTATGTCTTTCTCTGACTTCACTTAGCATAATACCCTCCAGGTCCATCCATGTGCCCTCCTGTTTTTATTTTTTAAACAAAAGGCTAGAGGGGCACCTGGGTGGCTCAGTCAGTTGAGCATCCGACTTTGGCTCAGGTCATGATCTCTCGGTTCATGGGTTAGAGCTGTCAGCTCAGAGCCTGGAGTCTGCTTCAGATTCTGTGTCTCCCTCTCTCTCAGTCGTGAGTTCGAGCCCTGCATCGAGCTCCACACTGGTAGTGCAGAGCCTGCTTGGGATTCTCTGTCTCCCTCTCTCTTTGCCCCTCCTCTGCTTGTGCCCTCCCCCCAAAATAAATAAACATTAAGGGGCACCTGGGTGGCTTAGTCAGTTAAGCGTCCATCTTCAGATCAGGTCATGATCTCATGTTTCGTGGGTTCAATCCCTGCATCAGGCTCTGTGCTGACAGCTCAGAGCCTGGAGCCTGCTTCAGATTCTGTGTCTCCCTCTCTTTCTGCCCCTTCCCCATTCACACTCTTTCTCTGTCTCTCAAAAATAAATAAACATTAAAAAATAATAATAATACAAAGGACTCAGATATACATCTATAAAGGACTTCTCAAAGAATAGAATAAGACCACTAACCTTAGAATAAACTTAAGTAGAATAAAACCGTTCAGATTAGAACAAAATTAAGTAGCCACCATCCACCTTTGCCAATCAAATCCGTCTGGTAAATCCACTTACATTAAGTCATGGGGTGCTTAAAATCCAGGTGACATTTATTTCTGTTCCCTAACTTTTTATTTTGGAAACTTTTAAACAGAAAAGTTAAAGAACTAGTATAATGGATACTTCTAGAAATATTAAGTTGTTGATATTAAGTTGCTTTCTCTCCATGTATGACCTATGCACACATCCATATGTGTGTATGTCACATATACACGAATATGCATTTGTTGTTTTGGTGGAACCGCTCAGAAATAAATAGCAGCCATTGTGACACTATCAAGTGGCAGGTGGGGACATCCACAGATGATCACAAGATTTCAAGTGATCAGAGTGCTTTGCATTTAGCCACGCATTCTCATGGCAGATTTTTTTTTTTTAATGTTTATTTATTTATTTTGAAAGAGAGGGTGAGCGTGAGCAGGGGAGGGGCAGAGAGAGAGGAAGAGAGAGAGAGAATCCCAAGCAAGCTCCACCATTTCAGTGCAGAGCCCGATGCAGGGCTCGATCTCCTGAACCGTGAGACCATGACCCGAGCCAAACTCAAGAGTTCAATGCCTAACCGACTGAGCCACCCATGGCAGTTTTTATAGTGTGAAAGAACTTCCAGAGTATACAAATAACAGAGGTGAGCAAAACTAAAGAGAAATGCCAAATGAGAGGTGGAGCTTTTAAAAAATAAGTATATTTATTTATATTTGTTTTTAATAATAAATTGTATTTATTATTAAAAACAAATATACACAGTACTTTTCAAATCTATTAACAAGAACTGCTGGGGTGCCTGGGTGGCTCAGTCTGGGAAGCGTCCGACTCTTGGTTTTGGCTCAGGTCATGATCCCACGGTTCGTGGAGTTAGAGCCCCGCATCGGGCTTTGTGCTGCCAGTGCAGAGTCGGCTTGGGATTCTCTCTCTCTTCCCTTTCCCTGCTCTCTCTTGGTCTCAAAATAAATAAGTAAAAACTTAAAAAAAAAAAAATTTGCTACGTGGGTCTGCCAAGTGGGGCCAGCAGGGAGGAAGATGTACAGCACTGGTTGCCAAGCCCTGTATCCCGGGCCTCCAGGACGACTGTGGCATAATTTGCTTTCCAGTAGTACAAGGAAAGCTAGCAGATTTCAGGCAGTAATTTTAGAGAAACATCCAATCCCCACGTCTCTGAATCGTAAAACAGCAGGGAAATTCTGGACATGACCCAACCCTCAGGGATCCTTCCTTCCCTGGGGTTATGGTAGTTCCCTTTGGCCCACAAGCTTCCAGAGTCACTGTTTTACCCTTCAACTTGACTCCTGGTTCTCAGAGTGGAACTGGCACCAGTCTCTCCAATTGTCTGGGGCCACCGTCATGGTCACTTGCCTCTCACTGGTGCCTCAAGGGGGCAGGTTTTGGGTGGAAGCCACAGAGCAGATGTGGGGACCCCTGAATGGCTGTGCAAACGAGAGTTGCTGACTCACATCAATGGTGACATGATTGAGAAGCAAGCTCTATTTTGTTGCACCACTAAGATTTCAGGATTTACTTGTTCCTACAGTTTAGCTTAACCTACCCCAATACAGAAATCTATAGGCGAATCGCAGAAATGTTAATACCAGTGTATATATAAAAACAATATGAAGACAATATGAAGTTAAGACAATATGAAGTTGGGGTTTGTTTTTTTTTTTAACTTACATAATTGGCAAGAATTTAAAAATGGATAGAGTCCAGGGCTTTCTTATCAGTGCTCATGATTACTGTTAAATGGTTGAAAAACACAATAAAAAATTTGAGAATTATCAGTAATAACTCCAGAGAGTAGAATGGTGGTTGCCAGGCGCTAGAAGTAAGGGAAAATGGCGGATATTGGTCAAAGGGTGCCAACTTCTTTTTTTTTTTTTTTTTAATTTTTTTCTTAGCTTTTATTTTTGAGAGACAGACAGACAAGACAGAGAGCACAAGCTGGGGAGAGGCAGAGACAGAGGGAGACACAGAATCCAGGCCCTGAGCTGACAGCACAGACCCCGACGTGGGGCTCGAACTCACAAACCGTGACATCATGACCTGAGCCACCCAGGTCAATCAGCTGAGCCACCCGGGTGCCCCAAAGGGTACCGACTTCTGTTTGGAGGATAAATAGGTTCCGGGTATTTAACATATAGCACAGTGACTATATTAATAAAAACGTATACTTGAAATTTGCTGAGAGAGTCGACATGTCACCACACACACATACATACAAAGATAACTACGTGAGGGTGCCCGGCTGGCTCAGTCGGTAGAGCAGACGACTCTTGATCTTGGGGTCATGAGTTTGAGCCTCATGATGGATGTAGAGATTAATTAAAAATGAAATCTTGGGGCACCTGGGTGGCTCAGTTGGTTGAGTGTCCGACTTTGACTCAGGTCATGATCTCCTGGTTCCAACGCCCTACGTTGGGTTCTGTGCTGACAGCTCAGAGCCGGGAGCCTGCTTTGGATTCTTTGTCTCCCTCTCTCTCTGCCCCTCCCTCCCTGGAACTTTTTCTCTCTATTCTCAAAATAAACATTAGGAAAAAAAATGTTTTTATGAAATCTCTAAAAAAAAAGATAACTATGTGAGGTGATGCTATGTTAACTCGAGCATGGCCATCATTTCACAACGTATATGTATATCAAATCCCATTGTACACTTTACATATAATTTTATTTGTCAATTATACCTCAATAAAATGGGGAGAAAAAATAATCTGTAACTCTACATCCCAGGAAATCATGGTTTTGGAGAATATTTATCGATGGCAAAATGCTTACACTATCATAGAAGGTGAAAAAAGATTCCGATTTTGTGGAATATATACATATGCATATATGCCAACTATATGTGAATGGAGAAAAATACATGGAATTTTAACACAAGTTTTCTCCTGGAAAGTAGGAATAGGGACCAATTTTATTTATTTGATTATTAATTATTTTTTAAAGTTTATTAATTATTTTTTGAAGTTTATTTCTTTATTCTGAGAGAGAGACAGAGAATCCCAAGTAGGCTTCCTGCTGTCAGAGTAGAGTCTGATGCGGGGCTCAATCTCACAAACCAGGAGTCAGACGCTCAATGGACTGAGCACCCATGTGCCCCATGTGAGAGAGAGAATTTTAGTTTCTAAAAATGCCTTCTCTATTTTCAATTTTTCTACAATACATATGGACTCTGTTCGATCACAAAACATTAGACCATGTCTGCATATAGGTACTTATTGATTATATATACTTAGCTAAATATGTATATGAACATGATTAATGCCAAGATGGTACATACACAAAGCACCATCAACGGCCAAGATTTTCCAGTAGGCCTGACAGGCCCCTTTCTTTCTTCATTCCGGGGCAATCTGGCATCACAAGAGAAACTCTGTTTCCCCCCTGCGGGGTCTGCTTCCTGCCTCTCTCCTCCTCCGGCTGCGGCTGCACACACTCCCCGTGGAGAAATCCCTGTGCAGATTGGTGAGCCCTTGCTAGGTACTTCCTGTCTTCCTCTCCAACTGGACTGTGAACCCTTTGCTAACAGGAAACGTTGCTGTACGCTCTCTATTTTCCTCTGTACTTTGTAGACAGCCCTGCACAGACGAGGTGCTCAGGAAGTGTGCAAAGCTTTGTTGGCTGATTTATCCTTATTTCCTGCTAGATAATTTACCCCCGCCCCCTGCCGTCCTCTTGATGTTCCTCAATCCACACAATCCCATAAGTGATAATTTTGTCCTTTCCTCTTCTGCTGGATTTATGCGTACATATCTTGGAGATTCTAGTTCGTGCTGAAAGATCACAAATCTCTGACCGCACGCCGTGGCTAATCTTCAGACTTGTTTTTAATTATGGCTGACATCAGAAACGGGCTTGGAGAAAATGTGCTTCTCTTCGTGTGCAAGTGATTTATAGAAAGTTTGACTTACAACTCCAGCAACAGTTTATTTATATTTGTGCTCTTAGAAATATCTTTATCTTAAAAAATATTTTTATCCTGTTTTTCTTCAATTTTCATAAGAGATCTCTATGGGACAGATTCTGAAATTGCAATTCAGGTCTAAAGGAATGGAAATGAGTAAGGTGTGTGTGTGGTGTGTGTGTGGTGTGTGTGTGGTGTGTGTGTGTGTGTGTGTGTGTGTGTGTAATTTTTTCTTGTTTCCTTCCTCTCTAGTCTGCCTTCACCACAAAATACCAGAGATCAGTGCTTCTCAACAGGATAGAAGTAGGGGTAGTGAGATGCTCAGTCACCTGTAAAGATCTTTCCCTGGGTTTAGGGCTCACTCAAATAATCCAAGATGAATTCATCCCGAGTTCCTTAATCATATCTGTAAAGACCCTTTTTCCAAACAAGATCACATGTACCCTTTCCAGGGATTAGGATATAGACATATATTTTTTATTTTGGTGGTGGGGGAGCCATGATTTGGGAGGGGTGGTAGGTCAGGAATTCTGTCTTGAAATGTCTGTTAGAAATTCTGGTGATGGGGCGCCTGGGTGGCTCAGTGGGTTAAGCGACCAACTCTTGATTTCAGCTCAGGCCATGATGTCACAGTTTGTGAGTTTGAGCCTGGTGTCGGGCTCTGCACTGACAGCGCAGAACCTTTTGGGATTCTCTCTCTCTCTCTGCCTCTCCTCTACTCACATGTTCTCTCTCTCAAAATGAATAAATAAACACGGAAGGAAGGAAGGAAGGAAAGAAGGAAGGAAGGAAGGAAAGAAGGAAGGAAGGAAGAAAGAAAGGAAGAAATCGTGGTGATGATGTAAAAGCAGGCAGTTGGATACAAAGCCTGGAATTTGCTAAAGGGTCCAGGCCAGAGATATAAATCTGGGGATTGTCAGTTCACAGAAGGAGCTTACAGTCAGGAGACTGGAGATTACTGAGGAAACCCATGTGTATAGAAGAGAGATGCCAAAAGGAGCCTGGGTATGAGAGTGAGCCAGCAAAGGAGGCTGAGAAGGAGCAGGGAGTGATGTCGTGTCAGTGTCTCACTGGGTCCAATGATGTTTGGGGGTCTAAGAAGCTTCCAGATAAGGATCAACTGGTGGATGCCCCACATGGAGATCACTGGCCAACCTGAGAAGAGCAGTTTCAGTGGAATGAGGAGGGTAAAAGATGGATGGGCTTCCAAAGAAAATGAGAGCAGAAAAACCAGAGACGGTGAATTTATACAATTTTTTCAAGTTTTGCTGCAAAAAGAATGGAGAAATGGATGGGTGGGAATTGGAAGAAGTTGGACTCACGAGGGAGCTTTGTAATCTAGGGAAACAGTGGCATGGGCATCTGCTGATGGGAGGGGGGACGGCGGGAGACCCAACATGGTGGAGAGGGGGAGGAGAATCACAGGAACAAGGTTCTGGAATTGTCAAGACAGGAGATGGGAGTTAGGGCACAAGGGGAGAGCTGGCTTTTGCTGGAGTGCTGGACTGCCCTACCGTAGCCGGGAAAACTGAGTATGGGCGGATTTGCAGGCGGATGGCCAATGAACTGGCTTCTGTTTGGTGCACGAATGCATCTGATGAACTTTAAAACTTGCTACTAAACCACTGGCCACGATCATCTATTCTCAGAAGGAATGGCATTTTGAATCTGGGATTGATTGCAATTTCTCATTCATATAATGGAATTGTAAGTGTGCACAACCCTTGAACAATTTAATTCAAGGTTCTCAGGTCAGACTATTTTTTCTTAGCTGTTCCACTCTGGCTATTATTAAAAATCATTTTAACTTCTTATACATTTGGAGGAAACTATTCCTTAGGTGGTTTTGAAAATCGTTGTGTCTCAACATTTGTCTTTAAGTTTACTTTCAATGTTTGAGTAAACCAAGCACATTGTTTGAAGGGGAGGGAAAAAGGTAATTTTGAAATAATCTTCAAAATTCTAACTTTAACAAGTAATGAATAAATGCCAAATGCTGAAGGAGAAAGAAATTATTCTTGATAATGTTTGTGCTCCATTAATGTTCCATTTCAATCATTCCAAGATATTTTTATTTTAATAACACAACTGTTAAAGATGCCTACTTAAGGAATTTCCAAATAATCCAAATTGCTGTTTTTTAAAGTTTACTTATTTATTTTGAGGGGAGGGGGGAGGAGGGTCAGAGAGAGAGAGAGAAAAAAAGAATCCCAAGCAGGCTCTGTGCTGCCAGTGTAGAACCCAATGCAGGGCTCAAGCCCACAAACAGTGAGATCACGACCTGAGCCAAAATCAAGAGTTGGAGGCTTAACCAGCTGAGCCACCCAGGTACCCCCGAACTGCTATTTTTAAAAACGAGTAACATTCATCAAATTACCTCTTTACTTAAGGAGAAATTATTGTTTTAATTCCCCATGGGATCTTAAATGAAAAATTTTAAACCCAGCATCCTCTAATTTTAAAAAAGGCAGATAACAAGTGGAAACATTCAAGGATTTCCTTCATCTCTTTTAACAACCATAAACTTGATTTTTTTTAATGTTTACTTATTTTTGAGAGAGAGAGAGAGAGAGAGAGAGATACGAAGTACGAATAGGGGAGGGGCAGAGAGAGAGGGAGACACAGAATCCAAAGCAGGCTCCAGTCTCCAAACTGTCAGCACAGAGCCCAACACGGGGCTCAAACTCATGGACTGTGAGATCATGACCTGATCTGAAGTCGGATGCTTAACCCACTGAGCCCCTCAGGCGCCCCAACAACCATAAACTTTAAACGCATCTGTTGTGAATGCCTTTTAAAAAAATGTTTTTAATGTTTATATCTGAAGGAGAGAGATACAGAGCATGAATGGGGAGGGGCAGAGAAAGGGAGTCACAGAATCCGAAGCGGGCTCCGGGCTCTAAGCTGTTAGCACAGAGCCCGATGCGGGGGCTCAAACTCACAAACCACGAGATCATGACCTGAGCCAAAGGCCTATGCCCAACCAACTGAGCCACCCCTATTGTGAATGCCTTAGGGTACGGCAGGGAACTTCACACACTTTTAAAACGAAGCTATTTTGGGAGACCATTAAAACTACAGGTGTAGATACAGTCACCTCATTGTATTTCCCAATGGTCAGGAAAGCCAGTAACTTTCAGGGCCTGTGAAGGTAAAGGTCTTGACCTGTAAATAATCTGTGTTGGGGTGAACTTAATTTCCATGCTCCTCCTCCTAGCAGTGCCCACTGTCCTCCAGGCGAGGGCAGTAAGGAGACACCTATTCACCCATGCCCATTCCTATAGTTTTTCTCTGAAGCAGAAAGATAGAGATTCTCTTTCCTGTACCTGCCAAAGGCCAGATACTTCATTTTAAACTATGATAAACATAAGTGCCTCTCCTGAAAACTCTTGGCAATCTAATCAACGATTTCAGGGTCACGTTCCAGCCATGTGATGATCCATTTGTGGGGGATGAGGTTAAGAGCTAATGAGGGAAAGCCAAAGACATTTCTGTTAGCCTAAAAAATCTGGGAGTCTTGGTAAGAAGGAATCATGGAAAAAGAATAGAGAACCCAAAGATAAAGGCCAATGGGCAAGACTTGCTCTGGATGCTTTCTCCTCCCTACCTGAGAGGAAACAGGCCACAGCTAATAATTCTGAGTCCTGACCTGCTTTTCTCCCAGAGTATGGCCGATTCACCACATTATATAAAGACATCACTTAAGAAATGATAACATGTTGGCGTACCTGGGTGGCTCAGTCAGTTGAACGTCTGGCTCTTGGTTTTGACTCAGGTCACGATCTCGCAGTTCGTGAGTTTGAGCCTGGTGTTGGGCTCCATGCTGATGGTGCAAGGCCTGCTTGGGTTTCTCTCTCTCTCCCTCCTTCTCGCTCAGTCTCTCTCTCTCACTCTAAATAAGTAAATAAATAAAATGACATGTTCATAAGGTGAGACGTTCTGGAAGTAACTATTTAAGACAAAGAAACAATGAGAAAAATGAGGGAGAAGAAAGAAACAATGAGATGCTATGTCAACCATCTGCAGACTGTGGATGGAAAAGATCTTACAGAATTTCTAGTTCTTATGGCCATTATGGAAAACAGCATGGAAGTTCCTCAAAAACAATTGAAAATAGAAGTAGCATACAATCCAGCAATCCTCTGGGTATAGATCCAAAGGAACTGAAATGAGATCTGGAAGAGACATCTGCACTTTAATGTTCAATGCAGGGCTCTTCCCGATAGCCAAGATAGGGAAACAACCTACGTGTCTGTCAACAAATGAATGGGTAAAGAAAATGTGGTCTATACGTACAATGGAACAGGATCCAGCCTTAATAAGGAAGGGCATCCTGCCATTGTAACAACATGGGTGCAGCTTAAGGGAATTATGCTAAGTGAACTAAGCCAGTCGCAGAAGGGCTAATACTACATGATACCACTTCTAGGAGGAGTTTAAGAGTCAGACTCATAGAAGCAGAGAGAATGGTGGTTACCAGCAGTTATGGAAGGGGTACGGAGAGGTGATGGTTTAAGGTACAAAGTTTCGGTGATGCTACCTAAATAGTTCTGGAGACCTACAATACAGCACAGTGTCTATAGCTAACAGTGCTGAGTTACGTACTTCAGATTTGCTTAGATCTCATGTTGTGTTCTTACGACAAACACCCAACATACTGAGGTAAAGAGTGTGGGAGGGAACTCTGAGAGGTAATGGATGTTTATGACCTTGACGATGGTGGTAGTATCATGGGGACTTATCCCCAAAGTAATTGAATAATAAGAAAGAAAGAAAGAAAGAAAGAAAGAAAGAAAGAAAGAAAGAAAAGGAAAGAAAAGTGAAAGAACAGAAGGAAGGAAGGGAGGAAGAAGGGAAGAAAGGAGAAGAATTTCTAGTTTTTCAGAAAATTTAAAATAATACTAGACTGTGCGGATCAAACATTTCATGGAGACATTTATTTCACTTACTTTTGTTTGCTTTAACGAACAGCCAATATGTTTCTAGTATTTCAGATGGGATTCCCAATAAATTAAACACCTCTTTTGAACAGCACATGTTACTTCTAGGGCTGAACATTTGAATTACTCCAGCAGCATAGTGAAAGGCATGGTCACGTGGAATGAGGTAAAAACTATGCAGTTGGGAATGTGGGTCATATTCTGGCTGATTTCTCATTGGGCGACCTTAACCCTCTGACTTCTTCAAAACTAGCTTTCCGGCTCTGTGAGGCGGGGATGATCTTTGTAATCGCTTAGAGGCAGGGTGTGCGGGCAGCGAGTCCGCAGCCTACGGTAGCCCAGTGCGTAGAGCCGGGCGGTTAAGGGCTTCTCCGCGGAGGCGGTGCAGGGGAGGAGGCGCTTCTCGGGAGTCGTATCCGGTGGTCGACGGGCCCGCCTCCCTGGGACGGGACCGAGGCCCGGCTCACTAGTCCGCTCGCCGGAGCCATGGAACAGACCCGCGCAGCCTTGGAACAGACCCGCGCAGCCTTACGCTTGCGCACCGTGCTGGGACACCTCGGCCGAACCTCCGCCGGGGCCTACGTATCCTTTGGGCTGCGTGGGGCTCGGGCTGCAAGAGTGGTCACAGCTCTTCCGGGCGCCGGGGAGGGGCGGGGAAAGGCGAGATGATAGAGGAGCTGGGAGCTCCCGGCGGGGACCTGCTCGCTCGGTGGGAGCGTGACAGTGCCGACCTCTGTGGCTGATATGGCGCCGCTCCGGCATTCTGGGCCCTCCCGGGGCCTCTTGTTTCCCTGCTTTGCGGGAGGGGAGGATGGAAGTCGTTACTGAAGGGCCTGCTTTCAACTACTTTGGTATTTTCTGCACTTGGCCGCTCGTGACCCGGCCGCCCAGAGCCCGAGAAATGCGAAGCACGGTCGCACGGTAAACGGAAGCGCAAAGCTTTCCGGAGCAGTTGAGACGGGCCGGCCGGGCAGGCAGGCAGGCAGCAGGGCCCTCTGGCGGGACACCCGGCCTCCGCAGGTGGAGGCCGGAGCTGCTGGCGCCCTTCGGCTTTCCCTCCTACCGGCGCGCAGAGTGTCCCCGGGCCCCGCAGGAGTCCACGCTGCCTCTCCAGATTTGACCTTCAGAAGTTCATCTCGGGGGCAATGTGTGCGGCCGCCGGGGTCGGCTCCAGTAAGATGTCACTCTATGACACGTAAATCCAATTGCTTTATTAAAAGAAAATTTTTTTTTTAATGTTTATGCATGTTTGAGAGGCAGAGACAGAGCGCGAGTGGAGGAGGGGCAGAGAGAGGGAGACAGAATCCGAAGCAGGCTCCAGGCTCTGAGCTGTCAGCACAGAGCCCGACGCGGTGCTGGAACCCACGAAGTGCAAGATCACGACCTGAGTGGAAGCTGGGGGTTCAACCGACTGAGCCTCCCAGGCGCCCCCTCCAGGAGCTTTAGAGAATTGTTTTTCCTACTCCGATTAAGTGTTCTCATTCAGGGGGTAACTTTTGGAAGCGTGTAAAAACACTGCCTGGGATTTTTCTTTAAGGGATGTGATTGGACTTTGCTCTGCTGTGTGCAGGATCCTGAAACCTTTCACACAAACGATTGTACTGGTTGTTTCATTTATTTTTACTACTGCTCTCCCGGCTGAGTTCCACCCAGTGATGTAGCAGAACCACCATAACCTTAAAATCCCGTCCATACACTAATAAAGGTGATTATCTCATTTCACAGGTGAGAAAACAAAGCTTGAGGCTAGGAGAAATTAAAACCCTTGAGGGGCGCCTGGGGGAGGGCTCAGTCGGTTAAGCCTCTGACTTGGGCTCAGGTCATGATCTCACTGTTCCTGAGTTTGAGCCCCACGTAGGGCTCTGTGCTGATGGCTGAGTCTGGAGCCTGCCTGGGAGTCTGTGTCTCCCTCTCTCTTTGCCCCTCCCCTGCTCATTCGCTCTCTCTCTCTCTCTCTCTCTCAAAAATAAATAAACGTTAAAAAAATTAATTTTATTTGCCTTAATTCACATCCTAGACAGCTCACCCAACAACATGGGCTGTTTCTTCTACCAGTTTCCATCCTCCGCAATTCCAGTAAGTAGAGCTAATTTTCATTTTTAACCATAAAATGTATATAAAGCTTTTTCTAGTGGTAACTGAGATATAAAATACAATATATCATGTTGCCTGGTGAAAATTCATTATACAAATCCTCTGTTGCCAGGACCTGTTCTAATTAGAACTGTGGAAAATTGTGAAGACCTGGACTTTAATTTTTATATGTATTTTCAAATTTGGAAAAGAGAAAAAAAATGTCAGAAGTGTGTAATCTGTTTTGTTTTCAAATTCAGGCATAGTGTACCTCATTTAAGTTAGCCTGTCGTCTGGTCATACTGCTATATTAGCTAGTATTTCTTGTTTAACTTAAAATTACCTTTGTAGGGGGAAGTCATTGATCTCCATGGAATATTCTCATGGAGCCACAGTTCTGATCTAGAAAAATGGACTGGGTGATTTGGGTTTGTGCGTATGCCATGCATTTATTTGGATTTTTTGTCACTTTGATTTCCTCTGAGAATGTATGATCTAGACAATCTAAAATATAAAATCTATTGAATTCGTTTTCTACCTGAAAAACCATATATATTCATTACAGAACAAATTTTAAAATCAGAGAAACAAAAGGAATTTTAAAAAATCATCCACAATTCTGTTACATAAAGGCAACCACTTTTTTGTATTTCTTTGCATTTTTTTACAAGTAATAAAAGATTTGGTTTTATAGAAATCTAACCACATTTTATTATAATAAGCATTTCTATTATATGCCCTTCATTAAAAAAAAAGTTTTAATGTTTATTTGTATTTGAGACAGAGAGAGAGAGACAGAGACAGAATCTGAAGCAGGCTCCAGGTGCTGAGCTGTCAGCACAGAGCCCGACGTGGGGCTCAACCTGAAGAACTGTGAGATCATGACCTAAACCGAAGTCAGACACTCAACTGACTGAGCCACTCAGGCACCCCCCTCTTCATTTTTAATGATTTAATGAATCATATCTCATTGAGTGGATATAATTAATTATTCTTCTATTTTTTGGTGACAGTAATTAATGCTTTGGATTTAAACCTTAAAAAAAAATTTTTTTTAATGTTTATTTTTGAGACAGAGAGAAGGCAGAGCATGAGCAGGGGAGAGGCAGAGGGAGAGGGAGACACAGAATCCGAAACAGGCTACAGGCTCTGAGCAGTCAGCACAGAGCCCGATGTGGGGCTCGAACTCGTCAACCGCGAGATCATGACCTGGGCCGAAATCGGACGTTCAACCGACTGAGCCACCAAGGCACCCCTGGATTTAAACCTTTTTAAAAAATGTTCAGATTAGAGGCACCTGGCTGTCTCAGCTGAAGAGCATATGACTCTTGATCTCAGGGTCATGAGTTTGAGCCCCACAATTAGGTACAGAGATTACTAAGAAGATAAATATGCTTAATAAAAAAACCCAAAGACTTGTTTAAAAAAATGTTTAGATTATTTTCTTAGAGTAAATAAAAAAGAGAAATGCCGGGTGGAAGAGTATGAACATTTTTCAGGTTCTTGACACATCTTGTTGGGTTGAGATTTGAGATTTTTTTTTTTTTCCCCTTTAGGTATACTCTGGATAATGACATTCTAAGCCTAGAACAGAGAAAATTTTATGAAGAAAATGGGTTTCTTGTCATTAAAAATTTGGTATCTGATGATGATATTACACGCTTTAGGTACAGTAACTCTTTGTTATTTTACAGAAATATGTTATATGTATGCAACGGGAACCTGAGTAAGATTAGCGTGTCCGTGTTCAGATATTTTTTGGCGATTGGTTCGCTAGGAAGTGGTTAGGAGCGTGAGCTCTGGAGCCAGACTGGCTGGCTTAGTGAGGAGGCAAAGGCTTCTGGGTTGGCCATTTTCTCCTCCCTGTCCTCAGAACTACTCAGCCTGGGCCGGAGGTCAACCTGGCGCACAGAAACCACCCGCTCAGTCTTTGAGAAGCTTTCCACAGAATGGGCCAGGCAGGTGTTTGAAGCCTGCAGTGATGACGCCATCTGCCAATTTAATTTTCTAGGAACCAGTTTCAAAGGATCTGCAAAGAGGAAGTGAAACCCCAAGCCATGATGATCATGAGAGACATAAGCATTGAAAAATCAAAGTTCATTCCAAGTGAAGAGCTGATTACAAAGATCCAGAATTTTCACCAGGATGAGGAGCTCTTCAGATACTGCACTCTCCCTGAGGTTCGAGACCCTCCTACATTGTCTTTCTCTTTCAGTTAATAGCCCACCTGCATGCTTGCCTCTGCAATTGCTGCCGTTTAATTTTTTTATAGAATGTATTTTATTTATTTATTTATTTATTTATTTATTTATTTATTTATAGCAAGGAGGAGACAGAATCCGAAGTAGGCTCTAGACTGTGAGTTGTAGGGCGCCTGGGTGGGTCAGTCGGTTAAGCTTCCTACTTCGGCTCAGTCACGATCTCACGGTCCGTGAGTTCGAGCCTCACGTCGGGCTCTGTGCTGACAGCTCGGAGCCTGGAGTCTGCTTCAGATTCTGTGTCTCCCTCTCTCTGACCCTCCCCTGTTCATGCTCTGTCTGTCTCAAAAAAATAAACACTAATTAAAAAAAAGAAAATTTAGATTCCAAGCTGTCAGCAGAGAGCCTGACGCGAGGTTCAAACCCATGAGCCCTGAGGTCATGACCCGAGCCGAAGTCGGACATTTAACCGACTGAGCCACCCAGGCGCTCCTGGAATTGCCGCTTGTACTTTATCTGGCCCCCTTCTCTGGTGGCTGCCGAGGAGTGGTTCTCCACCCGAGGCAGACATTTGTACCTGCAGCCAAGGTGGGTAGTGTGTCCCACCCACGGGTAGAGGCCAGGGAGCCTATAAAATAGCCCCCTCCCCCACAATAATGATATACCCAGCCCCAAGTGTCAGTACTGCCCCGAATAGAGAAACCCTGCTTTGGAGTCTGGTAATTATCCTTGGTTGAGAAGGGCAGGACCTCTGTGTTAGAGAGAGACCCTCTCACCCTTGATATGGGCATATCAACTGGAGTGACACCATGGAGGCTTTTCACTGTACATCCATTTATTTTGTTCTTTTTGTTTTGTGAGTCTGGTCCGTAGAGGTTTAT
The DNA here is from genome assembly GCF_027475565.1 of Acinonyx jubatus. Lineage (NCBI taxonomy): Eukaryota > Metazoa > Chordata > Mammalia > Carnivora > Felidae > Acinonyx > Acinonyx jubatus. The sequence goes on along the minus strand of NC_069387.1, from coordinate 12,065,224 downwards.
GTTTAGATTTAAACTTGTCTTCTAAGAAAAATTGTTACTCGGGGCACCTGGGTGGCTCAGTCGGTTGAACATCAGACTTCAGCTCAGGTCATGATCTCAAGGTTCGTGAGTTCGAGCCCCCGTTGGGCTTGCTTGGGATTCTCTCTCTCCTTCTCTCTCTCCCCTCCTTCACTTGTGCGCTCTCTCTCTCTCTCTCTCTCAAAAATAAATAAACATTAAAAAAATAATATTATTAATCAGGATAAGACACGAGTTAATTTAGAGAATTATTGGCTAACTATATTGGACAGCTCTGTAAAGTACGACAGAAATGGTGACATGGCTCTTGAGTCACTGAGGTTTAGAAAACACTGGTCTGGGGCACCTGGCTGGCTCAGTCAGTATAGCATGTGACTCTTGATCTTGGGGTCATGGGTCCCAGCCCCACATTGGGAGTAGAGATGACCTAAAAAAGAAAAAAGAAAATACAGGTCCAAAGGGGCAACTGGGTGGCTCAGTCGGTTGGGCGTCCAACTTCGGCTCAGGTCACGATCTCACAGCTCATGAGTTCGAGCCCCGCGTCGGGCTCTGTGCTGACAGCTCAGAGCCTGGAGCCTGCTTGGGATTCTGTGTCTCCCTCTCTCTCTGCCTCTCCCCTGTTCACGTTCTGTCTCTCTCTCTCTCTCCTTCAAAAATAAATTAAAACAATTTAAGGGAATACCAAAAAGTGACATGCTTTATAAAAAAACAGGTATGAAGCCCGACTCCTAGGATTTGAGTGTTTTGTGCTCAAACTGCCAATATTCCTTATATGGGAGATGAAATGGTGAGAAAGTGCTGGAGTATGCTTCATTTTTTGGAGTCTGGCCGAGTTGGAGATTGAGCACCGTCGCTTTCATTTAACTGGCACTGACACCTTGGCCGGTTTCTTAGCCTCAGGTTCACGCGTGTGGGGCGTTCACTTTAAAGGATGATTCATTCATGGGGCATTGCTTTCCAGGCCTTGTTGTGTGGTCCAAATGGGAGGCGTAAAGTCCCTGGCGGGTAGGAGGCACGCAGGGTCCTTCGTGCTGTTTGCCCCTCCCCAGGTGGGTTACATGCAGGAGGCAGCGACCCAGCCTCCAGACCCCGGGCCTAATTCCAACGGCCGTGTCACGTGTTCTCCTCAGATGCGTCCCAGGCACACGTGCCCGTGTCACTGTTTGTTTAACTTCGCCCACCAGGATATAGACGAGGGCAGGGACCTGCTCATCTTGTTCCCCTCTGTGCCCCCATCTCCTGTCACTCTGTCTGGTTGCTAGCCCTCAGTAAGGAGCTGTGGGTTAGGAAGTGCTCTGATTGTGATGTGTCCCCCAGTTCCTGTCCTCCCCTTCCTTCCTCTGGGCTGTGCACGCAGCTGCACATGTGTTGGGACCTCTCATGGTCCCTTCTGGGTTTTTTTGTTTTTTTTTTAAGTAGACTCTCTGCCTAGTGTGGGGCTTGAACTCATGACCCTGAGATCAAGAGTCGCGTGTGCGACCGCCTGAGCCGGCAAGGTGCCCCTCATGGTCCCTGCTTATGAATAGTCTCGGTGAGGGGAAGAGGAAGCTCCCTTCTCACCAGACAACTGTGGACAGCTTCAGCTGAAAGGAGGGGACTCCTGTCCTTCTTCCCAGTTGACACCTCAGAGAAACTCCTATCTTTTCTTGCAGAAAAAGTGGTTAAGTTTCCAACTGGCTTGAAAAAGCGTGTTTAATTCAGGCTTTTTCCCAACTGGCTCGAAAAAGCCTTTTTAAATTAATTGCAGATTTCCGGTTGCTGACCTTCTCATGTTTTGTTTGCAGTGTTGTGAAATCCCAAATGTTTTTTTTGAACTATTTGGCATCTTAGTTCTTCTCTAGATCATTATACTTTGTGCTGCTTGCCTGTGTATTCGATTTCTTGTGAAACTTTGTTCCCCCTTTTCTCTTAGATTCTGAAGTATGTGGAGTGCTTCACTGGACCCAATATTATGGTCGTGCACACCATGATGATAAACAAACCTCCAGATTCTGGTAAAGGGCTCTTGTTGAGAAAAAAGAAAAAAGTTTCAAGCATTCTAACTATAGCTGTGCATATAACTGCTAAACTTTGATAAATGAATGAATAAGTACTTTTATTTAAGTCTTAAAGTAGTTTGTATTGTAATAATATTGACGTAGAATAGTGATTTCAGAGGTTAACTGTAGGGTTACTGGCTGGCTTCTCAAAAGTGTGGTTTAATAAACATGATGGCTCATATACCATAGGCTCCTATTATTATAATCATGATCTCTGAGCTTTGTTACCCATTCTCACCTATGAGAGTGTAAATTCTGCTTTCCTGATGTGAAGACATAATTATTACTAACAAAACTAAAACTATTCTCGTAAATCATATACTACAGTTCTTAAAATTTCTTGCTAAAATGTTGCTTTTTATTTTATTAAAAAAAATTTTTTTTAACATTTGCTTATTTTTGAGAGACAGAGTGAGGCAGAGCATAAGCAGGGGAGGGGCAGAGAGACAGGGGAGACACAGAATCAGAAGCAGGCTCCAGGCTCTGAGCCATCAGCACAGAGCCTGACGCGGGGCTCGAACTCACTGACTGCGAGATCATGACCTGAGCTGAAGTTGGGTGTTCAACCGACTGAGGCACTCAGGCGCCCCATAAAATGTAGCTTTTTTAAAAAAAGTTTTATCCTCAGAAAATTAAAAATAGACCTATCCTATGACCCAGCAATAGCACTGCTAGGAATTTACCCAAGGGATACAGGAGTACTGATGCATAGGGGCACTTGTACCCCAATGTTTATAGCAGCACTCTCAACAATAGCCAAATTATGGAAAGAGCCTAAATGTCCATCAACTGATGAATGGATAAAGAAATTGTGGTTTATATACACAATGGAGTACTACGTGGCAATGAGAAAGAATGAAATACGGCCCTTTGTAGCAACGTGGATGGAACTGGAGAGTGTGATGCTAAGTGAAATAAGCCACACAGAGAAAGACAGATACCATATGGTTTCACTCTTATGTGGATCCTGAGAAACTTAACAGAAACCCATGGGGGAGGGGAAGGAAAAAAAAAAAAAAGAGGTTAGAGTGGGAGAGAGCCAAAGCATAAGAGACTGTTAAAAACTGAGAACAAACTGAGGGTTGATGGGGAGTGGGAGGGAGGGGAGGGTGGGTGATGGGTATTGAGGAGGGCACCTTTTGGGATGAGCACTGGGTGTTGTATGGAAACCAATTTGACAATAAATTTCATATATTAAAAAAAAATAAAAATAAAAAAAAGTTTTAATTTTAGGGGCACCTGGCTGACTCAGTTGGTTAAGTATCTGACTTCGGCTCAGATCATGATCTCCCAATTTGTGAGTTTGAGCCCCACAAGGGGCTCTCTGCTGTCAGTGCATCCCCTACTTTAGATCTTCTGGCTCCCTCTCTCTCCCACCCCATCAAAAATAAACACTAATTTTTTTTTTTTAGTTTATTTTAGAAAGAGAGAAAGCTGGGAAGAGGGGCAGAGTGGGGAGAGAGAGAGACAATCTCAAGCAGACTCTGTACCTGCTTGACCCTGGGATCCCATGACCCTGGGATCATGATCTGAGCCAACATCAAGAGTCAGACGCTCAAATGCCTGAGCCACCCAGGTGTCCCTAAAATGTGGCTCCTAAGATCTCACTCCCAGAGAAACTGATTTGGAAACTAGAACCCAGGAATCTGCATCTTTTTACGCCATCCCCAGAGTCTAATGCAGATGGCTCTTGGGCCATGCTGAGAAATTCTGCTATACCAGCAGTAATAAATTGGCCCTTCAAGATTCTTTATCCTTTTCTACTTTTTCTAAAGAAAAAGAGGCCAGGAGAGGTTTATGTGACAGGCCCGTAGCTTAACATCACCAAATCTCTCCCACCCTGAATGTCTTGCTTTAGAGAGATGGGGGTTGGGGGCGGGGAAACACCAGGTTCAAATTGCAAAGCAGGGAAAAATGTAAATGTGGTTCTTTGAGCTCTGGTTCTACCCAGAGACTGTATACCGACTGCTTCCAGTTCACTGAGGAGCTTCTTGGAAGCCTCTTATTAATTTAGTTAATTGATATTTTTTACATTAGCCACTTCGAAGGCTAATAGGGGACTTCAGATTTGGCCACTGTGTTCAATTAATCAAAAATTTTTTTGGGGTAGGCTCTGTGCCCAAACCAGTTACAAAGGAACAAAGCACAGTAGAATTGTGACATATGTAGGAATTGCTAGAAAGTGGTGTAAGTAATGGGGCGCTTGGGTGGCTCGGTTGGTTGGGCATCCACCTTCGGCTCAGGTCATGATCTCACTGTTCCTGGGTTCGAGCCCCGTGTTGGTCTCTGTGCGGACAGCTCAGAGCCTGGAACCTGCTTCAGATTCTGTATTTTCCTTTCTCTCTGTCCCTCCCCTGCTCATGCTCACACAAAAGTAAACATTAAAAAAATAAAATAAACAGCATTTCAGACTTAAAAAAAAAAAGGGAAAAATGGTGTAAGTAAGCACTCAGCTACCAGAAACCCAGAAAAAAAGTACAGGATGTAGAATCACCCTGTTGATTTGATAGTTCACTTTGGGGCTTATCTCTCCAGGCTGATTTTCTGTAGTGTCGTTTCACTTGTTTGGTTTTTGCAGGGATAGGTCATTGTTCAGGCAAAGAAGAAGAATTCTGAGATTCAAGTATCTTTTAACAGTAGGTTCTGTTTCAGGCAAAAAGACAACCCGCCATCCTTTCCACCAAGATCTACACTATTTCCCCTTCAGACCTAGTAATAGGATTGTTGCTGCTTGGACGGCCATGGAGCAGGTCAACCAGAACAATGGCTGCCTGTCTGTGCTCCCAGGCACACACAAAGGCTGCCTGAAGCCACACAGTTATCCCCCGTGGGAGGTATGTCTGCTTAGAGGATATATCTTAATTGGAAAATTTATTGTTTTGATTTCACGTCGGTATACATAAAGAGCTTTAACAATGAGATGGCATGTCCTTTCTTAGCAAAACTTTGTTTTAAGATTTGGAATTAGGATCAGGGAAAATTCAAGGGTGTCAGACGGAATAGTAATTTTTCTTTCAACAAGGGTTGGAAAGTTGATCAGCGTGGAGAACTTTGGTAGGCGCTGTATAGGATCTGAGATTATAAAGCCTAATTGAGAGGGAACACTTAAACACTTGCAACACCAGGTGCATGTGTCTAGCGCCAAGTAAGTCTTACACTTGCTCTGATTGATGGCTCTTAGGATAAAGAAGGGAGGGATCATCTCTTTCCCGTTGGAGAGACCAATGAAAGCTCTGGGAAAGGCTGACTAGTATTCCATTGCATGGCCATTCCATGGTTCATTGACTCAGCTATTGATGATAGAGGACTATTAAAGTTTTTGAGCCCATGAAGAGTGAAATCAAGTCAAATGGTGAAATCAAATTCAAGAATCCTAATCCTGGGACACCTGGGTGGCTTAGTCAGTTAAACATCTGACTCTTGATCTCAGCTTGATCTTGGGGTCATGAGTTAAAGCCCCGTGTTGGGATCCGTGCTGGACATGAAACCTGCTTTAAAAAAAAATCATAATTTTGAGGTCTAGAGCAAGATATACTGGAGGTGAGAAGTCCAAAGGCAGAGAAACCGAAGAGACTATTAGTGTTTTAGGTATCAGGCAATAAGGTCTCGAACACCCATAATGATGGTCAGAATGAGAAGAGCATGTGTTGTCAAGGCACGAAGAGTGAATGTGGTTCTGTAGGAAGTCAAGAATGTGGCTTTAAGGCTTCTGTCTCAATTAGAATTCTTGCACTGAGTATTAGTGCCAAGTGAAAACATTTGAGTCTGGATCCTGATACAAAATCTGAAATTGTGAGATTTATCAATTGAGTTGAGGTTTAGGGAAAGTTTGATGCAGACAGTAGAAGTGGGCTGTGGCTGACTTAAGCCAGAGGGGGTGTTTTGGAGGGTTGCAGGCACATGCTGAGTCCGTGGAAAGGCTGGCTGGCTCTGGTGAGCAGGAGGGAAAGTGGGAGTCATTGCTCATTGGGAACAGTGAGGGCGGGGCACCTGGTGTGGGCAGTTGAACCTTGACTATCTCTGGTCCCTTCAATTCTCTGCTCAGATTCAAAATGACTACAGTGCTTAGCTACTTAGCTTAGCTCACATATCTACCCTGGCCAGGAAAGAGGTCCCAACACAGTCCAGCAGGAAAGCTGTCCTTCCTCCAAAGAATGTGGAATAATCTTAGGAAGGGGGATAGGATACTGTCCTCTCCCCATAACCAGTACTCAAAGTAATAACCAGCTTTGGAAATCGTTATAAAAAAAAAACCCACAACGTGTTAATATACATTATTCTTTCTTTTCTCTGGATGTGTCCTGAGTGCTTTGTGAGCTGAGACAAATTGAACATTTTCTCCCCGCTGGTTTGGGAGAACAGTTAGTTTCTCAGAGTTACTCCTGAGTTTTAGAAGAATGATTTATGCAAAGTTCCAGGTTAGGAAACTGTCATGTTGGGAAAGAATGATTACAGATTCAGGCTGGAAAGGTGATCTCCTGTGTTAACTCCACAAAATGCAAAGTTGATGTAGATCTTCATGTACAATTTAGTAATGAAGGTAAGTGGAAATTTCAGATTCTTTATTTGGTCCCCCAAATCTATGATATTAATATCAAAATGTGACTTTGAAAACCAGACATCTGAGAAGCTTTTGTATATTTATAATTTCCTTTAATAACCTATTTACCTCTTTCTCTTGGAAGAAGTTAGGAAACCTTTGCTTTTCCTGATGAGTCATTGATAGAGTTTTTAATTATTGGGTTCCACAAATACAGACTTGGGTTCTCTTCTGCATTCTAGGGGGGAGTTAACATAATGTACTATGGGATTCAGGGCTATGATGAAAATAGCCCCCGAGCTCACCTTGAGATGGAGAAGGGAGACACTGTTTTCTTTCATCCTTTGCTCATCCATGGATCTGGTTGGAACAAAAGTCAAGGCTACCGGAAGGTATGCGATAACATCCCTGTACTTTCCAAAGACGAATTGGTTAGAAACAAAAATGTCAAGATGTGTTAAAATTTATGAGGCTTGTGGCCTATAACTAAACTGGCCTTTAGTCTGGTTTATTTACCAGGAAATCTGTTTGCTACCTCATGCTTTTTTGCTCATATCAGTAAGAAGCCAAGTGACTTCAGGTCCCAATCCTACTGATACTGAATTATGAACATTCATAGAATCGCTTCAGAAGAAGAGCTTACTTAGGAGCCCACAGCCTGTGCTTTTGGAGGCAAAAACAATGGCTGACGTACTGAAATAATAAAATTTGGAATATAAATAGTTCATAGTAACCACGTAAGAGGAAAGTTCATAATAGCATTGTTATTGGGAAAAATATTATTGATCCTAAACAAAGGTTCTGAATTGGCTTCCCAGAAATCAGATTTAACAGGCAGCCATATTTTTCACCCCTTAGCCCCAGAATGTTTTAAACCTAATGATTTCATTGCTTACATTAAAATCTGACAACATTTCTCATGTTCCCAGATTTCTTGCTTCTTGAAAATTCAGCAGATCTGACAGTACTGTGGATTCACATTTCTCCCATGATAACACGGGTCTTGATAATAAATGTTGGGGCTTCTTTGGGGCTGAGGTCATCTTCTGGTTTGTCACACCAACCCCTATTGTCTCCCTGAAGTCATAGGTCATCTTCTATTCATTCCTGTTTCTACCAGGGCCAGGATGAGGGTGAGGCAAGGAGAGAGTCTCCTCTGGGGCAAAATTTAAGGATGAGCGGAAGGGGCTAAAGAAACCCCTCCACAATCCAGTCAAATGATATTTAATGCAGCATTTAAAAAATCAAAACTAATGCAAAAATGTCCATGATGAAGACGATGCCAAAATTTTAAATAAGCACTAGATCAGGGGCACCTGGCTGACTCCCTCGGTGGAGCATGTAACTCTTGTTCTCAGGGTTGTGAGTTTGAGCCTCATGTTGGGTGTAGAGAATAGAGATTACTTAAAAAAAGAAAATCTTTATTGTATTTTATTTATTATTTTTGTTTTCTTAAAAAAATTTAAATGTTTATTTTTGAGAGAGAGAGAGAGAGAGAGAGACAGAGTGGTAGCGGGGGAGGGGCAGAGAGAGAGGGAGACACAGATTCTGAAGCAGGCTTCTTGCTGTGAGCGCACAGCCTGACATGGGGCTTGATCCCATGAACCCTGAGATCATGACCTGAGCTGAGATCAAGAGTTGCACACTTAACCGAATGAGCCACCCAGGTGCCCCTTGAGTTCCAAGTTTGTATCTTTATAACTTTTTCAAGAATGGGGAGAACCAAGTAACCTTCATTTTACCTTCAGAAGGAAACAAGATGGGTATCATATGTGAATGCTCTTGGATTTCACATGTCCTTTTGATTTGCAAGGGGGGGGGGGTTGTGTGTGTATTATTTTCCTTTACAAGGTATTTTTGTGGTTTTTCTTTCATGATCTACAGCCATCACAGACTCAGCTGAGCAACTTCTGTGACCAAGTAACCCTGGAACACATTCCTTTTTTAGGACTTGAGGACACCCATTCTTTAGAATAATCACATGCTAATACATTAAAGTCCCCTTTCCACATCACTGTGTTCCCTGCCCATTTTGAGAACAAGAGTCACAGGTAGCTAAAAACCTCTTGTAGGGGCACTTGGGTGGTTTAGTTGGTTAAGCCAAGTTCAGCTCAGGGCAGTCTCACGGTTTGTGAGTTTGAGCCCTGCATCGGGCTCTCTGCTGTCAGCACAGAGCCCCCTTCAGATCCTTTGTCCCTCCTCTCTCTGCCTCTCCCCAGCTCATTTTCTCTCTCTCCCTCTCAAAATAAACAAATAAAGTTTTAAAAAGTTTTAAAAAATAAAAAACAAAGATAAAACATAAAAACCTCTTGTAATTTCTCAGCCTTTAACTGTACCTGGGGAAGAAGATATTGAACCCTGAGGAGTCTAATACAAGACACCATGGAATAGCTGTCAATCTAGAAATCAGCTGCTAAGTGAAATAAATGACTTTCCTTCAGAAGTCTCCTTGTTTGGTTGCTGGTGTTCTTGGAATGTTTTTTTTCCCCAATATTAATCATTTCGCTTGGCATAGGTAATTTCCTGCCATTTTGCCAGTGCCGATTGCCACTACATTGATGTGAAAGGCACCAGTCAAGAAAGCTTTGAGAAGGATATCCTAGAGACACTGCATAAACTATACGGATTTCCAGAAGATGCCAGCCTAAAGGTACGTTTGTTTGAGATGACAGGTAAAGACCCTTTTTTTCCCCGCCTCTTCTTCAGATGCTTAATAATTCTCATACCTGATTTCCTTTGGAAATAGAAAGTGCTTTGTTTAGAGGGCTTTGCTGAGATCTGCTAACAGTGACAGTGGAATTTCAGTTTGTTCTTGCTTCCCCAGTGTGGGGGGGGGGGACCTGAGCACCATGTGCTTCTTTATGTCTTTGGTGTGCAGGCTGTCCTGTTCCAGGACTGACAGGTAGGAAAGGCAACATGAAACAGATCTGGAGGAGAGGAAATGACGGACCAAGGCTACCTGCTGTGAATGCACATAGGGAAAAGTGAACGGTCTGGAGGGAGTATCTACACTTAATGTAAATCCAGTAAGACTCCCAGAAAGCAATTCCCAAGCAGGTTTTTGTTTGGGTCAGTTGGCATCTGGAGTGTCATGAGGAGACAGCTTGGGTGAACAGACATCAAAAATCGCTGATGCTCATCGAGAGGGGGCATGAGACCGTATTTCATGTGTTTTCTGGATGAGTACACATCACTTGCAAATTATTCATTTTTAACTAGTAGACATTCAGTGCTGATGATGATCACCGGATAAATTTAAGTAAATATGTTTGCCTTCTAGACAAAGTACATTTTAGCCTCTGAACCAAGAGGCTGATCCTACTTTTAAATGTGCAGTAATCGTAAATGCACGCATTTCCTATGGGGGTGACACAGCCCCCAAACAGACTGAGTGCAATGATAACCCCGGGCCTTCCAGTCCTGCAAAGACACCAACGCTAAGCTACCAACTGTGTCTCTGGGAGTCCAGAATCTGAAACTCCTTCTCCGTGTAAGAATCTTACTTCTCCCTCGGCCCTTGAAAAGGCACTAACTTCACATTTGGACATTGTAGGAAGTCTTGTCCTTCTCCCCTTTGTCCAGTCCTTAAAATGCTTTACAAAAGGGCATCATATTTTGAGGCGGGGCTTCCATGCAACACTTTGAGTTTTATTTTATTTTTTTAAAGTTAGCAAGTAACAGGAAAAAAAATGTTTATTTATTTTTTAAAAATTTTAAATAATTTTTAGTGACTTTTTAAAAAAGATTATTTATTTATTTATTTTGAGAGAGAGAGAGAGAGACAGAGACAGAGAGACACTATGAGTGAGGGAGGGGCAGAGAGAGAGGGAGATTCTGAAGCAGGCTCCACACTGTCAGCGCAGAGCACAACGCAGGGCCTGAACTCATGAACTGTGAGATCATGACCTGAGCTGAAAGCAAGAGTTGGAGGCTTAACCGACTGAGCCACCCAGGCACCCCTGCAACACTCTGAATTTTAAAGTAGAAACAAAAGCCTGTGTTATGTTTGAGGTTTTGTTTGTTTGTTTTAAGGTTCATTTATTTTTGAGAGGAAAAGAGAGAGAAAGCAAGCAGGGAGGGGCAGAGGGAGGGGGACAGAGCATCCCTAGCAGGCTCTGGGCTGACAGCAATGAATCTGATGTGGGGTTTGAACCCACAAAGTGCTAAATCATGACCTAAGCCGAAGTCAGATGCTCAACCGAGCCATCCAGGCGCCCCTGATTCCATGCTGTTTTTAAAAAAAATTTAATAAATGTTTATCTTTGGGAGAGAGAGACAGAATGCAAGCAGGGGAGGAGCAGAGAGATTGGGAGACACAGATCTGAAGCAGGTTCCAGGGCTCGAACTCATGAACCACAAGATCATCACCTGAATCCAAGTCGGTTGCTCAACCAACTGAACCACCCAGGTGCCCCTGGCTCCATGCTGTTAATGAGAAAGTTAAAAGTCCAAGAGTTTGGCCTAACTGACCTGAAACAGAGCTGGATTTTGGACTCAGCTGAAATTCCAAAATCATTCTTCCCATCATACCTTGCTGTTTGCTCAAAAATAAGCAATAAGAAAGACGGAATTGTTTTATTAAGAACAAAGAAAAAAAACCAAAACCTGTAACTCATGACATTATTTTCACTTGGGAGCAGATCACTGTAAACGGGGCAGCACAGTGGGGCGCATTGGGCATTGTGACCAAACACCGTGCTTACCCAGCTCATGATCCCTATAGCCAACAGGAGCACGAAGTAACACAAGCTAGCCGTTTGGAGACTCTGCTGTCTCAGTTTCTTCAACACTATGTAAGATGTTGGCAAGTAAGGGGCGCCTGGGTGGCGCAGTCGGTTAAGCGTCCGACTTCAGCCAGGTCACGATCTCGCGGTCCGTGAGTTCGAGCCCCGCGTCAGGCTCTGGGCTGATGGCTCAGAGCCTGGAGCCTGTTTCCAATTCTGTGTCTCCCTCTCTCTCTGCCCCTCCCCCGTTCATGCTCTGTCTCTCTCTGTCCCAAAAATAAATAAACGCTGAAAAAAAAATTAAAAAAAAAAAAAGTTTAAAAAAGATGTTGGCAAGTAAATTATTTGGAGTCTTAGAATATGGTTTATTTATTAACTGATAGGACTGCTGTTGAGGTTTTTTCTATGTGGCCATTTGTAAACGCTAGAAATCTACTTTGTCTTGTGCTGAACAGATTCTCAGGGTTCCATCAACTCATTGTATGTGGCTTTATTCCCAGGATATATTCAGATTAAACGTACAGCTGGTGAAAGGAGAGAGGACCAACCTTTGAAGTAGCCGTTTGCTGGAGCTCTTTGAGAGAAAAGCAAAACGAATCAAGGTGCCTAAGGAAAATGTTTTATTAATGAGCTATTGTAGTCTTTTCCATCACTTGTTAATGAAATTGCAAAGCACGCATCAGGTACTTAGAGGCATATGGTTAATTCTGCACGCAGTGGTGTTGCTTTGACGGAGGAATGAACAGTAATGGTGACGTACTACTGTTTTAAGGAAAATTAACTGAGGGCTGCAACTAATAAAGGTGATTGATGTCTGATTTAAATGTGTTAAATCAGTTTCTTTCATTCAGTTAGCTCTTTGACCAGGCAGAAAGGAATGCTTTGAAACTCAGGGTATGCTGGCTTTTGCACACCCCACTTCTGGAAAACCCACCACCCACCAATTTCATATCATGAGAGACTTAGCGAATTGACAACAATGTCTAACACAGGCACATTTAATGAAGAGCATCTTGGAGTAAAAATAAGGATGGATGTTTGTGCTTGGACATGGGATTCCTTCCATGACTTCTCCAACCCAACAAACCTCCTTAAAAAGAAACAAAAACAAAACAAAACAAAACTAGGCTGGGGGCACCTGGGAGGCTCAAGTCAGTTGAGCATTGGACTCTCAATGTTGGCCCAGGTCATGATCGCATGGTTCGTGAGTTTGAACCCCACACCAGGCTCCTTGCTGATGGTACGGAGCCTGCTTGTGAGTCTCCCTCCCTCCCTCCCTCCCTCCCTCTCTGCCCTTTCAGCATGCTCTCTCTCTCAAAATAAATAAACTTAAAAAAGAAAAAATGAGGCTGGATCTTTCTAAGTCCTCTTCTCTATTCCTAAAGAATGAAGACAGAGGTAACTTCATCTGCTATTTTTTTGAGTAAGACCGCTGAAAACCTTCAGCATTTATGAATGAAACCTACACTCTTTCAAGGTCCAGGGAAATTTTTAGATACTTTTGGTTTAAAGGATTTCGATGGGCATGAACTGGGAGGATTTATTTTAATAGAGTGCTGTATTTGTACAGCAGCTGAGGGCAGCAAGGAGATATAGTCCTTATTTTTAAAAATACCAGTTAGGATTTTGATAAGAAAAAGAGTCCTTTTCTTGTCATCCTGCCAAACACAAATTTTCCTAAACCTAGTTTCACTGTTTTTGTCAGTTTCTTTGTGAAGACACAGAGTTTAAGTTCAGTTCCAGCTGGAAACTGGAGAAGGCAAGACCATTGCTGATAGGGTTTAACAAAACTGGATTATGGAATAATTGGACATAAAATGTACGTAAGAAATGCCTGTGTAAACAGCATGTATGGAGCACTGTTCCACAAAAAACTTTTCAAACTCCTTTCACATTTAAAATAAACTTCAGTAGAGCAACTAGACAGCACAATTTGTTATTTCTCTTATGCAGTTTTTTAAAGTTTATTTATTTTGAGAGACAGAGAAAGAACATGATTGGGGGAGGGGCAGAGAGAGAGAATCCCAAGCAGGCTCTGTGCTGTCAGCACACAGCCCAACTTGGGGCTTGAACTCATGAACCATGAGATCATGACCTGAGCCAAAGTCAGATGCTGAACTGACTGAGCCACCTGGGCGCATTCCCTTGTGCATTTTCAAGTGAATGCCAAGTAGTCAGGAAGCAATTCATTTCCTATTTTGTGTCCCTTTTGTCCACTGATTCATTTAACAAATATCCAGGCATCCATTCTGTGTAACAGATGTGGAAGAAAGACCACACCAGGGTGAGTTAGGACAGTTCATTTAGTGTGTGCTCTCACCTGGGAAAAGTGGGAGCACAAGTCAGCTGGGAAATGAAGAGCTGGGATAGGAATATCACCAGATCTTGGCAGAATGAGGAATAGCCTGATTTCACAGAGGGTGTAAGGGGATGTACCCTGGACTAATGTTCATTTCACCAGAGACTAAGCTCAAAGGGCAGAAGGCGTTCAAAGTGTAGATCAAAACACGGGGCACCTGGGTGGCTCAGTTGGTTAAGCATCTGACTCTTGATCCTGGCTCAGGTCATGGTCTCACAGTTGGTGAGTTCAAGTCCTGTGTCGGGCTCTGTGTGGATGAGCCTACTTGGGATTCTGTCTCTCCTCTCTCTGCCCCTCCCCGACTATGTGCGTTCTGTCTCTCTCAAAATAAATAAACCTAAAAAAAAAAAAAAGCTGCAGACCAAAACAAACAAAAAATCCCCTTCTATGATGTAGGACTAACAGCCTAGGAAGAACGGACCTTTGCCTTTGGTATCTGGTTGGAGCTCCTCATTTAAAAAAAAAAAAAAATTTTTTTTAACATTTATTTACTATTGAGAGACAGAGCAGGAGAGGGGCAGAGAGAGGGGGAGACACAGAATCCGAAGCAGGCTCCAGGCTCTGAGCTGTCAGCACAGAGCCCAACGTGGGGCTCGAACTCACATGCAGTGAGATCATTACCTGAGTGGGAGTCAGACGCTTAACCACCTAAGCCACCCAGGTGCCCCAAGGATTGTTCTATCTTTTTAGAGGCTTTCTGTGACTAATCTAAATGCTGGTCTCTTCTTAGTGCTACACATACCTTCTTCTATAAAGGTTATAGAAAAGATTTCAAATAGCCATACATGGCTTGAATGTCTTGAGAGATGAAGCTTACTTTTCCTTCTCATTCCTTGCATGCCTGACCCTCATGTTGTAATTCTCAGCCTCAGGGATTTTAACAGAAACAGAATGTGATATCAAGTCCTAAACCCATTGAGGGGTGCTGACATGTGTCCTAGAAGGTAGGGGAAAGAGAGGGTGGGGACAAACGTTTGTGCAGGGGTGATGTTTGAAATATGCAACAAGGGCACCATTAATTAGGCATCGTGCAGACAGGAATGTGGCACCTCTTGACAGTTTGTGAAGTTCCTGAGCAGTGGGCACCTCATCGGGCTCACTGGAAGCACCCCAGGAAAGTGGCCAGACTCTAGAAGTCTCTCAGGGAAGGCTGGTCCCTGTGGCAGGTTGGGGCCTGGGTCATTCAGGCTGGCTCAGTCCACGTCTACTATTTCCAGAGCAACATACCTCCCTCCTCTCCATCCCTGGTACCTAACTCAGAGTGATACCCAGGCACCTTTACACAAGGCAGGTGGGTACTGGATACACCATCCAGACAAAAAGATCAATAAGGAAACAATGGCCATAACTGACACATCAGACCAGATGAACTTGATAGATACATACAAAACATTCTATCCCAAAGCAGCAGAGTATACATTTTTCTCACGTGCGCATAGAACATCCTCTAAGATAGAGCACGTTAGGACACGAAACAAGTCTCAGTAAATTCAAGAAAATTTAAAGCATAGCAAGTATCTTTTCCAAACACATTGGTATGAAACTAAAAGTTAATTACAAAGAAACAGGGAAACCCACAAAAATGTGGAAATTAAACAACATGCTAGTGAACAACCAATGGGTCATCAAAGAAATTAAAGGAAAAATTAAAAAACACCTAAAGGCAAATGAAAACAGAAATACAACATACCAAAATTTGTAAGAGGCAGCAAGCCTCTAGAGCCTGTAAGAGGGAAGGTCATAACAATATAGGCCTACCTCAAAAAAGCAAGAAATATCTTAAATAAACAATATAACTTTACATTTAAAGGAACTATAAAAAGAAAAAGCCCAAAATTAGAAGGAAAGAAACAATAAAGATCAGAGCAGAAATAAAGGAAATACAGATTAAAATGACAGTAGAAAATATCAGTGAAATTAAGAGCAGATCCTTTTTTTTAATAAAATTTTTTTTAATGTTTTTTAATTTATTTTTGACAGAGAGAGAGACAGAGCATGAGTGGGGGAGGGGCAGAGAGAGAGGGAGACACAGAATCTGAAACAGGCTCCAGGCTCTGAGCTGTCAGCACAGAGCCTGACGTGGGGCTTTAACCCACGAGCTGTGAAATCATGACCTGATCTCAGTTGGATGCTCAACCGACTGAGCCACCCAGGCGCCCCAAGAGTGGATCCTTTGAAAAGAGAAAGTCTAGCTAGACTAACCAAGAAAAAAAGAAAGCTTAAATAAACAAAATCAGAAATGAAAAAGGAAAAGTTACAACCAATACCACAGAAATACAAAGGATCGTAAAAGAACACTACAAGCAATTATACACCAATAAGCTGGACAACCTGGAAGAAATGGATAGGTTGCTAGTAAAAATACACTCTTTCTAGATTGAATAATGAAGAAACTGAAAAGCTGAATAGAGCTATTACTAGTAAGGAGTTTGAAGCAGTAAACAAAAATCTCTCCACAAACAAAAGTCCAGAACCAGATGGCTTCACTGGCAAATTCTACTAAACATTCAAAGAAGATGTAATACCTATCCTTCTCAAAACCTTCCAAAAAGTTGAAGAGGAGGGGTGCCTGAGTTGCTCAGTCAGTTTAGAGTCTGAATCTTGATTTCGGCTCAGGTCATGATCCCAGGGTTGTGGGATCGAGCCCCATGTTGGGCTCCATGTTGAACATTAAGCGTGCTTAAGATTCTTTCTCCCTCTGGTCATTTTGCCTACTTGTGTGTGCTCTCTCTCTCTCTCAAAAAAGAAAAAAGTTGAAGAGGAGGGAAATCTTCCAAACACATTTTACAGCATTACTCTGATCCAAAACCAGACAAAGACACCACAAAAAAAAAAAAAAAAAAGGAAAATACAGGCCAATATCCTTGATGAACACAGAGGCAAAAATCCTCAACAAAATATTAGCAAATATTCAACAATACATTAAAAGGCTCATATATCACAATCAAGTGGGATTTATTCCAGGGATGCAAGAATGTTTTAACGTCTGCAAATCAATACATGTGATACATAACATTAACAAAATGAAAGATAAAAATCATATGATCATCTCAATAGATGCAGAAAAATCATCTGACAAAATTCAACATCCATTTATGATAACTCTCAACAAAGTGGGTATAAAGGGAACATATGTCAACACAATAAAGGCCATATATGACTTCATACTCAATGATGAAAAAGCTGAAAGCTTTTCTTTTAAGAACAGGAACAAGATAAGGATGTTCACTCTTGCCACTTTTATCCAACACAGTACTAGAAGTCTGAGCCATAGCAATTAGGCACGAAAAAGAAATAAAAGGCAGTTAAGTTGGAAACAAAGAAGTAAGCTGCCAATATTTGCAAGTGACATGATACTCAGATATAGAAAACCCTAAAGAATCCACCAAAAAACTGTTGGAACTAGTAAATTCAGTAAAGTTGCAGGATATAAAATCAATATACATAAATCTGTGGTATTTCCATACACAAATAATGAAACATCCAAAAGAGAAATTAACAATCCCATTTGGCGCCTGGGTGGCTCAGTTGGTTAAGCGCCTGACTCTTGATTTTGGTTCAGGCCATGATCTCATAGTTCTTGAGTTCAAGCCCCACATCAGACTTTGTACTGACAGTGTGAAACCTGCTTGGGTTTCTGTTTCCCTCTCTCTCCATGCCTCCCCTGCTTGTTCTCTATCTCTCAAAATAAATAAAAATAAACTTAAAAAAAGAGAAAGAAAACAATCCCATTTATAATTGCATCAAAAAGAATAAAAAGAATAAAGTATCTCTTTGAACCAAAGACGTGAAAAGTGAACACTACAATCTATAAAAGACTGCTGAAAGAAATTGAACAAATAAATGGAAAGATAGTTTATGCTCATGGATTGGAAGAATTAATATTATTAAAATGTCCATACTACTCAAAGCAATCTACCAGAATCAGTGCACTACTTATCAAAATTCCAATGGCATATTTCAAAGACTAGAAGAAATAATTATAAAATTTGTATGGAATCACAAAAGATCCCAAATAGCCAAAGCAATCTTAAGGATGAAGAACAAAGCTGGAGGTATCATGCTCCCTAATTTAAACTATATTACAAAACTATAGGAATCAAAACAGTATGGCATTGGTGCAAACATAACACACAGATGAAAAGAAAATATTGGGATCCCAGAAAAAAAAACACATATGGATAATTAATCTATGCAAAGAAGCTAAGAACATACAATGGAGAAAAGGCAGTCTCTTCAACAAATGATGCTGGGAAAACTGGACAGTTACCTGCAAAAGAATGAAACTGGGCCACTGTCTTATATCATACACAAAAGTTAACTCAAAGTGGATTAAAGACTTAAATGTAAGACCTGAAACCATAAAATTCCTAGCACAAAACAAAGGTGGTAAACTCCTTGACATGAGCCTTAGTGAGTTCTTTGTGGGTCTGACTCCAAAGGCAAGGGAAACAGAAGCAAAAATAAACAAGTGGGACTATATCAAACTAAAAATCTTCTGCTTGGGGCACCTGGGTGGCTCAGTCGGTTAAGCATCCGACTTTGGCTCAGGTCATTATCTCGCAGTTTGTGAGTTTGAGCCTTGTGTCGGGCTCTGTGCTGACAGCCTGGAGCCTGCTTTGGATTCCGTGTCTCCCACTCTCTCTGCCCCTCCCCCACTCATGCTCTGTCTCCCTCTCTCTCTCTCAAAAATAAACATTTAAAAAAATAAAATAAAAACATAAAAATCTTCTGCTTAGCAAAGGAAACCATCATCAAAATGAAAAGGCAAGTTGCCAAATGGGAAAAGATATTTATGAACCATATATCTGATAAGGGGTTAATATACAAAATATATAAGGAATTCAGACATCTCAACAACAAAAAGACACTGACTGAAAAATGCATAGAGGATCTGAATAGACATTTCTCCAAAGAGGAGAGATGGCCAAAAGGCACTTGAAAAGATGTACAACATCAGTAATTATTAGGGAAATGCAAATCAGAACCACAATTGAGGTATCATCTAACACCTGTTAGAATGGCTATTATAGGGGCGCCTGGGTGGCTCAGTCAGTTAAGTATCTGACTTCGGCTCAGGTCATGATCTCACGGTTCGTGAGTTCGAGCCCCACGTCAGGCTCTGTGCTGACAGCTCAGAGCCTGGAGCCTGCCTCAGATTCTGTGTCTCCCTGTCTCTCTACCTCTCTCCCACTCATGCTCTGTCTCTCAAAAATAAATAAAAACATTATTTAGAATGGCTATTATAAAAAAGACGAGAAATAACAAGTGTTGGTGAGAATGTGAAGAAAAGGGAACCCTTGCGCACTGCTGATGGGATTGTAAAGTGTGCAGCCACCATGGAAAACACTATGGTGGCTCCTCAAAAAACTTAAAAACAAAACTACCATATGACCCACCTATTCCACTTCTGGATATTCATCCAAAGAATATAAAAACATTAACTTAAAAAGATATCTACCTTTATGTTCACAACAACATTATTTACAATAGCCAAGATACGGAAACAACCTAAGTGTTCATCAATACATGAACAGATAAAGAAGACATGATATAGTTATATAATGGAATATTACTCACTCCTGAAAAGGAATGAAATCTTACCGCTTGTGACAACATAGATGGAACTTGAGAGTATTATGTTAAGTAAAATAAGTCAGACAGAGAAAGACAAATACCATATTTCACTCATATGTGGAATCTAAAAAAAAAAAAACCAAATTCAAAGATACAGAGAACAGACTAGTGGGTACCAGAGAAGGGGGGTGGCGAGTAGACAAAATGGTGTGAAGGAGGCCAACTGTATGGTGATGGATGGTAACTTGATCTGTAACGGTGATCACACTGTAGTGTATACAGATGTCGAATTATATAGCTGTATACCTGGAACTTACATACATACATCTATGTACTGTGTGTGTGTGTGTGTGTGTGTGTGTATACAAAAGGAACAGAAAGAAATTGTGAGCGAACTAGAAACTGGACACTCAAGAATACAAACTTTCTCTTGGTTGGTGTGGGGATTTCTGCCCTAGGTTGGGGGCCAGTGATCCTTTTCTTCCAAGAGCCAGATAGTGGATATTTTCTGCTTCTCAGGTTATACTGTCTCTGTTGCAACTACTCAGCCCTGCTGTTACATCAGGAAGGCAGCCAGAGAAAACATATAAATGGACAGGGAGGCTATGATCTAATGAAACTCTATTTACAAAAACAGGCAGTCTGCCAGATTTGACCATGGAGCTCTTGTCTGCCTGCCCTGCGTTGGATGAAGATGTACATTTACTAAAGCAAACAAGTGCTTTGTACCTTGTACCTTGGCAGAAAGCACCTGGCACAGTGAGGTGATACTTCAGCATCACAGTGAGGTGATACCTGAAGGTGCTAGAAGGTGCTAGGAGCCCAGCCCTGCCCAGTGAAAGGCAGTTTTTTTTCCTTGGTGTGGCCAGTTGTTAATCTAGATTAACTCTGCGACACCGTGTGAAGACTTTGGTGTGTAACTTTTAGCCCAGACAGCAGTTGCTGTGACATGCGTGGGAGATACTGATCTATGGTACTCAAGGACTCCGCTTAAATATACATGTTATATACCCGTCCGAAATCTTGGTTGCAAACAACAGGAACTGAGCGCCAACCATGGGAAACTATGTTAGCAGGCTCTCCAGGGCTTACGGAAATGCTGTGTGGCTGGGGGGCCAGGTGTGTAGTGGAAAAGAGCACAGTACAAAGGGACAGGCTGCGCCAGTGGTTATGGTGATGGATGGGCCCCCTGCGCCTCCGTCTCTGGGGCCCCTGCTCTGCAATCAAAGCCCTGGGGACAGAGGTGGAAACAGACAGAACATGGGTCTATCTGGTTCTGTGCTTTGGGATATTACCACCTACACTAAGACCACACACACATCAAGGGGGGGTGGGACAGCCTCGAAGCAAGATCAGGCTGCAAAAAGAAAGCAGACAGACCGGGGCGCCTGGGTGGCTCGGCTGGTTGGGCATCCGACTTCGGTTCAGGTCACGATCTCACAGTCTGTGGGTTCAAGCCCCACGTCGGGCTCTGTGCTGACAGCTCGGAGCCTGGAGCCTGCTTTGGATTCTCTGTCTCCCTCTCTCTCTACCCCTCCCCGCTTGCACTCTGTCTCTCTCTTTCTCTCAAAAATAAATAAACATAAAAAAAAAGGAAGCAGACAGACCAAATGTCATCGTCTGCTACAACACCCGTCCAGCTTGCCCCCACACATCTGGATTTCATAGCTTGCCTGCGTGGGAAAGGTAAAACCCATTCTGAACTCCATGAAGGGAAGGGCTGTGTCCTGACTGACTCTCTCGGGCCTGTCTCAGCCCTCATGTGACACAGGCTCATCACCCGTCACCCAGGAAGCACGCTGTGGCCCTCAGCAGCTCTGGCCTGGTGCAGCGCTCCTCGGGCTGCAGTGGTGACCCATTCCAGGGTCACTGTCAGTACTTCTGTAGGTCACACCCTCAATTTCTAAATAAAAGAATAAAAAAGAACAGAATGAAAAAACAGAGAAGACAAAATCAGAGACCACCGCATAAGGTGAGAGAAAGCAGTGTTTCCGTTTTAAATGTGCATGTGTAGGGGGTGCCTGGGTGGCTCAGTCGGTGAAGCGTCGACTTCGGCTCAGGTCATGATCTCACTGTTCATGAGTTCAAGTCCTGCATCGGGCTCTCTGCTGCAGCACTAAGCCTGCTTCAGGTTCTCTGTCCCTCTCTCTCTCCCCCTCCCCCGCTCATGTGCTCACGCTCTCCTTCTATCTCTCTCTAAAAGACAAACATTAAAAAAAACCCACATGTGTGTGTGTAACTTGGGTCATGATGCAAAATGGATTTCTTGCTCCACTGTGGTCACCGAGTATGGAGCCCGGTAGCCTTGTTGATGACACACACTGTGTTGTTATGCTCCAGCCACCCTCACAAGTACCCCAGATGAGCAGCCTAATTACACAGCCTCCTAGTTACGGAGCCTAGAAGGCTGAGATCAAGGTGCAGGGAGGGCTGTTTCTTCTGAGGCCTCTCTCCTTGGCTTGTAGCTGGCCGTCTTCTCCCTGTGTCTTCATATGTCTTCACGAGCTCCTTCCTCCTGTGTGTCTGTGTCCTGATGTCTTCTTACAAGGACACCAGTCACACTGGATTATGGCCCATCCCAACGATTTTATTTAACCCTAATTGCCTTGTTAGTGACCCTATCTCCAAATACAGTCACATTCGGACCTACCGGGGGTTGGGAATTTGGGGAAACACATCAGCCCGTAATATACACCTTGAAACTTTCAGGGAGACAATGAAGCTTCAGCCTTGTTTCTGTTCTCTTTGGTAGCCTACTTCCAAACATGGTTATAGTTTTAATACATGTCTTTATTTTTCCAGCATCCAGATTCTTTTATTTCTTGGCAGAATTGGTATTTCTTGATATCATTTATGCCTCTTTCAGCTTAGCCAATCTTTGTTAGTGGCCTGAGACAATTTGAAAACATTATGGCAAGGATGGTTTGGAGATACTTCTAGGAGAAAGGAGGAGCTGGAGCCAAGAGGATAGAAATAACTTTTGTCTTCCTAAGTCCCTGATTTTTGTGTCTTATTTCCTGAGCAAAATGCCTCAAAGAACATGGCCTTTCTGAGAATAAATGTGGTTGGCAGGGTCTTCAACTCCCAGAGTACCTTTCACTATGCATTTATTCATACATTATTATTATGGAGTTTGACATCTTTTCCCATGCATTTTGTTCCTCGGACAAGCAGAAGAGTACCGTGGAAAGATGATGAGCTTGGAGGTCAGATAAACCTGCATTTAATTCCTGGCTCTGATACTAATGAGCTGTGTGACCTTGGGTCAATTACTTAACCTCTCTGGGTCTTACAGTGTTCATTTGAAAGCTGGAAGTGATAAGGCCCATCTTTTTTTTTTTTTTAATTTTTTAAAGTTTTATTTGAGAGAGAGAGAGAGAGAGAGAGAGAGAGCAAGAGGGGGGTGGGGGGGGGGGACAGAGAGAGGGAGACAGATTCCCAAGCAGGCTCCATGCTGTCAGCACAGGGCCCGATGTGGGGCTTGAACTCACGAACTGCAAGATCATGACCTGACCTGAAGTCAAGAGTCATCAAGAGTCAGACACTTAACCAACTGAGCTCCCAGGTGCCCCCCAGATGCAAGACCCATCTTTCAAAATAAAGCTATCCAGCTTGTTGATGCAATACCAAGTGCCCAGTAAGTGCTAGTTGTAATTAATGCGTATTGACCCTCATAAACGTAAGCCAGGGAGGTCAAATGTATGTTGCTCCTTTTTCTGGTAATACGTTCTCTGAAAAGTAACTTAGTTGATTTGTGCAAGAGGTAAGCCAGGCAAGTGGAGTAGTTCTGATTCCCAGCCCAGGCATTTTCTATCACACCACACTCAGCATACTTGCTGATGCCCTTTCCTCACAGTTGCAAAGAAAATCAGGGATTGTGGTTTCGTTTCCTCAGTGAAACTTGAGGATCTGCCACGGGAAATGTCTCTCTTGGCCCTACTTCCTTAAACTTCAGGGCTGGAGGCAGAAGCGGGATGTCCCAACTCTTTGCAGGAGAGTGAAATCCCAGGAGACAAGAGTGAGGGAAGGGGCGTGAGGCAGGAGAGGGGAGGGAGTGAATGCCAGGTGACACTGTCACAACAAAAGAGCCTGTTGGTAGTCACAGGGCATTTACACAAAGGCTCCCTGGAGTCACTGCCATGGGAGGAAAGGTGAGCAATTAATTTAACTGCTGAGTCTTTCCCTTCTCCCAAGGTAGGGACACCCTGCCTTTCCGGGTTGAGTTTCTGGCCCTTCAGGCATTTGCTGGAGAAGCCAGCCTCTGAGACTGCAGTGTGCACCAGGTATGGGGGTGCCTGGGCAGTCGATTATGTTTGAATAATTTCCACTTCTCCTTTAGTAACAGTAGTAGCAAACACTTGCATCATGCCTTACTATATGACCAGCACCGCTGTGTGCACTTAACTTGCATGGATGCTTTTAATTCTCACGACTCTACAGGCAAAACACCATCATCATCCCCGTTTTACCCATGAGACCACTCAGGCGCAGACAGGTTAAGTGACTTGCCTAAGATCACACAGCTAGCAAGTGCTGAGCCAGGATTTGAACCCCAGTAGTTGGGCTGCTGAGTCTTTGCCTCATCATTGGAATAATGCATTAAAAGATCTTTTATACCTTTTTAGTGAATTTTTTCACTACATTTTCGTAAAATTTCAGCTACACTACAATTCAACTTGTATTTCTTGAAATGTAACAGAGGTAGATGGTGAGTAATCTTTTATATGGATGTTGATCATGTTATGGAAGTTGGTGTTGTAAAGGGATTCTACCACACGCACAGAAACTGTCCAGCAATCTGCTGATAAGCAATTTTGGGCAAGTGAGCAGTTTATAGAATCAGCATACAAAGAACATAAAAGAGAGGGTCTTATGGATCATGTAGTCCAATTGCCTGATTTCACTCATTCATTCAGTTATCAATACTCTGTGCACTTTTTTTTAAAGTTTATTTATTTTGAGAGAGAGATTGGGAGAGAGAGGGAAAGAGAGAACACGAGCGGGGGGGGGACGGAGAGAGAGAGAGAGAGAGAGAGAGAGAGAGAGAGAGAGAGACCCAAGCAGGCTCTATGCTGTCAGTACAGAGCCTGACGTGGGGCTCAAACCCATGACCTGAGCCAAAGCAAGAGCCAGACGCTTAACCGACTGAACCACCCAGGCCCCTCTACTCTGTGCACTTTTTGTGAGTCAGGTATATGCTGTGTGTAAAACACATAAAGATGATGAGGACATGCTTTCTGACTTCAAGGAACTCGAGTCCCTCTGGGCTATTAAGTCCTGAGCTCAAATGGGCCTCTGGGCTGATACATGTGTCTGCAATTTAAAAATTGCTAACCAAGAAATGAGAATTAAAAACCCCTAACAATACTTTATGACCTTGAAATTTCTATAATAGTTTAATGTCTATAAAGAGAATGTATTCATGTATTACTGTAATTGAAAATTAATTTTTAGAAACGCTTGCAAATTACTCTTGGTAGTAAGACCACAATGTATTTCATCGGGCTAATAAGCAAAGAGGTCTGCAGGTGTTTTGGTCCTACTGAAAAGAGCAGATACTATTACAGAAACAAATCATTATACCCCAAATCTGCTTGAGTTGGGCATGCACACTTGGTTGAGTGAACTGGTTGCAGGAACCAGTGTGAGCACAGTGGGACCTTTACGATAAGGGTCTCGGGCCAGTCCGTGACCTCTAGAGAGTCAGCCAGGGGCCTAGTGCTTCAGGGAACCTAGGTCTCTCCAGAAGCTGCTTCATCGTCTCTCCCCACAGACCAGCTTCTCCTGAGTCCCAGTGATGCTGGAAATGGGCTCTCACCACCAGTTCTGAGTTTATGTCTCCCCCCAAACAGAGCAGTCAGATGGTGAAAATCTCAGCTTAAGTCCCAGATTCCTTGCAACCCCCATGCAAATACCAGCAGCGTTTCTCACAGAACTAGAACACACAATCATAAAACTTACATGGAACCACAGAAGACCCCAGGTAGCCAAAGCAATTTGGGAAAAGAAAAGAGAAACTGGAGGCATCACAATTTCAGACTTCAAGTTATATTACAAAGCTGTAGTAATCAAAACAGTGTGGTACTGACACAAAAACAGACACATAGATCAATGGCACAGAACAGAAAACCCAGGAATAAACCCAGAATTATATGGTCAATTAATCTTTGATAAAGCAGGAAAGTATATGAATGAGAAAAAGACATTCTCTTCAACGAATGGTGTTGGGAAAACTGGACAAAAACATGGGAAAAAAATGAAATGGGACCACTTTCTTACACCATACACAAAAATAAACTCAAAATGAATGAAAGACCTAAATGTGAAACAAGAAACCACTAAAATCCCAGAAGGCAGCTCGGGCAGTAATGTCTCTTGACCTTTGCCATAACAACATTTTTCTAGATATGTGTCTTGAGGCAAGGGAAATAAAAGCAAAAATAAACTATAGGGATTCCATCAAAATAAAAAGCTTCTGCACAGTGAAAGAAATAATCAACAAAACTAAAAGGCAACCTACAGAGACAATATTTCCAAGTGACATCTCTGACAAAGGGCTAGTATCCAAAATATATGAAGAGAGGCGCCTGGGTGGCTCAGTTGGTTGAGTGTCCAATTTCAGCTCAGGTCATGATCTCACACTTTGTGGGTTCAAGCCCCTCATTGGGCTCTGTGCTGACAGCCAGAGCCTGAAGCCTGTTTTAGATTCTGTGTCTCCCTCTCTCTTTGCCCCTCCCCTGCTTGTGCTCGCTCTCTCTCAAAAATAAAAATTAAGCAAAAAAATAATATATATATGTGTATATATATATATATGTGTGTGTGTGTGTGTATACACACACACACACACACACACACATATACGAAGAACTTCTATAACTCAACACCCAAAGAATAATCCAATTTAAAAACAGGCAGAAGAAATGAACAGACATTTCTCCAAAGAAGACATCCAGCTGTCCAACAGACACATGATAAGATGCTCAACATCACTCATCAAGAAAATGCAAATTAAACTACAATGAGATAGCACCTCAGAATGGTGAAAATAAAAAAATACAAGAAACAGCAAGTGTTGGCGAGGATGTGGGGAAAAAGGAACCCCCTTGGGCCGTTGGTAGGAATGCAAACTGGTGTAGCCGCTATGGAAGACAGTATGGAGGTTCCTCAAAAAGTTAAAAATGGAATTGTCCTGGGGCACCTGGATGGCTCAGTCAGTTGAGCAACTGACTTCAGCTCAGGTCATGATCTCACTGTGAGTTTGAGGCCTGCATCGGGCTCTGTCCTGGCACCTTGGAGCCTGGAGCCTGCTTCAGATTCTGTCTCCCTCTGTCTCTGCCTTTCCCCCACTCATGCTCTGTCTCTCAAAAATAAATAAACGTTAAAATTTTTTTTTTTAAATGGACCTGTCCTATGATCCAGTAACTGCAGTACAAGGTATTCAACTAAAAAGTACAAAAACACTAATTCAAAGGGATACATGCACCTCTATGTTTATTGTAGCATTATTTACAGTGGCCAAATTATGGAAGCAGCCCAAGCATTCATCGATTGATGAGTGGATAAAGAAGGTATACATATACCTATATATACATATACACACACATATATGTATATATATTTATACGTATGTGTGTATATACACACACAGAGACACATACACACACACAATGGAATGTTATTCAACCATAGAAAAGAATAAAATCTTGCCATTTGCAACAACATGGATGGAGCTAGAGAGTATAATGCTAGATAAGCGAATTAGGTCGGAGGAAGACAAATACCATACGATTTGACTTGTATGCAGATTTTAAGAAAGAAAACAAATGAGCAAAGGAAAAAAAGAGAGAGCGATAAACCAAGAAACAGACTCTCAACGACAGAGAACTGCCCTGATCTGATCATTTTTCAGCATTATCAGCTTCTCCCTTAAATAATGTTAGCCGTAGAAGCAGTCCCAATCAAGTGTGTCAGGGCGTGGGGGATGAAGGTTGGGGGACATAAGGTATGGATTATGTGAGACAAGGGCAGGGAAGAGCTGACCAAAGTAGCTGTGGCTAGGACAGTTTGTCTACTTGGAAACACATCTCTATTAAAAATGCTGACCCAAGGGCACCTGGCTGGCCCATTTGGAAGAGCATGCAACTCTTGATTTTAGGGTTGTGAGTTTGAGCCCTACGTTGGGTATAGAGATTACTAAAATAAAGAAACTTAAAAAAAACCTTGCATTTAAAAAATGCACTGTGCACTAATCATCAGGGAAATACAAATCAAAACTACAATGAGATATCACCTCACACCTGTCAGAATGGCGAAACATTAACAACTCAGGCAACAACAGATGTTGGTGAGGATGCAGAGAAAGAGGATCTCTTTTGCATTGTTGGTGGCAATGCAAGCTGGTGCAACCACTCTGGAGAACAGTATGGAGGTTCCTCAAAAAATTAAAAACAGAACTACCCTATGACCCAACAACTGCACTACTAGGTATTTATCCAAGGGATACAGGGATGCTATTTTGAAGGGGCACACATACCCCCATGTTTATAGCAGCACTATCAACAACAGCCCAAGTATGGAAAGAGCCCAAATGTCCATCAATGGATGAACAGATAAAGAAGATGTGGTATATATATACAATGGAGTATTACTCAGCAATCAAAAAGAATGAAATCTTGCCATTTGCAACAACATGGATAGAACTAGAGGATATTATACTAAGTGACATTAGTCAGAGAAAGGCAAGTATCATATGACTTCACTCATATGTGCAATTTAGAATACAAAACAGATGAACACAAGGGAAGCAAAAATAGTATAAAAGCAGGGGAGACAAAACGTAAGCAACTCTTAAATATAGGGAACAAAATGAGGGTTGCTGCAGGGTTTGTGGGCGGGGGATGGCCCAAATGGGCAAGGGGCATTAAGGAAGACACTTGCTGGGATGAGCACTGGGTGTTATGTGTAGGGGATGAATCAGTGGATTCTACTCCTGAAATCATCATTGCATTATATGCTGACTAACTTGGATGTAAATTTAAAAAAACAATAGGGGTGCCTGGGTGGCTCAGTTGGTTAAGCGGCCGACTTTGGCTCAGGTCATGATCTTGTGGTCCGTGAGTTTGAGCCCCATGTCGGGCTCTGTGCTGACAGCTCAGAGCCTGGAGCCTGTTTCAGATTCTGTGTCTCCCTCTCTCTGACCCTCTCCTGTGCATGCTCTGTCTCTCCCTGTCTCAAAAAAAAAAAAAAAAAAAGTTTTAAAAAAACAATAAAAAAATTTAAAAAATGGACCGCGGGTCCATTTCTAGGTTCTCCATTCTGTTCCGCTGATCTATGTGTCTGTTTTTGTGCCAGTACCACACTGTCTTAGGAATACTACTCGGCGATCAAAAAGAATGAAATTTTGCCATTCGCAACAATGTGGATGGAACTACAGTGTATTATGCTAAACGAAATGAGCCAAATTATGCGATTTCACTGATAGGTGGAATTTAAGAAACACAACAGATGAACACAGCAGAAGGGAAAGGAGAAAAAAAGATAAAAGCAGAGAGGGAGGCAAACCATAAGAGACTCTTAAATACAGGGGCGCCTGGGTGGCTCAATCAGTTAAGCATCCAACTCTTGGTTTTGGCTCAGGTCACGATCTCACAGTTCACGAGTTCGAGCCCTGCATTGGGCTCTGGGCTGATGGCGCAAAGCCTGCTTAGGATTCTCTCTCCCTCTGCCCTTCCCCCTCTTTCTCTCTCTCTTTCTTAATAAGTAAATAAACTTTAAAAAAAGAGAGAGACTCTTAAATACAGAGAACGAACTGAGGGTTGCTGGAGGGAGGTGGGGGATGAACTAAATGGGTGATGGGCATTAAGGAAGGCACTTGCTGGGGTGAGCACTGGGTGTTGTATGTAAGCGATGAATCACTGGGTTCTACTCCTGAGACCAAGACTGCACTGTATGTTAACTAAGTTGAATTTAAATAAATAAATTTTTAAAAATGCACTAATCCAACCCAGCAGTTCCACATCTGGGTAGATGTCTGAAAGAATTGAAAACAAAGTCTCCAAGAGATACCTACACACCTATGTTCACGACAGCATTACTTACAGTAGCCAAAGGCAGAAGCAACTGTGTTCATCAAGAAATGAACGGATAAACAGAACGTTTACACATACAATGGAATATTATTCAGCCTTAAAAAGGAAGGAAATCCTGACTCATGCTAGAGCATAGATGCACCATGAGGACACTATGCCAGGGAAGATCCACCGGTCACAAAAGGACATATATTGTATGATTGCACCCATATGAGGGACACAGAGACAGAGAGAAGAATGGCAGTGGCCAGGGCCTGGAGGGAGGGAGGACGGGGAGTTAGTGTTTAATGGCGACACAGTTTCAGTTTGGGAAGACGAAAAGAGGTCTGCACATGGATAGTGGTGATGGGTGTAGATTTGGTTAAGCCTAATGGTTAAGACTTTCATGGTAACGTTCACGTAATGGTGAAGGTAACTTCTCCATTATGTGTATCTTACCAATATCTTAAAAAATAAAAACAAAAAAAATTTTCACATGAAAAAAGAAAACACACCCAAATTTCCTGAAGTACTAGAAAGGAGTATACACCCAACCATAGTAATCTGACAGAAATCGCTTCTCTGCACTTGGAAAGACCTAGAAAGGGCCACCTGGATGAAGTCCCACCCACCCTTGGCTGGGCCCCTGCATTAACTCCACAGCTGCTCCAGTCCGTCCCGCACACAGGTCAGCACTGACTCTGGGAGCTTTGTGATTCAGTCCTGGGGCCCTGGTCACTCGAGGCACAGCTCACCCTCTAAAGAAACAATCTCCTCTTGGTCTTAAACACGCATTTCCTGGTCTGTGAGCATTTCCCAGACCAACAACAGGACCAAAGAACCAAAACAAAAACAGAACAGCCCTCGGTTTTCCTCGGGGATTCCCTTAAGGACCCCCCTCAGGCCAGAGGTGAAATCCTAGCTCCATTATTTACACACCATGCGGGTCAGTCAACGTCTCTAGACCTCCGTTTCTTCATTTATGAGATGGGGCTCCATGGGGTGGTCTGAAGATGAAATAAGAGTGTTGGGTATATTTTTTCCTGTTTGTGTTGTTTGTTGAGAAACCTATTCAGACTTCACTTACCAAAGATCTTAAAGATGAGGCCTGCGTTGCCACTAAAAACAAAGAAAATCACCCCAAAATCAATAACAACTGTAACTAGGATATTGCTAGGGAAAAGGGGTGCCTCAGATCAGCTTCAGTTAGGGTGACCCCTGGACCCCTAATCTTGTGTTGGTTCCTCTTTGCTCTGATGGGACCAGAAATCTTCCTCCAAACAAAAACAACAAAAGCAAAAACACTCACGTATCTTCTGTCACCCAGAAGATACAAATTTCCTAAAGTACTAGAAAGGGAGTCCCTTGGGAGACCCTCAGATTATTCCCATTTGCTCATTACATATTTTTATTTATTTTTACAGGTTTGTTTATTGATTTACTTTTGAGAGAGAAAGACAGCACATGAGCAGGGGAGGGACGGAGAGAGAGGGGGAGGGAGAGAACCCAAGCAGTCTCTGCACTCCCAGCACAGAGCCCGACGTGGGGCTCCAACCCACGAACTGTGAGATCATGACCTGAGCTGAAGTCAAGAGCTGGACGTTTAACCTACTGAGCCACCCAGGCGCCCCTTATTACATATTTTTAAACAGCAGGGTTATATATATGATAGGTAATGAGGACATTTCGCCTCATTAAATTCAGATAATTTGGAAAGGATGTGGAAAATTTGGGCAAGGTGCATGGGAATGAGCTAATCAGACAACTGGGAACTAGGACTTACAAGATGGCAAAGACAGCTTTAGAAGAAGATCTTAGGCTGACCACACTCTTGAGTGATGTGCAAATTTTGCATATGTTCCTGCCACACTTGTGACTCAGCCCTCCAAGCTGCACTGCAAACAGCCTCACAGACACCCCCAGTCGCATGAACAAACTCCCTTTCACACATCCTGACACAGAAGACTGCACTCACACAGGCCCACATTCACCTGCCTGTTGACACTGGTACTGTCCACACAGACACCCTTTCATGAGTTCCCTCAACAGAGAAACCCGGATGGCGGCCAACATGTGCGAGCGCCTGCACACTCGTGCTTCGCCCCGGCCTTCCAGACCTCCTTCCCTCACAGCCGTCCGGACACGGTTGCTGCTTCTTGGGCTGTCCTCCAAGTTCTCCACATAAATCCCCTGCGACAAATATTCATCGTGTGACTGTGCCGCTCTGGGCACTGCCATGACCCCCCCGGGAGCAGCAGAACTGAGGCAGAGGTGGTCTTTGCTCTGAAGGAACTCAGTCTACTGGAGAAGGCGGATGGGAAGGGGGGAGCGGCGTGCAAAAATCTAAATGCCTGGGCTGAGGCTGGTCCTAAAACAGAGAGGTAGGGACAAGGGGGAGAGGGCAAAGGGGGAGAGAGGGAGAAGTGGGGCCACAGGAAGAGAAGGTCTCTTTTACCTGGAGAAGGGGTGAAAGACTGGCATTGAAGACAAGGGGGTGCTGGAGAATCACCTTGAAAATGAGAAAGACTTTGCCAGGTGGGGAAGGAGGGGACATTGCTCACCGGAGACTGTGAAGAAAGGGAGAATCCGTAGGGATGGACAGGGTATGATACGCCAGAGCACGGAGGGGAAGACGGGGGGGTGGGGGGGGACAGTGTTGTGGGGGGTAAAACAGGATACACGATGAAAACGCTTTTTCGCTGTATGAAGTCACTTGGAATTTATTCGCTATTCAGTGGCGAGGCACTCAGGATGCTTTTCGGGGCAAGTAACAGAAAAAGTTGATTCTGGAGGTTGAACCGATAACAAAATGGAGTAACTCCTCCAACTGGGAGCCCAGAATAAGGGTACAATACGCTCAGCGTCATCCCAAGATCCAGGATCTTCTCACCTGTTTCCTACCCCATCTCTATCATGTGTGTTGCTCATGAACACAAAACGGTTGTGGCGGCTGCCGGCACCGCATCCTCACACAGCATCCAGAGGCAGAAAAGAATGACCTCTCTCTTTTTTGTCTCCTTTTCAAAACTGAGAATCCTATTCCGGAATCTCCCCCCTTCCAGCCAGTTTCCTTTCACCCCTCAAGTTCATACACCATTTCCCAAATCAAGGATTAGCAAGAATATTTACTTGATTGGCCTGACCAATCAAGACCTGTCCCCTGGGGCTGGAAATGGGAGTCCAGGGGTCCTGGAGGCCCCCGGCTGACAGAGGACGGGATGAAATCTTGGCTCTGCTGGCAAACGGGGTGGCAGTCACCATCACAGTGCCCCGCAACCCTCGTGGGAGGTGGTGCAATGCAATCCCATTTGCAATGCGGAACAGTTACTCTGACAATAGTCTGCAGGGTGAGAGAGAGAAATGAGGCCAGAGGCAGAAAAACCAGCCTTGGAGGCATGAAATGACAGTCTCTATCAGGACAAAAGCACTCAGGGAAAAAGGGACAAAAATGGATGCTGTTGAGACATGGAAGAGATGGGGGGACACCTGGGTGGTTCAGTCGGTTAAGTGTCTGACTTCGGCTCAGGTCATGATCTCATGCTTCATGAGTTCAAGCCCCCCATCGGACTCCTGGCCCTGGGGCACTCACTTTCCTGTGCCAAATTCACCTGAGAGACCTCAGCAAAGCCACTCTGGGACTCCCCAAAGGAAGGGCTTTCCAAACCCTGGGAGACGCCCCAAAGCAATGAGTAAAGTCTGTTGATCCAGTGGTTGCCCAAATTAACAGAAGGCATGCTTGTGATGACATTTTTGTTAAAATATTTTATTAGCAAATGTTTAATAATGAGGCTTGATAAAATAAATCTTTCTTATTCTATTTTCCAGAAGTGGAGAGAGCAAATGACTTTAATGACGGGTAACAAATCCTTTTCCAACTCTGGTGGTTTCCAATTTTTGGCTTTCATCAAAATTGAAAGAGGTCTCATGGACCTGTCAGCTGACGGGTCTTTACAAGTAATATTTTTATTTTATTTTATTTTAGAGAAAGGAAGAGTGTGTGATGGGGAGAGGGGAAGAGGGAGAGAGAGAATCCCAAGCAGGCTCCACACTCAGCACAGAGCCCAACACAGGGCTCGGTCTCACAAACCGTGAGCTCATGGCCTGAGCTGAAATCAAGAGTCGGACGCTCAACCACCTGAGCCACCCAGGCGCCTCTACAAATAGTATTTGATGATAGATCACTGTGTGATTTTTGGCTCATAACTAAGAAAGCTTTAAAAGAATTGGGTGACAGTTACTATACTAAAACTTGTTGCCTCATCTATTTATTTAGAAGACAAAGTTTCGTCAGTTCTTCTAGCAATAAAAATGAAAAAACAAACCAACCCCAGGAAGAATACTGTTGCTGATCTTGAACCAATGTAGCAATAATAGCCACACAGAAATAACCTGATCTGCAAACAATACACTCGTTTCACAAGGAAATGACTAACATCTACAAATAATCATTTGTTGTTTCTAAATTAATAAATAGTAACTATGTTGTCTGATCAGTTATGCACTAATAGCAACTGTGACAACAACTCAATCCAGAAGAAAAAAATTCTAACAGGAGGAATTATGGCTTCAGAAAAAAAAGAACACCACACAACACTTGTAGAGAAGTATGACACGGTGATAAATGAGCGCCTTACAGCTTAAGGATCCACTGCATCAGGAGAACAGTTTGTGAACAAGTGGGATGGAAGGGCTCTAGGATCTTGGCACCTGCCGTATCATCCCAATGCACTGAAAATAAGAGTTCAAGGAGAAAGAGGAAAATATGTCACATTTTCAACTGTTAATGAAGTCCCTGTTCATTCATTTTTTTTTTTTTTTTTTTTTTTTGGGACAGAGAGAGACAGAGCATGAACGGGGGAGGGGCAGAGAGAGAGGGAGACACAGAATCAGAAACAGGCTCCAGGCTCCGAGCCATCAGCCCAGAGCCTGACGCGGGGCTCGAACTCACGGACCGCGAGATCGTGACCTGGCTGAAGTCGGACGCTTAACCGACTGCGCCACCCAGGCGCCCCACATTCATTTTTTAAAGAAATGGACGATGGTGGCTATAAAATCACTACTGTATTTGGACTCCCTTGGATAAATTCAAAAGGGCAATACAGGAACGTCACTTAAAAATGTGAATGCATATAATATGCCTACAGTCCCTTGCAATTATTTAAACTTTTAAGCAAACTGCAGCTACCACCTTAAAATGCGTGAAGAGATGCATAGTTTTTCCAAAAAAAATTTTTTTTAAGTGGCCTCTGTGCCCAACCTGGGCTTGAACTCATGACCCTGAGACCAAGGGCTGCATGCTCTACTGACTGGGCCAGCCAGGTGCTCCTCAAAGCATTTTTTTAGACACTGATGTTGATAAAACATGACACCCAATAACTGCAGAAATCGAAGTGAACCCAAATTTTTATCAACACACACCAAATACTGGTCATAAACAAATCTCCATAAATATCAAAGGACTGAAATCATACTTAATAGATTCTCTGATCATAAAATTTATCAGGAAGAGTCCTCTGGAAAATCCCCAATTATCTGGGGTCAAATGAGGTCACAGGGGAGATTAGGAACTGTTTAGAGACTAATGACAAAAGCACAACACATCAAAATTTGTGATAACGCAACTAAAGCAGTGCTGACAGGGAAATCTAAGACTTTCAATGTTTACCTGAGAAAAGAAGAAAGCTCCTTAGACCAGTGATTTAAGCTCCCCTCTTAAGAAGCTACAAAAAATAAGACAGACAAAACAAGAGAAAAGAAATAATGAAGAGTTTAAGTCAATTAAGTAGAAAATGGACAAGCAACGGGGGGGGGGGGGGGAATCAATGAAAACAAAAGCTGGTTCTTCCAAAAGATGAATAAAATCAAGAAACACCTAGCAAAGTGATAAAGAGAAAGAGAGGAAATGGGAGTCTCCAATTTTAGGAATGAAAGAGGGGACCTCAACACACAGCACAGAAAGCAAACAGGTTAAAGAACAGGAAATTGTGTACAGCTTTCTACCAATCAATTTGACAGCTTGGGTTAAACAGAAGATGTGAATAGCTGCATATATATGAGTGTGTATGTGTGTGTGTGTGTATATGTGTGCGTGTGTATGTATGTGTGCGTGTATGTATGTGTGCATGTGTATATGTATGTGTGTGTATATACACACACACATATGTATAAGAAACTGAAACTGTAATTTATTTTTTTAAATATTTATTTTTGAGAGAGAGAGAGAGAGAGAGAGACAGAGACAGAGTACAAGCAGGGGAGGGCCAGAGAGAGTGGGAGACACAGAATCTGAAGTACAGAATCCAAAGCAGGCTCCAGGCTCTGAACTGTCAGCACAGAGCCCGACATGGGGCTTGAACCCATGAACTGTGAGATCATGACCTGTGCTGAAGTCAGATGCTTAACTGAGCCACCCAGGCACCCCTGAAGCTGTAATTTAAAAATTCCCACAAAACTCCAGGCTCAGAGGAATCTCTAAGCTTCGATGGCTTCACTAGTGGATTTTATCAAATATTTAAAGAAGAAATAATATGAATCTCACACACAGTTGAGAAAGTAGAGGAGAAGACTCCCTAACTCATTCTAGGGGCCAGCATTACCATAACACCAAGACAATCTTTAAACGATATTACAAAGTAGGGGCACCTGGGTGGCTGAGTCCGCGAAGTCTCCGACCCTTGGTTTTGCCTCAGGTCTTAATCTCCCTAGAGTGCTTCGAAAATGTATATGGAAGGAGCAAGAAGGTAGAATGTGTAGAAGGAACACAGTTGAAGGTCTTATGCTATGTGATTTTAAGACAAAAAAACCATAGAAATTAAGACAATTGGCATTAACATAGAGGGAGACAAAAGGATCAACGGAACAGAATAATCCCCACAGATGTATAGTCAGCTGACCATCAAAAATCCCATGGGGAATGGAAAATTTTTTTCATCAAATGGTGATGGAACAGTTGGATAGCCGTAAGAAGAAATAAATGTTGACTCCTGCCTCATACCACACACACAAATCAGTTCAAGGTGGATTATATATCTAAACATAAAACCTGTCTAAGAATATAGAGGAAATCTTTGAAACCTTGGAATAGGTGAAGAGCTCTTAGACAACAGAAAGCACAAACCATAAAACAAAAATCCACTAATCATACTTTGTTAAAGTTAAAAACTGCTGGGGTGCCTGGTTGGCTCAGTTGGTTAAGAGTCCAACTTTGACTTAGATCACGTCTCCTAGTTCATGGGTTTGAGCCCCATGTTGGGCTCTGTGCTGACAGCTTGGAGCCTGGAGCCCACTTTGAATTCTGTGTCTTCCTCTCTCACTGCCCCTCCCCTGCTCGTGCTCTGTCTCTCTCACCCTCAAAAATAAATAAACGTTAAATACAAAAACAAAAAAATTTGCTCATCAAGACACAGCTATGAAAATGAGAGGGCAAGCCACAGACCACATATATTTACTGGCAAAATACTTAAAAGTACATTAAAAATTTAAATCTGACAAAATATTGTATCAAGAACATAAACAACCTATAATAAAAAGACAGACCAGTAAAAAAAAATGAGCAAAAGACTTGAACAGAAACTTTGGAAAAGCATACAAACGGCCAACAAGAACATGAGGAAATGCTCGACATCCTTCATCATCGGAAATGCAAACTGAAATCATAGCGTAATATGACTTTATTAACACTCATTCAGCTAAATTAAAAACAGTAACGTCATCAGATGTTGGTGAAGATTTAGAGAACTGGAATGCATATACATTGCTGGCTCATCACACTCTAGAATTTGAGTCGTAAAGGTTATCTCTGAAATGGGGATAACTGCCCCGCCACAGGGTTGAGGGTTGTACTGAGAATCAAATGTACTAATTCTGGTTCTGGCACAACACACACCCACACCCAACCATACATTGGCTCCCTCTCATCTTATCCTTGAACAGCTATTCCTATGCTTGGAGAATTGTGTCCCTACCCTCTTTGCGCCACATGATAGCCGGTCTCTGCTTCTCTCGGTTCCCAGCTAATTTTTTTTAACGTAGATTTCATTTTTTTTAAAATTTTTTAAAATATTTATTTTTGAGACAGGAAGACAGATCTTGAGTGGGGGAGAGGCAGAGAGAGAAGGAGTTAGAATCCGAAGCAGGCTCCAGGCTCCGAGCTGTCAGCACAGAGCCCGACACGGGGCTCGAACTCAGGAACTACGAGATCATGACCTGAGCTGACGTTGGATACTTAACTGATTGACCCACCCAGGCGCTGCGGTCCTCAGCTATCTCTATAAGGATGAGAGCCTCAAGCACCAGGCTGCTTCTCTACCTGTCCATCACTATCTGCTCTTCCTGGAATCAGCTGTGCCAAAAAAGTGCAAGTGGCAAAGATTTGGGGCAGGGGGACTTCTTTTCTTTTTTAATGTTAATAATTTCACCCACACTGACAATTCATGCTGTTATGACACTGTAAGATCTTAGAGAAGCTACTTGCCTTGTTTTAACCTCAGTGAAAACAAGAAACAAATCAAAACAAAATATGAGCTGAACTGAGCTAGGTAGAAGGATGTCAGCCTTCCTTGGGGACTGTCCAGCAGCAGCAGAGAGCTGGGGCAGGATCCTGCCCTGGCAACAATGGCCGCAGCTTGCTACTTGCCTTGAGTTCCCAGAGATGTCTGGGGAACTGATGACATGAAAACATAGTGTGCATGCAAAAGGGCTGCTGTTTCTAGGACAGACTCGTTATATGCCTGAGGCTTTGGCTATATACAAATGAACAATGATTTTTGAGTTTCCATGCCCTAAGGGGCTGTTTTTCAAAAGGATGTTAATCGGAGTCTGCCCAGGTCATAGGACCAGACGTCATTTTCCCCTGACATTCTCTCTGGTCAGAACAGATGACCCCAAATTCAGAATCTTTCCAATTTGGCCCAAAGTCGGACATAGGAAGGGCATGACTTTCCTTCTTTTGTGTGCCCATATGTATATTTGTCCTTCCTTTGTTGGATTTTTTTTGCTTTATCAAAAGGTAAGACCAATAACCCGTTTAGGATGCTTCTCCTGGTTTGTGTTCATCCTTCCAAAACTTGCAGCTTCCTCTACACTGGAGCTTTGTCGAAAGCTTTCCTGTCTATCCCGACCACTCTCTTTCATAGACCATTCTTTGTCTGTATCAATGACTTTGGTGCTCACAACTTATTATGCTGTCATTAAAACAACACAATACAAAACAAAACTGTTTCCAGTTAATAATCTGCCAATTGGCTAATGTACTGTTTGAGGACAGTGTTCCAAATATGTAATACTTATGAAATTATGACTTTTTTAAAAAAAAGATTTTATCTTTAAGTAATTTCTATACCCAGTGTATGGCCTGAACTCACAACCTTGAGATCGAGAGTCACCTGCTCTACAGACTAAGCCAGCCAAGTGCCCCAAATTATGTTTTTTCTTGGAAATGGAATTGGATTATTGACAAATAACATTCTAACTATGGACTCTCTTGCCATAAAGTAACCAATTCAGATCTTCCCAAAATAGGTCCTGGATGTTAACAGGTGCTCCATGAATAAAGATGATATGGTCGACTAAGTTTGGAGGGATGCAGCAGTTTTCCAGCTGTAGGACTTGTCAGAGCCTTTAATATGCTCCTGCATTGTGAATCTGGTGGAGAGGAGGGAGATAGTCTGGTAGTTCCCAAACTTATTTGACCCTGGGATCCTTGCATCTTGTAGTGCGAGTGTTTTCCAAACTTTAGGGAAGCTACATCCTAATACATTCCCCAGGGCTGGGGTGGAACTGGGACATCACATAGGACAATGCTTTCTTTCTCCAAGTAAGATACATTTTGACGTCTACTAGGAGGAAGAAGGCCAGGGTTCTTATCTGTCCTTTTCCAGTCCTTTTGGTTTCCCAGGCCTGTCATATACGGCTTAGCCTAGCAGAGCACCCATAGAGGCTTGCTTCAAAGCCATCCCCACGAGGATGGCAAGACTGGGGTCTGTGTGCCTGTCTCCTTCTGGC
The DNA here is from genome assembly GCF_027475565.1 of Acinonyx jubatus. NCBI lineage: Eukaryota > Metazoa > Chordata > Mammalia > Carnivora > Felidae > Acinonyx > Acinonyx jubatus. The sequence continues at coordinate 12,025,898 of NC_069387.1, read as the reverse complement.
ACGGTTCGCCCCTGCGTGGGCTTCCTGAGGTGACTCAGTTCCTTTCCTCCCTGGGTCTGCCTTAAGCCATGCCGAGCCGCCCAGAATTGCGGAGAACTCAGAATATAAGCCATACATTCACCAGATTCCTGGACAGACAGGGACCCTGAGCAGCTTGGCTCATGCTTCTTATCCCACAGACCTCACCTGTATGTTCTTCCATGGGCCTTGCCAATGTATCCTTTCCCTTCCGTTTTCCTAGATAGCCCATGCTGAGACCAGAAAGCTGCTCTGTGTTTCATATCCAGAGAGAGAGAGAGAGAGAGAGAGAGAGAGAGAGAGAGTCTTCGTTCAGAGAATTGAACAACTCCAGGCCCAGGTTATCAGTAATACCCCTGTCCCTGCACAGATATGGCAGACCCTGCCCTCCAGGCACTTCTTGGCTGGAGAGCCACGATACCAGCATGGAACAAAGAGGAAGTGTCTGTAGTCTCTGTGAAGGTGCTAGATGATGGGCTGGTCACAGGCTGGGAGGAATTCAGGGGAGCGATGACAGGCGGGTGTTGAAGCGGCTCATATAGACAGCTGAGCTGGGTCTAGAAAGATTAGTAAAGTTACTTAAAAAATAGCACTTCTGGCTTCTCTCCTTGTGATTATAAATTACTGCATGATCACTGTATAAAACTTGAAAAAGAAACCCTAAAAAACTAAAGGAAGAAAATTAAGACCACTCCAAGTTTTTTTCAATGCATATATTTTTTTTTTAATAAAAAATTGCAGGAGTCTGTGAATATGGGTACATATATACATGTGCATCTGTATGCACGCATAATGAGCATATATATACTGTACGAGCACTTCTCAGCCTTAGCTGTTCGTTATAACCACCTGAAGTGTTTGTAAAAAATACTGGTGCTCGACCCCAAATAAACTGAACAAGAACCTTAGAGGCTGGGGTGATAGTTATGTTAATTAGTTTGATTATGATGATGATTTCACAATGTATACAGTTTACATATGTTGTACAGTTTATTTTATTTATTTATTTATTTAAACAAATTTTTTAAATCTTTATTTATTTTTGAGAGAGAGACAGCGTGTGAGCAGGGGAGGAGCAGAGACAGAGAGGCAGACACAGAATCGGAAGCAGTCTCCAAGCTGTCAGCACAGAGCCCGACTCAGGCCTCGAACTCATGAATCATGAGATCATGACCTGAGCTGAAGTCGGCTGCTTAACCGACTGAGCCACCCAGGCGCCCATGTACAGTTTAAATATATACAACTTCCATTTGTCAATCGTATCTCATAAAGCTGGGAAAAAAAATAAAAGGATTCAGGGAATTTTAACCAGTACTCACTGATTACACACGTGTGTGCGTGTGTGCATGCGCGTACACACACACACACACACACACACACACACACACACACACAGGTTGAGGCCCAGGCACTGTGTATTTTTACAGCACCGGGGAGATCTGACTGTGTACTCAAATATGAGGTCCACACCTCTAGACCCTTCAGAGTAAAGTGAATGCGCCTCCATCCATCTCAAGAGCGAGAACACCTGAGTCCCCCCAACTGATGGCAATAGCAGAGTCCAAAAATTCAGTCTATGTCCTGCTGAACGTTGAGGATCTTGAGGGGAGCAATACAAAGTGCTTTGGCTGCATCTTGGGAGTTTGGTCTTGGGACAGTGGCCTGGTGAGGCTGGGGTTTGTGCTAGAACCTGGGTTGGTGAGATGCACCCAAGTCTTGCCAGCTGGGCCAAGTCTTTGGTCCCTAAAGTAGCTGCAATTGCTAAGCTGTCGTCATCTCCTAGAGCAGTAAATCCTTAGAGGTGGGCTTCTTCCCCTCAGGTGTCATTTTCAGGAGAGGGGCTTCGAGCTGCTGTGACCAGGATGCTCTTTAAATTACTGATGGGTCGGCCTCTGAGCAGTGAAGATCTGGGCTGTGATACACCAATAGCCATGGACACCACAGTGCCACTCCCCAAGCCTGGGGTAGCGCAGGATACGGGCAGTGTTTCAGTCTTTTAGGTGAAGGTGCAAGAGGCTGCTGGGGAAGGGAGGAACAAGCGAGCCTCAGTCAGAAGGCTCAGGGCCCTAGAGATGGGGGCACAGGCTGCCATGTTGGAGGCTACATGTTGGTGGCTGAGTGCTCTGCTCTAGTAAAGCAAAGGTCCTTCACTTCATATCTTTGGGGGAGAGACAAGGGGCAGGAGACAGTCTAGCTCAATGGACAAGAAGCCCAAGAAATGCAGTCAGGACTTGCCCAAGGCTCCCCCCTACAGACCTGAACCACCTCTCCACCTGTCCACCTCTTCCTCTTCCTTCTGAAGTCTTTCTTCCCGTTCTCACCCACAAAGTGTGAGGCTAATTTTTTTAAGTTAGTTAGTTAGTTAGTTTGTTTGTTTGTTTGTTTATTTATTTAGAGATAGGAAGGGAGCAAGCAGGTTCCACGATGTCAGCTGAAAGCCCAATGTGGGTCTCGAACTCATGAACCATGAGACCATGACCAGAGCCAACATCAAAAGTCAGACGCTTAACTGACTGAGCTACCAGGGCGCCCTAAGAGTGAGGCTACTTTTTGTCATTTGGAGCACTTCTGCAAAGAAAGATCTTTTCACACACTTTTCCTAGACCAGCCAAAGTGATTCACTTTCAGAACAGTGAAGATCTACCTATTCATTCAAGGTGACCTTCTCCCAGAAAAATGAGGTCAACTCACCCTTCCCTTACACCAGTAACTTACTTTACCCTACCATATTCTAGAAGAATCAGCAAACCAGGAGAACCTGTTGTAGTTGGATACCTACACTGTTATGGCTTCCCCTTGTCAACACCTATTATGATACCATGTTTCCAAGGGTTTGAATATATTTCCAATATACATACCCTTCTTTCACACATATACCGTAACATGTGCTCCACATTTTCATTTAGATTGAAATCCATTTTTGTACTCTTATAAATAAAGACACTATAAACCTCCTTATACATGGGCTTTGCAGTAGACACAGGATTTCTGACGGTGGTTGGGGGTGGTACTACATAGAGAAAACAGAACAGAGGCGGTAAGGAGAGGTGGACAACATATAAGGTAAGTTCATAGGAACAGTGAGTTATCAGAAAGCCCCCAATTCAGAGTGATATGAAATACGTTTGGCTGGCAAAGGACAGGCACTGGATCATAGCAACGTTCTGGAGTCTGCTGGGTCAAGCATCACCTACCTACCTACCTACCTATCTATTTAAGAGGGAGAGAGAGAGAGGGAGCAAGTGAGTGAGGGGCAGACAGAGAGAGAGAATCCCAGGAGTGGGAGAGAGAAAAAGAAAGAGAGAGAGAGAGAGAGAGAGAAGTGGGGCTCACTTGAAGCCAGGCTCATATTTTACCTCAAGTGGGGCTCATGTTCACCCGAAGCAGGGCTCAAGCTCACTGGAAGTGGGGCTTGAGTTCACCTCATGTGGGACTCAAACTCCAAACGTGAGATCATGACCTGAGCTGAAGTCAGATGCTTAATGACAGAGCCACCCAGGCGCCCAAGCATCACCCCTTTAGGGAACGGATTGCAGAAAGTGGGGTCCTGGGGCAGAGGCTGGGGCACTGGGGCAGTAGAGGGCATTGGGAAGATAGCTCAAGAAAGTGTCTACTTATCCACTAATAAGAAAGTATTTTACTATTTCAGTGATTTTGGAGCCTTACAGTGCTTGTCTACTGAACAGCAACCCAGATGGGCTGAATGGAGACATCCCCTGTCAGACTTAATTCTACAGGGAGACCTGTAAGGACCATTTTCATAGGGACTGATAATACTTCTCTGCAGCATGTGAGAGAATAAGCTGTAAACAGCCCCACAACACCCTGGCAAGGTGCTTAGAAAAATGAATGGCTTTTACGGGAAAATAAACCAGAGAGGTCTTAGAAATGTTGTCCTGACTCACGAAGCCCTCATTCTCCACACTCTCCTGTGTCGACACAGTTGACTCCAGAGGGACATCAGATGAGTTGAAACTTTGAGTTTGCAAGCTGTCACTCTCTTGCCCAACAAAAAAAAACATACACCTTCGCATCTAATGGGTTTGCTTCTCACTGCTCCTGAGACCTGAGGAGGTGGCAGGGAAAGTGCTTACCTAGACCTGCAGTGGGGGCTCCTGAGGAAGTTGAGTTCCAGGGAGCTTCTGGTTCCAAGGGTCATGAGTCCCCCTTTTGAGATAATCCTTCACTCACCCTACCAAATGTGCAGGGAAAGTGGGCTCAGGAACATAATTAGTCCATTGAGAATGCAAAATCATGAAAGAACATAATGTATTCTTGATGTCAGGTACAGAAAATGGACTTTCAAATATTTATTCTGGAAAAACGCTTACCATGGGTCATAGCATATAGTAACTTTATTTGTCTGGACACACTCTTTTCAAGGGCCATTTCCACTTGACCCTGGTGGATCAGGTGATAGGTTGAATCAATGACCCGGTCCAAGTTAAAACTGCAAAAGCAAAGCTAACAGGCAAGGAAGACTTTTCCAGGAATACTACACCAGAGGAATGACACAAAGCTCAACTCCACTGAAACAGGAATATGAGAATTTTTGAGAGCTGGGGTAGGGGGAATCTCAGGTCACCTGCAGTTATTTTTTTCTATTAATTTATTTTTAAATTTATATCCAAATTAGCATATAGTACAACAATGATTTCAGGAACAGATTCCTTAATGCCTCTTACCCATTTACCCATCTTTCCCTCACAATCCTTCCAGCACCCCTGCTTTTTCTCTATATTTAAGTCTCTTATGTTTTGTCTCCCTCCCTGTTTTTATATTATTTTTGCTTCCCTTCCCTTTCATCTGTTTTGTATCTTAAAGTCCTCATATGAGTGAAGTCATATGATTATTTGTCTTCCTCTGACTAATTTCGCTTAGCATAATACCTTCTAGTTTCATTCGCGTAGTTGCAAATGGCAAGATTTCATTCTTTTTGATTGCTGAGTAATACTCCATTGTATGTATGTATAACACCACATCTTCTTTATCCATTCATCCATTGATGGACATGTGGGCTCTTTCCATACTTTGACTATTGTTGATAGTACTGCTATAAACATGGGGGTGCATGTGCCCCTGTGAAACAGCACACCTGTATCCTGTGGATAAATACCTAGTAGTACAATTGCTGGATCATAGGGTAGTTCTGTTTTTAGCTTTTTGAGGAACCTCCATACTCTTTTCCAGAGTGGCTGCACCAGTTTGCATTCCCACCAGCAGTGCAAAAGAGATCCTCTTTCTCTGCACCCTCGCCAACATCTGTTGTTGCCTGAATTGTTAATGCTAGCCATTCTGACAGGTGTGAGGTGCTATCTCATTGTGGTTTCGATTTGTATTTCCCTGATGATGAGTGATGTGGAGCATTTCTTCATGTGTCGGTTGGCCATCTGGATGTCTTCCTTGGAGAAGTGTCTATTCATGTCTTTTGCCCACTTCTTCACTGGATTATTTGTTTTTTGGGTGTTGAGTTTGAGAAGTTCTTTATAGCTTTTGGATACTAACCCTTTATCTGATATGTCATTTGCAAATATCTTCTCCCATTCCGTCGGTTGCCTTTTAGTTTTGCTGATTGTCTCCTTCGCTGTGCAGAAGCTTTTTATTTTGATGAGGTCCCAATAGTTCATTTTTGCTTCTGTTTCCCTTGCCTCTGGAGACATGTTGAGTAAGAAGTTGCTGCAGCCAAGGTCAAAGAGGTTTTTGCCTGCTTTCTCCTCGAGGATTTTGATGGCTTCCTGTCTTACGTTTAGGTCTTTGATCCACTTTGAGTTTATTTTTGTGTATGGTGTAATAAAGTGTTCCAGGTTCATTCTTCTGCCTGTTGCTGTCCAGTTTCCCCAGCACCATTTGCTGAAGAGACTGTCTTTATTCCATTGGATATTTTTTCCTACTTTGTCCAAGATTAGTTGGCCATACGTTTGTGGGTCCAGTTTTGGGTTCTCTACTCTGTTCCATTGATCTGGGTGTCTGTTTTTATGCCAGTACCATACTGTCTTGATGATTACAGCTTTGTAATATAGCTTGAAGTCTGGGATTGTGATGCCTCCTGGTTTGGTTTTCTTTTTCAAGATTGCTTTGGCTATTCAGGGTCTTCTCTGGTTCCATACAAATTTTAGGATTTTTTTGTTCTAGCTCTGTGAAGAATGTTGGTGTGGTTTTGATAGGGATTGTGGTCACCTGCAGTTTTTAATTGCCCTTCACAGTTGGAGCAGGGTGCCCATCACAGCCAAGTGTCTATGCTCCCATAGGGATTGGCGGATGGGGTGATATCTCCTTTGAGGTTTTCCTTTCCTTTTTTTTTTTTTTTTTTGAGAGAGAGTGAGAGGGAGAATGAGAGGGGGGGAGAGAGAATCTTAAACAGGCTCCATGCCTAGCACAGAGCCTGATGCAGGGCTGGACCTTATGACTGAGATCATGACCTGAGCTGAAACCAAGAGTCAGATGCCTGACTGAGCCACCCAGGTGCCCTGGTGTCTTCATTCCAAAAAGATGTCTCCCAGGTCCCTGAGAAAGACATTCCTGGATTATAAGACCAGCAAGAGACTGGGAGAAGATCTGCATTACATCAAAGGGGCAGAGAATGAATTTACAGTTTCAAGTTTTCTAAAGTAAATGCTCTAGAAAAGGGAGCCTATCATCAAGAAGAAACCTGTCTAAACTTCAGTTGAACTGAGCCATCTTGTTTGCACTTTAATCAATCCATGAATGCACCACAAAATTTGTTCCTGCTAACCTTGAGAACAATCCTGAACCCAGGGATACATTAACTTGTAAATTTTGGGTCCGTGTGTGTACCTTCTTATAAATTGTCCACTGAAATAAACTTATAAATGTTTCCTTTTACTGCCCTCACCCAGGAGTATTTTCATTAATTAATTGAGTAAACACTGATGAAGTACATCTGTGCTGGGCATCATTTTAGTAGAATAAGATAGAAACTTCTCTTCATCAAAGAGACCTCATAGCACTAGAGGAGAAAGATGAGTAAATGAACATGTAAAATATAATGTGAGATTTCCTCAAAGGTTAAATATGAAGGTACCATTTGAACTAATTCTGCTCCAAGGTATCTACCCAATGGAAATAAAAACGGATGTCCACACAAGACCATGCAGCACAAGGGTGTTCATAATAGCATTACTTAATAATAATTTAAAAAAAATTTTTAAGTTTACTTTTTGAGAGAGATAGAGTGTGAGTGGGGGAGAGGCAGAGAGAGGGAGAATCTCAAGCAGGCCCTGCAGGGCAGAGTCCACGTGGGGCTTGAACCCATGAAACTGTGAGATCATGACCTGAGCCAAAATCAAGAGTTGCACACTTAATCGACTGAGGCACCCAGGCACCCCACATCAGCCTTATTTATGATATTCAAAAGGAAGAAACAACCCAAATGCCCATTTAGTGATGAATGGATAAATAAAATATGGCATATCTGTACAACAGAATATTATTCCGCATGAGGGAGAAATGGGAGTACTGATGTGTGCTAGAACATAAATGAACCTTGAACACAGTATCTAAAGTGAAAGAAACCAGTCATAATGGGCCATACATTGTATGATTCCATTTAGATGGAATGCCCAGAACAGGGAAATCCATAGAGACAGAAAGCAGATTAGTGGTTGCCTAGGGCTTTGGGGGTTGGAGAAAATGGGGAGTGACTGCTAATGGGTATGGTGATGAAAGTGTCCTGAAATTGATTGTGGTGATGGCTTAGTATATTCACAAAATTATTGTTGTGGGAAAATGAGAAGAGCACTGGATTTGACATTAGACCTGGTTTGAATCCCATAAGTGTTGGATACTTGATTTGTCCAATGATATGCCCTTTCTCCATGTTCTCCACCTCATTAAATGGTCTTGCCAACCATCCCCCCAGCTACTCAAACTGGAAACGTGGGAGCCATCTAAATCCACACCTCCCAGCCTCCCATTGCCCTTAGCTAATTAGCTGAGTCCTACTGATTTTTTTTTAAAGTTTATTTATTTAGAGAGAGAGAAGGAGAAAGAGAGAGAGAGCACATGTATGTGAGTTGGGGAGGGGCAGAGGGAGGGTCTCAAGTAGGCTCCACACCCAGCACAGACCCTGGGATCATGACCTGAGCCAAAATCAAGAGTCAGATGCTCAACTGACTGAGCCACCCAGGCGCCCCACTACTGATTCTTTCTTCAGTCTTTGAAGTGCTCTGTCTTCTCCATTCCTGCCCACCCCCCACCTTTTGCTGACACCATCTCCTACCTGGACTACTGCAGAAGCCTTCTCTAAGTCCCAGCTCTTTAACCTAATCCCTCCCACCCTCCACATCACTGGGAGGGTAGTGTTCCTAAAAAAAAAAAACAAACAAAAAACAAAAAACAAAATCCCTCCTGTCACTTTGCTCAGTATCATTCAATGGTTCATGACTGTGTCCCGACAGCAAACACATATCCGGTGATCCACGCATGCCAGGCACCATTCTAAGGACTTTGGATGCACTAACTCCAATCCTCGGGTCAGTCTACGTGGCAGAGGAGGGGATTAGACACGGAGAGGTCAAATGACTTGCCCAAGGCCACGCAGATGGCCAAGTGGGAAGCTGGGGTTGAATCCAGGGAGCCTGGTCAGGTCTGTGCTTACAGCCCACACACTAGGGTGCCTCACAAAGATGGAGACTCCTTCCTGTGACCTTGGCCCTTCCTACCTCCAGCCCCTCCACATGCTCCTGGGCTCTGGTGTTACTGAACTATCTGCATTTCCTCAAAAGGGCCTCACTTAGCCTTGCCATCCCAGGCATGGCCAAGAAGCTCACTGGTGAGACAACTGGGGGACAGGCCTCCCACAGGTGCCCTCACTCTCCCCACACCTTCAGGTACATGTGGGCTGTGCTCTAGGCCTAGCGATGGTTGTCATTAAGAACTCTCAACAATGACCAAAGCGCAACTCTCCAGCTAGTAAGAGTCGAGGCTGGCTCCTAATCGACGAGAGCATGAAGAACACATCTCCAGAGGGACTGCGTTCTGATGGCCCCACAGAGCTCTGATTGGGTAGCATTCCCACTTCTAGGAATTCACTTCCTCCCCCACATGGGGTGTGCCTTTGTCTCCTTCTAGACACCCATGCTCAGCTGTGGGCTTTTCACACACTGTGCACTGCTCTCCCTCTGCAGTGAAAGGCTCACTGCCTCTCTTCCTCTAAGTCTTGGAAGGGTGCTGGGACCCCCAGAGCAAGGGTCTGTGTTTTGCTTGACAGGGAGGGAACATCATCAGCTGGGTGACTCGTCGAGGTGAGGGGTACTCTGGTTACGGTTCTAACAGCCCATGTATCCACATGAGGGTTGCCCGAGGGGCTCTTCCAGGCTTTCTGGTCCCTCCTGGCCTAATACCTCAAAGTCTCTCACTGAGGCCCTCTTCCCACCCCCTCTGCAGGCCTTAGCCTCCAGGACTAGAGTTCCCACCTACCCTGGAGCAGATGCCAGGAGCTCTTTGAAATCCTGAGTCTGGGACTGGGCATTCCAACAGCAACTCCTTAGGTGCGGATCTTGGAAAGGCCTCTTCAAAACTGTCTCGGCCGGGGCCCCAACGACAGGCTCTGCTTCAGTGGAGGTTTGCAGGACGCCAAAAACATCTCCAGTGCTCCAGGAGTAGCAGCCAATGGGAGCTGCGGCTGAGACCCCTCTCACTCCCCACCATGGGCATCCGGGTCTCCTGCGTCCCTCCCCCCTGGCATGCCTGGCACAGAAGTGAGGACCTGGCGGCTGGCTTCAGGGTCTGCAGAACCCTCTCCGTCTGCCTTGTGGTTCCCAAACAGAGCCTCAGCCCATCCAAAGATGGCCTGGAGACAGCTGCTTCTTGCCTGCTGTCTCTCAGCTGCTGTGCTCCTCACTAGTGAGTATGGGGAGACTCCAGGTTGCACTGGTGTTAGGTGAGGCTGCTCAGGTGGCCCAGGTGGAAAGGGGGTGCTTACTGTGCAGATGACTGTGTCTGGTGTGTGTGTGTGTGTGTGTGTGTGTGTGTGTGTATAACAATAGAACACAGAGAAAATAGCTTACCTGCTGGTTTCCTGGGGAGACTGCTCTATGGCTGGTATGTGAGGGACCTGGGACCCCACCCTGGGGCCGGGCAAGACACAGTGCCTAGGAAGGATTGTCCCAGCCCAGCTCAGGGTGAAGGTTCCCCTTGGGGTGCTGCAGCCCTCATGCTGTGCTCTCCCACAGCGCTGCAGGAGGGCGCTGGTGCATCGGTGGGCACCCAGCAGGAGGCAGGACAAGACGTTCGGGAAGGTGAGTGCAAGGGCCACCCCGGGGTGCAGGGCTACTGAGGTGCCCTGGTGAGCCCATGCCGCTCGTGACCGGCCTCTCTCGAGTTTCAGATGTAGAACAGAAGATCTTCATGCAGGAATCAGATGCTTCAAATTTCCTCAAGAGGCGCGGCAAGCGGTCCCCAAAATCCCAAGATGAGGTCAACGGTAAGGATGCTGGAGGCCTGCCTTCTGCTCCCCCCACCCGTTCTTTCTGTCCCAGTGGGCTGGGCTGTGGGGCAGCAAGGGACCCAGGAGGGCTCAAACTGGGCCATTGGGTATCAAAGTGACAGCAGCTCTGAATTAGAAATTACACGTCCTCGATGGCAGGTCACGTCTTCAACTACACCGTCAGGGTAGGGAACAGAAAGGACAGTGCCACATCAAATGCACTTAATAGAGCTGAGATGCATCCCAATTTTGGAGAAGTTTAAAATGTTAAGGAGAAATACGTTCTAGTCAAGAGGAAACATGGTATCTCAGTGTGTGCTTTTTGGCCTATAGAACAGTGCCTTGCATGCGAGAGCAACAGCATTGCAAGGAGAGGGCACCTGGGAATAGGGGCTGGGACTCTGGGTCTGGTGACAGCTGTGCTAAGTGGCCTTGGCCACTTCCTCCCCTCTGGGCCTATGTTTCCTTATTTATAAGCCCCTGAAATTGTGGTACTCAGCTGGCAGTGTTTTTTTTTTTTTTTTAATTTTGTATCTAATACATTTGAAAGGCTTTTGAGCTTGGAATGTGTCTCCTCAGTCTGAAGTAGGTCCTGGTGTCCCCTGCCTGGCAGGGACCCTCATTTCCATGACCTGCTGACCCTTGAAGGCATTTGAGTTTCCTGCCCTTGAACTAGATTCTTCCAAGGACTCTGAGCTCTGTCTCCAAGTCTATGGCTTGATCATTACTTGTGTGTGTGAATAAACTCTTTGTTTCCCTCAGCACACTCAGCAAGGTAACTTGCTCGGTAAAAATAACAGGACTGTTTTCAAATAATGAAAATGCTTGGAGATGAAATTCCTCCCCGCACCCCCCCCCCCCCCCACAACTGAGTAAATATTAGCCACACTGGGAAAACCTCCAGGCCTCCTACAACTTGAGATTTAGAAGTTAACAAATGTCAAGAAACACTGAAAGGGCTGTGATGGATGGAGCCCGGGCAGTCCTTGATGGAAATCAGAGAAGCAACGTCCTGGCAAATTTTTAGCAGGGAGCAGGAGTGAATTCAGGACAGGAGAATAGTTTCCATTCTCATCAGCTGGTTCAGAACCACAAAGGGCATGGGAAGTCAGAGGCCCCTCACCCCAAACAGAAGCTCTGTGCATCGGTCGTGGGGGGTCCAGGACAGGCTGAACACGCAAGGTGCCTCTGAGCTCACCTGCTGTCACTTGGCCGACTCCATGCACGGGAGAGCCCGAACATGTCTCAGGGTGGGTAAAAGGCATGTGACACTGATAGACTGGAATTCGGAACCAGGAAAAAGGCATCTGACATCGCGAAGGTTCTGGGGAAAGACGCAGGGTCCTTTTAGCATGAGGAGGAACTAATCCCTTCCTAAGAAGGGACACCCACAGTGCACCGGATGTGGTGTCGACGTGGCACTTTGTCCCAAATGTTGTTGGCCATTGCTGAGTCAGAGGTCTCATCTGTGGCGGCTCCAAAAAGGCAATGTGGGAAGACGATTTCTTTTTTGAAGTACATAGGATTGGCAAATGCTTCTTTAGGATTGGTGATGTCTCCTTAAGGCCTTGCTTCCTAGACTCCAAACCCCTTCCTTCCCATCCTCAGTGGCTTTCTGGTACCTGGAGCACACTGGGGCTCAAGGTGGGTCAAAAGGAAGATGGTGCCATGACAGGCATGTTCTGGGCCAAGGTGTGGAGTGTGGGTACCTGGGGCTCTGGCTTGTCCCAAGCTGTACCCTGACCAACTGTATGACTTCGATTAGGTCACTGTACCTCTGTGAGCCTCAATTCCCTCCTAAGAATTGTATGAATGTTGGGCAAGGGTCGGGGGAGGCTTGGGAAAGGAAATTCCTTCCACCAGGCTCAAGAGTCCCACAATTATGTGGATAAAGGCACAAGTGTGGGGAAAACATGGGATTTACCCAAGGAAATCTGCATGGAGATCAAGTCATAGTTAACTGGATTTTTAATCTGAGTTCAACAATAATAATATAATATAGTGTAATATATTATAAATAACTACAGCATGTTAGTCCCCCCTCTTTGATGTGATCGTGCCAGAGGGGTGTGAGGTGTCCTTCAGGGTCCAGTGCTTCCTGCACCAGACACGGCCTTCCTGATGTTGTGGATTTGTCCAGTTGAAGCCCAGTTAAATTTTTTTTTAATGTTTATTTTTGAGAGAGAAGCACAGAGTGTGAGCAGGGGAAGGACAGAGACAGAGGGAGACACAGAATCCGAAGCAGGCTCCAGGTTCTGAGCTGTCAGCACAGAGCCCAACGTGGGGCTCGGACTCCCGGACCGCGAAATCATGACCTGAGCCGAAGTCAGACGCTTAACTGACTGAGCCCCCCCAGGCGCCCCAAGTTGAAGCCCAGTTAGAAGAAATATCTTGATACTAAGAGAGCTCTCGATAACTTCCTCCAGACAACCAGAGTCCTCACACCAAAGCGGTCAAGATTTAAGGGTAGAAGTGGATGAACCTGGAAACTATTTTACACCTAAAAATCTATAATCTTGAATGGTTTTTTCAGGCTACTTTCAAGTGTGAGGTGTGGTGAGGTGTGATGTGCTAGTTCAGGTGGGGATTCCCACCGGGGCTCAAGGGGCTACTGGTGTAGCAGCCACATAGAAGTGGACCTCCAATTTTATCATGTAGAACTAAGAGTTCTCTGGCTTCCAGCAGAGCAAGAGAGGCCCAAGAAGGAAGCCACATTCCATCATGGTGTGCCACCTCCAGTTCAGTAGAAGAGTCATTAAGGCCAACCCACACAAAGGGAGGGAATTGCCTAAGGAAATGGATAGCAAGGATCATCTAAGATTTCCCTAACTCATGCCATGATCGTGCCCTGTGTACGCATCTATCACAGCAACCACTAGGCATGACTTAAAAAAAGATTTTTTTTTAATCTTTTATTCATTTTTTGAGACAGACACAGAGTGTGAGCAGGGAAGGGACAGAGAGAGGGACACAGAATCCCAAGCAGGCTCCACCTGTCAGTGCAGAACCTGATGTGGGGCTCAAACTCATGAACCGTGAGATGATGACCTGAGCTGTAGTCGAACACTGACTGGACTGAGCTACCCAGGTGACCTTGGGCATCACTTATTGTTATTTCTTTCTCCTTATCTGAACTACTGGCCCCTAAAGTCAAGGGACACAACCTTTTTTACTTGCCTTTTTAATCTCAGTGCCTAACACACATTTTGGCTGTGACAGGTGCTCAAAGATGTTGAGTGGATTTGAAGGTATGAATGTGAAATTGACTTTAAGTTGATGACTCCCTCCTGATTTTTGATCACAGGATTCCTAGTTTCTAACTGGCCCAGGACACTTGGATGCACCATTAATTTTATGAGTGATTGCTTTTCTCACTTGCAGAATGGCATGGTTGGAGAGGGTGAGTTCCTGGGTCCCTCAAGTTTTAAAGTTTGCGTCAGGAGTCAACCATCTTAGCGAAACTGCCATCCTTCTCCCTCTCAAACAACCCCTCCCAACCAGGTTAAGTTTCTCAGGCAAAACAATTAGTGTTCCCCTAAATGCGTGCGGCTGCCCCCATTCTTGGAGGCAACTCTCGCCTCTTGCCCTTTCCCAGCGGAGAACAGGCAGAAGCTACGGGCCAATGAGCTTCGGAGAGAGTACTACGAGGAACAAAGGAACGAGTTTGAGAACTTCGTGGAGGAGCAAAATGATGGTAAGAGCTCTTCAGCCAGGGTCGTTGGGGAAGTGGGCCTTTGTGGGAAAATCAAAAGTTGCCTCCATGTCTCCCTCAACTTAAATGTTAATTTATTTTATTTTGAGAGAGAGTGCACAGGCAGGGGAGGGGCAGAGAGGGAGAATCCCAAGCAGGCTCTGTGCCTTCAGCACAGAGCTTGACTCAGGGCTTAATCTCACGAACTGTGAGTCGAATGCAAGAGTCGGACGCTTAACTGACTGAGCCACGCAGGCGCCCCATCCCTAAATTTTAATTAGAGGAGGGAGGGAAGAGAGGCTCTTTCAGTTCACATCTTTGGGAGTCTTGAAGGAAGAAAGGCACAGACATGGCTGTAGACCTTGAGAAGGCGAAGAGAGGATACAACACGTAGGTTTCCACTGGCTCAGGGAATGTTCAGCTGATTCTATTTTCTACTCTTACGTGGGAATCTCTGTGTTCTCTTAGCGGCTACACCTAGTGGCTTAGCTCGGGTACACGTGGGTTATACCTTTCAAGTACCTTGGTTTCACATCAATACAACAGCTCTAGGAACTACTCATTCTGGAAAACCAAGCCCTTCATTTACCTATTCACTCTGATCAACATTTGATGGCTGTAAGCAAACCAGGAAACCTGACCTCAGAAAGCAACTCACCCATCGTGTTAGACACACCATACATTTTGTGTTCTGCTTGTGTCCTATGCAGTTGCTGTTCATATCTTTTCTAGGCTTTGGCCTTTGCCTCAGTCTCTTCTTATCAGGCAATCGGCATACTTTATTCCCTCCATTAGCCCTCGGGCAGATGGGACTCCTACCTCCCTCAGGAAATGTTGATTTCATCAAGTCCTCCATGGAGGCAGCTGGGTATGGGCATGGGCAGAAGGAGGTTCTGTCTTTGAATCAGTCTCCCATGGGGTGGGATTTGACTTTGCATCTATTAAGCGTACTCAAGTGGTACCCGGAGCAAAAATGTGTAGGAACATTTAATAGGCCTGACTGGCTGGCCAGAGTGTGTCGGTTTGAGTCTTTCCTCAACCATTAAGATGGAAATGCTCCTGATGCACTTGAGCTTGGACACAAGGCCCCAGGTTAGATGACCTTTGCTAGAGAAAGTAGTGATTTCAGTTCTGAAGTTGTGGTCCTCCTGGCTTGTATGCTCTAGTGGATTTGCCCTTTTATGGCATCTCTTAGGAAAAGGATACAATCAACAGGTACCTGAGGGCTGCAGGCCATGCCCACTGCCTCGCAGGTGGCCCCTGAGGTATTGGGCTTGGATCCTGCCAAATCAAGCTTTCCTGGTAACATCAAGACCAAGTTCAAGCTGTCTCGACTCAGAGGGAAATATTTCTGTTGGATATGTGTTTACCTTGGTGAACAGTTGGGAGAGGCATTTAAAAAATGAGTATATGGCCTGCAAAATTCCTTCAGTTTTTTGTTTTGTTTTTTTAGCACTTTATTTTGTACATCTTTAATGTTTCAGGTTCAAATCCCTCGCATCTGGGTGGAGAACACTCACTGTTTTCCCTTTCACGATGAGTTAGGGTGAGGGGCCAGGCACTCCGGGATGACAAGTCCTCTACTAAAGGCAGAGGAGACAGTGATCAGGGGGCTCAGGCCTATGGGGACTGTAGTGACAGAGCTGTGATTACTGGCGGAGTACTTGCTCTGTTGGGCACTGTTCTGAACCCTCCAACCCTGACAACCAGCCTCTCAGGCCTTAATAATTTGTTTTTTAGTTTTAAACACTCAGGCTTAGAAAGGATCCCTAAATATCCAAGGTGCCATAGCTAGTCAGGGATTTGAACCAAGGTGTTTTGCCAGCAAAGCAACGTTCTTAGAAATGAAGGAGGATCACGTGCAGAGAGGTCTTGAGGACTCAGTTTGATCTAGGAATTGGCCCATGTGGACAGATGGAGTGAGGAGAGAAAAGAGAGCACCCCCACCCCCAAACCCAGGAGAGGTCTTCTGAGCTTGATAAAGGAAGGAGGCAAGGAGGTGAAGTGGGCCCAGCCTGCCCAAGAGTGAGTGGGTGAGCATCGCAGGAAGTGAAACTCATTTCTGTTTTCCTCCTCTTCCCTTGCTTCTGCCCCAGAGCACCTCGTCCTGCATGGGGGCCGGGCTGGTAAGACCTCTACCCTGGGGGGGGCGTTCCAAGCCCTACACTCTCCTCAGTCAGGACCTTAGTTTTTCAGTTGGCTATCTTGATGTGACAGCATCACCTGTCTCAGAATAACTGCCAGTTGAGGTTTACCTCCCACCCCTTAAAAGCAAATGCTGAGGGGGGCGCCTGGGTAGCTCAGTCGGTTGGGCGTCTGACTTCGGCTCAGGTCATGATCTCGCAGTTCGTGGGTTCAAGCCCCGCGTCGGGCTCTGTGCTGACAGCTTGGAGCTTGGAGCCTGGAGCCTGCTTCGGATTCAGTGTCTCCCTCTCCCTCTGCCCCTCCCCCGTTCATGCTCTGTCTCAAAAATAAATAAACGTTAAAAAAAAAAAAAGCAAATGCTGAGGAACTACTATGGGTAAAGGAAAGGACTTGGATTTTCAAAGGAGGAAGTTTAGGCAGGTGGTCTGAGAGTGATTTCTGGACCAGAGTGACCTTCCTGAGAGGCTGAGAACCCCATCTCCAAAGCCCATCGGCGCATCTAAGACACTGGACCTATTCTCTTGTGGTGCCTGGCTGCACCTCTACTCAAAACCACCATCTTTACAAGGCAAAGATGCCTCTGAGTTCTGCCTCTGAAAGTGCCACAGTAAGTAGTGTGCTGAGCCCCTACTTCTAAGGTCTGCGTGGCAGCACAGATCTGCTTCCACCTTCAAAGCCAGAAGCCTGGGTCAGGCCATCTGGAGTTGGCTGTGTGACACCTGACTTGGCTGAAGATGCTCAGCCACATGTGGTTCCCTGCACAGAAGTTACATTGTTTGGGTCTTTGGGTCTTTACCAGGGAGGCCTTCCCTCTGTCAAAGTGTAATGGGGTGAGAAGAGTTTGGCACGACCTGGAGAAAAAAACAACTTTTATGCCAAAATCACGCCCTCAAGAGCCTTTTACTTTGAAAAATTTCATTCATATGGAAAAGTATATATATTTCTTGGTTACCCCAACATAACCATCACCCAGAATTAACAATGATCAAATTTCCCCACACTTTGCTTCATCCATGCCCTTTTCTGGTTGGTTTTTAAAACATAATGTTGGGGGCACCTGGGTGGCTCGGTCAGTTAAGTGTCAGACTCTTGATCTCGGCTCAGGTCATGGTCTTTCGGTTTTGTGAGTTCGAGTCCCACATCGGGCTCTGTGCTGACAAGTGTGGAGCCTGCTTAGGATTCTGTCTCCCACTCTACCGCACTCCTGTTTGCTATCTCTCTTTCAAAATAAATAAACTTAAAAAAGCAAAATTTAAAAAAAACAAAAACACAACACATTAAGTTTTAAAGCCTGATGAAAAAATTCCTTATAATGCCATTGCTTGAAGTTGACAATCATTGCTTTCCATGATTTTTTTCGACCATAAAGCCCATCATCTCTTTGCATTATTCCTGGGTTATCTTTGTACTTTGTTTCTTACTTGTTATTTCTTTGAGCCAATTTCTGGTGAAGGCCGTCCCCCTTTGGTGATTATGTACGGGAAGGGGCACTGAACCAACACATAGACCTTGACTGGCTCTCCTGGCCACCAGCTCTTTCACCTGCCTGGGCTTGGCTCTCAACTCCACCAGTGAGGCTTTTGGACTCACTGTTCCCTCACATCTTCCACTTCAGATCTTCTGTCACCAGTGCACCCAGGCACAGTTTGTTCAGGTCACCACAAGGTAGGCAGTTTGGACTGATGGCTGACAAGAGCTTGGTGGCTCTCCCCAGGTCAGAGTGCTCTCTGTACTAACATGACGACCTCACCTCTATTCCCCAGAACAGGAAGAGAGAAGCCGGGAAGCTATTGAGCAATGGCGCCAGTGGCATTACGACGGCCTGCATCCATCATATCTCTATAACCGCCACCACATCTGACCTCATTTTGACAGAGCAGGAAGATGGAGCTTGAAACTCACAAACCTACCCCAGGTGTCTGACCAACGCCTCCACACCAGCAGGCCCCTTCACAGGGTCTCAACTGGGGGTGGAGGGGGGCTGCCGTGGTAAACACACAGGCCTTTTGTTCTGGTGTTTTAAGATGCCTGGCTTTTGCTTCTTTGCAGATGATTTTCTGAAGTGAGCAAACACCTGCGGGGCCTCCTGGCATCAAA